>NW_026294659.1:14937500-17337500 GCF_026119805.1 Tympanuchus pallidicinctus | reverse complement strand
ATCTCTAGACACTGAAGAACAAGTAGATGGATGTCACTGCAGATGAGAGAGATTTGTAAAATCATAGTAGGATCCATTAAGCAATTAATCAGAGAGGAAAGGACAACTCAGTTTCAGTCTCCTACAAGAAACTCAGCATTCTTCTATAGCTTCCATTGTATATTCCTCCTTTTCTACATGAGACAGTTTTTCCTTGGAGGAAGAACAAAACACTGTACCTCAAAAGCCCTGACTTTGTCTTCTAGTCCTTGGGACATTCAAAGATGCTTCTTGTAACTTAGGAGTTATGGAAAAAAAGTTGCAGCAGCTTTCCAGAGTGTGCAAATGCTTGCATCATTAGTACCATTCCAAATTGCTTCCTTCCTGTCTCATTTAGGAAAGGCTTTATTAATGATAATCTATTCCAATCTCTTTTTCCCTATATTTTTTAATGATCTCCAGACTTGCTGTTTTCACTTCCCATTCCACAGCTGCTTTACTTCTTGAAAAGCCACTGGCAAGGAAACTAATTCTCTTTGTAAATCTGCTCCAGTCTCATCAGCAAGCTGTTCTTCATATATATGCTCTCCAGCTTCCTCCTGAGGCCTCCATCCAGAACATCTATAAGACCTGATTTCCCTTTGCCAGAGCTCTGCTGAGTTTTCCCAATAGTCCATGTTGATATATTCACCCACTAGTGAATTCTTTCTAGTCCAGTTTGAGAGTAGAGGTGCCAGTCCTTTTGATTACACTTCTCCCTTGCACTAAGTCTTTCTAGCCACCCTGCAGTTCTGCAATATGGAGGCAGTCTCATGCAAGAAGTTTCATATCACAGATTAATCATTAAGTTCCTTAGAAACTCCAACCTGTCCAATAGATTTCTGGCTGATTATTTCACATATCTTTTCCGATGCATTCCCTCTCAAGAAGCTTTCCAGCATGGAAACAGCCTTTAATTTCTCCGTGATAAACAGATTCAGGAAGATCTCAGTGAATCTTCACTTTGTTTTTCTGCTCTGTTTTTACCTTCCTTCTTTTTATATTTCTCATACAGGTGGTTTATCAGGTTTACACATATTCTAATGGATATCCTACATCTGCTTTGTCTGGAAAAAAAAAATGATGTTTTTTAGCAAGCTATTCTTCAGCTCTTCTTCATGATTTGTCTTTTAAAATTGACCTGCCAAAGTTTGGAATCCTGTCTATTTTTCTGATACAGTCACAATTTCGCTATCGGGGCAGCCCCCTGGCTGTCCTATTCATGTTAATTATGAACAATCCCTAATACACCTGGGCTTGTGACTCTTCAGGGCTTCCAAGGTCATTTTGAGCTGTCCAAGTGCACTTTGAAACCATAGCACTTCTCATTTTAAGAGCACCAGATTGTCAGTAAAGAAAATAAGTAGTTGTGTGAGCAGCCCAGATGAACTGCCATGAAGTGATTGCATTTCCTGGGACTTAAAGCACCTGCTCTCATCAAAAAGCTTCCTGTAGTTAGAGGATGCACAAGACTTCTTTTTAATATGGATTCTCTGTTGTGTATGCTGCTACCTTTCTCATGGAAAGTCTAGGACTTGCCCTCTTTACCCAGCTGCTCAAGTTTACGAAACTCAAAAACCCTTTATGTTAGATTCAATTGAAAGTGAGTGTGAGAGAAAACATTTTTCACAGAAGACCAGCAGATATGTGCATATGGATAGCACAGCTCACATAGCCCTAATTTCAAGAAGAACTGAGAGAGTCTGTGAAATAAAAAGAGTGAGCACAGGAAGACTACATCAGCTTTCAGCAAGCAGAAATCTGTCCCACAGCATGTCTTTGTTGTGCACCCAGAAAGACCAGATGATGTGTCTTGATAGAAGTCCATGCACAGGGCACAGACTTTCATCCCAGCAGCGCAACTCCAGTCTGAAGCAAAGTGTTACCCAGCTATTTCCTTTGGCCTTGCCATGTGACCTGTCCAAAATGGTTTAAATGTAGGAGAACTGGATCTACTGGGCACCTAGTTCAATACTTGCTGTTATTTAACCTCCATGACTATTTCCTTGGTCTTGTAGACAAGTATATATTGGACCCCTGAGGGGTCCAAACACTCTTCACGGTACAGCATCCTCAAGGTTAGGGGGAATATAAAGGCTTGTACCTCAGAGACAGCCACGGAAGGAAAGGTGCAGCCTTTCCAGCACAGACTCTCTTTCCCCTAATTACATTGCATTACCCAATCAGTAAGTCTGGGTTTGCCTGCAGTTGCTGTACCTCACAAAGTGGTGATGGAGGGCTATTTGGATTATAAGTATGCATATTAACGTATGTAAATTAAAACTAGTGGAAATTAAAACTAGTGGAAATAATTGCATCTCAGTAGCCTTTCCTCCCTCACTTACCATCTTTCAGCCTCTCACAGGGTACAGATAGCAATTAGGCATCTGTTCTGCCTCAGACCATAGCACCTTGTCTTTACCACTGCACACAAGCGCCTCTGTTACCTCACATGCTCCCTCTGGTTGCCTCGCGTGCCCCCATTCTGTTGCATGTAGTATCCCCCATCTGAAACTTCAACGGTAAACATTTTGGGCTGGAAATGTCTCTTTGTTATGCTTTTAGAGAATGCAGAGAAATGGGCAGTGGCATTTAGACTACTGCAAAGCAAACAAAAAAAAACAAACCCGAAGGCTGATCCATTGTTCTGCAGTATTGGAGAAGTTCTTGTGAACCCTCTGTGACTCATTCCATTGAATGTCGTTTTTATACATCGTGTTTGATAAGTCCTATGTAAGTAAAAATGAAATCTGTGGTGAAAAGGGGGCATAAATCATTCATAAGCTGGATCTAACTGTGTTTCATTTCAGCTCCTTCGTCTTGCTGAGACTTATTTTTCTAACTATGTATGCAAAAGACACCCCCTGAAGTATTTAATAGCACCACACTGATTTTTCTAATGGTGTATCTGGTCTCATAGAGGCTTATTTTACATCAAATTTACTTCATCTGTGCTGAAGACAATTATATAGTAAACCAGTGGATGAAATTGATTGAATTAAAACAAGCTGACAATCTGGATATAGCATCTTTTAAATGTTACATGTTACAACAAAGATGATAAATGCTTACAAAAGTAACCTATGCTGCTTTTCATTTTCCTACAAAGACTGCTGATAGCAGCTTTTTCTGATTTGGGGTGTTATAAGCAGATTCATTGCTACAGCTTTTGGCTGTGAAGTAGCAGTCAGAGAAAAACAAGAGGGACTTAGAATGTATTTCTGTTGAGTCCAATGATTATTTCTTTTCCAGTCAGCTTTAATATTCTTCACCAATTTAAAGTGCATGTCCAGTAAAACACAAAGCATATGCAAGACAAAAGCCCTGGGTGCAGAGTTGCCTTTTAAAAGGTGGCTCTTTGTCTGGTCAAAAAGAGAGTCTGCCTCTTTATAGCAGAGAAGAAACTTTTGTTCCATGCTCTACTCCAGAAATTCTGCATCAGTGTAAGGAAAGTGATCCTCCCTTTGCTTTGTGATGTGATTCTGACTTTGCTTTGCCCCGCTACCTTTTCATCTGTTCAGATGGTCTCTGAAATAAGTACTTGTAATATACTTTGCTTGCTTGTGGGGTTGATTTTTTTTTCCCACTTTTTTCCTTCTACTGCTATCAAGACAGATTTCTGAAAGTAAAACAGCAGCACTCTTTCATCTAATCAAGGCTTAATTGAGTCTACACCGTAATTCAAGCAAATGACTGAAGGAAAGAGAACGGAATTTGAGGGAGTAGCATTGGAGAAGCACTGTTTAGTGATTTCCAGAGGTTGCCAGCTGGGTGACAGAAATGCTGCTAAGCTCTTTTTCAAACAAGCTTTCCTAATTACTAATATTTCCTGTTTCTCTAATTATCTGCTCATTGTTCTATAAAGGACTATGCTCACTTTCAGCATTCCAACCAAGAAATCATAATATGCTACTAATTCAATATAGAAATGTATAGACTGGCCACAGCACTACTAGCAACAGTTGATCTGTGCTTCTGTGCCAGCCTAGATCATATCTTCCTGTCCAGACAGAGAATATGAGCCTTCACTTATTCTCTTCTGTTCAACTAGCCAGCAGATTTTGTTCCTTCTCTTCTTTCATTCCTCTCTTCTAATAACACTGGGAGTAAACTGACAGATATTTGAAATAAAGCAGCAATTTTCTTATAAAAAGAGCAAGTTAATTTTTCAGAAAAAGGCAAAAACTGAATTTTGTTTTCCCCTGACTTATTATGTGTCCCTAGAAAAAACACAGAAGTTTTGTGAAATTGAAGAGTTTGCAGAGTCTTAGAATATCCTGAACTGGTAGAGATCCACAAGGATCACGGAGGCCAACTCCAGGCTTCATTCCTCAGCTTCATGCATATGGATTCACCCCACTGCAGTGCGACTGCAGCTTCTGCTCCTCCACCTCGCAACGCTCTGCCCTTTGTGGCACCCATTTTTACACCTAGCCCAGCACAGCAGGATCTTCCCCAGTACCCACAGGCACCAGAGTTCCAGCTCCTCAGGCCGCCCTGCTATGCCTCAGCCAATGCTTTGCCATGGCCTGTTGCTGTGCTGACACCACCTGACAGGCAGCCCTGAGCAATCTCCACACTGCCCAATGCGCACCACAGCTCCTGTAAGGCAGCCCTACATTGCCCAACATGAACTGCAGCTCTTGCAGAGCAGATGCACGTGAAAGGGTGGCACCATAGCGTAGGACCCACTGCAGACAGACAGAACAGCAGCAACTGGTTACAGGCTCATAAATTGATAGTTACAGACATATAGTTCTGGAAATAAGATGTTTGAATAATAAACCTCTTCAGTTGACATATCCTTTCATTCATTGATTCATTGATTCATTCGTTCACTTATTTAATGGTTCTGGAAATAAAATTATTGAATAACAGACCTATTCAGTTATCATGTCCTTTCAATGATTCATTCATTCATTTAATGGTGAAATCACAGATTGAATTTGTATTTTTCCCCTTAAAAGGAAGTGTAAATAATTCTGGCATCAATTTAATATTTTTCTGTAGCAACGGAGGTCTGGACTCTTAGCCATAGAGAGTGAAAGAGATAATGATGTTTACATTAGAGTCTTCTTTTTCTGTAGCTCCCTTTTAGATACTAAAAGGCCACTCTCCGGTCTTCCCAGAGCCTTCTCTTCTCCAGGCTGAAAAGTCCCAGCTCTCTCAGCCTGTTCTTGCACAAGAGGTGTTCCATCCCTTGGATCATTTTTGCTGCCCTCCTCTGGATGCACTCCAACAGTCCACATCTCTCCTCTACTGAGAACTCCACATTTGAATGCAATACTCCAGGTGAGATCTCACCAGCATGGAGTAGAGGCTCAGGATCACCTCCCTCAGCCTGCTGGCCATGCTTCTTCTGATGTAGCCCAGGATACAGTTGGCTTTCTGGGCTGCAAGGTCACATTGCTGGCTCATGTCCAGCTTCCCATCCACCAGTGCCCCCAAGTCCCTCTTGCAGGGCTGTGCTCTATTCTTTCATCCTCCAGCCTGTATCAATAGTAGGGGTTACTATGACCCAGGTGCAAGACTTTGCACATGGACTTGCTGAGCCTCATGAGATTCACCTGGGCCCACCACTCAAGCTTGTCGAGATCTCTCTGGGTGGTATCCTGTCCTTCAGGCATGCTGACAACACCACACAGCTTGGCATCATCTGCAAACTGCTGAGAGTGCATTCCATCTCATAATAGCTATCACTGATGAAAATTTTAAAGAGCACCAGTCACAGTACTGGCTTCTGGGGACATCACTTGTCACCGATCTCCATCAGAACACTGAGCCACTGACCACCACTCTCTAGAATTAGATGATCTTAAAGGCCCCTTCCAATCCAAACCGCTCTATCGTTCTATGATCCCATTAATTTTCTGAGAATCAACCTATGAGTTTAACAGACATGACTTCCAAATCTATTTCAAGTCTCCATCATTAATTTTGTCCATAATATAACTGCTGATTTATGGTAATCATATAGAAAGTATCAAAACCACATTCAATATCTTTTACTTTATTTCTTTTACACGGACCTACATCCCAACTCCAAACAACAAAAGTTTTTGGAACTCATTGAATGATGCAATATTAACACTGCACTCAGTTAAAAGCCTTGGATGTTGACAGAAAGATTTCCAGGACTTTCATTGTGACCTTAACCAAGAAGGTTAAGCATTCAGCAAGACCTGGATAGGCTGGAGAGCTGGGCAGAAAAAAACCGGATGAGGTTTGACAAAAGCAAGTGTAGAGTCTTGCATCTGGGGAGGAATAATTCCATGCACCAGTACAGGTTGGGGGATGAGCTGCTGGAGGGGAGCTCTGCGGAAAGGGACCTGGGTGTCCTGGTGGATGACAGGTTGGCCATGAGCCAGCAGTGTGCCCTTGTGGCCAAAAAGGCCAATGGCATCCTGGGGTGCATTAAAAGAGCGTGGTCAGCAGGTCGAAGGAGGTGATCCTCCCCCTCTACTCTGCCCTGGTGAGGCCTCATCTGCAGCACTGCGTCCAGTTCTGGGCTCCCCAGTACAAAAAAGACAAGGATCTCTTGGAAAGAGTCCAGCGGAGGGCCACAAAGATGGTGAAGGGCCTGGAGCATCTCTCCTATGAGGAAAGGCTGAGTGAACTGGGTCTGTTCAGCCTTGAGAAAAGAAGACTGAGAGGGGACCTGATCCAGGTCTATAAGTATCTAAGGTGTGGGGGGCAGAATGGCGAGGCCGGACTCTTTTCAGTGGTGAGTGGAGACAGGACAAGGGGAAACGGCCGGAAACTGCAGCATAGGAAGTTCTGCACAAATGTGCGCAAGAACTTCTTTACAGTGAGGTGACGGAGCACTGGAACAGGCTGCCCAGGGAGGTGGTGGAGTCTCCTTCTCTGGAGATGTTCAAGACCTGCCTGGATGCCGACCTGTGCGACCTGCTGTAGGGAACCTGCTTTGGCAGGGGGGTTGGACTCGATGATCTCTGGAGGTCCCTTCCAACCCCTACGATTCTGTGATTCTGTGATTCTGTGATTCTGTGAAGGTAAGTGCTAGTAGTTACACATGGGCAGAGAAAGGTGAATAGCATGTGGATTAGAAATTTGGAGCCAGTACTTCTAGAAGACAGCACTTTACCTTCTCACTTAGTCTCAAAGAAAAACAATGGTCATGTTGAAATCAGTGAGAGTTTTGCCACTGATGTGAATGTAACCTGGGTTGCATTTCTTATTTGCAGCTTCTGCAAACCACTCTTTGAAGATATAAATTAGAAGATATAAAATTTGTCTTGGATGGAAGTCTAGAGGTTTAAAGGGGAAAAAAAAATACAAAGAGATGTCATTACTGTGGCAGAAATTTACCTTCTGTAGAGTCTTTGAACAATTTGCTCTCCTTCTCACTCACTCTTGTTCATTACAAAGATGCTAGGATACAGTGATCAACCTCAGACATCAGTCTGAGAGGTGGGATTTTAGATGTTCATTCAACACACACACACAGAAAATTCTTGGCTTCCTTTTAAAACAGACTCATTTCTAAGCTATGTGAGCTTCTTTCTTCCAGTGATGTCATATCCAACTCTACAGAATCAAAGAATCACAGAAGGGCTTATGCTGGAAGAGACATCAAAGATCATCTCGTTCCAAACCTCTGCTATGGGAAGGGCTGCAACCCACCAGCTCAGGCTCCCAGGGACCCATCCAAAACCTGGCCCTGAGCACTTCCAGGGATGGAGATGTTGTCTGGGCAACTTGATTTTTCTTGAATGTATCACATATATACATATGCACATGTATTAATATTTTCTTAGTTACTAACATTCCTTTTGCAAGGTTTCCAAGACCTAACATAAATACTTATTAAGGTGATAAGGAATTTGCTCTTGAAGACTTCTTGGGATCCCACAGATCTCCTTGTTATTTTGGTTAATTCTTAAATGTGCAGGAAAGAATGCTATAGTTAACCAATGGAAACATTTTGATAAAGGCCACTTTCATTTTTGGTACTTCCCTTAAGTGCTAATGCTTACACTTTAATGAGAAAATAATTCAGTTTCAAGTGGTTAAACTACGAAGCCAGAGGCTTATAGCGTATCCCAAAGTGGGAAATTGAGCCAGTTGTTCTATTGCTGGAAAGAGTTGTTATGCAGTGAGTTTTAAAAAACAGAAATAAAGAAATCACACATCCTAACTCCCCAGTGTTCTGAAATGAACTGCATCACTGTTACAGAAGCAAGAAATGAGACGGTGGATGCATTCTTCTTCCTGGAAGTGCAGTGCTGTAGGACCTTGAGGAAGTTGGTCATGTCCCCCAGTCGAGAAGATGTGTAGCACAGTGACCACAAACACATCAGAAATTGCTGTCTACCACAGCTCACCCAAGTGTGAGCATGGAAAGGAACATTCCCTTTTTGAGTATTCAAAGGAAACAGGGAAGCAGCTAGTCTCTGATTGCTGGCTGAGCCCCATAAGAAAGTGAGCTGCAACCAGACCATGCTTGTGTAGCATCTTGGGCCATGGTGCTCTAGAAGTTAACAGAAGTGCCTGTGCTATGGGAACAGATGGCATGAACAGTCACCATGTCAAGGATGTTCAGAGTGTCTGAAGGACATTTTTGTGTCTGATGGGTGATAAGTGCTTAGTTAAACTAGCCTCCTGCTTCCACAGAGGTAAAGAATCTGGACTAAGACACTGTCCACAGTCCAAGCTGATTCTCACCTATAGAAGACTCTAGCAAGTGCTAGAGGAAGGGAGAGTATTTCCAGCTGCTTGGTCCTCTAAAATTCATGCTGCTCTACAGTATGTAATTTCCAATAAGAAAACATGGAGAGATAGGAAATTGTCAGCTCAGGTCCTTTCACATATCCACAAACACAGATAAGAATAAGAAAGGCATTTTCTCTATTACAGGCAGGTAATTAGGAATTGACGTGTTGTCTCACTCTCACTGCAATTGCTTACCCTTTAGCCTCCCATCTGAGGAAATATATTATTTCTTTATACTTTCTTTGGAAATAGAAAGTACTTGACAATGGTAAACATATTCTACTAGAGGAAACATTTCACTGTGTTATAACTCTCCCTAATTATAGCTGTGTATCTGCTAGACAAGAAGCAATGCAGGACAGCTGGTGTTGGTCCTGTCAGTAGCAACTAATCTAATTTCCTGTCTTGTATAGCTACACAAGGCACCTTCACTGGTCCTGTTGCCTGTAAAAATGCTATTCCTATCCCTTAATATGGGATATTATATACTTTACTCTAATTGGGATGTTTAAAGGACACATAAAACCACCTACTCTGAAGTTCCAAGGGCAATTTTTAGAGTGCAGATTTTTCCATGCATCCTTCAGTTAAAATAATTATTTCTATATTTTCTTCCCATATTGTAGAGTTCTTTGCTAGATGAATATTGTATCTCTCCTCAAGGTGGATTTATTTCATCGGTACTGCCTGTATATCACTGGCAAAGCACTTAGGTATCCTTCAGGGTAAAATGCACTACATTCTGTTTTATTTCATATTGTGTCCTTGCCTAGATCCTTGAAAGTTTTTTATTACTTAGCATATGTTGGTTGGTGCTTTTTTTTCATAATCAGTTTAAATGCAATGTGTCCCTTGTCCAAGTTAATTACATGGTTGGGTTAATGACTCATTGCTTCAGGCAGTTGAGTAGGGAATTTAGCCAGTCATTAACATGTTGGCTGTTTTATTGCTTCTAAGTAGAAGTTTCCATCCAAAATCTAGATTCCGAAGTGTTTACCTTAATCAGAATTGAGTGGAAGTGGAAGATCCTTTCAAAGACCATTCCTTAAACAAATCTGCTACTCAATGCAGAAACTGTTGGTTTAGATGTTTAATTAACTGGATATCTAGGGGTTAAGAGAATTGTATCAGATTAATACCAATATGACAGTGAGTCAAATTCGTTCTAGAGAGCTTAGCTTGTTTGAGATGGCATCCACTGGCTGCAGAGCAGGAAATGAGCCCTCTGGAATAATTATAAAATTTCTGAGGATGCTTAAAGCTCTATGTCAGAACACATTTGGGGGTGAAAAAAACCATAAAATTTCACAATCATAAAATCACCAGTTAGCTTGAACTAGAAATACCTAGAAGTATATAGAAATACCTAGAAATACAAACATGCAAACAACAACAACAAAAACAACCAGTTTTGAAAACCATAGTTCTGTCTATGGGAAACAGGCATTATATTTGTTTTAGGAGACAGATGCCCATCCATCACTGCAATTCTCTGTAGAAGTGAACAAGAAATCCCCTTCAGCACCTTTGAAACTCCCCATCTGTTTTGAAAAATAGATGTCATCGACTACTGGAGGCATTTCGTCCTTTGAGAACAAGAAGCACAGGGAGAAAGGAAGTGGAAGGCTCGTGGGCAGGATTTGTTATGATGCTAATTATAAGCTTCTCTTTTGAGCCGGTTAGCACTTATTTCGATTAGCTGATGATCAAGACCACTTTCTGTCAGAATTTTGGCAGTTCTGACGAAATGAAATACTTTTTTCACGCAGCTCTGCTCCCCTCCTTAGGTAAGGCAGTAATGTGCAAGCTTGAATGCATCTCTGTTTGTATACAGTGTCCCAAAGGCAATGTTTGTTTTCTTTGTTTCAGTAGACAGAGGAATTGGATTTCTCATGTTTTATTCATGAAAGTATATCTTGTGAATGTGGCCTTCAATACATACTAGAGGCAAAAATATCACTAACAGTAGCTCCTGAAAGAATCCTTACTTGTGTAACAAATGGACACACAAATTGAATTACTGGTAATGCATGCCCACTCCATAATTGTAACCCAGTTTGGAATGTTGCTGAAGCAATTATCTTAGTTCAGAATTGCAAATCAGAAGTTCCTTTTAATCACGAAAGTAGGACATCTCATCTTAAACAAAGACAGCAGTGCAGGTCTGTAACATGTCTGACAAATTACTGTCGGGTTGGCAGAATGTATCAAATTACCCTCTCCTGACACCCAGCTTTAAAATGAACCTTTAGCTAAGCACTCCATTTCTTTCTTTGTTCCCAGCAGCTGTATTTGGTTGCAGAGTTGATAATTAGCAGAAATATTTTGCTTTATTTTCTTGTTTATGACCTTGTCATATTACCTCAATTCAACCCTTGTATTTACCTGCCAAAATGATTAAAGGCAATAGGAGGCGATTATTCAGCTGATGGTATCATATTTGCTGAAATTGAATTGGATCAACATAAATTTTTGGATGCTAGGGCAGGATGGTGGCTGAACAGATCCAAGCAGATGCACTGAAGCACCATGTCACTTCATCTTTCGCAGAGCAAACACATGTTGAGTCTAACAGTGCCACAGTCTGGGTGTGTTATTCAGTCTCAGCTATGGATTAATGTCTCTAATGCAAGACACTTCTTCATCTAATACTTGGTTCAGTTGGTGTCACCACTGTGCCAAGAGCAATGAGCCACAGATCAGAAATGGTTTCAACTTCTTCAGTTTTCAGCAAGGGGATAAATTCTCATCCTCTGAGCTTTCAGTGAGAGTTTGGCTCTGACCCCCCTCAGCAGTCTTTGGGTCAGCATGGGATTTTTCTAATCACTGTTGGCTGCTTCTCTCTAGCAGGTTGCCATTTGGTAGCACTACAGATTGTGTCCCAGTACAGCAGTCACTCCAGTTCTGCTTCTTTCTGCTAAGGTGTTGGGTTGGTTAGTTAAGGTGGGTCATACAGGTACACATAAGTATTACTTTTCAGAAAGGGTGGTCAGGCACTGGAACGGACTGCCCGGGGAGGTGGTGGAGTCACCGACCCTGGGGGTGTTCAAGGAAAGACTGGATGTTGTATTGAGGGACATGGTTTAGTAGGAGCTATTGGGAATAGGTGAACGGTTGGACTGGATGATCTTTTAGGTCTTTTCCAACCTTGGTGATTCTATGATTCTATATCCCCATCTGTGGACTTGATCCCAAAAGCAGCGACTTGTGGCAGAGGACAGAGGCAGATGGGTGGGAGATCATCTGTCTAAGATCTAGCTCCCAAGAGTCATTTGTACAAATGAAAATCTTTCCTAAATCATTTTTCTAAATGAGTTTAGCTCTCCATGTTACTTTGATATGACTGAAAGCCTGATTCAAGATCTTATATTGACAAATGACTATTTCATAACAAATATGATATATTTTTATGTCAACACACTGAAAAGGAAAGTGGCTCTTAAAATAAGCTGAGTTTCAAACAGTTGATGACATTCTACTTTTCAGCTAAGCTTCAGCAATCTGATTTGACTGCAGGTATATATATTTCATTTCATCATTCACTGACTTTGTGCACACGGAAGAGCTTACACAGAAAATAGTGAGTTCTATTTTGCAGAAACCAGGGTGGTTTTTGGAGGTCGCTAAGGAAGACAAAACTGTTTTTTATTCTCGTTGTTCTGTTAACAAATCCCCAGCCACGAGTTTCAGCCAACACTTTCACGGAAAATTAAACCTTTCTACAAACTAGGAGCTGATCATTCTGTGTTGCACAATTGCAGAATTCAAGAAAACACTCACAAGCTGAGGAAATGTGAGAATTTCAGAACAGGGACGTCTTCTCTGTTACAGAAACAGTGCTATTAACAAATAGTATCTCGAGAAAAAGTGAACTATGTAGTTATCAATTCCTGTGAGGCTTAATACATGTCCTTCTTGTTTCTCAGTGCTTTTTAAATGTTTCACCTTTTGATAAAAGAATTCAAAGACTTTAAATTCCCAGCAGAAATAAGTTTTTAGTAGGTTTTTGACTAAGAATTTCTAACGAAAATTCAACAAGTGCTGAGAACAAGTACTGAGTTAGCTGCGTAGTGGATAGGCAAAAGATAGCAATTCCTTACCTGTTTTCCTGGCGAAGTTTAATATTAATAATATGGCATTGCATCTGAATTACCTACCACACAAAAACATTCTGACAGGTTTGAACAGGTCCAAGGGGCAACCGCAAGGGAAATAACTTTTCCCGTCTTTCTTTTTCCAGGCAACAGATCTACTCTTCCATCCATTTTGTTCAGCACCAGAGTTACATCAGAATGGACTAATATTAAAGCTCCTGTTGTCTTCATTAGGCAAGAGTTATGTCAGACAAAACAACAACAACCAACAACAACAGCAACAAAAACAAACTCTGAGGAAAATAAGCAAAAAGTTCAAGAACAAATAAAAGAACCTTGTTTCAAATATACATGGACAGTTCATGCCAGAGATTAAATAAATCTCTTACGGGAACCAAAATTGTTAAGAACTGTGAATTTCTTTAAGGAAAGGAGTAATTCTTTTTATTATGATTATGTAGCTTTATGCAAATGCATATGCATATTTATCTATATTAATATGCATATTTATCTATATTAACTTGTTATGACAGCATTAGGGTTTAATTGAAAATACAGGGGTTTTTTTGATCATTTTAAAATCGCTTAAGTCAGTGGATTATGGAAGAATCCCAAATTATAAGTTCTTCCTAACTTAGAGCACCATTTCAGCATTTACAATTTCAGAACAGAGCTCATGAATGAGAACCTAAGGACTTTGAGATGCAGAAGATATACAAAAAACTGACACATTTTCTTTCAAAATAAAACTTTAAGTCAATTCAATTAATTTTGTGTCAGTGGCAAATGATTCTTCAAGTTCTAACATAGGTAAGTACATGTCTAGTCTCAGACTCTGATCCTCAGACTTCAAAAATTTCCATATTTAGTACCGTCACTTTAATTCAGTTTAATGTCAGAACTGTCAAAGTGAGGCATTCAAATACCATTCTGTTCTTCTTCCCTTTGATACTGAATACCACAAAGAGAGAAGATGAGGTTCAGTCACCCCAGAACTATGACATCCCAGACAAAATGCCTTCAGTATCTTAAGGTGAAAAGCTATGATGAATTACTCATTTTTAACTCCATGCTGATGTGCATTCAACTACATTACCTGTACAAACTTGTATAAATGACAGAGATGTTTTGCAGTGACATGGCCACGTACAGCTGTAGTTCTCAGTGGCTTAACATGATGAAATCAAGGCTGTCAATTCTCTCCCAGTCCTCCACCCCTCCCTTGTGCTAGCATTCATGTCAGCATTACCACAGGGTGAGCCATTTCAAGACAGTTGATCTAGCTGAAGATTGATACCCTTTTTCTGCTGGATTAACTTTAGCATTAGCTTCCTGCTCAGTGCCCTTCCTGAACAGGCTCACCATGGGGCCATGGAAATGTTTTTGATGACACCTTGCCATGAAACTGATTTATCTGTTTTATTGCAGCACAGCTTTAACTTGCCTTCTTCTTTTGTTGGTCTTCATAAATATTTGCAACTGTCTTCTATAATATGTCATAAATTAAAGCATTTGTTTGCATTCCTCCTACTCCATTTGAATTAATATACTTTTTTTTTAAGTAACTTTCATCTCAGGAAACAGACCAAAAGGTCACTATGAATTTTTATATAATCACATCACATTCTCCAGAGTATCTAAAGCACAGCACAGTGCGCCCTGTTGTAACTGCAGGGGCCTAATGGAAATCTGATGACTTCAATGCCAGGAAAGTCAGAATCGTTTTTAGTGACCAGTGGTAAATGCTTGGTGTGCAATACAGACACAGGGTGCATACTTATAGAATGGCCTGCATCGAAAAGGACAACAAAGATCATCTAGTTTCAGCCTCCTGCTGTGTGCAGGGTCGCCAACCAGCAGACCAGGCTGCCCAGAGCCACATCCAGCCTGGCCTTGAATGCCTCCAGGGATGGGGCATCCACAGCCTCCTTGGGCAACCTGTTCCAGTGCACCACCACCCTCTGTGTGAAAAACTTCCTCCTAATATCTAACCTAAACCTCCCCTATCTCAGTTTAAAATTTTTATGTGCTGAGGCTCTGGGAAATATGTCACACAAAGCAGATATTTTAGGAATCCTCATTTATCCAGAGTACTTAAGGGAACACATCATCTCCAATCACAGAAAAAGAAAATTTTGAGAAAGGGCTGAAAGGTAAAGATATTCTGAAAGGGAAATCAGATAACAAGAGAGAAATAAAGGGAAGATGTCAGGGGTAAATGCCTGCACCGCAACTCCAGAAATAAAAGTCCATAGAATGCCACAGATTTACTGAATCTTTAGATGAGAACCTACTAGTAGAGGGCTCGTGCTATCTGGAGCTGCTTAGTGTGAAGACATAGAACATAGGATTTCTCTAAAAATTACTTTGTCATGCTATCATGTGTTCTCTCTACTTAGGTTATACAATACTCTTTTTAGTGAAGCTGCTTTGGATCATGATATGCACTGCTAGTCTGAGCTCTCAAATGAAACAAAAGGAATAATAGGACTTGCTGAGCACAGACCTTTTTGGCTCTCCACACATTACAACCTAATCTCCTACTGCTGTCTGGGAAAGTTGTGGCGTTTGATTTTCCTTTCCCCAGCAGTGCTGTTATCAGGCTTTCCTTAACATGTTGGGACAGAGAAGACTCAGAGAAATAGTTAACTCCCAACTATGTCAGTGGGGCTTATAGCACAGGTGGAGCACAATAGCAATTTAAAGATTAGAAAATACATATTTTAAGGAAGAAAATAGGCTAAGGAAAAGCTTGTCCTGCACACATTTCTTCCTGCAATATACAAAACAGACAGAAGTGTATTTAATCAGACAAAATCACTTATTAACCCACAATTAAAATCTATCACTTGATAGCCCTTCAGCAGTATTTATGTTATCCTATGTTATCCTATGCCGATCACCTTCCTAGTTGAAAGATGAACATGGAGCTGTGGCCTAGATTATACTTTTTAGATTAGCATACATATAATGCATCCAGTTATAGCTCTCCTAATAGGCCAAGTTCCTTCTTGCCAAGATCCTAAAGTCATGGAAATGAGTTTGGATAGATTTTAAAACATAGGAAAATAATTTTAAGAACTATTTTACACACTAAAGTATCTACTATTTGGATTTCCTAGAACACAAGTAACAAGTTTACATAGGTAGATGCATGTTCAATTTAGGGGGATAAAAAAGTGTATTTAAAATCATAATCATATTTGCTGATTTTTTCTTAACATAAATTTATCTCAGCCTTTGATGCCCAGTGCCAGAGAGATGACAACAAACCTAGCTAGCAGTTTCACTCACTGGCAACCTCCCCGGTTGTAAATGCTGGTGACAATTTTGGGATATTTCATGCAACAGGGTCAAATACATCTGTTCAGAAATCACGAAGCTTTCCAAGAAAAAAAAAAAAAAAAAATCCATACTAAACTATGCTGTCTGATCAAATTTTCATCTTTTTTTCTTACATAATGTATCTGAAATTTTCCATGTTATAGAAAGCAGGAAAAAGAAAGGAATTCTTTTTTCCCATAAAGTATGCTTTCACAGCTAGTAAAAACTTTTCTTCCAAGGGCCATACATTGGGCTAGTATATTCTCAACTCCGTATCTTCCATAAAGCTACACTGATGCATGTTCCTGGCAAGAACAGATACTTCCTGAGTGTCCAATGTGGATGGAGCCTTTCTGTGTGAGTATGAGGGTCATACGTACTCCACCAGTTTTAGAGTAGGGGTAAGAAACCCTGTGCAGATACAACTACACACCTGAAGCCAGTCCTGGAATCAAATTTCAGTGCATAACATAGACAAAGCAGTGGACTGTGTCTTCCTGGATCATTCTGAGAGCTACTTAGCACCCACCTTTCTCTTTTTTTACAGACCTTGGCATTTAACTCCCTAATGCTATTCATTTCCAGCATGTTTTTGCTTGTCTCTGCTGGTAATTCCCCACAGCCACTGGCGGAGGCTGTCCAGTATTAATCTTCTCTGCTGTAAATATATATGAATTTTCCTTTGGAATTCTGTAGTGAAATGTTTGCAGAACTTATACTTTTGAAGCACAGAAAGGAACATTACTGTGAACTTATCATTAAAATGTCGAAAAGTTTCCCTACTCCAAGAAAAACTAAAAACTGCTGATTTACATATTAATAGACCTTTTACAGGAAGATAACAAATGCAATCTTTGGCCAGATACAGAGAATTAATTACAGTAAGATAAAGGATCCCATGAAATACACAAAGCAAGCCCTGTGTATTCTGAAATAATATTACTATGTGAAGTTTCAGTATATACTATAACACTGCAGGAAGAATTATTTTTATTTTAATGTCTGTTGCAGGGTTTTACCAGGAGAGAGATGAGACAGAGTTTAGTATGTGCTATCCATTTAAAACACTGTACTAAAGCAGACAAAGGAGATAAAATGGATAAAAAGAAGGTTACAAAAGCCACAAAGCTGAGTTCTTTATCCATCTCAAAAGTTGGAAATCTGTGAAAGAGCTCACTACTGACAAAAAAAAAAAAAAAGAAAAAGACAAATTCAAGGATAATCTAAGCACTCCAAAAGGTAAATAAGTTATTGAGTCTATTGCAGCTGCAGAACAAATAGGGGAGATACCTGCCTTCGAGCTACTGCCTGCCAGCACCACAGATAAGGCATTGTCAGAGACAGAGCGCTGCTCGAAGGACACAGAGCAGAAGTGATCATTTAAACTGCAACAAGTCATCAGGAGCAGAGATTTCCTCTAAGTGCTCTGCAGCAAATCAAGAAGGATAGAGAAGGAATATTTACAGAAATACTCAGCCAGTTACTGAAAAGCGTCCTAAACACTGGGAATTAGTCAATGTTCCTTCATCCAGCATATTACGAGCCAGGTAGCCTTTCTGCATGATCAGTTAGATTTGATGACTAGATAACTACAGTGAGAGACATGAAGACATGAAACATCTATTTATCTCTCCATCTATATCCTTCAGTTCTTGCTTCATTGCTGTGTTATTTAACAAGAACATCCTCTGCTAGACAAACCTGTGTGACTGTAAAAGTACACCCACACTTCCCAGATTATTAGAATTCTTTGAGCTAATACAGGCATAAAAGAAGGGCAATCTTTTGTGATTTATTTGTGCCTTAAAGAAGCACTTGATAAAATCACTAACAGGAAGCTACTGGTGGGCAGTTTGTTATAGTGTGCACTCACATACACCCACACAGAGGTCCTTTGGGAACTGGCAGCTGGTCAACGAGTGAAATGTAAAATGTTGATAACGACTTTGCAACCCAGACCAAACCTATAGAGTCCAATGAGAAATATCACATCCTTCTGCAGCACCCACAAAAACTATTGCAATGTACTAGTTTTACTGACTTATGAATAAGCTGCTGCATCATCAATTTGCATATGTATGTAAATTCTAGACATAAACACATGGATTTTAAATAATTTCTTCTTCAGCTAGCCATTTTGCTGCTACACAATTTCGTCTGGTCTGTCGGCTTTCCAGCTAACAACAGAACCTTTGCTGGGTCCTATTAGCCATCTCCTGATAGGAACAAGCTTGTTTCTTCCTGCACATTTGGTTTTGATACTGTTTCTTCTTCCTAGCTGTCCATTACCAGCATAGCCAAGTGGTCTGGTCTTGAGAACTAGGTATTTCTTAGCCTCATCCTCTGCATGGTACATAATGTTGAGGGTGCACTGAGATAATGGAGCTGACAGTGTATGTAAGGAAAGGAATCTAGGCCTGGAAGTGCTAACACTGCTATGCTTCCCAGATGCTGAAGCTTAGGATCTCACTGGGACATCAGTTGAGTCAGTCACACAAGAAGTTAGCAAAGGCAAGCATGTGCTTGTGTGCATTGCACAACCAGGGCCTTAAATTTCCTCCATCTGTAAAATTAGAATCACACACCTTCCTTGCTACATAGGAAATGCAGAAATTCTTTTACACAGTACCTAACAGTGATTTGAAGACACAAAGAAATGAGTAAGCATTTATTTCTAATAGTCTCACCTTGCCCTGCTTGTATGGCCTAGACAGCCATGTTTCCCAGGACGGCCTCCTCTCATTTAGCTTCTTGTAGCATTCACGAAGTCTGGCTGTTATTTGCTAGAAAGCAGTATGTATGTGTTGACATTTCAAGACCAAGTACTGTAATTCTTATTAAGGTGTTCCAAATGCCACCAGCGTTGTTTTCCTGCACTCTCTAAACCTTACAGCTTCCCTCTGCTCAGTCATTCTCCTTTTAAAATATGTTTTGCCTTTCTCTGCCCTCATCCACTCATAACTACTCCTTCTATCTGTGTATCCTTTAAGCCCTGTCTTTATTTTAATGCATGTATTTCAGTAAAGCTCAAAGCTTCCTCTTCTAGTTTTGTTAGGAGATGCTTTGCAGAAATAAATTTTTCAGTGCAACTACTCTGATCACTCGGTTTGTCACAAAAGAAGAGTGCAGTGTAATCTAAGAATACATGATTTTCCTGAATAAATAGTGGCATGGGGAATTTGGGGAATTTAAGATTTATGGCTTGTCTCTAAGCAGAGAGACAAGATATATTAAACATTAATGCTTACAGTAAACATAAAAATAAATATTCAAATGTGTAAATAAAACATGAATGTGGATTTTTCAGCTAAAAAGAGGCAAGAAAACCATCTTTTATTCTTTTAACAGAAATTCCAGTATATTTTAAGTTGAATTTTGTTTTCGGTTCTTATTAAGATTGATTAATTTAGACTTCCATGTACATCCTGTGGCTAAAAATTGAGTTATTGCCAGTGATAACCACGCTTTGAAAAAGGAAATGCCGATCTGAATTCATTTGAACTACATGCATAGTTCCTGTTCTTGCAATTAGCTTGAAAAATCAAATAACTCTGTCGTAGTAAAATGTAATGATTATCTGTCATAAAATGTAAGATCTACCAAGAGCTTGAATGTTACATGGAATGTTATGAATATTTGTAAGAGGCAGTGTTTGCTACCCTTTTCCCAGATCATTTTGCCTTCCCCCACTCGATTACACATCAATTAATCATTTTTCACAAAATTGAAAGAAAAAAGAAAGCATTACAGAGTAGTACAAAGAGAGTATTTCAGATGTCCTGGAATCATATTACTGAACAGTTTTTATCTCAACTGAAGTTTTATTTATTAATCCAGTTAAAAATTTGATATTTCTATTTTAATTAAGCGGCGCGATATTGCTCACGCATTTTAAAAAGCCTACTTGTTATAATTCCTTCTGTGATGGTACTATTATGTCACCAAGTCCTAGATAAATCATAACTTTATGAAAGCCCTAAAGCCAGCTCCCTTATGAAGTCAGTAACTTTGGCCCAGGTAGCAGATGGCTGGTGGTGGGAACGGCTGTGCCCAGCCTGAATCCGTGTTCTCCTACCAATGGGGAACATCTGGCAGCTTGCACTGCCCATGGTACCCTTTAGCACAAGTTGCTATAAGGGAAATAGCACAGCAATCTGGATGCAATCTGGATTCATAAACTCCTCCACTGACAGGACAACGTACATCAAAAAATCCCAAAATGTATTTTACTGGGAGGGGTGGATTTGCAGCTGTTAATTAGGGAAGTAAGCACACAGTGAGTAAAGTGTACTTGCTTATGTTCTCATCATTGGAAAATCTTAATATTTAGTAACATTCACTCTAAGTATTACATAACAGATTACATTACCTGGAAACACTTATTAAATAATGGCAAAACAATTCAGTGTACATAGCCATCATGTTTTTATTGTGTGCACACATGTAAGCAGGAGGAGTTGGTTCCAGAAGTGCCAAAGGAGAAAGAACACACAAATCCAGGTTATTAGAGGCGATATTCTGGGAGTTATCCATCTCCATAAGAAACTCTGAGCAATAGAGTAAACATCTCCAGTAATGTTGAGAGAATATCCAAAACAAATAGAGCTGACAGTGATATGTCTGATGCTTTAAAGTTCTGTTGGACATAGCACAAGCCATTCCATTCACTCCACTGAAATTTACCTTTGCTCCTTACCTATGAGTGCACAGAAACAACTTGAACATTTATCTCCAAAATCTTGTATCCCGATATCACTTGTTTTAGTAGGAGTTATCATTTTTGACTTCAAAACTTCACTTCACTCTGAAAGGTTTTAAGGATATTTTGGCTCACAATGTGAAATGATGTTGGTCTGAAATGATGTGTTGGTACCGTAAGTCCAGCTGAGTCATGGATTTACAAGCAGTACTTTACACAGGAAGGCTCTTGAAGGACAATTTGTCTCTTGCAATGCTCAAAGAAAGATTAGCATGTAATTAGCTCCTGGCAGTAGCGTGCTTCCAGACAGTGGGATGTCAAACAGATTTTTGGGTGGCATGCAAACCAGGTAATGGGTGCAGTGAGCTCAACAGCCAGGAAGAGGAAGTTGCTGCTACTCTTGGCCAGAGATAGACGCATGCTTTTTGTTGTCTGTGTTAACTAATACTTCATCACCATGTACACAACCCTCAGTAAAATGAGTTTCTTAATCCACAAACCTCATTTCTTGATAATTACTTACATAATCATTGCATTGCATTTTCCTGCTTGAAGAGAAATGAACAAAAGACTTGGGAAATGGGGGTAAACACCCCATGTTAGAAAAAAGGCTCATCCTAATGCAGCAGCATGGAGACATGAAAACCTGGACTGCAGGAGATCCTCAGGCACAATATGGAGTCACTGCATTAAGCATTATGAACAAGGAATGTCAGGCCCACAGTTTCTTCTACTCACCCATGGCTGAGCTACTGATGCCCAGGACCAGCTCCAACATGACGCTACACATGACCTGCTTGCACTCTTGTTCCCCTCAATGGCAGGAGCTTAGCATCAGTGCTGGACTTCCTCATGTCTCTCTTTGCATGGCTGCACTACTATCAGGTTGATGTTGAAAATGCTTGCAAAAGGCTTATTGGACGTACAGATAATATGTTGGGCCTTGAAAGACCAGCACTCAGTCTAACCTGTGAAACCTGGCTTCGTTAAAAATATGTAGTTAACGACATACTTTTCTTCAACACGTGGAGTTTCTGTTGCCAATTTTTGCTAAATTCAGGATGAATGTGACAGTATGTGAGGCAATGTTTGTTAGGGTCTAGAGATTATTTTCTATCTCCCAGCACCATCTGGCATTACGGTGGAAACTCTGAATGAATAAACATTGCTTATCGTTCTGTCAATCACTCATCCATCAGAAAGAAGCCAAAACACTAATGTACTCATCCTGTTTGTCATTTGACAATCAGGGGCTACTTCACAGTAATTGAGACAAAAACCACAGATTAAGGTCTGTAGAAGAAATGGACAACAGAGATTTAGCATCGTAATGCATTATTCAGTTCGACTGATGCAGAGAACAGGGCTTGATGGGTTTGTAGTTTCTTTTTTTAAGTATCTCTTTTGCACACAGGTGCTGGAATTGTCAGTTAAGTTGTGTACATTTCTTGTTTTTATTTAGAAGTGAGATTCTATGGTTTAAATAAAGTAAAAAAGAATACTGATGAGAACTGCATGATAAATTCATTTCTAGTAATGGATACCCAGGTAGTATTTGTTTATTACTGGGACAATAGTTGTAGGACAGACAATGTTCATTTCAACATTTTAAGGTAATTCTGTCAGTTCACTCCTCAGAGCACAGAGCTGCCTCCAGATTCTCTGGCTCCGCTTCCCCTGTCACAGCAGCAATCACTGCAGCTCTAGCAGTGAGTTCTCCTGGATAACAGACAGACACAGAATCTTTGATTAAAATGACACCTCTTCTTAAAACTCATCTCACCTGCAAGATCTGTTCTGGTTTGTAGAGTGCTGATGAGGGAAGTATGTTGAAGAGGAGTGTCTCTGCAGCAGCACATACATGCCACTGGCTTCTCCACTTGAACTGGGTGCTATCAGCGAGAACACAGAAAAACTTACTTTTCCATAACACCTCAAAATTTCACACTATTCAGGTGATGATATTTTCAAGTGAGAAGATTTCTAGAAGGAATGGGCAAGTGGTTGCATATAATAGAATAAAAAGCCCAATGGAAACAACAGCTCACTCATTTTCAAAGGAGTAGAATGGATAAGATCCTAAGGTAGCCTTTTGTATTCTGTTTTTCTTCTCGTACAAACAGCTGAGCTTCATGAAGCACTTTCCCTTCTCCCTTTTATCGTTTAAAAAATGATGCCGTTGGTTGTATTGTCACTGAGGACACAACTGTGTCCTTCCATTCTGATACCCAGAACTGAGCAGCCTCTCTGGTTCTGACTCTGCAGGTGCATGTGGCTTGCTAACACCACTGTCACAACCCCTTCCCTAGCCATCTCTGCTCCTTGATGTTGCAGAAAATGAAATCTTTATGCTTTGAAATATTTTTGGTTTGTCCTCGCTGACAGCAGGAACATTTTTTGCAAGGGGCAACCGAACACAATAAGCACTGCCACAGATCTTTTTGGCTGAACACGTCCTATTTATCAGGGCACTTCTTGTTTTCTTTTGCTTTCTGTAGTCATAAAATGTCACTTCATTCTTACTTGGACTCTGAAACTCAAATTACATTGGCAAAGTGTGTAAGGCAGAGAACATTCCTGTAACAGAGAGAAAGGAGAACCATTGTTTACTTGTTGGGTCAGCTCTGTCCCAGTTTTTAAAGATCATATAGGAATCCCTTGAAAAGACCTTTGTGCCTTTTTCAAAAGGACAGTTTTAGTCCGTCAGAGGGATGCAATCAAGATTCACTTTCTGACTTTGTGACTACTGTTAATATTCAGGGCAGTTCATAACATTTTTTAACATATATTTTTGTAGAGATCGTGTCTCTGCATATCAGGACAGATGACTGCACGCTCTCCTTTGTCTCAAACCCCATTTGATTCAACTTTCTGTTATAATGAAATGTTTTGCTAAGCCATCATTTTTGCTATAAATATGTTCCTTTGGCTGCATCTTAGTCATGGATTATTTGCTGCACAATCTTTTCAGCTCAGAGATGAATATACATTTTGGGACCAGCTTTTGAAATACTGACTTGCTTCAGGAAACTTCTTATAAGCAAGAGTTGGAAGCCAACACTAAATCAGTTTTGTGTATTTTATTTCCCAAGGAATCAGACTCACTTTGTTTATTATCTATCAAGCCTAAAGCATAGCGTAAAAAACAAGACTGAATCAGAAGAGGACATTATAAAAATACTGAATCTGTTTTCCTCTTCCAGTGAAGAAACACATTCATTCACTTTAATGCAAAAAAAAGTACTATGATACAAAGACACAAAAAAAAGAAAACTGAAGGGTTCATACATTTATTTCAGATACACAGCAAAATCTCAGTTCTTCACTTATATTTCCAAAGCAATTTTGCCTTGTGATCTCAAAATATTAAAATGTATGATAGCATCAGCATATTAAAGTAGATATTTAAGCACAATTTCTAATTAGTTGTTATTAACAAATACATCAGGCCTGAAGTTTCTGACAGTTGTACCTGAAGGAATGTGAACATAGTACCACTGTAACAAGTTTACTGCCTCCACTCCTTAATGAAATAGAGCTGCAGAACATAAACACCTGACACAGTATTTTAGTAATCTCCGATCTATCCATAGTAAATGATACTCACATGCTAGCCTGAAAAAGTATTTATTTACATTCTCATGCCTCCAAACTGCACCTTCCAACTACTTCCGAGCATTGTTGATTTTGAACAGGGGAAAAGGAAGAACTAAAAATAGTGACTTTCTTAATAGCTGTAAATGCACCCGTAGAGTTCACTCAACATCATTTGTACCTCACATACAGAGGTAAAATATTCAGTAATCGTCTTAATGAGGTTACCCACACCACCATCCCCTAAATTCAAAGACAGATTAAACACAGCATGAATCTCTTGCAGATTCACATCTCCTGACAACTCAATCCTGCACCAAATTTTAGTGCCACAGGCTCTTAAACACATGTGGGTGAATGTAAGGCACTAAATCACATCACTGGAAATTGCAGCTTGTGTCAATAAAGCCCCACACATCCAAACAGTGGCCCAGCATGGCCATACAGTTGAAATCAGGATCAGATTCCAAATGTCCACACAAGTACGTTGTTGTCTGCCTGAGCTCATCTTCAGATCAACTGTTAAAGAGGAGGATGAGTAATAGGCTATTATCAAATGTTAATGTTAGATGTAAAAAGCGTAGGTTTTCTCTGAAATCAGTCCAAAACACTCAAATAAAGCAGTTTTATCTTTAAACTCTTTGAAAATGCTAAAATGACACACCCAGTTCAAATTTGATTTCCAGATCAACCTTCTGATAGTAAAGCATTCAGGATCCCTTAATTAATGTTATAGAAAGCTGCACTTAATTACTTCTTAAGCACTTGTATCTACATAAAGTTGCATTACATTGCATACATCATTATTTAAATCCATTACCTACACATAAATACGCATCAAATTTGCATTGCAAATGTCTTCATCTTCTGCTGGGTTAATCACAAATGTCATATCTAAATCAATCCAAAAACTTCAGTTCTGGCTCACTAATCAAACATTTATTTAAAAAATATATGTATTATAATATACACATACAATAAAATAACAGATGAAGGTATTCCAGGTAATATAAATTATAGTCAAATTCAAGAAAACAATTCCATTGAAATAACTTGTCTGGTCCAGTGAGAGCTGTTGTTAAAGATACTGTGTATACCACATGTACAGCCATCAGCCATCAGGCAACATAAAAAATATATTTTAGCACTAGAAAATCTATGCAGAAATGTCACCTTCAAGATCCATCTGGAATTAATAAGTGCTAATTTGACTCCTCAAGAGATGAGCAGAGCACTTTAAACCTCTTTCCTAGTAACAAGAAATTCCCACTAAAAGATCTGAGCTGGTTGTTGTAAATGTAAATGAGTGTTAGCTAATATGTGTAACACATATCCACATTTGGCCCCATGGTTTCATTTGACTTTCATTTCACGTAGTCAAGTTTATAAAAGGCTTTTTTAATTAAATGTAGCTTTCAATCTTCTTTAAATTGAACCATCAAATGAATAAATAGAGGCATTGCTCTGTACAACTTGAAAAGTCATTAAACTCAAGTTTTCAGATACTAGTCAAAGACATAGGAAAAGATCAAACTGTGTCAAGAAATATCAATGAAATGGTGCCATCCATTACTACTGTGTGAAGACCAAGAAACAATGTTTTTAAAAGGAATTCTGGAACTCCTTTGGTCACTTAACAGTACTGTGACATGCCTGCTTTTAGAAGCATGTTCTAAGGTTCATCTGTGAAAAAGCACAACTGAAAATACTGTTGAATTCTGCACAATGGACAAACAGGAATCAGGTTACACAGCTCATGTTTTAAGATAAGTTTTGTAAACATAAAGCATTCAGAACAACATCAGGACTTGTTTTTTGCAGGCATGATATAAGATCTAGGCAGGAACTCTTGATCTTCCAGCAAGCAAGTGGGGATTGCACATTTAGATTTGCCTGGCTTCTTTAATTACACTTCACATAATCACAGAGCTTTAAAGTGCATGAAGACAGATACTCTGTCCTGCATTTTGTAGAAGAGAAGAACCCCTTGAAGATGGGACTTACCAGGCAACAGAAAATTAATACATTCATGACAAAGTCTGGTGAAGTGAATACAAATTTTATTATTCCATGAGATGAATTCTGTGCACTGCAGAAGATGTAGGAAGGATATATCAGCTCCACAAGTGTCTGTTAAACCCACAGTCAATCAAAGGTCTCTGACAAGGGAGCATTTGAGTGTTAGTACTGGAAATAAGATTACTGGGGGCTTTTCCATTCATTCAATGACTTTTTCCACCATGCTGCCAAATCCATGCTTCTCATCACTGTTGTAGATCAGTCCTTACAAAGACTTTACCTTAAAGTAAAATGCACTGCTCCCTTTGCCTGTCATGGTCTTGGGGATGGGCAATGGTACCATTGTTCAGTAGCTGCCTGCCTTCCAGCCCAACCATACTGTTAGTCTTCTACAAGGGATTCCTGACAGCTGTTTTTTCTTTCTGTGTCAGTGAGATTTTTCTTTTGAGGTCTAACATGCCCATGCAATAACATTTCCTACAAGCACGTTAGAGAGCAAAGAAGTATGTCAGTGGTAAATAGCAAATGAAAAAAATAGTTCATCTATTACAGACTCACAGTTTAATCAGGCACTGAAGTCAGTTGGGACATATCAAAACACTAAGTCAAAAGATTCCATGTAGCCACTACACGTACGCCTGCATGCTTAGCAGTGTCCCTCCTGCCGTGTTAGGTTTGTGCAATCTGTGATGAGGAAGTGAAGGATACCTAGATTTTGGGGTTGTTCCAGCCCAGCACCAGAAGCTACAGTACATTGCTCCCGCCATGACAAGAAATGCAGCGCTCACCCAGCCCACGTAGAGAGCAGCTCCTAGTTCTCGTTTCAATGGCGTAGGAACTTTTGCATCGTAGAAGTCATGAATGATGCTGCCACCAGTCCAGGACACAGGGATCAGAACAAGGACGCCCGTCACAAGAAAGGCAACTCCAGCTGCTAACATGAAGATACTGATGCCCTGGGGATCCTCCTTGGTCCAGTGAGTGTACTTCACACCAACAATGGCCATCAAAAAGGCAATGATTGACAGGAGCACTGCAGTGCACATGAGGGCTCTGAACGCCTCTAAGGGTGGGGGAAGAGCCAGGATAGAGTCATAGAACTTGCACTGTAGCCTGATGCCCATCTGGCTGATGCAGTCCATCCACAGTCCTTCCCAGATAGTCTCAAACACCACGATGTTACTGTCAATGTGGGCAGAAACTCTCCATTGTGGCATAGCTGTAGCTGCCAAAGTCCCGACCATGCCCACGCCTCCAAATATTAGACCAATGATTTGTAGTGCACAGCAAGCCATGCTTCTTCTGAAAAAGGCACCTCAAGCAAGGGGGCCTAGCAAGTCTTCCAAAAGCACTCTTTCACTGAAGAAATATGAAGCATGGGAGAGAATACTTTCTCCTGTTGTTTCCTCATACGGTAAGATGCTGATTTTTTTCTGATGCTGCTCTCTCCAGTAGGAGGTTCAAACAGGTGGAAATCTATTTCTGACTGGCTAAAAGAACCTGCTATTTATTTGCTTTGAAATCCCCTTTGACTAAAACGCCTACCCATCAAGCCTAACGAGTTTCCAGCCAATGGAACACTAGGGAGGGGTTGATTTTACTGCTGCTTATGCGTATTGTGTCAGTAGTGATTTTATAATTAAGTGCCAGGGATTCACTTAAAAGCACCCCATTGCAGGGCTAATAATTTCTTAACTGCAAGATTGCAGCTATGTTGAAATTCAGTGCAGAAAGTTTGAACTTGCCTCTTCAAATGTTATGTAAAATAGATCATTACAGTTGTTCTTATGACAAAAGTTTAACTTGGAGTGGGGCTTACCTTCTAAGTACTACAGCCCTGGGAAAACACCTGATGTATTTTTTTTAATCTACCTGGGAGTTACTTGGTATACCTCTTTAATGCAGATTCCTTATTTTGATCAAACACAAAATTATAATCGCAATATTAGGCAGGTACAGGAAAGTCAAGTAATCCAATCAACATCAAAGTTTTACTCTACCAGCTGCATAATTCACAAGTATGACAAAATACCTGGCAGAGTTTTACAGCTTTTTCTTTTGAATCCAGGAGAAAAGGTCACTACTAGGAAATAAACCTCTATCAGGATAACTCCACTTTAGGATAGCATTAGGATGGCGTTGTTATTATTTTCTATTGTAGTAGTCTTCTCCAAGTAATAACTGTACAATTCAAAAAGGATGAACTTTTCTTTCAGCATAAAATGCGCCTTGAAAGAAGTCAGTGATCCCTCCCACAAAGCATTTATCTCAGCTTGCACAGATAGATACAAGCCTGGACAAAAATATATGCTGTAGACTAATTTGCCTTGGGCAAGCTAGAAATAACTTCTCCATTATGTTTTTTTTTTTTACTTTCTTCTCCCTGCCTTGAGATAATATTATATGATGACATCTCCTGGGTGTTGTTAAAATAGAGGTATTTCTGATTACTCCAGCTCTTTGTACCAATGGGTCTAGTTAAAAAATACTTCAGCTAAAGACAATGAAGGCCTCTGAAAGTGTTGGCCAAGAAAGGCAGAGTTTTAGATTGCTTGCATGTTTTTGTGTTATGAGCTCTGTGTGTTCAGAAATATCAAACATTGTTCTTGATGGTATTAATTTAGTTACAGCCTTAGGTGTCCACAGAATAAATTCAAAGCAAAGGAAAAAGTGAATCTAAACCATTCACATCCCACAACATCCCTTTTTTCCTACAGTAACTATCTGTAAGGAAGGACTGTCAGGTAGCACAAGTTGTATAATATAGTATTACAAGTCCATGTGAAAATACTCCCAAGATCTCTGAGTAATTCATTTTTATCTTCATGTTTACCATAGGGAATGTGGGAGAAAAAAATGTCCGCAGCTAAGATGTCAAAAGTAACCTTTAGAAATCAAATATGTTCTTGAATTTGTTTTTATAGAGATAAATATTGCATCGCTTTTCTGAATCTTGTGTTGAAGAAAAGGTAAGGGATTTTGCTTGACACTGAGATTAAACCCAAAGTCATAGGTACATACATGTCTAAAAGAAGCTCCTCTATCTGGCAAGAGAATATTTACTTAGAAGCAGACTGATTGAATACAAGACCTGTGCTATATAATTTGAGTCCAGTTTCCTTTCAGCTTGTGGAGTACTTTAACCTCTAAATTATCAAGACTATGTTATGTCTTGTTATTTTAATGTCAAAAAAGAAAAAGATCTTATGGAAAAAACTCTTGCAAGTAGCTTTAAAAAAAAAAAGAAAAGAAAAGAAAAACCCTTCTTGCAGCATTTTCAGGTAACCAGCTCTTGAAGGGATATAAAACTGAATAACTGACTTTGCCTATGCCCTGAAGCTGGTTATCTGACTGCCTTATCTAGCAGGATTTCTCTGAAATCTTTTTTTCCTTACATGACTCTGGGAGGGTCAGCCATTGAGGTCATGCATAAAATTACACTTTGAGACAGCCAGGGTATGGTTTGTATGGAAAATAAATCACAGAATTGTAGAAGCATAGGATGGCTTGGGTTGGAAGGCACATCAAAGAGCATGTAGTTCCTACTTCCTCACTCTCAAAAATACTATAAAAATGCATAACATGTTGACTGTGTGGCAATATATCCAGGGAGTGATAAATTAATGAGTGACTTTTTTGATGTCTAATTGGAAGTGGTACCTATGGTGAGTGACATCTGGATGTAAGTGTCAGGAACACCCAGGCTACAGTGCTGCATGTACTGCCAGAATGGTTCTTGTTATTGAAACCTGAGGGGTAGGAAGCAGGAAAGGAAAACCAATAATTGGTGGTTTTGAAATTTGAAGACAAATCAGAAACAAAAACGAGTCTCGAGAGACAGGCTGAAAAAGAAATCCAAAGAATAATAATGCTATATTGGAAACTTATAAGTACTGAGAAAACCACTCAGCCTATTAAGTGGCAAGGAGTGCCTGGATTTGCTGATCACTGGAATATTTGTCCATGTTTGATTAGCCTGGAGGGAGCTCTTACTTGCATACTCTAGGGAATTGTACCGCTATTTAGAGATTCATCCTAACTCTAAGAAAGAAACTCTTACTTGGCTGAGTTACTTCAAAATCACTCTGAACAGCAGAAGTAGAAGTAGAAATTAAATATGTGCATATATGGTGGGTATGGCGGATACAGTGGCACTAGTGTCAGATGAGCAGAAACAAAAGGAAAATCCCATTTCCACCTGTCTAGACTCTCCATTCTCTGTGCATCATTTGTGTATTTCTTCTATGTATCATCCTTCTGTTATGCTGTTGGCATTCTTACTTGCCTCAAGATGAGAACACCAGTTCTTATGCAAATGTGTATATCCCAAGATTTGCCTTCAAAGTAGAAAATAGACAATGGAGGAAGCATGTAGGCTTTACATTTAATCTTTCCCTGGATCTTTGTTCAGATTTACATCTTCTCCTCCCTTTAAATCAGGAAGTTCATTTGAATCATTTCCTGGGGGAGTACCTTCCATTCCTCCCTAGGTTTTACAATGCTGATGCCACCTGAAATAGAGGAAGTAGAGCGTTTCCAGTACAGAAAATTAACAGAACCTGTCAACGATCCCCAGTGCTTAATTAATTGTAGGCATCAATAATGTAAGCACTTCATTGCCTCCCAGAAAGGTTTTCTTCCTCTTTGTAGTTCTTCTATGTATATTGAATCTTACAGTTCTGATACATGAACAGACAACTCTGTACAGTGCATATAAATATGTTATCCTTGTTTACAGGTGCAACTATAATGTACATAGTTCATCAAGAGTTCAGGTTAAGAATAGACAGGTTGGCTATGCTACAAGCTGAAAAATTTAATTCAAGGTTCAGCAACATTTCTGACACAGACTAATAGATATATTTATCTAAAGCATACTTTAGCAACTACTGGGAGTTATAGGTAAGGCCACACTGATCTCACTCATCCCATATAAGAAAAATCTCCATTGAGTGTACAACAAATAGGTAGATCTGTTTTGGAATCATGATGCAATCATACTTAAGGTAGTGGTTCCATTACTTTCTATGGTGTTTTGATTCACTACTGTATTTTAAGACTACTGGTAAAGTAATGGTTGCCTTGTTTCAGTTTTAATGTAATGGACTTAAGGCAGTAGAACCTTTCCAATAAGTGCTCACTTTAATAATGCTGCCTGCACATACGTTAAAAGCTGAAGGCTCATCTTGTTCCCTCTCTCATCAAGAGTGGCACGTTTTGCAGTGAGAAAAGCATCTGATCTGTGTAGCTTGGGAAGGGATTTCCTCCAGGCGCATGACCGGCTCTGTATTTGGAGTGCCAACCTCTAACTCTAGCTTTGAGGCACCCCGTGACTGACAGCTGAATTGAAAAAAAAAAAAAACCTGTTTGTTTTTGCTCATCTTCCTCAGCACGCCTGAAATTCACAGCCTGGCAGAACTGCCAAAGTCTTAATGATATTCTGTGTAATGATATTCTGTCTGAGGAAGCCTGACTCCTGGACACTGAATGAACTTGAGCTCTGTATAATAAAACCCTTCAGTAATAAAATATTAAATACTCCTTTGAGTATTTAATCCATCCAAACTGCTCCAGGCTTTACAAGGTATTTGTCACCTCAATGGTTATGTGCAAGGAGCAGCCATCCTGAGAGAAATAGAACATGCCAGAAAATATGCAATCATTCTGTGCTGCTTAATGACAGGACCTCAAAACTATCCTCTAGAAAATATCTGGGGGGTATTTTATTGCTTAGTTGACATCAGACTGTTGGAAATATAACAGTGGCAAATCTCAAGGTAGTATTGATTGTTTTCATAAGGGTTAGCAGCAGGGTGTACAGTTAGGCTATTACTTGATGCAGCCCAGGGGACCTCCTTTATTTAAATGATTTACTCCAGTGGAATAAAAGAGAAGGATAAGTTATATTATGGCAGCAATGGCCTAAAGATAGATGAGAGGCAAGGCTTGTAGAAAGAGGTAGCTTTTACGAGACTTCCTGATACAGTTACAAACAAGATCACTGGTGAGAATCCCAAGAAAGTTTGCTTTTGGAGCACTGCATTTTTGACCTGGGTTTCCAACAACTAAGCGATGCAGCAAAGTAAAAAAGTCTTAAACTTTTAAGAATAGGACTTTTTGTTCCACATTCCTCAATTATAATTTGGGCTTCTCCCTGTATGGTGTATACAGTATAGTCCTCCCATGCATATATAATCCTCACTTTTTGCCCTCTCAAAAACCCTACCTCTGGAATGAAAATAAACACGTGGTTAATTGCCTTACAAAACAAGCCCTAGCATGACAAGTTCCACTGCTTCTAGCCCCAGCCTCGTGCCCAGTGATAGCACCTGACTTGGCATCTCAGCCCACTGCATCACCATCCTACACTTCTACTCTCTCTTCTTTCTATCTCTCTCCAAATCCAGAACCCTTTATCAAACATCTGTGATGTTCCCATGACTCCTTCCTCGTGAGTCTTCCCAGGGGATTCACCTCTTCTCCGGAACATCCTGGTTGACTTTCCACAACTGGCAAGATCAGTGCCCCCTGGGAAGGAGCAGCACAGCCCTGCCTGTTGGTCTGCATAGGTAACACAGCTCACGTTCCAGTTTAGCTCAGTTTCCCATCAAACAGGGGGAATGCAGAGCAGAAGTGAAGCTCTGCCTAGCCAACCAGTTGCTCCAGCACTCACTCTTCCTGGAAGCCATAAATCACTTAGAATTTGTAGTGGCACAGAAACCAAAGAAGACATATTTTGCAGGAAATGATTGATTTTTGTCACATGATCTCAGAACATCCTCTCCAGTACTGTAAACCACTGCAGCCCCAAGGATGCACCCCTACCACTGCAATTTTGCACACTTATTCATCTCCATGGGGCTGAAGCGTCTCTGTACAGTGACAGCTCACTGCCTGCAAGGGGGACAAAAGGAAGGGAAGGGGAGAAGAGGAGAGGGGAGGGGAGCTCACATTTTGAGGCAGAAAATTATATGTGAAAGATGATTAAGACTAAAATATCTGTATCCAGGCACAAGACCATTGTCAACGAGGTGAAAAATACCTGGAGCACTGCAGGCATACGACTCATCCGTTTCAGATCAGATTCTTCTTTATTAATCAGACTGAACAACCTAAGGACATGAATGTGGATGAGGCTTCAAAATTTCCTTGGAAGTGTCTGGAATTTGGATCTCATGGGAAAAAAAAAGACACACTTGTAGAATGTAGGTCCATGCTCAACTGGATGAATTACTTCACAGAGAAGGTATTTGGTAGAACAGAAGAAGAGAAAAGTTAACCAGCAAAGAAAATGTATCAAAGAGGTCAGAAATTTTAAGGGGAAAATGAAACTCAACTCAATAAAATCAATCAAGGTAAAGCTTTATAAAAAGTAAAAGAAAAAGGTGCTATGGGCATACAAGCTGAACAGCAAAATAAGAGACACAGTAGGGTGTACGAGTCTAAGAAAGGTATTTATATTCTCTTTGTGTTTAGGTTGCAATAAGGACATAGAATGAGAACATAACAGAACTGCTGTACTGTATCCAAGGTAAGCAAAACATTTCAAATCTTTACGAGCATAAATTGAAGAAAGACAATGATTTCCACTGAAGGAAATACGTGTGCAGTTCCAAATATGATAGCTAGGACTGTCAGCATATGTGTCAAATCAGAAGAGATATTGTGTATGGAGAACAGTGAAATAAATGGAATGAGTGGGGAGGTGGAAAACCCTGTGCACAACTAGATATCCATTAGTCAGAATGTAATTGCATGATATGATTTAAAATCCATTAAGAAAAAAAAGGAAAAAGTATCTGGAAGTAAATAGGAAATTAAATAAAATACAGAGACTTAGCAAAAAATAGATTCATTTTTGTTTGATAACATTTTCTACAAAATAGAAGTTGAGAAAATCTAATCCAGTTGGACCTTATTAAAGTATCTGACACAGTGGTGGGAAATGAACAGAGACGCTGAAGGATCGGAGAAGAGTAAAATTAATGCAATATGTATAGAGAAGCTACCAGTGAGTAAAACAACAAAAGGATATGTTGGAAGAACTGCCGCATTTCTATTTCTGAATGCTGCCTTCTGTTACTGGTGGAGCCAAGGATTTCTCTAGGGTGTCATCTTATTACCCTCAGGTATCTGGCAGTAAAAGAGGAACTGCAGTAGGAAATTTGCATTCAACTCTGAGTTGGTCAATGTACTGTCAATAATTAAGTCCCTCAATACAGGGAAGCTCATGATCTCGAGGCCTAAAGTAACAGAATTGAAATGCATTTAATATATTCAAATACAGCTTTTTTTTGTGTCAACAATCTACTTATGATAACCTGCAATAATTGCATTCACTGAGTTCAACAGTGACAAGTCTTCCTCTGGGACACTTTGTCCAGTTTTGGCCATCAAACTTACAGAAAGAGTTGAAGCAGCCAAAACTAAGTAGATAAACAAGAATGAGGAGAGATTTAACATACATGCCAGTGAAGAAAAAGTTAGAGATTATTAAGTTAAGCAAGAGAAGTTCAAGAGGTCAGACATAACAGTCCTGAAAGATGGAACAGTCTGCCTGCTTTAGAGGAAAGCAGTAAGCTGTTTTCATTGCCTTCTGCTGGTGGGATAGGAAATAATGGAGCAGCCCTAGATTTCAATGGGTAGATTTTATTTAAGCTTAATGAAAACTTTTTTTAATGAAAATGATAACCAATAGATTGCTAAAGACACAGCAGTGTAGTCATCTCTAGACATTTTTATTGCATAAACACATTTGGTAATACTTTTGGCACAGCTATTTACTGAGAAAAGCAATGGGCTGGTTTATGGCTCTCTCCTGCTGTACCTATGTATGGGACTGTTCTCACTAATGAAAGGAACTAATGGTGCTAATGGGACTCTCAGTTGTACCCAGGTAAAGTAGTTGGTTAGTAAGCCTTCTCATTTTTCAAGCAACAAATATTTAGGACTGCCACAGGGCAATGGGCAGAAACTGAAACACGGGAAGTTCCATACAAACACCTGGAAGAGCTTATTTACTTAGATAGTGATGGAGCACTGGAACAGGCTGCCCAGAGTGGTGGTGGAGTCTCCACTGGAGAGGTTCAAGACTTTCCTGGATACTTTCCCGTGTGACCTGATGTAGGGAACTGTTTTAGCATGGGGGTTGATCTCCAGAGGTCCCTTCCAACCCATACAATTCTGTCATTCTGTGATTCTGTGAGGACTTATCAGAAAGATGTTGTGATCACCAGCTCCACAGGGCAGTGGGAGAAGTGGGGAAGCAGCATGGTGTGCAGGGCAGTTGGCTATTTTCACCAGGTGAAAGCTTCATGATGGAGACGTGGAGAAAACTCAAGGGCTGTAAGCATCCAGACTGCAAAAGGGAGGAGGAATTGACTGAGGTATTTAGTTTAGGTTCTCAATTCTGCTCTGCAATGTAGTACTATTGTAGCGGTAGACATGTCTCTGTAAGGACTGGAGCTACCAGCTGGAGTTGCCTACATTGCCCTTCCTCCAGCTCAGCAGGAAGGGAGAGCTGTGCATCATGCCTCACTCTCAGAAATCCTGCTGTACCTGCTAAAGGTGCTCTGAGCACTAGAGACTGGAAATGGAGACAATATCCTCCAAGCATTATTGTCTGCTGGCACTGGTCTTCTACTGTTGTGTAGGCACCTGCTTCTGGTGGTGTCAGTTGCAGGTCTCCGTGATGACGCAGGAAGGCCATTTAAATATTTCGCTAATGAGCTTTCTTGGCTGTAAGACCCAGGATTATGTGGACTCTCCTACTCTACCCAGGTCCAGGTTATTCTGCTCATCTACTCTACTCTCATGAGACCCCACCTGGAGTACTGCATTCAGTTCTGGGGCCTTCAGCACAAGAAGGACATGGTGCTGTTGGAACAGGTTCAGAGGAGAGCCACAAAGATGACCAGAGAGCTGGAGCACGTCTGTTATGGGGACAGGCTGAGGGAGCTGGTGTTCTTCAGCCTAGAAAAGAGAAGACTCTGGAGGGACCTGAAAGAAGCAGACAAATCCATTACGTGCAGCTGGCCTTATCAGATTTGCAGATATGTGATAACATCATGCATCAGGTGATTTGTTCTCATATACAGATGTGAAACCACTTAAGACAAGAGCTCAGTTGCATCCAGGCCCTCCTGAAACGATGGCTCCACAGCCACCTGTGTGCTCAGCACCTCAATGCCTAGCACTAGTGAGGGTAGTGCCTAGAAGTGCAGACAGCAGCTCTGCCCTCCAGTCCTTCACAACAGTTGCAGCAGCAGGAGGAGAATTTCCAAAGAGGCTCATTAGAAATGAAAGCCCAGTTACTGAATGACAGAGCAGTGATTGAAATCTTGAGCCTTCGCCCAGGTGAAATTTAACAGAGCGTTCCTCCCCTCTGGCCTCCAAGTTGTGCAGTCATTGCCACAGCAGAGAGGACATCTGGTGGACCTGGCAAGGCTCCACATCCATTTCACACTGCAGGAATGCTCACAATATCCCCAAGTGCGGGATAAAGGTGAACAAGTTACTAGACCTTCCTTTCATGCATGGAGGTAAAGTTCCTTATTTCCCAAATAATTTCTCTTGTTTGTAACCAAAAACATGAATTCCAAGTTGCAGGATTTAATACTGGGAAAATGATAGTTGCAGGCAGTTGACTAGTTCTGGGATATAATGCCTTGTGTGGCACCCTCTGCTCAGGCCTCTCCGGGCTCACTCAGTGCATAAATCTGAGGGAGGTGAGCTCCGTTTAAAAGTGAAGCTTTGATTTCAGTGTTCTTGAAGATATGGCATGCAGGTAAGGTATAATTTAAAGGAAATTGTTGGAGGTACATTAGAAGTAATTAAGGGAGATAGTGTCCTACTAAGGTGGATATTTTGCAGCCAATATAGGATGAGTATTGTGAAATCTTTGAGATTCTCACAGTTCATCGGATCTGTGTTTCTGTTTATCCTAGGGATACTTTTAGAAATCTTCTTGCATCTTCTTTTGTGTTTTTACAACATCATTGTGTGCTTTACCAGGAACTGATAAAACTATCCAATGCGTAGCAGTGGTGTTCAATATTCACAAGGCTTTTACAAAGATGTCACACTTATCTCACTTTCCACTGAAGCTTTCCTCAGACAGTTAGATTAATACTGTATGAATCACTCTGTGTTTTGACAGCAGAGATAACTAGAGTGCAGCTGTACATATGAATGTAGTTCTCTAAGTGAGATCTTGCACCTACTTTTTAGAGGGTTGAACTAAACAAGTGGCTTTATTGCAGACACTGTTATAAATCCTACAAGTTCGTGTAGGATCCTCCACTCTCTTTTCCCCCCAGAAAACAGTCTGGATGTGGGTATAAATATTAATGAAGGAATATGAAGGAAATATAACTAGATACTGCTATATTACACAAAAAGTTCATGAACATTACACGTGTACATATTTAGAAATAATTTGCTTTAAAATAAGGAGAAAAAATAAAGTTACATACACAAGTACATAGAATCATTAAGATTGGAAAAGACCTCTAAGATCCCCCAGTGCAACCACCAGCCCACCCCCCCACGCCCACTGCCCACGTCCCTCAGTGCCACATCCACACGGCTCCTGAACACCTCAGGGACGGTGACTGCACCACCTCCCTGGGCAGCCTGTGCCACTGCAGCACTTGCTGAACAGAAATTTTTCCTAATATCCAACTTGAATTTCCCCTGAATAGCTTAATATGCATCTTATAAACACTACAAAAAGACAGTTTTAGAGTAGCGTGCAGATTATTTTTTCTAGCTTGCTCAGAGTTGCATTTTATGAAGTGAAGAATTTGAGTCTGAATTTTCAAGTAGTAATAGTCTAAGGAATTTACTAGAGAATTACAGATCACATCATAAACTTTCTACAAAATATTTAAAATAGTCAATCACACTTGAGAGCAAAATGTTGTTCTCATTAAACACCACAAATTGAATTGTGTCATCAGTAAAGTCAAAGGCAAAATGCTATTAATTTCCATGGGCCTGGGGTTACAAGATTCTATTAAAAATATTATCACTATTGATTAATTTGGGTCATTTATTAAATTAATTTGTATGGAACTACATTTATTTTTCTGTAGATTTAATTTCATTACATTGTTTTTTATCATGGGTACATGATCTTGTTATTAAAAATATTGTTGAGCTTGTTCTGGTGTCAACTTTGAGAAAATATTATCACTTTTTATGCTCTTTTGCCTATAAACCATGCTGGTACAAGTGGATCTCAGCAAAAATATGGGTTTGACTAACCAAAAGATCATTTTTTAAAGGCATATATTTCATAGCATCCTGTGGCAGCTAGCCAACACAGTGCTTGTGACCTGTGCAATATTGCAAAATGTTGTGAGTTACATGGAGTTTGCAAGGGAAAACTGTCACTTCTAAAGAGAAGGATGTGAATGAGTTCAACCTTTATGGATTACAAAAGAAATAGTAACTTTCACCAAAATGATGGTATTTAGAATGAATATAGGGCTATATTCGTTCTCTGAAATAAGGGGTATTTTTCATGGATTTCAGCTTACCTTCCTCTGATAAATAAATTCCTCATGAAACTCTCCATCAAACCCACAGTAAATCAATCTGTTAGCGAACACTTTTCTTTTAAACCATTGTTATCTTGTCCTTATTCACTGTTATCCCATCTTTCCCAGGAAAGAAAAAAAGTGGAATTATCTGCTCAGCTCCCCTTTTCTTTGCATTAGGGCAGTATTTCATATCACCATGGAACTTTCATTTTTATTTTACACATAAAATGCAACCCAAAGCAAAACCACACAACCCCAAAGCTATTCCAAATGAATATGAGATAGCATTAAACAGTCACCTTCCCATATGGTACAACTGTCCCATGCCGGAGCAGAGACCACTGGGGGTTTCTCCAAAATGCATCGACCACAGCAGCATTTACAGAACAGGAGGCAAAGGCAGCTTTCATTGAAATCCATCCAGATGCATTGAATGCTTAAAAAAAAATGTTCAAAGAAAAGTAATAACAAGGAAAAGTCTGGAGGCATCTAGACGTACTGACTCTTAGAGTAGGCACTTTCGGTGGTCCCATGCAAGTGTTGGTTGAGCGGCAGGTGGTGAGGAGGCACAGAGTAGTTGTAGCTCCCAGTTTTCTCACAGCAGCGACAGAAGCAGCAGAATATGGCTCCAGCAGCCAACAGGCAGAAAGCAGCCACCCAGCCTAGGTAGAGGGCCTCACCAAGCTCCCTCTTCTGTGCCACATTGACCACGGGGTTGTAGAAATCCTTGATGATGGTATTGGCAACCCAGCAGATTGGAACAAGCACAGTGGTACCCGAGAGGATGAAGAGGAGCCCAGCTGCCAAGAGGATATAGCCTTTGGTCGGCCAGCCGCTCTGCCAGCACCGCGTACACTTCATTCCAACAGTGGCAACCAGAAAAGCCAGGAAGGAGAGCACTGACCCAGCACACATCAGTCCCCTGGATGCCTGCAGGTCTGGCGAGAGGGCCAGCACGGAGTCGTAGACCTTGCACTGCATCCTGATGTTGGCTTGCCTGATGCAGTGCATCCACAGGCCTTCCCAAATGGTTTCAAACACGATGATGTTATTCTCGATGAAGGCAGACACCCTCCACTGAGGCATGCCCGTGACTGCAAATGTCCCAATCATACCGAGGCCACCAAGGAGCAGCCCAGCAATCTGCAACGCACCACTGATCATGTTGCCTTTGCAAGGTGTGTACCTCTCAGCAGGTTTCCTGAGATGAAAAAAATAAAATAAAATAAAATAAAATAGAAACTGTCCAAAAGTAGCTGTCCTTTGTGTGAAGAAAGTTCCAGAGTCAGGCTGTACAGCCTTAAATCAGCTTGAATCTGGCACGCGCTGTGAGGGACTTGGCTGCACCTTCGTCGTCTTTATAATTCCCCTGCCACCACTGACTCAAAGAGGCAAACCGAGCAATCAAGTGGAACAGCTTTCCTAAGCAAGAGTCAGGATGAGGTGTGTGTAAACCAGCAGGAGCCACTTAGGATAAATGCACCTTCTGGGATAGGTACATTTGCATTGAAGTTGCTTATTTGTAAATTAAAAAAAAAAAAAAAGAACACTACTCTTCACTCTAGATGTTGTCTGCAAGTTTGTCAGAGCCAAGGAAATGGACTCTGCAGGCAGAGGCTGTGTGTGCTGGTGCACTAAGTGAAGCCGTTGCCCTGAAAGTGCAGTAATCTGCTTCTGACCCCAGCTCAGCTCAGGTTCCCGCAGCAGCAGTGGCAGTGGGCCAGGAAGAAAGCAGAGCTGCCTGCCCCACCACTGGGCCCCTGCCTGCAAAGTGCTCTTGTTCAGAAGCCTGGAGAGCACTGCGGCAAAAGCATCAGGGAACAAAGCAAATCAAAGGGACAAAGGGACTCTGAGACTGAAAAAGATATCTCCTCAGAGGATAGTCAGAGCTTCAAAACACCACTGAAGAGTTAGAAAGGAAAAATAAGAGACCTCAGACCTGCTAATACCTGTATACACAAATAGCTTTATACGTATTTATTGATCTACAGAGTATATGGGGATAGGCAAATTTCTGGAGATATCCACATCCTTCAATAATTGCACAGAGTTGTGATTTAAGCAATGCAGCAAACTGTTTTCCAGTGTAAAAGTGAGCCCAGCATTTATCACAGAACCACAGAATCATCAGGTCTGGAAAAGACCTCTAAGATCACCCAGTCCAACCATCAGCCCACCCTCACCATGCCCACGTCCCTCAGTGCCACATCCACACGGCTCCTGAACACCTCAGGGACGGTGACTGCACCACCTCCCTGGGCAGCCTGTGCCACTGCAGCACTGCTCTTGCTGAGGAGAAATTCTTCCTAATATCCAAACGGAATTACCCCTTGATGGAGTTGGGTGCATTGAAAATTACTGGCTCTCCAGGTAAAAAGCCATTAGCGATACCAGCATGCATGCAAACACTTCAGAAAAACATCATTAAAATAATAGTATAAATTAAGTATAATTATGGATAGCAGGTGAGCTGTTCATCCAAGATTTCTTGGGTGACCTATGGACAATCCTGGGAAATTCAGGTGAAGGACTTCGTGAAAGTCAAAGCAAATGAAACTTCAGACAAAAAATCTAGAAAATAATCAGACACAACAGTGGATTCTTTCTTCCAAATTCATGCAGCTATGAATGTATGCATGAAATATTCAGCCTGAATGTGCCTTATCACAAAAAAAAAAAAAAATTAAAAAATAGGCATAAACTAGGATTCTTTGTTATAACTAGTACTCCATATGTTAAGACAGAACTAATTTGTTATGCTGTAAAAGATCATTGTAGGATGCAATTAGCTACATATTAAAATACTAATTTGCTATTATTTGAACTGTCTTCCTTCTATTTCTTTTCTTGCCATTTTTGTATTTTCAAAAAGCAGAATTTCCTAAAAAATAAAAAAAATAAAAAATAAAAATTAAAAAAAACAAACAGTGCCATGCAAAATGTGCTAGCTTTTTGATAGGGGAAAGAAAAAAAGTCTCACTTACAAGTAATATTTTATACTTCCTGGGTGTGTTTCTATATGTCTGCATAAAAGTATGGTTTAGAAGTACTCTACAAATCTTTCCGTATACATTTTGGATGCCACAGCCACCTGCCTTCCCAATCTCTGCAGCAGGCTGCTGCTTACAGAGACATGCTGGAAGGATGAAGGTAGGCATCCTCTCCTTCTCCTTCTGATCCCTTGAGCCCAGATTTGTGGCCAGCTGATTTTCCATTATACTCTTTTGGCTAAGTTCATCTCTGAAATCAAACTTGCTGATTCCGTTTCTCTCCTAACACTTGCTCTGAACAATGCAGTTTGTCCCATAGCAGCTCCAAAAGCATTTTCGTGGGTGAGAAGGAATAAAGTTGTCTGCTTTTTGGGTTTGCTCCTCCTGATGTTGTGTGTGGGAGTCTGGATCTGTGTAACCAAATCACTTGATGCTCTGAGTACTGTAAACTATTCCTGTCATACAGACCCTTAAGTGATGAGAGTCTAGGTGAGGAACTTTAAGAAAACTGGGTGGAGAGAAGTTCATGGACAATCTGAGCCATAGAATCAAGGAATCATTCAGTTTGAAAGGAGACTTTGGGTGTCATCAAGTCCAACTCATGCCATGCCCTTCAAAGTCATGAGGACGAGAACCCAGCCAAGATCCATTTTAGTCATTAAGAAGTCCCAATGGTTTCCTGGGGGAAGAAAGTGGTTAAATCCAGTTCTCCCAAAGGTGAAACTAGAAGGATTTTCAGGAGGCTATAAATGTATAATATTTTGACACTGCTTAAATGGATCTGGCATATTAAATGTATAATAATGTAGAAATCATTGCATGTCTTGGCATCCCCATGGCTGCCATTCAAACAGCAAAGAAAATTCTAAAAGCCTGTAGCAGAGCAAATAAACAAACGTTTTAATAACATAGCAGTAAGAAAACACAAATATGAGAGAAGCAGCAGCATTGATTGTTCTTAAAGACTACTGAAGTTCTAATTTACAGGACATGGAATATAATTAGCTGAGCAAATATAATTTAACCACATTATTGATTAATTTACAAAACCATTAAAGCTCCCATATAAATTCATGACAAGATTGTGTCCGTGCCAAGGATTCAGTATTTGCACACTTAGGATTAAATTTTAGTGCCTTATCTTGCTTAAAACCATTTCCAAAAGGAAATTAGAGGAAATCTTACTGAGCATTAAGGATTGAATCTGCTTGTTTACAATAATAGCACAGGAAGGACAGGCAAGTCAAGTATGTTTTGCTTGTATTCAAACATGACATTTCAGTACAGAGAAATAACATAAATATCTATTAACAATACTTCACTGCTGGCCACAGGATTCAATCCACTTTGTTATAAAACAAATATGCATACACATCATTTAACTGTTTTCTTTGGGTCTTTTCATTTTCCTTTCTCTCTCCTCTCCTCTCCTCTCCTCTCCTCTCCTCTCCTCTCCTCTCCTCTCCTCTCCTCTCCTCTCCTCTCCTCTCCTCTCCTCTCCTCTCCTCTCCTCTCCTCACCTCTCCTCTCCTCTCCTCTCCTCTCCTCTCCTCTCCTCTCCTCTCCTCTCCTCTCCTCTCCTCTCCTCTCCTCTCCTCTCCTCTCCTCTCCTCTCCTCTCCTTTCTCCTTCCCTTCCTCTTCTACTTCTCTCTCTTTTCTCTTTCCTTTTTCTCTTCCCTTTTCTCTTTTCCCCCTGTGTTAACAAATTAGCACCTGTACAGTGATATCAAGCTGTTCCATGTCTCCGGTGTACTTTCCAGCTCTGTTTTTCCAGCTCTGCCTTCCTTCCCTTTCTCCTCTTTGGAGTGGGTGAATAACTCAGCTGCAGGCACCCACCAACCTGTGTTTTGTTGAATAATGAGAGCCTAAAGAAATTACTGCACTGAGTGGAAAAACAGGCAGGTAACGTTTCATGATTGAACTTGGTTGGTTTGTCTGTTAACTGCAAACTAACAGGACGTCACAATCAGGACAGTTCGTTTCTCTGTCTCTTCAATACTTGATACTTTTGCCAATAAATTCCTTTGTGTGGGAACAAGAAGAGATTTCTCACCTTTCTTACACGGTTTTTCTTATGAACACTCTTTGCACTTTGGAAAGGAGGTGGAGGAAAGAGATAACCCCATGATGAGTTCAGCTACCACTTAGCACCATTTCTCACAGACTTTCCACAGCTGCCCATGAAGCAGCACAGCCCCTGTGTCCCTGTCATGACCCACTTTCAGGCATTAAAGGTGATTTTAGTAATAAAATGCACCAAGAAAATACATTTTAAGCACAATATCCTTCTTCTTCTTGAGAAAATAGCAGGTTTTTAATTCCAGAATCATGAAGTGCTAACAGCAATCACTGATGCTGAGGAGGAGGTGGGAAGAGGGAGAAGAAGTGGTTGCTCAGCACCTCAGAAAATCTCACCCTGCATCAGTAGCACATTGAAAAGAACCCTGACTATTGATGTTCTTATGGAAAACAGAGAAGTGTTGATGTCAGACAAGTTGTTCAGCATTTACTTTCTTGGAAGGCTATCATTACTGTGTTAGTGAATATGCACTGCTCTATGGCTCACCCTGGGTATACTGTAACACTGCATTTATTTTTCTCCAAGATCTTTTACCTAATGCAGCAGAACGTGAAAAGCAAGTTCAGCATATCTACTGCAAGCAGAAACAATCACAAGCGTTCATAATCAGCTTCACTGAAGAGCCACTTCTTTTCAATTCAAGTAGCTGTTTCTTCTGTGCCATCTCTTGCTGCTAACAAGGGACCATTGTCTAGATAGCAAATGGCACAGTGACAGAAATGCCAAAAGCAATAATCCTTGGCTGGTAATGTAACACCACTGCAGATAATTCTTCTGTGAAATATTTTTGCCTAATATCCCAAATAACTTTACACATTTGGTTCTCTTGCTCCCTACGCTTTAAATCCCATGTATAAAATCCATGACAATGTGATAATGTTCCCCCTGGATTAACATGCGGTGCAGAAATTTTGATTCCCCTGCTTTTAACTTCTGTTTGTTTTGAAAAGTGTTAATGCAGAATAATTGCCTGAATTAGAGCTGAGACAGACAGGATTTGGACATACAGGATCCTGAAAAATAGGATTTCAGAAGATATCCAATGGCTAAAAAGATCAGAGAAAACAACTCCTTACATTATTCTCCTCCACACACCTTTGGAGGCAGTTGAAGCCTCTTGGAGATCAAGATATCTGAAAAAAGATCTGATCTATTTATGTTGTTGAACCAATAGGACAAGGGGAAATGACCTCAAGTTGCATCAGGGAGGTTCAGCTTGGATGTTAGGAAGAATTTCTTTGCAGCAAGAGCGGTGCTGCAGTGGCACAGGCTGCCCAGGGAGGTGGTGCAGTCACCGTCCCTGAGGTGTTCAGGAGCCGTGTGGATGTGGCACTGAGGGACGTGGGCAGTGGGCGTGGGGGGGTGGGCTGGTGGTTGGGCTGGGGGATCTGAGAGGTCTTTTCCAACCTTCATGATTCTATGATTCTATGATTTAGTCTATAATCTTCGTAAGAATGAATAACAGATTATGCTTATTTAGAGGAAAAGATGGAAAACTAACCGTGTGGTGTCCTGAGAAATGGACCAGGTATAGATTGTATGTAGATTTTAGAGAATCAGCCTGAGAAGGACAGGCTGGTTCTGAGGAGGCTATAAGACATTTCTGTCTGCAGATTCTCACAACTGATGCTGAGATCCTCTGTTCCAGGGAAAGGATCATATCAGGATGTTAACTTCTTCCTTCACTCTTTGAAACCCATAAACTTTCTCCTGCGAAGTGAGTAGGAACAGAAGGTATTTTGTATGACAGAGCTTTTCTTCCATGCAGAAAGAGAAATGATCACAGATATGAAGGCCTGAGTTGAATACGCTTCTTCACTGTGTTAAGAAAAAGTTTAATGATTGATGTGTTTGTAGAAAATTTTACATCTCAGCTTATCCTGTTCAGGTGATTACCTTACTCGCATTCCCTAGCACCTCCTGCAATTGGCCTACAATTTACACACCAGGCCTTCCTTGAAATTAAATGTAACATAAGAGGACTTGATTAAAAGTTTCACGTCTCCAGTCAAAACCTATCATTTGTGGCATTTCTGCTCCCACCCACTTGAAACATCACCACATTACCGTTCAATTTTCTTTTCTAAGAGCTCCCTGGGCTTTTATTTTTAGCATTCCTGACATTCTTGCTGTGAAGGGCTGCTCGTTCTGAATCATAAGACTTTCACAAGCATGACATGATATTGCATTAAAGATAAAAACGAGTGGCCAGTGCCTGTCTTCTGTTATACCCCAGGTGCCTCAGTGACTGCAACAGGATTTCACAGGTGGAAACAAGAAATAAACTTCAGTTTTACCTGCTTACGTAGAATCTATATTCAGAGTTTTGCAGAGGAAATGTGCAGTGGAGGTAAGAATTGTTTTCAATCTCGTTAGTCATGTTTTTAGTGTAATAAGATCATTGTGATGATTGTATATCTTTTAACCTACTTTTGCCTTTGAAATAAGGTGCCTGACTTTACTTTTAATGAGTTGTAGTGGATGATCAAAAAGAGGTCATTGCAGCCTGGTGTGATTTCTGGAAAAAGAACATGTACCTAAGACTGGATTCCTCAGCTGTACTATCACCTGATTGTGCTGTATCCACATAATAAACAACAAATGGCTGTTAGCCTTCCTTTTTCACAGATGAAACAGATGAAATAGGAACACAATAATTATCCTCCAGCAGACCAAACAAAGCGCCACAGTTTTAGTCTTTGCACAGCAGTCCCTGTAACACAATACACGTGGTATGACAGAAGCCAGCAGCTGGCAGGCTTTTGGAGCATTCCCACACATTTTTGAGGCTTGCCCAGCACTGCTGGCACCTCTGTGCCCTCCAGCAGCTGTGTCTGTGCTCGTATCGGCCTGGCTGCCGCAGCACTGTCTCACATCCAGGCCTTACCCTGCTTCTGCAGATGCATGGCAGTGCACTGGCGTCAATAAGCCATTCCCCTCCCTACATAGCCTCTAGTTTGTTTTTGATGGTAGGGCTATCAACATAAATATGCAAGCTGTTTTTCAAAGAAAGCCCCTCAAGCCTGCAATAGCACTGCAGAGCATGGAGTCCAGTGCTGCGCAGGGTGTGCTAGCTGCAAGCTTTCACCTGCCGCATTGCATAAATCACGGTGAAGCTGGGATGAGTGAAATGATGCAGGCACCTGCTGTTGGCAAACATTTTCCACTCATTGCCTACCCTGGCCAGGGTCCTGCCTTGCAGTGGCAGGAAGGACAGAGCTACTGCTTTTACACATGGGAATCCATCACGTATGAAAAAGGAAGGCTAACAGCCATTTGTTGTTTATTATGTGGATACAGCACAGTCAGGTGATAGTACAGCTGAGGAATCCAGTCTCAGGTACCTTTAGGAGAGTACAATGAAGGTTGTTTTGAGCACTGACCCAAGGGAACACACTTGTATTCTGAAAACCCCTCACTTGTGGGTGCAAGTCACCCAAAGGCACTTCCCAGAGTTGAAAGGGGTCAAAGCTTCTTCCTTGTAAACTTTATAATTGCCAGGAGTCAGAAAAAGACACATAAAGAAGGCATATGCAACTTGAACACTTTTAAAAACAGAAGGACGTATCAAAATAATATATAAAGAAGAATTTCAATGTTTTTTCATAGAATTATAGAACCATTGATACAGTTACATAATGGCTTAGGTTGAAAGGGAGCAGTTCTTTATCTACCAAATAATCTTTATTCACCAACTGATTCTGCCTTTTCCAATTCTTTCCCAGTTTGATCAGGAAGCCATATATACATCCTAGTTTGTTTCTGGATTAAAACTTTCTCCTTTGTTGCCAGTTCTCCTTTATCATCAGCTTCCTGCAGATGCATCTGTAAGGACCATCTGTAAGGGCCAGGGGTAGTCCACATTTGCTCAGACCAGGTTTCACCATGCAGGACCCTAGTGCTGCCCACAGAGATCTGAGCAGCAGCACCAGCACACCTGTGATGCTTAAATACATCAAGATCAAGGCAAAGTATACCAGCTACAATGTTATTCACAGATCAATATCCTATTAAATTACTTGGGGTGCTGAATTATAAATCTTTACAAATATTCCAAGAAATACCTACATGACTAAATGGAACAGCTTCTTGATGAAACAGATGAGTGGAGGAAAAAAAAAGAAATAACTTTCTTGACAGTTCAGTATTATTCATAATATTTGAGCAAAAGTGCGAGAAGTTGTTTAAAGAATGTTTTAGCCAGACAGTGTTCATCATTTCCAAAACAAAGCTGTTTGCTCAACAAAAGGCATAAAAACATAAAGAAAAGATGCAAGATACAGTTTTGGACTAGCAGAACATCCTGAAACTAGGACAAGGAAGAGAAGGAAAAGACAGCAAACTGGAAAGACTGAAGTACACTGGGTTGTTTATTTTCTCATTTGAACCAAGGTGGGAAATTGCGACTGCTCTAAAGCCCTGCCTCATGGCGAATGCATCTCCTTGGGTTCTCATCTTTACCTGTCCAAAATCCTTTCTCTTTCTGATACAAATCCAAACTGTCACTCAGCTTCAGTACACAACTCTAGCCCCTATATCCCACGTATGCAACTGACTGCTTCCCATCTCCCCCATGCCTTGATACGGCCATTCTCCACTTACCAAGGTGAGAGTTTGTAGTCTGTGCTCAAATTTTTCTTCATTTCTTCTCAGTGCAAAATCTATTAACAGCATCTTAGCAATGCAAAATGCATCTGTAGATTTGGTGACGGATTTTATATTTGTTTGCAGCCCTCCCAACTGTGCCTTTTAGATGACCACCTTCTCCTAGATTTGTACTAAAAGCTATTGCAGTGGATTCACATTTGAATTTGGTCTATTAAAATGTAAACCATCAGCTGGCACATCTTCAGCTGGCACGTTGCACTATTGCTTTCATGAAAGTACTGATAAAAAAATATTTTTCAGTGATACAGAAATCATCCTGAAACATTACCCGTGCTATGACATAACACATCCTCATATAAGTTAAACATATTCTCATTGGGAAAATGTTCAATTTTCCCAAGCATTTCTTTGTTTGGCTCTTCGACCTGTTCTGTTGGAGTGTGAGATTGGGACACACAAATGAAAAGCAAGAAAAGTTGGGTGCAATTCTTCCAAGGACAGTATTTTTCAGTCCAAACAGAGTTTGGCTTTTAACAGCAACATATGCTGCAGCAAATGTTCCTTTCTGTTGATGTTATTCATTATCAGATGAAATTTCCAAATGGAATATTTTAGCAATGACAGAAATTCTAAATACTTAATTTAGAAATCTAATCAATGAAACTAAGTTAAAAAAATAATTTGTTAAATAAAAACCCACGAGTTTCTCCATATCATCTACTCAAAGGCAAAAAAAAAAACTGTTACTGCACACTGAAAATTATTATTTAATTGAAAATTATATGAAAATTCCTATGAAAAAAAACAGAAAATAATCAAAGGGAAACTTAAAAATGTATATTACTTCTTACTAAAAGTCCTTTTTCATAGAGGTTGGAAAAAATATACTGTGTCCCATATACTGTATTCCCTCCCTTCATACATGCATACCTTTTTGTCCTTTAGAAATGCAGACTGTAATAGCTGTTATCTCTTGGTTACATCTGTTACTGGAAAAGGAAAGCAATGACACAGTGCCACTGCGTTGATCTGGATGAGAAAGGAATGGAATTGGGCCTGAAATCTACGTACCACTTACATAATACTGAGCCTCATGTATGTGTATGCACCTCTTAGGTTATAAGAAGAAAATACAGCATTTACCTGTGCCATGCCCCTAGCACAGAACTGTGAAGAAGTCACAAACAGAACCTGTGCTTGGTTTCAGCCACCTCAACACACTGCAGTCCCTGTGCATTCATTCACTCACAGCTGTGCAGATGCCCACCAAGGTGCTTCAGCCCCAGAGAAGTGATGTACAGGCATTCACACTGGCATAGAGAGTGAAGGGCTTAATACAGCCCAAACCAGCATAATTTCAGTAGAAGAACATATATTAATAAGAGTCCTAGGATCACAGAACAGTTTGGGTTGGAAGGGACCTCAAAGTCCACCCAGCCCCAACCCACTGCCATGGGCAGGACTGTCCCCCATCAGCTCAGGCTGCCCAGGACCCCAGTTGAGTGCCTCCAGGGATGTGGCTAATCAAAACAGAAAAATGCACTTTATGGAAAAAGAAAAAAAATCCCTTGAATACATACTCCAGCAATGTTTAAAAGATAGCACCTTGTCTAGCTTTTTCATACCATTCTTATCTTTGTAGTGTCAGAGTTTCTCCCAGTTTATGGCTCTAGTGTTACGCACACAGCAATGAAGCATGACAATACCTAACACTTGTTAACAGCCCTCATCAGCTTGTAAGCATGTAACAATTACTAATTAATCCTGGTGATACTCATCAGCTGTAGGTTGTTAAGTAGAGTATGGTTATCTTTGTTCAGTGACAAGAAAACACTGATGCGGTCACAGCTCTCCAGTGGTCAGAATATATGTGGTTCGTGCCTCAGAACTTCAATATTCTGTTACATCATGGATATCATCCATTCCAGGATGGAAAAAACTCTTTTCTTCTATGCTTTCCTGAAATACATACCTGCACTGTCAGCATTTCCGGCTCATTTTTCCTTTCCGTTAATTCATCAGCAATTTAGAAACCATTAGGATATCAAACTTGCTTACTGACTGCCTGCTCTATGAACACATTGGTGAAACAGACTTTCAAGCATGTGCACAGGGTAGGGAGCAGAGCCCTGGTACTCTTTGCAATTCCTGCTAACCTGGGTTCAAAATGTCAGTGTTGGTTCTAGATGAGTCAGTTACTGTTGAGTTCCTTCTTGAAGGACTTGGGCATGGGGTGCACATGAAGAGCAGGACTGCACATCTGTAGGCAACAGCTAGCATCTCCTAGGAACACTGATAGGCCAAAAGGGCTGCAGCAAGTCAGCCAGTACATATGCAGTGTTATCTGCTGGGACATGCACTGCACAATAGCCAGGCTCATCCTGAATGAGACACTCAAGTGCAAGCACCAAGAAAGCTGAATCATTCAGGGCAGGCTCAGAGGTATCACTTGATTCTTGCCTCTCTGAACAAAAGTATTGGTGGAATTTGATTTTTTGTTTATTTGTTTTCTTGTTTTCATTACTTTGGATTTTGGGGGGTAAAGGGGAGGAAAAAAAAATCTTAGGAATCATGCTGAAATATCTCCAGATTTGGAATGTTTCCCCTGTTTGTTGCAAGAATCCCAGCAGACTCAGGACAATTCAGGGTTACATGTTGGACCATTTGGAGAAGTCAATATTTAAAAGAGTTAAGTCTTTACTTTTATCTGAAACAGAATAGTTTCCTTATGATCCCAAAGATAGGAGGTTCAAAAGCATGTCTGCAGCAGTGATTTAAAGCAACCTTTTGACTTTGCTCTGAAAGAGCCTGGACGGGCTCCTGCAGTCACTTACAGCTGTTCCTGCCATCCTGCTGTGGTGCAAGCTTCCCCTACCAAGAGAGAGGAGGTTAGCTGGAGCATGGAAGGACAACATTGAGCAGACTCTGCCAAAGAAGGGTGAGGGTGAGATGAAGGGCAGAGCTGAAGGAAAAGCCGTGGGGAGTGAGCTGCCTGCTCCTGCTCCCTCAGCAGCTCCTTCCAGCTCTGAGACTTCGCATCATTTTGTCACCAAGAGGGATGTGACCATTCCACTGTTTGCTGGTGGCCAACATAGATCTGACAAGATCTGTCTTCCAGACAAAATATCCAGTACTTTTCCCTGCACGGCCAGGCAGCAACAGCAGTGCTGGGCTGTGGGTTTCCCCACTAATGTCCCCACCCTTTGCCTAGATGCATAGCAGGCAGGTGTCCTGGAGGTTGGTCAGCAGAAGGCCATACTAGCTTAGCTGAGCTGACAGGACTTGCGAACTAGAATCATGGAATCATTTAGGTTGGAAAAGACCTTCAAGATTGTCAAGTCCACTTAACAATAAACAAACCATGTCCCTGAGTGCCATAATCACATATCTCTCGAATACCTTCAGAGGTGGTAGCTCTACCACTTCCCTGGGCAGCTCCTTCCAATACTTGACCAACCTATCCATGAAAAAATTCTTCCTAAGACCCAATCTAAACCTCCTCTCACACAACTTGAGGCCTTTTCTTCATACCCTATCACTTGTCACCTAAGAAAAGAGACCAAACCCTACCTCTCTACAATCAGGTGGCTATGGAGAATGATGAGGTCTCCCCGCAAGCTTCCTCTTCTCCAGACTGAACAACCCCAGTTCCTTCAGCTACTCTTAATGTGTCTTATTTTCTAGTCCTTTCATAAGTTTCGTTGTTCTTTTCACAGGAGTTAGGGGCCAGGTAAAGCAAAGTGCTGCTGCAGCAAGCTGCTTTACCAGCTTAAGGCCACCCAGTTGTTGTAGGTTCAGACAAAGGAGCCTTGGGGAAGTCCAGCTTAGAACATAAGCAAATACTTCTGTGACCATTGAACTACACTGTGTACTTATGTCTGACAGGTTAAACAAGACTTCTGAGTGAAATTTTTGAATCTGTTCTAGATGATTGGCTCTACAGTCTCTACTAAGTGTGCCGCCCATTCATAACGTATATTATATATACATATATATACACACACAAACATTTAATAAAGATAAATTCAGTATCAGTTCTCTTACTGGGCTATTGCAGGATGTTTTACTGCAGCTATGAAAATTACTGTTAGCTTTTAAATTGGATCATCAGCTCAGTATTTTACAAATAACATCCCCTATGCCTTGAAATGTTACATCTCAAATATTACAGCAATTTGCTATCAAATAAAAATGATAAGGTTATTTCTTCTGGCAACACTGACTAAGAAATTTCATACAAATTATTTAAAAGTGCCGCTCCAGACATCACATTTTTCAAACAGATAAGAAAGAATTAGGCACCTTTTGACTGTAAAACCTTTCACTGAATGAATAGTCTTGGCTTCCATTCAAAAATTAAAGATCAAATATATAATAGCTTAAAAAGTACCCCAAACCCGTCTGTTTCCCGTTGCATGAATGGCAATATCTCATGACCTTGTTTTTGGATTTCTACAATAAATGTTTGATATACAAGTTTTTAATCCAGAGTTTGCTCACTATAGGAAAGAAGTGTTCTGTTAAGACATTCTTCTTGTTAAAAAAGAAGCCAGTCAGAATTCTTTGTAATGGTACTTCCTGCAGCATTATCCTCACTAAGTAGTTGGCACCATGTATAAAGATAAGGAGACTGAAAACACAACATGATGTAGACAGATGAGAGGGAATGAGAAATATAGGGAAGAATTCAGTGTGAAAAACAAGCACACCATTTCAGCTGATCTCCTCTCTTCCATCCTCTTCAGCATCCCAAATAATCCTTATCTAAATATTTTATTCTGAAACTATGTTGTCTCTTATCTTCTTACACCGTGGGTTTGTATTTGATCTTAATCTTCTTCTGTTTATTTTGTACCAGCCTCTGGCCTTTTCACATTCAAGGATTTTCTTTCAGCAGAAATTTCCCATTAGAGTAGAAAAAGTATGACTATATCTGTGGGTAAATAAGCACATAGGATCTAATGATAAATGTGGAAAAAAGATATGGCCATCTTTGCATGAATACATTTTCTTAGAACTTAAAGATAAGCCACATCATTTCTTTTCATGATCTTTCTTTTATAATGGTATCTCCTATAGGATGAAAGCATGCTGAAGGCAGTGCACTGAAATTACACCAATCCGCAATATTGCAACACATCAGAACTCCAACCTCATGTCTCAGTAGTGCGCCTCCAGCTCCCATAAACAGCTCTGCAGTTCTTTGGAGGAAACATTTACTTTACAATTTTACCACAAACCAGAAAGGCAACATCAGCTATAGTGCTGCAAAATTATTCCCCACTCACAAAAGCAGCTGTGAAAGAACATTATCATTACAGAACTCAAACATACTTTTTTTTTTCTGGTTACAAATTCTCATTTAAGATTGCCTATGAATATTAATTCTCATTCTCCCAAAATACCACAGAATGTGCATTCAATCATGAATTTCTCATAAGATAATCAAGACTTCATATTTTCTATTGCCACGTGAGCTTCTTCTGGTAGCCAAGGAGCACCTTTTTGGAGCTGGAGTTTGAACCTGATAGTAATTCAACTTTGTGCCTTTCAGAGCAAAACCTGGCCCTCACAGTTTGCCCTCCCTGCAGTAATACCATTGCCAATACAGCCTGCATACAAAATCAGCATTTATTTTCCTCACATATTTCAGAGCAGGGAGTGGGATAAATAAATATAAGCATTAAAAAACAGAAGCTTTTCTTAATCAATGTGTACTCTGACCTTATTAGGACCTTAACATTCAAAAAACGCTGAATCCAGAATTTATCTCCACTGCCACAAAGGTGGAACCATGGAGCACATAGGGGAAGTCAGTGGTATGATCAACTTGGCCGCCACAGGCAACAGCAGAAATAATGCAAGGACAGACTTCAGAACAGCATGTGTAAGGACCTCAAATTCTGTCTGAACTACTGACAGGTCATTACTGCCATTGATTTTAGTGAGTAAAAACTGGGGGTTGTGCCCTAGTGTTGTAATCACATTTCTATTTGTGTAGATATGACAATTATTGTGCAGAGTTATCAGCAAAAGCTGTGCAAAATATTTACAAGGAGTGATGAGTCCTCAGGCTTATGTTTCCAAGAACTTGGTTTACTGGCTCCGTAATTATAATGCAAATCTCTTTTCACTTAGGCAGCCTCACACCACGCAGAACTTTTCTATATTCATATAACAAATGGAGACACTGGGGTCAGGCATAGCTGAGAGAAAAGAAGAACAAAATCTGAAATAATGAACTCAGCCTGGATATTTATTAATTTTCTTCTTGTTAAACACCCAAACAAACCCGTACAGAATGTTTGCTTCCAACTAATGCAGACCACGAGGTTTAATTAGCTGAAAGCTCCACAAATTGAGCCCTGCTGAGTTTGCTGTGCTGTTTTTCATCCAGGTTTTAAAGGAGACAAAAACAGCCACGGGATATCTCATTGTTTCCTGCATCAGAATGAAATGGTGAACGCCCAAGTTAAGGTGATAATATCATCTTTTATTTTCTTTAAATGCAGTGAAAACTACTGCTGTTTTTCCAGGGTCTCTTTGAACTGCTGAAGCCCTGTGTTCCTGGAGAGACACAGACGCCACTAATGTGGAAGTAAGCATTGGGAACAGACAAGTTCCCAATAGTGCAACCCATTCTTAAGACTTCTGTGGTTGCTTTTCTAAAAATAAGTACTACGTTGGCAAACATGAATAACGTTTATCTTTGTTTTCCTTTCTTGTATGAAAAATGAATATGAAAGTCTCAAAAATAGAGAAGCTGTATGGATAGTCTGCTTTAATAAGCGGACTTTCATCTTGTCAAACATGGCTTGTAGGACTTAACATCTCTTCTTTAGATTTAATAGCATTTTTATTTTTATCAGTTTGAGTTTAAAAGATGGCTGCTTACTGATTCATGGCAGGAGTGCAATACTGATTTCCTATGAATATGATGAAATCTTGCCCCACTGTCTGGCAGAGAAAAGAATCAACCACACGGCAGTGCTCTTCCTGAGGTCAGTCCATGCAGGAGAGCCTACATTCAGGAATTGTTCCTTTTGCTCATCTTTCTAAAATGGCCTCAAGTTGCTCTGAATCATCCTCTGCAGTCCTGGTTGCTTTTTTATCTGTCATTCCCAAGTGCTTGTTGAAGCCATGAGTGAAACGGCTGTTGATTTTGGAAAGCTTTCTGGAAGCTATCCTTTCCCAAGAAGAAAGAAGAATCTGTAAGTCTGTCCCAGAAGAGTCATGCTGTTTGTTTTCTTGTTTTGGCTTCTCCTGGTTTGGTTCTTTGGGGAAATGCCCTACAGGGAGTCCAGCTGTCTTCTGATTATAATAGTACTGGCAGTGCTTCTTGTTTCTCAATGCACTACTTATCTTCCTTCTACTGCGTTGGAGAGCATCACCTTCCTCCTAGTTTGTTCTGCACAAGGGTTCAGGAAATGAAGGAGAAATGCCTATCTGTGCCCTAAAAGGGCTGCATTTGGAACTCGCAGCCATAATGCCCAAAGCTCAAGTGGCTTGGCAATGAGCATCTTTTATTGCCATCATCACCATATAATTCTGTGTACTTACTACACCCATTTTTGTAATGATCATTTGTTACGCTTTGTCTTCTAAGTAGCCTTGACTTCATAATAAATTTTTTAGCTCACCCGAAGATCAGAATGAATCACTTACAAGGCTAAGGTAAGAACAGCAGTGTCCCAGGATTTCAGCCCAGAGGTATAACTTCGCCAAGTGATCTCTGAGTAAAAGATTTTTAGGTTAGTCTCCATCCATGTATTCCACAATTTTTATCAAAGGCTCTCATGGAAGGTTGGTGCATGACAATGGCACTGCATCTTGCTAGCTTGTGTTAAAAGGTTTGCTTCAGCAAAATCTTTGAATTTGTATCGATTTTAGTGTAACATAATGGAAAATAGGTACCTAATTGCTGATGTTCTGGTCAGTATAGTGAATTTTTTAATAAAAGCCATTTTGATGAACTAGTGCCAGGAACAAACTATCCATTATTTCAGACTGTCTCTGGTGCTTTGCATTTTGAACTCTCATAGATATCCGTGCCAACTTCCTGTCAGTTCTGTTCTGTCATCATTTCTTACCTATTCTGCATAAAAGCCAGCAGCCAGACCAGGGAACAGCAAGAAAGAGCAGCCCATTTGAAAGCAGCCTCCCTGCCTGTTCCTGCCAGTCATAGAATCATGGACTCCTATTGCTGGAAAAGACCTCTAAGCTTATCTAGTTCCAACCACCAGCCCACCCCCCCCATGCCCACTGCCCACGTCCCTCAGTGCCACATCCACACGGCTCCTGAACACCTCCAGGGACGGTGACTGCACCACCTCCCTGGGCAGCCTGTGCCCCTGCATCACTGCTCTTGCTGCAAAGAAATTCTTCCTCATATCCAAGCTGAACCAGTCCTTGATGACTGAGGCTTACACAGGCCTTGGGGACAAGGAGAAGTGGGATAGTCCCTTCTCCAGCTGCATCCTACGGCTGCGGGACCAGCAGCACTGGAGACAGCAGAGGAGTTTCTGTCCCCATCTTGATACTGGTATCTTTGGAGAGATATTTCACTCCCCAAAGAACTTTAACAAAAGCCCAACAGAAATGTGCCAGCTTGTGTCCACCCATGAGCATCCACCAAAAGTCATAGCAGGATGGGGAGGGCACCAGGACTCCACACATCAGCAGATTTTCTTACAGACTACAAGCACTGAGACTATGAACAAGAAAACACCTCACTACAGAGCAGCACGGGGGTGTGCACATGGCCGTAGGACACACACCATTGTGCTTGAAACACTGCCTACGAGACTGCAAGGACAGGTTGTCTTGCTAGGAGCAGTTGTGGCGGTGGAATAAAGCTGTATGCACCGGTAAGTTAAGAACAGCTTCAGGCCTAATGATTGTTTTAGCAGTGACCTGGAGATGACACAAACCCAGGAAAAGTATGCTGTTTGTGCTCATTGGTTTATTACCACCCATTGTCTAGAATAAAGCAAGTCAAAAAGATTGTTAAACCCTGCTGTGGTCTCAGGTACTAAATCTGCCAAACAAATAATTCCATTGCTTCTTGTTAACATATCCCAGAATTGTGAAACAAAAGGTACAAGTGATGTGTTGCTCCCCTCTCTGATTCTAAATGCAGTTTTTCAGACAAGATGTCTCTGAGCACAAATTCATTACAAAGCAGCTACAATGGAGAGGCGAGATGAAATAAAAACTCCACATCTCTCTGGGGAAGTACAATCCATTTCTAACATTTTTCTGCTTTTGTGTAGACAGCCATCATTGGAGGGTAAGCAGACACAACAGAATGATATGCCAAGCTGTGGTTAAAAGAAGAAAGGCTGATGTGAGATTCTACTGCTAGTTTACAGTGCAAGAGGGGAAAAGAACAACAGCAGTCCAAGGCACAGAGGCAGGAAGTATTACCTTCAGTTGTATAAAAGATGGACAATTAGTTCTCTGCATTATGGAAAGATCCAGATTAAATATAATAATTAGCACAGAATGGAAATGGGTGTTTCTTTCACACCAAATAGCAATTACCAAGGAAGCCTGGCTTTAGAAGCTAATGTGAGTTTGTAATGAATAGGGAACCAAGGAGCAGGTATACAGGGTGCCATTTAGTCATCCCAAGGATATAAGGGGCCATGGTCAGTTCCAGTCAACATGGTGGTATGAAGAACACATGTATTAAAGTATCAATAAAGGGAACAATGCAGCCATTCATAGTGTGGGCTCAGAGTTAGTCAGCATGTATTTCTCCAGTCTGAGTGGGGCTACCAAATCAAAAGCTATTCATTCCACCCACCCAGGAAGCAAAAATTAAAAGAAGTGCATTTTCCCTGCGCTTCCAGTGGTGTGCCTGCAAGTCCTCCATAAGGATGGTAGTTACTCAGAAATGTCCAATCCTCAGGGGCCATGGTGAGGAGGGGGATCACATCCAACGTGGATGCTCTACGCTATAGGTTTACCAGGTGGGAAAAATTACAAATGCTGGGGTTCCTAGAGCAAAGACAGGAAAGTGATATTGAGGTGTAGAAATGCTTGAGAGAAAGGGAAGAGTGAATTAAATCTTGAGGGGAAGACCAGAAAAATAAAGGAAGCAGCAAAAATGAGAGTCCCACAGAAAGGTAAAGGAAGAGTGGCAATCTAAAATGTCCCAAACAGTGCAAATCTTGCTCTGAGATCTTGGACTCACTCCATCTGTCTCTTAGTATTGATCAGTTACATATAATCTTCACACACCTGCAGAAACATTCATCCTAATACCAGTCATCTGAGGTAGATTTGTAGTGCTATTGTTCTCACCTATAACTAGGGCAGCAGAAAAAATGAGAAATGAGCCCAGGCAGAAGGTCTTCAAGAGTGTCTTCAGCAAGGTGTCAAGTCGTGTTTTAATTCACGCTAGCTAATTCCACTAGGATTTCCGCACCCTATTTCCCAGCTTGAACACTCCTTACCTTCTCCTCCACCATACCATCACTGACGGATGTATAGACTGAAATCGTATTTAATAGCTAAGGAGGAAGGATCAGACTTTTTAATATATGGATAAAGGGAGAATTAATAAAGAAGTATCTGTCAGCTGAGGGAAAGCATCAAATGAAAAGCAGACAGGGGAATACAGCTGAGGATTGTGCTCACTGCCAGCCAGGAGTATGTGACACCGGGTGATAGCATGGAAAGGGAAAATTGGGAGACACTCCTGAGCCACAAGGGAACCACTTTGCCGCTTAAGGCCCACCCACACATGGTTACTGATGCTGACTGAATTCTGTGCTCACAGCTGATACGTGGGCAGCAGTGGAACTCGCACATTCATCCAAATATTTAGCTGAATTTCTCCCCAAGTGCTTTTAATATCTAATCGCTTTCATTGTGAGCAGATTTGATTTTCTTTTAGTATCACCAGCTGCTCCGCACACAAAAGCAGTTGGCTGCGAACTTTAAAGTTTAACACTGATTTTCACTGCAATTTCATACTGTGATTCCTATAGGAGAAAGAAGAGAAAGGAGAGCAGCTCACTGGGGACACATTTGTCTGTCCTGAAAAGGTGCTCTTCAGCTACACTACAGTCTTCTGCATACATAAATACAAGCATAATCCACCAGACCACAGGTTCAGCTAGGCAACTCCTATTTCCAAAGTAGCCAGGGGCAGATATCAACTGCATAATGGTGTGCCAAATAACACTCTTCCTCATAAAATTCCAAGTCACTCTTGAGAAATATTCAGTTTAGAGTCTCTCCAGTATTTTTGCATTTAATTGCTCTCAATGGATTTTGCTCCCAATAATTTGTCCAATAATGTTGTGAGCCAAAGTAACCAGCTATACTGCATAGCTCAAGATTTCCACACCTGTACTGTGCTCCGTGTAAAGCACTGTCTCCTGCAATGAGCTACATGGATGGCTGTGGCTGTCTCATTTGACCTGTCCTAGTCCTCTGTTGGAAGAGCCAGCAAGCAGCCATTCGCTGTTTGCTCTCTCCTTGTCACTAGTGATGTAACACACTTCTCTCATATACCTTCGTTGTCATTCCTTTCTCAACCTGGAGAATCACTGCTTGAACAGAAGCCATTCCGTCCACCCAATTATTCTTGTTGTCCTCCTTGGTATATTTCCTATGTCATCTGCATGCTTTCTGAACTGAGAGGACCAGATGTAAACACATATTTAGGACACAGGCACAGCATGATGCCTGCACACTGTGTTCTCCTTTGATCTTTATGCTTTTCCTAACAGCTCCTAATTTTCAGTCTGCTTGTGTGATCAGTAACAAGCACTGTGATAGTGTTTTCATGCAACAAATTATTAGAAACCTAAGAGCTCATTCCTGTGAGGCAGCAATCACCTTCAAGGACATCATTTTGTTTGTGAAATTTGTTACGATAAATTTGTATTGTTTTTCCCATGTGCGCAATTTCATGTTTCCTGACAATGAATTTCACTGACCACTTCATCATCCCATCATTTATTCTCATAATGTCCTTCTGTAGTTCTCACAGTCAGCCTTGCATTTGCCCTGAATAACTTAGTATGATCAGTGAGTACGGTCAATGCATTTTTTCCATTTTCAGATCGTTATGAACATGTTGAACAGCATGAGCTCCACACACAGATTCCTGCAGGACTCCACTCATGACCTTCTACCACTGTGAAAGCTCACCATTCATTTTTACCTTGTGTTTCCTTTTAATTATCCATGCAAAGACTTTCCTCTTTCCCCAAGGCTGCTTGCTGCTACAGCAGCTGATGGTGAGGGACCTTGTAAAAAGGACCTCAAAAAGAAATCGATTAAATGAATCACCCTTGACTATATGCATGCGGATTCTCTCAGCATGTTAAAAAGTGTGTAAGGAGATAGGATTTTTTAGTCTTCTGGATGTGAATCCACATCCCAAGGCAGTGGAATTTCTAGCCATTTCACCAAATATCAAAAGCAAAGTTCTCCCCAGCCTCACACATGCTGCTTTACAGCTGCATAATTGTGCCACCACAGAACGATTCCTTGATCTGCTTCACAGTTTATGCTGGCTTAGGCACTTCCAAGGAGCTGATTTCATGTGAAAGAGAGAATAAACTATAAAATAACTGGGAACAGATGTCATAACCTGCAAACGCAGTTTTATACCAATGTTGATATTTGATATTTCTATTTGAATTTGACATTCCCATTTGGCAAAACATTTTGTCTCTGTAGCTATGTATACATCTATATACCACAACCTTCTCAGTGTGCTCAGAGTGGTTTATTCTTTTTTTAATTAACTGATTATTTATATTTGTTAAGGAAAGTTCTTATAAAGGCTGTGTTCACGCATGGAGATGTTGAGCAACCTGGTCTAGTGGGAGGTGTCCTTGCCCATGACAGGTGGGTTGGAACTAGAAGATCTCTAAGGTCCCTTCCAACCCAAACCATTCTATAATTCCATGATTCTATGTTAATCAGCTATGTTTTTTATATCCAACCTTGGGTAAATCAGAAGGAATGCATCAGTTCTTTAAGAGCATAGGGAGAGAATTTGAATATCATCATTCTGAGTATTTTCAGGCCAGCAGCTCTTAGATGATAAGACCTAGCCTCTACCCATTACTTATAGAGAAGAAAGCAAGCATTTCTGCTTTTTATAATACCAACTGCTTACCACTTTGTGAACCAGGCATTGACCTGAACTAGCTGAATAAACAAGAATGGAGAAAGAATCCCCTTACTGTCTGAAAAGTTACTTTTTGTCAGCATTCATTTGGCACCTGAGTGGGTGCTGCTGGTCCATAAGCATCCATCATCTCAGCAGCCTGGCTTTTGTCTAACATGCTGGAACCAAAAATGTGCTGCTTTGTAACATCCTGTAATCTAAGCAAATATTCTGAAATAAATACAAGAATATTTCTTAAACTTTACCTTGCCATGATTTTAAATTGCTTCTCAAAGAAAGAATCATAATTAAATTTGAGGAATTAGTTCTTGCAGAAGGCATCACATTATACCCACTGTGAAATCTCTAATATCCCATGCTCTGTGATTAAAGTGTGGGGAACGTTTCAGGGGCAAGAAAAAACATTGCAAAGAAAGAGATATATTTTAAAAGCTTTTAAATTAATCCATAGAAGTGCAGCCACCTCTGCTGCCACAACAGTATTGTCATCCCGGATTGTTCAGTACAGGGCTGAAAATATGGCAGATAATATGATAATAAAATGCCTCCTACACTCCACAGAAGTATCCTGGCAGCATGTCCAACCTGGGTTACTTTAAATGGAGCTAGGAAAGATGCTGGCCAGTCAGCAGAGGTGATGACTGCACACAGAACTCTCCCAGAGAAGTATAATAATGCTCTGTCCCTTACGGTTCTCCGCTGCTGTATTCAAATATTTTATCTCTTTCCAGCACTCAGGATTATGTATTAGGGAAAGGAAGGAAGGATCTGGAAGATTGTTTTCCTGTGTTCTGGTTAAGCTTCTCTCTCTCAAGCCCAATGCCCATATGGCCTGTTAATAATGCAGAGCCGTAATTTAACACAGTTTGCCTTCAAATAAATCCTAAAGTAAGCATGGTCCAGGATAATGCTCACTTTAAATGAAGTGCATGTCCCAAAGGGAGCTGACAAGCAAGCCAAAATATAAATGTGAAAAGATGGAGGAAAAATACAAGCCATCTCATGTATTTCAAAAGATTCTATTATTATTATTGTGTTCAGGTTTCATCCTGCCAGCTTAACTGAAAAAAGGTTCAATCTTAGCTGACTCTTCTGCAGTTCTGCTGAGTTCCAGTAATGCACAGAGTTTTAATGAGAACATTAGAAGTTTATCTTTAACATATAAAAATTTTGTATTTTCATTCTAGTACAGTAAGGACTTCAAGGCAAATGGTGCAAAATGTCATAACTCACTAGGATTAAGAAAAAAGAGAAAGAAGGAAAGTTGTAAAATAAAGGAGTTAAGGAGGTAGACCACAAGAGTAACATAGTGTTCACAAAGCCAGAAGTGAACAAAGACGATTTTACAGCAGCAAGTATCACCATTAGGTGAATATAAGGCTTAGGGGTTACAGGTCACTTGTTGGGGAATCACAGAACCAAAGAATTGTAAGGGTTGGAAAGGAGCTCTGAAGATCATCTGGTCCAATCTCCTGCTAAAGTGGACTTGCAATAGTAGGTTGCACAAGAATGCATCCAGGTGAGATCGAGTATTTTCAGAGGAGACTGAACTTCCTCTGCTTTCTCTCTGTCAGGCTTTTCCAGTGCTCTGTCACTCTCAACACAGGTAGGTTGGTATGAGCTGCTCAGCTCTTGGGATGACACAGGCAGTAGGAAAGGAAAGCGCTTTGGGCAGTGCTCATGTGGCAACCATAACACTGGATGTCATCCCACCTTTACCATACCTTTGGGCTTTGAGGTACTGCTCTTATTTATTCTTCTGAAAACATAAAGAAATGTAATGATCCCAAAGTGAGATATTTCAACTTGAGAAAAAAAGAATGCAACTGCGATTAAGCTGTGCTTTTTCATTAGCAAACGTAGTGCTTATTCATGCAAGCCCTCCATCAAGAGAACAAGAAAAAAACAAACAAAAAGTGAGCATATGGTTTGGCCAGTACATTTGGTTTTATTGCATGTTCCAAACAATGCCCCATAAGGTCAGAACAGCGACTTGAGCCAGCAGCTAGTTGAGGTCCATTAAGACAAGCGGAAGAATTTGTAGTGATCAGATGGTCATTTTTACTGCCAAGAGCTGGCCTGATCAGCAGGACAAGGACACATTTCTTCTAGCAGCACTGCACTGCTTCTCCTCTGTGGGCTAATCTTTGCAGCCTACTCTTCGCGTCCTATTCTTGCTGCTGAGGGCACCCACCAGGATCAGTCCTACCTGAAATCCACAGGGCTTAGCACATCAAGGCCCACAGAGGACTTCTATTATTTCTAAAGGAGAGAGCAAAAACGTTTACTAAATGTGAAGCTCAAGTCACTTACTGTACTCCCTGGGATTATTCACCAACAGTAACAATTTTTATTTGATTTCTGCCCACATCACCCAAGCTAACATAATGTTCAAGCATCCAAAGGAGACAAAAATTATTACGTAGCTTTGTGATATCTGAGCAATAATAATGAAAAAGCCTCGTTTCTAGTACAGTTATAGAAAAACAAGACCTATTACTCACATTACATTTAATTCACTTTCAATATGGCAGTATAGCTCTCCTGTCTCAAAGCATTAATAAAATGTAACTGCACTGCAAATGCTGTTGAGAAAGCAGATTTTCACAGATTTACTAAATCTATGAAAATATCTGAAGCTTTCTAAAATATTACTGCAAGCATGAAACTAACATCTTTTCAAAAAATACTATTCCCAAAGTGCACCTGTGATCCGAAAAACAGACAAGAGGTTGAAAAACAAAATATCACATATTACTGCTCTATAGATACATTTTTTCCTTAAAATTATGAGCATAAGGACCTTTGCCAGCTTTTATTTCCCCCTAATTGCTTTTTTATAAAAGAACTTTTTGAGACATGGAAACAAAAAAAACCCTCATTCCTCTTTATGCATCATGAGGTCGCATTCTGCTCTGTTTTATGAGCCTGAAACCTGCCTGTAGTGTTGGCATGTGCATGAATTTGGAAAGGAGAGATGAAACACCCAATAAAAATATGGGGAGTGGCTGGCTATACAGAAAGCCCTACAGAAAAAGATCACTAATGATTAATGAGTCAGTAATGTAACACTGGTTCTGAAAGAAGAAATCTTCTCTCATGCATTTACAAGATTATTGTTCATAAGATTTGAGAAGAAAATGATTGTTTCTAGCTGTACTGACAAAACCTAACCAATGAAAAGGTATACAGCTTTGGGAACTGCACTCCAGGAACACCATAGGAGAGATGAGAGAATACAGAGCCAATCTCCATGATAGGTCATTTGATCTACACATCTTCATGAAGAAACCTTTTGGCCTCAAGTTGCACCAGGGTAAGTTTAGGATAGCAGGAAAAACTTTTTTATAGAAAGGGTTGTAAAGCACTGGAATAGACTCCCCAGCAAGGTGGTTGAGTCACCGTCCCTGGATGTGTCACCCTCCATTTGGATGCGGTGCTCAGAGACATGATTTAGCAGAGGGTTGTTAGAGTTAGGGTAGGATGGTTTGGTTGTGGTTGGACTTGATGATCTTTACAGTCTTTTCCAACCTGAATAATTCTATGGTTCTATGAAACAGTGAAGGAACCAATGTTGGAAATTGTTTTAAGAACTGTTGGAGAGACAATCATCTGAGAAGAATACAATTAAGCTAACTTGTTATGCCACAGAGGCGATTAAGCTAGGAAAAATCACAACGTCAGAGTGTGGTGTGCTTATGTATTCCTAAGGGTAGTGAAGCAGTGGAAGAGGTCACGTGATGGAACTGTAGGCTGTTCTTCACTGTAAGATGGAAGAACAAATGAGAAGAACATTGGTCAAGAGATGAACTGCGCTTTGTTCTTCTTCACAGGCAGCAGTCGGAGTCCCCACTGGCTCCAAGTCTCTTTATAGCTCTTCATTGTGCTGGGTAGCATCCTAATGGTCACCCACTTTAGCCCTACATAGATCCTTACATGTCCAAACTTATGCAAAGATATTATCTCCTTAGACACCAAAATGCCCAAGTAGTAACATCTCAATTTTGTCAAAGGAGTTACTAAGGCAGAAGGCATGTGACTTGTACTAAATTCAGATCAATGCTTTGTCTTTAAAAATTGATCCCTTAAATACATATGTATATAAATATACCCACATTCAAATATATACCACATCTAAAAGAAGATACCTTAGGAGTAGCAGTACTATACAAATTAAATTTGGTGTTATATGAATCTGACAGGACAGCTTACATCCTCCTAAGACAGTCCAGCACAACACCTAACTTCAGATTTCTTAATGAACCATTTACTATATTTGATTACACGAGAAGCTATGAGAAACCTACATTAGCTATCCATAGAAAAGCTTAGGTTTTGGCTGAGGATTAATATAACAGTTTTTATGTGATGCAGGCAAATCTACTTTAGCTTTCCAAGACTATAGCATTCCAAGGTTCAAGAGAATTTGCTGTTCAAAAATCCGCTTTTCCTCATACTTAAAGTGAGTGTGAGAATATTATAAAGCATAATTCTTCATGATCCACTCATTGCTATCATGCCCCAGTTATACCAGCTCTAGTAGATTTTAACTTTGTGATTCTGTCATTGCCAGTGGATATATTTATTTCTTTTTCAGACTTACCTAAGAATGATGATCTGAGTTTTTGCTGATCTTTCAAAGTTTCTTCTGAAAGAAGAAATAGTAGTATGTCTTCTAGACAGATGACAGGAGAAGGAAGTCACCTATGAATGCACATGAAGGATTTGTACCCGTAATATTTACACGAGCATTAACTTTCTAAATCCTACTTTGTGACTTTCGCAGTTTATATTTTTAGCTTCTTGAGCTGGAAGAATTTGAGGATGTGATGGTGTAATGCAGAGGCTGAAATTTTTGCTGAGCTCTATCTGCAGAGACAAACAAATATGTTGAAAGTACCTGCAATTCTGCATGCAGTTTTCAAATGGGACTGTATATCATGAAGATTTCCTGCACTGTATCAACAGGGGGGAAGCAGTAAATTCAAGTTCAGATATACATAATGAGATGTTGTTCAAGAACAAAAGCTGTCCCATAAAGGATGTTTCACACCAAACGTCTACCAGATGGACTTTCCTGATAACTGCATATCTCTCTAGCAGTGACTCACTGTTTGAAATATCTGCTTGTTCATTGTATTGACATTCTGTAAACAGCAGAAGAGATGCACAGGGTAGAGTAAATGTCTGTCTAATCTGGAAATATACCCATGCTAGCTCTGAGGGATTCCTCAGCACCTTACCTAACAATGGCAGCTCTGCAGGCTGGTTAAAATGTTGACTATTCCTCACAGGCTGTGGATGTGCTACTACCGCATCAACGTGGATATCTGAAGTGCTGCTTCACTGCTTCCCTTATCCATCCCTTCTCCACCAGCCCTCTGCTCTCCCCCAAAGACAGTAAACATCCTGTCTGGGTAATCTTCCTACAACTCACTACAGAGCTTTCAATAGCTGGTTAGGGCTAGGGTAGAAAAAAGCTTCTCCCACCTGTCTGACCAGAGTAAATAGCCCAGGGGAAAGAAAGGATATCATCCTCTTCATGGTAATTACTTTTACATATGTCTTGTTTGAATCTCACTTGTGACAATTCTTCCAGCATCACTCAGGCATTTAAATGGCTGCCATTTTAGTAAGTGTGTATGAAAGGTGCTTTCATAAAATCATAGAATCACTGAATCACAAAATTATAGAGTCATAGAATCACAGAATGTCTTGGGTTGGGTTGGAAGCGACCTAAAATCCTACCCAGCCCCAATCTGCTGCCGTGGGCAAGGCTGCCCCCCACCAGCTCAGGCTGCCCAGGGCCCCATCCAACCTGGCCTTGAGTGCCTCCAGGAATGTGGCACTACAGCTTCTATGGACAGCTGTGCCAGCGCCTCACCAACTTCTCAGTGAAATATCTTCTCCTGATATCTCATCTAAATCTCCCCTTTTTCAGTTTAAAACCTGTGTAAAAAGTTGGCTTCCCTTCTCTTTATTGTTCATTTTGTAAGCCAGATTGAAATGGTAGAGCAGTTGTTGGCAAATTTCCTTTCAACACTGTAAAACCTTTACTGCATTAAAACAATGCAAGACTTTTCTCTGTGCACATGACCTCATTTTTTAGCAGACTTGGTTAAATCCTGATACACTTTAACAAAATGGATCCCAGTTTGTGCTATCCCTTTAGCTATTATAAACCATCAATTTGTGTCTGAATTATAGGTGTTTTTATGTTACTTCCTGCACACATGACATTCTCTTCAAACATATGTTTTGCTAACAGAGGCTTCTTAAAGGCTTTGTTAGTGGACAAAAAGATACTTATTTTACATAGTTAAAGTGTGTAGGTGTTGCACAGGTAATGAATGGTTAATTTATGCTTACGGTACATTTAACTCAAGTCTCTATTGTAGCACTCCTGAAGTACTTTTCTATTTTCACTGGGTGCATTCAAAACAGTGCATTGCTATTCACAAGTTTTCTGAAGCTCTGTTACATTGACCATTATGTATTCACAATAAGTAGCACTGCATTTTAATTGGATTGGAGGAGGTTTGGGCTTTGTCATTTTTTCCTCATCAAGAAGCAAATTTTACACAGATTTTCATTAAAGGCATGAAGCCAGAGCATGCTGATGGTGGTTCCAATTGCTTGTTGTAGATTAGATCAAGGCAAAGCACATGGCAAAAATATGATAGATTCCCTCACACGTGCTGCTTCTCTCAGATATCGACAAGCACTGTGATGGTGTGGAGGACTCAGGGATTTCACCACTCCTCACAACTCCAGCCTAAAATTTTCTATTGTTTGATGCATTCTTCACCTCCGTTCACTCCCAGTTTTGAACTGTCTAAGAAAAAAACTATGGTTGTGGTTTTCTGAAGTTGCCCTCAATGAAATACTCGTGATGGGTTATTCTGCCTTTCTATTTTATTAAGATGAGTGCATGCAGAATCTCATAGACTTTCCTTCTTCGTGCTGCACAGCTTCAAAAAAATGTGAAGTGTTAACTCAAAAGGAGATTAAATTAGATTTGGGAGATGTGAACTCCCAAAAAAGAAAAGAAAACAAGAACTCTAATCAGCGTATTGTGATTGTGGAAGGCGATCTAAAGAAATATAGTGCCATGCAATACATATTTAAAAGGCAGCTTTTTACAGCCATACATTTTTTTCCCATTTGTTTATTCATAGTAACAAGTATCACTGAGACACAAAATGCATTAGAAGCCACCTCACAGCACAACAACCCACAGAAATAGCAGGTTAATTTAGCATCATCTTCTTGTGATTTTAGACAGAGACACAAATGGCAAATTCTAGAAGTACCAGCCTGATGTAGTTGGTTGTACTATGTCTTTTCTATTTCTCTTATTCCATTAAGAGGCCATTCTGGAAGTCACTCTGCTTGTTTCTCACTCTTTCCTCATCTGATGATTTACTTGGAGCTCTGCACATTTTGTTCTTCATGCTGAGAAAACCACGCTTACATTTTCTGACACACCAACCATGGAGAAGCAAGCGCAGCTTCTTCCATGGGTCTGTGACTCTTTCCACTTATGATTTTTAGGAGATGACCAAGGGCTTAGACTGGCCAAGAGATTCTGATGAAACATTCTGTGATTGTCTTATGAGTACCTGCCCCAGCCAAGGAACTTGCAGGCCTGAGTCAGTCTCACTAGTGATCAGCCACAGGGAAAGGAGTACCAATGCTACACTCTGGTCAGTGGAAATGCCTCTATATGAAGGGTCAGACTACACATGACGCTGGACTCCCGGCAGACATCTCATGTACTTGGATGCTAATGGCATTCAGTGCATGGGAACAGACTAACTAATCTGACATAAGACTTCCAAGATGCATGCAGTGTGCTTATTATCTCCCCAGCACCAAGTGGGTCTTTCTACACATCTGTTCCTCATGGACTACAACAGGATGTAGACAAAAGCATAAGCATGATGATCCAAGCTATGCAAGGGCTTTATCCTCCCTCTGAGATTCTGAAATCCTCAGTTTCCTCTCACATGGCATGCTTACTCATGAATCACTGGTACAGAGACATGAAATAGCCACAGATCTTATGCCATCTTTTTTCCTGAACATTTCAATGACCAGCACAGACACATAGGAACTTTGCATTCCCTCCAATTTGAGCAAGAATTTTGGAGCTGGTTCCAACACAGCATTCCCCTTTCCTCTCCAAACTGAGCTTTCCTTTCTCTTGCATAATACCACTGGTATATATGTATATGTATGTTCTGAGAGATGTTATACTCTCTCAAAAAGACAAGAACATTCTGTTCATAATAAACAATAATTTCAAAGGATGTTCAAGTTTTTCTAAACTTGGAATTGAGCAGGGGTAAAGTTCATCCACTAAACTGTACTGTGCTCTATTTGTGCAGCACTTTTCCTCTAAAAGGGTAAAAGATCACACATCCACTCTTACTGAGAGCCATAAGAGTCACACTTCTGAAATTTTGAGGATTTCCATCAAATCACTTACTGCTACCAAATGGACAGAACAATTTTATTAAGGTAAAGAAAATAGACCATCATGTTCAATCAGAATCCTATTAATACAAGAGAGGACCATTATTCCAGTGACTCCACACCCTTCAGGAGAAGATATGAAACTGTTTCTGCAGACAGATGGACAAATGTTCATTAATGAGTCACCTCTCAATAATCAAGACAGAAATCTATCTGGAATTCAAGAATCATTAAGTTTTTTTTGGTTTTTTGTTGTTTTTTTTTTTAAGATGTTTTATTTCGAGAGTGTTTAAGGCAGACATATTACGCATGGTAGATTTTTAAAACAACAGAGTGGAAGCAAATGAGTTGGCCAGTAGTAAAAACGAATCCACAGTACTACTCTGAATTCACCTCAGTAAGCCTGGAGTCTTTCTGTTATTGATGGGTTGCAGACAGAACAGACCATTATGCAAAGGTTTGCACCCCAAGAATATAAAAGGACAGTAAAACAAAGGATACATTACCAGCCAATAAATCAGATAAAGTCAGGCAAATAATTTTAAACCTAACTCATGAAACCTTCCTATAAGAACCCCTCATTAAACGTGTTGATGTAAGAGCACAGAAAACATACATTTTATTAGCTGTCAAGCTCTCAGATAAATCTTTAAATTTATTCTCAACTAAAGCAGGAACTGTTTCAGCGTGTGTAGGCTATATCTTGTCCTGCTCTGCAACTCTGTGTTGCAAGACGGAAATGTTGCAGTGAGCTGAGCTGACAGTTCTACTATTCCCTGATTGAACTCTAAATTGCATTTTCTTGGGGGAAGGGAGTGTGGATAATAATAACAAAAATCAGTGATTCCTGATGTGTCCCACATTTCACCTCAACAGTTTTCTAGAGTTGTATGCCAGCAGCCATTGGCTAAGTCAAGAAACTATGATCTCACTAACCTTGGATGGCACTTTGCATGCTGATGGTGGAACATGCATTGACCCACTGATCAACAGAGACTATACGATCACCCTCTTCACTTTGGCATTAAGTCATTCATGGGTTTTGGAGGGCAGAGGACCAGCAGTGACGTGGTCAGACAGTAGCGAGAAGAAAAGCTGGTACTATCAGGCTGGATGTGGTGGCAATGCTGATGGAGGGAAAAAACTCCCACACCCTGTGCACCTGCCCGTGTATACACCTACCATCAGCACTCTTTATAACCCTAACTAGAAATCTTAAAATAAAGATCACAAAGAGGGAAAATTTGTAATTTTTTTCTCATCTATCCCAGCCTGGGATTTCCTGGATCTAGAGATTTTAAAGCTCTAGGCAAATGAATATGTCGAAACTATGATGGGTGGAACCAAAACACCTTTTTTTTTGCCTAGATGAGTCATTTTAACAAAAACTATGTGGAGAGGTAAACCTCACCATTATCCTTATTCCCGTATTTTCCATTTTCACCAGCACCATCAGGACACAGTAGTCCAGACAGTACTTAAAATACTGCAGTATTTTAAGGACTCTTTGGGAGCCTGGAAATGCCTTAAGTGATACAGAAGAGGTTAACTTGAAGACTCACCATTGAGGGATTACACTTTTTTTTTTAAAAAAAAACAACTTTCCTGCAGGAATTACTTTGTTAAATACCACTTACCATTATCATCCACAGAGATGTCAAAAATCAGCAAGCTTAGCTTTTCATTCTTTTACAGCAGATATGCTTTCCTGGATAGATGCAATGGAAATCATGATAAAATGTAAGAGTCAGATAGGACAACAGCCTGCCTCTTTAGAAGGCGAGCTGCAGAGGCCCATGAATCTCATGATCTGTTCCAGCACAGCAGAAACTCTCCTTTCTTCTGCAAATTTAGAGATAATTAATCAAGGGAGTCTAGATATATAATTTTCCTCTTTCATGGAGTCTCAGTGCAGAATACACTCCAGAATCTGCCGAGGCTTTGGAATTTTTCCATTTGATTTAATTGATGTTTTAAAGAAGTCTCTGTTACACTTTGGGTTTTGGAGGTGATGTGTTGATTCTGCAAAGTTTATAGGAAACAGATGAAGCTTCAACTTACTCTTTGTGAATTTCCTCAGTGCAGAGTTTCAGAAAAAGCTACTGTCAGAAAATATTTTACATCAGTAACTTCTGTAAACACTTTCTGGATCACTTCATTGCTATCCATAGCTAAGGAATGGAGAAAGTGTAGTGGACCAAATAACCCAGGCTGGAGTCTTCCTGTATTCAGTATCTCAGTAAAGTTAATCAATTCACCAAGAAGTAATTGAGAACCAAGTTTAGGGTATTTCAGGCAGAACTCAGTAGTCTCTGATGTAGTCAATGTTACAGATTTCTTTTGCTCAACTGCAAACTTACTTTGACTAACTGTATTCATGTTCATTCTCTTCTTGAGCATTTGTCCTTCAGTTTTCTTGTTTGCACAGAAAAAGCAGGACTCCACCATTTGAATGTAAAAATATTATCTGAGAACACTTCTTATTTTATAGCATCATTTTTTTCCATCCATAATATGAACAAATGCATGCTATCCATATTTTAGCAGCAACTATTTCACATTAGCATCTGCCCAATATTGCTCTCTCTGTTCCCCAAGGAAACGTGGTTATGCAGATGTCAGCAAGACATCATCTTGTCTGACAGTTTCCCCAGTACTTCCTAAACAAGCTCTTGGCCAATTCCAGTGACATTTGACAGAAACACTGAAAACCAAAAATTAACTAGCTTTGTGAAAATGAAAATCAGGTGAAAGACATGGACCCAAGTTTCTGCCATTATTGTGAGAAAGGCAGGCGAAGCTCAGTCACCCTGCATTTGGCAGCAGCTACTGGGCCAAGGTGCAGCACATCCTTGCCTGCTCATCGGCAAGAAGGGGACCTGCCTAGCCTCCACCACTGGTACTTGCCCTCTGTGGTGACACAGCAGCACGTGCAGGGAGGAGAGGTTATTATCACAAGAAGGGCTTAAGGACACAAGCCTATAAGAAACTCAGCTAATGGGGCTGGAAGTTTCATCAGTTGTGCTGCTCATGGGACCTTTCTCTTATTTATTTGGCAGTTGTGCCTGAAAGCCTCTTTTCTGTATCAGACCCCAATTGCTTTCAGTGCTGTACAATACTGTATATAAAGACAGCCCTTCTTCCTACCAAATCTTTAGTCGTCCTTATGACAGCTTCTCTCTGCTGATTGTGTGTCAAATAAAAACAATAAAAACAATAAATTAGCAAGATAATATAGAGGGACAGAAAAAACATGTATTAAAATGTACAATGAAGCAAAACCATTCTTAGCACGAAGTCTCAAGTACAATTAGTAACTTTGCATATGTCACTAAATTTATTTTCGGTTCTCACTGAACACGTTGCTGACAATACCTTCAGAAGGACAGATTTCTCAGAAGTAGATGCTCAGCACTGTGAAATAAAATGAAATCTGTGTATGGAGTTTGTGCAACCACTGATCTAATGTGAACAGTTGAAATTATTGCTCCCTCAGCCAGAAGCTCCCTCCCTGTAGCTGAGATGAGTGAACTGACCATATGCATGCTCCTAATCTGTTATAATGTGAAACAGAATAGGTAGCTTTTATTACTCTAGGTCTATTTCTGGCTCCCATAAATGAAAATAAATCTGCCTTGTCACCTCAGCAGGCATGATTTTTCCTCTCTCTCCTAAGTACTAAGAGCTTTGACAAGAAAAACTCTTATTTGAGGGAAGGGGAAAGCAGCAAAAATAAACGTAATGTCTTAAAAATTCAGTCAACTGTGCAACTCCAAATTAACCAAGGAGAAGTAAAGTTCTTCACCCTGTCCTACCCCAAATCATTGTCTTACCTCTGGTCATTATGAGACACCAGGGGACTCAGTGGTCACCAGCCCCATGAGGTAGAATCCATCTGGGGTATGCCAGCCCACCAGGGCACTGGCACAGCTGGTGGCTCAACTAGGTTTTGCCATAAGGTCAGGTTTTATCCTTCATGAGCGTAATGCCGTGCTGGGCAGGTTTCTCATACCAAAGCATCCCATACTTCAAAACGACCTGTGTAACCCAAGTACCTCTCACCTAACTTCTGTGCTCTGAACTGAGGCAACTGGCGTTGTGGGCAGCTTGAGAAGTTAGGCAGGATGCTGAGGAAGGAGCTTCAGTCTTCTGTGCCACTCCATGTTGGCATGAGTTCAGAAAAAAAACCACTCAGGGACTTCTCCTTTTTTCTCCAGTCCAAGGACTAAGCTCCCTTCCCCTATGCACAAATCACAAATTAGAATAAATGGAAATGACTTTGAGAGACCTTTGCCTTAATTCTCTCTGCTGAGAGTGTTGTCTATATCACATCACCACAGGGCCTTATACCAAGGACTCTCTTTTTCAGGAAAGAGTAAACTCCGTATTCCCATTTTTATTCAGTGTTTATGTCAAAACTATTTGCAGGCTCTTCTAGTGGCTGAAGATTAAGAGCTCTTTCATCTACATTCGGTTACTTTGACTTAATTTCCTTCAATTCATTCCATCAGCAGCTGCAATTACTTCTCTTCACAGACACTCCTCGCCTTCTGTTATCAAATTCACAGCAGCATTCATGAGTGGTGTCAGCTCCTGAGCAGAGCACATCTCCTTCTAAAGGACAGATTAGTGAGTAGGCGCTGTTGGCTTCCAACGCCTTCCTCCCGAGGGTCATACTGCAAGCAGGTCCAACGGAAGAAGAAAGGAAACACCATTCATGCCGTATGGTATATTCCAAAAGAAATTTTCAGGAATATAAACCTGACTGCCAGTACAGAGGGAAAGAAAAATAAAACATCACCACTCACTTTTGGCTGCAAAACATGTTTTCACACTGCAGCCATTTAGTGTACCGCTCCCTGCTATATGCTCAGAATAAGAAGGCAATGTGTTGTGGCAGTGGAAATGGCACAGCAAAGGCAAGAGTTCTCCAGCAAGCGTGTGGCTAAGGCAGGTCAGCCTGCAGTCACTGTGGACTGTTTATCCAGCAGTTGGCCTTACCTGAGTGCAGCAATACCATTGCTCAATACTGAGCCGGCCTCCTGCTCCTGTCCTCAGTTCAGCTGCTGGTTTTGGCCATACATGATGATGCGGGGGATATGGGAAAATCATTCTGAACTGAGCCTGAACTTAGGCTCCTTTAGTTGGATACAGGTTTGAAGTGCTTTTATGCATAAAGAAAAGTATCAAACTCACCTTCTCATATTTCAAGATATTAACTTAGATTTGGACAAAGAGATGTGGAGTCACTGTCACTGGAAGCGTTCAAAGCCACGTGGATGTGGCACTGAGGGACATGGTTAGTAGGTATAGTGGGGACGGGTTGATGGTTGGACTAGGTGATCTTAGAGGTCCTTTTCAACATTAATGATTCTATGATTCTGATTCTATGAAATCAGATGACAATAGCTTTGTTTCTCTGTTTTTTTCCCTTTCCATCTCCTTTCCTCAATTACTTTTTTCCTCATCTTTACATCTTTCTTTTCCTTTGACCTTTTCACCTCTTTTGTATTTTCTCCTTGTCTTTGTCCCCCTTGGAGCAGCATATCCCCACCATCTCTCTCTAGCCTGGTTCAACCCAGAGCTGGGACACGAAGCTCTGGGTTGAGGCTTATAGGGACAAGATGTGCTGTACACTGTGTAGCATATAAATTCAACTAACCCTCTTCTTGGACACAGATGCAGTAGTCTTGTAGTTCTTACTAAGTATAAAGCTCTCAGGTTGCTCTGTGGAATGCAGTGAAAAGCATTGGAGGGGCACAACCCATTTTCAAGTGTTGATGCAGACAGAAGCAGCAGAAAAAATGGTGCATTTCTATACACAGTTCTCATAGAAATCTTTCACACAGCAAACTGTGTGCTTCTCAGATGGATTGTGCATGGCTGTTCACCACCACCAAAGTCCGCTCATCTCTGCTCCGACTGCTTGTTCTGCCCCAGAGACACGAAGAAAGATGGCCCTTAGCAGCAGGGACAGAGTAGGACTGGTCAGTGCTTCCCCCCATTCACAAATCCAGTTGGCAGGCAGATCTGTCAGATACCCTGGAAGAAGTCCTTCCCTTTTGCAGGCATTTGCATGGGAGCATATGGTCTGTATCAGTTAGCACCTTGATCATCATATAAAGCCACCAGAACTGTAAAACCTAATGTATTCTTCATGTAGGTCTTGTGAGCACTGATGCCTCTGGGGTATGGACTCTTTTTCCCCTCCTGTTCTCTTCTACACCAGTGGCATTTTATCAGGTTGATAATTCGACTGTATAAGAATCCCCCGGTATCAGCATTAGTTTTGCCAAATCCCTTTTCCCTGCACGAAGACAGACAGGCATTCTATTGAAACAATAAATCCATTATGTCAACACAATTAATTCTGTTAACTGATTAAAACATTCTGTCGAGGTACAAAAGGCATTCATCTAATATCTTCATCTGATTGACAAAACACAAATCATAGTCTTTGAAGTCGTTGTGTTCTATGCCAAGGAAAATCTTTCCTGTCGACATGCCATTTTATGTTTGCTTTGCAGGGAGTGGGGACATGTGGGCTCTACCAGGAATCTGCCCGGTGACACACAGAAAGCAACTGTATCTCCTGGTGTTTGTATTCCATCTGTCTGCCTGGACAAGGGCTTCTACAAGGGACTGCTTCTAATTGTGTGCTTGTACCACAACAATCTTTTCCCTGGGTCAGGGACCATCATTCCTCTGTGCATTTATTTATATAACACAAAAGGAAAGGAATGGGTTCCCTCTCTGCTCTTGCAGTACAATAAGTGCTTGATTTCTCTTGGCACTTCTTAATGCTATTATAGAGCAAATCACTTTCAAAGTCATTGGTGAACACAAGGGGTTTCAAGGGTCCAAGTTTCTAAATGAGATCTGCCATCCATGAGTGCCTCCATATGCCTTAAGGAAAGACCCTCTCTTCTCACACATAGGTTTTTTACTGCAACCATTGAAAATTAGAGGTTGAAATTCTCCATTTGTTTCTTTAGGGAATCATTTCATCACAAAAGGACCTCAAGTTTCACTCAAGCTCTTAACAGTGGGCTATGGAAGGAACAGAGGAAGGAGGTTTTATATGGGGATTATGTTCCTGTTTTCCCTCTTCTCCTCATAAGATGTGAGTTGTACCAACAAGATGAGTTTTTAAGTCAGCAGAGCAGTCAATCCTGCTTCCCTGGAAGCTAAAATGCAGCCAATAGGGGTGGCTCCTCCGCAGCGGGCCAGAGAGTGCAATGTGCCAGAGCAGATAGCTAAGACAAACTCAGTCTGGTGTAAATGACGGCCTCTGAGAGCTGAGAGAGGGCTGGACCACTGCTGCAGCTATTCCTTCACCACCTGTGGGTGCATGCACTGGGACAGCAGGCCTACTGGCCATGGAGGAAAACCAGATGTAGCAGGCCATGTTGCAGTGGTGGCTTGGCAGTACCCTGAAGAAACACAGGCCAGGGCAGGGGCTGTGTTCATCGCAGCCACCTGCTTGTTGGGAAGATAAAGCCTCATCTATGAGACAGGCATTGGAAAGTATATTTTAATAAGTTCATTTTAAAAGCAAAATTATAAAGAATTAAGATGTTTGCAATAGATGTTTCAAGGAAAACCCTCAAAGTACACTTCATCGCATCTAAATCTCTTTCAGACTACATCCCGCATTTCTTCTTATAACCACTGTAGCTGCATTTTCCTCCTTATACTTTCTAAAAGGCAGCCATGTAGTTTCACATAATGCTGATAGGATGATTGAGAATTGTGTGGTTATCAATAGATAGCTGATTAGCAATTTTTCTCCCATCCATGTCTGCAGTGGTTAAGAAATATCCAGTTGATTCCTTCCTTTTTAAAGAAATCTTATTTTTTTCCTATTCTGCTAGAAAAATAACCTGTTTTGGTTGATCTATGATTTAGCCCTCTGCTGTTGTCATGCATTGTTTTAGAGTCTCTAATGAATTGTGGTAGTGAGCTGAATTCCTAATGTACTTATGCATATGCTTACCTTTAAGCTGGTGAGTGATTCTTGCAAGATCAATAACGCTGTGTTTAAGTACGTGCTTAGGGGCTTTGGTGGACTGAGACTGAAGTGTTCACATTCTGCAGTGCTGAATTCCTGCTGGACAAGTTCTGCAGTCTTTAGATTTGTTATAGATTTAATTTTGCAGACAAGTTTTTCATTTATTAGGCAGCTGCTGTCCCCTGAGCAAATCTGTTACGACATTTTTCTGAGTAATTATCTCAGTGCTCCCACAGACTTCACCTGTTGGATCGGCTGAGACAGTCAGCTCGCTGAACCTCGGAAGTGGCACAGAAGTTATCGAAGTTAACAACAGTAATGAATTAAGTGATAGCTATGTTGCTAATTTGACTCATGAGATGCTTTTCCAGTGTGGGGCAGATGTTGCAGATACACAGGCACAGAGATAAACCTAAATCTTTGGAAATTTAATTCTTACCTTCAGGAAATACTCTGTTCAAAATATTCACAAGTGCTCATGGGAAGCCATCCTGTGCTATCTAGCTGAATAAAACAAGCAAGTGGTTAGGGATAGCCTATCTTCAATTCTAAACTTTTCCAGTATTATCTGAAGTGCTTTGATACTTGATCTAGCAGTTAGCAACCCTTCCTGTGGTAAGGCGGTTGAAACCTGATGATCTTTGAGATCCCTTCCAACCCAAGCCATTCTGTGATTCTATGATACTCATACTCTGAGGTTTTGATGTTTCATAAGGTACACCCAGTGAAATCAGCTGCAAAATCTTATTAAAACATTACTTGAAATCAGTACAGGGTCAAAACCAATCTGCCAATCTGTACAGTCATAATATTTTACATGGTATCTGTGCAGAGGTCGCTTAAAAATAAATAGTTTTAATTGCATGTAGTTTCTCTGTTGTTTTTCCATTTGGTTGCCACTATATTAAATCTGCTGTACACAGATTTTTCATTTTTCCTGAACAAAAATCTAGGTTAACCTTTCAGTATAAACATTTCGCTTCCAGACACAGAAATATGTCTTGTTTTGCAGCGAATAAAATGTTAGAACATAATGCAAAATTGTATAAATACTTACTGCCTGGTAGAACAGAAGCAAGAGGGCAACGTCAGTTTGAGCTGCTATTAATATATTGTACCAAGAGAAGTAGAGAATTGTGAAATCACAGAATGGTTGAGGTGGGAATGGACATCTGGAGGCTCTCTGCTCTAAGCCCTTGATTTAGCAGGGCCACACACAGGTGCTGGACACACTAGCATAAGAAGGGGCAGTAACTTGTAGAAGGGCACAAGTAGAGCAAAGCTTAGGGTTGACATGGGGTACTCAGTTGTTCATTATACATATGTGACATGGAGTCAGGAGGAAGGGAAATTTCTGGCTGATGAGTGGTGCCACAGTGCTTGTTTTCTGAAAACCCTTGAAACCTCCCTTGAGGAACACAGAAGGCTTGCTTGTGTGGGACATCTAGACAGCCATCAGATAGAAGGCATAGTAATGTCTGTCTTTGAGTCCTTGTGCTGCCCCTGAGGTCCTTGGCATGGAGAGGTGTTTGGATCCACATCATCCTTGGGATGCGGATGGTGACAAGTCAAGTACAGAGGGACACAGACATGGCACAAGATGTTACAACTTTGTCATTGCCAAATGGTATTTTGGGAGCCCATACTTGCAGGCAGGAGGATGGCTGCTGCCTTCTGAAGACTGATGACTTCTCTGCACCCATCAGTCATTAGCTAACCCACTGGCAATGACACAGCCACCATGTACATGATACTGCATGTCTCCACAGCCTCCTTCCAAATTTACCAACTTTGGGCTATGTGGCAGATATCAGCAGATACCAGTACAGATCACTCAACGCTCTGCTTTTCCCAAACTTCACTGTTGGTAAGACCCAGATACTAACCCAGGGATTACACAGCCGCACAGCACTTGTCCCACACCTGCGGCAGAGGATGTTAAGTGGAACATGCCTCCAGCACTGTTACTGAGGGCTGCCATGTGAAGGGTTGGAGGCAGGACAGCAAACACTGCCCTGCACAGCCTCTCATTTTGACCAGAGCAACAAGGACCAGAATTTTGGCAGCCATATGCAGTACCTTCTATCCCCACAGCACAGTTTGGCTGGCTGGTACTCACATCCTGGCTGCCATCCCTGCCTGCATCAAAGAGAAGGGCAGCAGAAATGAATGTTCAGGGAGGTGCCACGTGAGGACCCAGATTCCTCTGCAGGATGGCAAATGTCAGCAGACGACTAAATAACACCAGATGGCTTGTCAGGTTTTTCTTTTCACCCTCTTCTCTCACTCCCAGCCGCACTTGGTCACAATATCTTCTAGGCAAGTGCATTGCCTTTGCTTGCATCTCCCTAGCCCCATTCCCAAACTCTGTGCCATGACCCCACCATCCTTACACACCCCATGTAGGGATGGATGGATAGTGAAAAGCACATCTCACATGTGGCTGCACAGAGGATGGTAGGATGGGGTTTGCTTTCTCCCCATTTCAAAGACAGAAGGCAGGGGATTTGGAGTCTGTAGGCAAGAGAAGATCAGTGAGCAGTTGGATGCAGTAGCAAGTCTCAAGAAAGTTAGTGTGGCAGTTAAGAATCAGGGAGATGAGCAGGGCTAGCTGAGAGGCCCTACAGCTTTTGGGGTAGGACAGACTGACTTGGAAAGCAGACAGGGAGAGAAGAGGGTAAATCAGGATAGCAGCAGAAGCATCACTCACTGTATCAGCACATCCTAGCAGAGACTATCAGCAACAAACCCTGAACATATAAACAGACTGAAGCAGCAGGTGTGATGTTCCATGGTGCAGAAGAAGCTCCAGCCATAACTCCCAATGCAAAGCCTGCTGCTGAGCCTCAGCCCAGAGGCGTCACCATGTGGTCCCATGGTCACCCAGGGACCATCACTGTGGGTCAGTGCTGAGAGAGGGCACGGTCCACTCTCAGGGGCAGGGCACCTTTCCCGTCCCTCCTCCTCCATAATGCTGCACATCTGAAAGTACACTTGGCCTCTGTACTGCTGAAGAAGTTCATCAGAGTGCTGCATAACCTCTTGGTCTTCTAAGAGCATCTATTAGCACGTGAATCCATAACAAGTCCTGGAGGCCTCAAGAGCTTCTGACTGATTCATTGTCTCAGACACTAACATCCCCAATAGGGCTAGAGTGCACAAGGTCTGCTCCTAGAGTGCAAGCCATGGCTGGACATGACTGGGGCTTTCACCTGAAAAGAACACCCCAAAGCCAGTTAGTGCTAGTGCAACTGAGAGTTCTACACTGTACCCGTTCATTGTCTGATCTAGCATGACAGCTTGTAGGTAAAATTGCATTTTTATATTGTCCTAAAGCACAAGTGACAGTTTTCACTGAGCGTCCCTGTCATGGAGTAACATGGGAATGGCCACAATTCACTATGAGCACTGCCAGGGTAAGCTTAGTTTCAATAGCAGCAGCTGGAAGAGCTAATGTAACACCCCCTCATCACCCTAAAATCCCTTGCTGCAACTGCAAACATACTTTTGCTGCCCCCGAAACATGGAGCAGGCAATGGAAAGGGTTGTAGTAGGTTTTTGCCAGCCTGCATCTAAGCACAAGAGATGTCTGTAAGCATTTCTGTTTTGCCCTTACACAATTACAACAATTCCTTCAGGTTTAAACTCAGATGAATTTGATTATGTTAGCAAAATGACATTGGCCCTTCAGATGACTACATCAGTAGGTTTCAGAAACACATAGTGTGTGTAACGTCTCAAGGATGTTCACAAAACAATATGCAAGTGAGGCCAGCTTCAGGTGCCAGCCCAGAGATGTTGGAGCTATAGGAGGAAAAAGCTCCACTGAAAAAAGATGTCCTCTGAGATGGCCTTCAAGTTACTTTTGTTTGTGTAGCTGAGAGATTTTTCCCATCTGTAAGGCCAACAAAGTTGCATTATGGGAGGACCCTTCCTCCTTTCTTCTTATTGTTTTCAGGACCAGAGAGTCCGAAAAATTAGTTGATAGACTGTGATGCCTACAAGTACATCTATTCTCCAGCCAGAGATCAATACTGCACACCAGTGCTGCAGCTTCTACACATAGCTGTGGGATTACTTGTCTCTGTCATAATACAGCTCTAAATTTCTGCATGTTTGAGATCAACGTTTTATCATCCTGAAAGTGTCTTCCTCATTCCCCACTGTCAGGCAAGTCAGGGATGGGACATTTCTGTGGCCTGACAAAGCATTTAGGACAATTAATAGTTTTAGAAAGCATTAACTCCTTTGATTCATATTAAGCACACCCTTTGCAGTATGCTTTGTGCTTATTTGTCAGTGTAGAGCCGTAAGCCATCAAGCTAAAGCTCACATAGCTCATAGAATCATAGTCATATAATAGCTTGGGTGGGAAGGGACATTAAAGATCAAGTACCAACACCAGCTGTGGGCAGGGCTGCCCCCCACCAGATCAGAATGCCTGTTGCTGTTTCTACTGTCCTGAAATTATCTCTTGATTTCTCTCTTCAGTCCCTGATGGTGTTGTTTTTCTTCCCCCACCAGACCTTAATTCTCCTCTCTAACGTTCATGAGCTTCAAGCCCTGCCCCAGCAGTCCCAAACATCCCCTCAGCCCATCCACCAAGATCACATCAGCTGCAGCTCTTTGTGAGGGGAGCATAGTGTGCCCACATGGCTTGGGGAAAACCTCCCCAGACATCATCACTGCACTCAAAGCACAGATTTTATCACAGAACACTCCATTTTGTTTTAATTTTAGCAATGACTTCATCTTCTTAAAGTGCAAGCAAGGATAGTAAGAAGGGTGACTTATAAATCATTTAATTACCTTCTGCCTCATTTTTTCACTCTTTGTGAGGTTTTGGAATGGAAATAAGGCCAAATTTTCTTATGTTTTTAAGTTAAGAGAGGTTGCTGTCTTTCTATATCTCTTTCCAGGACTATTTTAGTGTATAATTTGATAATAGTCTGCTATTGCAGTGACCTCAAAGACAGCTTTTCCTGTTTTAGTCTTCTAGCCTCCTACTGGAGATCTGAAGGGCTATATTAGAAACTTGAGGGAGATGAAGAAGTAGATTATTCTGAACATTTCCGCTAGCACCAACATCAAGTATGCTTCCACAATCCCATTGTCTTCTCCAACAGTAGGTTTTATTTCCAAAACTTTCTGTAGCTTCATGGAGAACTCTTGAATGCTCTCCACTTGCCGTCCTTAAGGACTGTGAGGCAGATCTCAAAGCAAATTTGCCTGCTAGGAGGAGGTATCGCAGACTTTCCCTCCTTCCTAAACCCCTGACGGTCTCCTCCAGTCCTTTTGGAGAGTCAGCATGAAGTGCTGGCCAGGAGTCAGGGAGAATCTCTGCCCTCCTTAATCAGGAACCATACTTGCTGCTTGGGAGGATCATAGAATCATAGAAACATAGAATTTTTTGAGTTGGAAGGGAACTTTAACAGTCATCTGGCTCAATCCCCCCTGCAACGAACAGGGACACCTACAGCTGTATCAGGTACTCAGAGCCCCTTCCAGCCTGACCTTGAGTGTCTCCAGGGATGGGGCATCCACTGCCTCTCTGGGCAACCTGTTCCACTGCCTCACCGCCCTTATTGTAAAAAACTTCTTTCTTATATCCAATCTAAATCTCCCCTCTGTTAATGTGAAACAATTTCCCCTTGTCCTATTGCAGTAGACCTTACTGAAGAGCCTTTCCCCTTCTTTCTTACAGCCCCCCTTTAGATACTGAAAGGATCAATCCCACTGCAATTAGTGATGGGATGACCAGAAAGATATGAACCTCTCTAATACCCTTCGAGGAGTTAATTAAAGGGGTCTAATCTCCTCTGAGAAGAAGAGAATCTCAATCTATCCCTGGAAATTACTTTCTCTAATAGAATGACGTAAAACCAACTAACATCCTACACTGTGTCGATAGTTACCTCATAACTAAACACTTTGCATAACACACAAAGGACGCAGTGCTCTACTACCTACAGAGCACGTGTATTCAATATATATGTATATATTTTTACTGTTTGTTTGCTTTATTATAGCTGTAATCCCCGGGCTTTTAAAGACAGCTGAAGAAAGAGGGCAACCGGGAAATGAACACCGCATTTGCAGGGGAAGAGGGACCTCTTCTGGCTGCAGAACGAAAGGAGCAGGGTTTGGTTCTGCGCAGAGCCTCAGCTCTGACCTGTTATTTAGCAACAGCCCCAGCAAATAGGCACAGCCAGACAGCTCAGCTCCTCACCATCTTGGGATGCTCCAGGCAAGGCAGGGATATCTGAGCTGGAATGGGGCCCAGGAGGCAGGCAGGTGCTATGGCTGTGCAGCCAGCCCTGGGAGCTGCCCTGCAGCTGTGATGGAGACCAAGGAACAAGACCTACACTGGCCCTGCCCAGAGACTGCACAAAACTGGGCTTTTCTCTCTGAGAAGCCAAAGGAATGCTTCTAGAACCACATCCATGCTATTACATTTAAAATGCAGTGCCAGAGCTTGCCCTCTGGTGCAGGAGTGAGCCCATATCTGTATTGCAGAACTCCACACTTCCCCACAACATGGCTGCCATAGGCAAATGACTCCTGCAGCCACACGCTGTCCCACATCAGCACAGGTCTTGTAGGGCCTGAGGAGCATCTGGCTGTGGGTGGTGTCCAGAGCAGCTCTTGTTGGTGCTGACTTTTGTCCAGCACCTTTTTTCAAAGCAAGGCCCACGCCACGCAGGCTGCAGCCACACATGGGCCCATGGCACAGAGCAGCACTCGGTGCCTCCCAGGGCTGCACGAACTGCCCAGTGCTCAGAAGTGCTACTGATACCTGCCTCCCCACACAGCACGCACACTCGCAGGAGGAGTTTTCCCTCCTTCTCCTCATGTCACACAGACAGCTGGCTCCCACTAGTGCTGTGCTTCCATGCCAAAGCAGTGGGGAGGATTTCAGATCTGGCACAGCAAAGTGCACAGCAAGCTGGCGTGCACCAGCCACTTGTCACTGCTTGTGTGCATGCTTCCTGCCTGATGCCTTCACTCTTCCATGGCTTTACTACTTCACTGCAAATATTACGAGCTGCAAGTAATCCTCCACTAAGTAGGAAACACAAACTGGCTGCAGGAGATGCCACCTGAAGCTGCTGTCTTCCCCCAGACACCCCCACACAGACAGGGCCTTGCACCCTCGGGATGGCTGCAGTGACTGTGCCTGATGAGATTTGAGCAGCAGCATTCGCCTTCGGTCTATGGGATGCCATAGTTTCGGTCTTATGGAGAGCCATAAGATTCTACACCCTGAAACAGCACTGTGCAGCTGCATTTAGGCAGCTGAATCCCACTCATTTTAGTGGGAAAGTCCCTGCAATTGAGAAAGACCCTGCAATTGCATGGGAGCAGGAGTGCAGTCAGGGAATCATCACAGATGTTTGCCCTCTTCTTCTCTAGAGCCGTCTTTGCAAGTACTGCCTGAGGCACAGGGCTGTACCTCCTACTGTCCCCTGCACTCAGCCTTTCCCAGGAGATCCCTCCTTCAGCAGAGCTGCAGTTCAGCCAGGGTGCCACTCAACCACCTCCCAGACTCTATTCCCCAGGGGGGAATGGAACTTGTAAGTCTGATGCACTAAAAAATAGTAGTTAAAGGGAGAAATTCTCATTTCAGAGAAATGAGGAAGTTCTATTTTGCTTCACCTGGGAGAAGACAAAATGGCAGAGAACGTGTTTTTATATCCAGAGAGAGTTTAGATAAAAGTCTCGTGCTGTTTCTGCAGAAAGGTCCCAAGGATTAATGGCAGTCAACCACTGCTGCCATGTACTGTGTCCAGTGCATTTTGGGTACCCCAGGAAATGCATCTACATCAGCACCAAGCAGTCCTCACTGGAGTGAGAGGACCAACATACAGTGACTTGTGGCCTCCACTGTTGGCTCTCTCCCCCCTCACCCCCAGTAAATCTGCATTCCTGCCACTTCCTATGGAAGGCTGTTACCAAGCTTTATCTCCTGGGAATTTGTCTACTTGTTCCATCACAAAATTGTCATCTTTTGATACAAAACTGAAGATAACGTTTTTTCATTTATTCCTGGTCTGAAAAGAAAACAATACAAACCTTTCCTGTTTGACTGACTGGGAGTGGTGCAGAGGGGATCAGGACCATAAGACAGTGCTGGTGGGAAGGACCATCAATAGGGTCTCCAGCCCCATACCAGACCAGGCTCTGAAGGCTTTCTCCACACCATCCTTCCAAACAGCCAAAGAAGGACCCTGCCCAGGCTCTACGAACTATTTGTTCTCATTTCAGGAGAACTGAGGCATTCCCCCAATGTTACATGCAGCCAGTATCACCTGTAATGTCAGTGCACAGGGGTGAACAGCTGCAGAAACCATAGTTTTATTTTGAAGGTCAAATGGAAAATACTTCATTGGTTAAAATTATTCCCTGGCTCATCATCATTCCTTCCATGTTAGGAAATTGACTGGAAACAGAACCGAGAGAAGAAAGCAAGCTGGATACTTCAGTATTAGAGGATTCCCAGGTGTACCTGCTGGACACACAATTCCATGCGCTCCAGGCAGTCAGTGTGACTTTTCTCACCTCTTCATCACTCTGCCATAAGAAATGATTACTTACTACATCTAATTACTTCTTCATGTTAATGAAAAGGAAGCACCATCCAGCTCTGCCTCCCACAAGCAGTTCACAAGCTTGTTCCATGATCTTGTATACTCCTCCACCTGCCTTCATTTGTCAAACTTAAGCCAGGAACAATTTACCCAGGCCCCAAGGCTACTATAAGATCTCATTACTGCAAAGAGCTCCTCTAGCCCATGCCCATGTGCAACACAACATTATGTATTATTAACAGGATGCGGCCAAAGGAAGAGAGAAACAGGGGAAGTAATTTTTCAAATGTTTTCTTTCCCCTCTTCTTCCCCTCCCAGAACAATGCAGAGCCACAGCAGGCTTCCAAAGTTCTGGGCTGGATTCGTTCAGCGTCGCTGACACACTGACAGTTCTCAATCTACATGCATGACAGCTCTTCTAATTGGAAAGATTACAAAAGTCTACTGCTCAACTGAGTTTCTCAGCAACTGTTAAGAATAAAATTAAAGGGAAAGGAAAACCAGCTGCAGAGTACCAGAAGACATCCACAGTGGGAATGGGAGCTGTGGGATAGGCAGCACTCCTGTCCACATTTAATTTGGCCATATTAAAACTAACAGCACACAGGCAGCAGGGTCACATCCTCAGCACAGTATGTGCAGAGACAACAACCATAGAAACAAAACACTGCCTGTGCCATTCTGAAGCAGGTGCAAGAAGAGCAGGTCTGCTAGAGGGGATAACAAACAACATCTGACCAGTGAAAAGAGTTAAGAAAAGCACTTCCCAAACCTCAGTATTAAGGGATTCCTGTGCTTTTCCCATGGATGACTGCTGCTGCTCTTCTACTGCAGGCAAAACCTAGGGGCTGTGCAGGATTTCAAGAAACAACAGCAGTAAAAACTTGTTTTCTGATAAACCAGCTCCCTACTCTCCCCAGCTCACCTTATAGGGTCCATCTGCCAGAATCTGCACACAAAAGCAAATTGCTTGTGCTTGAGGTGTCCTAGTTCCACTCTCCTATGAAGCAGAGCTGAGGGAGCTTGGCTTGTTCAGCCTGTAGAAGGCTCTAGAGAGACCTCATTGCAGCCTTCCAGTACTTGAGGGGAGCTTATAGAAAGGAGGGAGACTGGCTTTTTACATGGTTTGATAGTGACTGAGCAAGGGGGAAGGATTTTACACTTAAAAGAGGAGAAACGTAAATCCTCAGAAGGCAGTGAGGCACTGGCAGAGGTTGCCCAGCTGTTCTGTGATCCCTATGATTCCACGACTCTATGATTCTATGACAGTAACAAATGGTGGGAACCTGGGTGTCACCTGTGGGCCAGGGAAGCTCCTGTCAGTCTGCTGAGAACAGCAGCTCCTATCCACAGTGGATCCTCATGTCTGCACTGAAACTCAGCCCCCCAAAGGGGCCACACCTAAACTGAAGGGCTCTTATAATACAAAGAGAATTCTGGATTTTGCTGCTCTCCTTGCCTCTCTTATTGAAATATATACTTATGTTTCTTGTGATCATCACTGAAGAAGAAACCAATCTAGCTGGTTATGGATATAGTAAGGAAAATGGCAATTGTCACTTCTGCAAAATATGGAGTCCTACCCACATAAAGTCTGCACAGTTCAGGCTTCACGTCTTTCCCAAGCTATCGTGGATGGCAGGTGAGAATACAAGAACTACTTCAAAGCATTGCACCTTCCACCTACCAAATCTTTTACGTAAGACCTCTTACAAGATAAATTAACTACATAATGTTAGTTCCTGAAGCGAGGCATGATACAAGGCTCTTTATATCTGAAAGCTGAAGGCAGTTGCTAGAAGCACTGTAAGAAATCACAGAATCATAAAACAACCTGAACTGGAAGGGACCCACAGGGATCACTGAGTTCATCCCCAAAAACTAAACAATGGAGAAAATACACATATGTAAATAGAGGCAAACTCCTGAACACAACCGAAAAAAGGTTATGGCAGTTGAAATGAAATTTCATACTTGTTCACATTCATTCTCAGGTGAATTTACAAAGAAGCACTAGAAGTCTTTGCTCTAAGGTTTCATTGGAAATTGATGCCGTTTCACAGACTTGGGGAAAAGAGTTGTTAGCTGCAGACTCGAATACACTACTTTACTGTGTCATAATTAGTCACACTGGGCAAATATTTGCATCCAGCATTTGGTGTTCCAGTCTGGCTTTCCATTTTCTAAAAGGCAAGGCTCCTGACCTTTCACTCATAGGCAAACTGAAGTTCTGCACCTGTGGCCAAAGGAGAAGTTCTTTACCCTACAGCCCAGATTCCACTGAACTGCAGAGATGAGGGCTCTGCTGAGAGCAGTAGCTGGAGGAACCCATTCCAAAGGAGCATCTGCACAAAACCCAGAGCGTGCAGCATGAGAGGTGAAAACCTGACAAGTAAAGAGACCCCACAGGCTTCAAAGGCAAGGAGTGGATCCCACAGCTTCAGCTGCTGTATTTGCTTCCTACTTGCTTTCACTGAGAAGGGCACCCATCTTGGAGAATATGTACACACACCACTATTTCGACTTTTTTTTTTTTTCCAGTATTTTATTTCTGACAGGCATTTACAACGTTCCATTCATAGAACTAAAAACATAAAAATAGACCTTCTTTCAGCTTATAAAAGAAATATATAAGAACCTTTGACATAGACATGTCATGACATTATGTACAAGAACAACGGTACCTTCCCAGTACCAGCCTTCCAGTATTCCAGAACTGACTGTATTCCACTGGGTACAACATAGGACAGCTAAAACCTCTGCTTTTCTAGTATGCTGGGACACAACTGATGGGTAGATGATATAAAACAATGATGTGATCATACAAAGGGTATAGAAACCTTTCTAAAGCTTTTACGAAACAAAATGAGAAGATAGCAAAAGGTTAAGAGAGAAAGCTTTCATAAGAACAAGTATAGTGCACCAGAAACCAGAAAGGGGTGGAGGAGAGGGGGATATGCTGAGTGGGACACAAAGACAGTGATGGATTTTGGGGAGAATAATTTTCGTTATGTTTTAAAATATAGTCAGAGTGGATTTTATAAAATATAATCCTAAAGTTATTATAAAATTTCAGGTTTTCAAAGTACCTACTGATGTGTCAAACACCAACAGATACCAAAAAAAAAAAAGAAAACTTCATATAATCTTCCTTTTTTTTTTTTTTTCTCATAGGTGAAACTGAAATGGGAAAAGCTATATAAATTCTTAAAAAAAAAAAAAGTGCTATTTGTGTTTTGCATTTGGAAGTCTACTTAAAAACCATTTTAGTCACATTTTACCCTGTTTCAGATGCTTAAATAAAAGATTTAAAATGTTGAAGAGGTTTAGAACTTGCTCATACTCTGTTGCGGTGGAAAAGCTTTCAAAAAGAAATTGAAATACACTAGTTTCACCCAAAGTAGGAGAATGGATGAGGTCAGTTTTTTTGGCCATGAATTCCCTGTCCCCTAAGCCCAAACTGTGTCAGAGAAAGCAGACCAAATGAATCCACAGTGCTGCTGCCCCATCGGCAGCGAGGTTGCACCACGGATCAGTTTGCTCCGCTATAATTCAGTAATGTCATTTTATTCTTTTTATTACCTAACTAAACTCCAGCCTCAAACATATACAATAATCCTTTTCTTGAAGAAAGTTATATCTAAATAAGAGTTTCCAGTTCATATTTGAATATAAAACCCACCATTCCTAACCCTCTGCAAAAATCTAGCCTTGTATCCTAGACATGGAGCTAAGCTAACACTGTAAAATTCTTATCCCTTTGTGCCCCTGCATCTCAGGTAAAATACAAAAAAATATGTCTTCAAGTGTTAAATTTGGATCTCTTCAGAGATTTTGGCATCTTTACAACATTATGCAAAACTAGAGCTTCCAACATTGACATTAAATTAGACCAGCCACAGACCAAGAGGACTTAACACAACATAAATCCCAAACCTTTCCTCACACATTCCTAAAATACATGTATATTCTCTTACATTTAAAGAGGGAAAAGTAATAAGAATACTGCAACTGTACATGTTAAAAAGGCAGTTTCCTCATTCAGGCGATGAACCTACGGTTGACATTTTACGGCTATAAAACCCTTTGTTCGTTGTGCTATTGTATAAGCTAGTTTGCTGTACGTAGGTTAAGACATCCAGAGTAATTTGTTTTCCAGTGATTATATTTTCCCCATACTTAATTTCAGCCCCTGATTATGTTAGAATAAATAAAATAGTGTGAAAGCCCTTGGTAACGTAAGACAGGACCTTAAGGTTATTCCGTTCCAAGATTTTGAGCGTTTTACAGTTGCCTAAAGTGTGGCCGCATGGCTTCAGACCAATTCAGCTGCCATAATGGTGTGTGCAAGTGTGCAATCTATGGGGACTGGTTCTCGGCGGTGCACCGAGAGCGGGAGGGAGAGCGGGCAGGATGGGGAGACCTACGCATCTGGGCAGGGAAGGGGACCGCTTTAGAGCTCCGTGTTCAGTTTCCTGCTCGGGACAAAGTCTTCACGCCTGACCCAGATGACCTCCTCGCCGTGGCCCTCCACGTCACCGTTGATGCCGCTCAAGGCCGCCTGCTTCTTCAGCTGGGTCATCCTGGAGGCGTGCGTGTCCATGGCCGGGCGCGAGCGGTCTCCGCGGCACGTGATGGAGGCTGCCTGCAGCCGCTCCCGAAGGTCTCGGTCGGCCACGGCACCCCTCATGGCCTCACAGTACTCATCGTCATCGCTGAGGATGTCCGTTTCCTTGATGTCCTCCTGCTCCTCATACTGAGCAAGGTCAAACTGTTCCTCTACCCAGCGGTCAGTGTCCCCACCGTGCGTGGGCTGCTGGGGCTCTTTTTCGGGGCTGCTTGTGAAGACGGCATCTGAGTCAATGGTAAACCTGTTTCGGGCCAGCCGCCTCCTCCTCCTCCCAAGAGACTTGCTTGGGGCTGACACTGTGCACACACAAAGATAAAACCCCAGAGGCTTTTTACACACGGTACAATTCTCTCTAGAAAGTTAGTCTTCCAAGGGCCCTTTACGTAACACCGCTAGGCACAAACCAGGCAGACTCCCAAGAATGACCTAGGCATTCCGCATCCTCCCTGTGGGCTTCACTCAGCTCCTCGGCACAAGTCTCTCTCCAGCTGAAAAAGGGTTTTCTGCTACTCAGATCCATGGCTGGGATAATGGCCCACAATTACTGTTCCTCCTAAGTGGTAGGCAGCCAGCCAGCACAAAGTGCATCTGTTCAGCTCAGCTTCTTGCAAGAAGCACCCTGCCATCAGTACACAGCAAAACCCAGCTAGCCTTATACCTCAATACAGGAAATTGCTTTGTCTCGGGTTAGAGCAACATTACAGGTTTCCAAACAGCTACCTCAGTACTGAAGGTGCTGGAATTGTTGCTTTACCTATGGCATGTTTTCTATCCAAGCTGTGCTAGCCTTTTCTCCACTTTCTCCCTGCTAGGGAAAGGGGAGGGGGGGGGAAAACCAACCCTTTCAGAAGTTCCTTACTCAGCATCAGCTGGTCTATTAGCTTTTGCAAAAGGCCCAATTAGCAAATTCACATCTTGGTAGGAACATCATCCTAAGAGGCCTGTGAGACAAAAAAGCAGGGGATGAATCCTGCAGCTGGAGGACTTGTAGCATCCCAGTACTTTACGTGCATACACTCAGTTCCTCTGCAAGCAGGTGAACTGTGAGGTTACAGTTTGTCCTTCTTCACTCAACAGCATCTTAGCGCTTGCAGAACATATTCGTTAAACTCTAGCAGCCTGGGGAGCACGGGCTACATTTTAATATCCCCGAGCCTCAAAACATGCACAAAGGATAACAGCTAAGCTGTTGCAGATTTTAACTATAGTGAAAGATCTGGACTTCGAAAGATTTTCATCTCAGCAGAATTCATCATGCAAATGCACTGACAAGCCAAAATAAAATAAGGCCTGGCATCTACACATCAGCCCCACAGGCTGACTGAAGGAGCACTGTTAAGACCATTGCAATCTGGCCTTCTCTCGAATCTTCTTGCTTATGATTTTAAGCGTCTGCGAAGCAGATGGCTAACATCACTTCAAGTGAGAAGCCATGCTGCTAAAATTGCTATTGGTCTGGCCTGCCCATTACAGAAGAGGAACAGAAAGCCTGATTGTCTACACTGCTGGATCTAATGAGCAGAAAAAAAAAAGAAAAAAAAAAAACAGACCAGAACAAAACACGCAGCGGTGCTGTGTATTTTTCAGTTGGAAGCAAGTGTTTCATCCCTCCATCATTTAGTGTTCTGAAAATGAAAACCTGCTTTTCCCTGGGATTTTCTCACTGGTTTTGCCTGAAGTCAACTGAAAAGGAAAATCCATGGTTTAGGACAGACCATTACAATAAGAATATCAAGTGGATGCCTCCCAAAGTACGAGAAGTAGAAGCACGTGCCTTTAGCCATAAGGCTGAAAAGGCTAAAATGGAGGGCATAACAAGCTGTCTCTTCAAACCACAAAGATCTTTCTTGTGCATTTACTTTAAAAGTGCTTGGGTTAGCTCAAAAATTCTGTACATGCTTCCGTTTAAAAAAATATGCAGTGGGCTTCTGCTTTCTTCAGTTGAGACCCATTTCTAGATTAAAGTGCACAGCCAATTGGTATCAACAGGAATCCCTTTTCTCCCTTCCATGCCAGGAGGATTGCTCTGAAGCTGAGCCTCAAGTGCAAAGCAAGGTAAATAGAGGCAATTTAAGGCTCTGGAAGAGGTGAAGCATGGAAAAAACAGCAGGGTTTTTTTGTTTGTTTGCTTGTTTTTCCATATACAAGAGAGAATGCAAATGGTAATGTGCAAGTATCAGACACCACCACATCCTACAACGGTGCCGGGGTTACTGGGATCTTGAAAGTCTGTAGCCCTACAGTACCTGCCCTGTTCATGGCTGGCCTTGCACCTTTTAGAGCACACAATCTTTTTCCACCAAAAGGAACATATTGCTGGGATGAGGGCAAACTTTCGGTTTTGAGAAGCTGCCTTCTGTGCTTATCCCGCAGAATCGAATGCACTGCCTTCAGAAAGTCCTTCCTGTGTTCTGGTGAACTGAAAAAGAGAATACAAGAGGCAGAGTTACCTCTTGCAAACTGCCAAAAGCTCACTGTAAATGAGATAATTAATGACCAGTACTGTAACTTAAAACCGCACACTGACTGGCATACATTTAATCCCAGGAAGACTCAATTTAAAATAGCATTTTCAAGGCAAAGCCAAATCTATAGTTATTGCAACAGATATCAAAGAAAACAAACACGCTGTTTATTAACGAATCCTGTTGCCATGCACTGCTTTTTCTCTAAAACCAACCACACACTTTGCTTTGTCTGATAAACATCAAGCTGACCTGTGGTGACTAATTAAATCTCAATTTGTAGCCTGTAATCACACACCAAGAAGTCCTGCAGATCTGTACTGCCTAATAGTGGGACCTGGCTTGATATCACCTCTGTTGGACCCTGGCAAGTTTGCAAGTTCTCATTTGAAGCCTAAAACACAGCAGGGCAACCACCACAAAAAAGACAGACAAAATTCATCTAAGGAAAGACTAATGCCCTAAGGGCAATAGTTGGAAGTTGTTGGCACCAGTTGTTGGTACCAGCTGAACAAGACATGTTAGCAGCTACCTGGCACAAAGATCCAGAAGTTTAATTGGATGTAAATTTGTGAAAGGAAAAGTGTAAAAAGGACATTCCTGTGAGTGAGGTTGACCAAATATATGTCTTTATCTTAGGTAGAGTTTCATAAAGGTTCTAACATGCTCTCCCTAATTTTCCCCCCAGGCAGCTCCCAGACTGTCTTAGATGAACGATACAGGCAAACTGGGATCCACGGATGCAGCTGCCATTGGAAGATTTGGAAATACACTTACCTACAGCAAAGGTGAAACGTTCTTTCTGGCCTGCCTTCAGACTCAGATTTAACGTGGACAATCTCACATACAGAATTGGTCTCTGCATCTAAAGCAAAAGCAAACAGCACTTCATAAAACAGGCTCTCATGCTTAACCTTAGTTAGAATATTTATTCTGTAACCCTGAAAAATTGTTAAAGGTTGCGTGGAACAACAAATCATGTGTTGAAAACAATATTAATTCATGGATGAAAAGCAGTAGTGGGCAAGTGGCTAACGAAACAACACCTAAATTGGCCAAAATCTAGTAAAGCTTCATATGCGCTCACTCAGTACTATGAGAAAATATAGAAAATATAAGAAAAAAAATGGCTTTTCAGGTATTCCATATATTCCAGTATTGCCATATCTTACAGGTGTAACTTCTGCAGACAGCTAAGTTACATTTTCCTTCCACTTTTGCTTATGTACCGGGAAAATATATTAAAAAAATCTCAGCCTTAAATAATGACCTTCACTGCCATTTGTCATCTGTCACAACAAACAGAATTCACTAGCTCTGTTGTTTCATAGCTGCAAGATTTCCTTCAAGTCTCTAGAAGAGGAACAAAATGAGCCAGAGCCAGGAGCAACTTTGTTCAGGTTTTCTAAAACCTTGACTGCCTTCAGGAAAAAAAAAACTGACAAAGTGAAAATACAGAACTGGAGCTTTTGCCCCTTTGTTTCTCTCCAGGGTTGTTACTGCTGTTGACTGTGGATTCCATTTTCAGGTCCCCAGAGCTGCACACACATGCACTAAGGACAAACATTGGTTAGTCAATGAATGTTCCCAAAACAAAGATTAAAAGCATTACCAAATTTTTGCAGCTGAAACATTACCTGCACTTGCCAATGCTCGAACCTGCAGTGCTTCCAAAGGTATCATGTGACGAAAGCGGAATGGATCCCAGTCTTCATAAATTGAAGCTCTATGTGATCCTCCCTGGGAGAATTTCAAAACACCATTAAGGAATTGGGATATTCAGATCTCAGTGACAGCTGTCATTGCTATGCACTGAAAATGCCCAGCTAAAGACTTGTTGCAGTTCTTTTTTCTCTACATCATCTCAGTAATTCGCAACATTGAAGTGCCTATCTATGAAAATCTTGTTAAGTTCTGGACCAAAGCAACCATTAGACCAATGAACTCTTGTCAATTCCTTCAAGAATCATTTAAGACTAATCCTACACTCACACTTGCCATTGCACATACGCTCATGAATGTGCACTGATCTTGCTTTAGTCACTCCAAAGTCATTCTGTGTCCAGTCAACTTAAAAGATTAGTATTTCAAATCACTCTTTTGGTTTATGCTGTATATGGGAAAATATATTCCCGTTGCATTAAGTCATGTGTTCACTGTGAAGCATAGCTTTAAATTCTGACTCCAGAAGGATCTGGTGATACATAGTGCTGGCACACCTCATTTGCCAAGAGCAGCTAGCACTTGCTCAGTGGCATTTAAAACTAACAGCCAGGACTGAAGCAAAGGCATTGTGTTTCACTAAGAAAGTTGACAGCTCTCACATTTGATTTGTATACACTGACTGAAGAGCCAAACACAAGAGACTCACTCAAGGTGGTACCTTGTTCCATGAAAGTCCACTCCACAGCACGTAGTGGATGTGGTAAGCAACATGAAGAGCCCAGCAGACAGTAAAGGATAAATTAAACAAACATTTGCAAAACATTGGCTTCAGGCTGAATAGGAAGCCACTCAGAATTCCTCAAATCCTTGTTTGCATGGTGGTAAACAAAGATCAGATATGCAAAAGCACACACAGGCAGCACAGCTTTATGGAAAGCAAATCTGGATTAGTGAACTACTACAAATGTACACAGTGGCACAGAAATGGTCCACACAACTTACAAGTTTCTTCTTCTGTTTGGAACCATCCTTGTACACAAGGACCACAGCAGTTTTGAACACTGGAGAAGAAAGTTAAAAAAACAAAATCCATGTAGTAAATAAGGTTGGGAAAAGGTTTCCTATATGCCCAAGCACACAGACATTTCAGCTCTTCAGACAGCCCTTAACTGAGTCAAGGAGGCATGAGTCATCCTAGCAAAAAGCCCAAGCTCAACAGCTTTTAGCACACCATTACTACATGGACACTTAATTTTGGACATTTTATTCCATCAGTTTAAAGCTGGAGGTTACTCAGCTTCAAGGTTTCCCAGCTTACAGCAACGCAGTCAATTTTTATATGCTCTTCAGAGCAAAGATGAAAGATTCTCCATTCATAAGCTGTTTGGTATAAAACAAAAATAAAATCAAAACCAGTGGCTTTCTAACCTGCATAGCTTTCTGAAAACAGCAACATAAAAACCTATCGCTTATGAAGAAGTCTAGGAACAAACAAAGCCTAACAAGTAATGCTGAGCTTGACTTAACCTTGAAAGTAACAAGTAGATGATTTGCCAAAATAACTTTGCAATGTATCATGCTTCAGTGCAGTGGAAAGACCTTGAAATCTATGCCAACAGCATCAATTCCTCATCTGGCCACCCAAGAAACAGTACTTGGGAGAAAGACAGACTACTCTGAAGCAACTCTCTGGGAGTTCTGGCTTAGCTTTAAGTACTCTCTGAAGTTTAGATGGCCAAAACATTTTTGGCAGGAGGCATGAAGAAGAAAGGCAAAGCCTCATCAAGCCTTAGCCCTATCCAACAGGATGTGAAGCAGTTAGCATATATCAGACTACCAAAATATATCTCTTCAGATGCAAATATCTTTCTGCATAGTTCTCAACATATAGCCTGGAATATGGGTTTAAAAATCTCTTGCACTATTACAGCAATCACCTCCATTTATTTTTTTTTACCAAATTTAGATGAACACAGAACAGAATTTGACCAGTACAGTTTTAAGATCCAGCCAGTGTTACAGAAGACAATGCTCAATTACCTTCAACAAATATCTGGTAAGGAACATGATACAGTTTCTCACACATCTGAAATAAAACTACTAGGATACAAACCAAATGCTGCCAGCTCAGGTTCCTTCTTCCATTTCCCTAGTGAAGCAGGAGGATTAAGCCATATCACTGTGTTATGCAAGAGCAAATCCCCCATGGAAAGGTCTGCAACCTGTCAATCACAAACACATGCACAAAGAAACAGTGTATTTCAGTCCAAAGTTTTCTTTCTTGAATTTCAGTTCAAGAAAACTTTCCTGGACTTAATTCTAAAACAAACAAACAAAACACAAGTACATTTTTTGGAATAAGTTATTTAACCAGATGACTGCAAGTGTGTGCAAACAGACTGACAGATGGCAGTAGATGTGTGTAAATCTTTAATTGGAGGGCATATATAAGAAATCAGACTCAGCCTGGCTCTCAAAATTTTACAGGCAGCCAGGACTGGCAAAAATGAGAAAAACATAAACACTTTCCCTTGTGTTTTTGTCTGCTCCTTTGCCATCCTTCCTCTTACCAGCTTTGTGATATTTTGTTTGAACATTTAGGCATGCTCCCTCACACACTCACACTCATGCAGTTTGGGGTGAAGTTCAAAGATAGCACCAGATTAAGCAATTGCAGCAACTTTCTCCCCAGATTTGCCATGGCTTGTGATTTCCCCCAAAGGTTCACTTTGAAAATCATACTGATGGAAATGGACTAATAATGGAGTTCTTAATGACTGCTGGGATACGCATACTAATGCCACTGCAGCAACCAGATCTTTTGCTTTGACTTCTCCCAAAGCGATAACTCAAGGGCAACCTCCAGTCTAGGGGCTATCCTTTTGCAAAAGCCAAACTTCACCCAGAGAAGGATATCACAGATAACATGAGCGAAACAACCTGAGCTCTCCCTGACAACAAGAGCAACACTAAGATACGTTTGTTGTCTCTTCTCCCAAATTAACACCAAGCCATAGCTGTTTTGTCAACAGAAGTCCTGACCCGTTCTCCCAACTCCTCTTTGCCAGGATCACCACATCTTTGCCAAGGGCACCTGGTCTTCTCTGCTCTCTCCCACTCTGCTGTTATGTAATTTGCTCACCTAAAACTTTCCCAGGACCGTCCAATCCCACACCACCTGTATCCTGTATTTTCACAGCAGCTCTTAAGCTTGATCTTCATCTCAGTGGCTGGCAAAACCCTACTACCGTTACTTCGTATGGTCATGTCTCTCTTGCATTCATCCATACCACACTCACACTAGCCCTTCAGCACTCAGCTTCAGCATGCCTCCACCTTTTCCTCAAGTCTCTCCTGACCTTGCCCATTACTTCACACTACTCTCCTTCATGGCACTGTTGGACTGCAGGCCTACATTCTACTCAGTAAATGAGCGATCCAAGTCTCAGTTTGAAACTTCAACACATCTTCCACAGCCTTCTGCACCCAAGACTGAGCACATTCAACCTTCAGGTGTTTCAGTAAGCACTCTACAAGATCTGGACTGACGTCCGGGACTCTCATATATCAAGTCCACTAGCACACTTTCTGAATCAGAAATAGTAGTTTCTCACACAATGGAACTCATTTTGATCTCTGTGAAGCGATTGAAGAGATAAATATAAGCTTGCCTCAGGACATCCATCTACTCAGACTGGTGGGATGACATTGTGTTGAGAGAGAAGAGCCAAGATATGGACATTAAAAAGTTGAACTGGGATTCTGAACCAAACACAACCTTCAAAGTGAATGAATGCACTTCTTTACATTGGCTCTACTCACTGAGCTGTATACAGAGAAACAGTTTTTTAATCGGATTGGGATTTACCTCTTTGCACAGGAACTACTTCAATGACACAGAAGGAACGGTAGCTATTTGGTAAAATTTAACATTCACACCACAAGCACCAAAAGAACAGCCTATTTATTTTCTTTACATATTGTTTGTTACCTCTTTTTTCTCTCCTGTTTGTTCTGCTATGAGTTGGTCAAACACTGCCCCATATTCTTCATGGATTTTCTGCATTTCATTAATATGGCTGGCAACTTTGTTCATTGTTTTTATGGCCACTATAGAAGAGAGAGAAAATCGGAAGGAGATGAATAATATTTTTAAACCTTTGAAAGGAAGGGCAGGAGAAGGGCTCCAGACCAGAAGTTAAAAAGAGAAGAGGAATGTAGGTTAACTCCATACCATCAAGGTGATAATGTTCTTCACTGTCTACATCAGTCAGAGCAAAGAGCTCCTTCAGCAGGAGAGGGTATTTCAGTATCCTCTGGATGGGTTTGATGAGGTAAGACTCCAGCGTGGAAGAGTGCTGCCGTCTGGGATTCTGAGCATCCAGAAATGCCTTGAAAGCAGTGTCTGTCTTGGCTAAAAGATTAAAATGAAGCAATTGGATAAATCAAAAATCATAACAGCTGTCCCAAGAAAGTGACTTTTTGAGCACTGAATTCATTTATCTGTAGACATTTTGCAAGGAACTGCAGGTTTATCAGATGATCAGTGTTACTGGGATTATGCATTTCAGGTTTTGTGCTATTGTCACTTTGCCACAGATAAGCTATTTATGAGTTAATATCAAGTAATACCCACTGTACCAAGACTGGGTACACTGTACCCGATGTGATTTCACTATACACCTCATTTCTGGCCCTGCCACTATTTGAGAGCAGCATAACCCCTTTTGATCAATTGTTTCCTTTACAAACAGGCTCAAATCAGAAATCTGTAAGAAATCACAGCAATCATCTGGTCTGACAGTCAAGCCCACAGTATTGGCAGGTATGGTTATTTTCTCACATCATTATACCTTAAGTTGCATAAATAGACAATAAAATACAATAATAAATAAATCAAAAACCAATACGGAGGCAGGAAGCAGTAAATTTATATACCACATTTTGAGAGTGCAAGCAGACTGGGTACCTGATTGCTATCATCTTTTCTACCTTATTGCTACCAAATGTATAGAAATAGAAATATCATTTAACTGTTCCTTCTTTTACTAGAGCACAAAAACAGAGAGCAAAGCATAGATAAAGTTTTTTTAGATAAGGATAGATAAAGAAATTTTTAGACATACAAGTTATTCAGTGAAGAAATAATCCCCACAAATGCTTTTATGAGAGCTGCGACCCCTGCTAATGTTGGGTGTTTTGTTGGTTGGTTGACTGTAGTTTGGTTTTATTTTTTCCTTCCTCCCTCAGACAGTCACCTGATTTCAATAAACAACTTCAGTTTCAAATCCAGAAGCCACCTGCACCTCAGCTGAGGACACTACTTCACACTTGAAATACACTCCTGGGCTTTTTAAGAGATTTACCTCTGGAATCAAATTTGAAGTTCTGTCTGTGTCATAATTCAAACACAACCATTTTTCATTCATAAATATAGTCAGTAATGAAAAAACGACAAAACAAAACAACCAGAACTGTGTACTGTTTGCTCTTAGCATTAAGGTCAAGCAGATTGCAAAAGAAAGCAAGAATGTGACCAGCAACAAATCATTTATTCATGTATTCCACTGAGCTGCCAACTATTCTTTGCAGCATGGCAAATGAGAGTTTACAAGAAGAAATGAAAAAAGAAACCTGCAAACAGAAACAAATCAAACAAACAGTCCACATAAGCTTTGTATTGACAGACATCCAGATGTTCTTTAAAAAAAAGAACATCCCATTTAATGGCATTGCTCCCACAACTGGAGCCATCTATTTATTTAACATCTCAGCCAGAAATTAATTGCATGAAGCGCTGCTAACTCTAAGAGATTAACACTTTCATGGGACAAAAACATCCCTCCAAGTCAGGGAGGCCCATGATCAACTGTATGCCAGACCACAGTTCATTTATCTCCACTTCAAACTCTAGTAGGAATTTATACATGGAAACCTCTCAGGCAAATGGGATCAAAAACAAGAGGAGGAAGAGAGGGTAGAGAAAGCACAGCTAAGTTTAAATATTTAGACAGCTTCCATAAAACAGTCTCACAGGCTGATCTTTTCCTAGCAGCTGTCAGCATTCAACCACATTTGCTGGAGCTTTAATGGAATTGTCATGAGCATGGATTCACTGCACACACTCTAAAAGGAACCAGAGGTCATCACCAGTTCCGGTTCCAAAGTACACAGTGATCCATTAGTGCAAGCCACATTGCCCAGTGATGGGAGACTTTTTACTCCCTGTACGACTGAGGGGGAATTTGATGTGTTGGAGAAGTGGAGGAAAAACCGCATGTGAGGTTAACTGCCTCTTGTAATGAGCTACTTGGGTGTGATTACATCAGTGGTGGTCCACAAACATCTAGGGCAGAGAGTTCTCTGTAAGCCTGTCAAGCCAGACAGGCTGACTCCCCTATCACTGTAAGAACTCACAGAGAGCAACCATACACACATGTCCCCAACTCTCCATCACAAATCTTTGAGTGGTCTGGTGTGCAGTAGCTACATTTCATCCCCCACACAGACATCTGTGACAGCCCAGACCAGTGCATCATTGGCACATCTCTCTCTCTGGTCTGTCTGTCCAACACACCGCTCCTACCTTTCACCAGTACTTTTGGGACTTTCGTGTGGCTGGCACAGAAGGCACTGTACAGCTTGAAACGGTCGGCGTAGTAAAGGAAGGATCCACCCAAGGAAAACAGCACTTTCTAGGATAAAAAAGAAAAGCGTGTGAATAACCAGTTAGTTATTTTCCCTCCTGGAAAGCCACCTAAAGTCAAGCTAGCAAGAATTTAGGGGACTTTCACAGAGAACTGTGAGAAAGCACTGCTGTTCTAAACACTGCCTTAAGTATCAATTGTGGTTCCCAACTGGGAGCCTTCATCAGCAGAGAAAGGTCAGAGCAACAATACAGAGATGTCTTGCCAGATTGATGGGAGGAGTGAAAATGGGATTTTCCTCCCTGACCCTACAATGGGGTAGAAGCACAGAGGAAGTGGGAGTAGAAGCACGCAGGAGTGGGATGGAGGGTTTTCATTTAGCTGTCAGATGACAGATACTGCATTTTTCACAGAGTTTTCACACCATGTAACAGAAAATAGGACCAGCCTTGGTGCCAGAATCCAGCCTGGATACAGGCTACATGGTTAACATCATTAGCTGTGTTCCCAGTCAGGCTGATTTGCAGACACCACTGACTAAAGAGGAACTAGCTTCACAGCTCCAGAGATATATTTAAATGCCTGAGCTTAAGATGTTCTTGTGGCCAGACACCACAGGAGGGACTAGGTGTGTCCAAATTCACAATGGACCAGTCATTAAGGAACTGCAAGCAGGACTGGTATCCCTCTGCACAAAAAAAAAAGCAAGGTCCCTACTCTGCTGAAAATTAGTTTGTGTTATGGTTCAAATATAATACAGATGTTTATGTCACAGTCAAGCCTTTGCTCCACCACCCACCAAGGAACAACAGCATGGTGGAAGGAGACGAGACAACATAGGCAGTTTGCCTACAGTCAGCAGAAGGAAGCAAACTGCAGAACTGAAACCAAGTCCAGACATCCCATTTTGCAACTGCTTTCAGACCACACCCATAGGACAGAACTGAAAAATAAATTTGATGCACATTTTATGTAGAAAGGTAGAAATAATCTCACTCAGAACAGAATTCTCCATGAGAAAGACTCTTCGAGAAAGACTCTTGCTAATTTCTCTCCTCTACCTAAAAAGAGTCAAACTTTTTTTTTTAGTGGGAAAGCCTGTGCATTTGCATTCTTCATTAAAGGCACATTTTCTACAAAGCCAAAGTTAGGATAGCAGCATTTATGATTGATGCTGATTTTTAATGAATACCTGACAGCAAGAAGCACAGAAACATACACAAAGACAACTGTTTTCAGCAGTTTTTCCACGTCTGTAAGTTGGTCAAAGTGCTATCCCAATGGATTTATTATTATTCATCACAACATTCTGTCCTCTACCAAGGTGAGCTGTCTAAGCATGAAAAAGTTCCCCAAAGACAAAACTGTTTGAGCTGCTTGCCAGAAATCTAATACATCACGTACTACAGAAGACACAAAACTATTTCTTCATTTTACTTTTTTTTTTCTTTTTTTAATGAAAGATATATGTCTCTAGTTTACACTTCTAACTTTCATGAACAAGCGTCGATACTTGGGAGCAGTTGCTGTATAGTTCTGCTATGCTCAAAAAGCCTAACTGCAGAACTCAATTTATATTCTGCACCATAGCCCCAGTGGGCTTCTGAACTGCTATATTAGACTTGTCAGAACAAAAATCTTATGTAATATTCCATTTCTAGTTTTTCTTTACAGCTTGAGACAAGAAATCTGACAGAAGAACAAGAATAGTATCTCTAAACACATGGTGTTACATACTTCTAGTGTTCTGTACAGCTAAATGTAACACGAAGCAAAGTAATAGCAGGATGGTCTTCCAACAACCTCAGTATTAGCAATCAATCTCAAGCATAAGTAGATGCTGGTTTTCACAAAAAGAGTGACAGTAAGTAAAACAAATACAATAAAAAGTGTTTGAGGACAACTTCTAAGATTATAGTTTATCATTTATTATAACATTAAATTGTGAGCCTACTCTGAATGTAGATAGAATCATAGAATCATAGAATGGCCTGGGTTAAAAAGGACCACAATGATCATCAAGTTCCAACCCCCCTGCTGTGTGCAGTGTTGCCAACCAGCAGACCAGGCTGCCCAGAGCCACATCCAGCCTGGCCTTGAATGCCTCCAGGGATGGGGCATCCACAGCCTCCTTGGGCAACCTGTTCCAGTGCCTCACCACCTCTGTGTGAAAAACTTCCTCCAAATAATAGATAATGAGTTTACCTTAAATTGCTCAACTTTTTCAAGCTTTTCCAGGTCTGGAACCAGCCTTACTCCATCTTCAAGAGTTTTCAGGAACTCTACCTGAAATGCTACCATTTCAGTCAGATTCCCGAAGAGAACATCCAGCTAAAAAGAGGAAAAAAAGCAACATGCTCAAAATACCACAGTAAGATCACTTCACAACTAAATCATGTCTTCTAGAACTTCTGCAATTTTCAGTCCAGTCGTATAATCAGAGTGATGTCTAAGATAAAAAACACAAACTATCCATTATTGTACCTTTACACTCTGCTCAATGAGCTATTTTAAAAGAAATGGAATTCAAAATTTCTATCAGAGCTCACTGAAACAAGCAAATTTAAGGGTGCGCAGGGGTGCACGTATGTAAGCTATCTAACTAAAAGATAAGCACTAGCTAACATACCTCATCTGGTGTGAGAAACGTTTCTTTTTGTAGAGGCTTCAGATATCTCTCCATTAGACAGTTTAGGTCCTAAAAATTCAAAAAAAGATTCCCATGTTGGTTCCTTGAACTCTCTGAACATTTATTGAAGTGGCTAAGATCACAGTTTTCCTCATGTATGGATTTTTTCTCCCCACACATAAGACGAGTCAGATTTCACTGAATCTATGACTGTGTAAGAGGAGACTCTTACACAGATTTACTAAGAAAATCTATACAAGATTTCACAGACCACCATTCCTCTTTCAAAATTTCAGAAATTTCAAAATTACCAAATATCAATTTTGAATGCCAACTTACTTCAGACGGTTGTTTAAATTACTATTCTAGTGACAGATTGTAGAATCCAATAAGAGACACATGCACAAAATAGGACTTGAAGTAGAGAAGTGGCTAACAAGGCTTTCCAGAAGGAGAAACATTAGCAGACTGAAACAACATATCAAAATCCCCTACTTTGACATAGGTGCGCTCTGTTTCGAGAAGTTCGCAGATGACCTTTCGCAGTTTATCTGCATCTGTGAGTTGTCTCATGGTGGCCAGCTGGGGTCCTGTGAATTCCTGAGGATGAGCACTTGAGTCAGAAGGGTTCATTTCATGAAGACTGCGACAGAAAGCAGCGACCTGCTCTGTACTCTTTAAAAACAAGAAAGAGGAAAGGCCAGTGGTAATAACTGAGGCAGGAGTTACAGGAACAAAGGAGTTGAGAACCTCTGCAGTTATGAAGGTGCAGTCACCAAAGTCTAGAAGTACACACATTATTTCATATATATATCTACTCTCTTTCAGTGTCTAAGGGTAAAAGAAAAAGCGTTGCACAATTCAAGTCAGGTGAAGTGTTGTCTGGCAATTTTCCTGGTTTCAAACGAACATGAACTTTAACAGGTTTGTATAGCATTTAGGATTGAAACAAACAAACAAAAGGGCCTGAGAAGTGAGAACTAAAAATTATAGTGCCATCAAAACACCCAAGCCCTTTTTAAGTTCCCTGATCTATGGTCCTGTAAATGGCTGTGTCAACACAGCCAAAGAGACAACATGGCGATAGAAACCCTTTAAGATGTTTTACAGGGGGGGGAGAGTCATCTGGGTAACCAAAGCCTCAGGCTTCAAAGCTTTCTGGAAAGTAACTTGAGTTTTTGTTCTGGGTCTGAAAACACAACTTGCAGGGTATATTTCCTACTTATGCATCAGGTTTTTCAGAGCTGCTACATATCACTGGTTTCTTTAATGTTTAATTATGTCTCTATATAAAGAGAATTATCCTCCCTTCACCTCCTCTCCTTAGATCACCTGCCTGCATCTTTCATTTCACTCCAAAGTTTGGAGCAGGTACAGTCTCCGGTGTCAGTGACGACAGTCCCAGGCTTCTAGGATTGCCAGCACAGCAGCACGCCCTATCTCCTTCCATCCCCGAGACCCGGTGAGAGCTCGGGAGGGAAAGGAGCTTCTTTACTTGATCACACCTCTCTAACCTTCTGTGTTTAATCCTGCCACGGTATCTTAAACCAGATTTAGAGACTTCCCAGCATTACCTCTATATCCCTCCAGTCCACGCTGAAACAACTTACGCCAAATTATCCTGTTCAAACAGAAAACATGCAGAGAAAGGGGAGAGAAGAAGAAAGAGAAAAAAAAAAAAGCACACCACCGCCTCACAGTTCAGAGACAGAGCCCTGCTCACTGGGAGATCACTCCCACCAGCCAGTACCAACAGCAGCATCAGGAGCCTGAGCTACCTGAACCACCCCACACCTTTGTGGTGATTCAGTGCAAAACATTCTCTGCATTTGTTAAGCTGCATCACTTGCTCACACATCACTGTTTTCCTACCCATTCACTTCCTAGACTAGAAGGCCATGAAGCTCAAGAAGAATATTCACCATTTTAGTGGCAAGAAAGGTATATCCTTCCATAGAATAATAGATTAGAATCATTAAGGTTGGCAAAGACCTCAAAGATCCTCCAGTGCAACCACCAGCCCACCCCCCCACGCCCACTGCCCACGTCCCTCAGTGCCACATCCACACGGCTCCTGAACACCTCAGGGACGGTGACTGCACCATCTCCCTGGGCAGCCTGTGCCACTGCAGCACTGCTCTTGCTGAGCAGAAATTGTTCCTAACACCCAATCATCAAATACCTGCTTTCCCGGAAGGTGTCTCATGGCTGTAAATGCTCACCTAAATGTCCCACTGCAAGGCATCTCAGTACAGATACTTGTTACGCAAAGGATAATTTTCATCAGGACAAAACTGTAAGCAATTAACTAATGGTAGCCAACCGTCCATACAAAAAAGCCTCTTGGACATGGGTGCTCACAGGGAAAATATTCATCTTTAGTATGAGATTTAAGCTCAGATCAGGCAGAAAGAAAAAGCATGGTTAGAAAAAGAAAAACTAGTGAGTCAAATCTAAGTTAGCTTCTGGTAACAGAACATGTCAGTGAGTGTCAGACTTATTAGTCAATGTAATTCCATTTATTTCTCTCTATGCTTGCCAGACCCATAAGTACAAAGCAAACCCAAACCTTTAGGTTAAGTTTGCAATACATTTCAATACACATGATCTTGATCTCAACAGCTTCAAATCTAAAAAGTGCAGTCAGTTAAAGCCTAGATTCAGTGGCAGTGCAAAGAAACAACTGCCCAGTTACCTGCTTTGCTGCAAAGAGACAAAGGACTGATAGTTAACATTGGTGAATGAAAGCCTGCAGAGACCTAAAATAGGCTGGGTTTTCCTCAGAAATTCTTGAAAAAATAATTTGAGGAAGTCACACCCAGTGGCATTTTATTTTAAGAGTCAAGTGTGCAACTAAAAATAGTTACAGTACACAGAATATGGTATAAAATCTAACTCCCAAGTGTTTTCAGCAGTTTGTGTGTGACAGCCTGCAGACAGCTCACCGTGCTGTGCATTCACTTGCATTAAGCCACAGGGAAAGATGGGTCACCCAGAAAAAGAGAGTGCAAATCCACTTAAGACTATGAAACACCAGCAGAACACTAACAAGCGGCTGAGAACTGGATAACTGTCATACAGGCACAGGTTCTGACCTAGTGGGAGCACTTACACCTATGGGCCAAAAAGGAAGTCCAGAGACTTGTAGAAGCCTTGTCTCCATGCATGCATGCTCTGTACAATGCTCACTGACTTCACCCAGAGCCTGCTCCAGCCAGCAGCAGCTCTCACTTCTGCCTTGCCACTTTCATGCCTTGCATTTTTTGCTCATTTCCCCACAAGTATCATTCGTCTTGTACTCTCCAGGCAGACAGAAAGTCTCAAGCATGTTTATCTTCACAAACCTGCTCCCTTGCTTGTTCACTGAACAAACTGTTCAATTCCAGGACACAATCATTTCTACCTCATGCTTAAAAATCAACTGCTAGACAGAAAGCAGGTGCATGTTGGACCTAGAAATGTTCATAACACAGCTGTTTGCTTATAACTCTCAATCAGTACAAACAGAAGCACCTCCGTCCCCATTTTCCTAGAGAAAATTGAAAGAACAGAGCAGGCCTGGAACAGAAACAGATCCCTTTGTCTACCTACACCAGCTCTGTTTGCCAGCTGCTACTGAACAGTGATTTCTCCAGAATTAGTGCAATTACTTTAGGCACAGCCCTGCCAGCAGTCTCATCCAGCAGCCTTGACATGAACTGGACTTCTTGCACAACAGGGCTGCAAGGCGAGGTTTGTTTTGCCACTGCATTAACCCCTCCTCTGCAGGGGACTCAGCAGAGGAACTAAGCTCACATCCTTCTGATTGAGGAGGGGGAAGTCTTTTACTCACTGTGCGCGTTAACAGTGCCCACAGATGGGAGGTTTGGCTGCCTGCCCTACAGTTGTGGAAGTGGACTGCGATCTCCTCTTGCGCTCACCTTACAGCAAGACACGGGTGCAGAGGCATCAAACAGAATGCCTTGTCAAACTGCATGCAACATCTCTGCTTTGCACCACACAGCAAACTTGAAGCAATACTGATTTCCCAAACAAAACTCAGGCAAACTGCACTCTCTCATGCACTGGCAGAACCGTTAATGACATTGCACAATAACAAAACGCCTCTGCAGGGTATATGCATAATAGCTCAGCCTTAAATCTATAACCTTACCATTAAAACAGCACGAAAATTTGTTTAGCTGCTAATTCCTTAGACTAGAAGTCGATTTGCTCACCAAATACAGCATACGGTACAGAGAGTCGCCGGATCCCACAGCGCTTTCGTTCTTGAGTTTACGGTTAACTCTCCGCAGAGCCGACATGGCCAGGAAGGCAGTGCTAGCAGCACTGTCACTCCGTGCTTCCAGCCTCAGCTGTGAAAAAAATCCCAGCTCTCCACATATTCAGCTGATCTGAAATGCTCTCCCACTCCAGAGAGATATCCTCACTTGAGACATGCAGAAGATGGCCACACTTTAACAAGAAGGGGCAGTGACCGTATTTATCCAGGCAGAGCCTTTCCTCGTGTGTTGTTTGCCGTGGGCCTCATTCACTCACCACATCAGCTGGAATTAAAGGCTGCCCAGGAGTTGCAGCTGAAGATGTAATGCTGCTTTTCACGGAAACATGTAGAGGATAATTTCAGCAGAAAGGCTGAAATGCAGCAAAGGGGAGGTGAAGGCAGCCCTGGAATATAAATGTCTCTTGCCTGTGGCGGAGCATGAGCCAATTGGCTACGAACTGCACTGCCTAAGAATATTAAACATCTGAAGGGACAGAGGCAGAGAATTAAAGGAACTTTAAAAAGCCAGTTATGCTGCTGGCAAACCTACCCCTCAAATCCCCACTTTAATCCTTTCACATCTATTGCAGCACACTGAAGATTTTGAGACTTAATAATTCTGGTCTTCAACAATGCCTCTCAGAGAAGATGACCTATTTTCCTTCAAAAAAAATATCTCTAAGTAGTATGAACATGTACACACACACAGACATTACAGCACACTCCCCAAAGCACAAGTGCTGCAGGGTAATTAGCTCCAGTTTCAAGATGCAGATGCCTTAAATTAAAAACAAGGAGAAACAGATGTCCTGCAATATTATAACTGACTGCCAGTTTGTTTGGTTTTGTTTTTCAAACATCCTCATCATTTTCAGAGAACCGCTATAGGAAAAAAAACACACACAAAGACTCATCTTGTGATGTACCACAACACGTGTCCTAGCTTTTGGTGACCTGCAGCATTAAGTGCTTAACACATATACCCACTTTTCAGGGCACCTCCTTAAAACCTTCATTTATTCTACAATATTTAAAAGGTCAAAATAGGTCACCACAGAGGCAAGTAACTGTTTAAGACTTAATTACTCTGCTCTGAAAGGTTTCTGCTCTGAAAGTATTCTGCCAACTGATAGAGAAGAATCACCTAATTTCCACACAAAGCCTGAAAGTTCAGTTCACACAGTGGATGAAAACAAGTCCAAAGAGGTGGCAGAAAGCATGCTTTCTTCTCCCTGCTACTCCTTCCCTGCTATCTCCTCCCCAGCACTGGCTCTCACACAAAATTGAGAGAGGGAAAGCAAGCAGCATATCCTGGGGAAGAAGCAACTAGGAGTACAATTCAGGTCACTGTTGGTTGCACCCCTTAAAGGGATGCTCGCTGGTGTTTACAAAGATTAAAGCCCAAGAGGGCAGGTTGATAAAGAGAAGGCATTGTGAAATCGGATAGGGAGCAAGCTCAGAGAACAATGGCTATCCCATACCACTGCACTGCAAATGCCTCAAAATACTACGTACCAATTTCCAAGGCAAGTTATCAGAAACAGCTTTACAGTCATCTTACTTGGGTTTATAATAGCTCATTTGAGGATAACGGAAGAAGTAAATTCCATGTTATTGGGTCTGTAGGATACAGAGGACACAGGATTTTCAGAAAAGGGAGGAATCCTTAAAGCTACGGGTACACTCTCCAAATCCACCGCCACCAACAGCTTGGAGGCTTTTGCAGATTATGAAACAAATATACCTGTATGGAGCAAACACACACCCACATGCACACATGCCAGGCTGGGGGAAGGGAAAGAGACAGCTGGAAGGGAGGAGAAGGAGGAGATAAGCCACGTTCAGGTACCTCCTGTGTTCTCATCTAAGTATCACCTACATGGCAAAGCAAACAGTAAGGCAGGAGGGACCCAAGCACAGCTTTTTGTAGGATTTCCCACCACTTACCTTCATAAAGAGCCTACCTAGTATGTGCTACAAGAACACATGAAGGACAGCTGCAGCACTGTGTTCCTCTCCTTTTCCCATGAATTATTAACTCCCATCTAGAAATGGCAAGCTGGGAAATTTCCTTCAAGGAGCCAGCATCTCTCCTCAGCAGCACTCCGCAGGCACCAGCAGACCACCGTGGAGCGTGGATGTTTGCAGGATTAAGCCTTGTCTCAGAATCGTACTATCACAAGGCACAAAGCAACCCAAGCACTATTTTAAGATCTTCAGTTGCTAATGCTGCATCTGTGCTGAAGGATGGGGAACTTAGCATTTAGCCAGGAGGCTCCAGCATAGCTCAACTGGATTTCCTCTACTGCCAAGGGGTGAATGGATAAGAGCACTGCTGCCCTGCTTTTGCCAAGATGGGCAGTAAATAATTACAAAGTCTCTTTGTCACTCCACCATCTGAGGGAGCCTAGAAATCCTGGTGGCAAAGGTGATACAAGGAGTGTGCCCCTCCAGGTGGCAGGAATTCAGCGTTTCACTTCCCACATACAAAAATAACCTGCATAAAACAGCACTGAGGACACCAGCTTAATCTTCTGCTCCGTAATCCTATGAGCATGGGAACAGTCAGCAGCGTACAGACAAGAAAACACCTTTGCCGTTATCCTCACCATACCAGCCAGGTGCTGATTTTCCATGGAGGAAAACACACTGAAGATTCCTCACAGCCCACACAGATCAGCTTTTCCAAGAACACAGAAAGCAAAAGGATTAGGAAAACCCTCCTGTGGATTCAGCTTTTTTTGGAGGGGTATTAGTTTTTTTATTTCCTCCTACCTACAGCACCAAAAAACATATTTTTGGTTTTTAAAAGAAAACATGCACTGAAGCTAACACTTCATTTACACAAGGATGGATTTACCTCTCATTGGAAGCTTGTTAGAGTCACGAGTTACTCTTCCATTATATGAATATTAAGTATTAGAGCTGCTAGCACACATTTCTCAGTTTAACTAAATCTGCTGAGCCACAGAGCTAATCATGTAATCCCTACGTCTCGCTTCAGGCAATTACAGCTTTGAAGACCCAGAAAGCAAAATGCAAAATGGAGTCCCACAGCCTGGCCCAGCTCAGAAACAGAAAGCTATACAAAACACAGCAAGAACACTTATTCCCTAAGTAGCTATGTGCTATACTCGGCACTCTTCCACAGCTTCAGTGCTAAACAGAAGAGACTCTTCACAGAGCACGTGGAATTCCCACACACTTACAGTTAAAAATAGAGAAGTATCACCAAGCACTTCACTTGAGAAGAAATTCTTTGTACTTACAAGAAAAAGTTCTGCAGCAAAACCTGGAAGCAAGATGTTAAGAATAACCTCCTTCTTTGCCTGCAAGCTCTACATATATTTCACGCAGAGGAATGTTTTCTGTTATCTGACTTCCACTGTCTGGCTATCAAAGCCAGAACTACAGGCTGGAGTGACATAAGAGAACAGGAAACCAGAGGCCTGGGTCTTTTCCTTTTCCTACAGTAAGCCAGTAGCATAGAACAGGGACCAATTTAGGACTCTCTGTAATACACTGTAGCTAAAACAAGAGCTAAGAACAATCATCTGCATATAAGTACAGACTGAGCAAGATCTCATCCTCACTAGATCAGGAGTTCTGTGGAAAATTAGCAATAAAATCTCACCATCATTTACTCATGAAATACCTCAAAACAATCAGTGCCTTTAAAATAATCTCACTTGTTTCTGCCTCAAAAACCACTAATCATCACAGATAATGTTGTGTGAAGCTCCCCAGCACCAGCCTAAAGCAAACTACCAACTGCTGTGAAACCCACCCCCTAATATACAGCAATTAGTAATCCATTTGCACAACCTCTTAGCTGTAATTGGAGAGTTATGCTTCAATTTAAGGTAGATGGGCCATAATTAGTTTGCATTTAAAAACTAGCACATGCACTATGCTACTGATTTAAGGAAATACTGTTTAATTTACAATCCTCCCATGCCTTGAAACCAAGAAGGAACAAGAAATCATAATAGTCCACCTGACCTTCTGGTTTAGCTCTGGTGAAGAAGATGACAAACTAGCTCTTTTAAAAGCACATGGGAATACTGTCACAAGATAGTAATGATTCACCCACAGAAAAAGGGTACAAGTCTTGTTCAAGAGATAGTGAAGTACTATACTGAAAGCAGTAATCTGTTACATCCAGTATCATCTGGAAAGACCTTAAAAGTAAGATTAACATTTTCCCAGGAAAGACGTTCTCATCGTGTACAGCTGAGAAGTCAGCACATCAGCTGTGAGCATGCTGTGCTTTCACTCTTAGACATGTGAAAATGAAAACTTCTCACCTTGCTCATCTTATCGGCTTCATCAGATGACTCCAAGTCCTGCACTTCTGCCTCCTCTGGTGCTGTCTCAACAGAGCTGTCCGGGTCGCCACAAAGCGAGTGCCCTGATGGAATTGAGATGTGTGTCAAAAGCCAACCATAATGTCCAAAAATTTAACAAGGTGCAACAGATACAGAGCTCCCACAGACGGCCAGGCCTCATCCTGCATGCAAGTAGTGCCAGAGGCACTCACTGACGTGAAAGGCTACCTTGGGTTACAATGGGGACCACATTCAACAACAGGTAAAAAAAAACAGATTATGGCCAGACACGCTATTTAGTTGGAAACTAAAAAGGCTGATTCAGAGATAAGGCTAAAACGCCACACTCAAATTCCTGCAATTATTATTAAGTCCTTAGCTGGCAAGCAATTGTCTGCCTTTATAACTCTTTGGTTTCAAATGGAAACTGCAGTATGAGAATGGGTGGATGGTGCCAAGGCAGCCTTGGTCAGCCCTTCCTTGAGCAAGCTGAACCTGGTAATTTTAAGTAAAATGCTATATAACAGTTATATATATAACTGCTACTGAGTCAAAATCAACACTGATTTTGTTGGAAAGAAAGCCTGTTTTAGAAGTTGTTAGAAGCCTGTTGCTTCTGAAAATTTCACTTCATTTGTGTCAGTGCTTGGAAACAACTATGCACAGTATGCCTTCACACTCCTCTGGAGACTGTTTCTGCTCTGTGATACAACTGCTTTGCAACATTTTGTAAATAAATGATGAATTACCTGCAAGTGACAAAGGAATGAGTCAAACTAATCCTAGCCAAAGCATGTAAGTCCCATTTTTTTTCAGGAACTCACTTTGTGACTTAAACAGCTCCAAGAAGCAGCACTATTATACTATAACCAGCCTTCATGGGGAAAAAGACATCACAAATTAGAACAAGCACTGATGGAATGGTCTCTGCTAGGAAACTCCTATGCCTCTGCTGAGCTTCAAGTCAGCATACAGAGACTTCCCAGAAGCTGAGTCCAGATGCTAATTCCTTTCAACCTTCCTTCCTCAAAGCCCATTGGGAAGAGTTTTTTCAGTGGTGGGGTTTTCACTCCTGGGGTGGACTGTGAAGGTTGTTTTCTGGGTACATCTCCCTGCCTGCATCCTGCCATGCAAAGACAGTGAACATTCCACCAGGGATTATACTCTTTATTCCATTATGCTTACTCTTCAGATAATGCAGAAAAACCTAATCAAAATTCAATGGATGTAACAACAAAGAAAATCCATTCCAAATCAAGACTGAACAGTCACATTAGCACCTTTCTTGGGGAAAACACTGTTGTTAGCATGTAGCATTTAAACACAGGGGGGGAAAACTGATGCTTTTCTGTTACAGAACAGATTTTTGTGCAAGCTAATGCTTTTTTGGTTTGTCAGTCCTACAAACAGAGACAGCCCTGAATCCACTGGTCCCGCAGCCAGCCTCTTATTCAATCCCAGGTTGAAACACAGGCTTTTGACATGGATTAAAAGTAATTTAGCACGTCAGATGTAGCATCATTTCTATGTTAGTTCCATGCTGACTCTCATGTTCCTTGCTATTTTCAATTAGACATTTCAATTTAGGTAAGTCACATAAATTTGTCTATAAGGAGCATTTGGTTAGATAGTAACGCTGTAAGGAAAAAGGCCACCGTGATGATAACACACATCTGTCACACTGATACGCTGCCATTAAATATAGTGTGATTTGGACTAAAAGGCCAGAATAGTGTGGATGGCCTTCTCATTCAGCTAACACTGCTGCTGCTGAGAAGATTAAAAAAATGCAAGTGATTAACCATGTCTAGTATATTTGTTTATATTTGTACTGGTCTGAAATATGTCTCACAGCACAGAAACAACAGTATCCAAGAAACATGTTTCCTTATGGAATAAGAAAAAAAGCCTGCGGCCCTTTTGCCACAGTGGAAAAGCCATTGCTCTTCTTTAACAAAGTTTTTACGTTTGCACATAATGCTAGCTCAAGAATGCATCCTAGACAAGCCTCTCTGCATCAAGACTGAGTTCTTCAGCATTCAACTTTCAGCTTCTATTCTTGCAAAGTTCCAACCACCATTAAAAAAACCAAGTGCATATTTGTACAAAATTTCCACTTTAATGGGTCAGGAAATAACTTGGAAAATCTGTATATAAATTCAGAAAATATCTGTATACTGAGATGGATCTAAACTGGACATCAAATAAAATATGAAAAAAAAAATTGTTCATAGTTGAGCTTTCCAAAGATATGCCTTATCTTTCAAAAAGATGTGCTTGTAGGAGATGTTTAGCAAAGTAAAATCTACTCGGGGAAGTGTTCTGTCTGTAAGAAGCTACGTTTTCTGAGACTTGTTCACAATTTCAGGAACTTAGACTATCAACTTTTTAGTGTCTCTATTAATGTGTAAAAAAATCTTACAACCTTTACATTATCCATTAAAAAATAAGAGTAAAATGTGCTGCATATCATAATTCAGTTTGAGCAGCCTGTGTTCACTGCTATTTATTTTCCATTATTGCATGAAATATATCCTACAGCTGTTTCTTACCCCCACACAAGGCAAATAATGTTTGCTTGGGGGTTTAGAGTTTGGCTTTCAAGCTATCAGTTTTTCTTTTCCTGTGTATTAGAACAACACTTAATCTGTTTCCTGCAATGTAAACAGTCTTTCACTTATATCTTAATGAGCAGTCACACAGTGGATATGCTTAGGATATTTCTAATGTCTTAAGCTGCCACAGCCAGTGTCAACTTTAGTAGGAATCTGCTGGTTGTTAAACACGGACAATCAGTTCAATACTGCTGCAGATTCCTGGAACAGCCTTCTAATTAATACCTTCCACTTACTGTCCTAATTCTGTTAGGTTCATTACATCATCCTATTTTTGCTTTGTAAACCTTTATTTAGTTCTGCAAAGAGCTCAGAGGACAATGTGATCACTTCCTCTTGTAACACCTGAATGCTGCCCAACAACAACTGTTTGTTAGGGACAAAAACATATGGACTTCACTTGACAGTAATGAATTAGAAAGAGAAATCCAAGAAGCAGCTGGAAAAGGGGTCAAGTCCATGTGCCACAAGCGCAGATGGAGGTCACAAGAGCACCCAGGTTGCCTTGGCAGTGTAATATCCGTGACATTATGACTCATGCCTGTTAAATAACTTCTACTTATGACTTAAATTAACAAAATAAAAGGAAGTCTTACATCACCAGAGCAGAGGTGCTGGGACTTAGATGCTTGAAGAATCACGTAAGGCTTAAGTACAACAGCCTATGGCTGTTGTTTCCCATTTGCGGGGCTGCTGTCATCTGAGATTTCAATGAGAATTCTTTAATATCTGTTACTGCTATTAAAACCTAGTTCTAGAGCCAGACAATTAATGATTTTTTTAAAATGCAATGGAAATAAATATTCCCAGCCAAGCTTTGACAGCAGTGGTGCAAAGCTTAGAAGTGTCATCCTTCTGACTTTCTGAGTCATAGAAAGCAGCACAGAAATAAAAAAAAAAAAAAAAAAAAAAACAACCTCCATGTTCATAATTTTCATATCTTGATGTTCTATTTCTGCTGGCAATAATGAATTTAGTCCCCCAGCTGCCCTCCCCTGACGCAGCTCCATGCCGTTCCCTCGGGCCCTGACCCTGTGAGGAGCTGCAGCCGCCATCAGGCCTCCCCTCAGCTCCTCTGCTCTGGGCTGGAGACTCTGAAGGAGGTCCTCAGCTGTTCCCTGCAGGGGACACAAGTGACACTGCACATCTATGCCTAAAGCACCGCGAAGGCAATTGGAAACAGCAGACACCCAGGAAGGCAGATCTGGCTCTAGCTCAGATCCGAACCAGGTCCCTATTTCAAAATGCACCACAAAGGGAACTCATTGCAGTGTTCAGGTTGGGATAAAACTGAGGTGCTGGGATGCACAAAGCACAAGGTACTGCTTTGAGCAAAGGGGAACTTGGAACTCAAAAAGGAAGTCACTTAGTGAGCAAGGGTAAGGCTTCATAAGCAATTCTTCCAGCTTTGCCATGCCCTATTTGTTCCTCCCCTCGCACCCAAGTTATGCAGACACAGCTGTCAGACACTGAGATGAATGGAAATAACCAATTTTTCATTTAGGAAGGCTGCTCCAAAAGTACTGCCTCCTAGTCTATCATGTTGGCCCACAACATCAAAGGCGGATGATGGTGGTGATATGGCAGTAGAGGGTGAACCTGTCGGCCAATATCCCATTACATGTTGTTGCTGTGTGACAGATGGCAGCAGAGGGGCAGTCTGACACAATGGCGTCCGACATGGAAGTGCATACGAAGCAGAAGTGCAGAACTGAATTCCTCCATGTGGAAAAAACGGCACCCATGACAAACACGGCTCATGTTCGACTTGTGCCTTGAAAGGAATATGACTAACACAGTTCAACAGCAACTTCCTTAGAAGAAACAGAGGATTCTCCAGAAGAGAATTTGTAATTACATGGAAGAACTCTCAAACAAACTCTCAAACAAACTGCTAGGGATCTGTCTCTCAAATCTGGGTTTTGAGATAAAACGTCACTCACAGACCCACAATTCAACAGGTAAATATGGGTATTTTCTTATTTAAAATAATCATGTTTAGCTTTGAGGTACTGAAACATAAAAGAAGGAAACATTTTCTACATCAGGATGGTCTGTGCAGGGAAGTTACATAGAGTTGATAACCTCCCCAAAGATCTGTAAAACTGCACTGCAGTTATCTCAGTCATAGTGACCAAAGAACTCACAGGAGCAACCAGAAAAACCTGCCTTTTCTGAAGAGCTGCAGAGCAAGCCCCACAAATCTCCCTGCCTTTTGCCAGAACTCTATTGCTTTCCATTCCATTTCAACTAGATTGCTCAAGCATCAAAAAAATCTATGCTGAATGTTATTCAGTTCAATCATTCTTCTTAGAGAAAATCCAGATTCAACAAAATCTTCCCTGCATCAGTTGCTTTCTACCCTCCTCAGTTCAGCTGCCTGCTGAAACACTTGCACCACGCTTTAGTTGCCTGCTTCGAATAAACAGGAACATTCACAGAAATGAGACATATGCTCAGAGACCCTGGAAGCCAGAGACGTTGCAATTATAAAATACACCCAGTCTATGGTTCAAAGAGCCAGCAGAGGGAGTGACAACACAGCAAGAATATTAAAATTACAAATCTGCTGGTGATGAAGGAGGTTTGCTTACTGCAGCTAACATGGGAAGACTTCAAAATACAAAAACTAACATGCTAATAGCCACAACACTTATTTAAACAGCAGCTCAGGTAGACTTCTGAAGAGCCAGGAAGGAACAAGTCTTCTAAACACAGTTCTGACTGGGACAACTGCCATAGACTTTTGCTCCTAAGGTTTGAAAAAGCTGATCTTCTGACAACTGTTTTGCACGCCTCTGCTTGACTGTATGCCAGTACTTCACTCACTGCTGAAGTAAATGCCTGTGGAATTGTTAAATTCTGAATGCTAACAGTGGTTGTTGAACATTTTACAAAAAATACAGAAGATACAAAATAAGTTGCTTTCTCAAGAAAATAACTCATAAGAAATTAAGGCTACTGTTCGTCTCAGCTTGTTCTGAAATCAAAACTACTTAGCCTAAGGGGAACTGTGGCAATACAAAGATATAATGAAAAACAATAGTAATTCTGACAGCATAATGCAAGTTTGTTTCATTTTTATGCCATTTGCTTCTGAGAATTAACTCTAGCCTCAAGTTCTCCTGCCTACTAAATGACACAATAATAGACTACTTAAAAATGCCTATCTAGAAGACTGATACACTCATTCAAAACAGGGACGTATTTATCTTTGTTTTTTTAATCAGTTACATCCTGCACAATGATTTAGTTCTCAGTCACCCCTGCAGAGTCATCTCTCACACTAGAGCTCTCCAATGTTACAGAATCATGAAATCATACAACAACTAGGGTTGGAAGAGGCCTCCCTCCTGCTTTTTAAGTTCCCTTCAAATACTGAGAGGTCACAGTGAGGTCTCCCCGGAGCCTTCTCTTCTCCACACGGGACAAGCTCAGCTCCCTAAGCCATTCTTCACAAGAGAGGTGCTCCAGCCCTCTGATCGTCTTCGTGTCCTCCTCTACAAACATAGTAATACAGGAGCATACGAAGCCTAAAGCTCAGGAAGTCCACTCCACATTAAAAAAACATAGTTAATGGTGGGGAGAACACAAATATAGATAATACATCCCACTCCCTTCCCAAATTTGAAAGCCCCTCTAATAACAAAATATCTCCTTTATGCTTCGCTGATGTGGAGGAGATGTGACACTGCATTTCCAGCTTCCAAACTCTCAATGTCTGGATTGAGTAGAGGCAAACCACTTCTTATGAGAATGGGAGACAGCTCTCACCAATCACTGTAGGTAATAAGGAAAACATGTTGTGGGGCTCCAGGCAGAATCAGAGCTACTGCTCCTTCACTGGACCTATGCATGTTGCATTAGGAGAAAAGATTGACAGCCAGGAAAAATATTAATAGATGAATGGAAGAAAACCTGTGGCTCTGCAAGCCTGACACAATGTGAATTCCTCGGGGAAAGTATACATCATATTCAAGATGGTATTTTTGCAGCAATTAGAGGTGTAAAACCCAAGGTCGTTCAAAAAATAGCCCATTAAGACAACACAATGAAGTAACAGCTGCCAAAATGTTGATTTGCAGGCTCCAGTCTCAACCCCTGTACATACAAAGCCATTTTAGGTAATAAAGCATCCATAAGTCACATTGCATTTAAAAAACACACTGGCAGGCACTTCATCAAGGTCAAGGTTGAAACACATACAGGTTTTGCTCCTGGAAGGCACTACCAAAGTTTCCTTAAAAAAAGAATGAAATTGTAACACAATATTTTCTATTGAAAACATACAATATGTCATGCCTCAAACAAAAGCTCTGCCCTTTGCTGACTTCACAGGATACGAAGAATTGCAACAGAGAAGACAACAATGACAGGACATCAGCAATATCGGCCAACTAGACTGTGAGTCTGTGTGAAATGGATGGGGTCTACAGGTGATTTATACCTGCTGGCATGCTGGCCCAGTAATGCTTCACTCCCCTGCTGAAAGGGAGGTTATACTAGTTCAGGACTGAAGGAAAAATCTGCATGCTATAAATAAGCCTTAGAATAATGGAGCTGATTTGCCTAGCCAGCCAAACTGCCAGCAATCAACAAGGATACAAACAGGCCAGTGGGTATTTCACACTCAAATGCTTTCTGCAAGAAGCTGCAGAGCAGAGACCTAAAAGCTACAGCTTTTATCCCCCAAATCAGCCCCAATACAGCTACAATCCCCCAAATCAAAGCATCTATCTCTTTTTTAAAATTTCAAATGAATCCAGTTTTAGTTTAAAAAAAAGGTTAGAAAAAAAAAACTAAAAAAGCACTGAGCCAGAAGAATAAAGGCTTCAGTAAAACACAGTGTTCTATTAAAACCTAAGTAGGGAGAAATTGATGGAGAAGATCAAAACACCTGCCTCCAAATCACAAAGCTGGATGCAGATCATTGCTTTCATTCCCACCCCAGGGTAAGTCATTCCAAATTAAAGCATTGGTGTTGTTTAGCTTTAAACACTGTCTTAATGTCGCTCTTCAGAGGCATATTTCATATGGCAATTAGAGCGCTTTCAGAAGCTGCCTTAAACACCGGCACATCTGCTGATGAACTATTTTGCTGCTTCTTTTGGTTAAACAATCATTTCTCCTGCTCTGAGGATGAATGAAGGCGACTGCCACCTTAACATATGCTGCATTTTGAAGGTAAGCAAATGTCAGGAGAGCTCTAGCTTCTTTGGTGCCTGTCACGTGAAAGAAAAGCCAAAGGAACTGGCTGCAGCACACCAAAAGTAATCATAAAATCATAGAACATCCCGAGTTGGAAGGGATCCATAAGGATCATTGAGTCTAACTCCAGACTCCACAAAGCACCAACCCAAAAATCAGACCATATGTCTGAGAGCACTGTCCATATGTATGCTCCTTGAACACCACCAGCTCAGTGCCATGACCACTGCCCTATGAAACCTGTTCCAGTGCCCGACGGCTGTACCAAGAGACACCCGAATGGAGAAGGAAGCCCTGAAGCTGTGCCTCAGCCTTGCAGAGATATTGAAGACAAAAGCATTTGGTGTACCAAGGAGTTTAAACACTCACTGCAGGACATGGGAAAGAAGACCTTCCACACCACCAAGATAAAGACAAAAGCCTGACTTGGGAAAAATTTAGAAAAGAGCACAGCAAGTACTCAAACCGAGTGCAGCACAAAGGAAGCGGTATCTACAGAGCAGCAGAGGCAGGTGGTCTGGTTTTGCTGAAACATGTTCATCAGCCATGTCCTATGTCTTATTTCCATATGGTGCCCACAGCTTTATTACTGGGCAATATGAAACTGCCAGTTGGCAAATCACACACTGTCTGACTCTCAGCAAGAAAAAGGACCCCTCTGTGACCTAAATATTCAAAGAAATGACGCGGTGCACTGAGAGTGGCAGGGAAGCTGCTTAACAAGATCAGCTACTGACACACTGTGTTACTAAGTGTTACTCCTCTGGTTTAGAAATCACCATGTTGCATAAATAAGACCCAGCTTCCAGTTCCTTGCACCCACGGCAGAACTCCAAGAAGTAAGTGCAGTCAGCATGGGTTTCACTGGAAAAGCACAGGCAAAGGCAGAGGGACGGGCCACAAAGATGTAGGAAATGGGGACATCTGGTGGCCAGCTACTAACATTTACAGCGTGAGCTTATGAGTCGATTTTTGAACATAGAACCCTAACTTGAAAAAGTTCAATGAAAGGAAGACAGTCCTTCTGAAATTGTTTAATTTTCACTGCCATGGGGGATTTATCCCACATCTTACACGAGGCTGATTTTATCCCTATTTTTAGAGGTATTCACAAAAAGCTGATGTTAAGCCTTCCTGTTTGTGCTATTCTACTTGCTATGAATATCACCCTCTAAAAAGTCACACTTGAGGTCTATTTTCACCATCCTCACTATGTGTTCCTGTTATCAGAACAAGGGCATTTTTGCTAGATCACTTTCAGTAAATAGTTTCAGCAGAACAGAGCAGCACCCAGAAATGATGAGCAGCAGGCTCTACCCACCTGATACTTTGCAGGCAGAGATGAGTCAGCTTGGTCCTGGGTCCAAGCAACCAAGCTCTCACTGTGGCTTGTTAATTCCTGCTCAGCATCAAGCTAATGCACTCACACAGCTTCTGGGTCAGCTCAGGTGTGCACCCTGACCCACCAAAGAAATCCCTGTATTGGATGACTACAACTATCGGAGAGACACCTGGTAGGAGAAGGCTGAAGGAAGGCTGAAGGCTGACCTGAGTCCCAATAAAATGCAGGAACAGCCCCTCCTGCTCCAAACGCCCAAAACAAAACCATTTCATACATGTCAGAACAATTATTTTGACATTTATGAAACCTGTACTCTGGGGCAAATACTAAATACTTTGACATATTCAGAAACCATTTACTTTTGACTGGATGCCAAAATTTGCCTCAGCTCTGAATAGACTTGGCTATCCAAAAACTACTTGGTTTTGGCCATTTCACACATTTTTCCTGATTTTTAAATTATTTAAAAAAAAAAAAAACAAAAACAAAAAAACAAAAAAAAACCCTTAAAGCACACAGGTATATATGATATCCTCTTTATCTTTTGAAATAGGGGGGACATTTAGAAAACATGCAAATATGAGGAGACACAGTGTAAGAGCTTTCCTGCAATTCTCAGCACCACTGTCTCAGACACACAGTGGCTATTAACTGCCCAAGGTGTGGGCCTGCTATCCCACAGGCACTTCTCTGTTTGTCCTCATCTAGTGTAGGAAGCCAAGCTACTAGCAAACAGTTTACATCCTCTAGAGGTTAACTGTCTGCCATTCAGTTCTCTGAGCATCACAGTGATATGCAGATGTGCCCCTTCCCATCCCAGAGTGCTGTGGGACCAGGTAGGTATATTTGGCTCTAATGCCAAGCTCTACCTCGAGGGGTTTTGAACTGTCCCTGCTAGTTATTCATGTGATACATCAAATACATGGGGCTCATGGCTGATCCCAGAGAGGATTAATGCTTATTCTCTCTTCCTTCCCTGCTATGCATATACCTCAGGGCAAATCCAGAGGTAAAGATACCTCCTATGCAGCCCAGAAGTAAGTGAGCAGTCAGGTAGGTGTGTGACATGCTGGAAGCACAGGTAGATGATGGGACCCGCATGCAGGGATTACTTATTTCACAGTCTAACTGTGTACACAGTCATCCTTCATTGCTAATGCAGATTATACCTTATAGCTTCCAGATCTCATTTATTATCTACCCAGTGCACTCAGACTGTAATTCTTCTCACTTTCATCACAGAAGTTACAGATAGCGATCAATGGGACTGCAACAGCATACTGGAAACACCAATCCTCCTCCTGGTAACTCCTACATTGAATCCAATACCTTGGTTGCTTCCAGAAAACACCAGTGTGCTGTCACTCAAGTCAGACGGGTTTTCCAAGCGACGTGGTGGTGGCTGCATTAATTTTTGCCCTTCCTCTATCTCAGGATAGGTACGCACAGTAAGACACAGGGAAGGCTGAATGAGGACGTCTTTCAGCAAAGCTGAGTCCAGATCTTCAGCAGCTTTCTTGTTAATCTCCACAATTTCATCACCAGCTTTCAGGCCTGAAACATAAAAACGAACAGGTAAGACTTGCACAGTGACACTACTCACAGACATCAAGGAGCTCAGCTCAGTATTTATACAGTGCCAGACAGTAGACAGTGCTATGTCTAGACATTAAATAAACGTGTATGATTGCAAATCAGATTGAAATTGGATGGACTTTACACAGATCTGTTGTTAGGCTGGTATTCCAGCATCTATAAGCATGTAATGCCCATGAAGTTCCTCACAAGGTACCAAAAGGAACATTTCCCGTCTTTCTTCACATTACTCTGCAAGGGGACAGCTGCTATGCATCAAGCCATTGTACTAAACATATTCCTCATACATAGGTGCATGCCTAAGGACAGAGGCAGACTTTGAGGCTCTGCACACAGGACAGAGGAAGGACTGGGCCAGGTGAAGCGATGTGAGTTAGGTCTGTCCCTCTGCTCAGGGGAACAGGGGTTCTCAACGAGCAGCACAGCTAATCTCCCAGAACTGCTACACCAGCTGTGCTGCTGGACAGAGTTGATTTTTGCTTTTAATTTTCTGTACAAGTGCATGCTTTCATACAAAGTGATCACCTACTGATGCGCCTAAGAGGAAAGATAACATTTTGCACTCAACCTGTGTGGGATTTCAGACAGCATCCTCTCTGTCCCTATCTGAATAACATCTCAACATACAGATCTTCCACAAAGGCAAATTTTAGCATCTGGTAAGTTAGCCACATTCTTTTCAATTTAATTTCAGGAGCTATTAATAGCCCCAGCACCCAAGGGAAAAGGGGATCTGCAGAGGAAGCAGCTGACTCCCACTGGCTTCAGGGTGATGAAGAAATGTGACACACAACTTGCAGCCCTCTTGGGTCCAGCAGGAGGCCTGACCTTCCCCTTGGCCTGCCTGAAAATGACAACAGTGGGCTGGCCAAACAAATTCCAGCATCAGTCAGCTTTTAGGTCAGTCTTCAGGACTGCACTCATCACTGAGGGTGATGGCAGCAGTCCTCTACCAGCATTTGCCCGGAGAAGACAGAAAAGTGTATTCTGCCATGGCAACAAAAGGGACCATTGTGGCATCCAAGCCACCATTCTTGTACTTACAGGCTGGAAAGCTGAAATTTACTGGGTCAAAAGAGCCAGTGACCTATGCTATCAGACCTGCCCTTGCAGATTCCATGTCCACCCTTAAGCCACAATGAGAGGTCCAACTCGACTCAAGAGACTGAACTGCAAGTTGCAACCATCCTCCTGGAAAGATTACCTGTCCTCATTGGAGAAAGAAACATGGTGGAAGGGAGAAGGCTAAAGGGCTTCAGCCTTCTGTAGGAAAATTGAGATCCCTCTTAAATGCATGTAATTGTGCCCAGAAACTGTAGCACAGAACACAGTTTCAGAAAGAATAAGATGAAATAGATAAAATAGCTTCAAAGTAAATGGACCATAAAATCGTATTTGAAATGAGGACAAAACAAAGCAAGTCAAGCATTTTGCATTATTTCATTTATTCTACTTAGTGATGCTATCTCATAATAGTAGTGCATTAATATGTCTGTAACCATAAACATCACATCTGGGGCTTCATTTACTCCTTGTAATTCTTGCTTTGAATCATTTGGGATGAAGGAAGACACGTAGCTCCATACTATCAAGTATCTCAAATTCCAAAAATGGCCACGTTCATGCATACCAACAGGAAAAATAATCATAAAAAGAATTAAGAGAAAATAAAATTTAAGAGTTTTCCATTTAGAAAAAAGATTGAAAAGGAAATACTGTAACTCTTCTCGTTACATTTATTATAGGAAGTGCAGTCAAATGCAAGCATAAATGTAGATAATGGGAGGAAGAGAGAGCTTTCCTCTCTGCTAACTATGCGTATCTTCTCATAATATCCTGCCAAATACTGTCAATGCAGAAGTGGCTTTTTATATCTATTATGAAAAGCAATGTATCACTGAAAGCATGTTTTAGCACTTCAGCCCTGCAGGAGGCAGTGTGTATCCATGTATACATTTAAATTGCCATCCAAACACTTCCTGAAGGCAAAACAAGAAAGCCCTGTTGCTGTACCCCCAGCCTCCTCCTCATTTTCTCTTTGTTCTCCATAGGAAGCCCACAGAGGTTTACTTCCCTAGTGCAGGCTGGCAGAGAGCTGATCTCAAGCTCTTACTCAGGGCTGTTGGTAGAATCTCCATCCCATCCAACAGAGAATTACCACCCGCTGTGTGGGGCTGAGGTGGAGTGAAGAGGGACAGGACAGAGAAAAATGGTCTTCTCAAGCTTTACTGACATGCAGAAGCCTCCAGAACCCCCCAGGTGGTTTTTTTCAGGTGAAGTTAGAAGCCTACAACTGAACAAAACTCCAGGCTCCCTGCAGCCAAAACCACCCCCCCCCAGTCACTCTCAGCTTCAGTCCTTTCCCTCTGCCACTTTTGCCACTTCCTTCACTGCAATGCAAGCCAAATATATTTGCTAGTGGGTCAGAAAACCAGTCAAATGCTTCTGCCTCAGCAGTTTTCTAGCAAGACAGTGAGCTGAAGCAGACAGCTCCAGTTTGGGAGAGAACAACTCCCATTGCTTTCAGCAAATGCAAGCAGCTGAGTAAGCTCTGAATTACCGCAGAACCACTCTGCAAGAAAACTCTGAAGGTGTTTTCGAGGACTCAGGGTTCTAACGGGCTACGATGAGGTGAGAATCTTCCTACTCTTCTTGTTCCCTGTATCACTCTTTAAAATTTGCCTGTCTCCCCAACAAGCCCCTCCTGTGACTGTAGGAGCAGCACTGCCAGCACACTGGAGAGAGCAATGAACAGGAAAAAGCAGCAAGGGCATGGTGGTGTCAGGGTTGATTTCAGCTTGGGTAAGGTATGGCGGAACCATGGTCAGGAGGCACTGGCATAGGCTGTCCAGAAAGGTGGTGGATGCCCTGTCCCTGGAGACACTCAAGGTCAGGCTGGACAGGGCTGTGAGATTTGATGGAGCTGTAGGCATCCCTGTTCGTTGCCGGAGGATTGGATCAGATAGCCTTTAAAGGTCCCTTCCAATTCAGGCAATTCTATGGTTCCTACTCTGTGCTGGGATGAGCCTGACAGCATAGTTCTGTCTGCAGGTTTCCATTGCTTTTATGCTTTCTAAAGAAGCTGGGCACAAAAATACAGGCAACAGCTCCAGCCACAGGGGATAACAGGATTGCATCTACCATATCTGTTCATTTCACAGTGACTGACTTCTGGCTCCTGGTCTTCTTTCCAGCTGCAAGGAACCATCCTACATATATAGTAACTCAAAATTAAAAGAGGATGACTACACAGCACAGCTGATCCCAAAGGCAGAACAACCAAGCACCTGGTTCCTCAAGTTCTTGACAAAAGAGTATGATCTCTTCTGGACTGGGATCCTGAGTTTGGTGCGTTTATAGAATTCCCATCCCAACAATCTCAGGTCTACACCAGGACAAACAGCAAGACAAACAAACATGTAAATGTAAATTAAAAATGTCTTTTACCTTTCTTGAAAGCTAGGCCTGTCTCTTTGACACCATTCACATACAGACGACGAATCCCTTCTTCTTCCACAGAGGACAAAGAGAAACCTAAGGAGATACCCAGTCACATGGTTAGAAAGCACCAAGCAACTCCACTGTTTCCTCACAACAACATGCACTAAAGGGAAAGCAGTGCTATGCCTGTTCTTGACAAAGTAGTCACAAACTTTTCCTTTCTTCCTTTCCTTAAACCTTTACGAATGCTGAAAAGTGAAAAAGCATCTTTAAGAAAAAAACTGAATTTCTAAGTTTTTACATAAATCATTTACAGTTTTATTTAAGTATACCACAGCTGCAAAATGTTGGAACATACTTCAAATTCCCTTCTCAAAGGTCATTTCAAGAAGTTTGCTGTTTGCAGACAAAAGCTGTACAGTGCTGTGGCTTGCGAACCAAACCAACAAAAGCCAGGAAGCTGACAGTATGGCTGACACACCATTCCTTAACTCATACAGGGTACAACAATGTCTGCTACAGTCTACTTCTGCTTTTTGAAGTTTGTAGAAACATTGCCTTTCCCTCTCCTCCATTCTTTTCTCAGTTTCTCCTGGCACGATCTGTGTAACTTGCCAAGTTTCAGCACACATTTTATAGCTGCCCTGGAGACCTACTGAACAACCTTAAAATGGAAGTACTGACAAAGTCTTAATTTTAACAGTGCATTTGGTACTGTTACATTTGGTTTTGGTGATTTTCTTGCCATTTGTGTTTGATGTTGTGTAAGATAATAATGTGTAAAGTAAATACAGTGTGTTTAGTTAAACAGGTCTTGCTTATTTACTGTTGAGTTATCTAAAGCTGAACATTTGTCCTTCTGAAACTTCACTGCTCCCTAAATGGGTATAGGCAACCATTTGTTCTATCTTCTTCCAACTAGAAAAACATTTGCAGATCTCTAGGGGGGGAGGTGCTTGTTTGACATGGAGCCACCAGCCAAGAGGAAGCAGATGTGCTGGGAGCCCATTCTGACTTTAAGACTCCCTTCAAGCTGATGATTATGGATGAGAAGTCATTTTTTCTATATATCATTTAAAAAGAAAAGGAGGGGGAAGAATGTGTCAGCCTGGAAGCTACCAGCATATGGCCTTTCGTGGCTTACTGAGTTCCTCAGCCTGAATAAAACAAACTTTGCGAAGCTCACTCAATACGCTTGCTTTGGCAGAGAGAAACTCTTAACTAAACAAAAGAGCAGATGTAAAAAAAAATAGTAGCTATTAATTGTCATCACTGCAAAGCGTACCTGGAAAACCTAAACCACAGGCACGGTGGTGCATACCCAAGACTGCTGTTTGAGTCAGCACAAATGATCAGCTATTAAAACAATCACTATTTTGCAACTGAAACGCTGCTTTGCTATACTGCCTTCACTCCAACTACCACACAGTTAAAACAAAGCTGAAATGCATCTCACATTCTTGTTGTAGCTAACTGGGAGATGATATCCAGCCTGTCTCCAGCTCCCCTCTTTTCCATGAGAAAGCAGCTTCCCCATCCAAACTGTCAGGGCTGTGAGGTTATATAGTTGCATTTTAATTCAGCCAGGGCAATGATTACTGGCAGAATGTACGTAAGGAGCCATTATGTATACTGTCATCAGCTTTCAGAGATAAGAGATGGGCAACCAGCAGCCTCAGAATGACCATCTCACAAGTCTACTTAACCCCTCCACAGACAGGGTGTGTGACCATACTCCAGGTATGGATAAACAGAGCTCTTTTGCCACAGTAGCAGCAGATCCAGTAGCTGGATTTGGTAAACAATTTGGAGGAGCACTCCTGTCCCTCTGCAGTGCTGCTGCCAGTGCTTTCGCAGCCAGGCAGAAAAGCAGAGCAGGGAACACACACATATATGCTTGTGTATGTATGTATGTCTAGTTTGTTTACAGACGTGGTACAAATGTGCAGCTTTTGTCTGGACTGACTTTCCAGGTGCTCCATACAAACACCTGTACTAGCACTGCAGGAGGCAGGAGTGGGTGGAAGTGACAGTGATTGCATAAGCTGGCATCACTGCCAAAAAGATTATTATCAAACTGTGCATGGACCCTGAAACACAGGTGTTAAGAGATGAGCGCTGACCCCGACAGAGCCTTTTCTTCACTGAAAAGTTTTGATGACAGGAGAACAAAAGTCAGCACTGAATAGCACACATAGTCACGCCAAAACAACACAATACCAGAACAAACCTGCTTCCACAGAAGAAAACCTGGGACGGACAGTCACTAAAAAAGGATCAGTTTAGGGATGCTCCTGATGCACACATGCGCTGGAAGCAGTGGGCTTTTAGTGGGAATGCTCTCTGATTTCTGCCCACACAGCCTTGTATGAAGAGGCTGGTACTAGTGAAAGAGGCAAGTATGGATATGCCAAGACAGCACAGCAACAGCAACCAGTTGGCAGATGTCATGAAGGCAATGGCCAGATACTTCAGAAATGTCACTTATTACAAACACATAAGCAATCAGGAACACTCCAAAGTGCCCCCAAGATGAGTCTTCCCTGAAATGCTGTGCTCCGTCCTCTTGGTGTCACTTCAACTCAAGTTTGCTCAGACACGGGAGCAAAGCTGCTCCAAGAGCCTGCTAATGTCTGCAGAAGCAGCTCTGCCACCTTGCTGGCACCAGGATCTCTCACCTGGCTGTAAACAGCTTGTAAAGCCAGCATACAGCTGTTCACTTATTCTTTTACCTTTCTGCTAGGCTAGTGAGCTGGATTGGCCAGTCTAATTGCACCTTTCGTGAAGCATTTCATCACCCCACCTTTGATGCTATGTCTGTTAAGTGGAGATAACAGCTCTAAGTCCGCACTGTCAGGATTAAGTAACAGCTGCTTGTGAAGTATCTTGAAAATTCAAGGTGATTTACAAACATTACTGTTGATATAGCTGGAATACTAGGAACAGCAACAGGTAATGACACCATTTTCATAATCTCATTTATTTTCTTCTCATTTTCATGAATTCTGGAGGAATCAAAGCACAGGGGATTTGGACACTTGTTCTAAAAATTTGCAAGAAGTATGAGACAGGTTGAACAAAGCTGCACAGAAAACAATCAAGAGAATGAGAAATCCCTCAGCACCATAGATGTTCAGCTGCAGTTCAGTACTTGGTGAACAGGGGCTGAGCTTCTTGCATTGCCTGGCTGCCTAAGAGCCAGCATGAGATGTAAGCCTTCTCATAGAAAGACCTAAGCAGAGATGATTGGAGACATTACAGCCATCTTATTGATGTAGACTTCTTTCAAAACAAAAGCAATAGAAAGAAATCTTAAGCAATCCTGTTAAAAAGAATCTATGCTGCAACTATAAAGCTCTGATCTTTGTATTGCCATAGCTCATGAAAGTGCTTTTAATTTACTTTTGATATGTAGAACTGTGTATAGGCAACACTAATTCCATACAGAGAATACAGCACTGGAAAGGATTGCAGAATGAATTACAGCCTACCCCAGCACCAAGACAGGACCAACACAGCTATTTTATCCTCCTCTGTTCCCCTGCATGCAAGTATTTCGGTACACACTTGTCACTGAGTGACCATATAGCACTGTTTCTGAGACACATGCAGACTACAGAAATCCTGCAACCATCCAAAGTCAATGCAGGTTTGCCATTTTCTTTCAATGAAAGCAAAGTCAGCTTTTTTTGGGGGTGCACTGAGCATTTGCTCTTTGCAGGGTCAGAGCTGCTGACCAGATACATCCCGTGTCTCATGCAGCCGATTCCCTTTCACAGGACATGACAGTGTGTTTCATTGTCTTTCCCGTCTATCACAGAAAACAGAAAGGGAAAAGGGAAAAGAGAAATGGGAAATGCCACAATACCCCTAGTTCTTGCAGTGCTTTCAGCCACAGTGTAATTATTTAACCTAGGGCCATTGCTGTGCTAGTTCATATTTCTTTCTCAAGCCGTCAGCATTCAAACCACAGTCAGCACCATTGCTTTGTAGCAAAGCTCAATATTCAGAAGGCCGGCAGTTGCATAATAAGCAGTTCGGGGATTTGGAATTATTCTAGTCATTAACACACAATATTTAGACAAACAGTAAAAAGATGCAGATTGACTTCCCGCAGGGTAGGTTGCTCAAATAATGTTTAAAAACACTACCAAACTGTAATTGCTAGACCAAAGGGCAAGCTTGCCAGCCTGGAGGTCTGCAACTTCAAATACTGAAGAGATAATATGACTGCCCCCACATAAAGATTGGGAATTTTGCTGAAATTACACAGGGAGGACTTCCTCCACTTCCACCCAGATCTATACAACAGGTTGGATTCCAGCTCCAGAAGTTCACAGACGCTCTTGGAGAACCCGGTGTGCACCAGGGCCAGGCTCTCCCAGCCTGGGAACACCGGGGCAAGATGAGAACCCACCTTGTAGAACTACAGCAGCCAGGGAAAGGGGCCAAGGAGTCTCTCCTAAGCCAGCTGCCCAGCCACAGAGTTGGAGGGGCCTCCCACCCACAGCTCCTGGCTCTGTCCCGTCATAGCCAGGGGCTCTGGGAGAGGCAGGGCTGAGGAGGGGGAGAGCCCACTGTCAGTCTGTTGGTAGCCCTTTCTCAAACCCCAGCTCCATGACAGGGTCCCTGTGAACACCGCAATGCAGGCATTCTTGTAAATGTGACAATCAGCAAAGAATGCTGCTTCCCGCCAGCGCTCAGTCTCACAACCTCTGTATGTGGTGCTTTGAGAAACCACAAAAAAAAAGAAAACATTCGTTCCAAATGCCACCGTAGCTCTCATCAAAGAGCTCCATATCCTATGGCTTGAGCACCAGCAAAGAAACGTGTTCAGTGTGCCACACATAAAACAACACTGCTTTAGGGCAGGGGAGTGAGCTCTCTGTAGATGGCACAGGAATCAGATGTGCTCTCCTTATTTTGCTCAGCTGGCCTCTCAGGTGTGTCAATCAATGGCAAGCACACACTAGAACTGACTCCGTAGGAAGATAAAAACAAAAGGAAACAAAACTTACCATAAATATCAGAGGACGCGTCAGACTTCTCTATCTGAATATGCTGCGTAATTTTCTGACAGATCTCTATTTCTTTGTAGAGCTGAGCAGAAAAAAGATACACAGAAATAAGTTACTGTGGGAGAACACATTAACTGTAGTCATATTGACCAGTCTTATTTTCAGGAGGAGGGAGAAACAGACTGTGGTCATTACTTATCAGGCAGATTTTTTCCCACATGGACAAACCATTAGTTTCGTTGCTATGCTTGACTGTTAGAAACTAAAGAGGAGTAAGTAGTACTTTGCTACTGCCAACATGGAAGTAATAATACATTTATTTCACTCCATCAATACAATTTTGAGTGCACGAGAAAAAGAACTTCCATTCCTCCTTCTGTATTTAATGGGAAGATATCCTTTAATGTTAAGCATGTATATTATTTACATTAAGACACTGCAGGACTTCAATTATTTTATAGCACTAAAATTCTAAGTAGGAATTTTCCTTCTTAAAAACATTTCTCAATTGTTAGAAGATGATTGGATTTTAAATGCAGTTCCTTTCTCACCTTTCACACGTTAATGTTTATTTCTATCCAAGCCTTTGAAATCATCATTAACATCCTTCCTGGGAGAGCAGCACCAATTCACACCTCTGGGCAGCATCCAAGCACACTCTGTGTGAGTCACTCTGCCTTTCAGGAGCTGAGCAGCCCCCCAGCTGCAGTCCTGTACTCTGCTTACACTGCCAGCAACAGGAATTACGCTTTTAAATCTTTTGCTTTGTGCTACTTACTCTTGTATCCCAGCCCTGCCGCTCAGCTCCTAACAAATGAGGTGGTACTGGGGCCTGTCACAACAACCTAAGTAGGGAAATTCCATTTTTCCAGATAGTCTCTGAACTCAAATCTCTGGGAGTCAGCCCTAACATTCCCAAAGCCATACTGACAGCTGTGGTCTCAGCACAAGTTTGAAGCTGCTTTTTCCATAGCACACATAGTTCAGTAACAAGCCATCCTTCCACCTTTGGAAAAACCACCTTTGGAAAAAATTGGATCCACAGAAGAAAGAGCTCACAGGCAAATATTAATTCTGTCAATGTGGTTAAGACTGTAAAAAGCCAACCACGATAATTAAGTGACGTTTTGAAATTAAGTGACATGAGTGTTTGGACTGAAGCATTTAATCCATTCCCTTAAAAAAGTAAAGTAAGTCATTAGGAAAGGTTTCTCTCCTGCTTCTACCAACACTTACTCATCTGTTTAATGCAAATATTAGGCATAATGGAACAGCTGAATACCCATTTAAGTGGTTGTTACAGCAAGATAAATGTAAAATTCAATGAGGATGCCATGCTAGCAGTACTTTTAAGATGCAGTTTTCAAAGATAGGAACATATTATTCAACACTTGAAAATGAGTCAAATGACATTCACAAAATCTCAACCAGATTTTAGTAAACATTTTAAAAAGAGGAGAAGGCAGAAAACAAGTGAAAAGTGTATTGTTTTCAGAACAAAAATCGATTGAACTCTTCAGCCATCCCAAGGAGAATTTAGCATTCAAGGGCAGTGCTGCCCCCTCCATCCACTTCAATCTCTTTGCTGCCCCTGGTGCTTCTCATGGCAGCCTGGGGACATTCATCATTACCTTCATTTCCTCAAGCCCTTCACCTGCTTGCATTTTTTCCTCTAACACTTCGGTCCTCTCACAGCATCCTTTCCCAATGCCACCAGCCTCACCCCATCCTGCCATCATCCACCCCATCCATTTAAGAGGGGCCTCCAGCCTCCTCCCATCTGAAAGCACTGTCAATATCCTACCCAGTGTAAGAAGTCTGGCACATCAAGCTCCAGCCCAAACATTCCAACACTTCATTTACAATAGAAGGTGCTTAAACTGCCTGGTGTAGCACCTAATGCTAAATAGCTGTCCCCTAGCCCTTAGTAACTCTTATAACACACAATAAATGAAGTGCATGAATTTTTGAAAGGCTGTGTTCGAAAACAAAGCATCACCATGAATGTTTTGGAAAGGAATGGAATATGGTTGCTTAATCTCAGCTTCTTACTTAAATCATTTGTTATATTCTTCAAGAAAAAGGATTATCATCCTAAGAAATTACCTTTCCCACAGTAATGTATTTTAAAAGCATTTTGGTAGAGGGAAGATAGCTCTGGCAAGATGACATCAGCACTCGCCTGTTATAAACACTGTTTGGGCGACCACAGAAATAGAGCCATTACTTTTATCACAGTGCAAGAGAATCATCTCATTTAACACCTGAATAAAAGTAACTCATATTTTCTCATGAAACCACGCACAAGTGCACAGACCTTTAACAATACTACATTAGGTACGATCCTATCTATACTGTAATCTTTCAGCACACTCATAGTGCTAATGACCGTAGAGTTTAATTTCAGCTTTCCTCAGAATAAACAATAACTGATGACTCTGTCAACCCTATATCCCCTTAACATAAAAAAGTCAAAGTCAAAATCTGCCTCCTCTGAGTCTTAATCTTTCACAGCTACGTTTCACTTCCCGCTTTTAATACTTTCTCTGTTGTTTTTTTTTAACTGTGATAATGGCAAACCGCAGAAGTTCTTTAGTAAATGAATAAAGGCATTCATAACCAGCAAAGTTTTACTTTTTATAAATAAAACAGCCACCAATAAAAAGGACTTTGAAAAGCTTTACAGCATGCATGCGTAAAATCACAGAGCCAAAGCATGACACTAATTCTGTTTGGTCTGTTTTTTTAATCTCTGATTTCAGAATTCCTTTGAAGTCTGCTTTTGAGATTCATGATACGAAGACTTCCAAATGAAGCAATTAGGAATGTATATTCTCACACAGCTTTTTAACCTCAACATTTACCTTCCCATACAAAAACATGAAAACCACCAAAGACCAAAGCAACAAAAACAACTTGCACCCTCACTCTCTCTCTTAAAAAAATCAAAGTCATCTGAACAAGAAGCACTGAGGTTTTAACAGGACGTCTTTAAAACAAACAAGGAAAATACAAATGAGAGGAAAAAGCAGCCTTGAGAGAAATTAAGGTTAAATGTGCATTGCCGTGACCTTCACCCCATTACCAGTAGCTGTTCCTTCTCTCTTCCACACAGACCCACAAGTGCATAAAAGTACGCAGAACACAACTCTTTCCTCAAGATGAAATGTTTGGAGGGATTACCTTACTGCAGAGCAATTGCAATGGCCTGCACAGCTCCATAATTGCAAGTTAAAAAGCATAACTGCATATTACAAATACCAAATGAACACTAATTAACAGTGTCCTACACAGTGTCATCTAATTTTGTTCAGGAGGTAGCATTACCAGTTCGTAGATATCCTCCTCTTGCTTTGGTACATAAAACTGCATCTGGTTTTCAATCAGGAATTTAAGACGCAGGTAGTGAGCAGAGTGATCCAGCTGGTGTGTCTGCAAGAAATGGAGAAGAGGCTTTGTAAGACAAGGGCAATGGCTCACATTATCTCTAATCAGAAAATCGCATGACATTCACAGAGAGAAAAAAGTTCCTCCAGCATCATCTGTCATAAGAGACCCATGTTCTCCTAATTTGAACAAGAATCTGAACCTTCCCCTCTTCCCCAGAAGTAAGAGTTTAAGGGCAGTGCTATTACTCTGACCAGACTCTTCAATTCTGTTTATTTTGCAGTTCTGCTCCATTCTGTTCTATTGCAGAAATAAGCAAAAACTATTAAAGCAAGGACATGGAGCATACCCACGTATAGAAAGTGCATTTAAAATTGCAGGAAGGAAAACAAATGTTCTGCTAACAGAAAAATGTGACAGGAAAGTCTTTGCTTTGGATTTTTTTGGTTGGTTAGTTGGTTTGTTTTTTAGCATCTTCATAATTTAGCAAGTACGTATGGTGTATAAATATATATACACATGCATCCTCTGAATTCAAAATAGGTTGGCTTAAAAAGGGTGAAAGAAGCTGAGAGTTCTATACTGGACTACATCCTAGTGGAAACAGGTCACACCGTTTTAATGAGTTAGTCATAATTAGCTGAGGATATAGCATTTGGTCTGGGAGATGTTAATGACCTTTTCTCAGCACGATTAATAAGTTCAATTTAAGCAGAGGTTAATGCAGTGTGTAATCAAAACACATTTGGAATGATGATAAACACAAAGAACGTCATTCAGAAGTTGCTTTCAAAGTTCATAAACTGTTGACTAAAGCTAGTGAAAAACCCAGAAGTGATTCAGAAATACAGGAGGTAAATTCACCTCACTCACTTTAGACATCCCATTATTCTAAGCTTTTATAAGTCTACCTTTTCATCTTTTATCAGCAAATTACCAAAATTTCCCAGTTGCACAAAAAATAGTGGCTCATCTGAAAATTTATGGAACAATGTCATTATTTCCTACTGGTTGTGTGTCAGACTGCTATTTTTTAAAGGTTCACTTATCCACCTCAAGCCAAGATAATGATATACTGAGATTCAGCTGACTGATGACACAGTACAGATTGTGAGTAATGTACACCAAGTGACCTGTGGAGAAGATTGTGCCTTGATCTAGCAAACCCTTCCGCAAGTATTCAGAGAACAGGGAATGTTTTTAAAGGTCTGGATTAGTCAATGAAACAAAATAGCACCCAGTGCAAAAATAAAAGACAGATCTATTGCTGTATTGCTGCGTTCAGATATGTCCAATTCAAAAACACGTCGTCCTTACATAAAACATCTGAAATGGAGTCAACTCTGTTGCAAATACCTGCTTAATTAAATAAGCAACTTGAAATCGATGAAAAGACAAAACAAAAGAACTGAATAAAGGAGAGCCTCACACTCTTTTTTCTTTTTTGATACACATTTTACAACCTTTGCTCGTTGTTTACTAACCATTTTTCCTAGTTTTTTTTTTCCTAGTTTTCCTCCTCTACACACATCCATACAAACACCTCAGAAACTCAAGGGAAGCAGAATTGGTTGTAGCTGTTCAGAAATGACACATAGGAGTGCCAGATTAGTGTATGGCCACATTAGCATGCTACCCCTAGACACAAAATGAAGAGCACCATGCACACAAATTAAACAAAAACAAGAGGAGACATAAAAACGCAGATAGCACAAATGAAAAGTGGAGCAAAAAGCCTGTGATAAGGCTCTCTGAAAGCCTGTGAAAAGCTTGAGCCATTTAAAGTGGTTAATGGGGAAAAAGTGCTACATGGAAAAACCATACTAGCAGAAAAACTAACTATAATCATAGAATCATTAAGGTTGGAAAAGTCCACTAAAATCACCTTGTCCAACCATCTAACAGGGCAACCTGAGAGTCTGCTCTTGCACTGAACTGTATCTTCTGTGGTCTCCTGTGCATAAGATCTCATATGTCTTCTCCATTTCATACAGCTTCAGGAATGGCCAAGTGAGAGTCACCCAGCAAATGCTAGGTTGGTCAGATTGAGGCTGTATAATTACGTGTGATTTAATAAAGCCCAGGGTTTGGCAAGAGCCCCCTACGCAGTGCTGTGTATTTTTGCTACTTCCACCTCCAACCACCTGCTCATTGCAGCAGACACTCCTTGGTGTCTGATGAGCTCGTCAGAAGGCTGGCAGGAATTACAATCCGCTGCAGAGGGATGAACCCAGCCCAGGGCTTCGAGGCGCTTTGGAGCAGAAAGGCCACAGGCTGCACTCACATCTTCCTGCCTCACACTGCTCCTCAACCCCCTCACCTGACACCATCTAAACAGAGGAGCCTTTCCTACAAGCGGGTGGCTTGATCTTCTATTCCCAGCGGTCCATAAAAGGGCTGCTGCTGGCTTTGTTACAGGAGCAGGAAGAGTTGATGGTGCCTCTGGACTCACACCCATTGGTCTCTGAAGGGAGATTTGCTTGCGAGAAGATTATGCAGGCCATTTGAGAGAGCAGGAGGAAGCCAACACAAGATGACAAATGCCACACTGAGGCTCTGAGCCATTCCAGAGAAAGGCACTGCCCAAAGAGGTCACTGGATAAAACATAAGGCATTCAATTCATCCAAGAAGCACCATCAGCTGTGGTGGATGCCATTCATCCACTGCAGTGCAATCCCCCCCGGCATCAGGAAATGCAAGTCATCACCATTAAGGCTGTGGCGGTGCAGCACATGAGCCATAACATTTAGTTAATTAAAATACATATACTGCAGCAATGCCTTGTACACATCAGAATTTTACATTAGTTAAACTCTTTGAGATAGAGGCACAATTGTCTACTGAAGCGAAAGGAAAGATCGTCTTGAAGTGGAAACAGGCAGTCTGCCCTGAAAGCCATGCTCTAAAACCACGTTTTTTCTGTTGCTGGCCTAGCTGTGCATCCATATGTGGGGATGTGGGAGCAGAAACAGTGCAGCTTTAGTATGACTAATATCCTTTCAAGACCACCCAAAACACTTTCAGCAGAGCAAATAAGCATCTTGGGGTTTATTTATTTCTCTCCTAATAACTCTGGCTATATCTGGACTAAATTAAGCAGCTAATCCAATTTAAAGCCCAACCTGACCAGGTTAACTGATGTGCTCTTGAAGAAGAACTTACAGTCTAGGGTGGGAACCAATTCAAAAAGCTCTGAGGGGTGCAGTTGGGTCAGCACCCAACCTGAACTATTCATCCATTTTGGCACCCCTCTACTAAAAGAGTGGACAGCACTTCCAGGGGACCACTCAGCCTGAGAGGAGACATGTTCTTCCCCTCCACGTCTTCTGCCTTAGCAAAGGACCAGGACATCCAAGAAAGGTTGTATTTTTTCAGCTTGGTGTGAGAGACTGAATTAGGACTGAAGTTACAGCATCATGGAAACATGCTGGTGAGGCCATCGTATTACTCTAGCTTCACACTTGTGTGGCCCAAATCATTCTGGCTGGAAAACACCAGCTAAAAATCAAAGCAAGCCTACAGAGCAACAGACTTAATTCTTAGAGAATTGGAGCATAGATCCAAAGACCTAAAGAAAATATGCTTCTTGTCCCTTTCAAAAACATAAATGGTGAGAAAATAGAAGGTTTTTTGCATCTCACTTTTTATGTACTTCAGTCAAAAGACTAAATGCCATGTAGTCTTCTATGCTCAGTTTTGGTGTTATTCTCTCCATACTGCTTCTGCCTACATCCATATGTACCGTGTGCATTTCTACTCAATTTTAAGACATATCATTACGCAAATTTTAGTAATACATATATATACACGTTCACACCAATAGCTATTATCCATATGAAACAATTTAATCATGTACACTGACTTTTCCTGCCTTCCAAGCAATGCTATTAGTTAAATCTTAGGAGAAATCTTTGAGAAACCACTTTAAAATGTGCTTTAGACTCAACTCCCACCAATCTTGAATCATAAAAGTGTCAGCAGCATCCAAAACCTAACTCGCTGTATAATAACAAGCAGCAATGTTAGTATAAGAACACATTTTCTACAATGACTTGAGTGCACTTAATGTTCGCTGATAGAATAATCAAGCTCAGTTTAATAGCACAGATAGACTTATCTGCATCTACAAACATGAAGAGGCTTACATGAAATGTAGATCTTGAAATGTTTACTATACCAGAACTTGACTGGTTCTCAGATGGCAGATGGCAAACTGATGTGAAATGATGTGGATCAGATATTAAAAGGGAAAAAATGAGCTGAATGCAAGAGATAGAAGAAAGAGATTGATTATTAAACATGATAGAAAAGAAGGCATCCATCAGTGTTTTCCAGGCTGAAAACTCTGACAGAAAGGAAAGAAACAGATAAGAAGCAGTTCTTCAAGAAAACAAACACTCACCCACCTCCCCATTTCCTTATACAGCACCACCCACTAGAATAAAAAACACAGTGAGAAACCACATCCTCAGCAGGACAACACTGAAACCAATGGAGCTACACCAGTTTACTCCAGCTAAGAATGTGGTCCACTGAGTTAATCACTCTTACCGAAAGGAAAATAAAAGTCATTACTAATAATGTGTCATCCAGCTTCCCTATCATGTCTCTCCCCAAAAATGTCAATTTTTCCCAAATACAATGAGGAGCTTTCACAAGCTGTAGCCACCTTTAACAGTGCACCTGGCAGAGGGATGAGCACACTGTATCATCATTCCAAACAAACGCCTTTCTCTCACCATTCTTCTCTTTGGAAGCACATACAACGTGTTCTGAAAGTCCCCAAAGTTAAGCTCCTGATAGCAATAAATGTTTTCTTTTCTTTTGCTGCTGTTGTTGTACAAAAGAGGACTCATTTTTCAAAGCAGCACGTGACATGAGTTGGGTCTAGATTGCAGTCAGCTGGTTAGTGGAAAACATACATTATGCGGATGCCAGAACTGAAAGCTTGTATTTAATTTGTCAAAGCTTTTAACTTCTCTGCTGAGATGCAACTGTTTTTAATGCCCAAATGGCTCTGATATTTCATCTGGCAAAGAAATCCAGGTGGTTTTTCTGCAGATGAAAGCTTTCCTCTCCCTTCCCTCCCACCACCTACGTGAGGCAAGTTTGTCTCTGCAATGCAGGCAGCAAACACTGGTTCCTACTCCTGGCACTGCTGTTTGCTCTCCCACGCCAGTCAGAAGGGAGTAAGAGGCAGGGGGAAGGAAGGAGGAACAGCACCTGGAAACAGGGCAACCAGACATGTGAGAATGGGTGGGATCTTCCATCTGGCAATGGAGGGAACAGGTGATGGGAAAGCTTGGAGACTGGATGCAGAGAAAGGAAGCAGGCTGGAGAACAAGGCCAGGAGAGAGAGAAGGATCCCGCACCCAGCTTGGCCTCCAGTGGAGGGAGAGCAGGTAGGTGGCAGGTGAGAGGCATGAGAGGGTGTGAAGGTACTTCAGAGACTCATGCACAGGGGCAAGAGTGTAAAAGGCAAAAATCAACCCACCTTCTCATGACAAGTTTAATTCCAGCTGTAAGAACTTTTCTTACAGTTTCGTTAGCATGATTTTCCTGCACAATTCAGTGTAATTCACATTTTTCATCTAACTTACAGCTGATCACTCACAGTGCCGCCTGAGCACCGGCATAGGAAAAAAACACTACGAGGTTCATCTGAAAAGGCTGAAATGAAAGGGCTCATAGCTGCAGACATTTGCCCTGCTCCAGGGCACACTGGCAGCCTTTACCTTGCAAATCATCTCCAGCACATCTCGAGAGGTGTCCCCGGGGCGGATGACTGTCAGAGCGGGCTGGTTGTTCGGCAGGCAGAACCAAGACGGCGTAAAGTACTCATGAACCCAAATATCACAGTCAGGATTGTGCTGATGGACGCTGCTCAGTGCCACTTCTTTTTCCCTCTAAGCAGACAAAATCCATTATGACTAGAGGAGCCCAATGAGATCTTCTTCACAGTGTAAAAAACATTACATACTGTACAAAAAAAACCTCTTATAGTAAAGACATTTTATTCATAAACACAGGCTTGCCTGGACTGGAAAACTTTGCCGTTCTACCTGAGCAATGTAAAGTGTGCCTCTCCAAGCCACCCACACAGCTAAACTGGTGCAATGTGTGTATCCTGGGATTTCAGCCTATGGCTATTGAGAATGCTAGGAATGCAACAAAAAAACCGAGTGATAAAAAAGAGTTCTAAAATTAAAACTTGAATGCACTTCATCTCCCAATCCAAAAATAAACCAATCCAAGGCCAATAAAACTGAAATGTTACATCCAGAAATGCCAAAGTAGCAAATCTTAGCACTTATTTTGAATTTCCTGTCTATTGTACGTCCAAGTTAGACTATAAGCTATAAATCTCCACCAAGTGATGGGGCTGCAAAATTCCCATTTGCTTCAAGTGGGCTCACGCAGCTAAATACATATTCACTACATGAAGAATGTGCCCCTTAGCACTGTCTTAATGCTGCTTTATAGCTGGCTTTCTCTGGGGAAAAAGAAAGCAGTTGTAATTGTCTCTGCAAATGCAAAAGCTTGCAGAAGCACGTGAAAACGAAACAGAGAAACACTGTGCTTCATAGCTGCAGTAGCCCTAAATTATGAAAACCCCACATGGCCAACACCACAAGGAGCCATTTCCCAGACCCAGCAATGACTGCTCCTCCTGCGGACAGGCACCTCCCTGGTGTGCAGTGCTGATACCCTTCTGGGCCTGGCGCCTCCTCTGAGCTCAGGATGCCATGTACTGCAAACAGTTTTGATGACAAGCAATCAGTTCAGACCGATTGTAGAGCAGCCACCAGCCTATGCTGTAGCATGCAGAGGCTGCTCTCTGCTCCTATCCCAGGGGCTTTGTGTCGCCTTGCATCCCAAAGCCAATGCTGCATTTAAGCTGTGAATGGGAAGGAGGCAGCTGGAGAGCTGGTGTTTTTTACCTTGCCGTCCGGGACTGTATCGTCAAAGATTCCTTCGAGAGATTTCTTTACCGAATCGACTCCTTCACCAAACACCTGAGGAACAGAGCAACTCTGTTTTAAAACACAAGTGTACATCTGCTCCCTGTGCAGGACAAACTAGGGCCTGACAAGATTGATCTGCTGCAAAAGTTGGCAATGAACAGTGTTATCTAATACTCAACATAGAAATCAAACTGAAAAATAAAAACATTCATCTCAAAAACACAGAAAATGAAAATATCAGCTTGTTAGAAAGGATGGGGAGCACCAGACAAGCTGGTGACTGGACACCACGCTGAAAGATCAGATGTCAGCTCTGTTTAGTGCTCTGTCACTAGCTTACACTGCAGAGCTAGACACCTTTTACCTCCTTTTGTGCTCAGTTGGGTGGCTGCATCACACTGTACTAGACAGGCACCAGACCAAACACACCTGCAAAAAACAGTCTGCCCTGTGCACAGCTCTTACCTGACAACTGCGGAGGGGAAAAACAAGGTTGTTACTGCAACTGAAACTTGAGCTTAAAACTGGAAATCTAAAGTTTCATAGCTATGCATCACCACAGGTTTATGATCGAGTTGCTGGGTTTGACTGTTAAGTATACTGCGCCTAAAATGAAGCAGGACCAATCACTCCACTTTAAGAATTTAGAGCTCACTGCTTCAACTCTGCAAATAGCTGCATGCTGCTACATATGAGCAGGAGAAATACATTCAGACATTACATTTGGAGTTTCCCACGCTTTCTCAAAACTTCGTTGCTTGACTTTCTCCAGCGCGACTGTTCTTTAACTTGGAACAAAATCCCTCTCCATGCCTGGGAGTAATGGAGGAGTTATGGGAGTGAGGATGGGGATGGGGATGGGGAGGAAGCATGAAGAATGCATTTATTCCCATCAAAAGAAAAAGAAGGCTGAGCTCAGGAAAAACACAGCATTGAGGAGATAGCACAGGCAGGATCGTAGCTAAGGATAAGAGATTGTGCTTGATGTGGGGAAAACAAGTACAAAATAACATGGATGCCTCAGCACCAGCGTGAAGAATTGAGAATGTACTCACAGAGCATCTGGTGCTTCTCAGCAAAACCCAGAGCTCTTGCTCAGGCACTACATACTAGGTGAACATCTAATGTCTTACTAAAAAGAAAGCTAAATAATTTTCCAGCATTAATCCCCTGCTCAACAAAACAAACGCCCACTGCTGCGTTGAAAGAAGGAAGAAGTAATCACAGTGCACGGAACAAAATGTGTTCCAAGCCTTTCCCCCACCTCCAAAAGTGAAAGAAAGAGGAGAAAAGCCTTCATTTCCTGCAATTAGATGAGGTATGGCTCTCAAAAATTGAAAGCTGTAACTAGAGATGTTTGGAAAGAACAACAGGGAAGTACCTTCCTACCACATTTTCTAGAAACATCTGAGGAGTGAAAGGTTTCAGCTTTTGCTTTTTAAAAATTCAAAGTGACTGACTCTCCTAAATACAAATCTTGTTACTTCAGAAAGTTTTCCCCAAACTTAGCCACATTTAAAATATTTTACAAACCCATACTTTTAATTTAAGGAAATTAAAGTTTCCATATTTTTTCCTTTTTTAAATTTTGTTACCAAAACTGTCTTTCTTTCATATTGTTGCCTCACTGTTGAGTTCTGGGGAACTATCTCTAGCAAAAAGCAGAAGCAGCAAAAATGCAGCAATAGTAATGTAACCTAATCCGCAAAGAAGGGTATGAACTCCAAATTGCACTTCAGGATGCTGAGGTACACTTATCTGTAATTAGTCACTGATTTTTGAAGAGGATATGGAATGTGACAGCTACATACCGTGAAAAATTAAGCAGACAAGTTTTAAGTTGGATGTGTAAGTGCTTGGTGTGACTTTTTGCACAGGCTACATTCTGCATGATAACAGGTCAGCTTGAAACCGCTTGTGTCACAAACCCCCATACGCTTACCTGATTAATGCTTGGCCTCCCTTGTTTTTTCTTCGAGGTAGTATCCAGCCCCCAGAGAGAAGAAAACCTGCTTCTCCGTTTGCTGGCAGATCTGGACATGGCTTGAGTCCTTCTCCTCACACCGGACTCCCCTGTGCGAGCCGCCACCTGTCAGTGCCACATGGTTTCACAATCAAAGGTTGCAGCATCCCACCGCACCGCTGCTTACATAATCTAACAGTGAAATATCCTTACAAAAGAGACAAAGGCTGTAATAACAATGCGTGCTCACAACAGGGACAATCTTGCTGCTGCCAGGCTACCTCCTTCTCACTGCAATTTAACTCATTTCTTCCAGTGTCAAGAATTAAAAATTATTACGGACGGCATCACATGTTTTTTGGCATTCAAGTTGAGGTGTTTTAAAGCAGCTTTTTCAACCCAGAGCAAAACCTCAACATCAATGAAAGTGTTTGGGGTTCGTTCTTTTTTTTTTTTTTTCCATTTTATTTTCTAAGGAGATTTCAAAGCTGAACACACAAAGCCTTCAGAGGGCAGTGAGGTGCTGGCACAGCTGCCTAGAGAAGCTGTGGTGCCCCATCCCTGAAGGTGCCCAAGGCCAGGTTGGATGGGGCCCTGGGCAGCTGAGCTGGTGGGGAGCAGCCTCACTGGCGGGTTGGAGCCTGATGATCTCTAAGATCCCCTCCAACCCAAACCATTCTGAGATTCCATGATTCTATGAAAGCCTGACATTTCAAAAACTTGACTGCTGCTTACAAAAAGTTTGGTCTTTTTCTTTGCTCCTTCCTGTGCAAGCACTCTAGGCATCCTGAACCAATTCATAACTTTTACAAGGCCAGACAAAGGCTTGCAGATAGGTCACGGTGTTTAAAACCTACACTTCCTTAAAGATACACAACATCTGAAGGTGTGAGCAAAGCACAAGAAAAAAAGTGAATTGAAGTGATCCTTTCAATTAGAGCAGTGTTAACTGCTCAGATATTTGAAAAACGGACCAAAGCAACTCCTTCAGAAGGGAAAGCTATTTGCTTTCACTGAGACCAAATATTTGGGGAGCATTATCCAAATAAGGAAACTCTGGTAGAAATTACTGCAAGCTTAGTCAGAGATGCTGTGCTTAGGCCAAAGTTTAAGCAGATTTCCCATCCAGAGGTGGAATCAGGACAGCTAGCTCCTCTCTTGTGAAAAAGGGAGTGGTAGAAGATGGCAGGTACAAACGGTAGCAAAAGGCAAAGCTAGACAGACAGACAGACCTACCCTGCAGACTTGGCCAGGCGCTTCCTGGAATGCCTTTGTACTCAATTCCCACACCCAAAACTCACAAAATATGACAACCCTAGCTGGAACAGCCAAACCTCTGAGTGATCCCTCAAGCTAAGGAGCTGAGAAACTGGTTGTTTGGGTGCATCAGATACAAAAACCTATATAAAGATGGGAATAACAGAAAGCTGGCTTGTGTACCCAGGGAACCATCACTGTGTGAGTAATGGCGATTCTTGTTCAGGAACATTGAGAAATCAAGGAAAAGGAGAACTTGAAATAACAGCTTCTTCCACAGCTTGGCCTTCCTTAGCTGTGATACATCTCTTAGCTGTACGTGGGACACTGTGCAGAAAGGCTTAGCCCATCCTCTGGCTAACACAGTGAGGAACATCAAGTGAGCCAGGGATGCGGTGCAATCACCATGCAGTATGCAGCTGGAGCCTGAGACTCACTGCACCATATCCATGAGGGCACAGAGGGACATGTGAGTCTGCTTAAAGTAAAAGCAAGCACGTGTCTTCTCCAACACAACATATTCAAAACATTTTTTTTTCACTTGGCTCTCAAGAGACACCAGCATGAAGAAGCAGATTGTTTTTCAGGCTAACAGTGCTTTGCTAGATGCAAAAAAATAAGCACAAATGTAAATTACAGCCCACCACTTAAAAAAAAATACATAAATCCACCAGCAATTAACAAGATGATGACGCTAATCTTTTCATGTATAAAAGAATAAAACGCCCCTTACTGAATTATAGCTCTGGTTTCAATTGAAGGGTATAGCTGACATCTACAAGACAACAGTGGAGTTCAGCTATTTCTCTGAAGCTCCAGGAGCCCAAGACAAAACTACAGGATTATGATTGAAATTCATTAAAAACCCCACCATTTTACAATGCATTTCCCTGTATTTTTAAAAGCTGTGTTGTTACATTATTTACATTTAAACAACCATTTTAAATATGTCACACCATAAAGAGCAGAGAAGAACATTTCCCCTTCATGTGGAGCATGAGGTGTTGATCACTAGAGACAGGATATTAGACTAATTGGTCAGTAGCTTCATCCATATGGTAGAAAGTAAGCCATGCCCGAGACAGTCTAAGCCAACACGTGCTGAGAGCCTCAGAAAGACTCTCATTGACATCACAGGGTTTTTGGATCAAGCCCATGAACACAGACATCAGAGATGAGCCTGCTTTTTGTGACAGGAAGTCCTGTTTCTAGAAAGCATGTTCAGTGTGCAAAGCTGGAAATTAAACATGGTTCTTCCGCTTTTATAACATCGTGGCTCGCAAGCATCTGCTTGTTAGTTTACATCCAGGACACACACATCTTTCAGGAAACAGAATAGTCTGCACGCTAAAGTAAGGGCTCACCCCACAGATACAGACTGCTCTTTCTCAACGTGATTTTTGTAATGGGCACGTGAAGAGATTTTCAGGTTGGCAAAGATGACCCCTGGCTTCTGTCCAAACTTACCAGTGCGTGGAACGAAGAGACTGAAAAGATTCCAAGGCGGCCCATTGCAACTTTAGTTGGACGGCTGGCAAAAGCAAGCAGTCTTTTAGGGTTTGGGAGCTCCCCTCCTTGGAGACTAGCCAAGTAACAGCGGTACCGAAATAGATCCATCTGGAACTGTTCAAGATTTTGTTCCCAAACAAAAATCTGTACACAGAAAAGATCAAGTGAAATGAAGAAGTTTGAAAAATGTCCACTGTTCCCAGCAAAATATATTTTTCACCAATGCTGATCTCATTTTCAAAGAAAAGAAACCTCGATTCACTCTTCCCTACGCTCTTAAGCCCAAAAAGGATAAAAAACCCACAGTTTTTAAAAACTTTTCATTAGATGTAAAACATCTTTTCAGTGTTCAAGGCAGAAGCTTTCTCCTGGGACAACCTCCCCTTTGATACAATGCTAATTAATAGCATTAACATTCCATTTTTAATTTTCTTTGTATTCCAGGATTCTTTACTGAGTATTCCCTTAAGAGGCTTCTTTCACGCATCAAGGGCATCTAAGAAACAAGAAGACCAAAAACCACCCAAGTTTCACAAACAGAGTACCCCAAAACAGCTGCAGCAGCACTGCTGTAAGCACAAATGGAGCTCACTATATTTGAAAAAAATGCAGTGCACTGGGAATAATTAATCTTATCAGTGGAAGAGCACTGTAATCAGCCTATGTGAGGAATTAAATAATTCAAATCGCTGATAGGAAACGGTTTCAAAGTGTTTAGAAAAACTCCTTTACGTCAAAGGAGAGACTGCTTTGCTCTCTTACTGTCACTGACAGCCTTTGAATGGAGCCCTTTCAACAGCAGCAAGCATCTCCTCTCTCAGCTCTTCCCATAAGTTTCTAAGGGTACAAAATCCCTTCAGTTTAGCACATTATGGCCCCAGCCACTCCCTACAGTTTGCATCACAGGCACATTTGGCAGCCGTGGCAAAAGAGCTACAAACTAATGAAGCAGGCACCATATGTTAGTTTCCTAAAATAAGGTGCTGCTGCAACAGTAGGAGAGACTTCTGCTCTAGGCTCTCTGCTTCTCAAATGCAACTGTATTGTCCACTTGAAGTCAGAAAGACTTGTGGGGGCTTCAGCCATGAGATCAGGGCAGATCCTTCTAACTAGAAGAAGTCAGAGATGGCTTCTTCATCCCATCTACTGGTTCAAGAATCAGCCTCTTCTATGCTGAAGACAACTGTGGCAGCAGGATTTGTTGGTCTACAGTCAGCTCTCACTACAACATCCTGCTGCCTCTTGCCCACAGTATTCTGGTAGCCTCTTTGCTCCCCTAAAGCTCTCACTAATGCAGGCAGCAAAATCCTTTGCACGAAGATTGAGAGAACCTGTGCTGTAGCTTAGAGCGTGTTGGGTGGATAAATTATGCAACTTGGGCTGCTGGCAGTACTCTGCAAACACACATCCTATCTATTCAGGGGAGATCTGCCAGCACAAACATGCAGCAGAGTGGGGACAGACAGAGGTACCACTAAGGTGAAGAAAGCCTTAAACATTTGTCAGGGGCCCATTTCACATAAGCAGGCAAGATTACTTGATCCAGTATGGTCTTCTTCTTCTTGGAGTCCGTTACTGAGGACAGCTGCATTTCACCCATTTTCTTCATCTTCTCATCCATATCGATCTTCTGCTCCAGCTTTTTTATCTCTGTTTTCAGGAGTTTGACAGTGTCCTCTTTGTGATGCTGCCTTGCAACTGCAGTTGCACAAGCTGAATGGATTGCAGTGATCCAGTTCTCGAGTTCAGTCTGGCTAGAGGTCTGAAGAGAAGGAAAGAGGAAAAAAGAAGTCAAGATCCTCCTTAAAATTGATTGGAGATTAACAACACAATTCCAAGGAGTTTTGTTTCCCTTTGATCGTGAGAATCAAAGCCTTAAATCCACTTATGAGAGAAGTAATAAAAAAATCATACTTAATCAGGCCATTTTTAGCACAGCACTAGGCATTCAGCACCTAAAATTACACATATATCTATGTTTTGCAGCTGTACAGTGTATCCCAGTAAGTTTTTAGGAATTCAATACAATGTTTCCAGAATACGTAGCTCATCATTTAATAACATTTTCTAAACTCTCAGTTCCCCAAGGCAAATAATGCAGCAGCCTCTGTGCTCTTTGCAGCATGGAAAGCTTTTTTGGCACGCAACAGTTAATAATAAATTAATGACATAAAACCTGTCCATGATATCTATTACTAGCTATATTATATGCTATATTATGATGCAGACGAAGCTTTCTGCTTCTGGAGATCCCAAAGCTCTCTGAAGATTACCCTATTACTATTTAAGGCAAGATCATCATAAGTTTTACGGCCCCAGCACTGTCACTTCCCAAGCTTGTGTAGGACAGTTTGGGAAAAAGGGGAAGCCTTAGGCTGGGCAGTGGACATCAGTATGTTTTCCTGGAGGAGGGCATTTCTGATTAGAGGCTTTTGACACAGAAAAAAAAAATACTTCAAAGCATTCCTTTTCAAGACTTTCAAAATAAAACATAAATCTTCTCGGTCTTCTGACAAAACCTCACTCCCTTTTACAGCACATTGTAAAACAAAATTTACAGTCAAGTCAGGGTTGCAGCGGACTTGCTCCGAGTGCCAGCCTTTCGCAGTAATCACACTGGTATTTGGCTCATGGTTGAAAAGGTAGCAAAGTGCCAAACCACCTTGTTCTCATTAAATTTTCTGATGATACCTGCTTTATAAATAGACAGCACAGTATGACTTCTCCAGTTGCCAGCAAAGATGAAGAAGGTCATCCTACTGCTCTACTTGCAGTCACAAGTAACAGCTAAGGCTGCAGCTTCCCAAAGCCATGGAAAGATTCCCATAGAAGCACAACTCTCAGAAATCACTCAGTACAGACCAGACTTCAGGTCAGTGCTCCCAAAACTTTTGTGGGACTGAAACTGGTGAAACACGCATGTCCCAAATGACATTATCTTCATTAACTCAGGTTAGGAACACTAGGAGAAGACAGGGTCTACACCAAAAAAGCCTGCTCTTCTACTACTTTTTCATGTCTTCAGTAGGCACTGTACAAAGAAGATTGCTAAAATTGGGCAGGTTCCCTGCCCAGGTAGTACTACTAACAGGCCCTCATTCATAGATGCAGGCTTACAATGTCTTACTGCTACTGCAGAAGGCATGTTGAGAAATCCTCATGCCTGAGGAGTTTCTGCTGCAAGGTGAGAAACTGCAGAACAGGATTCACTTTGCTTTCATCAGGTGGTGAAACTTACCACCTCCAACAGGAGAGGGTACCACTGGACTTGTAATGAGATGCTATGTTTTGTTGATTGCTATAAAAGTATAGTAGCAAGAGGTCATCTTTTTATTTTATTCAATTGTAAAACATTATCTGCATACTTTTAGTTTCAGGTTTCATGTGGGCTTCTGGGGAAGAGTTAAACAAGAAAAGGAATGTGGAAAGGATTTTAAGAGTTCAAGATCCTTCTGGTAGAGAAGTAGGCATGGGGAGTCACTCTGCTTCTCAGTGGAAAGGACCACATAAACAAGCTGCAAACATCTGATACATATGTAAGTGGTGTCACACGTTGCACTGAGCTCCCGGAAAATACATGTGACATCTACAAGTAATGGATTTGTGTAGGCATGATAAGAACTGACTGAGCAAGGAATTATAGTGTAGGAGGTACGTGATGTCTCTAGGTGCAATGCAGTGGGAAGGCTTGTTACAAGATGTCCAATATCTGTACGCGTCACAAAGTAACCCTATTTTTTTCTCCCTAAGTATACAGTCTCCATAGGACTGAAAATAATCTTACTTAAGTCTGTGGTGTCTTCTCTACCAAATCACTACTACAGCAGTGTATCATGTGGGGATATGTATGTATGACATTAGTAGTTAAGTAACACTTAACTTGAACAGCCATATGCATACTTGGGCTGCTCTGAACACAGAAGAGCAAGCCCTACAGCACAGTCACTAGCACTTTGTTTCTACCACTGTGGCTGATCTACCCAAATCCATCCCCTCTTTCTCTTCTGCTTCTGCTTCATTAGAGTTGCATGAGTTCTCTGACAGAGGAGACATGTCACATAAAAATTTCTACTGCCACAAGGCAATAGAAATTATTCCTTTTCATTTGAAAAGGCTCACTTTTGCTATTTACTACAAAGTTACAAGAAAATCTACCCATGACATAATGACACAGGGTTTTTAATGAATAGCACCCTATGAAATGTGCTGCATGTGACCTTTTCACTATTTTACATCTACTGGCATTAATTTTATGAGAATTAAGGTTTTCCCTTAGAAAACTGGAAGGAAAATAATTTGTATGAGTGGACCAGGAGGAGGTGGTGCTTGATGGTCTTTCAAATACATGCTGAGACCACAAGCACCACGCTTTCCTCCCAGATGAAGCTCTCCAGGTGGCAAAATACATTTACCCTCTCCAAGAAAGGCATGAAATTGAAGAGGGACAGTGCAGTATTCCATTGTGAGGGGAAGAAAAAAACCAAGCTGAGGCAGCAGAGAAGAAAAAATCTGCTGTTTTAAGTATACAATCAGATAGTCTCTTCAAGACGTAAGCCATCACCACTTTTGAGTCAGCAAAGTTGTTTTATTTTGTACTAGTTTGAGAATCTGGTCATTTGTTTAGGACAGCAAAAAGGACCTACAGTATAAGCATAAAGATGTGCTCGTGGGGGGGGGCAGAGGGAGAAGGTTATGACAAGTAATTTCTGGTTTAAGAAAGCAAGAAATTCTGAATATACTGTCACTGAAAAGGAAAATGAAACATAAATAAGCAATTCCCTCAGTTAAGAGAACTGAACCCAAATAGGAGAAAATGGCACCACCTCAATGTAGGTTGGTACTTAGAAATAAGGGGATCACACCTTGACTAGTGACCAACTGTGATAAAAAACTGGAATGCCTCCCTAAAAAATCACTCAAGGAAGCAGTAGTTATCAAAAAGATTAAATATGCTTTAGTGAAATACATCAATTAATGTTTGATCTTCAATATAAGCTCTGGATATATATACTCTGCAATGTTCAGACATTTCTATTTTCTAATTTAGAAAATATAAATAATAATTCTAAATAATAATTTAGTGTACTGTCAAACAGCAGCACAATTTTGACTGATGCCTGAATTCTGCACAGCCGTCAGAAATGAAAAACGCATCATGAGTTCCGAGGACTTGGTCATGTAAATCAGTCTAGCTATTCCACAAGCTCCTATCCTGGTTATACACCTCTTTCAAGACACAGAGAAGTGTCACAGTTGAGGGATCACTGTGTCCCCTATCTAGTAATTGTACTCATCTGTAGGTACACCATAACTGCACTACAAAGCAATGCAAAACTTGTAGTTTTAACAGAGATGTCAAAATTTTTCTTAATTATTACTTTGCACCAACCATCTAGACAAAGAGGATCCTGCCAGGCAATAAAAACAGATCTGACAGAGATTCACATATGGTGCTGGGTCTCTTGAGTGGCCTTTACAAAATATATCGTGTCCTTCCTCTTGCACTGCCAGAGGAAAATCTCAAACCTACTGGAGTCAGCAAGATTTTTTCATTGATTTGAACCAGCGCTAAGATTCCCTCCTTTGTCAGTGGAACAAAAAAGAGAACAAATCTGTAAAACCTTCAGTCCAAACCAACCTGAAAGAGGAAAGCATCCCCAAGAGAATTGCTGAGACAGAAAACAAAGTCCTTCTTGGGGTGTTCAGGCACCGCTTGCACTATGCTGTTTTCCACCCAGACGGCGTGCTTTGGGATGCTGTTGTGGTCAATGCCGGATCGGCCATCAGTCTCATAAAAAAACAACGTGCATCCTAAAAGAGAGAATCAGATATTAGCAAGCAACACACTTAAATGCAACAGCCATTCTGCATCTATTCAGAGCTAAAACTTGGGACTGTAAATCATCCATCAAGCTGTCACAGGGGTGAGAGAGGATTTGCCAGGGCTTGTTCAGGTTTTCAGCCCTGTGGCAGACAGTGCTAGCAGCAGCCCAGCCAGCTCTACACACCTCCAGCCGTGCAGTACACCCAGCTGTATCCCAGCAAAGCCATTTTGTTCACCCTGCGACTGCTTAAACAGCTGCAGATATGAGCAGGGAAGGTCACAGGTGGTAAAACACAGCCCTGGATGAGACCTGTCATTATAAATCCCTGTGGGAGAGTTCTCCACAGCCACCCAATCCCATCAAGGGAGCCCAAAGGAAGATGCAGGCCTGGGAGCACAGCCCCTCCAGCAGTGGCAGCCAGCTGCAAGCTGGCCCTGCCAGCCCTGCTGAGCAACCAAGAGCCTGGGGCACACCTCGGCCTCAGCCTCCTGCAGCTGATAACTACTGCAGTCCCTCCAAGGCAAAGATTGGGCTGCTTAATTACTGCATGCAGATGAATAACTGGAAGGAGAAACAGACTGGAATGAACTGTGCTCACTGAAGTCACATACACACAAAAAACCCATATTCCACTGTAACGTTTCAACTATGACTCACGGTGGTGATATGGACAAAAACAAAAAAGGCATTTCAGCTGATGACGGCAAAGAACCTGCTGGTTTTACAAAATAATCGTTATGATTCTCTGGGGGAAAACAAAAAAAAGGAAAGGTATTGCAAATCTGCAACTCTAGGGTCTCTTTCTCTCCCTCCCACCTCCCGATATAATCTCCAATTGTTTAAAACTGAAACTGGTGCGTTGTTTCTCTTCACTGGAAACAGCCCTTGGTGCAAAGTGATGCCCTGTTACCCAGCCACTCAGAAAACTATTTGCAGACAAACAATTGCAGCTGTTAACTTCAAAGCCCTGTTTAAATACTAACATTATTAAGGCACAGCAATCTAAGGAGCAAACACTCCACTTGAGTCAAAGCACTTTAAAATAACATCTCCTCTCTGCTCATCCTTCCCCTTTCTCCTCCCAGATGGCCCTTTGTGTGCCTGCTCTTCACAGCAAGACCTTCCTGCCGTGGGGCCGCTCTCAACAGATCAGGGCTTTCCCCTGCCCTCTCACCCTAGGCGTCTCCTCTTTTGTTTTCCCAGCCTCTTGAACTACTGCATGTGCCATGCCTTTCTCCTTGGTTTTAAAATAGAGCTGCAAGTGCTCTTTGGGAAGAACAGGACTTTAACCCAAGCTTTTTGGACAGCCCCATGCACAGCAGGAGATGCAGCCTGCTGCTCTACCTCCTCCAAAGAGCAGACCATGCTGGTCGCAGCTGAGGGGAAAAAGCCCAGTCCTGATACTGCAGGCTTTGCTCCTCATTTTGTTGCATAAAGATCAACGAGGGGCTTTTTTGTGAGGCCAGCTCCTAAGTTTTGCTGCTTCTTTAATGTTTAAAGTGCTCAGACACCAAATAGGATGGAACACCACTGCGAAAATTCACAGAGTGAAGGCTGCGAGGATTGGGAAGCTGAGGAGGCCAGCAAGGAGGCTGGGTGCTGAGGGTTGGATGACTGGTCACCACTATGCCACAGAGGAGTGACAGTCTCCTAAGTCACAAGCTAGCCTTGCCAACCAAACCACAGCTTCCTGACCACACTACCAGTGTGTTGTAACTCACTAGGCGTTACTACCCTTGGAGCAAATAGAGGCCTCGGAGAACAAGGTACAATTGGTGCAGAGCGAAACAAGAATGTACAGCACAGCAGAACCCGTGCACAAACACATGTCAGCAGCCACCGTCTGCACTAGAAACCTACGTTATCAGGTGCATGCTGGCTGCTCACAGGTATTTGGTCCATCAGCAAGCCCTAGACATGCCTCTTAAAGGCAAACACCCAGGCATCAGAGAAGCCATCCCAGATGATGGCACCAGGACCCCTAAGTATGAACCCTGCAGCACAGTCACGAATCTTTGACAACTCGCATGCCATAACGCAAGCATGACAACAGCAATCAAATAAAACTCTCCAGTGAAAAATCAGGACCATTTCCTCATTCTTGCTACTAACTACCCAGACAGCTAATTACCACGGCAGCTGTTTTAAAGAGCCTGGCCTAGAGGTATATTCAACTGCTGTAACACCCATCTGAAGGATCAATGCGGACTTCTGTTTGAATGGACACTTCCACGTTTGCTCTGTACCTTTCAGGGAAACCCAGTAGTGCTTCCACTTCCTGCGCGTGGCCGACTCCACTTTCTTATTCTTTTTGTGCACCAAAAAGTTTTTCACTGCCAGAGCACCGGCTTTCCGTACCGTACCCTGGGCAGCAGTCAGGAGAATGTCTGACTGCCCCGGGGAGCTGAGCGTGCCGCTGCTCTGCTCATCGCTGAGGGCAGAGCCGGCCTCCTCCATGTTCTCACTGTTGGTGGTGCTCATCTCCAGCTCCCGGCGGAAGTTCTCATACACCCCCTGGCGAAGCCCGTCGCCCGTTGAGCTGCTCCCGCTGTCGCTGCCGATGAAAGCCCGACTGGCTGTTGGTGAGTAGCTCGAGTTGGTGGCATTGGAGCGTCTGGAAAGGAGGTCAGTGTCGGTGGCTGCTCCCTCAATCCCACTGTCAGTGAACTCGCTCCCTTCACCCACGTTGACATCCTGGTTGAAAGAGAAAAACAGCTTGAGGTGAAGAGCACGCTAAGTGTTACTCAGCCGAGCATGGCCTGCAAGAGACCCAAAGAGAAACAGAAATTCACAAGACAAACTGCACTTCTTCACATTCCTAGTTTGTCTGGCACTGGAAGATCTCCATATCTTTCTTCTGAAGACAAAACCTCAAAGAAAAGTTACAGCAGGCAGAACTTTCAGCAAAGTTTAAAAAAGACCAAACATACAAACACAATTTCAGGTGGTGTCTTTTCAGCCGTAGCATTTTGGAATACAACACACAGCATCATTTGTTTACATCAGGCTAAGTTAACAGCACTGAGGGCTTTGCAAAACGAGAACATATGGTAGCAAAAACTGCACTGTCGAGAAAAGCAGCAATCGACCTACGCATTTTGGAAAGAAAACATTGGTATTGTACCTTCACACCTACAGATGAAGATATATTTTAGACATCCCAAGACTGTCATTTGGAAATTATATAACTGCAAAAGTACCTTTTCTTTCTGCTAAGAAGTTAATGCATCTGAAATTACTCCTGTATGGTGTTATTTCTACAACCCCTGATAATGGGCCAGAATGTTATTGTGATAGATCCTGCAAAGACCCACAAGAGAAGACAGTTCCTGGTCCCCAGGAACTTGCAATTGAAAGATCAGAAGAGGTAAGAATATGACTGGCTTGAGCAAGAAAGGAAACAGCATGACTGAATTTGGGTTTTGAAAGGTGGTGTGTTGGTGATTCAGCCTGTCCAGTGCAGCATGGCAACTGTCCAAAGGAGAACTGTCAGGGACTTCATAGCAGTTTCGCATCCAAGGGACAAGTAGCCCAAACTAAGAACAGTGACCTAACCATTACCATCTTAGCACACAGAGATGCTTTGATGGCAGCTTTTGAAGGACAAATAAAGGCCAAGCCCTTTAAGTGGAGACAAACCCTATGTTTGATACTTAGGAGAAGAGGAAGAAGATGCAAAGTGTGAAATACAGCCAAAACAATGGGAATTTCAACCTCTACTGTTCCTACACATGAGACTAGTGCTTAATTTACATTATTTAAAAAATAAATAAATAAAGGAGACTCTGCAAAGACGTGGCAGATTGCATTATTAAGCTTGAGAGAGAGAGAGAGCAAACTTCTAGGTGCTGACTTGAGCAGAAGTCTTCTAAGTGGCCGGCCAAAAGCAAGTGCGCAGAAACCAAGAAACCCTCCACCAAGCTCTGCCTGAACTTTTTCTCCTGTGGAACAAGAGCTGGATGAGGAAACTTCAGTGGGAGGGGAGAGGTGTTTCTGAATTTGACTAACTTATAAGGCATTAATTTGTAACGGATGGGCTCGTTCTTTATAAACACTATTTCTCCAGGGAGACCTGGAGTCCAGCTGGAAGAATAACCACTTCCTTCCCCACTCAATGAGCACAGTTACCCTAGTCAGTCTGGTAATTTAATGCAACACGTAGTGACAGACAAGCTGTTCTGGACAGGCCAATATTCCTCTACTCCCACTGCATGTGAATGATTTGAGCAGGGCTTCCCGTAAATGCAGTCATCTGCCCGTACGGAGCAGTTTTAACAACCAGACTTTTTCTCCTGCTGTTCCAATACACTTGTTTTTTTGGAATCCACTTATCCTCCCATTTATTTCACCACTGCAAACGAGGGATATCTACAGAGGGAAATGGGTGCTGCTCAAAAACCACTGTTTACAAAACACCGCTGCGAGTGAAGTTTTGTGCTCTGTCACAAAAAGCTGGATGGTGCAACTTAGGATGACAGTATTCCATATGAGACCCCACACTCAGAGAGCCAGGACTGGCATGGGTGCTCTGCACCCCTACATCTGAGGCACTGCCCCTTTGTCAACACAGCTAACTCAGTGTAACAACAGGGTGCCAAAGAACTGAACCAGACCCCTTGTACTTACTGCAGTAGTCAGTCAAACTAAATGACTGCGTTCTGCATTTTCCTTTCTGAGGCCCTCTTCCTCTGTAAATGTTTTTGAAGGGAGAAAGTGTGTCAGTGGTATAGCATAAACAAATTTGCATTTTGCAGGGAACGTTATGCAACTGTGGCAATGAAAATTATTTGAGGTTTTATCAGATTTTTATTTTAGTAAATGACTTAGGAGATATGCAGTCAGTCCTGTATTATTTTATCCACGTGTATAAAAAGTACAGTTTATTTCAAAATTTCACCTACTGAAACCTTATAAAATATATGTCACTAGCATTGCTTGGTTTAAAAAAACAGCGAGTTACTTAAATGATCAAGTTGAAGGAGCTGAGACTTGTCATGCAGCCGACCAAAGCAACACCAAGGAGTTGGTGCTCCTTAACAGATCCAGGTAATTTTTTCAAAAGCAGAAGCATACCCAGAGGTGCTTCAGCAGAGTGCTGCAATGCAGGCTCTCAAAATTCCTCGTGCCCTGCATGACGCAGTCTTCCTGTGTACCCTTGATGAGACACAGTGTCATTCGCCTCAGTTTCCCAATCCATAAATAGGAACTGTACTCAGTAACTGACATAAGGGGATAACAGCCTATTATTAATTAAATTAACAAAATGGTGAGGATGGAAAAGCCAGAGGCTCATGAGCTTAAATTCTAGCCAACACTGCAAAAGTCTTTCTATGTTACCACAGTGCAAGTGACATGCTGGATGGGTCAAAAGGCATTTTTAGTCTTATGCTTCAGTCTTGCCCTAACCTTCCTGTGCTTGCTGCACTCCCTTTCCCTCTCTGAAACACCCCGTATCAAACATTTCTAACCAACAGATTCAGAAGGTTTGGGGGGGAGGAGGATCTGGGTACACAAAGGTCAGAACGGTTCAAAACTTACAGCCCGCTAATATTGTTCATGCTCATGAATTATGAAATGTAGCATTCACTGAGATTAGCGCTTTAGGAAGTCTGCTGTATGAGATGATTGGTCTACGGGCCCACGGGTTAGTAGGGTTAAGAGCATTCATTATACAGGTCTTTGACTTCTGAGTTCCTGCTGTAATGTCAGCTAGTTCTCATCAGAGGGTATGAAAAGCTCTCAAGAATCAGATTGCATCTGCTGTGGCCGTCTCACAGCGCTATAATCTGCACACTGAAGGGCATTCAATTAAGAGTTCAGCAGAAAGCACAGAGGTTTAGTATTGTGCTGCTGCAGAAATGTGCTGAGGATGAATGGGTAATATTCCCAGGACTAGCAGCAAACCGTAGCAGGGTTTGATCGGCACATCACTGGGGGCACAAAATTACTGCCATAAACTTTCAAATGAGGATGCCTACAGCAGAGCGTCCCAGCTCCCACTGTCAGCAGCACGGCTCCCGCCTATGAGACTGATGGGGACTAAGGCCCCAGCTTTGGGGTTCAGCCTTTGAAGTACCTGCTGACATGGCCACCGCAGGCTAGTGCCCAGATGTGAAATGAGCATTGTGTAACCTTGATGAGACCTATTTAAAAATTACTCACGTTTCCTGCTCAGTTTTTCCAAGAGCCCCACAGGCGATGGCCACGTCTCCTCCAAGGATGACTTATTACTGCTCCACGTCCACAATGGGATGTGCCACAGAGGCTTGCTAATGAAACAGATGTTTCACTCCCTGACAGCAGTTCCAGGTAAAGCTTCTCGAGGCTGACAGTTAACTACAGACACAGCTCAGCCCTCATTACTCACCTCTCTGGCTCCTGCCCAGGTTTTCTGCTGCTCTCTGTCAGGATGCAGACCGGCATGTGCCAGGCACATCACAGGAGCTGGGAGACAGCTGAAGATGGTAGAATGCACATTCCTGGAGCCTGGAGTTTGGGACTTTATGCCCAGAATAAAAGCAACTACCACTAAATTACTCTGGACTTCTAATTATTATTATGGAGGGGCTCCATTTTCTTACTTAAAAAAACAAAAGTTTTATTCCACTTTGTCTAAGATTCAGGACACTGAACCCGATATTTCACACCTCACCAGTGACCTTGTGTTTTGTATTTTCAGCTTGGCAAACAGTTGTTCCCACACAGGGACATTTTTTTGCCTAGATAGACTATCATAGGAACCAAATGCAAGACTGAAACTAAAATCTGTGCAGCCCCACTTAGCCTTCCCCCTGCTGTGTACCTAGCTCTGGGCCTGGGAGGACAAGAGAACAAAGCAAGGGGGAGGTGGAAATCATTTAATTGGTCACACAAAGTACAAAACATGCAGCAAAGAAAGTGTATTTCCTCTGAGACAGAGAGATCAGGGAAGTCGTGGGAATGGCAATTCCTGCAATTTTGCAAACAGAATAGGTCTCAGTCCAAGATGACAACCTGAATAAACAGGGGCTTTGTCCTTTTGATATAAGATTGCACTGTGGAAGGCTGGGAGAAAGTAGCAGAATGACCCCTGGCTGAAGGAGAGAACTAAGCAGGATCTGTGCTACCCTATGCAAGTGCCTAATTGGAGAGTCAGTGACCACAGCTTCCACTAGCATCCTGGATCCCTGAGGTGGCTGAAGATGATGGAACAGAGGTACCATTTCTTACTCTGACAGAGCTACCAAATGGTTGTGAATGTTCTAAGACTATGAAAAGAAGTTCAACAGAGACTAATCAAGGGAAGGGGGGGGGGGGGGAGAAGGTGGAATGCTCCATGTCGGAGCGATGCACCACAGAATTAAAAACTAGAGACAGACTGAATGCTGTCATTGTTAATAACAACAATGAAATGAGGCCCAGCAAGAAGGCCACGTGCCAGAACAGCTAAAACAGCCTTAATAGCATTCAAGTGTAATGAAGTGGAATTATCACAGTCCAAATCAAATGCAGAGATTGGATAAAGCATTAGTGAAAATATGAGCAACCTACTTCTGAATACTCATGCAATGAGCACCTCTACACGTCCACTATGGTCACGTTTGTTAAAAAAGTATTGATAGATTTAGGAGATGCGCAATAAAATTTCTGCTTTAGGAAAAAAAAATTTAAAAATGTCTGCCTTCAGTTAGCAAGGATCAAACAAACATTTTGGGGCAGATTCCAAGAGCCATTGTCCTCTTTTTGAAGCCATTTGGTATAGGCCTCTGCTAGCAAGGACCACTGGGTGGGTGCAGCTTTATCCAGCTTTCTGGTTCATGACTGGACACATGCAGAGTGCTTACAGCAAGCAAGCACTCACCAAACTCCCCAGCAGTAGCACTGTTACATACACTATCAAGATGGTTTGCTGAATCACTTTCTCTTGCTTAACTGGCAGCTGCGATTCACAGATACTTTAGGCACATTGGACTCATTAGGAAACCTTAGACTCCTCTAATGCAGAGTTACTTTTGTGACTAATACTTTCTTCTGAATTAACCATTACATTGAAAGTTGGTAAAAAGTGACTGCCTGTTTTGTTTTTCTTGGAAGGGGCTCCCTCCAGGAGGACACAAATATTCTGTTCCCTGTCCTGTTGAGCAACAGAGCAGTAAGGTGTTGACATTCAGCAACATCCTGAAACTGCACACAACCTGTCTGGTTGCTAGTTATGCAAGTACCACAGAATACGTTTAAAATAGAACGGGTAAGCAACCTGATTGTTTGCATGCTTTTATGTGTCTGGTGTCTCTTTGAAGCTCCCACTAGGAAAAAGGTTGTCCTGATACTGCTTTGCTTTTCTTTTCAGTGTTAAATCCACCCTCATTTGTTGGTTAAAGAGTTCTGTTAAGGTACAGAATGCTCAAAACCAAAATGAACTTATTTCTTCAGAGTTACTTGAACACCCACTAATAAATACATTAGAAGACCTACTCGTCTTGAAAAGAGTCAGAAAGAAAAGATAAATAATATATTTCAGTTGAAAGCTGAGTAGGAAAAATGGGTTTAAAGTTGCAACTGAGAAACACAGAAACAACTCCAAAACTCATTCTGTCTGGAGGAATACAATTCTGAGTTCTGTTAGTAACACACTGCATCATGTCCAATCGTAAAGTCAGATAGATTACAATAACACCTTAGAGAAAACCAGCTAGCATGGTAACAAAGTTTCCTCTCAACCAGATGCTGGGACTTGATACTGAAGAAGGTTTTGATGGTATCTACGGGCATGTATACAACAGGACAATACTGTAGGTGAACTAGCCAGGAGGCTTTGGAGAAATAAACTGAGAGTCACAAATCACCATGGGCAAATGGCAGATTTGCAATGGATTGGTTGGGTCCTGTCTATACTTCAAGGAGGGATCCCAAGTCCGATGAGGAACTGTTACAAGCCAATTGTAATCAGTATGTGGATACCAGTCTGAGATGTAGAGTTTGTTACTTCTAGGAATTCAAAAAAGATCTGATACGTAGAAAAAGATATAGTTTCTACATCTGTGTATTCACCTCTGTGCAGTCACATAGTTGTTCTTCAGATATCTGAAAGGGTCAAAATTAAAAATAGCAATAATATTAAACATTACATATGTTATTAAAGCAGCGTGGAGTAGTTCTACAAGTATGCAGGTTTTTAACACAGTTCTCTGAAATTAAATTTACTGAAAACTTCATTAAAACAAACAAAAAAAAAAGTACTCTGAATGATTATATATGACCATCACCTCAGTTTTATACATGGCTCCTCCTCTCCACATTAGGCTATGATGTTAGAGTGGTGCCTCCAACACAGAGGTTGAGAACATTCTTGGTTCGCAGACCCCATAGATATTTTCCAATCTATATGTGGGACTTTCTAGAAAGATCATCACTGTAGCCCGCTGTGCTTTCCCCCTCTGAGCCTAAGTTTTCTTAGCTGACTTAGATGCCTTAAAGGCAGTCAATAGACATACAGGAACAGTCATGAAAGTACAGCTGTGAGTGTCGGCTGTGAGATAGCAAATGTGGAAAATGAATGTTCCTCATGAAGCTGCGATGGCATCCTGCAGAGTTCTTTAGAGAGTCAGGAAAACACTGTGGCACAAGTCCGTAACCTGTACAATTTGGACAGTGAGTTGAATTTCACATCCCTAAAAGCTAAAGGATTGGGAAAGGGGAACAGGGAGGATGTTTCCATTTTACTTTTTAATAACATGAGAGAAATCCAAGCTTGTGAGATAATGCACAGTTAAGGGACAACAGACCTCTTAACAGGAAGCAGCACAAAGCACTACCATGGGACATGAGCAAAACAACTTTTGCCTGGCTTTAACACTGACTATTATACAGCACATAATACCATGAATAAGAATCAACCCATAATACAGCAAAGCCTCTCACAGTGTGGTCCCGGCACGCAGAACCTTTCAATACAGCTTCTGACACCTGCACAGGTTTGGAGTGGAAGCCCACTTTCCATCACCCAGCAGTTGGAGGAAGTCTCACAGCTCTTGAACACCACATTGTTTAATCTCTCTGTTCCCAAACAATATGCTGGACCCCCCAAAACTTACCTTGCTTTCATCCCAGTGGACCACCCATGTGAAGAAAGTTTCTAGAGGGATTGAGCTAACCATAAACTAATGCAAGCAGCCTAACTGTGCTCGAGTTAAATAAATGGCAACATGCCTAGCCAAAATCCTCGAAGTAAAATACAGGGTTAGGTTACTTTTTGTTCACTTGGTGCCAAGAAGAGGCAATTCTTCCAGTAAAATGCAGCAGAGGGAGTAGAAGAGGGAAAGAGAGAAAGCTGCTAGAATAGCAGCTTGAAATCGAAACGTATCGTCTGGAGGTGTCCACCTGAACAACCACGTAACTTGAGAAAGCAGGGAAATGTCTGCCACCTGGGATGATGACTAGTGATAGGATCACGTGCTGAAGCACTCTGAAAGGAAATGCTGCAAAGAAGCACAGCACTGGAAAGTAAGTACATCCAAGTAAGTACAGTCCAACAAACAGGCAGCTGGGGCAACCTGACTGTGATTTTTAAGTGGAAAAGTACTTGAAACTAAAAACGTGCAGTATATATAGTTTAACAGAGAATATAGTTACAGCCAGTGGTGCAAGCTCTTCAAATGACAAAGTCCTGCTGTTTAAAAAAATGACTGAATGGAGCTAGATCAGATGTCAGGACTGCTAATTTGCTTTCCATTGGCTTCAGACCAAGAGTCAAGAAAGAAAAACAAACTAAAATCTTTGAAAGAATATCAAAACATTTGCCAACAGAGACCAAAACACTCATTTTCACATGCTCCTTTCCATCACAATACTGGGGCAGAGTTGCATGCTCTGAAGGGAGTGCCTGCTGTTTGCTTTAAAATATCCTGAACAGGCAATACCTGTGTTAATGTCATCCATCTGGCAGTGGCAGGTCAGGTCCGAAGCCCCCTGTTCAAGCTTTCCTCCAGGCTCAAGCTGAAGCTGCTTCCAGTTCCCCAGGCTACAGAAAGCCCATTTGATTGAGCCAAATGGGTCTGTCATCCGGAGGCACTGAGACCTACAGCACTGACTGTTGCATGCCCTGCATAGGGAATCAGCAGGACCAGCAATGTGGATTCACAGGCTGCCTATGCTGGCATACACTTAGGCTTCTGCCAAAAGCAGTGGTTATCCCTTTCCTCCTAGCCCTAATCCCATCACTTTCTTTAAGTCAGTGCCCTGTGGCTAGCAGCTGAGAAAAGAGATGCTGTTTTCTAAGGGCTGGTTTGTCAGTGTTGCTGGCTAAGCCATGTGCTATGGTGGGAGTGAGCCCACTGTGCTACCCAAGCTCAACCATCCGATTCAAGGACCTCTGCCATTCTGAGATTTGGGTTGTGGCTCAGGCTCTACCTTAGACCTCTGGAACAATGTCAGCCTGGAAGGCACCACAGCACTGCACAAACAAGGACTGCAATCACTAAGATGCACGCTCCAAGAGAAAAACATTAACATCTTACTTTTAGGCATTTATTAAACTATGTGTCATTAATTACAATTTAATGACACACGACTTCACCGCAGCCTGTCTGTCTTGGACTCCGTGTGGAGTCAAATGACTAATACAAAATTATTTGGGTCAATTTGATTAAGAATCACATTTACGTTGCAAACAGTGATGTTTTCCAAACTTGGGGCTGAAATGTCCAGAAATACTTTAACAAGAGCAGAGCTTCAATTGCTGGAGATATTCCATTCGGGAAAGTGATGACCAAGGAGGGCCATAACAGGAGGCTGTAAGGTCAGAAATGTTATGTAGAGAGTGAACAGGATGCAGGGAAAGCCAAAAGCAGAAAATGATTTCAAAAAAGGGAACTCATGGGGGACAGGTCAATCTGACAGTCTTGGATGCATTCCTTGCTCAGGAAGCCTCAGATTGCTAGTTTTCTGGGATCAGGGAGAATGCCCTCAAGGAAAGTTCACTCTGTATTCTCCCAGTTTCCTTCTTTCTTTTCCTGAGCACTGAGGATCTGGGGAACAAGATACCAGGCTGGAGGGAGCTTGACCCAGTGTGGTCCTGCTACATTTTGAGGCTATATATTCTCTACCGCAAAACCATTTGTGAAGAAGTTTCACACAACTTAAACAGAAAAATGTCAGCTCTCTGGAGTTCAGCCATCCTGCAGAATGTAATGAAATACTATAACCTGTCATAAAACTCCCCGAGATGGTAAAAAAATAATATCAGCTGGAAAGATACTCTGAATTATTTTTAGACTGGTTTCTGTGTATATCCTGATCTAGTTTCCACTAAAACTGGTTTTATCCCCTGCATATATCTGCAAAACTTTATACACGGGATTTTTTTATTTTTTTTTTAAAGATTTGAAATCCCAAATTCCTTCAGGCTACCTAAAGAGGCCTAAAAATAGCAATAAATACAAAAATCTTTACAAGGGGGGATTTAATGCGCCAAGGACATAGTCTGGCACTGGCACTGAAGCACTCCCAGCTTCCAAGTGAGAGAGGAAGTTTGTTCCCCAGCCCCCTGTTCAGTTCACAACAAATGCTGGACTGAAGATGCTGTAAAAAACATTTGCTTTCCCTGCAGAGCTGAAGAACATCTTGCTGGTCCTTCTCAAAAGTTATGTGATAAACCTGGACTGCACGATTGTAACGTTAACTGAGCTTTCTGTAAGAAATCATAAGCTGTACTATAAAGCTCAGGGGAATGAGCCTCCAGAGAGGATAGAGGCCAATGTTTTAATGCCTAAGTGGTCCAGCAAGAAGTGCTTTGGCATTTCTGTTTGGATCATGGTGCACACAGGAGACATACCATGCAGCTAGTAAAATACCTTCACATAAGAGACAATACACCCATAGCTTCTACTCCTAGTTTTTTAACTGCTAAACAAGTACCAGTGCTGAAAGCCCAAGGAGGTCTCAGGTTTTGGTCCAGGGGAGAACACAAGATGGGCTTGGAAGTGGCACTAAGCCATATCTCAGAGTTTCCCTTCCATAATTGCACCCTGAGACTCTAATGAGAGCTCTTAACAGCAGGAGAGTATGAGGTTACAGTTCCCCTGTGAACACCCTCCCAAAGGAGGAGGGAATCTCCAGCATGCATGTGTTTAGCTGTGAGCAGGACACAACAGAGCCATTTCACAGAAATCTGGATCCCAACTAGTCAGCTGTAGGATCCTGGGGATCTCACAACCCACAGCCAGAACAAGCTGTATCCAACAGGAGGTTGTGTCTCTTCAAGCAAAAATGGGTGAAAATGTCAGCCAATTAAGCTTTTCCCACCTACATCACATCAGCTCCAAAAGCCAAACCAGGATCCCAGCAGAGCTCTACGGGAAGTCTCACTTCAGCCAATCTAAATCCTTAATGTTAAAATGTTACAAAAAACAGAACTGCTGCGTGGGAGCACCAAAGCCACTCTGTGAATATTAATCGCTAGCATATATTGAATGTAATTGTCTCTCCAATATTAAAAGGCTTTCCCTCTCAATTAGTGGAAAGTGACTCCCACAGTTCAATTTAAGGTTTAAATTTGGAAGGAAGAGATTTTCTTTTTCTTTTTCTCTACCTTTAATGTAAGCCATGTACTTCCAGAAAACCAATGGATAAGGCATTACACCAAAATTTGTAGAGCTGTCCATACACGTCCAGCACGTCCATACTATGATACAACCAAGCTTGTTTTCCAGCAGCTCTGGTCAGTACACCACAAAAACTGAAAGCTAATGATAAGGGAGTCATTAAGGATGTGAAGCCCATTGAAAAAGCATTGAAAGCCTGGGCCTGGGAGAGGCAGAAGGAAACAATTCCCAAAGTTGTGCTTGAGCACCAGCAGGCACAGGCCAGTGCAGTGCCAAGGAGCACAGTAACAGCTAAGCAGTAAAGCCAATAGATCTACATCTGAGCTTGCACCTGTATGCTGGGGTAACCATCATGCTCTTCTTCACCCTAGTGGTGTCATGTGAGTGAAGTGCTGAGATGTTTTCGGACTGGGGACAAAGTGCAAGGACAGGTTGGTAGCTTCCCTCTTCTCACCCTATCCAAAATCACCTACTGAGCTTTACCAGGGAACCCATCCTTTTATTTTATGTGCAAATTTGGACTTCCTTTTCACTCAAACACATAATGACAGACACTGCCCCATTCTTGCTAAAGGTAGGTTACATCTAACATGATTTCAGTACTGACAAGTATCTTATACTTACTCTATGCTGCTAGGATTAAAGGCTTGGAAGGAATATTAACTTCTCCAAAGCATTAATTTTCTTGATTTTATTTGTGGTAATGATCAGTGCCAAGCCTCCTCATAGCCACTGTTTGTCTCCAGGCTCAGGAGATGCACCTAGTGAAACCATCCCACAAAGCCATTTCCTTGGGTATAGCTGAACATGGTTCGCAAATTCATGACTTTCACTTAAGTTCCTCAGAGGAATTTTCTTAATAGCAGGATAGACACCCAGAAGAAAAATAAGTGCTTCACTTATCACCAGTGACACTGCTCCCCTTTTCTTAAATACACTTGAAAGAGTGCTGTAGGCAGCATTGCACCTAATAATCTTTCATGAAAGCTGTTACGTTCAGGGCTTCCAAATAACATCTTGCTTTTGTTGTTCTCCTCTTCCTTTTTATCTTGCACTGCCTGCACCAAAGGGTTTATGCGCTCTCCCTGTAAAAATACTTCCAAAAATAAAGGGCTGATTTGGAAGTACAAAGCTGCTGTTGTGGGACGCTGCAGCATCTGTTTTAGCGTGTCATCTTTATATTTAGAAGCAGCATATCCCCACAGATCAAGCACAGCCGGTAAGTCACTCAGCAACCCCTTCCCATCAGCTCTCACAAGTCGGTGCCAGCCGACGTCCTCCCTCCAGCTGCAGGGGGGGCTCCTCTTGCCTTCCCACAGCCCTCTGCACAGAGGCAGCCCCGCACCTACGCCACGGCACGCTGCCACCTTACTCATGCTGTTGAGCCTTGTCTCTTTCTCTCTAACATTAGTGTCCTGATGAAAGCTCAGCCCATTGGCAAGACAACTGCAGGCCTCCAACCTTGATGCTTTTTTGCAACGTGCTGCTTTTTCTTTTTCTGGGTCACGCGGTGCGGTGCGTATGCCGCACGGCATCTGTACGAGAACATGCTATAAAATCAGAGGAGCCACTGAAGCGTGCAATCTAGCACACAGCTCTGACCTGTGCAGTCAGACTGCTTTGTCTGTGCCCCTCAGCCATTTTTCTAAGCAGATGCCCACAGCTAGAAAATAGTTGACATTGAAAAATGCCAGAGAGCCTCTTCTATGAAGCAGCTGGAGCTCTGCTCTGAGAAGGTTCAGCAAGTAAACTAAATGAAGTTAAAACAAGCACAGCATTCCTACAAAGTGTTTGCCACATGTGAGCTGTACAGGTGGTCAGGATTTGAAAACCCTTTCTCCACCCCCCTTTAAGAGCAGTCTGCTCTTTACAGAATTGCTGTTTGCAGCACCAGGCAGCTGTGTAACTCAACCAGGCAGAACACAGCAAAGCAGGACAAAACACAACGCAAGCCCAACAGGAGCCATCAGAACAAAGGTCGCACAAATACTGTCTGGAGGGCAGAAGGGGCAGCAGATAGGGAAGCTTGTCTTGGCTCCTTGCTGCCTGTAATGGATGATGGCTACGATGTCCTCCAAGGCTAGAATCAGCATCTTCTCCACACACCCTCCATCATTCTTCAGTCTGCAGCAGGTGAACAAAGCAGCTCACAGCACTGGCAGTCTCCTCCAGAGACCACTGTTAGTGGGTGATGCTTTGCACAGATGTGAACACTATTAATTAAAAGAGTGAAATTTCAGCCCAGCAAGCATTTATAATGAAGTGGAGGGGAAATACTCGCAGATTTCTCCTTTGCTTTCAACCATGAGGAGTACATGTGTGCGTGCGTGCAGGAGGGGGAGAGGGGCAGAGAGTGCAGAGAGGGCAGAGAGGGGAGAAGCAACGTGTGTGAGCTCCCAGGCAGAGTGATCGGTTTTGGCAGCTACCCTGAAAGGAAAAGGCACCGTCAGCTCTGTAAAATACACAAGAACATCTTTACTGGCAATCTTCTCCAGAGATTGCATAGAGTAGAAAAGGCCCAAATAGAGCTGCAGAGAAGGAACGCTGCACTGATGTATCAAAGCCACCTCCTGAGACTGTTTGGTTCAACTCTCGCCTGGACACAGTCCCCTGTTGCTGCTTCCTGGAACAGAGGTGTTGAACAAAAACAGAGCCTGGAGGAACCTGGAATACCTTTATCTACAGAAACAGCCTGGCAAATACTACAGGCTTCCCCTTTTATGAGAAAAAGATGGCCTTACCTGAGTAGTTTTTGCCCTCCTGCCCTGCATGCTGTTACTATGGCTCATCTGTGGGTTGGTGGCTCCTTCTGAAAGGCAATGGGACTTCCTGCAGGGCAGCGTATTGTAGTTACTGTAGGAAGGCGCATCCTCGGCAGCACCAGATGCCATCTTATGGCTGCCAATGTCTGGGATGTCAGACACTAAATTCCGGCAGTACCCTCCAAAAGCATTGCGTGGGCCCCCATTTATTGTAGCACTTGGGGCTTTGGGGGAGTACAAGTCACTCATGGAGTTAGCACGCTGGCAGCCAACCAACTGCTGGGGGCTGCACTCAGCCTCCGTTCCCCGGGCCGTCTCAACGTCCTTCTCTTCGGCCAAGCCCAGGATTTCCTCATTGCTTGTCAAATGCTCCTGGCTGAGGTCAGAAAGTGAAAACTCCAGGCTGTCCTCCCGCCAGATATCGGCCGATTTGGAGCGTTTCTTCTTGAAGCTGGCTGTCTCCACGAACCTCGTCCCGTTTGGCGCGTACCGGCGCAGCCTCCCGTCGCCTTCAGCCAGGAATGGTGTTTCCTCTCCATACAGCCGGCTCTCCTCAGAGTCGGGCATGCTCTGCACAGAGGCTGCGGTGAGCACAGTACTGCTGTCCATGCTGGGCGTAACAGAGGAGTCGGTGTGGTAGGAGACGGGCCGCAAGCCCATGTCCACACGGTCCACCCAGATTGGGCTCCCAAAGTCCTCGAGGTTGGCCTCCTGGGTAAAGGGCTCCAGACCGTTCTCTGCCAGTGACTGGGGGATACTGGGGGTGCTGCTGGAGCGGGTGCTCACCTCTGAGTTCCTGTGGATAATTTTGCCAGAAGAAGCGTGTCGGGTCCGGCGAGAAGCTTTATTGGTGAGGCGAAGTGAACGTGAGGTGTGCTTGCGGCCCAGGCTGGCGTGCTTGTCTCCATAGAAGGCATGCTCTACGTTTTGGCTTTCCGCGTTTCCCATGGCTTCACAGTCTGCAAGGGGAAAGATCAGGGACCATTAAAGTCAGCAAGGCTTGCTGTAGCAGCGGTTACAGTAATTCAACAGTTCAACAATTAATTAAGGGAGCTGGCAACTGTACCAGCTCCTTACACTTACAAATCAGATAAATCAGTACAAAGAAAGAAGGCAGATCATTGCTATGCCAGGGTGAATGATGAGCGTAGAAGAGGGAAGGACTGAACCTTGAATAGTGGTCTGGTCTGGAGCCAGTTTATCAGAAGGTACACTATTAATCTCAGCCACGCACATGCTTACTTGACTACTGATATTAACTAATCCTTCACAATTCTAGCCAACAATATAAATTCAAAAAATCAACAAGTGGATAGGCATTTATCTGCATGCAACGAGACACCAAAAAGTAGAAGGACAAACTTCTTTATTTGAGATTTCGCTTTTTTTTTTTGCTAGGAACCACAAGTTGAAGCACCAAATAGCAAAGTACAAATTCAACTATTTGTTAGCAAGCTAATGATAGGTTTGATTTCTGGAATAAAATACAGAGCAACATTAATCAGGTACAAAGATCCCCACACAAGAGAGCTGTATTATGAAAAATACATTATCATGAGTGACTCAGACTATACAAAAATAACCTTTCCTTTCTCCTCACTCTGAAGCAGATAGCTAGATCTAAGTACTTTGATCTAGCAAAGAGAAAATCAAGCTGGAAGATAGGAACTGGGTTTCTGTCCCCTTCTCCATATCCAGCCTCCTGCATTATTAAGTTCTGCACGCCCCTCCCTGAAACGGGTTTCCCATCTAGCAGATGGGAGTCATGATCTGGATTCAGCCTTGGAAAACACTGTGAGATCTGTGCTCTCACTCAACAAATGTCAGAAATATTTTTTTAGTAGTATTGGTTCCTTCTGAACCAAAGAGCAAGACGAAGAGCAAGAAAAGTAAATGCTAAAGTACATGGCCATTCAAAATTAAATAGGAGGGATCCTGAATTACACATAAGACAATTATATTTAGATAAATAGTCCATTAATCTTTAACAGAAATTCCAAGACAAAGCTTCCTCATTTTAAGGTACTTCTATTAGTCTGGGTTGAAAAAAAGAACTCTGTCTTGACAGTAAAATATTCTGGAGGTTCTAATTTCTCTAGGCAATTTCTTCTCCTTTAACAGGACATGCCAATGAGTATTGAGCCAAGTATTCACAGGCTGAATGTGCCCATGCGTGCTCCCTCACTATCTAAATATACAATATCACTATTGCATGAAACTGAATTAACCCTACATGAAATACACCAAAAGCAATGAATTGACTGCGTTAAACGTGGGCACAGCAGTTCTGCCGTAGGCTGCTCTGGATACGTAGAGTGGAACTCAGCTTATATAGTAACATTTCTGAAAACAAAGGACAACACTACTTAGTATTTCTGCCCAGCTAGGTAGGTCGCATCTGAGGCTAAAAGTCTGCTCAGTGCCAGAGCAATGGGCGCCTCCAGAAATATCTGGACATTTCAGTATCTAAAGTAAATATAGTCACGTGCCAAGGAAACCATACCAGGAAATACCCTGCGTCTACTGAATGTAATGGCTGAACTCCCATTGACTGTCACGAGACTTGGTTATCATGTGTCGTTTAGAAAAATAAATGTGCTGAACAGAGAGTAGGTTTTAATCTAAAAAAAAGTAACAGCATTATAAATCCCCAGGCAGGGTTTATTATTCCTTAGAAGCTACAGACCTCTGATATGGACTGGACAGAAAAAAGAACATCAGCTGGCTACTTCTGAAGTACTTTAGAGCACAAAACCTGCATTTTGTTCTCCACACTGATGCCTAAAGCCAGACCTCAACACTCCCCCTCTTGCAAAAGAAACTCTCCTGGGGTAATACTTTTAGCTGCTTTGATTCCGAAATTCTTACTAACCATACTTTCATTTGAAAGGATTTCCACTAGCTGCAAAGCACATCAGACCATGCAGTCATTTTTCCCTCATCTCCAGCAATGAAACCATCACTTCAGTATCTATTTAAGGAGAAAAAGCAATTCTAAAAGTTCTCTTGAAACCATGACAAATTAAACGAGAGGCTCTTTACCTTTTGATATGGAGCTGCAGAAGGGCAGGAGTGCCCTAGCGCACTGCACAGCCAAGCACACTTGCTGATGAAAACACTGTGCTGCAGAAAGCAGCACTGTGCCACCACCTCGAAGTAGAATCCATGCACACCAGGCAGAATGACACCAAACCAAAAAGAAGCAGCAGCCCAGGCTGCATCCCCAGCCAGAAAAGGCTCTCCTGGAAGGAGGAAAATCTTTCCTCCACAGAGCAGACGGCTACAGGAATGTTTACTGAGCAGTTTCACACAATGAGAAGTATCTGCTAGATACCTGTGAGAAGTGCCAGACTTCAAAGTAAATAGCTGTCCCTTTTTAATTCTATGTATTGGCGCTTTAGGTGAGGATGCCTTTGCAAACCCTGCAGACAGCTACCATCCAGGTGATTAGCCCAGAGCTTGCTCCTGCACGCAGAGTGAAGCCTTACCGCAATCCCTCCATCTTCCCCAGCTATATGCTGCAGGTTGACATGCATGCAAGTCCCACTAGTTTTCAAGAGTTGCCCCCAAACCAGTTCAGGTGTTTATAGGATCTTGCAGTCAAGTTCACCAAAATGGGAAAAATTAAACTCAGAAGAAAAACAAAAGATTATTTTTAAAGCTTAGTTTTGCTGGGGTAATGAGCTGAACGCATGTGCACCAGCACCAGCACAAAGAAGCCCACCTGCAGATGCAGTGAGGACAGGCAGCATGGCTGTAGAGCCATGTAGGAGCCAGAGGAGGGGGGGAGAAGGTGGCAGGGGCGGCCGTGGTGCAGATGCAGTGTCCTCAGCTAGCAGGAGTGAGGCAGCAGACACCCTGGGGCAGAAACGCCTCCAACTGCTCCAGCCACAACTGCCAGATGCTGCCTGTCTACGGCTTAACTGAATTTAGCACACTCAATGAAAAAAATCTGTGTCAAATTAAGAAAATGAGTCATATTAATGGGTCTTGCACATAAACGCTGATAGGACAAAGGCTCCCCTTGTTAGCTCGCCTGCCTGAATCCAAAGGTGACCATTAAAGACCTATTGAGGTACCCACAGGATACTACATAAATCAAGTGTGACACGTCTTGATGCTTTAAACAGGTTTGTCAAGCATGGCCAAGGATTGCGACGTGTCAAAAATCTGTTCTGAATTATTCTCCAAAGCCAGCAGAGATTAGTGCACACAGACCATTATCACAAGCAGAACCAGTTGGAAATTTTTCAGCAGAAAATGTCGATTCATCAAAACCCAAATTTTTTGTGGGAATAGACAGGTTTTGATGAAAGACTTCTCCATTCCAAGAGGAAGACACATGAAAACCCAAGCAGGGAGACAGGCACGTCTCCTAGAGGAGATACCAGCTCAGTGACTCAGTCACTTGCCAAAGAAGCAGAAGATCAAGATCTGTATCTGCAGCCCAAGTGAAGCAAACAAGGGGCTGTGACTCTGTTCCTCCACATCCTCAAGGGGCAGCCTGACCATCGAACTATGACTGCTCTGGGAAAGGGCTCCCTCTCCTACAAGATTGGTTCCATCCTGGTTCAGAATAGGGAAAATATCAGTCATGGAAGTCCAGGAAGGACCAGGAAGGTCTGTCTATTGCACACCGATAGACAGTACATTTTTTTTTTAATTATTTTTATCATGGAAAACAAAGACTCAGTATGTGACTGTGATATCAACATTAGGATATCACCAGGGAGAACAAAAATTCTGCAGCAAATCTTTGGAAAAAACAATGCTCCTTCTATCAACTGCCCTACACAGACTGGTTGAACTCTAGCTGACCTGCTGAGTCTTTGCTGGCTGAGTCATATAAAATGGTTACAGATAAAGAAGATCATATTCCAAATGACCACTGATGATGGTCCCATCTAAGAACACCATTTCATTTGAAATCTGTAATTTTTGTTTCTCTTCCCTTCTCCTCAATATTAAGTATTCCTTAAAAATATTACGAAGCCAAAATATTTGTTCAAAGTAAACCTATGTTACTAACTCTCCAAATTCCAAAAAGTTGGGCCTTTAGATTCCAGGAGAAAATCTGACATATTATTAACTTTCAACCAAATTTGAAGCACCTCGCAAGACAACAGATTGCCAATTTAAATTTAGATTTCTAGTAGGAGGCCCTGGTGACAAATCTGTATTTTTCTCCTGGAGCGAAGCTTGAAGGTTGTGAGAACCAGAACAATGATTAAATCCACAGTGAGCAATGATTCTACAGAAATAAACTTCTGCGCAAATCTTCCAGCCAACAACAAAGATTTTTACTGAACTCACAAGAACCACACAGAAAAATGTACAAGGCTAATAACCAAGTGCAAACGTATATATTTTATTGTAATCAACGTGTGCTTTTTCAAAAGGGCAAGAAGGAGACTGAAATTCTACAGTATGTCTTTGAGTTTCCCAGAAACTCCAACAGTATATTTAATTGTTTTCAAATAAGAGCCTTTTAACCAGCCATTTCTTTTTTGTAAGCCGTTCTCGTATATGCTAAAGCATGGGATGGACTCCAAAAAGGCCCTGCAGGCGATTCCAATCAGAGGAGGAGAGAGGAGAGAGGGAGGAAGGGATGTCATCAATAGCTGCTTGATAGCAATTCAAATGCCTTTGTATTGCTAAATGGGTGTAACCATAAACCACATGCAGCTTATCCAATTTTTCCCCTCCCACGAACCATTATACAAAAACAGCAAACTCCTCAAGAAAATGTATGGACACACATGTACCTTCCAAGGCAATACTGGTATCCAGCGCAACCTTCCCCAAGAGAACTGTGGCATTTAGAGGTATAGAATTGCAAATGATACCAAAATGAACAGTTACTGGGATTGCAGAAGCTGTCAGCACCTGCCACTCAGCGCCTCCATTACTCCCTCGTCAGAGTCTATGACTATATGCCAAAAACCTGGGGAGAAAGAGGGGAGAAAAAAAAAAAATCAGACAAAGGGTTAGCAGGAATGGCCACACAGGAGGACATATTCTGCCAAGTCCTATTATCATCACTTACCTAGGAAACATTGTTCAATACAGCATGCAAATGCCGTGTTTCAATTTGAATGATACAATCTGATGAGAGTAGAATAAAGGAAAAGCCCAATCAGATGCCTTGAGCCCAATAAACAGAGCTCCTCATCCTGACACTTTTTGCAGTACAATTCCCTGAAGAAATGAAGGTGCCCTGCAAAGGAGCAGTCAGAGCAGAGCACACACCTGTGCCTGCTGCCTGGACAGGGCTCACAGAATCACAGAATTGTAGAGGTTGGAAGGGATCTCCAGAGATCATCGAGTCCAACCCCCCCTGCCAAAGCAGGTTCCCCATAGCAGGTCGCACAGGTCGGCATCCAGGCAGGTCTGGAACATCTCCAGAGAAGGAGACTCCACCACCTCCCTGGGCAGCCTGTTCCAGTGCTCCGTCACCTCACTGTAAAGAAGTTCCTTTGCACATTTGTGCAGAACTTCCTATGCTGCAGTTTATGGCCGTTTCCCCTTGTCCTGACATGGCCTCCAAATATGGCCTCTCACAAAGGCACCCTCTGAGGGACACAGGCTTAATCTCTGGAGGCAAACCACCCAAGAAAGGCCTGAAACCAAGAGATCCCAGACAACATGCCTCTGTGCCGACAGCCTGATTTATGAAAAGGGTAGTAATCCCAGCAGTGATTTCATTAACATTTTTCAAGGACAAATCAGAGGCGTACGGCAGAGCGTTTACATGCGTTTTTGTGCACGGTGAAAAGCTCTTGGGGTTAATTGCACCCACAAAAGCGTGGATACAAGAGACAGCCTGTGCCTACCTAGGCCTTAGGCCAGTCATCAGAACAGTCCTGAAGTCACATAGGTGCTCATGCACAAGCCCAAGCAATTTCTTAGCTCGGTATGACTGGAAGACACACAGGGACCGGTCCTGTAGGCACCACAAGCCCACCAGAGGAGCCAGGGCTCTGCCCACACCAGCTCCAGTCACACAGCTGCTCCTCCATGGCCCTGCAATAGTGTCAACAAAATGCCGCAAGCCCAGCTGTACAACTTACACATACCTCCAAAAGACTCAAGAAAAACAAAACAAAAGGCTTTGGATGAGATTACCGATGCCTATCAGGTTATTAGAGCTATCTGGTGGGGAAACTGTGATCCCCATTTGGCTGGGTTCTCAAAAGAAATGAGCGTCATCGGCTCCTTTCCAAATTGAAAACATTTGCGTTTTCTTTTTCCTCCTTCATGTTCCCCTCTCTGTTCCCCACCTCCCCCTCTCCCCCCAAGCTATTGGTTGAGTTCTGTCTGAAAAGCGGTTCATGAATTGCTCAGGAGCTGACAGAAATTAATAAAATGAAGCTCATTTATATTGAAATGGACTCATTATCATGCCAGCTGCCAATAGTTTATAAGTCAGGAATCTTGCTGACAAACAAGGTCCTGCAGGCAAGAGGCTTTCCACCTGCATCCACCGCATGACGGATAATCCTATGAAGTACATTCCTCACCTCCAAAGAAATAGGATTTGTGATAATCTTTTTTTCAGATCTGTCTGCTGTGGCCACAGAAAACGTGTCCAAAAGAGGAAAAATACAGATGTGGCTGAGCATTTATCAGGTTTTCCATCATGAAGTGGTTTTTGAGGAGTCTGTAATTCAGTCAGAAAGATCTGCTCCAGCCTGAAGCCAACTCTGCTCACTTCTGCAGAATACTAGCCACAATGTGCCCTGCTCCACACACTGCTTTGCTCCTCCAGTGTAAATTATCCTCTGCTTCTACCCATGCTCTGCATCAAAATTTAAATGAATTGCCTTGTTTGTTAAAAAGGTGGAAAGATCCAAAGTGGAGACCCGGAACTGGTAGCTGAGTGATCCAAATTCTCACTAAGCTCTACAGCATCTGAAGGGCTGGCAACATCCACTGCAAGAACAATGACTGTTCATGCACACACGGTTCCTTCAGAAGATTATGTTTCCTTTCTGAAAATGATTGTTCCTATTAACTTCTTCAACTTGGAGAGACTTTCTCAAATGAAAGCAAGCTGCACCTTTCAAGGAAAACATCAGGTTTTCATATTTATCTTTGCCTGTCATTAACACGCACTGCAATGGTCCTCATCTCCACACTCTGTACTTCACCCCAGCAGCCCCAGCTCTCCTGCTCAGTAGCTCTGTGGGTCCTTCATGTGGAAGCCTTCAATGAGGTCTCCCCTCACACAAGCCAACAGCCAAAGGGAAGTCCCTGAGGCAAAAAGGGATGTATGCTCTCCTCCATGAGGAGAAAAGACAGAAGCAAAAGAAGCAAAATGGTTTGTTACAGCTTGCTTCCCAAATCCCTCGCAGGATTTGCTTTAGGTGTTCCTGGACACTTGCTATGCAAGCAGAGCCTGATCAAGGGGCAGCTAACTGCATGCTCAGATTACCAGTATCTCACAGCAACTGCTCGCAGAGCTGACAGACAGCTGCAAGCAGGCACGCTTGGAACAGCCCACCTCATTAGAAAAGAACCATCAGAGGAAGATTTTCAATCTATGCTCGATACCAAACATTCAGTCTTAGAGCCGGTTCATGCAAACGTGCATGCACAAACAGATATATGTACACATCTATGATGCATGTGTGCATGCATGTATGCTAATGCCTACATATATCAGTGCAACTCCTTGTTCTTTGAAGGCTTGGAAGTAGCACAGCTGTATTTATTTCATAGCCACAAAACAGTGCCTTGAAAAATCAGGCCAAGGAGTTCCCACAGGGCTCAGAACACAGCAGCTTAAGTCAGTTCAAACTGAGGGAGCTTGCAGCAAGCCACGATGAATGGATTAAATGAGAGCATAGTAAGGAAGAAGAATATATTAAAGGAGCACCTAGTTATTCATCACATCTGCTACCTGTGATTCTAGGTACAGCAAAGAGAGTTTTGACTTTCATATGATGAGTTTACAAAGACAGAAGACTAAGGAAAAAACATCAGCACACTTGCTTTCTTTCTGTTTGCAGACACTCAGCATGAGCTTTAATGGATGAAAAATATGAAAGCTACAGCTTTCTAAAAGCCTCCTTTTCAAAGCAGAACCTTTCCTGTCCAGCAAGGAAAAATTAGCATGCAGTATATCTCCTTGTCCAGCAAACACGAAAAGCTGGCTAGAAGAACGACAGCTCTCCTTCAATTCTATTTTTACTTTTCTATTTTATGCTGGGTGGTTTTGTCAGATTCAAAATGCAACTGCAAATGTGAGACCAGTTAGTCATTACACAAACCTTCATCCAGCTTTGTGAAGCCCTCACACATTCTACTGCAAAACACCAGGATGGATATACATCGACAGGAAACAGCAGTCATTTGATACAGAAAATATTTAATGTTAATCAGTACCTTTGGGCTGTATTCTCCACCCACTATCCAATCCTATTCCAAACCACTGTAGCTTCAGTGTTCGATCCTGCCTACTGAAACGGTGAATCACGTTACTTGTAACCGGAGGCCATATTTTGTTAGCCTTTATTACCACTTGTTAACATGAATTGCTGCCAAAATCAATGGTGGCATCTACCCTGAGAAGAAAGTAAATGCTCTAGCATGCTCCAGGGTCCTGCTGCCCTGACAGTTCTCTCCTCATCCTGTATTTCTGAGCTGCCCTTGGCAAAACAAAACATAGCAACCCACGGGAGATGGATGTACAGATAATGGATGGATGGATGGATGGATGGATGGATGGATGGATGGATGGATGGATGGATGGACTGGATGACTGGCTGGGTAGGTGGATGGGAAAGAGGCAGGCGGTAAGAAAGGTGGAAAGAAAGGCAGGAAGGCAGGAAGGCAGAAAGGAAGGAACAGAGGGAGGGAGGGAGAAAGGAAGGGATGAAGGAAGAGAGGTTTCTGTAAGACCAGATCTTTGAGGTGGCTTCCTGTGATGAGGGTACATACCTGAGATCAGAAATTCTCCAAATTTTCTTGTTCTCAGCATAATCTCTGAAATAAGTATGATGTCACTGAGCTAAGAGCCCGACTCTAGTGGATTGCAGAAGCTGGTTGACTTCTTTTAAAGTAGTTAAAGTCAAATATACTCCTCTTTGTGTTTTCTTTACATAAAATGCCATATAGGCTTTTTGTTTGTGAGGAAAATGAATTTCAAACCAACTACTTCTTATGCTATGTGTCAAAAAGAACTCCTGAATCTGTAGTCAGATGATGATGACCATGCAGACAAGGCTGGGAGGGATGTCCACACATCTGCTAGAACTGGCCAGCAGTGCTGGAATTGCAAAAACTCTTCATAACCACCTCACTAACACGTACCATTTGCATCTGTCATAGTTAGGAGAACAATGCTGTGTGATCGCTCCAGATGAAGAGGAGGGGAAAGAAAAATAAACCCACATTCTCTTTGTACAGAGTTCATAATGAAAAGATGTGGGAAGCCTTGTTCCTCAAGCTGTAGCACCACACCTATGAGAATTTCTAAGGAAGGGATGAAAAAAGAAAGAGAGAGGAAGGTCTGTCAGGAGATGCGCAATCTCTGTATAAGCGACAATCATCCCCAAATCACAGCTAAAGAAGACAAAATCATAGGCATGGCACTGACAAAGTACCTTGATAATGCACTAACAGAGCAGGCAGCCAGCCCAAGGGGATGCTCCCTATTCAGGGTTTCTATATTTATACTAGGGGATGCAAATAACTGACCCAGTTGCAGGTTTGTTTGTTTTCTAATCACTTTTACAGGTATCTTATGTGTTTTCAATCTTTCTCCTTCCCTTTCCTTTCATTTTTAATGGTGGGAAAATCCCCCTTTCTTCCCTTCGGGAAATCTGCAAGGATTTACACGTTGAAAGAAAAAGGCAAAGCAGGGAAAAAGGATTCTAATTTCAGATCATCAGACATAAGCAAATCTATGGGAAGCCAACAGGGCAACTCCCTGGAGCCGAGGGGCAGGCTAACAGCAGCTTGCGTGCAGGGTGCTGGGAAGTTGGGGGGAGGGGGTTTACAGCCTGCCCTAGGGCAGTACGAGTGGCACAGAGCTACACAGTGCTGCAGGGCAAGCAGGAATTTGCCTAGCCTTCGTGGAGGGAGAGAATGAGAACAGGAGCTGGAGCTGGAACGACTGTGTATGCATTTATCTGCTACTTAAAAAAGGAAAAGAACGCCCAAAATGCAACTGAAATAAAAATAAAATGTGGCTTGTTTATTTATCTTAAGGTTATACACTATTGTTATTATTTGACTGAAATTCACTTTTTGTTCACGCTAATGGAACAGCAAACTGCAGATGCACAATGAGGACAGGGCATGCCAAATTCATTAAAAAAAACCCAACATATTTAGAAGTAACAAGACAATGCTCAGAGCAGGAGACAAGCCACCATGTGGGTATATCAGTGTACATATTCACATTGAACAGACACTGCAAAACCACCCAGAGTGCCAATCTCAAGTAATAAGAATCAAAATCCTTGGCTTGAGTGAGTGGGGAGCCACAGCAGGCAGGATGTGAAGGATAAAAACATTGTGGAAAAAAAATTAAGGCCAATAATTGGAGGGGGGGGTTGGAAATTGGAGAGGAAGCATTTAGCATATATCCTCATTTAAACACATAGGTAAGTAATCTGATTTTCAAGCAATGCCAAGGACCTCACACAGATCATTAAGATGGTGCCTGAGATACAAACACAAGTACCTAATTTTAGATACCCCAACTTAAGTACCAGGGAGGGATTCCAGAGGTCTAAGGAAAAACACACAGCAAATTAAACTCAGGCGAGCTCATGATGAGAGCAGCTCTCACATTTTTGCCAGATTTGCTATGATGGACAATGAAGTACCTCACCAAAGTACAGCTGCATGGCAAGGTAAGCTGTAGAACTAGCAGAAAAGTAACAGTAAATTCTGCAAAGGGGCCAGTCAAAGTACAACAAGGAAAGGTATTAAAGAAGAAGACGTCTTTTTAAGTTGTTGGAATCAAATAATAAAATCATAGAATCATTAAGGCTGGAAAAGACCTCTCAGATCATTCAGTCCAGTCACCAGCCCACCCCCCCCCGCCCACTGCCCACGTCCCTCAGTGCCACATCCACACGGCTCCTGAACACCTCAGGGACGGTGACTGCACCACCTCCCTGGGCAGCCTGTGCCCCTGCAGCACTGCTCTTGCTGAGCAGAAATTGTTCCTAATACCCAACCTGAACCTCCCTGACACAACTTGAGGCCATTCCCTCTCGTCCTATCGCTGATTCTTGGGAGAAGAGGCTGATTCCCACGTCACCAGGATCTCCTTTCAGGTGGTAATACAGAGCTACGAGGTCTCCCCTGAGCCTCTTCTTCTCCAAACTGAACAACCCCAGTTCTCTCAGCCACTCCCTGTCAGACTTGTGCTCCAGATCCCTCACAGCTTTGTTGCCTCCTCTGGACACACACTAGGGCCTCAATAACTTTCTTGTAGTAAGAGGCCCTAAACTCAACACACAGCAAGGCAGCATGCTTTGTGGAAGTCCTCATACTAGTGAGCTTCTACTTTTAGTTTGGTGTTTAGCAAGATTCAGCTGCCACTGAAAGCATCTGTTGTTGCCAGCACTCTTATGACTACATGGCTTCTGGTTTTGTCTAATGAGATGATATCAAGCTCTCCAGAGCAGGTTTCACAGCCTGGCATTACCATAGGACAAACCCTCACCGTTTCACCAGCATGCATACAGAAACATTCATGCAAAACTCAGCTGGTCTGCACCAGCTTGCCGCTGTCAGAGTTAAATTAAGCATGCAGATTTTATCTGGTACATCCTGACAGAACCTGATCACTCAAACGCTGTCACTGAAATGCACTCATGCTGCAGTATGCTTATCTGGGCCTACCGGTTTTAGTTACAACTTGTATATCACACATCTCCTGAGAGCCCAGCTCTACCCCACTGAAGAAGCACCCGGCACTGAAGTCCTCACATTACGAGCTACCTTCTCAGTTCAGAGGGCGCAACACCTATAGGGAGCCATGACCTGTTGGGAGATATCTCATAGAGCCCAACGGGTGTGGGGACAGGGCTGATGGTGAGCATTTCTGAGAAGGAAAGGCCACACTGTGAAGCAGGGTAAGGCAGCTTCATGATGGAAAGTGAAACCAGCCAGCTCTGAACCTGGCTCCAAAAGAAAGTGAATGCTCTGACTTAATTTTCACCAAGGGCATGGGGGAGTGAAGTGTGTGAATACCACATCTGAGGTATCTGGGGAGCTAAATTCAAAGGGTTTAAAATGTGCCAGTCAGCAGGAGTTTTTAATCTGCATCCCAAAACTATGAGAGAAGTGGTACAAGAAACCACAGGTTTAAGTACAATAATTTTTATATTAAAACCTGCAGATCAGGATCCTGCCTGGGACTGGGGAACAAGTGATCCAAGAAATGATACAACCATCTGCCAAGCCTCAACCGCGTGCGAGTCTGAGGAACACATCTGAGAGGAGGAGGAACGGCACAGCAAGAAGTGGGAAATGAGTAAAATGCCACATGGGTTGTGGCACACTCATTCCATCTCTTTCTCCAACAGGACAAGCCATTTTATAGTGGAGAAGTGAGCAGCAGATATCTTTCTGGAAAAGTACTAGCTAAGATGAAGGTGACAAAGACTAGCATAGGAACTATGATATGAGTAAGAAACTCAGAGCTGTTGTACTGAAAGGAGAATTATCTGACTCAAGGGACAAGGTTTTTTAATGCTTTCAATGACGACATGCAAAGAAAGGAACACACTTCTGACTTGTGCTGCTGACACAGAGAAAGAAAGTCACAGAATAAAAGATATTGCCTCATATTGATCATAATTGATCATATCACATTACTGATGTGATGTAATAGTGATAAAAAGCAAATGTAGTCAAAAGATGCCCAAGCCAGGTTTTCCCATAGAAGCCATTCACCTCATCCAGAATAACACTTGCAGTCTTCATCATTCATGGCAAAGGCCAATAAACAGAAGAATACCTTCAGCAGAAGCAAAGCAGATACAATGAAGCCCAGATCTTCCTTTTGAGGGTTAAAACAACAGCATTGTTTCATACAGCAAAACAAAAAGGCTGTGTAAAGACAGGATCTGTGTTCACAGGCAGAAAAGGGTAACTTGAACAGTCAATTCAAATAAATGTATTCATGACAGTTTTTCAAGTTCCCCTCTGGCTTTGCAAACTATGTCTCATTCAGGAACAATGTTGCAGCTAGCATGCATAAGCTACCTGCGATCAGTGGAAAGCCAGCAGAGAAGGATGGCCAATGCAGGTTTGGTACACTGAGCTCCTCTGAATACACAATAGACTGTCAAAAAGAACTTTTGTTTTCCTCTTCCTTTGAAAACAATTCAAAGAACATCACCAAAGAAAGCTCAAGAAAAGGTGTTCCAAATCCTCCGTGGGAATTTTCCAGCATCACGCTCCCACTTTCTCTCACTGCCCCACTAATACTCTATGAAAAGCGTAAGCAACTGATCACAAGACAGACAGATGACAACTGTCCCAGCACCATCCTATAATGTAGTGCCCTAAGACAGCCTTGTGTGAAGGTGCCTCCCATGGTAGAAAATCAAGATTTCAGGCTCCCCAGACAGAGGACTCCCATCTGGATCTTCCTTGTCATGGAGAAGTGACATCCTCTCTGATGCGGGACAGAAAGCTGCATGTGAATGCGTACACACACACGTGTTTGCAGGTGCAGGAGTGAAGGGGTAAGGGTGGGGATGTCACTCTCTCTCTATTTTAATGATCTATCTAGAAAAGTAAGTTTTCAGTTGAAAAGACTTGGTGTGTTTTAGTGTTTGTAGGAATTGCTCAGCACCCTGGCTGAGGCTTACTCCATCTGTGTGACGCAGCACTGTCTGAATGCAGCCCTCCGCAAGTTATAACTGCTTCCAGAGTTCCTCAGCTGTCCCAGATTCATAAACCACATTTCAGTGAATAAACCTTTCAGCAAAAAAGAAAAATGGATCTCCTACCCCGAGGTGAAACATTACTGGAAAGTCACCAGGTATTGCTATTAGAGAGAGTGCTACAGAGCTTGCCTGACTGAAGCCCAACCAGAGCATTGGTGGAAAACTGCTTACTGTCAGCTCTGCTTCAGTGCTTTCTTACAAGAGAAGGTCGCTAATACATTCTGCCTTAGTCCTTATTAGAAGAATATTTTTCTTACTTGTAGATGTTACTACAGGGTATAGTCACATAAATGAAATGCTATACGGTGCTAAAATACATGGTTCATAAGTGGGATTTACTTATTATTTTTAAGGAATTCTGAAGTACATATTAGAAATGCAAATGTTTAATGAAACAATGGCTGAGCCTCTTCAAAAATGCCAGCCTGGAGAAATATCAGCCACACCATCAAACGAAGACACCATAAATCTACAAGACACTTTATAATTTCAGTAGCAGTAGGTGTCATTCCCTCATTTCAGTGCTTCATATTGGTATGAGGCCCAAAATAGCCCTAAAAGAAAACACCTAGCTTCCCCTTTAAATTTACAGAGTGGTAGATGATTTTAGTAGCTGAGAAAGCTACTGATATTTTCTGTGGCATCATTCCCAGCCCATATGAAAATAAAAGTTGTGGTAAAAACGCACACATCATGTATTTGTGAGCATACTGATCATATTCACCTACGTCCAAGCTACAAGTGAATTATTCAGCCCACCTGAGCTCACAGCTGCTCCTGAATTCCCATAAGTGGCACCTGCCTGATAAAGGAAGAGGTCTCCAAACAGCAGAAGTGACCACTCTTCTCCCCCACTTTCACAGCACTGTTTTTCTGGGTATGCACACAGGACCCATAAGCATGCTGGAGCCTCTGTAATGCAAAAAGCAGCAGCACAGAGAAAGATCCCACTGTGTTCCTGGACAAAGAGAGTTTTAGTGAAATAGGTGTTAAAAATAGTATCACGGAGCCCAAACATTAGGCCTCCTGTAAGCCAAGTTTCCTCCCTCCAGTGCCAAAGCCTCTAGAGAAGGTGACTGACATGCCTTCTGCTCCTCAGCCAGTCACAGCCTCACCATATTGCCACGCTGATCCAACAGACCTATATCAAGAGGATGAACTTACTTTAATAGCATATGGACATTCCTCAAAGACAAAGGCTATGGCCATTTTAAAGGGAATTTTTAAAGGAAGCCCCTTGTGTTATTTTTGACAGACCAAAATTAAGAAGTGAAGGACACCTTTATCATCGAGTTCAATACAGACTCCTTCACGTTGCAGTGCTGCATCAGCCTTTGCCTCTCCTTCTGGAAAGCAGCACTCTCTGCGCTAGTTAAGAGGTCTTTACTCATCAAATTTCCACATCAAGAGTAGAAAGCCTGACCTGCAAATGCTTTGGAGGCCTCTGAAGTTCTGCCACCAGGGACAGTCTTCCCATCTTTAACAATCAAATTGCCCACTGATGGGCTGCACATACCTTACAGCAAGCAACTGTGAAATCAAAATATTTCCAATGCAACTCCCTCCTCCCCTTGTTTACTTGTCCTTTTCCACCACTTTCAGACCCAATGTATCTAAAAGAAAAGAAGAAACTAAAAGCCAACATTTTGCACTTCAGCATTTCCAGTTTTCAACCATGGAGCCAAGGAACATCCCAAGGGACCCACAAGGATGACCAAGTCCAACTCTGGGCTCCACACAGCAACTCCCCAAATCCAAACCCTACCTCTGAGAACACTGCCCAAATGCTTCTTGAATTTCAGAACCCGGGGCCGTGCCCACAGCCCCGTGCAGCCCGTTCCCCACCCACCGCCCTGTGGTGCAGCCCCTTTCCCTGACCCCTGCCCTCCCCTGACGCAGCTCCATGCCGTTCCCTCGGGCCCTGTCGCTGTCACACAGAGCAGAGCTCAGCGCTGCCCCTCCGCTCCCTGTGAGGAGCTGCAGCCGCCATCAGGGCTCCCCTCAGCTCCTTTGCTCTGGGCTGGACATGCTGAGGGGCCTCAGCCACTCCTCATACAATGCATATAAAATCTTCATCAAAAAGCTATCTTCTTTATATTAAAGGAGCAAAGACAGATCTGCGCCGTGCAGGAATCCAAGCTACAAATCTATTTGCCAGCACAGAAATGTCAGTCACAAATTCGCTAGAGCATGACCTCTGACTATGCCTGCAGAGGCCACTGCAATACAGTTATATGAGCAGCATTGTGACACAGCTTATAGTAACACTTTTTTCTCCCCAAAGAAAAACAAGCTTAGCATAAGCTATTCCAGCCAAGTGCAGTTTTGCTGCCGTAAGCGCCATGCGCATGATGAAGGCTCTGCGCTGCTGTAACAATGCCGCACAGTGCACCATGGCAGCAATGTGCTGTTAACACCTCTCTGGCCCCGCTGCACCGTGCTCTCGCACCTGTGCTTATCAGTGTGATGGCTCTTTTCATTCCTAAATCAACCTGGATGCTTTCAGCTTTCTGAAGAGGAAAAGCAGCACTTAGATGTTGCAATGCTGAGCTCCCCTTCCCGAGATGCTACACGTGATTATTTCCAGCCTACAAAGTTGCCAGCTTCTGGCTGCGCCAGGGGTGGGCAGGAACCTCAGGTCTGTCAGGGGAAGAAGTGTCTCCCTGCACATTGCTGACACCAGCTTTTTTCTTCAAAAGGAAGCTGTTGAGCTCATGCATATCAGCCTGATGTGGAGCAAGTCACCACATGAGCAACCCGGTCCGTCTGCCTGCAGACATGAGCAGCTCTGCTGAGCACCTCTGCACCCAAAAGCCCAGAGAAATCGGCACAAAATAATTCAGCAGTCCCCCAAAGAAGCAGTGAGGCTTAAGGAGCCATGTGCACACAATGTCAGCCCAGCCTCCTTGGTTTCTCAACTGCAGCTGTTAATTTTTCTCTGCCTCACACCAAAAAGGAAAGGTAGAAAGACCAAATATTCCCACGGTGGCTATGTTCAGGCAGGGTATCCAAAATGCAGTCAAGCTCACTTGTCCCTTGTCAAGAGGGGCCCTGGGCAACCCAATATAGGGCCTGATCTGAAAGGTAGCAACTCTGCCCATGGCAGGGTTGGAACTAGATGCTCTTTGAAGTCCCCTGCAAATCAAGCCCTTCTGTGATTCTCTGAAGAAATGATCACTGCTTTAAACATCCAAGAGTCAAAGGAAGACAGCACAGAGTGGAGCAAAAACACCTTTCCTCCAGCCTGTCTCATATGCTGTAGAAACCACCATGCTGTCCTACTGGTGACATCTGCAAGGCTGCAATTAGCTACTAATATTTCTGTAAACTTACATAGCATGGCAAACAGCAAACCCATTCACTGTGACATTTCTGTGGGATTTCTCTTGGTTCATCTGTTCTTGTATTTATAGAAGATACAGAAAGCTGATGTGTTTCCTTTGTTTGTTCCAAATAGATCCACTATGTTTCAGGGCTCATTTCATGTTTAATTAGGAGATTAATAATTATGGACATACGCAGAGAATCCCTTTAAAAGATGATAATATTTGAGGAGCCACCTCATGTTAAAAATAAGAGTCACACTACTCCAAGAACCATCTGAAATCCCACTGCGTCAATTAATTTATGGGATATCGTTTCCTCTGACCACTTATCAGCACAGCAGATCACAAGGGAGACCTAATTTAAACCAGCCCTGCTTGCAACGCTCTGGAAATGAAACAAATAAACTACGGCTGCGACAGATGCAACAGTACTTTGAGGCCAATTTCTACCATCACCACTCACACCGAGCTCTGCTCTATGCTGCAAAGCCCTATCGAATGTGCTAGGTAGAAGGAAAGGAGGAGGCAAGGGCTCTCAGTGCAGGCCCATCCCAATGTGTTTGAGGGGAAAGCCCTCACAACCGCCAGCTGGGACCCATGGCAGCTCAGTGGCACACTGCAGCCCCCAGGACAGTGACAAAGCCAGACGTCCAGAACAAAGCCCCACAGACCTTCTGCAGTGCACCTTCACCAAACCTCCAACACTAGAATATGCAGCGCCCTACTGGGAAAGGGTTACGAACAAAAGAAACCAGGCATTAAGTTTGGTGTGTCTTATCTACACCCAGCTGTGGGAAAGGAGGAAGGCACTCGATTATCTCTTTCCATACAGGTTTTAACACGCCTCAACGTATTCCCTGCCTCTTAAAAAAAAACATGAAAAAGAATGCATAATCACTTTTGCAGGGCACCTTTCCGCTCTGGCTTGTAGAGTCTGCCCTGCATGTACTTTTCCCACTGCGATGTAACTTGCAAAACATTTTACACAATGGCCACCGTGAACTTTTAAAGGCAAACAGCCTCCCTCAGCCCCACCAACAAACTGGGCAGAAGCTCCCATACTCGCTAAGAAAAACACCCTGGTGAAATTTGAATGCGTAACTGAATGAAAAAAAAAATGTATGCAATGTTTTTTTTTACAGGGGGGACACAAGAAGCTCTGGACAGCAGCGGTCGTGGCTTCTCCACTGGAAGCAATACATCCTGCTCAAGGCCTCTGCTCCTACGGTTTGGTGGGAGGGACAGGCTGCTTGCTTGGGGCTTTTCTCTCCTCAGTGCCTGGGGAGCCTAAAGAATCATGTGTGTGCATGCAGCCTGGAAGGTCAACAGTGTCCAGGGCTGCACCAAAGGAGGGGTGGACAGCAGGAAGAGAAAGGCAGGGGATTGTTCCCCTCTGCTCTGCCCTCATGAGGCCCCATCTGGAGTACTGCATCCAGGCCTGGAGTCCCCAGCACTAGAAGGAGGATGAGCTGTTGAAGTAAGTCCAGAGGGAGTTGGGCTTCTCTAGCTTGGAGAAGGGAAGGCTGCAGGGAGACCTCATTGCAGCTTTCCAGTACTTGAAAAGAGCTTACAAGCAGGAAAGGGACTGACTTCCTACACTGTCTAACACTGATAGAACAAGGGGGAATGGCTTTAAATTAAAAGAGAGAAAATTTAGGTGAGATATCGGGGGAAGCTCTTTCCTCAGAGGGCGGTGAGGTGCTGGCACAGCTGCCCAGGGAAACTGTGGTGCCCCATCACTAGAGACAGTCAAGGCCAGGTTGGATGGGGCCCTGGGCAGCCTGAGCTGGTGGGGGGCAGCCCTGCTCATGGCAGGGGTTGGGGCTGGGTGGGCTTTGAGGCCCCTTCCAACCCAAACCATTCTGTGATGTTATGAATGCAATGTACCATTTCTTAGCAGCTACTGCACTACAACTGCAGGAAACACCAGGTGGACGATGGCCCAATCAGCACTGGGTGCCAGAGCTGAAAGTATAGATCTCCCAAAGAGGAACCTGACTGTGGCACACAGGCAGCACTGCCAACTGCTGAAAAATACAAGAATATCTCTCAGAGCCATTCATAAAACCTGGTGCTTATCGCAAGACACGGCTTTGTGCTGAAGCGTCAAAAAAAAAAAGCAGCTAATGAGATTGGGAATATCAGAATGGGAGGAGAAATGAAATGGGTTGTAATTAACCTCAGTAATGAGCAAGAATGCTGGAAAAACTCTAGGAAGGCTCTGAAAGAGGATTTACATGCACGCACAGTAGCCCAGCACTGCTGTCTTTGCAACGCTACATTTAAACACAAGACTTTATGGCACCATCCAATTTTTTTTTAATTTATGTTTGGTGATTCTGTTTTGATCTTCCTCTTTAAGTCTGACTCCTGACCACGTTTTGAAAAGGAAATGAGTCTCTGCTTGTCTCAACAAGTGAGCAACACCTGCTCTGGCACTTTTGGTTTTGCTGTACTGTTTGGGTTTTGTGAGCACTTTTTTAAAACCCAGTCTAACAGGCTTAGGGGAAAAAAAAACCCATGACCAGCTTGGGGAACAATAGAGCGAAAGACTTTATTCATTGAGCCCTTTGTTTTCAGCAAACATATCCTGATGTGTCTCTGTCAATACAAGATGAAAAATGCAGAAAATGCAAACATAGGTGGGATGGTGCTTCAAAAGGAAAAGGTACGGCCCTGCTTTGGATTCCAGCTTCTTCCTACAAAGCCTGTATTCTGGGATATTTCTGTATCGTCAGGAGACCTTCCTACTGGAACCTTTAGCAAGAAGGGAAAACACAGCAGCGTTCTGCTTGCCAATTCTAATTTGTTTATGCGAGTTTTCCAGAATTCATGTTCTTTTCCCCACAGAAATCTAATGCCCACTTGCAAGGAAGATATTTAAATGCCATAAAATAAGACCTGAAAAAAAGCTCAGCACTGGCATAATGCAATTGGCTCTAACCTGACTCAAGGGATGTTTTTATATGAATACTTAGAGGATGAATTTAAGCATTGTCCCTCAAAGCAACACCGGGGTCTTTATTTCAGCTACCACCCTGACAAGTAACTTTATTAAACAGAAACAAGATTAAAAAATTATGCAGAATTCCAGACAGTTAACCCATAACTTACTTGAGCATCTTGAAGCACGGATCAGTGCAAAGGAAGGACTGCTAGCAATGTATCAGCAATGAAGCCATCCCTGTGCTGTTTTTTAGTGAACGTTCAGATGAAGATTAATGGAGACAAAAGGACAGCTCTCTTAGTTACCTGTCAGACAGTAACTTCATCCTAAATTGAATTACAAACTGTTGATCCCATAAGAACACTACTTACACGTTTTCTTGCACATGCACCATTTAAGACAATATCCATCAAAATGAAACAGAAAATAATTTTTTTGTGGTCTCTAAGTGTGTGATTTTGCCCAATTAATTCATTAATTGAGCTTGAGGGAAATATTCATGAGAAGAATGAGATGTGCTGTGAACAGATAAGTAAGATGTTTCAGTTGTACATCTTTCCTAATTCATCCTGTTTAAAAAAAAAACAAGCATTAAATAACAAAACTGAACAACGCTAAGTGCAGTTCTTGGTACTAAGCTGCAATAAAAAAGCAAAATGTTGTTAATTTTCTTGGTTCCTTCACTGTGCCAAGTGTAACATGTTGATAAATTTCTACAGAGAGGATCTAAGTGACAAAGCGCATTCTTGTGCGACACTGTGAAACAACAACACCAGCCTAGTTCATGCCATGGGGTGATAACTCCAGCCCACGTGCTCAGACACCTCAGCAGCTTGTCCTAGGGGTGCTGGGCTGGGGGCTGTGCAGCGGCAGACAGGAACCTGCAGGAGGGCTCTTCAAAGAGCAAATCTATGGCTTCTCTGCAGCCTGCTGCCTGCCAGCTTCTTCTCAGGGCTCCACACCTTCGCTGCAATACTTCTAGGGATGCACTAACAGAGATGCTGAAAGCCTCTGCACAAAACTGCAGGCTGTTAACACTGGAGAAGGGGTTGAACAGCGGAAGGACAAGGGGGAATGGCTTTTAACTAAAAGAGGGCAGATTGAGGTTAGACGTTAGAAGGAAGCTCTTGCCTCAAAGGGCAGCTAGGTGCTGGCACAGCTGCCCAGAGAAGCTGTGGTGCCTCATCCCTGGAGGCACTCAAGGCCAGGTTGGATGGGACCCTGGGCAGCTGAGCTGGTGGGGGGCAGCCCTGCCCATGGCATGGGGTTAGAAGTTGATGATCTTTAAAGTTCCTTCCAATCCAAGCCTTTCTATGAGTCTATGAATATGCATATAGAGTAAAATAGATGAGGATAAATCACAGTCAGTATCATGACAACTAACCATGAATTTTAATTTAGACAACACTATACCAAACATGACATACTGAACTAGTCTGATCATGAAGCTGTGATTGATGTCACATGAACTAACTTGATGCTTCAGCATCAGACTTAAACGTATTAATATTTTGTTTGTTAGACTAATCTACAGAAGAACTTCAATATCCTACCAATATCTTTATATGGAGAAAAGCTGATGCAGTAATCATCCCATTTTTTCAAAGAAGGTTGCAGTGCTTTTTATGAAAAAAGCCAGGAAGTGATTTTACATGCCAAGCCATGTAAAAAGTCTAATTCTGAGCAGAATTAGAAGTAGGATACTAATAATTCAATTTTTAATGAGGAAAAATGACATAAATAATTAATAAGTAATAATTGTTATGGAAACTCAGCTGAAACATTTGCTGTTTTTAAATTAGAACTGTTTCATGCTGGACTAACAAACAGTTGTATTTAGAATATTTTCAGTGCTCTCTTACTAAAAAAAAAACACTTAAATTTAATGCATCTTTAATTAAAAGAATAACCTACAGGACTTGGAAGAAAAATCTGACAGAATGTTATGGATTACTCTGCACTTTTGGTTCCATCAGGAGTCAATACAAACATGGAATCATTTGAGTTGGAAAAGATCCTTAAAAGCCATCTACTTCACCCTCCCTGCAGTGAACAGGGACACCCACCGCTCCATCAGGTGCTTAGAGCCCCATCCAGCCTGACTTTGAGTGTTTCCAGAGACAGGGCATCCACCACCTCTCTGGGCAACCTGTGCCAGTGTCTCACCACCCTTATCATAACATCTACAGGAACCTTGTTCAAATGAAGTTCAAAACACGACTTCTCCTAAAGCAAATGCATGAGAATGCAGTATTCCATCCTTTCTCCCCACTCTTACACTGTGCTGCTTAGTGACTTGGTCTCAATCATTTTACCTGTAGCAAGGGATTGTAAATAGAAAGGGCAGGCTGGTCAGGGTGTGCCGGCTGAAAGGATCACCACGGGCACACCCAAGCGCACTGATTTTAATTGGAGCTTACAGGCTGAGCAGCTCAGAGACAAGTATTTCATCACCACCACCACTGCAGAGGCAGTAACTTCCAGTAAAGGACCAGCATAGACAGCTGCGGGCAGTCGGTGATTCAGTGCTCAGCTTAGTTTGCTGCTGTAGAAGACAACACCCTTAGCTACCTTTTCTTCTGCACTTGTAGGGCCACGAGTCCCATCTACATGCCACGGATGGCCACTGCTGGACCCCATGCCCTAGAAGGACTCTGGTGCACACCCCACATTTTTTCAGCCAGTGGGAGAGGAGTGGAGAGACCTAAGCTCTGGTCACCATGCCACCTTTTTGACAACAAAACAAAGTCCATTCTACTGAGATTTTTTTACGTAGACACTTAGAATCATAGAATCATTTCAGTTCAAAGGGACCATTAGTGGTCATCTACTTCAACCTCCCTGCAAAGAACAGGGATATCTACAGCTAGATAAGGTTGCTCAAAGACCCATCCAACCTAACTTACAGTGACATGTCCTCTTCAACATAGCTGTTATGAACACAGAGGTGCCTTCTGCTACAGCTCAATCCCTTTCCACAGGAAAATAAATGCCTGTAGTGCTACCACAACTACCCACACCGAAGGAGACAAGGGAAACCTCATCGTAAGCAGGGTAACTCATGTGGGGAGCCCATGGGCTTCCAAGTGCCTCTGGAGGGACTCAGATCTCTGAGCATCCCTCAGGATCACATCTCGATGAGCTTGCTGAGCCAAATGTGCATACACATCTCTGATGACAGAAAGAAAAAGGGCAGCTGCACCGGTCTGCATCAAGCTGGAAGCATAACTGATCACTCAGTCAAAAGAAAAACAAACAACATTCAATTTCTGTATAAAATCATGATAACCCAGCTCAGGCATGCAATTTGTATGCCTCACACTCTAAGGGATCAAGTTCTTCACATACATTTCTGTTTAATCCTTTTAGCATTATTGCAGTGTCATAATGAAAATAAAATAATGGCTTTCAAGTGTAGCTGTTGAGATAATCGCATCCATCCAGAAACTATTACAAAACCTCGAGTCTTCAAATTTACAGCTATCAGCTAATGCTAACAGGTAGCACTTCAGATCACACTCTGTGCTGCTGAATAAATCCAACAACACAATACAAGGCTGTCCCATCAGGCAGACCTATTTTCTGTCATTAGCCTGATGGAATAACCTGCAGTACTTATATCAGGCATGTTCATGCTCCTGTTGTTTTCTTACATTTTGCTCTGTTGCTTATTTTCTCCTATTCAAAAAGATAATAGGAGAGCCATCAGAGAAGCCATGTGGGGTGTTTTGCAAAGAGGAGAACATGGCTTAAAGCTGCTGCCTCCTTCTTAACTTTTAAATTCCAGAGGATTCTGTTTCATTGCAAGCTAAGAATCTCAGAGTGCAGCATCCACGCTGACAGGCTTATTAGTTTATTTAGTTGTGAAGCTTAAGTGAAGGCTGCATCTCTCAGCTAAGGGACGAGACTAAGGCTCCACTCTCCAATTTAATTCCATGGATTCACAGGCAAGAATCTTAAATCTCCCTGCATTTCAAATCTCCTTTTGCAGATGGAGCAAGTGCTTTCCTATGCGACTGAAATTAAGTGAGAATAAATCTATTTACACAGGTGAGGTATTTGAGCAGATGAAGTGCTGATGACAAATACCTTGTTAGATAGGAGGGACTGTGCTCAGGACTGCACAATTTCATTCGGGCTTCAGAAAAACACAACATCATTTTAGCTCACATAAAAAGCCTCTCCAAAATTAATTGAAAGGAATCACATGCACCTCCTTAAGAAACAACTAATATTAGCCTGATACACAGACTTGTAGGACCCACTCAATTACTTTGAGGTAATGCTGCAGTAAATTGTAGGTCAGGCACGATGGAATATGAATCCCTGGCCTCCAGCATTCGTCTATTTGGTTTAAAAAAAGGAGGTCGGAAGAAGATAATCCGCTTATTGCTCTGTCAGTTTTACTAGGAGAGACTCTAAACATGAAATTCGGTCCAGCTTTAGTCATAACAAATTAATTTCATTTGTCAATAATCCCAAATCTCTGCCTCTCTCAGCTGCGAGAGGGCCTCAAACTCCCTGGGGGGACCTGCAGGGTGGCTCCAGACCTGGACACTGGTGGACTCAGTGCCCTTCTAGTGGGGAGCTGAGAGCACAGGCAAGTGAAGCCTTTGGAGAGGCTGCGCAACTTGATTTATTTCTGAGACCTCCTGAGAACCTTGGTAAGAAACTCACACGTTTTGGTAGCTCTTGGTGCGACGAGGATAATGAAAAGCAAGCACTGTCAAGAAGGCATGAAGATGCCATCTCTGCCTTCTGTACCAAATTCTGGGCAACACTAAGACATGACTAATGCCTTTCTGCAGATTGCAGCGAAGCAAGAAATTTTACTGCCATTTACTGAATGAATCAGTAGCTCGGAGAGGAATAAAATGTTCTGAAAGCTTTTATCCTCACATATTTAAACACTCCATTTTTCAGAGAATTCCATGAAAGTTTAACTTTTAATATGTGCTGAAAATGTTGCAATCCCAGATTCCTTCTCATCAGTATAACACAGTGCCAAACCTATCTTCCCTTGGATTTGTTTTACTTCTCTCTCTGAATAATTTTGGACTTTGGCATGCCACAAAGAAGCCAGAGGAAGCAACAGGTGGGCAGAGGTTTTGAAAATCTGATGCTGCTCCCTTAAGTGACTCATCATGGGGCTCAATTAGCAAAAGTGCATTAAACATTAAAGGGATTCCTGCACAGAAATAGCTCTCTGCAGCTGGCAGATCTTGGTGCATTTAAAGTTGGAGATGTTCACTCTGATGATCAGGTTCAAAACTGCTCTTAAAAAACTGGCTATCTACAGCTTGCCTGTCATCTTCTCTAAATTACAGGCAAGCTAAGGGTGGCCAGCCCCATCTGGATGAGGGGTATCCAGCAATCTCAGGCAGCACTGGCTAAGACAGTGTTTCAGAAACAGGATGATCAGCCAGTAGACTTAGACCAAGTCTAAGTCATGGAACAGCAGGAACAAGCAAAGTTGGAGCAGGTTGCGGTGGCAAGCAGCGTGCAGCCCCACAAAGCAGGCAAGCCCACAGTGCCATAAAGGGTACAAGTCCTTAAGAGGATGAAAGGCAGGCCTACATCTTGGAAATGAGGTCATCAGAACCCAAAACTGACTTCAAAGGGAAGATCTCAGGCTTCTTGTTGCTCTTCCAGAATACACCTCTAGGCTAAAACAATTGAGGGTAAAACGCACTGCAAATATTCAAAACATATCCAATAAATAACATAAAAATGTTGTAAATCTTCCTAAAAGCACAGGACTCTACATCCCCAAACCACACAATGGTGAAAAGCGAACCCCAAACCCCAAGCTACCAACAGCCATTCTCCAAGGAATGAGGTGACACCTTGGAGAGCCACTTCAATGCTCTTTTCTATTCTGTCAACCAAATACTACAACGTACTAAGGCTTCCAGGATTGCCCATCTCTGCAACTCTACAAATTTTAGTATATAGGATATTTTTTCTCTTAATAGATTTATTTGCAATTTTGTCTGCCTGACCACTCACTGTATGAGAACTGTGGCTTATCTGGGCTCCCTTGGTTAGTCCTCAAAGACTTCCACCTTTTTTTCCTTCACATTCGTGCTCAGCACCAAACAAGCATTTGTTACAGTACTTCACTGCTTACTTTCACAAGACACATTCTCCAACATTCTGCATTGCTGAATTATGCAAAAATAGCATACTCCACTGACATACTTCCTATACATTTCACAGGTTGCTGTATCTGTGTTTTACACACAGGAGACATGTTCTCTTGAAATGCCTCTGTTCCAGATACCATCTACCCAAATCATCTCCTGAGATTTACCACAGACCTTGTCATACCGATGCTGTGATTGCATCTCAAAGCTCCAGTGTGGACTAAAGTCTGACTTCCCACCTGCCTTACTATCACACCATGATATGTGATGCTTGATCCAGGAGTTCACACAGAGCTGAAGCTGCTTTTCTTATTGTTGTAGATTTGGCCTGTCCATCATCTTGTGTCCATCAACTGTTTGGTGCTGGCAGAGGGGGAGCTGCACTGTGCCTGGAGCAGCAAAGCAGACCCAGCTCCCACTTCCCATGGTACCCAGTGCTTTGGGAGAACCATACCATTCAAAAGGCTTTCAGCAGGCTTCAACTGGCTTAGCCTCCTGTCTTCCAGAAGGATTAACCAATCTAAAAACACAGAATCATAAAACTGCTAAAGTTGGAAAAGACCACTAGAAGCATTTAGTCCATCTTGTCAGCCCACTCACCACGTTCCTCAGAGCCACATCCACACGGCTCTTGAACATCTCCAGGGATAACTTCACCACCTGTTCCAATGCATTACCACTTTTTCTGAGAAGAAACTGTTCCTAATACCCAACCTGAACCTCTCGTGGCACAAGTTGAGGCCATTACCTCTTGTCCTACAGAACTTGACAAGATTCTTTCACACCAATACGTTCAGTTCAGGGACAAATCCTTGTTTCTAGTTCTCTCTCCCCTCCATCCCCTAAATCCTTGTCCTTCCTACAATCTCCTCACTGCCAGCCCCTCCCTGCCCTTCCTCTTGCTTGCTGCCCTCCAATTCCAAAATGGGGCCATCACCCCAGCTCCCAGTTACCTGATGGGCTACTAACAACATGCCACTGGCATCAAGCTCGCCAAACACCCCATTAATGTCACTGAGGTTTCACACAACTACAATTTCCCTGGAAAAGGAGATCCCTGTGGGGTCGGCCATAAGATTCTCTGAAACATGAAGGCATAAACAGAAGCTTACCTTGCTACATACTGCAGTCTTGCTATACTCCTCAGGGACCCCAGGTGGCCTCCACAGTCTTTGGGGAGCTTTGGATATTTATACAGATTTACCAAGTCTGGGTGGCCCAAAGCAACTGACTGCATCTACCTCTTGCTCAAAAAAAAAAAATCTCGTTCCTCTTAATTTCTCTTAACAAAATAAATTCCAAACTTTAAGGTATGCTTAGGTAACCATGTCAAGTATAAGGATCTGTTCTAAACAGTAAACAAAAGCTGAAATGTCATGCATTCAATTCCTGTGCCTCCAGAAATGACAGCTTGATGGAAGATATCAAATACTGTGACTTCCCAAATTAAAAAAAAAAAAAAAAAAGACTGGTAAATTACAGTAATTTTTCACTCCATGACAAAATACAAAAAATATACTGCTCTCCAAAAAAAAAAATAAATAAAAAAAAGATTGCCAAGAAATCATCCAGATGTTACTGAAGCATTAAGATTAATTTGCTTTGAAAAGACAAAAGCAGAAAGAAAACAACTCCCGTTAGCTTCTTTTATCAGAAGTTTAGTCCTTCAACTTCTAACTGCACGCAGTTCTGTGTTCTGCCTTGAATCTCACACCAAGACCCCATGCACTGCTAGTGCTTCACACCTCTCACTGCAGCTCCTTGCTAACTCCTCCTCGGGATGCAATGGAAGTCAAGAAAAATGCAACTTGCTTCTCACTTAAGGGAAAAAAAAAAGGTGAGAAAGAGAATTTTCACTGTCGCGTTGCACAGCAAAATAGGATCCTTTGTCACAGTTTAAAAAAAAATAACTCGTAAGTTACTTTGAAACAAAGCAACCTTTGGCACTTTATTATTCACCAATTCCACTGAAATTCATCAGACACCCAGCAAATGTTTGCAGAAGCCACTTTGATTCATGGCATAAATCTGCAGCTCTCACAAACAGCCACCCGCCCAGGACCCCAACCCAGAGCAAGTCACACTTCCATGGCAGTGGCAGTGGCTTCAAGGAGACGAAGCTCATGAGCAGCCACTGCTTGGGGTCTGCATGGCTGGCAAGCACAGGATTGAGAACACCTCCAAGTATTCCTGACCCATCCCAGAAACAATGCCCACCAAACACCAGTCATTATATGGATATGTTGTGCTCCTCGTGCAAAAAGGAGCCTTTGCCTCCACTTAAATGTCTCAGGGCACGGAGCACAGTCTCAATATACCTTCCCAAAAATGGTGAATGCAAATGAGTAACAAAGCCATTTTCAACTGGGAAGTAGATGGCAGAAGGGTTATTTATTTCCCTTCTGACTTGACCACCAGAGATCCTCAATGACAGGAGTACACAGCATTACTCACCCATCTGTTTCATAAAAGCAATGCTATCCGAGTGCTCTTTCAGTGCTCACCATTCAATACGAAATCCCTTCAACAAGCGAGATATTTTCTTGCACTAGTCACATGAGACTAAGCATAAGAGACTCGCCAGCTTCAAACTGACTGGAAGGGATAAAGCAAAAAAAGGTCTCTGTCTCCTCAGAACACTTTTGCCTCTTCCATCTCTTTAGTGAAAACCCAACAGCCACCAGTACCACCTCTGCCACCAGCACCCTCACCTTTCAGGAGGAGCCTATCTATATTGGCTGCCAACATATGAATCTCCCCGTGTTCCCAGGCAATTTGTATGCCTGATCTTCTGACAGATCCAAACCACTCCTGAAATGCCCCCGTCTGCAAGCACTCAGCAAGCACTACAGCACCACTGATGCATGCACAGTGATTTGTGGTCAGGCCCAAGCCAGTTACTCCAGCTTACTTACAGAGCTGCTGCTCATTAGCTGTAATTCAGTTACACCCATGGCAATACAAGGAGTGCAATTTATCTTACATCTCTCTCACTGAAGTCGCATCATGGCACACTCACTGTAATCCTAACCGTTCACACACAGTTACTGCAGCTCGGCTGAAGCCTGGCAATTTGTTAAACTCCATTAGCGACACTGAGTTTGAGCTCTTAATTACTCCATAATCAAGACCAGCTCCAGACAACAGTAGAAAATGCAACAGAAGACACTACTAGTCTTCCGTGAGCCAGCCTTCAGCTACCACCCCACAACTCACTATGGGATCACTTGCATGCTGGCTTTCCAAGAACATTTTCAGCTACCTGACAACATGGTATTCCACGTCTTGCTGAAAGCCTAATTGGGAGCTTGAGAAAGCAATTACATTAGAAGTGCGTTGCAGCGAATCAACCCAACACCCATTTGCCTACAAGTCTCTCACTGCTGGCCAGGGGGCTGCATTCCCAGAGCCTGTGCACACACACAAAATGCTTGCTTCCCCCAGGAAGGAACGGGGGTTGATATTATCACAGATGCTCTCTGCTCCTCCAGTCTTTTGACACCATCCCACGGAGAAAGCAAACTGGCAGCAGAGAGACAGCCTGCTGAGTTAGGAAAAAAAGGATGCTGGTGTTTGTTTACAATTCAATTAAGACTTGAAATGTTGTGACCCATAAGGAGAAAACTACATTTTGGTTCCAGAAACCCTTCAATCTGATGTGACTTATGTCTTGTAAGGCACAATAAAAACATAAATATTTACTTGATAACTTCCTCTTTTCCTCTCCTTCTGCACTGTCTGCAGCACAGCTGGGCTAATCCCATTTCCAGCACTCTGAATCCTGACCTTCTTAAACAATCCCATACCAGGATGTTAAAACACTCTAATCTATAAATAATGCATTCTCCTCATCCAGCAATGGATTACTGTTCCATAAAACTCACTGAAACACACCACTTAGTCTATTATTTAACAAAATAATACTGAGAAATACAAATCAGCAAAGAGCCGCCCTCTTTCTTGCTAAATTCTTTCAAGTATTTGACACCAATATTTCTTTTGCATTTGATTTTGCTCTCTTAAAAAATTGTTATGGAGCAGTTATTCTCTTCTGGTCGCCACCAAAGACCTTCTATTTCTTTGCAATGGCAGAGACCAGAACTAGCTGGTTAGCCAATGTCAAAGCTAAGAGCAGTGTCAAAGAATTCTGCTGCTGTGGAGTCATCCAGACCGACCACCAGCCCACCCCCCCCCGCCCACTGCCCACGTCCCTCAGTGCCACATCCACACGGCTCCTGAACACCTCAGGGACGGTGACTGCACCACCTCCCTGGGCAGCCTGTGCCACTGCAGCACCGCTCTTGCTGAGAAGAAAGTCTTCCTAATACCCAACCTAATTTGTATCCACCCTGATCCTCTCCTAGTGTCTAACCTAATGTGTAGCTTCATTGAAAGTCAGCTGTGCCTGCTCAGAAGACCAATATCTAGCTGGCTTGCTCCCACCTCAATATTCCCACAGGCTGCCATCGTGCAGAAGCAATGCCTGCCCTATGCTGAAGCCAGCAGAAACCCCATCACTGATTTCCTGGAGCAAAAGCATAAAGCTACAGCAAACGCTTGAATGATGCAAATCTGTGGCTTGGCAGATTTAATCCCAACATACATTCTGGAAAAACAAAGTAGTTCTGCTTCAAAACAAGTTGGAGCTCTCTTGCAAACAGACGGCATCCTTTCAAGAGCGAGTTCCTTGAGGAGGTGCAAGCAGGCATGCCACGCTTCTGCTCTTGGTCCCTTAGCACCATTTGCCATGATTAACACAATGATTTGCCACACATTTCTCATAGTGCACAGATCACTTCTGCCTCTGAAAGGATAAGGGAAAAACAAGCAGCCCACTGACACCCACAGACTGCTCCTTTGGCTCCAGAACATCAACAGCAAGCGAACACTTCAGTCACCTCTGGAATACCAAAACACTGTCAAAGGAATTAATAGCTGCCTTGACAATGGGTTTCTGGCATATTAAATGAAACAATTAAAGCTCTAACATTTAAAACAGCTACAGCGTGACTCCGTTCTGCCAAAAACAGACACAGTACACTTCGCCTCTGCACAGGAAAATTCCTCAGAGCCAATAAGCTGTGAATCAGACCTGAACCCCACTCCTTCCATCAGGAAGCACCCAGCATTGCAGTGGCAGAGGGTCAGGGTCGCAGTGTAGAGACAGCCCCAGGGCCAGGCCAGTTCTGAATGCTGTCTTAGTCACTGTAACTGCATGGCCAGGATGCCCACATTTCCCATCACCAACACAAGAATTAAGCAATTTAGATTTAAAGATAGCGACTGGTGTATGGAACAACCTCGTAAGCAGAGTAGTAATCAGAAAAAACGAGCAACTTGATGCAGGACAGCCTCACGCCTGCTTCTGCAGCACTGTTGGGATGTGGCCAAGTGTGAGACCTTCAGACTCCCCTTCTCACCTGATTTAGGGGTGCTGCAGCATCGCCCTTCAGAATGTTTCAGCTCTCAGTGCCTCATAGAAACATCTAACAGAGCTCAATTCAAGTTGAAACCTTTTGCAGGGCTCATTTTAAACAATTAAAGAGCATGGCAACCTGTAATTACTAAAAATACAGCCAGACAGCTGGAGAAGGGAAGTATCTTGAACAAGTAACAAGATACTACATTTTCTCTCTGAGAGAATTTAGCTACTAAATACCTGGCTCCCTTTCAATCACTTTGAATTCTCCCTGCCTGCAACAAAAGCGCGGTGCGTCCGTACCTGCGACAAGCACAAACCCCGTAAAAGCAAACAGTGCCCAGTGATCCCATTAAACATGACTTAGAAAAAGAAACACTTCTGTCCACGCTGGGAAAATACACAAGCTGAGAGAGGAAAGCCTCACAGAGGTTCCCGGACATGCTGCATTTCAGACAGCACAACAACGCAACAGCCCACAGACACATTTCACAGCCTGAGCTTAACTGCTGTCCCCAACCCGGCCCCCAGGAGAAGTTTGTGCTGCTGTAAATCAGCTTACCGTTCATCATCAGTAGCACAAACATCTTTGCTTGCCGTATTTCACAAGCGCTGGCTGCCAATAACAGAAAGGAGGAAGCGTCAGCGTTTCATTCCCCTTCTGCTTCAGAGTGGGTGTAACTCACGAAGTTTCATGCAAAGATGAGATGGGCCCATTGGGTGTGTTTGAAGGCTTGGGCTCTCACCATCCCTCCCTCCCTCTCCCTGCAATCCTCCTCACAGCGCTCCCGAGGCGCTGGCTGGTGGGAATTGCTGCCACTCAGCCGCTGGCTCCCGAAATCCCAGCTCCTGAGGACTCCCCTCCAGGGTGGCTTTAACTCACTGTCATGACGAAGAGCAAGGGCAGCCCATAATTACAACACCCAGCCCGCTGACAGTGGCAACTCATGCCTGTGACCACAGCACCGTCGTCCCCTCTGTCGCTTCGCTAAACTGTGCCCTGCCCAAGGTTTGCACACATTTTCAGGGGGCAACTCAAAATAAAAACTTCTGACCTATTCTGCACTTCTTGCTGTTGTCCTCAACTGTCTCATGTACTGCAAGATCTCTCCTCGGGTATTCCTCTGGGAACGCATGCATGCCTAACTGTCCCACGTTTCATTGTCCACTGGTGCAAAGGAACTGAAGAGATCTGAAAACTCCACATGGATCAGGTATTTCTGAGTTCACTGCTTTCACACAGCTATTTCTAAATTCAGTTTGAACCAGCACAGTCCCCCAAAATCAGGATTTTCTAATGGCTGCTACCAAAAAGAAACAGAAATACAAATCCTAAGCAGTTGTGTTTATCCATAAGTTCGCCCTATTTTGACTCTGTGCTCAATTATAAGGAAGAAGAAAAACAGTTATCAAACTATCCTTGGAATGAAGCAAACGATGCAGTCAATATTTTATACAAACAGAAATCACCAAATTAAACAACAAATTAACATTTACAGCTCAGTGTGATGCTTCAGAAATACAGAGCACTAACCGTATTCTAGAAGTTCTGACCTCTGCAATCCAGAAGTAACCACAGACTGGGCAAAGGACAAAATTATTACAAAAAGAAGAAGAAACTACAAAAGTTAGGTGCAAGACCCCTGCTCTTCCATGGTTTTGTCCAACTGCAACAAACACAGAGCTATGGGGCTCCCCTTGCTCAGGTGCTACGGATGCTGGAGGACAGGATGGGAGAAGAGACTTTCCCGGAACAGCCAAGCCGAGGCAGCTGGACAAGTGATGTGATTCTGCACAATCATTCATAATACACCCCATTATCGGAAACAGGCATGCATGCAAGCTGAGTTTACTTGCGGAACAGTCAGTTTTAGTCCACTTCAAACAGCAGGCTTTGTTTAACTTCACATCTAAGTCAGATCTTTCCGAGGTATCTGCCCACGCTCAGAAACCACTGGGTCCCCCTGTGGCTGCAGGCACTCCTGCCGAGCAGGGCAGTCCTCCATCGCAACAGCAGAAAGGGCTGAGGGAGGGATGGGACTGAACGCATGCTTGGCAAAGAAAGTAATGGAAAGACCAATCCCCAGCCTTACAGCTAATTTGAGCACAGAATGAGTAAAGCCAAACATCTGTGGGCCAGCCAGAAGAAAGAAACCACAGGCAGACCAGGGGAGCAGGCTGACTCCTCCTGAAGTGCTCAGGGAGGGCAACAGCAAATCCACAGCAGGCTAGCAAGCAGGTTTGGCAAGTTGGGAGTGATTCAGATGACAGCTGCTCCCACCTGCTCCAGGTTCAGCAGGGCACAGCAAACACTCACTGTCTTCAACGCATTTGAACAGCCCGAAAGGCAAAACCATACTGGGAGCTCCCATGTCATCTGCACTTAGTCACCAGCACCAAAATGGCTTCTCTGTTACATGGAAACTGGTGTGTACATATACACACGCATGCATACACACAAGCTCCCTGAGATACAAAGCAATTACTCTCAAGTCCTAAAGAAGAAGCATATATGCTTACGAAGTGAGATTGAAAGTGATTGTCTGAAGTGTTTTTCAGCTTAGAAAGACCAAAGAGGCACACCCTTTTGCTACAAGCCTTAAATGGATTTGCATTTTGCTACAGTGCTTTGTGACACCATCTCCTGCCAGCTCCTGATTATCTAGAGCAAGTCCACAACCAGCCCAGGATCCCCCCAAAACACTGGTTAGATGTGTCTGCCTTCCCCTCTAGTAGCTGCCTTCAGGCAAACAAGGCAACAGTCAGCCTGGCCACCGATGAATTTTAAACTGGTGCAGGAGGACCAAAAGCAGTAATTTCACCTCCCCATCTTGACCTGGTGCAAAAAAGGATGACCCTTCTCCAAAACCAGGCTGAGGAACACAGCCCACAAAGGCCCCAGAGATTTCCAGAGCAAAGTAACAGGCGCAGGTAGGATGGGGAGCAGCCAGCTGGCAACACCCCACCTCAGCCTGTTGGTTCAGGCCCGCCAGTCCCAGGAGAACTGGCATTTCCAGGCCCAGCCATGCTGTCAACCCCACTAAGCCATTTCAATACATGCCTTTTGATGTGGGCTTTCTCCCAGATGCACATTCTAGCTTGTATAAACCGTGGTGCTCCCTGCAATTAGCGAAGACCTACCAAAACCTGTTTGGAGGCAATCTAGCATATTTTGGGCCAGAGACAGGCTGCCGAGCTGCCCAGCCAGCAGGGCCATCACCTCCAGTACAGTGAGAGAAGTGGCCACCAGCTCACCAGCTAAGCACTGCAGGCCTCTGGCTAGAAGATGACATGCAATTGGCGTGAGAGATGGTTACGCTTCTCCTCCTTTTCTTAGCCAAATGAATACAGTACAGATGGGAAAAGCCCTTTCCTTTCCATTATCACAAAAAATAAAATCCTGACAATCCCACAAGGAGTCTCCAGGCCCTCCTTCAGTCCCCTTCTGCTGAGGAGAAAGACATCCCCAGTGGCCCACATCAGCTGGGGACATCACTGCAGGACAGCACCTCCTCAGCTGTGGAAGGAGAGACACGTTCCAGCAGACGTGAGTCCAAACCCTGAGTAAAGGTATCTTCATCAGACCTAATTAACATCCTTGGCTTCTCACACCCGGGCACACCTGCTAATTAGCACACATGAGTTAATATCATTTTAACAATGGATTATCACTTTGGGCAGAGAAGTGGTTGGGAGTAGCTACAGTACAGTGACTCACAGAGCACAGCAGTAAGTTATGAGGAACATCAGGGCTACGCAGACCGTATCTCTGTAACTATGGGTTACCTTACAAAGCCGAGGAGCTTCAAAAATTCATGATCGTATCAGCTGTATTTTCCACTGGTGCAAACAGATGGCCTTGGAGAAGCGTCCTGTCTACAGAAAGGCCCTGTCTCCATCCTGCAGGCAACTGGAGCCTTGCAGACTTTTTTTACAAGACCTTGATGACAATGGTGGTGATTCTAAAGAGGGAAACCACAGAGGACAACATACCTGCTTTTGTCAACCCTCTGGTCAGGCACATTTAGGACACAACCCAGGGCCAAGAAGGCAATTATCATCTGCCAAGAATGACAACAGGCTGCACACTGAGATGGCTAGCTCCAGTTTTGACGGCGCTCCAAACATCCCACAGCCACAGACCAAGCTGGTGGTGCAAGCGAGGCACTCTGACACACTTGGCTGTGATGTTACATTCCTTTTTCACAAAACACTGTAAACTACAGCTCTATAATCACAGCCTGGGTTTCGGAGGTCAAGTTGTTTCATGCATATCCTTGTGGATAATGGATACTTGCGGCAAAACCATGCACGGGGGGCTCCACTCCGGTAACACCCCTGTCCTGAAAGTAACTCCCACAGTGGTACCCATGCAGCCTCACACATCCAGAAGGAGCTATGACCAAGACTACTAGTAAAACAAAAGGTTGTCATTGTCTAGGTGAGGACACAGTTTCGTTTGAGCCACCTTTTATTCAACGATGAATTGAGACAGAAAGTCAACACAGGCTTCATTAATTGTTTTTTAAAGTCTCAGCTTTTGAGCTGGATCTCTGTGATGCAGAATCTCACAAGAGGGCAGTGATGGAAAACCACGCATTACCATCAGAATCACTTTTACCTCCTCAAACTGATACTTAACGCTGCCTGTCTTTACTTCATCCAATAAACCTGCAAACCAACCCTTGCCGATCAAAGAATTTTAACACCATGAAAATTTATACTAGATTGAATGCATCCATACTCCCCTTTATCAGAAGGAGTTTCTCAGCCTCATGTTTCTATTTGGGATTAGGAACAGAATAGTGAAAGACAAGTATTGTTCAGCCACAAATAGTTCCCTTTCAGCCTCTACAAAAGTAAGCTAATGAACTACAGGTTTTTTTCCTTTGGAGAGGTCAGCATATATATCAACTCATGGGAAAATTGATCCCAGTTGTTACATGGCAAGGGTAGCTGAAAGGTTTCTAATGAGCTACAGGGAGGGGATGGTGGCAATCAGCCAGCACACTTGCCTGTGAAACCACCATCAACAGGCACGCACTGCTACCTCTGGAGCAACGAAAAGTTAGAACTGAACATTTGTATTTCCTTGTGCCACTTGTTGCTTACAGTTCTCACACTGACTCTGCAGAGTGTGCTCGGGGAAATCACTCGCCAACAGTCAGCACAAGTCAGCCTGCACGCAGAGGTAGGAGCAGTAGTAGCAGTGACTACCGGAGTCATCCAGATTCATACAAGTAAAGCACACACCCCCATGCATAGAATCGTATCGTAGAGTAGTTTGGGTTGGAAGGGACCTTAAAGAACATTGAGTTCCAACCCACTTCCTTGGGCAGGGCTGCCCCCCACCAGCTCAGGCTGCCCAGAGCCCCATCCAACCTGGCCTTGAGCACCTCCAGGGATGGGGCACCACAGCTTCTCTGGGCAGCTGTGCCAGCGCCTCACCTCCCTCTGAGGAAAGGATTTCCTCCTAAAATCTAAACTAAATCTCCCCTCTTGCAGTTTAAAGCTATAACCCATTGTACCAGCCTCAAACTGTAAAAAGTCGTTCCCCTGCTTATAAGTTCCCTTCAAGCATACAGGATTCCTATCTATCAAAGAGGCCTGCTTCTAGTCATCTAGTCTCAAGAAAACCTAAGTTGTGAGGCTGTCCTGAATTCACAGAGAAGCGCAGGCACACATGTATCCAAGGCTGCTGCAAGCTTCTGCAGCCCCCCAGCCCAGGGAGGGCTCACAGAGTGCATGAGACCCCCTTGGAGGACACAGGAGGGCGTGCTCAGGACTGCCCGGTTCACAACTGTCATTGTGGCTCAACAATATTGCAAGAGCTTAATGCAATGGGATCGCTTCCTTTTTCAATGACCAGGATCATGGAGGCACATTTTATTCAAGAAGTATAATCCTAACACCTCCTCTCATTTCTTTGAATTTCTTTGAAAGAAACTGCAGAGTAGCTGCTGTCATCTTCTTGGTACACTGACATGCCTCCACCAGATCACTGCCAAATGGTTTCACTTTTATTGGAAAAAAATCAGTTCAAAATGAGTGACAAGCTGTACACTAGTGTTGATGCTGCCAGGTGATGGATATCATAGGTTTACATTAGTTGTCAACATTATTCAACACTAAACACTAAAATAGGACTCACAAGCTTTTCAATTCACCACACTGGAGTATGAAGCATACAGGATGTCTTCAAAGGGGCCTTAAGCTGCCCAAAGCCAGGTAAAGCCTTTGACATACAGCAAAGGTCTCTGAGCTTTATATATTTTCAGAAGAAAAAAAGCAGCACACCGTCATACGAAATTTCATTACAGCCCTGGCCATGTTACTCATGTTACACACGATGTGAAACAAAGCAACACAATATGGGATGCAAACACAAACAAGGGAAGACAGAAAGACAAACTTAGAGAAGAGTGAAAAAAACAAAAGAAAAAAAAAGGCATCTTGGAATCCCAGATTGTGGTCCAGACCCCACTGAAAGCAATGGCAGAGATCTCCCCTGTGCAGTAAATTTAAGCTCAAGGTCTCTGGACACCCTCCTGAGGCCCGCAGAGGGATGGCTCAGCACTCCTGCATGCAACACATCTTCTGCACTGAATGCAACTGCTGAAAAGGCCTAATCCCAACAATGTCAGTTTTATGGATAAGATGGCATAAAAGAGGAAAAAGAAACAGAGATCATTTACAAACCAAATCCTGTTTATTCATTCCAGCTTGCTTGTTCCATCTGAGTCACCAAGATGACAGGCAGAGTCATCATTGGCCCTGTATTAGGCCAATATTTATAGCAGAAAGAAAACGAAGCATCATAAGGAATAACTAATTAGATGTTAACGTAACACTGTAGAACTGAAGTAGCATCCCACTGTGCTTTATAAATAATTAGCAAATTAACTTTCATAATACCCCTGTGAGGCAAGTATTATCTCTATCCTCTACACGGCCAAGCAGAGAGCAAGTAGTTTGCCCACGACCACAGACCTTGCGCAGAGGCAGAGTTACAGTTGATGCCCTGGTACTGTCATTAACACCAGCCCAGTATAAAGCTCAACAGTACCAAAATAATTTAATTAATTAAAACGTCACATCTGGCTTAGGCCTACCAAAATCCATGATGCTGCCTAATGGCAGCCTCTGCCCCACCTCCAGCAATGGCTCACCGTGCACACAAGGCCCTGTCATGAGTTGGGAGAAGGGGGGCCAGGAACCGAGGTGGGGGGGAGAGGGGGAAACCACACCACCCGCAATAGATCCAAAGTAAACAGCTCTGAGCAGCTTCCCCTTTTCTAGATCCCCTTTCCAGGCGTAGCCAGGAGGCAAACTGGGTATGAAACTAAAAACAGTGACTGCAAACTTCCACAAACATAACTGGCATGACAGGAACTACCCTCCCAACATAACCTTTTTTAAAAGCCCATTTATTGAACAAAATCATCATCTTCGGTGATTCTAAATACTTTAAGGAGACTACAACAGTGATGCCGTTTGCACTCTCCTTTTTGTCACCCCTACCTCCAACCCTTACTGCATAGGGGTGATGGACACATCCAAAGCCAAGCCAGCTTCTCAACAACCACTTACTGTCAGACAGTGGAAACTGGAAAATCATGGAAGGGAAGCACCCAGCATACAGGATGGATGGCAGAACAAACAGTCCCATAGGTGCCCAGAGGCTTCTTTGAGCTTTCCACAACAGTGCTCTGAAATTAAGGATGCTCTTCCACAGCTGCCCACATCACCTAAAGCAAGCAACAAGGCCAGCTCAGAAAGCTCCCACTGCTGCCCCATGGTCCCAGCTTTGCCAGTTGCTGCAGACCAGATAATGAGGTAGATGCAGGCTGAAGGCATTGTTTCTCATTGTCTGGTCCCCCCCATGAAGCACTCCAAGACCCCCACAGAAAGAAACGGTACAGAAATGTAAATGGGGGCTATTAATTTCTGTCAGATGCATGTTAAGAAAGTAGGCAGACCTGCATCTATTTTAGACATAATGCATAAAAATAAAAGATGCGAGTTGACTCTATGCGTTCTCATTTTTAGAAAACAAGCTCTATTTCTTTTCTTTTTCCTTCTCCTCTTTCCTATCTTAACAGCCAGATGGTAAACAAACTCCCCTCAATGTCAAAGAAAAGAAACCCCAATCTGCTGTGAATTTTACCGTATCCGAGCTCTACACAGGAATCAGAGCCCAGTCCTGACAGTCTTTACATATAGCCTGTCCAAAGCTCTCCAATGTGAGCAGAGGCCTTACCTTCACACTGTGCTTAGAGAGTAAGCACCACTGACTTCCACACGGCAACTCAGAATTATAAATATCACAGCTGGACTTGCCATCCCCCAAAACATCTCTAAGATTTAATATCTGCCAGTTTTATGTCTTAGTGCCTTCCCTTTTTCTACCTTTCCCATTAACTTGTTCGAGCTACTTTAGCGGTCTTCTTTCCCTTTATAAAACCTCCTATCAAGTCATTCAATTGAAAGGCAATTTTATCAGGCGATTTTACTTTTATATTTTTCCTTTTTATAGTCACCTTGTTCACTGCAATGACACAGTATCAGTTGACAGTGTTCCTGTGTACTTGTTTGCCTGCCCTGTACTCCTCAAAATGAGCAAACCAATAGCTGTCAAGAGCTGTACCCATTCTAATGGTGCCCATGCTACGGTCACGTACAGTGCTACAGTCGTCATCAATTGAATCACTAGTAGTTTTGTTTGAATACATGCAGATCTTCACCATGAAGATGCCTGAGGTGAGAAGTGAAGCCGGACCATGATGCCCAGGGAGGTTGTGCAGGCTCCATCCTCAGAAGTCCGAGATCTACCTGGAGAAAGATCTCAGAACTGGCCCTGCTTTGGGCAGAGGGACTAGATAGACTAGGTAGACTAGATATCCCCACACATCCCTTCCCACCTGACTGACTCTTGTGACTCATGAATTCCAAGCTCAGGGGCACACTCTCAAACAATTATGAACCAACTGCTCAGGAATGAGTCTGGCAGAAGAGTAAAAACTCCACATGAAGAGATCAGCCTTCCTAAGTGCTGGTCAACCCAACCACTCTGCCTTGTAACTTACAGCTTGTGGAAGGGTTTGATCCAGTCAAACCATGCCAATGACAGTGACGGATGGATCCTGCCTCCTTACAGATCAATTGCCAGTCTTGCCTTCCAACCTAGCTCCAGGGCCAGCCACAGCATCCCAAGCTGCTTCAGTCCAGCTGAGATGAGGGCACACAAGTCTCTGCTTGGGCTTACCTATAACAGCCATTTCACCAGAGAGACACTGACTTCCAACAGAGACTGCAGCATTACCCAGTGGCAGTGGGATGAGCACAGCTGTCTGCCAGGTATACCCTTATCTACACTCTCAACCCATAGCAGAACAAGTTTGAAGGACTTCCATACACAGCACGGAGGCCAAGAGCAAAGCACGTCAGAGACATGCTAAGATAGGACAGTATTTAGAAATGCCATTGGCAACTTTTACTTTGAAAAGCTTCAAAATTACAGGAAATTGTTCGGACTCCCCCTATTAAGAAAACAAACTGAGAAGCATGACCAGGAAACACTGTTTAAATGTTGGCTCTTTCTCATGGTTAGCAGGCAAGGGAAGGAGGTGAAGAAAAAGAGCAGGAGAAAAGCATGAAATGTCTTCTCTGAACTGCAGTCTGAAGTCTTTGACTTTTCCTTGATACCAGTAAATCTAAAAGAAAATAAAATCTCTCCAAGTCCGGTTCCTAGATGGAAGAAGGTCACAGCTTGTTACAAAGAAGACAAAGTACATGGACTGCAATATTCAAACACAGGCTCTGCTCCTGCAAGCCAGCTACCAAGTAATCACAGACCACTGACAACACTCACTGGCAATGCATACATAGGTACACACACATGATGTTACACACTTTCCTTTGGAAGACCTACATTAAGAGCCAACCTGAGCCTGCAGCTACCCCACTGCCACTCAACCACTACTTTTTGACTTGCACAAATGTATGTTTCTAAACGCTCAGGGATGATTAATATCCTTTGAGTGATCTCTAAGACTAAGAGTTCATACGCAGATTAACTGCTTAAGCAAGCTCAGGGCCAGAGACCAGCTCTCTTACACTGGCAAAAACCTTGTTCTCTGACAATCATAATCATTTCAGAACTGCTGATTAATTTTCCTTATCTGAACTTCTTTTTTTTACTTTTAAAGTCCTGCCTGTTCCTTTTATTTGAGGCTTTTCAGTATTTGCTTCTTTCTTGAGTATTAGAGACTGGCTTTTGATTAAATACAACGTTTGGAAGCCTGACTGCAGTAATGCCTGCCTTAGGTCACAGAATCATACAATATTCCAAATTGGAAGGGACTCGTAAGGGTCACTGAGTCCAACTTCTGGCTCCAAAAAGAACCTCCTCATTTTATAAAAATCATTTAAAAACATAGGAATTGCACGATAAGCTGCATTACCATTTATTCCTAGCCATTTTCTATCCACTGCTAACTGGTTATCTACCATTTCCAACAGGAGTTTGGCTTCTGGATTATTTTGATTATTTCTCCTTGGCATTTATATTTATCTTTGTATTTCTAAATGTCTTTTAAAAATGTGGTTCAATTAAAAAAAAAAAATAATCAAGAGAGAGAAAGATTAAATGGTATCTTAAAATGAATGTCTAGAGAAGTTTATAACCCTGCCATACATTCATCATATACAATCCTCCATATCCTGGGCCACCATGGCTGACCACAAGCAGGACTTCAGCTGCCTGACAAGGGTCTTCTGTCTCAAAAACTCTCTATGTATCAACTCTAAGAAGCTCTGGGACATGTCAGTGTTATAGAACAGATGCTTCTCTGCAAAAGCCTGTGCAAACCAAATTATTTCTCCTCCCAGCTCTACTCCTATTTCCCCTCCCATAAATACGTGATTAATATACAGCAGGATGGTATAAACAGTAGTGAGTATGCATTAAACTGGCAATAAATGGGGTAGTGGCAGGAAGAACACAGAAATAGGTTGCAGAGCAGTACAATAGCTTGATTTAATCAGTTGCGTTACTTGCTGAAAAACAGTAATCAGATACCACAAGCTTTTGCACGCCAAGAATGCTGCACTTGAAGAAATCACTTCTATAACTTGGGCCAGCTCCCCCCTCTGTAGCTACAATTAGCAGATAAGGGAATTCTTCAGACTTAAATGATCACGTTCCACGTTTTGGAGCTCAGCAAAAACCAGCTGAGCTATCTGGAGGCAGGCCAGACGAGGTCAGGACAGCACAGAGGGTGTGATCATCTATCTCCTCACCCACGTTAGGGACACAGGGTGGGCCTCAGAGATACCCGTCAGCTGCATGAAAGGGGAGCCTCCTGCATCAGCCATGGAGGAACACCCTGGAGAAAGCCCTGCAAAAGCAGAATAAAAACCAGGGAAGGCCAAACATCTCCTGCAACCTCCCCATTAGGTGATCCCACAGCATGGGTGACCCAGAGCAACCTCAGGAAATGAAAGCCGGCAAGATCTTCATTGCACCTTCATTAAATGCAGTATCTCCAGGCTGGGCTTTGAGTCAAAATCAACATATTCAGGTGCTAATATGACTGAGGCTGTAACCTCATGTTATTTGAACCAACCCTTCCCCACAAAAAGGGAAAGGACGTGCAAGCCCTTCCTACTCCTCCCTTCCTATATACCCTATGTCAGCCCCGCAACACCCTCCCCCATCAACACTGGAGTCAGCTCCAGGTCTACTCCAAGCCTCTCATAATGTAAGGCAGCTTTGCTTGTGAACGTGGCAAGACATGCACATCATTCTGTTTTAACTGCCACAGGGCTGCACAGGAGGGAGACCTTCCTCTCCTGCCAGAGGCAAACTTCTCATTGATGGCCCTTGAGTTTCACATAAAGCCAAAGCTTTGGGAAACAATGTTGGCCATCACAGCACCTGATTAAAAGGACAGCTTTGTCTGGGAACTGTGCCTCCATCATGCTGCAACAAAGCACATGGGGAAACAGAGCAAACCTACAGCATGAGCTGCGCATGGTTTATATACTGGATCAGCTCCTTGGTCTGACTGCCACACGTGGCATCACCCAACCCACATACACACACACACAAAAAGAAATTAAGTTTTGGATTTGCCATGAATCACAAAATAGTGCAGCACCTTTCAGAGCAGCAATCCCTTTGACATTAGTTGTTATTTGATATGATGGAATGGGAGAGAAAGAAAAAGAGAATGAAAAGGAAATTTTTCACATTTTTCTCTGTGGTTTTTTTTGTTTTGTTTTTGTTTGTTTTTTTTTTTTTACATGCACTGTCAGCCTATATCCCAATAAATGTCTGCACATCTCTTCATAACATAAATGTCAGCCCTGCTGTGGACTGGAGCCTCAGGATTACCGTACTGGCAGAATTAACATATTCCTCATAAAAAAATATAACATTTCATAACATTTCATTATCCACTGTAAACTGCATGTACTTTCACTCCAGGGAAACTGGAAATATCACCCAGGCTGCCTGTCTTGCCATTTATCCACGCACTGGGGCCTTCTGTTGGATGTCAGATCAGTCTTCTAGTTTCATTCTTCTTTCTCTACAATGCAGAATTTTTTAATTTTTTTTTCCCCCTCTGTTCTGTTTTTGCTTTTATAAACATGCCACACCATAAAACCTCTCACTTGAAAAAGCTTGGAACCCTGGAACAAACAAAACAGGGCATATTTGTCAGGCTGAACGTAGCGTGGAAGGAACCTATGGTGCTCTATGCAATAAGAGGAGAAGGCAATAGAGAGGTAAGAAAATCACAGGCAGAAAAGGCAAGGCTCCAACTCATTTATACATAAGCTAGAGCCCATGGTCAGTAATGAGGTACTTCAGAATTGAATCTGTTCCCTTCTGTGGTTTAAACTCACTGTATTTTTCCTTCCCACTAGTAGGCTGGGCTGGCTGTAAATTCAAAGATTTGCATAAGCCACAGATTTTGTCTGTCTCTTTGAAAGGTCAAAAATTAGAGGCAGTACAAACAAACACATGTGACAAATAGGCCAGCTGGCAGCAATTTGGAGTGACCACATGGAGGAAGTGTGGAGGAGAACAAGGGCAGGATAGGAGCCTTTAAATGCTTGGGTCTTACATATATTATAAGTTACAGGCTGCCTCAGGGGAATGTTATTATTTTCCTTAACCAGCTTTGTATCTTTGCAAAGATTAGTGACTGACTACCCAGATTTAGTGCTGTCACGTTTCTACATAAACATTTCTGAATATATATTCTTTGATAAAAGATGCAGCTGCTGACATGATTTGTCACATAAACATTTCACTGTGCATTATATTTCATATTACAAAGAAATTTTCCCATTTTTATTTCTAAGAGACCGCTCGCTCTCTTCTGCAGGCTGTGGAGCACTGCTTTAGGACTGAGAAAGGAATGGACTCATAAGCAGAGCAAAAGAGGGGTGAGCAGCAGCTGCAAATGGATACACAAAAAAGTTTATTTACAAAAAAAAAAACCAACCAACCAAAACAACAAACCACCACAGTTGTTACTCACATCAGGGTGTTACAGTAGGAAGGCCGGGAAGCATTTGTTGTCCTCTGTAGCTTCTGGAATGAAAAAGAAAGCTTAACAGGTCAGCTTCAAACACCCAGCCAGACACGCAGCTGGTGTTAATCTGCATGACCCTCATTACCTGCAACAGACCTCTGCCAAATTCTGGCAGCCAAAGAGCCAGCCAGATTTTTATTACTAACATCACCTCAACCTATTAACGTAAGGGGGAAAATAATTCAAATCCAAATTGCTTCTCACTATTTGTTGTTGCTCTTTATACTTTGCCAGAGCCACGAAACCCAATTAAGTCGGTTCCACTTTTGTTTCCAGTCAGCTCACTCCAGGCATTCACGGCTGCAGGATCTGAGGTTGCAAGTCCTGCAGGGAATATTCCCTTGTTTAAAAGCAGCTCTTTCCACTGGACTCGGTTTTAATTAATTGTAGCATTTCTATTGATCTGGAGTTTTATAAAAAGCTTGCCTTTGGATGGCACGCTGTCAGTAACATTAAATTAGGGGGCCAAGCGTGGTTTAGACTGGCTCTCAAAAAGCAATAAACAGAAAGCACTGACTTAGGTATAAAACAGTAAATAAAAATGAATCTTAAAAATAAGGCTGTAAAACACTCATCCAGCTAGAGCAGTAAGAGGTCATGTATGCCCAGCTAATATTATCACCACATGCTGTTCGGTGAGTCAAAGTGTGGCTGACGGACGCCTTCCCGAGCAGTCACCCAGCCCAGACAGACCGGGGTCGCTCTCTCTGACCAACTGTCTTCACTCCATCCACAAACACAGCTCCATGCAAGTGCTTGCTGATGGCTCTTTATTTAAAGCAGTTGCTCTCTGCGTTGTGGAACAAGCCCCTGTGACTTATAAGGAGAACACAGGACCTCCCATTGCCATTCAGCTGCACGCAGCACAGCCAGCCCTTTCAAACCTGGCCCAAACCCACAGGTGATGTAACACTACCAGGCATCCCTCTGATAAATGGACCTTCTTCAAAACCTGCAGAGCAATTTCCATCTGAGTGCAGCAACTTGTACCGGGGCTTAATGCTCTCTTCCATACATCCCCTCCACAAAGAAAATCTGTGCCAGCTGCTATAGGAACACGGTTAATCTCTGCAAGCAGATGTCAGCCTCCAAAGCAGAGAAAATGACTTTGTTCTTCAGGAGCAGGGAATTTAAACTGCACAAAGTTGAAATGCCCCGATGAATTTGGTAACTTAAACCCAGAAAGGAAGCACCTGCTTTCTGAATAACTGCCTAATTAAATCCCGCTGCTGTTTTATGTGTTCATAATTCAACATGAACAGTCTTTTGCTAGTTAACAACGCACTGGCTGCGGTCAAACAGCAACCTAGCCAGAAAGAGTAGAGACAACTGCTGAGGGCAGACCTGCTCCCACAGGGAGACCTTCTCCTGCCACAGCTGGAGGGCCCAGGGCTAAGTTTCAGCTGTGCTTCACAGGGCCACAGTTAAAGGGTTTGGTAACCTGCAGTTGACGTGTGGCATCTTCCCATTTATTCATGCCAGTGCTGGCATACAGTGAAAAGTTGGGGGGGAAGAAAAAAAAACAAACCAGCAACACATACAAAAAGATAATTTTCACCAATAAAGTAAACGAAATAAAAGCCAAGAATACAAGGAAGCGATCAATCTGCCTGCAGGATTAGCAACCGCAACAACAAAAAGCATGGAAATGTAGCAATCCCCTAAACCGAACTAAAAATAAAGTGGGCAGGATTCTCATGGCAGCCCTCTGGACATAGTGCTGCCCGCAGCAGCAGGAGTGAGGCTGAGCAGAAGCTGGAAATGGGCCATGCTGCATCCTCACCCGGCAGCTGCATTGCAGCGGTCATGGCAGTCATCAGCACGGATGGAGATTTTCATGGGTGAAGGGGACGAGAGGCAGAGATGATGTGAGAGGTCTGCATGGGTGACCCCAGGGCTCTGTGCTCTTCTGAGGAGTTTCTGTAGGCTGCATTCAGAAAAAAAAAAAAAAAAAAAAAAGAGAAAAATCTGCAGCCACCACTTTAAGAAGAGCCTGGAAAAGCCCTCCTTTTGTTTTCTTTATTAAAAGAACAAGCTGCCTAGGGGAGCAGTGGAGTGCAAGAGCCATATGGATGTGGCACTGAGGGACACGGTCAGTGGGCATGGTGGGTGTGGGCTGATGGTTGGACTGGGTCATCTTAGAGGTCTTTTCCAACATTAATGATTCTATGAAGTCTCTGTGCTTTTCCTCATAACCACCCCAACCCAAGTATTAGTGGGACACCACACATCCCTTCTACAGCTGTAGCCTCTGCTGCTCTCAGAAGACCACTTGCCAAGCCCCAACAGCCCTGCCCACAGCCATCCCCTCGCTGTAACCCTTAGAAGCACAGAAGGTGTCATGTGGTGATGACTCCCACGTATGTGCTGTCCTCCTGCTTTCAGAAACCACATCCACGGCCAGCCCTGAGCCACGCACCAAGAGACACATGCAGCAACACCAGCTCACTTTATAGGCCTGCTCTAGCAGCCTTTCTTTTCTCAGAAATGGTATCGGCATTACTACACACACACACAAAGGATGTTAGTATGGAAGCCTGAAGGTACAGTAGTGGTAATCCTAATTAAGGGCAGCACTGTCACTCTCTAAGGCACAAAATGCACATCGAAACCCAAGGCTTCCCACTGCAAAGCTTGCTTTCTACCTGCCTGGCAGAGCTTGAGAAAGTGACACTGGCTGCTCTCACAGCTTCCCCTGTGCTGGGCACAAGAGCAAGAGCAGGTGAGCTGCTTCCAGCTGCCTGGGCTCTGCCCCTCTTCCTCCACAGTTTACTTCTCTGTGTATTTTGTGTAAAAATAATCTTTGATATCTTACTACAGTAAGGTCAGAGCATTCCTGCTTCTTCCATCTGAGATTCCCCTCAGTCATGGCTCCAGCCATCTCAGAGATCTGTTTTGCCTCATCTACAAAAGCCTTTTCTATTCTTTTGTTGTCCTAGAAGTCTACAGCGAAACCAAAGAATCCCCAACAACCACTGCAAATCCTGTCTTTTTTTCTGATTTAAAATGGCTGTGACAGTACAATATCACCATACTGTACTTATCCCTGCAAACATGTAACTCTAATTCAACAATCCTATTACATATGCTCCTAGCATTTGTACAGAGGAGATTTAGCTCTGAGCTCTCCATTGCTTTATCTCTTTGCGTGTTTGCCAATGCAGAAATTATCTCAAGCTATAGACAGGTCACGTCCAAATGCTTCCCCCTATCTTGCTGTAAATCTGGAAAAAAAAATAACTGTCACGTAGGCTGCACTACACAGTCAAGACTACAAGCTCAGTTTCTAATAGTCATCTCTATGGCATGCAGTGGAAAGAGCTGGTCATGATATTTCCCCAGCGTTCTGTCTGTGACTCTATCAAAAAGACAACTTGTGCAACTCAGGGGTTCATGCAACTGGCTCCCAAGGAAGGCAGGGCACAAGAACTCCTGTCACACTTGTAAGGACTGGGGTCACTTCAGTAATGGTGGCAGTGAGAGCCACATGAGCTGGAGGGGAAGGAGTCTGCTCACAGCACAGCAGCCAGCATAGGAGCTTCCAAGAGCAGAACTAGTAAAGGGACAAGAGAGGCAAAGAGAAGAGCTATGTACAGAGACAGGGGGGTGGGGGGGGAGGAAGCAATTCTGTGTTTCAGAGACTTGTCTCAAAGCTTGGGGATAGGTTGCTAGGTTAAGCATGCCACATTGCTGGTGGAATCACCCTATCCTGCTGTCTCCCACCTCTTACTCTGACACACCACACTGACGATCTTACCCTCCAGACATGGCCAGCTACCCATGTTTCTTTGTGCCAACACTATTCATACAAACTCATGGCTTCTGTCAGCAAACTGAGCCACCGTATAGTTGCCTATAGGCCTCAGCAAAACATCCACCTCTTCCATAAAAAAAAGAACTAAGATACTCCTATTTCATTTATTACAAGCACACTGTTCCTACAGGCCAAACCCCCACAATATATGTTTACATTTCTTGAATCATCATCTCCATCTAATATCAAAAACCTGTTTTAATGTTGTTTTGTCACTCATCTGCTAGGGAATTCCTCCCTTTTTTACTGTGGTATCCCCTCCTGTGTCATTGCCCAAGACTTGTCTCTTACCTCACCCCATTTCTTCTCATATTACACCTCCAACACATTCTTGACTGCTCATAGTTACGTCACTATTAGCAAGTCGAAGCCCTGGTTACACAGCATTCACAGGCGAGACAGCTCTATCTCCGTGAGAATATCAGCCCAGCTTTCCCAATGCACAGCTCTCAGCACTTCTGATGTTGCAGCCCAGGAACAGCCCATGGAGCAATCAGCTCTACCTAGAAATCCGCCCTTTACTTACCACTATGAAGTAATAGTTACAGCTGCAGATACTTCTGATTTGCCTTGCAGCAGCTTTACTTGAGAAGCACTGACTGTACCGCAGGATCTTAGAGCAGCTGATGTTGGCAGGGCTCTTTGCATCCACCTGGCCCAACCCCTACTGCAGATGGGACATCCAGAGCAGGGTGCCTAGGGCCACGTCCAGTTGGATTTTGAAGACCTCTAAAGAGGAGACTCCACAGCTTCTGGGCAACCTATGCCAGTGCTCTGCCTGCTGCGCAGCACAGAAGTGCTGCCTGGTATAAACACACAGAGCAGAAAGGAAGGACTGAGACGAGTGGGCTTTGTAAGGTGTTTTTTCTGTACCAATCACTCCAGCAGCTGAACATTGTCACTGTCATTAAACCTGAAGGGCAGAAGGTGTATCACATAGGTACACTCCCACTATTCATTCTAACCAAGACCACACACCCCCTTTGACTCCTTCATGCCACCCCAGCGTGGCTGCACCCACATGCCAGTCAAATCAGTGCCTGAAAATGCACCTGATGATGGCAGGTCCCTGTTCAGCCACGTGGCCTGAGAATACTGGGGCAGACATCAGCAAGGCAAAGGCACACAGGGCCCAGCAGAGGAAGAGGAGGGATAATACCATTCCCTTCAGCATCAGCTCAGTCTTGGAGCATGAAAAAAAATAATAATAATAATCCTGTTTTGACTCTCCAGCAAGTAATTTTATTTTCTTCTAGAAAGTAAGTCCAAACAAGGAGCACACTGCAATCAAGCTGAGCCATGCACCATCACCACAATGCTGCTCAGAACAGTTTCTTCTGTGTTTTTCCCAGTAAGCCTCTGATGCAGATTGCAGGTTTGGCTGCAGCACCTGAGGGGAATCACATCTTGCCCTGCAAATGCAGCAACCCACTCTGCAGTGAGCCATTTCAACTAACCAAGCCCTATTTCACTAACAATGTTGCCCTATCAAAAATAATATAAGAAAAGGTTACAAGGTGCCTACACATAATCCCAGCCTGTGTTGCTGAGCTAGACTTTCCAACCATGCAAGTAGTACTTGCAGTCAACTTGCAGCCCCCCAGCAACCCCAGGCACAGCTGTCACTATAGCCCCATAGAGAACATGGCATATGGCATGACATATAGCATGGCACACAGCATGCTGCTGCTGCCTGTCACATCTACCAGTCACTCTGGCCATAACCAGCTCCATCCTCCCTGCTTATCCACAATTAACGACTGTGCTGTGGTGTTTAAACACTGTGAAGTTAAGAAACATGAAAGCCTCAAGAGGGGAAAAACTCACTAATAGTAGGACCTTGGAGAGAACAGGCAAATAACAGCCGTTGCATATATAGTGAGTAGTTTTATTTAAAGTACAGCTTCTACCTGAATTCAGAGAATGACATTTTCAGGTGGCGTCTCATCTTGTGGGCAAGGCAGCACCTCTCCCCTCCCCCAGAGATGCCAGCTTTGCATCCCCCAGCAGCACAGGAGTGATGTTACAGCTCTAAACCAAAGTACAACAGGCCCCTAGAGAAAACATGACGCAGTGTGCTATGACTGCTGTCATAGCAGTAGACCAAGGTCTTCACCTCTGATTTCTGCTCTACACATGCTTTTCCACAGCAAGGGCAGCCATCGCAGAAATGCCTCCCAGCTAAACAAGTATATCTGTGCTTATAGCAACATGAGCTTCTTGTCACATGCAGCTCACATGAAGCTTACAAAGATGCTCACAAAGAAGCTTACAGATGTCCAAGGATTGCCAGACAAGGAGCAGCAGGTGCAGCAGATCATTGCCATTCTTCTCCCCTTGAGCTTCCATGGATCTGCTTGTTAGATACATCAAAGACAGCAGGCCTCTGTCTGCTTTCATCTGCAGTTTTCCCTTCAAATCATCTTCCCTGACGTTACTAGTTCTCTTTCATTACCGCTCCTGGTTCTGTCCATGGCTCTGGCTACTGTATTACCTTGCCAAAATTATTTTCTACCTACCCACACAGACTTTCTCTTCCTTCAAACTCACTCTTTGCAACAGTATCCCAAGCGCCTTCCTCCCATTAATGGAACAAGGTGCCCAGGGAGGTGGTGCAGTCACCATCCCTGGAGGTGTTTAAGAGCTGTGTGGATGTGGCACTGAGGCATGTGGGCAGTGGGTGTGGAGGTTGGGTGGGCTGATGGTTGGACTGGGTGATCTTAGAGGCCTTTTCCAGCCTTAGTGATTCTGTGATTCTATGTCACTGCTCCCTTTGTGGTAGGATTGCGAGATCTAAGTTTACGTGGGACCGAGGGACTGAGTAAATGACTGCTAGACTAATGTGACAAATTCGTTCATAACATAGGCAACAATGTGAAACATAGCAGCAATATGCATGATGCTCCTGCATCAGATTGCTGTTCACACACACACATACAACATATACACACACATATATATATAAATGCTTGTAAATGCTTTCTGAGAGGAAGGTGGGATCAGAGAGTTCTCAAGCCCACACAATTGTCTGATCCTGCAATCTTTCTGAAAGCAAAATAACAGAAAGCTGAAACTGGGAATGGCATTGTTCATCTGACAGCCTACAGTAGAGGCCTTCTTCCCAGCCCTGTAGCAGCTCCATAGTGTGACCTTTGCTGTGACATTTCACTTCTCAAAGAAGTCACAGTCCATTCCCATCAGAACAGATAAGACATCAAAGGTCTGCCTTTGTGATGTACCCAGTAATTCAACGATGAAAACTGTGATATAAATAAGTAGGTAACTGTGACTGAGGAACATCACTATAGCATCACAGACTATTATTATTTTATCATTCAAAGAAACTTTGACGTATAAAACAACAGCGAAAGCCCCCATGGTTCAGGAAATGCCATACTTTTTCCTGTCTTCAGTCAGTTCTGATAAGCCAAGGAGGGTTATGTACACACATGGCCTAAACAAGGCGTTTCTGACAGCCATGAGGAAAGAGCCAGGAGCTGCCCAACACTGAATGGCACAAACTAGCATACAGCTACTTTTATTTCAGGGTAGACAAAGACAGCTTTGCCAAATAAACTTAAGTAAATCCAGGAGCCCTGCCTCATGTTGTTACAGTGTTAAGAATAGGGAGTTCTAAAGTTTCCAGCAGAAATTAAAATGTACTGCGGTAGAGAACTGAGCGCTGTGTCCTTTCAGAGGGTTTCCAGCAGCGCTTTCCTTGGGTCAATTTCACCCCTCAGAGGGGACAATTTCACTTCTGGAAAGCGGGGAGTTACTCACTGAGCACCAGGACGAGCAAGATGATGTTTAGTTTGGTAATTCAACTGTCAGTGGGATTTTGAAATGTCACTCCCACACCTCGCAGATGCAGTTTGCTCATTCCTCGTTTTAGAAAAATGTACTGAAGTTCCTTTTGTAATTGATGCAAAACATTCCACAGGGCTGGAGCTTTATTTTGGGAAAAAAAAGAAAAAGAAAAAAGAAAAAAAAAAAAAAAGTCTTGTTTCCTTCCAATTGAAAGACATTTTAATTAATTCTCTTGAACATATTTAAACTGTTCTATCCCTTTTAAAGGCGCTTTTACAGAGACACACTCTCTCCTTAAGTAAACCCCATATGGCACCGAGTTGAACCAAAAATCTCCAAAATGAAGACAAAAGAAAAAGCTGATTCAAGAATATAGATCTTCCACCTGTCATAGTTGGCCATGACTTTGCCAAAGCTTAACATCTGTGAATAACTCCAGGAGGATGACCGAGATAAATGTTTGTACAATATGAGCTTCAAATTATAACTTGTTTTTAAACAATCACATCTAGAATGCCAGGATGAGAAAAATGAGTGAGAGGAGACACCAAAAACCTGTGCGAGAAAGATGACGAGTTGCAGTTAGTTTGCGTACCTTACCTTACAGGTGTGCTCACATAATAATTCGAGTACCCAAAACTTATCTGCTAGGTGATCACTCTTTTTTAAGTCACGCTTTTCAATCCATAGAATCCATGGGGCCTTAAACTCCACCAACCCACCTGCATTCTTCACACCCTCTTGACCACTTAAAAATTCTCCCTCCTCTTTGGCATGTGAAAGACAAAAGGCCCTCGAAAACAGCCTTGATAATTACTATATCTTGAATCCAGGATATATACAAAAACAGGACACGGAAGGCAAATTCACCCTTGAGTTAGAATTCACTTAGGAAATAAACCTTTGCTGCTTATTCTGTGGCAACTAAAATCTACTCTTCCTGCAAGTTCTGACAATGAACTCCTTGGAAATTGGACCAGGCTGCTAGGAAAACTGCCATGACATTTTCTAATGGCCCAGATCTATATACCCATATGCTTGTCTTCAATTTCATAAACTAAACATATTGGATTTTTTTTTAAAGGTTGGAACACTATTTGTCCTCTTTTCCATCATGCAAAGTTTAAGATCAAACTCAACTGCTTTTAATATCTGTTCTCTATCTAAGGAAACGATCACCATCTCATCAGCATTAAATTCAGCTGGTTCCTAAAACTCATCACAGTTATCTAAGTTGCTCTTCAGCTTTTCACAGGGACTTGGCTAAGTTTTCTTATTCTCTGGCTATATATATGTCCATACATGTAGTTGTATATATATACACACGCGTTATATATGTGCATATATATATGCAAATAAGCCCATGAAATGGTTGCCAACATTCGGCTGGAGAAAGGGAGAAATATACCTTGTATCAAACTCTGTCGTTGTTGCCTTCCATTACGCAAACAGTTGGCAGGCTTCCGTTAGAAAATTTACGTACTAAAATTAGCTCTCACAATTGCAATCAATTGTAACAATCAAGCATAAGTAATTCAAGAAGAAGGTGAGCAGAGAAAACAATGTTACAGCACTGCAGCGATTCCTCTATTTAATTATAGTTATGTCCAGTCTTTTTATCCATTACTCGTTAAGGTTGCAAAGGACACGAACTGTAAGCAAAATAATTTGCTATCAAGAAGCTTCCTTGCGTGATCCCCCTTAAGACTTCCTTGCCACTGTGCTTCTGGTGTGCTCTCCCCCTCCCTTGGGAACAAATCATAGAATCACAGAGGTTGGAAAGACCTTGAGGATCGTCCCTTGCTACTGTATGGGGATGGGTTAGCAGTTAAAAGCCATCTTGCCCACCAACAGCAAATTATTGGTGACCCTCCTCAAAACAGTGTGACGTCACAGTGAATGAGATTGAGACAACTATGCAATGACTTGGTTGATAGGCATATGTTTTATGATTCTCTTTGGTGCAGATGGTATATATTGCATGTGGTGCCAGAGCAGAAATCAAAGTCACAGGCAGATCTATGCAGATTTTTTTTCTCCCTGAAACAACAACTCATGAAACTAGTAATAAATGTTACATTGCTTGGAACGAAAAGCAGATAATGTATATAAACTTCTGGAAACTAAACACATATGGCAAAAATATGCTGGAGAATATAGAATACCCTAGAGGGTGCAGATAATGAAAGGACCTCTCTCTGTAATTCAGAGAAAATATTACATTTGATTGTCCCTTCTCCCACATCCACACAAGCAAATCAATGTCTAGCATCTCTCTTTAATTCTAGCAGTTCTCCATTTTACATGCTAGCAATCTATGTAACTTCTGGCCCTCGAGAACCTACATCTTGCATGTCATCACATATTCATGCTGAGTTACCTACTACTGTTTTAATTCACTTCTGAATTAAGAAGGAATAAACCTAGACAAACAAGCATATGGTATTTAAGAAACACTTCAGTTTTGCAAAGGCAGGAGTAAGAAAATCTTGCATGGTACAGCTTGATCACATCAGAAGCAAAATCCTTGAGTACTACATCTATGTCTCCCTCCTTTAGCAGCTACCAGCAAACACTGCTCTCACCCACTCCAATCTCATTTAAAGGAAAAACAAGCATTAAACTCACTACTCTTTGTATCACCTAGAAACTATTTACAACAGTCAACATAAAGCACAGTAGTCAACATAAAGCCACTCTGGACACAAAACAACAATCCACCAACAGCAGTTTAGGAATTTTTCATTGACTTCACCTGGCTTTTGGCCCAAGCCTTTGGTGCAGTCCCCCACAGACACCCTTTCACACCATGAAATTCACATTCACAGTTCATATCAGGTAAAGCCAAGGAGGCCTCTAAGTAAAGTGTCCAGAGAACTACCTGCCTCCTTGGCAGAGTCTACAAAAGCTTATTTCCAAGAGATTCCATTAATCCAGTGCCTGTAGATCTCTGGGGATTGAGGCCTTGCCCTGGGAAGGCCGAGCAGCAATCCAACCGAGTTCCCACCTCCCAGCCGAGCTCCCACCACTGCCAAGGAGATGCTTATCACCTCTTCCCCTCTGTCAAAAATTCAGTTTTTAATCCAAACACAGTCAAGTTTTTGGTATCTTCATCTTACTCTTTTACATGAGAGAATTTAGGTTTTCAATCTAACTGCAATTAAAATTGATGCATAAAACATAGGGCTGATGCCAAGTTATCCAGGATTCCTCATCTTGAGTTTGCATCAGGATTAAAGGGAAAAATAGCTGAGGGAGAAGGTTTTAAAAATATATGAAGTGTAAGGGATTTTCAGGAGATGGCTAGAGAAAAAGATACAGAGAGCTGCTGCTGATAAGCAGGAAAAGCAGTGTAACAAGATGTCAGGCTGCAGAATGCTCTCCAAAAGCAATGACAAGATAATCACAGCGGGCAGCATTGCTACAGTGAGACCACCAGCAACTGAACACATCCCTATACATTCTCATCCTCCTGCAGCACCAGGGAAACACTGATATCCCAAATATTGGATTTGTGCCATTCTGAAACTAGAAAATGCCCACAGTCCAAAAGTATCTTAAACGTATTTCCCAGACTAGCACACACACAAACAAACCAACGACTAACAGCAGCAAAAACTTTGATATTCCCATTCTGAGCAAGGAAAGCCCTTGTTACCTGGCCATCCACTCCTGCAGGTAGCTCCGGGTACTTGGGCTAAAGGCCCAAGAGCAGCCCCTTAGGCAGGCAACTTCAAACATGGCACCGCCTGCCCAGGCACTTGGCCTCTCTCAAGACCAGGTGCTCACTGAGCAGATGACTGTTCAGATAACAAGCTGTAAACAAAATCACACGCGTGAATACACAGAAGAAATATTTTGCCTTCAAAGGCATTTTTCTTCAGCATGTAAACACTGCAGGAATTTCTCTCGTGTCTCAAACAGCATTACTGTGCACACAAAGTCAAGTCTACTCACGGTACGGTTTATTTTCGTTCAATCATTAGAAACAAAATGACAGCCTTAAGCCACTCATTGAGACCGCAGTATAACATCCCGAGGTTCAGAGATGCTCTGCAACAATGGGTAAGTTATTTTTGGAAACCCATCTGGTTGCCAGGGCAAATTCTAGCAATGATACACACCATCCACCAAGCAGAATCTGGTTTGCAATTCAGGAGAGGAGGAAAAATTAAGACGAGGAATGACTAACTGGGGTAATGTGAGAAGCCATTGAAATTCCGAACTACACAGAATCACGGTTAGGGCTTCCATCAGCCAAACTCCTACATGAAACACGCCTGGTTGCTCTGAGCCAACAGAGCCTAGATCACAGGCTTCAAAGAAGTTTCAGAAGGTAGTACAAGGCATCCTGCTGCCTCAAGGAAGGATTAACTACACCTAAGCAGTACCTTATGCAGACCATACCGCTGCTGAACAATAAACATTTGTTCGTACAACCATCTCCCATCAGTTTTATTTGTCTTCCACACAAGGGAGTAAATGAGACAGACAGAAATGAAGCAATTCTCTCTCAATTGCACACTATGTCTCCTGCAAAATCTGGAAATAATTCCAGATGTTTAAAAAACCACAAATAGCCCACTGATTGGTTTTCTGGGAGCTGTATGCGTGGTCGTCGTCTCATTTTCAAAGTCACTGGAGCCCCAGTCCACATCAACCTGTTACACATCTGGATAGTCTTACATATGTTATAAAAGACCATGAAGTTTTTCTATTCAAATTGTAAGCTTTCGACCACAGAAATATCTTTTGAAGGTTAACAGATGGCAAAGATGGTAAAGTGAGGACAAAGAAAGGAGGGAGTCATAAAATTATTTTCCATTTTCTTCACTAACAATGAGGAATGGAAACTTGCACGCTAATGTTAAGACACATCAGCTCTGAATGACAGAAACAGGAAAAGACTGTATAATTTATACTTGAGCACCATATCTTCTGGTCAGCTTTCTGCTGAACTCAACTGAGATTACATGAAAGCGTGCATACCAAATCTAGGAAATTGCCAAACTCTTCTTGGTGGAATAGTGCTTTGCATGCCAGAAGAAAGCTTCTGTAATTAAAATAATATCTCCTTTACAACTGAGAAGAGAGAATATTTAATTAGGCTTTAAAACTGTTGAGAAGAGGCTTATATAATAAGCTTACTTAGGCCATACAGTCAAATGAAAAGTGCCTACTAAGATTTATTCAGAACTTAAGTGCACTTCACTGGTAACAAGTAACACTCCCAGTAAAACCTGACATTAAAACTAAATTATCGTCTTCTCCTCCATTTCAATGTCTGAAATAAAAAAAGTTGAAAATGATGAGAGATTTAAGTGTTGCTAAACAAAATTCATTAAGGTACCAAAGTTGGACATGACTGCTGTGCTCCTTGCCCCCACTTGGGAAGACTCTGAGCACAGAGCAGCCACCAAGGCTGAAGCCCAGACCAGAGACAGGAATGGCTGGAGACAGCACAGTAAACTAGACAGCAAGGCCTCCCGATTTCTGCTGAATATGCAGAGCTTCACTGCAGCCCAGGGCTCTAACAGCAGTCCTCCTTTTGTTCCTTCACTCAGGAAATGGAAAATTAACTCTCACTTGATGGAGTGCCATGGTACATAAAGATAAGGAACCAGCCCAACGGTTCAGGGCTCCAACTGTAGCTGCCTTCAAACCCTTATCAGCCACAGCAACACTCGCAAGGTTTTGTGCTCTTCCAGCCACCTCCCTATGACCCCCTCAAATGGGACTGCTTTGTATGTGGGCCTTTCCTCACCAATCACATGCAGGTGGTAGCCCCACATACACGCAATGCATTCTGCTGTGCAAACTCCAACAGTTCCCTGCAGCGTGTGGAGGCAAAGCACGAAATTAAGGTACTCTGGAGTTTCTGCAGCAATCCAAAAATGCTACTCAAACCCCCTAAGGTGTACTGTGCACACACAGAGCAGGTTAATAAAGTCTTGTTCAGTCTACGTAATGTTAGAAGCTGTAGCTTTAACAGACCGTGCAAATGGTTAAAATTCTCCTAGAGCAGGGGTTCATGAGGCTGTACAAAACAAACAGCTGCACAAATGTGCGATTAAGGAAGGAGGATGGAAGCTACCAGGAGGTCTAAAGTGTCTTCGGTGAGGCGCATCCAAAGGCTTACCCAGCCTCCTGACAAACACCACAGTGCTAAAAGGAGCTTTAATCTACCCTAGATCTGTATAAACAAAGATCATAGGAACCATTGTAACACACCAGCCTGGGAAAGAGGAACGCAGGCATCATCTTTCACTTTGTAGCTTTCTGCTGGAGAGGAAAGAGGAAAAGGAAAGAGGGAAATGCAATAACCATGAACACTGTGGTGGCTCGACGTGAAGAGGCCTGTTCCTTCTGTTACTGTGGGTCGTCAGGATAATTAAATCCTTCATAACAGTCACTGAGCAGCGTCAGAGAACGCGTACAGCAGCCAGCCAACTTCATCAAGTTGCACAAAAGCACTGCTCGGCGTTTTCAGGACAGATCCTGGCACCGCTCCTTCAGAAGCACCGCAGCAACACTGTGCAGAGCCACAGCATCCTGGGGACACTGCGGTCCCACCACGGCTCAGGCAGCTCCCGCTGTTTAGAGGAGTTGATGCAGAGGTCAGCCAGAGTCACTGCGCTTCTGCCTCCAGCTCACCTCCCCTGCTACAGTTTCTAAATTAATCTGGGTCTTTAAGCTTGTTGGCTTTTATTGCTCTTTCTTAAGAAAAGCACAGCTTTCACGCCACAAACTACAGGGCTAAAATCCCCAGACGAGTGCAGTAAGTACAGTTTGCAATTCGCCTCTGCCCTTACTCATCCGAGTGTACTCCCTTAAGTGACTCCTAAAATCTAGGGTAGGAAATGCGCTTAGCTTTTCCTTTATTCTTCCTCCCCAAAACATTTTAATCCAAATGCTCCCGATGGCTAAAGCCAGCAAACGGAGGGCAGATGGGAACAGCAGCTCTCACGTGCTGCAGGGACCCAGCCAAAGCTTGGAACTTTGCAATGGTTGTCCCGTGACCATGTAACACCTTTTCTCATAAAATAAATCTAGCAAAAATACATCTAACTAATAATTGGAAACTCCCTGTTAAACTAATCACAGTGCTGTGCTTGGGCAGGGACTGTTACAGCTTCCCAGGAGGCAGTAACAACCAAACACAACAGCCACTGCCTCCTGGCAGGATCAGCTGCTCGGTTGCAACAGCACGTACCTGTTAGCACTGGCAATTTACAACTGGAAAATATTAGGAAGGGCAGATTAACTGCTACAATATGAAATTTCCATGCCTTCATTTTGCATTAACAGCTTCATGGTTAACAAAAGCCCCAGGGAAAAGCAGAAAAGAGATGAAAAAAAGAAAAAGCACGCTCCCCCTTATTCTGGACATGTCCAGGGCCACAGCATTCTTGTGTCCAGCCACACAACATCCTCTGCATGGCACCAGAAACAAGTGAGACTGCCACACTTCCAAGCTGGGAGTTGGCACAGTGATGTCCCCTGGAGTCCCCAGACAGGCCTGAAGCCCTCTCCATACCACAACAGCCACTGCTGGGCTGAAAGAGCAGCAAGAGGCCAGAGATGGATAGCAACAATGCTGTCTATGCTCCTCCCGCCTTCTCTACTCTTCCTTTCCCTGCAGAGTAGGGGTAGAGGCTTATGCATTGACCCCAAGCCTACAGACCTCCTGCCTACATCCCATTCTCACCAAGCCATTGGCACAATGTCCAGATCAGCAACAGTGAAGCGGCGACCATTGAGAGCAGCCTCCACCTGATCAGATCACAGGCACCAGAGGGATTGGTGACAGCTGTGGGGAAAACCCCAAACCTTCCATCCAAGGGCAAGCTCATTGTCAGCCCAAGGCATGGGACTGGGCTACACGAAGATGCCACAGTGACAGGCCACCCATCGCAATGCTCACACCTCTGGTCCAGCCTGCCGGTACGTAAGCTACCTGCACTTGTACTCACCTTGGCAAGATCTCTTCTTTTCCACAGCTCTAACAAGTTCTAGGTGAACACAGCAGCTCCAGAGAGTTCACCATCACCACCTGCACAGAGGCACCTTGCAAGCAGAATCTCCAGTGCTCTCTCCGTGCAGTCCCATCTGGCCCTGGCTGTTCCTCCTGCTGCTTCTCCTTACTTAGGACGAGCAGAAGGAAGCTCGTGGACTCAGCTGAAGCTCCAATTAGCTTGCTGCGAGATGCCAGAGCTCTCCCCTGTAGGAAGAACAAACACAGAGCTGACATGTGCAGCCTCCAGCTTCGGTGTGGCGTTCCGCTTGTGTTTTATGTAACCATTTATGACTGTTATTCAATCATGAAGGAGAGCTTACCATGGAAACTGCAAGGAGGTGTTTTGTTTAAGATACAAAGCACTTTTTAAATAAGAGCTGTTCATCTCCCATATGCAAACACCTGAACTGCACTCAAGGCATCACATTTAGATGCATTTTCCAGATGACGGCTAGCCCTAGTTGGAAACAAAGCCGTTGCCCCCACTCTCCCAGAGCTAAGGAGCCAGGTGAAGCGGAGGCACAGCTCCTTTGCGCTGCCATTTTGCAGTTCTGTGGGAAATGCCATTTTTCTGCTGAGGTCCCTGAGGAGTGTGTAAGCTCAGCAGGCTGCCAGCAGCTCCCCAAAGCACTAAGCCTCTGGGACCGGTCCCGATTCTGCACGGTCCGTGGCCAGTCGGTAACGACCTAGTAATCCAATTAGGCAGCAGCATAGGCAGTCTAAAGAAATAAAACAAAAGGGAAAAAAAATACAAAAGCAAGGCAGAAATTATGTGTAGAGCAAAGCGTATCCTCGTTATTCCCTTAATCTGCTGCTGCGAGCGGAAGCTTAGCTGGGTGCCCATGCGTGGGGAGCTGAGTGAGCTGCAGGCAGCCCAGCTCGCAGCCCAGCTGAGCTGTTGGTTGGATGCAGAAAGGCACAGGAGAGATGCCCAGGGCTTAGGTGCCAGCTTGGCTATGGCCAGGTTGCAGGGCAGCTCTATGAGGCTCCTTTGCAGTTCACATCTCAATTGCACAACCACAAGGTGCTTTCCGGAGGATGCTCCTCATGGAGCAAAAACGTGAACACAAGAACCCATCCCTTCTGCTTTAAGGTCAAACCCCCCAGGGAATGAAGGGAAACAATTGTGCACAGTACTAAAAGAAACATCACAACTGCAAAAAGGGATTTCTGGTTACAGTGAGTGCTGTTCTCACACACCTAAGAAGTGAGCACAAACTGAAACATGGAGCAAGAGATTTCAGGTGCTGATGGATTTGTTTGCGAGTGCAAAAGCTCAAGAGAATCAATACATTTCCACACTGAAGGCCCAGGTTAAGGCATTGTCATGGTTTACGTTGACAAGCATTATCTGGGGTTTTGGTAAAAATAAAAGCAGAATGAAAGAACAAACCACATATATGCCATTGCTCTGGAAAATTGGCATTTTTAATAGGAAAGTAAATACAAGGCTTGCTTTAGATGATGATAACTATCAGCATGTTCAGCTTTTAATGGCTTTGCCATTATCACAACAAAGGAGTACAGAGCATCTTTGCTGAACTGCAGGAGTTAAAAACGCACAACGTTCAACTTCTGAAGGGGAGTTTGGCAAACAGGTGGTGACAAGGACACAATTCTCCTACTGCTGATCTGTCAAAGGTTGGAAAAGACCTCTAAGATCCCCCAGCCCAACCACCAGCCCACCCCCCCCACGCCCACTGCCCACGTCCCTCAGTGCCACATCCACACGGCTCCTGAACACCTCAGGGATGGTGACTGCACCACCTCCCTGGGCAGCCTGTGCCACTGCAGCACCATTCTACAAATATCTTTAAGAACATTTAAAGTCTGCAGAGACACCCACTTATTTTATATGGCCTGTAATACAAGATTCAAATTTAATAGCAAGGTGGGATGAAGCACCAAGCCTCCATCTCTGCCTTAGCATAACGCTTTCCAGAACACCAGCACAAAGAATGTGCCTTCGCTGCATACCCTGCAACACATCACAACAAGGCATCTCTCACCAGAGAAATACTGCTCATCATGGCTGTTTGCAACTCCACCTGGGAGCGCAGGATCCTCTGGGCAAGGGAAGAGCTGGAAAGGCTGCACTGTTATATAATCACAGGAGAGTGTAGGCTAGAAGGGGCCTCGAAGCCCACCTAGCCCCAACCTGCTGCCATGCGCAAGGCTGTCCCCCACCAGCTCAGGCTGCCCAAGGCTCCATCCAACCTTTCCACCTGGCCCAGGCAGGCACAAAGCTGCTGAATCCCCATCCAGAGAGCAACCTATTTTGCAGGAAACAAAATATTTTTCTATCCTCTCCATGGGCAATTAGCAACACAAGCCTGAAACGTCAAAAGCTGACTCTTAATTACTGAAGTCAGCACTTAATGACTCCAATTATATTTCTACTGATTTCTGAAAATTGGATTCTCCACTACACTTGCTGTATTTAAATTAGTTTCTTACCTCATTTGCAGTAATTATACTTTGACAAACCAAATTAAAATACAGTTGATTTCCAAAATCTTACTTAAAAATAGTGGGGATTTAAGAACAAAAATGTTATAAGCCTGCCACCATCCACATCTTCATCGCCTTCCTTTCAGAGCTCAGGAGTCCTGGAGTTAAAATGATGAGAGAGATGTCAAGGACATCTTTGCTAAATGCCACAAAAAGGAAATGGCATTCTAGGTCTGTAATACAAAATCACTTTCTTAACCCCCTGTACCACAAGAATTAGCTTTTCTTACCCCAGAAATCAGGGCCAGGTTGGATCAGGCCCTGGGCAGCCTGAACTGGTGGGAAGCAGCCCTGCTCACAGCAGGGTTTGGGGCTGGATGGGCTCTGAGGTCCCTTCCAACCTAAACCATTCTGTGATTCTATGAGAAAAGCTGCTCTGCTGGGGCCTGTCACCATCACTACCAAGAGGATTCCAGCAGCAAAGTGACAGCAGCTGAGCATATATCCAAACACTTCTCTCAATTACTACTACTCTGCTGCATCTGACCCACATGCTGAGACCACAGTACCTACATCTGGCACCAGAACTTGTCTGAGGGATAAGCATGGCTTCTGCAGTGCAGACCCTTTAGGGGATACTTATCCTTTATTATGAAATTATTTGCAGGTTCTAGTGCACGGTTAACATAAGCAATGGAAAAAGACAAGAGAGCAGGCAGCATATTCTCAGGAAATCAAGCAACCAAGGAAAATAATCCATACAAATACTGTATTTGAGGGAAATGCTCTACATGCACTCACTTCAGATAACTCAGATTGCTTTGATTTCTCCCAGAGGACAACACCCCCACACACATTTTTTCTCCAGGAAGAGGAAATAAAAAACAATGTCAGACCCCAACTACTTTGCCAATCCCAAAGCTAGAACACACAGAGCTTATACCATCACACTGCAGCAGCCTGGCCACAGCCACAGGAGCTGCCAAGCACAAACAGGAACGATGCCAAACTCGAGATGCCCACATTGGCACGGCTGACACCATCACAGTTCAGGCAACCACAAGCGGCGTGCCTCAGCATCAGATAAATTAATCCTAGTGCGTGCAGGACTGGCTCCTAAAGGAGATGCAGAGACCAGCATGCCATGTCTTCCTCGAGCTTCTTACAGCATCACAGGACACAGAGCCAACCTCCCACACGTGTGCAGGACACTTAGAGGCGAGAAAGGGGACACAGATTCACAGGGACACACTTCCACTTTGGCACAGGCAAATAACACGCCAATGCCACACTACTTCTTGCAGTAATTGTTTTTCACGGTGTTTGTTTCTGCTATATTTTTATCCTCATTCTCTACAGCTACCCGTTACTCAGCAGTGGTTAGTTGGATTTTATGCTCGCATATGGTTTAAAGGGGGAGGGCTGTTTAATGTTCCCTGTATGTAAATAACGACATGCTGGCTCAGCCCCTGCTGTGCAAGCAGAGAACGATTAGGCTATAAATCTCGAACGCAGGAATGTGTCAGGCCGGCTTTCATCCACCTATCCATCAGAACTCACTCCTTGCTACACTTCCCATCTCCCCCTCGCCCGCTGCTTTTAATGAGCACATACAGCAGCAGGAGGCAGCAGCCCAAGAAGGGGGACACCGACTGATAACACTGCATTGCCAGGTGCCACCACTGCTGGGTATGGGACATGGAGCATGGGGACAAACGTTGAATGATTTGGGTTCTTACCCGATCTACTGCATAGCGCTGGTGCTGTTCCTCAAAACCAACTCATGTTTTCTATGTAATTTATTGTCGTTTTAATATAGCTGACAGCGTTCATTTCCAATCAAAGCTCACATGCCAAGCACATTAAAACCATTTTATTTTTGCAAAAGCTAACGCCATGAGAGCCAGAAGCAACACAAATGTAACCACTAGCATTCCCAGCTTTTTCAGCGTCGGAAACCAGCAAGCAGAATGGCCAGCTGAACTCTCCAGGGTGCAGAAACACTCTTTAAATAAATAAGAGATAATTCACTGTTCAGCCAGTCCTCCCTCCTGGCTGAGGAAGGTTCACTAGGCATGGCGGTGATGGTGACTGGACTAGATGATCTCAGAGGTCTTTTCCAAGCTTAACAATTCTACAATTTTAGGCACAGCAGGCTAAGAGCAGCATGGGGGGCTCTCCCTCACCACCACTGCTCCCCTCACCACCACTGCTCCCAGGTCTTCCCCACTGCAAGCAGGGAAAGGCAGAATACTCACACTGACTCTCAACCGTGCTACAGGCACAGGTGAGAAGGCAGCAGACTTTCCACTCACCGGCACCCACAGACTGGAGACATGGCAGGCAGCTGCAACAACAGCCAATTTCTCTCCTATAAGGCAGAGTTTTGTTCATTTAAAAGTCCTGCCTCTTCTCATGAAGCAAAACCAAGCAACTTGCTGCAGTCCACAGAGGGAAAAGAGCAGTGACTGCTGCCAGCCTCACTGGGCAGGGAGATTTCTGCATGCTGTGGAGCACATCCATATTTCCATGTGCAGGCCACCTCCATCCAGCACTCTCCACGCAGCCTCCTGCCTCTGAAGTGGAAGGAAAGTGTCTGGACATTCAATCTCTGCTGGTGAACAAGACCAGGAAAAGCTGCAGAAAGCAGAAATGAAGAGGCTAATCAAGAAGCCAGGAAAGAAGGGAAAATTCCCTGGAAGAATAAGTCAATTCATACAAACTATCAAGCTCGGACATAGCCTTTCTGTTGTAAGTAGACTTGAGAGTGACAGCAAGATTCAGAAGATGCTCCAAGTCAACGCTGCAGCATAAGGACAGGAGGAACCACCCACTGCTCGAGCTTACCTTCTTCTGTACTGAGCCCAGTTGGCCATTTCAGTGCCCCACAGTTCCCAGGAAACAAGGAACCCTTGTCCACCTCCAGCTTCAGCAACTGATTTGGCCTCAAGTTGCACCAGGGAAAGTTCAGTTTGGGTATTAGCAAGAATTTCTTCCCAGAAAGAGTGGTGAGGCACTGCCCAGGGAGGTGGTAGAGTACCTGAAGGTTCAAGATACGTTTAGATGTTGTAGTGAGGGACATGGTTTCGTGGGAAATACTGGTGATAGGCAGACGGCTGGACTGAATGCTCTTGGAGGTCTTTTCCAACCTTGATGGTTCTCTGATTCTATGATTTTATAATTCTGCTGGCCTACAGTTATCCGACAGCTTTGGCAACCGATGATGGACACCATTTCCAACCCTAGCAAAATGAAGAGCGCTGTGCAGCACTGCCCTGCATATCGATGATTCTTAATGACATGTAAAAGCACCTGCAAAATCTCAAGTATGGATTTCACCACTTTGTCCTGTGCTAGGCAGACAGAAGCTATAAAGGCACAATGTGGTAACGTATGTATAATGATTAAAACAGACAGTAAAGCATTCATTAAGACGTCCTCTTACTCTCGTGAAAAAGAATGCTAAGGTGATTTTCTCTTTGACCAGTGACAGCAGGTCAGTAAGATGAAGAATAATATTAGTCTGAATAGGAGCTTTTAAAAACATATGTATATAAGTTGGCAGTCAATAAGCCTATTGAGAAAAAGCAGGAAAAAAGTCAAGGAAGTGAAGGAAAAGAGCTGCCCTCTGGCCCATGATTCCTTCAGCTTTGGACAGAGATGGAAGGAGAGTGCTCAGGGGGTACAAATCACCTTTGGGAAAGGTTCCTGGGACTCAGCCCTTCTAGGGAGCTGCTGAAGAGGCATTCTCAGTTGATCTTTATTTCCCAAGATTGGCAAAACGACTGGGGTAGGACAAGGCTAAAAAGAAGGGTTAATTAAACAGACAGAAAAGAGCAAACAGGCAAGAGTCCTTAGAAATTGATTAGACAGTAAAAGTAAACGACTTGGCAAAACAAGCCTGATTTCATCGCCAGAGTTATAAAAACATCTAAGAGATAGAGTGCTGCTTTAGTGATCGATGTTCTCACTCTATGTACCCACAGAAGTGACAGGTACTGGGACATTCACTGGGGTAAATGAAATCACAGTCAAGTCACCTCCTTCTCTACTCTGAGAAGAAAGGAAAAAGTGCTGCCAAGGATCCCTTTCTCCAGAAAGCAAAGCACCACCAAGGATTTAGGAAAATGCTCACGTTGCCAAAATAAAGCTCAGAAAAACATATCCAGCAGGCTCATATGGCATTTGTTGCTTTCTTGTCTGGAAGAACACTATGTCAGCATGCAGTGAGGTGACCAGAACCAGAAAACTGCCTTCTCTCCCCTCCCCACACTTCTGCTCCATAGCTAGCCTCCATATTTTCCACTCCCTCATAGAGATCCATTTCCATCCACGTGGGAATCCGTACAGCCAGGGGAAGGCCCAGAGCCCTGGGAAGAACTGCACGTGAAATATAAATCACACCAGTGTTACTCAGCCGATGGCCATCTAATCCTTCTCTTGTAATACACTGGCAAAGAAAAGAGACTTCGGCTCAATTTCATAAAATTGAAGTCTTGAGTCATCTCATTGGTGAGGTCAGGATTACAAATGGTGTAAATTTACTCACCGCCGCCATAAATCCGAGCATCGTAATGCTGAACTATGTCAGTTGCTGGAGCACGGTGCTGTAGACTGCTCTGCATTTTTAACCTTGATTGTACATAACTGTTAATCACTGACCCATTCTTAGGCAGTCCCAGGCTGGAGTATGTTGCTAAGCAACCCATTTTTGTTCCAGATACTTTTTAAATCTAGTTTAGAAATGGCCAAAAGTCAACAAAGTGAGTACTGAGACTGCTGTGACAGATGTGTGATGGAGGTGTGAGCATAGGAAGCAAGGGAGACTCAACTAATGCCTTGCCCTAAAACGTAATGACATAATAGCATCCAACACCACTCTGCTGTACATCAAAAGCCCTTAAAGAAGCCTCTATACCACTGAAGCCCCTTACACACTTCCTGACCTGCAAAATTAATTGCCTCTTGCTTTGAATGAATTCCTGCACATACCATGTGCCCCCAGCACGAGAAGACAGAGGTGACAAGTAAGATTTCTTGAAGCCTCTGTAATTCCAATCCACTGGGACCCAGAGCCATTTTCCTGGTCTACCAGCCCTCAAGTTATGGCAAGCCAAAAAATGAAGTCCAAACTGAGCCTGCAAATCACAGAGGATATCCTCCGGAACAGCAGCACCATGCAAGCAAGAGGAGATTTTAGAAACACAGTTTCATTAGGGGAAAACACACTGTTCTTAGGAAGCTGATGGGAACATATTTACTCTCCCAACCAGAAGTGCCAGGGCTTTTTGTAGAACGGTGATGAGAAATAATCAGGTAGAACCAATCAAGCAGAGGACAGAAATAATCAAGTACAATTTTGTGTGTATGTGTTGCTGCAGAGCGCTCTCCCCAGAGCCTGCAGGGATCTCTGCTCAGAGATTTTGTCCTTCTGGCAGGTGAGCTCTGGTGGAAAAGGGATGGCCATGAGAGGATGGAAAATCCAACACTTCCACAATCACAGAATGGTTTGGGCTGGAAGGCAGCTCAAAGCCCACCCAGCCCCAACCCCTGCCATAGGCAGGGCTGCCCCCCACCAGCTCAAGCTGCCCAGGGCCCCATGCAACTTGGCCTTGAGTGCCTCCAGGGATGGGGCAGCACAGCTTGTATGGGCAGCTGTGCCAGCGCTTCACTGCCCTCTAAAGAAAGAATTTCCTCCTAACATCTCACCTAAATTTCCTCTCTTTTACTTTAAAGCCATTCCCCCTTGTCATATCACCATCAGGCCATGTTAAAAGTTGGTCCCTTTACTGCTTACAAGCCTCCTTAAGTAATGAAAGACAAAAATACTCAGGTCTACTTTTCTTTTTCTCCCTTTCTCCCCCTCCCTTTCCTTTCTTTTTTTTTTCCCTTTTTTGTAAAACACTTCAAAAAAGAGCAACTGTACCATATCATCCCAGAGAATTACATCCTCCTCACTGTGGTATTTTCATCATCTCATTAACAGCCACTGTGGTATATTATCCTCACAGAAACTTGGGTTTTATCCTGTAGAAATCAGTCACAAAAACACTATGGATTTAAACAGAAGAAAGAATGAACAGCCACATTAATTGTCAAGGAACTGGAAAAGTTTCAGGATTAGGAAGGAATATGCAGACAGGAAAGCGCCAAAGTTCTGCTTTTTCTGTTGCCCGCCACCTGACCCTTTTTTTTTTCTTTTTTTTTTAATAAAACCTACTAGTGTAAATTAGACCTTTATGATCAGGTTCATAAAGCATCTGACCAAGTCAGTAAGAGACTGTGGCTACGTGCCAGAGTGAAGGCTAACACAGCTGAATATATCCTGTGTTGAGAACTGCGCCCATTCTATACATCGATGCAATTATGCCCTATATTTAAACTCTAAGAGCAGCCTAACGCAACAAGCAGCACTGTGAACAGGCACGAAAGCCAGCAGCAGAGGCCAAAGGGCATAACAGAGCAGAGCATCCACCCAACGGGGCTCCAGCTGGACACACAGCATCAGCAGGGGGCAGAAAGGACGTGGGTATTGCGGGTGCCCCACACCAGCATTCCCTCACTGAGGGTGGCCCTGAGGTGGCAGGACGATGGGGCATCACACAACCACATGCACACTCAGCTTTGCAAATTCTCGGTGCTTTCTTCATAACCTCTTGAAGGAATTGCAGCAATATTATTAGCTGGGAAATGACCAAGCGTGAAGAAGTCGCATAAAACCAGGGGCCCCAAGAGCAATTTGACCACTTCTGTTCAGACCGTTTCTGGTGGTTTGCTCTAAAGGGCTTATAGCCTGAACCTACTCTGCAAGAGTCGGGTCTGAGTGAGCCGTTTATCCTGCTCAGTGACACTCAACCAAGTTGTGCTGCTTACAGATTGTCACTGCCTCGTCCGTCATTCCAGGCAACACGACACCATTACCTCCAGCTGACCCCTGAAGTGAAGGATTGTTTCATGAAAAATACTGAAGCCGGTTATGGCAATCTGCCCTCCAGACAGACAGACAGACCTTGCGCAATGCCACGCCGCATCCCAAGACCCGCCACCGCCCAGTGGGAGATAAGCACCCACAGCACGGGGAAGGTGACAAGCCAGGAACACAGAACTAGAGACTCTAACAAAGTGGATGGGATCGAAAAACACCGCTTCCACCAGTTCTGCAGAGTGAGAACTAGAGACGTTCGGGTAGGAAAACTTGCCAAATAAAACTGCTGGGAGCCGGACTGCTCGCTGTTCACTTTTGCAAGCACAGCTTCTAGGAAAAGAAAACAAACCCCTTTTGGTACTCAAGCACAAAACCTGTCCTCAGCTCTATACTCTGTCTGTGCACTGGGACTGTGCTGCTCCCCTGCTCCACGTGTCCAGGTACCAAGCAGACACTGCTGCTTGAGACCAGCACTTCCTTCTCCTCTCCCTCATCCCCACTGCATGCAGACAGGTAAGTGTATGCTGATGGTGCCACCTCTCCAGGGTGGAGGAAGACACCCAGCAGTGTGCCCAAGAAGGCCACTGGCATCTTGGCTCATATCAAAAACAGTGCAGCCAGCAGGAGCAGGGAGGTGATCATCCCTCTGTACTCAGTTCTGGTGAGGCCACACCTTGAGTACTGTGCTCAGTTTTGGACCCCCCAACACAAGAAAGACACTGATGCCTTGGAGCATGTCCAGAGAAGGGCAACAAAGCTGTGAGGGGTCTGGAGCACAAGTCTGATGGGGAGTGACTGAGAGAACTGGGATTGCTCAGTCTGGAGAAGAGGAGGTTTAGGGGAGACCTCATTGCTCTCTACAGCCACCTGAGAGGAGGCTGTGGTGAGGCAGGGGTAGGCCTCTTCTCCCAGGTAACAGCAGTAAAATGAAAGAGAATGGCCTCAAGTTGTGTTAGGGGAGGTTCAGGTTGGGAACTAGAACAATTTCTTCTCAGCAAGAGCAGTGAGGCAGTGGCACAGGGAGGTGGTGCAGTCACTTTCCTGGAGGTGTTCAGGAGCCGTGTGGATGTGGCACTGAGGGACGTGGGGGTGGGCTGATGGCTGGACTGAATGATCTTAGTGGTCTCTTCCAGCCTTAATGATTCTGTGTTCCTCATCCCCCTTCTGCCCCGTGGCACAGGAACACATATGGGACAGTGTGGAGAGCTTTTGTGCTCAGCATCCTCAGGTGCAGTAGTTTCAAGTTTCCAGAGGGCCATTAATCCATCGCACTTTGGCTATAAAATTCATACAAATTATTTTTATTCATAATGGAAGTATGTAAATGTGGAATTTAAATTATCATTTACAGTACAAAATGAGAAAGAGCAGAAAAACAGAATAGCAAAAGTTCTTTGCACAAATTGAGAGGAACTGTTTGGAGGTTTATTTCACAGCAGCTTTAGGTCACAGCATAAATTTCAGCAATACTGACAAGCTGCTCAGGCCCAGCCACAGGAAACCTTCCCATCTCAGGTGCCAAGCTAATCCCCAAACTCAAGTGCCCTCAGCTGTGTCCAATAATCCCCCTGACCTGCCATTGCAAGTACACCTGCAGGAAACCCAGCATTTCTTTCTCACTGGGCTCCTCAGCTGGAAAACAGGCTGATGGAAACACAAAAGAACTGCTCCTTGTCATATGCATGGAGACTCACCTTTCCATTCAAATCAGGATGCAGCAAAAGAGAGAACACACAGGGAAGCAGATGGCCCTGCGCTGAACACAAGGCGCAATTCACTGGAGGGACTGAGAGCGAGGCAGGGAGCAGGACTAAGCAAGCTGCACATCAATGCCACCACAGAATCCAGTCCCACTGTAACACATCCTGCAGCAACGAGCACTGTCTCATCAACTCAGAAAGGAAACATTCTAGAAAGCTTTTTTGCCTTTTGTTCCAATGGCAAAGCAGCATCAGAGCGGGCAACAAGAATGATGACAGATTCAAAAACAATTTCTTCCCATCCTTGACAGCCCACTGATGCAGATAGCAGCAAAACCTACAAGAGCAAAAGGATCTTTCCTCCCTTATACTAACCTGGTGTCTTGCTTGATTGCAAAAGGATATTCAGGCTGACACCGTGCTTGAGAGTGTGGCAGCATACAGTTATACAAAGAGGCTGGCAAACAGACGTGTCCCAGGACACCACTACCCAGCTAGGCAGCCAGACTGCAGGAAGAGCAATGGCTGTGATGAAGCTACGCAATGAAGACAAGGTTAATACATGAGACCCTTCTGCTTCTGCACAGCCAAATATAATTACTACATGTTAACTATAGGCAAGTTTTAGTGCTGCATCCTCATCCTCAGGCACCCTCACATCTGGCTGAAGGCTGCCAATGCCCACACTGGCAGGACACACAGCACGAGGCTCCTTACTGAGCTCCTTGGGATCAGCTCTTCCCCAGCAAGGCAAAACCACCGAGCCAAGTAACAGCAAGGCGTGCTGGCTGCAGAAAAAGCAGGCACTGAAAAGATCAAGAATATGGATAGCAGGAACAAGAAGAACCGCTCCGTCTGGTCTCTCCTCCTCAGGCACCCGTTGCTGTGAACCCACTGTCTTGGCGAATCCAACTAACTGGTAAGTCCCCTTCTGCCACTGATGCACCAAGGACGCAGAACCTCAGTTACAGACCCACGTCTCACAGGCTGTCACAGCCCATGCTTCAGTTCTGCAGGCCCTCAATGGGTTGCTGTTCCATAAACACAGCTCAGAGGGAGCACTTCCAAAATGCCTGCAGATATGCACGCAGAGGTATACAAACGAGGGCCAAAAAACTGGACTATTTTGGAATATCCAAGTTTTAAAATCTGCAGTTTATTTCTTCTAACATATCTATTACATATAATGAAAACACAGCTACTTTTTCCACTCCAGTTAGAGCTGTTCCACATTGCATGTGATAGTTCAGGTCCCACACAGGCCAAAGCACATGCATTATATATTTATGCACGGTCTTTATTTACGAGCCATGAGTGTAGGAGCTAAGCAGATGCCCAAATCTCAGCAGGATGGTGACTGGTGCTTCAGTGCTGCTTTCCAAAGAACCTTATCTCTATACCTCTGGACTGAACTACGTGATTTTGTTTGTGAGGCAGCTCGGATTGATGCCGGCATCAAGACACACAAAATGAAGAGGTAAGTGGAACAGGCTGCCCAGGACAACAGACACAGCCCCAAGCTGATGGAGTTCAAGAAGTGCCTGGGCAATGCCCTCAGACATATGATGATTTTTGGGTGGTGCTCTGTGGAGCCTGAAGTTGGACTCAGGGATCCTTGTGGGACCCTTCCAACTTGGGATAGTCTATGGTTCTCCAGTACTCAGAGTGAAAAGGGGGATACACCATAATGCATGGGTGTCCAACCTTTGGGCTTGCCTGAGCCATGCTGAGTAAAGAGGATTCGCCTTGGGCTGCACATAAAATAATATTACATAGTTTTGTTAATTATATACATTCCCTGTTTCTTTAATATTTTTTAATAAAACATAGAAGAGGGCAACAAAAACACAGAACTTGTGGACTGGACACATATGCAAGGTGTACCCTGTTGCAACTATGATGAAAGCAAAAAGACTCTCCAAAAAGTCAGTGGTATTCTTGCTTGCAAACATTTCAACTGTTGAAGATCCCAAGAGTGACAGCCACTAAATAAATTCAAACATGACCCCACTTTGGCAAAACACCTCTCATCGTCCCCTGGCACCACACAAACCCAAAGACCTGACAAGATACTGCCAAGCACAGCCACTCGTGGACCACTCTCACAGTCCTTCAACTTGCCACAACACAGCATAAGCCTTTGGGATGTGCAGGAAACAAGCGACAGGCAGAACGCACAGATTTTGTTTGCACATTTGTTGTTCCTCTTAATACCAGTTAATCCCAACCATGTGAGCTCCTGCTTGCTCAGAGACTCGGTGAGCCCCCTGCATGGGTGATGCCACAGTGCTGCCATCCAAGCAGGAGCATCAAGCATTGGATATGGGCCCCCAGAAGGAAAGAGATCACAGCAGAAGTGCTGCCTTCAAAAATCAGAAACCCAAAACCCAAGCAACCTACCACTGCTAAGTGACGTGTACACGAAGCGCTCAAGTACAACAGGCTTGATAAAGGCAGTTTCTTCATCAGCATCACTTTTGTCAGCAATGGGATGCAAAAAGCAAATCCACGTTCTGCAAACCACCTTCACCAAACATAACACATAGCACATAACGCTCCATAAATGCCACTCTTCAGCTGGGGATCAAATGCTTGTCGTCTAATGAGCATTCCCAAAGCAGTGACCACAAAACAATTACACAGAATAATATTGGAAATTCCCAGTTAGGTATAGCATATAAAAACGATTCAAAGAAGAAAAAGAACTCAAGAAAAACACTAATTACATACTTTCACGCTGCTGCAGACCTTACTTATTTAAGGGAAAGCATTTTGCTGGAAAACATGTTTGTTTTCATTATATAATGCTGACTTCATCCACAAACAAATGTAAGCAATGGAAAACATCAGAGAGGGGCTCTTAAAACAGAGTCCAGTCAAGGAGAAGAAAGTGTGAAGGTAATTACTGCTTTTTTTGCAGTCTGAAAGGTATTTATCATTCGGTTTTGCCCACGGGAAATAAACGCTGTCACAATGTGATAAAACGCTGCAACAGAGTGAAATCCCTTCCTGCCCCATCCTCACTGCTGCCTGGGGAAAAACCTCTGCCTGTGCATGAAAGAAGAGTGGAGAGCCCCAGGGCTGGGTACTGCACACCCTCAGCAGGAGTCACGAGGTCCTTGGGCTGCTCCTGGGAAGCTCCTTGTGTGGCTTTCAGTCCCATGCCCATCCCAGTGGGGCCGGCAGAGCTGCTCGTGCCATTGCAGCCAGAGGTCATGCTGGTGTGCCAGGAAAAAAAGGCTGGATATGGCTGTTCCAAAGCAGAAAGCTTGGAAAGTATAAAAACTTTTTTACTTCACCTTGGTTACCATGCAGCTGAAGCATCTCAAGGTGCCTGGGGCTATTGGCACAAACATCAAACTTGCAGAGCCGTATCAAACACGTCAGCAACTGGACGAGTCGGATCACTGAGACCAATGCCTGCACTGGCAGAGCACATTGCCAACCCAACAAGGAGCACTGGAATCCAAGGGAAGGGCACAGAAAGAGACAAGGAAAAAAAATCAGACAGATACACAGCTAAGAAGAAAGCTCTGTGGGCAATTAAGAAGAAAATGTAAAACTTCACATCAGAAGAGAAATCATCATCCAGGCTAGTTTATCCCGTTAATCGTTAAGAGTGGGTAACGCTGCAAGTAAATTATCAGACAGAGAATTTATATTTTTAGTCTTTTGAAGCAAGCCTTCTTCTGCAAAAAGGAGAACCAATCTTACAGTAATTCATCCACAGTGGAAAAAGAAAGGAATTCCCTCCCTCACACAGAGAATTCAGTGGCAAAACTCTATAAATATTGCAAACCAGTTCCAGAAATACACGTGATTTAAAAGGAACTCAGAAGCTGAGGCTTAAACCAAGCCATTAAAGTCAAATACTATCACAGTAAAGTGCTCAGCAGTAGAATACGAGAAGTTTCCTTTTTTTTCCCCTCTGATTTGTAACCATGCTTTAGGATGGCCATGGGACCACGAGGTATCTGATGCTGGTTTCTCTCTCATGGAGATGCCCCCGCCTTGGTCAGCAACCCAACACCAGCATGCTTTCTATCAGTGTGAGTGTCCATTGCACAGTTGCTTTCTCTTCTCAAGCCCGGTGCCTGGCCCAGCTCAAACTCATGTTTTCAGTCACACCAGATGCAGCATCAGGTGGCTCCTCCAGTGACAAAGCTGGCAGTTTCTTCTGTCACACAAGGCCTCCTTTCCTTGTGACCTGGAAACTGCGTTGATCTCATTACTCAGAAATTTGAAAGCTAGGAGGACATCTCCTTTCCAGTGTTACAAAGGGTAGCAGCATAGAGAAAATAGGCTCTCGCCATGAGCATTGCACACTATCGCAGTTCTCCATCATCTGCCTTCCTTCAGTAGGGAACTGCTGCTGCCTAGGAAGCCAGGGAAACAGCAATTCCATAAAGCCACAACAGAGATGCAAAACTGAGCAACAGCAACAACACACGCCAAAGATGTGTCCTGCTATTTCTGCACAAACATCTTCTAAAAGGAAAAAGGAAAGAGCAACCTGCTGCTTAAACTAATTCTTCAGAGGCTACATCAAATCCATCAATTCTTTGCTAAAAGGAAACATCCTGAATGAAGGAGAGGTCCCAGAGAGAAAACAAATAAACTCATCCCGTAACTGCATACCATTTACCCAAGGCCACTGTGATGAATGCATGCGAGCGGTCTTCACTCAGTGCTTCCCCTACGCTTCTAAACGTCCAACCCTTCTGCTCCTAGCACTGAATAAAATAAATAAAAAGAAGTGCTCCATGCATGAGTAACTCCGGATGTAAATATTAACTACTATTCTCATTGCTCCTGATGGGGGTCATCCACAGTGCAGAGCCATTCAGACCAGCAAGGGCAGTGAGAACGAGCCCCGGCCATGCTCCTTTCCTACGTCCGCTCCCAAGCGCTGGTTTGCATTACAGCACGCATGGCACTTACAGCAGCACAATTAAAGCAAGCCCAAACAATCCTATTATGGCGAGGCTGGCTAGCTTCATACAGATAAGCTTAAATTCATACTTAATTAGCTGCTTTAAGAATGCTCAACAGCCTCTTTCCAAGACACAGAACTGATGCGACCACTAGATGCACTGCCAACAAATGGCAGGAAAAACAAAAGCCATTCCTGCTGTGGACAAAGCCTTGAGCACTACAAGAGCCTGTCTGGAACAGCACCCCCCAGCCATGGGGCCACACGAGGGCTACAGGCCAGGCAAAGGCTGCACTAGGCTTTCCGGGCACTGACCTGGAACAGAAACATCACAGATATCAGCTGCCACTAATACTTGTGTGCGTTAAATGACAGAGGGGCTACTTTGTGCACTGCTCTTAATCACGCGGGGCCCTCAGGCCACGAGCTTAACCCAGCTCTTACACAAACAAGCATGGAGAGCATGCCACATCCAGCTCCACAAACAGCCAAAGAAGCCACTTGACCAAAGCTGCAGCAGGTTTACTTCAGGCCTTTGGAGTGCAAGCAGGTATTACAACCTGAGCACAAACAGAGCCTGAAGTGGCAGCAGCCTCTGATAACAAGAGATTAAAACAGACCCAAACAGCAGAACAAACCTTGGAGGAATTTTAAGTAAGGAACCCAGGATCTGAGCACCACTTTGATGCCATTACAGCTTCAGCTATGCAGATGATGGAAAGGTACTAGAGTCCGAATTCTCGTACAGATTTCTGAAAGCTTTACCTTACTCTTTTAAAAGTTACACCAAAATTCCCCCTTTTGCATTTCAGTGATTTATCTACAGCAGAGGCTACTTCTGCACAAAGTCTGCTCGCCAATGCCCCTGCACCGCAGGATGGCTGCAAATGAAACAGGAATGGGAGACCCAACATTTTAACATCAACTAGGAGAAACATTATTTCAGATATAGAAAACATCAGCACGGGTTAACAAAAGGGAAAATGATTCAATAGCTTCAAAAGCTTAGAAAGGCAGAACTGCTCTGCCAAGGAAAGAATTTTAAAGGAAACCACCTTCTGACGAGTGACACTGCTGCATCTAACCTGAAAGACAAGATTGAGGGTTTGCTGGCCAGTGGGTGGAACTCCATTGATATCACATGTCCTGCCTGCTCACACGAAGCCAGGGCTTGTTTTATGGCACTGCACACCATGACTTCAGCCTGCAGCTTGCACTGCCTAGGAACAGTATGTCCCCAGCGAAGCATTAAGGTCTATGGACTCAGTCAAACCTTCCATCTCAATATACCACTGAGTTGCAACAGCAATCGAACCAGTCTTGAAATATGTAATAGTGCATGCAAGAAATATGCTCCATTTGCTCTGGGAAACAGAGCAAATCCTGGCACTCCCTAATTCTTTCAGAAATGTGGTCACAGTCTCAAGAAAGAGAGGTGATTCCTGTGGCACTTAGCTTTCAGCACTTGGCAGGAGAAGGGAGAAAATTCAATCCACTTAAACGAGGATCCAAAGATTGAGAAGGAAGGGAAGGTGCACCAAGAATCTCTGGAAGCAAAGCAATTAACAGATGGGGTGCAGCCAGGAGGGAAGGGAGCACCTCCTGCTAAAACAAGACAGGCAACTATTTACCAGGCAGATACTGCTACAGATGTGAGATTTATTTACTTGCCACAGTCAATTGGAGAGAAGGGAAAAAACAAATAAACCAACAACCCACTTGCATCCCTTTCCTTTGCGGCACTTATGGCGTCTTTTGCATGGCTTGTGACACCATCAAGCAAAGGGAAAGCCCAAAGCATCCTGCAAACAGAAAGAAGAAAAGCTGGTCTTTCATGAGATAAAAGGAGAAGGCAGAGTATCTGCTCCAAAGTACAAACGGGTTCAGGCACCTTCTCTTGAAAGATAAAGGCTGTTTCACGTATAATTCCTCCCACCATCTCAAGGCAGCTTTAAAGTACTCGGGGGAAGGAAGGAAGCATGCGTCAAGAGAAGATTGTGCATTTGCATCAGACATTTTGATGGCATAAACACTTCTGCATACCCACATTTATTAAAGTGATGATAATGGCTGCCACACACGAGTGCATGCAGACTGCAGGCTCTGCCAGGCATGGCGTTCTGCCCGTGCCACAATCAGCTGCCTCATCTCCTCCACACAGCTCAGGCTCACCAACATCACTCTTCTCTTCTCTTCTCGCTTCTCTTTTGCCAAAACTGCACAATTCAGCTATCAGACTTCTCTCGCTAACTCCAACAGACTTCAGACCTAGTCCAATCCTGCTGCAGTTTCAGCTCAAAGCAATTTTTGGCACAGCTCTCAAAATGTAGCACTTTCAACACCAAGGCAGAACCAACAGCAGAGAGCAAGAAAACAACTGAGTGATGTGAAAAGTGATGCTCAGCACCACAGATCAGATAACAAACATGCCAGTACTGGAAGAAAAACAATCCGATTTCCAACACAGCAACCATCCCTACGTAACTCTCAAAAATGCTACGCAATTTGTACTGCTTTGTTGAACACCCTTGAAAAGTACACAAAATAGCTTCTACTTGAGAGAAGGTACATATGCTTCGAATAAGACAGCCACCAGCCCTAATGAGAGGCTTTGTCTGTCGCAGACATCATGTTGCATCTTTATCACTTCCATCATTTCTCCTCCTTATGCCAGCCCAGGATGCGCTCTCAGCAGCTGCAGCAGGTCTATTCAGCCAATTCTCAGCTGCAAGGATGCGATGTGTACAAATAGGGTCGCATAATGCAGATGCCTTCGGAAGACACCCACCCAGCAAGAATGCTGACAGTTTCCCCGTGTCTGCAGCTGGAAGCTGAGAAAACACTTTGACGAGCTTTCCCCAGTCGAGAGAGGAACTGACACACAGTATGAGGCTTTCCAGCTCCAAAACCTGAGGTTATGTGGCCCAGGAGACAGCAGAATCAATAGGTCCCTCTCGCCAGTGGTAGTCTGCGTGCGTGTACACACAGCACCAAACCTGGGCTGCTGCTCTTTGGGTTTACAGCCTCAAGCAGAAGAATCCCCAGGCCAGGACATTTGCATTTCTCTGCTGCTCCCTCACGTGCTTGCCAGGAGGCACCACGGATGAGCTCTTCTCTTGCATCCATCACAGGAGAGATCTCCTTGCAGACCACAGCTTGGCTGTTCACTGACTCTACAGACCTTCAGCATTTGCAGCAGGCAGCTCTCCAGAGGCACTTGGTGCACAGCCATTCCCACTGCACATGACGATTCCCATCGGGGTGCCCTCACTCACCCCAGGGAATTTGGTGAGGATTTCAGCTGCCTTGGATCCTGAGGGATCTCAGCCAGTAGCAAAACTCTGCTCTTGGTACTGTTGTCAGCCCCTGCAGCACACCAACAGGGCATAAATCATTTTAGAAATAAGAGACCTTTTCTGTTTACGGTATTTTATGGTACAGTAGACCAATGTCAATGCTTCTGTATTTTTTTCCTCCCACTCCAAAGTGAAACACACAAGCTGGGTGACACTCGAGCCCTTCCAGTAGCACAGGGTGGGGAACAGAGCATCCTAAAGCACAGTCACTCGTCCTATCTTCCCATATTTCAAGGAGCTCTGCAGAAGTTAGGAACTTGCTTCTACAGCTGCACCAAGCTGACAGCTTTGTTTTTAAGAACAATGTGCAGTCATCTTTTCAGCTGCTCCCACTTCAGGGCAAAACAAGCAACAGACAAAGTGCTGACAAAAAAAAGTCATTAAACTTGTAGGACTGCTCCATTTGAATGGAACCATCCTAGACAAAGAGAAGGAAGATATTATCCAGACAAGCCCATATTTCATGTCTGAGCTAACAGTCCAGATTAAGAAAATGAACTAGAGGGGCCGGGGCCAGAATGGCAGCAGAGACCTGGCTGCTCTGCAGTGAACAGGCAAATGCACAAACCTCACTGGTGTTTCAGGTGCCCAGCAGCAGGAAGAGCACTTGCTGAGGCCAGGCTGGATGGGGCCCTGGGCAGTCCAACTGAGTGTCTGATCTGCTGGGTGGCAGCCCTGTCCGCAGCAGGAGGCTGGAACTAGATGACCTCTGAGGTCTCTTTCAACCTCAGCCATTCTGTGATTCTAAGATTTTATTATTTGCTTTTCCATCCAGCAGTGGTCTGTACTTGTCTTGTTCTTGTGGGGTTCTTACAGCCACATCCCTCCACTCCAGGAGGCTTCATGGCATCAACAGCTTAATTCTTTTAAAAGGAAAGAAAACTAAAAGGCACCACAAATCAGATGGGAACAGATGGAGAAGTAGATGGGGCTGGAGCAGGGGCTAAGGGAAGCTCTCTTCCCACCAGAAAAACACAGACAGCTTATCTGTCATAGCCCAGGGAGTCTCCTCTGAGAGAAAGAAGGGGGTAAATGTCTTTTTGGCGCTTACTTAAAGAACGAGTTCACATGTCACCTCTTCCACATGGCTCCTTGCTCTCCCCTGTGTGTCCCTCCCCCAACACCAAGGCAATGGGTAAGAGCTCAAGCCAGATCCCAGCCCACAGCATGAAGGAAAGGTGAGGGAAGGTTCTCCCATTACGTCAGTTGCTGGGCATTCAGTCTGCCTTCGAGGCAAGACATGCACAAGCCTCAAAACTGTTCTTTTCCTAGTCTAAGAAGAGAGAAGGGCATTTATCAGGATTAAAATATAAAGAGCAAAGATGTATTTTTTTATTTTATTAATTTACTGTTGAGGACAAACTGGCAAGGAAAAAGGTCTAAACCCAGACACGAATCATAAGGGCCAGCACCAGCATAACTCTGACCACCTAGGCCCCTTGAGTGGCCTACATCAGGTACACCCCCTCCTCATACAGTCTCAAAGGTACATCTCCAAATAAGCATCTCCTTCTTCCTCCCCACACCAGGCCGAGTTATGGTCTTCCAGTGCACAGAAACAGAAAAGATACTGAGTTTCCTCACTAAACCACCAGTCAGTGTACCTTTGAAGTCATAACATTCCATAAACACGTAGCAGTTGCTGGTTTTTTTTTTTTTTTCCCTGCCTAGCTGCTTCCCATAAGCTTGGAGCATCCAGAAATGCTCATGTTAACCACAAATGGCCCGAGCAAGCTGAAGTGAGCAATGCAAGTAGCAAGCCCAAGTGCCTCACAGTCACATGCCCCAGCAACTGCCTGCAGAAAGCTGTGCACAGCCCTCTGCAGCTACACCAGGCCTTTAACACAGCAATTAATTCACCCCTGTTCCAAGGCACAAAAAAGTTGCACCCACAATGTGGACATGGTCAGCAATGCCACTGTTTTTCTCTCCCCAGGCCTTTTCCCAGCCTAGCACGAGCCCTGCACACAGCCTACACCTGTATGTATGTATGTATGTATGATGTGTGGCAGTGAGCTGCCAGATTTCAAGTTCACATTCTTTGGAGAGAACTGCATACAGTCATCACAAAAAGTGGTGCAGCCCATCAGAAATTAAGTAAGAGGGGAATATCAGCACTTGGGTACTGCTGTAACTGGAGGATGCAGTCTCCTGTGCCCTGGAACACACTCACAAGGACATGAAATCCCTTACACCACACTATTCAGCACAATGCCCCTGTCCTTCTCCTTGTATGGCAAGCCACCAGAAACCCCATATGAATTTCTAAGCATCATCATAATACACTAAAAAAAGAATGGAAAAAAAAAACCCAAAACAATAACATTTCACAGGAATCCTAAAAATGCATCACATGCCCCAACCACAAACTACTACAAAGCAGCTGCAGCTGTTTAAGGAAAACACCTCTATTTGTGCAATAGGTTGAAACAGCGAAGCCCAAAGTAGCAGCAAGGCAAACCTTTTCTTGTGATGAAGCCACAATTCTTTCTTCAACTGTGGTATGCTGGAGATGGATAGAGGCAGCCAGACAGCACCTGAGCAAGGCTCATCTTGGCTAGCTGCTGGTTAGGCAGATCAGAGCCATGGACTGACCAGAAGCCCACAGCCACCATGAACAGTAGTAGGGGCAAAGCAAAGCACTGGGCTTGTTCAGCCTGGAGAAGGCTCTGGGTAGAGCACATTGTGGCCTTCCGGTACTTACCAGAGCTTATATACAGGAGAGAGATGGTATGACAGCAATAGGACATGGAGAAATGACTTTAAACTAAAAGAGGAGAGATTTAGCTTAGATGATAGTGGGAATTTTTTCACTGAGAGGGTGGTGATGTGCTGACACAGCTGCCCATAGAAGCTGTGCTGCCCCATCCCTAGAGGCACTCAAAGCCAGGTTAGATGGGGCTCTGGGCAGCCTGAACTGGTGGGGGCAGCCCTGCCCACGGCAGGGATTGGATCATTGATCTCCCTTCCAACCCAAACCATTCTGTGATTCTATAAACACCTGTGTCACCTGGTTCTCTCCAGAATGCACGACTGCAACTCTCCACCACCAGCAGCCATGAAATACGAGTTGAAAGCTGAACTGTTTTCATTTGCAAAGCATGGATGGCAGTGTGAATTGCCAGTAGACAATTCTCTGCAGCACAACACAGCACATCCCTACTCTCACAGCCCCCTTTCAGAAAGGATGAGTGCCTTGTGTCTACACACATTAGGAGGGTTCCAGATGAATAACTGCAATTAATCCATTACTTAATCTCCTAATCATTTCTGGGCAAGCAACATTCCTGTACATTTGTTAATAACACATCTATTCTCATGCCCTCCTCCTTACAAAAATTTAACCAAGAAAAATAAACTGAAAAATGCTCAGGTAGCATCAATTACTTTATTTAAAGCTGCAAGGAAGAAGGACACACTGCTGAGGCCCCATCTGCCAAAGCTATTTGCCACTGTGGGCTCAGGCTGAGGTTTGCACCAGCAAGCTGTCCCAGCAGACAGCAGTAAAGATGGGAATCTAGGCAGTAATCGAGACACTTCAACTCTATGTCTCACTTAATAGGTTTGAGAAAGACCTTTTAACACCAATTTCTTTTTTAGTTTATTAACAGGGCGAAGAATATTCCAGCGTGACAAGCCCTGAAGCAAAAATTACAAACCTATAATTTGAGCTTGGTAGCAGTCGGTATAATTGACATCCTAGCCACAATGAGAGGTCCCCAACTTTATCAACAATGATTACTCACTAGATGCACAAAACAGCTTTGTTCTAAACTGGAAGCCACAACTGCAGGCAGCAGTAATTGCTACCAAAGGCAAAATACATTAAGAAAAATCTTACTGTAGCAAGTGCTCTCCAAAGGGAAATAAAAGAATGGACACAACAGTCCTACCATCTTCACTGACATCTTTAAAAGCAAGCAAGCAAACAAAAATAGAAAACAAGACTGCATACCCCATAGGAGGGGCTAATATAGAAAGGGCATCCCAAAGAGGCAGTTGCTAACTATTCTGGGCTTAATGCATGCTTAATGAAACATTCTGTCCATTAGTTATTGAACTCCCATTGGCAGTTTGAGGGAAAGCTACTAACAGAAAAGATGAAATGCAATCAATTTATCTTGAAATTGCATACATTTCCACGCTAATCCTCAGCTCCTTCTTCCCAGCTGATATTAAACAGCAGATCCATTAATGCTAAATGCTCACCTTTTTTACAGAACTACGTACCTAAGCCTCAAAGAAAAAAAAAAAAAAAAAAAAAAGGATATTTGTACAAAGCAATTTACTTGTCTGGTCTTTTTATACTCATTTAGCTCTGCACTTAATTATTTTGGCAGGTAACTGTGTCAGCTCAAGTTACCTTAGTCACTACCCTTTACAAAATGAGAGCATGAAGCAATCACGTTTTTACAACTGCACGGCCTAAAGCAACAGAACAAACTAAGTTTTCTGAATCACGAGGCGAAATCCCAATCCCACTGACTTCATTAACTAGCAGTCCTGCCATTAAATTAATCCAACTCGTATGACTTTCCCAGGAGACAACGATGGCCAAGCGAGGAAACATATTTTGCCAGTAACAAGTCTGGTAGGATTTAGGTGCAGCTTTTCAGCAATGCAATACGTACACTTAGCATGTGGACATGTGCAATTTCAACACTCACCATACACAGAGCATCCAGTAAACAGAAGCTCCTTTTGTCATCCTCTGCTGTAGGAGTGCAACAGGTTTTCTCACCATCACATGCCAAATTTTCAGAAAAGGTTTTCCTTCCCACATCCCATACATTACACTTCAGCATCCCCCCTCTCCCAGCAACAGCCTCACCTCAAAATACTTCCCTAGCAGCCCACTTCCTGCGTGGTTTTGCACTTTGCTTTTTGCCTCTCTCACCTATCTTGCCTAATAGTTCAGGAAATCCGAGTTGCTTCAGGAAGATGCTTCACCTGTTCTTGCTCTCTGTCGCACAGCTTGGTCGCTGCCCAGCAGATCCTAAATCCTTCCCATCAAAAGCCAGTCCCCCTTCCCCCAATAGCATGATAGCAAAAGTACATGATACAAAGGGAAAAATAAAGCCAGCTGTATCCATGGTTTGGAGGTTTGGTTTATTTAAGGGGAGGCTGATTTTTGTTTTGTTAGTGGATACCAGTTCTAAAACTGGCTCTGAAATGGTGTCAGCCAGCTGTACTACCCAAACACTAGAGTAGGTCCACGATGAAGGAACAAGCAACACATAAAGGCCTCACGTGAGTTATGTAGATGTGGATAAAAACAGACAGGGCATGAATTAAGCCTTTAAAATAACAATTTCAAAGAGCACCAATGCTCTCCAGAAACTCAGTATGCAGTACTCCACAGGCTCTGTGATACGCTGTCGATAAGCACAAAACAAAATGATTTGAGGAGCTAATGCAACACATCTCACGAGCTGCTGGCCTGGTGTATGGAGGGACAGCCCCACTGCATGGGGTCACTAGGGGACTGCGCCCACCCCACACTGAGCCAGCAGATAGCAGGCACACAGTTTGCTTTGGAAGAAGAAAGGGAACCAAGTGTGACAGATTAAGGCAAGAAGATTCAAAACAACAAAGATGCTGCTGCTATAACGGATGGGTCTGACAGCCAAGCAGGACCTGCATCTGAGCAGGAACTGCTCACGTGTGCTGAAAAGCCGGTGCCTGGCAGCACGTCACTCATCAGAGGGTGGAGAGCCAGACACAAGGCTGACATGATTGCAAATCCAGAGGGTCCAGGTGGGCTGCTGTACAAAATACTGCAAAAAGCAAGTCAAAATGCACAGTGAATCTCTCCTAACAGCATTGCACATTTTCTCCCTGTTTTTCCTCTATGTGTAAAGAGGGGTGAGATAAAGAAGATCAAGGTATTCGTGTTCTGGCTGACTAACACTGATAAAGCTGCACGTCATGGACAAAGCACTAGGCCACAGTTTTCTGGCATGAGGTCTTAAATCTTCAGATGTTTTCAGTGAGAGATGTTTTCCAGCTGTGGTTCAGCTTTAGCCTAGAGATATGTAGTTGCTCTACAAAGGTAGTTCCCAGGAGTACTTCTACAACAAAGGGAGAGGAAGCTCCAGCCATCCCACAGTGCTAGCGCCAGCCAGGCTGAGATGAAACAGCAGAGCACAGACTGACGGGGGTGCAGGATGAGACGGGGTCCCGTATTTGGGAAAAAGACTCCTTTCCTTTGGCAGTCGGGTTGCAGCTCTCCCAAGTAGGCTGTGGAGCATGCATGGCTTTAGCTGGGGAGAGCAGAAGAGCAGCTCCTCTTTGAAAACACGTTTTGAAATGAAAAGAGAAGTGCATTTTCCCATAAAGCAGGAAATACTGCTGCAGCCCCTCCATCCTCCCCATCAATAAGGCCAGGCTGGATGTGGCTCTGGGCAGCCTGGTCTACTGGTTGGCAACCCTGCACATTGCAGGGGAGTTGAATCTAGATGACCACTGTGCTCCTTTTCAACCCGGGCCATTCAATGATTGTATGAAATCTGCCCCCACCAACAAAAGGGGCAGCCATAAGGCACAACCCAAGCGCTCTCTGCATCCAGGTCTTTGCCATCATTCTGCAAAGGAGAGGACAGCCTTGCCCTTCAGAAACGCACACCCTTTACCTCTGCAAAGCAGCCATCAATAAGCCCCTGACTGCCTCCAGAGACGTCACTTATGATGAGGAGGGAGGCGGAAGTACACTGGCAGCATCCAGGACGTGATAGCAATAATTTTAAAGTGATGCTTGATGCTTCTGTGATGGAGCTATTTTCAGGTGCTTTGCATCTTCTTCAGAAAAGTCAAGTCTCTGAATAAGAAAAAAAAAATAGAGTCGTGACTGTTCTGAGCTCAGATGCATGCATGTAATCAGTTCAGGTGTTTAAATGATTTATCCACGAGGAAAAAAACTGTTTCTAATCTTAGGAACAAAGCATGTGAAAGGGAAAAAGCGATTAAACATAAAGACATGCTGAATAATGCAAAGCCATACAGTTCTCTGATGCAGAAGGCAACTGTGGCCAAATGTTTCTCAAAAAATCTTTTAAACACAACGTGTTCCAAATATGCATATTATTGCAGTGTAGACTGCAAAATTCAAAATACAGAAAATTGCTGTTATGTTTCCCAACCTTAAGGCAAAACAATTGTTTTTAGAGAAGCTTACTAGGCTTACATGAGAACGAGTGCCATCCCACATTCTGGAACAGGCCATCTCCCCTCATCATTTATCTGCAGACATAACCCCTTGCCTTTCTTCTTCCATCTTGCCTTTCTCCTCCTCTGTGCCACTTTTTGTGGCCAAAGAATCATATCATAGAATGGTTTGGATCAGAAGGTGACTCGAAGCCCACCCAGCCCCAACCCCTGTCATGGGCAGGGCTGCCCCCACCAGCTCAGGCTGCCCAGGGCCCCATCCAACCTGGCCTTGAGCACCTCCAAGGATGGGGCACCACAGCTTCTCTGGGCAGCTGTGCCAGCACCTCACTGCCCTCCAAGGAAAGAACTTCTCCCTAATAGCTAACCAGGTCAGCCCTCAGGCACACAGCCCCATCCCTCCAGTGCCTGCACCTCTCAGGCAAGAAGTTCTTAATACAAACCTGCTGTAATGTTAATGGATTGGGGATTTTGTGCCAGCTTGCAGATGCCCAGTTGCTCTGAAGACTTGGCTTTAGCCACTGAAATTAATAGAGAAGGTCAAAAAAGAGGTGTGTTCATACTGTGCACTAGAGAAAAATAAAACTACATGCCCTGCTGCAAAGATAGATGCACCTTCACAGTGCAGAAGCCCAGCACACGCACCTTTATTTAGCAAGGCTTAGACAATTAAGCTGATAGCATGGCATGCACTGGTAGCTTCTGAGCTTGCAAGAATATTGGAGTTTTTATTCCAGCAAAAAAATCTAGTTCTTCTCCCACTTTGTTGTCAGCTCTCCCTGCTTTCCCACCCAGCACTGCTTGCCATGGAGGTGGGATAAAGCTACAGAGGACAGCCTGCTCCTCTGCACACCATCCAAAATCCTTCCTGTGCAATATCTTGAAGGCTGGGCTGACTACAGAGAAAACAAAATCTCCACCTTTGTAAAGGAGACTCAGTTAGAAGTTCAAGGTATTTCAATTTACTTCAAGCACTTACCAGCTGCCTTTTCAATCATTTTGTTTCTATAATCTGGGCAGCATACCAAAGACCACAAAGGTTTGGGCTTAAATTTCATTTAAAAACCATCTCGCAGGAGAGGAATCGTTCCTCCATTTTATTAAGCAAAAGCCATAGGCTGCTGACAACACTATTACGGGCGGCAACATCAATGGAACATTCATATATATATTTATATACATAAAGTAAATAAAGAAAAACATTAGGCTGGAAGGTTACTAACAGTAATAGAAAGGGAGACCCTGGAGACCTTCTGTTTGCAATTCCTTTTAGTTCAAGCCAACACTTAAAGCCTCCTGTCTCAGATTCCCAGGCAACCTGCAAACCATTTTACAGCATCATTGCACAAACCAATCCCACTATCCAGTAGAGCAATTTATAAGGGAACAACATTCCCATTACTTAGAAAATTCTTCACAGAGCAAGGAGAAAGCCCACAATGCAGATGCATCAACTTCTTCTGAAAGTAACGCTGGCTCAAATTGAGTTATAATGGGAAAGTGACCTGTTTTGACGCTGAAGGTCTTTGGCATTACTGCTCAGAGCAAAACCATCTGTGAAACTGCAAGAGAGACCCAGTTTTGCGTGGAGCAGCAGCCAAAGAGATAATAAATATATTAAACAGCCTCCGGCTCCGCAGTCTGCCCAACTGCTCCCAGACACGGGGGGATCCTGGGTCCCCAGCCCTCGTAGGAACAGTTCTCCAGCCATAACAACCCTTCATTTCACATCTGCTTTCAGCCTACATCAGCCCTTTTACTCCTTGCCCAAATGCACTTTCGTCATTAGCTCTGGTTGTAGATACAGATGAGATAACACTTCCATTCCACTTTTTTTTTTTCTTTAACTAAAGTGCCTTATGCTGTAACTCTAAAGGTAATTACTACTTCAGGGGCTGAAATTTCCCATTCTCACCGCAGAAGTACATGTCTGAAGAAGATCTGCTTGGTCATTTAAGGTTTTTACATGTATTCTCAGATAAGCCCAGCTGCATTACTAACAATAGCTAAAAAATACAGAATTTAAGAAGGGAAAATTTGATATGATGCTTCATGTTTTAATCAACAGCCTTCCAAGATGTAAACCTTCGGTTGCTCTGGAAACAGTAACTTAGACACAACCATGTCTATACATCAACCCCCTGGCTGTAAGTGAAAACACCTCAGCAACACCACAGTGCTCAGGTGACAAAGACTTAACAGCAAGCATTGTGTCCTAATGTTCACCTCAGAAGGCTGCATCCCACAGAACAACTCACGGGTAGCATGGACCTACCATCCTAACCGTGTCTCATCAGATGAAGGAAATGGGAACACACATGTGTACTTGTAGGATGAGCCAGGGATTCAAATACAGGAGTTCTGCTTGTATTTGTACTGTGCCAGTCACACCTGAGCTGGAAGCAAGGGCTCCTACTGAAAGGAAGGATCAGAATCACAGAATCACAGAATCACCTGGGTTGGAAGGGACCTCAAGGATCATGTAGTTCCACCCTCTCTGCCTAGCAGGGCCACCAAACGTACACATTCAGATCAGAAGAACACAAACGCAGAGGATGAGCAGGATGGGGCTGGGGCACAGCGCTTTCAGCTGCCAGAGCTGGGAAAAACGGGGGGGGGGGGAAATAAATAAATAAAGAAGGAAAATATTGCATACGTAGACAACGGCCTGAGTGCCGGTTGCTGTGGAAACCGTAACTTTGAATTCTGTGGCTAAAATCTCTAGCATTTCTATTTATACCACACAGCTCACTACAGCACGAGAACTTTGTATGAGGCACAGACAGCACTGGTATCTAACAGGTTCTGCTGGTACTCCAGTGGGGACCGTACTACAGCTATGGTCCCATCCACCAATGCATCACAAGGTCTTCCCAACATTCCCAGGCACAGAACAATCACACAACCCCCTCCATTAAGGTCCATCCTCTCCCAAGCAAGGCCATGTCCATCACCAGGGGAGATGCTGAGTTGGACTTGCACAAACCTGGCCAAAAAGGCCATTTAAAAGAGCAGCACGTCCTGTTTCTTTTAAGGCAAATGGCAGTCAAACTTGCTTCAGTTTATGATTCAGTTTCAGAGAGACAGCTCTCAAAGCCAATTATCCTTAAAGATGATGAGTGGTGTATTTGTTTAGAGGCTCCAAAATACGAGTTGGCCATTAAAGCAAGAACACCGTGACAAAGAGGTTACCAATAAAGCGCTTGTTGGGGAGAACCCCCTCTCCAAACGTTTCCTTTCCGCATCACACCGTACAAAGAGTGCGAGACCACGGGCTGGGAGGGATGGAGCCATCCGTGCCCCTCTTGAGCCACATTTTACCCCGAGCAGCACAGCATCGCAGCGTGCCACGACCGCCACGGCACACGCGCAAAGCCAACAACGGCTCGGTTGCCGAGGTTCCTTCCAGCCCGAGCCGTACAGCGGCGCTTCCCGCAGCCCGCGCACGGAGCGACCCCGGCCGAAGCGATCGAGGTTTACGAGGAGAGCCGATGCAAAGGCTGAGCGAAAAGCCGCGGCGCTTCCCAAGGTCACCCGGACCCCCGACCCCGCGGGACCGTCCCACGAGGCGCAGCGTGACCCGCTGTGCCCTACGGGGGGCTGCCGGGGGGGAAGGTGCCCCGCACGCCCTTGTCCCTTCATTTACCGCGCCGCACGGAGGCGTCGCTGAAATTGACAGAAGCTCTTTCACGGTGCGGGGAGAGGAGATGCTCTGACCGCAGATGGGGCGCCCGAGCCATCATCACCTCACGCCTCGCGGCTGCTCCCCATTCATTCCCACGCGTTCTCTGAGCGCGGCACGACACGGCACGGCCACCCGCTCGCCGCCGACTCCCCCCGGCGCGGCACCGCGCCGCCCGCTCCCGTTCCCCCTGCACCTCCCGCCCCCCGGGTGTACAGCTCCGGGCGCTCGTTAGCGCCGTGCCCGCGGGCAGCCCGGCGGCGGGGTGACACCTGGGAGCCGCGATGCTCGGGGACGGCACCGCCGGCCAGAATCGCGAACAAAAGCGGGGCCGCGACCGGGCGCCCACCCGCTCACCCACCGGTGACGGTGTGGAAGCGCGGCCCGACCGGGCCCCCCATCCGTGGAGGCGGCGGGGGGCTCTCAGCCGCCGGGCCGGGAGGGCGGCGCGGCGCTATGCCCTGGGGCGAGGGAGCGACCCGTCCGCACTCACCTGCCCGGGCTCGGCGGCGCCGCCCGCCCCGGGATCCGCTGCCCGCCACCGCCGCCGGGCGCCCTACGCTCAGAGCGCGCCGCCACCAATAGGCGCCGCTGCCATATTGTTACTGCCAGCGCTGCGAGGGGCGGCGCCAGCGGGCGCCTTGGAGACCGGCGGCTATTGGTTCTTCAGCCGGTCAATCCGAGCTGAGCGAGCCAATGGGAGGCGGCGGCGGCGAGCAGCGGGGCGTTCGGAGTTGGAATGTTGTGTGACAATGGCCCACGCGGCGTCCAGGTGGGAGGGGAGGGGCCGCTCCCCCGGGGGGCGGGAGGCAACGACGAGGCCACGCGCCGCCCGCCCGCCCGCCACAAAAGCGGCCCCGCGCGCCCGCCCCAGCCAATGAAGCTCGCGGCCGGGCCTCACCAATCCGAGGGGCTGGGCGCAGGGGGGCGAAGTTGGCGCGCGGCGGCGACGGTGCTCGGGATTGGCCGCGGGCGGGAAGAGCCACGCCCCTCTCGTTGCCCAGGGGCACGCTGGTGTGCCAGGGGCCTCGAGGTGCCGCCGTCTCCGTGGGGAGGTCCGCAGCTGTGACTGCTGTCAGCCTCATTGCTGTCCCGTGAACAGTAAGCGACGCGTGCTGGGGGCACGCAGCTGGAAAGCAGCTTGCCAGAAAAGGAGCTGGGGGTGCTGGTGGGCATCAGCTCAACGTGGGTCAGCGGTGACACTGATGTCCCGGGCTGCGTGAGGCTGAGTGTTGCCAGCGTGCTGAGGGAGGAGATTTTTCCCTGCTGCTCAGCACTGGTGAGGCCGCGCTGGACTGGAGCGTCCCTCCTGTGAGGAAAGGCTGAGAGAAATGAGGCTGCTCAGCCCGGAGAGCAGAATCCCAGTACTGCAGGGGTTGGAAGGGACCTCTGGAGATTGTCGAGTCCAACTCCCTGCTAAAGCAGGTTCCCTAAAGCAGGTCCCCTACGGCAGGTTACATTTCCCTACAGGAAATATCTGAAAACAGCAGCCCAGGATTAAACTTCTTCCATGCTGCACGCTGTTCCATATAACCTGAGGATAATCTGCCCTGTTAGTTAGCAAGTTACATTTGGCTCCTCAGCCAAGGTCTGGATACACTCACACACGTCTCTTTATAGCAGTAACATGTGGGTCACTAAGGTCTCACTGTTGGGCTTAGTTGCACAGTTATGGCAATTTGTAACTTCAGTTTGATTTGACAATTTGGAAAACTACTGGAGAAAGGAATAGGGGAAAAAATGTTTTTTCCCCTTTGAGGACACACAGCTAGGGCTCTTCTCTGAAGTAGGCTCTGAGGAGACCTCATAGTGGCCTTCCAGAACCTGAAGGACCTGAAGGAGAGCTGGGGAAGGGGTTTTAAAAGGGCATGTAGCAACAGGATACGTGGAAATGGTATTTAAACTGGAAAAGGGTAGATTTAGACTAGATGTTAGGAAGAAATTCTTTACTGTGATGGTGGTGAGACACTGGAACAGACATTGGTTGCCCAGAGATGTTGTGGATGCTCCCTCCATGGAGGCATGCAAGGCCAGGCTGGATGAGGCTTTGAGCAACCTGGTCTAGACTGAGCGTTCCTGCCTATAGCAGGGTATTGGAACTAGGTGATCTTAAAAGTCCCTTCCAACCCAAACCATTCTGTGATTCTATGAAATAACTAAATAAAGTTGCAGAAGGAGAAAAGGAGAGAACACCATTTCAAATGACAGCCAAGGTGGACCTGCCGAAGGCCATGGGGATAGCTCTGTGCAGAGTGGCCTCTTTGCCCAAGCACTGGCTGAGGACAGCTGCATCACTTCCTGGGCCTGCCCAACAGCACCCAGCAGAGGAGTGCTTTGACAACAAACACAGCCAAACCAGGACAAGGAGCCAGACACCGCCCTTCATGTGATGCCATGAAGAAGAGCCAGCAGTATTGCACTAAGCTCAGCATGCCAAACTGTCCATGCGTTACAGATGAGAACACAAAGCTGCCACCTCATGTGGCAAACAAAGCAATTCAGAGAGGGCTGCCTCAAAACGACCCAGAAAAAAAGAATAAAGCAGAGGCAAGTGGAGACGTTTTCAGGAGGGCTGGGCATAGCAAACTGGCAGAAGAACTCTCTTACTTCATAGAGCACAGGTGACATTGTTGGGATTGTAACTCAGAGAAGTGAAGCTAAAAGAGACCCCTAGTCCAACTTCCGTCCCAAAGCATGCCTAATTGCAATATGAGGTAGGTTGTGCAGGGATCTGCCTCCAGCTTGAAGGCTGGAGATGTCACACCTTCTGTGACATCTCACATACCTTGCATGCCATGGGCTCCAACCCTTGTCTCTGTGTCCTCCTGCTGGGTACGTGACAATAAATCAATCAGGAGAGTCCAATGCCAGAGCAATGCTGCCATGTCATACTATCATAGAATCATAGAATCATAGAATGGCCTGGTTTGAAAAGGACCATAATGATCATCCAGTTTGAACCCCCTGCTATGTGCAGGGACGCCAACCACCAGACCAGGCTGCCCAGAGCCACATCCAGCCTGGCCTTGAATGCCTGCAGGGATGGGGCATCCACAGCCTCCTTGGGCAACCTGCCCCACCATTGCAGATACCAGCATGGTCCAGCTTCGATGCCGCTGAGAGTCCCAGCAGCTGCCCAGGGGGCAGGGACAGGGCAGGCTGGAGGGATTGGCTTGTTGGAAATGCTTGGCCATCAGACACAGCACAGACAGCTTCAGGTGTCTGGGGGAGGCAGGGGCTGCTCCCACTGGACCAGCTCCCTGACCCCACACACTGCTCCACTCTGCCAGCATTGGCACCAGGCAGGAAATGGGCCAGAGGCTGAAACCCCCTTGGCAAGGTGGGTGTGGGCGGACAGCTGCATATCCGCAGACCCGGCTGTGTGGCTGGGACTCATACTAGCTAATGGAGGCATATTTTTAAGTAATCCCACTTCATTAGCAACTTTTCCAGGGCCTTGGTCTGTAATGAGTGAAACCCATTAGTCATCTGACAGCTCGAGTTATTCTGCATGTCAAGTCCTATCTCTTCATTTATATATCCAGACTGTTATGGGAAGCTGGTGCGCTATGCGCACCCCTCCACCTACTCCCTGCTAATTTAAAGGTTGTTATTTTTGGCTCGAAGTAATTGTGTGCATAAAAAGTTCACTTTCCTCCAGAAAATTTAAAAGGATCCAGAATGAGGGACTGAAAAACCTCTCCTTGCTATACACCATTTGTCCAACATGGGGAAACTTTGTTTTCAGATAATTCAACACAAGTAAGGTATCCTCCTATGAAGATTCTGTCTGAGTTTATGAATGGCTGAGCTGCAAAACTGTCATTGCTTTTGGCACAAATGATACAGGAGCAGCTCACACAGACAAGGAAGGAAAAAAAAAACAGAACACAGCCTTGCAATTCACAACCAACAGAGCAGTGCAATGATAGTAATTCCATGATCGAAAACACAAAACATTTGCTCACCAGGAAATTGGAATGGGTGAGGAAAACTGAAAGCAAAATACTGTCTGCACTAGACATTCCATGTTCATTTTAAAAATTAATTATCTGGAAATAAGGCATTTTTCCCTTTGTAGGTCTGATATTTCTTCTAAAAAATATACTGGTTTCTCAGCCAGTATTTATCAGAATAATTTTCAAGCAGCAGAAAGGCTGATAGCACCTGTAGGTTTATGTAAAGCAGAGGTGTACTTGATGAATTACTGTCCACCTTAGCCTCTCTTTGAATAATGCTATTATCTGTGCTCACTGCCAGTTGCAAGGGAAGCGATATGTAAAATCAGAGTACTTTGGCTAATGGCAAAGTCAGAGTTTTCCCTGGGGTATGATTGCTTATGCCATAAGTACACGTACTGGGAAGGTAATAGCTCTGGTTTGCAATCCCAGATTTGTTGTCATTTTATGGTATTAAAGGGTTTCTTTCAATGTCATTGCTAATTTATGGATAAAGAATCCATTACTGAAAAGCCTATGTGAGGGTGAAAAAAAAAAGGACCATCAGTGAAAATAGTTATTTCTTGTTGGATTAGCTTAACCCACACATGTAAACCTAAGCAAAAGCTGTGGCATTACATTAGTTCTAGAGAACTGGTCTCGGCCCTGATTTAGGTCACAGACAGTCATTTATTGTCCTTAGATAAATCCCAGAGGGGACATTTACCCTTGTGGCCATCTTAAACCAGCAGGATTTGGTCCCATTCGCTTGATGAAAGAAATCATGGGGACATCATGAAAGTAGGCAGCAGGGAGGTCAAGAAAATAGAGACAAGCCAAAAAACACTTGAAGTGCCATTGCTATTGATAAAAACATAACCTAATCCCACAAATCTGGTATTTGTAGGAAAAGAACATTTGGTTTGGTATTGGGAGGTTGTCAAGGGTTTTCACTAGATCAGCAACACCATTAAAAAACAGCAGCTTTCAGGCACGAAAGCCCTTCCTCCGTGCTAAGAACAGTTTGAGATCAGCTGCTCTGGATCTGATTGAGTTAAGTTAATCATCTGAAGAAATTTAGTCAGTGCTTTCGAAATGCTCACAGCAGAGGTGGTAGGAGATGCAGGTAAATAATTTGTGTGGAATACCAATGTGTTTATAGGAGGGGAACAGCTGTAATATATATTAAAAGTTATTAGTGTATTCTTTGTGGTTGGGAAGTCTTCTTAGCCACTAGGTTCCTTACTACCATCTTCACCTTCTGAAGGTGTTTTATATGGCCCTCTGAGTGTCTAAGAAAAATGTTCTGTTTTCTGTTTGGTGTCTCTATGGTCTGGGGGTGTTGATTCTGGCAGCTAGCAGCAGCAGGTTTCCCGCATGCCATTTCCCTAAAGGCAGGGGTGCACCGAGAGGAGCATTCTGCTGTGTGCATGTGGGTGCTGCATCCCCTCTGCACTAGTGGCTGTGGATATTGTGGCATGGAAGGAATCACCCTTTTGGCAGCACCTAGGTAAGAGCTCAGCTGAGTAATTCGAGAGAGGCAGTACTATTCCGCAGCGATGGTGTCTAAGAAATATCTGTATGATTAATAAGAATGGATTTTCAAGTCATTTTATCTTCATAATGGCATTAGTCAGCCTGCAGGTATGTGCGCTTGTATAAAGGCGGCCTTCCGATAGCTTGCTCAGGAGCATCATCTGGTGGTGACGGCGGGGAAACATCACTCCGGCAGCTCTCGTTTCATCGAATCACTGAAGGGTTTGGGCTGGAAGAGGCCTCAAAGCCCACCCGGCTCCAACCCCTGCCGTGGGCAGGGCTGCCCCTCACCAGTTCAGGCTGCCTAGGGTTCCATCCAACCTGGCCTTGAGAGCCTCCAGGGATGGGGCACCACAGCTTCTCTGGGCAGCAGCTCACCACACTGAGTGAAATATTTCTTACTAACATAATTAATGATTTCTCCACAGCTTGTTGTTGTTGTTGTTGAGGCTGAACAAGCCCAGTTTCCTCTGTCTTTCTTCAGGAGAGGTACTCTAGCCCTCTGATCATCTTCCTCTGTACCCTCTCCAACAGCTCCACATCTTTCTTGTGCTGAGGGACCCAGGCCTGGATGCAGTACTCCAAGTGGGGTTTTATAAGGGCAGAGCAGAGGAGGAAAACCCCTTACTGAAACTCATTAGATTCATGTGTGTCCACTCCTCAAGCCTGTCCAGGTCTCTCTGGATGCCATCTCTTCCTTCTGTTGTATCAGCCACACCACTCAGCTTGGTGTCATCAGCAAACTTGCTGAGGGTACACTTGATCCCACTGCCTATGTCACTGATAAAGATGTTAAAGAGTACTTATCCCAAGACAGACCCTTGAGAGGCAATACCCATGACAGGCCTCCACCTGGACGTAAAGCCAGCACTAACTGAGTTGGGTGAATACCAAACAAGAAGCACCATGCAGGGTTATGATGACAGCTATGCCTTGGTTGGGCACGAATCCCTGAGGGACGAAGGACACAGCTTTGCTCTCTCCCTGCAGCCTAGGGAGGCAGGGAATGAACTCTCCAGCCCAGGTGCTCCAGCAGCATTGCATGTAGTCAATTTTTTTTTTTGCAGTTACTGAGGTTGGCTCCAAAGCATGGAAAGCTGCAGAAGCATGCTCCCAGAGCTACTTAAGGACATAGCTTTGTAGTCCATTGGACTTGCTGGCCAGCCCACTCCCTGGAAAGCCTACATGGGGAAACATGCCCATTTCCTGCAGAACAACAGAGGGAAGGGGCAGACAGCCCTGCTGTTTGTAGACAAGCAGGCTGCAGCAAACCTTACCCCAGCCTTCAAGACTGGCCTTCTGTCCCCAGTATTGTCAAATCAATTTGCTCTTCTCAAGCAAATTTACAGCAAAAGCATGTTTACGGAGAATTACTCGCACTTCACAGCGTGTCAGGACCTCAAGAATCAGAGAAGCACACAGCAGTTTATGAAAGGATGGGAGTGAATACCCCCTGCCCTTCATGTCTTAGCCACTGGCCTGGAGCTTTTCATCCTCAAAGATAAAGTTTTTTTTTTTATTACCTGCTCTTCATGAAAAGGCATTTCTGCCTGCAGACTATTTAAAAGCAATAGACAAAACATAATGCCAGAGAGAAGCAAAGTTTTACTTGACAGTTGGTTAGAGTAGGGCTACCCATGCCATACTTGCCATGGGGAGGAAAGCAGTGGCAAGCATTCCCAGCATTCTGCTCCTCTGGAGATGTCAGTATGGAGAGATGGAGAGTAAAAGCTGCAGTCAGTGTTGCTACAGACCATCTTCTCCTGTGTGCATGTAGGTGTGGAGTAGGGAAGAAATGGAGGCAGGGGGCAGGATAGTGTCTCCAAGAGCTTTGCATCAGTTTATCTAAATATTTAAGCCACGCTTAGCATCACTGTTTCTGTAGGTAGTCACTGATAAGGTCACTACCTCTTCTCCAAATAAACAAGAGACCTGTTGCAGACCTGTGTCATTCTTACTCCAGCTAATGATGGTGCCACAGGCATCCAGGTTTGAGAAATCCACTGGGGTTTTTTTATGACACTTCACCAAATCAACCAAGAACTTGGGTTTACCTTCTGCAGTTTAAAATACAGCTTAAGGTTTGTCAGTTCAGCTACTGCATGGGTTGAACAGTTGACATTTACACCTTCAGGCTCTTTGGAAGGACATGGTCCTGAAAGGGATCTGAGGCATGGTTAAGATGCACTGGAAGGTGAAGGATGAGGCAACAGAAGAGACAACTTCTTGCATACGCATGCTACAGAAATTAAGAGGATCTTAGCCACTGTGGGAAAGCGCTGGGTTGGATCTCTATTGCGAACAGCTCTGAGCAAGTGCTGGCAGGGGGAGAAAAGAAATCAGGGTTTATGGGGCCTTGGAAGAAGATTGCTGCTCTGAACATGAGACAAGGCCTTGGCCTGCATCAGAGGCAGGAGAGCCCACCACAGCCAAAGCTTGGGTGGCTCCAGCCCCAAAAGGGAGGAAGATCTCACAGTCTTCACTGTCACCTCAGGCTATGCTTATGCTGCAGGATGGACGAAGAACAAGAACTAATTCCTAGCTTAGCTGCTGAACAGCACTTCTGAGCACAACCCCTGTGCCTGGCTATGGGCTAGTCTGCTCTGACGGCAGGCGTACCATGCACCAACCTCATAGCTACTCAGTGAAGACAATCAGGAATCTAAAGCTTGGACTTACTCCCTGCTCCTCCTGCACTTGGCAAGTGTAGACACACCTACTTCTTAAGGAAGCTGGGGAGGAAGTGCTATCCTGCAAAGACTCTCAGAAGCCAACATAGTGTTGTAAAACTCAGAAGAAAAAGCAGAAAAGACAGATGGCAGGGGAAACACTTTTTTGCTTGTTTCTATGTTCTTTCTGTTTGACAGAGGTAGCAAAGTTATCTGGACAGAAGCATACAATGTCCTTGAGCAGTGTGGGACCATACTGGTTAGCTTCTCTGTCCTCCAGGATGACATTAAATGGAGCATCTTGACTTTTAAGAATTCTGGCTTTTTTTTCTCTTTTTTCTCTTTGGACCCTGGCTTTGTTGTAAGACAATTTCCCAGGGCAATCTTGGGCAGCTCAGCAGTGCAGAACTGTCTGAGTTGAGAGTGTACCCATCCATTCTGCCCTCGTCTGCTGTGATAGATGTTAGGTCCCACTTCGGAGGGGAGCAGGGGGTGTTAGGTGTTGCTGAATGATTGTGCCTATTGATTTGTGTTTATTAGTCCCATTATTTCTATTACACAGTTGCTTCAGCTGTCATCCATAACTCAACTCTGCCTGGCTGATGTGAGTAATAAGCCACTCTGCCCTCCAATTCCAGCAAATAGTCTGTCCGTGATGGGCATTTATTTTCCACACGCACGGACAAAATACAATTGGGGTGCTGGAGGTGGAAGGCACAGGCTGGCTCTTTGCCAAGCACAGCGCATACGGCCAAGCCATAAGCACTGCTCTTGCAGTATTTGGCAGAGCAGGGGGAAGCCAAAAGCTGGGATCTGGCCACTGCAGTGTTAGTTAGCTCTGGTATCACCCCTGCACCTCCTCGTTACTAAGTCCTGTTAGAGGATTAACTTGACTGTGCTGTCAGCATCTTACTTTCATTTCAGAAGGATGGTGAATTGTTTAGCAGCTGTATCATTAGGAAATGCTGTTGGAGGAGCCAGGTGTTTTCTGAACTGAAATTAATACTTTATGCATGCAGGGGGATTCTGTTTCTTGGAACTGCCACAGTCCCCACATCACTAAAGGGCCAGAGATCACATCCTGACATCTTTAGTGAAGATGCTGACAGAGACATTGTGTGTCTCTGTGCCATTCAGTTTTAAATCCTTTTTTCCCCAGGCAGACCATGTGAACATGACAGGCTGTTTTCATATTCTCTAATGGAGGTTTTCTTCCCACAAGCAAGTCTTATGCCCCTTGTTTTATTAAGTCTGATACGAGATGCCATACAAAGATCTCTGTATCCCCACAGGAATGAGAGCAATCCTCTGTACTAACTTGAAGGCTTTCTGATCTCTTTACAAATACACTGTTTTCAGCATATTCTCTCTTTCAGAAAACTCTCCTCTCCAGACATTTTGAGATAAGAAATCACAGTTTATATTGTCACATAGGAAAGACTCGCAAGGATTTCCAAACTACAAACCTGCTTAGAAAAGTGCAAATTAATTTTTGTCCAGGGGATGAACAGACATCATTTGTACCATTTGCTTCCTCAGACCCCTCAAACACATACCTTAAAGTTATCACACACATGCAACAGGCCATTAGGTCTTAAACAAACTCCACTTTTCCCAGATGATCTGAGGTTGGAATCCATATAAGACAGGATTAAGCAATAAGCATATCAGTTAGGTAAAGGGATGAGGACAACAGGGACTCTACCACAACAGTTCTTTAATAGAGCAAGGAATATCTTTACAAAATGTTCCTTTTAGGTCCTTTTTTCACTGACATTCACCACGAGGGAATGAAGCATGACTTGTAAAACTTTGCCTGGCATTCAGCATCTCATAATCCCTAGGTCTGAATGCCTGGCAGGTACGTGCAGGGATCCCCTCCAAAGACTTGTGGCTGTTTTAGAAAAGCTGAAGAGGAGTATGCTGCTTCATGAGGCACAGCTGAAATTTCTGCTCCTGCCCCTGGGCTTTTTAAAGAAGGATGAAAACAGTAACATTTCCATGAGAGGGCACAGAGAGTCGTGTGCCTATATAAACTAACCAATGTCCCTGGTCTGTACACTTCTTTTTCTTGAAAATTACACATTTTTGGCTATTTTAGCAAAGGAAGACATTTTCAAGTATTTTACTGATGGTAATTGTGAAAGGCAGAATCTGTCACAGGAAACCTGTACCAATGATGCCATCCAGTGGCCAGCACATTTGTCACTGCTAATAAGCTCTGAATTCACCAGAACAGACACCAACTCCCATGTCTAACCCATGCACGGTTTTATAATCATTCACATTGCATTTTTTCCCCTTGATCGTATCAGCACCAATGTTTGTCCTGAAAACATCCCACAAAGATCATTGAACAAGCCCAGCTCCTCCACCGAGCTCAGGTTCCACACAGGAACACTCAAAATTCAACCTGTGTTTCTGAGAGCGTTGTCCAAATGTTTCTTGAACTCCAGAACATGTTTGTGTGGAGGACTTACAGTGGGTCCCCAATGGATTGTCCCACACTGGGGACATCTTGCCCTCCTTCCAGAGAAGGGAAAGCAAGCAAAAAGGTGGTCTGGTGTGTGGAAATTTTGTACTCTCAGATGGGAACATTTCAATTTTTCCATGCATCACAAAGATGAGGAGCTCTGGCTTGGTTGACAGGGACAGCCTGGCTGCTGCCTGATGTCTCAGGCACAGAGGAGAAGTTCAGCATGCAGAGGCATGCAGATGTGGGAATGGAATGTTGTTTCTGCATTTGATATTAAAAAGAGCAATTGGTTTGAAGAAGTAGAACATAATGCATTTGTATTCTGTAACTTATCCTTAGAAATAGTTGATCTAAGAAGTAAAATATATACGTTAGCGGCATGTTTTAGAAACATTATTACTGAATTACATGATTAATTCTTTCTTGCAAAATTGTAATGGTTGCTAAATGTTCCAAACAATGCGAGTGTAGTGTTAGGGATTAGAAAACATATTGTAGAGTTGTTCTGTTAGGATAAGAAACTCTCAGCAAAGGAAAAACAGATTTAGCAAACATCAAAGCAGCTAGGGCCTCGACACAAGGCCGGACTGTCTCACTCCGTGAGAAGGTTGGGATGTGAGAGGCAGACACCAAGCTACCCCCCTGTCTTTCTCCCAAGCTTATCTTTGTGCAAAGAAGGACAAGCCAGTATCTGCAAAATAATGATCAAGTGTGGAATAAGTTAATTAATTAACTACAGATTTACGCTTACGCCGCGAAAATTTATGTTTGTCCAGTGTTTCCATATTTAGTGAAGCATCGAGAGGATTGTGAACGTAAAGTACTCAGCCAATGAGGAACTGGGGGAGAAAGAGATAAGCGTCAAGGAATAGGGAATAAAAGATGTAACTGTTTTCTGGGTGCTCTCCTGCTATTGCAATTGTGAATAAAATCTGCTTTATCAGAGATACTGTCCTGGAAAATTATTTGGATATTTCCAACACAGAAGAACTGAACACAATGAGGGTAGGGCTTGAAAGAGAGAAGAGCCGAAGTCACCTCATGGCACCAGCAGCAAGCCTTCAGCTACCCAGGGCCAAGCACAACTGGAATATGAGACCTGAAAATCCTACACGCCTGTTGTGTCCAGCTGAGGCTGCAGGGAATATTCATAGTAAGTACTTGGGTGTGGAACTGTGTCTGGCTGCATTGCACCTGCCTACAATGAGCAGCTCATTCCATATGATTAAGCAAAGGCTGCTGCTGCCCCACAGACCTCTTGGCATGACTGCACGTGGCATTACTCCTTAGCCAGGTTATAGTCAGAGTGATCCAGGCTCGGAAATCCCCGCTGTTAAGTATGTGCATGTTGCCTAGACCTTACTGACAGGTCTGGATTAGGCACTAACTATGCATGTAGTTAGGAACGGGTGCTAATCTCCAGCAGCTGGCTGCAGCAGCCTCTTCTTCCTCTGTAGCCACAGGCACACCAGCGTATCTGAGTATCTGAGCCATGTGATGCAGTGGGCCGCATGCCAGGAGGCTTAAATCATTCCAGCTCAGGAAGCATACAGGGACCGTCCCGCCAGGCCCACGTGCCCACTGCAAGTCAGTGGCAGCACGCTGTGGTGTGTGCTGACAGCGCTGGATGCAGTTCAACACAGGCATGGGTTTCAGCGGATGCTGTAGCTTGTTCCAGAACAGCTACGAGGCTTGGCTCTGGGACAGAGCCACGGGCTGGCTTTTCAAAGTCTCAAACAGCTTATAAATGAACAGAAGGGGACTTTTTCTGTCCACCAAAACCAACAGTCGTAATACCTGAGTCCCAGCCAGGAACTTGTATATCTGCTCTGGCCACATTTTGTGAAAGCTTTCTGGATCACACAAACCCAGAGAGCCGACGATCGCCCTTCACACGTGCTGGGTGCAAAGTCTGCAGGCCTCTTCCTGTGGTGCACTTTGTGCTTTTGGCAGGCAGGAGATGTTTACTGATCTGTGAAAGAAATCCTAATGGATGCAAAGGTGATCACATAAATATTAATTATGCAGTAGTGTAGCAACTGCATTACAATACCTGGCTAATGGGCTTTGCAGCTGTATTCCCACTTATTCATTATTTGTATTAAAATAGCACCCAGGAGTCTCTTTACACTGACTGCCACATGAACCCATGCTCCCTGAGTCGTGTTTCTAATTTGTAAAGGAACTCAGTCACTCCCTGATCTCCTTGTGTCCTGGGAGAATAAATCATGCCTATACAGCTCCTAATCAAACACATCTTTGTTGTCTTGGAGACCTGCCTAGATATATTCCAACACGTTTGGCAGGTTTGATTTCCCACTGCAGAATGTCATAGTTTACCCTCCCATAGCATTTAGGTAGGTTCTAACTGTATATTAATTAGTGTTTTCATTGTGCTTTTGTGCTGAATGAGATGATTACCCAGCACAGATGAGTTAAGCAAAATAAAGAAAGAAATAAAAACCTTCATTCTTTGGTACACTGACACCTGTTGCATTACTAAAATGTAAATATTAAAGAGAGTGCCAAACAGTTCGCATCAGAAAACACTGAAAAGTACATCTGTATGAAACTGCTTGGGAAGCTACTCTTAGGATATGCTCCTCTGGGTCAGGATTGATAATCAACTTCGTATCAAGTGCAATTAAAAGTTTAATTACAACTACAAGTGCTTCACAGAGAAACTCCTAGCTAAAAATATAAGATTAGGCATTTCTTTTTCTGTGCTGTAAATGAAATCGTTACAAAGCCATTCTTTTTATATGATGTAATGTACGAAAAGGCACGGGCTTCCACACAGAGGCCCAGTAAGTGCAGGCTGAGATGCAGGAGCTCATGAGGCTGGAGAGCTGGAGGCACGGCTGTTTGCCATAACCAGGATGAAGGACTCACTGGACTTTGCTCTGCCCAACGTTGGCCATGCCAACGCGTTCCTGTGAGAGCAGCAAACCTCACCCTGTAGGCCCTCATTTTGTTGATGCAACCCCAGCAGCAACCCTCCATCTTGCCTGCACTCAGCTTTTTGCCCTGAAAAAATAAACAGTGCATCAGCAGACAGATCTTGAATAGCAGCAGTGAATGGCTGCAGCGATTTGCAGCGACAAGCACTGCACTGGGTACAAAGGTCTTCATCAGCTCTTACACAACCTCTCCTCTGAGTCTCATGTTTCAGAGTTGCTCAGCTTGTATAGCAATGGAGGGTCAGGGACTACAGCAGATTACCTCAGTTCAGCCATTGAAAGCAAGTGTTATTTTTCACTCTTGTACATTCCATTTGAAGGATTTCCAGGCTGGCACTACTTTAACTACACAAACGTTACGGTTATCAGCACAACCACCACTTAATTGGCAGGCTTTTCACTAGGGAGCCACCATCACAAAGTTTCTAGTGAAATAACTTTTAATAATTGCTCTTGTCAACTTCAAAATGCTCTACAAACACTAAGTGACTTAATTACCTCTCCCAGAGTCCCTCAGAGGCAGGGAAATGTCATTACCCACAGGTAATCAAAGGAAAGTCTTGAATGACACACGATGTCTTCCCCAGGACAAGGCAAAGGCTTGGACTTTGGTGTTCAGTGCTTTTTGAGATGCAGTGGAGTATCTTAAAGGTAGGGAACAGCAGCTCCAGGACCCCTTCAGGAGCAGCTAGAGGCCAGAGGGGGTATCTCGAAATATCTCAGATGGCATTAAGACATCAGTGCCGAACTCGGTGACAAAGCACACATTAGAGAGGAAATTCCAGCATCTAGGTCATGGAATCCCAAGGGAGAACAAACAGTGAGCCACAAGCCTTTTCCAGACCTTTCCCAGTGCAGAATAACAATCTAGTTGCAGTACAGTGCTCTCCTTTCTGAATAAGCCTGCAAAGAAAGATGTATATCGTGCTTTCTGTTCACTAGGTGACTCCCAGATGTTGCAAATCCTCACTGGTGCCATAGCACAAGGTCACATCAACACTGGAAATGCAATTTCCACTTTCCACAGAGAGCCTTCAAATGAAAAGACCATGCAACCTGCCCATTACAGCACTGGGAAACCACTGCTCATCATCATCGGGAAGAATGAGATAAGAAGAACCAAAGAGATGCTACAGGAACAGGAGGAAGGAACACTGTGAGCCAGCCCCGCTGGCATTCTTCACCTTCAAAGCCAGAGGTTGCAGAGAAGAGACAGCTGTCTGCTTTCCTGCATGCTGGGCTGGGCACACCTGTACTTAGCTCATCTGCAGTCTTCCCTTCACATACACATATTCAGGGTCCTTACCGGCCTACAGATAGGAACATTTAACAAAATTCATATTGTTTCTATTCGTTTTTCTTAATGTAAGTAGATAAACATTAAAAAAAATAACAGATTCACAGACAACGACTGTGTTGGGTGAGCACCTATGCTCAGGAGGTCTGCAATGATACTGATGATTACAATCTTAGTTTCACTCTGCATTTCTCCATGAGAGTCACCCCAAGTAAAAACACTACATTTGCACAGTGTACCAGAGGTATGGCTGCCATGGGAATTTCAACCCTAAAAATGCCTCTGATTTTCTAATCCATGTAAAATCCTGATCTAACTGCATGTTAATCTGTTGGAGGGGCATTACTCTCAATATATGACATATCTGTACAGTATATAAGAACTTGGGTTTTTTTGCTTCTGTGCACATTTTGCATAGAAGTTGATGAGTCCCTATGTAGATTAGACTTCCATTAACCTACATTACACAACAATTAATTAATTTGCCCTTTAAGCAAACAAATTAGGAAATAACTAAGACTCTCTTGCACCTAGCCCCTCAGAAATTACTGTCTCCCATCATGCAGCGTGAGCAACCTTTTTGATCATCACTGCTTCAATTCCCTGCTAGAACTTGCCTTGCAGATAACTGCAGAACGGTGCCAATAGGCAAAGCCATGTGTCTGCCCAGCCCTAAGTCCGCCCCTCATACTCTCTTCACCCGCCCTGAGCTCTGAGTCAGCTCTCACTATCACCATTTTACCTATCTATAAAAATGCATCCAGGCCCAAGGTCTGGACTTCTTCCAAGTCAGGACAGTAGAACTATGTCACGGGGCAAAGGGAGTTGGCAAACAAAGAGCTGTAAGAAATAACACACTCTTTCTCACATTGGCCAGATCTTGAAGATCATACTGCAGTTCATACTATCAAAGGTTAGCATTGCACTTGTTTTCTCCTTCGGCACTGATATGTCAAACAGTAAAATAAGTTACTGCTACCAAGCACCCTGTTCAGCTTCTTTGTGGTTTTGGTTTTTTCCCCACGAAATCTGTTCCCTAACAGTGAGATGTAAGAAAGTTACAAGCAAGCATGAGAAAGCAAAACAAAAACCTTTCTCTATCTTCTTATGTAAGACTCTTGAGAAAGAGCACACATGTAAGCTAATACTATTTTATTTCTATTGCACTAGTGAAAGAAAAGGGTAACAGAAAACACTCCAAAAGGTGAGGCCATGACCTAGATAAGATTACTGATCTATTTCTGTATGTGCCACACAAACTCCTGTAAATTAGCTCTCTAAATCTGCCTCTCTTCTTTAGCCTTCCACTGCTGATCTGTTCACCATGCTGTCTCCTAGTATCCTTGTTAGCTGCCTTCTGTCTAACTTAGTCCTTAGCTATCTCAGAGCTCAGGCTTTTTCCACATGTAAGTATTTGTTACTGATGCCTTATGTGATCTCTGAAATCACTCTGAAATTCCTAGAATTAATTTACTTAACATATTAAGAAGCTTACCACATCTAGTTCTTTGCCATCTGTTTGTCCTACAAAGAAAGGCTGAGGAAAAAGGGCTTGCTCAGCCTGGAGAACAGAAGGCTCCAAGGAGACCTCTTTGCCAACTTTCAGAACCTAAAGGGAGCTTATAAGCAGGAGGGAAATCAAACCTTTTACATAGGTTGTTAGTGACAGGATAAAAGGGAACAGTTTTAGACTGAAAGAAGGGAGATTCAGATTATATGTTGGGGAAATTTCTTGCTGAGAGGGCGGTGAGGCACTGGCACAGCTGCCCAGAGAAGCTGTGGTGCCCCATCCCTGGAGGTGCTCAAGGCCAGGTTGGATGGGGCCCTGGGCAGCCTGAGCTGGTGGGGGGCAGCCCTGCCCATGGCAGGGGTTGAAGCAGCATGAGCTTTGAGGCCCCTTCAACCCAAACCATTCTGTGATTATGATTCTGTATTCACGTGGAGATATGAAGGTAGACAGTACTTGAAAACTCCAGAAAGGAAGGAATAAACCTGCCTGATAAAAAGAGTTGGATTTCGAGACTGGCCTAAAAATAAGAGAAAGTACTACAGCACAGCACTCAAGATGTCCCCTGTAATGAAAGAACAGTGGGGGAAAAAAAAAAAAAAAGAACAACAAAAAGCAGATAATGATACAAGACGTTATGGATGACAGAAAATAAATTGAGTCACTGCTATCCTACCATGTTTACAAATCATTAGAAAACAAATTACACATGTCCTGCGGGCACTGACATCTTTCCTTTTGATCTAGCAGGCATTCAGGATGTTGTGCCACGCACACAAACTCGTTTGCTCACCGCTAATTTGCAGAGCCTCCACTCTCCATGAGGATCAGGAACAAATTGCAGGGAGCTGAACCATTCATGATGCCAAGATGCTTCCCAGATAGGAAGCGGTCCAGGATTCTTTCCAGGATTAAGCAAGCACTTCTGTCTCACAGAGAAAAACTCCCCAGGTATTTTTTTCTCTGTATTTTCAGGGTTCAGTTCCCTGACTGATGGGGCGAGAGAACCCACGGACCCCTGCTCCAGGAGAGGGGGAAGGGGAAAAGGGGGAAGGTAGGGCCTGAAAACGAAACAGCAGCAATGAGCTAAGGGAGAAAAGTAATTTTCCAAGTATGATATCAGAATGCAAGATAACGTAATGCAGTATACTATATATAATAATATTTGCTTTTAGTTCTCACTGCTCTAGCCTGTTATCAGTAGACCACAAATAACGTGAATCTCCCTCCACTGAGTGTGCTTTGCTCAACTGTAACAGGCGAGTTCTCCCCTTGTCCTTATCTCAACCCACAAGCCTTCTTTCATCACGACTTTCTCCACTCCTCAGCTATTCATAGAATGGCCTGGGTTGAGAAGGACCACAATGATCATCCAGTTTCAACCCCCTGCTGTGTGCAGGGTCGCCAACCAGCAGACCAGGCTGCCCAGAGCCACATCCAGCCTGGCCTTGAATGCCTGCAGGGATGGGGCATCCACAGCCTCCTTGGGCAACCTGTTCCAGTGCCTCACCACCTCTGTGTGAAAAACTTCCTCCTAACATCTAACCTAAACCTCCCCTGTCTCAGTTTAAAACCATTCCCCCTTGTCCTATCACTACCCACTCTCACAGTCGCTCCCCCTCCTGTTCATAGGCTCCCTTCAAGTACTGGAAGCTCACAACGAGGTCTCCCCGCCACAGTCCCTTCAGGCACTCCACAGAGGAACCCGAGCCAGGTAACCAGCAGAGGTAACGGCCCGTAGCGCAACAATTACGGAGCACAGCCGTTACACAACCGCCCCACAGCCACACCCCCGCGCGCGCCCGACGGTTGGAGGCGGCTCGCTTGCCCATTGGCCCAGGAGACGGCGCCGCTGATTGGCTCTCCCTCCGCAACGCCCGCCGTTCCTCTTGATTGACAGAGCCTCGCACTGTAGTTGCGCGAGAAGACCAGAGAGCGCGCTGTGATTGGCCGCGGTGCTGACGGCCGCGCTATATAAGCCCCGCGGGAGAGGCGGGCACGTTAGCCCTCGGGTGCTCGTAAGCAGCTGTGTGACTGCGCGCCCTCTCCGGCCGTTGCGAGAATATGGCGACGCTGAAGGCTGTGTGCGTGATGAAGGGGGACGGCCCCGTGGAGGGGGTCATTCACTTCCAGCAGCAGGCAAGGCCCGGCGGCGGCGGATGGGGCTCTGTCAGCACGCTGTCCGGCCGCGGTGCTGAGTCATGGCGCGGGGCGGGCGGGCGGCTGCGGGCGTCGGGGGGAGCGAGGCCGGGCTGTTGTCTTGCGTCCGCCGGTCGGTGGGGCGGGGCGTGCCTCGTGTCTGCGGGGTGGGTGTGGGAGAGCTCCGGGTCGGGGCAGCCGGGGGTCAAGGAAAGGGTCTGCATCACAGCGGTGGGCGTGGAACGGGCTGCACGGGGCTGTGGGCATGGCCTCCCAGTGCTGGAGTTTAAGGAGAGTTTGGCCAACTCTCAGGCATATATTCTGATGTTTGGGTAGAGTTCTTGGGGCTCGCTTCCAGCTTCCAGGTGATTCTGCATTGGTGGCTGAATTTTTATTGGCCTGGAAGCTTCTCTTGTAATGAGTCTCTTTCATGCTGCAGTCACATCAGTAGTAACCATCTCTTTGTACTACAGGGTAGTGGACCAGTAAAGGTTACTGGAAAAATTACTGGCTTGTCTGATGGAGATCATGGCTTCCATGTCCATGAATTTGGAGACAACACAAATGGTAAGATGCCTGTCTTAGCTTCTGAGTTACAGCTGCAGTGTGATCAGCTTCAAGGAGCTGCTTCTAGTGTCACTGCAGCAACCATCTTCAGCATATGTGTGTTTTATGACTGCACATCTGTTCTAAGAAACTATGATTCCTAAGGAATTGATTCTCAGAATATTCTTTGAACACATTTAGGCTACTGTTCAAGGCCTGGTATATCAAGCACTGGCCTAATTACTTTTTTGACCTAGTTTTTAACATGGTGTTAAGAAATTGGAAAGCTTTCATCTGGCGAAGAGCGTTCTTGAATGAGTCATCTGGATTTGTTGAACTTGGAGTAATGTTTGTATGTTTATAGATCTAGCTGGAGAGCAGCTGTTTCATCAGTAATGATTTTTAACACTCTCACACTATGGGAGGACTAAGGTCACGTATGGTATGAACACCAACTTTAACTGCTTTTGGTGGTTCTTCTTTTTTAGGGTGTACCAGCGCAGGTGCTCACTTCAATCCTGAAGGCAAGCAGCACGGTGGACCAAAAGATGCAGATAGGTAAGTTTAATGGGCCTGACCTAATGCTACTCAGTTGCAGCAGCTGTGTAAACTCAGCTTTCAGCTTGAGAGGCTGCTGCCTAATTGCTAGGATAGTGCTAGAGGGAAACCAGCAATTTCAGCAGGACTTCTGAGGTCAGTTACCGAGGTACTTGGCGATCGCACAGCAGTGCTTCAGGCACCCTGGCTTCAAGAGCGTGTGCAAAATGTAGTCTTTAGTACAATGGTCTTATCACAGCCTAGGGAGAAGAGGAAGTAAGTATGGGCTGTTAGTGAATGTTCATTAGGAGATAAGTGAGAAGGGAAAGGAGGATCCTGTACTAATACCTCTAGTGGTGCCTTGCTTCTCTTTTGGAGCTAGCTATTGACAGCAGAGGCCCTAAACTCTCATGTGTTGAGCTGCGTGTAGGTTTGTCATATGGCCTGTGAGGACCCTCACTGGGGCCTTGGAGAGTCTGCAAGATGAGTACAAAGCTGTGTGCCTGGCACAGGGGCTATTCATTTGGTGTGCTGGGTTTTTCTTAACCTCTTGCCTTAGGTACTGTGCTGCCTACAGGATGTATTCTTGTAGGGGTTGTGTGCCAGATGTAAGTACTGGTCTGTTTGCACTGAATGCCTCTGTCCTTGCCTTGAAAGTCCTCTGTCAGTGGAAGCTGACTGAATTCTTCCTGGGAAGTAGTTAAATGGCCCAGCTACCTTTGAGGGGGGACCCTTTCATGTCTAAGGTATCTATGTAGTGTTTGAGCCCACTGCTGAGCAGCAGTTGCAGTAATATGCTCGCTGGGTTCCAAGACTGGGAAGGTGCTGCTATTATACTGGCCTTCAGCCTAAAAGATTGTGCAAGTCTAAAAGGTGGGTTGATCTTGCAGAAGTAGGTTCTGGTCAAGCACTGTGACCAATCTGACAGTGTTGGTCAAGTTTTTAGGTACTTTGTACCTACAGCTTCTAGTCTTGATTGGTACCTCTTGGAGTGATCAGTTCCTTGCCAGATGAAGTACATTGGGTGAGAGCTGTCTGGATGAAAGCAGTGCGAAATGGTGGCTGAAGGGCTTCGCAGGCAGGCAGGCACTCTAATGCTAAAGGTCACAGTTACACGAGCGTTGTGGCTTCTGTTGATTCTGTCAGATCTTGCTTCTGATGTAACCTGCCTGCTCAAGCAGCTATAGGCTGGGGGTTCTTTGTGAAAGCATGAGAAGTAAGCTGTGCTTCTGTAAGGCTACAGTTGAAGCCTGTTGTACTAAAATTTCCTGGTTGCTTAAATCAAGCAAGCTCCTAAAGGGAAAATTGCCTTTGTCCTTATTCTCTAGGATGGAGCTAAAAATATGAAATCAGCACTCTTTTCTCAGGAAGCAGGTAGTTGGCAGGTACTAGCAGAGCTGCTCACCCTGTGAGCATGGACAGTTCGAGGAACAAATTGGTGTATGAGGTTCCATCAGCTTCAAATGAATGGTTTGTTTGGGGGTAGTTGTGTGTGGGGGGGGAAAAACTCCAGTGTGTCCAAATGTTCTACAAATACTGAGCTGAGTGAGGATTAAAACCCACCTAAACTGTATTAGTGTGTAATGTCAATATGGGGGAATGCAGGCAGACTTGAACAGTCATTCCTACACTGGTTAGACATTAGCCAGCATTTCACGTATCCCCTTTGACCTATCCCTTGTCAAACTGCTTTTACTAATCCTGTTTAAGCCTGAAGCCAGCAGCATTTTGTGGAATAGCTGATTTGTTGTATACAGTAAAAGTGCAGTAGTAGTGTTTGTCATGCCTTGTATGTACAGGAAAGGTTAAGACAGTAGTTTAAGATTTTCCTTCTGAGCAGAGGGAAATAGTCTCCATCAGCATGAAGGAATTGCTAGCACTTAAGAGTTGAGCACTGTTTGCTTAGCTTGCTAGGAGATAATGGCACTCCTTTCCCACAAGTGGGTTAGCCTTCGTACTTCAAGTTCTACCTCAAATTGGATTTTAATCATGTCTTGAACTGAAGGAGTTAAAATCCATGGCTGGGGGGGTAAATGAGTGTGTGTGTGTGTGTGTGTGTGTGTGTGTGTGTGTGTGTGAGAGATGGAGTACTTGAGTGTGATAACTTGGCATTGTGTTGTGCAGGCCATCTGTTAGGGCTTTCAGTTCAACCAGACTCTGAGTTTCTGTGCTTCTCTGTGCAGGCATGTGGGTGACCTGGGCAATGTGACTGCTAAGGGAGGAGTGGCAGACGTAGAAATAGAAGATTCTGTCATTTCTCTTACTGGACCACACTGCATCGTTGGCCGTACCATGGTGGTAAGTGCCTTGCTACCAACCTAGGGGCTTTAAAGAGCAGTGGGTTAGTCCTTGCTGTTTGATATGCAGGTTTTAGCATGGGGTTTTTGATGTGGTGACACTTTGTTATTATGAGATCTTAATTTTCTGCTGCCCTTGTTGAGGATAATTTTAAGTGTGCTTCTGGCTGTGTGTGATTAAAGCAAGCTGAGTTGAGTAGGGAACCTGTAGTCAGCCACAAATGCTATCAGTGGAAGGCACGGCAGCTGACTCAAACTGGGGAAAGAGTGCGTGCTGCTCTGACAGTCAAGTAGCAGGGAGTTCTGTAATATAACATGTAATGCAGTGGCTGGGATGCTGCATCTTCAGTGCAGCTCTGAGGGTGAACTGGAAGCCTGAGTTTGCTCTTAGAGTAGTGATAACTTTCTGAAATTTGGGGTTCTGGTGACTTCCAGTTCAAACAAATACAACTGAAGGTGATGTATCTTTATGGGCAAGTCTAGTCCTGAATTCTTAGCATGTGTACCACCTGGCATTCAGCATTACAAAATGGTAAGTGCTTTTTGTGCTGTAATGCCTCGCTGGTAGCTGGCAGCCACTGCTAGTATGTGTGTAATGAAAAATGCAATGACATGAATTAAGGTATCTTCACTTCTCTTCTAGGTCCATGCAAAAAGTGATGACCTGGGTAGAGGGGGAGATAATGAGAGCAAACTAACTGGAAATGCTGGACCTCGTTTAGCTTGTGGTGTAATTGGAATAGCCAAGTGCTAACTGTTGTACCTGAGATGTTTAAGATGGCAGTGGGAAATGAGCTGTATTTCATTGTGATCGCTGTTCTTGCTCTTCTTTGTGCAAGCAAAAGATTTATCACTTAATCTCATTACTACTCTGCGTTCTCAAGTATCAGTTTAACTGGTGAATACTGACATAATTTTGTATTATGTATATTGCAATTAAAGTGTTACTAATGGAAAAATCTCTGTAGTCCTCTGCTAAAGCATCTGCTGTAACCATTTGAAGTGCAGTCTTTGCTAACTGGAACTCCTGTTCTGTGTAATGGAAGATGGCTGGCAGGGATCACATGCTGAACACCAAAGCTGCTCCTATATTGCAGGATTTAGAAGATGAGGAGTCTTAAGAGTTCTAGCAAAGCTACTCACCAAATAGCAGTAGGCAGTTTGCAGCACTGTATGTTTCAAATTGGGTAATAAACTTGCTGGGCAAAATGCATGTTGGTCTTGGCAGTCTATTAAAACTCTACAGCTGATTTTGTAAGGCTTGGACTTCATGGAAGTAGCTTGCTGATAGCATCCAACAAATTGCATTGTGGCAGCAACCTTGGAACTGCTGCCTTGCTCTGTGGTGCACCCCTGAAAGTGTGCCATGTCCTGTATTAATAACCTGACACCTGCTCTGTATCCCAGCCAGTGCCTTTATGCTTTCCTACAGAAATGTCACATTTTACAGCAAGAGGACAGGTGTTGGGTGACAGAAGTCTGATGCTGAAGTACTGGGGGGCAGCCCCAAGTGTGCAAGATGTTCTGTTTGCAGCACGTGTGGCCTTAGAGTAGGGGCTGGGTTCTTGTGGGCAGGTGCAGAAACCTCTCTGTGGTGAGAATTTGGGGTTGGTGTTCAGTGGCAGACTGGGTGCAGTGGTGAGGACGTCTTCAAGCTCTGTAGGTTTCTAATAGGGAGAAAGTCTGGAATAAAATGCGTGTACAGAGGCAGGAGTTCTGTATTCAAGTTGCTCAAGTCTTGTCAGTGGTGTAATCACTGAGATTGCTCCAGCTTTTGCTTTTCTTGTATGTACCTTGTAGACACAGATTTCCAAGTCTTTTAATAGAGAAAATTGAGTTTTAATGAAGACTTGTATCAACATTCCTTTTATCTTGTACATAAGTGATACTCATGGAAGTAGTTGGTTATACTTCCAGTGACACCCAGATTCCAGTGTAACACGTTACAAATGGAATGGCTTTCAGAATAGCAAGAAGACTCTAAAAACACTGAACTTACATTCATTACAGGTGGCATTACAGGTGTGTACAGCCTCTACCCATCTGTACCTCTTCTGGTGGCTTGGCCTGTGCTCTCATTAAGCTGCAGCTGAAGAAAGATAGTTGGTGTACCTTTCAAACTGCTTCTTAGATGTTGAGGATCTCAGAACACTTTGAAAATGCATGATACCATCACAACCTCCTTGTGGTTAGAAGCTCAGAGGGTGGCTATGTTGTCTCCCTGTTCCCTAAGTGGGGGGGAAAGCCACAGGTGTGTGACAACAGCAGGGTGAGCAGCACAGGATGAAAGCTCTGGCAGCTCCGCTGCTCAGCCACGTTCAGTGCTGAACCCTGCTTCTCTGAAAGCAGAGCTTCACATTCAGCTGTCTTTGCCATCTTGGCTGAAGTATCTGAGCAGGCACTACCCAGAAGTCAGCGCTTGTTGAAGCAGGGAGAAGCAATACTTGGTTTATATGCATGCACACAGCCCTAAGTGGCAGGCATAGGCTCAGTAATCAAGGTATTAGCTGTTAACATTATGGGGTCTTTATCTGTAATGGATGCTTACACTGAGCTGACTTCTCTGTTTCTAAAGCCAGAGATTCAATAGTCAGTTCAAGAGCAGGATACACTTGTACTGGTGATGCATCCCCAGCATGGTTACTGCTTCAGGAGGCAATAAAGCATCACGCAGACAACATCCAAAGTTCTCCCTAGCTACTGTTTTCCAGTTTCCCAGAAAGAGAGAGAATACAGAGGTGGCATTTGTGTGAACAGATGAACCTTCCATTTCTTTTATTCTTGCCTTAAATCTTTTAATAAAAGTGGATTTGTTAAAAAAGAAAATCCTACCTCCGTACAGAGTTATGACAGTTCTTACTGAGACGGTCTTAAAGTGTGCCAGTGGTGTCTGGCTGTATATGGAGTTAAGTGTGAAACAGACATTAAGGACACGAGTTTTAACACATGGAAGCTGAGTTCAGTACAAGTATGTAAACAGGTTTTTTTTTCTCTTTTTATTCTGCTATTGCAAGAACATAAAAATATATGTCCTCTTCCCCATTCATAACTCCACATTTGCTTTCCCTCCCCTCTCCCTCCCCCAGAAGAAAAGTTCCTCTGCCACAGAGCAGCTATGGAAAAGTACTGATGTAAAAAAGCAGCTGCCCTCGCTTAGGGGAAAAAAAAAAAACGACAAAAAAACCAACTTTAAAAGCAGAACACGCCTATAGCAAGGAGAAAAAAAATTAAATATGCACAGGATTCATACAATTTTTCCACTACACTTTCAGAGCATAACGAGGTTCAATTGAACGCCTGGTGCAGCCCGAGCCTCGCATTCAGTGCGTGGGCTGATCAGAGAGCGATACAGCATGGACGTGTTGGGGCTCAGGCTGCTCGGCGTCACGCGGCGCTCTCTCGAGACTGTTTGCACCCAAAGGGCCAACCGCAAAGAAGCAGGATTTGCCCTGTCAAAATCTACCCCGATTCTTTAAGTCACCCGGAGAGAAAATGGTAAAACTCTGACAAACACAAAAATAAGCATTCTTTTTCCATCAGTCCAACAGGTACGACGCTCGGCGGCTAAAAACTTCAGACCTACCTCTTGCAGGCTTACAGGAGGTACACATCATTAACACAGCGGTAGCAGCCCGGCTTTGTGAGGACAGGCAGCACGTTAAAATCCTCGAGCGGTCTCTCACTTCCCCATCAACTCCCAGCCCCGCTTCAATAAAGACAGGCTTTGCGTCGCACATGGTTTTTTGGTGTCTGTCTTTGATTTCTCTTTCACCCCGCTTTCCAAACGGCCGTCAGTGCGTAAGGCGTGCAGAAGGTGCTCAAGCGGTGCCCTTCGTGCCCACTGCACAACCTCACAGAGCCGCCCAGGGATGGCTGAAGGCGTCCCCTTCACGCTGATGAGGCAGCGTTTAGCACAGAACCACTTGGAGGGAGGGGGGAAAGGAAAGAAAAGAGACAAAACCAGGCTCGGTCGCATTGCAAACACCGAACGGAACACTGCAAATAGCCCCGCAATTCACATTTCCAAACCAACCTTTACCTCCCACGGTCAGGTAGATCATTAAAATGCAGCAAGCTAAAACTCAAGGTGACTATTACAAATAAAAATTGGCTTCCGTGAACAGCTACACAAACAGATGGATTCCTTTTAACAAATAGAAACAGCACAGTCTAATTTAGACTCCCGTACAGCGTCAGCAGTTCAAACTTAAAAGATGTCGAACGATCCTTCTCCACTTCAGTGCAGTGTAGGAAGAATAGCACACGTTAAGGTTTGTTACGAAAATAGAGTTTATTAAAAACACATCCCTATTGTTTTGAGGAGCTTTCACCGTTACCTTTTCTTAAATTAAAAAAAAAAAAAAAAAAAAAAATAGAAAGCACTTCTACTTCTGATTTGTAAACTTTTTAAAGTCAAAACTTTAAAAAAGTTACAGCAAAAATGGGTAATATTTTAATCATATCTTCAGTATTTTTGTGTTACGTTGTGGCTATTTTAAATAGAAGGGAAGCAATCAAATTGCTTACAATTCCCCGCCAACTACCGAGGGGCTGATAGAAGCAGAAGCAAGTATAATACAGCAGACTGTACAACTCTAAAGCTCTACACTCCAACAAATGTCCCTGTCCTCGGCTGAGAGGTTCCAGTCCCTAGCGAGGAGCCTCCGCCACCGCGCTCAGATCCTTTTCAGCTTGTTCCACGGATGAGGTAGCCTCAGATGTCAACTCATCCTCAGGCTTTATGCCTGAGGGTTCAGACTCTCCTTTAGGAAGTTCTGAAACAACGTCTGCGTCTTCCATTTTGCCGCTATGAGATTCGTGGTTTTTGTCACCATCTGCCCTGTCTGTCACCTCGGGTTTTTCCTTTCCTCGGTTTTCATCCTTGTCTCTGCGAGACTCCCTATCTCTAGAATCTCTCTCTCTGTCTCGATGTCCACTGGACCGTCTGTTTCTGTCCTCCATGTCCCTGTGCCTATCGCGCTCGGGGCTCCTTCTCCCCCATTCTCTCCTGTCACGATTACCAAGCCGCTCGTGATCTCGGTCGTCGCTGCGGTTGCCGTAGCGCTCGCGGTCGTTTTCTACCCGATTGCCAAAAGATCTCCTTCCGAACCTCTCCTGGTCTCTGTTAGGCGTGAACGTCTGCCTGTCGTTCCTGAACTGCCTCCCGTCTCTGTTCTCCTCGGGTCCGCTGGGCCCTCCGCTTCCCGGCATCCCGCCAGGCCTCACAAAGTGGCCCGGAGGAGGGAAGGGGGTTTTCATTCCATGGGGAGGAGGCATCCCGAAGCCCCCCGGGCCCGGTGGGGGCCCTCTGTGCATCATGTGTGGCGGCATGTGTCGCGGCGGCATCATGGGGAACCGCTGCATAGGGGGCGGTGGCATTCCTGGAGGTCGCTGCAGCGGTATCAAGCCCGGCCGGGCACCCAGGAGGCCGGTGGATGGAGTCTGCAAGCCAACAACGGGGGCCGGAGGGGGCGGCGCGACTCCTTGGGTGCCTGAAGCAAAGAAACAGAAGCGTAAGTTAGAATAAAGTAACGTCGTTTTAAAAACATTCAGAAAGTCTCATGAAATGAGTAACACAGAAATGGCGTGGGAGAGCCGGCCGCAACGTGTCTCATGACGGTTTGCACGCTGTCCAGAGAGCTCTGTCCTTCAGCAGAAGTTTCTTTTGTGCTACAAATAATGACTGTTGAGACAGCAGCTATTTGCTTCTCCTCACGGCTGCACCGTCTGCAGGTCTGAGTGCCTCAACTCCAACTCCGTGCCTTGCTTTGGTTAGCCTCCCTCATGTGTTATGCTTCGCAGGCTTCCGCATTACAGGCTTGTGCTACCTCAGCTAGCTCTAGAACCCTTCTCCTCTGTGATAAGCACCATTGAGGCATTCCTGGCTAAAATACCTGAAATTTCAGCTGGGTTATCAACAAGACTTCCAAGCGCAGAAAAGGCAGCAGGCAGCAGTAAGCGATGGGGAGCTAAAGTCAGAGCACTGCTGGGCAAGGAGCTGGGAGCTGTGCAGTTCCATCTACCCTTCCCAAGAAAATCGGTAACACAAGTTTGGTTTTGCAACATAAAACTAAAAGGAAATGCAACAGACAGTTTCTGGATTTTTTTTTTTCCCAACAGTTTTCTATCTTCTGCAGAATCACTGAATGCTTGGGTGGGAAGGGATGGCAAAGATGATGCCATTCCAACCCGCTGCTGTGGGCAGGGCTGCCCCCCACTAGCACCAGATTGGGATAGAATCATAGCATGTGTCCAGTGTCAACTATTCTCCATTTTTCATTCTCCTTCAGGAGTACTGGAGTCTTGGTTTCAGCATGATCTTCCTAAGAGGAAAACGAGGAACCTCTCAAAGGCAGCTGAAACCAACTCAAGGAGCTGTGGCCAAAAGCTGAGGAGTATGAGGGGCAGATGGGTGCTTTGCACCATTAAGTGTGCAGCTCATCGTGCAAGTCCTCTGCGTTCAACCCACACTACTGGCTCATGCCCTCTGTCTTTCACACTGGATCCATCAGCCCCAGGCATTTCTGCTCACAAGGAATTTACCTGCATACCTGAGAGAGCGTATCTATACAGACATTTTTAAAGTAAAACCCAAAATGAAAATGGTTTTATTTCCCCACACATTAATAAAAACGAAATGCAAGAATGCAGCTTCCATGCAAGTTTGTAACTACTGCCTTGGGCAAAACTGAAATGCCAACCAGCCACCTAGATTAACATTGAAATTAAATACTTGGCAGTGTCACACTGAAAACTGCATCTTGTGCACAACAGAGCAGACGTGTGCAGACATCCCACCTTCCAGTCAGACATCACAGCTGATTTATTTAGCATCTGCAGCCCAGCTAAGCCTGAGCTTTCTGCAGAACTAGTGCCCTGCCACCACACCACTTCTCACACTAAGGACGTGTCTGAAGAGAAACCTTTTCATGCATTTCACACTCGTGACAGAAGGAAACTACGTGTCACTGGTGAGTAAACCTCAGGGAGCAAAGGGATGCACGTTCTTCCAGTCCGTGGTGCCACCTTACCTTCCCCTCCAAGCAGCCACTTTTAAGACCCGGCTTGAAAGACGACACTCTTTGAAAGCAATGATCCACCAGCAACAGCTTGCTTTTTTTTCTGAGGTTTTTTTTTTTTACTTTTCAAGATAAGCAGCCCCTTCCCCCTCAGTTTAAAACTAAGGCAACCTGCCGTCTTGTCTGAGCTCCTCCTAGACTGAGTCCCACACATCTGGCAAGACAGACACATGGCTAATGGTGCCTTCCAAGAAACTTATTTTGCTGAGTTTTGAGATTTGGGGATGTTTTTAAGTAAATTCTACCACAGAATTTTAAAAATAAGGCAGAAAGAAAGAACTAAGATTTAACGGGCTGAAGAAGATAATAGGCATGTTTCTGCTCTACAGCAGCAGATGAAGTGAGGGCTATGATGCATGAGGCAAGTGAGACAAGCTTTTTCAATTAAACAATACCTGCCATTTCAATCTCCTGGCCAAATTTCTACACAGAAGAACAATGCATGGAAGCAGCACAATGTATCCAAAAAGTCCTTCTCCTTCAATCCGGACTGCATCATTCATGCAGCCGAACGCTTTTTGTTTTCAATAAACCCCCTCACCTTTCCAGGCTGGAGTATACTGCATAAAGCACTGTTAGTTTCTACTTGTGCAAATTAGGCACTAATTAAAAATTTACTCAAAAAAAGCTGTCCAGAAATACCCCCAAGTTAACTGAAAATGTTCAGTAAAATGAGCGGCACAGATCAGGTGCAAGGCCTGAGAAAATTCAGTCTTTTGTTGCTTTACATAAGGAGGGTATGCAAAATGTAAATAGTTTATCAAACCTGAAGAGAAATGCAGCAGCTCTCAGAGAAGCAATTAAGTTATTCAATGACCATCTCATACGTGTGCAAACGAGTGATGGAATTTATCTGCCCCAGCCTCTGTTTCATTTACGAGCTCACGTTTGCAAGCCTTTCTGTAGGCAGCCTGGTCTTCTTGCTTATGGATTTGACCATCCCTCAGCCATCCCTTTTACTGGCTGCCTCCTTTGCTTAAGCTGCCTCAACCATGGCTCTTGTTACAAGACATGGCTTTTAATGCTGGCATACTTCATCTTCAGACCTTATACCTAAATGCTAATTCTGTTCAAATGTGTAAAAATACAGATTGCTCTCACATGTTGGTTTTTTTTCTTTTTTGTGACTTTTACCAGTAATGCATATTTTACCAGCAATGCATAAGGAAAGGCCATGAGCACTTGAAAAGCCTTTAATGTGAAGAACTCCTACAAAAACAACCCCATCTCCAACCACCTGAATGTTCTCACAGATGCCACAAATGCAAGAGCAGCCAACCAGCATCAAGATTGTCCTGCTTTCACTTTACTCATGAAGAACAGCCCAAATGCTACCCCTGTCCTGAAGGAGTGTTTCTATCCACAGAGCTCACAGTAGGAGTCCTTATTGTATTGACAATCAGGTAAAAAGCCAGATTGCTGTGGCACTGTAATCCTGATCATCTTCTCTTCTGGCTGGACACATTCCCTTGTGATAATTACCAGTGTTAAAATGCTAGCATGGGAAAGGAGTGCAGCGTCTCATTAGTAGTGTGGCTTTTTTTTCTTTCTTTAAATTGAACTCTGCTCCGTAAGATGACAGTATCTCACAATTGTTAAATTGCTTCTCATATGTGTTGTTACAGGAAAGCAAGTGACATTTTCTGCATTTAACACCTTGCTTCATATACAACTCTGTCAAGTTGGATAAAAGTACACGAGAACACGAAGTCAAAAGCTTAGGAATCCAGCAGATCATCAAACCAAGGGTTTCAGGATGAGGCTGATGCTTACACTCCGCAGTTCTGCTTGCCACATTAATTCTCCCACCATACTCCAGTAGGCAATGCAGGATGTTAAAACGAAACATCGCATACTATCAGGGAATTCTTAGAAGTACCAAACACAATGTTTTGAGTCTTGTGTCTTTTCCTGATGTTTCATGAAGAACGCTTTAAGAGCAGGTCAAGAACATAAAGAAGCCTAAATATACAAGTCTTAATATTGCTTCACACCCTAAACAGCTTCCTATAGATGCCAACGTTTTTCAGCAATCAGTGCCCATCACTGAAGCCAACAGGAACTTGCCCCTGTTCACTTAAGATGCTTTAAGAAGGAAGCAAGAGCCCAGCTATGTATGTGTATAGTGTTGGTTACCAATGTTAGGATTTCTACCATTCCCATTTTATACAACATAAATACCACAGTCATCCAGGACAAAGGGTCATCAAGGCAAAAATGAATTCCACGAACGGTGCTTGAGAGTTGACGTGCTCCCTTACCTCTGAATTCCCATTCAGTAGTATTAGAAATGCAACATTCATATATATAATTAGCAAGCATGCAGTGTTATGCTTTTAAAATGGGCAAACAAGAAATTTGGAAACATCGGGTTTACCGTTGTTCATAACCTGTACTGGGAAAATGCTTCTACCTCCTCAAGTCCCCACACACACTTTGTAAGAGATAATATTCAGATGAGCTCAGAGAAGACGATACACTGTCCTTTATCATTTAATGCAGACTACAAAAAGACCATGTGGTTACTGGGCAGCAAAACAGCGAGGGAGCAAAGAACTGTATTCAGTGTGCATTAACAGGAAATCAATACCAAGCTCACTGAAAACTATGGTATATTATTTTTTGATAATATGTAATTATCATTATAGAAATTTTGGGAAAGAGAGCATTAGACAAAAACCTACCAACTGCAACATGATGTGTTTAATCAAGATAACAGATCACAATCTGAGTATTTGAAACACAGCATCTGAAACAGCAATTTATTACTGATCCATATTACAGCATTTGCTCAACAGGAAGAACAAGTTGGCAAATCAGAAATGATATCAGGCTGTCACCTTCTGCAGAATGTACATGTAAAAGGAGTCTAAAAATATCTCCTTGCCAGATCATTTTAAAAGTGACACATGAGGACACACTCACAAAGCCAGTAACAATCTGGATAATCTTGTTCCAATCAAGAACAAGAAGCTGTAACAACAGTGAATATGATCAAGGATACAACTAAATCAAAACAACCCGAAGGTCTTTTTTTTGTGTTCGTTTGTTTTAAGAAATAAACACAAAAAAAACCAAAAACAAAAACACCAATGTCCACAAAAGATCACCTCACTGAAGCACAAACACGTCTTTGTCAGAAGTGATGAAAGAATTACATTGGAGGCACAAATGAAATTAGTGGAGGTGAAACAGAATGTAACTTACAATACTAAGAAAGCATATGAAATCTTACAATCATCGATTTGGAATGACTTTGTGACATATCTTCCATATGAAAACCAAACAGATAGATAAGCTTCATTCTGGAGTTACAAAAATTAGAAAAGAGTCTCTGTATTTGTACAGTCTAGTAAAGTATTCTCAAGCAAGGTTACTGAATTTAAATTTGAGAGTCTCTTCAAAGCAATCTTCATTCCTCGAATTCAGCTTTGCTGCGGTAAGTTCTTCTATCCTGCCCAAATATTCGAAGACCATCTCTTCATTCTTCTTGTTAAACTACTCAAGCCCCTTTACCCCTACTTCCCCAAGCAGTCCTCATGACATACTTCATGATGCTGTCAAGCAAATCTTTCTTCCACCTTCTTTGTCTCAGCTTGGAGAGCCCCATCATGGGCATGGTAAGGAGCAGTTAGCAGTTTAAGAGGACTCTGTGAGCAACTAGTCACACGATCAGTCGTATATTCAAATTGCTAAGCCATATGCTTGCAAACACAGGTTTGATTAGTTTGAAGCATGACTCCCTCTCCTGCACTTTCCCCAAGACTTACTGAGGGTGATGCTGTACCTGCCCACTTACTTTGTCCAGGTCATTTGCTTCTGGACTGCACAAGACTGCACACTACAGCTACACATAACTGTCAGGCCTGCCAGTCCTGGGCTCTGGGACTGGGATGCACACGTAGATTGCATCTCACAGCCGTACACATGGTGAACCCTCAGCACACTCCATTTCCCAGGCTTTGATTTCCCTAGGAGCGAAACCCGACGCAGAGCGAAAAGGAAGGAACGACGATGCAGCCTGGCCAGCTCTTGAATTCAGACGACGGGGAGCTCAAGGCTCAAGGGACACTTTGCGATCTGGTCAGCATGCAGAGCAGTAAGCATCACCTCTGCCACTGTTTGCTTCTAGCTCACAGGGAGACTGGACTCCCACATGCAGAGTTACGCTCCGTTATGATGTGAATTGAGGTGGTTTTAACACAAGTGTTTCATTGGTGTTAACTTACTGAAAAGACTCAAAAAAGACTGAAACTAATTTTCTTGTATCATGTATGCGATGGTGACTAGCTCCCCTTAACTCCAAAACGTCAAGATGGAATTCCTTCACCTAGCTCCTTGATTCTCTAACTTCTTAAAATACGACGCTCATTAACACAAAAATGCATTTACTTAAAGAAACACAGATCTCTTAACTATTATCTTGAGTCTACTTTGTAAGTCAGACAATCTCAGAAAAAGAGGAGTTTCTATCTGCCTGTTGATGAGTCCGACTGTTGAGCAGTCACTCCGACCCCATGAATAGCTTTATCCACCTCGACTACTCAGTAAACAGCTAGCAGAAATAAAGCCAAATTCTTCAGTTTCAGATTTATCAAATTCAGCTTCCTTGAGTTTATAAGAATAAAAAAGCTACCACCTGAGTAATGGAGTAATTCATTTACTTCACTCCAATCTTCTTCATAAAATATTTTTGCTCTGTGTACAGAGATACAGCAAACCGCAGACATTGGCTTGGATAAGAAGTTCCAGTTATGTTGTACAAAGACACTGCAAAACTTCAACAATAACTGAAGTTTATTGGTAATGCTGTATTACAACTGCTAAAAATTTATTTTGGTCATTAAGAGGGGAAGATATTTATGTATTTTTATTTCTTAAACAACACCTTTCTGTACTCCATAAATATTCAGCTACTGGTTTGAGATATTCACTTTTTAAAAGAGTGATTTTCAGAGAGAACAGGCACTTCAGATTTTGAAAAATCCCTTTCAAAAGCTCTCATTTGGAGTTTCTAACATGAAGCATCCAAAAATGAAGCATTCCAACAACTGGAAAATGTAGTCTTCAAATGTCTAAGAGCAGTTAAGCACCCAGGGAGACAATTTTTTTTTTTTTTTGCTGTTTTGCAGTATGCACTGCATATTTCTGGACAGAAAAATACTTAAAACTGTATGTCCCATTCACTTGTCAGGCACTTTGTTAGAGATCTAAAATACCAGAAGTATAACAACCTCAGTAGGAAATGTTTTCTGAGTGTATGTATTCTTGACAGTGATACATGAAGGGACACTTCTAAGGTAACAACTTGGAAGAAGGTTTTGAAGTCTACAGAACTACAGGACTGAATAAAACTTGTTCTTTGTTGTTTTTTTTTTTAACCATTTTATTAAAATCATTCATTCCATACATAAAAAGCACACCATACTTTCATAGACTTTAAAAAATACACTAAAAAATACTGTTCTGCTGTAAAGATAAACTTCTAGTAACCTCGATACATGAAATAGTTGAGTCTAAAACTCAGCTCAAATGCCATACAAATGTTTAAGTTTTGTATGTTGTAAAAACCTCCATTTGTTAAAGGAGGCAACATGGCATTCTATCCTCTATTTCTAAGTTAAACGTTATGGCTTTTTTGTTTGTTTATAAAACAAATGTTGACTAATGAAGTTTTACTGCTTCTTGTAAAATCAAATATTTAAAAATATTTAAAAGCCGAAGAGGACATAAATTTCAACAGTTTTAAGAAATCTGCTCTACTTCACCATTAACTGAGACAGCAGCAAAATCAGAATTAAACTATAAATTCAGAGAACAATAGAACAGAAGAATATACACAAAATGAACTTACCAAGAAGCGGAATAGCTTGGGTGACAGGAGCAGGTACATTAGTAGGTGCTACAGGAGGTGGAACGGTCGCGTATATTTTGGAACTATCAGTAGTTTCAGCATTTCCTCTGGATCCAGAAACCACTGTTGGGATGGGATTTCCTACAGATGCATCTTTTGTAGTGTCTTCATTCACTCCAGCTGCTGTAGCTAAGGAAGAACGCAGTGACATATTAAAAAAATAAGTCAGCTTTTCTGCTTGCATGGTAGCTTCCTTCTATCATTGCTTGCTCAGAATTTAAGCACTTACAGTTTGGGATGTTTACTGCTGGAGTGTGAGGAACAGATACTGGAGGAGTTATAGGTGGTGGTGGTCCAGGAGGAAGAAAGCCTATAAGAAACGTATGCATTAAGGCTACACATCATCTACCAACACGTAGCCGTGCTGTTGATATGCCAAATACTATTATTTGGTATATGGTTAAAAGAAATACTGCATATCCCTATGAATGTACCTGGAGGCAAATGCATTGGGTTGAAACCAGGTCGTAAAAACGGAGGTGGTGGTGGTGGTGGCACTCCAGGAGCAAATCCAGGAGGAGGAATTCCTAGAGGCGCTGTGAAAGCAGGTGGCTGGAGTGCACCAACCACAGGAGGACCTGATGGATGTGGTGGAACCTAAGGGAAAAAAAGAAGTGTGTTACCTCGAGACTAAATGCGTTACTCCTTGTTTAGACAAAGACTCTCTGCCATGTTTAACCTGTTCAACAATTTAAGCCATCTCAAATTACCCAGCAAGGTGGATTAAGTAACAGCAGCTGAACTTACAACTCAAAGTATCAACACTGACCTCATTTGCCTCTGTTCTTAAAAAAAAAATAAATTCCCTGTGCTAAATCGTTATTACTGCATGATGACAAGTCATCTAAATATACACTTTACACACTAGCTGAATGTCCCATTCACTTGTCAGGCACTAGCAGAAATTCATTTTACCATCTGGCACAAAGCACTGTTAAACCACGAATGTGAACCAATTAAAAGCCTTCTCTTTTTATTTAGTTTTTTCCATTTTGCTACCTGAATTTGCATACTAGAGTGAATTTTCTTTCCTTAGTCTTTATTTTTAAATTCTGGTAGGTATCAAGCTGTTTCTGAATGAAAACTGTGTTAAATTAAACTGGTTACTAGACTCATAATTACTAATTTACTATAAAAGCTACAGCAAGTGTTTAGAAATCAAAAGGAAAAATCAAAATATGTTTTGTATTTAAAATTTGACTACTGAAGTGAAGGAGAGCTGTGTAGTCCAGTGACCATAACTAACCTGCCTGCATCAAACTTCAGAACTACTACACAAAGGCCCACCCTACCTTACTATCTATGGTGTAAAGGGAAAGCCTATTTTATTTTATTCTTAGAACTGAACAAAGTGGCATTAAAGTGAACTAAGTAAAATGGTCTTAAACCTGAAAAGATGCTTAAAGTTGCCAGGTAACCAACAGCACTTCAAACTTTTGTTCCAACTTCTTCGCTCATGGGAAGTGTCAGGGAGCTGAGGCACGTTACAATTTTTACTATTAGAATTATTAAATCAAATTATTAGAATTATGAGAATTATTATTAGAATTATTAAATCAACTAATTATGAGACTCAAATTCACTGATTATTAGGCTATAATATAGAAGTGTCACTTTTTATTTCTTTTTAATTCTTTAATTTTTAATAATAATTTAATTATTTATCTTTGTTTTACAATAACATTAATTTTAGCCCTGGCCTGAGGTTAAGCTAAACAAACAGGATCTGAGGCACCACTGCACATGGAGACATTGAGACACGGACAGGAGAAAAAGAGTCAGAAAAAAAACTTGAGAGGTTGACAAAAGTTACAGGTGGTCCCATGTGGGACAGTTGGCCGGACTGTGCAGGTGCTTTACAGAGTGTCAGGTGAACAACGGCCAAACAGCACAGAAAACCATAAACTTCTAGGCACCAGGACCATTCAAGGCCAGCACTGAATAGGTAGGCAAGCTCAACCCAGGAATCCCACCATAGGGCTGATACTGCACAGATGAACACTAGTACTGAGTAATCCTGGAGGTGCTTGCATTCAATCGCTGTTAAAGGTTTACAAGATGTACTCCAAAACCAGAATGACTTAAGTGCTGGTAGGTCCTTTTGTTTGTTTGCAGGTGCTCCTGCAGAGAAAAAAAGCTTGAAAAAAATGTATAGACCCTGCAATAGAACTGCTGATTGCACAAATGTGTTTATATAATGTATGCACTTAACTGAAGGAATTGAGCAAGGCAAAGGTAAAACGGGGAATAGGTTAAGTGCTGCCAGCCCTTACACAGTGAAGAACTGAGAAAACTGTATGAATGGCTTCAGAAAGGTAATGAACAGTAAAACTGCGACTGAATGAGAACAGAAGTAACATCAAAGGAAAATCCTTTAGGTAGATACGTGAGGATATTCACACCTAATTACCAAAGCTTAACTGCTCTACTTGTTCCCCTCCCCCTCAAAAAATTTACCCTAAGACATCATTCTACCTAAAATGGCAAAAAGGCAGTAAAAAATTGTGCACAAACATCACTGAGCATGTGAGTATCTAACTTAAAGTTTCTCTGTTGAAGAGATGGAACCAATGGCTAATAAACACAGACAAGGGCTGGTGAACAATTTCATAACAGTAGCCACTAGACAGGAGGAAACAAAAAAAAAAGAGTAAGACAAATTTTGCAGAGGAGACCTTTTACTTGTGGGGAGATAAACACTGGGGGGAAAACACGATATTTTATTAGCAGCATTAGAAACTGGAGTAACTGAGCCCTAGTAGCAGTAACACAAATTGTGCTGCATCTCAACAAACATGTCTCAGGGTTTAGTTTGTGTCCAGACACCACTGTTTTTTAAAACATACCTCTCAGACTGAGAATTGAAGGAAAATCACTGGCCCAGCATGGTCTGCATCCATGCTCCAAGACAAATATCTGTTTAAGAGCACCTGTATCTCCATTGGGAAGACCGGCAAGGAGCAGCCTGCCAGTTTCTATGTAAAGGATATACAATGGAGGAGCTGACCAAAATCCATCTCGTTGTAGGGAGGGAAAGTATGTGGTACTTGGTAGCGTACCAGGAAATAAGGGATGTACGGACATTTTGGATTGTGGTTTCTCATTAAGCAAAGAAAATGGATTCTGGGCTGGACTGGGAAACTCACAGTAAGGGCAATCACAGTAAACTTCAGTTTATCGCCCTAGCAAAGTCTGAGCCATTCTTCACTGTAACAGAGTGACAGTTTTGGTAGGGTATCAGAAGCTTTGCTAAGAAAATGGAACACCAGTAAAACTCGTAATTGTATGTGTAACACAACTGGCATCACAAGTGCTATTAACTAACACAAGTCTCTCTCTTGGCTATTGAGAGTAGAACTCACCTTCAACGCTGCAATCTGACTTAAAAATAAACAAGGACCTACCCTCAGAGCTGATCACTGAGGTGGATTACTCAGGAGTGGGACCAGGTTCAGCAACACCTCAGAGATCTGAATCTACAGGCAAGAAAAGGGCTCATGCCAGTGGCACAGCACAACACAACAAAATTCCATCTATCCAACAACCCAGGATATTGTAGCCAAAGAGTGCTGTGTGGGCTATCAGGCCAAAGAACTACACTTACCTATGGAGGCTAGCACTTGTAAAAGATATCACAGGTTTTAAGCACCTTACTACTATGTACATTAATGGGTTTCACTTATATTGACAGCAGGAAGCCAGTCTGCAGGCAGCCACACCACTCACAGGCAACACCCAGTGGAGCAGGGCTTCTACGTGCACAGCCCACGCACAGGAGGCCTATTTAGGTTCTAGCAGAGAAAAGAGTAATGAAGTTCCTTCAGATCTCAACTATTTAGTGGGACAATGTTAGGGCTGCAGACAGAGCACAGAGCTGCTAACCAGGCTCTAGCCTCAAGATGAGCTCAATGTCCAGGATGTAAGATACTACTGGATAGCACGAGAAGCTGCTGGACACAACAGATAACAGCATGAGAAGCTGGCAAAAGTTACAAACAGTACCATAAGGAATGGCTGGACATGACAGCTGGTTAGCAGGGTACTTCATAAATAACAACCATGCTTCACAATCAGAAAGAACTATCTTAGAGAGAACAGGCTTTTTGGCAAGGCCAGTGTTGCATAAGGAACAATTTCCTTGAGTAGCATAAAGGATTTAGTATTAGGTAATGGCATCAAGTTGCAGATCTGCATCTATAACATGTAGACCAGGGACCAACACGGACAATCAATTAGCCTACAGTACTTGCAAGCCTGGAACAGAGAAAAAGAGGGATGACTATAACAAAAAAAGAGGATTAAGAAGTGAGAAATGGGAGGACAACGTGTGGGAATCGTGCAGTCTAATTGTTTGGGCATATCTGTCAGGCAGCCCTACTCTTTGTTACCACAGCCCAAAATAAGACAATGCATCAAACCTGTTCTGACATAACAAAGGTATCAAAATCTGCTTTTCTGATCAGAGGAACAAAGGTGGACTGGGTGCTTTTCCTGCTAAAAAGAGTGCAACCTAACAGACCAATTGAGCATGTGGGTATCACTGTGCTGATGTGCATTTCCAGAAACAGCAGCTAACCAACATTCTTAAAAGCCTCCTCACATCTTGAAGTCCTAAACATGTTACTTTTACCACTAACACCACGACTATCATCACAGCTGAACTTAAGTAGTAAGTTTTTGAAGCTGTTTACAAACTAATAAACTGATTTTATGGTGTGCCAGAAAAGACCAATGATTTTTACAGTATAATACAGCCTGAAATCAAAGCAAATCCAGAGGTGAAGGCCAAACACAGTTCTTCAATCCTAGCCTGAATTTGTAAAGGTGCAAGCACCTTTGCCATAGTAAAGAACACTGAAGCCTGTGATATGTAGATGAACTGCCTTGACGCACTTATATTCTAGAACTGGTTGACTTTTTTTTTTTACACTTCCTTTTTCAGCATAGGTTTAAGGGAAATAAAAGTACAAAAAAAAAACCAAAACAGTAATATCTGATACAGTTAATTCTAATTAAAGCCAATTACAGCTAATGGCTATTAAATCTTTCTGAAAAACAAGATTTAACTAATGCATTTATTTGCTAAGAATGTTTGGAGCATTTAAGAAATTCTGTGTCAAAATGAACACAGAACTCAACATACTATGTTCTCAAATCAAGTAAACTGATAAATTATACACATTTTCAACAACATGAGTTCTTGGTCTTCTCTGAGTGTCTGCCATGTTATAGTCCATGACATTTCTCAAGATTTAAAGTAGTTTTATTCTAACTTCCTCCCATTTGGAAAAAAGTACACTACCATCTTAACAGTGACAGGAAGTAAGCTACTATTACAAAACTAGCAACACTCTTCTGTCAGTAAGTAAAGCTAAAAGAAATAGATTGCAAAGCACTTACGGGAATAATTGTTACTACTTAAACTAGTGGTAAGAACAGCGTTCTTTTTACAAATGAATATTAATTTTGATTTAAGAATCACTGTAACAACAAAGGCAGAATGTAAAATTTTTCACATGGAGATCCTAAGGGCTGTTCAAAGAGAGCATACACAATATGAACAAATACTACAGCAATATGCTATTTTAGATCTGTAGCTGAGTTAAATCAGTAGTAAGGAAAAGTAATTTGGAGAACACACAAAAAATTAATGCAATCATAAAAGAGTGGATACACTTCATCCTATTAATAAAAATAAACTGATGTAATAATTCATTTAGATTGCAACAATAAGTATCAGAAGCACAGTCCTACAATACTTCGAAGACGTATTTGACAGACACACACATGCTCTTGTCTACATTAGTATTAAGGCAACAGTGTGGTTTTGGAGCAAGTTCTCCACCATTCCCACCAAGCACGTGCTGATTCAGTTCCCAGTGCTGTCCTGGTACATGGCAAACTACATCCTTCTTCAAGAAAACCAAACAGACTCCCTGCTCCTGCTGGGCACAAAATACAATCCAAACCTTAATGGATTTTATGGTTTTCAAGTCTTCCATTCCCACTGCAACTCGGCATAAAAGGAATGTTCTACTAGACTGTATTGCTCCTCTAAGTAAAACGACACAAGGATTGCTTTTAAGCAGACACAACAAGACCCACACAGAAAAGATGATCTAATTATAATTCACCATATTTTCCCCCTTTTATTAACGTATGTATTGCCACACTGAGTAACTTTTGTAAAGTTTTTGTTATCTACAGTAAATGAGAAGCAAGTCTCACCTGCGGAGGAGGTACTGTAATTGGTGCAGGCATGGGAACAGGAATTGGAACAGGTAAAGCTTTAGGGATAGGTGACACTGGTTCATTATGCGCAGCTTCTGCACCACCATTCTGAGCTACTTCATTTTCAGCCTTCTTGGGAATCCCCTTCCACTCTATACAGAAAAGGAAACCAACAACATATACGTATCAGTTCTGAAAAAGCTGGCAAGTAGTCAAATATTACTGTGTAAAATCCATATGCTTTGTGATGTTTACAGAGATGACCTAACTAAAACAATTTCTCAGAAAACGAGAAGAGTTATGAAACACTGAGCTATGAGACATTTTAACACATTCCTAAGAATAAAGCATTTTTGAGCACAATTACAGCAAATCACTGAAAAATGGCAATTAAATTTATTCGTTTTATTAGTTATTGTATCTCACAGCTCCTTGCACTGTCAGCATTCACACATTCTGACACATTAATAAAAAAAACAGGCTGTTTTGGGCCACTTGCTTGTCAGAGCTTCTTGGGAAAAGACAGCAAAGCAGACAAAATGGACTGGAGAACAGGCATTGTGGGAAAGAGAACACTCAAACACCTGAGGTTATGTTTAACATCAGTCAGACTTCAATTTAAAAAATAACTCACGCCTGTTTATCATGAAAGCATATTACTATTAAAAGTAGTAACTATCTAAATTAGGGCTTATTTGACAGAATGACAAAAGCCTGAAGTAACATTTCAGTAGTGAGATAACACACCACACAATGGTTGCACTGTTAAGACCAACACAGTGGTCTAGAGCAAGAAAGAAGCCTAAGGCAACTTCAGTGTATTTTTTTAAAGTATTGCTTTCACTTAATTCTACTTTTAGAAATCACAACAGCCAGCAGGCTAGCAATTCTGTGCTGATTTTAAACACGTCACTGATTGAAGTTGCTGATACTGAACAGGTAATTTTCTTAATACAATCAGAGAAGCCCAGTATTTTCACTGCTTACAACAAAACAAGAGTTCCGTTTAGGTCAAGATGAATACAAGACTCACTAATAGAATTGATCCTGAGCATGAAAACAAAAGGCACTTTTTAATGGAAATCATAAAGCTGCTGTCAGATCAGTTCCTATAGTTGTTCTCCAAAGACAAGCTCCTTTGCTACAGGTAGCTCACACAAACCAGAGGGGAACCAGGCTCTGGGACTGATGAGCACTTCCAACATCAACTACCATCAGTGGCAAGGTGCAAGCAGCTCATTGCTTGTCTGGTGTCCAAGTGCAACTTTAGCTCAGCCTCTGGTAATCCAACTGTTTAACCCCTGATGGGAACTGTTATTAATTGCTTGTAAACTGTCTCTCATCTATGGTTTGTACATCCTGCACTTCTCAGCCATTTCAAGCACTTTATATGCACCTCAGAGTCTGAAAAGTCAGCCATACCAATTTCACTGCATCAGTACGAAGGACAACTTTTTAAAAAGCACTTAAAAAGGTAGCAATACTTCACCTGGACTAAGAGTTTCATTGTCCAACATTCCGCCTTCACAGAAGCTTTCAAGATCTTCAGGCTTCACTTTGTCCCATGGTATGTAAGTAACACCTAATTCTACATCCCAATACTGCTTGTAATCTGGCTTTATTCCTTTATTCAAAGCCCACGCAATCTTGAGGAAAAAATACATGCAGTTAGTAACGTTGTTGTTTTAATGGTTTAAATTATCAGTTATGACAGAATAGCACATCCAGAAAAAGGCCACAAAAGCAAACAAGTCTATTCTAACTGAAACAGCAGGAAAAACACTCTGAAAATAGAAGGTTTTTTTTCCTTAAGGCACAACTAGTTCTTATGTCTCTGCTTGAATCTGGCACCCGATTTGCAAACACATATACAGGCAGTTTTTTCTAATGGTCCCCATTCATTATAATTAATTTTATTTCCCTTCAGGGGACAGTGTCACTCTCAAATATGATGTTTCACAAAAGGAAACAGCTGACTAATGAGTGTGTTCTTCCTTAATTATTAGTACTCTTTGTAGGATTGTAACTGTGTTTAATTATAGATAAGGCTATTAAGCAGCAGCAAGAAAACCATAGTTGCAGTCCACCAGAATGACCAGAAGACAACCATTTACACAGCTGCATCAGTTACACAATTACTGGCAGTTTTTCAGAGAAACTGATACAAGTTCTTTTAATCACATGACAGAACAGGAAGAATACATATTAATAAAGTGGTTCATTCACATAAATTTGTAGAATAGCACATCCAGACGATATAGAAGTCCAGAATACCAACAAATCTTAAATAGATAAAGAAGAATTACAGTAATTACAACAGCTTGACATTATCTAAGAAGTACCTTTATAGATTTTTGATTGACTTTGAAGTTGCCTCTGCTCAATTTTTGTAGGGCACGATAAGCATCTTGTCTGTGAACCATTACAATATAGGCACATCCTCTCGGTGGTATCATCTGTTTGTATTTTAAGAAAAAAAATGTGTTAACAGTAACCAGGCAGCAACATACAAGTGTTAAATTACAGAAAACTGGAACACAAACTGGTGTTACAAAAAGGACTACTAGGTATGAATGAGAATGTTAGTTTAAGAGGCTAAAACAGCCAGCATCTTCTTCCAGAAATAAATGCTAATAAAGGTGAGAACATGGACTCCTACAGCATATTTAATCCTTAAAATTTTCCAACAGCACTCATGGAAGCACTGTGGCCTCAGAATTAATCTGTTGGAAGAAACAAGAAAAGATAATACCTCTGCTTTATTCCAAATACCACAGATTGCCATCTGTACCTTCACACTGTTTTATCTGCAGTTTTATAATCATTCTGATTATGTACAAAAAATTTGAGGAAAAAAAGAGCTTTGATTATGTTTTACAAAATTTGAGAATAGCAAGAAAATCAGACACATATTCTGTTTAAATAAAATACCACAATCATATATATGTATATATGTGTGTGTGTGTGTATATAGATCCTTAATACAGCCATATAATAGTAGCTTTCTATGCTTATGTCTAAAATGACAAAAGAGAACAGACAAGGAACTCAATGACCCTTTCTTATTCCATTCCCTCTAGAAAAAGGGCAAGTGTTATGAAGACAGGACTTTTCACTATCCCAAAGGCATTTTTAATAACCCAAATAGCAAGCAACTTCCTTTTTTCCTTTCCAAATCAGAGGACAAATGAATTGATTTTTCACATTAGAAAATGCCATGTAATGTATTACAAATAAAGCTAACTTGAAACAGTCTGAAAAGCGTTTTTGAAGCTTAGGCTTGCACTGAACCATTTATACTTACATTTATTGATTCTATTGGGCCAAACTCCTCCAAGAGACTTCCAACATCCTGCTGTGTAGTCCTTTTGTCAAGCTGTCCTACCCAAAGCGTAGTACTACAAACTACAATCAAAAGAGGTAACAAAGACTGTAAGAGTGCTTGTAAATACAGATTCCACAAGACAAAATGTCAAAACAGCTGTGTTAAAATAGTCAGTTATGCCATCCAAAGGTGAAAAGCATGCTGCTATAGGATAGTATCTTTAGGAGTATTTGAAAGGCCTCTTTCTCTGCCTGCCCAAAGCTGAATTAGCCATGGTACCAAAACCACTGTTAGGACGCACACAGAAGCTGTCCACTTAGCCTTTATTAAGATGACTTGCAAATTCTGATGAGCGTAAGCTCTGCAAATAATTATAACAAGGAAAAATATGCTCTGTTGCTAAGACTGCTCCATGAAATATCCTCACACCTGCAATGAATACTTTACAACAAGGTAACTCACCCTGTTTAGCATGAAATTCAAGCTTTGGACCAGCATCCCAGGTTAAGGATAGCACTTAATAGCAAAGCGATAGCTGTTTACAGTGACACACTCTCAGCTGTGACAGAATGCTGTGACAAACTACCTCAAGTAGCAGACTTTTTACCCTCTTTAGCAACCAACTCATTATTGTATCTCTTAATGCTTAAAAAAATTAACCAACAGAAGCTGCCTACCCAGCCCCTGGAGAAAAGCAAGAAGCATGCTTATTTTGCTTCATTCTTCAAGGTAGTAAAGCAGCAGTTTCTACAGCAACATTCTCACCTACTCACCTACGTTTTCTCCCTACGCGATACAAAATTGTCACATAATGCTTTTTAGGATAGCAATCTGGGAGAGGTGTTGGCAAAACCATATCTTACACCACTGCCATTAAATCCTTTAAAATCATACCTATTAACTCTTTGTGGTACTTTAAAATTAACGTTACTGTCATACACAAGGTTTTGACTAGTTAAAGATTCTTATCTTGTGTCATTTTTACATCAAAAAGAACAATTCTATTTGATGCCCTCAAGAATATCCATCTGTTACTTGCATCTGGTGACAGTATGAGGGGAAATGACCTTAAGTTGCACCAGGGTAAGTGTAAGTTGAATACCAGGAAACACTTCTTTACAGAAAAGGTTTTAAGCACTGGAACAGGCTCCCCAGGGAGGTGGTTCATCACCATCCCTGAGTATGTTTAAAAACCGTTTGGATGTGGTGCTCAGGTACATGATTGAGCAGAGGGCTGTTAGAGTTAGGGAAGTATAGTTATGTCGTGGTTGGACTTGATCTCTAAGGTCTTTTCCAACCTGAGTGATTCTATGATCTGGCCAGGGAGCCAAGAGAGAGAACCTGAGATACGTTTCTTAGCATCTTTGTTGAGCTGACTCTGGTACGTTTTTGGGGAAGATGTATATGGAATGGTCAACACTAAATTAAACAAGTCCAAGTAGAATAGCTTCTTCAGCCATTTGGAATTTTTCTACAATAACTATGTTGGTCCTGCTGGTATTCCATTTTACATAGGCACAGTATCAACTACAGGATCTTCAACTTTACAGAGTTCTAAAATTCAGTAAAGAAAATACTGGACACACATGAAAAAAAAAATCCATGCGTGAACCACGAAGATCTCAAGCATCTGAAAAGGGGTACCAGCAGAATTCTCAAGGTTACAGCAACAACAAAGCAGAAAAGGTGAACTTACCACTAACAGTTTCTGATTTGATCTGAGGAAGGCCTTTTGACCTGCGTTCTCTCTCCCTCTCGCGTTCACGTCTTTCTTGCGATCGAGACTTAGGAGAGTGCCGGCGTCTGTCCCTGGATCGTGACCGAGAGCGACGATGACGTGACCTTCGAGAGCGGGAGCCGGACCTCGAACGTCTCCTTTTAGGTGACCTAGTTTAAACCAGAAACAACTTAACGTTCAGTCTTTCTGACCCAGACCTTTATAGACGGATAACTACTTCAGATATCAATTTAAATAACCAGGCATGCGTTCAGTCATGTACCAGAGCCAGATTTGCTGCGACGGAAAATACTGGCCCTGTGACAGGCAAGATCCAGGAGCAGACAGAATCACTCTCTTCATAAGAAAAACATCTTCAGAGCACAGACAAGACTGAAACCACATTCTGCTTCCCTTCTACTTAGGAAGTAAGAAGTTACCCTCCACTGATAGAAGAACACTGTATAGATACTCCATTTCCCTTGGAAGGTAGATGGATTTCAGATGTCTGCAAGTCTTAAGAGTCACTAATCTGCTTCCCTACACGGAAGTACAAGCAATATTAAGCTGTACTTATACATGGGACTTCCCTGAGAGGCATTAAGTAGGAAAGGTCTTCTTTGTTCTTAATGCCTTTCCAGAAGGGGAAAGAAGAAGGCCCTTAAAACCCTCAAGGGCTTTGCCTCTACCAAGGAATTTCACAAGTGCTGGCCATGCATGGAAACAAACACAGTAATTTCTTTTCAGTAAAAGTTAAAAGTGAAACTAAGTCAAAAAGGGATTCTGTTGCTAAATGTCTTTTGGCATTTGCTGACAGAATCCAACCAACACAGTAAATAGGCAGTTCCAAGAAGTAGCCCCAAAAGTAAGCATGCTGAGTAGGGCGCTCACAAAGCCAGTACAAAGTACAGGTAACAAGACTTCAAGTTCTGTGGCACTGAAAATGAACTCCAGCAACACTTTGAGGAATTAACTTGCCTCCAAGCTGTTTGTTGTTGTCTCAAGAAATTCCAACCCCACATAGCAGATGTGGCAGCACAGAAACAGATTCTCTGAGCTCCCACCAGCCTAGCTCTTCTCAGAATGCATAAAGCACTTTCACATTTTTGGACACAAGAACTTACGTTCCTTATGTAAAAATCTAATACATAATATACAATCTCACAAAATTGACAGAAGTTCTACTATTTTACCTTGATGCAGATCTAGACCTTGACTTTCTGTTGTCAGAAACATGCCGTTTTCTTTCTTGAATAGGTTGCTGTTCCACTTCCATGTTCTAAAATATTAAGTTTGACTGGTGTTAGGGGTGAGTATTTTATTTCATTTTGTGCCTAGGCTGAGACATGTAAGAGCATTAAAATTATATCAAATAGTCACATACGTGAAATTAAAACATAATACAATTCATCTCAGAACCTTCATCGCTAGTATAGTCACCAACAGACAGAAAAACTGATAGTAAATTAATTTAACAGGATCACTGTGAAAACAATAGTAAAAATAATTAGGGAAAACTTCACATCTTCAACGTGTAAATTGTTTTTTTCCACATTTTTGTTGATTTCAGTACTGTACAGATGCCCAAAGAATATAATAATGTCAGCCAGCTATTCCTGCTTTACATTCAAATTTACAAGCAATTTAACATCTGCTGGAAGGCTTTTCTCCTAGATGTTACAGAAGAGTACTTTAAGCCATATATAGCATATTGTAAGCAAATAATAATAAATATACGTTTGAAGACTAAAGCAATAAAGACACCAAAACAATACATAAAATGCAAGAACAAGCTTAAAATGCATATGTATAAAGAAAAAAAACACCTCAACACAGCTTTTTCTTCCTACCCTAAGTCCTCTATTGCTTCCCATTCCAAAACATACTGCATCCTGCCTAAACTTTAAATAGTCTTCATGATACAAGCTTGGCAGGGAACATCTTAAAAAGTAACCTGGTAATCTCTTAGAATTTATTGAATCAACACACTTCAAGACTAACAAGCTGTGACGATTATCTTGAGAACCATCCCTTTACTCCAAGTGATAAGCAAGAATTACTGATAGAACTTGCTGCGTCACAAGTCACCACAGAAATACAGCTTGGTATTATTTCATTTTGAAATCTTCCAGCAGTATGCTCCCTAATCTTCAAAACAGGAGAGGCGTATCCAGATACTTTGAATTTATTTACTAGAACTTTCAGAGTTCTAAGTTCATTTTCTCTCTTTGAGAGATCTACAGGGTCCTTAAAGATTATATTTTTCAAATTGTTTCTCTCCCAAATGGGACTGCACTGTTAGAACTCCTGAAGCATGAACAGGAAAAAAAGAAATGAGGAGAAGCAAGAAGACAGCTGAGAAAATGCAAACCCAAATCTGTCGCAGAGAAACATACAGTATACACATGCTGTTTCTGCTAGATCCCTGAAATACTAAACTCATTATGTAGCACTACTGCTATCCAATCTTCTCTCAGATAAGCAACCCTCACAGCCATCTCTAGCCATAGTTATCATGAAATCTCCTCTACCTAACATGGGTAAGGACAAGTATTACAGCACAGTAAGTTAAGAACTTCTTTATTGCAAAGGGTTCTCACCTGCTGATGTGTTTTTTGCATGTGCGATTCACTCTGCACTGGGAAAGGAGTCTGAAAAGTTTGCTGCACAGGAGCTGTTGGTGGAATCACAGGCTGAGCCATGGGTGGAAACTGGGGGGTAGGAAGGAGACCAAAACCTGGCATTTGTCCATTAGGAGGAAGTGGGACCTTGGAAGAACAAAATACACAAAAACCTCCAATTAGGAAAAAATCATATTAGCTTTTCTAGTCTGCTAGAAGTAAAACTGTCTCTATGCTCTGAAGTCACAATGGAAGACCAGAAGCCAGAGAAAGATGAAGTAGGTCAAGCAATTGTATATATTTTAAAATACATATTTATCAAATTCTCCAAAGCTTGATTAGAACAGACAACAAAATTATCTTCTCCCAAAACAGGTGGAAGATTAAGTCACATTCACTTCTCACTAACAGAAACATGACTTCTTTGCCCCTTCATCAAAAGAAGTGACAAAACACAAGACGTAGCAGATGAAGAAGCAACTAAAAAAACCCGTAAGTTACCTGATGGCGCATTGGATCCTGTTGCATTCCCATCATCCGCTGTTGAAAAGGATCCATATTTGGGAGTTGAGGAAATACTGGCTGTTGTATACCTTCTCCAGCAAATCCACTAAAAACAACAATATTCTGGTGAGACAAGTCAGGAGAATACAGACTTCTTTGTTTTTCTTTCACATATTTCTATGTACATTTACACGTTACTGCTTTAAACTTTGACAGAAAAACTATTATCACAGAACTGCTCAGGTTGGAAAACATCTTAAAGATCATGAAGCCCAACCACAACTTAACCACATTACCCTAACTAATGCTCACTATTTTCACCTTAAAAAGCGAGAACAAAACCAACAAGAAGAATAAAAACTGTCTTCCTTTTCTCTACTATAAGAACATCCCTGCAACGTCTAAGGAAATGCTACATAGCAGTTAGCTGTTAGCTTCTTTCTTCCCCTGTGCTTATACGGTCTTACTAAAACCCTCAGATTACATAAATTTTTTGTTATGCTTGTCTGCTTTAGGTTAATTATCCTCTTCTCTAATTTGTGTGGGTGCAGCAGATAGCGGCCATACTTCCACTGGAAAAAAAATTTCGTTTGCACGGAATTTAGGGCAGAGGAGACAGGGATATGTATACTATACAATGATCAGAGTGATGCCATCCACCTCCTGATTCAACACACAGAATGGACAGTGCTCAGGGGATTAACGAGGTACGTGCAGTTAATTCAACCTATTTACAGAATACAGTTTGTGTAGGAAGATAAAGAAAGCTAATGGTGATGTAAAATGGAACTCCGTTGTATTTTAAAACACGGGCACCACATAATTGTTATACGTGATCCTGGACAGATCATATAGAATACTTCTGATTTTGTGTGCCCAAAATGAGACTATTGGAATCCAGTTTTCAGAAGCATCTTACACAGCTATAAGGTAATAAGTGCAGAAGCTTAAAAGTGCTACAAACAGAATACAAACATGCCAAAAAGCCTAGCCTAATGGCCTGTAGATTAGGTATACACAAGTAGTGGGCATTTGACCTACCTCGTATTTCTGTAGAACAGAGTTCCCATCTGTATTATAGGGAAAATTCTGCCAACTTACTCAAAAGGCATTTTAATTAACTAACATATATAACACTGAAGTGCTTAAAGTGATAAACACAGTAAAAAAAACTAACGACCAAGTTAGTGATCCTGTTCTTCAGGGCAGGGTTTTGTTGGCATATACAGAAAGAAAAACACGAGGCCACACAACGAAGCAGGGGAAAGAAGAAATATTGACTAACCCAGGTATTGAGCACCATCCAGCCTGTGCACTGAATGAGAGAGAGGTCCTGTGGGAAAAACTAGTATGTGATCATGTAATTCAAGACTTCACCAAAATGCACATCAAAAGAGAAGAAGGAGCCTGAGTTAGTTTGCATCTTCGCTATCTTAAAGCTGCAAAGCCAAACTTTTTTTTTTTTTTTTTTAGAAGTTAATACATAACATTAGAATAGCTTTTTTTCCCCCAGGCAGCCAAGCAATTCAGCTCATTACTAACAATGTCCTGACACACTCAGTTGTGCAAGAAAACCAGAAAACTCATCCTGAAACCAAGACTGAGCTTTTTTCTACTAAACACATTCCTCAATCAATGATGCCACATGCCAAATCCACAATGAATCACCAAAGTAAAGAACAGAAAACATTAACAACAATATTTTAACTTTTGATTGTTAAAAGTGAAGCACTGACAACTTGGAATTTTAGTAAGCTTTGAAAACAAAAGGTATTTTATAACAAATAACTGTTTATTATGACAAAAAAAACTCACAAGGCAGGCTGAGAAACTGAAGGAGAAGGAGCTGAATCTTCTTTCTTTGAGTCTTCCACTGCTTCTGGCTCATCGTCATAGTCAAACCGATCTAGCAGCTTCTAAAAGAATTTATACCGAGACAGGTATTTTTTTCAACAGTTTACACAACTGGAAAACAAAATGTGCTCAATACTTCCTATACAATTAACTACTCTGGAATTGAAGAGAAGGTTAGAAGCATGACAAAAATATTGAAATTAATTCACTGATCAAAAACAATTTTATTAAGCTTTAGAAAACGCAAAGGCTATGAAAACAAGAGGACAATGCACAACTTGTAGCACTCTCCCTCTAACAAACTGAAGACACTGAGGTATCCACTAAGCAGCCTCCTGCTGAACCAGTGATACTACACACAAGGAACAAATGAAAACTTACTTTGTCAAATGATGTTTTTTGCTCAGGTTGTGGGAAAGCAGCTTTTTGTTCTGGTGGTTGTGATGCTGTAGTTTTTAACTGAGCAGTAATAGCTTGAACCTGAGCCATCACAGTGTTATCTATGACCGGAGACTGAGCTTTTTGAGGCTGCTGAAAAGTCTGAAGAATTTGCTGAAGCTACAGAAAAACATATATAGTGTTAAACATATTTTATATAGCACAAGAAGAATTGTAGGGTATAAATTCTGTATCAAATCAGAATACAGCACAAAATGATCACCACCAGTAACATGAGTGAAAGATGAATTATTTTAAAATGCTTCAGTGACAAAATCTAGCACATCCTGAGATGTGAGTATTCAAGCCTTCCAACAGTGCAACTTTTTAATCACATGTGCAAACATTCAATCTCAACATTTTATATATTAGGCCTAGTTTTTAAACTTCATGACTCTATTAGTTCAGAACTAATTCTTTAGTTATGCATAACTGAATTTTCCTCAAATACCACGATTTCTGGTTAGAAAGATCACACTGTTCAAATACTGACTTAATTCAGGGATGCCTTTTACTTTGCTTGAAATAAGGGCATTCCTGCTACCATTTCCCCAAGTCCCCCCAATTCACATACAAACAGGTTACCTGCTGTCCTTGCGTTGTTTGAAACAACTGAGCTACAGCTGCAAAGGCATCAGAACTGGGCAACTGTGGCATAGTAGGTACTGAATTAGCAGTGACTGGAGGGGGCTCCGAAGCAACCTTTGCTGGAGGGGGTGGTGAACCTACGAGTTCCATTGGAACAGAGAAAGAACTGTGTTACTCCAAAACATTCACTGTACTCTTCATCCACCTCCCCAGAACAACTGCCTATCCACACTAGCTTATTTAAACCAAGAAGCAAGTCTGCACTCCTATATAAACTACACCAACTGCATATTCTATTCCTTTTTTCCTATGATTGGCTCCATTCATTGCTTATATTACTGTACTGCAGAAATTTGGAGATAGATAACCTATCTGAAAGTGATTCCAGCATGGTATTTTACATGATAACTTGATGTTTAGGTATTTACAATTGCAAAATAGTTAAGAGAAGGACTATTACTCAACACAGTGTCAAGAAATGCACATCAGTACTCTAAAAATCACAGTCACATTTTCAAACTGTGAAAATCTACACTCATACTTCTTGATAAATATTTCAAGCAAATCATCTAGTGGTTCACTTTAAGAGAAGATGAATTTTTATAATCACATTCCTTCATTTAACTTGGAACATTTGAACTAGAGACAAAAGAATATATTTCCTAGCATTAACTGAACTATTGCTGAGAAGTCTGGTAATAATTAAAGGTTTCTAAAATTTATTTCATAAGCATCTCCTTCCTCTGGCAAAGCTTGTTCACATGCCACTCTTGCATAGGCAAACACCAAACCTCCATCTGCTTGATTAATCCCTCTTCACAAATCACCACATACTAACTCTGCCAGGAGAAGACTCATTTCCACAGAGTCCAACTTATATCACAATCACACTCTAAGGCACGCTATTAGCTCAGTCTACACATGCAGCTTTCCCATTCTCTTTGCTTTAAATTACACTGTTGCAAATTAGCAGCAATGCCATCAGCTTCTCCATGCTGTGAGCAAGTAACTGTTCTCTAGCAAATAAATTTTATTGGAATACTATAAAACAATACAATAAAGTTTAAAAAAAACATCTCACAAATATCTTTTAGTTTGAGAAACTAAGCAAATATTCTTGCTTCACAACATCAATTTATTTAAATCCATTCATCTATTTGCAGTTTAAATTACTGCAACACTGATGTGCAGCAAGCAGACACAAACATGTTGAATAATACTTTCCCAACAGCACAATGCTAAAATACTGCAGAAAGATGTGTGATTGTTTTGAAACGTAATTCCACTCCCAAATTACTTCCTGTATGTATTCAGAAAGATATCTGCTTACTCAAGGGAGAAAAATTTGCATTTATCTTCCTCTTTTTCGGCTAAATAGACTGTAGCGTTACGAGTGAAACAGATTCTCTTTCATTATATATCTATATTAATCATTAATAAGCTTATTTCAGGGCCAAATTATCCCCTCAGGTGTATGTGAATAATCCGACTGAAATCAGAATGAATATTCAAGCAAAAAATGTCCAATCTGTTGACAGCCAGTGATGAAACAGAGACAGTAAAAATAGTGTCACTCAACTGTCGTAACAGAATGAACTTGTATAACCACCAGTCTGCACTTGTGTTCAGATGCAAAGATGTTCCCCCTCACCTAGCCGTGTACAGACTGTCAATAGATGAACCTTCTGTATCACCACTGGAGAAGGCTCTATTAATGCTACTGTGCATCCTTATTTTCTTGTCTGCCATTACACTTCACTCACAATATAGGTGAGCGCAACAAAGATTATCAAAGCAAAGACAAATACAAAAGCTCAAAAAGAATGCTCTTCAGAGAAAGAGAATCATGGTATGCATTTTCTCCTCCACAATTCAACCTCATTACCAGCATTTCATGTGGCATAAAACAGGTCAGTAAAAATTCCGTGGGAAGGCAGTCATTACTCCAGTACAGGTTGGGGGATGAGCTGCTGGAGGGGAGCTCTGCAGAGAGGGACCTGGGTGTCCTGGTGGACGACAGGTTGGCCATGAGCCAGCAGTGTGCCCTTGTGGCCAAAAAGGCCAATGGCATCCTGGGGTGCATTAAAAGAGCGTGGCCAGCAGGTCGAGGGAGGTGATCCTCCCCCTCTATTCTGCCCTGGTGAGGCCTCATCTGCAGTACTGCGTCCAGTTCTGGGCTCCCCAGGACAAAAAAGACAGGGATCTCTTGGAAAGAGTCCAGCGGAGGGCCACAAAGATGGTGAAGGGCCTGGAGCATCTCTCCTGTGAGGAAAGGCTGAATGAACTGGGTCTGTTCAGCCTTGAGAAAAGAAGACTGAGAGGGGACCTGATCCAGGTCTATAAATATCTGAGGTGTGGGGGGCAGAGTGGAGAGGCCGGACTCTTCAGCAGTGAGCGGAGACAGGACAAGGGGAAACGGCCGGAAACTGCAGCATAGGAAGTTCTGCACAAATGTGCGCAAGAACTTCTTTACAGTGAGGTGACGGAGCACTGGAACAGGCTGCCCAGGGAGGTGGTGGAGTCTCCTTCTCTGGAGATGTTCAAGACCTGCCTGGATGCCGACCTGTGCGACCTGCTGTAGGGAACCTGCTTTGGCAGGGGGGTTGGACTCGATGATCTCTGGAGGTCCCTCCCAACCCCTACGATTCTGTGATTCTGTGATACTCAGCTCTCTAGGTCAGTGGCTTTCAACTAGCAGTGCATGTAAAGCCTCCTGTCAGGTATAAATCTGCTATGTAAAATCTTCAGGAATCTGAATTTGAAACATCGGTATAAGATGTTCTGGGGTCTCATGCTAGAAAAGATTCATAGCTGTTGCTTTCAGATACTAAAATGATTCCCTATAACATGAAGCTTTTCCACATAATGTCATACTTCACTGATGCAGATCCTCCTAACGTTAAAAAAAAAACAAAACATGAGAATTATAAAACTGAGAAGCAACAGAAAAATATTTCAGACTCAAAAGATATTATTTTAAGATGGGATACTGAAATCACCCTGATGGAAAATGTGTGTATTCACACAGCATAGATTTGAGGTATTCTGAAAACGATCATTTGGTATCAGCATTTATTTGGAATGAGTTCAGTTGGTCCACGTAATTGTGACAGTCAAGTTGAATTTATTAATATGTTACTATTGAAAACTACTAATAGGCACTTCAACATGAAAGTAACCAAGTTTCTAATATCATTCACCTTTCTAATAGCAGTAGTAAAAGCTGCAATTTCCCTTCTGTTCATAATCTCTTTTTAAATACTGGAAAGCTGTCATGAGGTTTCCCTGAAGCTTTTTCTTCTCCAGACCAAACAAACTCAATTCCCTCAACCTGTCTTTACAGGAGAGGTGCTCCAGTCCTCTCATAATTTTCACGGCCTTCCTCTGGACCCTCCGCAAAAGCTCCACACCTTTCCTTTACTGGGGGCCCCAGAACTGGAGGCAATACTCCAGATGGGGCCTCATGAGAGCACAGTAGAGAGGGACAATCACCTTCTCCACTCTGCTGGCCGCCCTTCTTCTGATGGAGCCCAGGATATCATCGACCTTCTGGGGTCCAATCACACACTGCTAGCTCACATTCAGTTTTTCATCAACAGGGACTCCATGTCCTCCTCAGCAGGGCTACTCTCAAGGAGTTTGTATGCATATCTGGGATTAGCCTGAGCCAAGTGCACCTTGCACTTCGCTTTGTTGCACCTCATTAGGTTCTCGCAGATCCATCTCTTGAGTTTATCAAAGCCTCTCCCTTCTTTCTGCCTTATCAACTGCACTGCTCAGCTTGGTATCACCAGCAAACTTGCTGAGGGTGCTTTTGATCCCATGATCAGAATGATCTTTCATTGATAAAGATGTTAAGGATTACTACTCTCAAGACAGACCTCTGGGAGACAATTCTTGTTACCAACCTCCACTTGAACATAAAACTGTTGCCCATAACCCTCAGGCTGTGACCTTCCAATCAATTCCTTATGTACTGAATAGTCCACCCTTCAAATCCAGCTCTCCCCAGTTCAGAGACAAAGATGCAGTGGGAGACCACAGCTAAGGCCTTGCAGAAGTCTGGGTAGATGATATCAGTTGCCCTCCCTTTGTCCACCAGTGCCATCACTCATGCCATTCATACCTTCATTATTAGTAGCGTTCTCTGTCATTGGAGCAGCTGTACTAGTTCCTGCTGCCATATCCAGAAGAGGCTGAATTATTTCAATTTTAAAGACACCATTTTTCTGCCAAAGGTTCAGGACACGGACTATTTTACTCTGTTGAAACAAAAGCAGACATCAATACTAAATATAGCTTTCCTAATACACAAAGCCCAATTTCATTCTTTTTTTTTTTTAAGTATTGAGAAGAATGGATCTAACAACATAGGAGTGCAACAGAATTGGGCAGACCTTTGAAATAACCCACTGTTGTCACATAGATCAGTAGATCCTGTATATGCAAAAGACAGAATCTGTCAGCTTATTACCCTCTTCAGTAAAAAGTTGTGCGTGCCATTTTTCTACAGTTGCTCTGGCCAGGCAGAAAATCCAGGCTTAATAAACAGTAAGGGAAATCGCATCAGCCCCACTATTTCTTCACAGACAGTTATAAGGGGTGAAACAAACCACATGCGATAAGACAGGCAGGGAAAATGAAGATGAGCTAGAAAAACCCATGGAAGAGATGGGCCATAAAAGTAGAATAAAATACTAGAAGTTCAAAAGTTAGCAAACACTGCTCACATTTTTTTCTACTAATCCAACTACTCCCACACTGACAACTGAAAATCCTTCTCCATCATTATTCAAAAGACCAGGAAAGCAGGTAGAAAAATCTCTGATCACTGCAGGAAGTTAAAGCTAAATAACAGAACAATTTCACAAAACGTTTTCTACAATACTATCAGTTAGATAAAAACTTAAAATGATCATCTTTGAACAAGATTTTGGTCTGAAAAACAATTTTAGGACAGCAACGTCTTTGGCCTTGACAAACATCACTTTGAAAGTCTCAAAAAAATAATGAGAACTATCACTGATTACAACTCTGGCACTCCTAACACTTTCTTTCTGTGGGAGACACCACCTTCACTAGGAAGTTGCCCTGAAGAAGTCTCAAGAAGAGAAGTTTTGGCACAGACACACACACACACACACACACACACACACTGTTCACACGTCTGTATACACAGAACAGAACTGATGAGTTTAGACAAAAATATTTCTTTTAGCTAGAATTTCTATTTAACTGCTGATAATCTTTCTCAGTATGTTTTACCTTCTCATATAATAATATTCACTGCAAGGACATAGAGCATCATCAAATTACCTCACTTGTATATGGAAATATCAAAGTAACAGCGCTACCAATTCATAACACTTAAGAAATCACTGTTGTACCTTGTCTTCAGATGGACAGAGATACAAATACTGGAATGTGGCAGTAATATTTTTAGAGAATCTTGGCCCAAAGACATCCTTATCCGTTCCAAACTGGTGACGAGACTGACGAACAATAGAGTCAATAACATACAATCCAGGAACTTTATATTCTGGTTTGCACTGAAAACAAAACAATTTTCTGTTATACATCATGATAACAAGTTGATATGCTTTCCTCACTTTCCTATAAGAAATCTACACTTCGTATATTAGATTAGGAAAAAACACCACCAGAAACAGTTATTTGTTTCTGGAACTATATGGGCTCCAGAAGAAAACCGTGGATGGCATAAAATCAAACAACATTGTAAAAAAATATATATATCCTTTTTTAATATCAAATTTTTAATATCATCTGTATGAAAACAAATATTTAACAGTAAGTAAGTTATCAAGGACAACAAAAAGTGAAAAGTAATACTATGCTCAAATTTCCACAAAAAGCTATAGACTCAATCTCATGCCAAGAAGTTGGCATATGCCAATCTTATGAAAGAAGCTGGTACTGTGCATCGCTAGTGAGCTCAAATGACCAGTACGTATGAAAGGTTTTAAGAATCATAAATATAAAAAGCGCTTTCAATTTATATAACAGTACTTTATAGACAGTGTAATATTTTCATCAAGTTAGAGAAAGGAGCCACAAACATTTTTACAGAATGCAAGTTATGGTTGTGTGTGTGTACAGCAAAATAAGTATATCATACATACATAAAATACAATGTTATATACACATATATAATAGCTGTTATCCTTTCTCCCCTCTTCCTTGTTTCTATCTTACTACACCGTTTTTATATCAACTCTTGAGTTCAACTTTTTTTTTTTTTTTTTTTTTCCAGTTCTCTCCTCCATCCCACTGGGAAAGAGGGGAGTGAGTAGATAAATAACAGCATGGTGCTGAACCACCTGCTGGGTTCAAAGAATCACAGAATTGCTCAGGTTGGAAGGGATCTCAAGGACCATGAATCTTCAACCCTCCCACCACAGGCAGGGCCACCAACCTCCCAATTTAATACTAGACCAGTTCAATCACAACGACAATTTCCTCAGAAATGGCCACAAGTTGTGCCAGAGGAGGTTTAGGTTAGACATTAGGAAGAACTTTTTCCCTCTCAGAGTGGTCAGGCACTGGAATGGCTGCCCAGGGAGGTGGTAGAGTCGCCGTCCCTGGCAGTGTTCAAGAGGCGTCTGGATGAGGAGCTGCAAGATGTGGTTTAGAGCTTGTGGTAGCAGGGATAATGGGAGGATGGTTGGTAGCAAAGGTAATGGGAGGATGGTTGAACCAGATGATCCCATAGGTCCTCTCCAACTTGTGATTCCGTGACATTGAAAACCAGTCCGAACATCAACAACACTAGGAAACTACACAGGGGGGAATTTTACACTTTTTTTTTCCTGACCCTTCCTAACACAGTACGAAAAGTTCAAACAGGGAGATTATCAGGATTTTATCAAAAAGATCAAAATACATACAGTCTTAACAAAACAGTACTTCAGTCTCTGAACACCAGCAGTAACATATTCACATAAGTATTTTTTAATGTGTTTTTTTTTTTTATTACCTTTTTGATGAACTTCTCTACAATCTGGACAACGTGTTTGTAGAGCTGCAAAAGAAATACATAAATCCATTTATCATCAACTTAACAATGATATCATGTTACAAGTTTTTCTCAACTCTTAATGCTTACGACCACATAGTATGGACTACTCACAAAATATTGTAGTCATAATCAAGAAAGAAGCATATTAGCATTTATCAAGCTGTACAGCAATGGAGAAAAAGATGTCATGGGTAGAACAGACAGACACAAGCCATCCTTTCTGTCAGAAGTGCTTCCATGCGTACAGAAAACATACTGCTGTTAGAGCATTAGTGAGAACTTTCTGGATTTACTTTATAAGCAATTTCAGTAGGTATTAATATGTTATGATGCAGCTGCACGCTGCAATGTTTAAAATTTTATTACACAGAAATCATAACACCATTGTGGGTGGCATTAAAAAGCAGTAATTGAAAAAACGAAGCTGGCATTATGCTACCAGTCTAAAACCACAAGCTGATGTTCACCACCCACTTGTTTCTAAATAACATTCTTAATGCCAACTAAAATAAAACATCCATGAAGCTAAGACTGGAAAACCCATAGTGCACTTACTTGGAATCAAAACAATAAAAGATTGCTAGTGTTACAGTTTCGTTTTTCTTCTGCTGTACTTTACCTTGATAGCTTTAATGGCGGCTTTTGTGATGAGAATCATTTTTGCTCGGGAAATAGGAGGTTTCATCTCCATCAGTGAAAAGAGCTGAACAGAAACAAAAAAAGAAACCACAAAAAACATATCAAAACCATATTCTGATGTTTAAGTAGTTAACCCAAAAGACAACATTTCAGACAAATGACCGACAGCAGAAGTTCTGCACTATGCATCACTATGATGCTAACTGGCCCTGAAACAAATGAACTACCAAGCAGATCTTTCTGGGCAAAGTTCAAAGCTGTTTTCCTTGTGAACTAACACACATGCAGCAATTTACAAGATTTTGATAAGACTTCTATGTTTTATTTGTTTCTAAAAACAAGTATTTAACTTAGGGTGCAAGAACTGTTTCACAAAAATAAATACATACAGCAGAATTAACTGTACCTTGACTTAAAGTAGCCCAAATACTACCTTAAGAAACAGAAATGTTAGGACGTCCTTACAGACTGACACAATCCCTTCACCTTATTTGCCTAAAAATATGCCAACTTTCATCCATCAAGACAATCAAATCAGCACTAAGTTTCCAAATTATCCTGCTATATATAAATGTTGCAAATGTCTTTAATGGAGACATTTGGCTTCCTACAAACATATCACATTACTATTAAGTCTAACTGCAGCAACTGCTGTGGAGAATCCTCTGCACTGCTCTCCAAACTCATACTACGAAGTGGAAAAATCATTTCATCAAGAACAAAGCTTTCAGAAGTGACCAGTCTTTACAGATGACAATGTGAATCTGACTTGACTTACAAAAATTTAAGTACAGCCCAGGTGCTCTGTATCAAAAAGCTGTAATCGTACAGAAAGTTGAGTGTCTTGAGCTCAGTTAAGATCATTAAGCACAAAAAAAAAAAAGGGGGGGGAACTGAAGTACTACATTTAAATGCAAATTATTGTTTTTTTTAAAGTGTGAATTCACAGCATATGCTATATTCAAAATAGATACAGCACACGTAGGGTATAGATCTCTTTATATCCGTGAGTGGAACTGCAAACAAACTATGTTCCCAAACAGCATCAGCACGACTTTTGTCTCACGTGAGGAATTCCATCGCAAAGTGGTTTCACAGCGTTTTGAATCTAGGCACTGAGAAGCCACACCACTGTTTTCCAGTATTAACCACGATCCTGAAAAGCACCTACTAAATTCACACTTCAGAAACTGACAGAAACTAAAACTGGAACCACAATTCACGTTGGCTTGTCAAAACAGTTTCCTCCAATCCTCTTCCCATCTTCCAGGCAGAAATAGAAGCCAAGACGTTCCAGTACTGCTCTGTAAAGCCTCCTTCCATATCACACCTCCAAGTCAGGTGCTCTGCTCCACTGAATACTATTCTCTATTCTTCCCATAAACTTAACTTGCCATTTAAATTGTGGTTTACTTAAGGCAGAATCCTTACGCTGCCATGGTTTTTACAATGAAAAGCAAAAAACAACCCAGATCGTCAACATTTCCTAAGCACACTATCATTTTTTTACTGTGAGGCTTTTCTCCACAAACCATGGAAAAATGTTTTGCACTATATAACTGATTTTGCTCACAACAGTAAAGACAAACTAAAGCCCTTGAATATTAGCCAAAAATGTAATAAATTATCCACCACAAAACAAAGCAGAGAATAAAAGTATCTCCATTTGACAGTATAATGGAAGGCATAAAGTCATTTAGAAATTGATATTTTTTTCTATGAGTTTAAAGTTCCTAGGTGTTTTGGAAGTGACCAACTTACCCAGATGTGCCTGTTGTCTCAATTAAGTAAAAAAAAAAAAGTAGGTATGCTTATGCAGAGGATAAAAAACATTACAGCCTACTATTTGAAGGCAAGTGAAGTGTTAATAAAGCTTTCAGCAAACCAAAATGTGAGCCTTAGACTAATAAAGGCCAAATCAAGAATCAAACAAACAAAACAACCCTATTTTCATTCCAGGAGATAGAAACGAAGAAAAATTGTCCTTCAAGAGAGTGATATCCAGGTAACCTTTCCAATACCAAGTTGAGATGATGACTTTTCATTATAATCTCCAAAATAGTACCGGTGCCATATATTTGATTTTTAAGTCATTCAAACCATCAGACATACACATAGCTGTGCCTATGAGTCAACTTGTTCTTTCAAAAAGGTGAGTTCAATTCTGAATTATTTCTGTAGAACGAGTGCAATGACTCACGATGGACAAAGTCAACACTAACATTAAAACTGAGGAAAACCTGTTTTGAGATGTAACGGAAGAAAAAAACAAAACAAACAAACACAGTACCCACAAATACAACACCAAAAGGCTTCAAACATGAGGGGGAGCATGCAAAAAGGATCCAGCCTTATAAGACAGATACTCCATGCCCTTAGCAGGACACACCAGAAAGCAACTGGCACTGCAAATAAAGCAGCCAGTGTGAAGCAGCACTACAGCAACACAATGGGTGACAAGGAGAGAAACAGGAAACCGAGGAGCTCACAGCAAGAGAGATAACAAGAAGTTACAGGCAAAAAAGAAAAAAAAGGAGGTGCCTGAAAATGTATCCCAAGAGTGATGTAACAACTGAGGAAAAAAAATACAAGGGAAGCAAAATGGCTGGAGGGCAAGAAGAAGGGAAATAAGCTAGATGAAGTAGCCAAGGAGGATGCAATAAAGAATATGGTAGCTTGAAGAAGTCATTAATTAAAGAACATGAGAGGCTGGGTCTGAGGCTAACAAGACAGGAATAAACAGGAGCTTGGGAAGAACAGAACTGAGCAGATGACTATAAATTGTTCATTTGCTGCTACAGACAGCACTCTGGGCAACAGCAACAAAAGCAGAATAAAAACCATGAGGTTTTCAGTACATGCAGATATTTCCAGAGTGCAACTCAGGAGGATCAACTACAGCTGAAACATCCATGAAATAAGATGAAAATATTTCCATGTATAAACATACACACGTCCATGAACAAATATCCTGCCCTCTCTCCACACTCACTCCATTGCTACCTTTTTGAATAGCACACCAAAACTCTGTACTCTTTTTAGATTCTCCTGAGATTTTACAACACCAAATGACTATTTTAAAGCTGATTTTTATTAAATTCTTACTATTGTAGTTACACATGTCAAAACTACGTTGAAAAGAAGAGTAAGTCTAAAATACAATGTTAATAATTCCTTGTCAATTTTCACTGCTAGAAGGGGAAATCATGAGATACACAGGTGTTGCACTGAACATCTGCATGCATTCAACTAGACCCTGATCCTCTTTTGCATTCATTTCCCAAACCAATATACGCCAGAAAAGTCTGCTTTCAGAGGAGCATTATTCCCATGTTACTGAGATACCCAGTTCCTCTAAGAGCACTACCATCAGTTCAAAAGGCAACCCAGATGTAAAAGCTTAGTTTGAGAGCATTTCCAGCATGCTGTATTGAACATCCTGCCCTGTAAAGCTTATAACAGGTTGGGAAACGTCAACCAACCGTAACTACATATTTGGAGAAAAGAAACAGCTCAGAGTTGCTTCCCACCTTGCTCTCCTGTACAACGATGCTGCTGTCCAAAAAAGCAAGCAGGGGCTACTGCTCCCCATCTCATTCATGTGGCGCTCAGAACCACACACAGTACCTCATTCCCTAGGGTGGGGAGCACCACGGGGCAAGAGAAGGCAAAGAAATCAAGTGAAACCTCGCAACGCAACAATGAATGAGTCCAAGGATTATTCAAGACTTGTACCTTTATTTATGTTTGATCATTTCAGTAGTTCAGGAAGAGATGTCTCTTGCTGTCTGTGCGGATCTTTTCATAGACAAGGGAAAACTAATCACCTTACCTGCTGAAAGCAGCAGAAAAAAACACACTGTTTTTCACAAGCTCTGGCTTAGGAGAGCTTAAGAATTTTCAAACACTCCTGGAACCTCCCTCTCTGTAATTGACAGTTTAAATGCTACAGCAGCACCACGTTTTCCAAAAGGATCTTTTCTTCCTTGCTCTGTACCAACCCAGGTACTACAAAAAAAAAAATAATACTGAGGAACCTACTAAACTCAAATCACAATACAAAATACTCAGTGAAGAATAGACCTGCATTCTTCTTGTAAGAGTCTGGAATTGCAGGATTCCTCTGAAGTCAAGAATCTCAAAGAGAGGAGAATCACTAATTTTCAGGCTAATAAATGCAACTTGAAATTGAAATGGTCCTTAACCCTTACTAGACAGCAAATGCGAGACTAACAGTAGTACTACATGCTATTTAATGAGCAAGTAACCATCCCCAACGATCAACGTAAAACACAGAAGTACTACAGAAAACACACAATAGGAGATAACTGAGGGAATTAACAATCTTCCAATTCAAACTGTAGCACCTTTTCAGTCCATACTAAAGTCCTGAGTGAGGTGGCTAATGGGAAAAGGAACTGGATGACGACCTTTAGTATTTAGTCTTCAAAAAAAACATTTTATTCATTTCTGCCTTCCTCCAATTCATGCTCTTTAAAGGTCTACAGAGAGGGTCTTTAAGGGTTTACAGAGAGAGTGGTGAGGTGCTGCACAGGCTGCCCAGAGAGGCTGTGGATGCCCCGTCCCTGGAGGTGCTCAAGGCCAGGTTGGATGGGGCCCTGGGCAGCCTGGTCTAGTATTAAATGTGGAGGCTGGTGGCCCTGCATGTGGCAGGGGGTTGGAGATTCATGATCCTTGACATCCTTTCCAACCCTGGCCATTCTGTGATTCTGTCTATTTTACACAGAAATAGAAATGATGTTTTGAAGCAAAGGAAAGAATGGCTATTTTCAAGTTTACCCATAGCCTTACCTCAGAACCCTAAAGAAAGCACATGTGGGCACAGAATGTCTTTCTCTTGTTAGGAACAAGAGAAAGATGAGATGTGGGAATGCTATCGGCTTTATTTTGTTACTAAGTTTATTAAAAGAAAAGCAAAATCATGCAGTAACATTGCATGAAAGAAGAGAGCAAAGAGACATCTGAAGGGACAAGAGGTCCTGCAGAATTATTTAGATAGACTCGGGCATCAGGCACAGAGCAACAACAGGAAGTTCAGGACAGGAAAATGCTGGGTGCTACATGAGGGAACGATAGTGGGCACAGACTGGGAGATGAGCGGCTAGAGCAAGTCAGCAGAGGTAGAGCTGGGAGTGCTGGTAAGAGCAGGCTCAGCACAAGCCAGCAGCATGCTCTGGCTGCCAAGAGGACAAATTGTACCCTGGGGTGCATGAAGCACAGCACAGCCAGCTGAAGAAGTGATTCTCCCCCTATATTTAACATTGTTGTGGCCTCACTTGAATACTGCGTGCAGTTCTGGGCTCTACAATAGAAAAAGGTACTTGAATACATCCAGAGGAGGGCAGTAGCTGGTAAATAGGGCCTGAAGGCATGTCCTGTGAAGAGAGGCTGAGGGTGCTTGGGCTGTCCAGCCTGGAGAAGAGGAGGTTGAGAGGCAACCCCACTGCTCTCCACAGCAACACGAGCAGAAGAAGTGAAGAGGGAAGCAACAATCTCTTTGTCCTGGTCATCAGAGGCCAGACACCTGGGAATGGTACAAAGCTGTTCAACGGGAGGCTCAACTTGACGTTACAGAAATGCCTTTACTATGACAGTGGCCAGACACTGGAACAGGCTTCCCAGAGAGGTGGTTGATGCCCCATGGCTGGGAGCATTAAAGACACATTTCAGTAATTCTGCCAATATCTTTTGAATAGTCCTGAAGTGACCAGGCAGTTCTACTTGATTTTTGTAGTTATCTCTGACTGGACTATTTCATTATACTCTAAGGCAATCAGAAAAAGAAAATATTTTCAAAAACTGAAACTACTAGGAAGAAAGGGAGACAGTGACATCCCATGAGACTAATCTCATTGCACAGAAGGAAAAAGATTGGGCTTATGACCTTTTCCTGTGTCTTGTACTTGACATACAAAGCAATGAACTGACTTTGCTGGCTTTGCTCTCCTGCTTAAGTCTCTTGTGCTATAAAGAGATCTCTATTGGCAAATAGAGAGATATGACTGTTTTATATACTCATTAAATAAAATCCACTGAAAAGGAACAGCACTGATGCATAACATACTGAAAGAAAGCGGTGTTTAGTAGGCATCAAGCACTCAGGTCATTGTTACAATACCCTCATTCTATCTTCTCTCTACAATTTTCATGGAGTAGTCTAACAATACCTTAACAATTCCAGGAAGTCTCTTGTGCCCAACATTTATTTGAGCAAGGCTTCATATACACGAATGAAACAGCCAATATTCTGTATATTCGCTTATTTTTTAATACATTTACGCATAAGAGAAAAGCCAAACTACAAACCACTTACATACATATCATTGCAGTAATTTGTTCATGTACCTAAAGAAAAAAAGGAGGAAAGGAAGACAGAAGGTATGACTATGACATACCGACAGCGTGCTGCTCTGTTAACAAAGCATCTTACTATTTTTAATGCTATTATACTATTCATACTATTTCATGACCAGATTTTTAAGACAGATGTCTAAAAAAAAAAAAAATAAAATGCATACAAGTAAAAGAAAACTGTTAAAATATATTTTCCTTCCCCAGTAAAACTCACTGCTTCCTTTCTTCTTTTAGATCTCCACTCTTTCTTGATATGCAAGGAAAGGAAGGAAGACAATAATATGTACCAAACTTCTGTTGCTAAGACATAACATTGACCATCAACTGTGAAATACACCAAGTATTAGGTGCTGCAAAAGATCACCACAAAACTCATGGCTGCCAGACTCTATTCTTTGGAAAACACATTGAGATTTCAGTTCAATCAGATACAAAAAGAGTACTTGATCCTCTAAGCCATTTCCGAGGCCTATAAAGACCCCCTCACAAATCCAGAATCACTAGGGAGAAAAACCTTTACCAAGAACAAATTAAAATGACAGCACAAAAGCACACAGATCAGAATTTTGTTTCCAATGCCAATGTTTTTGGAACTCATTTGCCTCTTAGGGTCAGTGCTATACTCATGAGTCCAGCAGAAAAGCCTCCTACCACGAATCTCTAATAAGACACCACAGCTATCCACATTCCTGGAAACAGTTCAGTCTAGAAGAAACACAGTTTTTTCACTATCACAATGATGATGACCCGTTAATTAATGGGAACACAGCAATAAAGCAACTTCTGTCCCAAAAGAGCTCACGCTACTTCTGCAATTTCAGTCTTCATTGTGGAATAAAGAAATACTAAATTCAGTCTGAAACTCCAGCAGCACTCTCTTACCCTTCTCTACATCACCCAAACACTATTAGAGCTGCTGCTTGAGCAACTCTCCCAGGACACGTGGGAGGCAGCACTCACTTAAAAGCACACCCTCACAGTGCCTCCTGGGATGTATTTTAGGCATCTGCAACCAGTTTCACTGTTTTCTTAAGGAGATGAAGGGTACCAATATGCATAGAGATTGCGATGCGTCTTTTGTCTGACCACAGGCATCGCTGTTGTGTTCTTGTTGTTTTGCCGTACAGCAGAGAGAATCCAACTGAGGAAACTCGGGAGTTTTGATGAGTTGTCGAAGAACTGCTGTGAAGGATATCCTGCTAACCTCTATTTATAGGTCTTGCAGTGGGAAGGGGAAGCGAAGGGAACAGAAAATACAGGTTACCCCTGTTTCCTTTATCAAAAACTCTGAATGCCACTCTCTCTACAGGTTATGAAACTTGCTGGCAACAGCAAAACAACAAAGAGAACTGAGAGTTCAGGGGATGGATGGTAAGAAGACGGCTCTAAAAGTAATGCCTCCCATTTCACTGTGTTGGTCCACGACATCAGAGGCAGATGGTGGTGCTGTGGCAGTAGGGGTTGAACTTTCCTGACAATATTCTGTTGCACTTTGCCACCGTGCGGCAGATGGCAGCAAAGGGACAGTCTGACCAAGTTATAGCTAACATGCAGGGGTATGCGAAGTAACGGTGTGTTACTGAATTTCTCCACGTGGAAAAAAAATGGCATCCGATGACATTCATGAATGCTTGCTGAATGTTTCTGGAGACCAAACAGTGGATGTGAGTGCAGTGAGGTATGAGTGGTGCATCTCAGCAGTGGTGACAGCAACACTGGCTCATCTCCACTGGTTATTGTATGGTTTTGCTTTTTGGAAACGTGACATGCAGGCTCTTGCCCACCACTGGCAAAAAAAAGCATAGTTAAGCATGGTGACGGCTTAGAGTATAGTTCTGCAGCTAAGAATTTGCTCTATCAAATAGTGCTATTGTGCTGTACCTGTTGTAGTTTCCATGAAAATAAATGAGGTGTCACTTTCAGAGCAACCTACATAATGCAGCATGCAAAATGTAGTCTACTGTTAGTAAAAGTCAGCTATAGAAAAACACAACTGACTGGTACACCCAATATGGATACATGGTAAGAAGGAAGCTGCAGCTGTAACTTTAAATAAACAGCCCACAAAATATCTATTTGTGATCTAGGGAGACTGAAGTGAGATATCAACTGTTTTAGTGATACAGATTATCTACTGCCAACCTGAGACATATGATTAAATTAATATGCTGCATTACTCAATAGAAAGGTAAGATTACAAAACAGCAAACTCAATTGTTTCCACTTCCAGACAGACTGTGAAGAAATCCTCATTTCTGGTCCCAAGCTTTTATAACCCTTAGCTATCTCCTAGATTTTTCAGGTTAACAAAAAGAAAATATATCTTCCCTAAATTAAAACTTGACAAGGTTTAAAAACTTTAATAATTATTGTAAACGTGTGGGGTATTTTTCTTCTGGAATAATATTTACTGCCTTTCTTAAAGACACATCTAAGTTTTGCACCATTATCAAATTACCTTTTGTGATTTATTTACACTGCACTGTTAATGTAACAAACCAAATACACCAAACAATACACAAATTGTAAGTCCTTCCCCCAAGATATAATTTGAAATAATTTCCTCAGGGAAAATACAGTATATCACGTAAGTGTCAAATCCTACATATCCAGTTGGAAATATCTGCTCAGAGTGCAGCTGGACAAAAATAAAGCAGTAAATATGTTTGGTGAATACAGAAAAGATCCATGCCTGCTCCTTTAGAAAAACAAGAATTTTAAAGAGGCACATTTACTAATAAACCTGCATTCAAAATATAGGTATAAAAAACAGGACTTAAAGGAGCGGGCAACACAGTCAAACATGATCAGATATGCAACTCATCCAAGTACCACCTGTCACCAGAGCCAAACTAATCTAAGTGGTCCTCCACAGCCTGCCACAATTGCTAAGTAGAACATGCTAGCTCAGAGCTCTATATTTAAGTCTCACCTCCCAATTCAGATGGGCAGTTAAGTACTTATCACAACTAGCTGACAGGCAGGAACTTGTTACTTCACTGCAACATGATCACATACAGTCAGAATCCATAGGTCAAAACTGGAAATCCCAAATGATCATACTGTCACCCGAGGCAGCAAGTCGTGTTCCTTGTACATGTAAATGGCTGAGCAAATGACAGCTGCAACCTCCACACAAGAAGAGACAGCGAAGCTCCGGCATATATGGGAAGCCCAGAACAAAACTCATGGCTGCCAAAGTTAGAGTTACCATTATAAAACCCCAGTTCTCTTTCTACAGTAGTATTGTACAACTGCCTGCCAGTACTTTGAGGAATTACTGACCAAAAGGGTAGATTGGAATAACCCTGATCTTCCTTGCTGAAGCCATCTACTCTCAATAAAACTATTATCTATTCAATCAGCAGATGCTGGCACCTCTGTAGTCCTTAACACCTCTATGCATTTTTTAAGACAATCTTAAGGACAACATGAGCTCCCACACAGTCATCAGCCTGCCCTTCGCCCACTATTCTGTGAATAACAGAACCATTTCACAAACGGTGTCAATTTCTCCACTCTCCCTGTGAAAGACCAGAAACAAGAATGATACATGACTGTAAACCTTCCCCTCCTCAAAAAAGTTGAGGTGTTTCAAAGCTTATTTTAATACGCGTTGAGTTTTGCGCACAGATTCAGGCAACACGCTTTTTACAGCTAACAGGTTAACAACTCTATGTTTCTAACTGATATCATATGTACACCTTCTAAGGACCACACAGTAATGACATGAATCCTAAGCCTAACAACATGCTAACTTTACTCTAAGCAGTCCCAGGGAACTACTCACAGGTACAAATGATCACAGAACAGGGGTTTCAGCAATTAGATTTCTTCCCCGTAACTCATGCTCAAATGAAATGCAGTGGTTTAATGTGCTTCTGCTTACAGTCACCAGAATTTCAAGCAGTATTTCTGAACGAATCGAACAAAAGAATTATGCTTTTACTACACCTGAGTAGATATACATCCCAGAGGAAGTGGCACCGAGACACATCTATTTCTGAAACTAAGGTTAGTCACAGAATGCTCTAAAGTCACACATACTTTCAGCACCAGATCAGCAAAAAGTGTTGGTTTTTTTTCTGTATGAGAAACGCTAAGCAATCAATGTCTGTACAATTAAGTGTATCGGGTAGCAACATCTTGAAGTAAACCAAGTAGAAATTCTAGCGGATGACTGCTTTTATATTTATTTATACAGGTAAGAATATTTCTGTGTTAAAATCGAAACATAGAATGTGCTGTTGTATTCTTAAGTATTTGGGGAGATTGTTTTGTACCCTTTCACAGGTCTGGTTCAAAACAATGTAACATGCACTCATAACAGACACAAATAAAAGAAGAAAAAGATCACCCTTAACAGGACGGATACAGTCTCTCACTTTGAACTTTTGGGTTTGTTTTTTTTTTTTTTTTTTTTAAGGAAGCACAGATTTTCAGTTGTGCACACACGACAAGCAGTTGCAGGGAGTGAACTTTACACAGCATGACTTCATCACATGAGAGCAGCCTGCCATTTTTCCTTTCTGCTCAGCAAACGTGCACAGCAACCTTCAAAATGCATTAAACACGCCAGAAGAGGTTCTGGCTTAGTTTTTAAATGATTATCCGTAATGAAGGAATGAACGTTCTATAACCTGTATGTGACCTGAAAAATCATTAAACAGAACTCAGTGTAAGAACCATTTCGAGCCACGTGTCAAAAACTTTATAAAATACAAGTTGGATATTTATTTTTTAAAACACGATGCAAAAAAAGCAGCCGTTGTCCATCTAGTTTCAAATCCTTATTGGCTGATCAAGAGCTCAGAAGAAAGGAGGGCCTCCCTGTGTGCCAGGAGCCGGACACCCACTCCTCTCCCACCTGCCTACGACTGGATAGGTGCAGGGGTAGGGTTAGCGCCGGACGGCTCCTCCAGCCCCAGCCCCAGCCCCACACAGCCGTGCACCCTCGCTCCGTTCCCTCTCTCCGTCCAACGTCCCGCCTCTCCCACTCGTCGCCGTTCACATGGCAGCGCCCCGCGCTCCCAAACGCGTCTCTCATTCCCTTCCCCCTTCCCTCCCAGCCACCGGCCCGCTCCGGGCACGCCTCGCTACAAGGCTCCCGGGATGAGGAAGCTACCGGGGAGGCTGATAGCAGCCCCCAGTTCCCCCCTCCCACCCCCCCACCCCGCTCGGCCCGCGTTCTAGGCCGTTGCAACCGTCGAGCCCCCGCCGCCTCCATCTTCCCGAGGAGCCTCGCCGTGCCCCCCGCCCCAGGCAGGCCCCGTGCCGCAGGCCGAGGCAGGCCCGAGCCTTTCCCCAGCGTAGGCCTCCGCGCCGGGCCCGCGCGGCCCACAGCCGGAAACAGAGTGCTAGGGGCGGGGTGAGGCGACGGCGGCCGCCGTGACCCCTCGGCGCCCGCGGTCCCCCCGCCGCCCCGCGTTCCCACCTCCTGGTTGAAGGCGTTCACGGCCTCCATGTTGGCGGCGGCTGAGGCGGGCGTCCGCGCGGGGGAGGGGCGGCTCGGTACCGCTCAGGGGCCGCGCGCGGACATGGCCGTTTGGCGGCGACGGCCGGGGCCGACGCTCTCTCCTCTCCCTGCCCGCCTCGCTCTCTCGCTGGCCGCGGCGTGTCGCTGGCAGGACCGCGGCGCGGGCAGGCAGGCCGTCTCTCCCAGCGGGATGGCGGAGCCCACGCCGCGCACAGCACCCTGGGATCGCGCAGGCCTCCCGGCCCCGCGCCACCCACAGGAGAGAACGGGGCGGGGGGGGGTGGGGGGGGGAAACGCGCGCGACTGTGGCGTCACGTGACCCGGGCCGGGTGAGTCCCAGCGCCCCGCCATGTCAGCGCCGCCCCGCCCCCGGGGAGGGGAAATGGCGGCGCGTTGCCGGGCCGGGCGGTGATTTTCTCTCACCGCTTAGGCGAACTGGGAATCGTTGTAGGGGGGCTGCCGGGGCGCTGGGAGTTTGTGTTTGTGCGAAAAACGCGTTTATCCTGCAAAATGCGGGATTTCAAGGACGCTGACTGGCTGTGGCAACTATTAAAGAGGACGCCGTCACGTGCAATGTTCTGTTAATGTCAGGTCAGGGATTTGAGGTTTCATGGAATCATGAAGGCTGGAAAAGACCTCTAAGATCGCCCACTCCAACCGTCAGCACATCTGCACCGTGAACACTGACCATGTCCCTCGGTGCCAGTTTGCATAGGATAGGATGTGTTCTAAACGTGCTTGTTGGACTTTTAGTTTAACCCTGTTCTGGCATGTCAGCCAGGCAGTAAATGGGACGGGTGATACAGATTCACAGAGTGTAGTTGGCTTTAGTTACTGTTCTGCAAATGGACTGAGCCTTGAATTTCAATTCAATTGTTTAATCAAGTGCAAATGGCTTTCAAGGGTCTCCTCACTCCTCCTTCAATAGATGGTTGTCCAGAAATTGCTCCTCCTTAAAAACAAGTCTTTTATAATTCCAGTTAAGGAAGCTGACACAGGAATAAGACCACTTGTTTCTGACATGTGTAAAAAAGTGTTTGGGTACAGCTCTTACTCAGATAAATTTTTAAAATAGGTTTTCCAAGCTAGAGAAGAATTGTCCCACTCTGCTCTGCGCTGATGCTACCTCACCTCAAACACTGTGTGCAGGTCTGGGTGCAACAATATAAGGACGTGAAACTATGAGAGAGTGTCCAAAGGAGAGTTATGAAGATGGTGAAGAGTGGAGGAGAGGACGTGTGAGGAGTGGCTGAGGTCCCTGAGGTCCCTTGATGTGCTCAGCCCAGAGCAGAGGAGGCTGTGGGGAAGTCTCATGGCTGGCCTGCAGCTTCTCACTAGGGGAACTGAGCTCTGCTCTCTGGTGACAGCAATGGGACCCAACATTGCAGTAGTTGAGGAAGTTTTGGACAGCTCTCTCAGACGTAGGGTTTGACATTTGGATTCTGTGTGGAGCCCAGAGTTGCACTTGATAGTACTCGTAGGTCTTATCAACTCAGGATGTGCTATGATTCAATAATCTATGCCAAAGTAGAGAATAATAACTAATAATTTAAATATATATATATATAAAGGAATGAAGCACTGTCTTATCATTGTCTTTGCTGCATGGGATTTTTTCTTAATACCAGTTTCAACATGGTGAGTTACTTCATATATAGCTTTTGCTGCTATTCTTGATACACCGCTGTCCAAAAATTCACCAAAATCCAGGTAACTCATTCTGCCACCTGAAAAGTAGGAACAGCAAATGTAGAACTGAAATCTATGATGGGAGTTTGAAAATGTAAATCATCTCTGTCCGGTTTTTAGAGCAGCTGAAAAGATTTCTGAGACATAAGAATGAAGTAAGAAGCTCTTCAGAGCTTAGAAACAGGCTTAGAAACACTGACTGAATGAGATGGGACTTCCTAAACTGGCAAGTAATTTTCAAGTTTGAAACCTGTGTGTTAACTAGTGTTTCTGTAATGTCAACTGCTGCTGAGTAACTGACTTTTATGTTCCTTCGGTGTATAAACTTGGTAATATAAAGCTGTCTCTTCTCAACACCACGTTAGTAGTTTATGCAGAGCACAGAAAAATAAAACTTTTCCAGGACAGGAAAAGATCAAGTGGTTCTGGAAAATGACATTGGATTTTCTAGTTCTTTTGCCTATTAAAACTTCTGCTTACATTGCCTTTCACAGGATATCAGTAGAGGTTCTAGAGGTGACTCCTCTAAAACAGTGTTAAATAATTTCTAGTTTCCTTATTACTTTTTAAGCATTTGGCATTGTCTTACTATGTATCTTCTTTATAAAACACCTAGTTTTGTAGTGTGTTAGTAAATCAGACTTAGTGCATAATTAGCTTTTGTAATCTGCAGGGGAAACAGAGACTAGGTATACTTCAGTGTGTTTCAATGTTGCCTAGTACAAGCTCTGGTAGCTGCAGTGCCCTGAGCTGAATGTGCCTGCTGTGTTAGTCCTTACCTTGCTCCATGCTCGTTCTATCACCAAACTAAAATCTATTGTGGTTTATCTATGCTATGTCATAATGCCAGTTCTGCTTGCAGTACAGATAAATCCTTGGATTCTGTAGAAGTATCCTTGGCTCCTTTCATTTGCTGAGAGTGAAATTCGGATTACTTAGGGGCTGGATATTAGGATTTGGGGGTAGGAAAGGGCAAAGGAGGTTAATTTGTCAGGGTTTAGACTTAGTCCAGTAAAAACCAGACTTACGGCTTTGTTGTTCAAAACAGATCTGCTTCACAGAGATAATATGCTTAGTAATTTTGAATTAAATTTACCATTGCTTTTATTATGAATACCTATAAAGACAGAGGAGACAATTCTGTAATCCCTTAATAAAAAAATACATTCTTGTGATCATGGTTTTGTCAGTTTTACACTTGTGGATACTTCAACTTACAGCAGGTTTATTATTTAAACTGCTTTTATGACAACAGTAGGCATTGTACAAATACATGGTGCATTATGCCTAGCATTGCATTATATGTTTATACAGCATAAAGAATGATTCTTGCCTCAAGAACCATGCAATCAGACATGACTCACAGAGCATTTCATAGCACTGTTTATATAATATATGTTTTTAAATATTCTATATAATTCCATGCGTCTTATGTTTAGCAGTTTTCATTTGTGTTGATGCATGAGTTTAGTTATGTTCAGCTTACTCTTGTTTTTGACAGATGGGCAATAAATGTGCACAACAATGTTTGGAAATTGCTGTTGAGGACAAATTATGGTTGCTTGATGTGATGATTCTTTCTGTCTTTTGTACATAACTGTACTGTACTGTATTCAGATGGTGTCCTATTCAAGGTTGTTGATCTGAAATATTTTGAATTCAGTATAGTCCTTGTTATTCTACACAAAAGGAAGTGCAAGTTTAACTGAATTTCAGTTAGCTTGAGAATTTGGAGTTTTACATAATGATGCAGTTCTTGTGGAAATATTATCTCCATCTTTCAAAGTGTTAAGAAGCCCAGCTTTGCTCTGTCTCCTAAATTACTAGCATTTTACATTGTTATTGTCAAAATGATTGATACCAATTGTCCATGAAAAATGTAGTATCTGTGTCTGACTGTGTTGCTCTGACTCGTTCAATACGAATTAGTTACCACTTAGCATTTTGGCCATTATCAATCTCTAACATGATTATATAATTTAGGTTATTGGACAACTGATTTGATTAGAATTTCTTGAAGTCTTGTATTCTATAGAAAGACAAAACTGATTTTCTTGCAATGTTCAATATATTACTGCAGCTTTATAGTATTTATTAAACTAATACTGTATAAGTTTACCATAAATATTTGCATGCTGGTGCTCTGCATATTTCTCCCTCACATCACAGGGAGGGATTTCCTTGTTTTCCAAACGTTGGCTTCAAATATAAGCCATGCTAAAATCAGATCCCTGAAATTGACAGGTCCTTGAGGAAAGAGTATATATCCCCTTATGGTTTATCTGTGCTCTGTAAGGATTAGGCTTAGGGCTGGCTCTGTGACTGTATACTTGAATTAGTGTTTCTTGATGCTGATTTTTTGTTCTTTTACTATTTGTAAACTTGAGTAATATTGACAGGCGGATGTGGTGGGTCTGCTGCTAAGTGCCTTTTAGGGAACCTCATAGCATAGGCAGTGTTTTACTTGCTCCTTAGTGGAGTGAATCAGTGTGCATAAGGTTTGGATGGACGTATCTTTCAGTTTGACTTTAAGTTACACTGTGAGTATCTGGGTATAGTTCATGGTCCTTAATTTTAACCTAGAAATCCTATAAAGGGTTGAAAGCTGGTTGCCTTGGAGTGATACAAGTGACTGAATACGAATTCTGCAGACAGCCCTGTCATGTAGACGACTGGATCTATGATATTTACACTTTGGATATTGTATCTGTTGGACTTGCTCTTAGTGAAGACCGAGATTTGAGCCTCTTGCAAAATATTTATTTCTGGTCAGGGGTTACTTCTGTACTCCTATTTACAAAGCCAGTTTGAAACAGTGGATATGTAAGAATTCTGTCTGTTGTGAACATTTAGATTTTTATACTTTGCTGTAACTTTACTATTGTGGACTTTAGTATTAAAAAAAAAATAAAAATGCTGTTTTTTAAGTGCTTATGAGGCAATATCTAAAGCTGCTGATGATGGCTATCTAACCACTGAGGACATGGCTTGTCTGAATCTGATAATGAGTTTATCCTTTTTAATATTTTACAGATGAGAGGAAATCTCTGCTTTCAACCTTTGGTAACCATATGGAAATGGCTTTGCCCATTAGTGCACTGCTTCCACTGGACCTTGAATATTAGCCCAGTATTAAAGAAGATTCCAAGTCATACAGCAAGGTAATGGGTTTGCCTTGCAAGATCTCTGTGCAACTTCTTGCTAAACGAATGGAGGTTTTTCACATGAAAGCCTATGGGATAGAATATTAACTTGGTTGAAGACAATCTGCCATATATATTTTCTGTGGAATCTAGATCTATTTTGCTTTTGCCAGCAGACACATATGAACAGACTTCCAACTTTGCTCCTCCACAGTTTTCTCACTAGCCTCTTCTAGTCTGATGTGCAGGCTGGCAAGGTGATGAAGCTAGACAACATTTTATTGTAGGTGCAAGACTGAAGATCAGAATATGTCAGAAATTGCTTCCTTCTGTAGAAATTCTGTCTTACTGTTGTTCTGCTGTTCATCAGAGGCACATAGACTAACTGAAAACAAAGAACCATTAAACAAAGATTAATTAGTTATTTTGGAAAATTCAGTGTTTAGCTGTGTTTTAGGAAGTGATAAGAAAATACAGTATTTATGGTTACAGGGAAAGGAAACGTACATAAATATGCATTATATGTCATTTTTTAATGGTTTGTCTGGGACAGTATAGGGCTTACGAGAACAAATGTTTGTAACAAATGTGTTGATGTTGCCACATTAAAATAAATGATTCAGTGCTTTCAGAAACTTACAATTGAAAGTGGATCTCTTCTTGGGAATTATAGTTACTCTTTTTCTTACTGAATAATTTATTTGGAAGAAGAACAAACTGAAAAACCCAACACTGCTGCAGTTCTAGGACAGCCAACATTCTGAGCTTCCAGGCATGTATATAAGCCAACAGCAACAACAGTTTTGGAAATGTGTATCCATTTAACAGTAGTACAGCCTCTGCTTGCTTCTCTGGCAACTTTCTGGTCCTTTTTCTTTACATATTTTAAGAAAAAGATTTTTGGATTCACTAAAATTTGACTTAAAAGGATTTCATCATCCAGTCCCCAACAAGAAGCAGCAAGACACTGTTCTTTTTTATCTGGAAAGGAATTGTATTTCTTGGTTTATGTGTTTACTTGTTTATTTCTTCCATCCTCTCCACTCTTCATGTTATCTGGAGAAAAAGAGGAGTGGTGGATTTTAAAGTAATTTTTATTTGTGTATCATGTTTGCAGTAACCCATCCTGTTGAACCTGTATTAAAGTGGCTTATTTCAGATATTCAAAAAAATCATATAATAACAAAAAATGTTACATTCAGTCTTTTCTTCTTTCCCCATAATGAGGGGACTCAAAAATTGCCAGAGAACAGTAGAAATGTGTTTTTTTTTTCACTGACTGGCTTTGTTGCTTTGGAGTTTGACTTTTTTTCTTGTTTGTTTGTTATATGCTGTTGAGAAAGTTTAATTTCATTTATTTATTTTGCCAAAGCCTAGGATCATCATGTAGTTGCTACTTCAGAAGGTGGGATTTTTAAGGCGGCCGAATGGGATGCAGTAAAATTCTGAGCACTGTCAGTGTTTTTACTATGTGGATGTAACCCTGAAGCATTTAAAGAGGAATATGTAACTAATACAGTTTTTGTCACTTTTAAACATGTTGTGCAATATACTGATAAAAACTTCTAGTCGGATTAGACTTGAGGGGGGAGAAAAAAATCCTGTGCAAATGACAATGACTTTTGGCTAAGTTTAAAAAATAGGGCATTATATAGGCCTCTATCTAAATAGGAGATGCATTGATACCTTGCTGAGATGTACTTGCTTCAAGTATCTGTTTAGGTTAGGGTTTTCTGTTGTTTCTGCAGTCCAGCAATACAATACCGGGTAACAAAAACATCAGTTTCTGTGAAATTCTGCTGTGGTGCCCTGAAAGATTTGAACACATGTCTTTGGTACTGTTGAGAAGTACCAGTGACACAATCCTTTTTTGTTACATCTAGCTTTTTGGGCTTCAGTAGGTCAGCTTAGAGAAGACAGGGTTCTGGGGCACCAGCTGCTTCCAACTGAGGCAAACGTTTGTTAAGATCTTTCTAAAAGCAGAGCTTTACTTTTATGCCTTCCCAGTCTAACAACATTGGAAGGATGCTTGTAAATGTGACAGCTTGAACTAAAGGAAGAATGTCCAGGTGGAATTTCTTCATATTAAATCCATATGCATTCGTTCTATCTCCACTACTAGCTTTAGAGCAAATCATTTTTTATATTCACAGGATTTTTTATAGTTTCAAGAAAGGAAAAAGAGATGACACTGGTAATTACAGGCCTGTCTGTCTCGCTTCACTGCCTGGTAAAATTGTGGAGAAGATTATTCTGGGAGTTACTGAGAAATGCCTGAAAGACAATTCAGTCATTGGTCACAGCCAGCTCAGGTCCACGAGGGGAAAGTTTGATTTAATCGACTAAACGGCCAACCTTTGATATGAAATTGCAAACCTAGTTGACCATGGTAAGCCAGTAGACGTTACCTTTTTGGATTTCTGCAAATATTTCAATATTGTTTCTCACAGTGTGCTCCTGGACAGCTACACAAAAGCAATGTGATGGGTGAACAGCTGGCTGGTGGGTTGGGCTCAAAAGGTTGTAGTAGATGGGATTACATCAGTCTGGCAGCTGGCCACTAGTGGGCTTCCATCAGGGCCCCATTTTAGGGCCAGTTCTCTTTAACGGTTTAATAAAATACTTGGATGCAGGACTTGAAGGTGTACTGGTTAAGACTCAGCAACACGAAATTGAGAGGAGCTCTTGACTCCCTTCAGGATAAAGTGGCCTTGCAGGGAGATCTGGTCAAATGGAAGTGCTGAGCAATCACCGACTACGTGCAGTTGAACAGGAACAAGTGCCACAGTCTATCCCTGGGATAGGGCAACCCTGCCTGTGTGTACAGACTGGGGGCTGAGGGGCTGCAGGGCATCATGGAGAGGGATCTGGCAGTTTGGCTGATGGCAGATTTAATCTGAGTCAGCAGTATAGCCTGGCAGCCCAGAGGGCCAACGGTACCCTGGGGTGCACCAGGCCCAGCAGTCAACGTACAAGGGAGGGGACTGTCCCTTGGTGTGTCCAGCCCAGAGCAGAGGAGCTGAGGGGAGGCCTGATGGCGGCTGCAGCTCCTCACAGGGAGCGGAGGGGCAGCGCTGAGCTCTGCTCTGCGTGACAGCGACAGGGCCCGAGGGAACGGCATGGAGCTGCGTCAGGGGAGGGCAGGGGTCAGGGAAAGGGGCTGCACCACAGGGCGGTGGGTGTGGAATGGGATGCAGGGGGCTGTGGGCACGGCCACCAGTGATGGAGCTCAAGGAGTCAAATCCTCAGAGACAGGATTTGACCTTTGGAAGGCGCTGTGTGGAGCCCGGAGTTGGACTTGGTGGTTCTTATGGGCACGTTCCAACTCGGGATGTTAATCTGTTTGATTTGACAGTTTTATCACTTCTTCTACAGTCCCTGTTGTGGCCAGAAGATGGCACTTATGTACACGCTAAGATGGAGTTAAAGCATCTGGTTTTGTTTTGACAGTGCGTTTAGCTGGAATCTGTTGTTGTTGGGTTGGGTTTGTTTTGGTTTTGTTTTAGTTTTGTGTTGCTCTTGTTATTTTTTTAATATAGTTATAGATTTTGGTACTTCATCTGCGTGGACTTATGTCTGACCTTACGCATGAGGTCTGACATTTACTTACGCTGTCGACATTTACATAATTGTATTCATTTATAAATGATTACACACAGACCACACACAGGATTGAGGCTTAATGGGTACATCTGTGTACGTGGCCACAGCACTGCATACTATCTGCGCAGAGAACATGTTCACAAGTATTGTTGCTCACTCTTTTCAGTCAATGTTCTAGGCAAATGATAACTCACAGCATAAAAGATGACTTTGATCGTGTAGCACATGAGGAACACAGATTAAGAACAAAGTCCAGGAACTTGTTACTTCACTTGAAAACTTCTTATTTCCTTACTCAGTAATAAGGATCTGATTTACCATTGAATTCAGAAAGCAGCCATCAAGCAAATCTTGCTTTTCATTCTTATTGTTATTTAAGAAGAATTTAGAACAGCCTAAGAACAGTTCATAGCATTTTTTTTTTCTTCTAGTTGAGTTTTTATGCTGCATGTTAGGGCATGGTCTAAAAAATGATTCTTCAAAATAACTTTATTACTTTTTTTTTATTTATTTATTTCTGCTTTTTCTTCTTCTCCAAATTAATATTTTAATATCACTAGTGGGACTAAGTTTTCCCGTTCTCCACTATAACTACTTTCTCATGTCTGTTTGTGATGAGCTATTCCAGCATGATTCTTTTATCCCAGTGTAACTTTGTCAGGCATCAGTGGTATTACTCTAAACTAGACTTGTTAACGCAGCTCTTCTGGGTAGCCAAGTTCAAAGGGAACACTGAATTTGCACATAGGAAATGGACCAGAGAAGGAGAAGGATATAAAGTTGTCATAACCCATCTAAGCAGCTTCCCAGGGCTGTCAGCATATTTTTGTGAGGATCATGGGACCCAGCTAAATCAGTGCAGATATCAGAGTGGCTTGTCTCTCCTGCTCTACATGGTGCAGTGGACTCCTGCCTGTGGCAGTCTCACAGGGTTGTGATCCACCTCCCCATATCCTTGCTCTTTGAATAAACTTTTTATCAGGGTCTGCCAAGGGCTCACTGATGTCAGTTCACACCAACACCAATTCTTACACACCCTTCATGACCTACTGTCCCTATCACCTGCTGTCTGCCATAGCCTTCTTCTCCCTGACAATTTTATCACTGATTTATTTTTAGAATTCACTTTCATACCTTTTGCTTTGTTCTGTGTGAAAGTAATAAGCATTGTAGCGGAGAGCGATGATTTGCCTCCAAGCTTTCCCAGTCCATGAATAATAGCTAAACAACTCAGGAGAACCCATATTTTGCATATATATTGCACCACAGCCACTAACAGCTAGCTTGTTTTCTGTGACGTGCAGAAAGATTATTTCAGAAGATGGATTATTGTCTGGCTATAGGGGTAGTTTTTGTGATTCAATACCAAATTAAGCCATGTGGAACCCCAGCCCAATCTTGGAAGAGCCACATCCAAGTACTAAGTCCCCAAGCAATTGAAGGGGCTCCTGAGCCTTAGGAAATTTGAAGACTGTAATCAACAGACTGGAAAAGGAAAGCAGTTGAAAAACATGTCTGTTGTCAGCTGTATGCCAATGTCAAATACTTGACCACTGGCAGGAGATAAAAGATCGTGAGCTGAAAAAGCAGGAAGAAGTGTAAGAAGCACTATGGGTGGGCTGGTTGGCTGTGTCCAAACCAGCTTCTGGGAGGTTGCAATGCAAGTGCTGCAGTCATGGTTCACTGATGATCCCAAGCAAGGTCTTAGCTGGAATCAGGCACAATAGTAATCCATGTGGCATGCTTTCTTTTATTGTTTTGTGTGTGTGTGTGTGTGTGTGTCTGTGTGTCTGTGTGGAAATCAGGTCTCAGCACTTTGACTGGATGGGTGTAACTGTTTGGCAGCGAGATATAAGCTTCTACTGGTGTTTTGTTCTGTCCAACTGCACATGTCATAAGCTTCAAGCAGTCCTTGGCAGTGTTAGTGTACCTGCTACTAAATTCATGTGTAATAAGTGCCTTCAGTGACCAGGAACGGTCACAGGCGTAGCTCAACTGTTACTTCATTTGCAAAACTAACGTTTTTTTGGCAAAATAGAAATAGTCATTTCAACTACACATAGTTATCCAAAAGAACACTGCCAAAATAAATGTTATTCTATGTGTGTGTGTGTGAGACTCTTCCACTAAATGGAGAGAAAAAAATTACATGATGGGAATGTGCTTTGACGTGCTGCTCTGAAAAACTCCGGTACTACAAGGAAGTGGCTGCTATAGCAGCAGGCATTTTATGTAATGGAGGTGTGGAGGTTAGGGTTCTCTGGCATCCAGAAGACCTCGTGTCTTTTTGTAGCCATGCTACAGAGTCCTCGAGTTATTAGTCAGCCTCTTGGTCCTGGCAGTCCCTGCATAAAATATAGATGATGAACAGCTCCCCTCAGGTAAATTAATTACTCACTCTAACTATTTTAAAGGGGTCATCATTTGTGAAGTAAAGGACTGTATGCACTCCATTGCAAAATAATTAAATATGAAGCATCAGTGCATACCAATACGTGAGATGTATTTACATTTCACTGAATAGAGCTTAAAAGCAGCTGCTGAATTAACTGAAATTAAGTCTATTGAAATAGCAATATACTGTTGAGATGAATTTTTCAGCTAATTGCATAGCCTCCTACAAAACATACGTAGACTCCTTAACACACAAATCATGTTGTGAGCATGTGAAGTTAGCACTCATGCAGAGTGTTAGTCAATTGAATCTGCTGATGGAAACCCTTTACTTTTCTGCAGAAAAGTAGTAGAATGGTGTCAGTGTAACTTTCGTCCAGATGGCCGTGTGATGTGATGTTTCTGTGCCCAGAGAAGCATGACAGATATCCAAGGCAAGGACCCTTTTTACATTTCCCAGTGCCACCTTCCCAGATAGATTCCTGCAGTTTGGAAGGTATAATCTTGTCTCCCGAGACATTCAGACTCTTCTGAGAATAAGACCTATCAATAGTTGAGCAGTGTCCTATTAATTTCACAAGCACCATCAAGAAGGCCATGATGTGAACAGATGTCTGCTAGCTGCCAACCAGCACGACTCCTGGATAGTCTATTGGTATTCCTGAGTGGCCAACATGTACAGAACAGGCCTGCTTTATTACATAACTGTGATCTGGGAAGTGAAGATTAAGCAGTCGATTTATTCTTCCTTGAGACATCCAGATCCCTACAGTTTCTGTTTGTAGGAATACACATCCATCATGAAAGCAGTGAGTGTAAAGCAGAGAAGCAGGCCTCTCTTTGCTTTCTTACAGATGGCAGAAGTAGCAAAAGGAGGGAAGACAGCAGGGCAGCTTATAGAAAAACTGCTGCTGGTTTTCAAGCCCCGAGTTTTCCTACATCACAGGGAAACTAAGTCACTTGAGTTTTTCAGGATTTTTATGTTTTAATTTCCCATTAAAAATTTAATTTTCCCATTAAAAAAGCAATATTTCTCCTACAGTCTCGTTGTGTATATGTATATTTTGCTTTCTGAGAAGTTGCTGTAGGTACATAGTCTGGCAATACTTTATTTTCTGTACTCACTCTGCTGTTGCTAGGAGATAAAATACTAATAGTAACTGACCCTTTGTTTGGATGGTATTAGTATGCAGGAATTAGTGCCATTCAAAGCTGGTAATGTGACCATTCACATTACCAGCCTGCTCACCCAGGTCTTGCCTCTGAGATACGTGGTGTGTGATTTGGTATAGAGAAGTAGCATGTAAACACGAGTACTGATCAGAATAGGACATAAATTCTGTAGAATTGCCCTTTTACTGTAAGCTTAAAAATGCTCAGAGATGGAAAATAAGTACATGGCCTAGGATCTATATGGCATCTCACTGTCTGCAGCTGGAAGTTGAAAGGGCATCTCAGAAATATCTTTGGGATAGCACATGACCACTTCAAACCCTTGTGACACCAAACACTTGTGGCTTGCAAGGAAGAAAGATTAAAGTGTCTCTCCACCCTTCAGGTGGTAGGGCAGTCCTCAGCATGGACTTTCAGAGGCAGAAACAGCACTTAGGCCGTTGATCCTCAATGACTGTCAGTGGCAGTTTAGTACATAATATCTATATCTGTCTTTGAAAAGTCTCTTCTATGTGAGAGGGATTGGGAGATTGTTTCTGTTTTTCACTTTTCTCGGAACAGTGTTGGCCTATATCACATTGGAAGACACCACTGGGTCTGCTGCACTCCCTTCCAGCATGGCCAGGTTGAGATAGGGCCTTGGGCAGGAGATTGGGAATGGATAGATTTTAAGGTCCATTCCAATTCAAGTTATTCTGTGATTCTATGCTTGCACAGGTCTTCAAAGCATTTAGCCTGTATGTTCAAGTGAGCTTTGGCTTGTGGCTCCTTTAGTTTCAGACAGCTGCTCCTTGATACACACTCATAAATCATACCAGCCCCTGAAAAAGCAGGTCTGGAACCTGTGGGTAAAAGAGAGAGGCTGTGAGACATTTGAACATGTACAATGTTTGAGAAATGGACCAGAAACAAAGAAAAGCTTCTGAGAAAGATTGGACTGGAAGAGGTTGTCCAGTGGGGTGGCGGTGGAGCTACCATCCCTGGAAGCGTTCATGAGCGTGTGGATGTGGTACTGAAGGACATATTTAGTAGACATGATGGTAGTGGGCTGGTGGTTGAACTAGATGACTAGTGGACTTTTCCAGCCTTAATGACGTTTTCTATGATTCTGTGATACTCTCTGTGTCTTTAAGGGTGCTATATGTATTCTATAGTGTAACTAAGGGGCATTCTTAAAATATTATGTAAATTGAATAACTTATTACAGATCACTGCATTACTTTCTGTTGACATACCAGTAAGCGGATCAGTAAGTAGAAGCATAGTATGTAAAATATGTTATCCTAAAGTTAAACAAGAATAAATCGATAACTTCTGTCTTTTAACTTTAATATCTTTGCAAAAACTCTACTGATAAGTTAATTGCAGTCACACTGCCTTCATCAGCGTGGTTCTTGTCTTGTATGAAGGCGTGCATGTCCTGCTGGCTGCACTGTTTCTGTTACAAGGTGGGATGCCATTGGTCTTCATATTGGTACATCAGTAGGGCTGCTTCTAGAAATGAGCTTTTGCAAGAACTGACTCGTTCTGAATATTATGCTTTAAATATATTTGTGCATGACTTTGATCCACGTAAAACTACCTTATTTATTTCAAGAGGAAGATTATTTTTTTCTTATTTTGTTTTTGTCTTATTTCTTATCCTATATTACCGTATTTTAGCAAACAGGCTCTCCACAAAAGGAACACTTTTATTATATCATAGTTGTAAGTGATTCAGAGTTCTGCAATGCACTTAATAACTAGGTTTTTCATTATAATCTTCCTGCTGTATAATCTTCACTGTCAGCAAGCTGATTAGGTTTTCATGCTCACTTTGACTGTTTGGCATTGAAAACACTGTTTTCAATGAGAGGCTTGCAGGTTTATTGGCATCAGAAACAAGTGGTAAGAAATATGTCTGGGCACTCAACACTTAGTTTTCCTGCTTCATCTCGGATCCCTTTAAGTGTCAAAAAGCAGCTTAGGGTGCCTCAGTCTTGCAACTGAACATTCCTACAAAATCAAGTTGTGATAATCTCAGTTCTGAAGGGTTAGGAGTTTCACACAATATATTGCAGGTTTGGAAAAGGCCTACCATGGGGAAAAAAAAAAAAAAAAAGAAAAAAGGATGTGTTCTATGTTAGATGCAACCATCCATAGTTAGTTTTTTGGTAAATCATTTATCAGGTAACTGCACATGAAACTAATGCTTTGTCATGCTCAGATGGGCTGTACTTCACAAGTCACTGCATCTCAGGAAATGTGAGATTTCACTTCCTTGACCAAGAGGGGGAGCAGATAAACCAGCTAATTTGCCAAGCTTCTTCTGATGCCATACAAAATACATGTAAGTAAAAAGTAGAGAAGCACGAGGTCTTTGGAGGTTATAGTTCTTATTTCCTGTAAGATGGATATCACGGATTGCAAGGAAGAGGAAGCACTGTCACTTTTCTAACATTTTAAACCAAATTCCACACACACTAAGGAGCTCAGATGTGGAGATCATTCATTTCTGGATTTTTACTGTGTACCTAATCACTATGCATTTAAATCTGTCAATAATTGCCTAAACACAGCTTTGTCCTATTTGTCCCTTCCATATCTTATGTCTAATGAGATGCTTCTAAGCATGCTTAGCTCTCCCTTTAAATTTCCTACTGACAATCCTGTGACTAGTCCTTCAGTCATCTTCTCTGATAAGTGATCCTGGGTTTGTGAGAAGATAAAGTACTCTACTGCATGAATGAATATAGCTGGGAAAAAAAACTCCAAGCAAGCCAGTGAAAGCCAATCAAACTGTACCAGTTCATTGAGTGAAAGATAGCATCTCTCCCTACAAACAGTGCCTTCCTTTACCTTTCTACTGACACTCTCCCAGCAGCATAGCTTCTAATTGTAATGGCAGAGCTTCCTCTTGCTTCTTCCCAGAAAATCTTGTTCATTAAATTCCAATTTGTGGATTGTAACCCCAGATGGGCTACTGCGATGCTCTAACCCACCTTCCTGTTTGACGCACGGCATCAGGCTTCTTCCTGTTCAAAACAGAAAGTCCTTTAGGAGAAACATCTGATTATGATTTTAAAAATTCCGAAGAAAGAGAACTTGCTGTAATGCTGCACTAGCTAGCTGTGGTGGTTAATTACCCTCACTGTTAAAAACGTGCATCTTACTTCATAGCTTGAATTTGTCTAGATTCAGCTCCTAACCACTGGATCTCATAGTTTTGTCAGTGAGTGTGCATTCTTCCTGGAAACAGAGACTACGAGCAATCACTGTCTCCCTTAGCAGGCTTAAAAGGACTTAGTCCTTCCACTGAGAAGTGCACTGCAAGTGTTCAGGTCTTTAGTCATTCTCACAGCTCTTCTCAGAATTTTCTCCACATTATCCACTTAATCTTGAATTGTAGAGAGCAGAACCAGATGCAGTTTTCCAGATGGAGTTACGTGAGTGCAGCATATTCTGATAATTTAACGGTTTTTTTTTCTTTACTCCTACTTATTTTTGTGAATGCAAATATGGACCACACTTTAAATGGGCCAAGAATTTGTTTTTATTCGTCAGAAGTATCTACCCAGTGCTTGAGTCATCTTATCTCCTGGTTTCGTTCAAGTTAAGAGCAAGCAGGAAGAAGCATGGTCTGAATGACACCAAGGTTTTCATGTGTAATTCCTCTTCTGTGCCAAAACAGCGTGAGATCCCTCCTCTGCGTGTCATTCCAAAAAATTGATGCCTTTTTTTTTTTATTAATGACACTATTCTTCTTGCTCATATTCCTATGATCTGTGAGATCTGAAGAAAACAGATGTCAGTTTGTGATGTTTGATAAACGGTCGATGCGACTTGGCTGTGACTACCCTAACTCATCTCAGGTCAGCATAATTTGCAGTCAGTCTTGTCTTTCCCTGATTTAGACGAAGACTTCTGAAGACAGAAAATGAAGGATAGATCTGCAGCTTCACAGCCACTTTTTTCAAGTTCTGTTAAAAAAGTACTAAAGCAACTGTGCCTAAATATGTATCTGGTATTTATAATACATAACAAATGTGTACATTTAGATCCTACTATTGAAGCATTTAGAGAGACTTAGAGAGACCTAGACCTTTTGGGCAGAGATGTTCAGTATTTGCCTAAACAATGAGGGCTCATAAAACAACACATATGAACTCTTTAATGAACTAAATTGTGGTTATTGGTTCACATTAGTGCTATCGTGTTTAAATTTAACTCAAAAAGTCTGAATACAATATCAAAAAGGAATGTATAGAAATGTTCCAGCAAGAGAGATTCATGCTGCTAGTTCTGGCCAGCTTTTCTGTGTGAAAAAGCAAATGTCTTGACTTATTTCTCGATTTTTCTCCATCTTTTATTTTTCACTCTTCTTTCCAAGATATTTTCTCATGCATTTAATTCAACACAAATGAATATTGAATTGAAGGTATTTGATTTGTGCTTTTTAAACATAGCTTGTCAAATGCAATGTAGCAATATATTTTGCTTTTAGATTAAAAAAAAGGAAGGAAAAAAAAAGGACACCCAAAGTTTTTCCTGGAGTGTATGAACAAAGAGGAACGGGGAACCATGCAATGAAAATGAGGCAAGCGTGAAGGCATGAAGGGCACAGCAATAACCATCCTACCTGCAGAAAGGAACATAAAGCCATATTGAGGAGATCAAAGATGCATCTGAATGATATAGTGCCATTTAAGCATGCAAGGAATGATTAGAAAAGGGAGGTGGCATGGATGAAAATTATGTAATGAGCAAGGAAGGACTAACAATGACAAATGAGAGCCATGTGAAACATGAATTGGTGGCATTAGCCCTACTTCCCATCAGGAGCCAGGCACTGAGCATCTTCATTGCTGGTTATGGTGGTCCCAACCTGACTGCTGGGCTCTGAACTGGAAGAAGAACAGGAGTAAAGAGGGCTGGTAATTCAGAGGAATTGGGGGGGAGAGGGGGAAAGGGGGAGAAGGAAAAAAACGAAAAAAAAATAAAGGGGGAAATTTGGAGAAATAAGAAAAGGAAAAAGACACTGAAGATGGATGTGTTGGAAAATGGTGAAATGTGATCCAAATGTTGGCAGTGAGTATGGAGGACCAGACCAGAAAACAAAGATTTGGAAGCCTGCAGCAGAAAAGAAAGAAGGGATGGGAAAGTCAAGAAATAAGGGTAAGGAAATAAAACAAGTTATGTATTAAAGAAAACGCAAGACTTTAAGGTAGATAAGACAAAGACACAGCAGAGCAAGGAGCATGTTAGGGGACACCGGGCAACAGGGAAGATGTGAGATTGGCAATGGGTGGACAGAAAAATGACAGAAAAATCAGCTGCTCTCAGAAAGAGATTAAAAAGAAAAAAAGAAAAAGACAATCTAAGCTTCATCTGCCACAATTACCAGAGACTCAGATATGTCTAAAATGGAGATCAAGTCAATGTTACTCTGTTGGGACCCTCTTACCAATAATGGACAGGATACTTTATTAGCACAACATTAATCACTTTTTCATCCACTCACACAGGCAGGACAGCAGTGCACGGGTGCATTAGGAGCATCCCATGTGCCCCAAGTATCCCAAGTAGCATACCCACGGGTTGGGGCTGTCCTTCCTTACACAAGTGTGGTTATGCTTGTCTGTGATGTGGGGAACAGCAACAACAAAACAAACAAAAACAAACAAACAAACAGCAGCAACAGTAGTGGAAATTGTTAACAGGAGTTGGACTCAATGATCCTCATGGGTCCCTTCCAGCTCAGCATATTCTATGATTCCGTACCAAGTGTTCATCAGCCAGGTGGATAAACGAGTGCTGATTCAAGGGAGAAAGTAGATTTGCTATAGAAACAGGTACAGAAATGAGTAACCTACTGAGTTTTGTAATAATCAACCTGATATCCTGACATTTACAAACTCATCTCTGAACGATGCTGTAATTGTGGAAATGCACAAACCCACAGCTGTTTTTTTCCTCTTATTTTTTCCCCTCCATTTCTCTAGAAAATCTACCTCTAAAACTGTAAGGACTTCACTGGGATCCAGTTGGAATTGGCATCCAGTTTCCCTTGAATTACTTGCAAGGATGTGTTCACTGGAACCTCTCTGCAGAAGACTTTGTGAATAACTTTCTATATTCAAAATGGTCATCCTATACATAATTGGGACTTAATTTGTAAACATTTCTGATGAGATCTGGTCTGATTTTGTTAAATGGGAGTGTTTGTATGAATAAAGATTATCCATGTAAACAAATGGCTGAGGCGAACACAGGTGCTCAGAACTAGACTAAATGCCCTACACAACACTAACTTAAGAAGCCAGAAAGCAGGGGGGAAGTATAAAGAGCTAACATGATTCATGTCTGTGATTTTTTGGACACCCATGAGGGACGGTGCAGCAACATCCAGTGAAAAAGGTTCATTCACCAGCATCATTTTTTGTCCCTTGTAGGGGGGTGTTGGATACCTTGTCCCAGAGCTTTGCATTTTTGTGTTCTTTTCCTGAAACATCATAATAGCTGATAGCTAGCACTTATGAGAAAACCGTGCAAGGGAAAAGCAATAACCTGCACATAAACTGCAGCAAGCACTCTGTGTACTTTCAAGGGCACTGTAGGGATTCGGCTGTGGGCTGAGACGTGAGTGGGACACGAGTAAGCCCTGGAAGGAGGAGTTTGCACAGAGTCCACAAACTTTCCTAAGGAAAACCGAAAGAACCAAGGCTAACAGAGAAAAGGTATATGCTGCAGGAAACTTTCAGATGATTTACAAAAGAATTAACCAGAACACCATGTATGAGCTACACTATCAAGAGGAAGTTTCTCATTAAATAAACACTGCCTGCATGCTATGTTTCTTTCCAGGCACTGCTTCCTGCGCCGATCCTGGGCCTGTGGATTTGCAACGACCCCTTCGGACCAGTGAAATGGCACGGCTGGGACTGGGGCTGCCCGAGGAATTTCCTCCTCTCCTCCTCCAAGCTCTATCTTGACAGCTGAGAGCAGCCAGAGCATTCCTGCCAGCACACCCCAAACGTGCACATCTGGAGAGTGTAAGCTCTGCTTTCCTTGTGAAACATCCTCAGCTCAGGAATTTACTTCTCCCAGCGGCCTAGCAGAGCCGAGGTCTACTGACCTTTGGGGCACGATGTAAGGCCCATCTGTTTGCTCAGAGTGTGCCTGAGGGTCTGGCAGTGAGGCTTATGGTTAACTTGTCCCCTGGGAGTCTGCAAGAACAGTGGCCAGCACGCTATGTATCTGTTGGTTTTTTTTTTTAAACAATCTCTATGCATGCAGGCTGTCTGCAAGTTAACATTCACAGGGAAAATAAACAAAATAATTTTTCTTCACAGGTATTTTATAGTAAATAGATTTATTGAAAGGACCCCCTCAGATTCTTTACATGGGACTAAGAGTGTGAACTCTCCTCCGCTGCTCTTCTTTGGTCCCAGAAAGAAAGCACATCACAGCCACTGCCATAACAACAAACTGGGATAGCATGTTCAGGATTAAATCAGCACTGAATCATAAAACAGAAAGCCCTAATTAAAACTTAAAAAACTTCAGAGTAAGAAAGAAATGCATTTCTTCCCTCTTGTTTTTTTTTTTTGTTTTTTTTTTTTTTTTAGTTAGTTAGTTAGTCCTTCTCTTAAGCATACAGAGGAAAATACTGTAAGCCTGGAATCCAGCTGGGTTTCCTGTTGACTGAAATACCTGTAGACTAAATGGAGAGTGCAAACAGGTACTGATTAACTCCTGGAGGCTTTTGTCATGGATATACAATCAGGGAGGAATCAGAAGATGTAAAAAACCTGTTAGAAAGTCCCAAGTACCATAGATCCAACCTAAAAGCTCTTGCAGAGCCTCTGACTCCGCATAGTCACCTGTTTCCACTCAAAATCAGACATTCTTCCAAGTTCACCTCCATTCATCTATGCTCAGTGCAGCCTTTTGTTTCCTGTGCAGTATTATCAGGTCTGTCCTTACATTGTTTCTGCTTCCATTGCCTCTACACCTGCTGCAGCCTTTCAGTGCTCAAAGAACTCTAGAGCAAGAATCAAAAGCAAGATTTTCTCCTTACTTGCATAAGCTGTCCTACTAAAACAGGAATCTCATAAATAAAGAAATTAGGAATTGATCTCATGCTTATTTTCATGTTTGCAGAGCAGTGTGCACCCCTTTTTTTTTGTGAGTTAAAAATAGACCCATACCCATTACATGCTATACCATAGCATTGTTAAAAGCTTCCCAATTTCTAACAAATGGGACTCCTAAGAGAGTTGCCATTTAGATAAAATCATACCAAAAGGATTCACAACTTACTTTTTCTTTATATAAACTAATATCACATTGGAAATATTTCAGGACTGTGTCAAGCCCTGAATGTATATCAGTGTATTTACCTTTGAAAAAACAAGCACTTCATAATTGGACCACCCAACTCTGAATTATTGCTGTATTTTCAAGAGTTTGAAACTGACAAACAGAGTGGTACAACTGCTGCGAGTTAACCATGACCTGCAGGTTATATTTGCAATAATCATGAAGTTTCTCTGTACAGGAAGACACTTGGAAAATTAATGTTTTCATGACGATGAATTTTCATTGCTTAGCACAAGACTATATTCATGCTAAACGTTTTTAAAGCTGACTAAATATGGAAGGTTATCCAAAGTCTAATTTACATGAACTATACTAAGATTTGTATTGGTAGCAGGTTTATGGTGCACTTTGTGTGACCAGCAGTTAGAATGGTGGCAGACTGAACTTGTTTTGCTTTTCCTTCACACACTGTGCCATCAGGGAGATGTGTCACTCCTTTTTTATCTTTCAGAGATGAAGTCTTGTGTGGTTCACAGGCTGCATACCTAATATATCCTGAGCCTATGGGAACCTGCACCTATTAGGAACCAAGAAATCCCATGCCGCAGCTGAAAAGCACTGAGTTGCTCTATGTAAAATCTTGGCTTTAACTCAGCTCATTTCAGCACCTCACTTAAAGGAAGAAGCACAGCAAAGTTGTTCTCTGTGCTTCCCTGCCTACATAAAGGCAGCTTGGTGACTTTGTCCATGGAGAAGGCAAAAGTAAATCATAGAATCACAGAATCATAGAATGTCTTGGGTTGGAAGGGACTTCAAGGATCATGAATCTCCAAGCCCCCTGCTACAGGCAGGGCCACCAACCTCCATATCTAATACTAGACCAGGCTCTCTATGGCCCCATCCAACCTGGCCTTGAACACCTCCAGGGACAGGGCATCCACAACCTCTCTGGGCAGCCTGTGCAGCACCTCATCACAAGCAAAAGCAAAACCTGCAACTTGGCTAGCAGAGACAGCAGCTGGAGCTGAGCACTTCAGATCCCATCCCTAAGCAGTTGCCTTCCCATAGCTCTTACATATAGAGTACATATGCGTAATTGTTCTGTGATAGTGTAATTTGTATTTTTACCACTTGTAAAACTCCGTTTTCCAACAGTTCATTCAGTCATACAACATTCTTTCAGGCTTAAACAAAACACAGAAATCTTAATTCAGAAGCGAGTCACTGGTTTGTTCACATTTCAGCAACTGATATAAACAAGGACTTGTTTGGAACTTGTCCGGCAAGAAAGCATTTAAATAGCTGACTTGCATCAACCCCAAAGCCTGCAGATTGCTGCAGGTGCAAGCACACTGCACTCACGGGCTGCTGGAGCTCAGCCTGCAGCAACGATGGAAAAATCACAAGTCCTAAATTACCCTCTGCAGTACTGGCATATTTTCTGACTTATTGCCAAGAAAAAGGGGAACAGATAAATACTACCTCATGGCTTGGGGGCATCGTGATTCTGAATTTTCATCATGGCAGGTTACTGACTCGAATGTTCCCTAGCATGGTCTTTGTCATGCACAATATAATTTGGACTAGCATCAGTACCTAGCTTAATTTCAGATACAAACTGACCCTCATCACACTGTCAGAGCATATGAGCAATGTGACACCATGAACTGACCCAGGCAAATCCTGGGTGGGCTTTGACAGCATTCATAATACTTTGCACCTTTTTCTGCAGGCCCTCCCTGCATGCAAAGGCACTGCAGTGCAAGACCCTCAAGCTAAATTTGGCCATACTTATTGTTAAATTTCACTTAAGTATGTGGAGTCCCAGGTTGCTATATTGACATTCCTGTATTTGACTGAGATATTTTTTCTCCACTATTATTGTAAAAATTGCCATGGTGAACTTCAGGAGAAATTCTGTATGACAAGATATACTCATTCCAGAGATTTACAAAAGTCTGATTTCCTTATTCTTTACATGTCATCCATCACTGATATGAAAAGGCTTTTGAAAACAAAATGTACTTCAGATAGGCATAATTATACTATACTCTTGTGTTCTCTCATATGTAAATGAAGCTTAAATTCAATGTGCTACATTTTAACACCATGCACCACAAGAAGGGTTTCACAGCAGTTTAGTTTAAATTAAAACATGGAGTTTCTTAATTAATGGAATAGGAGAAAGACTAACAACATCAACACAGTGACCTCCTGCTGTTTCCTTTGATATCAAATTCAATTTATTTGATGATGCCTCCAAGTCATTGCACACTCTTGATTTTTGTATCAGCTGCACAGAGCTTTGTTATAGAAGCTGCAAGGCAAAGAGCAAGCTGAAGACTTCGGTGGGAGCATGGGAAAACTGGAGCTTTTGGTGCTCAGAGAAGCAGTGTGAGATAAACCCATTGCTAACATATTTCTGTGAAAGTCAGCAAATAGTTTCAGTGCTCCCTGTTTACTTATTCAGATGCTTTTCCATATGTATATGCGAAATATTTCTGAAGACAAACATTGCTCGATATTTTTCAAGCACAAACTTAAACTTAGGAAAGCTTAGCTATGAAAGCCTCCTTCCTGATCCTTGAAAGGTGAAGCACGTTCATTCTCTATGGTTAGAAGACCCCATGAATGCAGCAACACCCCTGAACATTAGCCAGTATCTGCAGCATTTGTCTGCAGGTACAGAAGTCACAATGTTATTAGATGATCCTGAACTCTGTTACGCTGAAGGAGCTGTGTCCTGAAGTGTAACAGGCACCCTTGCTGGACTGAGTGCATTATCTCACGTCTTCAAACTAAAAGAGGAGAGATTTAGATTGGATATAAGGAAGAAGTTTTTTACCATAAGGATGGTAAGGCAGTGGAACAGGTTGCCCAGAGAAGCGGTGGATGCCCCATCCTCAGAGACACTCGATGTCAGGCTGGACGGGGCTTTGAGCACCTGATGGAACTGTGGGTGTCCCTGTTCACTGCAGGGGAGTTTGTCCAGGTGGCCTTTAAGGGTTCCTTTCTAGCTCAAACAATTCCATGATTGTGTAATTCCATTACTGCAGAGGTGGCAGTGTGCAGAGAAGGGCCTCGTCGGTCTGAACTTGGGCTGGGATTTAAATACTGCAAAAAACATGGCTCATAAATCCTTCAAGAACAAACGTTAATACATTAACTCCTCAAAAAATATAATAAAACAAGTTGTTTTAAATTAATATCCCTGTAATATCTGAAACCCAAATATTAGAAATGCACATACTCGTCCAAAAAAACCACCCAAACCCCAAAGTGCTATTTTAAAGCATAGAAAAATACTGAGGAGACAATGAGCAATAACAACATAACGTTTTTAACATAAGTTATTAGTGCCAAGTCAGTGTTTCTCCCACAGTCTGGCTGAAATCAGCATTCAATCATTGGCTTCCAAATGTCTGCTGATGGTAAATGGAGCTGTCCTGCTTTTAACTTGACCAGAACAGAATTTACATGTTGCTCTTGTGCAGCAAACTGGTGAGTCTACCTGCTTCTTCGTTTACCACCACGATGCTGAGCAGAGCTGCAATTTCTTCATTCCTTTGCTCAAGGACTTCAGATCTCTTCAGAAAGACAAGTGAGAGTAATTAATATGGCTCGCACATGCAGGTGAGGCATAAGGAGAACTCAAGCACCCCTGGTGACAGCCCCATGCTTTGGGGAGAAATGCTTGGCAGGCTGCCACCAGCAGCTGCTCCAGGAGAGGCATCACAAGGTGAGGCAACCTTCAGGGTCACAATATTCCCCTTGCAGGGCCATGTTTTGCTTCTGTATTGCATTTTCCAGCCCTGTCTCTGCCACATCCTCTCCTGGAATAGCAGCAGAGCGTGGGAGCTCAGCCTCAGTGCTAAGCCCCATGAAGGAGGCACCTCTTGGCCCTGGGGTCAGGCACAGGGGCCTGTGAGGGGCTGAAGAATTCCCTCTGATAACACGCATTACTACAATATTTTCAAGTGATGCAGACAACCAAGGACAATACCACCAGGGTAATTCCAAATTTCTGTGTTTTCATGGATTTAAATCAATTTTTAATTATTTTCAGCAGCTTGTTATTACAGCTTTTGCAACCCAAAGGCAGACTGCTGCCTTTAATTCATTAGTAATTTCAGCAGTTAATCAGAAAAATGTCATTACCTAGAAGGACTACAGCTCAAAATAAAGCACGCTGGAGTTAAATTTAAATTAAAGCGTGGATAGAAATGAATGCAGCCTTTGATCCCCGTTCCATCCAGACTGCAACCTGATGGGCACAGCTGGACAGGAGAGAAGCAATGAGGAAAGTGCAGTCTCGCCTCTTTCAAAGGGCATTGACAACTCATTAAGCCCCCAAGCTGAGCAAATTAAAAAAAAAAAGTAGTCACTGTGTTGCTTCAGAGCTCTTCTAATGCCTTCTGCAATGGGCACTTCTTACCAGTTTTATTTTTAAGAGAGGCTGATTTTCAAGGTTTTGGCTGAAAAACATGTGCCGTTAACATCTGTTTAAACTTCACAGTGGCCAAACCTGCATTTCTGTTAGCTGAGTGGGAGCCGTGAGCCCAAAGGCATATACTTCTATCTATCCGTCTGCCTGTGTTCCTTCAGACAGACCCAGCACTCTGCTTGTGCCTGGTCCCACAGAATAAAGATAACCCTGGGTAGCACCTGCAGGGCAGCAGGCAACAAGGTGACAGTGCATTTAGCACAGTCAGTCCCTGACAACCCTCCCCATGCCACGAGGAACACTGGCAGTGCTTTGTGTCCCTTTCTGTGCGTCCTGAGGCCAGGACAGGGCAGCTCAGGAGCCAGGCCATAAACAGTGTAGTTCTGAACAGTATAAGCCGCTCTTGCTGTTCATCTAAGCCACTCGATGGTCTCCTGCTTCTCATGCCCTCCTTACCTTGTGAATCCTCCTGCCGAAGACACCCTGCTGCTGTTTCAACAGGGTTGTGCTTTTCCTCTGTGCTCAGGTGCAGCCAGAGGGTTCTGATCAATGGCTCCATGTCCAGATGGAGGCTGGTCTTAAGTGGTGCCTCAAAGCAGTCAGTCTTGGGCCCAGTGTTCTTCACTATCTTTATCAACAACAAAGGCAGTACAATTGAGTTCACCCTCAGCAAGTTTGCTGATGACACCAAGCTGAGTACTGCAGTTGATACAATAGAAGAGAGGGATGCCATCCAGAGGTACCTGGACAGGTAGGAGTAGGAGTAGGCACAAGAGAACCTAATGAAATACAACAAGGCCAAATGCAAAATGCTGCACTTAGATTGGAGCAACACAGATATGTGTACAGACTGGGAAAAGAAAGAACTTACTGAGAGACATAAAGACTCAGGCTCTGTGATGAACAAAAAGCTGGACATAAGCCAGCAGTGTCTGCCTGCTGCTTCAAAGGCCAACAGTAGTCTGGCCTGCATCTGAAGAAGGGTGAGCAGGGAGAGGAAGGGAATTGTGTCCCCCTGCTCTGCCCTTGTGAGGCCCTATCTGGAGTGCTGTGTCCAGGCCTGGGGCCCCCAGCTCAGGAAAGATGTTGGAGCAGGGTTCAGAGGAGGGCATGAAGATGTTCAGAGGGCTGGAGCATCTCTCCTGTGGAGACAGGCTGAGAGAGCTGGGCTTTTTCAGATTGGAGAAGAGAAGGCTCCTGGGAAACATCACTGCAGCCTTATAGTACTTAAAGAGAGCTTCTAAACAGGAGGAAGATGGACTTTTTACATAGCGACAGGACAAGGGCAAATGGTTTTAAACTAGAAGAGGAATAATGTAGATGTGATATAAGGGGGATATTCTTTCCTCAGAGAGCAGTGAGGCGGTGGCACAGCTGCCCAGAGAAGCTGTGGTGCCCCATCCCTGGAGGCTCTCAAGGCCAGGTTGGATGGGGCCCTGGGCAGCCTGAGCTGGTGGGGGCAGCCCTGCCCACGGCAGGGGTTAGGGCCGGGTGGGCTTTGAGGTCCCTTCGAGCCCAAACCATTCTGTGATTCTGTGGTTTCCAGCACCTTCTGGGGTGGCCATTGTTCCCATTGCCTTGTTTCAGTTGACTACACAGGGAATACACTCAGGAATTCTTGAACTGTCTGTTCAAAACATATAATAGATTCCTTACTATATAGCAAATATATTTGCAAAGCCTCTTAACATAGTTATATCTTTAAATAATGATATAATAATCATTCCTCAACTGGAAAGCTGTGTGGCTGTGCGCTGCTCCCAGTGGCGGTGTGTAGCTGGCTACCGGCTTCCCACAGTGGAACCACACTGCTGCAGCCACAGGGAATACACATTGGAGGCTTCTGTACAAGGAAGGATGGCAGAAGCACCACAGAGGCAGTGGGTCTGCTGCCCTCATTCTGCTTCCCTACTGCCTAAGGGCTGAGATCCTGTTCAGATTGGGAAGGCTGGATGAACAGGAGAGCCTTCAAACTGTAATTCACTGCTGTTGGGAAGGTAAAATTGTCGTGTTTCTCAGCTCTGCCTTAAATGAGGAAGTTTTACCAGCACCGCGATGTCAGTGAAAGCTGGTGTGAAAGCAGCGCACGGCTCATCAGCACCTGTGCCAGCCGCAATCCTATTAGCGGTGCAGCGGAAGGGACTGGAGAGCTGCAGCTCCGCATTAAGAGCGGCGCTGAGGCAGAAGCGTGGTGTAAAATTGCTTTGACATTTTTTAACGAGGAAGAGAAGAGCTTAAGAACAGGAGGCATAGCGTGCACCAGCAGCCCTCTAGCGGGAAAGCAGCAAAGCTTTGGTTTCGGTCAGCACAGCTGCGTGTGTTCCGGAGGCTCTACTAATGGGGCTCACGCAGGCTCAAGGAGAAAAGGGGTCCTTGGTTACTTTCTTATACCACTGAATCGTAGAATCGTTAAGGTCGGAAAAGACCTCTAACCGCCAACCCGACTCCACCATGCCCGCTAGCTATGTCAATAGTAGCATAAAAACTCTGTGAGACGTGGGTTATTCCAATGAATTAGCGGCTTTATCAGAGCACCCTGACTAGCGGCGAGCCCCAGCCGGGAGGCTCCTTTCAGCATGCATCGCCGTCCGGCTCGCCTGGGGCTGCGGACACCCCACTGCAGCGCCCGGCGGGGTCAGCACGCCTGCTGGATTCAATTACCGCGGGCTCGAGCCGAGCCCTGGCCCCCGCCCCCGCCCCCTCCTCCTCCTCCCGCTCGCAGCGCGGCGCTCCCGGCGGCAGCGTGAGGAGAAGCGGGGTGGAGAGGAGGCGGCGCCGGCTCCGACGAGGGGCGGCAGCCCGGGCCCCCCGCCGCCAGCACCGCTCCGCCCCTCGCCGCCGGCGCTCTCCGCCGAGCAACTTTCCGCCCTGCGGCCGCTCGCCCCGTTCGAGCGGGGCGAGGCGCGGGGAAGGAGCGGCGCCGGGGTCGGGCATGCCGGCGGCGGCGGGCGACGGGCTCCTGAGCGAGCCGCCGGGGGTGGCGGGCAGCGGCGGCGAGGCGCGGCGGGCGGCGGCGGGCGCCGAGGGGAGCTTCCTGGCCGCCTGGCTGAGCGCGGCGGCGGCGGCCCCGCGGGAGAGGCTCCGCGATTTCCAGCACACCAAGCGCGTCGGCAACTACCTGATCGGCAGGAAGCTGGGAGAGGGCTCCTTCGCCAAGGTCCGCGAGGGGCTGCATGTGCTCACCGGAGAGAAGGTATCGGGACGGGAAGGACCGGCCGGGGCGGGAGGGCGGCCGCTCGGTGGCGCCCCGGGGGTTGTGGGAGTCCCGGCGGTACAGGGAGCGGTCCCGGGCTGGGGCTGCGCGACCTGCGCCTTGCGGGGGTACTCGCCTGTGTCCCCCTTTGCGAGGTTTGTGCTTGTGAGAAAGCGCTGTTTGAAACAGCACGATACACAGTGTCCTACCGCCGACCAGCGACGTGTGAGCGGTGTGTTTTTGGTGGCACGGCACATAGACTTCTACCACTGATCGGTGACAGAGTGCAGACACTCATCGCTCATTGAAATGACAGGAGGTGCTGCGTGTGTCTTTGGCGGTGTTACCGTTCGGTGAGCAGAAGTTGCTGATAGTGCTGCACATCACAAGGTGCCCTCACGTGTGTTGTGTTGTTTCGTCTAGTAAAGAAAATGCACCGAGGAGCTCTGCTTCTCGTCTCCTATCTGCAGTCCTGTAGTGGAGTGTTCCACCCATCAGTCAGGCTCTGTCACGACGAGATGAAGAGCAGCGGGCGCTTGGCTGTGCATTGAGCACGGCATGGCATGCTGGAGAGCCCTGCTGCAGGGCTGTCCCGCTCGCGTTGAAGCTGGCGGGCAGAGCGCTGTTTAACACTGGGCACCCCGCTGCTGCCGAGTGAGCTGAGAACAGCAGAATCTCCTCTGGCTCCAGCAGCGCTGCACGTACGCTATTGTTAGGGTTGCATCTCTGTAGGGTCCATGCAGTTCTAGGCTTGTTTCTTTTTTTTTTTTTTTTTTCCTTCTTCCAATAAGTTTGTCACAGAGTGAAATTTTGAGTAGAGCTCTGAATTTCCTCATGACAGAAATGATTGCTATCATATCGGAATGCAAAAAAGATTTTTTTTGTTGTTCTTCTGTTACCAAGCGTGTGCTTCTCCTTGGTAACAGATACATCCAATGATCCTTCTGTTGATAAAAGGCACATGCACACACACGTCCTTCCCACCTCCACTTTTTGGGTTGCTACATTTATCTCTGTCTGTGAAGAGGCAAAAATAAAAAGCCCAGCCACACGCCCCTCTATCTCAGCTGCCAGGGCTCTTGCTTTATTTATTTATTTTTTTTCCCCCAGTGTCTTGAATAAGACATGTTATGACAAAGTGACAAGCAGAAGCTCTAGGAGAATCTAGAGGAATGGGCTGCCCAGAGAGGTGGAGTGGTCACTGTCCCTGGAGGTGTTCAAGAGCCATGTGGATGTGGCACTGAGGGATGTGGACAGTTGGTGGGGATGGGTGACAGTTGGACTGGGTGATCTTTGAGGTCTTTTCCAATCTTAATGATTCTGTGATCTCCCTTCCTTCCTGCTGAGCCTTGGTGTCCCTATTTGTGGCCATCTGTGGCAGTCTCTGAGTGCTGTCTGACCTTATCTTCTGTCATAGGATCAAATCAGGCTCTTGCTGTTGACTTCAGTGGGTGAAAGATCAGTTGCATAGTTTTAAACTCACTAATTAAGGGTCCATCCTACCAGAATATCCACCTATTTCGTTTCAGGTATTTATGGATAAGCAATCTGAGTTAGTGGATGGAGATAAGGGCGCTTAATGACTTTCTTCAGGTGAGGTCCTATCTCAGTGCGGTTCCTCTCTCTGACTGGAGGGGGAATGCTTTCCATCCCACACATGGTCTCACCTGAGGATCTCGCCCCATCCAGGGAGCTGGTGGACATTCAGCTCTTCAGGGCATGTTCCTCAGCCATGCTCTTGTGTGGCCTCCAGCCAGAGGAGGCTGAGGCGTGCTCAAACTGGATCTGCCTCACAGCTGCTGGTAGCTCTGCCTACACTGAACCCACCACAGGCGACTGAGCTCTGGCTGTAACATGAGGAAGAGAAGGAAAACATCTGCTTCCTTGGACTCCTTTCCCTGGGAGTGTGTTCGGGAGGAGGCTGAGGCTGGCAAGTGTGGAAACTGAATGAGGAGAGAAGGAAAGAGGCAGCATGCGTGCCAGGATTGGCAACACTGAGGGACAGAAGGAGGTTCTGTGGGAAGAGGACATTTTTATAGAATCATTTGAATTGGTAAGGACCCTTAAAGTCCATCTGGCCCAACACCTGCAATGAGCAGGGACACCCACAGCTCCATCAGGTGCTCAGAGTCCCATCCAGCCTGGCATTGAGTGTCTCCACAGGTGGGGGGCATCCACCACCTCTCTGGGCAACCTGTTCCACTGCCTCGCCACCCTTACTGTAAAAAAACTTCTTCCTTATATCCAATCTAAATCTCCTCTTTTTTAGTTTGAACATGTTCTTCCATGAGAAATGTTATTGCCGTGGCAAAGTCCTTCCACAAGAGCAAGCCAAGTGCTGGAGAATTAGGAACCATTTGGTACTCCATTGTCAGAGCCCAGGTGAGCAGTGTTGGGCACAGACTTCCCAAGAACAGCTAACAGAGTCAGGTTGATGCTAACAGAGTTACCCAAGGCATGAGTAAGCAGCTGTGTGTGACAGCCACGCTTGGCCATCTCTCCGTGCCCACCTCCATCCCTCAACCCCAGGAGTGACATCGCACTCATCTGGAGTTTGAGGAGAGTGTTGCCCTGTAATGGAATGGCATTGGCCTGCATTCAGCAGGGCGAGGGGCAAAGACTGGCCGGGCTTAATCTTTGGGTATGTTAATTTGCGGGGAAAGTTAATCTGCAGGAGTGTGCACTTAAAGTGTTTGCAAGTGGGGCACAGTGAAGCAAGATGAGGAAACAAAGCCCTCTCCTGCAGACGGCTCACTGGATTGCTGTAGTCACTGCAGTTTTCTAGGCTGATGCTTTATGAGCCTATTATTCCAGGATTAGCGCCTGCATGTACTTTGAGATAAAAAATAATTGACATCTGATTTCTGTCTTGTAAAGCCGTTGTCGAGCAAGGGCGCTGCCTAAGTTTCAATAAAATTGCAGTAGTAGTGTGAAGTAGGGGTCTTACTGCTAATGCCTGGTAGCTGTTTTGGCACAGTCCAAGCTGTTACGGTCACCAGAATATCTGATTTCAGCGAGGGTGCCCAAGCAGGTTTTGATTTGCAGCAGACTTTAGTGACTGTGGAGGAGTTAATGCGCATTATTGTTTCAGAAAATTGTGTATTTAGAAATGAAATCTGTGGATTAATGAGTCCCCAGCCAGGCTCAGATCCATTGCACTGACACAATGCATTGTACAGAATCAAGGCAATTGCAGAGCGAATGCCAAAAATCTGCCATTACCTCACCCTGAAACGGCTAGAAGCTGAAGAGGTCTTCAAGAGAGCACAAGATGCTGTGTGCTGTGGGCCAGGCGCTAGTTGCTTTACCAGCTGCTCCAAGGGCAGCTGGATGGGCTGTGCACATTGATTGCAGTGCGTGGGACTGGAACCAACAGCTCCTGAGCACGAGAGGGTGAGCTAAGGTGAGGCTTTAAACCTTCACTATGAATGTCTGTAGCACTGGATTTGAAATCAAATCTTTTGCAGCACTTCTCGGGGTTTGTATTACCAGCATGTCAGGCATGTTATTATTGTCTGGGCTGGAGAAATGTTTGGTAATGCCTGATGCAATTAAGCGTATTTTAGCTGAGCACAGGAGAATGTTGAACAGATTATTCTTTCCATTGCTTTTGAATAAAAATATCACAGCCTATAATCTAACATTTTTGGGTAGAAGGCTGATTTGTTAGATCAGCGCAGGCAGTCTTTATTGCCAGTCCTAAGGAAACAGTTTCTCTCTGAAGAGCGAGCCAATTTAGATTAAAATTGTGGCTATGAAACCCTGCTGGGATAGCTGCATTGTTATCCTGCTAACTTGTGGAGCCTCTGCCCAGGATACTCCCAGTTTGTTCCAACCCTTGCGCTTGAGGCTCAGCATGGCCTGTCACCGGGCAGCAGAAAGCAGCCATTGCAAGATAATGTTTTCTGTAGTTCTAAACAGCTGAAATTACATTCCTGTCAGTGCAGCAGGGGTATGCTTTGTTGGTAGACTGACCGGATCGTGCCATCTGCTGTGGACCCCGATGAAATGACTCCATAACCCTCAATGACTCCGTGTGGCATTGCAGGGTGGCCCTATATTGAGGGGAGAGAATGGTGTGAGCTGAAGTCTTCATAAGCAAACTTGACCTGAGATTGCTTTTACCTTACTTTGAAGTATAATCTTTGTCTCTACAAAGAGAGAGATGGAGGTAAATTGAGTCATTTGATTTCTCATCTGCTGAAAAGTGTGTTTATCAGTTTCTCTAGTGCTATTGTTACACTCCAAAAGGGCCATTTTTAGTTACAGTTAGTTGAGTAGTTTTCTGTAACAATGTTAGTGGGAAGCAGCTGCTAAAAATACAGTTTACCAGCTTTTATGAAGGTAAAGCAATTAATATTGAAAGTGGCCTTTTCACAAAAGGGTTTGCTTTCTGAATGCATTTCTGTATTAAAAATACTTTAAAAAAGAAAGAAAGAAAGAAAAAGAAATTAAAAAGCTGTATTAGAGACTCGTGGAAGTGCTACGTGGGCAATGCAAGCGCCCTGCAGAGAGCTAGCAGCACCCATTGCAAACCCCAGGGAGGGAACAGGGGAGGTGATCTGAAAGCACACCTGGGCAGCGGTCTCACAGGCTCTCTGTCCCCTGCTGGTGGCACGTTGGTGGCATGTAGTTTTGTGAAATGCATTCAGAGCATCGCTGGCACGTTTCTGTTTGAACATCATGCGTTCATCAGTGGGTGCGAGGCTTGGAGAAGCTGCACCTTTGTTTTGGGAGCTCTAGATACCTCCAGGGAGGCAAAATGAGATGCACTGGTAGTCTGGCAGGTTGTGTGACTGCCCTGCATCAGCCAGCATGGTTGTCTTCTGAAATCCGGCCTGTGGCTGAGAAAACTGTTAGACAGCTTTTACCTTGGTCTCAACATCTCATTTCTAATCTCCTGCTCGTGTCAAAGGGTGGTTGTTGAGTTGCTTCTGGATGTACCACTGGAAGCAAAGGCTGGAGCGATGTGTTTTGCACCATTTCCATCTTCCAGCAGCTTTTCCTAGAATAGTCACCAACCATTCAGGAGAATATAGGCAGGTGGATGTAGAGAAGCATGGACAAATTAGTGCTGGTGGATAACAACAGATGTTACAGTGCCATATTTCCCCATGCTGTGTCAACTTGGCCTTGAGTAAATTTGCTGTTTTCTTCTTGTGTTCCACCATGGACTTGAGAGAATGGAGGCTTGACTTGGTGGCTAGATGCCTTTGGGCATGTTGGCAGATGAGATTTTTGCCTCCTTTCTGCCCTCAATGACTGTGCCACCCCTGTGGCATTCCTCTTCTCCGTTTGGGAAACAAATGTGGTGTGGGATTCCCACTGAGGACTTCTGCATCAGGATTCTCCGCTGTCAGACTTGTCTGTGCCCAAGAGTCAAAGCTGCCCTATAGTATTGCTGGCTTGGGAACAGAAAATTGTGATTTATGCTCACACATAGTCCTAGGATCTTAACCTTTGATTTGAGTTTTCAGGTCTTTGTGTGCATGCGAGTTGCTTTAGAACCATCTTACCAAGCAGATGGGCCAAGAAGTTATTTCTTAGTAAACAAAAGCCAAGTTTCTGGTGTTGTCACTGGTCTTCCAGTTCCACGCTGTCCTTTTGTCTGCTCCAAAAACTGTAAGGCTGCAGGCTGCTTCTCCTTCAGTGATACTTGTATATCAGTTTCTTTGACGTGTTTGTGCTCTCACTGTAAATATTGAATGAGTAGTTCTCTTCATAGCCATTTCTCTACACATTTTTTAATTTTATCTATCTCCCAAAGAAAAGCTTGTTTAGAGAAAGTACTTACCATGAATTTGTGTGGTGGCTTTCTTCAGGGGTGCTTTTCATTTTTATTAACAGCTGCCAACCGTTACACCTGGGTGATGTGTTATGATGCTGCTTGTAATTGTAGGCACCAAGGAAATGAAATGAGGGTGTTCCTGCAGCCTTAATTTTGACATTCCTGTGCTTTTAAGTCTTTGCTTTCACAGCTTTGACACTATTCTTTTCACAGAGGCTTGTATATATGCATGTAGATGCATAATTTGTATTGAAGCCACTAAATGTGTGCTTTGTTGACATATGATACTTCAGAGAATGATTTGAAGGGTGCTGTAGCAGTTGCAATGACACGAGGGAAGACTTGGCTGGAAGCAGGACCAGAGAGCTGGTTGCTTTGTCAGCACAAAATTCCCCAGTGTGTGTTACGAAACGTTTAAGAATTTGACAGTAAGGCAGACTGCTGATGTGCAGTCACCTGCTCAGTCTCGTGTAGGAGCACCTGCTAACAGTTTGTTCACAACTAGCTGCAACAGGCGCTTGTTATAAAGCTACGCTCTTGCCTCTAACCCTTTTCTATATTGCCCCCTCAGAGTAAGCAGGTATAGGCTTGAATAGGCAAGAGAGTCTGTTAATTACTGCAGTCTGTCTTCCGGGAAGGTTGTTTTAATATTTTTCAGCTGTAGCTTGCAACTTGCTCTGCACTGAGCCGAATTGATGCACATGTGGCAGTTGCTTATCCTCTTGAGATAATCTGCTTTCAAGTTTACATTCAGCGGTTTTAAGGATGTCACTAACAGTGCATGTCAGCAGTGTGCTGCTTTTCATATAGACCATCACAATTTTAGTGACATAGGCGGGATTGAGGAAAGCTGAGTGTTTAAGTTGAATTGACACCAGGTGCTGATCTTATGTGGTACTCACATCTGGATCCTTGTGTTTGTTCTTGCAAGTTTTGTATTTTTAACATATTTAATGGCGTGTAAAGCTGTGAGCCTGTTTTTGCAGGCATGTGTTACCTATAAGTGTCTTGGCAATTAAAACATTTCTTTCTTTCTACGTTTTGCAGTTTGCCACATCTCTCTCTGCAGTAGGAGCTGGAGAATGCTACCATAGCTTCTTGCCTTTCAGTGGGCATAACACATTAGGCATCTCTGCCCATTTGCCCTTGTGAGTTGTTTGTTAGCCGGCACTCAGGAAAATTGAAGTTATTAAGGAGCAGCACTTACCCTTCACAAGGATATAACTCCGTGAGTAAAGCGGTTGTAAGATGACACAGTGACCCTTCTGGTGACTGAATTGAAATAATAGTCTAGAAACCAAGCTGTTGTGTTCTATAAACAACTGTATATAAATGAGCTGGAAGTCTGTGTGCTGATTACACAACTCTTCAAGGTCTTGAAGAAGGATCTTAACCCATCCATAACAGCCTGCTGTAGGGAGTCTGCTTTGGCAGAGGGTTGGACTGGATGATCTCTAAAGGTGCCTTCCAACCTTTAAAATTCTGTGATAACTAGTGGTTATGTAAATATTGGCCAGAAGAAGAATTACATCAATTGTTGGCTGATCTCGTTAAGGGCATTAATGTAGAGTTGCCAGTGCTTTTGGTGGGCTGATTGAGCTGGTGCAAATGAGGAGGACCAAGAAGGCTTTTTGTGGTAGGTTTTACTGGACGAGCTGCAACCACAAGCACGACCATGGGGCCCACATTAGGGCAGAGTATGCTCATTCCTAAGCTGATAAGGTAAAGCACTGCCAAACCTGTTTGGTATCGAAGCATAGTCAAACCTCCTCCTCATGAAGGGAAGGACCACTTCAGGAAAGAGGGTGAGCAGATAATGTGGTCTGACAGGGGAAAGCACCCATAAAAACTGATCAGAAAGCTGGTGCCACCCTGACCAAGCTTCCCTTTCTATGAATGCTTTGCTGCTGTACTGTGCTGCTGGGCTACAGGCTTGGCACTTCCAACACTTGTCCCAACAGAGCTCTTCTTGTTCATGGTGTGCCATCAGAGCTCAGAGGAAAATCACTGCAACAAAGGGAACTAAAAAAAGATAAGTTATATATACGGAAGTTCTTTTGCTCTCTGCCTGTTGTGGAAGATTGTCATGGAAACATTTTTTTTTCTTTTTTTTCAGGGAATAAATTTATTTTCTGTGGATAATGCCCACAAAGCTAAGAGAGAGAACATATATGTAAGAAGCTTCATTAGAGATGCCTAGCATTTGTAAATGTTTTATCTCCTATATTTGTATCACTACAAAGGAGGGTGATACCTGGTCTTCAAAAGCAGTGTCTCCTGTTGATGTAACAGGCATCTTTTTTTCTTTCTTTCTGTCTTCTCTAAGTCAAGTTTTGGATTTGATCGCTGAAATGCAAAACAGGGATTGTTTAGCATGGAGTATGGTACTCCATGATTACTCTTCAAGCCCGTGATCATGCAAGTGGGAAGCAATACTGACCACAAGGTTTCACACACATTGGTGTTGGAAGAATGTTATTTGGTATCGAATCTCTGCTTTTGTTTTCCCCAAGCAATTTGAGATCCTCATCCATCTCGCTGTGACAGAAGTTTTCAGCACTGAAAGGGCAAGTTGTAGTTTATCAAAAGCAGCTGGATAGGATATGGTTCATTTGTAACCAAAGCACAATGCATGCCTTGCTGTGCCTCAGCTCTAGCTGCTTCCCAGTGTTCTGACAGCATACTGGGACCATGTCTGGGTAGAGGAGGCCTCTGTTTCCCAGCAGTTGTCACACTAATTTTTCTCCATGATGGCTGTGAATAGCCATCAGCTTCAGACAGTGTAAGGTGAGTACTTTGCACATCTCAGCTGGTTTTCTATCTGCTGCAGTGCCTGTACATCAGGTTCCCATGTGCTTGTGTGACAAGACCTGAAAAAACATCTTTCCTGCTAGCTGATAATACCTCGAGCTCAAAAGAGATTTCGTATTGAGTGATGGACAGTGTTTTAGCATGTCAGAGAGCCCCTTTTTGCAAAATAGCTGATATTTGGAAAGTGATACTCAGCAAATATTTTTCCATTTCAATGGCTAGGCAAATCCAGCTGTTCCAGGCATTCAGATACACGCTTTCTTTTGGCAGTACATGGCCCAGGCCTGAAGGCTGGTTTTGACAAGTTTCTAAGGATTTCTTGAGGAACGTCAGTATTGCATCCTCATTTATCTTTGCCTCCGGCTTTCTGCCACCACCACGTCCATCATTCCCTGCATAATCTCTTTTGGCTTGTGTAGATATCCTTAGAGGCCGGGGAGGTAAAAAAAAATGTGCTCTTGTCCCTCGGGGGACACCATTATTGCTACCCCATTAATTAGCTGACCGAGAGAGCAATGAAAGGTCACCGAGTTTCTGCCAAAGGCTAGATAGACCCAGCCATGACCCACTGTGTTCTGCCCATAGATGAACCTGTATCCACACCCATATGTATCTCATGCACATTCAGCTGATTTCCATGTATAGCACCGAGCAAAAATGTAACTTGTTTCTGAAACTTGAATTTCTGTTCAGAATGTCTGGGAAGGGCAGAACTGCTGTCCTTTCTTTCATCAGATAAGGGTATTAGCTTCTGCTTGTAAGGGGGGAGTAGGCAGTTGGCTTCACAGGAACAGTAGAGTAATAGTATGTCCAGGAGAAGATAACAGTTGTTACTAGTGAAGTATAGCATGAAATTATCCATAAATACAGCGTGAAGTAAAAAACATATTGAAGGGAAGTATGGATGAGAATGGCTCTTCTCCAGTGAAGCGGAGCTGCTCAGTAGAAACAGACCATGTCAGACAAGGCACTAATGCATTAGATTAGCAGTTACCTCATTTTTCCTTCCCAACTGACTGGAGGAGGAGGAAGAAAAAGAGGGAGGAGGAATTACAGAAATATGGGGAATGTCATACCATGTGAAAGGGACTAAGGTAAACCATGAGGAAGCTCTGGAGCACAAGTCTGATGGGGAGCTGCTGAGGGAATGTGGGTTGTTCAGTCTGAAGAAGAAGAGGTTCAGGGCAGACCATATCATTCTCTACCTCCACTTGAAAGGTGGTTGTGCTGAGATGGAGGTTGGCCTCTTCTCCCAGGTAACAGAGATAGGACGAAAGGAAATGGCCTGAAGTTGCATGAGGAGAGGTTCGGTTAGGTATTAGGAGAAAAAAGAAATTCTCAGCAAGAGCAGTGAGTCAGTGGCACAGGCTGCCCGGGGAGATGGTGGAGTCACTGCCCAGGGAGGAGGTGTTCAAGAGCCGTATGGATGTGGCACTGAAGGACAAGGGCTGGAGAAGTACCTGGCATGGGCTGATGGTTGGACTGGATGATCTTAGTGGTTTTTCCAACTTTTAAGGATTCTGTGAGGCTCTCACTCACAGCCTTACCATGCTGTTTATTTTAAAGCCTTCATACGGTCTGCCCTTGCACATGGCATGGTGGGAGCAACCCCATAGTGTGTCCTTGCGAAGGCCAGTGCCTTGGCACATCAAAATTCCAGATTCTTATGGAAACACTAATTTTGCTGTGCTGATGCAGTAGGCAGCCAGGTGCGTGGGTGAGTTGGGCTGTCTGTAGCAGCAGCAATATTTGCATGACTCTTCATGACACTTTGTGTCTTCAGTGCCACAGAGCTCAAGCAAAGATCTCAGAGTTTTCAAAATTTGTATCCCCTTGATGTCACTGCTAATGGCTCCCAGAGTATTTTGCCTAGCTGTTCTAGGACAGAGCTATTCTCCTCACATGTACAGGCATTAGTGCCTAAAGGCATCATGGTCATCGTCATCCAACTTGACTTCCTAAGTAAGCTGATGTTCTCTTTGAGAGTATCTGTATCAGTGTTTTATTGAGTTATTGCATACTTCTAAGAGTGGGGAGGGTGGGAATTCAGAGTCTACTTTCATCTCAGTAAGACAAGATGTTCCTTTCACTGCTTCACTGCACCTGAAAAACATGGATTGTATTTGCAGCCTGAGTTTGCCCAAATTTACCTTTTGGGAAGTTAATTTTATTTTGTTAAGGAGCTGCCTATTATCTGCAGTCTTTTTCTCGTGCTGGTACTTGCAGAAAACCAAGTCACTGTTTATCATTCTTTTAATTAAAAACTTGGAGCTTCGGTCTGTAACTCTGTCAAGTACTTCATGGACCTCGGACTGTTCCTGAAACTCTTTTCAGAAGGAACTCTTTGCAAACTTTCAACATCATAACCAAAGTGCTTGCACCATCAGTTGGTTGCAGTAATCTAATAATAGTCCCTAGTGCCATGTGCAGGTGCAATTAATACCTTTTCTTCCTTTAACAAATACATCCTGCTTATGCTTTTTAAGCAGGTTAGCTGTGACAGCAAGATGGTTCATTTGCTTATTTAAAATAATCCACAATCCTTTTGCATGTTGCTGGGTGCTATCTTTGTTGCATTGTAGGTAATGGTAAGATCTTATCTTCTGGCGCTTTGATTCGTTTCGTTCAGGCTGCCTTAAATCTGAAGCATATGAATGAGCATACTCTGAACTACTTTGCTATTTAGAAAAGTTTATGCTTCTTTAGGGGCTGATTTAAACCTTCCCTGACTGTCTAGTCTGCCAACAGTGAGAGGTCCCCTGCATACTAACACATTTGTCCTGTACTGATCTCTGCAGTAGCTTTTTTTGTCTCTTGATAACTCCAAAACTTTGGGCTTATGCTGTCAGAGACTCCGAAGAAAAGAGAATATTTTAACAGAAGTGACTCTTACCCACATTTTTTTTAATTGTTGATTTTCCTAATGCCAGAGCAAATAAAAAAGAAAAAAAAAATATATTTATAATATATATATGATTCAGCTATCCTACAAAGAGAAATACAGAAGTTATCAAAGGTTGAACAGCACCACTCAAGAGTAAAGTGCAGAGATGATACTGCTTGTTTAATGTAAAATCTCAATGCAGCTCTCTCTGTACAGCTACTGAGAAGCCTTTTCAGTGTGTATATATGCATATGCATATATGTTTAACTCAGATTCAGTTCCTCCTATGCCATTCTTAGCGAAGCATACCAGGCAAAGAGAAAAGGTATCAGATGGCCATGGTTGAGTGGTTGCTCTTCTGTATCCTTGATAAATAGAACAGATGTTATTCTTGAGGCAGATCTTTTGCGTTGCTGTAGGTTTGGTTGATTGCTGACTTTGCTGAGATGAGTGACAAGGCTGTAATGAGAATAGATAACAGTTGCTTATCTTTTTGTGATACTTTTAGAAATGCTCTGCAGTCTTGTCTGACAGCAGTTCTTGAAGGGTGAATAGGATGCTATCATTTGTTAAGGAGTTGGGAGCCATGCAGGGCAGCCAGGAGAGCTCTGCCAGCAATGTCCCCTGAGCAGCATTAAGCAGATTCTCTGACATGGCTGGTATGGGCTGCAAGGCAATTTGGCCAATGCCCAGCAGCAGGCGTATTGTCTTCCTTACATGTTAGTGATGTTTACTCCTCCAGAGGAAGTTAAGTTTGTGTTTTGTAATGGTGCTTAGACCGACAGTTGTGGCAGAAAATCTCTGATTTCTTTCTGTCCCAAGCAGAGTATGTGTGGCCCTTTCTGAAAGAGTACAACTTACTGATTGCTGGTATGCATTTACTTGGACGACCCTTTTCTATAATGCTATTTATTAAGATACCAGAACTTATGACATAAGAAAATATTCTTTGCATTAGCTGTTAAATCACAGTAAATTTTATAGTACAGCAGAGTACCTTTTTCACTGCCCAGAGAAAAAGTTGACATTTTCTAATTCTTGGATTGAGTTATGTAAAGCAACTTCTTATATGTCTGTTTGGTTGGATGCCCAAACCAAGATACTCTTAAAGGGATTGCTTTCAGGAATGTACTGAGACTTGGGCAGGCTTCAAAGTTAGGTCTGTCAAATATGATTTGAATTGGCCACCCAAAATCACCAAGCAGCTTTGAAAAATAAGCTCAGATTTTTGTAGTAAAACAGTGGTAAATAGAAAGCAAGCTACGAATAATGCCTTTCACCAAAAGGAGGGAAGAAAATTATAGCTCACTGCAAAAGTTGTCTTGGGCACTGCAAAAAAGAACTGGAGATTGGCTTGTAGTAACGATGGCTCTAGGGAATATCTGCACGGTATTCCTATTTGTCTCATTCTCCTGGCTTAGCTTGAAAGTTTGCTTCAGGATGGAGGCCCGGGCCTTCCTATTAAGCGTCCTCTCAGCTGTGCCCTGTAACCTGTGAATGAATGGTCAGGATGACTGGGACAGTGCTGAGAACTGGCTCTGCTGCCTGGCTTGGCATCACCTCCAGCAGGGCTGCCAGAAGTAGTTCCTGGGGAGGAAAAAGAAAGAAAGAAAGAAAAAAACAAAGGAAAAAATTAAGGAAGAGGGGCAGATGGGAAATGGGGTGTCCCTCCAATAGTCCATAGCTGGAGTTTCTTCTCTTGTGCTGTGTTGGTCTCCTGGCCAAATCCCACGGTGCCTGCTGGATTCTTATTCAGACTGGCTTCCTCTCTGTTCAGCTGAAGTTCCTTTTGGCAGAGATCTGCAGGAACTGGCTTCCTCTTATTTAAAGCTAGGAGGGAATTTGCAGAGGGAAAATATTCAAGTGGTTGGAGGAGTGGGAAAGCTACTTAAGAGTCCTCAAAATGTCATTCTCTTATTATGGGAGGTCACACGCAGCCTTCTGTTCTCAGTAAAGGTAAACATGTCGTTAACACTTTTTTGTCAGACTGGTGCCACTGCCATGAAGTTGTTCTTCTAGTCGGTATTGCACGTGCCTGACATGAGTATTGTTTAAGACCTCTTGACTTTGACTCAGCAAACAGGTCATTGAGAAAACCCATTTACTGGCAAGCAGAAAGGCTTCTTTAGTGATGCAACCTTCTGCCAAGTGACAGCCTGCACAAAGACACTCAATCTGGTAGGCAAGAAATCCAAGGCTGCTTTTGGACCTGAGTCCTCTGAATGCTAGCTTACCATGTGACTGCAGTCATTGGCAGTCATACTATGGTTAAGTTAGGTTTTATTCAGGTGGAATTATGGTATGCCTTTAACTAGATGAAGCCTGATATTCAGCAGGGAAAAGCTGGGTAGAGAGAGATATTTTTATTGTAAAACCTCTGAAAAACATGCTGCTCTCTGTCAATTTTGCATGTGTTTGAATATTAGCCCTATGTATTGGCTCTGGGGCTTCCTTGGGGAGCTCAACAGAAAGCCACTGCATGCTGCAGGCCAGCTGAGCCTGAGGCAATGTGTGCTGGAGAAAAGGCAGACTTAAGCTTGGCAGCAGAATGCTGGTACACTTAGCCTTTTGTGGGGGATCTGGTGAGGTGTGTTTGCAGATTTGAGGGCAGGGGTCTGCTGCTTAGGTAAGTTGTTTCTCCATCAATAGGTTTTTCTCTACCTTGTAGCTGGGGAAGAGACGTGGAGGATGGAAAAGACAAGGAGGAGCCAAAGCATTGTTTGTCCTTGTGTAGGATTGTGGGGAAACCCAGCTACTTTCTCTGAACTGCCTTCTGTGCTTTGTTGCAATTCCTTGTGCTGAGGCATGACTGTTTACAAAGACGTTGCAAAATGTGCTTTCTCTGGTTGCCTCAGTCATCCAGCACCTGAAGCCCATGCTCCCAGTTTTCTTCAGACAACATCTGGCCCTCTGAACTGTGTCTTTTCTGCTTTTTCTCAGGTCATTGCTATGACTGTTTTCGTGCTGTCTGGTGCCAGCCAACTCCACCCCCTGCCTCTCTCTGCAGCTCCAGAAACCCTCCTAAAACACTGACTGGCAAAAATCCTCCACCCACGTGTGTCAAACGTGTGCCTTTGTTTGGGTGATGGCACGTGGCTGTATTTGCTGATGTTGCTCTAGCTGCTGGGTTCTGCAAGCATCGTGACTGTCTCTCCTCCAACTATCTTTGCAGAATAGTGGTGTTTACACTTCCCCCTCAGCTCCCTTCCAGTACACTTTAGCCCAGCCTGAACTATTTTTGTGCAACGATTGAGAGAAGCAGCAATTGCTCATATGATGTGTCACACCATAAACTTGGGAAGGTAATTCATTCCAGCAGTAATTCTAGGATTCTGGAACCAAAAATATGGCCTGTTATTCATCTCTGTATCTCATAGCATAATCTAAACCATTTATTTATTTACACAGAAAAGGTTTACCTAAAAGCAAAGTGTTGAATTTCAAGAGCCACTGTTGCTACATATTCAGAATAATTACTTGTTTTATCATTTGTTTTTTAGTTCTATGCCAGTGTTGGCCAACAGTTCAGCTCAGGTGATAGAGATCAGAGAGCCCCTACGTGAAACCTGGGAGAGCAAAACAGAATAATTGTTCTATCTGGAGTAGGTTATGAAAGCTTGAACGCATTTGTTTTATGGTTAGGTAACATCTACAGTATTTTCTATTTTGAATGCATTTTCCTTCTATATGGAGGGAATTTTCAGATGTGTACACAAATACATGAGGCTGTGCATATTAAATGCATTGGGGCACATTCCTTCTCCACTTACCCTGGTATAACTCTGGGTGAACTCAAAATCAGGGATACTGAGCTAAGTCGACCCTGGAATTACTGAGTGCACAGTTTGATCCTTAGAATTCTTCTGTATGCTTCAGAATTGAATTGTATATTCATGGAAAATACAAGAAACCTGAACAAACAATCACAAAAGCGACCAGAGCTCAGACAGTGCGTACCCATTTGCACAACTCTTGTACCATGGGACACATTTCGTTTAGTAAAGCAAAGGGACCCTACAAGAACGCAAAAGCAAAAAGAGCAGTGAAGAGGGAAGAGCAATTGACTAGGAAGGCAGGAAAATACATGAAAGGGGTAGGACAATCTGGGATGAGCTGAGAGGGAGAGGTACAGGTCAGATGCAGTTACGGAGAGTGGATATGGAAGTCGATAGGCTGCTTATGTGTTGGGGTCAACTGTGTATTTTTCCTTCAGATATATCAAGTTTTCTTTAAAGATCTTGGTTTTTGAATCAAGACTGAGACAGGGAGAACAGCATCCATCTGAGATATTCCTGTACTGTGGCATAGACTTAGGAGAGGAAGAAAGGTGCTGCTCCTCCTCCATGAGCAAAGCAAGATGGCACTGAAACCAGTGTCCTGTCCGGTATGGGAAATGAAGTCTCCTGTGGGCTTAACTGGCATTTCAATCTTTTCCCTGTGCAAAGCCATTTTGAAACAAAACTGTTATTGCCTCTTTTGTTAGCTGTGCTGACAGACCTCTTGGACCCAGTGTAAGGGATGTGGAAGGTACTGGAAGTGTAGCCGAGAGCAAAGGGTGGGTATGAAGTCAGCTCTGCTGAGGTAGGTAGGGTGCCTGTCCAAGCATCTGTTAAAATCAACGAGAGAATTTGTCCTTAAGGCACAGATAGCAAGTTCTTTGTGATAGTAAAGAAATTGCTAAGTAATTGTGTGCATGTGGTTGGCTCTGTCTCTCTGGTTCAGGTGTTTGCTCCTGTTGCCCACAGCTTTGCTCAGCCTGTGTAGGAGATATGCCTGCATTTAGTAATGCGCTTTTTTTAGTCAGTGAATTCAGGATGATTTCCTGATACGTATAACAGGTTGCTGCTCCATTTTGTTAATAATCCGTATTGCATATCCCACAGCTGTGGAAAATATCAACATTTTGATGTGTGGTTTTTTTTCCAACTTACGCAGAGGTTGTGTTGTGCTGCCAGCAAACAAACTGGTATATCATGTTTCTGTTACCCATTAATTTGTTCGTCCTCACCAGAATGACTTCTGTGGTTTGCTGTCCAAATAATCTGTATAAGCCTCTGTGTTCTTGGTTTTATCTCACTAGATGGAAGAACTTACTAATCTAGGACTGTTTCCTTGGTGAATCACCTGAGGGTTTCAGAAATGGTTAAGTAGAGCTCTGATTTGCCTGTTGTCTTATCTCACAATGAAATGATCTTTCTTTAATGTGACTAGTCAGGAACGTAGCTCGCAGGCATTTATGGCTCTGATGCTTCTCCACATTTCACCCAGGCAGCTGTCATGCATGTGGTGTTTAGCCTTGTCTTCTTATCAAAGGTATTTCATTAGAATAATCTTCTAACAGCAGAAATGGATCCAGATAACAATGTATACCACAACACTGACTTCTGGTTGTTAAACTATTAAGCCCAGACTCCTGTAGTTTTATTCTTCATGTCCTCTGCCAGTAAAAATTTGTCTTTGACTCAGTCAGTCAAATGACCTGGGTCAAATTTGGTTGCTGTATTTTTTTGGGTTGCTTTTATTTTCTAAAGGAAGACCAAATTGTTCACTACTTTAACCTTTCCTTGGCTTGTGGAAAGCAAGGTAAGGTTAGCCAAGCTGGGAACTGCCACATGCTTTGATGTGTGCTTGGCATTTCCCTCGTGAGGAGTGTGGCCAGCTGTGTTGTGTGCAACTTTGTCTGCCTGCTGTGGAAGACCAGCAACCCCAATGCTATGAGTTGTGATGATGTAGTTGGCTGCAGCTGGAAGCAAGCTGTGAGTGGGTGGCTCATCAGCTGCGAGGAGGGATGCCTGTTTGACTTGGGCTGTTTTCTGAGTGCTGAGAGTTAGCAGTCAGGTCAGTAAAACTCCAAGGCTTTCTTCTTGTTCCTCCTTGTTGTAGGAGTAAGGTGATGCAGGAGATCCTCCCAGGCCAAATCAAGGCACATAGCAGATATGCAAGTGTAGCATCTTTGTGCCTCCCTCATGGAGGGCAAAGGGATTGTGGCATTTCTTGTGCAGTTTGTTGGCCTCGTACCTGTGCAAGCAAGAACCTTTTCCATCAGTTCCATGCAAAATTCAGTGTCTCACAGGAAGACCAAGCACAGCGTTTCCCTCTCTTCACCCTGGCAAATGAGCAACTGTCACTTCGGTAACAATCCCTGAGCTGTTGGGGCTCAGAGCATGCATTGAAGGACTTCCTTTGTTGCAGAGCTGTGAGGAAATGAGGAGCAGGGGAGGAGGATTCAGCGCGCCTTTGTTGCTCAGCTGACATATGCTGTTAAATCATTATCTGGCACAGCTGACCTGGAAGTCTGCAGCACCCACTCTAAATAAGAAATCTCACTAAATAGATATCTACAAATTTGAAGCAGATCAAAGCAGATACTTTCATTGAAATAGTTATTTAGTACCTCTGTTAAAACAGTAAAAGGAATCAGGTTCTTTAAGCATGCTGTAGCATAGCCAGCCTCCTCCTTTTGTTCTCGTGTGGTGTTCTGCACCAGCAGTAAGAGTGAAAACACTTGGATAGGGGATAGCAAATGTTGTGATGTAAAGTCCCCTCTCTTCTGTTACGTGCTTTCATGATGAGCTTTGGTTGACATGGACAGCTCTATATAGTGTTACATTTAAAAACAAAGTTTTGCCTTTTAGGGTTTTGCAAAGTTGCTCAGTTATAGAGGTAATGAGGAGATTGTTTCTCAAGGCTGCTTTAAAAGAAAGTGGAGGGAAAAAAAAGTGCCGGGAGGTTGGTACCAAAATAACTTTGTTTTTAGTGGTACTTTTTTTTTTCTTTTTTCTTTTCAGTCATGTAAGAGCTAACACTTGGCTATAGTTTAAGAAGCTTGTCATGGAAACATAGAATCTCAAGTCGTATGGCCTATGTGGGGAAAAGCCAAATATGACACATCTTGTAAATATCAACTTGGAGACTTTCTCAGAAAGTAGATGACATTAAATGTCCAGCACTGTGTGTGCTGAGTATTTGGAAATGGTTAATGACATTGTTGCCTGCCCTTTGTTACTGATTTCCTCGCAATAACTTTTATCTGTCATCGCTCAAGGGGGTAAAGAGCTAAATTGTCAGGCTGGGCTTGCAAAAGCAGCTGTTTCTCTGACCTGGGTAGCTGTGCCTTAAACAGTGGTGTATCAGTTGAGAATGACGTAGTTTTATTTATTTATTTTTATTGTTGAGGTTGTTTGTGCAAGGTTAAAGCAATAAATCACTTATCGATTATCACGAATCAATCATGATTGCTAACAATCCCCTCTCCTCCATTTTTCACTAGGTGGCAGTGAAAGTAATTGACAAGAAAAGAGCCAAAAAGGACACTTATGTCACCAAGAATCTACGGCGGGAAGGGCAGATCCAGCAGATGATCCGCCACCCGAACATCGCCCAGCTGCTGGATATTCTGGAAACTGAAAACAGCTACTACCTTGTCATGGAGCTGTGCCCTGGTGGCAACCTGATGCACAAGATCTATGAGAAAAAGAGACTTGAAGAGCACGAAGCACGCAAATACATCAGGCAGCTCATTCTGGCAGTAGAACATCTTCATCGGGCAGGCGTAGTTCACAGGTAATCTTAAAAACCCTCCCTGGAACAAATGTATCCCAGAAGCAGTATCTATGCATGTGTTTATGTAGCAAGGTGACTTCCTTTTCAAAATGTATTCCAGCCAGCATTTTGGCTCATCTTTATAATACTGTTTAGATGTTCAAATTTTAGACAATAAAGGTATCTCCAGAAAGCACTTGCCTGAAAGTTTAACTTTAGGTGAGCACAGAGGAGCTGCACCAACTCCATGTCCTTAAGCATAGACCCATACTACTGTAGTACTGTTTTGCCTCTGAAGCTCTGTACCACTGTTACCTAATGAGCAGCTGTGCTGTTCCTTTGAGGGTGTTGTCTCTGCTGTTTTGCAGGTGGAAATGCAGCAGTACAGGGAGATGAACCCATTTGCCCAATATCAATCAATGACACAGATGGGATGAACCATAGAATCATTAAGGCTGGAAAAGACCTCTCAGATCCCCCAGTCCAACCACCAGCCCACCCCCCCACGCCCACTGCCCACGTCCCTCAGTGCCACATCCACACGGCTACTGAACACCTCAGGGACGGTGACTGCACCACCTCCCTGGGCAGCCTGTGCCACTGCAGCACTGCTCTTGCTGAGAAGAAATTTCTCCTAATATCTAATCTGAAGCTTAGGGATTGGTTGGAATGGGACCACAGAAGTCCCTCATTTGTCTTTTGTTTGCTCTTTCCACTAATCTTATTACCCCAATGGGACTTCACAAGACTGAAGAAAGAGGAGTACAATGCAGAGTTTGTGGCTGTTCAGTTCATCTCACAGTATCTTCTCAGGAGAAACCCAGAGCTGATGCTCTGTGATGTATTTCTTTCTTTAGGACCTTCTTTTAATCAGTGTATAAGCAGGATGTGGATCTCTTTGCAGAAAGATGCTGCAGTTCAAAGTTCACCTGAGCTCCGGGAGAAGTAGGACAAGTTAATCATGCAGAAGTCTTCTGAGGGTTACAGAATAAAGTGTAGCCATACCATATCTCTGTCTAAAGTCCATGAGCAGCACCTGGTAGAGGATGAGAGTGTGCAGGTGGAGATATCACACATGACTGCCTGTCCCTGTTTCCTTCTCCAATTCCATGCTCTTGGCTGCTATGGAGACAGGAGGATGGTGGGCTGGGTGTACCTTTGGTCTGACCCAGTATGTCTCTTATTCTGTTCTTAGGTGTATTTATAGGGAGCTGTCTAAGAAAGAGACCACATTTTCTAAATTTGGGCCAACTGGAGTTAAGTCTGAACTCCCACGGACTTTGCCATGTGACACCAGGCAAGTCATGTAGGCCCCATCCTCTCAGTATCAGGAGCCAGGCACCTGGATACTTCTGCAGATCTGCATCCGAGTCTCCTAAACTGTGCTTACACTGTAGAAGATGGGAGCTGTCATAGGCACCAGTCCACAGGGCTGCTGTGCAGGCAGTAGCCCCCCAGTTGTGCCTATCTGGCCCTAAAGCTGCTTTTTTTGGTCTTGAGGTCTCTCTGCTTGTTCCCTGTGATCCTTTAGGGATTGGTGCCACGAGGACAGATAACCTCGGGTGCACTGAGGTCTTATCTCAAGCTAAACTTCTGGTACCACTGTAATACAAATATTTGAGCAGCAGCCAGGTTTAGTCTGTAGGTTCTCTATCAGCAGTTGAACTGCTGACCTTTTTAAATTATTAACCCTGCAGTTTGGGGCATTGGAAAGGAGAAAATCTACTTATTGCTTTAGGGGATCGATTTGTATCCCATACATATGGAAAGGGGGTCAGGAAGAAGGAGAAAGGTCAACATTTCTGAGATGGGCAGAGAAAATGCTGTCAGGAAGAGATGAGGATGCTGAGCTGCTAGCAGCAGAACCTCTCACTGCAAAATTTGACCTCTTCTTGCTGGCATGATGTCCAGTGCACTTCTGGGGGGCTGGCAGGACTGGTTCCCCTCTTGATCAGAGAAGATTCAGATCCATGTTATTTGTCCAGATAACTAGCAGACCCAATTCTGTTTTTACTGTTAAAACATTTTCTCTAGTTTAATTGTTCAGCATCTTCAGTCGTGCTGTTACCAAGGTACGTAGGGCAGCATGGGGACACAAAAAACACAGGCAGCCCAATCCAGATTTCTTCTCTCTCTTTTGCATGCAGAGAGATGGGAGAAAGACTGGTAGTCACCGCTAGAGCTATCCTTCAGCTTCTTGGGCTATTGACTGCGGCAGCTCTAAAAACAGACTACTCAGCTGAAGAGGGGGGAAAAAATAGTGCAGAAGGCTGATTCATGCTCACCCTGGATGAAATGACAGTGTTCTGTTGTTGTTATTATTGTTATTTTTAAAGCAGGTAAAAATAACGGCGCTTTCATTGAGGTGGTGGTGGTGATCTGTGGGCGTTTGCAGTCGCTGTGTGTGAAACAAAACACGGCGCTGTAGGCCGGAAAGCGGTGTGCTGTTTGCCTCTCTCAAAATACTTGCATCATTCACACCGATTTGGGTAGAGCATTGAAAAGTATTCACTGAACCACTGATTACAAAAGTCACCAGCATTTTGCCTGCGTTATGCAGGGAATAATCTAGATCGCTTGCTGCCTTCTGTAATTCAGGGTGAAAAGAAGCTGAAAATAAGGAGTATGAAACTGGAATACGTTATTTGATGGATATTGCTCAGGCAGCTTCATGATTTTCAATCAAGACCTAGCATGACAGAAAAGCACACGGATCTTTGGAAAAGAGTTGGGACCCAGAGCTCAAAAGCAATGCTTCTTTTAGGAAGCAGTAGGACATGCAAGCAGTCTGAAAAAACATCAAGAAATCTCATTTTATTTAGAGAGGGCAAAAAACCCACACATGAGTTTGACTCTGTTTTAAATGATAAGTATTTCTTTTCCTATGGTGTACAAGACCTGCAAGCTCCCCAGTGCAGGAACGGTCTCTTTGCTGGGTCCAGTTTTCAGAACTCTTTGACTGCTTTCCTGAAAAAGAAAATGCTGCTCTTCTAAATATAATTTCACATAATCGTTTGTGTTTCATTCCTTTTATCAGCCGAGTTGGTTGGCTGCTAAAAATACACTTGCAACAAGCTTAGCTGTGAATCAGGTAGGAATATTTATCTTTCCCTCTGACAGAGGAAAACAAACCCAAATGGCAGTATCTGGTGAAGCTTTCTCTTTTCAAAGGGTGTTTACACAGGCCTTCATGCTGTCAAAAGGCAGGATGAACAATAAGCCCCATGGGAGAGTAAGGGCAACAGAGAAAACGAAGTGAAAGCCTTGGTGCTTGCAACTGCATCCCACAGGAAATTCTCAACAACCCTTTTAAAGTCATTTTAACAAAATTCAATCCCATTCAGTGCAATTACTGTCAGGATGTCAAAGAAAAGAATTTAATGATGTATTGGTAGTGAAGGTAGCTTTCTGTGTTCTCCCTTCTCCAGTCTCTGTGGCAGTATATTCATACCTTCCTGCCATTTTGTAATTAAAAGCAGAAGAGGAGTCTGAAAGACAAAAGAATATACCTGAGGCTTTGAGCGGAGTTTTTATATTATTCCATAGTCTCTTGTCCTTTCCCTGGCACACCTAGAAGAGTAAGGTGAGGTCATGATGAGTTGCTCAGGGTGTTGCAGGAGTCCTGCCTTGGTACCCGCTGCTTTGACATGTTGGCTTTGGTAACTTCCCTCTTATTAATTTTAAGTGCCAGTAGTCTGCTTGCTGATGCAGTGTTTGTGACAGCACTACAGAACAAAGTCTCCTTTTGAAGTGCAAAGCTGGTTTGTCTTTCTATTTTATGTCACATTTCAAAACTACCTTTGGGCATTCTCTCTTGGATTGCTCTGCTGTAAACAATCTAAACATTGTGTTAGTAAAAACAATGGACTGAAATCCGCATGTACAGATGCCGCTGCATTGAACTCAGGGACTTTGTGACTGATAGAAGCAAAAAGGAGGAAATAACACTTTGATAACAAAGCAATGTCTTTGAAGTGTCTGATAAGATGATGATGAACCCGTCTCTAGACCCTTTCCAGCTCTTTCATGGGGCTACAAAGTGAGCTTGGTAGTTGAGATGTGATTTTATGTGGTACGAATCAGAGATAGCTTGCTTGATGCAGCAGGCTTGTGTTGCTTAGTGGAGCTGCTGGCTTGAGTAAGGATTTCCAAAGTGGTCTGTGAAGCTTTATGCAGAGCCAGGGAAAAATCAGTTCTACGAACAAAAGAAAAAACTCCAATCCCAAACAGACTGTCCTATGGAGCATGTCCCACTCTCAAGGAGACTGACAGTCTCTAGCAACTTTGTGTTTTCTCCCCGTCTTGATTCTACCTACTGTGCTACTTGCACAGCTGCATGGCCCTCCCAGTCACAAAGCAGCTGTGTCCAACTCCACAAACCTGTTGAAAAGTGCAAAGCATGCACAAAATTATGGGGACCTGCAGGGACCTGTGTGTATGTGTAGTACTTAATTGCTCTGGGACTTCCCATTGACTTCCAAGAAGGACTTCAAGTGTTACATGAGTCACAGCAAGTAGCTTGTATTCTGCCTTGCAGTATACCGCTATTAAATACAAGCAAAAAAGAAAAAATGAAACTCCAGAATAAATATTCTGGAATGTTTGCTTTTTTTTTTTGTTTGTACATCAAACTGATTGTAATATTGTGCATAAAATTCAGTGTTCCCTAACTTTTGAGTGCAGTGGTGCTGTTTTTCCTATTGCAGCAAGTTAACGTAAATATTCAAACCAAGTAGTGACTCAGGTAAGTCAGGTAAATACAATGATGACAATAGTAATGATGATAAACCAAAACCAACTCTGTCCATGCGCTTGGGACCAGACAGAACTCACATAACAAAGCACTTAGGAATTGGAGCAAAAATCTGTCATGTCTCTACAAGGTGACCTTAAAACAGATATAAAACCAGATTGTACAACTACACTTTTTGTCAAAACGAAATAGCAGGTAATTTGGTGTATTGTTAAAGTCACTTAAAGCAGTCACAGAATAACCCCTCCATTCCAACCGGCCTTGTCCTTGTCCAGACCAGTAGGCTCTATTTGTAGTTCTGCAGCCCTGGCTATGGGTGTCAGGTTCTTGCTGAATATCAGCACTGGTCTTATGTGTGCACTGCTGGTGGAGTGACTGCTCAGAGGGATCGGGCTGCTTCATGGTACTTCGTGTGGGCTTCATGCCCCCTGGAAAGTCTGTGTCCATAGCTGCAGTGGATCTCCAACTATGGTCTAGTCCAGCTTTTCTTGGTCTGGTTTTGTACTGGCTTTGTCTTGCTGAGTTTGGTTAAGGTGGAATCTTCTCATTAGTCCATACCAAGCAGTGAAAATACGCTGTTGTAGTTTTCAGCATCACACAAGAAGGAGGGCTTTTGTGTTGATATGGACTGACAAAAATGCAGTACATGTGAACTGTTAGATCAGCTACCACTTACTGGCAAGTCTGCTGAGAACAGACATGTGGCTGAATGGCTTTAATTAACCAGGTATGATTGCTGACTATACTGAGGCTCTTATTTTTCTCGGGTAGCTCTAAGATTCCCCCTTGATATTTATCCTTGCTTTTAACATTGAATATTTTAAAATATCTTGCCTTTGTTTTTTAGCTCTTCTGTTGCTTATTTGTTATTCTAATTGCATTTCTTCTCACCTCAACTTATAGTTTTTGTCCTTCCATCCTCTTTCCTTTAGTTTTAAAAGCTTACCTTTTCTTTGCTGATGTTTAAGGTACTCAGAACTTCCAAATCTCCATGCTTCTTGCATTGAGTGATTGCACTGAGTATTTCAGCGCATGACTTGAAACCCCATTTACTTCTATTGATTTTTCAAGTCTTTTTTTCTTTCCCATGCTGTTTTTTTGGCACTCCCCCCTGTTAAATACCCGGCCCCAATATCTTTCTAGAGGCTAATCACACTGTCTGTGGAAAAATCTCCATCTGCAAGTAATAAAGGCATGACACGTGAAGAAATAAACCCTTTTTTGGCAGTGGGGGGAAGCAGAAGTGGGTTGATCTGGATCCATCTGGCAAGACATATCAGTCTTGTACCAAGCAATTGCTCAGCCATGGTGGCTGCCATACAACAGAAGCTCCCTTTGGAGGAGGCAGAGAGTCGGATCTGTAGCATGTTGGGTTGTATGAAGTTTCCTGCAAAGAGAAGAATGCCACTGAATAGCTGAAATTCACAAAAAAAAATTTTTGATAGGTAAATGTATTATTTGTCCAGCTTCTTCTTGTGCGTGAACTAAGGAAAATCTCCAAGAAGGGCTAAGTAGGTATGGAAACATCTGTTGGGAGATCTTTGTGACTGTATTGATGAAGTGAGTGTCATCCTACATACAACTTTTCCTACACGGTTTTATTTGAAACATAGCATGGACATAAATTGAAGTGGAGAGGAACATTTTTAAAAAGGCCTGGAGTTGGTCACAGCTATTTTTCTTTCTTTCCCACGTTCTTTACACTTTATTTGGTTTGGTTGGTTTATCTGTCTTACTTTATTAAGCATTTTATCTTCATCTGCAGTATTCCTCATTACTCCCTTTGCTGTACAGAGGCAAAATACCATGGATGTCACTGCTTTCCCATAATCATAGCTGATGTCTTTATTATCTAGTTTTTTTTTTCCAAATCATACTGGGAGAAGTATCACTGCCAGTCTGAGCTATTGATCTCCCAGCATGCTAATAGTTAGAAATATTTTGTGTCTGGATTGCAGAAAAATTCTTGTAATAAAGACACAACCAACTGCTAGAAGTCATGGAGTGGTTTCTCGTGTTATAATTAACTTTTATACTGTATGTAAGCAGTTTGGGGTTTGGGGTTGTGTTTGGGGGCTGAGGTAAGGAAGGGTAGGGTGAGGAATCATCTCTGGGATTAATTTTTTTTTAACATAGAATGTGATTTAGGAAAACGCAATCACATTCGCAAATGACGAAGAGCACGTGCACTTGTGAACGCTTACTTCATTTTGCATGTCAGCAGGACATTCAGTGACCATGTAGAAAAGGACTGGTTTTGTTTCTCCTCCCTCCCAAAAGGCTGGCTCTGGCCCCCAGCATTGTAGGCAGTAGCAGAGAAGAGCCATTTGGCGCCTCAGGTATCTGCAGAAGATAGTTTATTGAAGAAGCTTTGATTATCAGAAGTAATGAGAAGATAACTTGCAACTGAAAAACAGACTTGAAAGATTTCCTTGTACAAGGTTTCTGCAGACTTGGATAAGAAATCCTAAGAATCTGATTAGGTGATACTGACAAATGTTTGTAAATTCATTTTGTGCATGAAGAATTGGGGTGAACCCCTGTGTGAAGGCACTGGTAATTATGGAGAGAATACAATGCATGGAGCTTTCTGCTTTGAACGTGGAACTGTGTGTGCTGGTTTCATAATATCCGTTATTATATTTGCATCTTGTAAAGAAACTGATTAATGTGATGGGAAATTGCTTCATTATTTCAGAGCCTCACTCAAAATATTTTATTTCTTTCAGAGACTTGAAGATAGAAAATCTGTTGCTAGATGAAGACAACAATATCAAGCTCATTGGTATGAACCTAGTTTGGCAATTCCAGTATTTAAAATTGGTAATTTTATAAAGAGAATTCTTGAGTCTTCATAACCCTCCATGTGACAACTGCTAATGTTGCTGCAGGGAGGAGCTGGGAGAGTATAGATAGCAATCAAGCTGTTCCTGACAGCTTCTTGTGAAAAAATGTTCCAGTTATTTCAGCTTTAACTGGGTACAGACACAATCCTTCATCTTCTAACAAGTGACTTTCCTATTTAAATTAGGAACCTTGAAAGAATTAGAGAACTAGCACCACAGAAGTCATTTATTTTATTATCTTTATAATTTTGTATTTACTGAGGGATGGATTCTGCCCCCATATGCATATGCTTCCGCTGAAGTCAGTGGGAGTCATACACATTTTTAGCAGCTGGCAAAATTTGGTCCTCTATTTATATTCTTTAAATTTTATTCCGGAACCCAAAAAGAAATTATTTTAGAGGGCTGTTTAAAAAATAAAAAGATTAATTAAAAAATAGAGACTTTGTTGTATTCAGGAATCAGTTGTATGCAGTGCTTGATTCATTCAAGTTGAGCAGACATTTTAGATTAATCATCTGTGGGTGTACTTTCTCACTGCCTTTGCATAACTCCCATTAACGCTAATGTGTGCACTGCAAAGAAAATATGCCCTTTTAAAAAAAAATAATAAACATTTATATTTATTTCCTTGCCTCCACTTTTGCCAACAGCAGTGTCTGTGGTTGCAGACTTAAAACGCTTGCCTGCCTTGCTTCAAAAGGTTTCATCATCTGAAAAGGAATGAAAAACACTTAACACTGAGGTCAAATGGACAGTCAGTGTAATATATGAAGCACATACGTCTCCAAACAAACAAGAAGAGAATGCTTAATTAAATTTGAAATTCTTAAAAATTACTTAGGGAATTCAGTCTCTAGAAGAATTACCCCAACTTTTAGTTGGTACTCTGTAGTGAATCAAATGTCTCTGGAAAAATAATAGCAAAAGAGAATGCTGCATTACGTCAGTTACGGGTCAAGAGGATACTGATATGTTACCATGAATCATTCATCAGTAATGATGGATACCACCCATTATCTTGATTTAGCGGATAAGTGAGACCAGATGGTTTGCAACAGAGCTGTATGAACATCTGATAGATTTAAAGAATTTCTATAACTTTCCTGTTATTGAGTGTTTGATTACACAATGCTATGTGAACTTGACATCCAAAACCAAATCTAATCAGATGATATGTGTTCAATTTAAACTTACATGCCAAAAAAGAACTTCAGAGCTGTTTCTGCAGTTTAAGTTGCTTCAGTTGCATAGAAAGGTCTCCTCACAGTGGGTGGTGTGGGATGCACAGAGAAAGAGACAGATCTGTAGCCCAGCTCTAGCATTGAGATAAATTGTCTTCAGGTCTGCAGCCTGATGTTTTTAAGCAGATTGTACACGGTATGTATTTTAAAACAAAGCAATTACATCCCACTGTCCAGCTGGGTATGTTATTGAAAAATAAAGGTTACTTTATTAGTAATAATTTAATTGTAAGCAAAAACAGCTTGAAAATCAGTCATCTCAAACACTTGCATTTTATCAACAGTCAGCTGAAGTCCGTTGTTTCCTCTCCTCCCATTCCCAAAGGAAAATCTCTGATCTAATATTCCAGAGAAGCCACTAACTTGATTAAGCAGCCCCAGACAGTTAGGATTTGTTTTCTGGTACAAACTGAATGTCCCACGTCCTGCTTCTGTGCAACACACTCAACGGAAATGTTTCAGCACCTGTCTGGAGCTGGTGGAATATACCTGTTCATTTTCTTCTCATTGTCCTCCATGCTTGTTCCCTCACTCAGATCATTCCACTTCTAGTAAAGTATGTAGTGTCTTCCTAGAAACATGATGAATCAGTTTTGTTGTCATGTAGCGTAGCCCAGGAAAGTTCAGCGCTAGCAAAGAGTGTTTTGAGGGATTATATGCTGCTTTTCATGCTTTCAAGGAAAGACACTGAGATACAAAGCATCGCACATTAACTGCTTTGGGGTAGGAGTTTGCTCTCCATGTCTGGTGTAGCAGCAGACGCTCTAGCATCTAAAAATGGAAGATGAAAAATGTAATGTAAGGTGACATTGAAAGTTCCTACTTGTTCATGCATTTCAGTGAGAACTGAATCCTTTAAGTCCTTTCTTCATCCAGCTGCTTAATGACACTTTTTTTGTTAGAATATATTCTCAGTATTATTAGAAAAATTCCATTTGCTGTGCTAAGTGGACTTATTCTTAGCTGTCTGGATAAGTCTCAAGTCTGAGAACATTGGGAGTGGAAATGCTGGAAGTAATTCACTTCTCTTTATCTAACAGCCAGTGGTGGCAGGTGTCTGATAAAGATGCCATGAAAGGTCACTCACAGAACTTGTGAAGCCCTTGGCTGTCTACTCAAGGACCTGCAGCACCAAAAGGACCTTGCCTATATGTAGCTCTGCTGAGGTCTCTGGAGCGCTGCTAGCGTACACAGGGGTCAAACTTGTCCACGAGCACTCACTTTGTACTAAAGCTTGTGCTATTAAATAGTTTCTTTGATATCCCAACTGTCACAGCTTCAGAGATAGCCGTGTACCCATAGCTTAATGTTGTAATGTTGATTTCCTGGAGGCGTTGAGAAGTAGCGTAATGCGATACTTCGATAGCATGAAGAGTGGGGGTGGTGGTGCTTCCATGTCATAATATTTACGCTGGAAAACCAAGTATGGCCTTTGATCTGAAATCTGTAATTACCTAGGTTTATTGAAAGAAGCCCAAGACAGAACAGGGGTAGCAGTAAAGTTATCAGTGTTAGTGGTAATTCCATTCTTACTGAGATTCAAAGTGCATCCTTAATGCAAATCAGCCGGTGATTGCAATGCGCTGCTATGGCATTCATAGCAATATTCCCATTTATTGTGCAGTGAAATCCCTGTCCCCAGTCTGCATGTGTTTGCACACATTTTTAATTCCAACAGACATGAGAAGAAAAAAAAAAAAGTACACCAGCTGAGTTTTAATGAATGAGCACAAGTCAATGAGATGTTTGTAGTTTAAGCAAATAGGATAGTGCAAACTTTCACAGGAGGATACCTCCATTGATAATGACAAGCAGATGCTAGTTTGCACCAGGTCAGTATATAAACATTATGTACTTGATTGTAAAGCACTGTATTGCAGTCAAATAATTTTGAGGTGATATGTCGTGGTAGGATAAAGACCACAACTAATACCTTGTAGAGGTATTATTTATAGGAGTTTTTAAAAGTATTTAACAGTTGACATAACCTCTCTCAGGCAGCAGCTAATAAATAAATTAATTAAGTGGTTCCTCAGAAGTATTTCTATAAGCCCCAGGGATAACACATATCTAGCAAAGATGTTTAAACAGTGTCCAGAGACAGTTATTTTCCATCAGAGGCAAGGAAATTGCCTTGATCCTCCCTTCAGCTGTTACAGTGCGCTCCAGCAAAACCCTTTGAGCTTCTGTGACTGTTAAAATATGATTGTGCTGCAGTTACTTCCCTCTCAGAGAGCCAGCCAGTCCACACTGTTCTTTAAGTGCCTTAACCCACACAGTCATTTTTATATGTGTATGTTTTGTAAGTATTATTTGTTTTTAGCCCCATTTCATAAAGGAACAAGGCTTGCATGATTGCCTTGCCAGGGTGCTTTTAATACCATAAGGGACTCCTGTCTGATTTCTGTCATATTTGGCATGAGTTGAATACTAAAGGACAGGGTATTACTTCAAGTCTCATGCAAATAAGCAGGCAAATAAAGGAGAGGGACCCTGATTAGTGGAGGGAGATGTGGGCTCAGCAGTTACTTCTCATATTTGGTCTACAGGATGCAATGCTCTGAGCCCAGTCAAGCAGGTGGGTAGCACACCCAGAAGGCTTTATGAGATGTGTGGATGCAAGGGTTCAGTGGTCTACTACTTTGGGCTGCCTAATTTATATGCAAGATCACTTTCATTTTAAACATATTGATATTATGAGAAGTTTTAAGAAGACTGAATGAGTAGAAAAGGAGATAAACAGATGTCAGTGTTCTTGATACTAGTATTTTTGTTGCAGCTATCATGAACAGCAAGCTATTAATAAATGTGAACATCTTTGATTGTGACTATTCTAAGTCTTCTAGTCATTAATATATTGCTCTGTTGCAGAGGCAGATTTCCCAGCCCACATTGCCCTCGTCCTTGTGAGTTTGCCACCCTTCTTCCCCTTTATTATGTCATAGAATCAAATAATCTTTATGATCAGTAAAATCATCTGGTTCAACCATCAAGCCATGCCTGTGACTGCTCTAGTCCATGTCCCTCAATGCCACATCCACACAGCTCTTGAACACCTCCAGGGACAGTGACTTCCTGGGCAGTCTGTGCCACTGCTGAGAACTGTTTTTTCCTAACACCCAACCTGACCCTCTCCTGGTGCAACTTGAGGCCATTCCCTCTCGTCCTATCTGTTTCCTGGGAGAAGACCCCCACCTCAGCATAAACTCCTTTCAGGTGGTTGTGGAGAGTGATGAGGTCTCCCCTGAGCCTCTTCTTCTCCAAACTGAACAACCCCAGTTCCTTCAGCCGCTCCCCGTCAAACTTGTGCTCCAGAACCCTCACAGCTTTGCTGCCCTTCTCTGGACACACTCCAAGGCCTTGATGTCTTTCTTGTAGTGAGATGCCCAAAACATATTCCAGATGGGGCCTCACCAGCGGGTTGTTTGTCCTCTTTCAAGACAACTCCTCCTACTTTCCCTTTTCATCTCTGATGCCATGACTTCATAATTGCTTTCTACCAAGCCAAGTGTGGGCCACTGGGCAGGGTGGGCATGCATGCCCTGACTGCATGTTGCCCCTGGCCTCTTTTGCCACTGCTGCTGAACAAGCCAGAGGCCATTTTCACAGCTGCTCTCTCCTAATTTCTGTTCTTGCTTAGTGTTTTAATTTTTAAGATCCTTTCTGAAACACAGCTCACCCTGAAGCCATACCAGCGCTGAAGTAGACAAAGGAGATGGGAAGAACACCCTCTGTGGCGCCAGCCTGGGCTTGGGCTGGCAGAGAGCACTTGTGAAACTGCAGTCTCATTCAGTGCTGAGGGACCATGTCTTGCTCCTCATCTGTTCATGATGCCAACTTTTGCCAGTCCCTTGCTATTCCTGCCAGCAGAGAACATCAGATACAGCCAGGGGCCAGAAATGGCATAATTCAAGACAGAAAGAAAGGGCGAGAGCCAAATCAACACATTCCCCTTCTTGCTCCAAGATCTCCCTGCATTGTTTTAGAATTGAAATGCTGACACTGCAACCCTTACTGTGTGTAGTAGTTATAAAAACAACCTCCCTGCCTTAAATGTGATGGCTCCTTTAAATGAAACAAAGGAAAATGTTGGAGAAGCAATACTTGGCCTCCTAGCAAAGCACCGCCACAGTATGGAACCCCTGACTGCCCAAAGTTAGTTTCTTCCCCATGGCCGTCATGTACTGCGTGGCACAAACTCAACTCCAATTGAGCTTCCAATTTTGAGTGAAACACAGTTGCTTTGTGTATAAAACTGATATTCATGCATGTTTCCAGACTTTTTCTGTTGCTTGTCAAAACCTCTTTTGATTTAGCACAAATTGTAGACAATTTTTCATGTGACTGATTTTTTCCTAGGCAGTTCATTGCATAGCTTTTGGTTAAAATGTGCCTTTTCCCTTTTCTGTTTTGCTGTTTTACAGTTTTGCTGTATCTGTCTCTTTCATAACTGTGTCTCTATGCTTTTCACAGACTTTGGACTGAGCAACTGTGCAGGCATCCTGGGTTATTCTGATCCATTCAGCACCCAGTGTGGGAGCCCAGCATATGCAGCCCCTGAACTTCTGGCAAGGAAAAAGTATGGGCCCAAAATAGACGTTTGGTCCATGTGAGTTACTTCTCTAGTTTATAATTTGTTACTTTTATTGTTACCGGCTGCTCAAATGGGAAATAAGCAAGAAAATCTGTTTAATTAGCATGACTCTTTGAACTATTTTATACGAATATCTTGATTTGAAAGAGTGCTTTTGCATAACCGTATGTAGATTGATAGAAAGCAGAACAGGGTGTGATTGCAGTAAAGCCCAACTTGATCGATGACTTTGAGACACATTAGTGAGACACGTGTTGTGTCTTCTGGCACAAGATGATGAACATCTTTTTCGTTTTCCCTGAAGGATCCTCAAGCTTTTACACAGTCTCTGTGCACTATCCACAGTCAAGTCTGGCAGAAGTTGTGAAATCCATTCCAGTCATCATTTTGAAAGCATAGCAGTTAGAAGGGAAGAAGAAATGGCCAGAATATTTGTGATGCTGAGCACCTAGCAGTGTTCAGGCAAAAGAATAGACAGCTACAGAGGAAGCTGAAAAGATGTTCTGGAGTCATTTGCTTGTGGTACTATCAGTACCTTCTGCCCTCCTGTTGGCTATGGTGTCAGTTATCACTGCCTGTCCTGAAGAAGAATTAGATGAAAGCAGCTAACTTTTAGCTTTTATTAGTATCTAAGGGTTTTCCCTCACCAGTGAACTGGGGATAATAAAATATTAATAAATTTAAATAAAATTATGGAATTGCATTGTTTCCGAAGTTGAAGTGTTTGAAATGCTCTGAAAATGCAAAGTACTGTATAAGTGCTGCTCCTGCTAAGAAAGGTTGGCCGTTGTTTATATGTGAGACTAGGACATGGATTAATTAATCTCTCATATTGGTCAGCATTGTGATACCTAAAGACTCTAGAAAACTTCCCCTACGGAAGCCTGATCCTGTAGCCCATACTCCAGGGAGACCCACAGCTAAACTGTCAAGCAGCTACTTCATTTCTTACCCTGCAGTGGGCCATCCCTCCACATCAAGGGTGAGATTACCAGCCCTGAGGAATGCTCTTACTGGTACTGGAATGCAAACAGAGCACAGTCATTCCTGTAAACCATTTAAACTTCTCCAGTAATAATATCCTGCTTTTTTTTTTTTTTCATCTAAGAAAGAAAAATATGGTTAACCCCTGCCCTTCCTCATAGCTGAACAAATGGTTGCTCTGATCATAGTTCATAAAAGCACACTGGTTTGGTTTCTTTCTGTTCGCATGCATTCATTCAGCAAACTGGGAAAACCAATTCCCAAAAGGAAGGAATTCCACTCAATTGAATTTAAAGCTCTTTTAAGAGGGAAAAGAATAAGAATCCACTTTTCATCGCTGGCTCTGCTGGGTATAAATAAGCAATAACTTTTCTGTTCTGAAAAATGTGATTGTTCACACCTGATCTTTGTGCTGCACCCGAGGCCACGAGGGTCAGCAGAAACCTTTGTGCACTGAACCAGGACCAGTGATGTTCCTGTTGACATAGGCAGTCCTACCCAGGGCAGCAGCGGGACATGGCTGCTGAAAGCATGGCATTTAAGCAGCCTGATGGGAGACATAACTGTGAAGCAAAATTGACTGAGAATTTGCCTAACAGCTGGGCTTGGTTCTGTGAGTCCCAGCTTATGTCCTACAAGTTGTGTGACCCTCCATGAGCAAACCTCTGCAAATTCGTGCCCAATCATTGTGCGCAACAGAAGAGTTCCTAATAACTGTCAGACATTAAAGATACAGTCAGAAAGTCTAAGCCTAATTATTTCCTTGTTCCTGATTATTTTGGTTTCTTTTTCTGTGTTTTCTTTAAGTGGGGTGAACATGTACGCGATGTTGACTGGAACATTACCTTTTACTGTGGAGCCATTCAGCTTAAGAGCTCTGTACCAGAAAATGGTGGACAAAGAAATGAACCCTTTTCCCACCCAACTCTCCACAGGTAATCAAAAAAGTGCTTTCAGACTTACTCAGATCCAGTTGGTTGGAACCATTGCATTGAATTTTGGATTGCAAGTTGTGTTACCAGCATGATATGCTAATCATGAAAAATGGTCTTTTTGATTTTAGTCTTGAGCAGATCTGCAGGAGTTGTTGCAGTATAACTCCTTTTGCTTTAACTTTGGTGTATAAGCTGGAGAAACACCAAGTTGTACTGAATATGAGAGAGGAACAAATCTGTGAAAGCCACTGAAATTGCTTTCAGAGAATAGCTGGTCAGTTTTTCATGTTCAAATATTTTAGCATAGGTTATGGATATATAAACACATTATTTTGGAGTAACACATTCTTGGGAGTTTTCATGATTAGGATCGTGTGATCACAGAATCATAGAATGGCTTGGGTAAGGTGGCCTTGAATGACCTCACGTGGGTCATGAAATAATGACACACACACAGAAGGTTATTTTGGAACAGTGACCTGTGATAAACTTTGTGTGTTCATAAAATGCAAATTTGTTGTTGCGTTAATATTAGAAAAATTAACTTTTCTTCAAAGCCATGTCACTAGGCAACAGAATCATTTTTCAGCTTATAGCAAGACTGTGTCAGCATTTGGAATGAACTATGCTTTGTACTTTATTTTTGTGGGCTAAATTTGATGTTCATGGAGAGCTTCTGTTCTTGTCTGGCAGACTGTTTGCAAGGAAATTGAAAGATTGCTCATAGAAAAAGGGTGAATGATCATGTATTTTCAGTCAGTACACTAATGACAGCAAACCACTATCATGGGGTATAAGAAAAAGCCCTTACAAGTTGTTTCACAAGATGAATTCTCCAAGTACAGATTTCCCTGCTTGCAGAATAAATAGATAGTTAAGGATTTTCTCACATGGGTTATCTGTGAATGAAGTGGAATATGTTGTTCCTCTTTCACTCAGCATCTGTATGAAGTACATGTTTTCTGCCAGGAATTCATGTTGCTGGCATGTTATAAAGTGGTAGGTTTACAAGTGATGGGATGCTGCAATTTTGCTTTGTATTTTATGTGGTTGGAGTATTTGCTCTTTCCATTCTGGAGACTCCCCTGTAGGATTCAGTTGCACAAAACCACTGTTTGAATGTTCTACCATACATAGAAGCCCCACTGAGTAAATTAAAATAAAGATTATACTGACTGTTTCACACTGTACTGATCTAGAAGCCAAATCTTTTGCATCAGTTGCAACATTACTCTTGAATTCAGGGACTTGGATATAGTTGTAAAGATTTGCCAAGTTTGCCAAATAGTTTACTGAACTGACCTCCCACAGTGAGGCTTTTACCAGAAAACAGCTGTTGTTTAATGGCTGTGCAGTGGCTTTGAACTGATGTACTGCCTTCCCAATCATTGTTTTGTTTCAAGCACAGCTATCTTTGTGTGGGAGGTTTCACTAACTTTACGGGGAGAACTCGTGTTGAAGTCTGAATCACCCATGAAAGGTCTGGAGAAGACCAGACCTTATGTAGCAGAAAAGATAATGCTACTTTTGACAGGTTTCCTTTTGCTGTTTCATTCATCCTACAGTTTTATCATGGAGATCAAATTTTCTCACAGTCACATCTTTTGACATTACAGTCTCCAATGAAAACAGTCTTTGTTTATCCTCTAAGAACAATAGAAGCTTGAACTTTCAGAGATGATGGAAAATTAGTGGAACAGATTTAAACTTGTTAACCTTTGTTCAACAAAGTGTGAACAAAGGTATGCATCACTCCTTGATTTAAGCCAGTAGGTTTGCACATTCACCAACACGGCAAACTGTGATTTAACATGACATTTGTTCTTGCTACATTTAGATTTTGGGTCAGTAGATGGAAAATCGGCTGCTCAGCCCTGCAAATTGTTTTATTGGTTAACCTCTTAGGTAGAGTGACCTTCTTTTTCATACATCATGTTTCCTTTTTCTGTAAATTCACGTAGAGATTGCAGAAGAGATATCTTGTAGTAGTATGTTTTGCTTGTTCCTTGTGTTCTCTTTTAACATTTAACTTCACAGCTGCTGAATGCAGGGCTCCTTTATAAAACTAGCTGTTCTTATCACTAAACAAGAGTATGCTTTATTTGTATTAGTTACAGTTTTGTGTGACTATGGATACCCAAAGGAACTGTGTAGCAACAGAGAAAACTGTGGAGTTAGTATTTGATTTTCCCACTTAAGAAACAATTTTTCATTAAGCTGCTTACACAACAGAGCTATCTGATTATTGATTTGAGGTGAGCAGAGTTCAGTTATTAAGAAAGTTGATATTCACCTTGCATGCATTCCTTTTTTTTCTCATGTACTGCTTCCGTGTGTTTATGGTCTTCCTTTCAAATTAGAGAAGTGCATTTGAGGCTAAAGAATCTCTTTAAAAAGGTGTTTTTTAATCCTTAGCTCATTCACTTGATAAGCTTTCTGTCTAGATGATGGAATTTTGTTAGAAAATCCCACCTTTCAAATCTGAGAGTCTGAACTGTAACATCAAGTGGCACACTATCTTTTAATCATCACTTACATGTTATCCTCTTTATAAAGTCTGTCAAACACTACCTACCATATGTGCAACTGTGTATTCCATGCTTTTGCAGCAGAGGAGGAGCATTACCCTTTAAGAGTATTCAGAAGTCAATTACTTAGAACTTCAACACACGGGTCAACTGATAACTTCTGTTTCTTCTGTGAAATAGAGATTAATTGCTATCATGGAATCATACAACCATCAAAGACCTCTAAGGTCACCCAGTCCAATCATCAGTCCACCCCCACCATGCCCACTGACCACATCCCTCAGTGCCACATCCACACAGCTCTTGGATACCTCCAGGGACAGTGACTGCACAGCCTCAATCAATCAGATCCGTCCTGAGAAGTTATTGCATCTCAGCTAAATGTTAACCTCTGTCAGGAGCGGAGAGGCAGTGCTGTCGCATGGAGGTGCGTGCAAATTCTTAACAAACACAAGCAATCATCTGTCCATGCCTGTAGTTCAGAGTTTACTCTGGCATTGTAAAATTAAACAGCCTTATTTCATTTTCTCTGTCCAGTTTCATAAACAACAGCTGTATGCCTGGTTTTAGTCAGGCACCCACTTATACTGTGGCATCCTCTGAACAAGACACTAAGTTCATTTTATTCATGACAAAGAAAATGGAAGCAACAGAAGTCTTGTAGCCCATACCTGAAGCTCTCCCTATTTCTGTTCATTACTGAACTCAATCTATTAAAGAAGCTTTAAGAGAAAGTTGTTGTTTTTTTTTTTTTTCTCATGGTACTAATCTCTCATTTGTCTAAAGAGCAAACTTTGCCCCAAAGTTACACCAAGGAAACAAAATTCCATCAAGTGCAGCTCACTGGCTAATCAGATTAGTGCTGTCCTCGAGTTCGTCATAAATGAGGCCCTCACATTCCCTCACATAATGAAGCATTGGAGGGATAATTCACAGCATCCTTTGTTCATGAAGCTACTTGGTTCAGCATGAAAAGCAGCTTCAGATGGGTCCAAAAACCAGTTCATTCACTTCATGTTTACTTCCTGAGGGATTAATTTTGCTGTCCTGCAGCTGCGTGGCTAAGTGAAAAGGACTCATTCTTCTTTCTACCACCTAACAGCTCAGGTGGGCAAAGGTGCTGCACCAAATCTTCTCATTGCCTGGGTAGCACTGGCAAAGGAGCTTCTCTGGAGGGCTCCCGTATCTGGAATCAGTTTCCCCTGGTCTGAACCTGCTGCACTTCATACTGCTTCGCAAGCCGCCTTTAATCAGTCTGTCTTTTGCCAAAGGGAAAAAAACAGGGTCTTTAAGGAGCTGTTAGCTGATGTGGGGGCCGAGGGGGATGGTGGCTGGTTTGGGGAGGGGCTGTTTTGTGTTAGGAAGAGTGCTCTGAACCCATGGGATGCGTGCGGTTTCTAGCGGGAAGCACTGGGAAGAGGGGAACTAAAATGGCAGAACAATGGGTTACTTGTTTCCCATAACAGAGGGGTTGGCGCCCAAGATGTGTTGACGTGCAGGCTTTCAGGGTACGCAGGGAACAGCCCTAACATCAGCTTGCAGGAGATTTATGAACTTGGATGTAGTCTCTTCCTGCTGTTTCCACAATGCTGCTGTCATAAGAAAATAACAAAAATGTTGGGAAAGACTTAAATTGAAGCACCTGACATAAATCAGTGATTTGTGAAGACAGAGCTTAGAAAACACCTAGCTCATGCCTAGCTGGAATGGTAAATACATAATCGTAACTCTCTCTCTTCCTAATATAAACTTCTCAATGCTAGACCTGCACTGCAATGGATATCCTCTCAGGGCTTTCTCCGGCTGATGTCTGATGGTTGCAGGATGGTGAAACTAGAAGTTATCCATGCTGTCTTGGCACCTGTCAAATTTAATATTGACTTATTTGATGAGAAGCCCTCCATTGCCCACTGCTCTGCTCTGATGCATCAGCCCAGCCAGCCTGTCACTTTGGGCTCAGAGATCTGAAAATGCTTGGGTCAACAGCCAGGCAAACACAAAGAAGTCTTGTAGAAGAGAACCCCATAAAGGCAATGGCACTGCATCTAGGCTCCTGTTTCCAGACGAACACATTGTGAGCAGGCATATCATTCTCCTTCAGCTGAATATGGGAGGAAGCATTCATAAGGGTTTCACAGTGGTGCTGGTGAAGAAGATGAATCATGGCTGCTGTCCTCCAGAATAGGGATCGGTATTTCCATTTCAGGCTCTTTAACTCCCACATAGAATCCTAGAATGGCTGAGGTTGGAAGGGACCACAAGGATCATCAAGTTCCATCCGCCCTGCCACAGGCAGGGCCACCAACCTCCAGATCTGGTGCCAGACCAGGTTGCCTAGGGCCCCATCCAACCTGGTCTTGAACATCTCCAGTGATGGGCTTTGAGAAAAATCCAAGGATATTAAATATTTCACCAAGACATGGGCAAAGTACACCAGTGGTCCTACTACTACTGCCCAAGGTCTCTACACAAGATCTCTGCAAAATTTGGATTCAAGTAGATAAACATGCACAGTAGAGTCTAGAGAGTGAACTGTAGCTCTGTAGCAGAATGAGGTGGAAAAAAGCTTCCAAATTGCTGTCCTTCGAGCTGGAGAAACCTGCTGCAGCCATCATTTCTGTTTTTTGGTTGCCATTGACATCATTCAGGGTGCACTTGCTATCTCAGTTCACTGTATCTCTACAAAATCATTCTGGTTTTGGCTTTCCCAGAATTAGGTTTCTTTGTCTTTTCTGTAGGGAATGGTAGAGGACATATTTAACTTGTCACTGATTTGTAGTTGATAAGCTGAATGTAACCTTGATAATTTGAGGAATAAAGACTAGAAACAGTTAAAACAGAATTTATCTTAAGCTCAGACATTGACTTATTTTGAGTCTTAAAGCAAATCACTTGATTTCGTTGTTCATAAGCATGTAAGAAGCGCATGACTTACAAATACAGGAAAACTACTTTTGAGTTTTTTTGCAAGAAAATCCCAAGGGATGGTTGAATGTCATTGGAATTTGAAAGTTCAGTATTTGAAAAAAGAATGAAGCCCATTAATTTTACTCTTTTAATTTGGCCAAAACCTCCTGCAACTGATTGTAGTCTGGATGGAAGCCAGAAGAGAATTTCTCCTGTCAATGGGAGCAGAAAACTCAGTTTTCCATGTCTTTCCTCCCAGCTCTCCATCCCTCCCCTCCTCTCCGCTCAGCCCCTGTCTGTCTTTCTGTTCTGTACTCTGTATGAGTGATTTTTTGATAACCTCATTTCTCAAACAGAAATGAATAAGTTTTGACTAGCTTGCTCAGAAACTTCAAACAAGCTCTGTAACAAAAGGTGCTTTTTCTCGTCCTCTTTATAACTATAAATCTTTGTTTATTTCAGTTACCAATCCTGTATCAAGCTTTCTTTGTTTTTCAGACATTTGAGCATACTGTATAGAAAAAGTTGCATTTTAGTATTTTAGCATTTAGTTCTTGATCAGGCTACATGGCATAACAACCCGACTATTGTGTTAAGTCATAAAGTATATCATAGAATCATAGGATCGCAAGTTTGGAAAGGAGCTACAAGATCATCTGGTCCAATCATCCTCCCACTACCCTTGCTACCACAAGCAGTAAACCATATCTTGTAGCTCCTCATCCAGATGCCTCTTGAACACTGCCAGGGACGACGACTCCACCACCTCCCTGGGCATAGGGATTTATATACATATATATGGCATATATGACATAGCTATTGTCTTTTCTTGATTTCTTCACAGCGGCCATCAACTTTCTACGTTCTCTACTAGAGCCAGATCCTGCAAAGAGACCAAACATCCAGCAGGCACTTGCGAATCGGTGGCTTAATGAGAATTACCCTGGGAGAGCACCACCTAACGTCCCATATCCAAACAGGTACAAAAGAGTGGAGAAAACCTGCCAGTGTGTATGTACATTAAAATGTGAACAGCTCTGATGCTACATTTTCATTCTTTATATGACAGCATCCCACTGCATTTTCTGAGGTTGCTTTTTTGACTCAATTTTTAAAGTTATAAGGATTGGTCATTAAATGTGTGCTTCCCGAAGTGGTCAAAAACGGTAGCTTAAATTAGAAGATGGCATATGATACAGTTGTGAGGTAGTCTGAAGTGCAGATCAAGTGAGCTTAAAATGGACGTGTACGAAGACATCACTTGTAGTCTTGTTCTTATTTGTCAGTAGAGCCAGGATGTTTTCCAATAGCTATACCCATTTCTGATGCATGTGTGAGGGTTCTGTGTATTAGGTAAACATGCAGACCATGGTGAGAAAGCTCAGAGTTAAATCATCTTGCCTTGTTGGTTGTTGATCTTTAATACCTGTGCAGTACTAAATGCGGGACTAAATGCAAACAGATAACGAATCTCATGTCCAGACCAAATTGCAATCTAAGGAAAAACAAGGAAGAAAGAAAAGTACTTCTGGTCCACTTCAGAAATAATCTTTCTTAACTTTCAGCATCTTTAGTATGGAGTCTTCACATGATCCAGTCAACCTGGGCTCTCATTACAGTCAACAGAGAAAAATTTTTACAGAATGATTTGTCTGACTTCTCTTTGATTCTGCAGCAGTGACATTGTGCCCAGGAGATTCTGCTTTCTTTCCTGTGACTGTAAATGGAGCCTCAGGCAACTCACTTAGAAATGTATGTCTATATTTGATCTGATAAAACCTCCTTCCTGCATCAAAGCCTTTCCGCTGCGTCTTACACACAATGTTGTACCTGCAGAAGATGTTGTAGCAGTTACTAGCTTGCAGGCCAATATGCAATCCAGCACTGAGGCAGATAGAGCAACTTAAAGCTTAATTTTGGAGCTTAAAATTTGAGAATATTCCAAAATTTCAGTCCTAACTCACTAATAGGCAAATCACTATGAGAAGAGCCTGACTTCTACCCTACTATTTAGTCAAGTGCTAGATCCTGATACAGTATACACCTAGGGGTGTGACAGTCTTTCTTTGAATGTCAGAACCACTGTCCCCACTCCAAAGTGATTTGTTGTTCACCAAATAGGCCATCTTTCTGTGTTGATGCCCTGAAGGTCTAAGTGCCTAGGCAAGCTCAGACCGTGCGTACAGACAGCCTTGAGCATTCACCTGAAATTGCAATTTTGCTGTTAAAAGTGCCTCCCTACCTGTTTTCCCCTCTGGTACTGCTAGCCAGGTGAATAGGACATGTTTAAGAACTGGAGGACCTACCCCTGTGGGGCTGAGAGACACTTTTCCTTCTATATGCACAGGGAACTGAGGTGCAGTAGTTTACCAGCAGGCATTTCCCTTCCAGAGTTAGTGTTTCAAGTATTGTGTTGTGGACAATGATTGTGACTATGTATTTCTTTGACCTGAGCAGAATAAGATGTCTCTCACTCACAGAATCTGGTTGGAGAGACACTGAACATTTTGGATACTTGTTACCCAAAGGGTGACATCGCTAGATCCATCCACTGAAGCATATGTGAGGCTAACTGCATGCAGTGGGATCATAGAATCATACATAGAATGGCTTGAGTTGGAAGGGACCTTAAAGGTCATCTAGTTCCAACCCTCTGCCTTGGACAGAATTGCCAACCACAATACTCAGACCCATAAGAAGGATTGTTTTGCAGGGAGCAAGACGGAGAACAGGCAGACTCATTATCTCAGCATTACTGCCTGAAATTTAAGGTCAATTGAGTTAATTTGTATAACAAATGGAAATCTGAGTTTCCATGGTGCACTGGACTGTACTGAAGTGCACTCTACATATGAACATTATATGGTAAAGAAGGAGAAAACAAGTGTAAACTGAATGAGTCGTTAAGCTAATGAAATCACTGCCATAATGAGTCTAATCAATCTACTAAACGTGGCATCTGTTAAATGAATGTAAGTGTAACTGAGAGCTGTATGGGTAATTTAATTCTCTTGCTGAGTGTGTTCTATCTAGGAAGAGGAAAAAAGAAAGAAATACGGCTTGAATGTGATTTCAGAATTCTTCTGCATTTGCAGGTGCATTTTCATGCCTCTGTTTTTGAGTTGTTAGCTTGCAGTTATCAGGCCTTAGTCAGGCTGTGATGGAGGTACCTCTTCAGAGCTTGCTCACTGGTGCAGTTAGGTCATAGACTCATGAGAGGCTGGCCTCTACTAGATACAATAGCTATGCCACAGTGCTTATGGAGTGCCCATTAATCATTTTCTCCTAAAGGCAACCAAATCATATGTAAGAACAGAAGAAAACGCAGAGCTGAACTATAGAGAGGGCATATGTTTGTTCATGCGTTTATGCAGATAGGGTGATGGTAGTATTTCTTTCCCATTACAAACACTTTTAAACAGCTCATTAATGCAGAATGCTACCCTTTCCTATTAAAGAAATTGGTTACTTTTTTTTTCCTCATTGCACTGTTTTTTCTCATTGTTTGAGGTGAAAACAAGAGCAAAGTAACTACTCGTTCTGTCAGAACCCAAATTGTATGTTGAAGTCAATGAAGCTGTAAAGGATGAAAGCCATACAGAATCCTTCTTTACCTACTTTTTTTTTTAATTATGTTTCTACAATTTAATTAGTTTATTCCTCAAGATTGGCCTACCTAGAATTTGTCATACTGAAGACTTGTAGGGAAAATACAGTAGAGTTTGAAATATTTAAAGACTTGGCTTGCCTCTTTTTAAACTTGTTCAGAAAGTATTGCTGGGGTCAGACTCAGCAGGGTGTCCAAGTTTCTGCTAGTGTGCAAATGTGGGTAAGATAATATCAACATTGTTCTGAAATACCCACTACTTAATTTGCAAGGAATCGTGCTTTCTATCACAAACAAGAAGCTATGTTCTGTTCTTGCAGTCCTCTTCTACCAATTTCAGGTAACAACCATAGTTAATGAGACAGGAACATAGTAGGAAAAGACAAAGCATGGAGATAAGGTAGAATAACAGCAGAAACTACATTTTCAGGAGAATGTTCTCTCAGGCTTTTTAAAAGCTTGCTGTTATTAAAGAAATTCCCTAAAGGCAAGCAAATATTTCCAGTTTTGCTCAGCACTTCAAGCAGAAATTGCTTAAATTTTTTTTGCTGTCCAGATGCCTTACTGTGCAATGGCCAAGATGCGTTTTGGTTATGAACTCTAAGAAAACCACCCAAGCATTCTTTAGCTGCAGAATGCGTGTTAATAAGAGTGCTGAGTAAAGGAAAACAGTAATTTGAGATTTTCCATACTCTGTTTTGCATCTTGTCGAAGTCCTTCTCATATTAGACCCAGACTGCACACCAGGCATTCCTCATGGCAAAGGTGTACAGAACAAGGATGTAGCAGAGAATGGGTGAGAACCGTAGGTAGTTATACCTTTATATATACTATACTATACTATAGCTCATAACTTAAGCTTCCCTGAGTTGCCCTGGGCAAATATTAGGCTTGATGTTGGAAGCAAGGAATATTTTTTAGAAAGCAAACAAAATCCAGCATTTCTTTGGAGATGGATAGGAGTTGATGGGTACATCTGGGAATCTGGCCAGCACATTTAGATGCCTAAATAAGAGTCCTCTGGAAAATCTGTTTTTAACATAGTCTGCAAAAGTTATTTACCATTTCAGAGGCTGCTGTACTGCATTTCTCACCTTGGCTAAGTCTGTTACAGACTTTACAGAAAAGCACATCCATAAACTTGTATTGCATTTCTGCTTTTAACCAACATGATTATAATAGCAGCTTTACCATTTTGAGAGCTGCTGTAATAATCCTTCCTATATGTCATCTTTCTCTGTGGTAAATTTCTTTAGCTATTTTGTGCATGAATATTGTGCAATAGATGAGGAATGAAGCTGAACACTGGTGTTTGGTTACAAGAATCATTTCAGAAAGCAAAATGTCACTACCTAAGATAGATTTTGCCTCTTTTCCTTCAAAATCAGCTGGATTCTCTTGATGGTTTTCATCACCATTGATCACATCTAGAATAACAAAGTGAGACATCCTGAGCATCACAGTGCCATTTCCCTTCATAAGGTCAGTTTGAACTGGCAGGAAGAGTTCTGTTTGTTCAACTGCCAGGATGTTCCATCTTATGTGTGGTTCCCTAGCAATCTGCCTTTTTCATACCTACTCATGGCTGCACTACTGAGCCTTCCAGATCCCTTCTCCAGTGTTGCTAACAAGGCTCTGTCACTGGGAAGACAGTAGAAGCAATGTGCTCTGCTTCTCTTCTTTCTGCAGAATCCACTTGGAGGACCTCAGCCAAAGCGTGCTGCTCCATATGACTGAGAAGCTTGGCTATAAGAACAGCGATGTCATCAACACTGTGCTCTCAAACAGGGCAAGTCACACACTTGCTATCTACTTTCTTCTTAATAAGAAGCTGGAGCGCTACCTGGCAAGCCTTAGAGTAAGTACTGCTTGATGTTGATTCTTTGGACAAGCAGGTGAGAGGGTAAAAAAATGCTTAAAAGTTTCTTAAGGCATTACCCATGTTGGTTTATTTTTTCCCAATTCTGTCATAGTAGCCATGAAACGGAGGTATTCCTTGCAAACTAAAAGCATTATTTCAAATAATAATTCTCCAGGTTACTGAGATAACTACTTATAGTCTTTACATCTCGTGCAAAGTGTTTCCAGAGAAGTGCATTAGTTCTCCATAGAAAACTAGTGATAAATTTGCCATCCCAGGATAGGCTGTTGTGCAGTCAGCGTATGTGTATGCAGTTTAGCCCACCTGACTTGGCAAATGTTCTCCCAGACCATTTTTCTCTCTTCTTTAGCATTGCTCTTCGTAAAATCCATGCCCTTCAGTGCCTGTGCTAATGGTGCACAGCTGCCCAGCTCACCTAGCTGAGACCCCTGAAGGGAACACCCCTGAGAGCCTGCAGTACCTTGTGCTTCCCTCCCTCTGCTGTGGAACTGCTCTGTGAGTGGCTGAAGGGAGCAATCACCTTGCCACACCACCCTTTCTTCTACATCTGGGGCAGCTGAACTCCCTAGCTGTGTTTTGCATCATACTTGCTCAAGTATTAGGATGGGAAAGGTGCACAAAGACAAGCTGCACTCTCTCTTCTCATGGCCTCTCCACATAACTGTCTGTTCAGGCAAGAAGTCTTAAACAGCTAAGAGTCTGTGGGCTCCTACATCACATTGTCAGTAGGGTGGTTTTTTTTCTTTATGAAATGCTTTTTCCCTTTGAGAAATTATCCCGGATTACCTTTTCTTCTGACAACTTCTCAGTTTTCTCTCTTTTCAGTTCTCATAACAAGTACGTTTTAATGATGGCGTCAATGATGTTTAGAACGTAATGGATCATATTAATCATCTCCATAAGTTGATGCGACTCTACTGAATGCCTAGAGTGGACATGGTCCATTAAGCAGTAGCTAAACATCAGTTTTCTCTAATTATCTTACATACTTTGATTTTCTGTGCTCCTCTCTCAACAGAAGTCTGAACTCCAGGACAATATTTGCCACAAGAACCAGCTGTACCAGATTGACAAGTACAAGGCAAATAAAGACTCCTATGAGGTAAAGCTCATTAAAGCTTCTTAAGGTATTTGAAAAGCAGGCTGAATTTGAGGATCTCCAACAGTTGCAATTAAGACAATGAGTTTCTGGAACTGTGAGGAAAAAAAAAAGATCCGCGCGGAACAATTCTCTCAATTTCTTTTTGAAAGAAAAAATAGCAGCCGCCTGGAGTGGAAGTTTCAAGATGACTTTCAGCTTTCATGAGGAAAAGAAATCCTCTGTTTAGCAAAGTAAAACAAAATTTCTTCAGGGGACCCTTTAATTTCCTTCTGAGCTGCAACTTGCTCTAGAAAACCGTTTCTTCATTTTCTTGAGTTGAAAGACCTTGGTGGTGCAGGGCAAAAAGCTGAGTGACTGCCAGGGTTCACCTTCCAGGATAGTTTGGTGTAGATCTGCGTAGCAGAGTGCACTGACCTGGCAGAGCCCAGGCTTAACTATTAGTAACAGTAAAACTATATTAGCACAAAACTCTGCCCAAGTGAATTGTTTGCTTCCCAGCAGAACTGATTGAGAACTAGCCCACTGTCTTGTGAGGGACTTCCCTTGGCCAGAGCAAAGATTGAACCGGGTTACTGTTCAGTCTGTCTCCGGTCTTCTTGCCCGCATTAGAGGAGGTAGTTTATATTAAAGGAATCCTCTCCTGTCTGCCTGTCTGGATTTTTGTTCTCTGGCTGTTACTTGGTGAAGCACTAAAGTTACAAGGGTTGTGAACTATACAAGTTGTATCTTACAACATGAGTAGCAGTGTTCCGGAGGAGCTTGCTACTCTTCAGTGCTGGATTGATGATTTAATTGCAGGGACAGATCTGTTTCGTGGCTGGTTTTGTTTATTTTAAAGACTGCTTGCAAATTTAATAGAACAGCTGAGTCGCAAGCCAGATGGAAATATCAGGGCAAAGCACTTTTACCATTCTTTTCTCACATAAATTGAAACCACCTTACTTAAAATGTATTAGCAGTGGGTAGACTCAGTGAATATTGTATTTCAAAATGCTCTGTGGCAGTTTACCTCAAACTGCTGCAGGCAAACGTCCTCTCAGAACTCAGGCAGGTCCCCAGAGGTTGCGATGCAGGCATCCTGCATCCTGATGCAGGCAGGTATCTAGGCATACTGGTGCATCCTGACCCTACCAGGCTCAGATTCCTCCAGCTGCCGGTGCTGCCTCCCTGCACAGTGCCCGAGAGCCCCAGGAGTACTCTGCATAGCATTCAGGCACTGGCTTACTGCTTCTGCATCCATGCTGCATGTAGGGGAGTCTGCAGCAAGGCCTGTGTGAGCACCTGCACAGAGCTAGTGTGCATAACTAGTAATGGTGCGACTCAGCGACCCTAGTTTTGTTTGTATGCATCCTTAGGGATGAAGGCTCTCTCCAGAGCCTCTCCTGTGCTCACAGTTAGTCCCAAAGTAGCTATTTAGAGGATGAGGGTGTGTCTTTTCTTTCTTGAAATAGTTACCTTAATGCAATCTCAGTGCAGACACTGTGATAATGATACAGTATAATCTCTTTCTACATGGGCACAGCTGAATATAAAGCATGTTGATATTGCGTTAGCTGTATTTACACGAGGGGATTGTATAACACCAGGACAGTTAAAGTGGCATGCTTGGGTGAATGCAAGCCCCGAGATGCTCCTGCTGCTTACAGCTGTGGTAGATGTTTGCTAAAATGCTGTCAGGGGGATGGATGAAAGTGTCTGGATTGTGCCGTTGGGATCAGCAGGTGCTGCAGGAGCTCAGGGTGACACAATTCATAAGCTGGGAGTGATTCATGAGCTGTGATCATGGTCCCCCTGCCATCCTCTGTGCCCAGCCTGAAAACAGAGGCTTTACCTCAAAGGCTTTACCTGGTTCCCAGTCAGATGTCCCCAAGGCAGCATGGCTTTGTGTTGCCGTGGCAATACCAGGAGAGAGGTGGTCAGGCACGGCAGAAGCAGCTGACTGTGTTTCTTCCACCTCACTCTGTCATGTGAAATGAGGACGTTCTGTGCGCCATGACCAGCTGCCAGCAGCACAGGCTGTTGCTGGGCCATGCAATGTAGCACATGGGCAGGGGACAGGCCTAGCCCACCTGTCCCTTCAGTGTCCGAAACTGGGTGGTAGCACTGGTGTGCCAGGTCTGAGGTGCTGAGAGTTTCTCTCAGGGCTAAGCATCTGGGTGGCTTTGCAGGCTGGCCTTACTTTAGCGCTTGGGGCAGTTGAGCAGTGTCTTTTTTTGCTGGAGAGGCCACAAGTGGTGAGCAGTCATTCCTGCAGCAAACCCAGGGACCAGTGCTGAGGATTCCTGCTTTCCCTAGACGAGCCGGTGGGCTCAGGCTCGAGGAATTTGTGATTTTAAGAACTTATATCATCATCCTATCACAATATCAGGCATGGCCAAGGCAAATACCTGTTATCTTCCTTTCAAGTCCATTGCTAGGACTAGTGTGGATTTTAGGGTCGAGGTCAGGACAGGAAATAGCAGAGGCTGATGTAATGCTGAACCTATTCAAGTATAACATACCGGCACAACCCTTTCATTGTGCAGCAGCATGCCATTGCATGGCTGCCTACAGCACGGTGAGGAGTGAACTTCTGTAACTCCCCCAAAGGAACACTTCCTTTCCTTCTTAAAATATAATAGCATGTGGAAACTTGGGAATTTAGGATTTTCATTGTTCCCCATCCTACAATGATCATCAAAGAGAAGGAATTTTAGTAAATTTAAAAAATAAAATTATTTACAGCATTCTTCTGGGATATAGTAATTCATTGCCGGATGTGTGAATGTACTTTTTCATCAGTGCTTCAATTGTACAACACAACTGTGCTGCGGCTGCTAGTAAAACATTACAGCAGCGTAAAAACAAAGTCATGGGCATGTGGAACAAAGAATCATAGAATGATTAAGGCTGGAAAAGACCTCTGATGTCACCCAATCCAACCACCAGCCCACCCCCCCCACGCCCACTGCCCACGTCCCTCAGTGCCACATCCACACGGCTCCTGAGCACCTCCAGGGACGGTGACTGCACCACCTCCCTGGGCAGCCTGTGCCACTGCAGCACCACTCTTGCTGAGAAGTTGTTCGCAATACCCAACCTGAACCTCCTCTGGCACAACTTGAGGCCATTCCTTCTCATCTTATGGTTATTACCTGGGAGAAGAGTCTGACACCCACCTTGCCACAGCCTCCTTTCAGGTGGTTGTAGAGAGTGATAAAGTCTCCCCTCAGCCTCCTCTTCTCCAGACAAATATCTTCTCCTGCATATTTCAGAGCAGAGCAGTTAGCGGTTCTGGTTTGGCACTTGCAAAAAGGCTAAAAGTATTGCAGTGCTGCAGTGTCCTGCATGCTGACAGATGCTGCAGCTACCAAAATGCAAATCTCCTACCCAAATAGCAGAGTTGTTAAACAATTTTAATGGGCTCCTTTAGGCTTTATGTAGTCACCCACTTTGCAGTCTCACCCACTTTAAAAAAAAAGATATGTGGTAGAACCTAGTCTTTGCTGAACTTGGCAACAGAGTCTTGCAGCCTTGGGAGAAAAAATAGTTTGGTGAGCTCCAAATTAAATGTGGAGCTCCCGCTGACTTTATTGTTGTAGTCCATTATTCACACAGCATTATTATTATTGCTGCTATTGTTGTTATTACTGTTGTTATTATTTCATCAACATCAATAGCGACTGTGTTCCTGGTCAGGTGTGGTGTTATTTCAAGCACAGCACAGGCAGAGAGGAATAAATGTTCTGTCACTGAGATGGCCACAGCCTGTAAAAGCAAGGGGGAAGGCATCAGGCTGACCAGGAGGTGTAGCACAAGGAAAGCAATGGCTGATCCAGATCCAGAAAGTGTTGTTTTATTCTGTGTAAGAGTTAGCCAGCCATAGTTGGCTAAGGGAAAAGCAGTTTGAGGAAATAAGGGATGAATGGAGAGAAGGCTGGGGAGCAATGAATCTGTGATAGTACACCGAGAGGAAGAAGGCAGTGAGATGCTCCCAGAGATGTCCCTGGTTCTCTCTCTCCTATGTCACCTCACAGCTGCTGTAATAAAACTTAAAATGGGAACATCTTCCTGAAGGTCTTCATTCTGATTCTGTGACTTCTGAAAGTTCAGAGATTAATGATCCCAGCAGTGCCAAACACCATCTGTGCAGAGGACCTGATTCTGTCTGAGGTGGCAGTGATCAAGAAGAGTTCTGCTTTATTATTTTCATTTTATGTGTCTTAACATGTTTCCTGAGTTGTTTAGTGGACAAAAAAAAAATAAAAAATTGTCTTCTGCATTCTTTCCCTCTGTCACACATGCATACACATTGCTTTCCATCACACAGATGCCCATCTAAGAAAATGACCCCACAGAATCACTAAGGTTGGAAGACCACTGATGTGATTCAGTCCAACCATCAACCCATGCCTGTGACTGCTGTAGACATATCCCTCAGTGCCACATCCACACGGCTCCTGAACACCTCAGGGACGGTGACTGCACCACCTCCCTGGGCAGCCTGTGCCACTGCAGCACTGCTCTTGCTGAGAAGAAATTGTTCCTAATATCCAATGTTAACCTCCCTGGCACCACTTGAGACTGTCACTTCTGATCCTATTATTGTTATGTGGGAGAAGAGGCCACTGAATTACAGAATTATACACACAGAAATCAGAGCTCGGGGATGTGCAGCAAAGGCCGCGTTCCTCAGGATACTGTGCAGACAGAAGATGAGTGACTCAAAGAGTTTAAAATACATTAAAGTTCTTCAGATCACCTTTGGAAATGCTCAAGGAAGTGCAATAAACAGAAATCAAAGACAGTTCTTTTGTGTGTGTTTAAATGGGCAGGCAAATTTCAAATCTGAAAGATCATAAATCTTTGCGTATTTGCTTGAACAAGGCATCCTAGCACAAAAGGTCTCTGAAGACAGGCTTGATTTTCTGATCATGTCAAACAGATCAGAGGAAAATATGACTTGGAAGATGCAGTTATTTTGAGTAGTCAGGATAAATTCCTTGTAAATATTTTGTTTTTAATCCAGCTTCAGTAAGCAGTGTATCTCTGGGGGGTTTAGGACATTTCAATTTCCTTCAGTAAACCAGATTGTTCTTGTTTGTTTTACAACCTAAAGGACAAAAAACTCAGAAAACAAGAAAAGAAAGGGGAAATTCTTCACCGTCAGCTCCCAAAGAAAACTGAGAAAAGTCCAGTTTCATATAGACAGCCTTCTTCCTGTCTTATCTCACAGATACAGAACACCAAGGCTCTGCTGAGGGACCGAAAAGCTACCAAGGCTGGAGGTGCTGAGAAAGGTCAGTGGGAGAAGTGTTGGTCTGTCTATGGGCATGAGCCTTCCTGTGACTGTGCTAGCATGGGCCCGTGTAGTGTCGACGTCTTGTGTGGGGTGTGGTTGTGTGTAAATGGTCCTCGTGTTTGCTGCCTGCTCTGGATGTGGTTATGTGAAAGAGGATGGAATCGTGTAATCAAACATTGAACATGACATCCTAGGGAAACCATGGCAGCTGGCACATTGGCACTTTGAAAGCATCAACAGTCACCCCATATCAGTGCTGGCCTCTGGGGAGAAGCGGTGGCAAGCAACTGGTGGTGGAGAAAGGGGAGGTGGGCAGGCAAAAGGAAATGCAGAGGGGAATACTGACCACTGGCAGTGAAAGGAAGAGGAAGAGCATTAACAGAAAAGGGAAACGATGAGACATCCGTTGGGGAGAAAAGCATTCGTGATGCAGGGGAGGAGGTGGCCTGGGGAGGGTTGGATGGGACTTGCTCCAAGGATGACAGGGTTAAGGAGGTGTGGAGAAGAGCAGCCAGTGGTGAAAACAGGGAGCATGTGGCTAGGGAGATGCAGTGGGGAGCAGGAAGGGGACATAGCTGTTGATCAAGGGAGGTAACTACAGAGCCACGCAGAGAAATTTGGTGACTTGAAATGCTGAATATGGTGCCAGGAGGCTGTTTAGAGGCACAGGGGGACAATAAGCAGTTGATTTTTTCTCCTTGGCTTCTACTTGCTTTTTTGAACTGAAATCCGAAAATCATTCAGATCTCAGCTAAAGCATATCTCTGCTTATGGAAATTGTGTTTTGGCACTTGTTTCCTCAAGTGGTCAAGTGATTTTGGCCAGTTTTGGAAATAAATAAGTCAGATTAAACCCTATCTGCTTTTCCCAAGCAACTCTCAATGCAAGTGATTTCATCCTATACATCCATTTAGACCTCAACCTCTGCCAAGACCATCCCTTTGGAAAGAAATACACGTGAGATTTGTGGCTATTACCTGATGTCCAAAGTCTTGCATTATTTTCTATCCCTTTTAGACAGTTTGAGACCAGGAGAAGTCACAGACAGAGATATGCTGCCAGTCCACTCTTCTTTCAGTTAGGAGCATTCTAACAAAGCAGGCTGCTTGGCTAGCGTTTCCTAAACGCAGCAAAATGTACTTTTTTTCTCGCAACTAGCTTGGCGTGAGTGAGTGCCAACATTCTGTAGAAACTGAACAGATCTTCTCCATGGGCTGTTTTGTATTATTGGGCCAAATCCTGAAAAGATTGTTCCATTTATATTCAGTCCTTGCTCAGGGAAGATTGTTGCTGAAGTCAGTGCAGCAAATCTGTTCCAACTGTAACAGCCTGAATCTAGCCAATGCAGTTACTCCATATTTACATGTGTGAAACCAAGAACAGATTTTATTCCGAAACGCAAGTAGAGACATGAGGAGTTAACTCCCTGTTGTCCCCTATGTTTGTAGGTGTGTCAGGGAGTACAGTGCACAGACCCATCTAAAACTACCCAAAGAAATGTGAGATTTCTCAGACATTGCCTTAGAGGATATGATTAATACAAACAGCTGAAAACATCCATGGTTTCCTATTTCATGTCCTTGTCTTACTCACTTTAAATGCTCTTCCTGCATTTGAGGAAGGCGGCAGATAAGTTACTCGTGATCAGCAGTGTAAGTATCAAATGGGGTCAAGGAATCAGATTCTTTGATGTGTTGTGTGCATCTTCGAGACCACTTGATTGAGCTGGTACATCTGTCATGCTGTTATGCAGTCTGTGAAAGGTAATGTCTGCCATGAGGCAGAGAAGGCGATGCTACTGAATGCCATTTGCTCTTCTGGTTCCTTTTCTGGTTGCTTTCAGACTCCACCAGTGGGCTGAGCCCCTTCCACGAGCCCTTGGCCACCAAGGCTGGCTGCATCACCTCCAGCTCCCTGGAGTACCTGGAGGCCCAGCAGCCGCTGCCCAGGACCCCCCGGCTCCTGAAGAGGCAGGAGTCCCCCCAGCAGGAGCCGGTGCGGGGCGGGAGCCGGGCCAAGGACTCTCCCCTCATCCTGAACATTGTGCACTCCTTCGAGTCCGTTGACAGAGAGGACCAAACAGACCAGGTCTCCCCCTCCCACCAGTACAAGATTTTAGGCTCACCGATGAATTTTCCTTCCAAAAGCTCGAGTGAAAGGACACTGTCCCCGCTTTTTCAGCCAGGAAGTACATCCCCCATCCACCCCAACCAGGTCTCTTTTACATACGAAGAAAAAGCATATCCCACCAAGGAAGAAGCTGTGTCCCCTACTCAGCTGGTTTCCAACAACCTGTTGGGCAGCCCCAACTGTGTTAAAAGCAGGGGCAGGTTCCCCATGATGGGGATTGGACAGATGCTGCGGAAGAGGAACCAGGCAATGCAGTCGGTGGGCGACAAACCGCTGGAAGCACGGATGCCTCAGCTGCAACAGATGAGCCCCACGCAGATCACGTTCAATGCAGATGCTGTCAGTGGCCAGTGTTAGTCTGGCACGCCAGGATTTGTATTTCTGTTGTCTGCAACCCAGCCTTTTTTATTTTTAAAAAGAAGGGAAAGCCACAGGCATGTCACCATCTCTACATAACACAGTTCAGTGGTCCAATGTAGAAAATCGGAGGTCCACTTGTGAGGAAGGGGTTGTCCTATGTATTAAAGTTTAAAGAGTGCTCTGCTTGTGCTGTTAAGAAATATTAGCATTAGGCATCAGACTGTACAGTAAAACATGTCTTGAAAAAGCCATGTCAACATGTATTTTCACTGTTCAAAATTTTGTATTGTAGTAAAGTTAATTGGAAGAGCAACGAGCATTACCAGTGTGATTCAGCAAGGTGATCGGTGTGGTGCTGTGAGTGTTGGTCCCAGCTGGGGCCATGGTAAGACTATCTGCTCCTTCTGCCTGTGCCAGGCAGTACGCTGTCCTGTTACAAGCATCATTCAAGGGGAAAAACTCAAGATGCTGTTTCCAAAATCAACTTGCTAAAATGCACTGCCAGGGAGATGAAGTTTGTAGAAGCTTGAATCAAGACATGCGCGATCTAAACATTCAGAAAAAGTGATACTAATGAAAGTCAAACCAGATCTTACTGTTTATTACATAAAGTAGCTAGTAATGGCATCATTTGTTCCTAAGGAAAATGATAGTTTAATCGTGTCATTCAGAAGGAACGTGATTATTCAAAAACAAGGCTCATCACAAGACAATTAACTGCACTGAAGGCCTGTTCCATTCATGTCATGGGTTTACAAGTGGATGCTTTAGTCAGTGATCCCCATTACCACATGCTGTCTTTAGGCAATCCGGTCACCTCCAATTTTTGTAGCTGTACTATTTCCACTCCTGTGTGCAGGTTTGTGTTAGCCCCTGTTACAGCTACACAGCACCTGAAGGCTTTTCTGAGAGACTGCAGTGAGTTGAAGAGACTCATAAAGGACACACAAACCAGTGCCGTTTTATACTACAAGATCGGTTAAGTGGTGGTTACCAAAAATTTGGTATTGTTATGAGCTGTGAAGATGAAGTTTCTTAAAAAGCAACATGTTCTGCATACTGGTCATGTTTTTCTAAGTAAATGATCTGAGAGGCTGGCAACATTTTTGGTTCTGTTTTTGTGTTCACACCATTTCCTATAAACTAGAAGATTTAGCCAAAGACTACACTTTTGTACTGTGTGTACTGTGCTTGCGTATGTGTTTGTGTATATGGGACATCTCAGCAAAGCTCTACTGATCTGGTTCCCCCATAGGTGCCCCATTGCCGCCCACCCACTTCATGTCGTTCTGCAAACAAGGCAGCAGAAGCATTGCCCTGCTACTGGGGCTGCTGGCAAATAGAGGGATTTTGCATCAGATTGTCATAGAATCACAGAATCACAGAATGGTTTGGGTTTGAGAGGACCTCAAAGCCCACCCAACCCCAACCCCCGCCGTGGGCAGGGCTGCCTCCCACCAGCTCAGGCTGCCCAGGGCTCCCTCCAACCTGGCCTTGAGCACACCTCCAGGGATGGGGCACCACAGCTTCTCTGGGCAGCTGTGCCTCACCGCCCTCTGAGGAAAAAATGTCTTCCTAATATCTCACTTATAGTTCCTAAATTTCATCAGTAGGAACCCAAGCCCTTTTTTTTTTACCAGTGTTACTGCAAATGATTTGGGGTCCCATTTCTTCGGTTTCTGTACAAATGTGAGGAGTTTCCTTTCTTTGACAAGCCTTCCATCTAGTTTCATGAGGTGGAGAAGTGCCACCACAGGCAGGTGGAAAGGTCCCTGACAGAGCCCACAGCTCAGCAGACATTCCCAGTTCTCAGTATAGCTTAGGCCATCATCAAAATCTGCTGGGAAAAAAAAAGGTCACCCATTCAGATGATGACAGAACAGATAATTGGGACCGTTGAGTATTCTGAGTGCTTGCTGGCAAACCCAACAGCATGTGACTGCCCAGGGCTCCCTTCTCATCCCCACGGAAGGGTGCTTCACCACAGCCTTGAAGCTGCCCATCATTCAGTGCAGGAGTGTCCGAATGCTTTTGGCCATATGCCTCAGTGTGGTGAAGGCACCACTTTGGTCATAAGCCAGTTGTAAAATGATATGCATGGAAATCTCAGCATATTAACAAAGGCCTGAAATGCGGTGGCTCATTTTTAGATGGAAAAATGCCATCTTCTGTTGGTACAGAACACCCATGTATCCCAGGGGTCCATTGTAGCTCTTCCTTTTGTTTAAAAACATTGAAGTGTTTTCTTTTCCTTCACACCAAGAATGTATTTGTGCTGCAAAGCTGGTGAGCAGGAACAATGGCAACACCACCACGTGTGTGCATCAGACCTGTGCACCCCAACAGATAGCAGGTACTGACTTGAACTACAAACTCAGGTTTATTTGGAACCCAATAAGAAGATGGGGGAGGTAGGAAAGAGACATGTATTTTTGTGAAAACTCAGTAAATATGTGTAAGAATCAGAATGAAAATAGAAATGTTAAATCTTTTTATTATATTTATAGAGAATATATGAGTACTACACTGCTAAAACATAAACATGTATCCAGCTTAGACAGTAGCTATGTACAGTCAAACTGCAGTGGCCACATAAGGGACTTCTTGAAATACAGTAGTGGAAATTCCAGGGGAAAAAATGTATTTGTTACTGTTATTAAATATACGAACTTTTTGAACAAGATTGCCATGGAGTGCTGACTTTGTTTGCCAGGTCACTGTGTGGCAAGGAACATCTGAGTACAAAACAACTAGCAGAACAGTGAGTTGGTGAGAATTACCAGCACCTTTACCTTCACTCAGCAAAGGCTGTTCCTTTGCAAGGGACCAGTAACTTGCCTACAAGCCCTGGGTTGCACAGGGTTGGATTTCCCTTGCTTTACATGAGCACTTTTCATGTAGTGCATCTTATCTCTGTTGGTTATCCAAGCTCCATTTGTCACCAGTGCAGGCAGATAGACATCTCTAGTTCTCCCTTCCTTAAAACAGAGATTTGAAATAGGGAAGTGAATCACTCCCCAGCAGTGCCTTGCCACTCTCAGTTATGAGAGAGGGAATAGAGTTGGCCTCCTCAGAAGAAAACCGAGCTCCTAGGCAGCCAGGCGAGTCTCACAGATAAGAATTCACACTGATTCAAGCAGAGGAATTTGCTGGTCAGCCTTCTGCACTTCTGGAGTAAATCATTCCAGTTGTAGGGGCTGGTTTCATGGGTCCCTTCACCAAGTTCAGCAGGCCCATGCAAACAGACAGCTTCAGCTGGAGCATTTCTATTCTTGTTGGTGTCACAGTTCCTATCAGTGCTGTTTCTTCCTCCTCTTACCTTTTTACCTTTTTAAAAATCTGTTTCATAGAGCAGCAGATCTGAGGACGTCCTCAATTGGCTGAGGTTCTCTTTCAAGTGTTTGCGGTAGGCTTGGCACCAAGCCCATGAAGAACCTGTTAGGTAGATCTGAAAATAGGCCTTACGTTTCATGTCATGCCCTGCGGGAAAGAGCACAGCTGAGCTTTTGGGTGCAAGGTGAAAGTACTGGAGCTTATGGGGGCCTTTTGAGCTGCTATTCATGCCCAGAACCCAGTGGAAACAGAGAACCAGTGGTGAAGCACTTGAAGAGTTTGTACTTTACATCACTTGACATTTGCGACAAAATCCATCTGTGTAACTGCAAAATGATGGAGTCAGGTCTAGGCAACTTCTAAGCCCCAGTACACCAGTAAGAGGTTTTGCTAATGCCAGCCTGGGCACATATCTGGCCGATACACGTCCAGGCTTTGCTTATCAAGGAGCAAACAGAAATTTCAGGGAAGCTATTTTTGTGTAAAGTAATTCCAAACTTGCCTGCCTCCTCCCTGCTTGTTTAGCACTCTATGCACTTCCCCTTTTGTTCTCCCCCACATACCTCCCAGAGCACAATGAAACCACAAGGTGCACACTGCCTGTGTTTCCTATTAAAAAGTTATCACAGCTCTGCAAAACAAGAGCCATAAATCACTTGTGTGGAGAAATACAACCATGTGGCAAAATCATTCTTTGGTTGTGCCTCCCACTGCCTTTCAGCAAGCTCCCTACCTCTTGATCTGCATCCAAGGTGGCCTCTTGTAGGAATGGTATAGGAGCAAACTGGGAGATGGCTCAGCTGAAGGTCCTCACTGCTCATCTTGGAGGGGAAGGAATGTGTGATCTGAATCATAGAACAGAATCATGAAGGTTGGCAAAGACCTCTCAGATCCCCCAGTGCAACCACCAGCCCACCCCCCCCACGCCCACTGCCCACGTCCCTCAGTGCCACATCCACACGGCTCCTGAACACCTCAGGGACGGTGACTGCACCACCTCCCTGGGCAGCCTGTGCCACTGCAGCACCACTTTTGCAGCAGGTTTCTATCAAACGACCTTCTTGAACACTCATTCCTAAGACACAGACATCAGCATGTGTTTCCTGGGACTTATGTGCATTACACGTACTTGTCTTTCATGAAGATGGCTTGCAGATGTGTGTAGGGCGAAGCTGGGTTACATCAGTTTGAGTCCTTTCAATATTTAGCATCAAATGAAGCTCATAATGTGATGCCTTCTATTATATAGTTACAAGCAATTAGCTGCTGTTAGAAACAAAGGGTGTTGAGGCTGAGCTTAAAATATAACTTGGAGTTCATCTGAACCTCCTTGCAGTTCATCACTGCTGATGCCGGGCAGTGAAATACCTGAGAGAGAAGAAACAAGAAGAGGTGTATCGGTTAAAGGCAAGGTGCTAACCCTGTTTCAAAATTCTGGTTAACACTCTAAAAAAAGGACTATTGCATTTTTGTCATCTTGAAGAAACTTTTAAATTCATGTTTGTAGGAATTGCATTCCTAACAAATGTAAAAATTCCCAAATTCACTGTATTTCCTGCTACCTGTAAAGATAAAATTATAGTCATAGAATCACCAAGGTTGGAAAAGACCTCCAAAATCAGCCAGTCCAACTGTCCACCTGCCACCAACATTTTGCCAGTAAACCATGTCCCTTGGTACAACAAATAATACACAATCTAAAACAAAGACAAGGAAAGCCACCAGAGGCTTTATTTCAAAATAGCTTCAGTCCTTTACAGAACAAAACATCATGGGGTTGGTTCTTAGACAACACAGTACCATACCTCCCCCCCCCATCTCTACCTGCTCCAGGGCAACCTCTTCCCAATTTGCCACGACTATGATCTTGTGCCTGCATTTCCAGCGTACCTCACTGAGTTGCGTTGTGTTTCCTTCTCTACCTGACCAGTGAGACCTGTGGGAATTTGGGATTTTAGAGACCTTCTTTTGTCAAAAGCAGCAGGAAGGTTCAGATCTCATTTGCGAGAGACCAATGGTTGGATAGATAGACAGATCTGGGATCTGGGATGAAAAAACCTTTTCCATCTTACATGGACCTAAGTGTTATTCCAGAAAGCACCTGACACATTCTAAGGCCAGCTTTGCAGTTTGGGGCCTGCAGTGTGTTCATCAGCCTGCCCTGCACAAGCTTCTGCATGGGGAACAAGAGGTTACCCTCCGCGACAACTCATCCTACATCTGTACCACCAGAAACATCTTCAACGCTGCCACTTCCATCAGGAAACTTGCTGCCATTTCTCTATAATGATTCTTCTTACATTTATTGATTGTCACTTTCCAAGGAGCAAACACCTTTCCTACGAGGAAAAGTTGAGGGACTGGGCTTGTTTAGCTTGGAGAAGAGAAGGTTCCAGGGAGACCTCATTGTGGCCTTCCAATACTTGAAGGGAGCATATAAACAGGAGGGGCACAGCTGTTTAAAAAGGGTGGATAGTGATAGGACAAGGGGGAATGGTTTTAACCTGATACAGGGGAGGTTTAGGTTAGATGTTAGGAGGAAGTTTTTCACACAGAGGGTGGTGAGGCACTGGATGTGGCTCTGGGCAGCCTGGTCTGCTGGTTGGCCACCCTGCACATAGCAGGGGGTTGAAACTGGATGATCATTGTGGTCCTTTTCAACCCAGGCCATTCTGTGATTCTATGATTCTATGACTGGTGCAGAATTCTTTTGGCTGAGGAAAAGAATCCATTTCACAGTGTGCCTTCCGAGCAGAGGAGTCAGTTGTCCCAGCAGAAAATGTCCTATTGATGTGCTTAACTCTCCCATCCCTGCTGAGGCCAGCAATTTGTTATGGTTTATGGATTAAATAAATTTCACTTTGAATCCCATGGGCATGGGTAACAACTTCAGGCTTTTTGCTGATGGGTTTAAGGCTTACCTTTGTAATAATCACACAATATAAACCACCTTATTTAATTAATTAAGCACACAGCAAAACTGCAAGTTAAAAAAGCAGCTTTTACTTATGAAGACATCAGCATGGTGAGTGTTGCATCCAGGAAAACTGTTTTCTCACTCTTGAAGAAGAGAGAAGGGGAGAAGCAGCAGCCTCCTTCTCCCTCATCACACAGGTGGGAAAGGTAACCTCAGCCTTTACACAGCTATGTGTTGTTGTTCATGAGTACATGCTGCACAGGCTTTATAGAGCCCATCTAACTAAAAGAGGGAAAAATTAGATGAGATATAAGGAAAACTTTTTTCCTCAGAGGGTGGTGAGGAGCTGGCAGAGGTTGCCCAGAGAAGTGGTGGATGCCCTGTCACTGGAGACACTCAAGGTCAGGCTGGATGGGGCTCTGAGCACCTGATGGAGCTGTGGATGCTACTGTTCACTGCAGGGAGGTTGGACCAGATCACCTTTAAGGGTCCCTTGTAACTCAAACAGTTCTATGATCCTATGAAATCTGCACATGCTTGCTTCAGCAAAGCTCTGCCTCAGCCCTCACAGCAGACCTTGCTCAGACTTCCATGTGCAGGCTCACGGAAGCAGCATGATCTCTTTTTCTTGTGTTTGGGAGAATGAGGACACAGTAAACATGTGCAAAGGAGTAAGGAATCACAGTTGGCAGCAATGGGGCAGACCCCACATGCATGGGCAGTGAGTGTGCTGAAGAACATAAAGCTGCCAAAACAATGTGTACTAGATGATGCTATTATATATGTAGCCAAGATAATTTTGTGTGCAGAAACATTGCTAAACAATTGTAATTTAATGTATTTTTAGTACAACTCAGAGAAAAATGGGGATATGTAGCAGAGCCCCTGATTTTCTGGGGATACTTTAACTCCAGTAACACACAGCCCAAATCTTAAGGCATGGATTTAGATGAGAATATGTCTGATTCTTTCCCCAGAACTGAAACAAGTTCTGCCATTTGAAAACAAGTGGAACTGATGCTTTCAGAACCATGCCTCACCTGTTCTAGCAGATGCATTAGGTATTTCTTTTCTGAACCAGCACTCCTTGCTGAAATGGGAGGATTATTTGGGGGTCCACATCTGCTGTCTTTACTGTACATCCGTAGTAATGGAAGTGGGACAAAGCAGAATCCCAGAGCAGGGCTGCTTGTCTCGTGCGTTACAAGGATGTTATATTCCCAAGCCCCAAGGGCCCCTGTCACAGCATTTCATTTCAATATTTCATCCATGGATGCTTCTGGATGTGACTTCCTTCCCTCAACTTGTCCTCTCTTGGATGCTGGGTGAGGAACTGAGCCTTTGACTGCAATGGGCATTCCACGTGGGGCTGTGCTGATGGATTTGCATCAGCAGCACCTGCTTAAAATTGCTTGCCTTGCTGTTCCCAGGTGCCTCCAAACGCAGTTATTCACCACCACTGCTGTGCACAGTGCCTGTCAGAGTGTAGATTCAGCTCCTGGAAGCCTTCAAAGTCGTGCAGTCACGACTCTGACACGATGCAGTCTTTGCCCATGGCTGTCACTGCTCTTCCCCACAGGCTACGATGTCACGCAATGGCTGGTAGAGGGGGCAGGGACATATGTGCAAATTCAGCAAGGAGCTGACAGTGCTTTTGTACTGTTTGTCTCTAATCTGGCAAGTCCCATGGATGCCCACCATTTGCTTTTCCTCAGAACTCCCACCCTCATTTCCACATGGAAGAGATGACATAATTAGGTCTGCTCTCCAGAAATATGCCTTAAAACCCCTCCAGCTGACTGCAGCCTTAGCCTGTTTGTGTGCAGGCACAAGGAAAGGAGCCATGGCTTTCAGTTATGTGCTGGTCTCAGCTTCAAAACAGGTCCCTACAGACTGGCATCCTGACTCCCTCACTGTTGTGCCAAGCGCAATGGGGACACTGATGTGAGATGTGTTGCTCCAGCCTCACAGTCGGAAGAGCCAGGCTGGAGATTGCCTGGAACTGCAGCTGGAGCATGTAGCATTCTTACTGTTGACGGATGTAAATGCAGATCTTCCAAACCAGCACTGAATCCTTCTCCCTCCCTGAGCCACAAGGTCATATCTATATCACAAGGTTTCTTCCACTTCAGGAAATCCTCCCATCCCATGCCATTATTTAGGAGCAGTGAGGCAGTGGCACAGGCTGCCCAGGAAAGTGATGGAGTCACCATCCCTGGAGGTGTTCAGGAGCCATGTGGATGTGGCACTGAGGGACGTGGGCAGTGGGTGTGCTGGGGGTGGGCTGGTTGTTGGACTGGGGGATCTGAGAGGTCTTTTCCAACCTTCATTATCCTCTGATTCTGTGAGTATTTTTAGCTGCAGGAAAAACCTCACCTTCAGACAATGCACCTCAGTGTGAATAAAGAGCTTTTCTCAAAGCCACCCAGCACCTGTTATTTAGTGCTCAGCTGAAAGACCAATCCGAAACTGGTGACTTTGCAACAGTCTCCATAGTGATTAACTGCAATTTGCAAGCTGTGACTTGATGAAGAAAATCAGATGCCGAGGCAGGAGGATTCCTTGCTGATAAAAAACTGGGGAGGGACATCTTTCATAGAATCACAGAATTGTTTGGGCTGGAAGGGACCTCAAAGCCCACCCAACCTCAACCCTTGCTATGGGCAGGGCTGCCTCCCACCAGCTCAGACTGCCCAGGGCCCCATCCAACCCGGTCTTGAGCACCTCCAGGGATGGGGCACCACAGCTTCTCTGGGCAGCCATGCCAGCACCTCACTGCCCTCTGAGGAAAGGACTTCCTCCTAACATCAAACCTATATTTCACATCTTTTAGTTTAAAGTCCTTCCCTCTCATCCCATTACTATCGGAGCATGAACAAAGTTGCTCCCCCTCCTGCTTACAAGATCCTTTCTATGTCACAAAGTGGTCTGCTTAAAACCTCCTTTCTCTTCTCCAGGATGGTCAAACATTGCAGGGGAAAGGATATCACAGAACAAATTTCCTTCAATTGTTTCATCTTTGCAGATGTCTTCTGGGGGAGCCCAACATCCGCTTGTTCAAACAATGGCTCCTCCTTCCAGCTCATCCTTTTCTCTCGGTATTTTCCGCTTCTTGGATTGTCGTTGCCAGGAGAGCAGCATGCATGGAAGGTGTCATCTCAGGCAGTCCTACCTTACTGTTAGTCCATTACCTGCAATCCTCTTTGAAGGAAGACACTAAATCCCCAGTTCACAGCCAGACTACAGAAGTGATTAGTTACTTGTGCTCCCAAGTCAGAAATATAAGATTATATGGCAGTTAGGAAGGATCAGACTCAGTCTATTTAAAGGGATGCTGATGTTTAATTTTTACAAGCATTTTACTCTGAACATCCTTCCCTCAAATCTTTTCAGCAATGTCAAATAAAATCTTGATGTTAGTTTCTTAAGATCGCTCTGTTTCATGTTTTATGCACAGGTGGTGAGGGATAAGAAAGGCAAACTGCTGTGGTTGCATTTGTCACTGAAGTCTCCAGTGGTGACAGCACTGTTGAGGCCCAAGTACCAACCGGGCCTCAAAATATGATATAGCCGAGGGCACTCAGGGTCCTCTCCCGCAGGCCTGTTCTCCTGCAGCTTTATTTATTGCATCAAGCATAGCTGCATAAGCAGGACAAAAATAGCATCTCCTCTAGTGCAAAGTCCTTCCAAAGGCGCAGTGAAGTTAACAGGAAGGGGCAGAGGGAGGAACCTTTGCTTATTCCAAATAATTTGCTTATTCCATTCTATTTTCTTGTCTTCCAGAAGTTCTTCTAGCTTCTTTGGGAAGGTTGTCCGGACTTGAACGAGCTGCAGGGGAAAGGGATTCTGATAGAGGAGGGACTGAGCTGAGAGAGTAAGGTTAGAGCTAGAGTTAACAGCAGACCCAGACTGCACGAGACTTCAGCTGAGGCTGGGGTCAGTGATGGTGCAGCACAGGAACACGTTTTAGGGCAGCAGGAAGGGGGCTGATGTGCAGGAGCGTGGATGTGGGTGGATGTGACTTCTGAGAAGAGAGAGGGGAGTTGTGTTTCTGAAGACAGGGATATAGCAGAACCTGGAGGGAAGATAGTTGTATGAAAAACATCATCTATTATCATGTGTGAAGCCAAAGTACCTTTAAAATAGAAATATACATGCAAACACGACAATCAAACAAACAAAAAACTCACAAGGACAAGTACTATGAAAAAGTTGTACTATGTTCCAAGTCATGGCACAGTTTTCTCTAAAAAGACACCTAATGATGATGGACACATCAGCACTGTGAACAAACATCTGTCCTCCCTCTGATCTGAGAGAGGAAGGGTGGGCTTCCCCAAACTGCAGGCGCCCAGAAACATCTGAAACCCGCATTGCTGCCTGTCCCTGTAGGAGGGAGCTGCATATGCATTGAGGGCCAGCAATCACTCTTGCATTATAGCAGCAACTGAAGGGAACAGCATGGGGTTTACTGGGCAATAAACATCCAGCTGGCACATTATCTTCCTGTGAAGCATCAGACGGATGACAGTGCTGTTTTACAGCAGTTGTTCTCAGGGAGAGAAGCCACATCTACCAGATCTCTCACTCCAAAGTGTAGCAGGATACCAGTTCATTTCAAGCAAAATTGGTGTGTCTCCATGCTTTAGGCTACAAATCAGAGAAACTTTATATATATACATATATAGGACAATGCTTTTTCTACCTTTGTTTTTCTCTTTGTTCTCCTCTCTAATCTTCTGCTGATTGTAGTGGTATAGATTGGCCTACGTGCCATTTGGGGATAGGACTGCTCTTATCACAGGTCTAAGGCATTACAGGGCCTGGCAGAAATCCTAATCTTCAGAGACTGGTGTTATTTACATTCACATCTTTATCTCTCCTTTAATTGATGCCTGGATTATCTCTGCAAGATTTTAGTAGTTTTCCTGATTGTCAGGCTTTAATTCTTTCTCCCTTCTTCTCCATAATGTGTGTAAATCAGATATATAACTATATTTTTCATTTTAAATATAGTTTATAGTTACATTTTTAAATTCAAGACTTCTGCTCTGTACCTTATCTAAGAGAAGCAAATATTATTTGTTGTGTTAGTTAATACTCTGTCCATTGCATGTATGGAAGATCAGGGCAGATGTGAAAGGTGGGGATGAAACAAGGAGTAGCCTGGGACATTACAGCTTTGTCTGTAACAGGCAATGTTAAGAAAAAAAAGAACTGTCACGGGTTGTAAACTTGCTCCAAATGAAAGCAGGCAGTTAGGGAGACAAAATTCAAGAAAAGTACATGGACAATCAGCCAAGAGAGTTACTGCTCTGTTGCTAGGTGATAGATCTGTTATCATGCTAATGACAATAAAAGATGATACTGGTACCAATAAAACATCTTTCATCACAGAATTACCAAGGGTTCTCCAGGCAGCGAGGCTGTATTATTCTCATTTTTCAGAGGAACAGACAGAGATGAATTGGTTTGCCAAAGGTCACCCAAAGCAGCACTGATGGATTTCAGAATAAGAAATTGTCCCATTTTAGTTCTATTAGGGCAATGACTGTCATAAAACCTTTCTTTGCAAGCAGTCCCTCTCCTTCACCTCATCAATCACTCCAGTGTGCATCTCTCCTGAGGGGACATCCTCCTGTCTTGTTTGTATTTGTTGTCTCATTTAGATTATAATATCTTCTGGCCCAGGAGTGTAGATTACCAAGGACCAAAGGGCAGAGCAAATGTGTGGGCTGAACCATGCTGTTTTGGGGTATGTGGGCAAGAAGAAAGCACAAGGCCCAACTGGACATAGTAGGATGAGACCTGACCAGGTGAGGCAAGAGTGTTCTGGGCAGCAAGCTGACTGGACTTGCTGGCTGTTTTAAACTAGATTCAACAGGGGAAGGAGATGTACTTCTGAGTGACAGAGAACATCCAGTGAACACCAAAAATGTAGGAAGCAACAGGGAAATACCTGTGAATTATCCCAAAGGAATTAGGGAGGGCTCCTCTAAGAAGGTAACACAGCTAACAGCTCAGTTGAAGTGCCTCCACACCAAAGCATACAGCATGGGAAACAAGCGTGAGGAGTTGGAAACTACTGTGCAATTGGGAAACTGTGGCCTAATTGCTGTCACAGAAACATTGCGGGATGAATCGCATTGCAATTGACGACAGCAAGCTTTTCAGAATAGATGGGAAGGGAAGGATTGGCAGGGGAGTTGCCCTCTATGTTAAGAAATGGAGAGATTGTGAAGAGTTGCCTATGAAAATCAGCCATGAATAAACTAGGAACTTGTGGGTAAAAATTAAGGACCAGACCAATAAAGAACAACTAGTTAGGATCTGTTATCTGATCAGGCAGCCTGTGGGTGGATGGGCCTTCTTGCTACAAGAGGCATCACACTTGCAGGCTGTCATCCTGATGGGGAATTTCAACCACCTGAACGTCTACTGGGAAAGCAATGTCGCAAGTTTCAAGCAGTCCAGGAGATTCCAGGAGTCCATTAAGAATAACTTCCTGGTGAAGGTATTAGACAAACTGACTTGGTGAGAAGCATTACTGGACCTGGTGCCCACCAGTGCAGATGACCTCATTAACGAAGCTGAGATCAGAGGCAGTCTGAGCTGTAGGGACCTTGTCCTGGTAGAGTGCATGATCTCAACCTAACAATGTTCAACAAGGTCAAGTGAAAGGTGTTGCATTTGGGTCTGGGCAATCCCAGATATGTGTACAGACTGGGAGAAGAACTCAGTGAGAGCAACCTTGCAGAAAAGGACTTGGGGGTTGTGGTGGACAAAAAGCTTGACACAAGCCAGCAGTGTGCGCCTGCAGCCCGAAAGGCCAACAGCATCCTGGGCTACAGAAAAAGAGGGATGGCCAGCAGGGGGAGGAGGGGGACCTATCCCCCTGTGCTCTGCCCTCTGGTCCAGAGGAGGGCCATGAAGATATTCAGAAGACTGGAGCACCTCTCCTAAGAAGACAGGCTAAGGTAGCTGTTCAGTCTGGACAAGAGAAAGCTCCTGGGAAACCTTTCTGCTGCCTTCCAGAACTTGAAAGGAGCTTATAAATAGGAGGGAGGCTGATTTTTTACATTTAATAGCGATAAAACAAGGGGGAAAAGATTTGAACTAAAAGATGTGAAATACGTTAGATGTTAGGAAGAAATCCTTTCCTCAGAGGGCGGTGAGGCGCTGGCACAGCTGCCCAGAGAATCTGTGGTGCCCCATCCCTGAAGGCATTCAAGGCCAGGCTGGATGGGGCCCTGAGCTGGTGGGGGGCAGCCCTGTCCATGGCAGGGGTTGGGGTGGATGGGCTTTGAGGTCTCTTCCAACCCGAGCTGTTCTATGACTTTATGATTCTATGATATTTTTAGCAGGAAAGCCCAAAGGGGTCCTCACCGGTGACAGCTGTGTGACTTCAGGAGGGAAGGCTTCTAGGTTGCCCCCCATGACTTTGCAGTAGACAAATGCCAAGGGTCTGTATGAATACAAATGTAAATGTTCCTGAACCCATCAAATAACAGCTCTCTCTGACTGTCTGCACATCTTTTCCAACACTGAAGCTCCTTAGGTGTGAATCAGTAAAAACGTGAGTCAGGCATAATTTTGTCTGTTCTTTTTTTTTCTTATCTGTTAGAGATCATGAGGGGCATATAAGCAAACCTACATTGTAGTGCTTGTAGGAGAATAGCACTTTTGATTTCCATTTGAAGAACAGTATTTCCATGATGACTAGGAGTTGTCAGTTTGTTGATGAGTTGATGTAGTCTAGTAAGGATAGCAAGGTTGAGAACACAGAGGGGATGCCTACATGAGTGATTTACTGAGTCACTGTTTCCTCAGGGGGCTGAGCTGTACGTATATTCCAGGAGGTGTTTCCTATGGGGCTTCCAAAACACCCCTGGTAGTTCCCACTGTATCTAAAAAGAATTTCAAGCCCCTCATAGGCATTTAAAAAAAAATAAAAAAAGGCTTTTACAATTCGTATTTCCCTTTCTTTATGTGCAAGCTGGGGACACATCTCATTTATTTCTGAATATCGCTGTGAAAATTCAGCTAATCTTTCTACAATACAACAGAGATGCAAATTGCATGCACAGTAGGTGCTAAGCATTTTAATGACTCTTCTCTCCTGTTTTTTCCTACCTCTCAGAGTCTTGGCAAATTTCCTCATTCTCAAGTATTTCAGCACAGGAGGATACAGCCCCAAAGCAACTGAAGTGCAGGAGCCACTCAAGAGTTTTGTGGTTTTTGTTCAAATTATGTAAAGACTAAGACAATTTAGTACCTCAGGGCATGACTGTAAAATAGATCCTACTGGAGTGATAAACCCTCCTAATTGTTGTAAGGCTGCCACTGACTGGCTTAGAAGAAGATCTAGTCCAGCACAACATTCATGTGCTTTAGTGAATTGGGATTTTTTTCCTTGCCTTAGGAAAAAAAAAACACCAGAATGTGAATTGGCAATCTTTTAGGTGAGTGCACACTCTGGCCAAGCAGAGATATTAGCAGCAGCAGTGTGGGGTAAGACCAGCTAAGGAAAACCCTGTTAACAGCGTCACGGCTCTTTCGCAGTGTGAGTGCTGCTCAGAGACTTCATGTTATTCTAGAGCCTGGCTTGCCATGGAGTCTGAAAGCCCTGCACATGATTGAGTCCTTCCAAAAGACGGAGATGCCAGATGGATGAGTAAAGGTTGTTCTGCTCAGGGCACTCTGAAATGTCACTTCTACTGCTTCTCTGCAGGTGAGAACTCGGTTCTGCAGAGAACATCTGCAAACAGATGTGGTTTCTTTGATGAGTTGCACCCTCTCCATCTCTCCAGTGCTTCAGTGATTTGTCCCCATGGAGAAACTGCTGGCAGCAAAGTGTGAATAGGTAGGATTTTAATCAGTGAATCTAGTGAAGGTGCAACAAACACTTCTTCCAGCAGCTCTCCTGACCCTTGAGCTTTCAGTTTAATTGACTGCCAGAGTACACTGTTCCATGGCCCAGGGAGCATTATGGAGAAGAGGCTGTCTCTCAAGCTTCTGCTGGAGAAAATATGTTTGTGTAAAGTTCCCCAGTTCTTCAGAAAGGCTTGTTCCCAGCTACACTGTTGTGCTGGGACCCCATAAGTATGTTCCAAGAACAAGAACCCAAGCCATCAGAGAGGAAGGACACAGCCAAACAACACTGCTACAGAGCAAGATGCAGGGATGGGTGTAGCAAGAGGGAGGCAGATCAAGAACTGTTTAAAACTTGGCAGTTGGGCTCATCTGTGGCAATAACACTGCCACCCCTTCACTCCCAGATCATGACCAGGAGAAATAACACTTCTTTTCAAACTAGCCCTGCAATGTAGATAAGAGCTATGTGCAACAAATGAAGAAAGTTTACGTTTGCGACACCAGAAGGAGGTTAAACAGGAATAATAGTCTTAAGCTTACATTATAGTTTTCTGTTATTCTCCATGTTCTGACTAAAAATGACAGACCAATTCAGAACTGCTTCAGATTTACAACAGTTACTCAGTGTAGGGTCTGGATTATGCCCCAGGCAAGTAAGATGGACCCAAACAGGAGGACCTGAATGAGTTGCTTTTAGTTTGCAGCCAAGAGTTTCCTCAGGTGATCTCTTTCCAAAAGCAGCCCTTGGCTTTCTCTCTCAGCTACAACCCTGTGGAAGCTTGAGTGCTAGTCAAGGCTCCACAGATATATGCCAGACAAAACTGTCTCACAGCCAAGTTCTCCCCACAGCTTACCTTTCCCTTTGGCAGCTCCTTTAAAGCTTCTCATGGTTCCAGACTTACTCTGAACCCTAAGCCCAAATCTCACTTAAGCAGGGATGGCCAGTCTTTGGAGAGGTAACCAGTCTAAAGGTACCTTGCTGCCAAGATCTCTTAGCTCCAAGACTTCTCCCTCTCTCAGACCTAACCATAATGGAAAATAACAATTGGCTTATGGGCAGTGAGCCTCAGGAATTGCTCAAATAAAAATAATCTTGTTTCCTTGCTTTCTTTTCACAGATACTACCTTCACCCCAAGATAACAGCACCTCCAGCCATTTCCTCCTCTTCTTAACCTCAATGTGAACCACAAACCTAACTGCAGCTGATGAACAATCTTTGGATAAGGTGTCCCAGACATTGTACAAACTGAAAACTGATTCACAGACAAATTCTCTTGGAACTGCACTTGCTTTGGGAAATCTCTTTCCATCCAAAAGCCAGCTGCAAATCCAGGCAGCCTTCCTCCCTCAATCCTAGAGGTAACCCTACCATTATTTGAGGAACAACCTTTGGACATAGCCTTCCAGATACATCCCATGCAAAAAGCATCTCATAGCCGGACCTCCTGGCACACTACTTTTTCCTTGTGCAGACAGCTTCTTATTCCACAACAATTGTACCTCTGCACTACCTCCATCCCTCAACCTTAATCATAGAATCATAGAATCACATAAGGTTGGAAAAGACCTTAACGATCATCAGCCCAACCGCAACCTAACCATCCTACCCTAACTCTAACAGCCGTCCACTAAATCATGTCCCTGAACACCACATCCAAATGGTTTTTAAACACTTCCACCAATGGTGATTCAATCACCTTGCTGGGGAGCCTATTCCAGTGCTTTACAACTCTTTCTGTAAAGAAGTTTTTCCTGATCCCCGACCTAAACTTACCCTGGCACAACTTGAGGCTTAAATCTAACAGTAACCCTACATGAGGTGTGACCTTTGAGTGGGTCATTCACACATAGCCCATGCATAAGATAGCTCAGAGATGATCCCTCAGCAGCTTGCACTTTCTCTGGGCAGCCCCTCACCATTGCATTGAACTGCAACTCCATGGTTTCTCATTCTGTCAAAGTGAACCCCAGCCCTAACCACAAAGATAACCAAGGACTGAGCTTCACACTAGGCACACATTAACCAGACAACGTATATTGCATGAGCAAGCTGTTTTGGCAACCTGTTCTTCTATTGAGCAGGACTTTATGGAATTTTAAAGGCACTGATGAAGCAATGAGTGCACACCCTCCATATGCACATATCAGGTTGGGTATTGGGAACAATTTCTTCTCAGCAAGAGCAGTGCTGCAGTGGCACAGGCTGCCCAGGGAGGTGGTGCAGTCACCGTCCCTGAGGTGTTCAGGAGCCGTGTGGATGTGGCACTGAGGGACGTGGGCAGTGGGCGGGGGGGGGTGGGCTGGTGGCTGGACTGGGGGATCTTAGAGGTCTTTTCCAACCTTATTGGTTCTATGATTCTGTTCTATAATCTACTGAGGATTTGGGACCCCTGACACTTTTCTTTAGGAAGATATCACAAGATGTGGGAAAGAGTTAAAGAGCCTGAAATGAAAATACTGTTTTCATTTGGAAGGAAACCAAAGAGAATAGGTTTTTAAAGGAGCCAACAATGGATGCCTGTCCTAACTGGAGCCCTGTGAGAGAGCTACTTGTTGCTTTAATATATTACGTGGGTAGCTGGAATGCCCGGAAGATTTAGTCAAAGACCAGTGAGGAATTTAGACTAAGTGCTGTGCAAATAAATGTTGTAAAGATGTCTCTTCTTCAAAGGATACTGCAGTCTACAGCAAACAAATGGAGAGGGACAAGGCAACAAGCAGTTAATTTTGGTTAGCATGATAAATTCTCATCTCAGCATCCAGTGGCCAGAAGTTGTGTCTAGTTTCTACACACCCTGCAAAAGGGAACATTTACATCAGTGTTAGGAGGAGAAGATTAAATTAGTTTTACAGATGCTTATAGAGAATTTCCCCTCAAGTACCATGGGGAAATTAGGCAGGGCCTGTTTGCTGATGCTATGCATGTAGCTTTCCTCAAAGACTCCTCACAGGTGGGAGATGGCCCATCAGTACTGAAGGGAGGCAGAAGGCTCAGTGAGGGCTGCGAGTATGTCACAGCGTGACATAGGAAAGGGAGGCAGGTGGGGGTGGGCTGGCTCCTGTGTACATCTCCCCCAGCTTCCCACAGGGACCACGTCATATATCAGTCTGCTTTGCATCAAACAGCTGACAACAGCCTTCCTGAAAGCAGAAAAGAAAAGGAAAGAGTCCTTAAAATTCAGGCGCTGCCTCTTGCTTTTGTTAGTTGCCCTTGTCAGAGCCCATTTGTCAGAAGCTGTGCTCTGCAGGCTGTCACGTCACATGGCTGGGCACCCATGGCTCTTCTGCTGCCCCACAATAACCTTCACAGTAGATGAAAGACGGAACCATTCTTCCTCCCTATCTCCTCATTTTCTTCTTTCCAAATCAATGCTAGCTTATTAAGCCAGCGTTTATACAGTAAAAATTCCTACAATCAGATGAATGTACTGGCTTCGTAAATGATGATGCAGTGGATCCAAGCCTGTCCTACTACTAAAAAAGTCCATAGCAATAATTCAGCAACAAAGAACATGCTAGAAAAACAATTCCAGGGACTGCAGGGGTTATAAATGCTGCCACTTGTTTCATTAACTTGTGTCAGCTTTGCATGGTCACACACATGCCAGCTTGCACTGAAAGAGAACTTAAGGACACTATGGTCTCAGCTTTCCCAGCAAGTGATGGCCCCTGGCAAATGTTTATGAATCCAAATGTATTCTGTCACCAAAACTTGAAAAATCCCTCTGTGGTACATCTATGCCTATATCTGCCTATGGCTCATTTCTGCTAGCTATTTATTCCTTCTGTTTCAGATCTTCATGTTTTCCTGAACTTGATAGGTACAACACAGACATAATGGCATTTTCTGTTAATTCTGCACTACACAGAAGAATGCAACATTTCTCTGGGTAGTTTGTTTGTTTATTATAATGGTAGTTTCTTTTCTTAGAGGAGGTATGAAAGAAATCCCAAAGACTTATTATAATTCACTGTTTTATTTTTATGTTTTCTCTAAGTGACAAATGAAAGCAGGAGATTCTGATGCTACACAATCTTACTTTTAGCAGCTGAGTTCCTACGAGTTTACAATTTAGTCTGCGGAGCTGCTCAGTGCTAATGGGATGACTTAACCTGGGTGGAGCCTCTCCGATTTGACAGCAGTGGATTGTGCAAAATCCCAATGGAGAAACCTGCAGTTCTGCCAAGCCACATGCACTAACCTGGTTAAAATCACCAGAGCAGCACATCACCTCCCCTGCTGCCCCTGCAACAGAGATGGTAGCTACCCGAGATGGTAAGAACAGGAGCAGTAAACTTTTAGATTGCCCCTTGTGCAGGTGGCCAGGATTTAGGTGGAGGCAGCCTTGTTTATCAGTAATTAATGCTGGTGTAGGTTTATTTCTCAAAGCCTTAATATGGAAGAGCCTTTGTCTTGTGCTTCTGATAGCAGTGTATGGCATCAAAAGGGACAGAAGCCTCTTTACTGGATAGTTTATGATGTTTCACCTCAAAACATCAGGCTTGGAAAAGCCATTCACTTTCTGCTCAGCATATGGGTATTTAAATAAAATGGATGCTCCAGAGTATATATGTCATGACGACTGTAGGACGTATTGGTACTACAGATCCTACTTGACACAAGTATTTTCAGCTTGCATTTAAATAAGAGTGACTGTATCTTTCCTGCAAGCATAAGCCAGTTAAAAAACATCCTGTGGGTACTGCTTTGAAAATGTCTTAAAAACAACTTAATCTGGTCACATAAGACAGGGCAGTGGTGACAGCCACCTCAAAACACCCAGCTGCAGAGCATGTATGCATGCAGCTCTGCCCCTGCATGTCACTGGGAGAAGAACTTGCTGTACAGAGGCACCTTTCCAAAGCCACCACAGCTGCTTCACTGACCTTCAGGCTGACCTTACAGTACATTAGATGCCCACGTACTCAGGAGTTGTACCACTGAAGAACATCAAAACAACCAGCAGGTGGATTGGGCCGCTAGGATTGAAGTGGCTTAGGTAGGTCTGGACTGGCAACATAAAGGTGAATTATTTCTGGTTCAGAAATGCTTCAGGCCATCAAGGAAGAGATGCAACATATTGATAGCTTGCGATTGACCTAATGGTGAACTTGACCATGGATGCTATTGTACAGGCTATCCATGAATGTGAAACCTGTGCTGTAATTAAACAAGACAAGCAGATAAAGTCTCTTTGGCATGAAGGGTGATGGCTAAATACAAGGATGAATACAAGGCAGCTTGGCAGGTGGATTGCATCACACTTCCACAAATTCACCATGGCAAATGCCATGTGCTTACAATGGTAGAAGTAACCACTGGATGGGTGAAAACATTCCCAGACATATAAGTGGCTGCTGGTGACTTCATAGAGAAACATGCCTGATTCCACTAGTGTCCAAGCACAGGATCTCTGCCTTGGACTCCTAGCACGTGCTTAGGCTGCAAGATGTGCTGTCCATCTCTGTCCCTAGGTCCATTTACAGAATAAAATCATAGAATCATTTGAGTTGCAAGGAACCTTTAAAGATCACCTGGTCCATCTCCCCTGCAATGAACAGAGATGCTTAGAGCTAGATCACATTGCTCAGAGCCCCTGCACCTCTGCCTACCCTGCTATGAAACTACACCCTCAAGCCCAACTGTGGGCCTTTTCCTTTACAGTTTGCTACTTCCGAAGGCTTTGCGGTGATAGCTCAAGACACAGAGAGGCCTTGTGAGAGTTCTGAGGCAAACCACTCTTTTTCCATTAAGAGAAAGCACAAGGGTTATAGATCTTTGGAAAAAGAGCAAATTCCCCGAGCACTGTGCTTCTCAGCTTCCCTCAGACTTCCCTCTGGAGGCTCGGGTTGCCTGCTGCTGCCTGAGCACCTGAAGTCTCAAACCTTACACATTTGACTTTCCGTGCTACAAAAGCCATAATGGAGATCCCGGAGGCCCTGAGCAGCCCCACTTGGGATCCCTATCCACACCCTGCCCTAGAAAGCCCTGTATCATTCCCATGGTCTGCTCAATCCTGCTTGCTGCGCCTGCCTCTGCTGGCCCTGGTGCACTCACCAACTGCACTGGTGGACCAAAAGGGAATGGCTTTACCTGCTAGCATGGCTGGTTTGATCTTGAAAAGTGTGCTGGGAGAGCAGCTGGCTTTCAGATCTTTCAGTTTTCCTTCCCTCCTACTCATTCACTTGCAAACATGATCCCACCTTTTCCTTTCCTTTCACAAATTTGTCACTAACAAGGAGAAAATTGCCTCCAGGTCAGGACATCTAATGTAGTGAAATATGTAACACTGTTTGTTGTCATCTCACTGACAGTTTGTTGGAAGGTTGGTAACACAGGGAAGCTAAAACCTGCTCAGTTCTCTGATGAAAGGTACAGCAATTTCCAGAGTTGCCACTGACCATCTTCCTGTTGTCTTACCCCTTCTGGCAGGATACAGCTTGGGCTCAGAAAATGTCATGCGCACTGCAAGTACAAGCATAGTCCCACCAAGTCTTTTCTTACCTCGACCGGGAGACCAGTTCTCTGACAAACACTGCAGAAACAAGAAACAAACACAGTCTGATGAGGAGGAGCAAAACCTTCCTTATTAAACAGCTGAAGCAGCATCCCAGTGCCCTCCCAGCTTGCTGCAACATCTTGTCATTTAAGTCTTCCTAGAAATCATTAGGTGGGTTTAACCCTGGACCCTCTTGCTGCTGCCCCAGCTGGTGGCTGAACTCCCTCCAGCCAGGGTCACCTTGACATTGTCTCTGCTTCCAAACAGGGCTGGCTATAGGCCAGTGTATTTATACTCTTGCTATGGGAGAATTCCTCCTGCCAAGTGCTCCACGCACCATCACAGTTTATGCACTGCAGTTCTGGCTGGAAGCAAGTCAAGTCCTCCACCAGTCTTTCAAGAACAAGAAACAGTGCACTTTCCACCTGGCTGTGTTGTGGTTCACCGTCCCATGTGGTACAGTAGTTTACAGGGAAGAGAATTGCTGAGATGTCTGGGCCCTTCCAAGTACCTTTTGGTAGCACAAAGCACAGCTCTCCTTTGTCAACTTTAAAATTTTATACCAAGTTTCTGTCTATTGCTCTATGATCTCTGATGGAGAAAACCAGGCTGATTCTCAAGTACCTTGCTCTACCGAGGACTGGAAGAGATCTCCTGCTGACTCCAACAGCAGACCCACTGTCCTCCAGTTGCTCCATGCTTACTGCAGGAACCAGTATATAAAACAATCCTGGTGGGAAGCCACCAAGAGAAGTAGAAAGCTAGAAAGAAGTAGAAAGAAAACATTAGTCCTAACTAATATTATTCTCCTTACTACACTCATAGACAAACTCTTTCAATGACCAATTTAATTTTTAATGACTGACACTTGGGTCCTGTATAAAACTGGGCACTTGAGCTGACTTTCCACACATTGCTGACTCTTTCTGAGGGTATCCTTTGTCTAAATAGTAGAATGTACTGTGCAGAGGCTGTTTACTGCTATCTGAAGAAGTAGCTATTCACTCTTGAAATCTCATGATTCTGTTGATTTCAATTATTAAAATCATTTACAAAGCCCTAGGCTCATAAAAGAACAAGCATTCAACCAATACATGGTGTTTTCTCTCATGCAACTCTCACGGTGTACAACACATAGATCCATGAGTTTTACTTCTTGGAAAAAATGGAGCATGTTTCTGCTATCATCATGATCACCTGAATCACAGAATGGGATTTGGTTACTCCGAAGTGTGTTATAAGTACAAACAGATGCAAGGTCCAGACCCAGAGCTGATCCACGGATTGCATCTCACAGTAGGAAAGAGGGGCCAGCAAAAGGTCCAAACTCTGAATTTCCTTGTAGCCTGAGTTCATTTGTAACCAATGAAGCTCTCTCTCTGCATGTACAAAAAAGCGAGATATGGTCCTTAACTGTACACCCAAGTTCTCAGACTCTCCTATTCTGGTCAAGGATGTAAACCCATTTCTGTGAAAAGGACACTTCAAATTCCACAAAGCAAATGTCAGAGAGATGTTAAGTTTCCTCCTGATAGGGAGGAGCTGGATAAAGTGCTAAGGCAGAGTAGTAAGGGATGATGCAGTGCCAAGCAATTGCTGGTGTTTGGCTGCATTGTCAAGTTAGTTGCTCATAACTTCATTTAAACCAATTCCAGTGGGAAACAAAGATCATTAATTTGTCCTTCTGAACCTGAGGGGAAGAGCTGATGGAGCTGCTCCAAACCAAAGCTCAGGGGATCTCTTGTCATTGCTGTGCGTGTAGAGTGGATTAAGACCCTGTCAGGCTCTGAAAGCTAGTTAAGACTCAGTTACAAGATGGCATTTTACAAAGAAATTCATTTTGACATACATAGATTTATTTGGTTTATTTATACAGCTATGAATATATACGTACACATATACGTGCATGTGTATATACACAGATGTATTAAGAGGAAATGAAAATATGCCACATCAGCTTCATACAAAAAGACACGTTAATTCACATGCAAAAGTCTCCTGGGTGCTTAAGTGAAGCCAGGACGCTAACTAGAAAACCCACCCCAAACAAAGAAATTCTAGCAGCCCTTCAAAAGTCACAGAGGTGGTCAAAGGCCCACATGTCTTATTATTTCCACACACACATTCGTAATTTCACTGCACCAATTGTTTTTGATTGATTTCACTTCTTTGAGACAACACACATCTGGAATGATTCAGAACATAACTGTACATAATACTATGCTCGAATAATCGTTCCATTTAGCTTTATCCCATAGCTTACAATATCTTAGAGGAATTTAAAATACTCGTAACATTCGTCTGTGCATGTTGGCCTGTTTGGTTTATGAATCTGAATGACAGTGTGAAAATGCCATGCATGCCACTCATTTGTGCAGCCTAAACTGAGTTAGGGATTTATTTTAATATTATCACAGATTCACCCCATGTTCATGTGTTATGCCCTCCCATTTTGTCTGTCAAAGTGGGGAAGGAACAAAGTGTTGGCTTCATTTACAGTGATGCAAAACCCATCTTATTTATAGAAGAATGGGAAAAGGAAAGTAGAAAATTCTCAGAACTTGTCTCCTATGGTGAGTTAGGATCAGTTTCTGTGTCGTTAAAGCTGAGCTGGCCAGAAGGAAAAGGGTGTTTGCACTTGCTTTAGATTCTGTATGTTGAGTGAGGGTGATGTCAGGGTATTTGTTTGATATGTGCATTTAAGGGAAGATGGATTTCTCATACCTTGCTATGGGAATTGTTTGGATTTCCCAATTTGTTTGATCATTCTGAGTGGGTCTTTGGAAGTTAAGAAAACCTGTCCCAGCTCCATTTTCATCATGAGGAGAGGTGGACAGACACTTCAGAAAAGTGTCCTGAAATTATTAGCAAAGCCAGCAAACAAGATGGCAGAAAAGGCTATCGATTCACTGACTCTGGTACTGTCATGACTGCATCTTATTCCTAAGGGACCACCAATTATCCCACTTCTAAAAACAGTACTACTCAAAACTTTAAGTAATTTATACATTCACAGTAAAGGAATGTCTATGATGTCTCTTAGGAGATGTGAATTGCTGTAATTCCTTCAGTGCTGATGAACAGCCACACTAAGTGAGGACATGCCAAAATGTTAAAGATTTGTCACTGCCAATTGCATTTTAGATTCTTTGCTCTTACAAATTTAGCCCAGTCACTCTGAAAGTTAACACATGTCTATGGTAGAAGGATTTCCTGAAAGGCCAAGGCTTAAATGACAGTTCTAGCATACTTCTTATTGGCATATTTTTGCCAACATTGCTGTTTTGTACAATCATATAAAGAAGAAATAGCTCCTGCCGTACACATGAGAATCTCTGCAAAGATGAGGCTGTTTTAAGACGCGCTGTTCATCCTGTGTTTTCATAGGCCCATTTTTTTTTTGCTGCACTTTACAAGGTTTGTAATGTTTATCTTTTTGCAAAGCCCTGACTGTTTAGCTAAAACCTGAGCTGGCTGAACACTTCATTTGGGTACCAGGGTACTCTCCGAATGACTGAAGTTACACTGGTGAAAAAATATCTTATGGCTAGTAAATAATCATCATTGAGAACCCACGTGCTGGTGGTAATGGATATCTTTGTGCCAGTACAGCTACATCTGTGTTAGGGATGGTAGTAATGAAACTAATTTGGCAAAAGGTGTAGTCCTCATCAAAACTATATAAGCAGAGCAGAAGGCAAGCAAACCAGCAGCCATCAGGCTCTTTGCAGCCTGTGGGGTCTCCCTGTGCAAACTGATAAAGTACAGAAAAAGGAATGATCCCTTTTTTCTTGCATCTATTTTGAAAGGATTTGATTAACATTTAAATAAAAAGTTAAGCAGTTGCCCTATGTCGTATATCATGCATATCTGCAACCTCCTCCTGTTTAAGTTAGTTGACTGTTCAACCTTTTGCCTTTCTTTTTATGGTTCTCTTGGTAGCTTCCTTACCTCATTAGGCTTTTGAGTTCTAAAATAAAAACTTGATGCTTGACTTCTCTGTCCCAGGTCTGTTTTTAAAGCCCCTTTTGAGAACATTAAATCAAGATCAGAGCCAATACTATTCTGCTTTAGGAGCACAGAGTGACTATTTAAGGTATTTGGGACCTCCATATGTTCATTTATCATAACATTATTCCAGTTCAAATTCTTAATTATAGAATATTTTCAAATCCCTTTCCAGAAGTTCTATAAATACCTTAGCAACATCTAAAGACCAGTTTGCCTGTCAGTAACTAAAACTGTCTTTTCATACAGACTGGCCTTTGCTTTCTCCTCTACTAAAGCATGTTCTGATTCTGATTCTGTGTTTTGACTCTAGGAGCCCATGAATGTTCTTCCTTCAGCTGGCATTTGCTGGTTGCCATTGTATGTTGAACAACTCACTTTGAGGACTTGACAGTGGTTCTAGCTTGTTCCTTCAAGGTAGCAGATGAAGGGCCTCCAAGACAGGCAAAGGTGGAGACTGAAGATATCCCCTGTCCAGTTCATGTTTCTCCATGTGTGCTCAACTCTACTATCCTCATCAGGAGCAGAGTTTGGCTTCAGTCCCTCCTTGCTTCTATCTGATGGACACTCATGTACAAGAAATGAGGGCACAGCACACTGGAGAAGATGCGCTACCTGATGGTCTTGCTCTTGGTCACAAGAAGAACAAGACGTTGTTGAACAAGGACCCCATAGACGTAAAGCTAACAAATGAAAATAATTTCCCATTCGTACACATTTTTGCCAGAAGAATATGAGGCCACAATTATGGCTGAGGTAAAAGTTTTACTACAAGTCTAAAAACTCTCATGGAAAATAGCCATGATTATCCTGGGAAAAAAAAAAAAAATTAGAAAAGGATTACAAAACATTTAGGATTCACCACCCTAGCAACTGCTAGGCAGCACAGCCAAGAGGAGTGATCCTCTCTGGGCAGCTTATCCCCTGCTGCGGTTGCACGTTTTGTCCTAGGGCCTGTGGTACTGCTCACCCTCAGCACTACACAGCAATTCTACCCCATCAACAGCTTCAAGATCACAGATTCACAGAATCATGGAATGGTTTGAGTAGGAAGGCACCATTAAGATTATCTAGTTCCAACCCCCTGTTATAGGCAGGGATGCCTCCTTCTAGACGAGGTTTCTCAAAGCCCCATTCAGCCTGGCCTTGAGTGCCTCCAGGGAGGGGGAATTCAAGATGTTTATATCTGAAAACCAGTGCCACAGAAGGACGTCCTGGAGTTAAAATCAGGGTGATTCTTCTCTTTGGCTCTCTTTCTTATGCAAGTGAAATGGATACCTCTGCACAGAAAGAAAACAGGAAGGTTCCCTGTCCCAGAGCTCTGCAGCAGTGGAACCTGTACACTGTGGTCTCCGGGTATTCGGTCTCATTTTCATCCCTTTCTGAGGTGCATGAGACCTCACACACACACAGCAATTCCAACCCTCTCTGAAGAAAGACATTTTAAACCCAACTTCACAGAGCCCAATTCTGTAGGATTTAGTTGCCTTCTGTCTGGAGCACTGGAAAGCAACTTAAAAGCAGACATTTAACACATGGATGAATTATATTAATAAGACTCTGTGCAAGATTGAGGCAGAGCCATGTATATATATTGGCAAATAGTAAATTCATTGAAAAATGTGACCTCAGTGTTTCTGGAACCATCAGTGGCTTTAGAACTGTTTGGGCTGGAAATACATTTATTTGGGGAAGAGATTCATAAAACTGCCTGCAGACCAGAAGATGGGATTCAACTCTCCTCAAGCAAAGGAAGGAAGGGAACTAAATGTACCCACAGCCCAGTGTGTTCTTTCAGCCCTGAAATGGTGAGAAAAGGGGGATGTTTCTTCTTACAGGTTTTAATACCCTGGCTTTCCATTTTGTTTGCTTTTCTTCCCCAAACTCAGAAATCAGCAGTTTGCTCAGGTTGAATGGGTTATTTTGTGCAGAAAAGAATGCTTTCTTTTGGTTTTGATTTTTTTTTTCCCTCCCAGAAGAAGGGAATTTGAAATCTTTCATAACTTATTTCACTCCAGAGGGATTTTCAGCTGATTTGCTTTGTTTGGCTGATGTTCTGAAAAATCACTTTTATTTTCTTAGCCCTAAGCAGCATCCAGCAAGCTCTTCAGAAATGCTCTATGTCTAGTCTCATCATTTAATGATGAATCGGAAGAATTAAGAAGATAAAGGACCATTTTTATCTTGCAATTATAGTTTTCCTGTTTTTCTGTTGAAAATAATACAGAACCCAAATCACCCCTATAATTAACGTATGTGTCCACACTTAAATTCTCATCTCCTGAAAAGTTGTAAAGTAACAAGAAACCAGAGTAGCATTGGTTATGAAAACAAATCAAAATTTCCATCATGCTCGAGCGCCAGTGAAATAGTGAGACTTTCAAGGTGAAATATGTTAAGCTCATGCCATTTGTGGAAAAAGTGTGAGGTTAGAGCCAACCACTTGCACCTTTGCTTAGTTAATCAGGGTCCCAGTAACAGGAAACTCTGATTTCCAAGTCAAGCAAGGCCTAGAAAGTGACCGTGCTTATGAGGACCAATGTGTTGCCTAGTGTGGCTTCATAGGTTAAATTCTTTAAAATGTTTTTGTAACCCAGGGCAAAGCTGATTGGTGGGAGGCACACCTGGAAATCCATGGCCTGGGAAGGGCCCTGCGGTGCCCTGCAGGGCACATCTCACCTCTGCTGAAAGCAGATCTTGTCAGTAGCTGCAAAACGTGCTACAAAATCTATATGCTTTTACCAAGTAATACTGAAAACAAGAAGATTAAATAAAAATTAATAAAAACAAAAAGGCAAACAAAAAAAATGGGAACTCCTACTGCTAGGAAGATGTCAAGGTGCACTGCTTAAAAACTTGAGTAGAATCAGAAACTCATAGAATGTCTTGGTTTGGAAAGAACCTGAGAGATCATTTAGTTCTAACCTGTTGCAGGCAGAGCTGCCAACTGCTAGATCAAGTACAAGACCAGGCTGCCCAGGGCCCCATCCAACCTGGCCTCAAACACCTTCAGGGATGGGCCATCCACAACCTCTCTGGGCAGCCTGTGCCATCCCCTGTCCCCTTTCTTTGTGAAAAACTTTCCCTTGACATCTAATCTAAACTAAATCTCCATTCCTTTAGTTTAAAATTATTCCCTCTTTGCTCTCAGCTAAGAGAGTATACTAAAAGCTCACACTTTACTCCAGTCCCATGAACATTTTAAGATATGTCTCAAAGTTCGATGTGAGCAGGTCCTACTGCTGCTGTATTTTGTAATTTTCAAGAGTCCCTTACCTTTTGGAGAGTCTAATGTCAACTTTGTACTAGTTGAATGACTTAGCAGGTGTTACTCTTTTCTCCTAGGCCTGTTCACGGTCTTTTCTTTTTAGTAATTCACTGCATTTTTTCTGGTCAACCGTGTTGCACCTGGCGGGTGGAATACGTCATCCCACAGATTGTAGAAAATGAGAGAGATGTTTGTGCTGAGCTGCAGAATAAAGAAAAGAAATAACTCTTGCTAGAAAGCCAAAATATGAGTGTGCTTGAGTCAAGGATGACACCATCTCCTGGCCCTATTTCGACTGGATCTTTTCCAAGACCACCCACTCTCAGTCCCTGGTCTACACCAATGGCCAGCACCCAGCAGACTCTCTTTAAAAAATCTTTCGCCCCTTTTGGTTCCCCAAACCTCTGCCTGACAAATAGCTTTAAAGTTCCCATCAATAACTCAGCACTTAACCATAACATTGAACGCAGGTTCCATTTTTCATTCGAGTTAAGAGGACCTGGAAAGAGAACAGGTAATAATTCAAGCACTATCCATTTTGGAGGTCCCTGCAAATGTCCAGAGGAGGCCCCTGGTTTTGCTGGGCTCCAGAAATACCACCCGATGAACAGCAATTTTCTGAAAGGCTCTGACTCTTTGCTCCCTGCAGAATCTCTCTGTGCAGTGAACAAACTCCTATAAAAGATGGCAACACCTGTGAGAGGAGCTGGGGGGCATTCTCTGTTGCTACAGCCCCTGGCACAGAGCACGTGGCAAAAAGCTGGGATCCATGGCAGTACTGGGTGAGACTGGGAAGAAGCTGAAGTTCAAACTTCTGCTTTCAGTTGAGTTCAGCATTTCATCTTTTGTATTTTACCTCTTTCTTGCATCTTGCATCTCTCCACTGCATTAGCTCATGCTGGGGAACATAAGCATAATCCTTAGCATATTGCAGTAACTGTAGGAATGTATAGTTGCCTAATTGCAATTAAGCAGTAATTTAAATGTCTGCTTAAGCACAATCAGTATATAACTATGAATGTACAACCAAGTTACCAAATCCTAAGGTGACCTTCAAATAACTTCAGGTTATTCTCACATGTGAGAGTTTCAGAACTGTATAGATACAGAAACACTAAAAATACGAACACAGAAGTAAAATACTGTCTGTAAGTTTTATTGCTGTTTTTGCATTATTTTACAGTAACTCTGTATTCAGAACACATGTGACTTTGTAGGATGTAAACCCCTTAGAGTTGCCAAGTGAAGAATGGATTTCTTGTCCTCATCCTGTTGGCTATTTATTGAAGGCTTCAAATTGTAGACAGAAGAGATGTGGACCAAAGTTATTTAAAGTTTCACTGGATTAAAAAAAAAAAGGTCTACTGAATATTCTTAACAAAATAAACATACACAATTTCAAGACAGTGTCATAGCAGAAAACTTTCCCTGTCGGTCCAAACTCTCCTTCTTCAACCTTTTTTCTTTTCAGTACAGAGTCTAGAAGAATTTGGTAAAGTCTCATATCTTTATCCAGCTGTGCATAAAGTCTGAAAGACAGCACATGTTGTCATCTCTTTAAATCAGGTTTGTGCAATTCCTGTCTATGAACTGTGAATTTATTTTTCATTCAGCCTGGATAACAATTAATGGCGTACTGCTAAGGAAATCTTTCTCGTTAGTAGCGTGAGGAAATCATAAAGACACAGCTGGGTTCCCAGTAACAGCTTTTATTGAGTAGGTATATAAACAAACACAGCTTAGCTCCATATGTGAATCTGAACTCCGGTGTCTTTCATTGTAGAAAAGTGGGAAATGCAGCAGTGTGTCCCACAGACCTCCATACACCACAATCTGCAATGCAGGACCATGAGTTGCTGGGATCAGCTCCTTTGGTTTGGTGTCCTTCCAGACTGTATGCACCAGGTTCTGAAATCTCCAAGGGCTTCAGAATGCATGGAACCAGCTTCAAGTTCCAGTAAAGCAATGGGCTTAAACCCCTTGAAGGCTTAAAGTAAGAGAGGGTTGATTTTGAAGGAGCTACAGGACACACATTAAGAACATGAACATTTTACTTCTGTATTCACATCGGTTCAAATATTCCAAGTTTGAGCTGAATTAGGATAGAGCAGCCACCTCAGCAGAGCTTTCCAATGAAGGCTTTACAGGGTAGTTCAGGTGCCTTTGGCACAAAAGCAGGGCCAGCATTTTTACCCACAACCACCACAACCAACCACCACAACCAACCACCACAACCAACCACCACAACCAACCACCACAACCAACCACCACAACCAACCACCACAACCAACCACCACAACCACCACAACCACCACAACCACCACAACCACCACAACCACCACAACCACCACAACCACCACAACCACCACAACCACCACAACCACCACAACCACCACCCTGCCCAAAGGAAAATGGTAGCCCTAGCAGTCACCTCCTGCTTCAGCTGCCCCAAATGGATATTCATGCATCATTTTAACTGAAACAGACCACTTTCTTACAACATTCCCTGCAGGTGTACACAATCAAACACTAAAAGGTATTTTGGAAGACCGTAAAAATGAACTTTGCAGCTGTCTTTTGACATTATGTTCTTGTTATTTTGGTTTTTTAATTAAAATGAAGCAGGTTACAAAGAGCCCTTTGAAAATGCACTATCTTTCTACCTACTTTTTTCTACATTAGAATTTGAGCAGAAAAAAAAAAGTCATGTTGCTTGTATTTTAGCTGAGGTCAAGTTTCTACATAAAGGAGCAGAACAGTGTGAAAGATGTGTGTATAAACAGCTGACGCTCCCAATGTATGGACCTTCCAGTCCAGGAAATTAATGACAACTCAGAACCCTGTTCCTCTACAATTTCCTCCGCTAATGCACATGAACCAGTTGGAGCACACAATTAGGAGAAGGCTGCCTGTTTCCAATTAGGTCTGAAGAGAGGACCTGCCTCCTGCCTAAATGAATTGCAGATAAAGCTTGCCAGAAGTGGGCCTCCTTCTGTCTGTGCTGGCTTAAATAAAGGGCAGCAGCTTGCAGCATCACACCAGGGCAAATGGGGTCCAGCCTGCCCCATGAGTGCTGCCTGCCTGACCAAGGATCCTATCCTGCCATGGAAGGGCAGCCACAGTTCAGTCAGGCCAGCTTTGTCCTTTCTTTTTCGACCATTTTCCAACATTCCTTGGTTTGTAATGCTTAGAACATCTGTATTTAATTCCCTCCCTTCAGTCTGAAGGGTCGGTGGTCTTGCTTTTGAAATCTTTGTCAAGAAAATGAAGATGATGGAGCAATTTGAAGGGGAATGGCGAGTTATTTTTGCTGACAGGATTTCAACAAATAACAGTTCTGGCTAATTATGCTGTAATTGATTTAGCATGTTTGTATGGACTTCGAGGGACTCTTTCGTGTTTTTATCCATTACAAAGGGATTTTGAAATACTGGCTGTTTTGCTTTGAAAAAGAGAAACAAAGTAAATAAAATTGAGCAATTCATTTAATTTACTTAGCTCCCTCGGGGCCAGGCAAATAGCAGTTATGACTGAAAAAACAGATATTCCCATATGAGGAGCACTCTGAGGAGATGCAGGAAAGCAGGTGACCAGGATAACTGCGTGCTGACATTAGCTGCAGCCCAGTTTTTGCCAGCATTCACAACAGAGTTTTTTCTGTCCTTTTAGTGACCAAAAACCTTTGTTTCACGACATTTTTTTTAATGATCATTTTTAAAAGGAGAGAAAATAGCTGTGCATTCATGTGGGAAAGAAATACCTCAGTTTCAGATCCACATTAAGGAGAATTTATGAAGTGCAGCCTCTCCCTTCTTTTTCCCCCATGTATTTCAGAAGTTAGGCCAAACTTGCGTTTCAACCTAATACTGGGAGAAATCTTTCTTCTTGTCCAGGATGTTCTAAAATTGTCCAGTCCTTGTTCTGCAGCATCTGGCAGGAGTCCCTTCTTGCAGTCAGGCTATAAATGATGAACGTGAACCTAAAGAAAAGAAAAAAAAGAGTTCTGCTTGTATGAGGATATTAACATTGTTTCTATAAAACACAATCTCTATAGTGCAATAAAAGTTACGTTTGATGGCCTGTAGGTGTTCAGCTTATACTGTATGCTCAAGAGCACCACATGTGCTTTGGTTCATTCAGTCACACAGCAGTTCACTCATCAGAAGTGTGGGAGACTTAGGTTATGTTTCCCTCTGGGAATAAATATATTTGTTGGGACTTAGAAGTATGGCATCAAAAAGCAGCACTGAATTCCATCATCCCTCACAAAGGTAATGTGGTTTTAATATTGCCAGTGTGAACACAATACAGTTTGCCTATTTAGCCTTTTCCTTAATTACTTCCAATTGCATCATCTCCCAGATGCACTTTTACACAGTAGGTGCTTCATTTTTTTTGAATTAAATGTCACCCAAAAAAGTTTCAAAGGAAGCGGTGCATTTACACAAATCAGTGCCTTGTAAGAATAGGGTATTTTGTCATGAAGTATAGTGAAACTCCTATCTCTGAACAAGAGCGACGGCTGCATATGGCTGCACTCAGGGTGCAGACATGCTGGGGATGTGTTGCCATGCCTGCATAAAGTGCAGTAAGGCCTGCAGCCGTGGGACCTTTGGAGGCCATGGCCCAGGTTCACCCCACTGCAGTAGGGCCATGATAGAGTAGGCCAAGCTGGCCAAGCACCACAGTAACAGAATGCATCACACTGCACATACTGCCCCAACCTGCTTCCCCTGCAACTCCCACCAGTCAGTATTACATCTCACATGAACAGTCTCTCTGCAAGTGATGGATAGAAGGGAAAGAAAAGCAGCTTAAGCCTTTTGTGAGTTCATGCGCAAGGACTAAACAAGGCTCTTATGCCAAGTACCACTGCAAAGACCCTCTGAAATAGCATTCAAAATGTATTTTTAGGGCCTCAAAGGTACGCAAAACCTTTTTAGATCCTCTGCACGATGTTAGCTTCGTGATCTCTGACTTTTCTGAAGAAAAACAGTGACTAGACACAGCCCGCAAAACACTGTGGCACTGTTATTACAGTGGGACGTATGGTGCAGCTTGATGTATGTATTCACTGATAGCAAAGGAAAAACTTTCATTCAGTTAAATGGGCTTGAAGCCAGGCCCACAGTGAAGCCTTGTCTGTGGCTGTTACTGTGATGGTGGATTCTATAACAACTGTATCATAAAACACTTTCCGAAAGAGTCGTGAACTCTGGGAAAAAGTAGGGCTTACATAGTCTGTTTAAACAGAGGAAGTTGTTCAGTGACTTGGCAGCAAAGCATGACCCCCAGTTATGGGTAACTGAAGCCAGCATCAGAAAAATTATAGAAGCAGATAGTTAATATTAAGGCTCACATCTTTCCAGTCTGTTACTGATTCTGAGCTGGACCCAGGGACAGATGAGAGGAAAATGAAAGTGATGTGTAATGAGTGTGACAGCCCCCTGCACGCAGAGCCTGGGCATAGCTTTTTGCAGTCTGTCAGGTCACTGTTTGAATTTGCAATTTCAGTGAAATCAATAGCTAAATTCCTCTTGACGTCAGCAGGGCCAGAGTTTCCCATTTTGAACTAATAAAATGTCAGAGAGTGAAGGGAAGTTACTATCACAGAAAGAGAGAATGCAAACGTAAATAGAATGGGGATGAATTAATAGCTAACAAGCACTCTTTCCTAGTCATATAGAAGATCTGGAAGAAAAAACAGAGCATAAGGAGTAAGTCAATCCCCAGATTTCTGTTTTGGGATGATAAATAAATGTCTGAATAAAAGGAGAAGGAGGAAATGAGAGGCAGGATCACATAACTTTTCACTCAGAAGAGTCTGAATCTTGGCTAGAGAAAGGTTAGAGTGTAAAATCACTTTCTTTTATTCTCAGGCCAAAGTTTGAATAGAGGCTTTAGTGAGAAAGTAGCTTAAATAAATGCCTTTTTTGGCCTCCTTTCCACTCCTGAGCACCAGAACAATGTCCCCATACTTCATCGATATAACTGTGGAGCCATGCTCTAAACATGCTCAAATAACTAAGCAGTTAAAAAAGACAGTCTATACGGGAATGTGTTGGGAAGATGGTGATGCTGTCAGACCTGGAATGGGCATGGACCTGGTGACACCAAGATGCTTGATCCCTGTCTGCATGTTCTCTGATTAGTTGTAGAGGGCAGCCCTCTTTACCACAGAGGAAGGTTTCGCTTGCATGGTATGATGAGGGCAACAGTTTTGATACATTGCCCTGCAGAAGCTGTAACAAGCTTGATGTGTAAGTGTGATTACATTACTCAAATATCTCTGTTTTTCTTTTTCCTATGAATTAGTCCACCTTTTTGCTGTGCTTTGCTTCTCCCTTCCCCCATCCCAGGCTTCCTCCAAATAAATGATCAACTCCTAATTAATTTTTTTTCTTCATTTGGCCCACTTCTGCTTTAGCTGTACCAATTTTAACATTGCTGATACTGGTATCTAGATAATACATGCTTATATGTTGTTCTTGGCCTTGCAAGATCCTACTCCCTAAAGATTCCCTTCAGTTATCTGTGAATTTTGGCCATTGCTCACTAACACCTCCTTAAATACATGCAAAATCCAGCCACCCTTCTAGCCACTATCTGTACTTCTGTCAGCTTCCCACTTTGTTATCTCTCACGTTCAGCATTTTCTCGTGTCTTCTCCACTAGTTTCCCCACATCCTGTTCAGTTAATTTAACCAGGCCACAGCCAAGTCAGTGGCCTTGACATCTGCCCATAGCCCTAAAAAAAGAGGAAGGAAAGACAGTGAGATAATGTTTCTCAGTCATTCACTATCAAGCTGGGAGACTGTATTTGGCTGTGTTCCCCAGGGATCTTTCCTGGAGCCCATGCCACTCAGTATTTTCAATAATGACTGATGAGATAGATAGGATACTTAACAAATATGCAAATAGTACAAAGCTGTGCAAGACTGTAAGCCAATTCAAGGACTATGGCACAGAAATAGATTAATCTTTTCCATCTGGGAATCTAATCTGGAGAAACATTAGTTGCAGTCCAGCAGGGAGAAGCACACTGTGACAGTAGGGACCACCTGCACGACCACAAGAAGGAACAATCAGTTTGCAGAAAAATAGTTTGGATGGTTTAGTGATAGTAGGATTAACTTGAATCTGTAAACAACAAACTGCTGAGAAGAAAGCACACAATGGCAAGAAGAATGAACAGGAATGCCCTGCGTAAGACAAGCAAAAATAATGCCTTCACTCTGTTGGGTCCAGTCATGAAGCTGTTGGTTGGACTGCTCTGCCTAGTTTTTGAGACAGTTCTCTAGGAAGGGTGAAAAGAGCAATGACAAAGAGAACCAAGTCTAAGAGAAAAGACTTGTGAAGAAGCGTTGGCAGAAATGAAAGTGTTTCAGACTAAAAAGAAGAAAGGGAAAAATGCCAACAGTCTTCAAATTCATAAAAGTAGCTGCAAGGAAGAAAACGTAAACTGTCCTTCATGTGCTCATGGCACAAAGATAAAATGAGTTGCCTCATGAGAAGATTTAGGTTGGTTGTGAGGAAAGATTTTTAGTGAGCTGTGGACACAGCTCTGTGCCATCTTGCCTGAAAAAACTGGGGAAGCTCCAGGAGTGGCAGTTTTTGAAAACAAGCTAAAGTAGCATCTGCCAGGAGGGGTTAAGTACAACTGGTGCTGCATATGGCTGTGTGACTGACCTCATGAAATCTCCGCCAGCCATCTCCTCAGTCAGCCCATGAAAGTTCCCAGAGTGAGATGAGAATTTGCTCAGTATATCATTAGCCCTTCTGATCTGATCCATCTGCTGCAGCCAGGGCTCCTTTATCTGTTTCTGCCAGGAGGAGAAACTGATGGTGGAACTGGGAATTTGTTACAGAAATCTGTTTACAATAGATGGACAAAACCATGTTGCACCGAACTGAGTAGAAATTCTACAGCAGAAACCAACTTCTTTGCTTAGAGGTTTTAGATTCCTTTTAGCCAACTCTCAGATTGAAAACATTCCCAGAGGAGTTTTGAGCAAGTGCTGAGTCAAGATGCATCTGGTGTTTTTTTAATGCCTTCTCTTGGACTTCTTTCCATCTATTTCCCTTTTAAAAACACTTAACTCTTCACCCTTGTTTTTATTTCCCTGCATCCTATCATCCCTTTGTACATAAGATTTCATTCTGAGAGGGATACCTGATTGTGCAGAGACGTTTCTTTCAATCTGTTCTTCTAATAACCAGGGGATTATTTAAGCATGCACATTCAGACAGATTTAATTCATATTAAGAGAATATTGTGAATGACTAAAGACTCCCCACAAACTGCAAAATGGCAACATTTGCAGGCAACAAAATTACTTAGTATTAGTCATAATCATGAATGATGATTTGGGTGGAAAGTTTGTGAAGAGGAGCCTTAGAAGGCTGGGTGAATGAGAAGGCATATATCTAGTTTCGCACTGGCAAGTACTGGAGCACACACAGTCTCTTGAAATTACACAGGTGAACTCCACTTCAGCTGGAAAAAAACAGCTGCAAAGAGGTTCATGCCAGTGACAGATGTGCTATTCCTGTTTAACAAGTACCTTTGGGCTTTTTTGCCTGAAGAGCAGCGTCTCCTCGCTCACGTTAATAGTGATGGTTCTTTTAAAAGCACTATGTTAAGCAGCAAAGAATAAAAGATATTTATTCTAAATGGAAAGGCAATTACCTGACTGATGTTCCCCTGTGGATAAAAAATCTACATGTGCTGCTCAGTGGAGCTACAGTAACCTGGTTTTGCAAGTCATTTAGCATGTGGAATTGAGTTGTTTTTAATTGCTTGTTGAATTACCTGGGTTTTAGCTCTCAGCAGCTGTAACTTAGCTACAAACAGGGATTGTGGGTTTCAAATGGAAGCTGCAAAGTTCTTTCTTTTACAGGTAAGGTATTTCCAATCTGAATTTAAATTGTTCTCCTATTGGAAAAAAAAAAGAAAAAAAAGGAAAAAAAAGTTGCTGGGGATTCACCCTTTAGATCTTGAAAGAGATTTCTTGATCAGGTTCTCCTGGATGGAGAGAGACCAGCTTTGGGCTTGCTTGGGCTTAGTTTTCTACCTATTAAAGGCAGTGGATTATCTCAGTGTTGTCTCCAACCATATGAGAGAACAGGTTCACACCCGTAATAACCAGGGTTGTTTGAAATCTGTTGATAGTCAGTTGGATTTATAAAGAATGGCTGTTCTGAGTTACTCCAGATGCGGGGAAAGCCATTCTGACCCCTACTGTTAGTTTTGAAGAAAATAACATTTTTGGCAGCAACAGCAATGCAATCCTGGAAGCTGATCTGGAGAAGAAATGGTATCACCGCAAAATGCCATTGAGGCTGAACCAGACTTTACTGGTTGCTGCAGTGCAGCAGTTGGAAACTCCCACTGAAGCCCAGGGCAAAGAGGACTGTATTGGCTCCAGCCGCCTGCCCTGGGCCCTGCAATTGGAATCTCTGCTACACCTCCCACATTGTGTCTTGTTTGAGGGCTACAAAGTCCCTTCCTATGCTCTGCTCTGGGCATGTTTCAGTAGCAGCAAGGCAGATTAGCTCTTCTGTGAGCAAAAATAATAGCAGCCAGATTTTTTTTGCCTTAGTCTCTTAATCTTCCCGTGCTCTTTCATTTTTGCCTGAATCTCCAAGAGTTCAAAAATCTCAACCTGCTGTGCCCCTGAAAATAATTTCCTCTGCCCTTTAGCAGTCCCCCTGCCCACAGCGCTGTCTCTGTGCATTTCCACTGACCCCACATTGTGACAGCAGCTAGGCTGTGGTGTCACCTCCACAAGCATGTAACGGCAGGCTTTGGGGTAGTCTTCATGTGGAAGATGACCCTCTGCTAAGTGAGTTGAAAAGCCACACAGCAATGAAGAAGGGATGCATCACAGAGTGGAGGAAGAAGGTCGCTGCTTGTACATGGAAGATTTTCAGTACTTCAAGCACCCAGGAAGCTAGATGCTCAAAAGCAACTCACATCCATGCTTCAGAGTACTACAAAATAAAGCCGTGATGGCAACTAATAGCAAACCCAAGCCCTACTCTGAAGATACCGCTTAATTCTTTGCAAATGTGCATGTTTCCTTCTGTCATATTTGTTTGCCAGATTCCAGCCTGATGCAATTTGAAGCAGCTGGGTCCTTTAAGTCCTGTGGTGATTGGCCTGCATAAAATCAGTGATTTCAGCACTATGCTGTTTCCAGTCACCACGGGACTCTGTCTTCTTTTCATCTGGCAGCAAAGGTTGTTTCTTGCTACCCACTGTGGGTGACTAAACCCCATTCTGGGGAAGGCGATGCCAACAGTTCCCACATGCCACAGCTAAGAGCACATGGTGTACGGCGCTTCTTGGTGCTTCATCCCAACGTTGTTAGGATTCTGCCACTTAGCAGGACATCATTCTTATAATATCAAGTTGGATATTAGGAACAATTTCTACTCAAAAAGAGAAGACAGGGGCTACTCAGGAAGGTAGTGAAATCACTGTCCCCAGAGGTGTTCAAGAAAAGGGTAGATGTGGCACTGAGTGGTCTCACGCGTGGGCTGATGGTTGGACTAGATGATGTTAGTGGTCTTTCCAACCTTAATGATTCTATAATTCTAAGCCAGCCAAGATATTTGAGATTCCACCTTGTTTGTTGCTCACAGGCAGTAAAGCTTGGAAAGTGAGTCAGAGGAGGAAAGCACATGCTCTCTGCTGGAGAAGCACAGATGCTACACATCCAGGTCCGGAACAGGCAGCGGCAGGGAGCACCATGAACCAATAATATGCTAAAGTTCTTCTAGAACTACAGTGAAGAGACAACTCAGAAAATAATTATTTCCATGTGCTACTGCTTTTGTCAAGCTAGCCCCTATAGAATGTGCAGCAGGTAGGCTTTCCAGACCCTACTAGGTTATGTGCTGCACTGAGCTGCTGATGCCTGAGATAGGCAAATTAGTCCAGTCAGCACATACATTATGTTACACTTTTCATTTTCCTCTTTCTTTTTTTTTCCCCCACTGTGATTTAAATACCAGTCTGAGGAGGTCATTTGGAGGAAGGATTTGTCCTAGCTAGCTGGAAACCAGTGTTAAGCTTCAGACACGGATGTGCTTTAAGAGCCAGCCAGCACAAAGAATGCAGTGTGTAGATGTCCTTTACAAGGCTTTGACCTCTCTCACAGCTCTGCAGTGAGTTACCTGCTGGAGTACGGCAACAAGGTATGTTTTCCTGTGCTGACATAGCCACCACAAGCAGATACAATGGCACTCCAGCACACTCAGGTCACGAGTTCTGCTTTTGAGCTTTTCTCAGTACAAGAAAGACATTGAGATTTTGGAAAGGGCGACTAAGATGATCAGGGGGCTGGAGCACCTCCCCTATGAGGACAGGCTGAGGGAGTTGGGCTTGTTCAGCCTGGAGAAGAGAAGGCTGCAGGGCGACCTCATTGCAGCCTATCAATACCTGAAGGGAACCTACACCCAGGAGGGGAGCAAACTCTTCAGAAGGGCTGACAACAGCAGGACTAGGGGAAACGGATCCAAGTTGAAGGAGGGAAGATTTAGGTTGGATGTTAGAGGGAAGTTCTTCACAAGGAGAGTGGTTAGGCCCTGGAACGGGCTGCCCAGGGAGGTTGTGGATGCCCCGTCCTTGGACGTGTTCAAGGCCAGGTTGGACGGGGTCCTGGGCAACCTGATCTGAATGTGTATGTTTGATGGCCCTGCTAGGCAGGGGGGTTGGAACTACATGATCCTTGAGGTCCCTTCCAACCCGGGTGATTCTGTGATTCTGTGTGATTCTGTGATTTTGACCCTGTGATGAATTAAAAGCTTGCAGACACTGCTGGAAAGACTCCCACTGACTCCAACAGTCTCTGGAGCAAACCTGAACGCAATGTAAATATCTCACAGTACACTGCAGCTGCATGTCAGGCAATGTTCAGAGCAGGGATTAAATCCAGCCTCATGTCCTCAGTTCTGCATGTAGTCAGAAGAGAGCAAGAGTGCACGTAAAGTCAAGTAAGAGTAAATTTCCCAACTAGAAGAGTAATACAGTCCCATTCCATTATCTACAACCGCTGCTGCACTTATGCTGTCAGCTATGTGATGTGGCCATGTAACTCCTGATCTCTCCTTGCTCCTCAGCCACAAAATAGCTGTATCCAGCCCTATGCACACACAGAAATGCCACTGTGCAAGTCGTTCCAAACCCAGTACAGCTATGACTTTGCAGAGCCCAGCTCAGCAAGCTGGCAGGGCCAGCAGCACTGTGAAGCTGCTTTTAATGCAGAAGAGGTCTCAGCAAAATCCTTATCTCCTTCCTAAAGTAAGTTTTTTTGGCATGGCTTTAGTCTGGCTGGCTGAATCTGTCAGATGGGTAAAGCTGCTCTGAACTTCATGATGTTTTAAATGATATTGACAAATATGTCAATTGCCAGTTGGTATAATGAAAGAAGGGACAGGAAAGAGGTAGTTTTAGACATATGGGACCTTTTGTTCTTAAAAACAAAATAGGAGGTTAAACCAGTCAATGCCTCGTATGGGCCCAAATGATCTCTGCAGGCAATGGGAATGCAGATAAAGTGGGTTATTTTAAGAACTCAATAAGTAATCAAGTTCTCATTTAGTCTTGGCTGCTCACAAGCAAATGAATAGTTCCTTAAAAAAAAAAAAAGTAATTTCAGAGCATGTAGCCTTGAAAAGTCACTGTCTACAGTGGTTAGCCTTTAAAGTAGTTTGCTGCCTCTCTGTAGGAGTTAAATCAGGGACAAAGGAAATCAAATAGGAAGCATATCACTGTGATGATATGTGATGTGTGTCTTATCTGTTACAGAAAGCGTTTTCCTACTGAGAGGAAAAAGGAGTTATCTTCACTGGCACAGTGAGGCCTTTCTGCTGACACTCTTACAAAGGGTCTGAAGCAGATAAAAACCTCCAAAATCTGTCTCAATCATCCTCACATTTCAGAGAGAGGACTATTCAGCTCTCTTTGAAAGTAGCTGATAGTGCCACTGTCTCCAAGAAAAAAAAAAAGGGCTCCTGAGGACACTTAGGGTCTTAGAAATATCCCTTTTGGCCTAATGCAATAAAAGAATATGGCTGTGACTGCATTACATATACCTGTACAGGCAGCAGAGTCAGAGACTTCTGTACCCAGGCAGGGCAATTGCTCATGAATTCAACTGAATTTCTGTTGCAGATGTATTCCTAGAGTTAATACAATTGTTCAGATGTACAACAGGAATTTGGGATGAACGTAACATAGAAACTGGGTATGCTAAGCAATTGTCCAGCAAGACAGGCTGGATGTTCTGTAGATGTACACTGACAGCAAGGGTGTCTCATCCTGGGTCTGAGGACTTATGCCTACCCAAGGTGACAACTGACACAAGTTTTTCAGTCTGACCATCTGCATAAAGAATAGGGACAAACGGACAAATACACACAGCAAGCAGAGTGAAGGGATTTTAGGAAAGCTAAATTGAAATAACTTTTGGTTTAGAGTTGTTCTGCTACTTTAATAGCCAGATGAGTGAGTAGATAGCTGCTAGAAAGCCATTTTTTGTGCCTATATGTATGTATCAATATCCGTCTACATGTGCTAATGTATAAAATTTGCACAGAGCTTGCATTTTCCTCAGAATTGGCAGTCCTTTAGTTTGAAGGCTAAGTGCAATTTCTATTGATCAAAGAGGTAATTATGGTTATTAGTAGACTAGGTGCTCAGTTCTCTTTCAGTTTAGAGCACTGCCTTTTCTTTCTATTGAATCAATGAAATATCACTTTGAAATAAATACTGAAAGGTGCAGTACAAATCTAAATACCAGTAAGGAGAAGAAAAATCCTTTTAAGCCTAGAAAAATCTTCTTGTTCTTAAACTTTGTAGGCAAAATCTTGGACAGATTGAAGACAAAGTCAAGACTCACATTTATTTTTGTGGGGCCAAGATTTCAGTGTGCTTTATGTATTCTCAGTGTGTATAACTTCATCCTTTCTAGAGAGACTTATAGCAGACAGAAGAAACTACAATGCTATAAAATGCTGTTGTGTACATACAAAGTGAACTAACAGACACCAAAGATTTGGCACTTAAAAGTCAGGTTTGAAAATGTGGTCCTTTATCAGCTTGAACAAATACATGTAGTGAATCCTGATAATGCCTGTGGAACAGTTTGCACATTTTTGAGACTACGGCTTCTGGGTATTGCAGAATACCCAGCTTTGCTTGCCTAGCACTCGAGCCTGTAATCAGTAGCAGCTTCATCGAGTCAAGACCAAAGAGCAAGTCCTGGTAATGCATTGCAGAATACTCTGCTCCCTGGGTGTTATCTCTGCAGACATTAAGTATAGGTCTGGAAACTTTCTGTGAGGAATTCAGTCCATTTCCCATATACAAAAATTCTGCCTATACACTGAAGCAGATGAACTCTTGTTTGTAGGAAAAAAGTCATAGACCTGGACACAATGCAGTTTTGAACTATTAAGCCATGCATTTTTCAAAATGAGGAAACATGATTTAAGAACTCTAAAAAGGCAAACTGTGATCTTTTAAGATAGCCTAGGATGAAATGCATATTTCTGATATTCATACTGGCAATAAGGGAGAGAAATCATATCAATAGGCTGTATAGTTGGACTCAAAATTAGTCTTGAAAGAGATCTTCAAGCAGCAATATCCCCAGCAGTTATGAAAGTAGAAGTGGACTATCAATCTGTAACGAAAACTGATTTTAATCTCAGGATCTCCTGTAAAATGGGAGAGCTGGCTGATTGGCAGGTTAGAGGATAGCTGGTGCTTGATCTGCCCTTGGAGTGGGTCAGGTACTTTTACCTGTAAATCCAGCTCCTGGGAAGCAGCTGTCATTCCAGGTATTGTCATCTTCTGCCTTCTCCTACCAAGTGGGAGGCTGGGCAAGTGGAAGGAGCTCCTGCTGGAGCTGGCTGAATGAGGCCCAGAGCCCTGGCAGGGCAGGCAGAAATACTTCATCAAAGAGCCAGCTAGATTGTGGATTCAGCTGGGCTTTCAGGAGACCTATATGATTGTCAATTGCTGCTGTTAGGTCGGCTGAGGACACTACACAGCATCTGACGACTCCACCAGCTCACCAGGGATACACCTTCGAGGTGACTGTGTGAACTGTGTGCCTTGTCAGGAAGAAATGATTCTGTACTTACTGTGTGGGGACAGAACAGGGACACTATGGAGCTACACGTCTGATGAAAGCAGGCCACCAACACACACCAACTTCCTCACAGCCTTGCCATCCTGGCCACCACAGGAAGGAGGGCTCTCCCATGACACTAATGGCACACCAGAGGGGAAAACACTGACTACATAGAATCATTGAATCATAGATTCATGAAGGTTGGAAAAGACCTCTACGATCACCCAGTCCAACCATCAGCCCATCCCCACAATGCCCACTGACCACATCTCTCAATGCCACATCCACATGGCTTTTGAACACCTCCAGGACAGTGACTCCACCACCTCCCTTTACAGCCTGTTCCTTTACCTCATCATTCTTTCTGAAAAGAAATTGTTCTAAATACTCAGGCTGAAACTCCCCTGACGCAACTTGAGGCCATTCCCTCTCGTCCTATCACTGTTACCCAGGAGAAAATGCCAACCTCCATCTCACCACAATCTCCTTTCATGTGTTTGTAGAAAGCAATGAGGTCTCCCCTAAATCTCTTCTCCAGGCTGAACAATCCCAGTTCCCTCATTAATCTCATCAGCCTTGTGCTTCAGATTCCTCACAGCTTCATTGCCCTTCTTTGGAAGGGCAGATGAGGTGCCATCAGACTAGATGTGATCCCAAACAAAACAGCATGCATCTCGAGACTTATTGCTGCTCCAAATTTCACAAGAACTGGGATTTACCAATCTCTGTGCTGCAGCACTTCACAAAGCAGAAATAGGAAGTGTACAGAGTGGCACCTCTCTAGGCAAACAGGACAGCCATTGTGTGCCTGGAAGCACACAGAACCATAACACTGGGGTCTGCCTTATTGAGGGAACAAATGCAAGTCAGATGGATGAGGTTGTCTTCTCACTGAAAAAGACCAGCAACCAGACAGACCTCACTGAATGAGACTCTTTTGTCTCTTTCAGGCAGGTTACTTTCCAAACGCAAAGCATTCAGGCTGATAATAAAGGCATTAATCTGACAGACTGCTTATGCATTTACCGAAATGTCCATAAACTGTCAGACTGTAAAAGGAAAATGTTGTATTTAATTCCAAAATAGACTTGCATAACCTTAACTCTCAAACTTGGTGAAAGGAAAATATCATGTGTATAAAATGTGTTATCCGTGATCCAAAGGCAGTACAGTTTTAGCCTCAAGCGTTTCCACAACTGTTGTGCTTGGGGCTACTATTAAACTTTTCAACTTGGAAAAGAAATATTTTTAAAACGAGAATAATCCTCCAAATTATTCTGACACAAGTTGGAATGTTTACTTTACATAAATCAATGAGGAACATTTCTATATCCAGTGTGGAACTTCAAACAGGATTCAAGGTGCTGCAATAACCTTACCACCTACAATATTAAGGCCAAGGCAGTATGGGGAGCATTTCATTGACAAGCAGAGATACGTGATGGAGTTCAGGGGAAATATTGATTTTCCTCTCTTCATAGGAAATCGATTTCCTAACATCTTAAAGCTATTGAAACACTATTCCTAAAGCTTCAACAATCTAGGGCATGCATTATGTACATGATACTCCCTTGCATATTTTGCAAAGGATTAAAATGATTAGTAGATATTATAAGAAGTTGCTGACATGAGCTGTATGTGCTACAGATGATTATAAATATGTCTGTAGAAGCTTGATTCAAAGGATTTCATTGACCAGCAGTGTCTTTCTCTCCCTTTTTTTTTTCTTTTTTTCCCTATGAATAGTGAAATATTTTAAGGATATCCATTACAAAGACATTCGGGGGCAATGATGGCATTGAATAATCAGTCATCAGATAAACAACAGAAAAGCTGTCAAGGCAAATGTGTATGCTTTTACTGTACTAAACTACTGTGATCAGAACTGGCCTACACTCATGTTTCTGAAAGGGGTGAAGTATCCATTGGGAGGTTAGCCATGCTTTGAGCACAGGCAATAGAAACAATTCCTTCACCCTCCCTCTGCCTTGCCACCACATGAGCCCCAACAAGGGTCAAGCTGCCATTGGGATGGGCAGATAATCATTTCTGAAGGAAGGAGCTGAGGGCTCACTTGTTCAAAATCCTGGCAAAAGGAACGGTGCAGCAGGACAGCCACATGTACACGCATACAGGCTCTCTACTGCATGACTTTTCCAGGCGTGGCTCTTCACAGTGTTGTAGGGACATATACATTAAACAGGATGGGCAAAATGTGCTTCTTCCCAGCAAAACATCTCTGCTTCCAGAAAGCAGAGGATTAGAGACAATAAGAGGCACTTAAACTCACAAATTTAAAGAAGTCAAAGGTCCTTCTTTAAAGCTTGCTCTGACCACTTGCTACTCAGATAAATCCTTTACATATTTGAACTCCCAGGATACTCTACTAATTTTCGTTTGTTGAACCATTTCAGTTCAATCCAAGTTCAGAGCAGCAATTTCTCTTTTGCACTGAGCTCCCCACTTCTTGCCCTGCCCCATGATCAGAACAAAAGTGAGACTGAGTATACAAGGTACTTTTATTTCTTGTTCATACAAAAATGAATGACAAACTTGTGCTAAAAAATGAATGACAAACCTGTGCTCAATCATGACTGTCTGCACAAATGGGACATCTACTCCCACGTGACTGACTAATTCATATGCTGAGAAAGATGAATTGTATAAACAGATAAACTATTTGGCCTTTTCAAAGTAGCACTTCTTTCTGCTCCTGCCACGCAACAGAAGACTTCTTTTTCCCTTTGTATGAAAATTTTAAAAGAGATTGCTTCAAGACAACCGCAAGATGAGCTTAAAGGATTCCTATCTCCATCACAAAATTATGTATGCAGTCTTCCAAAATATTTTCAGTTTTTTGGAATCTACAAGTTACCTGATGGTTCATACTATCCAACAGGCAAATCACTTCTGGTTGACATGTTATTACAGTTTCTTGGACTCTTTCTGTCCTTTGCTGTCTTGTCTTACCCAGCTTGCAAATTCTACAACAAGGACCATCTTCTTACTCCCTATTTGTGGAGTTCCCAGCACCACTAAGTCCCCCCTGAGCTGGTGGATATTGTCATCACCATAACGATTGCAAATATCACATTTACAGTGGAGTCTCTTGAGCCCTTCTGAGGTTACACAGCTCTGCTTCCTTTAACTTGACAGCCCAATTTGCAAACTGCACTTATTCTGGGGAGTTTCTGACAGAAGCTTGGCTTTTAGCAAGGACATAAAACCACAAAATGTTGCTATATTATACTGTAAAGAAAAGTCTTCTTGAACACTTGTGAACTGATGTCCATACACATGTGCTTTGCTGTAGGTGGTTATCAAAGCCCTTTTCCATAGAAAGATGTGCTGCCTTACTCTTCTCCAGTCCCGAATTTCATGCACTTACGAGCCAGAGAGATTCTTTGAGGTGACATAGGTCCTCTTCCAGAGTCTGCCACATTGTTAGGGCCTTTGGGAGAGGCATGGCCCCATGTAGAAGGAAATAGGCTTCCTACGTGGACCTTGAGCTTCTGGAGTTTCAAATACAACAGTCTGTGTTATTCATGAAGAAAAGGCCTTCCCTCAAGATACCGTCTGTGAGCATCCGTAGCCAATATGAAGCATCAACTGCACATGCTGCTATTCTTGCTTAGATTATTACTAATATGCATTATAATAAGAAAGTTGCTCCCTATTCCTAACGAACAGAGATGATTTAAACATCTTCCTTCGAGAGAAAACAGGTGATTCATCTCTTACTGGGAGGAAAGACTGACATATGCTGAGCATATTGTACTCTCCCTTGTGAAGTTATAAAACTTCCTCTGTAGGCAAGGATCACTGAGAAGAAAATGCCTTCCTTAGCTCTCCCTTCCCCCTAGAATGGAAACCATTTGATCCTTGTCTTTGCTATAAACAAAGCTGCCTGTGTGCAATTGAGAAGAGCTTTCAAAGATGTGAGATATACAGCTGAAGTCAACCGCAGAAAGAATGGCTGAAGCTTGGCTATAGCTAATTAAAGTCATTCCCTTACTTGTGCTGCAAATCCAGACAGTCTAAAAATACCTTGGCTCTCTTTTCTGCCTCTGATTTAGGCATATGCGCTGTGTTTATTTTGTTTCCTAAGAAAATGTTACCTAAGAAGTTACCTCTTTTTTTTCTGAAAGCCAGGGCATAGATACTGCAACAGCTGGGGGATGTCCTTTGCGTTGGTAAGGTATGTATTCATCTATAACCATTTGTCTGTTGCATACATACAGGTACCTGGTTGCGGCGGGATTGATTTAAATTGCAGAATAGCAAAACAACTGAAGCAAAATTCTTACCCTTAAATTTTCTACAAAATGTTCCTGAAGTTGCTCACAAAACATGCTGACATCTGAGTATGTGCAACACTGTCATCTCAGAAAGAAAGCCTGATCTGGTCTTTCTGGCTAAATTTGAAATAAATCAAGAGAATTTCTCCAGCTTCCTCTGGATGGCCTTGTCTTAGCGCCTGGATTATAAAAATATGTTGAAGGTCATAGAATCCAAAGGATGAAGTTTTAAAAGCTTTCAATAAAATAGGTGTTTTGTCATTGTTACAAACACAGACGCAGTAAGCATCTCATTCTAACTGCTTTTAGGCTGTTGAATACTCTTTTCAATTTTATTAACTATTGAGGAATAAAAAAAAGTCCTGCCAGTCTCACTGGCATACAAAAAAAAAAAAAAAAAGGTTGATTGAAAAATGTATTTTTTCCCAAACATGGTGATGAAAATGCTGTCTTTAACCAAAACTTCAAATGTCAACCAAAGTGATGTCAGTTTCAATTTTTTAAAAGCTTCATAGCTGATTGGAAACAAGATTATATTTTCAACCTTTTCAGCTGAAAATGTTGATTGGAATTAAATATCTAGACCAAAATAGCAATTTTTGCATATTACATGAGCAACAGCTCATTTCTTGTGCATATAAAAGTAAGCATCTCATGATATGGCTGCAATACCTACACCACAATCCAAGGCATTATGAAAGAGTTGAAAATAAAATCAGTCAGATCACAGAACCACAGAATTGCTAAGTTTGGAAAAGACCTCCAAAAAAAAAGATCCCCCAGTGCAACCACCAGCCCACCCCCCCCACGCCCACTGCCCACGTCCCTCAGTGCCACATCCACACGGCTCCTGAACACCTCAGGGACGGTGACTGCACCACCTCCCTGGGCAGCCTGTGCCACTGCAGCACCACTCTTGCTGAGAAGAAATTCTTCCTAATATCCAACCTGAACTTCCCCTGGCCATTCAAAATTTCAGGCCATTCCATCTCATCACTGTTACCTGGGAGAAGAGGCTAATACCCACCTTGCTGAACCTCCTTTCAGGTGTTTGTAGAGAGTGATGAGGTCTCCCCTGAGTCTCAGGGAACAGTCTCAGTTCCCTCAGCTGCTCCCCACCAGACTTGTGCTCCAAACCCTTCATCAGATTCATTGTCCTTCTCTGCACATGCTCCAGGACCAATTCTCCAGCATCCAGGGCTACTGCAGTTACTCTGGACACTCAAAACTTGTCTGAACTTTTGGGTCTATTTCCCAGCCCCAGACACTGCTGCACCAATAAAGGATCTGTTCTACAGCAGCTTCCCCCAGGATAGATCCGCAGTCCTGTTATCTGCTTCCTGCTTCCCTTCTCCCTCCTCCTTCTCTCTTTGTTGGTTCAGCCTCTTCCATGTTCACCAGCAGATGAGGAATAAAGTGTTGCTCTCACAAATGCCTTAATCTCCTTTTGGATAGGCTGCAGAACGTGTTGGTGAGACCCTATCAAATATATGTACCGCTGCACAGAGTACAGATGTGTACTTTAAAGCTTCTTCTCACATGTCTGGCTCATAAACCTTCCTCTCCACCCCTCTGCCCTCACACTGCCTTCAACTGCTGAGTCCACATGTCATGGGTAGATACCCATGACTAACCACACTTACGCTGAACATACAAACACACACGTGGAAGGACTTGCAGCAAAGTATGATTAAGACCCTCAGCACTGCCAAAGCAGAGCAATGGCAAGCAGATGTTTGCAGGGCCTTGTGGAATGCCAGCACCATGGCAGGAGGGAGTGATGCAGTGTCAGAGACTCACAGAAGCCCCTTCTTGGCTCCATTCCGTATGTCAGAGAGTTTTCTCCCACTCACTGCACCCTTGTATTAAAAGGAAATTGTGAATTGCAGAGAGATAATGTGATTTACTCAATTCTGTACATTAGGTCAATAGCGCCATCCAGAACAGCTGCAGACATCACATTGTGGCAGGATGAAAGCTGCACAACTTCCAGGACAGGTGGCCCTTGCACAAAGTGAAATAAATTACCTACAGTGACAGCTTGACAAAAGGGTCGGGGAAAACACGTTAAATAAGACTCCAGAGTGGTGGCTGCTCAAGTACTGAAAGGCAACAAATCGTAACCACATGCACCAAAACCAACTGCTGTCCAAATAGTAAATAAAAAGAAAGGGAGAAAAAATCACACACAGAATCACCAAGGTTGGAAAAGACCCACAGGATCACCCAGTCCAACCATCCACCTGTCACCAATAGCTCTCACTAAATCATGTCCCTCAACACAACATCCAAACATTCCTTGAACACCTCCAGGGTCAGTGACTCCACCACCTCTCCAGGCAGCCCATTCCAATGCCTGACCACTCTCATTGTGGGAATATGGGAATAAATAGAAAAGAAGGCTGCCCTGTGCAAGAAGCTATGGACCAACTGCAATGAGACACTACCAGCATGAGGCTGTGCTGTGGGTTCTGCAGCCATTGGGAACATTGTATAGCAGCACACTGTGCCCAGCAGCTTCCCTGCAAAGCCCCTGCCTCCCTGCAGCTCCTGCATCCCTGCAGGGCCACAGCAGAACCTCATGATGCTTGCAAGGCAGAGCACCCAGATGGGAAGGCTCTCTTTAAGACTCTCTATCTTTCTTTCCCCTTTTATTCTTATAATAACAAGATTTTGCACCTCCAGAGGCAGAGACAGTCTTTTTGGCAAACGTGCAATCTCTTCCCAGACAGATGTTAAGGGCTGAAAATATTTCCCTTTTGGGTGTTCTTTTATACTCCCTTTCTGAGGCATAGCCAAAAAAAAATGACCACAATAACTTTCTGTCCAGGCTTTCCCTGATCTCTGTCAAAGGGTGTACAGCTGGCTGAGATTCTGACTAATTAATCACAGCACACAAGGCTTTAACCTTTAAATAGCTGAGAAGAGGCCACCCATAGCAGATGTAAAGCTTGATTTTATGGTCAGGTTGCAATGGAGACTTTATGGCACTTTTCCCCACTGTTTTTATGTGTTACTGTTGTACTGAAATCTTGCTATATAAAAACTGTCCAAAGACTTGCAGAAGATGGATAAGAAAAAGAAAAAACAATTGAATTTCTATAGAAAACAAATAAAATGATTCCAATTGCACCTGAAACTTTGGGTGAAAGGAACTTCAGAACTTCTAGGAAAATGTACAGTATTCACCCCATAGAAGTTGGATTGCATAGAGCAGGTGATTTTTTTTTTTTTTCCAAGTAATAAAATCACTGGAAAATCCAGTTGTGAGTTAACCAAAAATGTTCACAACTCCAGGTCAAAATCCCATACAGCGCTTCAGTAAAAGGGGGGAAAAAAACATTCAGAGAAGTTCAAATGTTTCAGCTTCTATTTTCGTATTGACATTTTCAGCTTCTGAATTCACAATGACATTTTCATTTAAAATTGACCAGAAAAAAAGGTTTTCAAAAAGGAGATGTAACATTCAGATCATCCAGTGGCACTACCTTCCTTTATCCTCCCTTTCTTTGCTGCTAATGAGTCAACTTCAAACCACGAACCATTAGCATTTTAGCTGTTTTGTTTTTAAAGGAGAAAGTATTCTTCCAAGAAATGGAAATCTTTTGCACGCAGCCACCTAATTTTTTTCTGAGTTACATATAGCACAGGTTCTCTGTGGACAAATCTAGTGAGCACTGAATTCATTTACTCCACAACACTTTCAGCAAATACCAAGGATGGCCTCATTAATATTCTGCAAAGGTTTCAGGATCAACAGTAGCATGCATAATAGTATTTAATGACAGCAGGGCTTATTATCAGAACAATTTGGCCTCATCTGGCCCCTTTTGGCAAAATAGCATGCATAATAAGGTATGTTAATGTTTGGCTCTTTGGCAGGTCTTAGAAGATGAGACAGTACAGCTGGCAGGATGAAATGAGAGCAGCTGGAAGTGGAAGACCTGACTTCTACATATTAAAACATTTGACATTTGGTATCTGAAGGGAACACTGTTTGTTTAGAGCTAATGTATAACTCGCCAATGATGACAACTTGTAATGACAGCTTTTATTATGGTCTGGTTAATCCTCAAATTCAGCTTTGTCCTTTTAGACCATCTGCCACCAATTTTTTGCTGTTGTTGTTAAGTGTCGTGCACTTGAGATGTCATAGCCATGCAAATACGGAGCATGTGTCCTGGTGCCTCTGCTCACAAGGGGCAGACCAAGAGATATGAGCGCAAAGATTATCAAATGGACAAGCAGGGGTTTCACCATAGGTCACCCAGCATTCCCCTTAGGATAACACTCAATGGATGCTGGCTTGTATGCAGGTCCAGTTGAAGTCATTTTTCTTTTCCACATTTCCAGGCATGGGAAAATGCTACTTTTTTCCCTCTGAGTGAATGTGGCCTGTTTCTGCCAGAGAAATTACAAGCCTCTCTCTCCATAAACATCAAACACATGCCAGCAGCAATGATTACTCCAAAGCCTGCGGTGATAACTAGGCAAAGCCATGTATATTCATCACAGGCACATCTGGTCAATGTGGATGTGATGTTGCTATTTCTGTCACAGTCCTCATGATATCTGATGTCACTCATTTTTGATATGTCACTGGATCTAATCATAGTCCACGGAAAAGATTGCTTTGCACGAGATTATGCAGACCATCACCTCTGCATTCAAACTCCTGGCTCCTGTGTAGTGCAGGACTGTTCTGTATCTTTATCCTCTGAAAAGGACCACACCATGGACACTCTCCCAGGACACATGGGAGCTGTTAAGGCACTGCAGACTCGGGAGGTGCAGCTGCAGCACTGGTTGTACTGTAGGAGAAAGATGCCCATTTCCTTGAGGCATTGTGGTTTGCTCAAGGATGTCTCTTTGCTGGCTTTCAGAGACCTTGAGACAGGACAGAGTCAGCCAGGGCCTTGAGGGGCATCTCCCATGGCACATCTTCATAATCTTACAGTGCCTCAGACATCTTAGTAAATCCATGCTCACATGTTTGTGCAGACGTATGTAGTTAGCACTTAGAACTTCCACGTGCTTAGTTGTTAAGGGAAGTGACTATCGCACTCTATATTGCACTGGTGCAGCCTCATGTTGAGTACTGTCTGCAGTTTGGGGCACCACAGTGCAAAAAAGGACATAAAACCGTTAGAGAGTATCTAAACGAGGGCTATGAAATAGTGAAGAGTCTGGAGGACAAGACGTATGACGAGCAGCTGAGGCCCTTCGGTGTGTCCAGAGCAGAGCAGAGGAGCTCAGGGAAGGCTTCATGGTGGTTGCAGCTCCTCACAGGGAGCAGGGGGACACACTGTAGAATTGTAGACACATAGAATGAGAGTTGTAGAATGGCTCAGGTTGGAAGGAACCTTAAAGATCATCTGGTTCCAACCCCCAAACAAATATTTTAGGCCAAAGAAATGTCTCTGATAACTTAGTATGTATTTAAAAAACATTCTACTGCTTCTTTTGGGGAAAGAAATTAAAAACTTCCAAATGAATAGTTCAGCCTTCATCTGTGTGGGTTTTCTTTTGTTGTTTGATGAGTAAGATCCTAAAGAAGAACTGACTGCCCTTTTCAGAGAGTGTTTCATGCAGAGTGTTTTTTCACCTGTTAATAGATTTCCATCACATTACTCATGTTTTGAAGTACACATCACGGCGGCTTTTCCTGAATATTAAGCGCATTATACAAAAACAGGCCTGTCTACTGATCATGCATTTAATCATGTCTAATAATGCTTAAATATAACCACTGAGAGTAATTAGAATCAAGAGTGAACATCTTACTACTGATTTCACAGCATTTTTTTCTGTGAAGTTGCCTTTGAGATACTGAATGAATCAAGCAGAATATTTTAACACATTGCTGCTTTAGAAGTAGCTTAGAATGACCAGTAATTCCAAACCTATTTAGAAACAGGCTCTAATTAAGCCACTTACGATAGTGAGGCAACACCTATGTTTACATGGAAAGCTGCATCTTTTCTTCAGTGTCAGTCCCATGAGGGTAATCATAAAATCACAGAACAGCTTGGGGTGGAAGGGACCTCCAAGCCCATGCCTCTCCAACTCCTGCCATGGGCAGGGCTGCCCCCCACCAACTCAGGCTGCCCAGGGCCCCATCCAACCTGGCCTTGAGCGCCTCCAGGGATGGGGCACCACAGCTTCTCTGGGCAGCCAGACATTCCAGTAGGTAAAGGACTGCCACAACTGAATACTGCAATAGAGAAGTGTCCCTTCAAGTCACTCCCTGTCTCAGTCTGGCCTCTTGTCTTCACTTCTACCTCAGCCTGCAGCAGGCTTAGACCTTTGAACTCAGGAAGATCTCCTTCTTCAGATGCAAGAAGAGCCTCCTGTGTCCTATCTTAGGCAGCAAAAAGCTGGCACTATGGTAAAAGCACTAGACCATGTCCAGCCCTCTTGGGCTCATTCTCTGAGATGGATGGTGAACAGCTACCTGAACTTTTTCCTTTGGTTCCCTCTCTGCAAACAGAAAATGAGACTTTCTTGTGTGCAGAGATGGCTTGATTTTAATAAATTAATGATATCCTGAGCCAGCAGAATTACAATAGCTGAGAGACACGAATGTCTCAACCCAGAGGTCAAACATATTTTTGCACTTATGTTTGTGTTTTCTAGTCCTGCTTTAAACCAGCTTCCAGAAGAGTACAGAAACAGCATCTCAGGAGGCTTGAGATCCTGCCTTTAGCACTGGGCAACCAAGCCATGCCGAGTTCTATGGTATCAGAGCCACACTCTACCAGCACCCACATATGACACTTCAGAGCATGTTTGCTCAGTCTTTACAGGCTGATTTTGTATCTCTGCCTGGAATGTGGCCTTTATCTTCCAGTTGGCAGTACCCTGAGACAGTGGATTTCCAGCCCAGCACAGGTACCTTCAGCAGCACACAACTACCTGAGGTAGCTTTCTCTGTCAAAACATCTCTTTATAAAGCACTTATAAACCCAGTAATAAAGACTAGAAGAAATTCAGGTTGCTCAAGGTTTTTTCACACTACCGTGAATATGATTAACATGATGAATTAGATGAACTTTGAAGTCTCTTCCAACCCAAGTCATTCTGTGATTCTATGATTCTATGATCGTTAGAGAAACGTACATCAGAAAAGACCAGATAGTCTTGGATTGTTTTACACTAGATGAGCCACAGATGTCCTTTACAGAGTGAAGTATAAAATACATGTAAATGTTTGTTGCTGTGTGTTGGGGTGGCAGGGGGTGGGGGTTTGTTTTATTTTTAATCAGTCTAACTCCTGTCTCTCAATGGGACTTTGATTTGGCTTCTTAGGAAAAGCAATGAAAAAACTTAATTAAAATTTTGCAGCTCCCTGGACATCTGTTCTCAAGTGTTATATAAAATATTACACATCGTTATAAATATACATTCATGTTTTATTTTAGACACATTAGTAATTGGGATTTTATAGGGCCATAGAGATTTAAGCATAGGACTGCAGTAATAGAGGCTTGTGAGCACATACATGCACAAATTCCTACATAGACTTTAGTATACATATGTATGCCTGTGTAGAATTTTATGAAGTAAAAAAAAAAAAATTCTGAAAAAGCTTTTTTGGCAAAGAAACAGTCAACTTTCACATTTACAATGTGTGCCTTCTTCTAATGCTTGTGCTAGACTTGCCTTTGCTCTTGCCACTGCAGTAATGATTCAAATGTCCTGTATGAGAGGGTATTCAGGGACAGTAATAACCCACAGCACTTTTCATCCTGTTTGGTGCTCTATAAATGGATATCTGCTACAAGGCATGCTACTAAAGCATCTCCTAAGGATGTGTTTGTAACCACTAGTCAGTTAGGACTTATGCTGCATCCAGTGCATCCATCCATTACAGCCAATGCTGCAATATTCAAAATGTTGCAAAGAAGACTGCGAAAGCTTATCATTTATTTATTCATCTGCTCTGAATGATTCAGCTGATGTGATTTTTTCCCCCAGATACATGTTCCTATAGGCCTCAGTACAGCTGCCCAAAAGCTGAAGGTGAGGAACTGTCTGTAGCAGTACTGGCCAAAGAAAAATCTCAGTGTTTCTTCTCATGTCATGTCATGTCAGAATAAATAGGATAAGTGTAGCAAGTCAACCATTCCACAGATTCTGTCAGATTGGCTCATTATTGAACTTTGGACTTTCCCCGGTCTCCTATCCCTCTTTGTTTTCATTCTTTTTCCTTTTGGACTCCAGAAAATTCTGCCCAGGGAGGTGGTGGAGTCACTGTCCCTGGAGATGTTCAAGAGCTGTGTGGATGTGGCACCGAGGGACATGGTCAGTGGACATGGTGAGCTTGGGATGATAGGTGATCTTAGAGGTCTTCTCCAACCTTAATGATTCTATGATCACCTTTCCCAACATGTGCAGATGCACAGAGCTGTTCAGCTCACCAACGCAAACTTGAAATGGAGATGGTCTGATGTTACTGACTCACTGAACAAGGAACAGTTTGTCTGAAACTAGCAAGATCAGTGACCTTATTATCCAGCTCAGTGCACAGAACATAGGAAAGAACGCAGGTTAGATCCATGGCACATTGCCCTGGAGCTGCTGTCCTTGTGGGCTTGTGGTCACAAAGTCCACAGTGACTTCCAGGAAGATCATGACTTCTTCAGTGCTGCCTGGAACACAGCTGCAAGCCTTCACACCTCTGGGATCCATCTGAGCTGGGATTCTCCTGTGTTTTCTGAAAAACACCTGGTGCCTTAGGATTAAATTCCATCTCACAGGACTGTGATATTCTAGACAGACTTTTTTGTAATGATTGTTTTCAAATTAGACTTTCTTGGAATTCTGCAGCTTGTGGAAAATTGAGAATATTTATGAATTTTGTTTAGTTTGGGGTCAAAACCAACAGAAGAAAAAAAACTGCAGCTCAGATGTCCTGCTTTATAGCCTGTTTAAGCACTTGTTATAACCAAAAATAGTCATGATACTTGCTCAGGAGCATAAACAAGTCAGAAACAAGAAAAGGGTCAGATGAGGAAGGATTCCCACCACAAAAGTTGCCTTAAGGAATTTCAAGGTGATTTGTAAAGTTCCCCAGCCATATGAGAGGTATGTCCAGTGATCTGTATAGCTACATGTCTCAGCTAGGTTTTGGAGCTCCTCAATATTGTATCTGGGATTAACGGATTTTCAAAAGCCTCCATCTCATTGATGTAGCTTTTATGTAGATGTGGTGCTTGGAAATTGGAGCCAGCACCAGTTTTGGGCCATCCATGCACTTCATGACACTATGTTTTAATTTAATATTACACAACAGGTGAGGAAAATCTGTCTTAATAGCACTCTATCATGGGAAACAGATGCTTCTGGGTATGATGTATTATACATGGGAATTAATGGATCAGATATAGGACAACTTAGCGATTTGAAGAGTGCTTTATCCAAGCAGAGTGTGGTTGCTGGGGACCAGCTAGGCCACCAAAGCAAAATGAGGTAACTTCCTCACTTCTTCACCCAAAGCATCACTTTGGCCCCAGTGCTGAAGTCCCTTACATAGCAGACCAACCTCAGCACCAACGGTGATGGAGCAGGAGTTCTCTTCAGCCCTAAAGCCACCAGTCAGCAGGCAGAGTTGCAGGATGCAGGCCAAGGCCTGGCAGTGGGAGAGGGAGTGAGATCTACCCACCAGGGAAGAAAACAGCTTGTTTCAGGCAGAAGAGGACATGGCAAGTCTGACCTAAATCTGTGATGGCTCTGGTGCAGCAGACTGGAAACTCAGTGGCAGCTCCAGATAAATTAAAAATGGGGCAGGCTTTTGTTGGATTGTGGAAATGATTAGCGTGAAACATGATTGTGTCTTACTTAATTGCGTTAATTGAGTGCTCCCACATCATGCTTCATATTCTGAGCACTGCTGAATATTGTATGGAAAATAGCCACACAGGGGAAAGCTAGATGTCTAGCCTGGCAATGAGATAAAGATTTTCTGATTGTGAAGGCATATGAATACATCCAGAATGATTCTGTACATTTTATGCTTCCACTAAAATGATGAATAGGTAAATAGTCAGGTCACAGTTTTTGTTTCTGTGTTCCAGAGTTAACTCTTGCATGCATTTTTCAGCAAGACTGAAAAAGATTCATCATGAGGCTGCCTGCAGGTTCAATCAGGCCTTACTGACAGATGTTACAGTGGATTTCTCTGGGTCACATCTCAGGATATTCTTTAGAGCAGTGTAAGCCAAAAATTAGAACTGGCTAAGAACAGGTATTTTGCATATTCATATGTATGCTCTAAATCTTCTTACACCTCTACAATTCTCTAAGCCTTAGAGGGTAATTTTGCTGATAATGTTATTTTTGACATTGAGGTTGTCATAGACATTTTAACTGGAATAACTAGTAGCTGTTTGGTGCTAGTTTGGGTATTTTATGGAAACCAATTGTCTTATGAATATGCTGATCAAGCTTGCAAGTAGGCAATTGTTTAAATCCTCCATCAAGCTCTACACAGACAAATACAAACCCATTTGTAAGGGAGAAATATTTTTTCCTGACAAGCACAATGACTAGCTACTTCAACACAAGTTCCTTGTTGTCTGATTAAAAGATCAAGTCAGCAAGTTCAAGCCAGTATGACTGCTCAAGTCAATCCACTGTGCTCCACTGCATGAACCCATAATTATTTTAAATTGATGGATCTGAAAGGCAGTTCTACTCCAATATTTTTTTAACTTTAGAAATTACCAGTCTGATGCCTGGATATCAATTTTCAGGCAGCTACCACAGGAAAATGCTGAACCATGATGATCTAATGAGGGTTTCTGAGCTTATATAAAATGTGCCTGCAGTATAGGTGTCATTAGCCAGGTGTCTTAAGTTGCAGGGACAGAAAACCTGAAGCAGAATTTCTGGAATGGGCATGGATGCCTAAGCAGAAGAAGAAAAGCAGTCAGCAGTGATCATGGCAGGCTCTTAGACTTTTACATAGAACCATAGAACCACTGAATCTTAAAAACTGGAAATGACCACTAGAGTCACCTAATCCAAGCATCAGCCCACCCCCACCATGCCCACTGGCCCTCAGTGCCACATCCACACGGCTCTTGAACACCTCCAGGGATGGTGGCTCCACCACCTCCCTGGGCAGCCTGTGCCACTGCCCCACCTGTGATTTCAAGAGGCCCACTTGTTCCTGGGAGAATTTGTCTCTCTTTAAAATCAGTGTTTTTTCTACTTTTTCCTCCCCATAATTCTTCCCAGAAGAAAACCCCCGTGCAATGCCATGCAGAGTTGGAGACTAGCAACTCCAGCAAAAAGATCTCAAAAGGTGGGATGCTGACAGCCTAAAAGCAGAAGCAAAACTTGAGGAATATTTCTTCCTCATCCCATATAAATGTGAAGGGGGACTCTCATGGTCTCTTTTCTCTCTCTCTTTCATTCGTAGCCAAAGAAATATTAGGGCTCAGCTGGGTGAGCTACCATAATTCCTTTTCCAACTGGACTGCTCAGCAGCATCTTCTGCACCCTGTGAACAAGGATCCCTTATGGAGGCTTCCTGAGCTCTTTTATTTACATACCCTGGGCATAGGGGCACTTACAGAAAGGCCAAGACATTAACACAGCCCTGCTAGATCTCTAGCAGATGCATGGCTCTCAAGCATGTGTCATTGTGGGTGCCCTTAGAAAGCCGACTATGGTTGGGTAAGTCTTTAATTTGAATTAATGGACCATGTTCATGCAGCATTGTATTTCTTAATATCAGACATAGGGAGAAAATAAAATTTTCCCCCAAAAAACCATAAATGAATGATTGCTGTCTACAAAGAGAAATGGAATATTTTCCTCATAGTGAATCACAAAATGATGTTACTATATCCTACTTCTTGTATGGTCTATATATAGTACAAGGAAAGAAATGACTAGTCAACTGTTTGACCTCAGTTTGGGGAAAAAATCTCTCAAGAAACCTCAAGAACTCACCCCTTTCAGCATACAGGAAAATGTCACAGACCTGGAACCTTAATTATATGCTCGTGGCAACCTACTAGAGAGAAAAGCTTCAGATGTTTGAAAAAAAGTATTTGACTGGAAGGGCTTATTCATGCTCACATTGCATTTTCCAACAACTATTCCTTTCTTTTTTTTTTTTTTTTTTTTTTTAGCTTTTGAAAAACAGAGGTCCCTTCCGACCCTTAATGTTCAGTGATTCTGTGGAAAAAAAAAAAAAAAAAAAAAAAAAACAAAAACAAAACACCAGGCTGAAGAACCAGGTGAACCTTTGACATGTTTGATTTTCAGCCCTTAGGCATAAACTGAAACAAAACAAATCATGCTGTAGAAAGATTTGTCAAGTTGTGTAGACTCTCAGTGACCCTTCTGTTCACAATACTTTCTTGATTCATTTTTTGCTAAGGTTGCAAAGGGTCTTTACCCACCACCTCCTGGTGAACTTGTCCACAAAACACTTTCTGTTTTTCAATAGATTTATTTGCTACACATGAGAAAAGATCTCAGCTGGCATAAACACGTAGCAAAATTCAAAAAGGTATGCCCGGATATGGAACTCAAGTGCCCAGGATGACTTTTGTTATCTTAGTGATTTGTTCAAGTCATTACTTTATGAGGACTTCTGCATTACACCTGAACACTCGTAGAACCCTGTACTAATAGCAGAAGCTAAAGATGATATTTAATTAGACAAATTTTCTGACTCACATTTACATCTACTTGCATGTGGCACATTTATTGTCACTGGAATTATGCCTATATTTTATTATTAAATATTATTTTGCAAAATTTCTGGCTGAGGATCTTTACAGTGGTTTACACACTGATTGTTTCAAGCTTCAGTTTGATTGGTACTCCAAACCAGAACTGAATCTGGTGGCAACGAAGCCATGATTCATCTGCTGGATCCCAGAGAGGTACGAGGCAGCCTGGTATGCCCAAGTCTTTCTTGCAAGAAGTTTTTGCAAGTGGGAAATGCTCCATGAGGTTCCAGTTGTCCTAGCCTGGTGGAGCTCACTGCAGTAGCATATGCATTCAGCTCTTGTTGCAAGGCCTGAATCAGATGCAAACAGAGAGTCAAATCTGCTTGCATATTTAAAAATTACAATGGAAACAAAACAGTACCTTCAATCAATGTTTGGAAATAATAGAAAGAAGAGAAAAATAAGAGAAGGCGGCAAGATGAGGCAAGGCGAGTCAAAGAAATGCAAGGCAAGGCAAAACAAGGTAAGGCAAGGAAAAGGATACTAAACATTCACAGGCACGCTTCCCCCTCCCAAAAAAAAAAGAAAAAAAAGAAAAAAAGCCTCCATCATGATGAAGGCAATCCAAAAAATGGTGGAAAACTTGCCCTTGACTGAACTGACTGATAAAATACCTGAGCTAACATGGGACTAGTGGAAAATACTACCTGGAGAAACTAGCAAAAATGGTAATGGTAGAGCACGTGTTCCTGTAAAAGAATTAGTGCATTTCCAGAGAAATGTCATCATTCTGGAATAAAATCATTTTTATTTAATTAAAAAAAAAAGAAAGGGCTATCCTTTGGGGTAACTCTGTGGCAACCTAGAGTGACAGTTATTTTCTCCAAATGGGCAAGTGTTTACTTACAAGGCTGGTCCTACTGACTTCTCAAGAGTGTTTCATACACGGAAATGCTGCACACTTGAGATCATCTTGCTTCTTACAAAAATACTACAAAAAACTGTTTGACTTTTGTTCTTACTTTGTTTCTCATTTCTTCTCTGGGATGGCTATTTTTACTTTTCACTAATTTTGGTGTCTATAATTCATAGAATCATAGAATCACCAAGGTAGGAAAAGACCTCTAAGATCATCCAGTCCAACTGTCCACCTATCACGAATATTTCCCACTAAACCACGTCCCTCACTACAACATCTAAATGTTTCTTGAATACCTCCAGTGTTGGCAACTCCACCACCTCCTTGGGCAGCCTATTCTAGCTCCTTACCACTGTCTCGGAGAAGAAGTATTTCCTTACTTCCTACCTGAATCTCCCTTGGTACAGCTTGAGGCCATTCCCTCTAGTCCTATTGCTAGTTATGTGGGAGAATAGGCCAACTCCCACCTCACTCTTCAGGTGGTTGTAGAGAGCAATAAGGTCTCCCTTGAGCCTGCTTTTCTCTAGACTGAACAATCCCAGCTGCCTCAGCAGCTTCTCACAAGACTTGTGCTCCAGACCCCTCATGAGCTGCACTGCCCTTCTCTGGACACACACCAAGTCCTCGACATCTTCGTTGTAATGAGGGGCCCAAAACTGAACACAGTACTCGAAGTGTGGCCTCACCAGGGCTGAGTACAGACGGATGATCATTTCCCTGCTCCTGCTGGCAGCACTGTTTCTGTTATAAGCCAGGATGCCATTAGCTTTCTTGGCCACCTGGGCACACTGCTGGCTCATGTTCAGCTGAGTGTTGACCAATATCCCCAGATCTGTTTCCTGTACACAGCCTTCAGCCACTCTGCCCCAAGCCTGTAGTGTTGCCTGGGGTTAATGTGGCCAAAATGCAGGACCCAGCATTTAGTCTTGTTGAACTTCATACCACTGGCCTCAGCCCAACTATCCAGCCTGTCTAGAACCCTCTGAAGGTCCTGCATATACCCAGGCAGATTGACACTTCCTGCCAACTTGGTGGCTGCAAACTTACTGAGAGTGCACAAATGCCCTCATCCAGATCATCAACAAAGATATGGAACAGGACAGGCCCCAATAACAACCCCTTGGTTGGTGGTCCTTGGGGGCACCACTCATGATCAACTGCCAGCTGGATTTAACTCCATTCACCACCACTCTTTGGACTCAGTCATTCAGCCTGTTCTGCTACCAGCAAAGAGTGTATCTGTCCAAGCCACAGGCTGCCTGTTTTTCCAGAATACCGTGGGAGACAGTGTTGAAGGCTTTGCTGAAGTCTAAGTAGGTTGCTTCAACAGCCTTGCACTCATCCACCAGGCATTTCGCTCGATCATAGAAGGAGATCAGGTTGCTCAAATAGTACCTGCCTCTCATGAAGCCATGTTGGCTAGACTTGATCCCTCAGCTGTCCCACTCATACTGTATGATCTTCCTCAAGACGATCTGCTGTAACCTTCCCTGCCACCAAGGTCAGGCTGACAGGCCTGTAGTTCTCTGGATCCTTCTTATGAGGTTTCTTGTAGATAGGAGTCACATTGCAAATCTCCAGTCCTCTGGTTCCTCTCCGGTTGATTAGGAATGGTGATAGATGATGAAAAGCAGCTTGACTATCATCTCCACCAGCTCTCTAAGCACCTTCATTGCAGTGCAAGTAGTAGGTCTCTAAATGTTTCCACTTGAATCATGGGGACTTTATTCTGTTCCCAATCCAAGACGTCAAGGTCAGGGGGTAGAATACTGTGATGACAATACTCAGCAAAGGCTATGAGATAATCTCTTTTCATTTAATTTAATATTTGAGAAATAGTTGTGCTACTTCTCCAACAGCAAGGGTTTTGTTTTCTTCTGCAGGAAATAAATGATGTTTATTAGATTTAATTTATTAATTTGATGAAAAAGCGCTCTGTTTAAATTGTGCTAAAATTATTAGCCTTGTGTGAGTCACAAGGATTAGCAGTCATGGAAAACAACAATATGGTTTTAAGAAATGTAGAATGGAGACAGTTGAAGTTAATAAGAGGTTTTCTTCATTGCTAAAAGATGTGCTGCTTCCTTCAATATAGCCAAGTCATATGGACTAGCCAAAAGCAAAATCTCATTCAAAGCTATCTGATATGAGTTTGCTTTACTTTGAGATGGTCTTGCCAAGACTAGCCTTATCCTCCTACCACTCTTGTTAACGTTAGAAGGTCTGTTTAAAGATAAAACAGAAGGACAGGGTTCATCATCTTTGTTGATACCATTTGTGAGTGTTAGCTTTTGTCTACAAGATCACCCTGTTGGTATCTTTCCACTGAAGCCATCCTGATATGGGAGCATGTTCAAACATACAGCGTCCACTTCGCGGCATTCTTACTTCACCTGTGGTCTTTGTGTTAGGGATAGGATGCAAATGCTTTTTGCAGTGCTACTTGCAGCCAAGCACTTTTATATCTAAAGGTGTAATTCTTCTCCTACTTTACAGATAAGTAACTCAAGGACAGGTAAAACAGGGAAGATTGCAGGGGGGATGCATGATGGTATGGGCCTTGTTGGAACAACCAATCATACCAAAGGTCAAAGTGTTAATTAGACATTTTCTCTGTGAAATTCATGATCAGTAATGTAGTATTAGGCTTTTTAAGAGAAAATGTGCCTGGTGTTATTAACACCTGAAAGACCTCATAGCAAGTTACTCTGCATGGGCAGGTTCCTCCCCGAATTTCATCCCAGATGAAGGAATATGGCCATCACTCCTTATTAGCATTATTTGATGCTCTCTGCCATCTTTGTACATAAAGAGCCATCCCACTCACTGCATGGCTGTTTCCAGTTGAGGTTAACTGCAGGCTGTATGTTTGAAGCAGCTGGTATCCACATGAATGGAAACAAACAACAAGAGCTTCTATTCAATCGAAAGGAACCAACGGGGTCAGGGAAGTTTTCCCATACTCTCAGCTGAGCACTTCAAGCTCACACAGCAGCACTAAATGCACTACTCTTCACTCTCGCCTGCTTGATGGGGCTTCTAACTCTTTGCAGATGAATATTGTTTACTTAGTTCATTGACTAAACCAGCTGCTGCAGCTAACAGGAACCTAACATTTTGCAGAAAGACAGATATGAAACTTGAAATGTGGTGACCCTTCCCCTACCCCACTTTCGAGAGTATATAACTGCTCTTTGTGAAGAGAGACAGTTTGTGCTACAAAAAGCTGAGCAGCCACAAGACCTGGAATCCTGGTGAGAAAACTGAAGGTGTTTTTGCTAAAAGGAAATTTCTGAAGTTTGTGTGTCTGTTTCACTTGTTTAGCAAAAAAATGACTAACTTACATTAGTGTGAAAGGCAAAGTGACCTCAGAAAATACAGTCGCTAAACCAGCCTGATTTGCAAAAACCTTTCAACTACCTTGCCACGTCGATCAGTGACCTGGTGTACTAAACAAAACTCTTTAATCTTGGATGGAGAAGCATAGAAAATGTCTTTTCAGTCACTGTAGCTTCACCTGTGTTGATAACACGGTTCTCTGTGAGTATCTGAGGTTACCTGCAAACTGATTTTCTTAGGGAGTTCATCACCAGATCATCCCATGTGCATGCAAGAGCTAAGGTCTCATTTCCTCATGGTGTAAAACTATTTCTTAGCTGTGCTTTCCAAGCACGGAACAAGGAGTGATTTGGACCAGTCAACACAGCTGCCTGATGATACACCTGGAAACAGGTCTCAGCTCACCTCCTTGCTTGTTATTTTAGGTTAAAAGCAGATTTCTGCTGTTAGCCATGCCCGTGGTGTACTTTTTTTTTTTTTTTAGTAGGAAGTGACATGGTTTCTGTCTATGAGGAAATTGTTAACCATCTGTGCACCTGGATCAGTTATGATCAGTACAAAATTGCATCAGTGCAGCTTTTAGTATAATAAAATGTCATTCACTCCCTTGCTGGCAATTTTTTGGCAGACGGTGGGGCAACAAGCACTGCACAGTTTCTTCCTGGCCCATTCACCTTACAGCTGCACCCACCCTGCCCACAATATCACTGTGGATCAAGAACAGTACACTGACTGCACCAAAGTAAACTGCACAAGTTTTCCTTGATGTTATCAGGAGAAAGCAGCGCTCACTTGATCTGCCTTTCCCCTCTGTTTAGAACATGCTGGTCTTACAGAATCTCTGTGGCATGTGCGAGCAAGATCTTATTTCCCAAGCTTCAAATATCTTTGCAAGACTGATGAAAATCTCTGGAGGACAAAGGGACAAAAGGATAGCATTATTATCAGGCTGCTGAATCTGAACAACAGCTCTGGAGCCATAAAACTGCCTAAATACTCTGTGCCTGAACATCTGAAAAAAAGAGCTGGGCGGAATTTAAACCAAAGTGCCAAAGAACATGTTGTCTTGTTATGTTTCATCCCCGAGAGAAAGAGGAGCACAACTACTTGAGGTGATCAGTTAGACGTTAGGACATCCATCACAAAATCAAACAAGCACTGCACCTACAGAATTTCTTCTGAAGCGATGACTGATAATCACTTCCTTTGCCAACACTGCAGTAGCTCCAGCTCCTCCATGTCCCCTGTAACATACATACCAGATTAGTACTGTCATGTGCTGTAGTTCTTCTGAAGCTCTGAGTCCAGAATGTACAGGGATTTAATTCCACCCCCTTTCCCTCAGCAGGACAATATATACTGCTTCCCCACCACAGTGCTGGATTTCACAAAGCTTATAGCCCTCAGCTGGACACTCTTGCTGCTTTGCCAGTCTTGGCTGAAATGTCCACCAAAAAAGGTTGCTACAATCAGAGACAACAGGCAGACAGGCAAGCCAATCTCCATTAGGAAAAAAATCACACCCATGTTCTTTCACATTTCATGTGAAACATGTTCAAATGGCAGCTTGTAGAGGCTCAAAGCTGTGTGATGGGGCAGTGCCACAGGCTGTTCTGTGTACTGCTTCCATGCCTGGTGAATTGGCTCCCCATAACGCAACCACTCTTTGCTGGTTACACTTCCAGAAAGAGACTTGGCACTGAGACTTGGCAAACAGAGAACATGCTGGAAGGAAATGGCCTTCTTGTTCCTTCCTGATAGGAAGTTAATCTCCATCACCATCTTCTGCCAGACAGTTCTCACCAGAAGAGAGCACCAGTGATGGGGATGAAGAACAAGACTGGGTTCCCTCTTCCATGTTTATCTGGAGGCTCCAACAAACCCTCTAGAGAAAATAATCCTAACAGCAGTCCAAGAAAAAATCAGATTTGCACTCAATTCTTGAAACTTCCTGCAAGCAGCAAAGATTCTCATTGGCTGTAATGGAACCAGGCTCTTGGATGGATGCTGTGAGTAAGCATGGTTCCTGTATGGACAGGCTGATTCCCCTACAACTGCAGCTGCCAAGGATAGAGATGCACTACAGAGACAGTGAGTGAGATTCACACTTATTAAAAGCCACATTGTTAATACGAATAAAGGCAGATGGCATCTCCACTGGAGGGATCACAAGCCTCTGAAGAGCTTCTGAACCTCCTGAGAGCTTTAATGACCCGTTTAATGCTTTAGTGATTTTGCCCTTCACTCACAGTTCAATAGTTTCAAATATGGAGGAAGAATGGTTTCTATAAGGGACAGGGTTTCTCAGGTCTTACTAGTTAGTAATGTAAACTGTCTTTTTTTCTCTAGTAAGTATGATTTTTTTGCAAGACAGAAATCATAGAAGAGGACAGTGGACTTCACCAGAATCCATGTAGAGACTGAAGCACTTATGTATTTGTTTCTGCTCATAATATTGCAGATTCACAAAGGAAGTTCAGTGGTGTTCAGTGAGCTCCACGATCTGGGTCTAGTATAAGTGAGGGCAGTGGCCCTTACAGCATGACAGTCCCATGTCTCTCTGTTTCACCTCTGCATTACCCTTCTCCTTTGCTCAGATCTTCTCGTGCCAAGCAGTGGGTCACCCACGCAGTAGTGATACAGTGGTGAACCTGATATGAGAGCAGACCTTCTCTAAAACTAAGCCCCAAAAGTCTGGGCAGCTTTCAGGTTTCCCACTCACTACATGGAAGCGCAAAATTCTGGCCTGGCACAAGGAGGGAAAAAGGGAACAGGACAACAGTCTCTCTGTGGCAGTGCTGCCGTATGCTGTCTTCAGTGACTGCTTGAACTGCCCTCTTGGTACAACCCATAGTGCTCAGGGTGTTAAAGAAATGAGGTTTTGCTATTTAAAACACTTCTCAAAGTGATATCCATTGTAACCTTTCTGTAACAAGAAAAGCTAAATAGTTATCTTTTCAAAACTTCTGAACACCACTGTCTGATTTTTAAGGAACGACCTCTCCAAGGCACATGGTTTCTTACAAACTTGGGAAGCATTAGCTCAGAAATTAAGTTGGGTTATTACTGCCTGAGAATGTAGAGAGATACTTTGTGAGCAGCCATCCTACTAAGAAGGTGACATTGTCTTTCTGAATCTTCAATAATTAAAATGCTGTTATTTAATTAGTCTCTCCTAATTTTCTAATTTTCATTTAAATCACACCTCTCTCTACAGGATCAAGTGCTCTATCTATAAGGGAAAGATTTGATCTGGAGAGGGTGTCTAGATACAGGACTCAAATGTCTGTTGAGTTTGAGGACAACGCTAAATTGGGAGGAGCTGTTGACTCCCTCAAGAGTAGAGGCCTTACAGAGAGATCTTGACAGATGGGAGGGCTGGGCAGTCACTGACCACATGGAGTTGAACAGGAGCAAGTGCTGGAGTCTGCCCCGGAATGGGACAACCCTGGGTGTGTGTACAGACTGGGGGTGAGGGGCTGCAGAGCTTCATGGAGAGGGATCTGGGAGTTCTGGTCAGAGGTAAATTGAATCTGAGACAGCAGTGTGCCTGGCAGCCAAACAATTCAACCATACCCTGGGGAGCACCAGGCATGGTAAACACACTCACCACTGCAGGACTTTGTCACCACTGGCATTTAGAGAGAGAGAAGGGCTTCCATGGACTTTTCTAGCAGCTACAAGTCCTGCTTGCAATTATGCTGCAGAGGGCTTTTGTGAACACATTAACCTTGTTCAGTTGGGGTCTTCTCTAGATAAAGCTCACATGTTGCATGTCTGGTGGTAAAGATGCCACTGAAGGATGGAAACTCCTAGGAGGTGTTTGCTTGCTTTGGGGTAGTAAGCACCAGACCCAGACTCTGAAACTCTAATCAGCAATGACATGGCAGCACTGCATGTCCATGAGGTACGAGCATGGGGTTGGAATAGCAGCAGGTGCTCTTGCAGTGAGTACTGATGATAATCACATGCTGCCCATGCATTGCTATGCTCTCCTTCTGGCTAATTAACTGACATTAAGTCAGAAGCTTCAACATGGTGGTGAGGACTCTTGTTAAATAACCTAGAAGTTTTTAGATTCAAGAAAGCTAATAAAGACAATTAAGAATTTAAACCTGACTGGACAATGCTGTGCTGAGGAAAAGTGTCCCGAAAGGAATCTGGCCCAATCATCTTCCACAGGATTATTTGGAATGGCTCATTTCTGTAGAATAGAAAGCCCTTGGGTCTAACTAACACTGCAGTCAAACGATGCATCCAAATGAAGAAAAAGGGTTGCAAAGCTATATCCCTGAGCCTGGCTCTCCAGCTCTGGAACCCAGCTTTCACCATGTCTACAGGGCTGAATTGTTCAAGGAGGCTAATGAGGCACCGGGATAAGTGAAATAAGCTGCCTAAAATTTAACGGCAGCATAATGAATGGAAGTCTGCAGACTTTCATGGCTAAGCCAACCCAGCACTCCATATTTATTGAGGCTGGGGAGGAGGTGATTTAAGAAACGATTTTTTCTGATAGTGGCAATCAGGAGGAGCTGATGTAGTTGCAAACTGCTTCCAAGCACTGTTAATTCCTGCTCACATATGAAGCTTTGTAAACTCTTTCCTCATCACCTGCTTTCAGAAAAGCCCCACTGGCCCAATATAATGTAGATCTTTGCTTATGCAAATCTTAAAGAGCAGCCATTAAAAACTATTGAAAAATCCGGAGATTTGGAGAGAGGAAAATCCCCATCGTCACCTCTCAGCAGCAGCGGAATTCTTATGGAGATGTGCCCTCTCCTGGCCTCGCTGGGGAAGCATGGAGGGACTGTGGTTGCGTGTGGGCACGGGCACTTCGGTGTGGTTCGGGGAGCTGCATTGACATCCTGAAACGTTAGCAAGCAAATAAATGAAATGTGTATCATCCTGGATATCTCGTAGCAACTGGGTATTCGGGTCAAGATTTAAATAAATGAGGCGGCTGCCCAAAGGTCATTTCCCAGGTGGCTGTTTAAGCACTGATTTTTCATAAGAGATGAAACACTTGAGCCTAAAGCAGACTTAATCCCCTTAGATTTCACTTGGATGGTTGCCAGAGTCTTGAAAGTCACACGTCGGGTTTAGGTGCCTGAAAATGGTAATATGAAACCAGCTTCCAGTCCCTGTTTTGTTGTTATTGCTGCTCTTGTTTGTTTGTGGTTCTGAACTGGGGCCCTGAGAGGAAAGTTTTACCCAAATGAGGCTTGGGAAGGCTGCCCAAACAAGCCCTGCCAGGCTGCATGGATCCTGACTGCATGCCCTGTGCCTCACAGGGACTTTGGCACAGCATTGCAGTTCAGGGACCCCACAGAAACGTACAGGCACAGCTGCCAGCAGTGCCTATCTTACAGATTTCCAGTTATGGAGCATATCTTATTTGAGTACATTCATGAATAGGAGTTGGGTTATTGGTTGTTAAAAAGTACACGCTTCATTTCAAATACAGGTGTTGTGTAGCTTGCAGTCCATGTCGCTAGTTCATTCCTTTATGCTGCTAGAACAAGCATGCTTCATGTTTGCAGATCTCCATTACTCAGGGGGGAACCAACAGGCAACACACTTCCAGTTCCAGGACAAGCTGAACAGTTTGTATGGTTAAAATATCTAATGAAATAAAGCATGTTACAGAGGGAGCGGTGAGGTGCTGGCACAGGTTGCCCAGAGAGGCTGCCCTGGAGGTGTTCAAGGCCAGGTTGGATGGGGCCCTGGGCAGCCTGAGCTGAAGGTTGGTGGCTCTGCCTGCGGCAGGGAGATTGGATTTCAATAATCCTTGGGGTCCCTTCCAGGCCAAGCCATTCTATGATTCTGTGTTTTCTTAACCTTTTGACATTCTCCTCTTCAGAATCACCATAGCCCTCAAAACATGGATATCATGGAAGGATGTGACCTAGGAGTCCTTTCTCAGTATTTCTGTCTTTAGACTATGGTCACTATTTAAGTAAAGTATGTGAGGGACTGTGATGCATCTGACATCTTTATGTAGCCTTTGTGTTGTGTAGTAGGTCCATATGTATGGCCTGTGAGAGTGTATGTATGTTTGTATTTGTTTATTTTTACACTTTTGTTTGCATATAAAATCATTAAGGCTGGAAAAGACTCTAAAATCCCCCAGTCCAACCACCTGCCCAACCCCCCCACGCCCACTGCCCACGTCCCTCAGTGCCACATCCACACGGCTCCTGAACACCTCAGGGACGGTGACTGCACCACCTCCCTGGGCAGCCTGTGCCACTGCAGCACTGCTCTTGCTGAACAGAAATTCTTCCTAATATCCAACCTGAACCTCCTCTGGTGCAACTTGAGGCCATTCTCTCTCGTCCTATCACTGTTACTTGAGAAAAGAAAAACAACCTCATGAATTTCTCATGCACAGTTAGATCTCAGTTGTCAGTTGATCAGGACAAGTTATCGTTTGGAACATTTGCTTTCCTGACTGTTTTATTTTGTATTTCTGTCCAAGTGTGGATATAACATAAATAAATCACAGCCACCAAGATGCTCCTTTTAAATCCAGTGGATCTCAAATGTGGCCCCACTGAGAAAAAAATGATGGTTAGCAAATCTTGCAGTTATCTCACACTATTTAATTCTTCCCTCTTAAAATGAGAAACACACATGTCTAATCCTCCGCTAGGAAATCCTTACCAGAGGAGAAAATTAAATGGAAAGCAGTTCTGAAATGTTAAAAGCGATGTGGTTGTACTGAGTGGATTCATGTGATGTTGTACAGTATCATAATGTAATTTTGACAGTCTGGTGTATAAAAACAAGTCAGAAAATATATATATATATTTCTGGTTTTTAATCCCTTGCTGTCTGGTCATTCTAGTAACTGTGGTGGAAGTTTTGGGAAGAGTTTTCTCTGTTTACAAAAGCTTTAAAAACAGATCTTCTGTCATCCTAGTACAAAAACTAGCTCTTGGAGCTCATGGGGGAAATTTAGCTTTTACACCCTCAGAAAGTGAAAACAAGGGGATCTTGCCTGATTTATGGCCCCAGCAGTTCCGCTCTAGCAGCAGACATAAAGCCTTGTACTATAAAATTACATAGGTTTGGTCTCCTGGGTGGTTTGGCCGAGCCTGGAGTTGGTAATCTAGAAGAAAACACTATTTAGTTTCTGTGCTCATTTTCAAGTCGATGACGATACTCTGTTCCTCTTGCCACACAGGATGAAGCCATGGGAGACATAAGGAAAAAAATCGCCTGGGCGGTGTCATGCTATTTAGCTTTGTAGAAATGAGGCTTACTTCTGTTGCAATCCTGTAGCATAGTAAATACAGCGTCTCCATTAGCAGACCACAGTCCCTGTATTCTCATAGCAATAAAAAGGCTAAGAGTTTGAGAAACATTTTTGGCGTTTGTCCAGCCTTGAGCTTATTTAGCTTGGTTGTAGCTGTAACAGCACATTGCCAGTGGTGTGTTGGCTGGAGTCTGATTTGTTTTAGCTACACTGACAAAACTGTGTAGTAAGCAGCCAATTAGTGTTTAATTTGCTTTAACTTTGCATTCATTTTGCATAGCTAGCTATTACACCAAAGTATTATACTAATATGATCACTAATTTACTACTTGCTGCCATTGTAATATTAAATTCACGGACCAGCCAGGAAGATGCGCTAAAAAACAGCTGTTTGGAAGTGTGCAGGATTCAAGTTGTCCCAAGAAACTGACTATGAACACATCAGTACACATCACCTGATGAAGAACCTAGCACTGGCAAATAGCTGCAACATCACAGCTGAGGAAAAATTATCTATGGACTGTGGACACACAGGTGAACGTCTCAGTGGAGAAGGAGAAGATGGTGGAGAGGGACGAGAGTTAATGTCCTCAAGTTGTGCCAGGAGAGGTTCAGGTTGGATATGAGGAAGAATTTCTTCTGATGAAGAGCAGTGCTGCAGTGGCACAGGCTGCCCAGGGAGGTGGTGCAGTCACCGTCCCTGAGGTGTTCAGGAGCCGTGTGGATGTGGCACTGAGGGACGTGGGCAGTGGGCGGGGGGGGGTGGGCTGGTGGTTGGGCTGGGGGATCTGAGAGGTCTTTTCCAACCTTCATGATTCTATGACTCTATGATGAAGTCAGTATGTGACAGGTTTGTATGGGAACTGCTGAGTCACGGCCTGAACCTCTGATGGATCACCTGAGGCAAGCAATGAGTCAGCCAGAGGAGCACAGGTGAAGGCAATTCAGCTGTGCTGCCGGAAGGGGTGGAGCCTGGTTCCACCTCTCCTAGACCTATTTAAGAGCTGGCTAGCAGTGGGGAAGGATCTCTTCTGGAGGTTGTCTCTGCTGGTGTTTTGTGGGTGAGCCCAAGATAGGGGTAGGCCTTCTATTTATTCTCTTTTGTTATCATAGTCTACTTTGCCTAACTCTCTTGTTTATTTAGTGATTATAACATCCTAATATTATTTGATTATACATAGGTTCAATTGTTTAATTATAGAAATATGCAGTATTGCAAAACTTGAACAGCAAGTGCTGATGTTACTGAAATCTGACTAGTGATAGTTGTTTGCTACTATTTGGTGTAGTTTGATAAAGCATTAATTACAGTAACAATACATTCCAATTCATGGCTCTATGTAAAATACAGCAAGTGTTCATTCTAAGTATCAAGTCTATTCAGTCTGAGTGTCATTCTAAGCTCTTGTAGATCATATGGATGTTGAGTAAAAATTTACCAGCGCTTAGCTTATTTTGCTTGTTTATTTTTTTTCACTAAGAATTTTCACTGAGTAGTTCTCTGGCTGCTTCTTTTCAACCATGGATTATACTTTCTTTCCCTGGAGGGTTCTCAAAGGTCTGCCACTTTTATTTATTTATTTATTTATTTTTTAAACTTGACACATATCTACAGTGCTTGTTTTGTAAGAGTGTAAGAATGCATTTTGTAAGAATAAAATGTATTTCATTCAGTAAATAATCCACTGTGGCACTTTAGTCTCTAGTAACTATATCAGTCAGTTTGCCTGTGTACGCAGAACCTAAAGGAATCTGATGTTCAAATTTTTCTGAAACAAAACCAATTCAGGTGCTTTGCTCCCTTTAGAATCCACACATCTATTTTCATCCTGCTCACTCCCACAATATTCAGCTTTCCTGTCAGGATATGATGCGCCAGTTCTCTCTTTACCTTCTGTTCCTCCTGATTTGTCATATTTCCTACAGTTCAGGCTTTTTCTCCATCTTAACAATGGAAGAAGAGTCATTAGATGCAGATGGCTTTCCAACTAATAGCTTCTCAAAAACAAAGTGGGGATAAACTAGAGGGCATTAGGGAGCTAGGGGTTCCTGCCATATAGCTCATTTCACATTACATATTCACATCAGGTCTCTAAATGTAGGTACCACCTTTAGTCAGGAAAGAAGCCTGCTTGTGGCAAACACATGGACCCTAGCCCCTTGATCTAGAAACCTTAGTCAAGAGACTTTTCCTTTCTCATGAGCACTCTACAGCCATAGGAGTTCCTCCACCTTCATCTCAGTTCCCCAGCCTGCAATCAGCCACACTAATTTTCCTCTCCCTAGAAAAATTCCTCCCAACCTTGAGTAAATTTCTTTTTTGCACTCACACTTATCTTTCCATGTGTCTTCTCATTCTATTGCTCTTTTTTTCCACAAAACTCAAGTTGTATCCATGGACCTTTAAGCTTAACAGCACCAATCACTGTTTTCGGCCCGCAGATAGAGAATCTCTGGACATCTGCTCTACTGCATCTTGCCATACAGCATGTACCTAAGTGTTCCCCACACTTTCCCCCAAACCCTGTTTAGAGAAGAAATCATGTTAGACAAGAACACTAGTTTCTGCTCATTCCCTACTCACCATTTCTACTGTTTTTGTTACCAAAAGTTATTCAATTGCCAGAATTCTGGGACTGTCACCTTTCAGACTTCTCCTAAAATCAAGAACTACAGTTACTGTAGGTCAGAAAAACTGGTGGATTTTTCTGCTTGTTTAAATGAGTTAAACATGTGTCAAGGTGAAAATCTCCTTACCTGTGCTATGTCTCAAACCACGAAAGTATTCAAAATGAAACTTAAAATTATGGCATGTAAAAGTGATGGCAAATAACTGCATGCATTTTGATATGTTGGTTAAACACAGTCCTGTAAACAGGGAAAAGTATGCAGCTGTGCTTTCCATTCTAATAAAGAAATATGAAAGAATAATTCTGAGATTTAATACATACATGTATATTTTTTGTATAATTGCAACTCCCTATCAGTTAACATAAGTACATTACCTGCAGGTTTTCAAATAGACCGTATAGATTCACAATCAAACATTCAACTCAAAAATCTGATCACCTCTCTTTTCTAAATTTCTTGTAAGACCAAAGAAAAATATCCCTCACTTCACAAGTGTGCCTTATTCATGTCATCACTTTTTTTGGCCCATTTGTGAACAACAGTTTTCAAGGAAAGAATAAAATTAGATCAAAAATCTCTGACAAAGACCCAGAACACTCATTAAGAGTTGCAACCACTGCCATCAAAGAGGACACTGGTACGTCATTTTCACAAAAACAAGGTCAAGTATCCCACTAATTTAATGTTCCCCCCCAACCCCTTTTTTTTTCTATTCTAATAAAATTGATATATTTTTAGAAGAAGCTTTGTTATTTATATCCATCAACTATATCATACATCTTACATGCGTCCCAAGACAATTCCTCCTCCCTCAATATGGTCCAGGCAAGCCAAAAGGTTGGACACCCACAGTTTCAGTTATTAAAGTGTTTCTGACTGTTTCTGACCTGCTCACTTTACTGGACAGACCTATTCCCTACGATACAGTTCAGCTTTCTGTTTCCCATTTGTCCCATCAAACACAGCTTATAGTAACTTCAGTCTCACCTAAGCCAATTCCTAGCTTTCACCTTTCCTAAACATACCAAGATCTTTTAGCATACGCATTCTTCAATCAACAATTCCATGAAGCACTTACTATTGCCCCACTCTCATCCCTTCCCTCCTAGTGAACTCCATAAACAAAGATTTACTTGTTACTTTTTTTATTTCCAAATTACAAAACATGTCTCAAAGTTCGAATCAGGGGTATTAATTAAAACCTCAGTTTTTAACCTCCAGAAGACATGCATTTTGTATTACTTTCCCTCACTTAAGAGCATATAGAGAGCTATGAAGTACTGCTGTACATGCACTAAACATTAACTGCACACAGGGTAAAAGTTATCACTAAACAAGGCAGTACATTCCCTCCCACTGCACAGTGTGCAAGGTGTCTGGGATAAGTAAATGGACCACAGAGCATGCAGAACCCCCAGAGTTAAACTACCCTGCGTTCAAAGGTTGAAACTGAGCAGAGAAGGAACTACCACCAGTAATGGAGACTGCTTATTAAGCGAAAAACAACACCTTTTACATGACTGCATGCCTGTTTATCATATTGGCACGTTAGAACTTTATTACTAACTTCAGTTGTTTAGGGAACAACAGCTTTTATTAACATTTAAAACTATTCAAACATATCACAGTAGATATTTATATATTTCAACAAACAAGCAATCAATCTGTCTAATAATCTTCACCCAATTAAGCACTCCAGATAACAATTCCCAATTGAACTCCACTGCAAAAATAAAGATTATTTCATATACACCCCCAACGCACACATTTCCCCATGCAGATGTACACAGCTCTTTGTAAGAAATTTATTCCAAATTTAGCCCGTTCATTGCACACCTTAGCAAAGTGGCAGCTTGTAACTGTTGAGAGCATAGACCTATTTTAAGTGTCTATGTGCTGAAGTGCTAGAGCTCCCACCTACAATGTGCTGAAAGACACTAAATATACAGTGTAGCCAAAGGCAGGTAGTTTATAAAAGATGGAAAACTGTATCTCATCTTAGTTTACTGTTATTTAACACATTTTAAAAATGTGTTACCTATGTTTCATGGCAGAAACTAATCTGGGCTAGGTGGTCACTTCTGCCTGCAATTTGAGGGACCTACTGCTGGCATTCTACTTTTCTGATTCCTCCAGCAGCAGGTGTTTTTTCTCTTAGTAGCTAAATAAGATGGATGGTTATGAAATGTATGTGCTTACCATAAGATAAGCAATCACCTCTTACTTTTAATGCTTGCTTGCAGACACATTTTACTCCTGCTACACATGGTAGCTATGTAGAGTATTACAAATTAAAATCACTGAAGACACTCAGGTGATGAAACTGTTTAGGGAATGGCTCTGAACTACAATTAGCTGCTCTCAAATATTTAAATGGAGGAACATGTCCACAGATGCTACTTGAGGCCAATAAACTTGTCTCTCTGAATCTAGGGTAGAATTAAAATTGTTACATGTATGTTTAATGTAATTAAACACAAGGGCCTACTTGGACACCATGTGAAGGTTGACTACTGTTAGATTACTCAGTCTGTCACCCCCAACACACTTGTAATTCAGCCAGAATAAGTACATAATACCTCAGCAGCCATGCATATAACAGTGTTTTAGTTGCTTGAACATGAAACACTCCAAGACAACCACAACAGGCCAAACTGCATGCTACTTTAAAACAAAACTGTAGATAAAGAAAAGGAGAAGAGGAGGTGGGAAGGGTGCAGCAGAAAATAAGAAAGCTCCCAGGAGGAAATGGTAGTTACAATAGGAAGAATAGTGGGAAAATTCATTCCAAGTTTCTGGAGACTGCTAAAAAATTAGTAGTAATACAATTAAATAGCATTGGGCCATGGAATACAGATTCCATTCCATTTCCAACAGAAATCAAAAGATTTTTCCCTTACACAATTATTGCTTGCTTTGATTTATTGGGAAAAAAAAAAACCCACAATGTTGGAAAAAAAAACATATAGTAAACCATAACAGAAAGATCTACATATTAACAACATATTGACAGAAGTTTCCTAAACAGCACAGAATTCTTTGTTCACACATGCACCTAACTTTGATTAAAAGGTGTTCTGCTACTAGCCTTTTTTATTCTCCTCTTTGAGGTTCTCACACACCACTCTCAATATTGCACAGAAAGCCATTGTAGCTGATGCTTTTGAAGCCTTCTTTACAGTCATTTCATTTTAGCCTTGAGCTTGAAAAAAAAAAAAAAAAAAAAAAAAAAAGTTACTGTGACATTTCTGTCCAAATACCTAAAATAACAGCCATGGGGACAAGAAAGTGACATATGTCACCTGACTCCCACAGCAGAAGTCATGGGGTGGGGTGTTGGTTTTTTTTGTTGTTGTTGTTTTTGTGTTTTCCCCCTAATTGGTTTAGGAAAGAGATACAAACTCAGTTCAGCATATATTAAACCACAGGACAACTTTGCTTTCCAAGGTAAAAAAGATATTAAATATTTACATATAAACAAGAAATCTACAGAAACATTATTTTTTAGAAGTCTTTTTGTTCCCAGGCTAATTTTTTAAGACAGAAAGGGAACTCCTCATCTGTGACAAAGACTCAGTAGCTGGCATTGTCCTACTGCAGCACAAACTGCCCACATCTTCCAGATCTTCAAACAGCTTTTAAGCTTTCCAGAGTTCCACACACATCAACCTCCAGCAGTTATTTTACACAAAGAATTTTCTTTCAAGCTTTACTGTGAAGAGAATCAATTCTTGATTCAACAGTAGCCAGTCTTGCCTCCAGAGCATTTAGTATGGTGTTCGCCTGTGAAGTAAGTGGGGAATGGGGAAAGATACTTGATTAGAAACAGATGTACAATATAAAGAACAAGTATAGATGTCATGGAAACAATGCAAGATTAAGCATTACCCTTTTTAGTGCTTCTTCCAAGGCAGCTCGACTTTCAAGAGTTAAAGGTTCCTCATCAGTAACAGCCTGCTTTTCTGAGGATCCTAGAATGTAACTGATATGCTACAGTTTAGATGATGTACTTTTCACTCTGAAGGCAAAAGAACACCTGTATGATTCATCCACCACTCTCGACAAGATTGCAATTAATGTGTATTAATTAGCACAGTCAAAGCACTATTTCAGCAATAACACAACCCTATTTTTAGTAATCTTGCAAATGAGCTGCATGGTGGAACTTAAACAACTTTGAGCTCTAAACAACCAAGATGTCATTGCTTTATATAGTTAAAGCTCCAAAAGTCAGTCATGTTCTGGTACTACGGGATACAACGAAAATATATTCAGACATTGACATTAGTGTAGCACTAGCTGGGAGAACTAGATATCATCACTACTCCAAGACCATGCCACTTTGCAGCCCTGTTATAGCCTTCCAGAGACTTTTACTGCCATCAAAAAACAAAGTACTTAGCTGTGTAAAGAGGAAAAAAACTGTTCAGAGTAGGAAAGAAAAACACCCATGTAGGTACAGCAGAACAGGCTAAAAACTGTTCGGATGTGGTGCTCAGGGACATGATTTAGTGGAGGGTTGTTAGGTGGTTAGGTTATGGTAGGACTTGATAATCTTTAAGGTCTTTTCCAACATGAGCAATTCTATGATACATAAAACAGCAGAAACACTAAAACTAGCCCACATGGAAGTAAAAGTAGCTAACATACTTAAATCTGGATACTTAAAATCATCCACAGAATCTCTAAGATTACTCTTAAGCAATTTTTTAAAGTAAACTTTTTATTTCTTAAAATGAGAAAGAACTCCGACGTGGAGACTTAACAACAGCCTGAAACACTGAAGAACTGTTTAAGACCAGTTTCAAGTGCAATAAACCAGAAAAAAAACAATATAAGGCAGACCTCCATTTTCTAGAAAGCTTTTGTCCATAAAACTGAATGCGTACTCTTACTTAACTGTTTTAAGATTTATTTTTACTTGCTTCATAAGGAAGAGGAATACCAGCCCATACAGACCTCTAAATTCTGTGCAAACTCCTTTGTTCTCTGCTTATTAAGTGCACTTCTACTAGACTGAAGTCAGATACCTCTGGTATTATCTATGACTGTAGACAGACAGCAGGCTGCAGGTATGACCCATCACCATAGGCTCATTTTCTGTTGTCTAAAGCAGAAACGTGTATACTCTTCTGAGAAAATGAGAAAGAACACTTTTGTTGTTTCAGGTATGGGCCACAAAGATGATGAAGGGCCTGGAGCATCTCTCTTGTGAGAAAATGCCAAGAAACCCAGGACTATTCAGCCTGGAGAAGAGAACTCTGAGAGAGGATCCATCTCATCAACGCTTAAAAATATCTAAAGAGTGGAGCCAAGCAGTTGGGCACCATTGAAAAGAGCCTGGCCCTATCAGGAGGGCAAGAGGCACAAACCGGAAAACAGGATGTTCCATACAAACATGAGAAAAAGCTTCTTACTGTGAGGGTGACCGACTACTAGAATGAACTACCCACAGGGGCTGTGGAGTCTCCTCCAGAGATACTCAAAGCTACCTGTTATAGGGAACTTGCTCAGACTGTTAGCAGCAACATCCCTTGATACAGTGCTGGAGGGTGAGATTAACCTGACAGCAACATAGATTCTGTCGTTACCTTTCAATCGCATCAACGTTGAAACAAAACAAATCCCTCTTGTAGTCGAGATGTTTTGGGGTGCATCTATAGATACTGCCAAGTGTCGTTGAGCAGCCAGAGCAGAAAAACGTTTCAATCATGCTTTAGAAAAAACAAAAAACAACAATACAAGGAACAAAGAGAGAAAAACCACTCCTCCCCACCCTTATTAAATATATATATATATACATATATTTCATCTATATTTCATGTGGCCTTAAGAGTGCTCACCATCCACACTCTCCAGGCCTCTTGGACAGCTTCTGCTCCTTGTCTACCGAGACGTTGCTGGAGGCACCTGTGCAGAGGCAAAGTTGACCAAGGGCCCCCAACAGCCGCCGTGCGGGACAGGCCATGGGAGCGGCACTCACTGCGCAGGAGAATGCACTCCGTCTCCTCGTCGTTGGCCACCCAGCTCAGCGTGTCGCCCACGGGCCGCTTGCAACCGCCGCATAGGAAAACCATGGGCAGGTTCTCGTCGTTTTCCTCTTCCTCATCCTTCCCGCTCGCCCGCGGCCGCTCCACCGGCAACGCATCTCTCGGGATGGTCCCCTCTAGCAACGACAAAGACGAATCCACCCCGACCGCACCACCTGACAACGGATAAAACAAACCCGCCATTTCCTTCAAACTGCCCGCGGCGGAAGCGGAAGCGCTTCCATACGTTACGTCCGTGGGGCGGGGTTCCGTGCGTGGCCACGCCCCCGCCGTAGATACGCTGCTAGCGTAGCAGGGGGTGGGGTTGGGTTTGTGGCTCCGCACCCAGCGTAGTTACGCTCCTAGGGTAGACGTAGGCGGTGGCGGGTTTTGTTTCTGCGCTGGTTTGACTCAATGCCCTCCCTCCGTAACGCCTACAGGAGCGCGTTAGGAGGGGTTTGAATTGCCGTAGCGCTTAGGGGGCAAAGAGGAGCTGGCGACGGATGGTTTCAAAGCTGTTTTTAACCAAACTGGTGCTTTTTGTGCTGTGCCCAAGCACCTTTACTCGTGGTTGGGACGGTGCCTTGCTGAGCCCTGTCTTTGCGCTGTGATGCAGCTCTGGCTTCCCCAACCACCACGCACTCTGAAGGTTTTAGGGATGCAGCCAAAAGCCAGCTGAGGGCCTGCTGTCCTTGCTTAAGCACGCACACAGGTATCTACTTGCTATGCTGCTAGGGCCCAACACCTCAGACCTTCAGCTGGCTCTGCCTATATCATGGCTGGGAGGCAGCTCTTCCATCCATTGCCTTTGGGGTGCAGGGAACGAGGAAGCAGCAAAGCAAAATGCAGACCATGAAATCATGAAGACTGGAAAAGACCTCTAAGATCCCTCAGTCCAACCACCAGCCCACCCCCCCCACGCCCACTGCCCACGTCCCTCAGTGCCACATCCACACGGCTCCTGAACACCTCAGGGACGGTGACTGCACCACCTCCCTGGGCAGCCTGCTCACCACTCTTTCACAGAAGAAATTCCTTCTAATACTCAACCTGAAATCTCCCATGGCACAATTTGAGGCCATTTCCTCTCATCACTGTTACCTGGGAGAAGAGGCTGTCTCCCACCTCGCTACAGCCTCTTTTCAGGCAGTTGTAGAGAGCAATGAGATCTCCCCTGACCTTCAGGCTGAACAACCTCAGCTCCCTCAGCCACTCCCTGTTATGATTTATTCTCCAGACTTTTCATCAGCTTTGTTGCATCCTCTGTCTATGATGCATTTTGTCAGGTACTTGCCCCCTTCTTTATGCCAGTAGGAAGAGATTTCCTTCAGCCTGGCTTTTTCCAATAGCTCCAGAGAACACTTCATTGCAGCTGGACTCTCAGAGAGAAGGGTTTGTGACACATCTGGCATCTGTCCATCCCTTTCTTAGCTTACTTGGCATCCATCTCAGTTCTGATATGCTGTGGAATAATGTAACTGCCCACCAGGAAGCAAGGGTTACGTTTAAAGGCTGCTACTACTTATCTGTCAGACATTAATATTCATTTTTGCTCAACCCATTTTAGTACCAAGGCAGTCCTTGAGCTACAGGACTCCAGAGTGATTTACACAGGCATCAGTTACACAGTCTCTTTCTGAGGGCGCTCAAGTACAATGAAAAAAAGTATTTGGTTGAAGCTGATTTAAAATGCACTACTGACATGGCCAACAGAACAAACTCATCTGAGTACTTCTGGTCTTATGAATATTACTGGGATTACATAGATCCAATTCCAGTAGATGGAAGGAAGTTGAAAGTTAATAAATGTAAGTATAGTAGTGTAGTAGGTGTTTATCTAATACAGGAAAAATGAGCGGGCAAAATGTTGCGTAGCTTGTGTTACTGACTTATCTTTCTTTCTTCGTGACGGAGACCATAATGGGTTAAGCGTGCAGGGTTTGTATGGATGGGTGTCTGTGTGCCAAACTGTCTTTCCTTGACTATGTTCTAATAGCAGTTATTGCTAATAATGAAACTCTTTGATTTATCTTAAAATATTTGAAGCTGTAGAACTGCTGATACTAACTTTTTCTTAGAGCGACAGGCTTTTTGCCATTGCTGAGTGTAAACCTAATAACATGCAGATCTGTAGGCTTGTTGTCTTGTAGGAGGGTTAGCTATTTGCCTGCTGCTCTCAGAAAAGTTGTGTGAATGAGTGAAGTTCTGTTGTAAGACTATCATGTTTTCAGTTTGGGACATAGCTTATGTTACAACTGATAAATATGTAAAACCATGGTAAAGGAAGAGGTTTGATTCTGCTAGCCAAGTACAATAAGCTGAAAATACATTCTGTGATTTTTCCTCTTGTGGTTTATTGCTACTGAATTGTAAGATGAAGTAGTAATATACATTATCAGCACAATACTTTATTGCCATGGAAGCCGAGTCTGCTGAGTTTAGAAATTATTTGCAAAGTCTGTAATGTGAAACAGCATTATCCAAATTCAGCCATGGGTAGTTAATTCCCTTTCACACTTGGTTTTGCACAATGACACAGAGATGTACTTCTATGGTTACTTAAGTAGTTAAGACTTTTTTTTTTCCTAATGCAACTGCACTAGTTTGGTTTTACTACAGTAAAATCACAGTTATGTTATGAGGGATTAACTTAGCCTGATACAGCTGGAAGGATGGATGAAGATCAAGGGAGAAGAGACAGGCATGTTTGAACTGCCTCAGCTATGGGCAGCCATGGCTTTATTAGTCTCTGGTTTACTGAAGACAACTGCAGCTATGCAGGTATGTTTTCAGGAACTAAAATAGCTTTCTCCAACATAATTACAGTGATCTGGTCTGTAGGAAAAATATGATATACTCTCAAAATATTTTGAGAGCAAGGAACATTCAGACCACCCTCCTCAGACACCTAATTCAGGTCACTGTGCAAGGAGCTTCGTGTTCTTGTAAGAGCAAGAATAAGACAAGAGAGCAGAGTTTTTTTTCTGCACAGCCTCTAGAAGAGCTTTTCTGCCAACTCTAATGAGCGTAGGTTTACTGCCTCCAACTTTGGGTAACCAAGAGCAACACACCTAAAAGAAGATGTTGTAAATATCATATATATCCTTCCGTATATAAAATCTCACTCCAAAATACTGCAGAGCAATATTTTGTGCTGCTGGGAACAGGCAGGTTGTGAACAGCTTTACACCACTTATTAAATCTCTTAATTTGAAAGTTAAAGCAAATAATCTCCAGCAAATTCTACCAGGGAAAACCCCTTACATGCTTCTGTGAGAAGATGTTGAAATTCCACTCTGAAATTCACTAACAGTTTCATGGGGAGCATTGCCACATACCTTGTTTGAGTGCTCATAAGTGATCTCAAGCCTTATTTCAGTTTAAAACAAACAAAACTACACACAACAGAGTCAACCAATCTCTTAGTGATTTTTTTTTTTCTCCCTATTTCTTCTCTTACCCTAAAGAAGCAGAGAAGTCTAACACCTTTCAGGTCTCTCTATATTCTAAGGAGGTGACTTAAGTGATCATACTTTTTGTATGTGCATCAGATCTTCTGTGCCTTTGGTAACTTCAACTCACTGATCAAATAATAAAGGAGTGGAGGCTTCAACGATATAAAATACCCGCAAATTCCTGTAGCAAATTCCTGTTAAATAATGGAGGAATAATATGATGAGTGAAGAAATTTACTGACAAAAAAGCTTTAGGAAGAGATCCTGCCTTGTTAGGCACCAAGAAAACCCCCTTAGCCTCAGCTTTGGGAAACAAATCTGCAGGAAACCAGTCTTCTGTATGTCAGCTGCCCATCTTCCAGGCAAAGAGGAAAAAGAAAGATGCAAGAGTACGGTGTGAGATTTACTATTTTCCCTATCTGCAGGGCAGTGTTAAGGCAGTGTGTGTTCCCTGGGGCAGCTGTTTATGTAACAGATCTCTAGGCAGTGTGCCAAAATAGGATTCTGCTCCATGATTTGTGTCTTTAAAAAGCCCATATTGGCTGTATCAATTTCCAAATTACAAATGTTGGGTTTGGTTTCCTGATGGGCAGGAAAGTTAAATTGTCCAGTCATTGGGGGTTTTTTGGGTTTCCTATAAAAATAGATGTTTTTCCATGTCAGCAGCCTAGAAGGAATGGACGCTGCGTCATACTAGAACTTTTATTCTTCCTTCTCCAAATGCCAGTGGGAAAACAAGCTATAAAGAAAATAGCAAGGGAAATAATTCCACAGCTGCTTAGTTTTTTCCTTGCTTTGAATAAAAGGACTGGTAAGGCAATGAATATACTTTATAGGTTTTCCTGTCTTTACACAATATTTACATTCTTTTACCTTCAAAAGCAACTGCTGGGATTATTGTCTTCATGTGCTTGGAACTATGTAAACAAATCAGATTCAGCAAGTTCTTGCCCTTTGTGCAGAAGATGAAATGTGATAATTTCCCCTTAGACAGGGGCTTGTAGAGCTGTAAATATTCCAAAATTGGCAAAATACATGATATCTCCAGAATTAAAATAAGGGCTATATTCAGAGGTTCCAGGGGACTTCTGCTGATTGACTGCAATGGGACTTGAGCATTTGTTCAGGTGCCTTGCTGAATCAGCCCTAATGAACTATACATTCGTCATAACCCCTGGGATGGGATTATAGCTCCCTAATTCAGTCTTGCCTTATTTTTTTATTTAATATAAAACAGACTTGAATCTCTGCACTTTCTCCTCTGTCATGTGGCCTGTTCCCGAAGCATGGTGAGAACTTGCTTGTCTCATGAAAATGGATCTAAATCCAGCTATGACGTCATGTTCTTGCTTTCTATTAACAGCATCATGCACGTCTACCCATTTTGTATGAAAATAATACAGGGCTTAATTGGCCCGCAAACGAACACGCTGTTCAAAAACATACACACATACGTATAGAAGGTGACTATAAAAGTTAGCAATAAAAGAGATTTCTATGGGTTGTTAAAATATGTTGTCCCAGTTCAGGAAGAATCCTAATTGCAAGACCGTAAAAACAGTCAGGAAGTTTCTGTTTATCCCTCGTGAGTTCCTGTGAGATCTGGAACAAATTTGATAAGCTTCAGTGAATTCCATGAATTGTATCAGCGGCTCTTAAAGATGAAACTAAAATAGCTTTGATAGGGAGTTTTGTAAATCTGTGCTCTTCATTTCTCTCCATGTGGCTTTAAGCACTTAAACATCAAGTTTTTCATCATATCTCCAGTTCTCCCCTGAGAAGTTGAGACTGGCAGTAGCACCCAGTCATTGTCTTGTATAATAACTTCTGTGAGGGTAGGCCGGAATACTGGCCCATCCATTTTCATTTACCATCCCTTGAGTTAAAGCTCAGTAAAAGGTTTGTTTGGGGTTTATTTATTTATTTATTTATTTATTTATTTATTTAACCAGAGGAAGAATAAAATAAACTGATGCCCCAGTAGTCATTTTGTACATTCTCATTTCTCAGTAGCCCAGCCAAAGCTCAGCTCTCTGGTAAGACTCCTGCTGGGTCAGCTCTAGCTGAAAGCATAAAGGACCTGGAGTAATTCCCCGTAATCTCTTTGTGACTCTGATGACAACACGTTCTGAACTTTTTCACAAAGAAGCACCTCATCAAATATATTGGGCCTGTTTCAAAGAACATGAATGTTTTTTGTCCTTTGAGATAGAAGATTTATTTTATCCTGGTCAATATTTGTCTCTGGAGTCAATGACCCTTCTTTTTCACCTTAGTCTAAGTGAGAAACCAGTGATGAGTTCAGAGCATTTCTCGACTTGTGCCCTGCCCAACACCCAACATTTTCAAGGCTTTAGCTGGAAGTTCACTACTGCACTGATCCCAGGAAGGAATATTTAGGACACAGTGACCAAATGTGCTGCTGGGGCAGAAGTGGATTCATCCCATCTAACAGCAAGCTCAGAAATGAGGCACTCATTTCAGCAGCACTGTAACCTTACATCATAGAAAACAAGCTCCCTTTTTCCTCCAAACAATTCCTGAGCTCGGTTTCCGCTCTTGAAGCTCTGTGGTCACTCAGATCAGGAATGAGATCATCTTTCTTTTTTTTTTTTTTTTTCCCCCTTTCATTAATTAAGATTTTTAACAAATTTGCATGCAGATTCCCCTCTTTCAAGGGTTTAGTTAAATTCAATTAATTCAATGGCATACCTTTCTTACCAATCATAAACTGTGTTGTTGTTTTGTTTGTATTTGCCATGTCGCCAGTGACAGAATTATTGTGTTGTGTTCACAGATTCTATTGTCATAGCCTTTTGGGTTGGACTTGCTGCCTTTGTGATGTTTCTTTTCCTTATTTTGCTCTACATGTCCCGCTCTGGATCAAATCCAGTTAAGTAAGTAGAATGAGAGGTAAAAGAGCTAAGTGTGATAAAATAATCTGCATGAAACATTTATTCACTGCTTCAGATGATCCAGAAGTTACATTCAGCATTTGCAATTGCACACTGAGATGATGCTGCTTACTTACGTGGTTTGAGTGTCCCTCAACCAACTGCTGTTCACTGTTTCTATTAATCACCTGGGCCAAAATATTAATTAATAACTATTGTGATTTGCCAATGCCAAAAACATTGGGGAATAATGAAGCACAAGGGTAGGCAGAGCAGTCTGTTCTGCACATTGTGTTTGCAAAAAAAAACATATATTTTTCTTATGTCAGCTATCAAGGCTGTATCTTATTAAAGTAAGAGTGTCTGTACATGCAGAGTGAGTGAGTACCTCATTAAACCACAGCTAAGGAGGAATCAGAAATCATGGTGATAAAGTAGGTGAACATGAGCCCCCCAAAGCAGTTCTGCAAGGCTCGATCAAGTTAAAAGAAACTTACTAGTGAGATCACAAAGGTAATAGTATGTGTGGCATTGCTTAGACCATTCAAAAAATGTTGTACTTGTGTTAGAATGGACTCTTTAAAAGGAGGTTTAAAGAAATAGAGAAAGAAATTGTACAGTGCATCATACAGCAAGAGCAATAAACTGAAATCAGTTCGTTTCTCAAGGAACAGAGGCTCAAAGGTGCTTATTTGGAACTATCTGCATCCGTAGAACTCTAGTGTCCAGTTGGAGAGCCACATCATAACAATCAGATGCCAAAGTATTTTACTAAAATGTAATGACTGGAAGCTTATGTTACTCAAACTAAGATGTACTACATAATTTACTGAATTAATTTCTGTTAAATGGGTCATGATTAATTCTTTTTTTACTCAGTGACTTAACATCTTAGTAACATGCAGTTGTATTCATCCCAAAATTACTGTACTACTATGATCTAGCATTCTATGGTCTGTTATGCAGAAGCTTCTTTCTCACCTATAATATGTGAGTGGCTTATTCTCTAAATATTTTTAAGCTCTTACCATTTAAACTTACTCTGTGAGGCTACTGATGTGTATAACTGCCTGAAGATCTGCTCCTGTTTTCTGTTCTTTTCTTGTTTGGTGAATCCCGATAGTCTGACAGTGCCTTTTTTTCTCAAAGGTGGCCCATATCTGAACTGCTGTCCTTTAGCATAATAAGCTCTTGGTAAAACTATAATATGCTTAGTCAGAGGCAGTATTAATCAGTTGGAGGTGTAGTTGTAAAATCAAAGAATTGTTAAGGTTGATAAAGACCATTAAGATCATTTAGTCCAGCCATCAACCCATGACCACCATGCCCACTAAGTGACTTGAAACACCTGCCAACCACAACCCTGTAGCATTCACCACACCACTCAGCTTAGGAACGATACAACATAGTAAAGTTAGGTTTTCTGCTGGGCCAGAGTCTCCTGGAATTAACCTCATGTCATTTTCCTAGTAATTAATGCTTTCAGATGTGATTCTGTTACTCACGTCTTTCTAAATATAAATTTCAGTAGAGAACTATTCACCATTAGGAAGACAGTTGGGTCTCAGCTAGAGAGTAGGTCACTAAAGCATAACAGCATTTTCAGGTTCAAAAAGTGTTCTGCACATATGGCACTACAGAAAGACATCTAGATCTACAGAAAGAGATTCTAGAGCAGCATGACACTAACCAGGTTGTTTTTACAGCTGGGCTTGACAAAACAGGACAGTATCTTTCAGTGGCAGACAGGTGGGTTAACTAATCTGTTTTAGAATATTTCTACCTGAAACTCTTGTTCCTGAAAAGAGAGGCTGAATAAATACCTAATTGTAACAGATACATTTGCAGTCCTCTAAGCAATTATTGACCCTGTCCAGTGAAGAGCAGAGCAGGTGCTGCACAGGTACCTGTAGTGGATGTGCCTGAAGAAGATGCAGTGCCTGCTGATGTGCAGCACTTACATGTTGGTTGAATGGGAGCACAGTTCTAACACTACTTGTCATTTTGAACTTTGTCTAAGGACAGGTTTCTGTTTGCAGCTTTCTACACTTGGCTTGCTTTGTTTGCTACTAGGTTCTTGTTGTTTGTTTTCTTTTTTTTCCTGGCAAACATGTTTTATGTAAACAAGGATGCGTTTGCCCACTGTTCCACCTAATCTGATCAGGACAGAGAAAATTCAGCTCAGCACATTAGGGAGAGGTTCAAGATTAGGTCACAAACAAGCAGAGGGAATATCGTGGCATAAAAAAGGAGCTCTAATAGCCTCATTTATTTGCACCCTGAGGCCCCTGGCATTCCCACAAAAAGTAACAATGACAATAAAAAAGGCAACTTGCCCAAAGAAACCACAAAGCAAGAGGCAAGCTAATAATACAAGAAATATATGGAAATGAACAGAACATTATAGGGTAACATTAATTTACTGTTCCTGGAAAAAAAAACTGGCAGAAGTCTTTATGCATGAATAGCTCAGTGTATTTGGAAAATTAAAACAAGTGTTAGTTGTTTGTTTTTTAATCACTTTATATTATGTTATTTAATGAAACACTTGCCTTAAAAATATCCATATTCATCCTCAATATGTTCAATTTTGCTGTTAAAAGACCTGCTGTGAGCAAGGCAATTTGGCAGTGTTTTGTGGGAAACCCGAGAGTCATTAATGGAAAGCAGTATTGGATGAGATGTTCGTAAGTTTTAAATCATCCTGTGTCTCATCATTTTTCTAGGCTTGAAACATACTGAGAAAATATTTTTAGGACTGAACAGAGTAGTCAGCCCCCTTCTCCTTCCCCCCCACCCTCACAAACTTGCTCTTTTGGATTGAGTTCCACTTGTTTTCTAACTGCCTGCTCCAATTACATTTAACTCCAGCAATAAAACACAGTGAATTGCTGTTCTTCTTATTAGCTTACACCATCTTCTCCTTTCTTCTCCTTTTCATATAATCTCTCCATTTTCCTTTGCATGAAGATCAGCTCGTATCTATATGAATTCTCCTTTCTCTTTTTCCATGATCATTGTGATGCATTCACCTAACAAATGTACATGTGCGTCACTGGTCAAGGCTGGAGAACTTTTACCTTCACTGTTTCTGTGCTCATCTCTCTCCCTGTCAAACCCAGGGGCATATAGGACAGTATGTTCTGTTTCCGCTTGCTCAATTGCTTGGTGAAACACTGTGCTTTCAGGGCTGACTGTTCATAAGAGCATATCTCCTTGCTTTCACCCGCCTTCACCTGACTGTCAGGCATACCTCTGCTGCTGTAATTCAGCTGCCTTTATGGTCAGCTGGATCTCTGTGGGGTCCCTGAAGATTACATTTTGGCCTTGTATAATACGGATGATATCTCTTGTACAACAGTGATTGCATCTATTTCACCACTGTGTACACTGATGTCTGTTATGTTGGCAAGGCTATGACATCTGCCATAGTATAGTCTGCTGATTTTCAGCTGCATATCCATACAGAAGAGAAGTCAAAGTGTCTTCCGAAAGACACGAAATAACTAGATCTACTTATTCCACTGCATAATCTTCAGATGCTCAGAGGCCCTGGACTCAAAGCTGTGGTCTAATTGCATCACACTCACTCTGCAATACTAAGTATTTGGTGCCAAATCAGATGAGAGAATTCAGGACGGGGGGAGGGTTAATGCATGCAAGAGAGCTTCAGCAAGGAATCCATGTCCCAGTCTCTTTTGTAACCATTATGCTGGCCCTACAGAAGGAAAGAAAAAATGGTTTGAGGCATGGCACCAATTAATTCAAACCCATTAGCATGCCAAGGCATTTACCACAGTGTTGTAATCAAGAGCCAGTATTAACATCTGCATCAACAATCTTTCTTACCATCCAAAATGATAGAGAAAGCAAGGTTTGGTGGCTGGAGACAGTTCCCATTGGAGGCTGGCACTTCATGCAGTGGAATGGAGGCAGGGAATCAGCCTTCCCAAGCCTCCCAGGGAGAGATCCCGTTTTCCCATGCATTTCACTGGAGGTCGTGCATTCCTGACAGCTTGACAGACTGCTGTGAACATCTAAAATCTTCAGACTTTGCTTATCTGACAGTATAATGTAGGGAGGGGGAAAAATAGCAAAGAAAAAAAAAGAAAAAGGGAGGTCCACACAGTCTCAAACAAGTGACTCTGGACTCCTTGGCAGCATGAGCCTTTTTTGATGTCTGACAATTTTTTTTGCAATAAGAAACACTATTCAGTGTTCAGACATTTTTCCCAACTACACCCAACTTTTGCCCAATATTTTTGGGACACATGGTAACAAAGTTTCAGAATCCCTCTTGCCAGACAGCCATGTGTGACTTGGCTTAGAAACCCTTGTTCTGCAGCCAGCTTTCACCTCAGTTTGCAGGTGAGGGTTTCCTGTACGGACAGGCAGATAACTGCTGATTTGGTGGACAGTCTGTACAACGTCCATGTGCTCTTTCAGTTTTCTGCTCCATCCAGATAATTGCAACAGCTGCTTCATTCCTGGAACTTGGGAACTAATTTGGATATTTGACAAGTCCAGGATCGATAGCAATATCCTAGATCTCACATGAGGGTAGACAACTGAGGTCTTTTTTTTTAAATCTTCAAGATTGTAATATTCATTAGTGAACAACAAATCAACCATATATATATCCTACAATAAGAAAAAGTGCCTATTCCTGTACACAAGGGTAGCAGATTTGATAGTCTAAGCACTAGTTCATATTCTTCCCGATGACCGTAAGAAGTGTCGTAGTCTACTTTGCCATGCCTTGTCTTTGGGAAGAGGAGCTTACTGCACTATACTACTTACTGTAGTAAGAAGATCATTGTGAGAGGTACTTTCCTGACTAAGCAGGCAATGCTTTCAGGTAGCTGTTCCTGTTCCCTGTTTTTCTCAGGCCTCTGGTTTCAAGTCTTTCAGGCTTTCATCATTAAGAGAACCTCCTACATTGACAGAACCTATGTTGGCAGCTCCTCATTGGTTGTTAAAATGGTTAGCTATGAACTGTCAGAACTTGTAACAAGTCTTCCATCATCAGAGCTCAAATCACATGGTCTTCACAGAAAGCTGTTCTCACTCCTGTCATCTAAAGGTTGATGGCTGGGAACCTAATCCATACCTTTTGGCAGGCTTCACGTCATTGGAGTCCCATGACTGGGTCTGTGGTGACACTTGGTACAGTGGTACTCATAATGCTCAGAGAAAACTTATCTCTGAGTGAAAACTAAGTCAGGTTTTTTTGTTTAGCACCATCCACTCCCTGCATGCACATGTGACCCCACAGACAAGAAGAGAAATCGCCTACCAGTAATCAGTGCCCTTCCAGAAATCTCATGCACTGAAAAACTGTAGGGGAAACTGAAATACCGTTTGTTGAATGTGAGGTTAGAATGTGTCCCCCTCTAGTGGCTGCTGCTCAGACTTTCTTGGGTGGGCTGTGCAGTAGAGCGCACTTCTGAGTTGCTGGGAAGTAGGCTGCACTGGCATTAAGATGCTCGCCAGTGCTTTCTGAAGGCCCTTCTAGTACTTGCCCTTTCTCTTAGAAACTAAAATCATGGGGATTTTTATTTTCAAAATATTAAACTGTTTTTAATGACAAAAACTCTTGCTATCTGATTTGGCAGACATTTAAAAGTGTCAAGTCAGAAGAGTGAAATAACTTTCGACCAATGCATTCGAGTAGACCTACTGTATCATCCAAGCCCACACTGTCTCTTCCGAGAGTGCCAAATGTCCAGTCCAGTCCTTTGCTCCCAAGGGACATAAACCACAACTGATGGGTGGGAGGAGATCTGGGAGCGCTGCCAACTGAAAGCAGGGAGGCAGGCTCCTCTAAATTGTATTCTCCTGAAGAAATGAAATCAGATGTTTCACTGTGCCCATCTTTCTACAAAACCATACTGTCTGGAATATTTTTTGTTGGTGTCCCTTGAAATACTTGTTCAGTTTTATCTTATCTTTGTTTTAATTCCATGACTTTGCCTGGAGCTGAGGTCAGTTACACTGGCTTCTAGTGACCTGGCTTTACCAGTTCACTCACTTGGAGTACTGGGACATTAGAGCCTTTCCAGTCTCATCATGTTTCCCCACTGTTCCAAGGATGGTTAAAGATTAACAAGAGCCATCCAGAGTTCTCCTCAGACAGACTGCAGGTCTCTGGGATGCAAGTTCTCCAACTGGTGTAAAAATTTGGATAGCTAGCTAATGATACTGAGCTACTTAATGGACTGGAAAGGAAGCATCCTGTTTTGGTAAGAATATTTTTGTCTTGTTTCTGTCAAATGGAGAAGAAAGATCTCTTGAATATGCCTGCATAATAGCAAGGAAAACCCCAAGTCTGCTTGCCTCCATCCTGTGGTGGGCCTGTTGCTGAGACTTGGGGATTTTATTTATTTTTCCATTACCATTAAGCAGAATTACTGCTGTGTTAGTTTTGTCAGGCACAGATGTTTTTCATTAATTAATTATAAATTTGATGTTAACAAGTTGGTATTTCCCTTCCTCCAAATTATTCCAAATAATTGTTTCCCTTTTCATCCCATTAATTTTATCTTGCATTGTAAGTTTTGTTACATTCGTCTGACCGCTGATACAAATGTGGCTTTTAGTCAAAGACCCCTCCTTTTTTTTTGCATGTGAATCTGTGACACCAGTGCATTAATAAGACTTTTCAAAAAGTTTCTTTCACACTTTTGGGGCACATTTTTCTTGCCAATATAATTTTCCTTTCCCACCTTTAAAGCCCTAAGGATAGAGTAATAGTTGGGACTATCATCTTGTGTTATGCCATACTCAGTGGAATTTGCTGCTTTTAGGCCTGGGCTTATCTGTCATTTCTTTTTTAAGGGTGAATTTTGGGAAGCTGCTGGGAGGAGGGAATAGAGAAGAAGAGGCAGGGTGAACTCAGCTGTCCTCCTATCATCACCCCATCCACCTCTCAACTATTTTTTTCCCAGCAGAATCATAGGTCTTTGTTATGTACACTGAACATTTCCTGCTGCCCTTGTCCAACATGCTGTTTCATGCTCAGATCCCCACCCTTTCCTCAGACTGTCATTCCCAATGCCAGTGCCAGGGGATCTCTCCCAGATACCATGCATCCCTCTTGCTCTTGTCCCCATCGTCAGTGACTGTCTCTCTTGTACACTTGCTCACATTCACACATCAGCCCTGTCCCCTTTCTTTCCCAGGAGTGCTGATGGCAGATCCCTTTGCCCTTGCTGCAGAACGAGTCATAGCAGTGTTTCTAGTTTTCTTTATAAAAATGCAGGTGGAGAATCATGCCTTGGATTAGACTGAAGGACAACCATGATTGGGTTGGACAGAAGGTCTTATTTTGAGTAAGAGTGTTCACCAGGTGTGGCCCACAGCTCACCGTTTTGCTGTTGGTAGTCACCAGCTAAGGACATAATTCTCACAGTGGATGAAAACTGAAATCCAGAAGCATCTGTCATGCTGGACTCAATGTATTTGTGTTGGAAGAACCACCTTCTACATTTTTTAAAACTTTCTAAATGTGCTTGTTTATGAAACTGCTGCTGTCTGTCTTCCAAACAGTAGTCCCTGATAACAGTGCATTTTTCCTTTCCACACGTTACAGACAGGTGGTCGTAAGGAACCGGGTAGAAGAAAGCAGTTCCAACAGCGAGCAGCCTCACTGTGACAATCTCAGCAGTCCATTCCCAGATTTGGTTGCTCCCGGAACACCCAGCTGCCTTCCAGATGACAGTAGCATTCATGGAAGTATGTCAGCCTGAGTTAAAACCAGTGAAACAGAATCAGCAGGACAGTCCACCTGGCTATGGAAACAATTAGTACGCTAGACTGCAGCTGAATTAGTTCAGGAAAAGAACAACCAAGACCAAACCTGACAAATTCTGGATGCCTAAAATGAAGAACTGCCTGCGAAATCTCTCTCTCTCAGTAAAGATTCAAACTCTTCCCTCAGTTATGTCATCCAAAATGTTTGCTGCCTGTTGAATAATTCTCATTAACAGGCACTTGGCTGAGAGCAGATCTATTCCTCCAGCAGAAAGAATATACCAGTTACTCTTTGTGTTCTCTGAAGCACACAGAGTCCTCTTATTCTTAAGGATATTTCTGCAGAAGCAATTTTCCCTGAGTTTTCTTGCTGTGAAAGAAAGCAGTATCACATATATTGGGCAGCATAAACAATACTGTTTAGACATATTGTTTAGAAAATATTGTGAGAGCCTCAGTGAAATATCTATTTCTAGCTTTGTCCTCAGATCACAATCTCATCAGCAGCATCTTAGTGACATCTCCGTTTGGTTGTCTTCTCAAAAGTAAGCAACAATGGCAAGCATAACATCAGCAATAAAACTTTGCTTTTGGGAGGGTTACAACTTGCTTCACTGATTTAAAGCTCAGCAATTCCCTCAGGGATAGAATACTATTTTTTTGCAAAAGAAAAGTAAGTATTTGGTTTACTTAAAAACCACTGCTTAGCTAGAACAGCTTTTAGAAATCTACCGACAGCACTAAATATTTCAATTGAGTGTGCCTTACTGAATAAACTCATTAACTTTACCCACTGCCCAGAAATAGTTTTGCCACAAATGGCCAATCAGCTTTAGCTTCCATTTTGAAATGGTAAGTGGAGAAGAAACACGAAGACTGGACAGATTTGAAAAGGTATCTGTGAGTTACTCAGGCTTTAGAAGAAGTGTGCTTATCGTGTTTTATACCAAAGAAAAATGCTGGCAAAACTACAAAAGCAACAATTATTTCTGCACAAATTGTTTTTAGCTGGGGCTGAAAAATATTCCATCAGAATCTAGAGTCCTCTCTGAGGGCCACAAAAGCTTTTCCATGAGGTGCAGAGGACAAGTTTAGTTCTGCTTGAGCAGAGCAGGAAGGGCCGCTCGCATTCCCAACCCTTCAGCTCTCTCCACCTTTCCTTGGCCCTGGAGTGCCATGAAAGCCAGGCAGAACCAGACAGAGGTCCAAGAGAGGGTGAAAAACCCTTAGAACTACAGTAAATTGTGTGACCAGGATTGAAGAGTCAGTAAGGCAGTGACAGTTGGAGTAGAAAAAGGACTGTGTAACTAATTGCTTGTCTGAGGACAACACAGAATTCATGTGAAACTTGAGGAAAAAAATAGCAGTTCCACCTCACCAAGCAGGCAACAGAGACTCCTACAGTGAACCAGTAGCAGAGCAGCTCTATGCTGCATACGGGGGATGTGGATGTGTTGGGTTATGTTAACAAAGACTTAAAGCCAAGAGACAGACCAAACCACAAAGTATGTATTTGTAGTTGTATTGTTTTTTTAAAACTCCTTTTTCATAAATCTCTGAGATAAACTCTTCTGAAGTTTGCTTTTTGAGCAAATTGACTACCGCTGGTATTGGGCTTGGAGTCCTACGGAGCTTCAAGTCTGCTGAGTCATGGATACACAGAGAAAATGAAGAAACGCCGCAGGAACCAAAGAAAGAACATGGACAGAGATGTATCAGAGAGCTGAAGTCTTCCTTCAGCCAACCCAGATGATCACAGCAGCCTTCCCCACCTCTCAGATAAATTCACCATTTGCTAGAGCTGAAGTAGTTCCCTCAGAAGACATAAATGAACGTTTGTGGCAAAGGCCAGACTGGCTTTCATTGACAACAAAGCTCCTGCTGCCTTAAAAGGGGTGAGAATTTCACCTATGTAGCCTCCATCCACAGCATCCATGCCCTGTTGAAACGTTGTACCCATCAGCCAACAAAGCGCAACCCAAAGTAGCTCATGCAGTTGGTTCAAAGACATAATCGACTCCCCTAAAAACATTATTCCTCAAACGTGACATCACTCCACCTCACTCACACTGCTTGAAGTCTTTTCCTTCCAACATGGCAGATGTGTTGTATACCAGCAGCCCATCGTGGGGCTGAGGTCCACTTCACAACTCAAGAAGCCTACCTGCACTCAAACCTGCTGGTGCCTACCGTACACCCCGTACTTCAGGAAGCAATATATTCTTTGGGGGCTGTTGACCTTGATGACTTCCTGTGCATTTTGGGAGAAGGGCCCAAAAGATGTGTCCTTGCAACACACCCTGAAGTTTCATGCACTCGTGGTTCTCATCACAAGGACAACAGCAAAACAAATGACTCATGTCATTTGTAGAAACTCCTTGTTTTAAAATATAGGCTCATCTAGGGGACAAGTTTTCCACTTCTGAATCCTTTCCATAATTTATTCCATTCAAGATTAACTTCTGAAGATAATGACTCACCATCTAATTTATTGACATTCATTCTGAATACGTTGGCAGCAATTCACACACACAAATCACTCAACAGCTAGCCAACTGCGTGGGGCTTTTTTAAAAAGATATTTGACCGTTATTTCCAGAAAAACTTCATAATAATCTCTTAATTGCTCCATTATTAGACTATATTGAAGCTCACAGAAAGCAGTGAGAGACAGAGCCATTTTTAGAAGTTCCCACATGCAGAGCTGCATCTGTTTACTGAGAATCACAGAATGGTAGGGGTTGGAAGGGGCCTCTGGAGACCATCGAGTCCAATGCCTCGCTAAAGCAAGTTCCCTACAGTAGATTGCATAGGAAAGTGTCCTGGCAGGTCTTGAATATCCCCAGAGAAGTCATGACCTCTCTATTTTTTACATGACAGGTCAGTAGCTTTAACTTGTTAGGTTGTTCGCATTACTTTTGTTTCCAAAACAACATTTATACATGAAAACGTGTATGAGCAATCCTCTCCTCCAATCCTTGAATATTTTGGTATTAACAGTGTTGGAGAAAACAACAAAACAATAAAACCAGGAAGACATTAATCACAACTGAGCCATTCTGAATGCTTAAGGCTATCAGAAAACTGTTACTTCAGGATGCACCCTTAGGTGCATTCACATCAGGTAGTCAGCCTGCATTATACGTGTTACTGCAAAGAAAGCATATCAGCATAGTTGCAGCTGCAGTCTCCTTGTGTTACTTTCCTTTTCTGTAGTACCTTGCAGCTCATCAGCAAAAGCCAGCTATAACCATGACAGCCATTTTTCTTATTTTAGCAGTGACAAAACTGCATAGAGAAATCACTACTTCCATTCACAGAGGGAAATATCTAGGTGTGCCAGTAACTGTTTAAGCAGAAATAATTGAGCACACCTGCTTGCATCTGATGCACTTACTTCCAGAAACAGGTCTTAATTAATCAATTACTCATTCCGCATGGATGAGCTCCAATAAATGAGTTCTCCTGCAAGCATCACAGTTGCACCATTCTCTTAAGCAAACACAGCATGGAAGGTATTAGGAAGTGCTGAAGCACACAGCCAAAAACTTGTTGGGAGACAGTGTAACAAAGGGGTTGTGGCATTTAGGCTTTGGGTTTTGTTCCCTTAGAAAGTGCCTGGAAGGGTCTATGGTACAGCACCACTGTCCTGCAGTATGTCAGCTATTGCAGAGGATTGGCCTTAGGCTACAGGCAACTGCCCACCCAGCTGCTTTCTCACTGCCCCACGGGTCAAAATTAAGACAGGGGGATTGCTTAGCAGTCGCCATCTGGACAAAACAGACTTGGCTTAGGGAAAATTAATTTACTGCCAATTAAGATAGATGTGGGCAGTGGTTGAATTGCTCTACTTCCATGAGAAAAATTTTTACATTACAGCCTTTTACAGGTTGAATGGTTTTAATCTCATTTCTTTAATTCTCTCAAACAAATCACATTATAAACCACTTCTTGATGTGATCAGCCCCTGAGGACAGCTGAAAACCTTCTATGTGCCACAAGTATCTTCTTTTCCAGTCAGATAAGATGGCTTCTTTCCATCTCCAACCCTCATTTTCAGATCCTGCCTTGTGCACTTCCTCTGGTTTCATTTTGTCTGTTTTGTGTTTCTAAATTAAGTGAAATACTTTTTTCTTTGCAAAGAACATTTTTTTTTTTATGTTGCACACCAGTGATTCTATATTAATATCCATGCCACGCTTCAGCCTCTATTGGGCTTGTACAGCTTTTTCAAGAGAATATTTTTTATTTTTAAACCAGGTCTTGATAGAGATAGTACAGCTTCTTTAGGACAAGGATAACAGCATATAGAAGCAATTCTCATTTGCATCTCATAGTCCTTTATTCTTAAAAAAGGCACATTATATAAAGATCACAAGGAGTGTGCACTTTGAATTTTTCCCCAGTACAGACCCTGTACGGAGTACCTGGGCACAGCACATATTCATGAGTGAATTTAATAAATCCTGTTTTACATTTCAAAGGTTCAAGTTCAGGCTCTGCCTGTTTGCATGTCTGGAATGATATGTTAAACTGCCCTTGGGGCCATGTTCAAGAAACATTTATCACACTTCACAGAGAATTTCCAATAAAACACATGTTTTATCAATCACCAGAAGGTCATTTGGGTCTTAGCTCTCTCTCATCTTCTCAGAATGGAGAGTATTTGCTGAATGTTTTCCGGCAGTGGTGATGGGCAGTGCATTTTTTAATTAAAAAAAATATTAAAAAAACAAACAAACAACCATAAAACACCAACAGAAAAGAGAATAAAAAACCAGACCACCTCAAATAGAAATGCTTTCAAAAGCAATCTAAAAATGACAAGAATCCTAGACCATGATCCCAGGGGCTCAGTGCCATCTGTTTTAGTATCAAGTATCCTGAAAGAAATGGTTTTTCAAGAAATAGTAAATCATAGTGGCTGAAGCTCTGAGCGCTCGTTCTCTGCATTTATACCAAACTGTGGTGGAGTACCTCAGTCATTTTTCAACATCCTACATCAGAGAGAGGATGGGTTTTAATTGCACGGGGACTGAAATGCAGACCAGAGATGATGGACTGATCAGTTGTCTTTGGTTCTTCATAACATTAGAAATAGTTGTAATTAAAAAAATGATATAAATAGCATTATGTCCCATAACTGGAGAAAGAAAAAAAAAAAAAGGCATCGATGAATCCCTCCTCCTCCCATTCTCACAAAGTAAGAAAATATCAATCCTTATGACAAAAGTTAGTTTCGTATGAAGAACAGTTCAGGAGGGTTTCATGGCTAACAGCAGTGATGGCAGAGCATATGACATTAAAGATATAAGTGTCAGTTTGCTGGATCAGTGTCCCAGTGCAGCTGAGAACAGGGTTCTGCAAAGAGGTATAATAGCTTCTTCTCCCTGTTTATCAGTTTCCATGTCATCATCATTTAATTTATCATCTGTACTACTGCAGATCAATTTGACATGGGTTATTAACATATCTGGCTCCTGTGCTCCAAGCCATACGTCTCCGATGTAAACAGAAGTCAGGAACACAGAAACAGCTGTGGAAGAATAAACAGAAAACAATCAGAACAGATACGCTTTTTAGTACCACATAGCAGTAACAAAATAACCCACTTTATCTAGACAACTATATTTTAAAAGCTTCCTAACTATTTTCTAGGTGGAATACGTGCGAGTTATTCACTCATACAATGCCAACTACCTTCTCCATAGTAAGGAAAGGTAACAGTTTCCTGTTAGCACACCCTGCCAACATCTTTAAATTAAAACATCTGGAATCTGACCTGTGCCTTCTGCAATCCAATGGGCACACTGAACAGTATTTGGATCAGAACCCATGTGGATTTATTTGTTGCAGACCATTTTACCCTTGGAGTTACATTCTACATACCTCACTCAGCTCCATTAACATCCCAAAAGGGAAAGTTTCTTTCAGGGAGTATGACTGTTGTACAACCAGAAACCCCTACAACACAGCCATATTCCGTTCTGCCAACCCACACACCCATACCACCTGAGACACAGCTCTCACATTGTTCAAGTGATGAGCACCAATAGGCACAGAACTCCAGTTATGAGGAATAAAAATACCTATGGAACAACCTATTGTCTATCACAACTCTGCCTTATAACATGATTGAGAAAGAAGAGCCAAGTTACCCTTCTTGTTCACATCCTCTTCCGTCATTGCTGACTGGCACAATGTTTTTACAAGTTCATGACAGCTGTTGTTAGTCAGGCCCTGAGCATCCATCAGGTGAAGCATGATTGAACTGAACAAACAGAGCTCTTTTAAGTGTCCCACTGCCCCGCTGCTGGCCTCACAGATCCGACTGTAAAACCTGTAGATGTTGTTCCTCAGGGTCTCGTCCCTGAGCACCTCCTGCACTGCCACTGGGTGCGGCAAGATGCAATTCTGCAGCCACTGCAGAGTCAACAAAACGTTCTGCATATTGAGGCTGTGCTCAACCATAGACTTCACCAGCCATTTTGTTACTATGTATGCGGATGCACAGGTCAGACTGACTGTTTCATCTGTAAGGTCAGCAGATTTGAGGGGTTCTTCTGAATGTTTGGTAGGCAGTGCTGGGAAAACGGGCTCCCAGTGGACAAATATGGTGCTCAGATCCTCTCTGCATTTCTCCAGCTCAGAGATGTTCAGATCTGCAGCCATGTAGTCTTCTCCTGTCTTTCTCCTTTTTTGACTGCGACGCGATGAGGCTTGGGATTTGCTCTTTTCTTTAATATTTTCTGTAAGAAGAAAAACAACATCACAGTAAACACCAGGTCCTCCAAAGGACTTACTTGTACCAAATTATTCAAGAAAGATTGGATCAGTCTGGATCAGACTTTCAGTTGCTAAAAGGGTAAGCAGTAGCCTCATTTAACAGCTTACACAATTCAGAGCAAATAGGCTGCAGTGACTCCCACACTGAAAAACTCTTCTGAACTGGATCACCTAAATTTGAAGTGAACAATAAGGCCAGTGACACCCTGGCCCAATGCTACATGAAATCACAGCAGCATTTCAGAGGTCTCTGAGATGCAGTTTTGCCAGTAAGGCAACATTATTTGCCCAGGGAAGTTATGGTGCCCCAGCCACGGAGGTGCTTGAGGCCAGGGGCCCTGGATGGGACTCTGGGCAGCCTGAGCTGGTGGGGGGCAGCCCTGCCCACAGCAGGTGTTGCGGTGGGTGGCTTTGATCTCCTAGCCCAAACCATTCTGTGATTTTATGACTATTTACATCAGATCATGAGAAATTCACACACCACAACTCTTCAGGCTAGTGGAGTCACAGCACACACCAGCTCAAGAAAGGAGACACCAGCATAGATAAACTTTTTAACAATGCAGGCTAAAAGAGCAAAGCATGCCCTGCTCCAACATAGCTGCATCCTGACTAAGTGTGGCTGATAAGTGTGGGATGTGAATTTTTCACATACCAAGTGCACTAAATTTCCAATCAAGTTTTATTTTAAAGCTCTTTCGCTTTTTGAGAATTGACTGCTCTAAAGCTTCCAGAATTGTGTTAAAATTAGAAATCACTACAATATAGGTCTGAAAATTGGCTTCCCCCATTTCCATTCCTCCTCCCCCAAGCTGCATCTGATTGGCTATAGTTATTAATACTTCTTTCTATGAAGCTTGCCTAACTTGCATGGTTAACATACAGCAACCTTAACAGTATTAATCTCCTTAAATGTTATTAGTACTTACTAAGCAGTTCTTTGATCTGGTATTTCTGAGCAAGATTCTGCACATCCTCTTGGAGCTGCAGGTCTTTTTCAATGATGCTCCACTTATGCAACAACAGCAGGATGTCTTTGTTTGAGAGAACACTGCCATTCACAGTGAATCGACTCAATTCTTTAAAGGCCTCCACAACAAGAGCACGATATCCCAGCACAGAACTGAACGTAGTGAAAAACTGTGCCAGCTTGGCTTGATCTAAATTAGTCCTATAAAAATAGAAACAGAAGCACCATGTATTTTTCTGGATGCTAATGAGTAAAACGCAATAATAAACACAGGTTTTCCTCTTTCTACTCTCCTCTTACAATTCTCCACTTCTATTTCTCGAGGTACCAGTATTAATTTCATTCCCACTTCATGCTACTGGGGTCTGGCATACAGCTCATGGAACACAGCCTTTGCCCTCCCAGCTGCAACAGCCAAAGGCATATGGCACACAAGGAAGAGGCCAGAGGTCTGGCACTTCATTTCATTTTGCTTGCATCATCAGAATTTTGAGAAAATAAGTAGAGCTTCTCGAAATTGTGGCAATACTTCTCTGCATGCAGAGCTGCAGGTGCTATTAGGAATGCAAACAGAACTGTTTATCTACCTGTTTGCTTACTGCTTTCCCTGCTGCAGCTGCTGCACGTGGGCTCACTGAGTGCGCAGAGAAGGGACTAAAACCTAATTAATACTGCTGTGTAGAACCCTGCATGACTTTGTATAATTTGCAGGCATGGTTCAGACACAAAAAGAGCCCAACACATTGGAGAGCATGAAAGATCCCTGCAACAAACAGCACCACCAACTGCAGGCACTAATCCAGAAGTAAAAAACAGCTTAAAACACAGCAGCTTAAAAATAGCTAATTACTAAGGATGTAGAACTTGATGGTAACCATGCAACAGTTGTCATTTTGTTCCCAGTATATTCCAGCAGCTACATCTTCCTGAAAATCTCACTGAGGTTCATGAGCTGACATTCAGACTGAAGGGGAGAAGAGCATTACACTCATCAGAGACTGAGACATTCTCTCAGCCTTCGTAAATTTCAAACTGGACAGAGCACAGTATGCAAACTTCTTTAAAAAGAAAAACGACAACAACAAAAACAACTTACCGAATGAGTTTAACTAAAGTGATCAAAACATACAGAAATTCGTTTACAAGCTGAATAGGAAGAAGCTTCCTGTTCTCCTGTGGCTTTTTCTTGCTTTCTCTCTTGCTTCCTATATTTGTCAGCCACAGAGTATGGACTAAGGAAATGATTTTATTTAGCAGCTTGTTTTCCAGAAACCTGAAAAACCAACAAAGAAAGGAATAAATACCCATAGGGAAGACAGACTTTAAGCAGAAACCAGTCAGTATTTCAGAGAGGGCTGCATTCTGGTGCACGCTCAGAGCAGCTACTTCACAGCCAGGACCTGTCAGGACTCGAGGCCCACAAAGCCCCAGCAGTGGAGACCCAGGCTGCTGCCTGCCCTCAGACAAGGGAAAAACCCAGCACCTCCTCCTGCCACACTGCAGTTGGGGAACAGCAGTGCATTACAGCCCTCGCACAAGGCTGGCGATTGCTGACTTGCACCTTTCATTACAAAGGCAAGGCAATCCATTCAGTTGCAGCCACTGCCACCATTTCCTTAAAGCAATTGCTGTTCAAGACATCTTGGGTCCTTATATTCCTAAGGCTTTAAGCAACAACAGCAGTGCTTACAGCACAGTATCAGAAGTCACATTTATTGAGGAAAAGTAAAAAGAAAGAAAAAAAGCAATCATTTTTGCACAGAGGATGCGAGAAGAATACTCATCAAAAGGACAAACACCAAGTAACCACTGAGTGCCAGAAGCCAAATACACAGTCTTCCAAATATACTATATGATATCAAAGAGAGGTGGCTGTCCCTAGTACCAGCCCCTGAGAACTGTATGCACTCTGCTGTTACCATCATGGGGTATTCACTGGGACCTGTTCAGGCTGATCACAGCACAGACGATCCTGACAACTTGCTTGAACCTGCCAGGAGAATCTATGCAAGAGAGATTGTGCACATATACGTGCACATGTGTGCACACATCTCAGAGAAGCAACTGGAGTGTTACAGTGAGCTCAAAATCAGTGTCACACAAGTACTCAGAGGTCCTACACCAGGTTGTGAGGTGTGGGTATTAGAGAGATTTGGGTATACAAAAATAACTTTTTTCTTTTCTAAGGTTTTCAGAAACATGAAACTCTCCTCCTACTGCAATTTGAAAGTGCCTTGATTTTGTTTTTAGATACACAAGGGAACACTTCATAGTTCAGCAAGTTCTGCCAGTATGGCCTTAAGTGCCAAATATCAAGACCACTAACAGAGTCATTTCTGTATCTACCACCCTTTGTTTTCATATTCAGTTACATAATTATTTCCTGCACGTGGGACAGTAGAATTGTTCTCATTTCACCAATATTTCCCTAGTTACCTTTTCTCTAAGATATGCAGTATCCAGGTTAGGAGGCTGTGGTCTTGTATCAGCTCATAAGCAGCTCTAGTGACACAGGCAGCATTCTGTAGCACTTCTAGAATGTGGTTCTGAAACAGAAACATAATTTGTTCTTTACAAAATTAGAATATAGTCAACATCTAGTTACTATTCATCTTTCGGAAGGATGTAATTAGCAACCTGACTGGTATCCGGAATCCAATCAACTTAAAATATATCCCCAAACACCACACATTCAGAGAACAAAAGACATTCTCTTTCCCATGTTTCATACACACAGACACTCATCTTCAAGGAAGCAAGACAGCTTTCTCTCTGTCCAAAATTGTCATAGTTAAGTGAGATACTTTATACAGTGGATTTCTCAGGATGGACGATTATAATCTTAAGAGCTGATGGCCTCTGAACTTTCTTCTTCTTAATGCACTGCACAGATATCATGCTAATTAGGGTATCAACAAAACTGAAGTCTGCAATGTTTTCCACAAAGCAGAAGAAATAAGACTGTGCAGCCAGACCATCAGCTGATGAGAGTGAGTGAAGGGCCCCATCCAACCTGGCCTTGAACACCTGCAGGAATGGGCACCCCCAGCTTCCTTGGGCAGGGTCCTCTCCTAATTTCAGGGCTCATATATGTGACTGGTTTAGACATAACAATTTCCCTCTTCAACATGTACAAAATCAACAATAAAAAAATTTTCAAGAGGGAAAGGGAAGAGTCAACTGATCCATTCTGCTTCATACTTAAGATAAATAAATGAAGTGGTGTGGTTTAAATATCTTTATTTATCTTTAAATTCTTACCTGTGAGCCTTCATCACACAAAGGACTGTTGAAAAAGGAAAGAATGACATGGAAGATCCTCTGGTAGTCATAGAGCTGGTAGCAGTGTTTATCACGCAGCCCTTCCACAAGAAGTCTGAGAATCCAGTCACGTTCTGTTTTGTGCTACAAGTCATAAAAAACAGCACCATCAGACATTTCAGAATGATAACTGCTCATTAAGCACAACAAACCAGTAGCCTGGGAATGCCAGCACAGTGCTCAGCAGCTTCTTCTGGACTTTTCCACTTTCATCCCCATTACATTTAATCAATAACTACATCCATCAAGAACAGCTGCTCTACGGCCCAAATATGCACTGACAATGGGACTTGTAAAGTTGCTATTTCTAAAATATCTCAATCAATCTCCAGTTTAAATTATTAAACTGAAACGTGAGTTGAATTAGCTGGGGCAGAACATTCTGCTTGTTGTGCTGTACAGTACGCAGCATAACTCATGATTTCATTATCTGCTCTTATTTAAAAAAAGGAAAAAAGAAATAATACTTCCCATTCAAATATAATACAGAGCAATGATCTCTCTATCTCTGAAAGAATAAGATTTGATTGCATTTTTATGTCGTTTTTGTATTCTTTTTGGAAGAATAAGTGGATATCTATGAAGGGATTCTTAAGTTACCTCAAAGTCAAAACTGTAGAAAAGCTGGAAAAACCCTGGTACTTTCCTCAGGTCCAAATACTGGTGTGACAGAAGGAACCTGTTGATCTTTGTATACATGTGCTCCTCTGTGAAGAGAAACAATGGCTGGTTATTGAGGAGGAGGACGATGAACCCAATATACAACCACACAGAAAAATAAACAGAACCAATATTTTCCAGTTTTTCAGCTAGCTGTCAAAACAGTGCATTAGCTACAGCAAGGAGAGCTTGTGCTCTAAGGCTGACTGTATTGTTTGAGCTGGATCAGACTACTTGGAGGGGAAATTCAAACTCAACTATTTTTTCCAGGGCTGCTGACTTTTGGTCGGGCATCATCCCACAGGGCAAAGCAGGTATCCCAACAGAGGCTGCCTTCCAGACATGTTCAGTATAGTCCTATACACATTCACAGTCACCTCACAACTCTGGCATCAGCTGTGCTCATGAAACATGGAAATAATGTAAGAGAAATGCTACTGAGCAAATGAAAAGTAGGAGTCGTGTCGCATCAACGTTTCATAGACAAATGGTATTTAAAGGCCTCAATTTCAGGTGCAGTTACCCATGCAAACCTCCCAGAGAGCTTGTATGTGGCATATCAAACAAGGTGAGAGGATATGAAACAATGGACGTAAGTTAAAACATGACACTTTCAGACTAAATGTTAGGAATAACTTTCTCCCATTTAAGAACAGCAAGACAGTGGAATAGATTGCCCACAGGGGTTGTGCAACCTCCCATCCTTGGGAGCAGTCTATGATTCAGTCTGGAAGACTGGTTGTTTCCTAAGGTAAAGCCCTGAGCAAAATTAACTGTCTTCAAGGTCAGCCCTGCCCTGGACAGAGCATCTAGCTAAAGATTTTGTGAGGTCCCCTGTAACCTTCATGCTGTTTCTCCTTTGCAAAGATGACTTAAGTGATTCAGTGCCTAAGGACAAAGGGTTACTCAGGTCAACTGACTCTGATCTGCTGAACAGGACACACAGACTTTCACTTGTATAGTCCTTTAATGATCTCCACCCCAAAATTCCAAGGAGGTAGAGTTACCTTCTTTAATGGACACAGCAAAAAGTCACTTCCCAGTCTTCCAGCAATAAGGCAGTCCAGGCAAACACTGAAAGCTTTTCTCAGAAATACAGGAAAGCATGCTTTGTGGCTCCTGCCACTCTCACAGTAACTCAGCCTCCAACGTCAACCAAGGACATCACTCCATGCACACCCACCCTCCTCTTTAACATGCCAGAAATTCAACATGTGCAATAGGTTACAGTACCTGGCTTCAGCATCTGCTGTGCCACACGAGCAATGTAGAGGGTTAGGGAGAAGGTAAATCTGAGGTTCTGCTGCCTGATTCCATTTTGCACAGCATCCATGAGATACAGCAACTGCAGCATGAGAACCCAGGGGAGATAAAGCTTGAACTACCACCCAAACAAGTACAACAGCAGAGCACACATACAGAAGTAGGGTTTTACAATATTACCAAGGCCATAATCAAATACCAACCCCACTGGGATTTCGGCTCCTACAAATGAAGGCGTTATGAATTTCTAAATGTGTTTTCCCCTCTTTTTCTTCCCAATGAATTCAGAATCACAAACACAAAAGTGATAGAAGACAAGTAATGGAACAGAAGAAGCTGCTTTGGGCTCTTACCACGTGCAAGCAGGCAGGTTAGTAAGGCAGCAACTCTCCCCTAAGTGTCTATGACCTAAGATGTCTAACCTGGCAAACTCTCAGTGGAACTCAGCCTTACCTGTTTCTGCTCTCGGAAGCGAGCTCCTTCCAGATGAGAACGAAAAGAAGCCAGGACAAAATATGCTGCTGCTCTCATGTTGGAATCATAGCTACTAAGGGCAGCCACCGTTAGGCCCAAGGCATTGACTTCAACAAACTTGTGACATGCCACTAAACATTCTGTATGAGCAGAGGAGAAAAAGAGAGAAAAACATCCAGTGCATCATACTCACATGTTGTAAAGTATATAACAGCACTACAATCCTTCCTAGAACTTCCACTCATAAACACCAATTTCTAGATCTACTTCCCCGAGCTCCTGTTTCATCAAGAGCTATACACTCCTTCAGCTAACAAAAGCATCCTGCAAATCACTCAGCAAGAACTCTTTAATAGCACTGAAGTTAAGGTGGTTACTCATTTCTTTCAGACAGATATGAGTCTGTCTGGCAGACCACGCAAAGTTAGCAGTAAATTCTCTTAAGATATCTCATATCCTACTGTCTCAGGAAAGCTAAGTGCAAGAAAGAAGAGCAGGGAAAATTCTCTGCCTCATTACTGTCTGGGTGCTTGGTAAGTCCGTGCATGAAAGCAAGATCAGCACAGACAACAGAAAACCTACCTGCAACTAAAGAGTTTTCATTATACAATGGATAAGAGAGTAATATCTAAACAAGTCATTAGCCACTTTAGAAAAACTACTGCAATCATGCAAGCATGGGTGATTTTGCTGGTAAGGCATGTTCCTACAAAGTGCTAGGCTGTAACCCAGCAATGATCAGTAACCAGCCAAATAGAAAACACTCTTGAACTTAGTATTTATCTTCCATAGCATTTTGTTATCAAGATGCTGAGTTTCTTTTTTAGGGGCTGTGTGTTCTTGGCTTGTGCCATTGCTACTCACTGGTGTCTGGCAATGACTTGATGTAAAACTTTCAGACTACCTCCTGTGCTATCTGTATTTAACAGTCACAAAGAGATTGATTAGGAAAACCATCTCTCACTGAAAACATGCAATAATATTTTCCATCCAGCTGACCTTGGAGAGCACACTGAACAACATCAAATAACAAGCTATTATGAAAAGAAAAAAAGTTCTGTCTCTGTCTGACATAGTTTGTTTAAAGTACCTTGAGAATCATGATGGAGAAGCTTTCCACAAGATGCTTATCAGAGCTAAACTCAGACAGAACTTGCTATCTGCCCAACTCCAGACTCACTTTTTACCCAGTTAGCATGAAACACTGTGCAGTAAGTCTATGTTTATAAATCCAGCAGTTGTATAACATCTGTGCACAGGGCACTGTGCAGCCAGTACAAAGAGCAAATAAATAAAAATGAGGAATTCCAAAAGCAGCTGACATGGTTTAGGAGCACCATGGGACTCAAACGCACAAATCACTTGTGCCTTTTAAAAGGCTTCTTTGGGAACACTCACAAAGTCACATAGAGCAGTTTGCAACTAAATACAGGATGAGGACATACAAAACAGAAACTGCACTGTAAGAGTTTAAGTGAACAAGGAAAGACCAAGAGTGATTTCAATGATAGACAGTTATCAACCAGCTAATTGCTTGTGATGTTGTTGTGGAAAACAAAACCCATTAGGTACACAGTGGTTAACCACAATCAGCATCAGGAGGGAGCTGGTTAGAAATGCCTTACGATCTATTTCCCACTTTCATTTTTAATAGCCCTTGACATAGGCAGTGTGCAGGTGAGTAACAGCAGGGATGCCCATACACAAAGCAGTCACATCAAAAAAAATCCAAGTGAGGCTAAGCAAGTAGTTTTTAAGCACCACATAGACCTCACTAAACTTTCCAAAAATACTGAACACAGGCATGGTCACATCCATGATGGCCCCACACATCTGTGTGATGGACTGCAGCTGGGGCACTGTCCTGCCTGTTCTGCAGGATACAGCTCTCTATATTCACCAGAAAATACACAGCTTTCCAGTTGGGAATATTCTCTACTGATCTCTTTTGTGCTCGTTTTATAACTGCACTGCCCCGTTCTCTGGACTATACAGAATCAAGTTCAAAAGGTAAGATAATATAAATCTGTATCTAATTTTTAACTCTAAGCTGTTTTTAGTTCCAGTTTAAAAACCTCTCATCATTTTAAGCAGATCAGCCCCTCTACACAAGGTTCAATAGCTACATTTGAAAACGTTATGAGGGAATACTTAGTGTTCTGGAAAATAACAGCTTGGTGCCTATGCTGCTACATAGTTCTAAGTACCTAAATCCCACTAGAAATACTGCACTATTTGGAAAAGTGCTTTAAAAAGACTTAAAGAGCAATTATGCCTGGTTACCTTTTAAGCCACTTTGAAATTACACTGCAGTTCAGTAGGTGGTTAAACCATGTATATATTTCTCCTTTCCAAAGCAAGCCACGTGATTTCTTTGAAGTATTAACCCTCAGACTTTAAATAACAGCACTACAGATGGAGCCATGCAGCTCCCACAGTAGAGTAAAATCAGACAAAATGTCAAAGAGGAAACACTCAATTTACCTGGTCTGGTCAATTCACTGAAGAGCTGAAGCAGAAAACATGGATCATAGAAATCATCAAGATCCTTGACACTTTCATCTCTATACAGTGACTCTTGTACCTCCTGAAACCAAATCCAAACCAAGATGATGTAAGGAACAACACTGATTTCCAGTTTGGTTTCTAAGTGTCCCAACCATCTCATTCCACTATACAGCAGCAATTCTAAATCTTGCCTAAATCTAAATCTAACACAACTTAGGCCAAGGCATGCTTCAGTTTATACTTAGCTTTCACTAACATGGTTTCAAAATTATCAGAAAAACATAAGCATTTTAGCAAACTATCAAAGACAAAAAGAAGCCCACTGTCAGTGAATACTTGGACAGCCAAATTTAACATCTTTAAAAGTCAAATTCTGATGACAGTTACACATGGCAATATATAATCACACCTACAGACAAGATGTGGTCTTACTGCAAATCATTTGAAAAATAATTCTTTCATTTCAGGCAAAAAAAAAAAAGAAAAAAAATAAGCATTCAGCAAAGTGCTCCTAGCTAATTAATTCCCCTTTACGAATGTAGATGCCTATCCTGATGTAAACGAATTGCAATATATTAAATGAATGCAAAACAAAAAGAAGGACTGAAGTGAAAGGCTTTTTTTTTTTTTGCATCACAGGAAGGATTATTCAGCACTCTAAATCACAGCACCTCTGATGGCAAAAGACGGCGATGCTGAGGGAAAGACAGAACTGTCTTCATCATCTTATCTCGATCGAGCAGACACAGAATCTCCTCCATGCTTGGCTGCTGCCATAGTGACTTCCCTAGACTCTTGCAAGTCTTGTGATGCTCCACAGCAGCTGGACCCCACAGCAGGATTCTTAAACATTGTTAAAAGTAAAGGCATTAGTCAACAGGCTGATAGCACCAAGCAAAAAGTAATTACGGAGGCTATAAATTAGTATTTAAATTTTCCCTTCACTTCTTCTCATTATTCTGTGGCAACTTGAAACTAGAACTCGTTTCCCTGGCAACACCTTTTTCATCCATCCAAAAGCTTCTCAAATTTAGTCTGAGGGTGTCTCATTAACTATTTCCTAACCTGGTAATTCAAGTCAGAGCTTACATTCTCACAAGAGGCTTCTTCTTATAAGCTGTAAATACAGGTAAGAATGATGGCAACTGCATGGAGAGAGCGATCAGTATCTAGTCAAAGAACGTTGTCTCAGCTGCAACTGATATTTCAAACCAGCATCACAGTGTTTCAGTGACACAACATTCTTACACTCATCCCAACTTGCCCCTCAAACCCCGCTTACTGTACTGACACTGATACTGTCATTTACTATGTGGGTACTGCCACCAGCATGCCCCTCTGTCAGTGAAGCAAGTGGTGGGATGGCGTTGGGCTCCTTATCACCCAGAACCTGAATGCCCTGTAACACAAGCTGGGATCTGCTGGGTAGTCACTTTTCCTGAATGTGCTCTATATTCACTCAAACTCTTCAGTGGTGAGTAGCCAGTGTCTGGTCACCAATTCACTTCAGGGTACAGTATGAAATTGTTTCTCCTTTAAAAAGACTATAAATGTTTGGGTCCTAATTGCCTCTGAGAACAGTCTCCTCCATTTAACACTCTCCCAGTGGCAAACACTTTTGGTGCAGATTTATGCAGCATGCAACTACTGCCAAAGCCCTTGCTTCTGGAAGCTACTTCAATTGCCTTTTAACAAGGACTTTCATTTACTGTTCCACTTTATAGTCTGCAAAGATTATCTACAGTCTCAGGCAAAGTTCAGGAAGGAAATTAGGCTTCTAATTAAGAGTCCAGTCCCTCTTCAACTGCCTGAGCTGGTACTTTAAGTATCATTTGATATGGAAGAGATCTTTAGAGGCCATCTGGTTCAACCCCCCCTGCCATGAACAAAGACACCCACAGCTAGATCATGTGCTCAGAGACCTGTCCAATCTGACCTCTAGCTACATGCATCTTAATACAAAAGGTTACACATCACTTCTTCACTGGCGTCTTCCTCCTCTCTACAGCAAAGGGCTCTAACAGAATATCATGCTCACAGGAGCAAGGGTTATGCTGAGTAGCAAATGATGTATACCAAGAGAACAGGAAGGAATCCTACACTAGCAACTAGCATATTGGCCTTCTACTGACTGGGGCACTCATTAAACATTGATGCTGCAAATACCCATATATGACCTCTTTGTCCAAAAGCCTGGGCAGTATGAATTTTACCTTTTATCCATTTTTCCATTTTCATATGAAGAATGTTTCGAAAAGCAACATTCACCTCCAAGTTTGACCTTGCTCACTTATTTTCTTGGTTAAAAATAAGACCCTGGAAAAATTCCAGCTGTGAGACCACTTACTTACGTATAATAGGTCAAATAAAGGAAGGAGGTCAACTTACCTGGAATTTATAAGACTTTGATTATTCTTCTCATATAACTGAAGCAGCAGCAGTATCTTCTGATCTAAAAAAGAAAAAACCAACAAAAAATGAAAGCTAAAGTCAGTCATCTATGAAGATGAGAAACAGATCTTGTAGGAGTACCTTTCCCAGGCTGACATACCTACAGTACTCAGCGTAGCCCCATAGGCTCCCAGCAGCACAGCAAGGTGACTGCTCTCACATACCGAAGGGTCAAGTTTCACAATTGTCAGCAGGATATCCACCAGTGCCTCTGAAATAAATGCATGCAGGTTTAAATAGTTTCATAACTACACCAAAGGACGATTAGGAGACAGTTGAAGGCAAAAAAGGAACATGTTTTGAGTAAGTTTAAAAAGCATTTCCAAGGTGAACAAGCAGATGTTACTGTGAAGCAAGCTTCACAATGTGGCATACCTCCCTGCCAAACTTTTCTATGGACATACATTTGTTACCTTGGGAAAAAAATGAAGTTCCACACTCTACTCTGCCCTGCCACTGTTCCATCCTCTCTTGGGAAAGATTAAGGTAACAGGAGTTGCAAGGAGTAAAGACACACATCTCAGCAACTTTCCCAAGGCACTCCAGAACATAGAAGATCAGGCTCTAGCTGCAGTAACTTATCAAAATGTTTCTACAGCATACACGTAAAGAGCTGTCTTCACTGCAGACTCATTTAGCAAGCTACAGTAACTCTGTCCTGAGTTGTACAGAAGTTATTCGCCTTTGTTTTATGACTAGCTGAGGAACAGATGAGTAAGTGATTAGGTTACTCAAAGTCAAATAGGTTATCTGTAGCAGATTCAAGATCTGAATGCAGATCTCTCTGCTCCCAGTATCTGAAAACACACAGGCTATTTCGCCCAGTATCTACAGGAATGTACCAAAATAATACACATCATAAAGACACTGGTCTAAATGAATGCACTTTTGACACCAAGCTTTTTAGTTACTAAAGTTAGCTCCAAACAATCCATTCTGCTGCTTTGCAGAAATACATTCAGATGGCAATATACATACAAAAATCTATTACTTGTTAGTACCCAATTTGTATTATTCATGGAAGGGCAGTGCAAGCTTTCAAGAGGAATATCAAATATACATGGAGTAAATTAACATTCGAGAAGAGTTTGCAAACAACTTAAAATCTTCTGTACTAACCATTTCTAAAATAAGGGCCTCTGTCACATAACTCTCAAAGAGCCTGCATGCACTTCAATGATCTTACTTACAACTTCACAGAAACCAAAAGAATCAATTCAAGACTTCAACAAGATTTAAAAAGGAAAAAAAGAGGCACAAACCTGCCTTAACAGAGTTTCTGAAAATGTGAGAGTTTAAAACTGGCAACCACAAAACGAATGTGAACACCTGAATCCAAACACAGGTAGAATTTAAAACTAAATGTTAATATTCTGGAATTATCTAATAGCTCTGCAAGTGTATGTGGGTGGATAGGTTCCTGGATGGATAGAATATAATGGGAGAAAGATAAGATTACTAAATATAGTTAAATGGAAGGAAGGAGAAGAAAATATACCTCTTGTCGGGATGTTTGTGCCATCTTCTTCTCTCGACCTCAGCATGGCTGACAAAAATAGAGAATGGTGCGTGACCATCATGTGAAGTTTGGAGAGCTTGACTAATCTCTGACTAAGTGAGGATTCTTCCTTGTATAATAACTGAACAGCAGTGTTCAGGAACTTCAGAAATGCTTCATCTCTGTAGCGGTACCTTCGGAAGTAAAGATCACAAAACAGTTACGGAACGTCTCTCCCTCAGCCATTCTGCTTTAATTCCTTTTAGGCAATAACTGGTATCTTGATCAACAAAAGGTAAGAGGATGGGACACAGTCACACTTGTAGCTGCAATGAACTTGACAAAGGATGAGAATTTCTCCTACTAATCCATCAGACAGCGCCCTTAATATTAATGATTTTACCTCAACAGAAACTATGATTATCCTGAATATCAACTTCCTTTGATTTCTTTTCTGTAAGTGGTTCACGTTAATGATGAAAGATCTGATTTATTTTCATCCTAATAGTACGTAAGAAATATCTCAAATGAAAAGGAGCATAAATAAGCACGAGACTTCTTCATGCCAATCAAGAAGGTGGTCCAACTATCCAGTGTTAGTTACTCACTCTGGAGCACAAAATCCCAGTGCTCAGACTTCAATGAAAACAGCTCATCCTGAGAAGCAAAGCACCATCAAATCTAAGTGAGTTCAAGAGAGACAGGATGTATCCAGGGTGCAGGAACAAGGCCACATGAACTGAACAGCATCTTTGGTGCATCTCAGAGTTACTTACTTTAGTCCCGTCTTCACAAGACTGTACCAGTCATCTGGGTCCACTTCTTCAACTAAGCTCTGTACACGCAGTAAACAGAAAGAGATGCTTATGTTTAGTATATAACGTTTCTACAGATCACGACCAGCAATTTCTGTTCCATAGACTCATTAGAAACACGCAAGCCAAACATATGAGACAATTAAAGGACAACAGGAAAGAAAGTTCTTAGACACAATAATCCCACCTCCTGATTCAAATGAAACTGCAAGTATTGTTTCATTGGGTCTGGGAATGAGGAAGCACATGAGCTGTATGCAATTAAAAAGCCAGCTGGTCTCTAGGTATCCAAAAAAAACAACCAAAAACAAATCAACCAACAACTATCTTTAAACTCATAAGGCTCCCAGAACTCGAAAGGATTACAATGCTGGCAAGTCAAAGAGGCTGTTACTCAGGTACTAGAAGAGTACCTTCACATACTTACAGAGTACTTAACTAACAACTGCACATGACAAACGGGTATGACAGCTGGGTGAGCTGGGTGTACAGTATGTTCTTTAATAAAATTCATCCTCCCTGGAGTACTACAGAGCACAACATGAACAATCAGTTTTCAGAAGGCTCAGAACTGCATATGCCAGCAGTCCTGGCAATGCTAAGTGTTAACCTCATCAGGCCTGTACAATCAAGAGTAACGTTATGAGACGGCCCTCAGGTCCTGCAAGACTCCAGTCTGCACAATCAGGTCCTAAGAGAGAATCTCATGAAAAGCCAGCAAGATGCAACCACTGCCTGAAGAAAATTCCAATTTTTTTCTGTCCTTCATGGATTTGCTTACCCTACACAAGTGGAAGAAAAAAAAAAAAAAAGCAAAACAGAGAGAGAATGAGCCAGCAGGTGTGTTTTGTGACCAAATTCAACTAGATTTCTGCCACCTACTTCTGAGGATGTGGCAGGTAGGTCTTGCCAGAAGTGTCTCTATGTTGTCACTTTTGTTTTTTTTAAGTAAAAACATCCATCAACAAAAACATCCAAACTTTTGATTTTTATATCTTAAACACTTTGAACACTGGTTTTCAAAAAGCACTGTTGGTAGAAAGCTATCATCAACAACTCAAAACTGGTCTTTATCAGGGAGTGGAAGGACAAAATTAACTTTGTAAAAAGCTGTTAAAAGCCTTCAGAAGCCTTAAGTTATTTTTTTTGTTTTATAAGTCCAACCTGCATTTACTCAAGACACAAACACAAAAGCACAATAACACATATCTATACAGTCACAATCCTGGATGCCAGCAATGGACATTAAAAAGAAGTCTCACCAGTAATTCTTCTAGCCTCAATAGCAGTGGCCTCTCCACATCTTGCTTGCTTTCATCTTTACAGCTGTTGTACATGACAACTAATCCTTTCATGCAGGCTGATAAGAGGCTTCTCCTCCAGGAATGCAGCTCTTCAGAGTTTTCAAGCACTCTAGAGATGGCATCTGCTACTGTCCAACTGCAGAAATATATATTTAAAATGTTACATCAAGCTTTGTGTGTAGCCTAAAGCTGTACGGCTGCCAAGCTTAAAGCAACAGATTCTCTGAAGACGGCATTACTGTTCATAATATTTCCATTCCTGTGTACCTATCACAATGCTTTATGAATCAAACTTTGCCACAGAACAGGGATACAGGACTGCCTACCTCTCATTATTTCCTGCTTGCTCAAGAGCAGCAGGGAGCTGGTCCATAAGCTTTCGCAGCCCTTTGCTTTGTGAAGACGGCAATAACTTTGAAAGAACTTGCAGCTTTACAGCGACCTCATCATGCGATGCTTCTGTGTCTTGAAGTACAGAGATCTCTTTCCACAGAGCCTTTCTCAGGACCGGTAGAACAGCTGAGACAACTGCAGAGAGAAAGCAGGGGGCATCAGTTTCACCAGAAGTGTTAAGCAACAACTGACATAATTAGAAGAATTCCAAACCACTTCTCTAATTAAGCCCCAGCTCACTTAGTTTCTAACCATTATGCTACAGTCGCTGCTAAACTGCTACAGAGTGCGCTCTGCTCCTTTATCATCATTACAAGTATTTAGCAAATATACCAGAAAACCATTTGCTATGCAAATAATTAAACATGGAAAAATAATGCAGATATTCAAAAGAGGGACAACTACGTGATTAAAAAAAAACCTTGTTCCTCATAATCAAGGACAAGGAAATCCTTACCAGTTCTCTGACCATGAACTCAAGGGAATTGTACCCCCACGTCAGCAGACAGCTAGCATGTACCTTATAAATCAGGTCAGCTTGCCAGCAGTTTCCTCTTCTAGCATTCAAGCACAATATCATCAGTTGAATTAGGTGCCAGAAGAAGGCTTAGTTCTTTTATCATCCTGTACCAATGAGGTCCTTCACTACCTGAACTTCCCCTACACTGAACTACCTTTCCCCACCAACTGTTACAGTGAGCCAGATTCTGTTGTTATTGACATTTCTATACAATAAGAGAAATTAATCTAACACGATCCTACTGATCTGAATCCTAAGTCAGTTTTGCTGGTTGAAAAAAACCTCGCCAATTTAACATTGCTGTTGGTTTGGAAAGTTCTGGATTGTATGCCAATTTAGGAAGGCAGCAAATTAGAAATTTATTTCAGCACGTTTACAACTCTTACATCTGTCAAAGCAGAAGATTACATTCCAGAAAACCATGTGGCAATGGCATTCCATTCAGTGTTCTAAAGACATCCAAGAAAAAGTTTAACCTTCTATACTAAGCCAAGTAGATAAGCACGAGCATACTTGAAAATCTATACTAAGTAGCAAGGGTTTCAGAAGAGAAGACCAGGCATCAGCCGCCCCAAAAGTACTTCATAAAGGCTTCAGTCTAACATCCAAGCTTCACTACAGTCCTTCATCTTTTATATTGCAAAGATACTTTAAAAAAAAAAAAGACTATGAGCTCTACTTATTGAGCGGAGAATCCGATATTTTTAGACAGAGAATTTGGCCTTCTGAATCATAACAGGGATCAGTTACGGCTCTACCTGTGGAAGGTCGGGTGAAGTCATACCGGTCTCTGCATTGCAAATACACATTGATGAGTGGAAGAAATCTCTCCATGTTTTTTCTGAGGCACTTCTCAACGGAACAGCTTAGGCACCACAGCTCAAACTGCAGCAGGTGAGTCCTACAGTGTTTTATCAGCATGCTTACAATGGCAAGGGAGGTTTCTGACCCCTGGTTAAGGCAGTAAACTTGCACCTCCACACTGACCGCGTGTGCAAGTACTGGCTCACTTTGGAGAGCCTGAAGGAAAACTTTCTCCAAATCTTCACTGGCTGATGCTGACATCAATATCCCCAAAGCTTTAATGTGCTCTGTGGACAGCAGTAGTTCTCCTTGTTGGGGCTGTCTTTGGTAGCCGTCTTTGAGGAGCTGCACCAAAATTTGTCCATACAAGCTCAACTGTTGCCCTTTTTTAGGGGATTTTTCAGATTTTTGAGTAGTCAAGCTCTTCTCCGGAAGTCGCATCATGGTTAAAGTGATCTCTTTCAGCTGAGCTGCAGACATATATGCATGCAGTTCTTGAAGAGCCTCTAGCTGGTGAGACCTCTTAGGAGGGACCTGGCTTCCTCCTTTTCCAACAGCCTGTAGCTCTTTCAATACACTTTTTATGATAGCATCAAAATATTTCAATAGCACATGTATATGATTTATGCTCTGCAACATCGGGGCACTTGTTTTCAGCAGCTGGAGCACACCGGAATTGACATGAGCTGACAGAAGCTTCACAGTGACAGGATTTAAACTGTGCTGCGGAAGAGAACGTTGTTCTAAAGCCAGGAACCAACTCTCCAGTGTCGGATGTTTGAAAATCAGCATTAACATATCTTCCAGGGTCTGTAACAAATAGTTATAACAACATCATTGAATGGATAATTATGGATTGGAAAAAAAATAATTTATCTATCTCCCAGAACATGTTTATTACAATTAGTGAACATGAAATTGGCTATTAACCCATCAGAGGATAAAAAAAATTTAACAGGTTACAAGCATATTATTACCATTCTTTCAACAGCTATGATGTGGAAGACACCAAGCATTTTCCACAATGAAGCACCTTTTCAAGGGGAAACTGTATATTCTTGAATTCTTCAATGTAACTTGATTGTAATCTCTAATAATCCACACAACAAATCAAAGGAGGGAAAAACTCCTCTGACTATCTACTTTTGATAACTAGCCCTAACACATGGCTTTGGAAAACAGAATTGCCTCTGAAAAGCTGTGTGGTCCCTGTCATGACCTCTCCTCACCATATTCCAGCTCAGGGGCAAGACTGTGGATGCTGCAGCTTGTTTGCATATCCAGCTAGCAGTTTCAGAATTACTGAACCACATACTCAAAGTGCCTTCTCCCAGATGCAAACAGCATCTTTCTGCATCAACCTGCTGCTGTGTAGCACACTTTAATGTTGAGTGCAATCCCAGAAATCCTCACGACTTCCAAAATAACAGTGCTCACAAAGCCTGATGCTGGCTATTTTCCCCTATGCTCTGTCATAATTAACTAATTCCATGCTTTGGTGAATTGCTGATAATACGTCAACAAAATCTGTGCTCAACAATCATTCACTTCTCAGACAAATTCCTTTACTAAGGGCTTCAACAAAAAAAGCTTAGATATTCCCCTGTTCTTTAGTATAGCTCAAAACAAAGTTTTCAATATCAGGTAAACTTCTAGCCTGTGTATCAGGGGACTCTGTACCTTGTCATTTAAAGATTCCTCTGTAATCAGAGACTCTTCATCCATAAAGAGATCCGATTCAGTCTGATGCTTTTCTTGTTTCTGCCGATTATCCAATTCTATCTGATCTCCCCGGCACAACAAGCTGTTCAGCAGGTCCACAAAGAGGTCAACAAGGCAAGGACCTGCAGTTTTACTAAGCTGTGAAAACACAGACAACTTTGAAAGCTGAGAAAAGAGGAGGATGGGGGCAGAAAGATAATTAGCCAACAGTAACAGAGTAAGTTAGGAACTTCCTGGATTACAACCTTTCTAGGGGAAGGGAATCACTCCTCGCTGTCGAAATCTGGTTCAAAGAAAAGTCTCAGGGTGCCAAACAAATATTTTTAGATTTTCATCTCTGGTGTGACTTCCAATATAACACATGCCAGTGACTTTCACTCTCTAGAAAGGCTTCTTACAAAAACCCATGAGCCAGCTTAAAATCAGGAGTTTATCTGCTCGCACATAGATCAGTAAGGCAATCCATGCAAAAAAAATATGAAAGCCTCCTCAACAAGTAGAAAGTTAGGATTTGTTTACAAATTATCTGCAAGTTTGTCTGGCCTCTCAGCCTCACCAAGAGCTGAAAAAAGGCACAGAACTGAATCCTAAAGGTTTAACAGCCAAGTCTATCGTGTTTTATTTTCATGCTACAAATAAAGTCACAGTGCCAACACAACATTGCTCTCTTACACTGCCAAAGTTCTCTACTGTGGATTTCAGGTACAGCAATACATGCTTCACTCCTAACAAAAGTTGTTCAGATGGGAGCTGGCAAGCCAGGTCTCTCAGTTTTGTCTGGATATCATCTTCCAGTAAGATACTGCTTCCTCTTGTATAGGCATTCTTTAGCAAAGTTGTAAACAGAGTGTCCAGAGCCACAGCAGGTTCTCTGCATTTCTCTTTGCGTTTTTTGAACTGTTTAAGAAACAAAAAAAAACACAAAAACCACATAAGAGAAAATTAAAAATTAGTACCACCTAAAGTTTCTTTAGCTATTTACATGTGGTATCCTGGACTGATATTCCAGGGACAAACCTCTACAGTCCTGCTGTCACACACCTTGTTAAAGGATTTCTCATGGGGTACCTGCACATGGTCGCTGTTGGGATAACAAAAACACAGCATCCCCCAGCATGGCTGGTCCATGCATTCCAAACCCATACCTGGGTGAATTCCAGACACTGTTATAATGGCTCTACTGGCCTTGCATCACTAACATAATGCTACATTGTGCCTGGTGAGGAATTGAGTCTTTGGTGACTGGGTAGAACCCATGTGCTCTGGCTTCATTACACAACCACAGCAGAAACCTATCTTGCTGTTAGAGAAATGTCCTTAAAAACATTTGTGTCCCTTGATGAGATCAAGAAGGAAGACATAAGCTGAACATAAATCTACTTTCTGAAGGTAAACCTAACTTTCATACACTGTCAGCTTTTTAGCAACAACGATTCAAGCATACAAGTGAATTCAGATATAGCATACCACAGGTTCCTGAGCTTGCTGAGGTATCCAGAGATTATAATACTGGTTAAATTGGTAGAGTTGAGGATACTTAGAAACTTTCAGTGACTGCAGATCTTTATCATAGAGCTGGAACATCAAGCAGAGGGCAAGGGCATCTCTCTGAGAGTGTAGAAGATCAGTGAAAACACCAACAAGATACTCCACGATGTGTGCTCCTAGAAAACCAAAATTAAAAATACACTTTGGTTGATAACATTTGCATAAGCACACACCATGACGGATTAAAGCTTACGTGAGATACTTCTGTCCTTCTCTCCTAACCCTGGAAGGACAGAAGTATCTCACATAAGCTTTAATCCCTCTCTTGAGTGAGGAACATCATGGATGTACCTTCTTCCTGCTCATAACAGTAATAACAAAACGTCCTGTGGAGCTCATTAAGTAAGACTTACTTTCTTTACATAAAAACAAACAAAAAAATTTTGTACCTGTTTCATTTTCAGTCTGAAGCAGCAGTTTATTCCTGGCTTCTAATGCAGCAGGGACAACAGCACTGAATGGAAATGTTTGAATAACAGTGTCTTCATTTAAAGTGAACCCAATTTCTTCATCTAAGCCATCACTGCCCTCAACTAGGACATCTACCATATCAAGGACATCTGTTGAGAGCAGAAAAAGTATAAATAAGATTCAGACTAACTAGAAACCAAAGGAGGTAGAATTCAACACTCAAAGAATACCAGGCAGTTCCTGAATTCCCTAAGCAGAAAAAAGGATGAAAGCACATTTGTCCAGCAAAAACCACTTTCACAGTGTACTCAATTTCAGTTTGTCTTTCAACACAGCTGATAGAAATAAGGAAAAAGGAGAGAAGAGATCACCACCTGTTGCTACCATGATGGCATGACCATCAGTGACAGGAAACATACATGAAAGCAGAAAGGAAGCAGCTACTGTCTCATCAGAAGAACAGCATGGATAGCTCTTGAAGAGCTTCTCAGTTTTGTACAGATACAGTATCTTGGTCACAAAAGACAGCTTTAAAATTTGAAGAATAGTATTACAGTGCACCCTGAGACTGGTATTAAGTCTCTGTAACGCAGCCAACTCAAGGCATCATATCAACTGATGCTGATGGCTGAATGACCTCAATTATATTTATGTACTACAAATTCCTACACACAGACTGTTACAGCAGAATAGCCAGCACACGACAAGTCTTCTAGTGTCCATCTGCGGAATTTTCACTGTGCCAGCAATGGGACTGTGACAGGTCCCAGAAAGCAGCAGCAGTAAAATTCCAGCTGTGACCTTGTTAGTAAGGCTCCCTGCACAGCCCAACCTCTAAACTCATTGATGAATGGAGACGAGCAGCCCCATGGGAAGAAATGTTAATACACTCAGAAAATGCTGGTACAAGATACGAGATCTTAAACACTGCTAAAACAGCTTAACTGCATCAGAAATTATTTCTTTGGGCAAAGAGGTAACTTTGTAATTCAAAGTTCTGCTTTTGATACTAGCCACACCTACAAGGGCTGAATCCTGAAGATCATTACTTATGCAGGCCTTCTACAGTTATCAGTCTTTAGTAAGGCTGATTAAGGCTAGAAGATCTAGACCAAAGCCTTGGAGTACTCTGTAATTGAAACAATTGCCACATACCATCAATGTGAGAGATGGGGATGCTGACATTATCAGAGTCCTGTTTAAACATGTTAACTTGGAGCATACTCGCCTCCTGAACAAGGTCTGCCGCTTTATCTGTATATGGATAGGGATTTGTCACCAGTTTCAACAGGATCTGTTAACAAAGAGAGAGAGAAAAACATAAGCACACAGGCTAAGTCCACAAAAAGTCTTGTTAAGAATAACTATGGGTTAAAAGTGCTTGAAAGGTCAACTCCCACGTGCTTCTGCAGGAATCTGCCTGTGATTACCACTGTGCGTGGGACTGTACTGCACCTGATGGAAACAAGAAATATCCTCTGCAATTTTGCAATCAAAGTACCACAGTCTGAGCCCCTGGGGAAACTGCAATGAAAAGGAAGCTCTGGGCATTTAACATCCTGAAAAGTAAACAGGAAACATCAACTTTTCTTGTAAAAGATTACAATTTACTTAGGTCTGATAATTTCTGCAGATAGCATTACACAGAAGAGAACAGATAAGAGTTATTCCCCCCCGCATTCATTGTTGATACTCTCCTATCAATAATGCTGTAATATCAACTTATTTTTCTTAATTTAACTTTCCTCCAAACCTATTCAGCCTCCTCCTACCTAAGACAACAAAGATACCAGCTCTGTATAAAGAACCATAACCACTGCCTTTCTCAGAATTCATTCACCAATCTCTGAGATTTCTCAGCAACAGAATAATGAGTTTCCATTAATGCAATTCTCAGCATTGTTTATCCAGCTAATTTGAACAGTTGTTACCCTTTCCAAAAATTGAATCACTGCTTCCTTTTTGTCTTCTTCTGTATTATCTAAGTGTTCCAGCCAAACTGAAAGTTCCTTCCACGTGTACTCAAACACTCCACTGTCATGTAAAACCTGTCCAGAAAAAACAGAGGGGGGTAAAAAAAATAATGAATAAATACAGATCCTTTTGTAGAGCAACTTCATGTTTTCTTCACACACAAAACCAAGGTCAAGGTTTTCTGGACACAGAGGATTAGTTGCCTCCACTTTAGTAAATCTTGTTCTTGCTATTTCAGGAGAGTCAGCTTTAAGGGGGTTGTACTTCCCCAAGGCCATACAGTGGCATTACAAGAAGTTAAAAATAAAAATTAAAAAAAAAAAAAAATGGACTGACTCATAAAAACAGCCTGTTGAGGGGGACTTGAAAACTACTGATGTAATTAAATGAAAATCATTGCTAAATTAAACCAAAAATCAGCCTATCTATGCTTCAAAGAGTTGCACACATGGGAAAATAGAAGGAAAATGAACTGCAGGCCAGGCCCAGTGTTTACACATAAAAATAAACATAGCTATAGGAGGGATGGATGGGGAAGTAAGCATAATTTTACCACAATATCAGCAGACTTCAAAAGATTTTACTCACTTCTATCGTATCTAATTGAGGCCCTTATCTGAGACACTTAAAATTAGGAACTCTGTGACCCTATGCTCCATCTGTGAGAGAAAGGAAAGAGGAGGAATGGCTGTCCAAATAACAACCCAGACAGCAGACCATGTGAACGGTGCAATGGTGACACTGCCTGTCCCCCACCCTCAGCAACAGATGAAACCCTGGCCAGTTTCCTAACTCTGGCACCTACACTTGAATCCCTGAAGTTACGTGGGATGAATTCATGCCTTTGTTCCTCCCCTTACTCAAAACACAAAGAAAGCTATCAGAGCTCATTTGCTCAATATTTATGCTGTGTATGCCACCGGCAGCTATAGAAATAACACTACTGCTTACTTGAAACTGTCAGGATAATTCATTTAATGAAGAAAAAGAGGTCCATTTTTAAGTAATTCACTATTTTTGGCAGTGTCTCAAAATAGAAATGCACTTGCAGCTTTCATGAAAACAGGCAGGAACAGAACGTGAAATCCAAAAATACACCTTCTAATTGTAGGGCACAGTGTTGAAAAATAAGCAAAACACACTCATTAGCATCTATTTTTAGCAGCCTTTCTGCTGATATAACTGCCCTAACTTCACTGCTTGTCTTCTCTTCAGAGAAAACGAAATGGACTGAAAATAAAAGAGGAAACAAGAATGAGTCAGGCAACCCACGTCTCCACTTGGCAGAAGAACCCAAATACACTAGAAAAACTGCACTGGGTAGACTTTGATTGAGATATTCATTACCGCGAGACAAAGTTAACCTGCCTTTAATCCCATGCAGCATTCAAGGGCAACTATAAACCTAATTCAACCAGCATAACTTTAGGTTAGTGGACTGAACATAACAACTGCACCTTCAGATGGACACTAAATGTCAAATTTAAGTACACAAAGTTGTCTACACAAACTTGTATGCCACTAGAGCTATGGGATACTGCACAAGGAGCCCTAGTGAGAGCCTAGAACACTTTTCTATGTCTGTCCTTGGAGGTAAAGGAGGGTTGTCACGTGAAATTTATTTTTAATGTAGGCTTACATCCCTATTTAGATAATTAAAACATGTTCAGTTTAAAAAAATACATTAAAAAAAAAAAAAAGAAGCTGCTGCTGCCTTGTTGAAATTTGTAGTTGAGGAGCATTTCTAAGAAGTTCTTAAATGCACCAAAGCAGATTTTAATTCAAATTGAGACAAAAGAATTCCTTGAATCAGAGCTTCTGCCTAAATGCAACACAGGTGATTTTCCAAAGGCAGGGTGAAGTAGCTACATGTAAGGATTTAGGAAGAAGGACAAAGTACAGATTAAATAAATCAGGAAAAAAGAACAAAACTGCTCTTTGTTTGATCAAATGACCATTGCAGACACAAATTATATCATTTCATCGAAGCAGAATGTTTAATAGAGCCTAGGTGGTGAGCAAACATTGAAGACATTTTTCCTACTATTTTAGCAGTTGTTGGGAATTTATTCCCACCAAGTATTTAGCTAACAGGTAGTTAGCTTAAAGCAATTTCCAAGAAAAGTCAAAGAAAGCAGAAAGAAGTCTGTTAGCCAGACAAGTATGCAGTGAAGGTTTAAGGAAGAGTTTTTGGAATCCTGAAGTTTCAGACCAATGGAATACAGTAAACACCTTGATATTTCAGATCAAACACTTACCTTGATGATCAGTTTTTTCGTTGAAATTTTCAGATAAGAATGGTTACTTGTAACAAACATTTTCATCAGTAAATAAAATACTGATTTTTCACCAGCTGTCTTCTCTGTGTCAGAGACATCCTAAAAGAGAAAAAAATTAAAACTCCTCAGCAACACTGTACCAAATTACATTGCACTGAGGCAGATATGTAAATGAAGTGTATTATTTTACAGACATACCCAAAAAATACCAAGGCCAGAAATTAATGGGATGACTGCATTCAATGAACAAAGAAGATACATGTGATGGGCTTTTTTGGTAAACCAAAAAAGAGAGAAGTAGCAGAAACACCAGCTAATACAAGGATCCCAGATGAAAATACTTCCATTCCTCTGTAATCATTCATTCTATTTGACTTTGTTGTCCCCAGGAGCTCAGCTTTCCTACAAGTACTGTCTGAGTAAGTAATCATTTAAGAGACTGAATTTGATTCTCAAAGAAAGGAAAACTATATGATTCAAAGGGATACTGAACATCAAACCACAATCTTCCAGTTATTTCCCCCACTTTTCTAACTGACTTATATTCGATACGTAAGAACTGTTACCCTTTGTAACACTATCAGATTTGGCTTTTATCTGTTCTGTGGAAAAATAAGTATAGTAGAATGCCAAAGCCAGAAAAAAATACTTCAGCTTTTTGACTGTTTCCAGAGTTTTTCACTGCTTCTTCTTTACTCTCCTTGCTCCTCCTTTATGACCAATTGGATAAGGACAGAAAATCTCTAACAAGGCAGGATTGCAGTCACAATATTCAAAGGTTCCTCTGCTTCCTCTCAAAGCTAGGCTCAACTCCTTTCTCCAGACATCTAAAGCAGGCTCTCTGAAGCTCTTCAATTTTACAGGTATAAAGTAAAGAACAGGGGCTCTGAAATTTCTATTAATTACAGAGAAGGGGGATAGCCTTGTTCAACATCAGAATCATCACTGGGAATAAGAGGAATGTCTCCCCACAGTGGTTCATTTCCTTGATCTGAATTCTCAGGCTTTCTGAACAAGTAGAAACAAGAAAATTCTCTCTTGCCCTCAGCAAGAGCTGAAGAAACCGTGTCCAGCCCTCTTTATGGAGACAAAAGTTAATGTAACCGCATAAAACTTTTTCAGCTCAGAAAAAAATCTTTACTAATGCTCTGATTATAATCCCTATCTGTTTTATAAGAGCATCATCATCTAAGAACTGGACTGGGACTAATTTAGAAGCAAGCAGTGATAGAATTGATGACAGCGGGCTAAAGGTGCATAAAACCGCTTTGAAGTTTCTTACCTGTACTCTGAACCAGGCAAATTTATTTGCAGGAAGCTCCAAAGCAACTTTCAGTACATGATACTGCAGAACATGGGGGACCTCCTCTCGGAGGCCCTGCTCGGTGACAATACCTGAGAATTAAAGGCAACACAATTAACTTTACTTCTGAGTATCTCACTGAGATCACCAGAACAGCCATCATCTAGGGCTTCAAAACATCACTGCAATAAAGAGGCAATTCATAAGTTTCCAGACGATGAGACCTACATGCAAGCACAAGATGTCCAGCCTATCTAAAGCTGAAACCCAGGAGGAGGTGTGCAATCTCTGCTATCCCCAGCACAATCTATTGCTGTTGCATGAGAATACATAATCTCTTCTACCAGTCTCAGCTACCCTGAAAATGTGTGACCTATAGGACATCAAGACTACAGATGAATCAGAGATCAAAATGTAGATTTTAAGTCAATAACAAATCTTAATTACGTTGCTTATTACAAGTCACAGAACCCTGCACTCATGTCTCTTCCTACACTTCTTTAGTCACTGCTCACAAAGACTGCAATAGCACAGCCTCAGAACTATTCACCTTAAAGGTCAGAAAGTCATGCAGAGACCCTTACAGCATGCTCCAAAAGTTAACCTGCTCATACCTAAGCTGCACTCTGATATCAGTTGTGAAAAGCTTTGGTGTCAGTGTGCATTTCATCATCTGTATTGCATGTTCATGGCCCACATTAGAAAGAGACAACAGATTTTAAAAGCCAGCACCACGTCAGAGTCTAACCAACAGCAAGACAAATAGAATGGTATGAGCTCTTTAAATCCCATACTACAAAGTAGAAAACCAGGCTGCCTTTGGAATGTATGTTTCAACCAGGGTGAGGGGAAGAAACAACAGAACTCTTAGGCTGGAACTCAAGGGAGGGAAGTTTAATGATTAATTTACACCACTGACTACCTTATCCTCTTTCATCAAAATGAATATCCAAGCTCCCTTCTGAGAAAGACGGTTTATTTTACAGCTTCGTTATTTTATTATGTAACAAAACATACCATCAAAGATATCTGCCTCATAAAAACGTGTCCTGCATTCTGCCCACTTCAAAAAACAGCAGACTAGATCAAGAAATAATGGAACAAAAAGGATTTGTAATGTGGTATGACAGTTGATTTGAGGGGATGTTATTTTGTTGTTCACTTAAATTCTTTTTCTTCTAACAGATTTTAGTTACAGCTTTTAGGTAACTCCCATTCTTATACATTCCAGAACTTGAACAATTGTTTTAGCTTGGTGGCCTATTAGCTTTGCTGGCCCACAGACAGCAACAATGCCCAAACAACAATTTGCTCTTTTCTCCAGTCTCAGTTTTAAATGGCTATATTTATTGTACCATAAAGCAGGACACAGCCCTTGTGTGCAAATCCCTTAAGTACACAAACACACAAAGATGACTGTAGTGCAATCTACTACTTAAAACAACTGAGAGTAGCAGAAACAACGAGTGTCAATGCAATGAAGAAATTGAAATGAGTTTCTCATGAAAAACTTTCTCCTTCTGCCCACAAAGTAAATATTCCCTTCTGCTGTAGACTTCACAAGTAGCCAGAGAAAGCAACAAGGTAAAAGAAACACACATCACCTACCTTTCAGCAGCTTGCTAAAATCAAAGTTGCTCCGTGCTACCAAGTGGGGCACAACCTTCTGGTAAAGACAAATGACCTGAAGCAATGCAGCTTTCAGAAACAGCGTCTCAGCATCATCCGAGCCTAAACCAAGCGTTGGGACAATAATTATTTTCTCCTTCCTTCACATCAAGAAAGTACAGCATAGCACCTACATTATCCATTATGATGGTAATTAATAATGGTTTACTAATTGTAAATGCCATTACTGATTACACTAATTACTATTTCCAATAGATGTGTCTACAAACTGATCAGTTACCTTCTTACTAACAAGAAACAGAAAAAAAAAAACCCAAAATTCAACACATTATGGAATCCTGTTTCCCAGTATTCCTGTTTGAATATTTTTTAAATTACCTCAGCTTATTCAGTGCCTATTTTTAAGTAGGTTCTGAAGTGCTCACACCTTTGACAGCCTCACCATTTCAACAACCTCTACAAGAACCCAGTCATTGCCATTGCTGTTCAATTTGAAAGTGAAAAAACAGGGGAAAAAAAGTGAGGGAAGGGATGGTCAGCCTGCTGATTTCAGGGGACACATTTAACATAATGTCAAGTAGGTTTAAGTGAGGTAGGGTACAAGCCATACACTAATTTATTAGTCCAATTAGAGGTTTCTTCCTTTTCTTTCCGTCTTCCAAAACAATGCTTTCTCAAATTGTCCAACCCCTACTAAGGCAGCCATTTACATCTTGAGAGAAGTTATTTCAGTAGCTAAGTATTCTTTTAGTTCATAATGTGAGGATGCATAAAAGCTATTTCTACCCAGTCACTAATGAAAGGAAGCAAAATAAATGAAGGGCAGCCACACTTTGAAAAACAATTATTTTTTCTTGCTAACTGGCTCTCCCTCAGGGAGTCATGAAGAACTGGATGGATGCCACGCATAAATGTTGTCACTGTTTGCCCAAGTCTCAACATTCAGAAAAAGTTGCCACAGTGCAAATAAAGCTGCAAATTGTAAGCTGAGGATACTATCATTCTAGCAGGAACAGAAACTAAGCCTACATTTCTTTAAAAAAATGGTTGCTCCACAGTTTTAGCAGGCACTCTACCAGTAAAAAGCCTTGCAGTGTCAGCACTGAGGAATAATTTACTGCCAAAATCACAAACAGAAGGACAGACTTTGAAGAATTCTCTGCTACAGAAAGTCTCAGTCTGGAATATGCCCTGTTATGAGCACAAAGCAGTCTGCAGATTTATTTTCAGTCTTAGTAAACCACTGTAGGCTGCTAGCCAAGCTACAGAAGAGCACTAGAAATTTCAGTTTCCTGGAACGGGATTATGAAGTCATTTAGTAAGTCCTTTAGTCAGGACAATGCTTTGTGAGAATAAAACCAAAGACTCCAACTCCAGCACTCTGTCCCTCTTCTGGCACTTAGGTATTTCCACTCCTCTGCTACACCAACACAAGCACTTGTATAGCCATAGTAACCAACTGCTTCACAAAGACATCCTCATGGCTAGATAACATGGCTAAACTGAAATCACTCAAAGTTATTTTTCCAAGCAGAACAGTTTCCCTGCCTGTTTTACTGTGTCACAGAAAAGTACAGGAGGTTTAAGGAAAGGAAGATTCTGTTCAGTATGGCAAGCTACAAAGTTCTGCATCTGGAGAAGAACAACCCCAAGTCCCAGGACAACACTGATAGTCACCCAGCTGGAAAGAAGCTTTCCAAAAAAGGACCTGTGGGTACAGCTGGTAGGAACTGGCTCAAAATGGGTCAGTATTATGTCTTTGCCACAAAGAAGGTATACGTTAGACAAAGTGATGCCAGCAGGTTGAGGAACTCCTTGTCTGTTCAAAACTGGTGAGGCCACACCTGAAGTGCTTTGTCTACTTCTGAGCTCCCCAAGGCAAAACAGACATGGAGCTACTCAAAACAGGACAAGAAAGAGCCACAAAATCAACACCTCTCTCATAAGGAAAGGCTGAAAGAGCTGGGACTGTTTTGGCTAGTGAAGTATTCTTTCAGGGTACTCCGATCAGCATACATAAATACCTGAAGAGAGAATGCAAAACAGATGAAGCCAGGCTCTTTTCTGTGGTGCTAAGTGGCAGGGCAAGACACAAAGGATGCAAACTGAAACAGAGCACGCTGTCTGAACCTCAGGAAACAATCTTTCCATGAGGGTGATAGAGCACCAGCACGGGATGCCTAGTGGTTGTCAAGTCTCTTTGCAGATCTTCAAAAGCTGCCTGCACATGGGCCTGGGCACCCTGCTCTGGGTGCTCCTGCTCGAGCAGGGGGTTAGACTAGACAATCTCCAGAGGTCCCTCTAAATCTCAGCCATTCTGTGATGCTGCAGCAGCAGGGAGACACACTGCTTAACTTCATAGTAACAATGCCAGCCTTAACATCAGACTGTGTTCTGGGCATCTCTGATAACAGTCAGAATTAAACTGCCTGAAGAACCGGCCAAAGTAAAGCTGCGTAGTGAATGCATGGGACTCTGATGAAGTTAACTTCCTTAAATTAGAGGAGGATTTCACAATATCCACACATGCGTAAGGTGTGATGACTTCACCTGCTTTGCCTACCATGTTGTTCAGCTTCTGCCATCTCAGTCGTTTCCTCTACAGCGGACACAGCAGTTTCATTCTTTTCCTCTTGTCCATCTTGGTTTTCCTTCCCTTGCTTCAGAAGAGACTGCCAAACAGCTACTATGTTGTTCATGTCTGGTAAAAGCTAGAAGCAAAAGGACTAAATTGCATTAGCTCGCCTGTATGAGTCAAAGCCACTCCAATGCAAATATTCAAAACCAACCAACGTGACAATTTGCTGCTCTTCATAAGTCACGAACTGACTGATGTACCATGCAATCCAAAAAAAAGAAAAAAAAAAGATCTGAAACCAAATAGTCCACTTTCATATATTTATGTTCTGTAGATTTGAAAATCTTATTGAAGAAGATTCCTGTTAAAAAAAAAAATTAGGTTCGTTCTTTCTTCCTGATGGTCTATTATCAACCCAAATGCTACCTTGTCTAATAACTTCTAATTCTGAATTAGTTACACTGACTTCAGTTTACTCAAACCAGGGGAATTTGATTCCTGAGTCCAATTGCTCTTGGAACATGTTTGCTGCACAATAACTGCCAATGTTGTATATGTCTGACAATAAAAGGTTATTCACATTTCCATCAGCCAGCTTTATTAGAAAATGTAGTCCACTATGGCATTAAGTTATTAAGACCTTTCAAAGCACAGCTTCCTTCCCTGCTGAAAGACATTATCTCCTCATTCCCAAGCCATAACCACTAAGGAAGAAAGCACACAGGAGTAGTTACATGCCACGTAATGACTCTTATTAGACTTCAATTGTCTTCCCACTTTGTACCTTGCTGACGGCTTCTCTGTACAGCTGCACAAATTCCTGCATCACTGACAGTGAGTAGATTTCTGACTTTTGCCAAGTCTCTTCATTCAAGCAGTACTCAATATTCTTCAAGGCTCTTTTCAGGACGCTTGACACAAGTGATAGTATGCTGTGCTTCACTACTTTGCTGGGTAACTGTAAGCGCAAAAACGCATTAAGGACATTTCAGTGCTTTCTCTTATTGCTTTGAATATGCTCTGAACTCTGAATATATGTAAACAGTTGCTAACAAATTAATTACTTTTTAAATTTTACATTGCAGAAGAGAACCCACAGGTTTTCAGATTCCCAGCTCAAACTGTTAATAAGCACTGGAAAAACTGGTGCTTGCAAATACCTACCAGAAGCACTACCAACAGGTTTTAACCGATGCTCCCATGCTTCCCCACACCAGCTTTATACTGGAATGGACAATATAAAACACATAAGTGACTTAAGAACCTTCTTGGGTGATCACAAACTTTAACAAAACAGCACTAACTAGGACAGAAAAACGCACTAAAAATAAACTGCTCTTACATTTAGCCCTTGGGTGAACATCATTTTATTGCACACTGCAGGGACTGTTGTTACCATCACCATAGAAAGCAACCTTGGGAGAGGAATAAACTCTGAAGTCTTAAAAGAATTGGAAATCTCTGGCTGAGCCTCATAGATCTGAAATAAAAATAACAATTCAATCAAAATTGACAGTCAGGGAGTTAGCAGAGTCTTCTGAGGAACAATTTACAGAGGAGTTTTAACTTTTCAAAAGCAATGACAGCACTAAATGTCCAATTTTACACAGGAATGCTACGGAACATCCCCCAGACTCGTATTCAACTAAATGAAACATCTGTATATAATTGCAGCCCTGCTAAAAGCCACTCTATATCTTAAAAACTGTATTATCAACATGATGTTTCCTACAACATCTTAAATCAATTCCTTCTTTCCTGGTTTAGCTAAATGTTTACACAGCTTCCTGCTCTGAGAATGGCTTTTTAGCAAGTGACCTTCCAACTCTGTCCACACTTGTTAAAACAACTGAGGCACTGAGTCATTTCATTCTCCTCAGCACTCACAGAAAATAGAATGCCATCTCCCCCTCTCCTTTCACTAACTTCAAAATTTAACAGCACCCTGTTGCTTCTTCCCTAACATACCTACAGGAATTGATAGTTATTTCAGAGCAATTAAGTCCTTCCTGCTTCAGTCACTTAAACCTTCATCATCTAACTTCCTCACTGCTGGTTTAAAACCATTACTTATGAAATTCTGTGTTTGTCTGCCTTTTTAGAGATTTTAATAAACCCTATAATAATATAAATAATAAACCCTATAACAATATAATAAAATGCTGTCATTTACAGCTGCGAACAAAATTCGTCTTCAGATATGCGAGTTCCTTCCAATACAGAACATCTGCCTGTGTAACAAAGAACTCCACTCCCTGATCTACAATTTATTTCCTCACTCATTTCAATGAAATCTTATTACTCCTCACTAGGAAGATTTTGTCCAAGTTCAAAAATTCAGTTTACATCTAACATGACCACACTACAAGCTGACTGGATCCTGTACTGCAGCAGCACCCAAACTGTAATAAAGTTTACACAACAATGGCAGAACATGTAAGGTCTTATAATCTCCTTCTGTAACAGCAACAAAGGCAAGTTTCCCAATCAAAGATCCTTTGCTTTTCTCTAGTTTAGGAATATACCAGAACTACTTCAATTTTTGGTGAGGGAAAAGAAAAAAAAAGAATATTTGACTTGCATTTCTATGTAGAAGCAGTGTGCATGATTCATACTTTTACCTTTTTGAGTAACTTCATATTGTCCGCCCAAGCTGACTTCACTCTGGGAACAAAGGAATACTGGGTTTCCTTGAAGTATCTATTCAATAGATCTGGACATACTTTAAGAATATTCACCACGAGATCAGCAACCATTTCATCCTCTGTTGCAGTTTTTAAACCAAGCAGAAAGCGCAGAAGGACTATATTTCCTCCCCTATTGAAGAAAAAAAAAAAAAAGCTTCAAGAAAAAAGAAATCTCTATTTCAATACTTCACATGTAATTTTAACTCTGCTCCTCATGAATACTGCAGTGCAAAAAGTTACACTTCCTCCAACACTGGGGAAAATCCAAGGCAAGACACCTGAAACTGTTAATGTAATTTCTGAGTTTCTACTGAGAAAATTAAGAACTGAATTTACCTCCAATTTACTTTTTTTTGTCTCATCAATAGTTACTACTTCTAATTAAAACCACAATGTTTCAGGATACTCTAACCAAACTTCACCAAGCTGAGGATACAGAATTACAGCTTAATATTAAACCTGGAAGCATCACACAGTCTTTCAGTCCTGTCTGCCCATGCCCCAGCAACCCTTCTTTTTTTTTTTTTTTTTTTTTCCTTCTTTCCAGGTAAAGAAATGGTTCCAGATGTGTTGGTGTTGCAGACCAAATTCTGGCATTACTGAAATCAACAGTGACATTTTGCCAAAATTTGAGATAAACAACAGCTGATTCTACCAGTAGTAAATTATTTTTACCATTGTCTGGTATACACCACAGCTTTGGTGTTTCAGTCTCACATCCAAAATGACATCTTACAGTAACAGACTAGGTATGTAGTTATTAATGGAAATGGCTCAGAATAACAGCAGCACTACCTCCACTCCCTAGGAATACAGCAGAGCACTCTCCAGTAGGCAGAGGTATAAGGGAATCCAACAGCTTGATTTTGGGAAGTTTAGAACAAAACAAAAAAAGCAGCAATGAATTTCTCTCTTCTGCCACAAGTTACTGAGACAGAAGCAGAATTCAGCAATGTTAACTTGCAAAGGCCTGGAAAGGCAGACAAGATAACTAGTGAGATCTGTCTTGCTATAGCATGAAGTACACACAGGGCATTCAACTCACTGGCGACCTACCTGCCAGAAGTTCCAAGACTTGGATCATAGAAAGTAATGCCATGTTTCAGAGAGCAGCAGAGGTCCATTAAGAAATTATGAACAAGTTCTCGTACCATTGCCTTTCCCACCTCTTCAGAACCTTGAGTTACCTATAAGAATCAAAAGGGAGTTAAAAATGACATGATTTTTAGTAAAGAAGAAAATCTTACAACAATTTCTCTCTTTTCTAAGTTTCACAGAGCTCCTTTCATATAGAAATATCAAAAGAAAGTTTGGTTTGGGCTTACGTTAAGAAGTTTCAGTTTCTGTATTAAACATGTTAAATATTAAGCTATATTATTTTCAAGGAAAGAAAACACCCTAAACTTACATGTACATGTACTATGTGCAGGGCATTGCTGACCTAAGACTTTTTGTTCAGAAGCCAGACAAAATAGACAAAAAAGCGAAGCTAAAGAAAAGTAGCAATACATGATTTATGTGAACTGGGGTGAGGCTATCCTGGGACTCTGGAGAATAAGAACTCAAATTTAATCTGAAAGAAAAAACTTTCAGTCTGATGGTGCAGCTTCTGTCTGAAGAAGTTCCAAAAGGCTAAAACAAAAGACATCTAAGACTTCAGCATAAAGCATATGAAAAAAGCAAGCATATATATGTTCTTTGGGCAAATTTGGCACAAGATGGAACAACTTTAACATAGGACAAGAAAGATGGGTAGCTAACACTACACTGAACTTGTCAATATTACAGGGAAAGGAAGTGGGGTATGAATGTACAATCATCATACCAAAAAAATGGAAGAATTAATTGAATATCTGTATCAATCAAAGAGATGGGGAAAAAAAAAAAAAAAAAAGTGAACCCCTATTCCATTCATCTTTTACATTGAAGACAATGCAATATTCCCATAAATGAGTCTTTGACAATTGCAGTTGGGAATTTGTATAATCAATGAATATATAGATGTCATAATTATGAAATAAACAATAAATTCTGGCTAAGCAGGTTATTATATCAAAAAGGGAATAAATAAGAGCGCGTACCCTGGCCTTGAGCTTACCATAAAACTCCAGAGGAGGGATCTCCAGAAGAGATCCTTCCCCACTGGTAGCCAGCTTTTAAATGGGTCTAGGAGAGGTGCAGCCAGGCTCCACCCCTTCCAGCAGCACAGCTGAATTGCCTTCACCTGTGCTCCCGTGGCTGACTCACTGCTCACTTCAGGTGGTCAATCAGAGGTTCAGGCTGTGACTCAGCAGTTCCCATACCAGAATTGTTGTTGATAATTGTAACTGATAATTATAATTACTCCAAAATATTATAATTATTCCAAAAAGTTGTTAACAACATATCAACATTGGAATGGCATAAGTATAAACATCCAGTAGAGGACGAACAAGAATGCAGTCGTTCAGTGTTGTAAGATTTGATGAAGAAAGGTTTCTAAAGATCAAGTGATAATGAATACAGATGAAAAGACTGCAACCAAAACTCGGTGGAAGCATAGAAAGTCTTCCTACTGCTCTCCATCAGGCTCATAGCTATGCCTTAGACAGTCCCACAACAAAAAGGTAAGAAAAAAACCAAAAACTACAACATTAAGAAAAATAAAAAGGTAACCCATTCAAGTTACCAGACCTTGAAATCCTTAGAGCTGACATCAGTAATGCCATTCCATCGGTAAAGCGAAGCCACGTGATTCAACACTTCTGCAGTGAAAAAGCGCACCTTCTGGGTTTTGGTAATATTTTTATTTTGAACCACCTGAAAACAGCGAGGGAAAAAAAATGAAAAAACAAAATACCATCTATTTATTTTAACAAAAACAATGGCAACTTAGCAACACACTTCAAAAAACCTCTCCTGCAAATAAGATTGGACGTTGTAACCTAGCTCATAGCCAACAAATCTAGCACTTCCTCGTTTCAGCACGAGATGCACCCAGAGAAAGACGAAACCATTGTCACTGGAAAAATTAAGACTACAAGGTTTTCAACCGTCAGGCTTGGCACTGCTGCAATTGCAACCCAAAACGGTAGGAATCTGGTGGATAACACACACTACAGATGAGCTGAAATTAGCATCTAAGTAGTAGTTATGCAAAAAGACAGAAAACGAGACAAAACAGTTCCAAGGGTACACCATACCTTAGTTTTCAGTGTAGAGAGAAGAAGATTGACAGTAGAAACTTTGTCTTCCTTTATTCCAGAACGAAAAATATCTGGGATGAAATCTAAGAAGATATTGCAAATGTTTAGTGAAGATACGAAAGCTATTTTTATACTAAAACGCTTCAAGGAATTAGTATCCATTTCTCTTCCATGTCATACTATTGATTTTTCTGTTAAGAATGACCCAAAAAACTGCAAAGAGCTCAAAAGGATGATATGTCTGTAACCAGTGATAAGTAAGTAATGCTGCCAAACCCATCTCAGCCTAACTAGCTAAACTGCCAACTCAGTTATTAACGATTCCAATTGTCCAACAGCGTCTGTCAACTTCAAATATATTTCAGATCCCAATTTGATATGCATTGCTTAAATTTGAGTGAAAAATGGGGCACACAGGGTAGTGTAAACAATAGAAGTCAATAATTACAGCCTAGTTTCATGCCCTCACTGTGGGAACTGCTGCCAACTAATGAATATTTCTCGATCCTTTCTGAATTCTTTCATAATTGCACCAAAGGTCATAACTGGAATTATCACAAGCCACTGAATTCAACACAAGTTTTACATTCAACTTCAGCACTTAAGGGACCAAGTTTTCATTGAGTGCCAGTAGGATTTGTCTTTTAGGATCCTACTCTTTATCAGGTGAGCTTGACCGTCTTCTCTGAGAGACATGGGCTGAACTTCCACATAATGCCTTTATAAAGGATGCAAAGGGCATTACAGTGCTCTCCTGAATCACTGACAAGAAGCAGTCTAAGGGAGCACAAATGAGTTGTCCCGCACAACAGAAAGAAACTTGAAGTACATGCAGTCCTTTCCATTAGTGTTTTTTCAGAAAACCTACTACTGTGTTAGGAGCAAGCCCAGAGGACACACAGCTTTTTTTTTTGCTTACCAATTCTATTCTTTTTTTACATCTGTTCCATCAAATACTTTCTATTTTTCTAAAGCTTTTGCAGATAAAAAACACTACTCTCAAATAGAAGAGGCATTCTCTACAACACTGAAGAAGTTCACAGTTTTTCAGGAAAAAAAAAAAAATATATGTTTTGTATCTTAATAGTGTTTATCTTGTTCATACTTTGAATTAGCTCTTACTTATTACCATCTTTGAAAGACTCTGTCTTAAAAAATATTCACAAGGGTGGATAGTGATAGGGCAAGGGGAAATGGTTTTAAACTGAGATAGGGGAGGTTTAGGTTAGATATTAGGAGGAAGTTTTTCACACAGAGGTGGTGAGGCACTGGAACAGGTTGCCCAAGGAGGCTGTGGATGCCCCATCCCTGGAGGCATTCAAGGCCAGGCTGGATGTGGCTCTGGGCAGCCTGGTCTGCTGGTTGGTGACCCTGCAGACAGCAGGGGGTTTAAACTGGATGATCATTGTTGCCCTTGTCAACCCAGGCCATTCTATGATATATACACACACAAGCAATTATGAAGTACCTTTTAATTCCAGCACTTGCATCAAAACTGTAGTGTCACCAGCTATTAAAAAGGAGAGAGCAAACTGAATATAGGCCATACGGACATCAGGTCTCCCCTGTGAGAAAGATAAAATGCAACATTGACAGAGATTGTATACAACTGCAAACAAATGATTATCATTGTAAGTACTATAAATGGATAAATTAAGCAGCTTCCACAGGCAGATTACATACAGCCACACACATGCATTTATATGCAATACATCCACAGTACATGTAAATTTTAAAAACTTTGTGGATTAAGCAGGTTTATTCAAGTTCAAATCAAATATGAAAGCATCTGTTTCACTTCTGAATAGATGAGACAAGCTATAAATTAAAAAGAAGAAACAGTATTTCCAAGCCAAACCTTGTATTCACATCACTGAACATCCACTTCTGCGCTGCTTGGTACACAGGCAAATAGTCATGAACACCAATGACAGCAGAGCTGCTGCTTCCAGAGCTGGGCTAATCCTGGGGGCTTCTGCCATTCACTGACACCTCTGGATGCATTATACACACTCCTCAGCTATAACAGCTGCTAACAGCTGCTAGCGGGGTCACACAGCTGAGACAGGCATTTCAATTTAAGGGGTGATGGCACACTCAAAGGCAACTTCTACAAAAACCATGAAATCTGCCATTCTCAAATATGTTTATATAAAAAGAAATCAAGTAATAGACAATCAACCAATCAAACAAATCCTGAAAGAATAAAAAAGAAAAAAACAACCCACTTTTCTCCCAGAAACTACCTTCTGCAGACTCATTTATCACCAAATTACAAAAACTAAACAAAAATATATTTATTCTGCACTGGCGTTGAAAATGATACTGAAATAGACTTATATTTAGGATGAAATATAAATATTCTTGTTCTAAAACACTGGTTGATTATTTTTAGCAAATAGAAGAAATGAGAAAAAGAGCTCCTTTTGGAAAAGAGGACTGATAACTACTTATTCACAAGTCCTCCACTGGGATTTGCAAGAGACTGTCTTAAGTTCCTGGCTGTATTTCAAGCTTTATTACGCTGGTTACTGGGCAAAATCCCCTCTCCATTAAAACCACTGCAAAACTTCCATTTATTTTACTGGGATCAAACAGCAATCCACACACACTGAAAAAATGCTCTTCACCTAAATCTGTCATAGAATACCTCAGGGTGCAAGCCATTGCCTCCTCAATTGCAGACACTCAACACAATTCCTGGGGGTTTCCCACCTAAGCAGATTGGAAACTCATGCCCTATGGACCTGCTCTGCTGCAAATTGAAACAACCAAGCAGCACTTCGTCCTGACGCAGCACAAGAAGGAAGGGGTAAGTTTTTGCAGATGAAAATACGGTAAGAGACTTTGTTTAAATACTTGGCAGAAGAAAACTGATAAAGTCAATATATAGCATTTCATGGTGCACACATAGAAAGCTGTTCATTTTACCTTCTTGTCTCTTTTTTTCACTAATCCAGACAGAAATTTATTATTGAAGTCAAAATGACTAAACACGTCCCTTGCAGTATCTGGCCCCTGAGCCACCATTGCTGACAACAGGGTAAGGCACACTCGGCTCATCCTAAAAGGAAAGAGGAAAACATGCAGGTTATTTCCAGGATAACAAATGAAGAGATTAAATACAATGAAAGATGATTTTTAAATAAAATAAATTGTCCCATTCCACCACCAAGAGCCATCAAAGCCTTCCGAATTTTCAGGCATGAAGTAGTCATCAGAGTAAGCCTCAACACGAGCAGTCAAGATAGCCATTAGCAAAGTATTCCCACTCATGCAAAGCTCTTGCTGCAGTCAACGACTGCAACGAATGCTGTGATTCTTGCTTCCTGAGCAGTGGGAAAAATTGCCTAGAAAACTAGAAGAGAATTAAAAAACAACTAAAAGCATTGCTCAGGCAGTGATAATGACAACAGGGTAGAGCAGGAGACAAGGGAAAAGGGAATGTCTATTTATATCCTCAGATAAACTTTTCAGCATGGACAGTTTTGTTACTGAATAAAATATCACCACAAATTTGCAGTCTGCCCCATGCAGGTTCTAGAAGGATTTCTCCAAAAGCTGTAGTCTTTAAATTATTAAGAAGAAATACAGATCTCGCACAGTTTCAAAAATTATTTTACTATATATACCCTCGCATATTTGGGATTTTATGGACAGTTAAAATGCTTGTTGCAGCAAGATCATCTCAATGGTCTGGGAGCCGTGGTCATGACCATGAACTGGAAGACAGAAAACACTTTTCTAATGCTGGCCTAGACAAAGACCAAAAGGGTGGCCTTGGACAAGGCAACCTCTCACTGCCTACTGTTCAGGGGTATGGAGCAAAATCTACTACTTACATCCCATCTGCCCCACATGCAAAGAACAGATGGAATGGTTGTTTAGATTGGACCAGATAACAGGAGCGCTCAAATCAGCCTTCGATATAAAGGACAAAAAAGATTACAGGGGAAAAAAAAACAGTGTGAAAGGCCAAAAATACATCTGTTATAAAGATTCACAAACCTGGCAGCATTAAAATGGTAAGGCTGAAGATACCATCCATCTAACATCTCATCAAGACAGGCACAAACAAAGAAAACCACAGCTTCATACAAGTACCATATGGCATTAGATTGTGTATCATACTGGAGCTTCCACTTCACAAAGGCTTCTACATGCAGCTGTTTTACAAACTGTAGAACAGTATCATTCAATAAAGGTAGATTGCTAGCAATAAGTTCAGTTGAATTTTGGACAGCCCCTTCGGATCAATTCAGAGCAACTGACAGAGATTCTCTGCAACAGATTAGAGAAGACTTACCTGTGATTTTCAGAATACAGTGCAGCATAGACCAATCTCATGTAGCTGTGAATCAACCTTTTGACTATGTTCGTTCCCACAACAGAAAAATGGGAGAGGTCACTGGCTGTCCTCAGTAAAATAGTTTCCAGGGCTTGAAAGATTAATATCGTCTGTAAAAATGAGAAATGTGTTAGTATTTGCCAATGTCAGGTAGGGCTTGAAACTATTAACTGGGCAAACAGTAAAAAATGCAATTAAAGAAAAAAAAAAACAAAAACCTATCACAAGAGAAAATCTTGCAAATATGAAAGCAAAATTAACTTCTGAATTCTCTCCCAAATCAATGCTTCCTTTTTAAAAGACTAGTTCTGAGGGCATTAATCTTCAAGGAAGTCCCTATAGAGGTACTACATGAAAGACTAACATGCCATAGAAAGGCAGCACACTGTTGATTTTTTTTTATTTTTTTTTTATTTTTTTTTTACAGTTGTTAGACTGATGAAATTCAGCTGGAAAGCTGTGTCAGTGTGCTGACTGAAACAAAGGGCCCCTCCTCAGATGTGAATAGAGACCTACATGTGCACACATGATTTGTCAGTGTATGCACAACAGCCACTTCTGGGAACTCAGAAACTGACTGCTGTGTAAATCTTAGCACAGGCTGATGAATCTCAAAAGTCCTTTTTAAGCTGGAGGACAAGGCTGAGGTCCTTATGAACCAATACTGTAAAAGAGAACTGTTACTAAATGCACTGTGAAACCTGCTTAAGAAAATCAATTGAGCTGCTCCAGTCTTTCAATGAACTCCTTCTGGATGAAGCCAGAACACTTGTTGCACGGGGACTCCATTCATTATTATTTTTATTCAATATTAGCCTCTGTAAGTAAAAGAGTCTTGAAAATAGAATTTAACTGACCATGACTGCCATAACAGAGGTTGTCATTTCTGTCATTTTTTGTAAAGACAACCTAATGCAAAGGCAGGTGCATGGCTATTAAAATGAACACTATCAGATTTTATGTTGAGAGCAGACTTAAGCCAAAAACAGCACCTGCTGTGAAAAGAACTTTCCAATTTGTTAGTTTCTTCAACATTTTTGTGGAAGAAAAATTGTTTCAGATAAGAAAAATGATGTCAACTTTAGCAGCAGCTTCTTGGAAATATTCATGTATCAGGGAGATGTCTAATTATATAAAAACCACTATTTCCATCAGACGAATTTTTTGTTTATGTAATTGCTGTTGGTCCCCTAATTAAATGGTAACATTTAAAGAGCTGTAACAGCCTGATTTTGGCTGGACTACTGGTTGTGCATTTTACCACCTCAGAGGGCAGTGAGGCACTGGCACAGCTGCCCAGAGAAGCTGTGGTGCCTCATCCCTGAAGGCATTCAAGGGCAGGTTGGATGGGGCCCTGAGCAGCCTGAGCTGGTGCAGGGCAGCCCTGCCTATGGCAGGGGTTGGGACCAGGTGGGCTTTGAACTTCCTTTCAACACAAACCATTCTGCAATTCATTCCATGATCATTAAATACAGGAACATCTTTGCACTGGAAAGGGCTTCTCCTACTCGATGAATGCTTCTGCCACTGTACTTTCCAATAACATAGTTATTATCACTTATTTATGCTGATAAGCATTTCTTTTGGCAGCTCTGCTCCCAGCCAGCCCAGACTGTAACCACACCAAAATATAAAACCCACGGAAGACTTACTTCACTTTCAGGCTTCTTCTCCCCATCCAGCAGCTTGAAAATTTCAGCACACTCCACCGAAATCTTTATGTACCCCTCCACGACATCATATATTTCGGCAGACGGCAGCGTTTTCGCCGTGGAGACGAAGGTCTCCAGACCTGCAAGAAGAGATTTCCACCTGGATGGAGCTACGCGGGGCGGGGGACGCGCGGTCCAAAGCGTGGGCAGCAACACGTGCCCCGAGCGGCGATCACCCTCAGCCCCTCTGCACAGCAGCCGGGCCGGCAGCGCACGCCCTTATCCCACGGAGCCCACCGCCCGGCCCCTCCTCACCCTTTCTGGCAGTGGCAGGGTCCCGCAACAGCGCCTTGAATCGGGCGCCGTTGAACTCCTCCTCCTTGCAGCGGGCTCGCTTGGCCGCCGGCGGGCCGGTCGTAGGCACACCGCGCCGCTTGGCCGCCATGCTGCTGTCACCGCCCCGGAAGCTGCGATGGCGGCCGCGCAGCGCCGCATCCCGGCAGGAAGCGGTGAGATCGTCCGCTGCACTGAAGAGAGCAGGGTGCGTGTTAGTGCGTGAGGTACGGCGGCACTGAGGGGTACTGGAAATAAATAACTGAGAGAAGGTGGACTTAGAAGGCAAGCCTGATTTCTATAATAATACCATATTTCTAGGAACATCCAGGAAAGAAATACTACCGCAAAATACATGCAAAAAATATTTTCAATTTTCATGGAATCATAGAATCACAGAATGGCCTGGGTTGGAAAGGGACCACAATGATCATCCAGTTTCAACCCCCTGCAGTGTGCAGGGTCGCCAACCAGCAGACCAGGCTGCCCAGAGCCACATCCAGCCTGGCCTTGAATGCCTCCAGGGATGGGGCATCCACAGCCTCCTTGGGCAACCTGTTCCAGTGCCTCACCACCTCTGTGTGAAAAACTTCCTCCTAACATCTAACCTAAACCTCCCCTATCTCAGTTTAAAACCATTCCCCTTGTCCTATCCACCCTTGTAAACAGCCGTTCCCCCTGCTGTTTATATGCTCCCTTCAAGTACTGGAAGGCCTCAATGTAAATTACATCATTCTCTCCCCTCACAGCCTGAGTAGCTGTTGCAGGATTTAATGAAGATGGTAAGGAAGACTGTTAATTTCACTTCAAACCAGACTACCTCCAATATGCTGCCCTAGTGTACTTTGATCACTTACCCCTTCCTTTCTCTGCCACAATTATTACAATTTTCTACCCCAGAGCCTGCTTTTTGGCAAGCATCAATCGTGGAGGCCTGATCAGTGAATGAGACATCAGGCTCAGACAACGTTCATCTGCCCTGTTATGACTGCATTTTTAGAAGATGGAAGCAGCAAATGACTCAAGTATTAATTTCTGAGCTGCTCAGTTTTCAGTAAATTGAAATATATTCCTTTGATTCTTGCCAAGTGAACATGTAATCATATCCAAGATACACATTGCCCCTTTGGCATTTGCTAATCTGAAAAATAATTCCCAATCCCTCATGAGAACCTTAGCTCTTGCTCAAGATCAATGAACTCCAGATACAGAATTAATCAAGCCAAGTGACCCTCTCTTGCCTCAGCCATAATTCAACTTAAGAAGCGTTTGCTGGCTTGAACAGTGCCTTTTGTAACAAGAACCTGCTCTACAGTCCTGCTCAGCTTGCCTCTTCTTCTCAAATTCGAGCATTATTCCTAGCTTAAGATCCTTTTTCATGCAATCTTGAAGAGAAAATTTATTTTGTTAGATTCTCACTACTGGCTTCGAGAAGGTCTATCTTCAGGTTTCAGCCATAAATTCTCCTGTCCTGCTCAACCACCCAACCACCTTTAGCCTTTAGCCATAGCTCAGCAATATGTGCTATGCCAGACCTCGAGGTTAAGTTTGTTATTTTTAACATATTTCTTAACCATGTCCTGGTGAACCTTTGCTAAGCTTATCCTGATCTCTTGGCCTGCAACAACACTGCAAATGAGTGACTGTCCTTATGGATAGAGCAGGACTGCTGATAGAACCCAGGTCTAAACAGAGCCATATTTACAAACTTTACCTTTAAGAACACCAGTGTTTGGTTTGGCAGAGCCAAGAACAGCCCCTGTCAGGTACAGTACCTCTACTGCTCTCAGTGGAGGACTTAACGACCATACACAAGCTGTCATGCCCTACTTCACACTAACACTGGCCTAGAGCATGCAGGAAATGCAATAGTTTCTTATTAAAAAAATATATGTATATCAATAAATGGAATTCATTTGATGCATAATTTCAGAAACCATTCTGAGGAACTGAGTTTCAGCAGATGTTATGTATATAAAATTGCTGCTCTGAATGCTCTGTCATGGTTTAGAGAACTATTTCATTAAAAATAGTCTTTTTTTTCCTCTAAAATTTCAAGTTCTTGCAAACCTGAAGTGAAAGACACAACTGTTTAACAGATCTTTCTGCTTTCCAGCCTGTTAAATCTGTGGCTTAAGATCACAGAGGGAGAGACAATTAATGCTGCTAAGAGGTTGGTTAAGCACCATGCCCCCTTCTTCAACAGTTCTGCATGAAGGGAATATTCCCAACACAGCCCAATGCCACCACTTCTTCTCTACCACCCTTCCACTGATCAGCTCAGGACCAATTCACGTATATGGAGTCAGAGAGATTACAGAGCTTGAATTACAAAAGTTTAGAAACAAGTGTTCTGGATGGCTCACCAGAATCAGGTTGGATTCAGGAGCTGCATGGATAGGCTGATCTGAGGTAAGAACCCTCATGAAACTGCCTCACAGGGCCAATGCCTCTTTGGCATAAGCAGTTACAGCAATTTAGTAAAACGCCTTTTGATCCTGAATCTGAAAAACAAAATGTTCTCTCCTCCTCCAGTCTCTTAGTTATTTCAACCACAGCAGCACTTTTCTGAGTAGTTAAAGAAGTGCTTTTTAAAACCTGACTAATGACAGCTTATCTTCCCTACCATTACACTGGAGCCCTATCGATATCAAAGGACCCAACTTGCCTGCAGCGTCAGCAGCATGAACATGCATTAGCACCAGGCTTTTGAGCCAGGGCACAGGATGAGTCAGGAATCAAGCTGTTTTCCCAGATGCTGAAGATGGATGGAAAGATTGAACAAGAAGGAGGATAGAAGAGGGTGAAGGACTGTGAGCAGGCTGATGTGAGCTACCATAACTGAAAGCAGCTATGGGTGTCTACTCATACATACTGAAGAAATCCTTTATTTAGTTCAAGATATAGAACAGGTCCTTTGGCACTGCAGGCTAGCTACAACCAGAGGCACAAAATGGATAGCTTCCATGAATACTGACATCTTTACCACCTTCCACTCCTGGAACAATATTCAGCTATCATTACCCTGAGTCACTGTAACCATAAGCATGGAGAATCTCTTTAGAATTTACCATTGGAACCTTATAGTACTGAGAGGAAAAGCAAACAATTCTAAACTCTGCAATGTTATTTTCAAGTTTTTGTATTTGTTTCTAATTCTGGGGTGCTCAGGTTGCGCTCAAGTTGAATTACTGTGAGGTCTTGATCTCAAAACTGTTAATTCTCACTGATTAGACACTGATAAGGGCTCATATTTTCTGAGATGTTCCCAGTTTAGCATGCCTTTGCATGCCTAACTTCAGTGACCTTGAGGACAGATTTTCAAAAGCTTTTGGAAAAGCCACCAATTTTTCATTGCTTTGACATTGATTCTGTGGCTGTAAAAAGCCGCTGTCTTGAATTTCAAGGACACAGAATCATTAGTCATTTTGGAAAATCTTAGCCTAAATACTTACTAAAGAAGAAACAGTGACAACACCAGCCAAAAGGCAGTCTCATAAACCCACAGTAAGTCACTTTCACAAGTAAACAGGCTGTTTTCCAAGAATGGGGTCCACCCAGTTACTCTGTCCTGATGTCCTTCCCAAACTGAGAGGGAAAGCATATGACATCCTTTAGCCCATCCTTTAAGATCCTTTTTGGAAACCTACCAAGAATGACTCGTGCTTTTAGGGGGCAGGATCAATAAAGCCCAGACCTTTTCCTTGGTGCATATATTCCTCCTCTTGCTTAGATCTTTTTTTGTTGTTTTCAGCAGTAAACTCAGTGGGAAGGGGCATGCCTCTGGATTCATGTCTGTACAAGTACACTGGGTGAACTGCTAGAAAAATTAATTGGTGTACAGGAGAGATGCCGGTAAGACTGGCAGCATGGAGGATGATGAGGGGCCGTGATCTTTCTGCTGCTGCATGTGGTGAGAAGGTTGAGATGGACTTCAGATGAAATGAGACACGAGTTTATTGGTTTTATAAGCTTCATGTGCTTCATCTTATTGCTTTTTTTGTGAAGTGGTCAGGATCTCTGTGGTGCTGTGATTAGTTAGGTCTAGTGCTGACTTTGCAGGAAGTCTTATGACACAAAACTCATAACTTGTTATCTCTATCTGAGATAACTCAAAAAAAAAGGCAAAACATATCAAATAATTCCTCTACTTGTAAGCCTGCTGGGTGAAGTACTGTACTCTGTGTTCCTTCAAATTTCTACTGATATCTGTGGGAATGTTTCCTAACTATAGCACACAGTATTGATCTCAAGATCAAATTGCTACACACTTGAACTTAAAAATTGTGGCACCCTTTGAGAACTCACAACATCCAAAACACACTTGCAGTTGAAATATGCAAGAGAAGCTTCCCTATCACTATTTTCATTCTTGTATCCATAGAAATAGAGGTTGAATAAGGAAAAATGTGATATGTTATTCTGAATAATCACCATATAGTGATTATTGTAAAGCATGTGCTTTGTTTTAACTGGTTGGACACTCATTTCCATAGAAACAAAGGGAGGGTAACAGCCCACTTGTTTGAACTGTCTTGTAGATTTCATCTGTGTCAAAATGCAAGCATATAAAGCATTTTAAAATGTGTGAAAATCCTGGGGTTTTGTTCTTAGCTTTTTTATTTTTTAATCTTTTCCCCCAAAATGCTGAAAAGACCATTAGTGAATTTCTTGGACACTTTATTCTGGGAGAAGAAAATAAAAATGAAATATTTTAGCTCCTAAATCGACTGAAGAGTGGAGAGGAAGAAAAAGAGGTAAGGAGTTATGGTAAGAAAATAGTTATGTATATGAGAAAGTGTTTCATAGAAGTTGAAAGTAGTTCCAATCCAGCAAGAGCTACAGTTTTGCTACTGTGCTGTATATTTAGTTGTAATATTTTTTTCCTGATGGGAAATTTTAGGCCATCTAACTCAGCTTCAGTCTATGATTCCACATTGCAAGTTTATTTCTTGACAGCATGAATGTGATTTGAATTTCTGTACACTAGGCCATAACATGATTTTCAAATTGGCAGTTTGGCTGAAGTTCAGATAGAAATGATTAATATAGAGAAAAAAAGAACTCAAATTTTTGCTTTGCCCATACAAAACTTCAATGCAACAACACATTTCCTGCATTTTTGACACTATAAAATGATTTCTTTCGTCCTCGAGTTCAAAAGAGAGAAACTTTTTGAAGAAGACATGCTGTCTGGTCTAGATTCTCACTTACAAGCTTTCATTTTGTCTTTGGTGAAAAATGGATCTCACTCCAGTTGCTCATAAGGAAAGGCCAAGGCTGATAAATTCTGTAATTCTGCATGCTGAACATGTCTGGATAAGTTATATTGTCTTTATATTGTATTCCAACTGCTGAGCTTTGCCAGCTTGTAGAAACTGTTTTAATGGCTATGGCATAGAAACAATTTTGCACATCAAGATAAATAATAATTTCTGCCTCTGTATCTCAGTGTTTCTCGGTGTTGTCTCTAAATTTACTATATAAGCCTTACCCCTAGAAAGGAATGGCAGGGATTGCAACAACAAAAATAAAAATTACAGATTAGAGGTGACCACTGAATAACAAAGTATTCCCAGAGAGAGAGGGAAAGAGAAAGAGAAGAAAAGAATTGCCAATGCCATTTTACTAAAGACACATCTTCAATTCTGGTTGGCTGCAATATCCATCACTCTCCTCCATAAGAAGACTTCCCCAAAAGAGGCAGCTACATACAGGAGCACCTGACTGCCTCTTTTGTTGTTGTTCAGCCCTCAATGCCTCACCTCCTGGGAGGTTACCTACAACGTTTTGAACTCTCCCAGTTCAGACATTCCACTTGAAAACTGACTTTGCCTTTGGGTCATATCTGAGCAGTGCCAAAAACATACCAGGCTCATTCCTGCATCATGGATGGTCTCTTACTTACAGCACTACAGGGCTAGAAAAGGCAGTGTTGTCTCATTAGGAGGAGAAAGTCTATAGTTCTCATTAAGCAAACAATTCCACAGGATCTTCTGACTCAAAGCCTTGCAAGTATGAGTACAGGATGGTATTTCTCAATGATTTTTGATGTTTTATATATTCTTGTGCACTGGTTCTGCTTGTCACAAACCCTCTCCAACTCATCACAGCAAATGGAATTACTATCACGGACAGTTATGTCTCATAGATTAGTGAGCAGTTCAGAGAGGAGGAGGTAACTTTTGTTAGAGCTATAGCAGGTAGGGCTATAGCCAGAATATGAAGTGTCTGTATTTCTCTATTGACTGTGAGGGTCTAAAGCCAAAGGTCATCTGACTTCACACACTTGAAGATACAGTAGGTATATGGTTATGTTTGATGTGGCAGAGCCAAAGTTAGGGTAGACCAGTCCACCTCAGTCACCTAGACATTTTTGTAGAAAATCTAAGCACAGTTCCCAAGTACTTCCTCTTACTAAGGGATATAAATACACACTACTTTTAATGTTTCCTTGGTATTCAATTCTACCTTCAGTGGAACTGACTTCTGACAGCAGGTGCACGAAGCATCTGATTAAATGACTTGGCGTAACAAGATCAAGAGGAAAAAAAAAAAAGAGGGAAGTATACAGGAGTGCCCCATAGCTTTGTACCTAATATAATGGTTACAAGAGATGGGGAAGGTGTTTCAAGTCAGAGGGAAATACAGTCCTCACCTGAAGCAGCTGAAAGGAAGAACTTCATACTTCCTACAGAGCTAGTCCTGTCTTCCCATCTGTTTGCAGTTGCAGCTTCTCTAAAATTATCCCATTTTCTCCTGTTTTTCAGCATCTTTTATCCCATTTTTTTCTGAGTTTAGTAAAACTTGATGGGATGTTCCTGATCTCAGCCAGGTTTATAATTTGCTATTATCTGGCCATCCAAAGGAAGAATGAGCATCCTACTCAAGCTATCCAGTTGTTATTCTGCGTGTGAAGAGGGAGAGGCTGAGGAAAGAAAGTGAATTCAGATGTAAACATGGTCAAAGTTCAGCATGACTTCCAGAAAGAGATGCCAAAGTTAGGAAATTGAAAGCTGGACGTGATCCAGCTTCAGTTGGACCAGGAGGAGAGGAATGGTTTTAACAGAATCTGTTTGGTGTAATCATTTCTTACTCACTTACTTGTGTCATTTCTGGAGGAAGCAGATGAGTAAACAGGTTGCCCAGAGAGGTGATGGATGCTCTGTCCCTGGAGATAATCAAGGTCAGGCTGGGCAATGCTCTGATCTAGCTGTAGGTGTCTCTGATCATTGTGGGGCAGTTGGACTAGATGGCTTTTAAAGATCCTTTATAACTCAGAAGATTACATGGTGATTCTATGAAGAGCATAAACACACATACCTAACATAACATAGGCTCTCAGTATGTAGATATCCTTGCCTACCTGCTTTACACCCAAGCACAGCCCCGGGGTAGGGGATGCTTCCATGCCCATTTCCAGCACTGCCTCTAGGTTCTCTTGCCCCTTTTGCTCCTCATGTGTTAAAAGGAGCTGCAAATCACATCCGAAGCTGGCTTAGCTGGTAATTTGTAAAGGGAATTTGTTTTAACTTCCCATTGGTTTACTTTCCAGTCTTACAAAATAGATCTCAAGGAACAACTTGAACCCTCTCTAAAGAACTTCAAAATGTTTTCTCACCTTGCAGTGAAAGCCTTAAGCAATGTTACACACTTCAAACTCAGCTGTGCTGGACTACATGGCTCTTTAAGCTAAGGGCTGGGGTAAGGGACTGTCAGACAGAGGGGAAGAACTGGAGAAGGAGATGTGGTGGTCTTGAGAGATAGTGATTTAGCAGAGGGTTGTTAGAGTTAGGGTAGTATGGTTAGGTTGTGGTTAGACTTAATGATCTTTAAGGTCTTTTCCAACCAGAGCGATTCTATGATTCTATGATTCTTTTGCTTATTAACGCAGCCCTTTGCTCACTGAAATCCCTCATCCTGGGAGCTTTGTCCTGCTAGCTGGATTTCCCCCACACCTGCCAGCAGCCCTGGGGGGCTGAAGCTGGTCAATGCAGGCCAAGACAGTGTGAGGAGGGGAAGTAGGAAGGAAGGGAATTTAGGAAGTTTGTGCCGTGGGAAGAGGGAGCGATGGGGAGCACCTTGCGTCTGTCCTGTGGGGGAAAAATGAAGGGATGGGGGGGGAAGTATAGGGAACATAGAGAACGCAGCGGGGTAATGCTGTCACATGAGTCAGGGTGTGTGCGCAAGCCTGAAGCGGCCCTCCGACCACTGCCAAGCAGAAATGACGGGAGGGAAATAAGTTGAAAGCAAAGCGGTAAGCGCGGGGTGCGAAGGCGGAACGCTGCCATTTAGCCAAGAGGGAGGCGCCGGGCCCGAGAACTGCCCGGAGAGGGGTGGAGAGAGCCGGGGGAGGGCGGGCGAGGTGCACCGGGACTGAGTCAGCCCGGCCCGCACGATGCGCGCCGAGGGCAGTGCCAGGCGCGGCGCCGCCGAGGAGCTTCTTCCCTCCCCCGCGGCGGCGACCCGCGGCCGGGACCCCCTCTCGCGGCGGGGGGGCGGCCGCGCGGCGGCCTCGGCACCGGGCAGGGCTGCTCCGCCCCCCCGCTGCCCTCTCCCGCACCATGAGGGGAGGGGACGCGGGACAGCACCCACGCCGGCGGCAGGTAGAGCGCGGGCGGCTGCTGCCCCTCCTCTCCTGCGCCATCCTCGCGTGCTGCGTCGAGGTGGCGGCGCTCCGGGACTTCTCAGGTAAGAGGCGGTACGGAGCGTGCGGAGGGAGGGAAGCGCGTCCGGGGGAGCGCAGAGCGTGATTCAGATGTGCCGCGGAGGTGCGGATGAAGGACGAGAGGGTTAAGAGGAGCCCGAGGGGTCGGGCGGGGGGGCTTCGCCTGTTGGCCGCCGTCGGTTTCCAGCACCGCGCTCTGGGAAAGCCGCGTGCGGATCGTCCGGGACCCGATTCCGAGTGCGTGGAAGTCCCTGGAAAGGTTCCCACTTTCTCCCGTAGGCTTGGAGTCGCGCCCTACGGGCACAGCAGCTCCCTTTGGAGAGAGCCCTTGGGGGTGCCGGCTGGAGTGGCCCTGAAGGGAGTAGGGTCCTCGATCACCGTGTCAAATGAGGTGCCAGTGCCAACTGGGAGGGTGTCCTCGGTCCAGCAGAGAGAGAAAACAATCTCTGTTCTGTTTGGGAATGCAGCACCCTTGTGCTCTCCTTGTATTCCAGGACATCTCACTGCTGTTGTGAAGTTATTTTTACAGGAACAGTCCCTTTCCTCTCTGTGTTTCGCAGTAAGCACAGCCTATTCCTGGCAGCTGCGAGCTTAAGGAACTGCCCCTAAGGCAAAAGGCAAAGCTTACCCTTAATGAATACCCTTCCCAAAGCCAGTCAACTGCACTGGAACTAAGTTAGTATATGATTAATAACACAAATGTGGCATTACACAGATTAATATAGCTCATATTAATGCGGTTCAAAAGGCCAGTGGTGGTTCTGCAGAAACCAGATGCTTTCTCTCAGCAGCAGGAACAGTGATTTTGTTGTTGTGTCAAACTCCTTAAACCTGAACGTTTCTAAGGAAGCAACCACCAAATGTTTAAAAAAAAAAAAAAAAGAGAGAGAGAGAAACAAAACAGAACTCCATGCTAGGATTAACTACATTTCTCCTATTAGATTCCTTCACAAATAAAAGGTTTTTCCATATTGTAGGTTCTTGCTGGTTGTTTGGTTTGCTTGCTTGGCTGCTGGGCTTTAGATGTAGGCTTTGGAGTTGCATGTAGTTCTTCACAAGGGAACAGAAGTTCAGATTTTCTCTTCCAAATAGCCACTGAGTTATAAAATATCCCTCAAGTTTATCTAGGAAAGTTCCCCTTACAAAAGTCCATTCACATTTAAAATGAAGTTATTCAGATAAGGTTATCCAAGATCCATTTCAGAAGTACAGCTGTATTCAGTATTTCATTGTGCACTTTCTAAATAAGTAGAAAGACCAAAGATAATTCTCCAACTCGACCCAGAAATCAGCATTAAAAATGTCATGTGGACAATTCAGTAAATAAATAAAATGTAGAAAAGATTAGATTCTGAAGTTCTTGCCAATCCAGACTGGGGGTGTTTCCAGGCCTGAAAAAATTCCAGACGCATTTTCTTTTTACTTTTAATAGAGACACAATCCAGAAAATACAAAAAAGTTACTGGATCTACTTAAAATAAGGGCATCTGGAACACACTGGGAAGATTTTAGCTACTTCAAAGGTAGGGAAATGCATGACAGGTGCTGCAGGCCAGGAGCTGTCAGATGTAAGACAACACCTTGTAATGCCATCCTGAGCCTGCTTCAGACCTGTTACACGGTTAGAACAAGCTCTGTAACACCAGCTTTAAACTGAGCTTCCAGAACTGCTAGATTTCCTTATTTGCTCTTTCCCTCAGTAGGATCAGCTTGATTTTCACAAGCTCTGCTAGATACACATGGAAACAAATCTGTTCTGTTTAAAGGAACAGCGCCCTGCAGCTGCCAAGATGCTGGCTGCTCCTTGGGGATTATCTCGGAGGTGACAGGAAGGGAGCTGGGTATCCTTGCTTTGCAGGCATCCTGCATTTTCACCAATCTGGAAGCCCAGCTCTCTCCTTTACCCCTCTGAAGGAAAAGCTTCCAGGTGACAGGTTGCACTCTTCCACATAAAGATCGTGTCATAGCAGAAGGAACTGAGTTCAGGACCATGAATGCATTCTGCATGTTTTGATCTCAAATTGGAAATTTAGGAGTGCACTGAGAATGGGAGGGAAAGTTGCTTAAACTTTTCCTCTTCTTCACAGATTTCAGGCTTTTCTACTCAGATCATCAGGTGCATACTTTCTTGGGTCATTGCCTTTTTCCGCTCCGTGTGTTTCCAGCATCAGATCTCTACCTCAGCAGCCCAAACTCTGTTTCTTTCTTCGTTTTCTCTTTCCCTCTCTTTTTCTCCTCATTCTCTCTCTCTGACAGCTTTCTCTAATCCCCAGCCTGCTGTCAGATTGCACCAACTTTACATGTAACCTTTTTTGCTCTCCTTCTGTATGCATAACTTTGTGCTAGCAATTCTAACTTGCCCCAGTCCAGTTGTTAGTCACAAGACCTACCTGCTGTTTGTAACAACGTAAAGATGACCCCTCTTTGGATTTGTCTGATGGTTTGGAAAGCAGGAGGGTAAAAGCAGACAGGAATATATGGAGATAGTGAAAGTTTGTGGTTGTTCGTTTGTTTTGTTTTGTTTTTTTTTTTGTAATGTTTGACTTGTATTTATTTCCCCATTTAGTAAACAGTGGCCATTTTTTATGGATCACTTCACAGAACAGAAGCAGTGAAACTTTCACGGTGTTTGTCCCTCCCTTTTCATAAGACACAGAGTCACAGTGCTGGCTGTGAGTAGAATCCCTTCATTTGGCTATTGCAACTCGGTTGTCATCGTGATCTTGTTATTGCACTTGCTCTCCTAGGATATGTAGCTGCAGATTCTTGTTCTTGTGTTTCTTAGCCTAGCTTTTAACTATGGAAGTGTTTTGTTTTGTTTGCTTGGAGACATTTTTTCACTGTGCACTAATGGTTTATGAATCGGTATGTGAATTGGTATTTTCTGGACAGAAGAATATTCTGAAACAAGAATCTGGCAGCAGAGTTCTAAATCAACTGTGTATGAAGGACTCAGTAAGCAAAATTAGCTGCTCCTTAGTAACAGGAGATATCTGAGGTAAAGTCATGTTGATAAGCAGGATAGTTAAAGATCCATGTAGTCTATTCTTCTCTAGCAGTTTGGCAGCAACAAAGAACATATTTATTGTTTGTATTGGTTATTGAAATTAGAGGTTAGCCCTCAAGTCTGCAGTCTTCTGGAATGATTTCTTTCTTAAACTGAAATCTGAACATGTAAGCCAAAGTTTGAATATGAAAGTGAAGGTTAGGGGAGGGAGGGGAAAGAGTGAGAGAATCCACAGTTTTTTTCCTTAGATCTTTGTGCATATTGGTTTGAGGTAGAGAATTTTCTTCCTATTATCTGCTTTTCCAAAGACATCCAAACTATTTTTTCACCAAAATTTTTAATCGTGTCCATAGTTTTGTTCCTACTTGGCAAAGCTCTGTCCTCATGTTGTTTTCTCAGTGCCCACTTGCAACTTTCACATTTCAGGCTGGACTTCAGTCCAGGAGACTGAAGACTGCTGTGAATTTTGCTAAATCTCAGGAAGCTAAAAGCCCTACTGGTCTGGGCTCCCAGGAGACCGTCAGCAGTGAAAAGGGACATCTTTTCAAGAGATGATGGCTACATGACAGCTATTTCCTCACCACTCCTCTATGCTCCTGGACTGGTTCTCAAAGCAGGCTAAATAAAGAGCTCGCAAGACCAGCTAGCTTGCATGCTGCATTTAATATACATCTCATCCTGGTTCTATTGAAAGCCCGACTGCCTGCTACCAGTGATACTGTGGTAGTAGACATCCCTAGGCTGGTGCAGTGGGGATGGTGGCAGTTGTTGAGAAGAGCATACCTTCTGAACAGCAGGAGTCACTGCTTCCTTGTCTCAACCCCCCTGCTCTCTAGGTTAGCTATGGAAAAAGCACTGGGCTCTTCCCTTGGCTCTTTGCCCTAGCTCTGATTCTTCTCCCACCTTTTCCTGCTCTGTGGCAAAAATGAACTCTTCTAAGGACAAACTCCTCACCAGCAGCACTTAGGAAAGCCTACAAGAAGATACGAAAAAGGAGAATGAGTATTTTACTTCTTTTTTTTCTCCTCTTCCTCCTCCACGAGCTACATTGAGCTTAGGCCTTCTGCTTGAACTGGCTTCCGTTGCTCAATTCATCACTCAGTTGTCCTCTCTTTACCTTAGTCCCAGCCAGGTTTTCTGGGCAGCTTTCAAGAAATGTGTCTGTAACCGAAGATCAGAAATGAAGTAACTGTGTGATTGCATAACTGGGCTGAAGAAAGACTCTGTGGATGTGAACAGAGAAAGTGGCCTGCTTTGTAGGTAGAACCTTTTAACCTTTGTGCACTGGTGTCAACTTTTCTTTTGTCTTCCAGAAAGTTCAGACAGAACTAGGCATTACTTTAACTCCATAGACTCAATCTTCTAGCCTAATAATAGAGAACAAATGGATCTAATGAAAAAGCAAACCAGTTCACCCAAGAAATATAATCTCATCTTGTGGCTTTTCTGCATTAAAAGTTTCCATTAAGTTCTGTGGCATTTACTGATTCCCAGATTCCCCCAGGCAAAAGGAAAGCAAACAAATACTTTGAGCAAATGCTTTGTTTGTAATAATGTGGCAGGATCAATCAAGACCAACCACAATGATGCAGAGAGGGGTTTTTTTTCTTGGCTTTACATTCGTCAGATAAAATCCTGTATAAATTTTCTGGAGTCAGTTCTGTTGATTCATTGTGGCAAGTGGAGCTTGTACTTCCACCAACATACATAATGAGGTGCTAAAAGGAGTGATGTCAGTGATGCATCTTCTTGATACTGGCTTGTAAATGTCAAATGCAAGTTTTGGTTGCTTTGTTTAAAGAGGAACATTTCATTTTAGAAACGTTTCATTTCAGTAATATGGGAGTTAAACCTCAAAATCTGGTTTAAAGTTTCTTAAAGTAGGGTGGGTTTGGATTTGGAAATTATTCTGTGAAACAGGGGTGTGTGTTAGAAGTGAGAACCAAGATTTTGCTTCAGGCTGATCTCTGCAGTTCCAGTTGCTTTCCTGAGGGAATGGAACTTGAGAAATCCAATTTTATACGTGGATTTTGCCTAGTGCTTTTTTTGTTGTTAAATCCACTGATTTTAATAAACTTTGTTGAGGCTTTGGCTCAATTAAATTCCTACTTATTTGGTAGCTTAAGCAGCCAGGCTCCACTAGCTTTCCCAAGGGAGGATGTTGCTCCAACAGTTCTCTGTGAGTGAGTTAAAGCTTAGTTTGTTGGTCTCCGCATCCCCACCATCACTCCCAACCAACACTGGGAAATTCAGATATGAGATACAAACCTCTAAGAAACATGACTTCCTAAGCACCTCTGTGTGGAGATAGATGTCTTTGAGTCTGTCTTTCAGATTACACAGCATTGGGGCAGGAACATTCTTTATTCATATCCATGCAGTTAGGTTGGTACCTATCATGTTATTTTTATTTAAAATAAATAGCAGAGCTTAGCTCCTCCTGTCTTCCCATTCTGTGTATTACAGATATCCTTTTCAATTAGACAGAACTTCCGGACAGTCTGAGTTTTATTAGAGAAAACGATTACAAACCTATTCCAAATAAATACTCTTATTCTGATGGGAAGTGTTTCCAGACAGAGAAGGCACTGTCTGACCAGTCACCAGTTATCAGAAGCCTGTCAACTTCCAACTGTAATCTACAATTAAAATTAAAATATTTTGGTACGTAACCAAACACAGAGGAAAATAGCGTCCTAAAGAGGCTGAAGAGCACAAGAAGGTGTGGTTGTGCCCTATTTGTTCAGCATTGGTGAGTCATTTCATCTGAATTTCTATGCATTTTAAGAGTTTGTTTCAAAGGTCTATTGTGTGGTTACTGGCAACAAATTAAATACCAGCACTGTTTGGGTCTTAATTTAGAATTAATTTAAAAACATCACTCATAATGTAAGACTTGACTAAGTCTGTGTGGTCACTGGAAGGATTGCCAACAATTTCACTAGGCTTTGGGGTCTCAACGCTCAAATATCTGTTTATTTTTCCTCATTGTATTTATTCTTTAATGGGAAGACAAGCATTCATTATTTCAGAGTCATTTTACAGTTTTGGACTTTTCATTTCTTCAGATAAAACTGAGCTGGGGAAGAAGAAATGTAAAGAAAGTCATCGAGCTATGAGAATAGTGGGTTGTGGGGTTTTGCTTTTCTGGTTTGAACTGCTCAACTATAAGCTTTCCTAACACTTAGATAAGAGTTGTCAGGGGATGGATTTAGTGATTCAATAAGGAAATTCCCTTATCTTTAATTTATCTTATTCCTTGTGATCTGATTTTTTGAGTGTCAAAAATAGAGGAGTGTGCATGAGATTCAATGTTTAACTCAAGGTTCTCTTTGCAGAATGAAACCTGTATTTTGCTTTCTGAGGGGTTGGTAATGAATAGAGCTCCCACCCACTCACCCCTTCTCAAGATTACATGGAAATTCAAGCTCATAAATCCAAGTTTTCAAGTAAATATTTCCTCTAGACTTTGAGGTCCTCCTACTTGCAGTCTTTGGGAAGATCGTACCTTTGCTGTCTCTGGGGCATAGTGATTCATTCATTCCGTCTCCAAGATGAAATTGCCACCTGCTGAGCCTTTCTCTTGTTACTTCTTGTTAATAGCACTAGAGGAAGCTACTCTGTCTCCTGTCAGAAGAAGTTTGTTTTGGTAAGGGCAGAAAGGAACTTTGTAGCCTCTCTTACAAATATTTTATCTCCTCTCAACATCGTAAGTCACAGGACAAATATTTGTCTCTTTGGCTTTATGGAATAGCTGAGAGAGGTATGACTGACTATAGCACAGAGTTTAACAGCCCCAAATCACCAGGCTTTTGTAGCACACTGTTTACTAAGGAACTGCTGGATGCTTTTACCCAAGTCTACCAAGTGTTGTATGCTATTCTTCCTAACGATTTGCAGTAGAGCCATTGGGGTATGTATGTACACTGGGAGAGAGAGAGGGAAGGAGAGAAAGAAGGAAAGATAATGTGAGAAAAGAAGAGTGTAGAGATTTCTAATTTCCTTAGAGAGCCATTGGCATAGAATGAAAATAAGCATCACTCCAAGATGACAGTGCAAGGGAACATGAAACCATCAGTCTGAATGAAACAGAATAGCTGTGGGAGGGCATGACAGAGAGAGTAGTCTTCTGGCCTGTTAGTGCAAGATTCATGGGTTTCCCCACTCTGCAAACATTTCATGCATAGCTGCAAGCCTATGTTGGTCGGCCTGGGTACAATGAGTTTATGTATGTGGTATCTGTAGAAACAAGCACATTTGGCATAACCAAAAAGTTACAGGTGGTCGAGTCTTCCTTTGTGATACTTTGTTGTTGTTTGTTTGTTTGTTTTCAAAAAAAAAAAAAAAAAAAAGCTCATGATTTGTACTGTGTGTGTGTGCTTTTATTCACTGAACGAACCTTGCTCACGTATTTGGGTTTGAATGAGTTCTTAGGATGAATTATCTCCTCATTACCTGAGTCCCTTCTCTAGCTCAGGTGGAATTAGGCCATTGCTTAACTTGGTCCTCAGATTTAGCAGACAGGAGGGAGTTATGATCAATAAGATGATTATGTCCATAGGTTCTGATAATGAGGGAAAAATCACACAAAACAATTTCCTTCAAAAGTACACGAGCTGCTAAAGCAGTTCACAGAAAACCTGAAGTCTTCATCACTAATGCCTGCTTTGATTGCCATACTTTTCCAAAAGCGTTCTCATTTTTAACTGAAGTATTTTCTTACTGAAGGCTTAATCCTCAATCTGTCATGAAGTCCAATGAAAACAGGTTGCCCCATTAGCAGCAGGCTGATTAGCTCTCCAGTATGTGTGTGCTATGTCTTCAGCAGCCAGTTTACTTTTAGCATGAGTAAGGGATTGAATTGAAAGTGAGAGCTCTTATTTTGCCCTGTCAACTCGGGGCAATTTCAGTTTTCATGAAACTTGTAACAGCTTTATTTCTTTGATCCCTGTGTCCCATCCCATGCTTGAAACTGGCCACTGAGCTCAGCAGATGCTGAGGAACAGAATGGCAGAGAGACAGAGCACAGTCGCATACATTTTATCTCTTTTGACAGTGGTTAAACTGAAAACTCTCAGGATCTGATTCTAAGAAATGTAACAACTCTGGAATCTCTGAAAACAGACTTGACGTTTTGAAATGGGATTATTTTTTTTTTTTAATCGTTACCAGCTCATCACAGGCATGAGATTTAACCCCAGTTTTTCTAAGTGAGCGTCTACCCCTCCATCAAAAAGGTTTCAATAAGATCAAATATAAAATTATGGGTAAAATGTTTTCCTAGTGTGATGGCTAGAAGATGGCTTCTTCAAGCCATCACCCTCAGTGCAAGCAAAAGGATGAAGTTGTTAGGACAGTAGTCCCTGGCAGACTGTATGGATGTTGAGAGAAATAGTGGGAAAATCTTCACTGAAAGAATGAGCAAGTGAGAGAAATTGAGTCAAATTAGTGTCTATACAAGGCACATTAATCAAATATGGATTTTTATGTGTGAACTAAACTGTTGTGCTCATTTTGGAATGGTAAGTAGAAAAATCAGTGCTTCTGCCCAAGGATATTTCTTACAGATGAAAGATTGTAAGACCACATCTTTCTAGAAAGACAGGCAGTATGCTTACAAGGCATTTGGTGGATGAAAAAGAATACAGTGTAGGGCAAGTAGCTCTGAGCAACAACGACTCCATAGACCAACAGAGAATGTGGCAGAAGAAGGGAGAGGAAACCTGGGGGTTTGTTTTTCTTCAATACTTCTTTCACAAGTGATGGAGAATATAGTGCTGGACAAGTACTGCAGCTAGTTCATAAATACCAATAAATGTCAGATTGATGCCTCTGATGGTGTTTGTAGTAGAGTTTATCAATGATTCTGTTATCACTGCATGAAATCTCTTCCTTGAAACTTGTCAGTCTTGCTTGTGTATTTTTAATACCTGTTGGCATAATTCTTCTGAAAGCTGCGGGAGACTATTTAGATGTACTGAAATGATTAGCTTTTTTTGTGTCTCCCACAACAATGCGAGTGCTATTTTGATCTATTTTGATCTAAAATGGATTTGTGTATCTTTACAACATGCTTGCAAATTGCTGTGCTAATTAGGCTAGATAGGACTATGCACAGTAACCAATATTCCTTAATCTGTATATTCTGACTCTGACAATCGTTGTAGGCTGTGTACTACTCAGCTTCAGGCTGTAAAAATATTACAGAGCTGCTGTCTTGCCAAAAAGACATTGCGTCAGTCAACGCTGAGATTGCATTTAATGTGTGCTAGGCAGTAGACTCGCAGCTCAGATTGCTGTTCTCCTTGATGTTTCATGTGGTGAGATGCACGCCAGACAGAATATTCACATTTCTATAGCCTAATGCTGACAGCTGAAAAAGGGCCTTAAGGCATTGTGCCAGTGACCCCCACCATGAGGAATGAATACAGTGTATCTGAGTATCCTGCATTGTCTTTTGCCACACACTGGAGGTGGAAAACCTCTCTTAGCTGCCCACTTTTGATAGTTCTATTTTTTATTTTTTTTTTAATGAGACGTAAGTTCCCAATTTTTCAATTGCCTGAAGTGCAGGGAAAAAAATAAAAGTTTGTTTATAGATTTTCTTACTTTCATGTTCATTATTATTGTTATCCAAAGCAATATTACCAGGAGCAAGTGTTGAGTATAAAACTACAATATTGTAAGAGGTGTTTTACACAAAGAGGTGTCTATTTACAATGTGAACTCTCTCAAACCAGTTATTTTAGTCTGCCTCTGTCGTTACTGTCCTCCTTTGCAACAAGAAGTGATCTATAAGGCTTAAATCTTTGTTTAGCTGCTTGGTCTCAGTGTTTTGTGTGTTTTTCTGGTGCTACATTTTTTTAGTTGGAGTTCTTTGTCAACACAGTTGATGCTGTGACTAATTTGGCTAATTCTAGAAGAAAGGATTACGCTTGGGTTTTGCATTGGTATTTTGTAAGAAGTTACAATGAATGAGCAGTCTGGGTTATGCAGACAGTTGAGTGGGATGGTACCTTCTGGCCTTCAAATCAATGGGATGTATGATTCAGGCCTAACTTCTGAGCCAGTCTGTAATGTCTTCGAGATGATTTTGCATGCAGAGCACTCCATACAATGCTCATGAATGTGCCTTGGATAAATGGGAAAGCGACTAGTGGGGCTTTCACACAGGGGCATACAGATGCTATTAGGACACTGTAGTATTGCCAAGTTTCTCTGATTTAGCCAGACCTCACTACAATTGACATTTTCTCGGAAGTCTCATATTGTTTTAAAGAAGTCATGTTTATTATTTTTGGGGGGGGAAAAAAATAATGAAATGAGAACAAAACCAACCAGCCAACCAAACAAAAAGGTTTTCTCAGAATCTACAAGTAACAGACTTTGATTAATTAAAACAAAATGGGGGATTCTGAGCAACAAATTGTGCCCCCAAGTGTCTGCAGCCTAGACAATGTGCTGGGCCAGTGCCTGAAAGTGACACAGTCCTGTAGTCTGGTTTGTATGGTGACACAACCCTGCTGCCTATTTTGGATGACCTGATTTAATTGCGCCAGCAGAGGGAAATGCAGAAAAGGAAGCGTGCTTCAGAAAGAGTGACAGACCCATTCAACTGTTACAATGCCCTCTCTCCTGATAATCAGAGCTGCTATTAATTGTAGAGATAAGAACATATTTTTTGCCTAACCTTACATTGTCATTCAACTAAATGTGTTGCCTTGAGGGCAGTGCACTTCTGTCCAATTTCTGGTAAACAATATAGGGATACTCATGGTCTGGAGAAGATGAGTCACAGAATCATTAAGGCTGGAAAAGACCTCTAAGATCCCCCAATCCAACCACCAGCCCACCCCCCCACGCCCACTGCCCACGTCCCTCAGTGCCACATCCACACGGCTCCTGAACACCTCAGGGACGGTGACTGCACCACCTCCCTGGGCAGCCTGTGCCACTGCAGCACCGCTCTTGCTGAAAAGAATTCTGTATAGGCAGCAGCCTCCAATAAGGCACTGTGCCTTGTCCAGTCCAGTCTTCTAGGTGGGCACAGGATAGGCAGAGCCCTGGGACAGGGAGGAGTGCCAGCATCAGGAGTGGAAAGCAGCTTGAGACTTGCAGGTAAGAAGCAGGAGGAAACTGTGACCAGAGTCAAAGCCCTGCCTAGCGTGGGCTGCCCAGTCTACACCACTCTTGTAAAAGGGCTAACCTCTTGACCTGTGCCTACGTAGTTTGTGTGTATAGTAATTATAAAAAAAAAAGAAAGAGATTTACATGGTCAGCCATGTGAGACAAGTGGTTCGGATAGTACTACGTCACCACTTCTCTTATCAGAGGTTAGCAGCCAATTTCCATTGCTATATTTATCCTTTATTGTGTGCAAATAGTATCCTTCATTGTGTGAGTGTCACTTTAAATGCCACTTGGAAGGCCAGAGAGCATGATGTCTTATTTTCACCAGTCCAACTAACACTAATTTTACAAGTGAGCCATGTTGCTTATTCAGAACAAGAGCACGTTTTTTAAAAAGACATTTTTTTAGAGAATTGAATAGTTGCAGTCGTTGGATAAAGGTGCTTAGATACTGGATTAGGAATTTGAAAGATCAAAGTAGCAGTTAAGATGCCAGGGAACTCATCCAAATCACAACATAGCTGATATTCTTTAGGGAATACTGGGCTGTTTTGTATACGGTACTCTTGGTTCCCCGTAACTTAAAACCTGAAGAATCGAAATGATTACAAATATCAGGCGAAATCTTTCAAGGTGTTGAGTGCCCACTACTCACATTGGGCTGAATACTCTTTTACACTGTGGCCCTTTATGCTACAAAGGCAATGCAAAAGGCCCTCGGCGGCAGCAAATGCCACAGGAGGCCCCTTTGCGGTATCAGACCGTAGCAAAGTAGCTTGGGTGCAGCCGGGCATTGGGCCCATTTTCTTGGCGGTACTCAGCACCTCTCAGGAGCAGGCTGACACAGGAGTGGTTCTGGCAGGAAAGCTCAACTATTTGTGATCTCAATTACACTGGAAAATGTAGGGGATGGGTTCTGCTTTTTTTTTTTTTTTTTTTTTTTTTTAACCTGTGTGAAGCCACACGGCTGGTCTCCATGAGATCTAGGCTGCAAATACAGGTCATGAAATGTTCTCCATCCTGATGGCAATGCCAGCACTCTGAGGCCAGTGAGGTGCAGAGCTCACCTACGTCTCTGCTGCAGTGGCAGACGCATCCAATGACTCCTATCTTCTCCAGAGCTATGGAGGGGGCATGGCAAAGGCACTAGTGGAGCAGGCTTCGTTCTTTGAACTTAACAACTGATAGGAGAGCTGAAATTTCATCCAGCTTCAGCAGGTGGTAAAAACACCAGAGGATTGGAATATCTTTTTCTCATCATTTCGTCGTTTACTTGGAATACTTGGATTTCTGTTTCAAAGCATCTTTCTCTCTTTCTCTCTCTCTCTTTCTCTCTCTCTCTTCCTCGTTTTCTCTTTTGAGGGCTTAAAAAGGCAGCAAATATGAAAATTAAATAGCATGAGCAAACTCTTATTCCTTTCCTTCCAGGAAACTGATTTTGTATTTTTTAGCATTCAAAATGATTGTGGTTCTCTTTCTGATTCAGCAACAAAACAAAAAAAAAAAAAAAGAAAAGAAAATATACACAGTTTTTCTCCATTGTACTTAATAGTAATAATATTGTTCTCATCACAGTGGGATAAGCAGAATTTCTGAGGAGATAATACTTGTTTTGCCTTTAATTAGACCAACCACATGATTGGAAAACAGACAAGGATGGGAAAAATTCAATTTTGAAAATTAAAAAGATGTTTATGTAATGATGGTCACAGTATTAAAATTCCCGCAAACCCTTTTCATAACAAATAAGCGAGAAGCTCTTACTACTTTCTCATTACTTAATAGATTGGGTTTGGGAATTTTGTTTGTTGTTTTGTTCTATTGGGTTTTTGTTGTTGTTGTTTTGCTCTAAATGGGGATGAACTTGGTGTTATATGTTCCATATATTGAGGAGCTAGGTATTGGGTCTAATTTCCATGTGTTTATTGATGAGGAATGGTAAAGATCATGCTTCACATGGAGACTGATATTTTGTGTCCTTTCTCTCTCTTGTCCCTCACCTCTTCCTTCCCACAAATATTCTCTGCATAAAGACAGACTTCAGACGAGTGCAGCAGTTCATTATGTGTATTTATATATACATACTTATCAAAACTTCATAAGTGTAGGTGAGGAAATTCTTTGAATTGAGTAACCCCGGTAGTTTCACATCACAATGGCTAATTTGTAATGGTCAAAGGTAGCAGTCTGCATGTTTCCATGGAATTTTTCTGCCCAAGAACAGAGAGAAGGGCACCAGGACATGAATTTTATAAATACTTGTGGTGATAAGAGACATCTTGGCTTACAGTGCCCACTCGATGAAATACAAATCAGAAGAACAGCTTTCATTAGCTGTTTCATTAGTTGCTCATGGGATTACTTATTAGAAGATGCAAACAGATGGTACAGCTGCATGCAGACCCTACCTCTTCCTCTCCTTGTAACACTGATATTCTCTGGTAAATACAAAATTCTGCATATAGTGCTTTTGGGTTTCTGTCCAGCAGCTTCCATGTCCAGCACTTATGAACAACCTTTCCTCTCTGCTGTCCTAGCACCTGGCTTGGTGGCCCACAGGGAGTCACCTCCCTTGTCATTTGTGCGTAACACAATTGCTAGGAAGCCTCAAAATGCAGAGGGCTGGCTTAAGCCAAGGTATAGCAGACATGACCAAGGAGGGCCTGAGTCCTCCTTGTTGTCTGTGAAATGGCATCTCCAACTGCTGTGCCACTGCTGGGGTACTGATGCAGCCCTGAGACAGTGCCACAGCAACCTGCTGTTCTCCAGACCTGGCTGTTACTGGCATATAAAGACTGACCCAAGCAGGGTGTTGTGGCAGCGGGCCATACGTTTAACCTTGACTGCAGTGCCCTTTTCCAGAGACTGATTGTGATTTTCATATTATCTAACAAGCTTGTCATTTCCTGTACTAGTTGTAACACAGCTGAATATTTTCTAGGTTACCTAACCAAACTTCTTCAAAATCATACTGCTTATGCCTGCGATGGGGAACGTTTGAGTCTGCACTGTCCTCGGCATTCAACAATAAGTATTCAGTCAGCACTTTACGGGCAAGACTACCAAATGTGTGGCACACAACAGCCTGAAGCCAGAATGACAGAACCCACAAACTGTGTGGCACCCACCTCCTTGCAGGTATCACATCTTGTAAAGGTTCATCTTGCACAACATGCCTGTAGACTTCCATGCAGTGAGCTATGCTGCAGGAAAACTGCAAGTGTTCACCATGTTAAATGAAATGTCACTGTGTTTTTGTCAGTTTGTCACAAAAAGTATTTCACCTGAAAGGATTCATCTGGCCAGCAAGATATTACCGTAGACTGTGAAAGCTGTGTAGATTTCCTTCCATTTTGATAAGCCTTACTTTTAAAACCACATTCTCAATGTTCCCTATAGTAATCAGTTCCCTTCTAATCAAAAATCTGTCATGGCTCAGTAGACCAGCCTTTATCTATCACATGGGCTTTCCTTATCCCCAGCAGAGGACACAAATTTTTAACACAGCTGGGTTACAAATCCACTGAGTTAGCTGACATCTTGGTAGGATTTGGCTTGCTCCATGCTGTCGTCACTGAAAGGGCCTGTGGCAGCTAAAGAGCAGATTCTAAGCACTTCTATGGCTACCTATGTTTCAAAAAATACATGGTTTGTATCAAAAATATCCTATATTTTGTTTCCCAAGTCCACTTAAATATAATTTAAAATGACTTTCATTCCATATATTATTGCTTTCTGCCATGGAGACTTCTAACAGGTCTTAGAAGGGCTGGCTTGCACTGCTGTTAAATGTTTGTTTCATCATAGTGGAAATAGCAGTGTTAAACCTAATTCAGTAAATCATTGGAAAAATGTGTAGTCACTGGAATCTAAACATGTTCTGTCAGTGAAGCTGTTGTAAGTGCTTTACAGAAGCTTTGATGAAGCTTGCAATGTTTGTGCTTGTAGCTGACACGTCACTCTTTGACAACAGGGAACATCTGTTTCTACTACTAGTGAGCTGAAGAGTTTTACGGAGTTGTTTGGCAGTAACATCTTCTCTCCAGAAACATTATTAGGCCCATAGTTTATATGTGTGGCTTGCCCATGCTGTACTGCAACTGCTAAAGACATTCCAGCCTTGACCTGTGGGCCATGTGAAAGTACAGCTCTCCACTAAAAACAGTAAGCCAGATGCATCCTTGATGTCATTTTACTGATTACTTGAGGCAACACCAATGATTATTTTGGGTTTGTGATGTTGAGCATCTTTGTGAGGTCTCCTTTTGCAGTTGTTTTTTTTTCCCCCCTTACATATAATAAACACAGCGTGGGACAACTGTTGTATAAACTGTCATCATTGTTTGGGCATTGTCACTGATCAAAGACATGAAATCACTCTGACAGGGCCACAAATGTGAGACATACAAATGCTCTGCATCTTGGGGAGTTCCGGTTCTGTCAAGGAGAAGAGCAATATCCTGTAAACTGATTTCTTAGAGAAAGAGCACCAGTGATCTCATCCCTCCTCCCCTTCCCTTTGGAACTACATCTGCAGTCTGCTTAAATAGGCGTGATGCAGCCTGCAGCCCTGAGGATGTGTAACAGGCATTTCATATGGGGACCTCCTATTAAAAGGATTACTGCAAAATTTGATATGTCCTGGGATGTTAATAACCCTGAGCTGTCTTGTTATGATTATCATTGTTTGCTTTCACAGTTGCATGTTTTTGTGCGGCAGCTTGATAGAGAATGTGACTACTCTTTGCCTTAAGCAAGAGAAAATACAAACAGATGCACAGGAGATGATTCAGCTCGGGTGCAAGAAGATGACTCAGTAGGGGACGGCCATTCTTCATTTGCTGAAGTCGTAACTCTATTTCACTGTCCTGCTCCAGAACGATCCTGATTAAGGAGGAGCTGTTTGTGTAACTTGCAACTCTTTAAAAGAATAGTTGAGTGATAAAATTAAATCTGCTGGGCTTTTCTTTCCCTTTTAAAATCTACAGTATGCACGTAATGCTGGAAAAGTATTGGATGCGCATTGTCTTCTTCTACGCAGGGAAACAAAAAGACAAGAATGTTACAGGATCACTGCAATATGCTGCCAATGTGTATCATTTCTGTTTGGGAAGGATGGCTTCCAGTGATGGCAGGAGAGGCTCAGCCACTGCCAATTGTCTGGAAACAAGCCTGGAAACAAGAGTGCAGCTTGTGCTAATCTCAGTGGTGAATTTGTGATTTGGCATCTTGGTATGACTCAGAGCCCTTTAATGAGAAACAGGACCAAAAAAACCCTAGATTTTATGAAAGTACCTAAAACTGTCTGAGAATTATATATTACAGTTACTCCTATTTAGAGCTGAGTGACATAAAGATAATGCACTCCTTAGTGTGTTGTGCTTTTATATATCAAGAATCAGGGGGACAGCAATCAGAGAATCATAGAATGGCTTGAGTTGGAAGGAACCTTAAATATTATCTAGTTCCAACCCCCCTGCTATGGGAAATAGTATATAGAAAGCCTCTGAACTGGGCTCTGGAGGTGAATAGGAATTTCATAAGTATGCTGCTGCATTTTAATTATTTTTTTAGATGCTTTGGGGTGTGACTGGGTTACAGCTGGTCTCAGAGTCATCTTCTACAGCATCTTCATGTTTTCTTTCACCATCATAGCTACAGGTCTGAAAGCACTAAGTGAGAATATTACTGAAAGTATTAGGAGTGCATGATCCTTTAACTGAGCCTAGAGAAGGTCCACAAGACTCTCTGTGTGTAACAGTGGTGACCTTCCTGTTGTCCTCCTTCACTTGCCACTCAGTGAAACAGCACAGTAAGGACCATTACCACAGTAATGTTTATTGCTATGCCAAAAGATCTAACATAGATTTGACCTTAAAATGACATTTAAAAAAAAAAAAAAAGAAGAAGAAGAAAAAAAAAGAAAGAAACAAGTTAAGGGTAGACTTACTCACACATGTTCTTGGCTCTGTGCGTGGTCCCAAGTATCAGTAGGCTGTGGTGGCGTGCAGCAGTGTCTTGCTGACTGTCTGGGGTCAGAGAGAAGAGTAACTAGCAACAGTGAATTGATAGCATCCTCAACTGCCACTGATAATGCAGCTATGAATGTGTTACCATAAACTTGGCTGAGGCTCAGAGGCCATAGGAGATGTGGCCTAAATCCAGGGATACAGATGTATTACATGTCTGTGGCCAGAAAGCTGTGAAGGAAGTTTGTCTCCTGTATAGAACAAAGTACAACTAAATGTTGTCATTGCTGTATAGCTTCATACTTTGTTTTCAAGACTATCCCTTTTGCCTGTTGTTCTAGAAAGTACTGGATGAATGCCAAAACCTGAGATCCTGCCAACTTCTTGTCAATAGTCGGGTTTTTGGACCTGATCTATGTCCAGGGACCACTAAATTCCTCCTTGTCTCCTTTAAATGCAAACCTAGTAAGTAAAAAACAAGAGAAAAATGTGCTTTTGTCTGTTTTATTTTTTTGTTTTGGTTAGAATGCCACTGCACTGCACAAAGCTTTATATAAATCCATGTTGAGTTTTGAGACTCTTAGATTAATAACAAGTTGCTTTTTTTCTATCCTGCCTTGGCTCTCTGCTGTGCTTACAACTTCACTGTGCTTGCTGCCAATTTAGTGACCAGTGTAGTTTGTCAGAACCAGATGTCAGATGTCAGACTCTAAAGGAAAAATGTTTTGGAAATTATTTTTAAAGCGATGGCAATGATAATGTCTTATTAGAAATACAGAGCTGAACAGCAAAAGCAGATGTCTGGATCCAAATGATGAAGATCTCATAAGAAGAAGTATGCAAAAATGCTTAAGAAGTAGGACCAAAGTTTTCAAAGATCCTCTGTTATTATCTACCATTTGTAGGCTAGCGACTGGAAGATACACGGCTGCATGGCTGAATTTATTATAGAATTACCTGTATCCTAAACAGGTAATTGACATTGGCATGGAAAAGGGGCAAATCCTGCCCTAAAGAGAACCATCTTTGCAAACATGAGAAAAGCGTCAAAAAAGTTAATCATGATGAGGTTTAATTTATTGTTTTGTTTTCTTTCAATTGTTTTTCTTGTTGCTATTATGTGTGAGAACAAGCCCTGGTTGCCCAGGGGCTCAGCTGTTTCTGTCAGCTAATTTCCAGTGTGGCTGAAGTGGATCCCAAAGAAAATTCTTGTGGAGTTATTTATGGGGAGGTTCACCAGCCAACACAGGATACCATCCCACAGCTAAAGGAGAAAACATGAAAGAGATTTTCTTTCATCATAGCATCAGGATAGGCTTCATTGGTGGAATAAGAATAAATGTGGCACAGCAAGCTCCGTACACAGTATGCAACAGAGAACTAAAGAGCAAAGATGGAAAGGAATAGATCTCACCTTTGGCAAAGCACTGACAAAAGAACTGGCAGAGAGATTTATTGGGCCAATTATCTAACACTGTTTAGAATTTATCATTTTTGTGATCTGTTTTATTACCTATTACTAATATTTTTTTTTTTTTCCATATACTACGATTACTACATTACTGATAAATACAATAAGTAAAATCGAATATAGCAATTGTGACTGTTTTCATTAGAAATCTCCTTCTACTAATGAAAAGTGGATCCTCTTTTTAGTTTTTAATTATTATTTTAATATTTTAGATATTTTTTTGTATTTATATTTAGATTTATATTTAGATAAGTTACTTTGAGCACAAAATACTGTCTGTGGTACAAATATTACAAAAGCTGGTCAAAAGTGTATTTAGCTTTCAGAATAGAAGAGAGTCCAGTTCCAGTGCAAAGTACATTATTTCATTCAGCAGGAAATTTATATTTGTAGATGAGATACCAATATTGTTAGACTTGGCTGGAAGAGCATCCCTATTCAGGAAATTGCTTGGGTATCATTTTAAGCATGTGTTGCAAACTCCTTGCCTCCTTCAAGCGAGCGCTGAAGTGATTACCTGAATTCCTTAGTTTTTCATCTCCTCGGAAACGTTGCCCTTCCCTCTGCATCTCTGCAGACATGTCTGTTGTATGCCAACCCTCATGATGCCCATGGGTCTGTCCTGCATTCCCTCCTCACAGACTCACAGAGGCAGAGCCCAACTTCAGGCTGCCAGCCCTGGGATCAGAGCCGCCGTTTTGTGGGTACGACCCCCGTGGCAGTGCAGGGACTGGGAGGGACTTTAAAGAGGAAAATTAACCTTTAAAAAAAATAATGATCTATTCTAAATGGAACAGTGTTTCCTTTATTGGATAAATAGGAGTTTTTCTTTCTGGACCCACTAGCACTTACACCCACACTCTGCTCCCTCAGTAACAGTAAGATTTCCCTTTGCTCCTGCTTGGCTCAGGAACCTTCTTTCCTGTTTTCACATGATTGAAAGACAAAAGCATTGAGCAGAACGAACTCTTCTCCCTGGCCTCAACTGCACGAAGGGATGGTGTGGCACTGTAGCCAGGCCAGGGAGGCCAGGGATGGCAGAACCCAGCCTAGGGTTGTGCCTGGGTGGGATCATCCACACTGTCCCAAAGGTCATCCCTCTCAATGTGGGGAGCTCTGCCAGCCTGCCCATGCCCCCTGAGAGAGAGAGGGCGGTGTTTTTCTCAGGCTCCTGATCCACATTGCTTTGTCAGCAAAACTTTCAAAGGAGCCTTGCCGGGTGGTCACACCCAGGGAAACCCACTGACTGCTGGAGCGATGCAAACAGAGCTGAGAGCACTGCCTGGCTCGGGGCTCACAACTTGTCCTCCATTCTTCGGCACTCACTTGGTGCCGCGTGCTGTGCCGCCAGCGATGCCAGCCGCCTCCGTGATTGATGAGGCCACAGCATTTGGAATGGGCACAGAATGCGACATTGTCCTGGGGAGGTACAAAAGGAAAGGATAAGGCTTGTCCTCCCGAACAGTAGTGAAAAGCAGGCCAGAAAAGCACGCAGGAATGGGGGCGGAGGTTCCAGTGGGAGAGGAGATTGGCAAAAGTTAGTATTTCAATTCATTTTTAAAAAGAGCTGGAGGCTTCAGGCAGTCATGAGGGAACAATTTAGTTGGAGGAAATGCTCCACTTCGCTATTGGCTTTGTCTGTGGTTGTAATTGTTCCACATATCACTCAAAAAACAACTTGCAGAAAAGCTGTTTTCTGTCATGCTGCTATTTGCTATTAACAGTCTAGCTGAGAAACTTGCCTCATGCTACTGTATTGCTTTTTGCTTCTATTTCAGCTGAATACAAAACCAAATCAGCCTGTGAAAACCAGGAACTGAAACTCCACTGTCAAGAGTCCAAGTTCCTTATTATCTACTCTGCCACCTACGGCAGTTGGGCACACAAGGACAACATCTGCTCGGCCAAGGCAGAACGCATCCCTCAGTTTGGTAAGTTAGAATGCTCTCAATAGACCTTCTCCGTGTGGCTGCACAGAAAAGGGGGGGCATGGGTGGGGAGAAAGGGTCAGGCATGAGAGCAGTGGCATTTTGGAAGTTCGTGGTTGAAGCATGAGAGATTATTTCTGAAACTCAAACAAAGTGCCTAGCACAAGGGAGAAATGAGTAAGAAATGTAAGCAATGTAATAGCCCTTGATGTAGTTAATAATTTTTACTATGATTACTCTCAAATACTCTTTCTATTGGCTCTCTTGAACTTAAGTGACTATTTTCAATATCAGCTGCTGGCTCTCATCTTCCTCCAATGTCTGACAAAGACCAGGCAATATGAGCATCATGCCACCTTGTCTTTCTAATGCCTTTCACACTGATCTCTCCTTGCCTTAAGTGCAGACAGTCAGGATGAGGTCCACAGGTCAGGACCCACTCCTTTGGATACAGTGGTATGACCCAACTCCAAGACTGTGGTAGTGTGCTAATAAATCAGATCCATCTGGGGCTTCTCTCTGGCAGGAGCCCAGAAAGCAGGAAATGATGTGTGTGTGTAGCACCTAGCCCTCACCCCCATGGCAGGATGGCTGCATGCAGTCTGACTCCTGGGACTGCTCACCAGCCTTAATTGTGATGGGAGCTGCTGGTACTGGCCAGAAAAGTGCAGGGACCACAGATATCAGCACAGAGAACTGTGTTAGTGTTAGAAATGTTTCCCTGTCACTGCTGGTTTACTACAGGTGCATCTCAAGGGATGTGAATATTAGTGTTGCTGTATTAATATATCTAGTCAATATAGTAATGTTGCTATAGTGTTAGCACCTTGGTGACAGACTATGAGCATTATCAAACTCACGCTGTTCCCCTTCAAACAGGTAGAAGAACCCAAAACATCATCAGTATTTTACGGTCAACATCAATTACCAATCACTGACTTCAAAGTCTCAACTGGTGCAAGACTAATAGCTCAGTTTTTATCATTAGGTACCTAATTATATATTTTATGTGTTTGTGAGGATGCTTGTATGAATAATGCATTCAATGCCAGACACCAAAAGCATGGAGGTATGTTTTCATGCTGTGGAGAAAGCCAGTGCAGGATCTGCGTGCTGCTTACCTCCCTTCACACCACACAGTTAAGGACTTAGATGGTTGACACCAGTCCTGTGCAAAGCCTGAACTTTACTCACTTCTGAGAAATTGCTACAAGTGAAATCTGTAATCTGAATTGCGTCTCTGAACAAGAGAGATCAATAACTAGTCTTAAAAGCAATTTGTCTGCAAGCCAGTGTTTCTATTTAGTTTTATAAGTATTAAAAATGTATTGGCTGAAAAATGTATTCTGTTCTTTTGCAAGAATCTACTTAAAACTGCCAGGTCCGTATTTCACACTGGCTATTCTAACACAAACTGTAGCTATGTTTATTTGTTCTACAAAGGAAATATTTTAGCAGGTTTCTGAAAGACCCATATATTCTCTGTGATGATGGCCTTAGTGTATGACTCCAGGCAGAGCAGAAAGAGCTCAGTTGATTGAGGAAGACCATCACACTTGCTTACTTCTTGTATTTCTTTTACCTCTGAAAATTGCTTACTTTCCTATAGTGTCCTATAGAACTTATATTCTATAGATCATAATACTGCAAAGTCTTCTTGCTGGATAAAGTCTCTCAGTGTAAACAGATGAGGAATTTGCAAGAAAGCAAAATCTGTGCTTTGACTGCCTGCATAAAAGCACTTTTTGGCTGTTGCTCTTTTTGTGTTCTGGAAAACAACCTAAAGCTGGCAATAGGAGAGAACATAAAACTTGAGACAAACACAAGGTAGAGCTGCAGAAGGTAGACCCTGGTACAGGTTTCCCATTATTTAATGAAGTAGTTGGCCTCTTCCTGCATAGTGCCAGTAACACCCCACAGTGAGTACAGTCTTCCAGAGCACTTATGTGCTTAGGAGTATACATTCAGTTATCCCAAGGGACTTAGCACTTAGGAACAAAATCCAATTGACTCCCATTCTATCCATCTGGAGCTTAAATCTTACTTATGTGGCTATTCAAGCCCATACAGATGACAGTGCATGCATAATTAGGCTATTTAAGTGCCAGTATACTTTTTCTTTGAGAAGGCAGTGATAGTTTGAATGTCAACATCATTTCAACGATTTGAGGCAATTTAGAAAGTGTAGTGCAGCTGTTCTTTATTCCAGAATCAGAGCCCCTGTATGTTTGCATCAAAAGCTAAATCTGCTCCAGCTCAAACTCACGTTTGTGCATCTTGGCCTAAAGACAGTGGTCAAGCCCTACCATTTCTTTCACTGCATAACAGGAAAGCTGCGTTACATTTTTTTTAGTACTATGCAAATAAGAAGTTGTCTGTAGTTTCTGATGACAGCTATAGGAAGTCTCTGTTGAGCTCAGAGTTTTGCTTTTATTCCTACTGGGTTTGTTCCTACTAGAAGTACTGGATGTTGAATTAATTAGATACTTCTCTAGGTTTTGGCCACCTCACATTATATGCATTGTGGCTGATAAGCCATTACTGGCATGCAGCAGCACTGAGCTGAGACAGATGTATTCTGAATTATCAGTTTACTTTTCTGTGAACAGTGTATCAAATCAGCTGTCAGACTTACACAGCTGTTCTTTAGCATAAGGGTTCTTCTCCATATAGTAAACAGTATATAAATCTGTCTCTTTATCAACAACATCTGCATGGCCTCAGAGCATCTGTGGGACCCTGGGCCCCAGGTCAGCATCCAGCATGGCTGCCACAATCAAAAACTTTACAAGAAAGCTAAGATTTACTTGGATGCAGTTCTACGTAGCAGAATCTATTGTGCTCAACAGATCTCCAACAAATAGGAGCCTGTAGCATTTGTTTCCTCTGTTGGTTTTTTTCTGACATACTCTGTCTTTTACATTTGTACAAACATGTACAAGAGGAAAGACAAAATTTATTGGCCAAATGAAGTGAGAGTTGTGCCAAAACAGGTTACAATAGAGAGTATGAGGAAGATTCAGATCAGCAAACACCTCTCAAATCATAGGTTACTCTTGTTAATACTTGAAAGAAGGCTTGGTAGTAGGTAGCCTCTTGCTGCAGCTTGCAAGCCAGAACAGTAAAATGTACTTACCAGAAATGTTACCTGGATGTGCACTGACTGGTCAGAAGTGTGCTGCCTCAAGCACTAATGACAAACAGAACCCAGACCTGCCCATCTGTATTAACGAAAGGTAGGGTCCTTCCCAGCACAGACCTCATTTTAGCCTCTTCCCATTTTGTGGAGGTTAAAGAAGTGCATTCTGTGACAAATTCAGGCACTCACATGCCATACTTTACACCATGGCATAGCATACCCCGGGGCTAGATTTTGTCTAATCCCCTCTTCCCATTGAAATAATGTTCAGGCAAGAAAAAGGGGTATTAACAGGAAACAGAGTCTTCCAGAATCCTGCAGATGCCTTCTAGCTAGCAAGGTATTAAGTTATATAAGGGTATTCTGTGATGTCATGATTCCTTTTATTTGTTATATATGTATGTATATATATATGTATGTGTATATATATATATTTATATTGTGGACAATTTATCTCTTATTCAGCAACAGAGGCTGAAAAGCTTTTGGCTCCTTCTCATATCAGGAGATGTATATTCTTCCTGCTATGAGCCAGTTCCTTGTGTAAGTCTCTCCAGAGCATCTGTAAATGAAGTCAAAGTACAGATAGATACAGGCAGATCTGGAAATACTTAAGCACCAAAGTAGCTAGGTTCATGCTAGCTGTATATTTCTAGGTGCTGTAAATCACAAACCATGTAAATTGGGTGGAATTTGGGAAACATTGGCCACTGAAATACTGACACTTGAAGGAGCACTGAGTAGATCAGCAAGAGCTCTGAGTCCAGTGCTTTGCTGGAGGAAGGAGTGAGGATTTCTAGCTGAAAGCTGCTGAAAACAACATGACTGAGTCCTTTCTAGACTGCAAGTACCATCAGCTGTAGGCCTGGGCATACTCTGCTATTGCTATGCTTCACATGCTTAGCTTATATTACTAGCTAATTAAAGTTGATTTCAGACACAAACCCTGTGGACGGTCATACAAGTGGCAGGCTCCAGAACAGAAGAAATCTGAGACTGCAGAACAGTTATTTTGGTAACACAGCATACAGGTTCATGGTGAAAGAGCAAATATATCCCAGCTGTGCTCCAGGGGACAAGGCAGCAGGATGCTGTGAGCAGAGTAGATGCAGAGGTATGGTTCTGTAGCAGTGTCAGGGCTCAGGGACATGAGGAAGGTTAACATCTCCCTCTGCAGCTTCTGCCACTGCTGTCTTGTCACGTGTGGGAGACAGCACTTCATCCATTAGTGTTTTCTTCACTGGCAGTTACAGGGTTTTCCTTGTACCTGGGTTCTTCTAGCTTACATTTTTGAACAGTTGGAGAAGTATACTTGACACTCAAGTTTAAAATAGAGTTACAAACCAAATTGTGCAAAACAAAGCTGTAGGCTTTTGAGCAGAAGGAGCTCAGTTCCTGCTTCCATCCAAGTAGTATAGGCCTCCACTTGTATCCTCTACTGGGCATCTGTGCTGGCCCTCGCTCCATATCTGTGTGTGTGCAAGCAGAGGAAAACTGCACCAAGTGCTTAGAGGCTGAATTTTGAACTCCAAGCCACTTGTAAATAACACCAAATAATGGGCTAATCTCCTGTAGGCTAAAGGAGCCTCCAGCAGGCACATGAGCTGCTGCTGTGTGGCATGGGAGAGAGATGGGGCAGCTTTGCAGAATGCCATGGTATAGTATTCACTCGTAAGGAATGGCCTGTTCTGACAATAAGTATTTTTAGCATAGCGTACTGGCAGAACTTGGACCTGGAATATAAAGATACCAGCACCATTTCTCATAAATGTTTTTGCTGGAATCAGCAGCACAAACGGCCCTTTTCTGATGCACAGGCAGGACCCTGTGTGCCATACTTTTGCATAAATTACCATATTATTATGGAAACTTTCTTTAGGAGCCCTAAAGCCTAAGCCCTAGCTTGGTCCGGAACTCCACAGTTTCCCCTTGTCACTTCTTGTTCTCACAGCTGATATCTGGGCTCTACAAAGCACAAGCCACGCTGATTTGATAGTGTGAAATCTTTGCTTTCAATTGATTTTAAAAGTGTGCTCCTTATTCTTTTGTGGGTAGACACGGCCCAGAAAACATAAAGCACTATAAGCCAGCCAGCAGTTTGGGATGAAAGCAGTGAGCAACTGGACTCTAGCGCCAAAATGAAAAGTTGAGATGGGGTTCCTCTTATGGGAGCCCTGGTCCTTCATCGGCGTGTTACTTTTCATGTAGTATGGATCTGCGTTTGAGACACATTTCTCACTCACCACATCTTGTGCCCTATGCATAGCAATGTGGGAGAGAACAGCAGCCAGTCAGAAAACAGCAGAGGGTGTGAGCAGAGGCTGTTGGCAGTGCTTGGCACAAAACTCTTGGGCCAGCTCTGGCTGTTCCATCACCTGCAGCTCTTGTGTGGCAAGAGGCAAAGAAAGGAAGGGAAAGCTCCTACGGTCTGAATCGAGAGAAGCTTTGAAGAATCGGAAAACAAATTGCTACTCATTAAAGCCTGCGTGATTTATGGCATGTCATTTGCATGCCAAAACTTTCCTAAACAAAGCTAATTAAGGAGCTGAAAGAGCCTTGCCTCCAGAAACAAGGCTTTCTGCTCTAACTGTTAAATAGCTGCAGTCAGGTTTGATAATTTACCACTGTGTTAAGAGCCTCTGCTTCATGCCCATATTTCCATGCCACACATAGAAGCATGCATTTCAAGGGACTCACCAGCACTCACGATGTGTAACAGGCAGCTCTGACAGGAGGGAATGAAAAATGAGTGTTTTCCCAGCCATCCAGAGCTGCCCTTTCTGCCACTGCTGGGGGTGTCACCAACCTCCTGGCGTTCTGAGAAAGTGCTTTTCAAGAGGCAGTTTATTTTAAACATCTGGTACCAATTTAGCAAGCCCCATAAAATGTAAGCTTAGTTCAAACAGTACTTAGATGTTCAGGAAGAAGACACAAGAAATGTTTATATTCTCCTAATTTGTGATTTCTTCAGGACTGCTGAGTGGGACTACTCACTCATTTACTCAAATTTAAGCATGGACTGAACCTCGCCCTCTTTCAGATGCTTCAGTGAGATGTATGACCTGAAGGAACAGGTTGCCCAAGGAGGCTGTGGATGCCCCATCCCTGGAGGCATTCAAGGCCAGGCTGGATGTGGCTCTGGGCAGCCTGGTCTGCTGGTTGGCGACCCTGCACACAGCAGGGGGGGTTAAACTAGATGATCATTGTGGTCCTTTTCAACCCAGGCCATTCTGTGATTCTGTGATTCTGTGATTCTGTGAAGGAGACGTTATCCCCAGCATCAGCTCTGTGTTGCTGCAGCTGGTTTCCCATAAAACCCCCAAGCAGGTTTCATTGAAAATAGCTTGGGTGTCTCTTCAGTACACACCGACTCCTCTGACTTCACTGCAGATACACTTCTGTAACGTCTGCTTGTAGGAGATAGTGCAGATGAAGCTGAAGCTGATAAAAAAGTGGCCTTTGCTACTGAGTACACAGAATTCCTCTGAGCTGAACTCATGGTTCAGCCTTCACTGGAGCTGCCAGGACAGCTTGGGGAGGTAGCAAGGACACACACAGAACTGAGAGAAGGAAACTGAACAGGTTTTGATTGTACTAAATGCCAAAACCTTGCTATACCACAGAGAGCTGTTAAGTAGTGCTTGTTTTGTTTTGCTTTGTTTCATTTTTGTTATGGATCTCTTCAGTTAACGTTTGTGCTGCCCCGCAGAAGCAAGCCAGCCTTAGTTTGTGTTCACACACCTGTGACACCAGCCAAGCCTTGCAGAGCTCTCCAAAAACAGGCCTGCCAGGAGCCTACAGGCACATGAAGGTAGAGGAGCCAAAGCCAACATGAATGTAGGCGATAACGAGTTATTAACTCTCAGAGAACAAGAGCAAACAGCTACCAGAGGCAAAATGAAACATGCACTCACTGTATCACTGAATTTGTAGAAAACCATCAGCGCAACAGCTGGCTCTTCCTTAAGATACTGCATGCAGCTCAAAGGGCAGGAGAGTTTGGAGAACATATAATTAACTTCGCCAGATTGCTGTTGTTCTCCCAATCTGTTCATCAGTTGGATGTGATGATCCTGAAGCTCACTTCCAACCTGGATGATTCTATGATTTATGAATCATCTGATAGTTCCTCCTGATATTCTCCAGTTGTTTTCATGCTTGCCAAAAGATGCTGCTTAGCTGCCTAAAATGTCCACCTGAACGCATTCTTAGCTGATGGCCAGAAAGACTAAAATAATTGAGTTATTTAAGCAGAGCTATTCAGTGTCTCAAGACAGATTTCCTTGCCCGATGAACAGCCTTCCAAGTATTAGGTTCTCAGGTCCCGAGAAAGTTGCTCTTCTCTAAAATCTATCTTCAGCACTGATCCCTGGGCCTTTTGCCAGACAGATCGGTCCAGTATCTTCTGATGTTCTGTTTACATACATGACAGTGCTGGTGTCAAGGGATTAACTCTAAAGATCACTAAAGATCACAGATCTACCCCAGCTACATATGTTGGAGGTCAATCTTCTTTGCCGAGAACCTCAGTCTCAGTTCTCTTCATTCTTTTCAAACAAAACTGATTTGAGAAAGAGATGGGGTGTCTTTGTGAACATGATTTCTCCTTTCTCTGCAGAGGCACAAATGAGCTTAAGCTGCTGGAAGGTGAAGATGCCATGTTTGTCTCAGGGTTTTTACAGAAGGAAAGATAGTTCTAATGAACAGAGAACATGTTGTCAAATCTATAGAATGTTGCTGCCCAGGGAGAAGTAGCATGAGAAATGTTTGTCATCCATAGAAATGTACCAGAAGTGTGAGGAAACACTGACATCTTGTAAGGAAAACATTCCTTGCTTAGAGTAAGATTTTCAAGTTCTGCATATTTTCTGCTTCAAAACAAGAACCAGAAGGTATTTTTGCTCTTTAGATTGGGGTTTAGCTGATACGGATACTGAGAATTCAATCACATTTAGAGATGTTTCTTTTTTAAAGCAGAATTTTAAATTTTTTTTCTGATACACAAATTTTATCTGATACACAAATTTTCCCATTCAAATTTAGCTTTGGTGTAAAATCTGCTGACCGTGTCTCATTCATTTATAAATCATGGTGGAACATAGAAAACTTGAGTGAAAAAATCCCCATCCCAGCAAATGCAGGCAGGTGCAGCTGTGAGCATTAGTACAGTGCACTGTAGGTGCCTTTGACATTGCCTTAGGCATTCAAATTTGGCAGCATGATGGGAGCAGTGCAGCATTTTGTATGGCAGAGAGAAGTCAAATGATTTTCTGGTTAAACATTGAGCCTATTTTGACCTCTTGGCCATAGCAGAATGGCTCCTAGCAGCACCAGGCAGAGTAAATCATAAGCTACTCTTGATTTCACCGTAGACCGAGCTGTTGCGGTGCACAGAAATTGATCTCACCTAACTTGAACTGAAACTGGGCATCCAGTCAAACCTTGGCGATAATCCTGGGAGAGGAGGGGGAGGCCTGCAAACAGCACTGCATCGCCCTTTACTGGCACACTCATCTTAAGGTGGAGCAGGTGAAGCAGGTGGAGAGCTGCGTGAAGATGCTTAGTTCTTCCAGGTTATCCTGAAAAGAACAGAGAGGACGTTTGCAAGGCACCTCATTTGAAATTTGACTTGAATCTTACTGCAGCCTTAGTATGCGACTGGAAGTCATCATGAGGGAGCCAATTTGCTGCAAATCCTCCATTTCATCACGTGCTGCCTTCCTTGTATTCACAAATGTTAATACCTAATTCTGAAATCCTGCTTGGGCAAGCGCAGGTGTGTGAAATTGATAGTAGGTTTGTATCTTTAGCTGTGCACGTAGCAGTTATTATGCCTGATAACAGCAGAGTTGTATATTTATTGGATGTGTTTTTCTTTCAGACTGCTTGTCTCACACAGCGCTAGAAGTTTTATCAAAGAGGTGTTATGGGAAACAGAGATGCAAAATTATTGTCAGTAGCCAAGATTTTGGAAGTCCGTGCCTACCTGGAGTGGCAAAACACCTAAACGTCAGCTATGCATGTGGTAAGAGCAAATGCATGGTAATTTTGAAGCCCTCATTCCCTGTAAAAATGTCTTAGTGAAATAAGGGCTTGAGGTTATGCATCACTCACAGAACTGAGGCAACACAGACAAGAAGGAAGAGGTTCTCATTTTCTTTACCATAGATTAATATATTTGCATCGTGGGAAGGCAGAGTTCCCTGCAGTTCTTTTTCTCAAAAGCCAGAGCCACGAGACAGCAAAGTATAGCACAAATACAGATGAGAGAAAAATGATTGCAGGACTTCAATGCAGCGCCTTATATAGGTGTTGAATCCTCTTAGGAATGTCTTTCTCTGGCTGAGGACTGGAACAGATTTCCTCAGCCTCTGCTTCTGGGGATGAACTGTGACCCTCAGAGGTGGCTGTCTGACATGCCGGTGGATGTGTCCAATCAGTTTTACCAAGTTACTGCTCTGCTTGCTGTGCATAGGCTGGGAAGCTGCTGGCTTCAAGGAGCACTGGCTATCTATGTACTTTTGGCAGTAGCCATGCAGGACTGACTGCCAGATCACTGCCTACCTGAGGATCAGAGGAAAGGGAGCCCCAGCTGTTCCCTTGCTGGCATGAGAGATTTTCTCTTCCAGTCTCTCCATGTGTACGTTGTCAGGCAAGAGGCACTGCAGCAACTCTCCACATTGTTGAAGAGAGCTGGAGCCTGTCTTTGCACTAACAAACACACAACATTATTGTGTGTTTGCCTTCATGCTGTAGTAACTTTATGAATGTGTTAATGGAATTCTCTTTAATTAGAGTAAGGATAATTACAACAGATTGTTCTTTCTTACACACCCGTATACTGGAAAACAAGCGTATGTTTGTTTGCAGTGAGGTTCTGCATTCTGATTTGTAGTGAATTGTTTTTGCACTAACGCATGGATAATAAATAGTGCCTGTGTGCTTTGCTGGCACACGTCGAAGACTTTTTCTTCTGCCAGATCCTACTGAGCTGTGCGGTCTGAAACATTAGCCAATGGTTTGCAGGTCTAATTATTTTACAGATCATCTAGGGAACATGGGAAGAGGCTGGGCGTGGTCCACAATGGCATTTTACATTCTTTTCCCTCACTAGAAGATCCCTGCTAGCCTGACGCTTCCCAAGCTGAGGTACATGGGCATTTTTCTGAAGTGACAGGGGCAAAGCTGAGCAGACCCTGTTTTCTTAGGGCTGTGACACACTTGTAAGCATGAACAGGAATGTGAAAAACCACACTCCCTACCTCAGAGGTCAGCAACTAGTTAGCGTCTGCCTGCATTTGTGTTTTGTGGTTAATAACAACTTACTGGGAGCTGGGAGATGCTGTTTTTTCACAGTCCCAGTCTCACAAACTCCTCAGCATCACCTGAAGTCTGCAGAGACTATAATCTATCAGCTCCTGCTGAGGCAAGGAGCAAGCCCCAGGAAACACAGCTTCTACCTGCACATCCTGCATGTCTCTGGCAGTTCACAGTTGCTTGCTGGCTCCTGCCCTGCCTGGCAAAGCAGAGCTGCACAGGATCTAATGTAGATAAAAAAATCCTTCTGCTGGTATCAGCTAGTCTGTCCAGTGACCTCGGCACACCTCATCTTGGTTAAAGTCCTTATGACTATAGTGTGTCTGAAATTAAACCCCAACAAAAATTAATAGTGCAAGTAGCCAAGAACAGTACAAGCAGCTGAGAGCTTTTGTTGCCTGTAAAATTCTAAATCAAGCATTCCCCTGCAATAGATACTTGCATGAGCAAAGGATGCTGACTTGGCAGGAGGTAGGACAACAGGACGAGACAAGGCTACACAGTCTGACAAAGCTGGTCTAGGTATGTGTCCAGCATCAGGACTTTCCTGCCCATCAGAATGTGGCAATCCCAAAGCAGCACTGCAGATTCCTTGTGTACTGCCTTCCTGCTACTTCCCTAGCAAACTCTTGCACCTCTCAAGCACACTGCTCCTAACAGCCAGGTTTGTGAATTCAGCATGTGGTCTGAAAGGAAACCAGCCTTGTCCGTCAAGAAAAATATTCTGCCTCTGCAGAACAGTTAAGAATTACAGTGGCATACGAGCCAAAATAGAAATTAGTTAGTTTGTCCCTATCTCTGTTGGCTGTCTATTGCAAACAGGAGCAAAGAATTCTAAAAAAATCCTTCATCAGGAAAGGCAACAGTTATGACTTTGAGCCCACACACACAGAAGAGTTCTGCTCAGAAAGAAGAGCTATTTTTAGTTGTTTTGAATGTAAAAACTATGCTAAGCCCCAAACTTCTGTCTCTGTTCCATTTGACTTTCTTTAACACTGCCTATTGGCAAATGTTTGTGTGCAGGATATAGGTGGGCTTCAGACTTGGAATTTCTGTCTTTTTTTCCCCTTCACATCAGTCTGAAAATCAATCAATCTGCCTTCATACAATACAGAGAACAAGTGCCAAGACCTGAATCCATGAAGGGCCCATTCATCTTGTGCACAATCTGAGAGCTCTCCATATCTACACAGCATGCTTTCTTTTAGCTCTTTTATTTGTTTTAGCAAGAGTGGGAAAACATCCCAAGAGAAAAAAAATAAATGAGAATACCCAGTAGCACCCTGCCACCTCATCCTCAGCATCTTCCCTCTCTGAGACTGCTCACTTCAGAGGCCCTGCAGAGAATGTCAGACAAGTCTTTAAATGTTCCTGGGCCATTCTGACAGTGAATTGAATCTAAGTCAGCAGTGTGCCAGGGCAGCCGAAAGGACCAACCATACCCAGAGGTGCACCAGGCCCAGCACTGCCAACAGGTGAGAGAGTGGGAACAGGCTGCCCAGGGCAGTGGGCATGGCCCCAAGTGCTGGAGTTCAAGGAGCATTTGGACCACTTTTTTAGACATAGGGTTTGGATGGTGCTGTGTGGAGCCTGAAGTTGGTTCCTCCTGCTCAGGATGTTCTGTGATTCTGGCTTTTTCCACTTTTCTCTTTTTCCTCTACAGCCCTTCTGTAGTAGAAGGGCTGCTCCACTCCCATGGGTGTGTGGGGAGATCAATCCTCACCTGGGGCTGCCTCCCCCTGTAAACCCTGAGAAGCCAAGCAACTCTTGGCAGGTGAGTGACCCCACAGATCCAGGTTTCAGGGTGTTTACCTGCCATGAGGTTAAAATGCAATCATGTGAACGTTAGCCAACAGCTGATGGCATGGCACATAAGAAACACAGCTGTGGCCAGGGATTCCAGCAGGCACGATTTCTCCAGCTGCTGCCATCCTTGCAGGGCATAGTTTTAGGCACCACCATCAGAAGCCCCATTCATTTAGAATACAAACACTCCTTGGCTGTGAGGGTGCCAGAGCACTGGCACAGGCTGCTCACAGGCTGTGGAGTCTCCTCCTTGGAGATGTCCAAAAGCCACTTGGACGTGGCCCTGCGCATCCTGGTCTGGGTGTCCCTGCTGGAACAGAGGTTGGGTCAGGTGGACTCAGCGGCCCTGGCAGCCTCAGCCACTCTGTGATCCTGTAATGGGGAATGGTAATTGACAGGGGATCTGGTTTGCAAAACTGACAGTGCATCATTTGCCTTTCTTCTTTCCAGTTCCTAAATTCATCCTCACAGCTGTCAACCACCTGGTCACTCACAACAATTCTTCCGTGAAGCAGAATGATGGTGAACATGGTAATGAAAAAAAACAATAAAATAAAAATAAAAGGTTTACCTTCGATTGCAGTAGGACATTGTGGTCCAGTAGAGGCAGGTGTAAGGGAGGGGACAGTGGGAGTGCTTCTGGGACAGCTTCTCTCTGCCTTGCGGACAGTTGTCAGCAATCAGAAGGGAAGAGCTCACAAGAGGCCTTGCAGTCAGCTGTATGTGCCTTATACTGCTTCTGAGGAGCTTGCTCCTCCTAAAAGCAAATAAAATGAATGATGTGGCCGGTGCATATTTGCTGTCATTGCTGATGAGAGCACTGCAGTGATTGGTCTGGGAAGTCTGTTCTGCAGCTGTGAAGTTAATGCAGTAAATTATTTCTGACAGCTTAATGGGAAGAGGTAAGGTGATTCACGTGGTAATAATTTCTTTTTTTTAAATAAGATTTCCATTTTACATGTATTTGATATTTTCAATACCTTATTAATTATATTTTACTTCAAGATTTATCTTAATATTTATTGTATTGACCAACCATTATTTGGTTTAACAATCTGCAAGGTTCCTATAGCAGAGTGCTGGTCTGCCTGTGTTTTGGACAGACTCATTAGTTCAGAAGGGATAAGGGGAATATCAGTGTGATGGCTTTATCATCTACAGTGTGACTGATTGTTCTATCTCCTCTCACTGCAGGTATTGATATCGATCCAAAGGAATCAAGATCTCCAAAGAAAGATGGCACCATTTTTAGCAACTCCTTGGCTACATTTGCATACATTAGAGGTAGGAAAATGAGGCAGCTTGGTTCATTAGGTGTTGGCATTTTGGAAAGAAGGGGAAAAGGGAAGATGACTTCAGAAGCTCACAGCTGGTAATCCCACATTTATAGTAATAGTATTATTACAATATAATTACAGTCCTGTGGATGGGACTATCACAGTCTAACTGACATTTATAGAATATTTTCCATCCTGAAGGATCCAAACTCTTTTAGGGACAGCAGCCAAGATTTTTTCAATTAATATTTTCAGTGGGGGCTGTTGGTTATTTGGTATTTTTAAAAATCTGGTCCTGATCTGGGAGCAGTGTTGGAGACATCCATTTTTGGAAATGTTGGTTTACATAAGTATAAGGATCAGTGAAAAGCAGTAAAGAACCAACCAAACAAAGAAAGCAGCCATCTCCAGTATGAGCCATGACAGGTCTTGTGACTTGGCAATGCTAAGGCAAATTTCATTGAGGCCAGTAAATTCACGATCAGGAGATCTCTGACACCATGAGAGAAGTCTAATGGATTTCAGAAGTAAGCATTAAGAAGCAACTCCAGAATTAAGATTTCTGCGCCTCTAGGAAATGGCAGAACCGTGCAGCTGTGGAGTCCCTGCCTCTTTTGTTGCTTTACTGAGATGCTATCTCAGAACATGTTGGAAATCAGAATGTTCCCTACCTAGCCTGGGCTGGGAATGCTACCATAGCTCCTCAGAGCATGGAGCTGCTCATCCCATAGAATCAAAGAACCATTAAGATTGGAAAAGATCTCTAAGATCACCCGGTCCAACCCATCCCCACCACACCCACTGCCCACATCCCTCAGTGCCACGTCCACACAGTTCTTGAACACCTCCAGGGACGGTGACCCCACCACCTCCTTGGGCAGCCTGTTCACCACTCTTTCTGAGAAGAATATCCAACTTGAATCTCTTCTGGCACAACTCCCCCTCATCCTATCGCTGTTGCCTGGGAGAAGAGACCAACCCCCACCTCATTGCAACCTCCTCTCAGGTGGTTGTAGAGACTGATGACATCTCCCCTGAGCCTCCTCTTCTCCAGATTGAACAACCCTCATGTCCCCTCTTTGCGAAGGTAAGACCTATTTAGGCTGGATGGCTGGAAAAAAAGTGTATTTCTTATAGGTGATTAAGAATGCTAACAGAATGGTGAGATGTTATTCGAGTATGTTTTTAAGAGATTGTGGGTTTTGCACAGCAAGCTGAAAAAGCAGAGGTGGTAGAAAGGTCAATTTCCAAGTGCAAGATGTTTCTGGAGCACGACGCAGCAAGTCTCTCCCAGCCTCACTGCCACTATAGCCATAGAGTGCAGGGCATTGGGAATGGCAGCTGGCTGCTTTGTAGCTACACTTTGTCAGAGCTGGGGAAAAGTTTATGCATTGGATTTCTAATTTCAGATCACCCGGAAAGAGCTGCTCTGCTGTTTGTGTCCAGTGTTTGTGTGGGATTAATCCTCACGCTGTGCGCTTTGGTGATCCGCGTGTCCTGCTTTAAAGACTTCCAGAAACTGCAGGGAAAGAAGGAACACTTGGTGCCAGAAAGTGATGGAGTGGATGAGAGCAGTGAGAGCGAGGAGGAGGAAGATGAAGACTCCTCTGGGTCAGAGCTGCCGGACGAGCTAGCAGAACTTTACAGACCTTCTTACTCAGGTTATAACTCAGCGGAAGCAGCGGACCTGGCTGAGCGGATAGAGCGGAGGGAGCAGATCATGCAAGAAATTTGGATGAACAGTGGTTTGGATATGACACCGCCCAGAAATATGAACACATTTTATATCCATGAGGAATAATGGCTTATTTCGGATGATGCTCTCGCCCCCCCCTTTTTTTTTTTTTTTTTTAAAAAGAAATGTACCTTCTGTGAAGGAACATTTGTAACAGTACAGATAATTATTTGTAAAGTAAGAAGAAATACATACAATAAAAAGAGAGTTTCAAGCCCTTCCCTGTCCATAAATCATTCTGTGGAAAAACACATGCATAAGCTTTCATAGCTTGCTTTTCAGTGTCATTTGGAATCAGTTGCCACATAAGGTTTATGAAATATTAGGAAAAGGAGGAAAATAGCTGAGAAGTGCAATGTAGAGAACAGCCTTCTGCATTAGGGCACTTGTAACCAGTCGGTGTGTTGCAGCTCATAAATCACATAAGTATGTGCTGTTGATGAGAAATGTGTTACTAACAGAAAGAGCAGAACAGAATTAAATACAGGTGCTTGAAGCTGAAGCCTCATTAGAACATACAGGGAGTGTGAAAAAATAGTGTCCTCTCAACATCTGTTTGGCTGCCCTGGCATCCCAACAGCCAACACATTTTCCTCTGAGGGAAATGTTTGATCATAGAATCACAGAATGGCCTGGGTTGAAAAGGACCACAATGATCATCTAGTTTAACCCCCCTGCTGTGTGCAGGGTCGCCAACCAGCAGACCAGGCTGCCCAGAGCCACATCCAGTCTGGCCTTGAATGCCTGCAGGGATGGGGCATCCACAGCCTCCTTGGGCAACCTGTTCCAGTGCCTCACCACCTCTGTGTGAAAAACTTCCTCCTAACATCTAACCTAAACCTCCCCTGTCTCAGTTTAAAACCATTCCCCTTGTCCTATCACTATCCACCCTTGTAAACAGCCGTTCCCCCTCCTGTTTATATGTTCCCTTCAAGTATTGGAAGGCCACACTGAGGTCTCCCCAGAGTCTTCTCCAAGCTAAACAATCACATTTCCTTCAACTGATGATTTTGATGAACTCAAACTTGTTACAGCATATTAAGGATATTCCTTTTTAAGGGAAATTTGGTATTAATTTTTGGTGATTTTAAAGCATATTTTAGAGCCAACATTTGACTTATGATTATAGTCTGAGGACTTCTATGGAAGTTCATTTGTTCACACCAGTTGGGTTTGGTGTGGTGCTGTCAGACAGAAAATGAAATCAGGAATGTATCTGAGCTGAAAACGCAACTTTTCTGCCTTTAAATAAAATGTCTCCAATATTTTAGCTGCAGCCCACTGGGAATTCAGCAAACAAAAGGAGGAAAAATGTCACTTCCTATTGGTAAGAATTCATGAGCTCATTGTGCTTTCCCACTTAGACACTGTGCTTTAGGGCAGCATATCGTATGGAACGCACGGAAAGAAAGAAGTGACACAGCTCGTCATTTCCTGCCTGTGCTGAGACAAACCTAAGCATGGGAAAGCTTCATCAAAAGGAAGGGACACACTCCATGACTAAGGTGCAATCGTGTGCTCAACTGGAAAAATCTCCGTGCCGATTGGAGGAAGGGAGAGGAGACTGAGAGGAAGGAAGAGGGACTGAGGAGCGGCGCGAACACTGAGTATGGGCTGCTATTTCCTCCTGTCCATGAACTTTCTAAGTTGAAGCGGGGACGAGAACTTTCCAGGTCGAACTGGGGAAAGTTATCAATTAGTGCTTTGTCTTGTGCCCAAATGTTCACTGCTCACAGTGGTGTGGAAGTCAAAGTGAAAGCAAGCAAGAAAACTCAGACTAAATTATTTTGGTCTCTCCAACATAACACCTTCCAGCTTCCAGCGTGGAGAACAAAACATAATGGGCAACATGTCTGGCCACCCAATTTCCCATACATTTTACAGTGTATGCCCATTAAAGACAAGCAGTGATGCAGCGACCCACACTGGTTTCGGTATCAGGTCTGCGGTAAGAAGCAGTGGGGTTTTGCTAGCTATTAGTGGGGTATATAACCTGAGAAAAACAAGCAGCAGAAATACCACAGCCAGTATCTGCCTTCCTTCCAGGCTGAGGGCAAGAATACAATTTAAGAGGGTTCTGCAAGTCAGCAGCAACACAGTAAGGGGGGCATTTCAGAGCATCAAAAGATAATGTTCCAGCAGTAAAATTCTTGCAGTGCCCAGGACTACTACAAGGGAGACTTTGCAGGCCATGTGGCTGGCTCTGCATGAAAGCAGCTATTAGGCTCAGGCTACTCACATGGCTGTGGGAATGATGTGCATCTGAAAGCGATACGAGCCAGCATCAGCCCTGAGACTGCAAGAGCAGTGAGGCTGTTTTAGTTCTTTGCTACCGTTTTAAAAACAACCCAGAACTTCCCAACAGCAACCCCTGCACTGAGACAAGCGGTAAATCAACCCTCCTGAAACTCGCTCTTCCTGAAACTCTCCCTTTCTCTCAGCAGTCACCATGGGCCACATATACAACACTTACGTGGCTGCAGCCCAAGCTCCCCAGCTGGGCTCTGGCAGTGCAGCAGCAGTGCCTGTGATCAGCAGAGCCCAGCAGCGTCCGGGGTGCGGCCAGGCCGAGGGCAGCAGAGGTGGTGTGGGCAGGGTTTGGCGGGAGGGAGAGCGTGAAGAGCCTGGGAAAGCAAAGCCCTGTGTGGGCGAGCAGGGAGTAAAGCACCAAAAGCAGGCATGGAAAGCTTTACATTGGCACAGCCTGCATGTGGGAAGCCTAAGGGATACCTACCTAACTGCAAGCATCCTGTTACGTGCAAGGTGTGCGGTCATGCAGAAAAGTCAAACACAAACCGAGGCAGGGGATTTTGTATCAGTTGTGAAGTCATCTGCGGTGCGTTTCCTTGGGCTCGCAAAGGAAAGCTGACCTTCAGCCCTTGCTAAAGTAAGCAGAAGTCCAGCCAGAGAAGTTTGGAGCCCTGCAAAGCACTACCAGGGTTTTCCTCAGAAAGCCAAATGCCGGCCTGGGAGCAGAAGAGTAACACACAGACTTTGTTGAGGTGCGGTCCTGATGTACTGCGCAAGTCAGTGCCTGTGATGCCCCATCCAACTGGTGCTCATCACACTGTGGTTCTGCGGCACTGAGGCACTCCCTGCTCTGCTTCCAAGGGCAGCTTTCCAGCATCATGGAAAACTGCAGAAGCTATGGCTTCTCATGGAGAGAGAGCAAAATCCCACCTGGAAAGCTCCAGTCAGAGCTTGCACCTTTGTTAGACAACCAAGCCAATCAGCCTGAGAAACTTGGTTATGTTCAGAGACAACAGAGCTGCCTCTTCTGGTTTCATTTTTTAACATCTGAATGCTCTGGACACAGCAATGCGTGGTGGCTTTGGAGCTGGATCGTGTTTGAAGCAGGGCCCTGCTCAGTGTGCGGTAGGACCAGCAGACCTCCAGGGGTCCTCCCGACCTCAGCAATTTTGTGAGCCTCCCAACAGCTCTTACCACAGCTCTGATCACAGCACGTGGAGTTGCAACGATTGCAGGTTTGGGCCTTGTGATGCTGCGCGTGTCCCTACTGCTCTGATCTACCCTAAGCAAAAGTTCAAGATGGAATTGTTAAGAATATCCCTTTGGTGAAATGTACATTTCTGAATGAGGGAAAGGCAGGAAGAAGCAGAGCTCCAAAATGGTGACTGGTCAGGGCACTGTGGAAAATTCTGGGCTAGATCCTAAACTACACAAACTGTTGCTATGATAAGAAGCAGAGCTGGTATGGAACAACATAGCTGTGCCCACAGCCCCTGCATGGGGATGGTGCAGCTGTATGCTGATTACTGGGGAAAAAAATCCTTCACAACTGGGTTTGACTACACCATTATAGATATTTAATCATAGCTGGCTGGATTACTCTGCCTTCATTGAGAGCTGCTCTCACAGACCTAATCCTTGAAATACAACAATAATTGCCTTTTTTAATTTTTCCTTAAGGAAGTGCCAAATTTCCTATTTTTGCTATAAACTTCCTCAGTTGGAAGGCAATCCCACCATGGCTCTTGCACAAGACACACTAACACAATGCGAGGACAAGCACTGTCCTTGACACAGCAGGCAGGTGGCTTTTGGGTAAGATGCTGCTGTGGCCAGCACAGGGCAGATGGGACTAGGCTGTTCCCATTACCTGCTGTACCCTGGATTGGGTGGAGGATAGCTCAGAGCTCCTGCTCTGAATGATGGCTCCTAATCACTTGTGCCATTCCCAATTGCAGTCAGATAATTCAATTCATTATGGAATCGTTGGGCTTATAGATTGGTTGAGGTTAGCAGGAACTTCTGAATCCATCTGGCCCAATCCCAGCTCCAGCAGTAACACTTCAAGGAGGGTGCCCAGGGCCACATTCAACTGAGGTTTTGAAGATCTCCAAGGAGGAGACTCCACAGCCTCTGGGCAACCTTTGCCAGTGCTCTGTCTGCTGCACAGCACAGGAGTGCTGCCTGATGCCTTGACAGCATAGAGAGTCTCCTCCTCTGGCCTGATCAGTCAGACCTTTGCCAGATCTCAGCTGTCAATGTTGTACAAAGCAGGAACACAAGCTACACAAGAGCACAACATCAGCGCTGCCAAAAGCATCAGCTCCAGCTCCCTGCATCCCCTGGGCCTCTCCATCCAGCAGGGGATCGATGTCTACGTTCCCTCTGCAGCCTCTCCCTCCACCACACATCCTGTCATGCTTTCTGCTGCCTGGGGAGCCCACAGCAGTGCATGATGTAGGCTGCAAGAAGGAGAAAACAGGGAGGGAAAACAACCAGAAAATCAATTTTAAAATCCACTGGCTGTGTTGGGTTCTGGCCATTCCATGACTTTGCAGTACAACAGCCAACCCACAGCTCCCTGGTGGCTTTTGTCCATGGCTCTCATGCAGTAGAACGAAGCACAGGAGCACACTTGCAGAAGTCACAGCAATTCAATGCAGGGGTGAGAAATGACCGTGAGGACCTGCTTCATCTTTCAAGGCAGAGCAGGCCTTCCTCTGTCGCACTCTAAAATGCTCCTTCACAGGGAACCCTCAGTCTGTGCCAAGAACTGCAGTTACATTACCAACTCCCACGATACGCAATATAAATTTCCACTAATCAGAACGGCGATATGGCCACAAAACAAACATTTTAGCCAAGCTGCACTGTATGTGGCCTTTGACAGATAACTGCTTTTCCCTCTAGAAGGGCATGTCTGCTATCAAGCTCCCAGAAATTAGCAGTTTAGAAGGAAGATAAAATGCTTTCACAAACCTAAGAGCAGCGTTCATATCACATAATTCTGATTCTTTGGAGCAGATCTTTAAATGCTTGCAGTCCTGTGCTTTGTTCTAATGCTCTTTCATCTTTTTCCAGTAAGTTCATTCAATTTCAGTTGTAACAAACGAGCGTAGCAGCTCTACGGATGCTATCATGAGTACTATGAGAGCATTGTGTGAGCATTAAGAAAGGAGAACAACAATCAAAGGTATTTGAAACACAATGTAGTTTCTTCTGTGTTAATTATTTCCTATACCAGCTTTTCCTCACTGTAAGAAAGGAAAAGACAACACTACAACATAATCAAACGCCCCCCTCAGAGATCAGAGCCCTCCATCTAATACAGCTGAAAAGGATCTTTTTCACTGAAACAATAACTCTCAACGAGTCTTGGAAATGTAACAAAAGTCCTTAGGCTCCTTTGATACAAACGCCAGAGGGCTCTGCTGGGAGGACACTACCAACACAGTGTAGCTTCTTCATGGAAAACTACCTGCTCACAGTTGTGGATGTGCTGTTTAATGAGGGCAATCCAAGGAAATATAGATACTGAGCTGTTTGTTTTTTTCATGTTGTCACTGCTATTGGATACTTCTGGTATCAAGGATGTTAAATGAAATGGCCACAAGCCAACAGTGACTTCAGCTGTTTACAGAGTGGGAGTGTACCGAACAAACTTCTCGCAATAACACTGATCTGAGATGAAAGCTCTGCTTGCAGGAGGGATTCAGGTGGGTATTTCCGAGCATTCATTCCAATGGATCCAGAACATCTGGGAAGCTTCCTGCCAAGGACACTAATCTGAGAGCAGTTATGACAAAGTAACTGTAAAAAGTTGTTTGCAAATGAAGAGGAGTAGGTAAGTGCCTCCCCTAAGCGTACTAGGGTGCATCAATAAATTACTACCATTGGTTCAGTCATGTCACAAGTGCAATCCCTATGCTATCATAGAATCACAGAATGGCCTGAGTTTTAACCAAAGACCTCAAAGATCATCCAGTTTCAACCCCCTGCTGTGTGCAGGGTCGCCAGCCACCAGACCAGGCTGCCCAGAGCCACATCCAGCCTGGCCTTGAATGCCTCCAGGGATGGGGCATCCACAGCCTCCTTGGGCAACCTGTTCCAGTGCCTCACCACCTCTGTGTGAAAAACTTCCTCCTAATATCAGCCTACCAGAACAAAAATTCTCTGGACCATTGCTGGAAAAGAAGGAAGCAGCTTTGCAACAACTCTGAATTGCTAACCAAAAATACAGTCGTTTGATAACTCTTTAAAACACATATATAAATATATAGCTGCCCAAAAAAACCTTCAGAGCAAAATCTGTTTTTAAGTTTATGTCTTCAAACACTCATCAACATCCACATGAAACTCACCGAGGGAGAGCACTGTGAGAGACGGGAGATGAGGGAGGGGGTTTGTGTCTGTAAGGAGCACTTACAACAAGCAGGAGCTATCAGGAGCTGGCTTAGTAAATTTTATAAGAAATCATTTTTATGATTTTACACCAATTTCAATGAGTGTTACCAATTTTAGTCATGGACTGAGAGCACGCATCGTAACAATGCCAATGATATTAAAAAAATGAAGTGTTTTCAGATTTTCTTCTCTCCACGCTTTGAAGGCAGCAAAGGCACAAGTTAAGAAAAAAAGCCATGAGCTGTGGGAATGAATTAAAACCTCTGCAGAATTGTACAGGACTCTTATTTTCATCTGAGCAAGCAGCAGAAACAGGGGTTCTTTTAAAACCTGCTTTAGCTACTTGCCACAGAGAAATAATTCCAAGTAGTTTAAAATATGAGGATAAAATATTGACATACTGATTCTTTTCTTGAAAACGTACTATAAATTTGATGCTTGGAAAAAACTACCAAACAACTTCAATCGCTGTAGCAAAACCACCATTAATACCTTACTGAATTACGTTATTTCTGGTTTTTTATATTGTAGTTCTCAGCTACAAGTTGAAGAAAACATTGAAGTTGAACTTGATCAAAGTCTCTTCAACGATACTAATAGTAAAGAAAATTGTGATTGCTTCGTAGTAACAGAAAAACTTTTAGCAAAGTACTTTGTTATTCTACAATGACTCAAACAAGCAGGGAGATTGAAGCCAGGGGTACTGAGAATTGCAAATCTAGAGAGGAACAAGCAGGTGTTTTTAGTGGACAGTCAGTGACCACAGAATTTACTCCCCCCCCTTGTTGCACTGGCAGGTTTGGCACTGTAGGAAGCTTCCAGTTGATAATGTGTCAGACATTTGTCTCTGCAACTAAGCCCTTGTGACAAGAGGATTAGGGTGTGAATAAGACCAAAAAAACTAGCAATGGAAAATATCAAATGTGGGTGCAAATTCGGACAGCAAACACAAGCACTCTGTTAGAACTGGGCAGCCCTAGCACCACAGTGCCAAGATGAGGCACCTGCAAAAAAATATTTCAGATTAAAACCTGACATAAACTATGTGCTATGAGCAATCGCCTGTTATTAAGATTGAGGTCACTTGTGAACATAATCTAGCCTGCTCAAGCAGAAGGCAAATATACATATGTAGGAGCAACTTGGCACATGGAGTACGATAAAAAACTACAACACCAAACCAGCTGCTTTAGCTGGCTTGCCTTTCTTCACTGCAGAACTGAAAATGACAACTGCTCTAGGTGTGAATGAAGATACCACTGTTGGCTGTGAGTGTCCACAGCCAGGTATAGCTCACCTCTCTTTAAAACACCCAGTTGATCCTCATGTAAGATTTTCAGGGCAGTCAGGCTTTGTGCTGCACAGCTTCTGGCATGAACGCACACCTGCCTCAGTAGAAAAGAATCCCTATTGAGCAGACAGAAATCTAACGTGTAAAACTTAACGTTATACATAAAACTTCTCCTTAAATAATTGCTAAGTAGTCAAGTCATTTAAAATGAGTTTAAAATCAGCTCTGAAGAAATGATTATATAGACTTCACTTTTAGTACACATTTATTACCTATATTACCTATGAAATACGTTAACATCACATATTCAAAATACAAGTTTCTAATAAAATAATCAACTCAAACAGGATTTATTCCGTTCTTTGCAGAGAAGTGCTGCTAAAGTTGCATAGAAATGTAAACAGGTATCAAAAATCTAAGGCTGAAACAGGCATCTGCTAAGGAAGTAACAACTTCAGCTTCTGTCAGAAGAATCTAACACACAGTAACAACCCTCTTTGCAAACCAAACAGTGTAAAGAGGCAAAAAGTGCTTGTGGAGCTTCATCTTGGTCCCCATTTGATGTCTTTCACGCCATGAAATTGTCTTTTCAAAGCATGGCTGTCTGCCCACTCAGCATTTAGAAATGAATCGTCATCATCCTCTTCAAGTTTCTATGAACAGAACCAACAGGTTAAGGCAGTGGTAATGAAAGGAACTTGTGCTTAGTCTCTGTGCTACCACAGCTCAAAGACAGTTAAAAAGACATTGCTACCTTAAGTTCTTCTTGCTTTTTGTAGTAATACAGCATCATCTGTTTTTGCTCTTCATGGCTAATCAGAGGCTCACGTCCTGGAGCTCCCTGTCCTTTCTGAAAAGGAAAGCATACATTTCTTTCAGATGGTATTTATGATAAAAATCATAAAATCATAGAATCACAGAATGGCCTGGGTTGAAAAGGACCACAATGATCATCCAGTTTCAACCCCCTGCTGTGTGCAGGGTCACCAACCAGCAGACCAGGCTGCCCAGAGCCACATCCAGTCTGGCCTTGAATGCCTGCAGGGATGGGGCATCCACAGCCTCCTTGGGCAACCTGTTCCAGTGCCTCACCAGCCTCTGTGTGAAAAACTTCCTCCTAATATCTAACCTAAACCTCCCCTGTCTCAGTTTAAAACCATTCCTCTGGTCCTATCACTATCCGCCCTCATAAAAAGAGCAGGAGAAGCTGCTAAGCAGAGATAGCAAAATCTTTCTTCAGACAATAAAATCTCTCAAATTTAACAAGATTTTCAGGACAGGAAAATAAATGAAAACAGGATTACTGAGTCTGTTTTACTTAAACTTCTGCTCTGAGAGACATTAGAAATCTCTCAGCTTTAAGGCCATTCCCAGTGTCTCAGAATGGGCCAATTCATCTTTAGCTCCTCTTTTAACATAGACTCAAGATGGCTTACAACTTGGTAAAGAAAAACAGCTACAAAACACTACAAATAAAAATTATTTGTTCCTACAAATAAAAGAAAAAGCTTTCCAGTCAATTATCTTCATGGAAGAAGTGATGCACGCAGCAGAAAATAGCTGATGATAGCTATTGTCAACAATAGCAAACAGAACAGTTTAAATAAAGATGCCAAATCCCCTATGGAACAAAAATGGTCTGGCTTGCTTTAAATTAGCTCTGCAACTCAAGAATGCAGGCATCCACTGCGAGATAAGAAAAACACCATACTACTTTGCATTCTCTGAAGAGATCCCTCAACTGATTAAACAGTAAGACAACTTTCCTGGGAGCCTGCATTTCGATGGCTCTTCAATAGCCACAGCATTTTTCAGCCAGTCTGATAGAAAAGAGAAAGCAATTCCGGTTTTCCAAATGACAAAAACATGTGTCACTTGATGAATCTTTAAGGAATCCAATTACACACCCTTGCAGATTGTAGCCATTCCTGCTTTCCGAGGCAGAGAAACTTTTACTGCCATAAAAGTGAGATGAATCTCAAGAATAATTCTGAGCTATGGGCAAGTACCGCCCATAGGAAACGTCAGTCATCTGATATTCATAAATGCATCCTTTGGATGGGATACACTGAAAGTGAACTGAAAATCCAAAAGTTCTTCCCTTGAGTAAGGCTTTCTCACCTGACATGAGCAGAACTGCACGGTTCTGCACTACTTTGTCTAGAAAATTGCAAACGGCCCCATCTACTTACTTCTTAGTTCTGATAATGTGAGAACATGACCATGGTGTCAGCTGCCAGCACACACTTAATGACAGCTTTTTGCTAAAGCATCCCGTCTATAAACTGAGGGGAAGTGGGAAATCTTTGCTTCAATTTTTGATCACTATGTCAGAACTCAGCTCAGAGCTATGTTCACAAGCTACATGTGTCTCACCACATCTGTCTGGAAAGTCTGATCTCCTTTACGAAGTTCAGCTGCTTCAGAGCTTTAAGAAGCACAGCTGACAGCACAGCTGAGCAGTGCACGTGCAGCAGCTGGTTTTTTCCTTCTAGCACTCAGTGAATTCTCACTGATGACTCTGGGATTATTATGATGTTTGGGCCCCAAATATACAACCTATGTATTCAAAGAAGACAAGTTCACAACGCAACCAAGACAACTTGAGGACCTGCCATCAAGAAACTCAGGGCACCACATTTAGGAAGGCACGGAGTTGCAGAGATTTTCTCTCAATGCACAGACATAAGAGTTAACAAAGGTATTCTGCCTAATGCTCTGCACTGAGATGGAACTGAGAGCCAGTTGAGTTTTTGTGTGTGTTTTAAAGCTTTTCAGGTTGTGTTCAAACAAGTTCTAAGTATCTCTTTGGTGCACTTTCATAAAGTGTTATGGAGCAGGTAATAGGAATTAGAATATTTAACTGATAGGCAAAGGAATTACTAAAAAAAAATAATTGAGATATAATAAACTAGAAGCTTAAAAAAAAAAAGATGTTATTTTAAGACACTTAGGCTGGATCTAATTCTAAATCATTTCATACACCTAATAACAGTTCTCTACCATAGAGAATTGGACTGCCAAGAAGGAATAACAAAGAAATCAACTGGTGATACTCACTTTCTGTATCTTGACAATGATGGTGGTTTTCTCATTTCTGCCTACATAGTCGGAAAGCAGCTTTGTTTCTTTCAGCTCTTTTCCTGCCCACCATAACTGCACTTCGGATTCTTCTATGACTTCAAGCCCAGCCTGTGGCAAAATAAACAAGGTGAAGAGTGTGCATGGGAGAACTTACTGGGGTGGAGGAGGAACAGACAAGCTATTTAAATTGGGTCCCAGGCTTACTTGAAGTCAGCTTTTATGTAACGTTGAAAATACACTTCATTCATCTTACGACTGCAGCGAAGCTGCTGATGTGCTTTCACATGAAGTATCAGACAATAATACTTGACAGAATTTCTCACGCACATGGAAACAAATTCACCTTAACTGATAAAGTGGGGAACAACAGCATAGCACAGATGGAACCCAGACACAACATACAACACAAAAACACGACTGCATACGTGAGTTCCTGCCAAGTCTTCCTTATCTTCCAGCTCCATCCTAACTGGATCGTGTGGAGGCAATCCCATTGGATACACAATCATCACAGCCCCGCGGAGCTGGTCCAGTGCATCTTTCACCATCTCCAGATTAACACACACATTGGCCTGAACTTGTTTCTGAAAAACAGGCAGGGGTCATGGATAATTTTTTATATACACACACGTAGACACACACAGAGATATATGAAGAAAGACCTAGCTTCACAGTGATTTTAAAAGTTTATCACTGGGATATTCGAACACAGCTGTCTACACAGAGATATTAGGCATACAAACATACATATATATGTAAAACACTTCCTAAGTTGTGCAGGGTGCACATAGTAACAAATGTCTGTGGAATACAGGCACTCAGGTATGTACACATATGACTGCAGAAACTGGATGGGAAGCCTTTTGTTCCAAGTACTTGCAATTCACCAACAAGGCTCAAGCCGAATTAAAGTGAGGACGAGAGAAAGGATCTAGAACTTGTGTCTTCAGTAAGATGTGGGGTGAACGTGAGTGAAAGAGTAAAGTTTGGCATATTCATGACCTGAAAGACCCTGAGATCATTCCAAATCAGACTGCAACAGACAAAAGGGGAAAACAACCAACTAACCATACAAGGTGCATCTAGAAAAGAACAGCAGAAGCTTTTTCCTCAGTGATTGAACAGTTCCAATTTGTGCGAGACAACAAAAGAGTAAGAGAATGCTGCCTCCTGGTGGCCATTAATAAGCTCATTAACTGAGTCAAATTGGTATCTCAGCCTCAGAAGATTAACACACTTATCAGCAACGGAATTGTCAAGAAGGCCAATTCAAGCTCACAGGCAACACTAAAAATTGATTAACTATCTGTACATGGCTTAAAGCTGTTTTAGACTTCCATACCTATTAATTCCCAGAAGCAGAGGATTGAGAAGAAGAGAAGAAAATAGCTTGAAAGTATTTACCAAAACATTAATCTGATAACAAACGTTCCTGAATTAGCATTTCAAAGTTGTATGAAAGCTGAGACACTATGCAGAACATCCACACATTTGGTAAGGTAAGCTGAGACTGTAGTCCCATGAAAGCATACTCTCATGCTTACCTTTAAGCACACAAAGTCACAGAGACCGAGTGCACATCTGATTGCTTGTAAAACCAAGGCTTAATCTCGGAGATGAGAGTGTTTCAGTTAGCCACAGGTAACAGTCAAAAGACTGTGTTAGTGAGCAAGAGGTATTTTATTCCAGGAACATCACAGTACACAGTTAAATTTTCACCAGAAAACATGACAAGCATTCACCTAAAGAATGCATCAGTAGCAAATTAGGAGTGTGTGGATGAAATTAAATGCAATTTAATCATTCAGCGAGGTCTCGGCTGCCAGCATTTGCTTGGTGTTTAATACCTGATTCCTTCACTCGTTGAACCAGCTTGCCAGAAGCCATTAAGAAAATCATTAACAGAAGCGTGAGTTTCTGCTAGATTATTCCCATCGCTGCAGGATATTAATCAAAAACTGTTTGCCTTTGCACTGAAAAAAGTCCACTTTTAATTAAGCTGTGTAACTACGCGGCCCCTATTAGGAAAGTCCCATGTATCACATGCTGCTTTGGAAAACTTACCCTAGAGATTAATGCCTTGGCTTCCTCTATGGTCTTTCTTATAACCTGCTGCATTTTTTCATTTGGAGCTAGAAAATAAGAGAGATGTACTCAGTAGTCTATATTTGCTATAAAAACAAGCTAAACAAAGCAAAACTGAAAGAGGGAACACCAACCAAAACACACATACAAATCCCAATGAATCAAGCAAGCTGCCTGCCCAGGTTATTCTCTACTGCGTTGTTCAGCCACAAAGCAAGAAACATACCCACTGCTAAACTGTAGTCCATTTACCACACGGATGCTTTAGTATCAAGTTTCTTACTAACTTAAGAAACAAAATAGCATTTCTCATGGGCACAGAAAAACGCCGTGTTCCCTGGAGACATCAGACTGATACTGGGAACTTCACCGAAAACAAAAATACTGAGTGAAAAGCAACAGCCATCACCTCACACTCACCACAACCCAAAGCAAGACTCTCTCTCATCTGACTACTGTGGACTGTACTGGCAGATGTGCTTTATGGAATTGCTCAGGTTGGAAAAGACCTTCGAGATCATCAAGTCCAATCTCAACCTAACCATGCTTACCTTAACTGATGAAGATACAACAGATGATAAGGTTTTTATGTTTTGTAGTTGTTCCTGTCTCTAGGCTCTGGATTCTGCCCTGGCTTTGAAGGCTTTCCCACCAGTTAGCATTATTCTACCACGCGCAGACTAAAGTTAACTCTGCATAGCAAAAGGGATCATCTCTGCCTCTTGCACAAATAGCTTTAATCAGAAACAACAACTTGGAGCTTGCTGGCTTTTTTTTATCCTAATTAAAATCTCAAAGTAATTTGCAAATACAATGCACATTTTACATCATAGCTATTTTGACTGCTTTAAAAATTGTCTCCTTGCAAACAAAAATGCAATTAAATCATACTCATTTGCAGCTACACATTTAAATGCATCATTTAATTTGGCCTGCATTTGCATATTCAGTATTATAACTGCTAATATTAAGAAGCCATTTAAGAAGCTAATATTAAGAAGTCCATCTGCTAACAAATAAATGCCTTACCCAGACTACAAGTCAGAGTGGTCGTATCTTCATGTTAAGGCTGACTGCTAATTTTTACTATAAGGCCTGACAATGCTCATAACTGTGGTAATTCTGAACACAAATGAGCACTCCAAAGCACGCGAGAGAGGCTCAACCACTTGGCTGAGGTAGGAGGGAAAGCATCCCTGTATATTACAATTCAGGAGAGGTTCAATTTGCTTGGGGAATGTATTGCATTAGAAGAACTATTTACCCCCAAACCCCCAAAAGATATTAAGAACAAGCTACTCGTGGATGTCAAGTCAAAGCTGCATTATTCAAAGATTCCTCCTTAACTGAACTGCCCTGCAACCCATGCCTACAGGGTTGTTGAACAGAGCGCAAGAAGACAGAGCCTCTGCTGCACAGACAGCCTTCATCCTCTTGTCTCCAAAGTGGAGGGGGAGTGGTGCTTGATACATGCACCATGAGTTAAGGCCAGAGTACCTGGAAGAATTCTAGCACTTGTCTGCTTATTTTTGGAATTTACTTCCAAGTGTCACAGTTATGAAGTTAAATACCATATGTGCTGAAGAGATGTAACACCACTTAGGCTTTTAAATCAACATTATGTTAGGTCCTAATCTAGGATTTAGGTATGTACAGAATCACAGAATGGCGTGGGTTGAAAAGGACCACAGTGATCATCCAGTTTCAACCCCCCTGCTGTGTGTAGGGTCACCAACCAGCAGACCAGGCTGCCCAGAGCCACATCCAGCCTGGCCTTGAATGCCTCCAGGGATGGGGCATCCACAGCCTCCTTGGGCAACCTGTTCCAGTGCACCACCACCCTCTGTGTGAAAAACTTCCTCCTAACATCTAACCTAAACCTCCCCTGTCTCAGTTTAAAACCATTCCCCCTTGTCCTATCACTATCCACCCTTGTAAACAGCCGTTCCCCCTCCTGTTTATATGCTCCCTTCAAGTACTGGAAGGCCTCAATGAGGTCTTCCTGGAGCCTTCTCTTTTCCAAGCTAAACAAGCCCACGTAAATGATAGCTTTGCTGATTCATTGTGAAAACAGGCTATTAAATAGATACCACTTAACAAATCTATGCCTTTAGCATCCTTTGTTGATAGGATGACAGCAGTAATTGGCAAACAAACATTATCTGGCTAATCTGCTGGCCTGATAGATATTAAGTATGCAATTGCTGATTGGTTTTATATTCTTTTCAGGATAGCAAAGCAAAAAGATAGGTTCAGAATCACAATTTCCACATTTGTGATGGCATCAGCAAGTGACACCCATCTGTACCATATTTACCATGCCCGTTCCTTCGTCCAATCTCATCCTTCTTGAAGACACTCCCACCACTGGGAACGCATTTTTCTGCCCACTCGTCCTTCAACTTCAGTTCTTCAATCTGCTCATCCGTCAGCCCTTGCATATTGAGAGGTAAGTACGCACCGTGCTCCGCCAGCTCCTGCATCTCTTGGTCAAGCGTTTAGATCACAAGGTTAGAAATCTGCCTTACTAAGAACACACCGCTTACAAAACCCTCTCAGAAAAACGCGTACGCAGCCAAAGCCCGCACAGAGCCTAGGATTTGAGGCGGGGATCCCCGCTCCCTTGAATTCGGGGACGCGAAGCCCTTCCCGACACCCGCAGGCCCAGAACCCGCACGCAGCAGCGGCGCGGCGGGCCGGTACCTGCGCACAGCCGCTGCACCTTCAGCCTGCCGTTGTAAATGCGGGCGACGAGAGGCGCCAGCTCGGCGAGGCGGGCGTCGCAGGCGGCCTCCAGCAGGAACTGGCTCTCATCGCCGCGCTTCACGTGCAGCCGCACCATGGCGGGGCCGGGCCGGGCCGAGCGGGGAGACGACAGCGGGACCCCGCGGTGGCTCCGCAGTCGCGACGCGCATGCGCGGGGGGCCGTTGGAGCCTCTGCCCGTCTCCCCGCGTCCGCAACAACGCACGCGCCTCTCTGGATACGGGCAGGGAGACGGCACTTCCGCTTCCGCCCTAGGAGGGGAGGGGGCCCTCATCGGGCCAATCAGGGCGGCGCAGTTGGGGCTGTTCAGTCTGGAGAGCAGGAGGATTAGGGGAGGCCTCATTTCTCTCTACAACCACCTGAAGGGAGGCTGTGGTGGGGTGAGGGTGGCCTCTTCTCCCGGGTAACAGTGACAGGAAAAAGAGAATGGCCTCAAGCTGTGCTAGGGGAGGTATTAAACGTCTGTTGGTCACTTCAAACCTACAGCTTAGGCTGATTTAAACAAGATACGTTGCGAATGCATTGAAAGAAATAGATTCCTCACATCCTCATTTATTTATCTTTCCATTCTGCAAATTCAAACTCACTAGATATCACCCACATATGTTTTATCCACACTTCTAGCACTCAGCAGTGCAACCTCTAAAACACCAGCAAAAGCAGAGAAAGAAATTAGGGTCAGAACATTTACTGCCATCCCCATACTCTCTATTACCAAGGCTTACTTTATTAGACCCTCCGTTGCTCCCACCAGAATGCTGTGAGATTTGGTGGAGCAAATGATGTACCTTCCTATGAGCAGCAGTGCCCCTTCATCTGCCCGAAATGCAGGAAGTGAGGGAGATCTTATGCAGTCATGTTGCAGCAGGGTGAATTCATTCCCATGACGCTGAGGAATGAAGCCATTCATGCTGTCTGCCCCCACAAACTCTGAAAGGTCCTTTCCTTCCCAGTGCTTCCACCTGAAACAGTTCTTCATCAATTACACTGCAGTTTCCACTGTGGCCTCACTCAAACCAATCACTTCCAATCAACTTGTTGCTGGTCCTGCACAGAGCCACAGGTGATGTCATTTGATTCAAGGAGCAAACAAAACTGTCTGCAGGAGATGACTCCTCACCCAGATCTCGTTTCCCCCTCCCTGTGTGGTCCCCAGGTTGCTCCCTTCTGGCCTCCTTGATGTTCCTCTGGTTCTCCAGATGGGAGTGGACATCAGTTTCCCAAGCAGTGCTAACACAGAAAAAAATAGTGATCTCTTCCCAGTTTGTCACCATTTCTTTTACATGCTCTTTTACATGACTTAAACAGCACAGCTTCTGCAAGGGAGTAGCTGTGTGTGCAGGCGATGTGCTGCCATGTCAGCCATCTCCCAGACGCTGCTCTGTGGGTCCAACTGGAAAATCACTGAGTGTGTTTTCCTGGTGGCAGAAATGGGAGATGTGCAGTCCCTCTTTTATTTCATTCCTATGCTGCTATTTGGCATTTTAGAAATCTAGAAAGCAATCCAAGAAAGTCAGTGATGTTCTCTAAGCCATTTAAATCACATCTCTCTCTACAGGATCAAGTGCTCTATCTGTAAGGGAGAGGTTAGATCTAGAGAAGGTGTCTGGATGCAGAATGCAAATGTATGCTAACTTTTAGATTGAAAAAACTAACCTTGAGGGTAGGTAGACCTTACAGAGAGAGCTTGACAGATGGGTGGGCTGGGCAGTCACTGACTACATAGAATTGAACACGAGCAAGTGCTGGAGTCTGCCCCATGACAGGACATCCCTGGGTGTGTGTACAGACTGGGGGTGATGGGCTGCAGAGCATCATGGAGAAGGATCGGGGGGTTCTGATTGATGGTAAATTGAATCTGAGACAGCAGTGTGCCCTGATAGCCAAAGAGCCAACCATACCTACATGGTATGAAGATGGTGAAGGGTCTGGAGGGTAAGAATAAGAGGAGTGACTGATGCCCCTCGCTGTGCTCAGCGCAGAGCAGAGGAGCTGAGGGGAGGCCTGACGGCGGCTGCAGCGGAGGGGCAGCGCTGAGCTCTGCTCTGTGTGACAGCGACAGGGCCCGAGGGAACGGCATGGAGCTGCGTCAGGGGAGGGCAGCTGGGGGTCAGGGAAAGGGGCTGCACCACAGGGCGGTGGGCGGGGAACGGGCTGCACGGGGCTGTGGGCACGGCCACCAGTGATGGAGCTCAAGGAGCGTTTGGACAACACTCAGACACAGGGTTTGAATTTTAGGTGGTGCTGTGTGGAGCCCAGAGTTGGACTCTGTTTTTGCAGGTTGCTTTTAACTTGGGATATTCTGTGATCCTATGAAGCAGGAGCCACCATGCCAACAGCCAAGGCAGCACGGTGCACAGAGAAGCAAGGCAGTGGTGGAGACCCTGGGGCCTCCCTGTCTGTGCAATTTGGAGCCTGGCCTCTTGGGCATGGAGTGGGCTGCAGCTGTCCTTCAGCAGCAAAAGGGAAGGCCTAGTCTTTACTGTCAAATTTCTTACACCCATGAGATCACGAAAAATAAGCACTGCATGTGTTAAAAGGCTGTTAACCATTCATAGGGTTGAGATGAAAAAGTCATTTTGCCATCCAGTTCAGCTTGAACAAGAGGAGGTACAAAAGTGCCAGTGCAGACAGGACCAACCCTGACCTCAGCAAACACCAGGTGTTAAGCAGCAAACTCATCCCACATTGCCTTGTATCCTGGCCATTTTACCAAGGACTGTGGTTTACATCACGTCCATTTCACAAAGCGGTCAGAGCATTTCCAAGGCTCTGCCAAGTGACTACAGCTGGCCAGGTCTCTGCCAGTGCGATCTCTACCCCAGAGCAACATCTGAGAGCTGCTCTGATAAACAGCGCCCGAGGAAAGTATCCAGCACGAGAAAATAAAAAGGTGAGTTCTTAAGGGCAGTATGTTTATTTGGTTAATACAACACCGCCTTCCACAGGGTATATACGGAATGTTGTACGCCACCGAGTTTCAATACTGCAGTTCTGTAAAGTATACAGCCATAGATATTGTGTGCCACAAGCAATAAAACTGTTACATTTAACAGAGCAGTTTACCACAGGGAACATGGAACTCGTGTGAATGTGTTGAGCGTTTCTATTTTTAATTCATAGTATGTTCAGAACTTCTGCTAGTAATTCTTTTCGTTAATACACGTTACAGTGGTTAGCAATATATATATACACACACACTACAGTTTTTGGAGCAGCTCTCGTGATCTTTGCAGTACTTTGCTGTCCATCTCCGTAATCCTGTATAGTGCAGAGGTGCTGTATACCAGGTGCATTTTAGACAGTAGTTTTCAATCACTGTAATTAAATATTCAACAAAGAACATATTTATCACGTAACTCCCACTAGGAAAAAGTTTCCCCCCCCAAAATGTTTTGCTAATGTAAGAATATACCAAAACACTGATCACACAGATGTTTATAGCAACAGTGTAAAACAAGGTAATCCACATACCGAAGCACAAAGATTAAAGTAGCACTGCTGTTTAAAATGTACAAGTACTGTTTAATGAGCTGAACAGAAAAAAAAGCACAATATAAAATTCACTATAGTCACTCCTCTATCCAACTGCAGCTCATGGCTAACCAGACGGTGTCAAAGAAAAAGTGGACTATTTTAATAAATAATCTTTTAATAGCATTTGAGAATTTTTAAAAAGTACTGTCACTGTGTATTTTGCTGCTATAAATACAATGCTGACACGTTGAGTTTCGGTCACTGGTTTTGCAGAACCAGTTGGCGTGTTTGCAAGTAAAGCCAATGAGCGTAGTAGGCAGGCGTTTGCAGTCCCCCAAGAGATGACAACATTGTGCCACGTTCAGCTTTTGACAGAAGTACACAACTGCATGTAGAAGTTACGTGCCCAGATAGTGTGACTTCTAGGGAGAAGGCAGGGGGCTCTTAGCATGTGTAAGTAGAGCTAAGGATATCAGTTATTTTAAATTGCCTCAAGATAACAAAATATTAGATTTTATGTAACGTTATGCGAGCTTTAGAAAACATAAGAGCACAGAGTTGCCTTTTTCTAGCATAATATGCAGAACCATGACTTAGGCTTTGCTAGCCTCAAAGCAGCACCAAACGCGGGACAGTCACCGCCTCTGGGGGATGAAGGGTCACTTGTTCAGCTTAACTGCAAAAGTGACAGAATGATATCATTCAGCTCAGAGAATGTTCTCTTCTTTGAAGGCAAGGTTTTGAAAATACAGCAGTAAGTATAACAGTAGACAGGAAGGATGCTGGGAGGACAGCCCGAATATGTAAGGTGACTTTCTCCTCTGCTGCTGAACACGACTGCCAGTTCCTTCACCCAGGTCCTTCTGTAGGACAAGAAAGCCCTTCCAACACATGAAAGAAGAGTGGGACGAGCTAATGGCAGTATGTTGTCTGCAACTGGTAAAAGACTGCTTGATTTATCAAAATTCAAGGGGATTTTTTCCAGAGGTTGAGGGAAAACTTGTATCAGTTGTTTCCAATTTGTGGGAAAAAAAAAAAATTAAAATAGCAGTGAATAAATGGATGATATGGAACAGTAATTCTGCATTAATAATGGTGAATAAATGTCACAATAATATTTAACAGCTGAAATGTACTGACACAGAAAATTAAAGTCAAATATTGAATATATTAATATACAAAGTATTGTTTGTATTTTGAAATTAAACTATTCTTGTTGTGCCTCAAATTCAAATATAAGCCTTACAAATCTCTGTAGCTTCTGTTATAAATTAAACAACTTCTAAACAATACTTGTCAACATTCAAATCTCAATAAACTTTGGCAGCTCTTTGGTAAATACTTATAAATAGCAATTAACAAAACAGTAAAAAGGGAGTGGGAAGGCTACCAGCAGGGAGCTCCCTTTTTTGAAATTCCACAAAGGGGAACTGAACAGAGAGAGCTCCCTAGGCAAAAACTATTTCCAAGATTGGTATATTTTACTGAGATTAGTAGCTCATCCTTCTTTCTTTTCCATCTATTCAAATACTATTACACTGGGATTTTAATAAACTTCAGATCATTTTTTGTGCTCTACCATATATACATATTCAAAATCTATACACAAATAATAGTGGCTGTTTACGAGTAAAGTTTCAGTGCATTTGACAAGTAATTATTGCACACAGAATAATCTCAAATGCCCAATTATTCTACTGGATAAACGTAGCAACAAATATAACCTCTTATATTTTTTGAAGATCTATCTTTCTGTAAAATCTTGTGTTGGTGACACCTTAGGTGCCAAAGAAGTGAAAGGATCTGCAGGGGATCTGTTGCTGGTTGCTCTCGATGGGACAGGAGGTGCAGGCGGTCTTCTTGCTGGCATTGTATAGAAACAATCAGTAGAACTTTTATTCCAGTCATTACCAAAGGTAAAGTCTGAACCAAGAAAAGTATCTTTTTCAGTGCCCAGCAAATCTGGAGATCCAGCTGACTTCCTGGAACCGATTTGCTTAAAATCTGGAACACTTTTAGATGGCTTTAGCTTTACGTGGAAATTGTCATCCTCCTCGTCAAACGTTACCCATCCTTTTGGCTGTACATTTTTTACCATGAGAGATCTACTTCGCAAGCAAAAACTGTTCTCAGGTGCATTAACAGAAAATACAGGCTTGCTCGTATTAGAACTGGGGGGATTTAGAAAAGGGAAAGGATTGAAAGCGGCGTGTCCTTCCTGTGAATGTGAAGTTATTTCAGATGCTTGAGTTTCTGTTCTAAATGGGTTTCCAGCAGTAAGCGTTCTTTCAGTGAATGGATTTGTGCGGTTCAGTCCAGTGACAAATGGATTTGGGGAGCTGCGCGTGCGTTCCTGGGATATGGTCAGGGTTGGAGCAGGAGGCATTGCTGGCATGCAACTTACAGTATTCAAAATATAATTTCTTTGTGTTGCGGAAGGCAACTGCATCGATTCCTTTTGGTTTAAGGTTGGAACAGCTGATGTTTGAGTAGATGTCTGCATCTTTGACACAAGCAGCTGAAATGACAAATCTTCAAAAGGGTCGCTATTTAACTGTGTTTCAAGTTTAGTGCCATAGGTTCCATTTGTTTTAATCTGGAAAGAAAACAAGGTGCTTAGTAATCACATGACTGTCTGTTTTTAAGATTATTATCAACTCCCCATTTCTCACGGGAAAAAAAGAAGCTCTTGGGCTTAAACTGAACCTTCAATACAACTTGGCTGCAACTTGTACAATGTGCTTACTGTAGAATGATTGCTTCTTTTCAGGAACAAAAAAAACCCCTTAGCTCCTTTTCCAAAGAAAAGCTTCCTAGTAGCTCAAGTTAACTCCCCATCCCACAGCTTCACGCAGCTCAGAACCCTGGCCAGAAGCTCTGTTGGATATGGTATTGGAAACTCTTCAAGAAACTTGTGCTATATCCTAAACAAGTGATAACCAAGCACAGATGTAAAAGAAAATCTCTTGTTTTCATTATTGGAGAGTTTCTAACATGGATGTTAAAAGCAATATTTAAGCATCACAATGAAAGAGAAAATTAGTGTTATTAGTGTATGTACTTTAGGCATCTCTATGTAGATGTCTATTTTGTAGGCATCTCCAATACTTCTTGACATGTGAAGCTACAATCATCATCCTTGTCAGGAGGGGGAGGGACTTTCTTTTAAAACACATTATGATTTAAAATGGCAAGTTATCATTGTTTAGAATAAAACCAGATAGAGAAGACAGTTTTCTCCTTATCTTTTAAAACCAAACTTTTAAACAACAACGTGATTATTATACCTTGTTCCAACTGTCCAAAAAGGCAGAATATTTATTACCTACAGATTGTGCGAGTCACAACACTGACGGAACAAAGTTTGGAATTCCACCTTATTAAGCTAAAGCAAAGCAATTAAGGCTGTTAAAATAACTTCTGAGAGTTCCAATATCATGAACAGCTCTGTCACTTTAACACATTACTTTAACATACCAAAACAGTTTAGATCTTTAGCATGAAGATTGTTAACTACAGTTTCACTGAACTAGGATGCTAGCTAAATCAACTGAAATGCAGTATTAAGTAGCCTAACCTCAGCCTTTACAAAAGTGTTTTTACTGCATTTCTTTTGTCAGCAGTTTAAAGCACGACTCCATATATCTACTTTCTAATATTAAAAAAAAGGGTGATTGAGTTTAAAGACTCTCAGCACTTACAAAAATATTAAAGTTTTGTGTTTTTATCAGAACAACATTAGTTACATAACTCTCTGGCTTAGCAGTACCAGAGATGTTCTAAAATAGATGAAGCTTAAGGTTACCAAACCATAAACAGAATTATTCATCTTATAAGGATAGAGTGTTTCAGAAAACAGTACTAAAACAAAGACATCAAGTAACAAAGGGGAAATATGTAAAACACTGAACCATAGGATGAATCCAAATTAAATGCAGCTTAGCACAAGTTGGTTAAATCCTATGTTCATTCACCAAGTAATCAAAAATACAAAATCCCAAAGAAACTATGAATCCCGATTGCTCTTTACTGTAGGCAAAATTTGGTCTGAATAATTCTGCAAACACTTGCTTTTAAATTTTCCACATAACAGCATTTTAATTGTAACATTCAGCTCACTTTACTATGGGTAACAGTAAGATCTCTGTTCTTTAAGAAATGCAAATCGTAGAATTGCTCAGGTTGGAAAAGAGCTTACAGATCATCAGTCCAACTGCAACCTAACCATCCTACCCTAACTCTAACAACCCTCCACTAAATCATGTCCCTCAGCACCACATCCAAATGGTTTTTAAACACTTCCAGGGATGGTGACTCAATCACCTCCCTGGGGAGCCTGTTCCAGTGCTTAAAACCTTTTCTGTAAAGAAGTTTTTCCTGATATCCAAACTAAACCTCCCCTTTTGCGACTTGAGGCCACTTCCCCTCATCCCACCATGAGTGAGAAGAGACCAACCCCATTCTCTCTGCAATCACCCTTCCAAACACCTACTTGGGTTGTTTTTTTTTTCCCAAATAGACTATGAGCAGCAGATTCAGACTAAACAGCATATGTAAGATCTATTTCATTAAAGATGATGAAGCAAAATTTTTGCTATGTCACTAGTAAATACAGTTAACACTATCAATTTTTACTGCATTATGAAAAGAAAAAGCAAACTATGGTTTGACAGTCAATCCATTAATGTGGACAGGTGATTTTAATGTGGATGAGACTGCAGATGTATGAAAAGCAGATTCATACATCTTTTCTGCTTGAACAGATGGAGACCACATACAATATTGGTAAATAGGCAGATACCTGTTACCCTGACGGTTGCTCCTGCTTGTGAAAGAGAAACAGACATCAAAGGAAAGAACATTAGGGAGAAAATCCAAGTAACAAAGCAATCTCATATTAAAAATACTTTGTTTTAACAACAACATATTTTCGTAATATGAAAATGAAATAAATACTTCAATTTATTTTACTGTAATATTTATAAACTTCATCATTAAGAGTTCAAAAAAACAGCTCGAGCCAATTCTAATTTTATTTCCATATGAACATTCATTGTGCAGCTGACTTGTGCTTTGTGAAAATAGTCTATGGAGAAATTTGCATATGGATGGTCTAGTTCTAATCACCCATTAATATAAAAAACACCACAGCTTCCTTCTGGGAACTGTGCTGATATAACCTTCCAGCTACAGTAATAGCATTTGAATCTGAAAAACTACACAACTTCTCAATCAAAAACCAAAACCGTCTTAATTTAGAATAAATAAATCCTCTCTATTTACAGTAACTACTTTGCTCTTTTAATATATTTCTTGGTGACCTATGAAGTCCCAAATATGCACTCTGTATAGAAGCAATTATTTTTATAAAGGAAAAGTTTAGTTTCTTAAATATCACAGTCAAGCTCTGAATCAAAGCACAGGCTCGGAATCCATTGCCCCTGAACAGAGACTACTTTTATTTAAACACCTTTTCTGAGAAAAATCCATATTTGTAAATGGCAATCAAAAATGAAAGAAACATCACTTATCTTACTCTTTTTAAAAAAATGAAAAAAGAAATTAAGAACTCTAAGCTGGAGACAATAAACAAAACTCAAAGTGGGCTTTCCTTGTGATTGCATAGCCTGTGGTAGTCACAGAAGAGTGACTGCAGAGAAAATTATAGCTACCTGAATTAGTTTTAAAATGTTTGGGATATTATTAACAACACAGCTGCAGCGTTAGGCAGCTCAAAAACCTGTTGACAGTGCTTTTAAGCATAATAGTGAATGCTGTAAATGTGCACAGATAAATGTAATTTCACAGTAATTTTGAAAGAGCAGCTTGCTTTCACAAAACTTTCAGAGGTAAAGCTACATATAGAAGGTGTGCAGCTTTAGCAACACAATGCTGTGTGCTTCTATTCATGACAGTGGTACGTTCTCAAGTACCTTATGCCTATATGTATATTCTCTGCAGTCAAAAACTTCATGCTTTCTAGCAAACTTCACAAGTCCTGATATGCTACGTGTATATTCACAAACATCCTCCTTCTTCAGCCAAAGTTAAAAAAAAAAAAAAAAAAGTTAACAGGTAAAGAGAGAGGTACAGCAGAAATAAAGGAAGAGCATTTAAAAATGTTCTAATAGAATTCAAAATCATCATCTCAGGGAGGCTGCTGTGCTGTTGTACAAAATAAGTATTGCCAAACAGCTTTTCTGAAAGTGGGCTTCAGGTGTAGAGATGAGGTAAGATCTAAAATGCTGATGTAAAACTTATGTAGTCATAAACATCCACAGCTGAGTGTAGGCTAAAAAAAAACCCAACACATTGCCAGGAAAAAAAAAAAAAAGTAATTTACTCTTGATAGTAGATGGCACAAATCTATCAGCTTCAATGAATGCACACATTTATACAAGTGGGGATCATCTGGCCTAACACTTGATGCTGCAGAAATTAATACCACTGGCCTTTAGCGAATAAGTTTAGACATGACAACATAATTGTAAGAACAAGTTGTTCATAAGTTGTCTTAAGAAATCTTAAGTTAAAAGTTTAGTATTCAAGATCTCAGTTATTTACAAGACAACACAAAAGCCGCTAAGTACTACTCAACCAGAAGCCGAATTATGGATCCAATCTTATGACCTTTCTCTTTGTTTATTTGTTTGAGTTTCTCATAAATCTACAGCATGCAGTACAAAATGTTAATTTACTTAATTAAAAAAAAAATAGACTTTTTTTTTTAAACTTACTTGCTGATGTGAAGGAGCAGATTCAGAAGGCAAAGTGTGGGATGATCGGCTACGGGGAGGTGGTTGTGGGGGGGGTTCCAGACTTGGTGGGGCACTTGTCTGAGGTGGATGTGATGCCACAGGTATCAAAGGCTCTTGCATCTTTAGTGCAGATGGTGGCTGAGTCACGGGTTGGGCAGGAGCAGCCTGAGGCTTTAGTGGTTCAGGAAGCAATGGGGAGCCTGCAAGTATATTTTCAGTATTGTTCAATGAAAAGAATTGTTATGGAAACTTTAAAAATGGCATGAATGAGAACGTGTGGATGTGGAAGCACCAAACAGAACTGCAGCAAGAATGGCTGCAAGAAAAAGCAGGTATTCTAGATCAGAAGTCAAAAGCCCAGCATATCTCCCTTAAAAATATTACTCCAGAAAACAGAGCCAAAAAATGTGCTATTCTTAAATGTACTTCAGTTACATTTAAGCATATTTTTGATGTCACAATTATAAAGTGCATTTTTGACACTAGCACACACACAAAAAACCCCAAAAAGCTTTATCTTTTAACTTAGGGAGTGAAACATAATTCCTATGCCAAATAATATGATTATGGACCAACCACTGCAGAGAACAATCTGTGATAAACACCTCTGATCAGAGAGGCTGATAAGCCTAGACCAGAACGCAGCAATCTGATATGAGAATTTCTCTTGTTGGAATCAACCTTGTGAGCCCAGACTTCCCAGTGCTGCCTACTATCTGGTAAAAGTTTACAATACTGGTTGATGATCAGCACTAACACAGACTCAGATATTACTGCATTTGAAATCCTTCATTTGTAGTAAAAAATGAAGACGTGTGAAAAACGAAGACAGCAAAACGTTAAAACCAGAAACAGCAGCACCTCTTGATCAAACAGTGACATTTAGATTTAACTTCTAAATGTGTATACATATATATACATATATATATATTTATATACACACACGTATACGTATATACATATATATGCTTTGGAAGAAATAAAACTTACTCCTTGGTGGTTCAGCTGGTTTGGTTTGAGGTTCAGGTGTTGGTCTTCCACCAGAGGGGCGGACATGGCTTTGTGGTGCACTAATAACTCCAGCTCGAGGTGGAATAGTCTAAGAATGGGTAAAGAGAAAGGACTGTAAATTCAACTTCAGATCTGTAGTCATCTACCAGTAATTGACTCAGGATAATTTAGGGTTGTGAAAAATGTGTTCTTTGATAATAGTAGCTGAGCTATTTTTTCATGCATATATACAACTAGAGAGTATTTTCTCAAAATAGAGTGTTCAAGTCAAAGCTATGGATTTTTACAAGTCTTCTGCTTTATATAATATTTACCAGCATAACAACATTTAAATCACCTACTGCTTTGTCACAATTATTAACTGAATTTGACCTAAGTCTGTGAAATATTTAAAAAAACAAAACAAGAACCTTATTTTGTAAGTATCTTATTTAGTAAGCACACACTGATAACACATTGCGAACACAGGTTGTAGACACTCTCTACCATTTGGGTTGTAACTATAGCCTGCAATTCGTGAACAGCAGTTACAGTCAGGTCTATTTACAGAAGGTCCATGGTATGGATAAGAGACTATGGTTATTTCTTTTAACAAATGTAGGTTTGCTAATTGGAAAAAAATTACTCTTGTTCCCCAGCAAGAAGGATTAGTGAAACATACATTCTGCATCAGCTGAAGACTAGAGTCTTACCGAAGAAGCTTATATGCCAGGAATAAAATTGTTCTCTCAAAACAAACTAAAAGAACCTGCATGTGTATTTAAATAGAAACAGGAAACTACTGTAGGTTACAACAGGAGCTGAATGAGTTACTAACACTTGAAAGCCAAATGTAAAGCACTAGAATAAAAACAATAGATTTCAGAAAAAAACAATTATCGCGAGAAAAAATAATTTAAAATTTGTTTCCTCTAGAATCTTGTGTGTTATATATTGTCCCACAAGAAGTAACAACACATGCCCTAGAAATGGTTTTCAGAGCTAATCCACAATTCTTTACACAAACATGATCTAAAAATACGCAAATAAACGTCACCGCTTGAAAAAAGTATTATACTTTAGGCTACTTTTAATACATGTACATGCCAGATGTACTTTTTCTTACTTCTGAATCACCAAGCTTAGCTGAGTCCATTTAACAATGATCTCATGCTTCATGGCACATAACCTCTGAAATACCTGACTTCACTGTCATTGCCAAGATACGTGTCACCAGGCTTAATTTTTTTATTTTAATATTTAGAAAGTAGGCAGAATGATTAATTTCCAAAACTCAAATTGAAAGTTACGCACTAAACTGAAGAGAAACTAAGTGTAAAATAATCCTCAGGACCACCTGAAGGGAAACTGAGCAGGCAGCGGTTACTGTCCCTGGTGCTGAACGCTGTGACAGGAAATGCTGCCCAAAAAAACAACCTGAGGAAAGGACGTCACACCAACTCAAATGTGAAAGAGGGTCGAGCTTAAGCTTGAAAAACAAAGCATCTCTTAGATGTTTTTTTCATCTTTTAATCTTGCATCTGTCACAAAAAAAAAAAAAAAAAAAAAAAAAAAAAAAAAAAAAAAAAAAAAAAAAGAAAACAAACCAACACACCACCAATGTAATAAACTATAGAAATACAAAAGGAAAATGATTTCGCAAAAGAATGCATACCGGTCGAGCAGTAGCATATCCAACAGTTCCTGCACTTGGAAATCCAGTTGAAAGTGGAGGCTGACTACGTACTGGAACAGATATTAGAAACCACTGACTTAGAACATATTTCAAAATCAACTTATTTCTGTATTATAATTAGTACAAAGCATGTGTCTGTATTACCTAAGTTATCTTTTCTTTGTGTTCCAGGACTTTTTTGTGCTTTGAAGCATGGGAAAAAAAATCAGATTATCTTTGTTAGATAAGATACAAACAGGCATTACGCAGCAATGGTGCATTATCACTAATGGAAACAGGAGCAAAGAGACATTAGTGATTTGAGTTATTATAGATTAGAGTCTATCAATCAGCTAAACTGTTATACTAGTGCACTCTTACCCCACACTGTACCTGTTAAGTAATTTGACCCTTCTAATTGCAAGTTAAGTCAAATCACTTCCCGTTTGTTGCAAGCTAAAGATGTTGACTTGTACAGGTACCCTTTGTTCTGAACTTTGCTAGAAGCAGTTGTTTTCTTTGCAGTATATCCTGTAGATATTCTAACAGCAGTCTTTAAAACAAAGAGAACTCTTATAACATACTAATTCAAAAAATCACACGATCAGAAGCTTACATCTGTAATTAAGTGATTCAGCAATCTAAAGGGTCTACACCAAATTTTCTGAACCTACTCTCTTCACTTATAGGATAAATATACTGTAGCACCAACCTCAACATTTACACGCTGGTGCTCATGACAACCTTGCATTCAACATTCAGATTGTGAAGTGCAAGATACGAAAAAGTTACCTTTACTTCAGATAAGTGCACAATTTCTAACAGGTAAAGAGGTTTAGGATTCAGGCTTGTGTTTCAGTTGTCTATTTCCCAGGAAGGTATATCACCACATCATTTACAGTAACTGGAAGGAATACTCTGTGATACATAAGACACTTTATCAAATCAGCTTCCAGATGACAGACAATCCTGCTTTCTTAGATCCAGTTAGAATGAGTTTCTGGATCCAGTTCTCAGTAGATACAACTTGTACCCAGAATAACCTGGCTTAGTTCACCTTACTTTGAGAAGGGAGTTGGACTAAGATGACCACTAAAGGTCCCTTCCAACCTGACCTACCCTATATGTATCTTGTGATTTTTGCAATACTGCTGAATGAACCAGCCAAAATTCACTATGGCATATAGGAGTACATTCTGATTGAGACTATATTAGGACTTGCGCTGCCATACCTATGTTTACTACAAAGAGTAAAAACCTCTGCTGTCAAAGCTAAAACAGGACCTATTCAGAACCATATGCACATACTCCAACTAGAATCATGCAAGAAAAATGCTTATCATGAATGTACGTCACATACACTCAGTTCCTAGAATTAAATACATACATTATGCTCTTAAAAAAGAAACAAAATATTAAATTATAGGCTAAATTATTTGAACGGAAATTTCTATCAAAACATGAGTATGTAATTCTTTATGAAAAAATTTAGATTCCTAGTTTAGTTACGGATATAGTATTTATTCCAGCAATCAGTCAGTTACATCCTCCTTCAAGAGTCTGACTTGAAGGTAGTCTTGATTAATGCGGTCTAAGTTTTCATTTCATTTGTCTGTAATGGAAGACCGCTTCTATAACAATTCACACCATCACTAATAAAGCAACTCACCTTTCTGAAAAGTGTGTTAAATAAAAGAAAAAATACCCTATATAATATGTGCCTTAAACTGTCTTTAGTATCACAAGAACAATATCGCTCAGGTATTAAAACTGAAATTCATTTCTAGAATACAAAAATTGTTATGTTACCTTCTACTTCTCTCTTAGCTACCCCAGGACTGGGAGGAGCTCCAAGACCTTTTCAGAGAAAGAAGAGAAGCTGTACATTGCATAAGAAAAGCAGTAGATTGAGAAAGTAAAACCAGAAAGGATATTCCCCAAGATAGCTCTATATAATTTAAAAACGGCCTACCAGATTGTAGGTATAGAACTGTTTGGAGCAGATGGGGAAACCAGACTGATAGGAATTAGAGATCAAATAAGATCATGTTTAGAAACTCTTTAAGCTACAGTTGAAAAAGATTTTAATTTCTCCAATATATGCTCTCCATGATCTTTTATAAATTCAAAATGATATTAAATGTAATTCTTGAAATTCTTTTGATTAAAACACATATCTATACTCCAACAGTCGAAAGCAAATATACATCACTTATACTCAGCAACATTGCTTCCAAAAATTTGGGAGAATACTATATATATCCAACAAGACTACATCTGAATGAGCAAATTAATGGAATAAATCAGGTTTGCATTTTTTATAGTGTATTCTATCATACAAAATTATATCGTTTCCAAGCAGCACTCTGTACATCAGAAAGCCAGAATATCTGCAGTTAGATGTTGAAGTTTACACTGAGAGAAAGATTTTTAATCATGAATAATCACACTGAATTATTTTGATTCTGTAATATGATCAGGCACACATGGAGTCCATAAGCTTACATGATATAAACAGAGCAGGGCATAATAAAATCAAATGGTATGAAAGGAGGAATCCTTAAGGCGTGCATATAAGAATAAGTAAAAGTAATATCTGGCAACTCTCAAATGGCTTTAGCATAGATGAGGAGAAGGGAGCTGGTATTCAAGACTACCTTAAAAGCAACTTTTGCCTTAGCAATGATACAGACTCATGTGTTTTTCTAATCGTGTGCCAATGTGTGGTATCTGCTCAGGAGCTCTTTATGATCTAGAAAGAGTGCCATGAGTTTTGTCAGATATGGGTTGAAGTGTCGCTCCGAGTAGGAAGATTAAAGGCTGCAGATGAGGCTGGTATGTGACTATCTTCAGAGAAACCAAATATCTGGTTTTCATGAACATCTGGTTCCAAGATGTTCAATACTGGCACATGATATATTCTGGGTGAGTTCCAGGTTCTGCCAATTAACCTTAGATATCCATTGCAAAAGTTTCTGATAGTAAACTTTTCAGAGAGAAACAGCACTGCAGAGGGATGAACAAAGAACACAGGGGGACACAGCAGGAAATGTCACTGCTTTCATTTATATACACGCACACACACACGCTACCCAAGGGTGCATTAGGGAAGAAAAGACTGTAGTAACCTAGAGGCTATTAGACCTGCTGACTGGAGAAAAAACAGGGCAGTGGAGAGCATTCCCAAGGAGTACAGGATGCTCCTCTGACCCTATCTGTTCCTTCAAAAGTACTAATGGAAATAGACACAATAAAGCCTCTCTAGGAGCAAGGTTAGGTCTATATGAAGCTCACCTCAGCCCATACTTTGATCAGATATCTTCAGGATTGTCTTGTGAAGTAAATCTTGTTTTATGCAAGATGATTAATCAAGTAAACTCCTTTCAAATGAAGAAATGGGAGGAACCTTTGGCCATAAGCACATAGACATGTGTTCCTATGCCGATGTACCACACAGTTGAGAATTCTAATTGCAGCCTGATACAGTATTTCGCAGGTAAGTATGCTACACAGTTATTTAACAACAGTTTTAAATCATACTAAACTGCTTTCCTTATCAAAAATAAATCTGTAACTTTTGCCCTGACATCTTTTATACAGAACTGCATGTTTTGCAAGGATTACATTTACAGATTAGCCTAATGGAAAATAAAGCAACTCCAATCTTTCACTAAATTAAATGCATGGGTATGTATGTATGTGCATATATACATACACACACAGATATGGGGCCTGTATACATATACAGGCACATATATATAAATAGCTATAGATAGATAGATGGAGGTCCTGCACCTGGGTAGAGCAATCCCAAGCACAAATACAGGCTGATGGGCAGAGAATGCATAGAGAGAAGCCCGGAAGAGAAGTCTTGGAGGCTGAAAAAGTCTGCATGCATGAGCATGGAGCTCAGAATGCCTGCTGCATCCTAGGCAGCATCAAGAAGAGCAGGTCAGCAGGGCAAAGGAAGTGACCATTGACTTCTACTCCACTCTTGTGAGACTCCATCTGGAGCACTGCATCCAGGCCCAGGCCCCCCAGCACAAGACAGACATGGAGTTGTTGGAGTGAGTCTAGAGGAGGGCACAAAGATGCTCCAGTCCTCTGATCATCTCTCTTGTGACAACAGGCTGAGGGAGCTGGGCTTGTTCAGCCTTGAGATGGCACCAGGGACACCTCACTGCAGCTTTCCAGTACCCAGAAAAGGCCTACAGAAAAGCTAGAGAGACTCTTTATCAGGGTGCATAGTGATAGGACAAGGGGTGATGGCTTTAAACTAAAGGAGAGGAGATTTAGGGTAGATCATGCTGTTGCTGAACATTACTTCTTCAGCAAAAGAGGAAGAAAACTTCAATTTTTTTTTAGACTGTAAAAAAATATCTTCTTCAAAATGACTGTTATGTCCCATATTCTAATGTACTCAACATTAGCTCTGTTTTTTGGTTTTTTTTTTTTTTTTTTCAAAAGTGACAGGAAAAATAGAGACATTGAACTTGAAAGGTTTTTAACGTGTGACTGCAAATATCAATGTACACTCATCAGTATTTGCTGCTTAAGCATGTTTGCTTTTGCATTTTAGCATATTTGCATTTCTTTGCGCATCAATCTTGCTACTGTATTTTCTAGGCTTATAATCTTTATTTAGAGGATTAGGATCACAGTGAAGAGGTAACACGTGTTACCCAAATGACTGTAAATACTGACGATATTGTGCATTCTCTCAGTCTTAACCCTGTTTTAATAGTTTAAACCAATCATAAAAGACAACTATCAGCCTTTCTTGCATTAATCAGGAAATGTTTGAATGTCACTAATAAAGGGGAAAAAAAAGCAAAACAGATATTATTAACTTCAAGTAACTGACAATAGCATCTCATTTTAAATATTCCCTAAAAATTTATAATGCAGTATAGCATCTTAATTTTGAACTATAAACAAGTGAGAACTTACAGAATCCTCAAAATGACATTAGCAGGCAAAAAAATCTACGCTTTGCAAACCTCTACAATTAACATGTAGTTTTGGGTGCATTATTACTTAAAATCTGAATTAATTCTGATAAAAAGTATAACCAAGTTCTAAAAAAATTTTTGAATGCATACTGAGCCACGAAAAGAAACATGATGGGCGCTGAAGGGACTGAAGCCCTCAGAATAAAAGGTTAGAACATAAGGGGAGAAAAAGCTAACATTTAAAATGAATGGCATTTCAGATACCTGAACAATGTTGTTTTGCATTCTATAGAAGTCATACATTTCTACAGTACACAGGGGTATTTCGACAGTGTTTTAGGAGCACACATTCCAGATAAGAGAAACATATGCCATTTACACAAGCACTGTGACATTTACACTCTGTTTCCAGTCCTGTGCTAACTTCCTCTGAACTAAGCTCAGGTACTGCTGAAAAGCAAAGCGTCAGTGCCTTATAAATGTAGTCCATGAGTGGAAAACGTGGAGAACAGAAAAAGTAGGATGAGTTTTAAATCAGAATAATATATGAAAAAAGAATATACTACACTCTTTTAAAAGACTGCTAAAAAGCAAGTTGTATGTAAGCTATAACTCTTTATGCAAAATGACATTGGAGAAGAACAAGAAATGAAGGCTGGTCTTTGCACAACTGATATTGAAACTAGACAAACATGATTGAATCAGTGCACACAAGGCTATATAGGACCGAAGTAGTACAAATTGAATCTCACATATGTTGTGCATTATGTATATACTATTTTCTAAAGCTTAAGCATTTCAATTAATTTGAAATATTATGACTTTGGCATAATAACCCCCTATTCTCAATTTAATCTAAGAGCTGTACACATCTGTGGCACAATAGAATGTCATATTTTTAGATTATGTGAAATGATTACTTCTTTTAGAATTGTTTTCACCAAAAAACCTTGTTTCCTACCGAGTGGCAACACCTGAATAGTCATTAAGAAAGTATTCCAGTATTCCAGAGACTCACTGTATCCCACGTATTAACAAACTGATTTAATTCCCTGCAAGACAGCAGGGTAAGTGTCAAAAATATACAAAGATTAGTTTCAAGAAGCACTCTGAGAACAGGTGAGTTGTTAAAACATGCAAAAGCAGATCAAGTTGGAAAAAATAAAACGAAACTGAAGAGCTTATAAGGCCCTCAGCACTATTAAAAGAAAAGGAATTAGGAGAGAATTATTTCAGGATTTTGTTTCTTTGTAAACTTGTATCTCGAATGCCTTTAAAGTAATTGCATAAATTCCTTTGCTAAATTTGTACTGCTGAATTACACGCTAGTTCCAAGAACTATGGATGATGTGTCATGTGTCTAGGAAAGGCTTAAGAGCACATTTGGATACTTGGAAATAGCAAATAAATGATGCAGATGTGAGTGTTCAGCCTAGAAACATATATAGCTCAGTGATTTGTAGTTCTCTGCTAGCTGGTGATCATCCAGGGGAAACTTGGCCAGAGTTCAGCAGCAGTTTCAATTTGAGCAATTAATGGATAATCACTCTAAGCAACTACAATCACAACTCAATTCACAATGTGCCTTATCATGAACAGCAAGGGTAAAAAAAAAAAAATCTATGTTTTTCACAGCTACCAACAAGACAGCTTTCATTGAAAAGTTAGTTGGGTATGCTGTGACAAGGACAAAGAACAAGACAGAAACACAGAACAGTGCTAATCTGACTACAGTGTACCAACTTCTGGAGAAATATTGTTTTGCTAAAAAAATCAACTGTAATTCAGCAGGGATACAAATACTGAGAAATAGAAATTAATAATTTTTAAATACAAATATAATTTCTGCCTTCGGACATCAATATTAAGTATTGTCAAAAGAGATCATTGAAATTTTGCTATATAGTCATACTTGAAAACAATTAAAATCATTACCTCCAAACTCCTTTCTAGCAGGTGCAGGACTCCTACCGCCTTACAGTATTTAAGAAATGAATGCAGCAATAATGAAAAATATCAGTATAATAAGAGGGAAGAAAAAGAATGAGAAAGTTAAAAATGGCAAGGGTCAGTGTGTTAGTAACTATGCTGCCCGTATGCTTCTGGACATCCAGTTTCTCTTAACAAAATTGTTTACATTTTCAGATGATCCAGATGAATACTATAATAAGAACTTAGACATGATAAAGTACTGGTGTCAACACCAAAGGAATACAAATCAATGATTACATGTTTCTTTATCTTTTGTATAAAAATTTAAGATGCTATACAAAAATGAATTAAACAATGATTAAACAATGCTATGGGAAGCCCATGTTTTAGAGCTGTAAAAATTAGTTTGTAAGCATTATAAAACTCATTCATTAAATAAAATAGTAATTAAATGGTGCTGAATGTTGTTTTACCTCAACATAATTTGGCTAATAAATATCTTATTTAAAAACCTCTGGTGAGGTTGTGTTGAGCCCTAAACCACATGTGCTTTGAGTCTGGAACTTCAAAGCTCATCTTACAGAGCCAAAACAAAATATTTCCAATCTCCCAGTGTGCGTCACCACGTTACCTGATGGTGGAGGTGGCCTCTGTGGTGGAGTAGGACGTGCAGGAGGAGCGACGGGGCGAGGTGGTGGAGGGCGCTTAGGCTCCAAGGTCTGAGAAGTGTCTTTCTGCTGGGTACCAAGTTGAGTTTCATCTGGAGAACGTGACAGAAAACAGTGCAAAAATTAATCACCTGTATTCTATTCACAGTTAAGCTTCTGTAATAATAAATTATTTCCTCAGAAAGAATGGTCAGTTCCCAGAACTGCCAATGCAGCGATACAAAAGTAGCACTGAGGTTTGTAGAGAGGGGAAATAAATTAAACCAACAGTGAAAATAAGCTGATTTACGTCTCATGCGCTTTCATAAGTACATGCTCTTCAAGAATGAGGTGGTTTACCCAAAGCTACCTATATGTAAAACGCAATGACAAGAATAGCCTTTTTTATTACTCTAGAAGGGCTATTAAAAATTATCTACATGCAAGTATTCTGCCACTAGGCCATGCCACTGCCACACCATACAGTAGCTGAGGAAGTCGAGCAACATAATACACACTGTGCAGGGAAACTGGTGGTCCAGGAGTTTTTGCTGGGGCTCGGCTCGGTCTCACTGGAAGTGTGGGTCCATCTGACAGTGTAGGAGACTGACAGGGACTGGAACGTGGTGAGGAGCTTGGGGAGGTTCCAAGGCCAGAGCTTAAGGTTGGCTGTAGGTGCTGAGGAAGGATTTCTTCTACTTCAGCACTATAGTCATCAATGTCACCTAGATAACCATGACCCAGAAAAGAAAAAAGCACGTCAAAATAAGGGAGCTATAGTTACTTATTTTCATAAGAGGGAAAATTATCAACTGACTTTGGATGTGGGATTTTCTGCAAAAAGCCCTCGAGTTTCTCAAGGAATTTGCTCAAGGAAAACACCACCACAAGAAGTGTCACTGGGCAAGGTGCCTTTGGCATCTGCTTAGTGGAAAAACTGTGAGAAAGTACATAGATTAAAAACATGCAAGTGAAGAAAAGCAAACTGCAGAGGTGTGAAGAATGCAAGAGTGATATTTAGCAGCTCAAGGATTTCATTTCAAAAACAATGGCAGGAAAAAAAAAAAGACAGAAACAAGGAACTGGAAAGCAGCAGATGAATGCTGAAGATGAGCCAGTTCCAAGGAGCAACAGAGGATGAAGGCTTCTTCATCCAGGTGATACTTGCCTGCCTTTAAAAGGTTCATCAGGGGTTTGTGAGGAGTGGGGTAAGTGTATCAATACTTAGCATGGGACCTCATTAGTCCTGTTATATGGCCCCAAAATAATTGCTCTGTAACCTGAATTTTGATATCCTACTTATAGATTGTCTCCATAAAAACATAAAAGCTGCCTGAATGAAGTGATCCTTGTGACACCACAGGACCAAGTGAAAAGAATAAAAAAAAAGTGAGTAAATCAGTAAAACTTATGTGTACAGTGCATACAGTGCAAAACGCCATCAGAAATGGCTCAATAAACTGGCACGATACTATTGGAAATAAAAGCTTTTTAATTACTTGTTTCTGCTAGGCATATGCTTGTTAAATTACAGTGATATTAAATTAACTAGATTAGTTAGAACTATAAGCATTTCAAAAATAGTATTTTATTCCAACAGACCTTCCATATCATAGTCTGCAGTAACCTCAGCGTCTTCACAAAGCAAGGTGGAGCTTGTTGATGAAGGCAGCCCAACATTAATCTTCTCTAGATTCATTTCATCCTCCAAACTTCTGATCCAGTCTGGATTTTTTAAACTTATGTTTATAATCTTTCCTAGTATCTGAATTGTCATAAAGGTACACATAAAACAAAAACTGTTAAAAATAGGGATATTAAAATTCAGCATTCTGCATTAAAAAAAAAAAATTATGAAAAAAAAAAAATCACAATTTATCAGAATTTATGGGACCAAACAACAACAGTGACATTTCACAGAAAAATAATTAGAATTTTCACCTTTTTTCTAATTAAGTGCATCTACATAGTTTAAACCATAAGGTCCTCAGCAACCTGATGTAACTGTGCATGTCCCTGCTCATTATATGGGAGCTGGGCTAGATGACCTTCATCAGCCCCTTCCAACTCTAATTATTCTATGATTCTATCACTAATTGCAACTACACTTAATGTTTTTCTAAAGTAAACCAGAGAACTTGTCTATCAAGATTTTTTTCTTTTCAGTTAACAGGAAAGCTTCTGGTTTCTTTGTTCTGACAGAAAGATTACTTTTTGTAAAGGAAAATAGATTTCCTATTAAACTATATTAACAAAGTCTTTATTAGACTGATAAACAGCCATTGTTCCTCAAAATGATACATGACAACGAGACTCTACAGTACATGGATTGTTGGTGAAAATCTCAGCAGATATGAAGACCCACCTGCAAACATCACCACACAGAATCTAAGCTTTAACAGAAGTGTAGTTGAGTAAAAATTTGAGTGTGAAACCTTATTTATTTTTTACAAAAAAGAAATACTGGCCCTAGAGAAGTCAAAGAAAGAACTGCAATCACTTAGATATGTCAATGCTTCAATACAGGAACGCTCGCTTCTTACAGATAGTAGTCTATAAAAGTCATGCACTAGTTCCTGCCACAAATTTGAGGTAAAAGCTGTGCTATATAAATCATAAAAGAATTTTTTTTTTCTAAATCCTTTTTTGATGAAGATATCCCTAAACATAGGATCTTATTTTCCTAATAGCCCTTATCCCAAAACTAAATAAATCTTATTACTTTCTTATGTTGGTTTTTGGAAGACTGTATAAATGCTATGAGGCTATCAAAAGCAGAAAAAAGACTAGATGCAACAGCCTAGTGCAGAACATGAAAATCTTGTAAAAATCAAACCACAAACAAAGCAGTGCTTAAAAATACTTCTCTTGGTATAAGAAAGTTTATTAAATTTTTACATTACCTCAGTACCATTCAAATTCATAACATTCAAAGCAGAGCTTCCTTCCAAAAATGTTACCCACATCTTGTCTGCCACGAATCTGCAAAGTCCATTGATAAATATTTGGGAAACGATAGGCAACAATCTTTCATCCTACCTACGATCACTCAAAGCCTCTTAGCTTAAAGGTTTGTCAGTGTTCATGTATATATATGTGTGTGTGTGTATGTATGTGTATATATATATATATTTATATATATGCATACAGGCTAATAAGCTCTAGCAAACAGACACTTTGGGGGAAAAAAGGCTGAAAAAATTGGTAAGCATTACACAGAAACCACTGTCATTTTAAGATTATGCGACTACAGCTATACAATTTACATTCAAAATTAACTGTGCAGCTAGAAGTTAAGAATTTGTATCAAGCATTCTACATTAGATCAAACTGTTCACTAGGGACTTCTTAGGGTTCTAGAGAAAGTCAACGGGTTCCATTAACAACTAAGTGAAAACAGCAATCACAGGGATCCTCTTTTGTTCAGTTCCTTCAAAACTACTGACCTAATTTGTTCAAAATCATATATATATTAAATTTTAAGTCTAATTTCCAAAATATGATGCTATAGCTCAAAAATAAAAATGAGAAAGTCTGAAAACTGAACTAATCTTTAGCTCCTATTAAAATCAGAGTTGAAAACTGAACATTAAAAATGAAGCAAATCAGAACTGAAAGGCCTACTAAGACACTTAACTCGGGAAATAAAAAGGAAAAATGCAAAGGAATAGAGATTAAGAATAAAAGGCCTTTTTAACCTTATAAGTATAACTTCTCCATAGCTTGCAAATTTTTGAAGAAGGTCATCAATCAGGTTATCATCAAAGTAGCTTTCTTCTGCTGAAGAACTCTTGATGGAGACCATTACTGTACCGTCAGGTGGGCCCTGTGTTGCAATCACCTCTTTATAAACTTTCTGTCTCTCTTCTGCTTCAATTTCAAATATGTCAATGTCAATCAATGCCACCACAGGCCTTGGGGAAAAAAAAACACCAGAAAAAAAAGGTTGTAAACAGAATTAAGATGCCTTAAAATTAAATTGTCAATGATTAGGAAGTAATGTATAAAAAAAACTGAAACCTATGATCAGATGTCTTCAACTCTGCTCTTCCATAGTGCAACAAAGTGCCAGGATTCCATGTATAAGGGACTTTACTGTTATCATGAAAGCTGGCATTCAGAAGATCCAGGTCTTCAGCTACATTCAATATTAATGAAAACAAAAGGGGAAAGATACAGTGATTGCAGGAACATGATAAAAAAAATCCAAGTAGTAAAAAAGAAAAAGAAAAAAGAAAAAAAAAAGAAATTAGACCAAAACCAAGCATTTTACAGAAAGAAAAAGTTCCTTTTGAACAAGTGAAATGTCAGTAACTATTGTCTGTCTCATGATCCACCTGTTCAGTGTCACTCTTGTGTATAAAAAACTCTGTTAGAAGCTTTCTGCCTGGTACAAAGCCAGGGAGACAAGCTCAGAACTGCTGGCACTATGAATGTCACTAAATAGATTTTGTACACCGGTTAAAAGAATATTTAAAAAAATTTAAGGAAGCACTCAAACCTGATCGGTCAAAGGGCCATTTTCTTCTTCTCCAAAGTATACGATCTGTCCACGCTGGCGTGCGACACTTTTCACTGGTGTCATAGTCATCAGAAAACAGATCATACTTGTACGTAGGAGCAAAGTTTATTTTCCCCTCCAAAAATCCCCTAAAAATCTATAGAAAAAAAAAACAATTATGTCATGCCAGAAGACAGAAACAGATGGGAAACAGCTTGAAACTAATCAGAGCTCTCTTTTTTAACAGTGAAAACCTTTATAGACATCTCCCCCTCCCAAAAAAAAAAAAAAAAAAAGAGGCACTTGATAATACAAATCTTTTTCCAAATTTTATTTACTGAGAACATTCTACATCTGCCACTATGACTAAACAAAAACCCAGACAGATCATCATTAAATAGAAGTATGTCAATAATTATGTCTTGAAACCCAGACTCCTCAGCAAGATACTGTTCCAGCAATATCTTGCAGAACTTCAGGCCATCAGGATGCTGTCCACAGCACTTTAATTCGTTAAGTAGTTGCTAATTTGTCAGCAAAGTTGGGAACTGTGATTGTATTTTATTTACCTTTCTGAACGTACATAGCACATTCAGAAAGGCAAGTGCCTCATGTGTAAATTAATGAGTTAAAGAAAAAAACAAACAAAAAAACCCCAACAGACTTTAAAATCAATACATCTGACATGATATGAAAGATTAAAGAAATGCTATCACCATTCATTTCCTTCAATCACCTGCCCAGCATTAACAGATAAAGCTGGCCAACATAAGACACTAGAAGGCCAGAAGATTTGTGCGCTCCTGCAGCGTTCAGATTAAACATAAGCTAAGACCCTTTAGTTAATGGAATCAGGTCCAACCTACAGTCTATTCTTGCACCACCATTTGACTTGACTGTAAACCTAATATGGATCCTATAGCCAAGTCTGTATCAAACAACAGAGTGCTTCTCCACTATTCTTGAATGTGACGATGTATTTAAGATACCTGTCCAGAATTTTTCTGATTGATAAGCTGGTCTCCTGCTATAAGGGAATCCCAGTTTTGTTGTCGGATTAGTTCCTTAACCTCCTCATTAGGAATATCTATTCGATAATTAAAGTCACCACACCAAAAGATGTAGTCATGGGAAAAAAGCATCCTTCCCTATAAGAGAGAAGCACACGTTGAAGTTAAAAAATAATCAAGTGACAGAAATTTACTAGTTTCAGGTACAGCTGTTTAGGAAGCATTAGTCTTTTTTTAATCAAACTATTCATTGTTTCTATCCGATTAGGACAAGTGTTAGTGTTTAGCATCCATACAGTTAGAACCAACAGCCACAGGTATGTTATTCACACATGCATGATATGAAAGGAGATAAACACTTTCTATGCAGCTGGCATTTCTAAAGAAACATGAATCATCTGAACTGGATCCCATGAATTCTTCATCTGCTGTCTGTGTCACAAATACTATCCTGAGATCTTCTGGCAGAATATCCTGGCACAAACTGCAAGCTGAAGGGTTTATTATTCGGATTTAATTGCAAATTTTTCAGTTACATACAATTTTTTGAGGCTAGGAACAGACAGAAGAGCTCCTTCAGTACTAAGAAGGCCTAGGCCTTGAGTGAAAATTATTACTCTGTTTTGATTTTTTCATTGCCCTTAAGTAAATCAAAGCAAATGCAGTAAATTAAAACAACAGTATTTACAGAACTGTTTCTGGAAACTCTAAAAATACAATACATTCAAGAAAAACTAAAATAGAACAAGGGTGAAAAATTTAGAAAAAAAAAGAAGCCCAATAAAATCAGATGTCAGTTGTCTGCACAGTGCCACAGAAGCTAACAATTGCAACTTAAGACAGTTTTTTCTCAAGCAAGTTCTGAAATTACTGTTTATTTGGTATTTGATAACTTTTTATGAGAATAAACTACAGAACTGCATGATCTGATTTGACAGAAGTTAAAAAGAAGCTAAGATGAGCTAGCAAAAAAAAATAAATCATTCTTGTGTACTGAAAACAGCTGTTCCCATAGTTGTTTTTTTTCCCCCCCTTCATAATTGATTAACTTTAGCACCTACAAAAATTCTACATCTCAGGAATCTCTAGGCTCTCTTCCCAATGCTAAACCTTCAGACCTCTATCTTTTCCATTTGTCATTACTGTGGGAAGCTCTATTTTTCTCTAATCTTCTATTTCAACAAAAATTGTGGGAATTTATTTTTATCTCTGAGACCTCTATAATCCAAGGAAAGTTGGATATTTCTCAAAGGCATTTGGGAAGGTGAGAAAAACAAACTTTTGGATGATACTGCTGGTGCATCTCCAAGGAGTTTAATTTCTCAGTTGTTAAGGAATTTGAACACTATTGCTTACCATTGGAAAACTGAGCTTGCGAGCTATTTCTATGAAGTCTTCATTTCTTTCTTTAACTTGTGATTGCCCTGCAGCAAAGTGGCTGCAGACAAAGCAAAGACTGGATGTATGAAACAGCATCCGAATTGCTACTGCACCTTTATTACCAGTGGCTCCTCCCATGCCAGTCTTTACAGTATCCACAGCAACATCTCTGAAAGAGTTAAACAAACATTAAACCTTCAGATCATAAAATCATAGAATATCCAAAGCTGGAGGAGTCCTACAAGGATGGCTGAGTCCAACTCTGAACTCCACGCAGCACCATTTGAAATCCTATGTCTGAGAGCACCATCCAGATCTCCTGGAATTCCTGCACTGGGAGCTGTGCCCACAGCCCTGGGCAGCCTGTTCCATGCCCACTGCCCTCCGGATGAACAGCTCTACATCTGTTTAAGGAGGACTGTATCCCTGAAAGATACTTTGTAAAGGAACTAAAGGATAACAATAGGACCTTATCTTGGGAAAAAATGACATTTTCATGTTGTTATTTCAGCAGTAAGCCACAGAACTGTTTTAAGTAAAAGTCAACAAACAGGACCATAATACCTCCACTTTTCAAGCCTTCTAGTCAACTGATAAGACATTTAAAGCTACAATAAAAGAAGTTAAGCAGCTAGTTCTCTCTCATGGAGCCCAACACATTTCTCAGTATACTTGTATATCAGTGTGCAATACCCAACAACCTGCAGGTGACCCAGCCCTGGGCACAGCTGTGCATTCACTGACCTGATAAAGGGAGCATGCTGGGGCCTGATGAACACAAAGAGGCAGACGCCCACTAACTGCTCGGAAGCCAGCAGCACATACTTGTAATCTCTTGATATGGTCTTCTGCAGTTCTGCAGCCCAGAGCTTCTGATTGGTTGTGCTAGCAGTGAGATTAAAAGTGCCAGTTTTAAAAGAAAAGAAATTAAGCAGGTATTGAGAGCGTTGATCTCATTCAATCACCTTCATACAGTAATTTTAACCAGACCCTGGGAAATCAGGTCAAAGCAAAGCAGTGAATTTGCCTTCTAGCAGAGTCACAGCCTAGAAGACTGTAGTGAAACTCATAAAATGTTGCCTCACTTTTCAGAATAACATGGACTATTTAGAAACCAGGACTCTTTCCCATATCTCTGAGGCTAGAGTACAGGAGTGAAATTTTTTCTTGGGAATTACCTCCTAGCCTAGAGCTAAGTTAAATTTGGAAAACACCCGTCTGTGGTCTTAGATCAAGAAGAAACTTCCTTGAAGACATCATGACTATGGTTCTCAGAGCTAGCATAGTGCAAATTAGTGGATGAAACAAACTGCCACTTTGTCCTCAGGACAAAAGCTTTTGCAAAGGCACACAGTGCAATAGGCTTCAGATTTTTTTTTTCCCTTGATGAATTTAAGCTTCACAAAAAACAGAAAAACACGCAAAACAGACAAACAAAACAACGGACAAAGAAATAGACCTAGAATATAATCCTAAGATTACACATGAAGATTTCATCACTCATATCATCCAGAACTGACAAAGGTATATTTTCATATCCCACTTCACCAGGAGCAAAAAACAACACAACCCAAATCCCACAGTAACATATACACGCAACATATGGAACGACAGAGCTAAAAACAAACTACAAATAGATCAAGTTATGCTCAGAAGTTACTTCTGCTTTTGATAACAGCAAAGACAGTATAAGAGAATGCACTTGTTTTATATAGACCAAAATTTGATGCCAGACAGTATATAAAGGCATACCAACAACTCATGCTTTTGAAAGGGATTTCACAGAACCCACTGCTCCCAGCACTTAGGATGGCATCCACCAGCATCAGAGAGAAATTCTTTCAATGTGTTTAACAAAAAAAACCCCAAAACTCAGAGAGTACTGAACTTTTTCAGCGCAATGCAAATTTCTACCAAGTACTGACTGTTGGGATCCTTGAGATTATTTTGAGTAATCTCAAGTGTTCACAGCTTCACTAACAAAAGCTGAGATGATTCTGCAGTCTCAGCACAGACACAGCCAGAGAGAACAGGAATACACAATTAACATAAAATAATCTCAACCTTTACAATTACGGAGAAAAAATTGCATTATACTTAAGTCTAGCTGCCAGTGGAATTAATTTTGCATAGATTTTATCACCTACCTTGCATTCACAATGTTTCCTGCATTTAACTCCACCATTTCTTCAAATCCAATGGCAAATATGTCTACAGGTTTGCTTCTTCGATCTGCATTTAAACATTGAAAAAGCCATTTGTTGGTTACGATTAACTCTGGAACCAAGACCTCATATTTTTATTCTCATGTTCACGGTCTAATTAAGAAAGAGAGCTTTCAATTAAAAAAAAGAGAAAAAAAGAGGCCGGACTACAAATCTTACCTTGGAATTCATGAATACCAGCTATGCTTGGTGCATCCAGAAGCCAGTCAGTGAGGGTCTGATTTTTAAAGGCAATACTTCGGAACTGCTTCCCCCCATTGACATTCCACGTCCCAACGCAGACTCGAACTTTCTTCGGTTTTGCATACTTATAAAAGTTTTCACACATACTCTTCAGCACTTTTACAGATGCTGCAAAAACACGTAAACATACGTTATTCTTATATAGGATTTCTTTTTTTTTTTTTCCCCTTTTTTTTTTCCCCCCAAAATACTTGGCAATGAGATCTTTTCCTTAAAAAAAAAAAAAAAAAAAGCAATAAAACCATGCATAGACATACAGAAAGTTAAAAAGTGAGAAAGCAAAATAGATGCAGCATTTCACCAGGTGAAGTACATTTGTAGACATTTTATTTGCCTAGGTAGGATACCGACTGAATAAAAGATGGTAATAATTTGTTCAAAATTATATATTATGTAACATATATCTACTCATACATGCTACATATATAGTAATACACATTACTTTATGCATTTTATATAGTATGTATATTAGCATAAAATTCAGCCATATGTTATATAGGTATAACATATATAGTGTATATATGTATTACTATACATAACTATATATCTACATTTCTCTATATATTAATATATCATCATATATCACATCCATCATTCTCTAGCCTATCTATAATCCCTACGGAAATTTATTTCCAATACATGCCAGCACAGGTATCTATCTCATTTATACAGATTGCATTTATGAAATTAGAATCTCATTAAACAACACAACAATTTACAAACAATTTCTTGAAGTGAAAAAATGACTGAAGTAGATCCATTCACTAAAACAGATAAGGTAAATTATCTTATCAAAATACGTTCTTTTTAAACCACAAATCCAAATTGCTGTTTAGGTAAGTTGAATTCCTGAAATTCTGTTTTAATGAGGGAAGTAAGCTAGGATTTAAAACTAACTTCTCTGCTATTTCAGCCTTTCTGTGCCTTTTTACTATGTGACACATGGGAAAAAGAGTAGTGACCTACTTGTAAAGGGCATTGTGAGAAATGTATATATTTAATGCTTAGACACTGAAGTTACAGGGATTCCAAAATTCCCTTCACAGATCTGCATAACAACTATATGTATTTTATAAACATATTTCCTGAAATATACAGACCGCTCTCTTAATTATGCTATTGTTTTTTCTCTAGTCAAAGTAGGAAAGAAATTGCTTTAGATGTGAACACTATTGCTTGCACTGCACTCAAGCAAAATTAATTTATCTGCTTGTAAGACCATCATGGTCATCAGTTTATGAGAATCATGCAAACTTCATTGGATAGAATTCTTTCCTCTATTGTGTGGTGTCTGGCAAAATGATCAATTACCAGGCACGCTATTGTCACTCAGATCCCCAAACAGGATTTCTAGTGAGCAGGGTCAAATTTTTTGTGGTTACATTTGTGAATAAATACACTGTTAAATGAATCATATGTCTGTATGTGGGGTAACCACACACAAGAGCCAGCAAACTGACTGGTATCGCTGAGAGTATCGCAAGCAGATTGTGCTTGTGATTTAATTTCCTTATCATAGTCCAGGCAAATGAAGTCAACAAAACTGTAAGGAGTCAGCAGAATACCTCACACCTTCATAAGGTTACCACCAGAAGTACCTACATGCTAAGCAACAGTCAAGTTAAGAAGTCCACCAAATGCTGCAAACACCAATGAGAGTCAAAGAGAGAAATTAAGAGAAATTATCCCAGCACTTGATCACTGAAATGAAACCAATCCAAGAAATGATGCAGCCAGAATTCAGGCAAGTACCCAAATCACCCTATGGGTGAGCTGAACCCAAGGAACACAAAATGGTACCACAGAGAGGCTCTGAAGACAGGCACAAAGTAGTCTTTGTAGTGTTCCCAGCAAGTCTAAAAACTGAGCTTGGACTTCTTCACTTCAGCCCCTTTTCCTTTGGCACTAACTTTGAGTTTAAACAGTTGCTCCACATAATTCACATTTCCTATCGTACAAGATCAGATTACTGCCTACTTAACTCCTGGTGCTGTAACGAGTCCCTTATGTGAAAAAGCAGAGTGGAACAGCATGCAATTTCATCAGGCACCTGATAACATGCTTACTGCAGATATGAAATCGATACTGTTACACTAGAAGAACTTCTAAACTGGAGAATGACTCTTCATTCAAAATGAGAATAATGAAGGAAAACCAAGATATTTTCACCCCTTTTTCCAAAACAGTGAGTAAGCCAATGGTTTTTCAGAGCTCCTGAGCCTCCTGCATACATTTATTTTCCTTCACATTTCTAGCTGATTACCCTTTGAACAAAACAGTTGTCCCACTCTACAACACCAATAACCCAATAAATTACATTGTATGTTACATTGTAACAAGAACATTGTAACTGCTGTTCATACTAAGCAGGTACGCATTTGGAAATCAATTTCACAAAAGAAACATCAATTCAAAATGCAACTGAACTCTTTTGCTGCGATGTCCAAATTACTGCAGGCATTTTTCACCATATGCAATCTGCATCCAGATGAAGTCCGAAGTAAAATATTATATCAGTAAGTTAAAAAAAAAACAAACAAACAAACAAAAAAAAACATTTACAAGTCCTACTGAGTCATTGTCATTTATAAGGAGCTTCTGATGTATCTCAACAAAAAAACAAGTCAACAACAACTTCTTAAGTGCTTCTTGCAAGGATGCTCCCCATTCGTTCTGCAGTACATGGGGCACATGGCTACTACCTGAGTATCTGAGTTCCACGGAGACTGTGCAGAAACCCATAATTCCTAAATAATTGTTCAAATAATTTTCCCAGTTTAGTAGCCTTCTGTTTTCACTCCCTCTTCTTTTCCCTTTATCTTCCCAGGTATCGAGTATCTACTTTTTCCCCTCACCTAGAAACTAAGCACCTAAATCTGGCTTCACCAAAATTACTTCCAAAAAGTAACACAATGAACTCAATTAAAACAGCAGTTTCTGGGTCATTGTGTTAAGTTTTCTCAGCATATAGTAAAATCTGAATATACAATAGGAATTTTGCTTTTTAACTAATAGTTTCTAGGAGCAAGGAGGTGATGAAGCTGAGAAGTACTGACAGTCCTCCTTTAAAAATACATAGCGCATACAAATCATCTCTTCAGATGGAGCAGCTCCAAATAGAGTAACCAGACAGAATTACAACAGAAAGGATAATTTCCACTAGCTGATATCTCATTTTAAGCCCAAAAAACAGTGGTCAAGATATTAACTCCTAATATTGAGACATGATGCTAACTATGATGGTTCCTCTTTGAGTTTTCTCTTCACAGAGAGTTCTACCTAAACACATGCTCTAATACTTTCCTGTTGCATGCATAGGTAACTGTATCTCAGTAGTTTTGCTTATACTTTTGCTCCACAAAAGCACGTGTCAGCACATTATTTCAGATCATTCTTGTACAACATAAGCCATCACTGGGAGATTAACACAGTCAGTCTCCTGCAAGGACTCAAGCAGGTAGAGCCTTCTAAAGGCAAAGCAACAAAATTACGAATTGTATTAAAGAATTTTACTTCATATGACCAGCAAAACCAAACAGTTTGACAAAACAAGAATACTGAAGCTCTCAAATCAGATAAAAATGCAAGTTCCTCTACAGCTAGAATAAAGCATTTGCAAAAATAAAACAAAATAAAACAACCAAGAACTGGCTGTATGCTTTTATAATCCAAACCCGAGCACAACTGTAACCTTTTCCACTTCTTGTATTTTCACTTCTCTTGTATTAAAGAGACTTCCTTATATTACAGAATTTTGTGGCATAGGAATGTCAGGTCCAAATAATACAGAGAAAATGTGAGCCCAAGACCAACTATTATGCAAATAGGCATAGAAAAAAGCCAGAGAAGAACAGCTACTTGGATATTTACAGCTTAGTTTCTATACTATACCTGATTGTAATGATTGCTCTGAAACTACGGATGCAGTAAGAAGGAAACAAGAAAAGAATTAGTCAAACGGGCAATTGCTTAAAAAAAAAGTTGAGAGAGAACATGCTATAATATACAATTTATTATACATAACTGTTCACATCAATTAAAGCACATCTTTTATGCGGCAAAATCTAAAAAGTTACACAACAGTATTGACAAAGTCTCCATTCTTGCCCTACTTATACCTCACCTACTAGAAAATGCAATGAACTTATGCTCTGTGAAGACTGACTCATCTTCTACCACTGGCAGGAGCTGCAAATACCAAAAGGCCAGCTTGCATTCACAGAGAAAGTGAGAAGGAACAAGAAGGACTTTCCATTCGCTTTGAGGCAAGTTTCTGATGCAGGAAAAGTTACAAAATGCAATCTCACCGTAAAAAAAAAAAATGAGAGGAAAAGACTTTCGGGTTATACATAGTAACTTAGATGAACACAAGATGTATAGTGCAACAGGGCGAGGGTTTTCTTGTATCACTTGCTACTTCCCTGCATGTTTCAAAAGGATGGGACACGACTGCACTCCTGGGGATTGCACAGCCTATGGCTCTGTTTGGAAATGCAGGGTTCTGTGATCTATTGCCCCGTTCTCATCAGGTGAGCTAGATTCAGGTAACCATACCCTCCAAACCCCACATGACTGTGCCTAAGCAGAACTTCTCATTGAAATCTCTCTCTGATTCTAGTGCAGAATGTCACCCATTGCCTGAAATATTTTGGTGGTGCACATGCTCATGGGAAAGGTCTCTTTACACTCGAAAAGATTTTTTTTTTTTGTGATGGAAACTCATTCTCATTCATCAAGAATTTTCTAATAGCTCCTATTATTTTAAATTTTCTTCTCTTAGGAAAATCCTGTTTGCTCCTCAGTAGAGGAAACCAAAATGATACATACAATCACTAAGCACTCTTAAGTTAGCAAAAAAAAAAAAAAAAAAAAAAAAGTTTTGCATCTAGTATAGCACCACAGTGAGAAGTTCTTCACTGATATAACAGATCAACTAAAGAAAGACATTCAGCAAACAACCATTTTAAAACATTTTTAAAAACCATTATATTTTAAACATTTTTAAAACAAACCAGGATTTATTGATTTACTTTTCCCCAAAATTCAGCATGTAATTATCATAGCTAATGCTTACTATAAACGGATCTGAAGGTGTGAACATATCTCACAATCAACTATCTCACATGCACTACAGTAGAGTTTTGAGAAATACACTCCCCAGATATTTTCCTATTAAACCACCAGATATGAACAAAATATGAACAGTAAACAAATTACTGCAGCATGTTAGTTTGGTAATATTAGTCAAGGAGAAGTAACTTTTACCTTTTAATAAGCCAACAGAACATAAAAAAAGCTATTACACTTTGCAATACTGCTTTGAAACAACAGACTCCATACAGCTTTCTTACACCAACTAGTTAGTTATCAGACAGATTAAAATCCTGAAAGACACATACCGCGTAAACTGCTGGTGGTTAAGAGAGCCCGTGCTTTATCTGCTAAATCACTATTTAGGGTATTTCCCAATAACAAAACATCAATGGCCTCCTGCTTGGAGCTATCAAAAAAGTTATTTTGAATCGTTCTGGTCACAGAACGAGCACCATCCTTCAGCTTTCCAGCCTGTTAGGGAGGAATACGTATAAAATATTTTATGTTGGACATTGCTCATAGAAACATTGGCAATATTCAGTAACATTTTTGTTAACCTCATTAATAATTTTAAAATCTAAGACAGTTTCCATCCCTTGCTGTTAAATAAGAGCCTTCTGAGACTACTGTACTACAACCATTTTTTTTTCCCCAAAATGCTAAACCACATACTAACATCTTCAAGGTACATCTAAGAACCAGATGATTACAGTTAATTAAGTAAAATTCTACTGGAAGGGGAATATATAAATATATATGTATTTATATATATATATATTTAAAATATTATTTTAAAATATATATTTAAAATATATATATATATATATTTTTCCCCCTAAACCCTTAGTCTTCAAAAATTAAATCAATATAATGCCATGTTTAGATCACGATACAGGATTTTGGGCTTTTCCCCAAATTGTGAAAAATGAATGAGCACTTCAGTCCAGGTGTCACGATACATGAATATGTATGTATGTATATATGAGCATATTAATTCAGAATCCATATTCTGAAATATCCACGTTACAGAAGGGATAGGTTCAATTTATTAAGACTTCTCAATGTTTTAAAGTAACATGCAAGTCTCATGCAGTATCCCAGAAGGAACATACACACTAATCTATAGCTACATACGTACCAAGACACTGTCATTGCACACACTGCACACCAGCAGTGCAATGGAATAGTGCTCCAGTACAACACTGTCTAGCAACCTGAAAGAAGAGTCTCCAAAAGATGTGCTGGTACTACAAAAGGTAGCCGTGGTCAGACTTACAGAGGCTAATGCAAACAGCATGTCATGCAGAATCCTACTCGACTCAAAAGCCAGCAGCGTTAAACTGCGTGCACATCACTGACAATGACTTCACAGGCACAAAAATGTTCTCTGGATTACATGGCTTATCATATCTTGTGTACACAAATGTATTTTACCTGCAAAGCATGTGTAAACACGTGCTATTGCATGTATGTGAAATATAGATCAGAATCCATCAGGGATGCTGCATGGTATTATAGTATTATTAAAAATGCTTCAAGTTTACAATTTGCATTGTTCATGGAGGTCTCTTAAATGCACGTATAAAAAAAGACAAAAACTTAAGAAAACTACAAAATCAATCCACTGGTTAGTTCATTGAACTGTGCTACGTAACAAGAAAAGGAATTACTCCTTTATCAAGGATAAGTAGTAGCAGATTAGCAGCATGATTCTGTAAGACGATGTGGATGAAGTGGGGAGCATACCACTGCAACAGGATTTTAATAGGATGCTGCTTGTTTTCTGTCAGAAAATGAACGACTTAAGACATGATCCAAAAAACACACTCACCATTCACATATCAGGCAATTAATTGAAAGGAACCCAGAGAGAGCAAAAGAAAGAGTAGGTAAGGAGTTAGATGTAATAAGTATTATCATTCTTTAAAAAAGGACTGTTTTTCAGTACATTAACATGCTTAAGGTCAAAATACATTCTCTCCTATCCCAAATTTCCATGTTTTTACTAAGTACTCTTGGATTTTGAAGAATCTAACTGACAAACCTTTCGTTTGAGAAATGAGAAAAATAAGCTGAAAACAAAAATTTAAAATATATTAGCAGAGTGCCTATGGAAATACTGAGCAGTGACCTGGTCAAGTTTCACTGAAAGAATGGCAACTAACAGATGGCTTTGCAAGTATTAGAGGTCCTCTTCAAATTGAGGGATTTCTATCTGGGATGCTGCCTTTGAATATACTGTAGTTAGTACTATCCTAACAGCTGTATAGTTGGTACTCACTGACAGCTGTACCAGGACTGGGACCCCAGTGACAATGATGGACTATTCTGTATTATTATAAAAACAACAGAGTGAACATACTCTGAGTTTTACATGTTAAAAATTGAAGTGCAAATACAATAAATGCTTGTCACAAAGTAAAAATTTTAAGTAGTCTAATGATCACCAGGGAAAGTATTAATTTAGGAGAAGAAACAAATAAGGTTGAATGAAAAAGTCAGGAGAAGGGGAAACACTCCATAAAGTACTTACTGTAGCTTTCCCGAGGGTCTAGTTGACATAAAGTAAAACTAAATGTTTTGTAACAAAATTCCATTCTATACTAAAACATGAGCAACTACCAAATGAGAAGGCCTTGATGCACCAATTAAGGGCAGATTCAGCAACAAGCCCATTTAGTTGTTTTCTTTTAATGTAGCTTACTTGTGATGCCTTCTATTTGTGCAGAGAAAGACCCTGATATGGTTTAAATGAAGAAACAGTGAAAAACAAAATAGTCAACTATGAATACGTAGTACATATGGAAATGAGTTGAACAGAGATCACGTAATGAGAAGCAGTGTATTCTTGAATAAAAGGAATTGTATGAGAAGAGATTCTTGAAGGAACTAAGGGTAATAATAATCACGGTTCATTTTTTCTTTGTCTTGACAAGTATTACGTGTGGAGAATTACAGAAACAAAAAAGCAACATTGTTAAGAAGAGAAATAAGAGAAAGCATTAGGAAATTTGAACCACTCACGCATCAACCAAAACAAAACAAACTGATGAGAAACAGAGCATGACAGTGCCAAGTAGGACAATATTCCATAAAAAGGAAAGCAGAAACAGAAATTGATGGTTTTGGAGATTGTTATTGTTTTTCCAGTAATTGCAGAACTAAAAAGCAATAGCTAGATGAGCATGCAAAGGAAAAACACCTTAACATAACCTGCTGAATTTTAGCACTGTTAATAAATGCTACAAGCATGGACAACAATGAGCAGTGAAATACATTTTAAAACAAGGGGATGCACTGAATGAAACTGAAACAGTAGAAGGCAGAGGTACGGACAGAAAATTGAAACAAAGAGATTAGAGCTGATTTGAATATACGTTTTTTAGAGCTATGATCAAAAGAAATCAAAGTTTTGAGCCTCATCCTTTCCTAGAGGGTAGCATCATCTGGGAAGCAGGGGCATGGCTAAGAAAGGATGTACTGACACAAGATCTGGCTGTCAAGGTAACCAAACTTTTCTCATTAAACGCTTTTCTTTTTCCCCATTCACTGGCTTATTAAGATTACAACCAAAGCACACTTTTTAAAAAAATATTTCTTAAATCCATGAAAGAATCTAAAAAAAAAAATAAACAAACATTGGAAATTGATGAAGATTCAAATACAATGCACTTTACCTTGGCTTTTCCTTCAAGGGCTCCAGTCCCAGCATAAATTTTACTGACAGAATCTCCATTCACAGACCACATGGATCGGAAAACTTCCTGAAAGCGAGTAACCAGCTGAGGCTTCTCAGCTAATCCTAACACCTCCAGTTGTTTTGTTAGCATCTGCAACAGTTGAAGGCAACATTTGCAAGAGAAAGATCTTTAATGTTTTTCTAATATATTTATTAAAAAGTACATCACATTTTTTGAGCATATATACAACCGCCCCCCAAAAAATCTTTGCTTTATACCCAGATACATAATACTGAACAAATACCATGCCATGTTTGATTGTATTCTATCTGGAGCTTTAGCTTCAGCATTTCACTTTGTTTTAAAAGCAGGTAGAAATACAGGAAAATGTCAACAATCTTAAACATTTTTACCTAAAAATTGCCATGTCACAAGGTAGGCTGGCTTTGATTCTTAAGTCTTTCTATTTAAATCTTTTAGAAATAGGACTACTTATGCTTCCCAACATAAAGTGTACAAGCAAACACATCAACCTCTATTACCAGAATGCAACATGAACAGAGCTCTGCAATGAGTGAAACTGCAATGACTGCTATCATTCATTCTGTTTTCATGTGCAATTTTTATCTGACAAACCGCAATCTTCACACTTACAGTCAGTATACTTCAATTATTTATTATTTTTTTTACTGTGCCTTCTACATTGAATGCAATTATATTATAGGTATATATGAAATATATATGCATTTAAATGTAAAATAATATGACATTTCAAACACAGCATTATGCCCAGGGAAGTAGAAATGAACTACTGTTGAACTACTGTACCTTTCCCAAAATCCCAGAATCAAGTTTACTTAGAAAAAAAAAAAAATCAACTAAGTTTGTTGCTATCAAAATAGTGAAACTAAATACTAATGATTAAAGCTAATGAAGAAGCTGCTTTCAAGTGTTTTAGAACATTTTTAACACCTTGAAGTGCCCGCTGGCAAGGAGAAGGGGCCTAAAATGATGAAGACAGAATTATGCACAGACATATTCTGAAGGTTAGACGGGAACAAATAACAGACAGAAAAGGAACTTGTAGAGAGAATTAAAGTAGAAATAAATGAGGAAAAAAATTCCAGGAATTGTGTATTTCATTTTGTTATGTCAGCTGTTTGTCCACGGTTCACAAATCAAGAGAATATATATCATTAACAAAAAAAAGAAAAAAGATTTAGGGTGGTAGTCTTTTAAAATTAAGAAAGCAGTTGGTAGGACTTAGATTTTTCCTGCTTATGAATGAATTTTAGAATTTTAGCAGAAATCACAGTTTAGCTCTCACCAAGGAAAAGTTTGACATACTTAGCCTGAAAAAAAAATACTATTAATTCAGCTCCTTAAAAGGTATTACAAAGGCAAATGTAGAGCTGTAAATCTATGTCTTCTGTGTGAGTACTACACTATACTTTCTATTACACTACAAATCCTACTGTAATATCATTAAAATCCAATGTTTCACAGTGTTTCAATAGCAAGCCAACTTACTGAAGCAGAGCCTGGTAACAGAATTGAATCCCACAGTACAGGTGAACTACACAATGTGACCGTAGCCAAAGCTACAACCACAACATTCTTCTACAAAGAATTCACAGTGCAGAGATGTGGAAACAAGATGAGAGGACTAGCAGATGCTGGGAACTGTAATCTCTTATGAAGAGCTTCATCTCTTAGAAGAGAAAATGGTTTCAAACTCTAAGAGTGTACATTTAGATTGGATAGTCTTTCACAGTGACAGTGGCGAGGCACTGGAACAGGTTGCCCAGAGATGTGGTTGATGTTCCATCACTGGAGACTTTCAAGGTGAGGCTGGATCAGGCTCTGGGCACCTGATTCTGCTGTGCATGTCCCTGTTCACTGCATTAGATTAGATGGTCTTCAAAGGTTCCTTCCAACTCTAAGGATTCTGTGACTCTAACAGAGTAACGGTGAGTGTTTTGTGAAGGACTGCACCACCACTACCTATTCTGTAGTTGCAATCCTCAATCTTAAAAGACAAACTGACACTTAACAAAGAGCGAAGCGTTTTTCATAACGCTAAGTGACAGTTGTGTAATTGCAATTACTGCACAACTATTGCTTCATCAAACTAAGAGCTGGCTGCCCACAAAACAAGAGAGTATGATGCTATAAATCAAAAGGCCACCTACCATTTATTTTTATTCAGCTATCGTGTGGAAGGTACAGCTACTTTTACAGTCTACTTCCTACAGAAGTATCAGGAACAGTTCTGTATCTGGAAATGCACATTGTTTTTCCTACCTCTAAGCCAAAGAAAGCCTGCACGCTGTTTGTTCTATCCAGACAGTCCAAGCAGTTTGTTCTGACAGTACCACTTTGAGATCTGTGCCAAGGACAACGAGAGACAGAAACAGAAAACAACTGAAATAACTCATTTAATGCACATCATCAGCAGAGACAGGGACATTAAGATCTGAACCAGAATAGTACATCACAGCATTGTCACTGCGTTGTTACTCTCATCTTGAGTGCATTTATAAATGCATCAGCAATAGAGGGTTAGCTATGATAACAGCAGTAATTTTGCAACAGCACTGACTACACAAAAGTAATTCGTTTTCTGCTAATAAGACGAGCCTTTAAGTTTTTCTGCAGTTCTCCTTGCTTTCTTGGTTAAGCTGTTATGCAACAGTAAGTTTCATTTTTAAAGAATCTAGCTAACACATTTTGTAAGAACTTCAGAGAGAAATAATTACAAAAATGATAAACAAAGAAAAAATAAAAAGAACTGTCCTAATAAAAGTAACAAATTGTGATAAATTTAAATTCAATTTCAATCTCTCTTTACTTTTCCTCCCCAAACACGAATGAAAATTAAAACTCTTCCCTTTAGATAGACAGATGACTGATGCCCTCAGGATCCCTAAAGCAGTCCCCTTCTTTGAAAGAAGCCTGTTCATCTTTGCTAAAAAGTTCTCAGAAGGGTCATATTAGGCAATGTTCACATTCTTCTTGGCTGGCTACGAGGATAAACATCTGATGTTCTCCCAGTGATCTATGCTTTTCCTATCTTTTGTCATTCCCACTACCCCCTTTGTCCAATTAAGTCAGTAAAGGTTGATAACATTTACTCAGCTTGAACAACTAATCAGAAAATTGTTGAAAATACTGAAAAATCTTTGTCGAGATTATTCTGTTACTATGTCTATATTTTATTGAAATAGAAACTTGCTATCAGTATTAGAGGGAAAACTCACATTCTACAATGGAGATGGTCCATAATCTTCAAGTAATTTTAAAGCTATCACAAGTCACAACCTATTTTGCTGTCAGTCATTTTGAGAGGTGATGATACTATCTGGATCTCTGACAAGATCGAATAGCCCCACAAAGTGATAGGGCTACACTATTTTTAGGATGTAAAACAAAAGTAAAAAAAAGCTTTAAAAACTTTTGTGAGAATACAAATAGTGTTTTGAGGTGGGGATGTGCTCTAAACTACCATTCTACTAAATCTAAACTTCTTCAGGTCTACTGAAACCTGCCCCTGCAGGACACAGTCCCGCAGTGAAGTCAGGATGCAGAGCAGCACTGGAACTCTCTCCTCCCCCACTGTATCAGCAGACAGAACCCAGGCCATGGCAACATCCCTTCACTCAATGCTTGTCATGGAAAATCCCACAGAAATGCTCCACCCTGGTGTTAATTAAATGGAGGAAGGGTGTGAAGGGGAGAAGAGCAGGAACATTGCCCATTCCTAGCCCTGCCTTTTCCTGCTGAGATCTTTGCTCTAGGAAGAAGAAAGGGGAAATAAGGACAAGAATATATGAAATACAACATGCACCCCTGCTATCACGGGGTATCATGGAAGTATCTCAATACTTCCACAAGTGCTAGAAAGAATTTATTTCTTTAACAGAAGTTAGAGCTAAAAATATGATAAAATTAGAAACGCGTGACTTAAAGCAAATATCAGCTGCTGAAAATGTTTCTCTAGACTACCTTTGCCTCCTCTTCCACCACTAGCTGTATTTGCTACATCAGCAATACGTTCTTACATGATCTGCAAAAAGCACAGATTGCTGATCAAAACTCAGTAATGAATCTTGCCTACAAGGATAATGAATAGCTGACTGTTCACTTTTTTTTTTTCCCCATAAGGACATTTCAACATATGTTTTTTGCACCTCAGTAAGATGCATTTCTCACATCTCAATATGATGCTTCCCAAATAATAATTCTCCCCAGCTGCAAAGCCTTATTTGAAATCCTCTGAAACTCATTTATCTTGGGTAAAGATCATACAATAAGAAGGTATTATAATGTATTATATTTAAAACTCATATGGCTATTGTGAGTGACTCATTTTGTGGAGAACCAAATATGTCAACTGGCGGGAATCCAAACAAAGAAATTTCAAGGAAGATAGCACTGAAAAATTGACGTTCACAACAAACTGAGAACAGCATGCTCCATTGCTGAGGAAAATATGAATAAGTTATACAAGGAATGGGAAAAGGCATTCATCCTTCAATCCTATAGGAGCACACTCAAGAAAAAGGACAACTGACCACATTCACAAAATGATGAGTTCAAGAGAACAAAGAACCTGAAATTAAGTCATATCCCACCAATGCTTCAGAGGCTGTTTCCATCAAGACTTTCAGAGCATATTCACAGCAAGACAAAGTTTTAATAAAATAAGTGATTCATACTTAGTTGCTGAACATTATCATCTTGTATACAATAGAAATACAATAACATAACCAGAAATATTTTTCTCTTCTGGCTACGAGGTTGAAAGCACCTCAGAACCATAATTTAATTTGAGTAAATACACAGGAAAATAAAAAAGAAAGAAAGAAAGATAATGCAAACCTTTTTACTTCCTTTCCATCAAAATAAAAAAATCCACATTCTAAGAATTTCTGGACTTGAGGCTTAAGCACACTGTGCAGTTTTTCTGCCTTTCCACCTTTAACCATTTGATGATAGTCAAAGTTCACCATCTTTATATCAGCTGAATGTTCAGATGCTTTTAAGTGGCTCTGGTTTTGTAAATAGAGAAGAAAAGAACATAAATATGCTAATACATGATCACGGAGTAACATAAGTAAAACGAGATTGAACAAGAGGCTAAACAAGAATTTAAACATTTTAAAAGCAGTTTTATTAGATATTCTGTGCCCTCTACGTTGTTTTATCGCTACTGTGCAACAAACCACTCCAAACTGACAAATATTTCACCTTTGTTTCTATTTTTCTCTTGTCACAAACAAGATAGCATTTTGTTGTTTTGTTTTGTTTTTGTTTTGCTTACTATACTAAGGATCACCAATCACACACACGACAGCTTCTCCTGTTAAAACATTTCCCTTTACTAAGCCCTTCCGCTATACCCACCATTTTAGAAATAACAGACAAAACAGACAAATAATTTAGATTGCTGTGGAGGACAGTTCGAGTAAAATTTCCCCTTCATTTCCCTGAAAAATCATAAAACTGTTCACAAAACCTTTGGTGATAGAGGAATGGTAGAGTCATGAGCTGTATTAATACACAGCAATACACATCTGCAAACAATAACATCTCCTGCCAGGATGCCTGGATTCAGAAAAGATGCTAGCAAATGGCCTAAAACATTCAACTACTGTAATACAAAGGGAAAGGGAAGAAGGAAAGGAAAAGCAACACATGGCTGCTGCAATGTTCTCTGGCTTCAAAGAAGGCTGCTCATGTTGGCAGAATCTGAGGACAGCTACGTGACAGTTGTTTTTAACTACCTAGCATGAATTTGTAACACAGGCCAGCTACAGTGAATGCCTTCTGAACAAAAGCTCCAATTTAATCACAAAGTAGATTTTAAATCTATATGCAAAATTTGTAATTTTTAAAAAATATTAAGTAATGTACCCCAGAATTCAAAAGGGAAGATTTTAAAAAGGAATACAATATTATGAAAAGTCACGAAGGATCATTTACCAGCATTACAGGGCAAAAAAGATTTCCTTTACAATTAAGCCTAACAAGCACAAAACATAAGAATAACTGCAGATCTCTCAATATTGTCTATGTGATAATTTTTCAGCGAAGTCATCAGTCTGCACACAATCAAGCCATAATTGTAAATAGCTTTCAAAAATTCACACTATTTATCTTAAGCAGTACTTTTAGGATAGATACTTCTTTAACTCCATGCAGTAGCTGTTGCTGGGTATACCAGTATTTATTTCATTTTTCAAAGGCTACGTAAAAGCTTCACAGCACACATTCCAATTCCAAGGAAAAGCACCATGAGAGAAAGATAATTCTTACCTGAAAAGCTTTGCTGAGCATGTGCTCCCCTTCTTTTGCCCCAAGTAAATTCACAATAATTTGTTTGCCATACAAATTTTTAAGAGTTCGGAAATGCCTGTTAACAGAAGAACAATTCCACACTCATTTTCTGAAAATGCTCATGCTGAAAATTAACATGACTGTGTGGAACACTGACACAAACATAGTGGAGATTCTAACATCTCCAGCAAGTCTTACATTATGTTATGGCCATATAAGCCAGTGTAATCCAATAACAGCATATAACAATTGATGGCTCTTTAACTCAGATAATAGCATCAAAAACGCTGTTTGACAAAATGCATGTACTTAAAATCACAATGTTGTGAAATGGTCGTGTTAAGAATAAAATCAAAGTATAGATTTTACTTCTACAACAGCAGCTGACAAATACGGATTGTTCACTGTGCGCCTATAATTTTTGTTCTAAATTTAATGAAGCATTTCACAGTCTTACATTTTTTTTTTTCAAACTTCTCAACAAAGCACTCAAAGGCACAAGAAAACCTGCAAAAGTTTTTGAAAAGATTTCCCAGACACTCTGCTGCTTTGGCGAATCACACTTTTGCATGGGCAAAGCCTCCTGCTTGAAATAATACATCCCAGCACATTGATATATCACTTATCAGAGGCTCGTAACACCTTCACAAAATCTCAAGACATCACCTGTCAAAAGCTGGTGCGTTCGCCTCGAAACCCCTTGACATTCTGACACGATGGGATCCCACCTGTAACATGAACAGTAAACCATTTGTCATAACACATTTGACTTGTTCTTCCAAGACCACTTAATCCTGAATGTCTAAAGATGGCCTAAAAATTCGTTACGCTATCTAAACCAACTCCCCCAAATTTATTGTTGGCTATGATGAGCATTCTTTTATTGGCTTTCCTGAAGTTTCATTTCACTTTTGTAAAAAGAAAAGAAAAAAAAAAAACAACAAACGTTTTAGAGGGTCTATTGCAAAATGCTTATATGCCCAGCTTAAAGAACCTAAATTGTGAAGCATGAACTTTAAAAAAAAACTCTCTATAAAAGTTATAACCCAATAGTAGTTGCTGATATCCCTATTCCAAGAAAACTGGGATTAAACTATATTGCTGGCACTCGTGAATTCCTGAAAAACCTTACATAAGAATAATTCAGAGTCTCTGAACCAGTCTCTGAGCATACTCTTAGATAATGTATTTTGAAAAAGCTATTTAAATTAAAACAGAAAATCTCAGAACTTCAAAAACAAAACATCTCAAATTAATGGACATTCAAACTTATGCAAGACAGCATTCAGAGACTCAAAAGTAGCAGATTTGTTATGTTGAATAACAGCATCAACTTGCTTCCAATGGCAACCTCATGTGGGTAGCTAACTGCAGAAGAGCCTAGAAGTTACTCCATGATGCTTAAGAACACATGGGGAGGAATTATAATTAGATCCATCTCCCGCTTACCTGCAGGCCTGGCTGCTCCCAAAACAATGGAACAGACCCTCGAATCTGGATGAAAGATGACACAGAATCATCTAAATATATTACCTGTTGAGGAAAAAAATCCAACACACAATATTACTAGGCATTAGGGAATGTATGGAGGTTTTAAATTTGTTAGCCTTAGCTAGACATGCAGCAAACAAAATATATTTACACACTGCCTATTCCACCATGCAAAACACCATTTGTTTTCCTCACATTTATTCCTCTTTCAGATTTGAACAATTCATAAGTAGTTCTGGCACTTCTATGCTTCCTGTGGAAAAATGGTTCAGAAAGGTTGAGAAAATATTGCAAGATTTTATTACTTGGGCCTGAATGACTTTTGTACTAAGAGTAACTAATTATTTTGAAATCTTGATAGCTTCCTGTAAAGTTTTTGTTTCCTACATCACAAGACCCATAATAGTTGAAATGTAAACCAGTGCACAGAAAATAACAATGCAGCCTACTCAGAACACCTGCACAGATTTTGTGCACCAGAATATGAAATGCAATTGTCTGTTGAGTATAAGGGAAAGGAAACTCAGTGTGATGATGATATGCCACAGACATCTAGTGACATTATCTGAAGGAGGCTTGCGCTGAGAAACCACAGGAACAGCATTCTAACTACACTCCCAAAACTAGATGTGCATGGGCAGAGCTCCAGCTAGATAAAATCCTACTGAAGTCACCTAGGATTTGCAGTGAGTCAATCAAAAATACCTACTCACATGAATACTTTTGCAGGAACAACATCTTGGTAACCAGGTTATCATAAGAAGTGGGCAAAAAAAAGCTGAAAGAATGATTTAATGGCTTCCTGCATTTCAGTATAATAATAAGGGCAAGGAAATGCAACCAAATGCAGCAGAATTACAGTGGCTTTAAAGACTACCTTTCTGAGCCATATTAAGTAACCACAGGAATGCTTTTATCTTTCCCCAGGCACCAGACGACATGTATCTGCCAAAGTCTCTTTTGCTGATGTTTACAATTAAGCTCAGGCTAAAAGAAGCACACCTACAGCTGAAGCTAAAAGCAAGTATGGCCACCTACAGCAGCAGTTCAGCTGATGGGTAACACCTACTTAAGCTAGTGAAACTCAGACCCACGCATGCCCTGACCTTAAGCTACACTAAAAACCAAGATGAGCGAATTATGTAACCTACTTAGATCCCTCATTTAGCAGCAAAGGAACTATTTTCATATCTGCTGGTTACAGACTCAATTCATAACCTGTTGGATTTGGGGAAGAAAAAAAAACATTACCACAAAAACTTACACTGAGCTCACCAAGTGAATGTGCACTGTGTCTGACATACCTGCTCTGTTTCAACAAAGTTAGCAACGTGACCATCATCGTTGGTTCCCCGGACGTTAAACCTGGTCCCTGCTCGCTCACAGCTTAGTCGTGAAATGAGACAAGCCTTTGCCTGCTTGTGAGCTGCATAAATCGTCCTGATCTCCACTCCTCCACACATGAGACGTAACAACCAGTCATCACAGTTCACTCCATAGTGCTTCAAATGTAAATGCAGTGACTGATTCCTATCAGGAAAAAATAAATTAATAAATAAATAAATATATATATATATATATATATATGTATATGGGAAGAAAATAAAGCACAGCTCAATTTGTTAACACCAGATGCTACCTTTTTATACCCTATGCCCACTAATACAAATGAGAAAAGGAAAAAAATATGTCATAGTTACATGATGTAATTCTTACTTAAACATACTTAAAATAGCAGAGTTTACAAGGGAATAGCTTTGATGATGGCACAGTAAGTCATGAATTTTAATGATCCTAAAAAAACCCAAACAACTAAAAAAAACAACCAATAGCATCTGCTCTTCAACTGGAGAGAAAAAAAGAAAAGAGAAAAAACACTCCAAAGCAGGAACACATTCATAACCAATTGATTTTCAAAACTCTGTAAATATCAGTTTCAGGGCCACATGTGGCTGCATTTTATATTGCATATACCTATTTCTAATACCAGTGACTGATGAAACAAAAGGAAGATCCACAATCTGGATATACCTATACATTAAGTAGTACCCATTAATGCTGTAGTGAGTAAATAGAGCTGGGATTTGTTGGGATTTGGGAGAATTGGTGTTTCACTCTACTGAGGTTTTGTTTTTCTTTGGAAACATTTGTTGTATAAAAGGGAAGTAAAGTTTTCTGTACAGCAAAAAAAGAAAAAAAAAAAAAAAAAAAAGCAAACTCTAGTAAGAGAACTGCTGACAGTGCCCAGAAAATTCTACCACAATTGCAAATAAAGTTTGGTGTAATGGCTGAAAGTATTTATTTTAATTTCAGCCTTTTCATTCTAAACTTCTAAGTAAGAAAAAATAAAATAAACCTGCAACTTATCAAACACATGAGCTGCTTTAAAAAATATTCATTAATAAACATTCAAATCACGTGAATACTTTCATTTTACAAATAAGTACGTGGATGCGTTACAATAGAAGGGTAAGAAAATGAACAACATTCCTCCCTGGGTAACTTGAGACTGGGATTTTTGAATAGAAAAAGCCCACAAGAGCTCACTGAAATGCATAATCAGAATATTTGGTCTTGGAATCTGTGATAATTCATCTTCCTTCTATTAAGAATGATTCTTACTGGGGAAAAAAAAACCAACAACAAAAGCTGATAAGTTTTACATCAAGGGACAAAATGCAAGGCCAATCTGATTTGGACAGGATCAGCACACACCACCACTCCTTGAAATACTGACCTACAAACAGCCCTTTTCCAGACACAAAGATACACAGCTAGGATCCCTTAATTCCTTTAAATCTACTTTAACATGTAAGTCGCTGAAGACTACAACTCATTTTCAGTACTGATACACATATTTGCTTTAACATAACAATCTGATCATGCTCCTCTATCTGAACAAAACAGTGGCAACAGTATTCCAGGCCTTGCATATTGAATAGAAAAGAGAGCAAAGAGAGTTTTTCACTTGTTGAAAATTATACATGTGTCCATGACCATTGGAAGGGTCCTGAAGACTTGGTAGCATGCTTTTTAAACAAGACTGAAAAATAGGTGAGCAGAATTTGTTCACCGTTTCTAAAGTTCAGAATGCATCACCAGCATTATTTCATAGAATCACAAAATCATTAAGAATGGAAAAAAATAGTAAGATAATAGTCCAATCATTGACCCATCCCCACTAAAACATGCCCCTAACTGCCATATCTACACGTTTACTGAATGCCTCCATGCTCTCCCTGGAAAGCCTGTTCCAATGCACAACCAGCCCTTCTGAAAAGAAATGTTTCCTACTGTCCAACCTGAACCTTCTCTGGCACAACTTGAGGCCATTACCTCGTCCCATTGCTATTACCTGCAAGAAAAGCCTGACACCCATCTTGCCACAACCTCCTTTCTGTCAATTGTAGAGCACTACGAGGTCTCCCCTGAGCCTCCTCTTCTTCAGGCTGAACAATTCCAGCTCCCTCAAACACTCCCAATCAAACTTGTGCTCCAGACCCCTCACAGCTTCACTGTCCTTCTCTGGACACACTCCAGGTCTCAATATATTTATTGTAGTGAAGAAACCAAAACTGGACCCAGTACACACGGCCTCACAAGTGCTGAATACGAGGGGATGATCACCTTCTGTTTATTGGTAGAAGCATCAGTATTCCCTTAATCAAGAATTTTGTGTGAAAACCTTGTATCTTATTGAAAGATATTCTGCAAAATGATAGTAAGTTCAGTGGCCAAGCAATGTGTATTGTAGTGTAACATACCTGCTCTGTTTCAGCAAAATTAGCAACAACACAATTATCCACGTGATAAAACTTTTACAGCGCTTTAACACATGAAAACTCATTTGGAAAGTACATGTTAAAAACCCCCACCATTTTAGCATCCAGAATGCTCTTACGATTCAATTTTTGTCGAAGTTCCATTACTCACTCATTTTAAAAAAAAATCAACATACTTATGAAGAACTAAAAGACACCAAAGCTGAAACATCACATCACAAAGACTGTTCAGATCAAAGTATCGTATCAGAAGCAGTAAAAATCTGTCTCATCCAATTAGGAAATACTAAGTGGCCACAGAACATGGTATCACTAAGATCATCATACTTATGTCCTCAGAGTTAAAATGATGCTCTGTAGCTAATTAATATTTGCGAGGCCTACATTTAAGAGCTGATGAAAACAGAGTTGAAGACTTAGCACAGCTTAGTTTGCACAGACATACATTAATCTACAGAACGCCTGATCTAAATCTAAAGAACCTCTGATAAAGCACACTGTGAACTCACCAGAAAAACCTGTTGTCAGTGGTGTGCTCTTGCATGCTGCGGTGAGCATTGAGACTAAGATCTAAGCTGACACCAGTGGCAGACCATGCAAAATAAAAGTTGCCTGAATTCAAAACTTTGCGCACTTCTGAAATACGATCTTCATCTGTTGATTCGATTCGTAACGATACGAACTCAGTGGAGGTAACTCGAAAGACTTCGGAGTCTTGAATCTTTCCCACAGACATGCATCCTGTTACTAGAACCAAATAATGCAGCAACGTGTCTCCTGGAAAAGCAAAAAAGGCACACGTAAGAGAATTGATCTTAGACTGTGATGCTGACATATTCGTATTCTTCAGTGCACACAGTCTGACCCTGACTTGGCTGAGAAAGTTATTAACACGAAGAAGCCATTCTCAACTTCAACAGAATAGAAGGAAACACAAATAGGAGAAACTACGCTGAAAGTAACAGGGATTGCGAAAAAGGAAGTTATTTTTGTCCACTCCCTCATTTCTGGGAGCACTCCAAACTTGCAAGTTACCCTACAGAGACAAAAGAAAAAAGCAAGCACAGCTCCTGTTCTGGAGATGCTAAGCTGTTCAGTTTTGCAGAAGCAACACAGTTTTCTTTCCCAAATGAGAAATTAAAGTTTTAGATAAGCTTACTCACCTAGGTTTAATCTTAATACTCCCAGAAGCCCATATGCATCCATTACTTTGGAGTAGGTATTCTTGATTGTATCTTTTTCTGCAGATGCTATGAAGACAAAACAAAAGGTTTTATGACGTTAAAGACTGCACGCTATGGTGTGGACAATGAATCTGCTCTAAACTGAAAATCCAAGTACAGCTATAGTGCTAACATACAACTGCAGGAAAGAAATCAGAATTTATGAGCACATGGCATTTTATAGTGAAAAATGAGTATTTGATTTTACGACAATGTATGATACTCTATATTTTTAGGCCCCCCAAAAAGAAACGTGCATAATCCTCAAGTGATAGGTATTAAGATTATCACCTCCTAACATAAAAAGGATCAAAACCACAAGCAAATTATTTCCATGAGAATGTTCTTTTGAAATTAAGGTAGTGCTAAATGCTTTTTATTTCTGAATAAATAAATCCATACTCTCCAAGAATAAAATTATGAAATAATATTATTTCCAGACAACTAGATTATCCCAAACATATTTCAATCAGATTTCACTATATTCCAAGGAAACTGTAAGTCTTCTGAGGCCAAAAGGTGATAGTATCTAAAATCCAAGTCTTTTTCCACAGAAAAAAATATTGGATTTGTAGGATTTTAGAAGAAATTGAAGTATATCTGCTATTACTTACCTAGGAGTTAATTTTAGTATACATACTTTAGAACTCTAATCAGCTCTCGGAAAACCAGGCAAACAAGGTTGGCAGTGGAGCCAGGCAACAGCCTGCAGAGCACAGCAGAAACAGGATCCCACCTGTCCTGAGCTGCTGCTCGTGACTGAGTCTGCTCCTGAAGCACAAAGGCTGACAATTCCAGCTGTGCCACTGGATCAATTGAGATTTGCAGGTCATCAAGGATCAGCACCTTCTCCTTCCTCAAAAATAGTAAATTTTCACTTCGATTCACTATCAACACAAGGAAAAGTGTAAATTGAAACACCTGCTCTGGCACAATGTTGTGTCCTATTTCATGTTAGCTATCTTTTCTTTAAAACAGCTGTTGTGGATCTTCCTATTGAGTGTTCCTAAGCTTAGCACAGCACTGCCCGTGCACCAGTTTATATGCCTTTTGTTTAAATGTCTGCCAGTTTTTTTAACGGAGATTCTAGTCCACTCTATAGATGAAACAATTATTCAACCTCAGTTTGAAATCCAAGCTAGCTCAATATATAAAATGCACTTAAAATCCTTCTTCAACTATTTACACTGTATTCTGGAATGTAGAAACAAAGAAAAAGGGAATTGTAGAAGCAGGATTGTTCCCAAAATCCTCATCCACAGTGTTACAAATCACAACTAATACAAACACACTGCTTACAAAGTGATTTTATCAGCATCACCATATTTTGCTTAACTAGAACACTATCAGGCTGGGAAGAACAACTCTCAAACTTCCAATCCATTTTTCCATAATGCATTCAGTGAGATTAATGCACTCTTCTAAACTCATCTTTTGGTAGGCAGAAAACGGCTGTATTCCTCCGCATTTCAAATTATTAAGGATAGATGAGGTTTTCTTTCCAACTAATATCTTTTTGCAAGGTTTTTCCTTAGGGGAGCTTGGCAGCATTTAACAACATCATAAAACAATGGCTTTTTTGTCTTCTGTGGATTAACTCTGTTTTTCTCATTGCACAGAGCGCCTGTTCTCCTTGCTGAGCCTCAATAAATAAATGCCTGAAGTGAATTAAGTAGCGTGGGCTTTGCAAATTCAGATCTATAAAAAAAGCCAAGAGAGACTAATAAAGTAGTAAAAGGTGGCAAAAACAAAGAGAAAATGAAACCAGAAAAACCTACTGTAGCCAGTCAACTGTTATTATCTCAGCCAAGTTCCCAGGCACTATCCCAAAGCACCGAGGTTTTATGCTATGGTTTTCAATTACAGTATGTCTGAGTGTGAACTCTTCCACAGTCAGAGCTTAAGTACTTCTCTCTCACACACTGGCTGATGCTGTCTTTTTTTAAAGCCAAAATTCACGTAAGAAAGTGGCAAATGCCTCAGAAGGTTCAGATCACCCTGTTCCGGCCCTCCTCACCTGTCCCCACATTTCTGCCTCCCAGAACTGGACTTCAAGCACAAGGGGAATTTCAAACACAAGAAATCAACATCCATGATGCCCTACAAGAAGCAACCTGGATTCTGAAGACCTTTCTTGTGTGAGCTCTGCAGCTTAACTTCAATGCATTTGCACCACCCTCCCCTAAGGCACACAGCTTTATAACACAACTGAAATCCTAAGGCAAGGTCCTCCCTCACTGAGTGAACCAGCCAGGTACCAGCTAAATGTTCTATGCTGAGAGGGCAGTCAGGCCTTGTAACAGGCTCACCAGTGAAGTGGTTACAGCATCAAGCCTGATGGAGATCAAGAAGCATTTGGATGATACTCAAACGTAGTGCTTAAGTTTTGGGCAGTCCTGTGTGGGGCAAAGAGTTGGATTTGATCCCTGTGGGCCCCTTCTACCTTAAGATATTCTGTGACACCTCTCACTGTCAGCATTCATTAATCTTAAAAGAATTTTGATGTAGGGACGACTGATACTAGCCAGTACACACAACCACTGAAGGGACAACAAATGGTTACCACATAAGCCTCCACAGCTAAACTGTTTCTTTTCCCTTTTGGTTTCTTTTCCTCACTTGAGCTATGGGGGCACTGTGAGGACCTGCAGCTCCCTGGCAGTCAAGAGTTACAGGCAGGGATCTCACTGGCCAGGACCCATCCCACTGCCCCAGGCAAGGAGTAAGGCAACTGAGAAGAGCTCCAGGTTCCATGAAGACTAGCTGAGGCCAGGCCACGACATCAGCCTGTGGAAGATTTGGGATCAGGCCTGATGAGGGGGATGGCCAGGGCCACAGGGATCAGACACGGGTGGGACATCAACATGCCTTGGTAGCCCAGCCCTGCTGCAGCCTTGCTGGGGTAGGGCCTGATGGTCCTGAAGTCTGCTGTGGTGTCCTGAGACCAGCCTGCTGGTCTCCTGACAAAATCCATCTTTGTTATTATTAAAACAGTAGCTGTTCATGTGGTTTAGACCAAAAGTCCACTCAGCCATCACGCATTTACAAGAAACTATTTCCTAAACCAGTGCCTCCACCATTAATAAGCAAAAGCATGAGTTTCATTTCATAGATGCTAAAGGTAAACCGCCCCCCCCCCCCCAAAAAAAAAAAAACTCAAAAAAACCACAAAACATCAAACAAACACAAGCAACCAGTCAGACCAGAGTAGATCCAGACTGGAATTTACTATTGACAGCTGCTGCACATTGCATTTCCCATTTCTGATGATGCTTAAGTTAAATTTGTGGGTCTTTATCTCCCTCAGTAATAACAGGCTGAACAACAACAGAAACACTCTGGAACTACTTGATTTCTCCCTACAACTTTTGAAGATCTGCTCCCTCTCACTTCATTCAGAATGCACAAAACCTTCAGATAATGCTGGATGCAGAAGAGCATATGAAATACCAAAGTTACGTGGACAAAACTTCATCTTTATAGTACGTTGTATCTAGAGTATGCAAAGCCAAACACTTCTCTCTACCAAAAGCTGGAATCACCAGCTGTGTGAACTACACAGAAGTCAAAACAAGGCAAAGCTAAGGCAATCTTGACAGAAGAAGACAACGTTTCCAAGAGTGTTTCCTCATTTCTTCTGCAACATTTTTAACAAATGAGAACATCTCTTCCCAAATGATGGGCTGGCCTGCAGCCATGAGTACCCCTTTGACTTTGATTTATGAGCTCCATATCTTGAAAAACACGCAGCTGATATAAACATCTGCTCAAAGAAAGCAGAAACTCCTGCAAATTAACAAGTTTACTTCTCTCTCAGAAACAGATCTTTCTATTTATTTATATTTAGTTGGATGTAAGCAAATATTGAAGCTATCTGAGCAAAATAAAACAAGCTAAACAAACACTACGAAGAATGAGTCAAGGCATACAACTTCTGAAGACAGAAATCTGCAGTTAGAATGACAACCTTCATCTGCAATGCAGAAGTTCACAGATTTCTAAATTACAAAGTATGTGGCACTTAACAGTAGACATAACTTAAGTGTCTGCATATAAAGATGGAAAGAAAATACTATGAGGCAGTATTCTTCTATTACTTGTTATTTAATAGAATAAAGAGACAACAAAACCACAACATCTTTAATGCGGTTTTCAGGTCAAGTTTTAATGCAGTCTTACTGAAAGCCATCAAGACTCTTTGCAGTGTCAAGAGAAAAGGAATAAAATAAGTCATACTTATTAAAAATTAATAGGCCATAGTATTTTTTAAATGGCCATGTCTCACTTGTGTGCATCTGCAATATCGCATCTTATCAGCCAATGACTTGCATTTAAGAAAGGTGACTAACTAAACTGTTTTACAGGGATTATATCAGCTGTCTTACTGCTACACAAAGGAAACTCCATTAAAAACCCTGCCTCTGGGACAACTTCAGAGGCACAATCCATTCTGCTTAATTCCCCTAAAAAAAAAAAAGTTTCACAATTTTTACAAGAACTGTAAAGCTATGGTCACATTAAGAGTTCTCCTTTAGGCTCTCTACAGTTCTTTTCTCAATGGTTCACAAGGTATCACTGACACGTGAACCAGGGCAACAACTTCCAACTAGAACATGGGATACCTCCTGGAATTACATGCAGCTCCTTCAGAAACAGGATCATTCTTATTTAAGTTAGAAGAGGGAAAAGAAATCATGCAGCTGCCACTTTAAAGTGTTCAAAATTTAAAAATGTATGATTTTTAATTTTTTTATTATTATTATTATTATTCTTTAGCTGAGCATTTAGGATTGAGATTTTCAAGCTTTTCGACAAATTAGGACAACTAAGATTTCAGTATTTAAATGAAAACTAATAGTTCAATATTACCATATATGGGAGACATTAAAGTCACCACCTTCACTTATAACTCAACCAACTGAGGACCCATTTTGACCCTTTTGATACTTCACTGATGTGAATAGATTCACAGCAAATTGGAAGACAGCTGATATTTAAATCTGTCATAACTAATACAACTGTTTTGAATTAGCACAATTACTTTTTTCCCCCTTTTACTGACTAATTCAAATTATTAGGTATATTATTTCATTTCAAATAAAAATACAGACAATGCTGTCATCTAGAGATGTCTTCAGACTGAGGGGAGAAACTACCAAATAACAAATCACCTCTACCCAAAAAGGAAAAAAAAAAGCAAAAGAAAACAATCCACAGACATTTCCAGATGTTAGCAATTACATTTAAATAATACACAACAAATACACTGATTGAAATAAGGCAAAAAAGTTTGTAAAAGATTAGCAGATAAAATGAATGGTTGTTTTAAAACTATATTTCAATATTGTGCAAATTTACCCTACTAATAACTTCAGAAAATTTACCTTTTAGTCACTGAAAATTGGGGAAAAAAAAATAAAATAAAGCTGGCCTACTTAACAGCCTACAGTTTTTAATCACGCTTGAGCTTTCTGACTCAAGTACATGTTTTTCATTGAAAACAAAAGCTATAGCTTTAATAATCAACAATAGTGTATCATTTTTCCCCCCTACCAACTGCTTCAATTAAAATATACGAAGTATCTTACACAAAGGTGAGCTTTTTGCCTGTATAAGTCAGTTCTACACAGGTTAATTTGTAATACCATGTACAATTACAAGATTTTCCATTTAAATACATGCTAGCATGCAGTAAGTCTTCCAACCTATCTGAAATGTAGAGACGTTAATTAGTTTTTCTAAATTATGTCAGAGTAATTTCAGAAGTATGTAAACTAACTTTAACAGCCATTTAATTAGTAAGAACCATCATTCACTGCAAGTCTAGTAGGGCATAAGCCAAGCCTTTTACTATTGCTCCAGCGCTAACTTTGAAATGAAAACATACTGCACTGAAAAGGGAATGTCCGAGAATTGGGGACCAAATTTTTATAGCTCCATTATGCCATTCAAATTCATTATGCCAGACAAAAATTACTGCCTCCACCGATCTCCTAGGAGAATTCTTACTTTAAGTAAAAACTTTTCCAAGCATGCTAGGCTAACATGTTTGGTCTTAGTTGAATCATGTAGTTTTGTTGGAAATGCCTGGAAAGTAATAAGCTGAGCATCTTCTCTGCAGATTTGAAAGGAGAGAAAGTTCTGACGACAAGAGGACAGATGACATCTTCCTCCAGCAGCATGGCTGCACTCAATGTCTACCATCACTGCTACTTCCCTGCAGCTTCCAAAACATCTTAAGACATTGTTCAGCAGGTAGGTGTAGCCCAGAAGATTACATTTAGTCAAAACAGTAATGAGAGGGAGGGTGGTTATGTATACGCACATATACACACATATACAAAGACACACAGATGCACTGATATATATATGCAAATATAAAACCTTATTTTGAAGTATTCCATTATGAAAAATAGCACGTAGAGATTTCTAATGAAATAGCCTCCTTCCCTAATTTTAAGGGGATGTGATTCCATTCAAAATGCTGCACTAGCATTATTTGTGAGAAAGAAAAAGAGGGAAAAAAAAAATATATCACACAGTTGCATGTTGTGTTACCCCCCTTATGATTATGCACACACATGGGCGGTGCTCAAATATATCTGTCGCTATGTTTCTTTTTTGGGTAGCTCAGTTTCCTAAACCATCACCAACCCAGAGCCTCTTGCAAAATGCTCACACCCCTGTCTGCTGCTGTGGATAGATACAACCTATCTGGTACTTCTCCTCCCAGTGCAGTGCATCAGAGTGTTTGAAGTGGAATGTGAATGGGTGATAGCGCTGGGACACCCGCAGCAGGCGTAGGCTGTGACAGTTCTTCCATTATCTGGCTCTATGGAAAGCTCAGGGTGGGCATGGTGCCTCTTCCTGTTCACACCTGCTCTCTTCTCAGCTTTGCATGGGACCAAACTCCAAAAATGCGCGCAAAGCTGCAGTTCTCTGTGCTCAGGGTTCAGTATTTTCCCAAATGACAGAACATTCTCCTTTACCCATCACAAGCAACAGGAGTAAAAGCAGCTTCCCACTCCTTTTGCTGTGACTCACCAGAGAGGAGGCACAGGGAAAGAGAACACTTTCCTGTTTAATCAATGAAATTTCTGCGGGTAAGGTACCTCATTGAAGACTCCTGTTTCAGAGAATAAATAGACCACCTATTTTACGTGCCAAATAATCAAAAAAATAGATCCTCCAGGTAAATGCTAAACAAAGAAACAGTCAAGCTGCTGACATTTAAAACCGAATGCTCTTACAAGGCCTTGAGAAGCAAGCTGGCAGGATCCTTTCAGACTTCAATATCCTGGGTTAACCTGCTACTAGGAGTGATCTGATCAAAGAGGTACTCAGTATTTTTATGTAAGGCAAGCAAAGCATTTCTCAGAGCTTTTGGTCGCACTAACACTGAGTAATGCACATTACAAGCAGTGCACAGAGCACTTCCAGCACAGGCATGGCTTGGACTGCTTCCATTTTAAGACTGAATGATTATGCAACAATAACCCCTGTGAACAACCCCTTCTGCCCTCCTCCTTTCTTCTTGAATAACACATTCAGCACAAATACAACACACACTGAAAAGTCATGCAGCATATGAATTGTAGAGCATTGCATACATAGGCCAAACAAAACTCCCTGAATTATCTTGCAATGCTTTGTTGAACGTTGAGGGGGTGAAAGTTAATATCCTTATCCTTCCCTGAGCAAAATGACAGGTGGACTTCCACTAAGATGACATTTAAGGCACTGGTAAGCTTGCATTCCTTTCTCTCAGCCCAGTTCAAGTTGTAATTACTACAATACTGTGCATGCGTATTCCAAAAGATGAGGTTCACTGAGGTTCTCAGAACTGAGTCACATGAACCACTTTCCATTCTGAGTGCATTTCACTGGGTTGTACATATGTTATGCATTTTACAGCCAGGCAGCAGCTATTATCAGGCATAAGGCTAAACAACTAATCTCCAGTATTTAATAAAACCTTTTGAAAAAACGCCTAAGATCTGTACTGTCATTCTTTGTAGTCCACAAAGATGTTACTTCCATCAGCAAAACCAAAAGTTTTTAACAATTTGCATTCATGTTGTTCTGTATTTATGCATAAATGACCATTATTCTACCTGTTTACATGGATTTTTAAAAAACATCTTGAAAATCTTCTCAGAATTTCTCATTAACATCGGCTGAGAAGGTAGGTTTGTACCAACATGCAGAAATTTGTGAGGCTACAGAGTAGAAACTTCCAAGTGGTTTCTGTCCAAAACCGGTCAGAAGTTCTGAGATCAATAAAGAGATGGAGTAGTACTTAACAAACCTTAACCAAGTGCTGATCATTGTACTCCTTGAAACACATGTAAAAAAAAGTGAAACGCTAGCAGAATAAAAGGAAAATAGTCTAAGTCTGCTATCAAATCAAGGTTATTTCAATCATTAAAAGAACCATTCAGTAAAGAATTTAGGTGCATGGATTAAATGAATTAAAGCAAACTGCCACAGCTTAACACACTGGGAAAATAAGCCCACCTATCAGACTAAGCAGTTCATGATCTTAAGTTACTGTAAACAGTATTTAGAGTAACTACTTACAACTAGGCATAAATATTTACTGTATTGCAAACTACCAATCAAAATACCAAGGACTACTCTTACAAAGTAGTAACAAGCTATCACTAAGTACAGGACTCAAGAAGAGCTAGGCTTCTGAAATTCTTTCGGGTTTTAATTCCTGATTGATTACAACCCAAAGCATGAGAGAGGGCAGAATTTCAACACAGATATAAATAGTGAATTTCTAGAGAAGACAGTCTACTTATCTACCTGCATTATATCACAGCACAAGAGGTCTTTAACTCATTTGATTTTTTGAGCATAACTTCCATGAATATATTACTTTGAATAGATTCCTCCTTAAGTACCTTAAACAAATGCACTAATTACTAAACATGTACTAAAATAAAATCTTTCCATAAATCTTCACAACGTTCTTCCCATACTGTACTGATCTCACTAAGCATGTTCTCTAGTTTCATGCTAAGACACTTACTTCCAGCCCAAACCACTACAAACTACACAATACCTTTCAAATACTGCTGGCAAGATAACTTGCATATACATTAAGAAGAAACTGTATCAGTTAAAAACAATTCTCAAAATATGGGAAGAAAGCACTCATTGTTTTTGACCTGAATAATCATATGAGTTAATTTCATTTGTAATGCCAACAGTGCTAGCATGTCCCACTGCTAGACTGATCATGGCAGACACAAGCTGGAGAGCGCTAGCTCACGCAGCCGGTTCAGCACAACGTATGCCCTGACTTCGAAGCACTTAACTTGCAGGACACAGGGACAGCCAGGTGCCTCATTAACAGACAACACCACAGCCCACAAACACATTAGGCACACAAACAATTGCAAATACCAAAGATAAGGGAACGTATCTCCAATCCCGCTTTGGAACTCCCACTTCTAAACTTCAGCCTTGCTGTAGGAGGGGACACGCTGCCAGCTCAGCCCACTCTACCCTCTCTGGGCCAGAGCAGCCTATGGGGAGATAACCGCCCATCTGTGAGCCCTGTAAGGCTGCAGGCAATGCATCACAACCTCCAGGCACCAGGGTTAACTCATCAAAAACTGATCCTTTCAAAAGAAGGACATCCGCAGTACCCAAGCTTTCCATAGAAATAAAAAACAAGCCTAGGAACTCTTTGCAATCTGGTGCTTAGGCCTTTTTACTGAAGAATACAAACCAAAGTACATTTTTAGACCCTATCAACAGGCTTTGAGGATCTTTTCTGCACTTCTTGTTTCAGAGCCCCCTTTCAACTATGACTTGAAAAAACATGCATTTATCACTGAAAGCATGTAAACATGACCTTGCAATGCACGACAACTTGCTCCAAACATTGACTGATGTTATTACGAGACAAGCTAACATGCAAAGTATGGTGATCGGCTAAAAAAGGTGCAACATCAATTTTAAAATAAAAAAAGCCATGAAAGTCATAATACAAAGTGAGATAACAAACTAAGATGATGTACCATTTAAGAATACAGCACTTTGTAATAAAACTGCACCACAGATTTTGCTTTTTAATGAGTCATTGTGTATTCAAAGGCAGACAATTGTTCAGAACCAAAGACAAGCAGACACTGACAGTTATTGGAAGAATATTTTGTATACATGAAAATACATATTCATGATGAAATCTAATTAAATGCGTAAAATTCTTTTTCCAACAGATAAAGATATGAAAAATTTCTTCCATTTAAATCACAAGAATCTCCATTAGCAAATAAAAACCAGAACTGCTGTTTCTTCTTTAGCTGTCATAAATAAAAACAAACAGCTTACGCAACGTTGCCAGCATTTTTACTATACTTATCAAAACATAACAACTTACAGAGGACAGCCACAGCTCCAGATTCAAACATGAGACATTCCTCTCTGTTTCTGGCTTCCACTATCACACTGAACGGGAGTGGATCCAGCTTGTGATAGACACGATATCCTTTACTGAAAGCCATTTTGTCTTTATCGGCGGCAGTCCTGTCCAACACAAGATGATGTTAGTGAGAGCTTCCTGTGCTTCCAGGTACCTTCTGCTGAACAGGTCTGACTTCCATTCTTCCCTAAGAATTTTACAGATCTAACAAGAAAGAAAAAAAAAAAGAGACGCTCACTCTTTCTACTTCATGAGACTTGTTTTACCTTATGTTTCAAAGCAAATATATCTACAGACAGGTTAAAGACAACATGCCAATGTAGCAAAAAAATAATTGCCCAGAGCAGCATGAAGGATTTATTTAAGATCTCCTCCAGAACAACCAGAGTTTCTTTTGCAATACCTAAACCAGATTTCTTCTCAGTGAAGCTGAAGACGACATTCTCCTTTAGTCACCACTAACGCATGAGAGCAGCAGCGACCTTCTGCTGAACACAGAAGGCCAGGAGCTTCAGTTTTACAACGCCTTATGTTCATTCTGACCTTGTACAAAAGGACAGTATATTTCAAACAGTAAAGCTGCTAAGAGGCTTTGGAAGACCATACAGAAACGATAACCTACGCTTGATTTGGCTTTATAAATGAAAGCGGGGCTCTGCTGGACTTAAGCTCTTCCTCGCAGCGGCTGACGATTAGAAAATCGCAGCACCGCACGAGACAGACCTCTGACAAGCCGTAAAGGTAACACCTTCTTCCGAAGCGACGAAAAAGCAATAACAAACCGCAGTCCACCAGCAACTCACCCAAACGTTAGGGGCTGAAGCCGAACAAATGCACAGTGCGGAGAGGAGCTGCCGGAAAGCCGCGAGCAGGCTCCCAACCCTTTCCCCAGCCCCATGCCGGTAACCTCAGAGCTGACAGCGGCACCGACCTTCTGTTCTTCTACTACGACACAGCCCGGTCCCGGCCGCCCCGCTCCCTTCCCAAGCAGCGGCACAGGGCGAGCAGCCCCCGCCCCTCCACCTGCCCGGCGCCCGCGGCGCTAACAGAGCCTCCATCTTGTCTGGCGCCCGCGGCGCCTCCGCAGCTCGACACCCGCGACAGCGACAGCCGAGCAGACTCCTCCGCGTACCGACAGCCGCCCTCGGTGCCGCCGACCCGCCCCGCCGCCGACACCGCGCCTCCTCACCGGCCGCGCCAGCTGCCGCCCGCTCCGCTCCCTGCCGCGGGAGCCGGCGGCAACCTCACTTCCGCTCCGGCCCCGCCGTCCCTTCCGCATTGCGCCTCCCGCCACCGGAAGTCGGGGAAAGGCACGAGGCGGGGGCGCGGGGGCGGCAGTTACGCGCCCGCTGCCCTGGGGGCGGTGGGGGGGGTCCTGTCAGGGCGCGTACGGGGCCATCGGGCGGGACCCGAGCCCTAATGGACAAATAACACTTCCCCCCCCCCTCACGCCATGAAGTTCTCTCTTCGCTCTCCCTTAGCATTCTCTTCTTTGATAGCCGATCGGCTCCACTGCCGGCTCCTTATTTACTACAGCAGGCAGAAATGCCGCAGGGACAGGCTCCTGAATGGCGGTGCGCACGGGATGATGTGCGCGAAAAGTGCAGTGTGGGCATGGCACTCGTCGCTGTGCACTGAGACGCGGCTCGAGCCAAGCCTGCTGCTGCATGACAGGCTTCAAAAGTTTCGCCTCCAGACCTTAAACATCGCTTTGGAAATTTCCATCCAGTGTGTAAGTGGAGGAGGAGTGCTGCCTCACAGGAGCTCTGCTGAGCTGTGCCGAGTTCTGTTGCAAGCTGCAAAGGAGACTACAGAACAGATTCAGGAGCTTTGTCATAAAATTAAGAGAAGTGGAATTCACAAAGTCCCGTTTAACTCACTTAATTTCCTTATAGGACAAGGTTACCCAACTAGTTGACTATGGGAAGCCAGTAGATGTAATATTTTAGCTTCCTGCAAAGCCCAGTATGCTCCTGGACAAAATGTCCAGCGTATGGCTAGGCAAAAATACCATGTGATGGGTGAACACCTAGCTGATGGGCCAGGCTCAAAGGGTTATAATGAATGGGCTTCTGTCAGAATAGTGGCCAGTCACTGGCAGGATTTCACAGGGTTCCATTTGATGGCCGCTTCAATATTTTAATAAACAACTTGGATGTGTGTAGAAATTGAAGGTATACTGGTTACGTTTTTGGACAACACTGAGCTGGGAGGAGCTGTTGACTCTTGAGGGTAGAGAGGCCTTATAGAGAATGCTTGACAAATGGGAGGGCTGGGCAGTCAGTGGCTGCGTGGAGTTAAACAGGAGCAAGTGCCAGAGGTAGTTGGCAAGGTATCACTTAAATCTTAAGGCAGAAAATAAGACGATACTCAAGAGCTTTGTTGAAATTTAGGCTATGAAAATATGGGTTTACATATGTGTGAGGAATATCACAGTGAGTCTTGGAGATACATCTATGTATGAAAACATTTAAATATGCACATAAATCACAATAGTGGAGCCAATGGGACAGTCCACATGTATGAAAAAAAACTGTAAGTCATCACTTGGAGCAGGATTTAAATGGTAGACTCTTGGATTACTAAATATGTTTATCTCTGTTTTATTTCTGTTCATCCATTTCTGAATATTTATGGCAAGATTTTTAATTTCATACAAAAATTAAGTACTCTTGAACAAGAAACAATACTTAATTCTGCAGATAAATCCAACCAATATTGCATGGCAAGGTATCAAAAATTTAGTTTGGAGTATGATATGCAAGGGAAGAACACTCATCTCTGATCCATTCTGTTGAGTTTCCCAGAAAACCTCACCCGTCCTTCTTGCAGCAATCATTTCCGAAGCCACCTCACAGTTCCCTTTTCTGAACACACCAGACTTTTGCAGGAATGTTTAATTTTCACTGAGGCAACTAACAAACTTGGGGGATTGCTTTTTAGCTCTATCACTCATAAAAGGAGAGTGCAGCCAGCTGAAATGCAGCTCATGAAGCCACTAAACCAAAGCACTATACCATATAAAAACTGCAGGTGCACATCCTCTCTTCCCTATTTCTTATATATATATATATATATATATTTAGTGTTCCTTGTAATACGTGTTTTTCGTAGAATAACTCAGAACTAAAAACAGAACAACAGATAGCAAACTTTTGCAGAAAGTGAGAGGCAGATGAAAGGAAGAAAAAGAGGAACCACACGGCTCCATGTACAAGTACAAATTTTCTTCTCACTTTTCCATTTTAAATATTGACTTTTCAATTTGTTGGCCATAATAGCAAAGGACAAGGTTTTTATCTTTGCTAGTGATGACTTTTAGGGAAAAGGTAATTATGTAATACCTACAATTCTATAAAAATAATTGCATCATAAAGTAGTAATGCAATAAAATAACTGTAACCATCCTGTAACATTATCCTGTGCATCACAATTCAGAATGCCCCCAAATTTTACATGCAGTGTTATACATCTTTCCTGTTTCTAGACAATGCTAACTACTGAAGAGGTTACTAGATCTCAAGAGACCTTGCAGAGTTTTGAGTAGAACTAAGATTGTCATGTCATAAGTGATTTTATTATCTTCCAGGACAGTCTCTGAATATAATTATGTGTATTGATTTTGATGGTGAATGCTAAGATAACACAGTCAACCATGGAAGAAGTAATTTTAAAGCAAGCATGCTGAACTGCTCAATTTTAGAGCAGTCCACTCAACCAAGCAGCAACGTATAACCATTTTTGAAGACCATTTCATGACATGCAACTGCTTTGTTACAAGCATTTAATTTGGGTCAACGCATAAGAGAAATGGCTGAAGAAGGGCAGAAATGGAAGGTATTTTGTTTATAAATGAAACTGCATATCAGTATTTACATGAAGTCTTTAAGTACCAAGGCAATCCTAGCCATTCAAATACATTACTCATCACTCATAACAATACTTTGCAAATTTCTGTGCACTGCTCTCCAAGTATGACATATAAATATGAAAAGGAGAAATTCCTGCAGTGTGCATCAGCTTAAACATCACAGACACACAGCAGCAATGTATGAGAAGGAAGATGGGCTAAGTGCAGTATGACTACCTGCTCTTCTAAGGAATCAATTAAGAAAATGACTACAACCTACCCCGAAAAAAAAAAAAAAAAAAAAAAAAAAAGATTTTCCATAGCTGTAATTTATAACAAAATTAGAAGGAAGATATTTTCTTCACCTCTTTCTTATTCTATCATTATCCAAACTAGAGCAAAATGCCTCCATTTTTAACAACAGCATTTAAAGTTGTCTCACGGAGACAACTCAAGGTTTGGAGCCCCGGTAGTGATGCACACCTACTGAAGCTGCACTTACACACCTTCAAAAACTTAAATGCAGCTTTGTATATGCTATATTAGAAAAAAAAGCTAAAGTCTGAGATGACCAAAATAGTTAGCATGCGTATTTTTTCCTTTACGACTGAAAGGAATAAAACTTATCGAGTTGCACTGCAACAGCTCCTTGACAGACGAGTTTATTGAAACAAATTTTAAAAGCAGATATTCTGAATGTACTCCATCAATCTCAGCAGTTCAGAAAAACAATTGTTCAGTGTCCAAATGAAGTGTGCATGTTACAAATTGTACATTTCTAATATACTCATTTATACCACGACATGAGCTTAAAATACAGTTTTACTTCATGTTATTCAGGATGTCAATTTATTGCTATAATTCCCCCCAAAATGTAGGGTTCACCAGTAAAACAGCTCTTAATCCAAGGCCATTACAGCTGTTAACATGCCTCAGACCCCAGGATCAAATCATTAGTGTTCCAACGTGGATCACCCTGTTTTAAAGGATTTTCCTTCCGATTTCCAAAAAAATGAAATGCTTTGTTTTCCAAGACTGTATTCTTAGTTGCTATTTAGCAGGAAATGTAACATTTGAATGTTTACTACAGTATAAACACTTCCAATTCTAGGATATAAAGTTTTCTCCACCTTTGCTTTGCTTTGCATCTTCAGCCATACCAATCAGAAGAAACAGATTCCCAATGTGAAGTTATAAAACGGGATACAAACAGTGAACTTAGGCACCAAGGGCCCAGAATTCATTTTCAAGGAGAAAATAGTTCACCTGTGAAAGGTGCTGGGGGATTGGGAAATACTGTAAATTTGCACAATAATCACAAATTTGCATTGTCTGCCCAAATTAAGAAAATAATTGAACACTGATTTGTGTTTTCTCATCTCTTGTTTCTAAGAACAGTCTTAAGAGTTTCAGTCTGAGTGCAGCACAGCTGCTTTTTAAAGGTTTGGTTGCATTTGGAAGCATCTCTACTATTTAGGCCAAATGATTTTCACAGATTTAACCTGTTAACCAATAATATGATCATTTTATTTTCAAAACAAGTAATTTTTAGAAAAAGGAAAAGATCTCCATATCCAGTGTGAAAGTAACACGGTGGTATAAATATATGCACGCATTGCATTACACTTAATATATTACACACATTCCAGTTAGCCATGGAACAACTAAACAAAGGAGTAGATGACAACTAATTGTGGGTACAAAGTGTTTTTGTAAACAAGATTTTGAGAAACTTCGAGGAAAGCCTGATTTCTGGGAGGGTGACTACTTTGGAATTTCATTTTTGCCTCCAAAGAAAGTCAACGTTTTCATTTATTTTAAAGGATGCTGTATATAAGAATGCACTTTGTATTAAAACAAAGATCAATACTTTACAGTTTAAGAAACTTTACATATGTACATAAATTACACACATCAGGAATGGTTTTAAAGCTCATAACGAGATGTCAGAAAAGTCTATTTTCCTTCTATTAAAATTTTCAACTCTTTTACATTGTGATCATTTGCAACTGTCACAGCATGATCCAGTGCTCGTATACTTGCTAGAAGCTTTATGATCTGCTTTATCTGCTCCCTAAAAAAAAAAAATATTTAAAAAGAACAATCATGTAAAAGGAACGACAGAAAAGCACAATATGACAGTACAGCAAATCAGTTTCAGGTAACTTTGCATCATCTCCTGTTTGCTAAGTCTGTAAATTAAATTGGTCATCGGCTCAGCAATGAAATTGAAAAGAGGAAATAGGAATTAGTCATTCAATACTAGATGAGGTATAAACTGAAAGAAGTCCTGGATTATTTATGGTACTGTGTGCAGTGAGTCACAGCTCTCTTGATAAATGATGTTTGAGCCAAAAAAAAAACCCTAACAAACAACAAAGAACAAATATGTTTTCACACATGCCTTACAAAGGTATGAAGCTGGCCACCAACAAACTGCATTTCAGATCCAGCTCAGTCCTGGGAAAGAACGTCCTACCTCAGTGGTCAAGAACAATTTTAGTGTCTTGCAAGGAAAGTAGACATGAATTTTCACCAAGTTCCATAAAAAATACTTGAGGTCCAAAATTCATCTTAAAAGTGAAACCATCTGGTTTGTGAAAAGGCACTCAACTTGGAAAACTAATATCAATAGGTAGGGATAAAAAACAGGCTTCCTTCTCTTGAGAAATTAATGCATTTTTCTTTCAAACAACTACACTAGGATTTATATGAACAGAAATGCTGTTCTTTCATTATGCAAAATAATATTTCTGCTGCAGACTTATTTTATGTGCTTAATGGGAACAAAATAACAACTGATACAGACAAAAAGACTCCTAAACAAGATTTGCCTGCTATACGACAAGGGAAATTCCTGTCCTTGTATTTCAGTGCCGTGCACAAGGATCTAATTCCACTGAGAGCCTCAATAATTGAAGAGTAACTCAACAATGGCTCAGGCCAGTACAGGTATCAAGAGTGACTAATGCAGGTAGTATGGGATCCAAGTTTCAGTTTAAGTAGGTTTTCTGAAACAACAAAACTACTGACCTTGCAACCTCTCCCTGTGCAACAGCACAATAATAAACATTCTTCCAATATGGTTATGTTCATGTGTATCAGTGTAACAGTGTGGATATGAAGTTCACCACTGATTAGACAACCCATCACAAAGCATTTCAGGTCACTTGGCTAGCAGTCACATTCATGCACACATCTAACCCAAGCTTTCAATTATGCTGGTTATCAGATACAAGTAAAATTGCACTGATCAAGGAGAAAACAGGTTCATCGAGTTGATTGCATAAGCAAACAAAATTTTTGCACCACATACAAAAGCACAATCTGTAATTCAGGAGCCATTGCGTAGGAGTTTGCAACAGGTTTACAAGGTGAAGCAGCCCAGAACGAGTAACTACAAAATGTGCCACAATCAAGGACATTAAGGAGTACTGCAAAATGCTACGAATGCTTAATGAATTTCAACAGCTGCTGTTTTCAAATACCTTTAAAAATTCACCCCACCTACCATACCACAAAAAAATTTTAAGTTTGTATTCAACAGCCTTCCAAAAGACTTGTAGCAGAACGGAGATACTTACCCGTGGTTGCATACAATTAACAAAGCACAAGTATTGCCACTGAATAATTCAAACTAAGTTACCTTGCATTTCTTTTCTCTACATCAGAGCAACCAATGCTGTTTCTGTAAATTGTATCAGCCAGATGAACAAGGTATCTACAGAAATTTTCTAGCTGCGAAATAGTCTTGTCTCCTTTTAGATTAGCAAACCACTGTTTAGGAAAGCAAGCAATTACCTAGAAAAAAACAGGAAAAAAAATTAAAAAACCAAGTATCAAAATGTTAGAAGTTTAATGACACGATCTGTTCAGTCAGCAGGTAAGACTGTGTTTACAAGGCTCAAGTGAATAAAACAGCAACCCTCCCCCCCCACCCAAATCAACTCCAAAATTCAAGTAGTAAAACACTGAATCTCTGCAAGTGTAAGATAGCGAAGGTTCTCTCTTTGGTTCATCAACGTTACAATATTAAGATATCAAAACCAAGATTTCAGAGGTAATCTCAAGTTTTAAATACATTTTGAATATTTTGTTTGCTATTACTCACACTTTGTGCCTTCTTAATGCTGTCATCTCCATACTCTGAGTTTTGAAAAGCCATAAGAATGTATCTGTTTAGAAGCCCATCTATTGACAGCTCCTGGAGAGTTTTGTTTGAAAGGATTCCATACCACTGGAGAAAGTTTCCTAACAACTGAAAATACAACACAGGGAAAATAATTATTTAAAATTGTCACGACTCCTTAAAGTTAATCAAGTATCTAGAGAGTCTTCAAGTGCAGCAGCATAGCTTAAGTAAAGCAAGGAAAATATGCCTTTTGATAGTTCTAAAAGTATTTAGAATTCATAAAGTAACAGCTTAGAGTGCTATAAACTCTTGTACAACAACCATTATCTCAATGTTCCTTACATTTTGCCCAAGGAATCGTTGAAAAAACCACTAAAGTTTCAAGCCATTCTGATGTCAAAATTTGATGTGAATATCAAGTCAAGTGAGACCTAGCATATGCCACTCAGGGGCAAACTCACAGCCTCTCATCAGTGAGATTCCCAGGCATGCTGTCAGTACGCTCCTATTTTCAAGGCACACTGAAACAAAAGGCACAGAAATTGCCTGAAGGGAAGTGCTGGCTAAGCCAACAGTACAGCTGTTATTCTCCAGTGGTATACAGCCTGTGGAAAACTGCTGCCAGCCTTGTAGAAGGGAACACAGCCAGCAGCTTACTGTCGAAGCAGATCATCAGAAAATAGTAATAATGGACTTGCTTCCCAGTTTCTATTTCTCATCTGCAGCAATGCTATCTATACCTGCCTCGCAGTGAGAACTGCATGCGCAGTTCTACATGGCCCACGCTCCAAGAAGTATTTTCAGAAGTGGGCAGCTTCATTCTTAAGAGACACAAGCCATAAGAGAGTTACCAGCACCACTCTTCACAACAACATTCTCATAAATAAGCTTTATGCCCCTTTTTGCTCTAGACAGCATTTAAGAAGTTGACTCTTACTTCAAAGTGAAAGAAGTCAGTGCTGAATGTTTAAAGTAAATTATTTCATTGCAAATGCATTCAAGTATAAGGTTTCCCTCACTTCTAAATAGAAAAAAAACAGATAAAAGTTCTGTTTGCATGACTATGGAATTCAGCAGTTCAATCAACGTCTCAAAGTAGCTAAAAAGGAAATATAACATTTCCAAGAGAAGGATAAAAATTACAACAATTACAGCTTCTTATAGACCTCTGACAATTCTATAAAGCACCTGCCACACACAGACATTTTTTTCACTCTTCATCATTTCAAGTAAACTAAGATCAGAACTGCTGCATATTTTACAAATAGCAACATGCTTTCCAGGGGGATACAGAAAACTGTCCATTTCTCTAAGTTATTTTCATGAAAATTCTCATGCTACTTAAAGAAATACAGAAAAAAATCCTCTAATTACTACAAAAGTAAATTAAAAACTTTTTTTTTTTCTGACAAATACAATGACATTAAAAAACCTTGGTTGTTGAATGTGCCAAATAAACCCACAGTGTAGAAATAAAAACAATGCCCTTTCACTTGGCGATCTTTTGAAGAAGGCACAGCATGTTACTGAAGGCTAAGAATCCCACTTCAGAATTCTTTCAACTAGAGAAAAGGCAACTTTCCATCTACCATTTTCCACAATTATGAAGGGGATTTTATTACTGTGCTGACTGCACCAGAAATTTACCAGATGCATTTAGTGACTTACCTTAACAGACGACCAAAACTGACGCTGGAAAAACAAATATGGACCAGAGTTCTTGTTCTCTAAGACACTGCAAAGTAAGAGATTTCTTTAATGAGCAAACATCATCACTTCTGTCTGGAGTTTGTTGACTTCCTCCTTCCCACATAAAGTTCATTTCTGTAAATATCCCCTTCTTCCACTGTGCCCGTTCTTGATAATTCCTCATGATAATTAATTTGCTCCCACATCCAACCAGTGAACCGCACAGAGGTATGGAACAAACCTTACCAGCTATGGTCAGAAAACACTTGACATGCTAATAGAGAGGTCAAATACCACAGTTGAAAGCAAACTTACTTTTTGGGATATAAGGGCATGAATACGTCATCATCTAATGTTCTCCTCATTCTTAGCAACAGTGCCTTTAAAAGCATCTGAAACAGATTTTTATTTATTTTTTAAATAACAGCCAAAGTAATGCTTAGTAGTTAAGCACTCAGAAATTGATTTAAAAACAATAAAGAACATTTGTGATCCTAAAAGTAAAAGGCACACAGACTTGAGCACACACGTGGAGTCTTCGAGACATCTGTAACGATTAAACTTTAGAGCTGAAACTTGACAACTTCAATAAATAGTGAAAGCAATGAAATTACTTTATCATTAAGTCTGGCCACACGATTAGCTATAATGACATCAGCTGTTTTGTCATTTTTTTTATCTTCTGCTACCTTCCCTGTGCATGCAAACTTTGGCCAATCTCCCATTACTGTAAAGGCAATGCATTACACACAGAACCTGAACTCATGACATTAGTTCTTATGTTCACAGAAGAAGAACCACCAAATTATGATTCCCCCCCCCCGCAATACATGTGGGAGAAGAAGAAAAGTCTAACTATGTTTAACCTGATCCTTAAAGCAAAAATTGCAAACCAAGTCTTACTTCATTTGCCACCTCTAATTAGTCAACAGAAAAAGAAACTCCAAACAACTCCTTTCTGACTCTCCTTAAACATGCTATGTTTTTTCCAGTATGGTGTATTACAAATACACCCAAATTCCTTAACTTACCCAAGATACTTACGTAAAAAACAAAACAAACTTACTTGTGTATTTTTGTTTTCAGCATTAACCACTGAAGGATATCCATTTACTAGCTTTTGTACAATTGCTACCATTCTTGATGTCTGCGTTGTAGAAAAAGGATCCCATATATTTTCAGAAATCACTATTAAAGAGAGAAAAGAATTACTCCATTTTGCAAATGCTCAAATAAAGTAGAAGGACAGTCACTTAGGACAGTAATTTACAAAGCAGTAAAATCTACTGGCATAAATAAACACCAACTTCCTCCCCCTTTGTTGTTGTTGTTTTTTTTTTTTTTTTTTGTTTTTTTTTTTTTTTTTTTTTTTTAAGATTATACCTGTTAATTTAGGAAGAACAACTCTCTCTACAATAGTAGGTAATAGTGAAATATCAGCATCATCTTTTTCTTGCTCCTGTTCTTCACAGCCATAAAAGAGCAACGATTCAAACCACAACATAGTCTCAAAATCTCGACATTTGCCCTAATAAAATGAATTGAAAAGATATTAGCTTCCTAAACAGACATTTGAAGTCAAGACATTAAGATAATAGCAATAAAAAACAACAGCCAAATGAATGACAGCCAATTCACTGTAGAACCACACAATGACCAAATCATAAGAAAGTGAAAATGGTTAAAGCAAGACTACTTTTTTGGGCAGCTGCTGCCTAACATATTTTAACAACTAACTGCCCCTGAGCAAAATAAGAAGGAAATATGAGAAACAGTTCATTGGCACTGCTTTATAAAATGATGTTTTCTGAATTAAAAATCTCCTGCCTTGTACTTTTTCAAACTTAGCAAGATGTATAAATGGGAACAGTGAAGCACAAGAGAATTCTCAAATCTTCATTTTCTATGTTATCTTGCCACCAAATAGCTTAAGCTTTATTTTGCCAACTTAAGAATTCAAATAAAATCAGCATGGGGAAGGGAAAATTCACATAAAGTTTTAATTTTTATGAGGATGCCTTTCACACTAATTTATTCCAAGTAAACACTCTGAATGTTCTCTGAAGAGGAATCTAGCTTCCCCTCTGCAGAGCAGAGAAGGCAGAAGATCACCTTCTGCAAATATTCTCTTGGTAGTTAAGAAAAAGCACTTCTGAAGAGAGGACAGATTCAGTCATTTGTGACACATTTGCAGAAGGTGCTACAGATGTGTTAAGTTTTGAAAAGGAAGACGACTTTCTGCCTTCTTAGTCTGCTTTCTGAACTTCATTTCTTAGCAAAACAAACTTACACAATTGCACTCATTGTGTCTCTTGATATACTTCCCACTAAAAGCCAACATGGCAGGAAAAAGCAAGTTCCTACCAGTACTTTGCAAATAAGCTCTTGACTTCAGAAATACGTAAGGAGCTTTCACAGCTAGGAAGAACAATGGGAGGCCAAAATTAGGTGAACTGTTTGTCCTCTCATGGCTACTCCTGACAGCACACACACAAGCTGGACATCGAATACTTGCCAGGAACATTGTGTTGCAATTGTGCTGCCCTGCTCCTCCCATGTTCCTTACCTAATTACTGTGTGATGAGTACTATGAGGAAGAGTTGAAAACTGCCAGCCAGAGTTCTATGGGGTATGAAGGGTGAGTGGAAGAAAGAAAGGTATATAATATAGGGACACAGATCACAAGCCCAATGAAAAACAGGCTTCTTCATTCCACTTCTCTTGAAGAAATATCATCTTTAGAATCACATATTTCCCTGAAATATTTTAAAACTCAAATGTATTATTTAATATATGACTTGGTTTTCGGCCTATATTGCTCCCTGAGAAGGTGCCAGCATGTGCTGAATTCCTAGCAGGCGAGAGCTGAATAGAAGGCAATAGTGCAGGAACTCCCCAGAAAAGCACTTCAACCCAAGACAGGTCACCACTTTAAGCTTCAAGCCTACAATACGCATTTATGAGAAGCATAGGTACAATTCACCTTGCTCTGCAGATGTATGAAAGAATCACACTATACAGAAGCTTCTGTGAACACTGCGTGCCCAGGACCTTACCTCCAAAGGAGTCCAGACAAGCAGCTGAAGTCTGATTAAAGGGTTGAACAACTTTGGTAAACAGAGGCCAATATAAGCATCTTTGTAGGAAGCAAAGTACTTTGAACGCCAAGCTTCAAACTGGGACTTAATACAATCAATTGAGTAAAAGCTTTCCAAAACATCTTCAAAAACTTTGCTGGATTCTTTCAATATACGGTCTGGTCATGAGGGAAAAAAATAGCAACAGATTAATCACCTATTGCATATACAACCTCTCTCAGACTTTAATGATGACTGGCATAAGCCAACTCCTACCAACATTACAAAAAAAAAACAAAACACCACAATAACAACTAGTAGCTTTAAGTCCTCTAATAATTTTGCCTTAAATAGCCATATGCAGGAGAACAGTGTGGACCTTCAGAGCTACCTTGTTTTGCACCAGTGTTTGGAGCAGGTGATCTCTCAGTACCTTCCAACTCACACAGTTTCACTATTTCATTCAAGTGCAAGTGCATGGCATCCTTGAGATGTGACAACTGAATCAGTGCTTCAGACAGCGGGTGCTGGCAGACACCACAACACAACACTTCCCGACATCTCCCAGGGTTAACTCTATTTTAATTGGACATTCTTTGCTGCAGTCAGTTTTAAATGTCCAGTTACAATAGTTAATTGCACACAATAACTAGTACACATAACAGGTAGAGAGGAGTCAGTACAAAGTTAGATAACATTATATAAACGCACTGTTAATGCTGTGATCCAGATAAAAATGCTATGAATAAAGGCAGTGGGGCTGAAGTGCATCTCTCTGTTCCATGTCGTTCAATGATCATTCTGGACTGTCATGAGGGTGAAGTATGAATGAATAAGAAATGCTTCAGAAATCCTATGCCTACTCAGAAACTGACAATACTTGTAAAGAATTTTGTAAATGTGACAAAAAGCAACACAGCCGCACAGAATTTTTAATCTAGATCATTTAACATGCAAAGTGAATTACAGCACCTAACAACTCTTAAGTAGTTCCTATGTTCAATCAGAGCTCTCTGCCTGCATCTGCAATTTTGGTGACAGGCCAGCAACTAAAGGTGTGATTGTTTGCACTTCTGATGCACTTCTGGACAGTTCATTTAATTGCCTTTTAATCTAGTTATACTTTGGCTCTCCACAACCGCCTACAGCTATGACTTCAGTGCTCTTTCTACACACTCAGCAAAAAGAAAGTAATTTTCTTCATGCCCTCAGTTCTCACAGTTTACAAAATAAATGTTCTCGTGGCTGCATCATCCCTCCTCACATATACACGTCCAATTCTATATACATGGCCTATACCAATCTACTTCTCCACATTTCTTCTAATTTGATGAAATTTTCTTTCATTAGTGATAACTGTACTCGGTTTCAAGGTGAGAAAGTAATAGGATTATTGCTTTGCTACTGCCTTCACAGTTACCTCTAGTATTCTGTTTATGCACAGTTAAGGCTACTTTGAGTAAACCAATCATAACACCATGGGGGAAATGCAAAAAGTCAGCACAGAACCTTTCTGCAATGTTTGCAGTCAACATCACTTTCTGTCATCTGCAAAGTTTGCTGTAATACAAGCTTATAAAATTTTTGTCCCAGCATTTCTGTATACTGATACAGGACTCCATAAAACATGTCACAGAACCATTAGTGTTGAAAAAGACTTCTACTATCACCTAGTCCAGTCATCAGCCTATCGCCACCATACTCACTGACCACATTCCTCAGTGCTACATCCACAGTTCTTGAATGCCTCTAGAGAAGATGACTGCACCACCTCCCTTTGCATCCTGTGCCACTGCCTCACTGCTCTTCCTGAGAAGAGATTCTTCCTAACATCCAACTTGAACCTCCCCTGGCGCATCTTGGGGCCACTCCCTCTCATACTATTTCTAGGTACCCAGAAAAGAGGTGGACCCCCAGCTAACAGCTGTAGTGAACTACAGCCATTGAGAAGCTAATAAGAAATGGTTCTTAAACTTTCTCTGAAACATGGTGAAATACATGTACAGGGTCAACTTGTATTTTTTCTGTCTTTTCTACATTTGATAGTGTAAGGCTTCTTTATCTTTTCTAACCTCGTTCCATATTGAAGTTTGTAATATCCGTTGAAGTTTCCTCATCATCACTGGAAAGGCCTTCAAGGTGATCTGCCATCTTCCCAGTTTGCTCTCTTGCTTGTCTACGACGAGCTCTACAAAGGATCAGCAGTATAATGCACTTATTACATTTATTCCCCCCTATATCATGAACACAGTTATAACTTTAAGTGCAAGGAAATTCAGGTTGAAAATAAATAATAACGAAAATAACTACCAGTTTGTCACTGCCTCAAACATCCCCCTGTGTTGCTGCCTCAAGCAATGGAAGGAAGAGGAACCAGGCAGAACCCACATAGATACCAAATGGGCTTATTATAGTTTCTTAGAAATTCTGAATTAGCATCATCTAATTGTCATTTGTTTTGTACTTCCAGATGCTAAGTTGGGATATGTAGGAACAGTCCTCCCCAGAATACCAGTTGAAGTGTTTTCTTCCCTTCACAGGAGAGGAACAAACAGTGCTATTTATGCTAGCATGCTGCAGTGGAAAACTGCATTTTGAGAACAGGCAAATACTCCTGATGGACAAGAAATCCCAGCACTCTACCTTCTAGCCTCTCTTTCTGCAGTCCGACGCTTAACTTGTTCTTGATAGAGCACTCTGTCTCGTCCAAAAGAATCAAGATTTGGTGCCATGAGCGCTTTATCTGTAAAATTACATCGGTGAAAATTAAAATGCTTTTCTATGATTATATGAATATACTGTAGGCTGTTTCACAAGAGCCCTGTGCCTACTTTAAACTAAGTGTAATTTGAAGTAGAAAGTGTAAGATGCATCCAGAAGCCTAGAATCCGCAAATATAGAGGTTAAAAGAGGAAGTAATGGGGTTCAGAAAAATCTGCACTCGAATGTCAAATAGAAGAATCTTTTCACCATACTTCACTCTTGTCCCTCTCACAACAGTGCACAACTATATAGAACTTAGCATTTTAAACAGAAATTGCTGAAATTGAATATTCCCAGGCACAAAGAGTTCCTAACATAAACATGTTCACCATGCATCTTCTGAAAATAAAATGAACAAAAAGAAAGATGGAGAAGAGTGACCAGAGTCAGAACACATGATATTCCAGAGTTCTATTCATAATCTCTTTACCTGTATCCTTTGTATTGTCTACAATTTCAACTGCTTCAAAATCTACAGGAAAATGGATCCTCTCCCCTCCTCTTTTTAAGCAGCAATTCATTAAAGATGTTCCTGACAATAGCACAGCTAACAGGGAAACCTGGTTACTCTTTTCAGGTAAATTTTTAGAAGTGAATTGAGTCTCAGTCAGTGCTCAAGTCCACCCTCTAAGATACAAACATCAAAATTTAAACACAAGCCTATCCAAATTTCAGGAGTAAGTTCATGCCTTTTTTTTTTTTTTTTTTTTTTTTTAAATCAAATGCTGTTATTCAAAGCTACTGGTCTTTACACAAAAATAAAGCAAAACTTGGCAGACCAATCTAAATTAACTTCTATCTCCTTAGTGTTCTGACACTATATGAAGGAAGGCAGATTGCCTATGTCTGCACCACGCAACACATCAAAGGTTGACACTAGTTCACTAGTTTCTGTGATAATTTGAAGGAAAGAACTGAACTATTCAAGATGCAGTGCAGTTTATTCGCAATATTTCCAGATGCTAAATAAGCTCTCTCTCAGCAATGACATCTGTCACTATCCCACCACCAAACCCTAGTCCAAAATAGTCAATTTTAGGCTTCATTTAGGAGATCTGTTTAAAAGCGTGCTAGATATCTAGTTCTCACAAGCACTTTTTTATGGTAAAATTGCAAAGCCAACATGTGATGCTTAGGGGCTCCAAATAAAGGAATACGTCTGCTGACCGTTCTGTAAAGAGATGACCAACTCTGAAGGCTCAGTGCTTTGTCACACACAGTAAATGATATCTAATGGTACCTACATTTCAATTCTGGCAACACTGTGACAGAATAGGAAATGGCTTTTATTATAGGATATTAGGTCAGCAACAGGACAGAAAAGAAAGCCATTCTAAAAATGAGGCACTCTCCAAAACAGAAAGAAAACTACTATTAATGTACGTTTCCCATCTTATGGCACGCAGAACAAAACTTCCTCCAAGGATTTTATGTTTTCTTCTAAGGTAACACACCTTTGTAGTGTTCTACATACTTAAGTGATACCACAAGAAAACTCATTGAGACTCTCCCATCTCCACACTAACGGTAAGCAAGTATTTTAACTAATTTTGAACTGTAATGCATATAAATTTAAGTTGTATTAGTCTGATTTTCATCAAGACTCTTCCACTTCCTTTACCAGTTCAGTGTCTGAAATGAAATGCTTCTGCTACCTACAAAGTAGAGCATCAGGTAAAAGTAATCTCTAACCCAATTTCACAGCTTTGTATAAGTTAAATGTAGAAGGTACAGGAGATTTCCAGATTCAAGGAAATAAAAAAAAAAATAATCTGACATAAAAGCATGAGTCACGAGGCACCAGTATGGCCACTGCCACCATGCATACATTTCACAGTGCTAGAAAAGAGGAAACACAGTTAAGAGCAATAGAAAGGAGAGATGAGGTCAGAGTTAGAGCGACTTTGAATTTAAACCAAAACAGATTAGAGAACTTTTAATCTAAACTTGTTTCTACCTCAAGAGTTAGGATAAACTTCAAGGCAGTCAATATTCTAAACATTTACATTTACAATTAGCCATAATAAGTAAACAAGGTTGTTTAATGAATAATAAAAACCTTCAAGATGGACTGACTTGAATGGCTTGAAAACTCCGAAGATTCATCTTTAATATCATCTTGTCGTCTTTGGACAAGGCGGGAAGCTCGCTGTTTGTACAGCTGGTGCATTGCAGATTCAAGTTCATTAATCAGAGGCACCTGTAAAAATACAACACACTACGTAATATCAAATCCTCCAGGTGCTTAGCTTTCTGGGGTACCACACTACTCCGAAGCATAGCACTGTCACTGCACTTCTAGCAGCACAAGCTCTTTTGCTTTTAACCATTTGTGTCATTTGGACCAGGAAATATTTCGACTTGAAGAAAACACATGCATTTAACAATGTTGGCAGCTTTCAATCATAACGATTAGTGTTCTGAAAGAAATCGGTATTGACTGAAGGAGGCAAAACACTGAGACAATAATTTCAAAGTGAAATGTTACTTAAAGTCCTCGTTTTCCCTGCTAAGTGCATTTAAATGTTGTTACAAAGCTTATTGTGTAGTCATTGTATCCACTCTGTCTTTAAACAAGAATGTAGCAATATCCTACAGTTTATGTGAAACTGACTCTACCCAACGAGGAAAAGAAAAAAATCAAATAATCAATCTAACCTACCAAATACCAGCAGGTATTGTTTTGCCATAACTTTTATTAGTATGCATAGAAATATTAAGTATAGTAAAACAAAACACTGCTGAAATGCAGTAAAACAGTGCATAAACACTTTATGGGAACAGGTAAATCAATAAAATGTTATTCTAGCCTATCATTAAAATCAAAATTGTACAAATAGTGGGAGTTCTGCATTAAGTATAATCTTTGAAGGATACACGCTTCAGCCGGACCTGCTACTTAAAACAAATTAGACTGAATTTCAGGAGCAACAAAAATAGGTGATAGCAGGAATATCCTGACATTAAATAGCAGATTCACTGCCTACTTCTGCAGAATTTCATTTCCTGGCACAAGTTAAAATTAGTCCACCATAAATACTCAAATGCAAAAGAGAATTTTTCATGATCTCTTAATTTGGAAAAGCAAGTCCCATGAGTCAGTTACTGCTGGTATGAATATTTTTATGCCATATCCTCCTTACCTCCAAAACTATGTTTAGTCCAGTCTTCCACCTTAGCTCAGATACTTCATTGCTGCCTACCAGCCAGGATTACTTTTTTTTTTTTTTCCCCAAACAGAGATAAAATCAGAAACTGTTTCCTGACGTAATTTAGAATGTGACTCAGCAGCTATTTAAAAAACTCCTCCAGTAAAATTTAAGACTATGACATTACAGCTGCAAGGCCATTTCAGCTGAGAATGACACACACTTCAGAGGACAAATTAAATGAAAGAAATACTAGCTCTTCGTGGTATAAACTGGTCTGCAGAGATTAAAGGCTGTGAAGTAGCTCAAAATACATGCAATTTTCTTCTGGAGAAAACAAAGCAGAGAGAATGGAGAGAGTAGGAAAAATCCCACTGTTGAAAGGGCACATTCTGAATTCAAGACAATTTTGAAAAAAATAAATAATAATTAAAAAGAAATAACACAGCTTGCCACAGAAAATAGTTTCTTCCCTTAAGTGTGTCAAGGGAATTCTAAAATTGAGAAGTTAAATTACAAATTTTGACAGCATCTCTAGAAGTTCTTCTATACTTGCCTCAAGATAAACAAATAAATAGAATAATTAAAAAAAAAAAAAACAAGAAAAAACTATGCATTTAAATATCTAAACCCAAAATATTTCTCATTTACAACATAAGAGACTTAGAAGCCATCATTCTTTTATCAGTACTGTGGTTTATGAGTGACTGACAGTTTCACCGACTACTATAGAGCTCTTTCATTCACTGTTCTTTTGTTTGTTTTTTAAGTTATTAACTTATATTCAGCAATTTATTTTACATTCCCCCCCCCCTCCCACACACACACTCACTGTGAACAGTGTGAGAGGAAAAATGAAAAGTTCTCTGAACATTTAGCAGACGAGAATCATTTTAACCTAATTTCAATCCCCCTTCCTGATGCAGACAAATTGCTTTTGCAGGTAAAGTAAGAGTTCATCTAATCATGCTAACAAAGATAGGCTTGCAATGATCTGATCTTTTTATATCCCTTACTTTTCGAAAATGAGAAAGTGCAAGGGACACATGACAACTTCCCAGCCTTCTCTGAAAGCATAATTTTGACAACAATTACTTGTGAAGAAGCTACTAATGATGCAAAAATGTTCCATTTCCTTGGTTTTACCATTTGTGGAGAAAAACATCACAAGATTTGGCATTTCTATTGCTTGTTTCTAGCGATCTTGTAAGACCTGGCCTGTTATAATCTCCATCACACCTTATCAATGAACAAAGCATTTGTAACACTCAGCATTCCTTCAAAATCAGAATAGAGACAAAATAGTCTTGCTTGGCTGGGGTCCCAAAAGACTGAACATGGCACACAGGTGCAGAAATAAGGTTAATCAGAGAAAGAAGTTCTACTTTATGATGTTATCTTTTGTTCTAAAAAACTAAATCTATGAACATATAAGGAAACTCTGGGGCAATGGACTCTTTTTGAAGAGAACAAGTACACTGTGTGTCCATTTGTGCTTGTTCAGCAAACAAATTCCTTATTCAGACCAGTATCAATGTGAATTTGACTAATAACAATGACCAGACTTCATACAATAAAGAGAGAGCATCAATGCATCATATTTGAAAGGACAGGGGAGGCCCTGGTTTTACAGATTTAGGATATGTATATACACACACATATCCCCACAGTATTACTACATATATGCACATAAGGATACATTTCTTGTTGTTGTTACATAATATAATCATAATATATAGCTATTATTATTATATACACATTCTATGTTGTAAACACAGATAAATGCAGTTGTTTCAAATATACAGCATTAAGGGCCACAGGCTCTACAGAAAGCTGAAAGTAATTTACGTCTACACTAAAAAAATAAAAATACTTTCCTGCTGCATTTCATTATTATACTTAGTTAAAACCTGATAATCATTTGTTACCTTTTATTCCTTCCTTCTCAGCCCCTTTTTGAAAAGAACTTATGATGTCCTGTTAGCTACTTTTGATTTGATTTGTCACGCTAAAAATACTGAATTCTGAAATAGTTTATTTGGCCAAAGAACTGAGGAACACACAAGACATTGTAATTGATGTAATGTGTCTGTTAAACTGTTTGACATCCTAATTTTGCAACTCAACTGTAGATTCAGGCACTATAGCAGCCTCCAACTGAAAAAAACACCAAAACATTTCTTAAAACAGCCTTAAGAAGTATGAGATGATAAAAGTCACAGCTTAAGAGTTTGAGGAACTGCATGTGGATACTTTTGGGAAAGTTGGGGGGAAGAGGGTTCAAATATACAATCCTTGTAAAACTGGCCACTGGGAAAGCAAATGGATATTACAAGAAAGCAGCTTTGACAAGCCTAATTGTTAAATTATCAACAGCTAATCGTCACAAGTGGAATTGACTTACTTCCTAGTACAGCTAGATACATAAAACTTTCTGAAGAAGAACCGACACAAACTGTTACACTACTTGTTAACAGTAAACTTTCCTGGTTTTACATGAAGTCTGGAAGACTAAGAGGCGTGGTTTTCACTCAAAACAAGGCATTCCAAAACAATTTGTTTAAAGAAAATATTAGAACAAGATTGTGTGGACAATCAAAGAGAACAACCACACAACAACATATTCATGGTGTTTCAGTTGTGTGGACGTTCTCTTGGACTGGTAAGAGGTCTTTTAAAAAGCAAATGCTGAATACAGATACAGATAAGTTTGTGTTTCAGAAGTCAATTATCTCAGACAAGGAATATAATTTCTCTTTAATTAAGAATTTAGGCATCTGTGCAACCAGCAAAGATAGAACAGTAAAGAAAAGAAGGGTACCTTCATTACTCCTTACTAGAGACTCAGGAATACTGCTTCTTTTGTGAACAGTACTTTTTATAACTAATTCATTAGCTGGGCAGATTAACTGGTCCAAACATCCTGGGTTTGTCCACAATTCATAGTTCTTCTCTAGCTTACAAGACTGAAGATGGGAATCTCCCAAAACCATTAATGATGGACAGTTACTAACTGACCAGCAGTCAGAATGCTTCTCTCACACCTAACAAGATAAGTAAGCAGCATCTTTAGCCACTGAAGTGATTCTGGCAGCTAATACAAGAAAAAGATGCCATATTATTGTATTCAAGTCAAGACAATGAAGCCTGTACACTGCTAACTGAATTTGACAGCTCCTGTATGTGCCTGCATACACATACACACACACACATACATTTAAAAGAAAACTAACTACATTTAGCATAATGAATAAAAGAAAAAAGACTAAGTTTTCAAGTTAGAAACATGCAAGAGTACCATACTACATGATGCACGCTACAAGATGTACCTCTTTTAATTGTCTTCAGAAGCTTACAGTTTTTCTTCTACAGACATTAGAGCACTAAGAAAGCCATAAAACTACCTGGCGGTAGGAAGCTTACAATACAAAATACAAGTGTTTCTTATTGCATTCATAAAACATTCAAAGAACTGGCAGTGTAATTCAGTCATTATTTTTCTTCACCTGCTATCCAACACAGGCCAAAAGCAGCATCTATGTAAAGCTGAAATGCCCTCAAGACAGAGAATCTAAAAACGTTTTTAGGTGATCTGAAGTCACTAATGTGATACACTGTGAAAGAAAGGTTTTTGACAACCAACATTACTTTCCATGATGCTACCTCTTCAACACTTGAATAACCAAACCTTTGCGAGAACATGTTTTCAGGGGACCTTTTGAAAAAATCATGATGTGGTGTTTGGCATGTACTAAGAGACTTTTGTTTTTTTTTAAAAAAAAAAAAAAGATGAATGTTTTTACATCCTTACCTTTTCACTGAAACACTCAAGCAAGTCTTGGACATACCCTCGCATTTCTTGCAAAAACTTATACTGTTCACCAATACCCCCAGAAGACCCTTCTAATCTTTCAATTGCCTTGGTAGAGTCCTCTTGACTTTGCTGATGTTTCTCAAACTGCTGCCGATTAGCTTTGTGCAATTCTTTCATAGAGTCCAACCTGAGAGGCAATGGATAAATAACAAATTTACATCCAGAAGTCTCTATCCTTCAGACTGTTGAGATATTAGACAGTGCAAGTACTAAGTATATAAATGGAAATACTGTAAAGAGACATTCTCTTTCTCTTGTCACTTTCTCTCCTCCCTACATAAACAGTGAAGCTAATAATTTAAATTAATTTTCTAGACTATGCTGAGTGCATTAAACTGTTAACTCCTTCAAATTTTTACAGGAGTTGGTAGCACTTACAATACTACTAGGCTAGCCCTACAGAAAAACAGAGAGGAAAAAGTATTTTATGGAGAGAGGGGGAAAAAAAACAAAAACAAATGCAGATGAATTATGGTTCCTACAAAGCAGTTACCTTACTCTACTAACTTGCATTACTAGTGGAGTTTCTAACACTACAATGGGCATACAAACCAATATTGCAGACAAAGTGCAAGTTGTTCATTACTAATAATTCCTCTCCGCAATTGGGATGTTCATTTAGTAGGACCTTTTGTGTAGCTGACAGATTACAACTTCTAAACAAAAGAAAAAGCTTACACTAAAATGTAAATTCATTGTCTACTGAAGCATAAGATTTTCATTTACAATTTAAAAGAATGAAACCTGCTGACAAAGCTAAACACCTCACTGGCCTTTCAATTCTTGACTATAAGATTGTGTAGCGTCCAGAAGATGCAACTCAGACCTGTCTTCAACAAGATCAATGGTCACACATTTAAAGCTTCACTTCCAGAGAAGCAATCCAGGGAGACTTTCGAACAAAGTGTCAATGTCATCTTCACTTTGAGCTTTTTTTGTTTGCCTTTTAATATTTTTTTTTTAATGGATGTGCCAGTCAGTACTTTTCCAGCGATGAAACTGTGTTTTCTCGAGACTAAAAGATGCCTGAGGAACAGAAAGCTAGGGGACATGTCTTTAAGTCTAAAAAGATGGTCTGTCCTACCTGTCTTTAAGCTGTTTCTTTACCAAATCAATAGTAATAGGAGTCATCTCATTACTGGGTGTTTTGAAAGGAACTGTATTATCTGTTTTTTGAGACTTGGCTTCCGATGATCCATACGCAGCATAAGTGTATGGAATGCCATATGACGAACCATAAGACAATGTCTGGTAAGTGTTCTGGTAGTACAGATTATTCACTTCAGCAGGCTGACTTGGCTGAACCTGAAGTAGGAGGACATGCAATTGTACTGTGTTAGACTTCAGAAAAGGACACACGTTGTTTCACATCTCAAATGTTATAAAATGAAAATGGTAGCCAGAAACCATCCGTGTGGCAAATTCATGTGGGTTTGACCCTTCATCTTCCAATATCTAAGGTCTCAAAAGTGCCCTCTTAAAAGGACAAAGTCTTAACATTGTTATTATTCTAAATGTTTAAAAACTTGCTGTAAACATAAACAATAATTTTAGCCAGCCTACAACTCCTAAAATAACAAGCTATTTTGAACTAGACTAAATTTCACTAAGACTATCTATTAGAATCAGTGTTTTGTTAGGATTTTTCTGAAATGTTTTTTAAAAACGCCATTATCTTCAACTGAATAGCAACTTCACTGTTACAACACATGGCACAGCCTGCTACCAATTCCAATCGCATGTTTATACCACATGAGAAGATGCAGAACCAGAAAACAAGCTCTGTTTACAAACTCTAAAGCCACTGACAAATAGCAACAGAGGTCTCTTCCAAGTGGTGTTGTTCTAGCCCTATTTCATGCTGCAAAGATATGCTGCTTACACTATCAGTATCTATCCCAAACAGAGGACTACAGGAATGGGTAACACTCAATATTTAAAATCTGATCTCTCATTTCTTTTTGAAGAATATCAGAAGTTACAAACTGACCTTCTCAGACAAAACAGCCTTCTGTAAACTACCCTAGTTTATAATGGATTTAGCCAATATAGCAGAAACAAAACAAGAGCAGCTCACAACAGAATACGTGCCTGAGGTATGTTGATTCCTTTCCGTATCTGTTCTTGCTCCCATCTACTGAGTTCCTCATCTTGTTCCCCTGCCACCAGTGCCTCATCATCACTCCCCTCAATACCTGAAGAGGAATAAAACAGATAAAACAGGTAACAAAAACAAATTAACATATTCATAGTAAGGGCCATGAGTTCCAAAACCTAAAAGACCAAGCTTTGGCGGGAACTTCTCAGTGCATTCTCTCTTTCCCTTCACAAGATGCTAGCCCACAAATCATTATCACAGAGGTTCCACTGCAAAAACCTAATGGATAAGTTTGCAGCTAACTGTTGGTAAAGCTCTCTAATATTGAGAGAGCTTTACCTCTCTCTCTGCTTTCTTGCTATTTTCTCCTTCTCCAGAAGGCCATTTCACTTCTTTGCCAAGAAGCAGAATCTTATATTCAAAAACTGATGTTTTCTTTTGACAACTAGTTGCTAAAACAGTTTAGGAATAATACTAATTGCTCCTCAGTGTAAGTTTCTACCAGATTAAATAGTCGCATGCTTCTAACCAAAGGAACAGAATCTGTGCACAAAAGTTTACAAGTAGATTCCATTATGCAGTACTTTTTCTTAAAAAACAAATTAAGTACAGACTTCAGTCTGAAAAATGTGTTGTTTAAAAACGTTGAAAGGGTGCACTTGCAATAAAACCAGTGCAAATATTGACCAGTTGTCTCTCTGAGAAGATTTTACCTATTTCCTCAGCAATCTTTTGCCTTTGGGATTTTTCCTTCACTGTAAAAACTATTCTCCTCTTCTCGTCATCATCTTCATCATCACTGGCATCATTTTCATCTTCTCGAACAAGGCGGCTTTTACCTGGTTCACTGTCAACAGGAGTAAAGTCTCCAAGTTCACGAGCCATTTGACGCTTTTTCCTAGCAGCATGAATAAAAGCAGCATCTGGAATTTCTCCTAGAGACAGATGTTCACAGCGTTAACCACCCACTGCAGGAAAACAGGTATTACAGCTCCTTATTACTCATCTCTGCCATCCTACCAAAGCACATTAGTAAGTGGCAATAAAAGTCAGAGGAAAAAAAAAATCTGTGCTCACAGAAACATTTGCAAGTAACCTAAAAGCTACACATGTAAACTTTCAGAGCAATAGCTCTCAGATATGGAATCTTTCCCAAAAGATCTGGCTCTGCTCTCATTAGCTCACACACTATAATGGCAGAAGCTTGAAGTCCCCTTGGGAAATACTCCTAGAGAAGAGGATGCCTTTTACAGGACTTGACTGTTGCACCAGGAAGAAAAAACCGAGATTCCTCTGAAGTCACTCCCTGTTCTGATATTGCTCCTAACTCTTGTTACTTTAAGGGAAACAAAAATCCTCAGCCATTTCAACAGACGATGGTAGCTCAGGGGACAAAGGACACCAAATAAGAAGGGCAACACTCATAAAAAAACAACCCACAAAACCAGATTTATGAAGGAAAAAAAAGTAAAATCACTAATACAAGATTAATGCAGCTTACTTACATAACATGAAGAATAGCCCCTGCAAATCTATTTTTTGAAACGTTAATAAATCTTTACCACTACTTTGACTAGTCATGGACAAAAGGTCAAAGTTCATATTCTCTTTATACTTGAAATAAGATATTCTTCTCCAGCTTGCACTATCTCTACAGATGTAATAACATACATACTGTACCCTTCTGCAATTTTCCCTAAAAGGAAAATTCACTTGGGAATCAACCAGGAAATTATTTTTTCCCCTGAAATGCAGACTCAGAGCATGCAGACGGAGGCTCTATTTGGGGAGCAGGCCATCACCAAGACAGCCACCAATAAGAAACTACTTCCTCAATTGGATTTCTTTGGCCTCGGGGCTCGACAGAAAAGTTACTAGGCAAAAAAATAGAGGATAACATTTTAGATACCTCACAGACCCGTAACTGAGACATTCAAATTAAAGACAAACGCTGGCTACAGCATTCGTTTAACATATCAGACATACTATGATAACCAACCTGGGCGAAGAACATTCAGCGATGATAGAGCACTTGAAAAAGCCCCACCAGGTTTTGCTTTTTCTTCTTCCTTTTCACTTTCAACTTCCATTTCTTCTTCACCATGTTCGCTGTTTGCAGTCCCATCTTCTTGACCTATGTCCTTAATCTGTCCTGTCTTTTCTAGTGGTGGCTCAACTGTTAAGACAATAAAGCCTACATTTTACTCTTTGGTAAAGGTCACTTGGAGGGATTTTTTTTTTAAAGGACTAACATTCTAGGATTCTTAAAATCAAGTGAAAGCAAATTTCTCCATGGGATTACATTCAACTTCCATAAGCTTCAGCTGTATCACTGTGATTTTTAGATAACACTTGTACTCACGGGTTGTAGGTTTCACTCTATCCAAGTAAGTGGTAGAGGAAAACATATCAAGATACTTTACCAATGATTTTCCCAATAACCAACAGCAGAATTACAACAAAACCGAAATCTCAGGCTCTACCTACAAGTTCTAGAAGACCATGTACTGTTAAAAGGTCCATCTGCTCCAATACTTTCATCTTGTCATCTTGATCACCAACTCTGCTCTAAGGTCAAACTGTGAAACGCACAACTGTTGAGTAATTTACTTAATAACAAAAACCATCACATCTCACTCCCTCTTTTTTCCTTTCTGACAAGCTGCTTTGCAAGGACATCCTGTCAAATAAGCACTAGAAGTAGTGCTGAACTAATAATAGGAAGAAAAGAAATGGATCTGACATAAATAGTGCTGAAACATAAACTACTGAAGTCTACTGAGAGTTGTAAAGGCAGCTATCTGAGAAATTTCATCCTTCAGCATTCATTTCTACTGACAGAGATTCAAAGATCTCTATCAGCATCAGAATAGCATTTGTGAGGTTCAACTGAATGCATTCAACATATACTCTAGTAATAATACTAAATCCTATAGAAGGACAGACAACTCATCCTGAAAACACGTGATCTGTATTTACAATTCTTAATCTTTGCCATTAGAGAAGTTACTGTTAATTTTGCATTTACCATCTGTTGGAGAATTGACCTCTGTTCTAACTTTTGATTTTTCAAGATCTTCCTTGTATTCTTTCTTCAGCTGTTTTACAATCTTTTTGCTGTAACTTGATTTCTTCACTTTGAAAACTTCTTCGGTTTCTTTAAAAGAAAGTTGAAAAACATCACGTCAGATTTGCCAAGAAGTACAGTTAGCTATTATACCTCCTTTGCACGTAGATCTCAAGAAGCACACTAGGAACATAATTTCACGTGATTGCACATTTGCACTACTGTAACAACAAGAGCCGCATACCCTTTCACAAACACTCTTGTCTTCCTTGTTTCCTCAGGGGTCATTCACAGCACAGTCACAGGAAAGCAAGGCAGAAGCTGAAGTATACAAACGTGACCTGCTTTTTATCTGTATTCACTGCTGTTTCAATTTTTATTTTTATTTTTTAAACAGCAGATTCTTCATTGTGATCACAGATTAGAAGAAAATGAGAAGCCTCAGCATTTTGCATTAACGCTCTCGTCATAGCCACACTTAGGCCAGTATGACTAATGAGTAAGGGAATGACTGGTTTTTGCTGCACCCACAGCTTGAATGCCTGCAGAGCTACAACCTATTGAAAGGTATGCAGTACGTTTGGAAAAAAAACAAAACAACAAACAAAAACAACATGCAGAAATTCAAAGTTGGATGCAGGAAATCCAACAGCTTTTTCTTAAGTAAATACTATTAACACTGCGTTTTCAGTATTTGACAGGTTTTCAAACCCGCAGTTCAGAGACCAGAGAGAGTTCTTTGAAACAAAATATCAAAAGGCACATTAACTCTCCTCTAGCAGAAGATCACAAGACCTCTTAACACAAAACAAGTCTGATCAAACCTGAACTTCTGGGATGCAATGGACTCAGTGGCTTGAAGAGTGCTTTTTTCATCACTGTTTTTAATGTGTAACAACTATTGCCCATCAGTAGATTAGGACGTGCACAGGCACAGTACCTGTGGCAGGATTACTACCAGAGCACTGAACAAGTACAGCTATGCTATAAATCAAAGTACAGAAAATGTTCAGTCACTTTTCCAACTACTTATGAAGGACAATCCAGTAATCTGTGAGGAAATAACTACAACAAAATACTCATTTCACCCAGAGTCTACTCATAGAACGGGTGATCTGACACATCCACAGAATCACAGAATGGCCAGGGTTGGAAAGGGACCCCAAGGATCATGAATCTCCAACCCCCCTGCCACAGGCAGGGCCACCAACCTCCCTATTTGATACTAGACCAGGCTGCCCAGGGCTCCATCCAATCTGCCCTTGAGCACCTCCAGGGATGGGGCATCCACAGCCTCTCTGGACAGCCTGTGCCAGCTCCTCATCACTCTCATAGTAAAGAACTTCCCCCTGACATCCACGCGGGATGAAAGCAAACTTGATGCAGAAGGACAGCAAACACCACCCTCCATCAGCACCACAGGCCCGGCGGGACCAAACAGGTTGGGTCCAGCGCCTGGAACCATGCAAATCCAGGTCCGGCTACTCCGGACACGAGTGCAGCCAGGAGCTGGAGTCAGTGACGCCCGTGTATCCCTTCCAAGTCGGGGTGCTGTGATAGTAGCTCACCCCGCTAAACCATAGCGAAATCAAGGAGCACATCCCGGTGCCGCCGACGGGGAGCTCCCTGCCAGCACATCCCTGTCGCCAGGAAGGCTGGCCGCAGCCCCTCACAGCCCACGTTCCTCGGCCACTCCACTGCCTTAAGATAACAGAACCACGGCGCAAATTCAGCCCCGCCACCGCCGCCTCACCCTCCTCCTCGTCCTGGAAGCTGAGCAGGCTGGCGCGGGGCACCTCTTTGTTCTCCCGAGCCCGCTTCTTCTCTTTAGGCCGCCCTGTGGCCGGCAGCCCGTTGCCCTGCGGCGGCGGAGGCGGCGGGGGGGGCAGCAGGGAGGGCGCCGGCAGCGCCCCTAGCCCAGCCCGGTCGCCTCCCATCAGGCCCAGCCCCAGGCCGAGGGCTGCACCGTAGCCCGCGGCGCATGCGAAGGCGGCGGGGCTGCCGGGCAGGGCGAGGGGCACGCAGCCGGGCGGCAGAGGCAGCAGCCCGGTGCCCGCAGCCGCCAGGGCCACGGCGGAGGCCTCGGCAGGCCCTTCTCCTCCGGCCCCAGAGGCCGGCGCCGGCTCCTGAGGCGGCTCCTCATCGCGCTCTTCGTCCTCCTCTTCCGAGTCGTTCCGCTTCCGCACGTTCACTCTCCGCGCCTTGCGGAACATCCCGCCGGGCGCCGACCCCCCGCGCCGCGCAGCGCCGGCACCGGCACCACCCACTTCTGCCGCCCCGCGCCGCGGCCCAGGCCCGGCTCGCCGAGCATGACGGCCGCCGCTCCGCGGCCCACAGCGCCCCCTGTCGGCTGCCGCCCGCCGCCTCCCCCCTGGCAGCAGACAGAAACCTCCCGACCATAGAGAGGCGGCGAAACGAGGGTAGAGAGTACCCAGCAGGGAGCGTAGAGAGCAGGGACTAGAGCGACTCGACACGCCGCGTGCCTCTCCCTCCTCCCCTTCTTCCCAATGGGACCGCCTCTGCCGCCATCTTGTGTCGGGAAAGCGGCGCGCGGTAGACGGGGGAGGGGCGGGCAGGGCGCGCGGGCCCTTTGAACTTGCGGCCCGTGTGTCACTGGCCTTCTTAAAAACTCCTTCCAGGTGTAAGTGCTGGAACGTGGGGAGGCCTCTTCATCCTTCCAGGCTCTGAGCAACTTGATGTAGCTGTAGGTGTCCCTGTTCACTGCAGGGGAGTTGGACCAGGTGGCCTTGAAAAATCCCTTCGAACTCAAATGATCTATAACCAAGTAGCCTCCATCTTGCAGCCCCTCTTCTACATGGGAGGAGACGCAGAAGGCTTGGCCAGCGTCCCACAGCCTCTAAAAAAGGCTCAGTTTCTATTCATTGGCATAGCCTATAATCATACACCAAGACTGAAAACCGCCAAACCAGGTTGGACTTCATATATAGAGAATGGGAGCACTGTGTGTAAATATTAGTTACCATAAACATGTGATGAAACACCATAAAATGATCATGCGAAGTTTGGGGTGTGATTGAACAGTCTTACACTAATTGTAATGAATTCACTAAATCTAGGGCCCTCACACAGGAAAAATGCGGAGCTTTTGGAGCAGGTCCTGATCAGAGGGCTGGAGCTCATCTCTTATGAAGGAAGGCTGAGGGAGCTGGGCTTGTTCAACCTGAAGAGGAAAAGTCTCCAGTGCAACCTTGCTGTAGCCTTACAGTGCCCAAAGGGAGCTTATGAGCAGAAGCAAGGCCAACATTTTGCACTGTCTGATGATAGGACAAGTGGGAACGGCTTTAAACTGAAAGAGGGGAGATTTAAGTTACATGTTAGGTAGTGGTGAGAAACATCACAGGCTGACCAGAAAGGCTGTGGGTGCCCCATCCCTGGAAACACTCAAGGCCAGGTTGAATGGGGCCCTGGGCTACCTGAGCTGGTGGCGGGCAGCGCTGTTGACATCAGTGTTTGGAACCAGATGATCTTTATGGTTCCTTCTAACCTAAGCCAGTCTATAATTCTATGAAATTATGTAATTATTTCTGCATTGTGATACTTAATGTACCACTGCAGTTTGTCCAGATGCAGAGAAAAGAAACCTCTGCCAACAGAATTAATAAAGCTCACATTGTATGCGTTATGTACTTTGCTTTGTATTTAGCTCTTTGAATTGCTATAAAGAAATTCTGCAAGCTTCTAAAATAGTGCTTTTGTATGGCAAAACCAAATCAAATGTAAATTGGGAGAATCAGATTCTTGCTATCTGTTGAAGAAAAATGTATGAACTGCAAAGATGAATGCAATATTGGTGCTGTGGATTTCTGCCAATCATGTAACTGAAAGTAGGGTTTTCCCTGACTCCTTGAAGATTTCCGCAGTGTTTACTTGTACAAAGGAATATGATGTCTTTTATTTGACCATTATTCAGAACACAGCTGTGGCAAGAGTAATCAAAACTTTAATTTACAGCATTAAAAAGCACACAGATCTATTAATGTGATTTCTTCCCAAGAAAGCCAGAATACACGTCCTCAGTTTCTGCTCTGTCTGTGGATTTCAAACAGTAACCTCAGCAATCATTGCTGCCCTGGCAATATAGTATTGTGTTACTGTGTTATTCAGCACATTTTTTACTAGAGGGCAGCAGAGCATCAGTGAATTAACTGAAAAAAATTTAGGCTTGATTTTTAAGAGAGGATTAATAACATTTAGAAATCAATATATTATGTGTATTTTTTAACAAGAGTATCCTGTGCAGAGTTAATGATCAGTCAGTTTGTGAGGGCAATGTTAGTAGTTTTGCACAGCCAGGATGATTTATATTCTTCTATAATCCATACCAGGCAAGTACATGCTCAGAACAACACCCCTGCTCCTAACCTCTGTCACCTCAGCTTCAGCTCCTGACCATGTTGTAACTTGTGACAAAACCATAGAGTGTTCACAAGTAATATTTTTCACCTGTGGAAAAAAACTTTCAATTTGTTTTCAAGATGCTGATAAATGACAAAAGTCTGTACAACAGCTGATTGAATAGCTCTCTGAGTTAAATGGAGTTCACTGCTCAGCCCATAAACACCAGTGTCTTTAAATCTGTTAATTTACAATTGCAAATCGACCTGATTTTCCTAATAGCTATTACACTGTTGATTTCAGTGGTAAAGCCTGTAGTAATGAAGTGTATGTAAAAAAAAAAAAAATTAAGTTGTGTTACCTAGCAAAACTGCTCCACCATTGATTATAATTATGGGCAAGGCTTAAAGTTACTGAAACAAATTCATTGGTTCCTCAGAATCTTAATAATTGTTCCCCTCAGTACATATATTTTATCCCAGATTAAGAGAAAAAAAAAACCAAAAATGTAATCCTTTGCTGGCATTGCAATTCTGTTTGGACTTTATTATACTATACACATTGATTCCAGCCTTAATTGCATCTCACAGAATGTGAATCCTGCAGACATGGGCAAGGAGTAGACTTTTGGCTATTGACATTGTCCTGACGTTTTTCAGGGAATGGCAATCTCTCCCACAGTGCAGCTAATACCTGTTGCCTGAAGCTTTGCCTTACTTATCAGATGAGTCACAGGATGGTTTATTTTCTCCTTTTCTTAGAGAGGAGAGTTTACCATCAGCACAAAAGATGAAATCAACTTTGCTGTATTTGGGGAAAGGAGCCATCAATGGGAAAAAAAACATCTTTATAATCACGGCATTTTGCAGGGTGATCTCTTGCCCACCTTTTCCCATGATGAATGGAAAATGAGAGTACCCTGCTACATAACTGGGCACCCTCCATCACATACTGAAAATCCACAGATTGCTGGCCATCTCACAAACGCGCCATTGGTTATGCTGAGGTGGGAAGCAGACTGCAAAGCTGCCTTTGCTGTCCTAAGAGGCTCTGTCACCCAGGCTGAGCATGGGGATCCCAGCTCTGACAACTCAGTGGAGGACAAAGAAAACCAGCACTCTCAGTTTTTCTCTGGTAGCTTGTAACCACCTCAAATCATAGAATCATAGAATCTTAGAATCACAGAATGGCTTGGGTTGGAAGGGATCTCAAGGATCATCAAGCTCCAACTCCCCTACCATAGGCAGGGCCACCCACATCCGCATTTAATTCTAGAGCAGGCTGCCCAGGGCCCCATCCAGTCTGGCCTTGAACACCTCCAGGGATGGGTATTGAACACATATCTGGACAGTCTGTTTCAAATGCCTCAGACCTCACAGCACAGGGGTGAGGCCAGTAAATATTGGCAAGGGATTATTCCCCCTGTGTGCAGAGTACTACTGGCAGTTTTGGCCTCCCTCATTGGAAGAAAAGTATTGATCAACCAGAGTGTGCCCAGTGGAGAGTGACCAAGATTGTCAGGGAACAGAGAATGTGTTCAATTCTTAGCTTACAATATAAAAGATTTGTAGTGATGCTTTTACCTTGTTTCATGTGTTCTTTGTTCTTTAAGGAAGCGTTTACTGAGTTAGTCAGATGAATCTGTATTACTTCAAACGCCTCCTTGTAGAGTACACAGTCAAAACTTTTCATCCCGTAATGGTTCCTTGTGGCCAAACCAAACAGAGTCCCATCTCTCTTTCAGCAGTTTGCCAAGCCTTTGGCTGACTGTGCTAGAAAACTCAGTAAATGAATGTTACAACATAACTTTTGTTATCTGAGTTTGAGAAAACATTGGAGTACAGCAGGTTGTGAAAGTGCTCTGTGATACTAGAGACATTTTCCACACTGTATGACTTCAGCAAAGAATATCCATTGAAAAGAGAGGTATCCAGGAAAGAAATGTATACTAACATTTGCCTGTCTTTGTTGTGCATTGTGAGTAGATCTTCTTTTTCATTCTTGCTGCTACTGTGGATGGTTACGCTCTGCTCTGGAAATTGTCCCTTGACCTTATTTTTTACCCGGAGCTTTCTCAGTCCCCAGATGGTCAAGTATTCTGTTGGTAGAGGAGTAGTGCCACAGAAGGAGAGCTTCAAATCCCACACCATTGTGAAGTTGAGGAGCATCTCCAGCACAGAGGTGTCTGTGAACCAAATTGTCAGGTCGCTACTGTAGTCAGTTTTTTCCATGGTAGAAGGCAGCACAGTTCTGCAATTGCACAACAGGTTTGCCAGGCTGTAGTCACAGTCACGGATATCCGCCAAGCAACTGCAGTTGCGAATATTGCTTTCCTTGGTGAAAATTAGTGTATGGTTCTTCTGACTTCCCATAAAACTGTCAGTAATGCATATGCTAAGGAAGCCAGCCAAAAAGAGAGCCAGCCAAAAACAGAAAGTAGAGAAGGCTGTTAGCTTCATTGGTACTGGTGCCAAAATGCCACGTGTCTTCTCCTTTTACACAGTGGATTTTATCGCTTGTCTTTACCTACTGAAAGAAAACAATTTCTTTAGTATACTGAAGATGCTTAACTGTTAACACTGCTTTGCTCTTCTCATTTATTATCAGAAGTACTGCTGGATGCAGCATGTATCCTTCAGACCCATACGGAGCCAGCTTGTTTCCATAAAACTTGCTTTTTGTCCATATAAAGCTACATCATTTTCAACATTAACCTGTAAGTTTTGAGATGCAAGGACCATCTCTTACCGTCTCTGCATGGCAACTAGTATAGGACAGAATCTGATTGCTCTGGCTCCCTTCATTTACCCTGGTAAAACAAACTAGCACCTGCAGGAATGCCATGGAGCATTGAGCAATTTTTCATCCCAACCAAGGTCCACCTCAAATGGTTGGGGGCAGGACTGGTGAGACTTCTCAGCAACAAGCTCTTGGGTTTTCAGAGCAGCGTTGGATCTTAGCAAACACATTTGGCATATTATTGAATGATGGTACAAGCAGAGGTGAAAAACGGTATTTCTCAATAAAAAATTACAAAATGTTACAAAGTTTGATTTATCTGTAACTGTTTTGAACTACCAAGAAATGGTAGACCTAAATTTTGACTAAATGCAGCAGGTTCTAATGAGGGCAACAGTAGGGCATGAATGGGAATGGGAACAGTAGGGAATGAATTTTGGTCCTTAGAATGCGTGAAGATTGCTCCATGTCCAGAATGTGTTCAGCACTTCAGACAACATGGCAATGCAACTATAATTGTGGAAAACATACCAGATAAATAGGAAAATAATAGTATTTGCAATAAAAATATGAATTGTTTTGTTTCTAATATCCAGTCTCCCATCATTAGGCAATGAAGTCTTCTGCTAAAACTTAATGGTAATTTAACAGAAAATAAAGGGAAAAATTGCAACTTAGATTTCAACGCTTTAAGCTGACGAAAATTCAACTGAGGTTATTCTTTTACTGGTGTTACACAAAATACATACATAAGTGCATTTTGACCATATAATTTGTGTCCAACTTTCCACATTTTTCGTTTATAGAGGATGTATCAACAGGAAATCATGATTTGGAAATGGCCAGAACTTTGGCATCTATAGGAAAAAGAAGAAAAAGGAACGTGCACATGTAGGAAAAAAAATGGCAATAAGGAATAACAGACTTTGGGCTGGACATTACCAGCTGATCCTCTCCGGAACTGAGATCTTTAGTTTGTGATAGACAGCTGCATGAAAAGAAGCAGCAACTAAAAATGATTAAATTTTTAAGTAGTAGTAGGTAAGTATAGGGAAAAAAGACAATATAGTTGATCTTCTGCATAAGTTTTTTGCTCACACTTGCCTGTTGTATGCAGTTTGGATCCCACTACTTCAGAAAGGATGCCACATGCCTGGAGTTGGAGAAGAGCAATAAGGACAATGAGGTATAGAAGGGTTTCCCTTTAAGTAGGGCGGAACTAGGTAAGATAGGACTCTAGCCAGGAGAAGAGGTGGCTGGTAAACTGCAACAGCACAAATAACGTGGGGATAGTGTGTAGAGATCAATTGTTCTTTGACTTTTCGAGACACTAAGAGTGAGACATCTCCCAGACACACTAGGAGGTGGCTACATGGCTAGGCAGATTTTTGGTCTGACAGATTATGGCCCTCTTGTGCATTCTTATATATTCTTGTGCAGTGTAAACGTAAGCAAACTGACTCAAACATGATTTCATTCCATATGTGCTCCTTGAATGTAGCACATTGTTTTCTTAAAAGAAGGATACAGACATTTTAATGTTGAAATAAAATATTTAACGCACATTCCTCAGACTTATTGCGGAACATACCAGAAATACCAATCCAACTGTTAGCTAACGTTTAACTTCAAAGGTCAGACACATCCAAGCTGTGACTGTTCTGATATCCTTATTGCCAGATGAATTTGATACCCAGCATCTAAGCCTCTAAGCATAGAATGTGTTGAAAATCCTATTTACTAAACCTTCACACTGTGTTTGCTCAACTCTTCAGCTATGGCTCACAGTTAGGATAAAATAAATCGCAGACACTTTCACATGTCAATATTATTAGGATTTATCTATTTCATAGAAAGCATTTGCCAGGAGAAAACCTAGACAAAGTTAACAGTATGAGTGCAAATTAAGCAAACATAATTTTAACTGAAGACTCAGAAATTAAAATGACAATACATTTTCACACTAGAAATGACTGAACTTGTTCATTAAGCAATTGCAGAGAGGTATGTGATAAACACACTTTGATTAAAACTCACAGTGGCTCTGTAGCCTAAGAGTAGTATGTGCTATAGGACTTCTGTGCTGCTGCTGGAAGTTTGTTTTAAACTTTATAGTAGTGAAGTGCAGAGCTGTGCAAGGCTGCAAGATAACCTCCAGCAGCAGAGGTACCACTGTGGCTTCTTTTTTTAGTCCAACGCAGCAAAGAGGCAGTGTCCAAACTGACGGTGGTTTATTCAAACAAAGTAGCTTATGCATTGGCAATACTGATTTAACAGCATCTCAAACAACCATGTTTCCATGAAGGGTAGGTGGGGCACCAAAACAAGCCCTTCACCCAACTGCACTGTTGCTTTTTTGAAGCTAGCTCTATACAGTCAGCTGACAATTAGACAGCGTTCTAAAATTATGTGCTGTAAATTGTAGTGTTTTTGTAATGTCTTTTATCAGTGGCTGGTCATCTGTTACAGCTGCCACCTCCAACAAATCCACACCTATCTTGGTGAAATGGATAACATAATTCCTGCTTTCCTTCTTTTCCCATCCTTACATGGTCTCATTTGGGAAATACAATTAGAAGTGGAAGAAAAATAGGCAAATGATACAGCAGGTGAACAGCTACCAAGTCATATTACCCAAACTTGCCATCTGGAGTGGCAGATAGATAAGCACTTAGTGTTTGAGAATGAAGTGAAAAATTAAATCAGCATGTGAGAAAAACTGAAGTTAATAAAAAACTGCCTCAAGTATCACTTAGACCGCAAGGCCCCAGAGGTCCTTCTTTATGCCTGTTTTTTCTCCTAAACATTCACCCAGCTTCATTAAGCAGTGGCAGAGTGTCATCACCCCATTAGAATTCCTGGTGCTTGGTCCTGTTCTCTTCCAAACAGCTGACAATGTTTCTGCCTATTCCTCCAATTCTGCCAATGTAACCTGCCTATTCCTGCATTAAAACACCTCAACAATGTTTTGAAGTGTAGATTTTGGCTGGAAGAGAGCTCAAAGCCCACGCCGCCCCAACCCCTGCAGTGGACAGGGCTGCCCCCCACCAGCTCAGCTGCCCATGGCCCCATTCAACCTGGCCTCAAGTGCCTCCAGGGATGGGGCACCACAGCTTCTCTGGGCAGCTGTGCCAGCACCTCACCACCCGTAAGTGGTTTTCTGAATTCCACAGCCAGCTACCATCCTGTTTTCCTCTTAAACTCATCTAGAAAAGTATACAATGCCCCTACGTCTGAGCACAGCCTCAGCCGATGCTCGTGGAAGGCACAGCAGTCTGTATGTTCAGTAATGCAAAGACTGGAAGAAAATGAGGCTCGGCACATGCAATATGTCCCCCAGCCTGGGAAGGAAGTTCTTCTCCCAAGCTGGGGTCTTTGCTTAGTGGCAAACACAAGCCGTGATGGTTTTAGGAAAGTGTCACATGCTGGAGATAGCAGCAACCTGATTCTGAAGAAAAATGTCGTCAAATGATCTGAACTCAGCTGGTCATCTGTTCATTTTTGCCCTGAGCAGGGGGCCTTTTAAGTGAAAATTGGATTAGACACAGATACTGGAAGAAAGCAGTTCTGGTGTGACTGCTTGAACTGTGAATACTGTTACTTGTATATCATCTTTCCAGCACCAAAAACCCATTTCATAGCACGTTATCCCCAAAAATTTCCTGGCACAAGTTTCCACCCCCACCTTTTTCTTTACAGGTTCGGATAGCTACAGGACATTTCCAACACCTGCTTAGTAATAATGTCATTTCAGGTTTCTCAATTTGCTTTGATCATTCCAGTAATTTATAAGTTTATTTTATCTTATTTTATTGCTAATTGCAGATCCTGTGTATGAAGAAAAACTGCAAAAAAGCAATAAAAAGCCTGTGACTGTTGTGTGAGAATGCTACTGTCTCAAGGAAAGTTAATCCTATTCAATGGGAGTCCCCAGCCTATACAATTAATTTCTTCATGGGGTGCTTTCTTCCATTCTCTATTCAGAAAAAAAACTAATTAAAACCCTTCATTGATCACTTGTGTTAGCATGTGCCTGTGTGAAAGTGCTGTATTAAGCAAAGAGGAGCTTAAATCCATATAATCTTGTGCAGCTTGGGCAACGTACACAGAATGAATACCAAAACCACCCAATTTAGACCAAAATAACATGAAAGACTGGATAAAGCCCAAAGCATTTAGAAGGAGAGCAGTGAGGACTGCCTCTCTGTTTTCCTGTGTGCATGCAGGTATGAGAGGGCCATGTAGAATACACTGCATTTCACAGCTCAGGTGTCACTGAGGAGGTGGGTAGAGCAGCAGCAGTAAGAGCTGACATCCTGCACACTTCTGGACTGCAGCATGAACCATGCTTGTTGCTCCTTACTTGAACATGGTTTCTTCTTTTACCTGTACAGCAAAAGCCTGAGCTGCTGTCACTGGGCTGAACAGCCATTGATGTCATGGAGGTGCTGTCACACGTAGGGGAACAAATTCCTTCCTAGCTGTGATAGAAATGCAAGATAAATCAGGCAGTTCTACTGCATTGAACCTGAACAATGCATGAACCCTCAGACATCTTGAGCAGCTGTATGTGTCCCTGCTTCAGTATTAGTCTGGAATAGTTTAATTCAACAAGTCACAGAATTGTTTCAGATGGGAAACCTTAAAGGCCATCTGGTCCAAGTCCCCTGCAATGATCAGGGACACCCACAGTTCCATCAGGTGCTCAGAGCCCCATCCAGCCTGATCTTGAGTGCCTCCAGGGATGGGGCATCCAAACCAACTCCTGACTTCGTGCTAAGGAGAAACACGGCGTGCATGGATATGTGTTAAAGTGTGAAAACATGTTACTTCTATTTTAATCAATATCATTACTTTCCTATATCTTCCTGGTTCTGTTACTGAATGACCCATCCTTTTTCCATTCATCAGGCTGATTTTATTTGTTTTTGTTTAAGAGAAACCTCAACAAATACAGTTTCTTTAAGTACTGCAGCTGATTGAGAATGTGTTAAATACATGCAAACTGCAATGTTAGGGCTTTTGAGCTTAGCATGATCTTCTCATGGCCTTCAAAAAGCATATACCCACATACATAAAGAACAGACTTGTGTAGTCTTCCCAATAGAATTTTCATAAAACTAGTAATGCTTTGTTTATTCCTCTTTCTGCTGAAGGGAACACCATTGGGGAGTCAGGGGCCACTCTGTCTGAACACCACTGAACCAAGATGCATAATTCAACATCAAAGTGCTGACAGTCATTTTAAAACCATTTTTTAAAATTCTCTGGTTTTTGTGTCAAATTGATGCCTTTTTAGAGCAGAGGCATTCACACTGCGTGAGCTTGAGGAAAGAACATTTGATGGCAAATTTTTGGTTGTATCATTTCTAAGCTCCACTTCTAACCTGTCTGGCACGAAAGTTCAAGTTAAGCATTACACTAAGTTAGAGATTTACCAAACCCAAAGAGTTATGCTTAATTCATTAGTGCAAATGGTATACAAAGTGTATTCTAACAATTGGGTTTCTTCTGTTCAAATCTCAGACTAAAAAAAAAAAAAGATGCAAGCAAGCAAAGTCACATGTTAGAAAGACGCAAAGAAGATGGCCATGAAGAGGATGGAGGCTGGAGTCCAGAAGCAGGGTTACCTGGTGCTGGGTGTCTCAGCTCCCACTCACGGGTTGGGACAGAGCATGGTGTCACTGCCAGCAGACTGCAGAGCCACAGAGTGGTGGCGTGTTTGCTGTGCTTTGTACTCCCTGCATCACCAGCCTGACTTGTAAATTAAACAACAGAATAAAGCACAGGTTCCAGCTGCTCTTCCCCGACCGTCCTCTGCCAGTGCCTTTCTCAAGACAGTTTTTTAACAGAACACAATGGGAATAATTGACAGCAAAGCTCTGCTGCCTTTGGTGAACGGTTTTCCTAAAGAAGCGTTTGCAAGAGGGAGCAAAACCTTTCCACAGTTCTTTCAGTTTATTATTCATACAGCTATTAATTATTAACTCAGACATATGAGTATAAACAATTGCAACACATCCAAGACAAACTTTGCATAACCTGTTATTTCCCTGTGATTACGAAGCAACAAATCTGAAACGTACCTTCCAGGAAGAGAACATCGGTGACAAGGAAATAATTGTGCTGTGGGAGAAACTGCCTTAGACATGAATACACAAGCTATTAAGCATTCTCCAGCTATTTACCACCCCCTGCTTAGGACAGCACAAAAGCAGCAACTCACTCTTTCTCCTGGTGCCGGTGGAGCATCCGTTCCTGCACCGCAGCCCTTCTGGAGGTGGCGATGTGTGGCACTGAGGTTAATCTGCAGGGCAGGCGGGATGCGGCTCTCCCACTCACTGCTCTCATGTTGCATGGGGCTGGCAGCCCATAGCATTCCCCTGACAAGCAGGAGAGAGCTCCAAGGTCTGCCCATTTCATTATTACCACAGCAGGTCCCTACCTGACTTTGCCACCTCCGCTCCTATGCTGCTCCCACACCAAGGGGATTGGCCACGAGGGATGTGCCCTCCCCTGCCTGCTTTCCTGAGGCTGCTTTTATAGGTTTAGAACAGAAAAATGACTGTCCTCCAGAGCCCCAGGTCCTGCTTCAGAGGCTGTTTGCCCAGTGTGCAGGAGTAAATGGGTGTTACTGATCACAAAGAAACGCATCAAGAGGATCCTAAAAGGGTATGAGACAACATACTCTGACAAGACTCCAGGGAGATCTCATCACAACCTTAAAATACTTGAAGAAGAAGGAGGGGACTGACTTTTTTCGTGGTCTGATAGTAACAGAACAAGGGGCTTCAAACTAGAAGAGGGGAGATTTATGTAAGATATGAGGAAGAAATACTTTTCTCAGAGGGTGGTGAGGTGCTGGCACAGCTGCCCAGAGAAGCTGTGGTGCCCCATCCCTGGAGGTGCTCAAGGCCAGGTTGGATGGGGCCCTGGGCAGCTTGAGCTGGTGGGGGGCAGCCCTGCCCACGGCAGAGACTGGGGCGATGTGGGTTTTGAGGACCCTTCCAACCCAAACCATTCTGTGATTCTGTTGTTCTATGATTCTTCTTCTCTTATTGCTAAGTCATGTCCCCAAAAAACAGATTCTGCAACATGCTTGGCACTCCCATTCATGCCATTTTGGCTCTCACAGCACTGCAGGGCTGGACTCTAAACCTGTATTTGTTTCAGAGCCAGGCTGAGAGATAGGTATCAGCCTTGCCTGGGTTCAGCTCTCTTTTACACACTCAAAAGTGAGCCAAATGCCTTTTGTCCAGAAATGTTCCTACCCATTTCCAGAATCTCTCAATACGTTATCACGGGTGATGGTAATGTGTTCCCAGCTGTGTACAAAGTGGACTGGTACAGGAGCACTTACATAAGATAACTGATAACTTTTGCCATTTGTCTTTGAAGGAAGGTAAATACACCTGTTAGCTCTTCTGCATATGCTTGTACATACACACACCTTCCTGAGCCAAAGGACTCCTCTGAGTTTCACCATTCCTCTAGGGAGAACGTGGATGCCTGACACTGGGGTGTTCTTCCCCATAACCCTGGGCATCATTTTCCAATGAATGTGAAGGGAATTCCTATAATGTATCAAGAAAGTCTACAGCCTCAGGTTGATAAAAATAAATAGCAATTCTGTAAAAGGCTCAGTAACACACTGGGTTATAGACGAGAGCATGCATCCTTCACTATGGGATAGCATAGCATTCCATATGATGACATAGAGTAACAACAAACAGGTGCATTACATGTATACATTACAGCAGTATTAAAACCATAAGAAAACGCAAACCGAACATGATTCACCATGATAAATCAATGCTTGCTTCTAAGTTAACCCCTGAGGTTGGTGCAGCATCACCTTCAAAGTGAATGGGGTATTTTGTCCTGTTGCCAGCAGATAAACATTTCTAAACAAAGAAGCACCCAGACTTCCATGCTTGGCAGCAATCAGTGTTCATCTGAACCCACCAGACAAGAACCGTGTGCCCATAAGTAGTGGTGACTTTCAACAGTCTGCAGAGGGGTGTGCTGTTGAGTAGGGCGGTTGTTTTTATCATGGAGATGGTTGTCCACTGACTGCTGAAATGAAAACCTCTGGCTGATGGCACCATTCAGGTACTTGGTGACTGTGTCTGATATACGGTCCTCTCCTGTCTTGTCCTGCCCTCTCTGCACATGGCCAAGCAGCACTGTAGTGCAGTGGAAAGGGAAGGGACAAACAGCAGGTTTCCTTCTGGATTTCAGCTTATAGCTGGCCTGACTTAGATGGATAACAAGTCAGAGTGACTAAAGATGCACTGGTATGAGATCACCTGCACTTTCAACATTGCAGTGGAATGGAATGTCTCCAGAGAAAGGCAATGAAGGCGAGAAGGATCTGGAGCACAAGTCTGATGGGGAGCGGCTGAGAGAACTGGAGTTGTTCAGGCTGGAGAAGAGGAGGCTCAGGAGAGACCTCATCGCTCTCTACAGCCACCTGACTGGAGGTTGTGGCGAGGTGGGGATCGGCTTCTTCTCACGGGTACCAGCCATAGGAGAGGTGACGCCCCCCAGTTGCCCAGGGGAGGTTCGGGTTGTGGCAGCAGAGGGCGCTCTCGGCCCGGCGCTGCGGGCCCGTTCCGAGCCGCGGGCAGAGTTGCGTTGCGGGGGGAGGACACTGTGACCGGGCTGTGCCTCAGAGCCCGGAATTGCCCTCCGGAGATCCTGGTTCGAGGAGGATTCTGCGCCGACCTGAATGTAAAGGCGGGATTTCTGCTAGAGGGGCGATGGAAGGGCCTTATGCCTTGTTGAGGAGAACAAAGCAGCAGGTGCTTAAGGCTCAGTGGTTCCAGTGGCAGTTAAGAAGTTGGCTGGGGCAAGAGGGAGGCATTCCAGTGCAATTTTGACCGTGTGGCCACCTGTACAAACTTCCAGGTTTTGAGGCTTTGTTTATCTTTTCTTTCTGAATTTTCCTAAAGTGCTACGAGTTCACCTCTGAAGTAACCAACCTCATTCCTGACAGTCTTTTCTGTACATTGCTGTTTTGAAATGGAACACTGCAAATGGCTGTGCCTTTTACTGAAGAGCGGTCCATAACCATCTTTACCTGTAGATGCAGCACAGTTGACTCGAGCATGATGTAGGGTTTATGTAGTGCATTATTCCCTTTGTGTCGCACTTTCCTCAGTTCACCCAAGGTAAGAGTGGCATTTAGATAGTGTGTATGTGGAAAAAGTTTACTGCGAGTGGCAGAGCACTGGAACAGGCTGCTCGGAGATGTGTCTGTCTCTGGAGATATTCAAGACCAACCTGGATGCTTTCCTGTGCAACCTGCTGTAGGGAACTGCTATAGTGGGGATTGGACTCGATGGTCTCCAGAGGTCCTTTCCAAGCCCTGTGATTCCATGGTTTATTTCTTGCTGAAGATGCAGCCTGTTTCCTACTTCAATTATTCCTAGTTGGAACCCCCTGACTAACTGATTTTCCCATATTCACTGGCCATGCCAAAGCAAGGCACCACCCCGTGACAAGCACAGCTCCTTGCTCAACAGAGGGGAAGAAATATTAGAACAAAGTTTTTAAGATCTTGGTCTAGTCGATCAGTTTGTTCAAATGCTCAGGGCTCTACATCAGATGAGGCTGTCTGAATCCAGTACCGGAAAAGCTTCCACCCAAATCTTGTCCTTCTGTGCAAAGCAAAGGGCTTTCTTTAAATTGGTGCATTCAGGCTTTAAAAGAGCACACAGAGGAAAGAAGCACACAATGGGTAGAGAAGCAGCGCTTCTGATCTGTGTCTGCTCCTACCACCTATGCATCAGCATTACAGATGCACCCAGGACAAAAAATTGAGGAGCTGGTAGATCATCGGAAAGTAGAAAGTTTTTCTTACTCACAGGATCTCACCGATGTGCTTTATTTCTGGAAGACATAGGGCATCAGCTGGCTGATACTTCACAGCAACTCGTTTTCTAGAAGTAAGAGACCCCAGTAGGCAAATACAAACATTTTACAGGCACTGGACTTTATTAACTCCCAGTTGCAATCTGTGGAGAGTAAAACCACTAAAAAGCTATTAAAAAATCCTAGAAACTGAACATCATGCTGTCTGTGCTACAGTTAGTGGAGTCAAACACACCCAACTCACAAGGCTGTTGCTACTCCATCATGTTATCGGTTCCTTGAACTACCCCTTCATACAGCCTTCATCAGCTTCGTTGCTAATACAACAACTTCTCCATTTCATTCTTTCTAATCTGATTATGTCTTTTTTTTTTTTTTTAACCTAACATGGTGTCCAAATTTGATAATTATCTCAAATTGTTTCCAGAAATATTGACATAAACCTTCTGAAGTTGGTTTGTATTATTTTAAGTTGTCACCTTTTGAGAGGCAGCAGTCCCTCACACTTTTACTTGGCAAGTTGTTTAAAGCCTAAGTGACTCCATTAGCTTAAATTTATTGTCCAGATCATTATTTTGCTATCAGAGAATATACTGGCCCTACGCACACCTGAAATTCTTTCTCTGAAATTGTGTAACTTTTTTATTCTGTGTAACTTTATATTTTGATGCCTGCAGACTGTGAGAGTTCTTATGGTTTGAGAACAGCGCAGGCCACATTTTTCCCTTGTCTTATCCTTTAATGATTGAACTTTCCTGAGTGCCTCATGTGGCTAAGCTCCCTTGGGGGCTCAGCACTTGTATTTGGCAGCATATCTTCGCCAGGATTGTGCCTGACTAATCTGGTGGTCTTCTAGGATGGAGTGCCAACATCAGTGGATGAAGGAAGAGAGAGTGATGTTGTCTTCCTGGATTTGTGCAAGGCCTCTGACAGTGTTCCACATTACATCCTTATTTGTAAAATGGAAAGTTATGGATTTGAAGGCTGGACTATTAGGTGAATTAAGAATTAGCTGCATGATCGCAGCCAGATTGTTGTGGTCAGCGGGCCTAAGGCAAGGTGGAGGCCAGTGACAAGCAGTATGCGCCAGGGCTCTGCCTTGGGATCAGTGTTGTCCTGCATCTTAGTGGAATAGATATTGAGTAGCAGGACATTTAGGTTAGATGTCAGGGGGAAGCTCTTTCCTCAGAGGGCGGTAGACACTGGCACAGCTGCCCAGAGAAGCTGTGGTGCCCCATCCCTGGAGGTGCTCAAGGCCAGGTTGGATGGGGCCCTGGGCAGCTGAGCTGGTGGGGGGCAGCCCTGCCCACGGCAGGGGTTGGGGTGGTGTGAGCTTTCCAACACAAACCCTTCTATGATTCTATGATATTCCCATGACAACCCTTCTGGCCTTCCTGGCAGGACAATATCTGGGCAATAGGGCACCAGTGAAAGATTTCACAGCAGTGTTGGGGTGTTAGAGAGGGTGAGAAAAGAGCTTAGGGAATAGGGGCCATCATCTCATGGGAAACAGCTACTTTTCTCCTAGGATGAATTGTATCTTACAGTTTAAAACCTAGTTAAGCATCCTAGGCAATGCAAGAGCTTGTGGACAACAAGGAAAAAGGAGAAAGGTGAGAATAAGAAACACCTGAGTAGGAATTTTATGTCAGGATCCAGGCACACAAGAGTTAAGTGCTGAGTTAATGGGTGTAGCTGTGCTGTAGGTTTTGGCCTCTGACACCTGGATGGGTGATGCATCTGCATTTTCTTGGACTGAAAATAGTTTAAAAAAACCCACTGCTTAACATGAGAATTGCAGTAGCAAGCTGTATTCATGTGGCTGGAAGTATGTACCATATGATATTCCTATTCTCCATTGGAATAAGTCTTAATTACTCTCAATAATGCATACCCATTTATGTGGATTTTAATAATACCATTTTAAAGAGAATAGTTTTACAACTGGATAAGCTCACAAGTGACAAAGTCAGCAGAAGAAATCCTGCCTTACTTGAGTTGGTGGGGACTTAAAAACACGAAGAGATTTAAGGTAGGTCCAATAAGAGAACATAAGGCACACCAGGCTGCAGGAAAGTGATCAGAGCTTCCAGCGAGTCATATAATTGATAGTTACCGTGAAGCTTAACAATTATCTAAAATGCTGCCCTTAAAAATGAACGTTTGGAAATGTGCCAGATTGTGAACTGCAATGTTTATGATCAGACAACGCAGGCGATGCTTTCTTTTAGAAAGTGGGCACAATGAGAAACAAATGACAAAAGCATTTGATTTCGTGTGTGTGGTCTTCATCAAATTAGCAAAAAATCCTCTGAGGGCAGGATGAGAGTTTGTGGGCATCATGAAAGAAATTTATTTTTAAAAGGATCTTGAAAGAGGGCTGTATGAATGGCTGGGGGAAAAGAAATAGTCTGATTGGGCAGTATACAGACAAATTAGAGGAGTTATTACTCATTTGTATCTTCATCTTTGGTAAGCAGGCCTGTTCTCTGGGAAGAAAATTTCTTTGGAAGATTGGTTACTATGAAAACAAGGGCTGTTAGTGGAGTCCTAAGTGCACCACTCAAAAAAGTGGAGTCCCCACATGTATCTGTTCTCATATGGATATCTGGGCCAGCGTTTGGTCAGCAACATTATAGTTTATTCTTAATGCAAGAAGCAGACTGGATTAGTATATGCTATAATTCAAACTTGCCTTCTTTTCCTGGGGTAGGAGCAACCTGGCACTGTGAATGACCATCACTTGCTTCTGTGAAAAAGTGTTTTTTTTGTGTTTTTTTTTCTTTTTCTCGTGTGTGTAAGCAAAGATAAATACTGAAGGGCAAGCAAATAAAGATGCCACCAGGTGTCTTTTGTACACAGTGCTGCTCAGTGTTTTGCATTTAGCCAACTACACATGTGCTGGCACTTTTGGTTGTTTATTTTTCCAATTAGTTCATCTATTCTGCATGCAGTGGGTATTTGAAGAAATATCTAAGAAACTTGGTTGAATCCGAATCCAGTGCTGCGAAATGCAATGAATGGTCCCCAGTGGGACATCTTCTGCTTGAAGACGTGGCTTTCAGGCTCATGATCACACCCATCTTTTACTCAACTTTTTAGACAGCAAATGCGTGATCAAAACAGTGGTTACTCAAGCAGACCTTGCCACTTTTTAGGTGAACAACTCAAACAAATAAAATTAAATGGAATTAAATTTATTCATTTCTTCTGCATTCTCCATCGAGAAGCTCTTGTTTTGGAGAAAGAACAGTTCTCCTGAAAAAGATCACAGAAGAGAGGATGATTTTTCTTGTTTCAAGGTGCATAGAATATTGTAATGTTTTAGGCTTTTGTCATCTAATTATCAGAAATAAAGGCTTCCACCTTTTCCAGTTGTGCATTTGCATTCCTAATAGCATGTTGCCATGGCAAAATCTTATAATCCTTGACTTCCTTGATGAAAACACATCCTTAGAGGAGTATAGGAAAAAAAAAATAGGGCAGCGTCCAGGTTTTCTCGCTCTGATGCAGTGGGCTCTCCCCTCAGGTAGGCAGCACGGGGGGCAGCGAGGCAGCTGGCAGCCTGGGTCCTTAGGCTGAGGCCGCCCAAAGTCATTTTCATCTCTGTGACACTTGGGGATCACATCCCGTGCAGAGCACGCGGAGGTGGCATGTCCTCGATGGAAGGGACAATAGAGGGCTGGATGTGTCAAAGGGAATCAAGCTGCAAAAAGCTGGAGAAGCTGCCTATTGTCCCCAGCTCGTGCTATTAAATGTGGGATTAAGGAGGAAACAGCCCCCTGGCTCATTGGGCCCATTCAAGAGAAGCTTGTTCCAAAATTTTTTGACAGGGGTGGCTTCTATTCAGAGCCCTGGCTGATAGCACTGGCCACACAAAGGGGCTTTAGGAGGTTAATTAAAGCCAGGTAATGGAAAGAATTGAGTACTGACACTTCACAAATGCCTCTGTAGATCCAAAACAAGAGAAAAGACATATGGTAGGAAGAGCAACCTCCCGGCTGCCACCCGCTCACTTGTCCTAGCCGCTGATTGACACTTGGTTATTTCTTGGGTGAAACTGAATATTAGCAGTTAGCTCCTATTTTTCTGCTGCTCAACTTGAGCAGGACTGGCAGCCCCACAGAGGTCTGCAGCCCCTGCAAGCCTCAGTACTCCCATATGGTCCCTAAAATACTCCTGTACAAGCAGATGGATAAATCTTGTCACATCCTTCTCATTCTCATCAGTGTTTCTGCCTTTGTCACTCCAGATGAGAGCAGGCAGGATGACCCAGCACTGAGGATGTACAAAGGGTTTATCTCTGAAGTTTCTCTTCCTCTGTGACTTGAGTGCAGCTGTAAGTGCAGCATGTGGTTACCTGGTTCTACAGCTCCCCAGTCTGGAGTGATTGAGCAGAAAAGAAGGCTAGCCACAAAATACCATACATTTATGCCAGGCTTACCAAGACGTGAACTCTTTGGGAAAATCAATCAGAAGCTTTTAGTATTTATAACGGGAAATTTCACATGTGTATTACACATGTATAGGTGTTTAATAGGTGTTTGTTTCCTTTTCTTTTTCCTAACGATTTTTGGGGGGGGGCGGGGAGGGGGGGGGGGAAATGGAAATTTCCTTTTTGGATTTTCTACAGCGAATTCAGCTCTAGTTAGAGCTAAATCAGCCATTCCAAACTTTTCTGATACTGCCACTATTTACAAAGTGAGCACTTTCTGTGATTTGGCTGCTGAAGGACATTGTATTTCAAGTGTGGTCTCAGCTCCTAAATTCAGAAGAGCTACACTAACTAGTCATGAATATTACCGCCTGGAAAGGGGTTCTATTCTGGAGATATTGACAGACAGACAATTTGCTGTAAATCAACCTGGGCCACTAACACGCAGCATAACAGCTACTTCACAGCACTTTGTTTGCAAGTGGGCTCTTACACAGCAGTAAATGTGAAACAAATGTCCCTTCTTTGTGGGATCAGCAAGTGTCCTTCCTCCTGACTGGCGTTATGAGAGTAAGAGCACAGTTGTAAGCACTTCATGCAAAATAACTGGTGTTCAGTAAGGTCAGACCACATCACCTAGTTTGCTGCTCTGTGCTTATAAGCACTGGATGAGGCAAAACTTGCTTGGAAGAAGCCATCCTTACTGTAGCGAATGAGCGACACTCTGCCGAAGGTAGAAACCTGTTATAAAATCCTGCCTGCTACTGAATGCACTTACCAAGCAGAAACTAAAGATCCTTAAGCAGTCTGAACAACAAGCTGCTTTAGGCATAGTGCTCCTTTCCGGATTGCAGGAAAAACCGTCATTCACCCTGGGGACTTAATTATATGGTAGATCCCTCCTGTTGCTCCTCCTATCCCTCTTGTGAGAAAGGCTGAACAGTAGGCATCTGAGCACTGCAAGTGGCCTGTTTGCCTCCTCTCTGCCCTTGCTTTCTTCCACTTCTTTAGAAAAGCAGAAGGAAAGAAGTGCTGTAAGCCAGAACAAGGTGCAGGGACCATGGCAATAACCATGCAGATGTGTATGCCTGGTGCACACAGGTGAGGGAGGGACTGTTTGCCTCTGCTTTGGTCACATGAAACCCCACCTGTAATACCTCATCCAGACCTGGGGCCCCCAGCACAAGAAGGATGTGGAGCTGATGGAGCGGGTCCAGAGGAAGGCATGAAAATGATCGAAGGGCTGGAGCACCTCTCCTGTGAAGACAAGCTCAGGGAGCTGGGCTTATTCAGCCTGGAGAAGAGAAGGCTCTAAGGAGACCTCATTGTGATCTTCCAGTACCTAAAGAGAGTGTTCAAGAAAGCTGGAGAGGAACCTATTACATGATCTGGTAGTGATGGACCAAGTAGAAATGACTTTAAACTAAAAGAGGGGAGATTTGGATTAAACATCACAAGGGGGAAACTTTTTACTAAGTTGCTGATGAGGCGCTGGCACAGCTACCCAGAGAAGCTGTGGTGCCCCATCCCTGGAGGGGCTCAAGGCCAGGTTGGATGGGGCCCTGGGCAGCTGAGCTGGTGGGGGGCAGCCCTGCCCACGGCAGGAGTTGGGGCTGTGTGGGTTTTGAGGCCCCTTCCAACCCAATCCACAGAATCCAGTCTTAGCACAGTAAAATGTTTCCATCTCTTAACATTTAAACGAATGCAAATGATTGCACAGCAACTCCACCCCATGTACGGTTTGCTGCAAGTCTCCTCCTGGCATGGCAGCTGCATGGGGGTATGACGTTTCACTCCCTCCCTGATCCAGCCACTTGGGTCTCTCTGGGCCAGGAGGGCAGTGTCTTGGGGCTGGAGAACAACACAGCAGCCAGTCCAAAGCGCTTGAGTCAACAGTTGCCCATGCACCTCTTCCTGCAGCCTTGCTGGCAGGTAGGTGGTGGCAGAGGGGTAGTTGCTGTGGGCGTGTGAGGGTGGCTGATCAGAGGCTTTGAGGCCATTCAGCTCAAGAGGATTAGTCACGGTCCAGCAGTGACAGGGTAAAGACCAACTCAGTGAAACAGAGTTCATATGGCATCATGAGTCTGTTAACAGAAATGTGTCTTCCTGGTAAAACTCCACACATGGTTTCTCTCTGCATCAGACTGTCCCAGCCCATGGATGTCTGCAAAAAAGTCATTTTGTTATCAGCTTGGCAGCCCCCTCACTGTAGAGTGACCCACTGCCTCCACAGCGCCCACAGGGCAGGTGGCACCCAGGCCCAAGCCTGCCTACTCAGAGGGGGAAAGTAAGGCTGTGGAAGTAAATGTAAATAGCACTCCAAGGACGTGTCGATTTCCCACTATTTTCTCATGCTTATATTACTACGATTAGTTTTGTGATATTTGTGAGGCTTGGCAACAGTAATGTGTGATAGTTTGTATTACAGGGAAGCCTGAGGGCTGTCAGAGTACAGCTTGGCTTTCAGGTTAAAATATTCAAGTACTATTTCTACTAAACTGTAGGAATCCATCCCCATGCCCTTTTGTTTGCATTAACGGCCAAGAGCTGCCTGTGCTTCTGTGATCTACACTCAGACCTTTGGACATGGTTGCATGTCACCAGTGGCAAAATGCTCGCTTGCTGCTTTTTCACACCTTACCCCCATTTAATTTAGTGGGAGGTTGGTCTGCCTGAGCAGAGCAGGGCTTGAGCAGTGTGGGAGACAGGCAACATGTGCTCTGCCTCACTTCAACCTGAGCTTTCCTCATTTTCTGGCTTCCTGACATGAGGTTTAGTGCTAACTCAGGTGTGTCTGCACAGTGCTATGGCTTGTCCCAAACTAGGAGTAATTCTATGATGCTAACAGAGGCCTTTTGCATCTTTACTCATTTTTATTTCCCTTGCTTGTGAAATTTAATAGTCTTGTATAAAAACTATTTCATACTTACCAAGCTTTAAACTGTTTAAACCAGAATGGGGAAATCTGTGCAATTCATGGAAAAAATTTAAGTAGTGCCAAAGTAGCAAAATCAAGCCACAAAAGTGGGCAAATGCAAATAGCTGGGATTCTCCACCAGAACGGGTTGGCCATGCTACATTCAAAACTGCCATTTTCGTTGCTAGAATATCCAGATTTCCTAATAGCACCCAATTTCCTGCAGTCAGAGCAGGCAATGGCAGCGACACCATAATGGCAGCGATGGTACCAGCTGGCTGCAATGTAACTCAACGTTGCTCCTGTTGGCCACAGGTGATATCCAGAGGATCCTTGCTGGTGTCAGGGCTGTACTCTGCTGTCCTGTGCATGCATTTTGTTGCTGCCCTGAACTTGACATTTCTTTTCTTTATTTGCTGTGGCAATCTCTGCAGTGCTCATATGTGAGGGACAAATATTAACGCCCTTCCCAGCAGCGACCAGAACAGTCTGGCTGATCTACTGTTTAGCAATGGCTTGCAATTAGCAGGTGCCTCTTTACCAGGCCAGCTGCAGGAGAAATTAATTAAATTTAATGGATGCTGGTTTTGATTTGAAATCCTCCTTTTTTTTTTTAAACTTCAGGAGGAAGCAATTAATCATAATGTATGTGATGGATGAAAAAATATATGAAAATCACATAGGAAAATGTGATCCACACTGATTTGCAAATTCAACATAAATTTGCATTTTACTTTAATAGGAGGAAAATACTTGCTTATTGTCTAATCATTCTGATTCCCATTTTGCCTATGGGGATCCCATATGCCATTCCATCATAGGTAAAGTCCTGCTTGTCTGACATGTTCTGATTCTTATAAGAAACCAAAAGAGAATACAACCAAAGAACTTGCATTGGTTTGTGTTTTGTATTTACAAAGCAGCAACACAAAGCCACCAAGTTCAGGCAGCAATAGATGCGTTAGAGTTCATCCAAACCTCAGGAATTCCTATAAATTTAAATAATATTCCCATTCTGAACAAGAACAGAAACTTAAAAGCCTGAGAACTTTTACAAAGCCAAGTCCAAACAAATACCAACTCAAATCACCACAGTGTGTTTCAAATTTATATTGAGGGTGAGACGTTTTGTGTGTTGGTGTATGACAATAAATGAATTTGATATGGAATGTTTTGGTCCATATTGCTTTACATGATCCTAGGCTCCAGCTCCCAAACAGCCTGGCAATATGCATTAAATAACCCAGTAAGAGGAAGCAATTGCCTGCAAACCAGTAGAGCTCCTGCTATTTGGTTCAGCTGGGAGCAAACAAGTAAGTTATGCAGTCTTTGTCCCAAAAACTGATATTCAGAGTGGTTCTCCTCCTTTATTTGGATGGTTCTTTAGGAAGAATAACAGATTGTAATTTTACTGAAAGTAAACTTGCAAAAAGAAGGAAATTGTTATTATTTATAATTCATAAGTCACCTCTCACCCTAATAGTCAGATATCAGAAAGCTGGGTGGAAGTCTCCTCTCTTATAATTTAGCATTTCTGCTTGGTTTTATTGGTGATGAAAGGCCTGATCCAGCACCTGGTGAAGCCTGTGGGGATCTCTCCTTTGACTTGAACTGCTGTCCCCCAGGCTATAGATCTTTCTACGTGGACTTAGAGAGTCACAGAACGGTTTGAGTTGGAAGGGACCCTTAACGCTCACCTAGTCCGACCTCCATGCAATGGGCAGGAACATCCACAGCTTCATCAGGTGCTCAGAGCCCCATCCAGCCTGACCTTGAGTGTCTCCAGAGACGGAGAATCCACCAACACTCTCGGCAACCTGTTCCAATCTCTTGCCATCCTTATTGTAAAAACCTTTTCCTTGTATCCAGTTTAAATCTCCCCTCTTGCATGAGGGAAGCTGGGGGCTCTTGTGTGACAGCCCAGTAATTTATTTTGAAATCATTGCTGGGTTCACCTCACAACAGAGCCCTGGCTGTGTCCCTTTTTCCATCCCAGCAGCTGGGCAGTGCTGGCACCTCCGCACCACCCGCTTGTCCCCCAGGAGGAGTGTGCAGTCTGACCCCTACACCATGATTAACTTCCACCTTGCTCCACTGAGTACAGAGAAAGGAAACACAAGGGTTTGCCTTCAGCCCAGGGGGAGAAATCATCCGCCCCGGCCTTTTTTTTCCAGCCAGTGATGCAGAGAGGGAGGAGGAAAAGGGTCCTTTGGAGGCTCTCTTTTTCATCCAAGAGTGAGTCGACAATTAAAGCTGACTCGCTTATTCATTAGATCACATTAAAAAAAAACCCACGCAGAGCAAGTGGTGGGGGAACTCTAAATAAATTTGGTGCACTCTTCCCTCATTCATCAATAGTTATGACTAGTCAATGTGCTCAATTTGTAAGCTAACTGCTTCTGAAGTAGAACCATATGGTTGCATTAAAACATCTTTTTCGTGCTTAATTTGAGGCAATGATGCACCCTAATCAGCTGTGTGAGGATGAGACCCGTAATTGATGAATAATGAATCACGTGCTCTTGCTCTGATTGCAGCATCACCAAATTAATCCTTTTAATCACTTGAAATTAAACTGTTTTGCAGGACGAGGTTTGTTTTAATGGCCAGATCATGGCACTGCAGGTGGATGGGATGCATTGAGAAATGCTGTGCTCAGCAAATGCCTCTCTTCTGCAAATTCTTTAGGGCACAGAAAACATCCAGAAGAAGTCCCGTCACAGCCTGAAGGATAAAAGTAGCCACAAGGGCTGAGAACACTTGGGTGGCAAGATGTTTCATTTTCTGCCAGTGTCACCACATCAGTGTGGTCACCACTGGACATCTTTTGACTTTTAAATGAATTTTGATATTCTGGGGCTTTGTGGAATACTCAAGTATGAGGAGAGCTCAGCTGATTGCCCCCATCAAAACAGAACAGGACACGATTGGGGAGACCTGATAGCAGCCTTTCGGTATCTAAAGGAGGAGCAAAAGACAGACTCTTTAGCAGGGTCTGTTGGGATAAGACAAGGGGAAATGGTTTCAAACTATAAGAGGGGAGATTTAGACTGGATATTAGGAATAAGGTTTTTATGGTAAGATTGATGAGGCACATGAACAGGTTGCCCAGAGAGGCGGTGGATGCCCCATTTCTGGAGATACTCAAGGTCAGGCTGGACGGGGCTCTGAGCACCTGATGGAACTGCGGGTGTTCATTGCAGGGGATTTGGACCAGATGGCCTTTTAACATCCCTTCCAAATCAAACAGTTCCATGATTATATGATTTTATGATCGTTGCTGGTCATTCTCCTTGCAGCTACCTGTGCACCAAAACAGCAAGAGAAGACTTCACTGCATGTTTAAATTAACATCCTTCCTTGGATTGGGACCAAGACTGAACTTACAACAATATTCTAAAGTTACATTTAATCAAAGAAGATACTTGTGTGCCAGCACTTCAAGTAAGTTAAAAAAAAAATCAATAATGATTTGTCTGGTGTTCATTATAACACTGAAACATTAGCACTGTGTTATTTTTCCATTGCTACCTCCAAGCCTTTCATACAGAGGCTGAATTGATTATTCCTATCTGTCAGAAGCATCCAGCTCTGGCATTATTGACCTCATACAGTTAATTGCACAATTATCTTTCAACTCTGCAATGAAGTGCTGCTTATTCTTATGTTTTGAATTTTAAAAATCTTACTGTTGAACTCCTGTGCATGGACCTCTAGCTGCAGCTGAATTAAAAAAAAAAATCATATTTTCTCTTCTTCCTCACACTAATAAAAGCATAAAATAGTGATGCCGGGCTGTACTGTCTTTCCATTTCTAATGGCCACACAGTTTACAAATTGATATTGTGCTTTTAAAAGCACAGTGCATAAACACTGTACATATGCTGCTAGTGATGCCTACTGATCCTGGGAAACCTACAAATTAGACGTTAATTTACATCAAGAGGATGTGAATGCTTTAAATTAAATGATGAAAGACTCAACAACACTGGCATGGAAAACAGTTACAAAACGTTGCTGTGACTCAGTGTAACCAGGGTGCTTTGGTGCACTGTCCGTCCTCATATACAAAAACCCCTCAGTCTTCTCTCATTAATGTGATACCAGGCAAAAAAATCTACACAATGCTATTTATCCTCTACAAAAGCGAGGATACATTTAACTTTTAGCCTCCACAGCATTTTGAAGGATGACCAGGTGTCCCAGGTCTATAGACTTTCAGCTGGTAAGTCTCAGCCCTGTGTTTTCTGAAGGGTCTGCACACTGGAGAAGGGAAGGTTCATTGTTGGGGCAGACAATTTTAGACACTGTGCTTTGATTTTCAGAAATTCTGGGTAACTGCTGTTTAAAAAGTGGAGGGAAGGCGCTTGTTGATAAGGCTTTAATAAAGTGCATTCCTCCTTATTTTCCAGGAGACTGTCAGCTCTCAATAGAACTATCATTTTCTTAAGATACTTTCATCTAAAACTGTACTGCAGTGCCATTAGAGCTGTCATTCCGCTACCAGACCTCCGTAAGGACACAGTCTTCTGTCCTTTCCAAAATGCAATAGCTCCTTTGCTACCCTATTGCAAGCTCCAGTTTTCTTGCCATCAGTCAGCATTATCCTAGTCTTTTGTTTTTTCCCTATTTGGTTCATTCGCTCCCATCCCCAGCTCCATTCCCTTCCCACCTAGGTCCCTGTACTTCGCATAGAATCATTAATGTTGGAAAAGACCTCTAAGATCATCCAGTCCAACCATCAATCCATCACCACCATGCCCACTAATGCCCACTATGTCCCTCCTGCCTGATCCACCCTGGGAGGCTTCTTGCACTGTCGTGGATCAGAACGCCTCTTGTTGTGGTGCTGAGTGGAAGTTGGGTGCTTTCTCCATTGTGTGAGGTTCAGATCCAGATGTATTAATCTCTATCATGTGTCTGAGCTGCAGCAGTTCAGCTGTAAGCCAGATTTTTGCAGCCATCTCAGGGTATATCATTTTATGGGCCCTTGCTCACCTCCATTCCTGAGCAGAGGCAGTGTGTTTTGAAAACAGTTACTTGTCATTGAAACGTCTGTCGGATGAGGCTCGCAAGTTATTTCAGACACGTCCTGAGATTATCCTTGTTTGTTACTTTAGGAACATATTTGGCTGGCTATTTTGGGGCTTTGTGGAATGACGGTCATTATGTGATATTGCAGGCAGCTATTATTCCTGCTCCAGCTTTAATAAATGCATGGCAGATTTAATAAAACCAAGCCAGATTTAAAGTGTCCCTCTGGTGATAAATCACCTGGTAAAAATTTTCCACAATGCACTCTCACTCTGGGATTTCTTCTTAGTTCAATTCATTAGTCAAAATAAGTCACCCTACCTTATGAAAATCAAACTGTTCTCACCCAGCTCAAGCATCTTTTCTGAACAAAGGAGATCATAAATCTAAATAGCGATAGTTAATGATCACTGCAATTAAAAACTTACAAAATATTGCAAACGGTTTCAATCAGCAGGCCTCAGAGAGAATTTAAATGCGTTCTGCAAACCCGCAAATCTGGGAATTAATTTGATTGGACTTTCTGCTGCTTTGAAAAGAAGCAGCTCGGGGTGCTGGCAAAGCCAGGTTGCCCTTTGCCGAGCGTCAGAGCGGGCGCTTCTCTGTCCACCTTCTCTTTTTTCTTTCTCTTTTCCTTTCTGCGGCAGGGAGGGGAGGAAACACTCCTAAAACAAACTAATTTTTGGTCATTTCATTCCTTTCGCAAACAGTTTGAACACTGGGCAATTTGTACTGACAAATCTGAGCCATTAAGAGATGGGGGACCCTAAATCCACATGCACACAAGCAGTAACTGTTTGTATGCCAAGCTGTTTGTAAGCCTGATTTGACAGCGCTGGCTATTCATTCCTTTGTCCCTCGCCGGTCTCACAGCGCTAACCTGCATGGGTCTTGGGGTATGGGAGCGCTAAACCTTCCTTCCACCCCCGTATAATGAACAGCCCGTTTCATTAGGAGGACAATTCCCCCGGCCAACCCAGCCCAAACAACTTATTTCACGATCTGTGAGTAGAATTAAGCTTGGGGGGAGCGGGGCGGGGGTGGGAGAAGGTGAGAGGCGCACAATGTGCGGTGGGGGATGGAGGGGGCCCCGGCCCATCCAGCGGCTGCTGCGGGCCAGCCTGGCAGGCTCCCGCATGCAGATCAGCGGATTAGGGGGTCCCCGGCACAGGGTCAAGTGTCTGGAGGGGAGCTGATAAACACCCCAAACCTGGCAGCAGATTTTCCTTTCTTCCCGCTCCACTTGTGAAGTGTCGGAGCAAATCTCCTGAATGGCGGCGGAGTTTACTTAGGGGCCTTTTCTTCCAGAAGACACTCCATCCATTTTCTGAAGCCTGTTCCAGGCAGTCTCCGACATAAATTTACTACGCATCCTGCACAAAAACCTTCCCCCGCCCCCTCCCAGACTCAGCCCTGGCCTTTGTCTCAAGGTGTGTGAGTGGGGAGAATCCGCCACGCGAAAAGCAGCACCAGGCCCTACGGATTAAGTGGAGTGCTTGGAAGGTTGTCTGAACAACTGACTTTTCATCTTAAAGAAAGTTATTTCTTTTTTCCTTGCAGGCAGCTCTACTTTCCAAAAAATATATATATTTTAAGAAAAATTGCTGGGCTGGGAATCAGCCAGTTTGTGTACACAGCACCGGTGAGGCTGCATCTCGAGTGCTGTGTTCAGTTTTGGGCCCGAGACCCTGGAATGTCTCCAGAGAAGGGCAGCGAAGCTATGAAGGATCTGGACCACAAGTCTGATGGGGAGCGGCTGAGAGAACTGGGATTGTTCAACCTGGACAAGAGGAGGCTCAGGAGAGACCTCATCAATCTCTACAACCACCTGAGAGGAGGTTGTGGTAAGGTGGGGTCTGTCTCTTCTCTCAGGTAACAGTGATAGGATGAGAAGTAATGGCCTCAAGTTGCGCCTAGGAGAAGCTCAGGTTGGGTATTGGGAAACATTTCTTCTCAGCAAGAGCAGTGCTGCAGTGGCACAGGCTGCCCAGGGAGGTGGTGCAGTCACCGTCCCTGAGGTGTTCAGGAGCCGTGTGGATGTGGCACTGAGGGATGTGGGCAGTGGGCGTGGGGGGGGTGGGCTGGTGACTGGACTGAATGATCTGAGAGGTCTTTTCTAATCTTATTGATTCTATGATTCCATAAATCTGGCTGGGGAACAGCTGTACCAATACTGGGCCATGTTGTCCCTCTTTCTGCAGAGACTGCTGAAGGAGAGCAACCTATTTGTCACTGTCACCCAGCACACACAGCTCCCACTAAGGAAAAGAGAACTCCACCAAGAAGGCATGAAATAGATTGAAAATACTGAAAAAACAGGCCAAGGCTTGCTCCTGCACCATATGCTGGAAATCTGCCTCATCAGTCTCATGAAGAAGGTCACCACACAGGCATGGGATGATCCCAGTTTCTGGATGTACATAACAGGCTGTTCTCCATTATACATGGGAGTCTCAAGGTGAACTTTTTTCCAAAGTCAAAAAGAAAGATTGGTGGAGGGGAAAGTGCCTGACTCTGTGCCACCCACCTGGCTTCCAGCACCACCCTGCCCTACTTCATGGTGCTCAGGGTGCTCCTTAGCTCCTTACACCCATCTTCACTCTCCTCACATCTGTATATGACAACTCTCTGTTGCTCCATTTCTCCCCTTCCCTTGGCCTGGATCCTTGCTGTAGGTGCTGGTGCCTGCAAAGAGACCCCAAAGAAGTGCATAGAGATCTGAGATTGCAGGAAGCCTGGATGACTTCCACTCTTCACAGATGACTACAGCTGCAGAGGAGGCCAAACCTCCTGACATCACTCTGTCAGTGAAGAGGCACCACAGGAATGGCCACGTTTTTATTTTTCTCCTTTTTTTGTTTGTTTGTTTGAAAGACCATCTCCCCTGCAATCTACAGCAGAAAGCTACAGAACAAACTACCCCTCAGTGAATGCATCATACTGTTGTTGCATGCCTGCTGATGTGCAATTTTCCACAGCAGCTGTGGGACTTCCTCAGCACCTTGGCATGTATTAGGAAGCTTGTGTTACCAACTGCAACGTTTACAGGCTGAGTAGTAACCATTCCTTCTGCACTCATCTGTGGCTGCGCTCAGGCTACTGTGCCCTGGGACCACATCGTTACTCCACTGAATGGATCAACCGGTCTGAATCTGTGCATGCTATTCTCATAGATCACAGAATCATTAAGATCAAAGGCCACTAAGATCATTTAGTCCCCTCGTTTAATCAACCTGGTGACATCTGCAAATTTACAGAGGGTGCATTCAATCCCCCTTTCCAGATCATTGATAACAATATTAATAGGATGGAACACAATACCGATCCCTGGGGAACACCACTTATGACATGTTACAAGCTGGATTTAACTCCTTTCACCATGTTGTTCAACCTTTCAGGCACCCCAGAACTGTGAGCATGCAGTTTGGCTTCCAAATCATTTCTGTTTCAGGTGGCCACCTATAGGAATGCCACCCTGTTCTTGGAGGGGGATGAGGATGGCTTTTACTCCAGTGCTTTGGACAGAAAGGCAGTGCTTTACCTAAATGATAGCCTGGCTGCTTGCCAGGTGAAGAGACCTCCTCCAAAACCAGTCCCAGCAAGGGCTAGAGGAAGAGTTTCTGTGTCAGAGGCAGGTTTTGTGCAGCTAAGTGGGCTAAGCATGCCGACCACATAGAAGGAAAACCATTAGAAGAAAACAGCTTTGATGGCAAGTGTGAGATGCATACAGGTCAGAGCACATAATGAGATAAACTTTAACTTGAAACTAATTCTTGAGCTTATTATACTGAAATGGCTTTGGAAAAATCACTTCACATGGACATATTACATTCTCTAAGGTAGCACTTCTAACTACCACTAAGCCAAAGAGGTTATTTTCCTCTCTAATGCTTTCATGGATTAGAAAAACGTGTTCCAGTTAAGTCGTGCTACCCATGTGGAGGTTATATGTAATTAAATTCTATCGCTGAGATTACCAATTATTAGATTATATATCTATTTTTTAAAAAAGCAAGCATGTTTTTGCTTTTGTGACAAGGGGCGGCATGAAGAAAAACAGCAGTATGTGCAAAGAATCTCTAAATAACTGATAAATAGGCTTAAGTTATTTAAACTGGCATCACAAGTAGCTTAAGCAGTATGTTTTGTATATCTAAATTTCTAAATACCTGTAGTATATTTGTAAACATGGCAATCTAACATTTTGCTGAACAGCACATTCACATTCAAATTACCATAAATGAGGATTTAACAGCTGATTGCACAGTGTGAATGATAGTAACTAATTGTTAGAGAGAGAGAGTTGTAAAATGATGGTTCTAATGTGATCACAGAGAAGTGAGGTGCCTTACAGCAAGAACAAGGGAATTTTTTGAGGCTGTGGTCTCCATCAGGGGAGACAAATGCCACCGAGGGTGATGGCAATGTGGGCAGAGGGGAACATCAGAGGAATGAGACTTGGAGAGCAGGAGTGAGCGCAAGTGGCGGCGTGAAGTCTTTCTCCAGCAGGCCCCTACCTCCTTTATGGCAGGGATCAATGGGATTCCTGGCTATTGAATGCTACTCCTCCTGGAGGATGCAATTGTTGGGAGGCGTGGCTCATTTCAGGCATTTAATCTCTGCTGAATGGAGGCTGTGTTACTCCTTTTGCTTGTGGGCCAGGGAGCGCAGGCAGCTGGTCAGTGGGAGGCAACAATGACAGCGAGTGGGAGCAAGGGCTGGGCTGCGGGTGTCTGCATCCCCCCTGCAGGATGTTCAATCCTGTACCCTGCCCTTGGCTTCCTTGTGGGTCTTGTCCTCATCTGGTAGTGGAGACCTGATGGACACATGCCACCTTCAGGCACTGATTTCAATCTCCATAGGGCACTACCAACACCTTTGTCCCCAGCGTGGGCACCCAAGAGGAAGATCACTGGAAGGGACCTGTGTTCACCTGGGAGCTCTAATAACTCCTTGAAGAATCCCTCTTCTCTCCACGCTTCCTCAGTACTCACAACAAACACGTCCCATCACCAGAGAGAGAATTTAGCATTAGGGCAATGTCAAAATTCCTGTCTGGGAGAAAGTTTCTCAGTTATATTTGGGTTAAATTTGTCCAAATGCAATCATAGAATCATAGAACCTTCTGAGTTGGAAGGGACCCTTAAAGGCCATCTCTTCCAACCCCCCCTGCAATGAACAGAGAAACCTACAGCTCCATCAGGTGCTCAGAGCCCTGTCCCCACTGATCTTGAGCATCTCTACAGATGGAGCATCCAACACCTCTCTGGGTAACCTGTTCCAGTGCCTCACCAGCCCTATGTAAAAATGTCTTCCTTATATCCAGCCTAAATCTCCCTTCTTTTAGTCTTCACTCAGGGCCACCATGTGTGAGGGCTATTCCAAAAATAATGCCTTCTATTTTATCATGTCAGCTTACAACATCAAGGTAAATGGTGGTGATATGGCAGTAGAAGCTGAACCTTCCTGCCTCTATTCTATTGCATGTTGTTGCTGTGTGACAGATAGCAGTGGAGCAGTTTGACAAAATCACATCTGACATGGGTGTATGTATAAAGAAAAGGTGTGAAACTGAGTTCCTCCATGCAGAAAAAATGGTATCCATTGACATTCATCAACGCTTGCTGAACGTTCATGGAAACCAAGCACTGAATGTGAGCACAGTGAGGGGTGGGTGACGTGTTTCAGCAATGGTGACAGCAACATGGAAGACAAGCCACGTTCCAGATGGTCATGCACAGCTGTCACCACAAAATGAAGTCTCAATCAGCTCATCTGCACAAATCAGTGTATTACCACTAAAGAACCGCGTACAGAAATGAACATCTACTTCAGTGCATTGGAAATGTTGCTGGCAACATTAGAGTATCACAAAGTTTCTTCCAGGGGGGTCCTGTGATTTCTCATACAGGAACAGAAAGAGCATCACATGCAAGTTTGTCAGGATTTTTGAACCAATACCATGCGATCCAGGAAACTGTCACTTTAGGCCTCATTACTGGCAAGATGTGTTGTCACCACTAGAAGCTGAGGTCAAAACTGCAGTCTATGGAGTGACGACGTGTGAACTCCCCGCTGAAGAAGTTCAAGATGCAACCCTCAGTGAGCAACGTGATGTGCACTGTCTTCTGAGATAGGACAGGGGAGATCCTTCTGGATTTCCCGGAACCCAGACTAACCATCAGCTTTAACAGCTACATCATGACAGTGACTAAGCTGAAGGCTCAAACCTCCAGAGTCAGGCCAGAGAAGAAGACTACCTTTCTCTTGCAACATGATAACACCAGGTACCACACCAATTTGAAGACCCATGGAGCACATTGCTGATCTTGGTTGGGGTGTCCTATCGCACCCACCGTATAGTCCAGCTTTGGAGTCTTCTGACTTCTGTCTCTTGGAGCCAGTGAAGTACAGACTGCAGGGACAACATTTTCCTAGCAACGACATCATCATAGCAGCAGTGAGACAGTTGGTCACCTCCACTGCTGCAGATTTTTATGAGTGCAGCATGCAGGCTCTTGGGCATTGTGGACAAAAATGCACGGCTGATGGTGTTGACTATGTTGAAAAAGGGTGTTTTTTAGCTGAGAATCTGCTCTATCAAACAGTGTTATTTTGCTCTTTGTATCTGTTGTAGTTTCCATGGAAATAAATATGAGATACTACTTTCAGTGTGACCTATGTGTAACCAGAGAAGGAAATCTTGACCCCTGACTATTTACCATTGCTTGTTGAATATTTATTCGGCTTACTGTTCCAAACATTACTCATGGACTCTGGATAGACCACAGAGAAACCCTGATTTGCTTTCTCCCTCACTAGCTCCAGCAAAAACTAGTGAAAATGCTCCCAGATGAAGTTCAGCTGCATTGCACAGTGCAAGGGACAAGCATTCAGCCACTGGGAACACCTTTGGTACTCTGTTTCCTTGAGCAACTCCTAATTTCTTGGCAGATCTGCAAAGGAGCTGATGGAGGCAATCAATTTCCCGAACTCAGAATCCTGGATGGCTGGAAACTTGACAGTGTCTGTGCTCCCCTTGGTGCCTCTGCCTTGGAGGGTTTTATGCAGTGTTTTTATGCTATAAGCTCAGCACCCCATCATAAGAGCCACTTGTCAGGCTGTCTCAGCAAGGGATAAAATTACTGAATATATTGTAGGTTTCTTTTTTTTCTATCAAGAACTCCTTATAGTATAACCCTATGAGTAGCAGCATTAACAAACACAGCTAATGCAAGAGTGATTTTTGCTGGAAACATTGACTTTGGGAGATCTGCTGGACAAAAATAAAATAATTACCAGAGTCAAAAGCTTTAAGGAGACCTCTAGTTTCCAATAAGGACATTTTAACACGCCTAAGATTTGGGCAAATGGGCAAAATGTTTTCCACAAAATTGAATCATTGAGACAGGAGTTGGATTTGATGATCCTTGTGGATCTCTCCCAGCTTGAGATATTCTATGATTCTATGAAATGTCTAAATCAAAGAGGCATCAGAGTTACTTAAAGAATTATTTATGGCGTAAAAAAGAGAGAGGAACTTTAAAGAACCCCTTGATGCTTCTTTGCTCAACACTGGTGTGTTAAACAGCCAGAAACCCACAATAAGATCATTCTATCTGCCACGAGTGAAGGAGAGTGTCGCTGGGGTTAAGTGGCCACCCCATAAGTCTTCCTGGCAGCGTGCGGGATGATCGGCCCTCAGTGGCTCATGAGACAGCTTGCTGCTGGTTGCCATCTGCAGCTGGCCTGGCTTCATGTGGAGTGCTGAGGCCATGAGGTGCAGCTGACACCGCGCCGGTGGCCCTCGGTGGCAACAATGGCAGCACTCCAAAGTGAGGAGGGCGGCCCCGGCGTGTTTAGCACTGTAGCCTCCTTGAAAATAATGAGAGCTGAGTTCTTTGTGGGCCCAGGGCTAAATGGGCGTAGTAAATCTTGTCACCTTTAACTTCTGTGTCCGGGGAGCCTGATGCTCTTCGCTCATTTGTCAGACCCTAAGCATCTTGTCCAGAGAAGGGTATGGTAGTACCTTATCACAGCACAGTGCTAAATCACTTTGTGCACACTGTTATTTGGTATCCTCCTAATCTCCTCCCTGTATGTCTATAATGTTTAGCCTTATTAAGGGCTTACGGCCTTATCTTAATTTTCCTGCAAAACAGATGCATTTAATGATATTCATTTCTATTATTTTCCCAGCTGTACATTCTTTTGCTGGTTAATCTTTGCTACCATGTAGTTTGACAAGGGCTATGTGGATGCATGTAGATTTCTTTCTAACTCTTAAAAGGAAAAAGAAGGCTGTGTTTTATAATTCCAGACTTCTGCAGAAGCACTACAGCTAGCTGGCATCTCTGCTAGCTGAGTACAATCATGGTGAGAAACTCAGTTCCGGCCCAGAGGAGCCACTCCACCTGCAGCACAGGCCATAGGGGAACATAGGTGGATAATGATATGTGGATCACCAAGGGGTTCATAGAATAGAATCATAGAATTGTTTGAGTCCGAAGGGACCTTTTGAGATACTCTGGTCCAACTCATCTGCAATGAACAGAGATACCTACAGCTAGATCAAGTGTCCAGAGCCCCGTCCAGCCTGTGTTAAATCAAGCTAAGCCTAAATCAGCGCTTCAGTGATGATGTAGCAAACAGCAACAGGTGAAACGGACTCCTGATGAGTGAGAAGCAGTAGGGATTTCTGCAAGATGTGTCCTCCTTTCTGTTAGTGTTGCCCACAGTCAGTTTCAGAATGACCCAAGTTTAATCTGAAGCCTGCCCTGCACTCCTGCTGCAGACTGAAGCCTAACAGGTCTGGTTTAGTTAATGTTTACTGAGAGGTTGTGCTTTGACCAATGGAGTGTATTTTCACATGAATGAAAAAGCCTAAGCAGTTGCTAGATTTGTGATATGCTGCCTCAAAAAATGAAATTTTACAGCATTTTAGAAAAAAAACCAACAAAACGAATGTATATTTTATCTCATTTCATTTTATCTTTTTAGGTAGAATCAAACAAATGTGTTTTCTTCTGTCCTAATTTTCACAAACTGTTCTGACAGAATATAAATTGAGAAGAAGAAATACTGCTCAAGGTTTTTGTGATCTTTTAAATTCGCAACTGAAAATGATACTGGATAAGAAAAAACCTCAAGGTGTGTTTCTGACTGGAGGTGAGAAACACCTTTCCTCTTTCCTCTCCAGGTAAAATGGGGAAAGAACACTCATTTGCTTCTCTATCCCATCAGATTTAACATGCTTTGGAAAAAAAACTTTGTCTTCCATATGTTACCGCGCCATAAAGCGTATTTCAATCCCTGAGCTTCACAGAATGCTACTGCTACTACTGCTACATTCCTCCTTCAGATTCAGACCCAAGTATAGTGAAGTTTGTCTATTCTTTCTTCCCAGGTACAGGAATGGAAAAGATAATTATCAACTATATGTTTTGATTTGGGGCAAAAAAGAGGGACTGAAAACACACTTGAACAAGAGTCCATATACTCTGTGACCCCCAACTGATGGCAGGACAGGGCTCAAGGCCATCTGCCCCAGCTTCTCCCGACATCTGCTGCCCTAACTGGCCGACCTGAGGATCCTAGCGAGTTACTATTAATTATTGAAGGCAGCATTTTCAGTACTGGCTTCTTTAGTGAGGGTCAGCGCAATGTCCATTCAGTTGCAGACACGCTGCAAACTAAATGCATGACCCCAGTCAAAGTTCATTGTAGAGACACAGATCTGGGCCGTGACCTCAGAAATAGCTCAGCCTGTTTTGCAAGGACGACAGGGCATAGAATTACTGACGAGAATAAAGTTACTGTCTTCAAAATGGGTGTCCATATAGATCAGCAACTGTTACCATTAAGAAGTGGAAAGATTTCTGAGGGTGACTGACATCACCTCCCCTGCCTATAGATTTTCTTGAGTGAGCCTTTCACCTGCAGTGAGCACTGGGTCATCTTCCTTTCAGCATCTAAAGGGAGTCTGTAAGAAAGAAGGGGACTTTCTTAGAAAGGTCTCTTGGGACAGAACAAGGGGAAATGGTTTCAAAATAAAAGAGGAAACATTTAGATTGGATATAAGGAATAAGTTGATAAGGACGGTTAGACAGTGGAACAGGTTGCCCAGAGAGGTGGTGGATGCCCTGTTCCTGCAGACAATCAAGGTCAGGCTGGATGGGGCTCTGAGCACCTGATGGAACTGTAGGTGTCCCTGCTCATTGCAGGGGAGTTGGACCAGATGGCCTTTAAGGGTCCTTTCCAAATCAAACAAGTCTATGATTCTATGATTTCATCGAGTGTGCCAACCATGGGACAGCAGCATCCCATGTCCCCAGGGGGGCAGCAAGACACTGGGGAGAGCCACAGTGCTGACATCGCTGCCCCTGAGGTAGAACAGAGGCTGCCTGTGGTTTCCCACAGGCATCATGTCCCAGCTCAGGTAAGCAAACTGCAGACTCGTGCCTGGACATGGAGTGTCAGATGGCACAGAAAAGGGCAGCAGGGGCACTGCCATCCCGGTGCACTTTTGCCTGCTGGGTGCAGCACGCTACCGAGAACAAAACCAGGCACTGACGCAAAGACAAACTGACATTTCCAAATGCTCACTGCAGCATTACTCTTAGAAAAGCCTCGGGATCAGCAAAACTGGAAACACCCCTCTGAGAGTGCAGTGCTTCTTGCTCCTCCCTTGTGCTGGTACTTTTGGCTTTGACTAAGTCTACCAAAAACTGTGCTTTCTAAACGTGTTTAAATCTACTTTTTGTTGTTGTTGTTTTGTTTCACCTTTCTTTTTTTTTTTTTTTTTTTTTAAATTTTGGTGAGTGTTACAAAAGGGGTATGCAGGTTCACTACAAGTGTCTGATATGGTTCAACCATAACAGAGACCTCAAGGGTCACCTGGGAAAAAGTTTCCCCTTGTGCTCCATGGAAATTCTGCACACTGAGTGCAAAGAAACATGAGGACTAATCCTTTAGGATGCACAGCAGCCCATAAACCTGTTGAGCCTCAGGAACAGAAGTACACAGGGTAGTGCCCAATGGAAAAGGAGTAGGGTGATCATTATATCCATGGCAACAAGGACATTTAATTAATGAAAAGACAAGCCAAAAGACTGGCTGTGCCTCTTGGGACAAAAAAGGACAGCAGAACACAGATAGCAGCTGGGCTGGGAAAGCCCTGACCATCTCATTCTCCCACTGAAGGGGACTGGTGCAGCATGGGGCAGAGGGCACAAAGGTGGAACCTCCAAGAAGTGAAATGAGACTGCAGCATGGTGGGTGCAGTGCTGCCAACAGCAGGGGAAGCCAGGTGAGAAGATGTACTGAAATGATGCAGGAGAAGGTTCTGCCCCCACTGGAAACCTTTCTAGCCTGGAAAATTAGGCTATGACCAATAATTACCCTTTTTTAATTTTAAGAAATCATGATTATTTTGAAAAATCAAGATTTTCTGTTTTAGGCTAATTGGTGCTTTCACATTTCTGATTTTTGTCTGTAAGAAAACCACACAGACACTTCTTTCACTGCTGTTATTTTTCCCACCTATGCCTCAAACTGACAGGATGACATCAGCAATTTTCATGGATTCCTGCTTGGCAAATGCCATGAATAAAAATAGTGCATAGCTTAGGAAACAAAAAAAAACTAGCAGACAAATCTACACGATCTGCATGCCCCCTTTAATAATATATCCTGCTGCAAAGCAGTACAGCCCCTGCTGTAAGATTGGTTGAGGAACCTGCACAGAAAAAAAGACAGTTGGCTTCTGTCAGTTTTGGATTTGCGTCAGACTGGTATAGCAAGTGGTTGCAAGTGCACAGTATGCATGTACATGTAAGCTATAGGCCCTTATAAGATATATCTTGGTCTTTGGTCTTACAGGAGATTGTGATTTTGCAACCTGAAGTTCTTGTTAACAACCTGAATCATGTATCTGGTATGATAATATATCTAAATTGATAAATATCTGCAGTGACAAAATCAATCAAGTTGATTTTGCTGCTGTTTTTCTTCTAGAGGAAAAATCCCAGTAATGCTGGATTTGGCCCTTTAGAAACTTCAATGGGCGTAGTGGTGATGAGTTGATGGTTGGACTAGATGATCTTAGTGGTCTTTTTCAACCTTAACAAGTGATTCTAAACATACCACTCATTTCTCGTTAGATTCTGAACTGTCATTGCTGTTTGTATCAAAATTTTTTGATTTTGAGTTACAGGAAATATTATGCTACAAATATGGGCAGATCAACAGGAAACAATATGGAACACCTTGACCAATCCAACATTTCATTTCTGAACTTTAATGATTTTTCATTTTCATTTTTTAAGATGCATCAAAATCAACACTTTTCCAGATTCTTCCACTTAGAATCACAGAATCATTATGGTTGGGAAAGACCTCCAAGATGACCTAGTCCATCCGTCAGTCCACCCCCACCATGCCCAGTGCCCATGGCCCTCAGTGACACATCCACACGGCTCTTGAACACCTCTACCACCTCCCTGAAACACTGTTTTCCTTAGAAATACAATCTTGGGGTGGCATATGAGCCTCCTCTGAAACATCCAGGATAGATGGAGCAAGACTCAAGACACGAAGCAGTGGTTGGAGTCTAAGGCCTACTGCCCACATCACCACACCACATGGTTTGTATCACTCTATGACATCCTGTGGAACCCCAGAGCCCATATCTCTGTGAAGTTACTTAGACAACCCATGTTGTTAAACTTTGAAGAAGTATGGGCTGAGTACCAGCTCCAAGGTGGTGAGGATACAAAAGAAGAAGCAAATACAGCTTTTAGCAGGAGGTTGGACTTGATGATTTCAAGAAGTCTCTTTCAGTCCCTATGAGTCTATGATTCACCTACTTTCTATTTCCACAGCTTATCATACATGAACTTTGTTTGTTTGTTTGTTTTCTAAAGTATGGCATGAACTTCACTGTGTGAAGTTTCTGTGATTGTTTAATGTATGAAATATTCATTTGAAATTTCATTTCTATTTAAACATTGGCAAATAATTTCATCAAGTGCAACTCTCTTTATCAGAAGATAAAATATTTCATGAAAACTCTTTCTCCTATCACCAATACCATGATCTTCCTGCTTTGTTAAACTTACCACCTGCAATACCTGCAACAACCTATCTATCTGCTCTTTTCTGTGTCCCTAGATAGGAAGGAAGGAGAATTATGTCACCATCTCCAGTAAGCTCTGAAGCATTTGATTTTTTGAAAGCAGCCAGGACTTTTATTCCTCTGACCATGACCCAGACGAAGTTAATTCGACTATGTGACTTGCCTCCTGCCTTATCAAAGAATCTTAGAATCACAGTGCCATTGAGTCGTAGAAGGTTTGGATTGGAAGGGGCCTCAAAGCCCATTCACCCCCAACTGATGGGCAGGGCTGCCCCCATCAGCTCAGGCTGCCCAGGGCCCCATCCAACCTGGCCTTGAAGCCTCCCGGGAGGCTTCTCTGTGCATCTGTGCCAGCGCCTCACTAGCCTTCTGAATGGCTACTTAGGCACTTGCTGTCTTTGTGAGACCTGAGTCTGGAGTTTTGCAGGGTCCTCTCCATCATGTTGAATATTTATGGACACCAATGTCAGGGAGGAAAAGCCAGAATCCGGTGGAAAACAGAAGAGTGTGGGATAGCATATGACTCAAGCTCAGGTTTGCAAGCTGCTAAACCAGCTCTCCCCTAGCAACCATGCCTGCTAGTGGCTAGAAGTAGTCTGGCTTTATGATGGGAGTTCTGAGGAAGTCCTCACACTTCTGCAGCTTCTAGCTGACAGCTCCATCTTATTCCAAGCTGTAGATACCCAGCAGTTTATACATGCTTTTTTTTTTCTTTTTTTTTTTTTTTCCCCTGATAAACCAGGCCTGGAACCAGGCCTCCCTGAGACATAGATTAATGTATTCCCCTCTTTCCCTTTAAATTTTCCACCATCATCTTTTCATTTGTGCTCTTCCGCAAGGGTACAGGTCTGTGATTTCATCCTATAGAACATCCCACCAAGGTCTCTGTCCTTGAACTGTGCTTGGCCTGTCAAAGTGCACTTACAGTAAGCTGGCATGGTTTGGGGGCACAGACTTTGGTTTCCCTCTTATTCAAGTGCAAATTGAAGAGTATAGTAGTGAATTTATAAATACACTTTTTTATCTTTTCATAAATAGCATTTTACATGCATATTTTCAATGATAGTAGAGCTAAATAGTTTTTTGTCCAATTAAAAATTGAACAGGAATAGATGTAAAACATTCTGTACCTTCTCTCTCGCTTCAGTGCTCTGCCCTTAATTTTGAAGAACGAAAAGACACATCTCTGCGGCCTTGCCCTACACTTATCTGAGCCAATTTGCCATCATTACCCATGCTGCCACAAAGTTTGGGTTCCACGCTTTCTCAATTTCTTTTAATGAGGAATGTATGCTTTGACAAACAAATAACATTTGTATGGCTAGTTTAACATGACCTTCTTGTGAGGTTTTTAAATTTAAAAATTCAGAAAAAAATAAAATCAGTTCCATTAGAAATCCTTGGAAAAGAGAGGATGGGACCAACCAGCAAGGGAAAAACTCAGTGGTTCCATTACAACTAAATCAGCAAGTGTAAGAGGTAGAGCAAAGACCTGCAACACAACCAGTTGAGCTTCACTCCTTGGCCTGGGTCCATTTGGCTTCTTGGTCACAAAAATCACAGAACCACAGAATGGCCAGGGTTGGAAGGGACCTCAAGGTTCATGAATCTCCAACCCCCCTGCCACATGCAGGGCCACCAACCTCCACATTCAATACCAGACCAGACTGCTCAGGGACCCATCCAGCCTGGCCTTGAACACCTCCAGGGACGGGGCATTCACAACCGCAGCCTGTGCCAGCACCTCACCACTCTCTCTGTAAAGAACTTCTCCCGACATCCAACCTAAATCTTCCCTCCCTCAACTTAAAAGCATTTCCCCTTGTCCTTTAAAATGTTCTATTGCTTTCTCAAGAAAGGCATGAGCTTGGCGTTTAGCTGCAGACTCGTGTCATCTCTTACAGAAGCTATGCAGGTCTCAACAGGACTGGTGAAACCCATGCTGAAGAAGTCAGTGTTGGTGGGATAACCCAATCCTTCTTTTTCAGAGCTAAGTTTTTTCCAATGTCAGAAAAATGCCTTCTGATAACTAGCTCATATATGGTTTATCAAGTAAAAAATCACACCATTACATAACATTACAGTCAAAAATACCATGCCTCTCCTCATAGAGGGCCATGCTCCTCTACCCCCCCCCCAAAAAAAGAAATGTGCCTTCCTAACTCAATAACACACCATAGTCCTAAATGATCATAAACTCCATCTAAGTGAGGAGAACAAGGATACTTGGTGATATTAATGTTCCCTCCAGTCTCACACAAAACCAAAGCAAGTCTTTCTGGTTCCTAGAAAACAACTGATATTTTCTAATGCCAACCATGCCAGCAAGCTGGTGTGCCACAAAGGTACACACCCAAAATAATGAATGCAGTAGAAACCTTTTAAGTCCAGTGTGATCTGGCTTCTTCTCACAGAGTGCTGTGGCATGAACTCAAAGCCAAGGGAGTACCCTCATGACACATCAGTAATTCACCTTCTGCAGTTCATCTCCTCTGTGGCACCATGAAGCGACAGGTGGTTCTACAAGGACAAAGACACACAAGGAAGGTCAAAGGCCACTTCAAGCTCTGAGATCCCAAAGTACTCTCCAAGTTAAAACTGATGATCACAGCACAACCAGACCCAAAACACAGATGGATGTGTTTCTGGAGATAAGCAAGCTTCTGTGTTTTAAACTATTTTCTGCACCAATTTTGGAGGAAGCCACATGTAAAATCTGATGTGGCCATGGCAAAAAGCATAAACCACATTAGCAACATTCACATGTGAGCAGACAGAGAACAGCTCTCTTTGCCAAAGGCAGATGGAAAATGGCTGGTCTGGTTGATGCTGTTGATTTAAGTGACCTGGGATTCTGACCAACTTCCAGAAAGCGAACTTTGTCAAAAGTGACCAAAACAATCTTCTCTCCACAAGATGAGAAATACCATTGCCATCAGCTGCTCTCCTACACCACTTTAGGGCAGTTTCATTGAAGCTGAACACTTGCCAGTTCCCTCTTGTGTACACTCCCTGCATCTCCCTCAAACAATGAGGAACTCTCAGAGATGCTTGCCTTGGCTTAGCTAGAAGTTACAGCTAACAGCAGAAGCTGATGGAAGCACCAAAATCTGCTTTCAGGGGACCATGCCATGTAATCACAATGGTCCCTTAATCTTACAGTCTCTTATGGTCCATAGTTTGGGTAACTGGAACTCTAGCCACACATCATGTCCATTAAAACTGGAGAGATTTGGGTAGCTGTTTCAATTAGATGCACAAAACAAACTCAGTCAAAAACTTTAAAAGAGTGGTGAGGCATTGCCCAGAGAGGTGGTGCAGTCACCATCCCTGGAGGTGTTCAAGAGCCGTGTGGATGTGGCACTGAGGGACGTGGGCAGTGGGCATGATGGCGGTGGGCTGATGCTTGGACTAGGTAATCTTAGAGGTATTTTCCAACCTTACTGATCCTATGATTCTATGGTTCTCTCAAGCCTTATCCCACCTAGCTCTACAATACTGTAGAGTATATAGCTGTGTGGCTATTTTGTCCTATTAATCTCACACAGAACTAGCTGGTAGACACAGCACTACTGTGGTGAGGTCATAGTGGTTCACAGCAAACAGGCTGGCTTGTGTGCCACTCAGCAGTGGTGGTGAGGCTTCCCTCATCCCATACGGTCTGTCTTCCTCTTCTCTGTACTCTGACTCACTCACAGGTGCCAATGAGCATAGTGCTTGGCACTGTGGGATTAAACCCCATGGTCTGCAATTGTTTTTTTTTTCTGGGGCTTGATTTCAAGGCTCCTTGGGCTGCTGGCAAATATTGGTTGGACCTGTGCAAGAGTCTGATAAGACCATCCTGGCTCCAGCCTGTTCTGCATGGAAGGAAAAGAAAGCAACCCAAAAACACAGCCCAGCGTCTGGTTGTGCAGTATGCATATGAGGTGGATTTACTGTGGTGCTGGACTTAAAACCGCCCCATCTGGATCTGTTATCTGCTCCGTAACCCGAGTTTTCTTGTGACAGAAGGTCTGCTTCTCCTCTGCTGGAGACAAACACAACCAACAACAACAACAAAAAACAACAAAATCAAAACAAGTGGTTTTATTAAGCTTGCATGTACTTAAGCCATTTCTTTGAACCTTTACAATTCAGCACAGTGTTCACTGGCTATGAATGTCTTCATCTGGATTTAAAAGGTGGGGACAATGTCATGCACTTAAATCCCTTAACTGGAAATTTCTTGCCTTTCATTTGTTTAGCCACAGTAGAGAAAAGACTAGTCACAAAACTTTCCTCTGTGCTTAAGAAGATTTCTCCTTTGAAGCAGCACCAACAATAATACTGTAATAGAAGTAAAGCCTGCTCTTCTTACACCAAGCATATTTTCTTCTGAAGAAACGTGCTGCAATTGCAGTGACAAAGTAGGGCTGGCTAAGCACGGCTGCTTCCCCCTGCTACTTTGTGTTGAACTTTTACAAGCAAGCCATAAATACATAGATACCAAAGAGTTAATTTGCGTTTTTAAACCTCCTTCCCAATATCCTCTCTCATTCCTGCATAAAATCCCCATGTCCAGACATCAAATCAGTAAACCCTGTTGCCTGTCAGAGAATACAATGTCAGGCCATTAGTATGTTAATAAGTCCGGAGGGTGACAGGTGGCCTAGTAGACAGCTCAATTAAGCTGCTCATTAAACACACGCTAACGAACAGCCAAGGCAGGGCCTGAACAGCACCATTCTGTAATGACATGATGTCAGAGCGAACAAATGAGGAAAAATAACAAAAACATTACAGCAGTGACAGACGCCACTAATAGGGACCCCTTGCACTACATCAGCCCTCAAATCAATGAGCAACAGGGATCAAAAAACTCGACCCAACATTCTCAGGGGACTGAATGCAGCAAGATTTTTTTGGTCAGTTTTTTTTCTCTCTGTTTGGTTTGTTGTTGTTGTTTTGTTGTTTTTTTGCTTTTTTTTTCCCCTCGACTAAAATTATCACAGAATATCACAAATTCATCATGGGGGGGAGGGAATAAAGGGACAGAATTTGTATTCCGTAAGACATAACCACAAAACGCGAAAACTGTGGAAGGCAAGGTCTGAATGAAAATCATTATTTAATGGGATCATCATTTAAATTTGATTGGCGGTTTTTCTTTATCTTGATATTTCCCCCCTTTTTCTGAAGTCCACGGGTTCCAATGATGTCTGTACCTGCTCTGCCTTGTCGCTCGGCATAGGTCACCCTCCCGGTTAGAGAGCACAAGACAACTTTTAAAGTGCAGATTTGCAGCTATTATTTTTAAAAAGGGGCCTTCTGGCAGAAAAATCCCATCATTTTCATGTAAGGAGCTTTCTGGATAATAAATTCAAGCATCCGACTGGTGCTGGAGCGACATTCGAGTCCCGCGCTGCTAAACTAATAGGCTGGTGGGCCATTATAAGGTCATGACCTTGGCTCTTATCCTCGCTGCAGAGCTGTGTTAAGTTAACAACTGATACCTTCAAGACCTAACTCCAGAGTTGTGCTAATAACTGCCATAATCAAGTCGAACTGCGCAGTGAACCTGCAGTGGTGACTTTGGGGAAAAAGATCTGATCGCTCAGCAGTTAGCGGTAGGCAGGTGTGAAGGCAGCTGCAGCAGCGAGCAGGCTTGCAATCAGAGTCATAGAATCAAAGAATCAGAGAATCAGAGAATCATAGAAGGATTTGGGTTGGAAAGGGCCTCAAAGTCCACCCAGCTCCAACCCACTGCAGTGGGCAGGGCTGCCCCCCACCAGCTCAGGATGCCCAGGGCCCCATCCAACCCTTCTGTCATGTTTGGGGAGCCCCTTTATCCACGAGGTAGGCCAAATCCAGTCAGTTGCAAAGTAACAGGAAAGGGGGTAATGCTGTGCCACCTGCACCTTGCAAAGCACCATTTACCTACCAGTGCAAAACGGGTTGTCTTACTGTACCATAGCACAGTCGATTTTTCCAGCCCCTTATTGGTCTCCTGCAGATAAGGTGCTGAGTGATAGGAAATGAGAAGTGAAGGATGTGAGACCAGTGGGTGTTTCTGGGCTGAATCTAGCTGTGCCACATTGAGTGATGGGAGGCAGACATCAGATGTCAGATTAGTGCTGAGTAACAATGCAGCCCAATTTGCCCCAGTATGGTTACAAAAAATGAACACAGTGGAGGGCTGGCTCATGCTCAGTGTTTGCGCTGCTTTTCCAAGGTTTACACATGTCCTGTTGGGATGTCCTCTGAGGCTGGATCATTTTAACTACTCCAATTCTAATCTGGCAATATTAAATTGGGATGAAAACCATGCGTGGATTGCTTCTATCAGACCTGTGGCTGCATTCCTTGCTGGATTAAATGCACGCAGCTCCAGCTCCACCAGCACAGGCAGAGAAGTGACAGCAAGTGCCAGACGAGCAGCTTTCTTCTGCATCTCACAAAACATCAGGTTCACCAGAAGCTAAGGGAGCTGCATCCCTTCTTCTTCATCCTAGATGAACACTTCAGCACTTGTTACTACTTCTAGGAAAAATCCGCCTATTTCACACTGCTTGTCACACTCATTTTGCATACACAAAGATTTGGCTAAATCAGAGCAAGTTGTGTTACTTCACCACTGAAGTGCAAAGATACTTTCATTTGCCATCTGCTGGTGTCATTGACTGTTCCGTTTGTATGTGTCTCCTCTCTATTAGTTGTATCTAAGTTCAGGATGGAGCAAGAAAATCATCCTGAAGAAAGCAACTGAAGTTTCCGTTGCCACCAATCTGGGAGTACAAAAATCTGTTTGGTGTCAAAACATGAGCATTTCTTGCACTTAGAAGGCTTCACAAAGTTGCAAATTGAGATATATTAAACCTCATGAACTTAGTTGAAAGTGCAGAAGCATATGGTGAGCACCGCAGGCATGTTTAGAAAGTAGGGAACTGGGGGACTGCCAGCCCTCAGTGATGAAGCATGATTAACTTGTGCAAAGTTGGTGCCCACCAATCCTCTTGTGAGTCTCATAGGAATAGGACTGAAAGCAGTGACTTTGTGGGTGCAGGGAAGGAGGCAGTACATAAAGCAACTGGGATTAAAATCTAAATAATGATGACAGGATGAGAGATAATGACGTTAAGTTGCACCAGAGGAGGTTCAGTTTCGGTGTTAAGAACAATTTCTTAGAAAGAGTTTTGAGGCAGTGGCACAGGCTGCCCAGGGAGGTGGTGGAGTCACCATCCCTGGAGGTATTCAAGAGCCATGTGGAGGTGGTCAGTGGGCTGATGGTTGGATTAGGTGATCCTAGTGCTCTTCTTCAATCTTAATGATTCTTTGCTTCTTTGATGACATGATTGAGATTCATCATGGCTGCTTTAAGGAAAACAGCAGAACATCAGGATGCAAGCTATTGAATAATGACTTGCAAATTTTGGAGGATATGAACTCTCTGAAAGCAGTGCTAAGGACCAAGGAAGGCTAAACAGCAGAGAGAGATCTGGGGATGTGCTTATCCAGCAGATCCACTCCAACAAACTGTACAGTAGTCCCGCTCCACCTGAAGATGGAAAAGTACCACACACATTGCAAACTGTTCCTGTGAGGCGGGGTCATGTCAGCATGGAAAGAAACCTAAAGCTGAGAAATCCGTGGTATGTGTAGGCTTCACACATGCCCAAGAGCCTTCATACTCAACATCAATTTCACTGTCTCTGGGAGCAGCTTTGGGTGCCCAGTTTCTTATCACAGTTTGGTGGATAGCCCAATATCTTATTTAGTGAATACTATTACAGACTCACTCTGCAAATAATTATTTGTGTCCTCATGGGCTTTTCCATGAGCACAGAAGTATCAGAGAGCCCTACAAGTACTTGTCTCCACCACTTCTGTGTGAAAGAAGAGAGAAAATACTCCTGGGCTGAACTGAGACACAGGATCACAGCCACAGTAACTAACCTGAAGCCTTTGTCATTTGGTAGTATTCCAGAATCACCCTGTACTTCATTAGACAAAAACATCCCCCCTGCTGAGATCAACAGCAGCTGAGACACACTGCATCTCTGCATCTCTGAATATCATCCTGCTTCTTGTTGAGGCAAGGCCTATCCCTCCCACCTACCCTTTTCCCACACCCAGCGTCTTCCATACCCCTGCTTTCCTGTCCTAGTTTTGGCCCCACCACTGTGCCCTGTCCTAATCTATGTCCAGTGTTCCATTCCTGGTTACACTGCAGAGGGCTCCCTGACCTGGGCCCAGGGTCTCCCATCTCTGACTTTTCTCCCCCCACTTTACTTATTTCCAAATCCCTACCCCAATTGCCTTGTCCAGTTACTCTCCTTCCTCACTTCAGGGTGGGCTAATTGTCTCCCCCACTGCATTAAACCAGGCAGATCTTTTTGCATCAGTCATTGGTAATGGAGGAGAAAATGTTCTCCTGCAGTTTGAACCCATGTCAGAGACTCCCCTATCAGCCACAGAAAACTGTAACTGGAGATTTTTCTCTGCAAATATATTAAAAATCGTATTTGGCTCTGGAGTGTACCCAAAACCAACATTGTTTGCAGGGAATTAAGTTGCTAAAACTGACGAGAGCTCTGCTGAGCATGTATAAAACTCTCATGATTACAATTTTATGATAATTTCTCCAGATTTGGATGCATTTTCAATAAGGCAGTAAAGCACAAATCCCCAGCAAATAGCCATATTGCCAAATTCAGATCATTCTGATTTTCTTCTGAAAAGCATTCCACCTCCGTATTTAGGAAATGTCAAAAAGTAATGTTTGCACATAAAAATCTCTGGTGTATTTTGCTTCTCCCTGAGTTATGTTTCTGTAAATGTCGCAACCACTTGGTCTGGTGTTTTCCAAACATCCAGCTTGAATAAAAATCCGTGCAAAAAGTACCTGCTTAAACATTTTGAGATCAAGGTGATACATCATAAGCTGTAGATTTTAGTTTGTGTTGGGCTCTCAAGGTGTCAGTACATCATTTCCCCTGAAAGAACAATTTGTGCATGTTTGTTTACATCTGTGTGTGAGTTTGAATTCAAGCCAGTTGAATACTATATATTTTCACAGATCTTGCTTTTTGGGCAAGAGAGTCTTTGTCTTGTAAGAGCCGAGTTTTGTTAGCCCAGACCTACCATAACCAAAGCCTTTTTGGAGGGCTTGGGGAGGCTTGCCCCATGGAGGACCATCATGTTAGGCTGTATGGTAAGACCTGACAATTTTAAGGGGTCAAGCTGACTGGTCGTAGATAATTAATGTCCCCAGACACAGTCTTGTCACAGTTCTCAGCCTACTACAGATATTGCCCTCAGTCTTGGGGCTACTGCCATTGGAGGTGGGTGGCCCTTTCCTGTTATGCCTGTGTGTGTGACTCTGGGTTAGGAAAAACACCGAATTTCTCACTCCAACACACACCTCTTGGCTGCGGTACCTCCTAGCTCATGAAGGCCAGGAGGGAAGAGCCTGAGCATTGTGAAGAGAGGTAATGGCTGCCTTCTCTCACAGGCATGATGTAAAAAAAAATATACGAGTGCATCACAGAATCTCAAACCGGACACAAAGTCTACCTGAAGGTGCACAGTTGAGGTTGGCTTTTGGAGTGTGAGAATTTAAGATATGTGGGGACAGAGATGCTAACCTGAAGGGAAGACCCATAGGAGCACCTCCTCCCCCCACCCCCTCCCCCCCTCACTGCTTCATCCCATTTAGTAGCACTTCCATTAACAATTCCTGCACCACAGTGACTCTTTGGTAGGTAAAGCCAGTCTGTAGGGGTCAAGCTCACTCTCTTTCTCAGATATAATACTGAAAATGGGCATGGAATAAGATTATATATTTCTGCCCAAACCTTTTCTTTTTGTTCAGACGAGGTCCTAGATGTGACGTTATGTCTCCCACACCCAAAGGTTCATCCCATGCCTCCAGGCTCAAAGCAGCCCAGCGCCAATGCTTGGCTCCTCCTCTCCTTACAAATGGTACCCATGGGATCCTCCATGCCCTAACCTGGCATGAACTCAGCTCATCTTCTCCCAGATGGAAAAGAAACATTTTTCACCTGCCACCAACACTCTGCAACCATGCAGGGGGGAAAGTCCCTGACCCTCAAAGAGGAAGAAGATTGTTTGGCTGACATGGAGGTCCTTGCTTTCTGCCAACTAGGAGCATTATACTCAGTACAGATGGTGTCCTCTTTTTGCTTTGTGTTTTAGGAAAATGCTACTGGGTAATAAATGTAGTAAAACTGGGTTCAGGTGTAGCACTGGGACTTTCAGTTGCCTAGACTGGTTCTGTGAGCCTATCTTTGCTTGTCCCAAGGAGCGTTCATCTGTCAGACAGAGACACTAACACAGATGTAACAGCTCCATTTTGGGGTACTTTGCGTAGGCTCAAAAGATGACACACGTCAAGTTTTTGAGACCTGCTGGGAATTGTCTGCCTGCTAAAATTTAATAAGCAAGCCAAGGTTTTAAATCCTACTGCTGCATAATGCCGAAATTTCTTCTTTTCATTAAAGCTTGGAATGTCAATATAATCTTGAATGTCTCCACCTCAGTGAGAATAACAGTAAGTTTGGGGTCATAGAAGGTCTGAGAAACAGAATAATAGAATCATACGATCATTACTGTTGGAAAACACCTCTAAGACTATCTAGTTCCAATCATCCATCCAATAACAATATTGCCCACTAGATCGTGTCCCTAAAATTCTCTGATAAAGTGAAATATGCACTTTGCACTTTAAGCTGAGCTTTGAAATTGATTCTCCATGCTTGAAACCACATAAAAATATGATCAGGAAAATTGAATGGTTCTGGAGAGAGATTGTCGGACCCTGTTTGGTTCCTCGTTTTTCCTGAGCCTGCTATCCAGGGGCCAGCCGTGGGGGGACCATGGCCTGCTACAAACAGGTAGTTGCCTTCACCTGTGTCAGCCTGAACTGAGGAAGTGGTGAGTATATGGGAAAGGTGGCCAGCAGTCTGTGTCTCTTCTGCTGGACTCTGTGTCTTCCTGGACGGACACCAATAGACATCATGCGATATTGAGATGCATCAGATTTCCCAAATACACCTGCAAGACTTTGAAAATTAATTCCAGAATCAGAAGAAACACAATTTAAACACTAGCAGGAGCCTGGTCTGGATGTCCTGCACTTTGTCTGGAAAGCCAGAGGGCTCCATGAGCGACCCGGTGCCCCACTTACCCTGACAGGGCATCCTTTCGGGGCTGTTCAGCCGTTCCCTTGGAAGAGGAAGAGGACCAGAAGTAAATGTGGGATAATAGCCCACAGGCATGCAGCCCTCCCCTCTGAGGTCCAAGTTATTGCGCCTCTGCATGTGAGTTTGTTTTTTGATTTTCCACGGTCCAGCCCTGTATTTAGCAGAGAAAGACACTGCTGAAGTTCTGACACCGATAACAGCCCTAAATACACACATGCACAAAGCCCAGGGCACGTCTGTTTTGTCCCCTCACACAAATTATGATCCACGCATTGTGCTCGCACCGTTTTTTTCTTTGATTGGTGGTGAAGCTGTGATTTTTTCTGAGGTGGTGGCGTGCCAATAAATCAATCCCCCTTCTTCCAAATAATAAAAAAATGCATTAAAAAAAGAGAGCAGGATTCAAATAAGATTTAAACAGTTGCAAAATGCAATGCAGCTCTTCTTAGCGGAGGAAAGCAGGGCTATAAAATCAAATCAGCTTAGACAGCACAGGGTGGGTCTCACCAAGATGCTTGCACTGGTTTGAGGAGAGAAACTTCAGCAGAATGTTGGAACTTAAATTGAAATAAGAGCCCTGTGGACTTTTGCCTGAGCACCACCAATCCTCACCTGAGCAGAACTCCCCTGGCAGCAGTGGAAGTTGCACATGGGTAATTCAAGATACAGTTTGCACTCAGAAAGCTGTGCATACTTATTTTCTAGCACTGAACTGCTTTGGGAATTACAATTAAAAGTTACATTTACTTCCATTTTATCAGAGGAGAATTTCTTCAAAGGATCATATCTCTGTTTTCTACTCAATAACTAGAAGATTATTATTCAGCTTCTTAGAGGGATTAATCCTTAAAATCCTTGCGTAGGGAGAAGGGATATTTTTAAAACCGCTGCTGGGACTTTTTGTTTAAAAGGTACTGAATGAGTGCAGGAGAAGCTCTCGTTTCCTTATTTTTCAGGGCCCCGTGTGTACAAAGTGTGTCAGAATGTGCCCAGTGCTGGCCAGGAGGAGCAATCATTTGCTGCTCTTTCTGATTGGTTGAGTTTTTGGGGTTTTGGTGGGTTTTTTCGAGTTGGTTTGAGATTTTTTTTTTTTTTTTTTTACAGTTTCTTCGTTTGTCGATCTTTTTATTTTTATTTTTCAAATGGAGAAAGCTTCTTGTCAGAAGAAGAAAAGTGTATAAATCTCAGTCGGCACCTTTCAAGTATAGAGCGTTCTCTTGGTGATTCTCACAGCACTACTGGGAAGGAGAGGATGTTAAGTCACCAAAGGAAACAGCCGTGTGCATTTTTTCAGCCAACAGAATTGCTCACTGATGTTCTGAATTAGCAAATATCTCTTTCCCGGGGCCATTATGAGAGGATGTACTAGAAACCAAGTAATACAGCTGACCAAGAAGTCTCTGAAGTTGCAGTCCTTTGTGTTTATACTTTTGAAATATCTCCATTGTGATGCAAATGCTGATTTTCAATCAAAAATATCTCTTTCTTCCTGTGAAAACTGTTGTAGGAAGTAAGCTTAACTCCAAATGTTCCTATTGAAGGTTCGGATTTCTTTTCGCCCTTGTTTTCTGCAAAACATGAAAATGGTCAGTATGGAACGAGCTGCTTTTCTGTTTATTCAAGCCCTGACAGTTCCCAGCTTCTATCATTTACACTCCAACTGCCCAGAGTTTTCAGATATCTTTAATTCGTTATGGTGAGCATTTTAGGGCAGTATGTGTGGGTGGGGAGGGCAGTGGAAGCCGAGCACTTGTTACTTTTATTCTCTTTTTACAATTGAAGTCCTCTCTCACAGTTTCATCGAAAGATTTGCTCGTGAGAGGATAGCCATGTAAATTATATCTCCAAAGGCAGAATGACTGAATGAAACGCATCCGCGCAGGGGTGCTGTGCCATGCATTCGTTAAACTCTGGGCTTTTTAGTAAATGTGTGCATATTTTTATGAGGCTGAGGGTCTGCAACATCAGCCACCGAAATTTTCCAAAATAAGGGTTTTAGCAGAGGCAGCCGATACCTCTCCCGAGGATTTTGATGCCTTTCATCTGTATCGGGTTAGAAGTGTTTTTACTGTATCCCTCTCCATGCAGTTCTGAAGAAACATTTCTCCTGCCAAAATACACACACAGCCTGGGATTAAAAGGGCTGAAACCTACCACCAAGTTCTTAACGCCCTCCCACAATCATTAGACTAAATCCGCCGTCATTCCAGATTCATTTTTCCCTTATTCATCTGTCCAACTAATTCCTGCTGCATTCACTGGGCTTACATCTTAATCTTTTCTGTTACATAGAGAATACATAATGAAAAGCTGCATTTTCTGGGTACATGCACACATTTGGAGCGGATGAACCATATGTGAAGTGACATACAATACTGAATGGAGGCTGAATGGTGTCCAGTGCTAAAAACAGTGCAAGTCCAGGAACAAAAAGCAGGAGAACAAGAGCCCTGCGCTGGGCTCGCCTCGCCTGAACACCAGGGGATTCGCCGCTAAAACATGGGTATAATTTCACTGTTTTCACTCACACAAGCTGTGGGAAAGGAGTCACCATCTGATGTTTGATTGTGCTGGATATGTTTTTGGCAGTGGCCTTGTATTCCACAGCGGAAAAAAAGGAGGGGAAGAGAAAGGGGCCGCATTCGTCGCCTTGAATCCGGCGTCTGGCGGGGAGGAGTCCCTGACTGCTGGCCACCTGAAGGCAGGACAAGGCTCCCTCCCTGCCCTTTCCCCTCTTTGCACCTCTACCACACCCTGGGAGAAGGAAACCGGCCCCATGGCCATGGCTTGTGCTGTCAGGCCCTGATTAAGTGGGTGTGCTGGGGGGAAAGCGGCCATGAGGGAGTTCTGCTTGGGAGACCCCAGGTGTGGCCACCCAGTGCGCAGTGTGCAGGTAAGCCCCTAGGCCCTGAGCACCACACGCTGGAAGGGAGTCAGTGACCAGGAAAGGGAATTGTCTATTTGAAGCCTCTCTTCCCATTGTAATTGATAATTTAAAAGCACAATGTAGAAGTGCACCCATGAGGAGAGTGAGTCCAGCTAGGAACAGTCAGCACTGTCAGTCTTTCCTTGATTTCCACAGGTCAGCCCTGTGCCACCAAGAAGAGCCAGCGTGGGCAGGATTTCCATGGGTACACTGAGTTTCTCTCCCCAGCTCAAATTCTGCCTGGCTTCAGGCTGGAATCAGCCCCTGTCCCAGTGTCACCCAGTGTCCCCTCTGTCAGCCCTGGGAACCTGCTGGAGAGGGATATTGGAGTGGAGATGCCTAGAATCATAGAATCACAAAAAATCCCAAGTTGGAAGGGACCCACAAGGATCACTGAGTTCAGCTGCTGCCTCCACACAGGACCACCCAAAATCAGACCATATGTTTGGGAATACTGTCCAAACTCTCCTTGAACTCCAGCACTTGGAGCCATGCCCACTGCCCTGGGCAGCCTATTCCATGCCCATTGCCCTCTGGTGCAGACCCTTTCCCTAAACCCTAGCTGCTCCTCCCCTGAAACAGCTCCATGCCATTCCCTCTAGTTCTTCTCACATTAAAGAGAGCTTAATAAAGTTGGGACATCTTTCAAAACTCTTATAAGTTGCAAGAAGAAAGATACATCCCCAAATTCACAAATGGTGTCTGACCATCTCTCAGCACGCATAGTGGAATGTCCAAAAGCAGCCGTGAATGGCAATCACTAACCTGTGCAGATGAAAATGTCTGCAGGTGTTACAGGGCTGTACACCTTTCCTGGTGCTTTCTCCCTGGCATGGAGGCAGATCTGCTGAGGAAAAGGAAAAGGAAAGGAGACTTTGTGCAGTTTTGGTGTGGAGGAGCTGGGTGTTTTTCAGAAGGCAGAGGCCGGCTCCATTGTGCGTGCTGGGGTTTCTCCAGCAGGTGGAGATATCAAAACAGTCTTGTGCATCCAACCAGAATACTTTCAAAACAAAGCAAAACCTGAACATTTCTGGCAATTCCAACAATAGAAACTTTCAAGAAGGTGGCTAGGAGAGAATCAAGCACAAAGCCTGCGGTTTTTCTAGCAGCTCCCCACGTATCCCCTTCACGAGCAAGAGATTCCATACCTCTCACTGCTAGAGAGATGCATCGTGTGGAGGAATGAATCTTTTTTTTTTTTTTTTTTTACATAGGGTGTAGTGGGCTAATGGAAGCATATAATTACTGTGTTAGTATTAGGGAGCAATATAGTTGCAATAAATTAAGACTGCTTTGCAATTAGAATGATGAACACAGCTGTGGAGACAAATGGCATATGTGCTAATTAAATAATTTGTCACTTGACTGTTAAGCAAACAATACAGCCTCTTTACATTACAAACTACCATCTCTAGAATGGCATGATGGCCTATTAACAAAATGGAAGGAACAGATTGCATTGCCATGTTTGTCTGATAGCAACTGCGAATGCAGGGCAAAGGTGGTGTATTGAAGAAACTAACATTAGTTTTTTAAAATATCTCAGACTTTAATGTGAGGAAACGGCAGAGTTCCCTGGAAATAATCCCGTTAATGCACATATAGCTACAGTACCTAATGATTCATTACCAGCAAGCAGTGGCCTTTTGTTTCACATTAAATGAACTGGGCATTTGCCATCCAGTGACTGTCGGCGAACAGTAGAAAGTAATGACAGGATGTGGTTGTACAAGCCCCTTTCATCCCGGCAGCTCTCAAAAGCCATTTGCAAATGTTTACAGGGGCAGCTTTACTGCCCGAACCAGCCCTCCGAGTTGGTGAGCAGCATCCTACTCCGAGAAGTACCTGGCAAAACCCAGGGACCCAGGTAACTTCGTGGGGAGATCTCCAGGAGCCTGCTGCAGCACACAGCAAGCCTGATCTGTGAGGTTGGTGTCCCATTTATATAAAACATCAAGGCAAGGTTCGAGGGTGCAGTGGCTGAAGTCACAGCTGGGTTTTGGGATGAAATGTTGCTTTGCTTGCAGGGCTCTCCTCGCAGGAGGAGGAGAAGTGAACAGCCTGCACATAACAGATGTTTCCCATGTCCCCAAAAGCTGTACTCGAAAGCGCTTAGTTACTATGGTGCTGGAGGTGGCATTAGACTTTACACAGACCAAAAGAACGGTTTGGGAAAGAGGGCAACTTCATCTGTCACTGAAAACCCTGCAGTAGCTGGCCATCCTCACGTACCTCTCTTCAACACCAAATACTTCTGTTGTTGAGACTGGGGGTTTGTGCAGTCGCAGGTCATTTTATGAACATGCTGCTGCTGTAGAAAGCAAGCTGGGCTCAGTCGCCATCCCCCACGGAGGCTGATCCAAAATAAAGCGAAAAATAATATAGCCACCAAATCTGCAAGAGTGTGAAATATGCAAAGAAGGGAAAACTGGTTTAAAATGCCTCATCATGAACAAAATACACAGAGTTATTATGGAATTGTAATAATAACGATAGAAATCACTCTATTATAGGACTTGCTGGCTGCTGAAATGACACCTGCCTTGTTTCTCCTTGCTACCCTGGCTTCAAGTTGCTTGTAAGCTGCACTCATTCTGTGGTCTGGGGAGCAAAGGGATGAAGTCAGAAGCAAAGCCACAGCAATGCCTTATTCCAAATGGGGAAGGTGAGGAATCTGGGAGCTGTTCTCTAATGACAGAAACACAGAGACTGGACATAACTAAGCTGCAACAGTGCTTCTTACAGTGTGGACAATGAGATGTGATGGTTTTCCCCTGTCCTGCAAGGAGATCTGGCAATGTCAGTATTTTCATAACAAAAGATCAGCGAGATGTGTTTGCTTATTCTGTTGCACTACTGCATACCCATACAACTGTAACAGTTTTAAGGTCAGCCTGCAGGAATTTTCTTATCCCAGCAAAGATTCATTGCTAAGTCTCCTAGGCATGCACCATCCCAAGTTCACTATGTTTCTCTTGCATTTTTTTTTATTTGTTTGATCTTAAGAAAACTGCAACAAATGAGTGCACTCTTGCATTGCAAATCTTAACTAATTAAAAAGTATATTTATTATTGAGTGTGATAGAAGCGCAATTAGCAGCAATAATAATGTTTACTTGAAAGTCCCCCGTGGCATCTAGGTGCCTCTGTTTTGAGATTTTGCTTCAGTTCTGAAAGCTGGGATGCTGGGCTCAGTAGGCTCAGGGGACAGGTCCACAAACCACACCAGCTGGTTTCTACAGGTTTGGTAGTGGAAGAGATTTGCAGATTTGCAGCCCTGCCATCAGTAGTCCGCCTCACTTCTTCATCTGGGCTACATATACAGAGTTCGCTCCAGCCTCAAGTAAGCTCTTTTGAAGCTCAGGAACACAAGGTATGACCTGTCTTCACCACTTTTCACCATGCTTTGGATCTGCAAGATCCAAACTGTCCACGCTTGTTCCCTTCTGCTGATGACACAGAACACATTCTCTAGGTCTTCCCTCAGCCTTCCAAGGAATGAAATGGGCAATCAGCAAAACAGTCAACCTTGTCCATGGCAGAGGGGTTGGAACTAGATGATCTTTAAGGTCTCTTCCAACCAAAGACGCTCTATGATTCTCCAATTCTATGATTCTAAGGGAAACCTCACTTGGCTCATGGGACAAGGACCATACTGCAACACAGGGATTTGGAGCTGTACATTACCATAAAGTAGAGACCAAGGGGGAGATGTGAGTCAGTGTCATCCCTCACTATCAAGTTTTGCCAAAGATGATGCCTGGTCCCTCTGCTGCCAAAATCACCAGGTGCTGAGAGTTTCATGTTTCAAAAAGCCTTGCCCAGCCCCATTGTCCTGGAGGGGAAATGGGTGGCTTTAGATACTGCTGTGAGCAAGGGCAGCACTCTTAAGCACTCTTAAGCACTAGGAGCTAATATTGAGTGGTGGGAAAACACCCATTCAACCCCAAGATGGCAGCAGAAACAGCAGCACACAGTTTGAGCTGGTTACATACAGATGTTAAGTTGCTCCATTTGCTCTGAAACAATTCAAAATTCTCCCTGGCCCAATATGCAATATTTTCTGCATTGCTAAGCACAGCTGTCCATTTTTCTAGTGTCTTTAATGACCAATTTTTTTCTTTCTAACCACCAAGAGCATGTGTGTGCATTTTCACCTCCTGTGTCTTCCACAGCCGTCTCAGACTCACGTGCCAAGCGATGAAAAGTGCCACACGAACCCAATGGGAAAACTCACGGGCTGAAGGTACTCAGGTGAGATGCTGGAGAAAGGCAGGGTTTTGGCAGAATTTCTCCCTCCCTTATTTAAAAGGGAACGATTACAAGAATGATACAGCATGCACGTAAAATGCCCTCTACTTACTGTATATATCTGCTCTTCCACAAGCTTTTATCCAGTGTCAAAGTAAGGAATAGAGTGAAAGCCTCACTGTTTGGGAATCAGTGGTGAAATTCCCACTGGTTTGCATTAAAGCATTTCACACACCGTTTCCACTGGGAATCAAACTGGCTATTCAGAGAGCAGCTAGAGAAAACAGCAGTATCTGGACCATCTGGGGGCAGAAAATGAGGCCTGCTCTGCCTAGCTGTGTGGCTCTGCTGGCCACCATCACACAGGAGCAAGAGGAGAGAAGACTGAGGACAGCATGGTGCTAAAGCCACGCAGGCAGAGGGGGAAAGTACTCCTTATAAAGACATTTTCTGATGATTATTTTGGGAAACCTTCTGGTAATCCCCAGTCAATCTGCATGCTAATAGAGGTCATTTACCAAAGCAGAATACTGGGAAAAGCTTTGCATAATAAGAACGTTAGTTTGATTTGATACTAAAACTTTTCTACTGCTCAATCAAAGCCAATGCTGAATTTCTGGAAGAAAAAAAAAAAACCAAAAAAAACCCAGTATTGAATGCAGAAGTGAAAGTGGACACAGTTTAAGTGAGTTCTTTTTGATCAATTAGACCTTCCCGTGATGTCATCTTTATTACTCATTCTAATGAGATGGGTGTTGTAAAAAGGATTGGGGAGTGAAATCCATTGATAATCTCCTTAGCGCTGTGGATAATATACAAGGTTTCTCCCCCACATTGAGAGCTCTAAGCTGTTCTAATATACTTTAAGACTTCTCAGTATCTCCCTATTCTTAAAGGAAGATGATTTTCCTTTTTATGATGGGATGTAGATTTGTTCACTCTCTCTGAATAATTCTGTCAGAGATTTACAGCTGCCCTCAGTCGTTTTTATTCTCTGCTGTACTTTTTGTGCACAAAAGCCATGGTTTAACCCCAGATAAATGCTATCTGCTGCGGGGCTTTTTGAGTGTGCTAAAGACATAGAAGCAAGTGCAGCTGCAAGCTTCCTTCTCAAGCCTCGGAGCTACATTAAACTAATTTAAGTACCTAGGCAAATATGCTGAAACTGTTCTGCTGAGGAATGTTCAGGAGGAGAATGGAATTTCTGGTTGAGTATTTGCACAGCACTTCCTCAGTCTGAAATGAGCGATCAAGATTAGAATCAGGCTGTGTTAGCCACCACTCAGACCTCTCTCTATTTTAAGAGATGCATAACAAAGTGATAAAGGTTTTAAAAGAAGCAAATTATTGACTCTTGGATTGGGGCGTCCCTTCAGGCTGACATCAGACCTTCCCATGAGTCAATAAGAAAAAGAAATCTAGCAAGTTTTCAAAGCTATCTTAGAAAAATACAAAGTAAAATAAAACAAGCTTATATGAAACAAAGAGATATGACTTTCCAAATTACTGAGAGGAAATTAAATTGATTACATGGAGACATGTAAGAAAGAAAGGGAAAAAGAGCAAGTGAGAGTGCAAGGCTCAGTGTCTGCATAGAGGTCAGTGACAAGTGGTGTCCCCCAGGGGTCAGAGCTGGTACCAATACTCATTAGATCTTCATAAATGACATCGATAGTGGAGTCAAATGCACCCTCAGCAAATTTGCTGATAACACCAACCTGTGGGGTGCAGTCAACATACCAGAGGGACGGGATCCAGAGGAACCTAGACAGGCTTGAGCAGTGGGCCAAAGTGAACCTCGTGAGGTTCAACAAAATTCAAATACAAGATCTTGTGCCTGGGTTGAGGCAACCCTCACTACCAATACTAACTGGGGGATGAAAGGATTGAGCAGAGTCCTGCTGAAAAATACCTGGGGGTTGTAAGAAGAGCTACCATGGAAGCAGTGCAGCACTGTGAAAATGAGGTAAATGCTGTGAGAGTATTTCCAGACTCCTGAGGTTTTCCCCAGGTTACACCCAGTGATCATGTAGCTGTGGATCAGGCCCACCTAGCTCTGGAGCACCTATCCTATATGGAGCCCCAGAGAGGCTTCCTCTGTGCGTGGAAACCACACAGTACATCAAGGGCATCATCACAGATAGCCAAACAGTGATGAGCAAAACCCACAGCAAAGAGAAGAGAAACCCAAACGTTATGTCTAGAGGATACAAACAGTATGTTCAGTTCTTAAAGTGCATGAATGAAAGCCAAGCCTGCAAAAAGGCAGCAGGTGATGCCAGCCAAATCAGGAGTTGCACAACATTTGTGTGGTGAGAGGTCTTTAAGGGCTGAAGGAAAAAATTTGCATTTTCACATTTCTAAGGCGGTGTCATAAAGCTATTCCCACACATACCTAACTCAGTGCAAACCGGACAGCTGGGAAAGTCTTGACTGTATCCCTACAATATGTAGATGCTAACACAGGTTGGGCAGGGAGGTGAGTCTGACTGTCCCCTCCCAGCATGTGTCTTTGCACCCTGGGAGGAAATGGATGAGAAGATCAAGCCCTTGATGGCTCATCACTGCTATCACAGCATGACAGGTCTCATATCTTCTCCCAGACATCGCCTCAGTCCCTGCCTTGAGGAGCCAAGTCCTACACTGTTGCTGCAAGAGTGGCAGCAGCATGGTCCAGCATGGCAGGGGCTCTCCCCCACTGTGGCCGCCCCAGCTTCCCTTGGAGAGCTCAGACACTGAGCCAGGTGGGCTCTCCCATGGGCCCCCCACCGTCTTGCAGCTCTCATTTGCATCTTGGCAGAGCGGCAGAGCAGCACACAGCACACCAGGGTGACTCGATGTCCTGACCCTGTCTTACACAAATGTCAAGCTGTCCCCATCTGTACCCCCTGCAGCTTGACAGCATTTGCTTTCCTTCTCCAGTGAGACAAAGCACACTCTTCATGCCTAGAGACATCTAACAGGGAGAAATGCAGCTCCTTGGCCAGCCACACATAGCCATAACCAGGCTGATTTCTTTCTCTGTACAGGTCCCTGGGGGCAATTTTTATCTGGCCTCACTTTCCAGTTGTTAGGGTCAGGTGAAGGTAAAGGCTGTGGAGACCTCAGCCCTGGGAGTCTCCCATCCCCACACCTCCCCATCAGACCCCTTTCCTTGTTGAGTAGAGCCCTGTGCACCAGTTTTCTGCTCGGTCACATCAGGAGGTCTTTTTGAATTGCTGCATGCAGACACAGCTCAGTGTTTAGCTCCTCAGAATGTTTCAAGACCAGCTCCCAGATTTCCATTGCTGTACTGGAGTCAAAGCTCATCTTTCCTCTGATGAGCCAAGGATGCTCCTCCAATAGCACCAACGGATGACATGTCTCTGCTGGTCCTCACCACTGTATCCCTGCAGTAGACACCCATGGTGTTCATCCCTGTCTGTCCTGTGGGGGCCCAAGCAAGCCCCCTCAAATCACTCCTCACCACACAAGGAGCTCCAGGAAAGGCTGCGAAACCATGCTCATCCCAGAGTCGTTGAAGGCTGACAGGGCTCATGGGCCCAGATGGTGACCCAACTGTCACCACTGTGGACAGTAAAACAAGGCAAGAGCCTTTCCATCAGTTTAGAGGCTAAAAAGCAACAGACAACCACTTATTTTTACCATTGACCAATAACTGTGGTATTGTCTGCTGGGTATAAATGCCACACTGTTCCATGACAGGCTTTGCCTTGTCCTCTTTCCAGATAATTTCTATCAAATGAAGAAGATAAATCCGATAGTGAGCATTTCTGGTAAAAGGTTTGCAAAATGCATGAGGCAACCCAAGAAGCAGAAGCCATGAAACCTCCTCAGGTGGTGTCCCCATGACTCCAAGTCTGCGTGCTAAAACAGCAACATCCCCTGTGTGTTCACTAAGCTGACTTGGAGGGGATGAAACGCTGTTAGTAGGAATTAGCTGCCATACCTGTAAAACCTCCCAGGTACAGGATACTCTCAGAAACAGGTCCAGCCTTTCTGTGAGAAGCAGCCCTATACCAGGGCGGTGGGCTTCAGGAGTGTCCTGCCCACCCCAGGGCTGTTCCAGTCCCACCAGGCCCATCAGGTGGTGGAAACCCCATCCAGGCCTGGCGCTTCAGGCCTGCCTGCCAGAGGATCCCAGGAAATGCCGCTCCTTTGGAGGACAACCAGAAATGAAGGCTCCTTTCTGTGGAAAACGCCAGTGTCTTGCATCTGCCAGACCGAACACGTTTCCTCCACCTCTCCCAAGCAACCCTCCCCACGGCCACGGACTCTTGTGGCTTTTTCAATAGTTGTTTTCTTTCTGCTTAAAACAGGGCTGCTTCTCTGCACGCAGAAAGGCTCTGTTTGTGGGGTGCAGCTGCATTTCAAAGGTACATTGTTGGTGAGTTATGAATTTGCATGCCTTTACTAATGTGTGGAAACAGGAGAATTCTTTTGCTTTTTAATCGAAATTGATGTTATTCCTCTGCCAGTGGTACCCGAGGAACCGTTTTGTTCCATTTCCTCTCCTTTCATGCAGCCCTATTTATGTTTGGATCTGGTTTGCTGCCACTAAGCATCATTGTCATTACCACCAGTGTCTAAGGCCTGGCCAAGTCCAGCAGCTGTGTGTTTAATGCCTACCCTGGCTAAGGTTTATTTCCTTGACAACATGTTCTTGTGCGAAGCAACTTTCCTGCCTTCGAGAAGAAAGAAAGAAAGAAAAACTCCCCTTCTAGCCTTTCTTTTCCTCTTTCTTCCTTTTTTTTTTTTCTTTTTTTTTTTCTTTTTTTTTTTCTGGGGAACGGCAGTGGGCGCTGGGGCATGAATGAGGGGGCTACCCCTGTTATGGGTTGGCAGTCCCCCCTCCCCACTCCAGGCCCAAATTCTCGCCCCACTCTTCACTCGCCTTTAGCATTTAAAAGGGAACACCTAGGTGGCCAAGTGGGACCCGCTGACCTCTATATCCTGTTCCTTTCTCCGAGCTTTGCTGCCAGCTTCCTCGATAAAAGGAGAGAGTGAGAGATAATTAACAAAAAACATGGCCCCTGGACAATGAAACAACTGGCCTTGGCCAGCCAGAAATTTATCCTGGTTTTCTAGGTGAACTTTCTCCCATCAATCTTTCCTTTAACCTCCATGTTAATGGAAGCAATAGGAACACCCCCTCCCCTCCCCCGAGCAAATGCTTTCTTTTGAGGGGGAACAAAACCAGGGATCGGAGAGCACCGAGGTAAAATCTGGGTGGTATCGTGCCGCTGCACAATGCCCCCACTGTTCCCGGGCGAGCGCTGGTGTTTTACAACAGGGGAGGGGAGAGCATGAATGGCCCGATGATGTGAAACAATCCTCCCGATTCAGGGTGACAAACCCATCCTCTGTTCTGCCGGGAGGGGAACAAAAAGGGGAAGGCATCGACACAAAACGGGCTCGGCAAAAAACCTCTCGGATCCTGGAAACGCATCTCGGGACGGAGCTGGAGCACTGCTGCTGGGGCTTTGGGTGGCTGATGGAGCTCTCCAGGCGTGCGGAGAAAGGCTGAGGATGCTTTGTCTGGAGGTGGAGTACAATGGTCAGTAAGTGCTGGGATCTTGCGGGCTGCCCTGCTCCTGTTCTCTTGCGGGTTGCTGAAAACCCCAGCAGTGGCAAAAAATGATTGGCGGCATGACTGGGAGTGCATGTGACAATGCAGGTCCACTTCAGGTCCCCTCGAGAGGGTATTATAGTTAGGGAAAATATTTGTGCTCTGAAGATGACACTCTCCATTTTGTTAATGGCTCTCATCCGGCGCTGATAATCACACCCACCACGCTCCTGTCAGTTGTACGCTGTTTTCCAATTAATGGGGCATGCTCAGAGAAAGCATCCTTTTCTCTGAAACCAAGACAATTACATTGTGTTCACCTACTTGAGAGGAGGGGAAGGTGAATATGAGGGCATTCAGCATTGTAAATTACCAATAAAACAAAACCTGAAAGAGTACCCCTCCAATAAATTAGGAGCCTTTACTCCCATTGGGTCACGCGTTGGGAAAGGCACATTCAGGCTTGCAGCAGAAGGATTTTACGCAGATCAGTGGCTGGATCATTTTATTGCCCAACCCTATTATTACTTGCAAGAAAAACAGTCTCTCCTTTTAAAAATGTTGTGTCCGTTCTATGTTGTGTGCACTGACAATATGGTGCAATAGTCCAAACAGATGCATTAATGCAAGTAGCTGACAACAACAAAAAGGTGATGCCATCATTTATTAAATACTAAGGGCTGTTAGAAATGTCTTTAAAAGAAGTACATTGTCAATCCATGTTTTGTTATGCAAGGAATAGTAACAGGTTTGGTAGGAAGTTCTGCATCTCCGAAGAAGACATCGCACAGTTCCTGACTTCTATTCTTCCCCAAAGAGAAAAGTAAAGTAAACCAAACAACAACAACAAAAAACCCTCTCTTTGCACAGAGTAACATCAGCATAGGTATTAAAAGTTGAACCTCTTTGATGCAAAGCCCTGTTGACAAATTCACAAGCACACAGACATGCCAAGAGATCTTAGATCAAAAACACTTAAGTAAAGCTTTAAAAATTAAAGTGTCTCAACTTTGGACATGAAAAATTCAAGATGTTGTTTTAGAGATACCATGTTCTGCTTGAGATTGATAAACATCTGATAGATATCAGGTAAATATAATCCTGAATGCTTTTCTGAAAGTTGCTCATATGTCATCATCATTACTATAACTGGACCTAGACCAAGTTCCAGCTCCAGAGCAGTAATGACAGCATCATGACAATTATATACTTTGGCTGCTGTAGGCACATAACGATCATGGTTTATGAGAAATACCAAAAGTTTCCTCAGTGCATTAAGCATTAACATTGCTGGTACAATTCTTTTGGCTTCCCTTTTTACCCCATGCTCGCCAAGCCCAAAGAAGTGTTGGACTGCTTTTCTAGTAATGCTTCAAGAGGGAAAAAGAAGCTCTTTCAGGCCCCCTCCAGCACTGGCTCTTCCTTGAAGCGAGCTCTGCTTGGTTCCCATTTTAGTGCTGGTCACGACCAATACGTGGTCATCTGGGAGGAGGGACAGGTGCATCAAGCAGGTTCATCTGACTCAGAGGTATTTAGTCTCACACATACAGATATTGTCTGTTGCAAACTATAGGGAAGGAGTAGGTCCTCCTTGGACTGGTGGCTATTTGTGAGAAGGAACCCAAACCTCAAGCCACCATTTTGGCAAATTTTTGGCAAGGCTGTGCCTTGAGGTGCTCCATCTTAAGCTGTAACTTATGGGAGAAAGCCCAAAGAAGACGATGTCAAGGCTACAGTATTGGCTGGTACTAGATTCTGGAGATGGAAATTGTTTAGATGGTTACACAGGATGCTCTTGTAAGCTCATGGTAACTTGGTATTTATGCCCTATGGCCAACATCACACCAACTTGAGAGTGGGCATGATGCCATCTTAACAGATGGGTGTTTATTTAGAGAACTGTTCCCAGCCTGGAGACACAGGGCTTATAATGTGATGTCCAGGAAGACAACACTATTAGTTTTGGATCACATCTGTGCAGCATGAAGAACAGACCGCTCTCCTCTTCATTCCAATTGCTCTGCAGAAGCGATGCTATGCCCATACAATCTTAGAAAAATGCCCACAGGCAATGGCTGTGTATTCCCCACAGCTGAAGACATGTAGTTAAATTGCATGGCATCCCTGGGAACAATGCCAACAGCAATGCCCAGAAAAAGGGAACCCCTTCCAACTCCATCTATACCTCTCAAAATCCACCTGCTTAAACGGTCTGAACTGCTCTGGATCTTGGCCAGAACAGCTCATCTTTAGCAACTCCGAGAGGCAGTTTGCAGGCTGCCTTGGTGACCGAGCCCTGGGGAAGCTGCTTGTGTCCACACCAAAGCTCACACAAGATATGGTTGTGGACAGCTCTGTCGAATAGCTCAGGTGTACTTTAATGCAGCCAGCTAACATCTCCTAGAGAGTTTCTGCTGTGAAGATCCAGGACGGGCTAAAGCCCCAGGGTCACAGCTACACAGGTCTCCAACTTGCACCTCTGTGCTGGTGTAGGCACCACCAGCCCGAAGGCAATGAATTGTCCCACAGTAGCAGGACCTGGAACTGCTGAGCTTGGAAATGGCAGGATGAGCGCCAACCACCACTGCCAAATTTGCTCTTCCACACGATGCAAATAGATATTATTACATTTTAAATTTTTCCTCTTTTTATTATTATTTTGCTGTTGTTATTTATTGCAATAGTGGTGAGGTTTTAGAAGGCACACAGTTCTGCAGCCTCTAATCACCATCACTGGTGAGAAGCTATAAAGTGGGAAGGGTGGAGTCCATCTTTGATGTGCCTTCTGGCCATGCTCTCTCAGTGCTGCAGCCCTGGCTGACTGGAGAATTGCATGCCACCCCCATGAGTAGAGGCAGTCCTGAGACAGATGCCCACCTCTCTCAAGCTGGCATGTCACAGCCTGTGTGGAAATGCCCCCAGCCAGAGGCTCCAAGGAAAGTGCTGGTTTGTCCTTCCACATCCAGATTCAGTTTTAGCGGGGCACACTGGCCCCAGCAAGGAAGAGCAAACAAACAGGAATACGCTGTCTTGTTCTGCTTTATCACCCAATGGAGCAGGCAGACTGCATGGTGCTATCAAGGACAATCTGGCTTCATGTCTTACTCCTAGAAAATGATTTCTTCATGTCAACAATATCACTTTTCCTCCTAGCAAGTAAATGCAGGGTTTGCACTAGAACACACCACCATCCTTTCTGAACTTCATATTGCATTTTTATTACCTTTTTCAGTGCCCTTTTGCTCAATTTTTTTTGACCATTCCCTACATCCTCAAGATGGAGATTGCTCTGCCAATGCAAGAGCATCCTGAATGCCAACGTTAGGAAATCAGTTGAGGGAACACTGGGGAAGCACTGGCTCCACTCTAGGAGAAAGACAGGGAGAAGGGGAAGAAGCATATGAATGTAGAAGACTGACTCCCAGCTTGCACTATGCTGCATGCGAGGCAGGACCACACATCACCTCCTCTTCACTTGAATCAACGGCTGCCACTCGGGGACAGGAACTAGGAGATAGATAGGAAGTGGGGATGAGAACCTGTGAGGAGATGCCCTCTCAGCTGAGCCTTAGTATAGACATCCCATGCTGGATGGTGCAGACAAGGGGACTGTCAGAGACAGGAATCAGGTGTTACAACTACAAAGATCAGCAGTTGTGGTCCCAGCACCAGTGTCCACTTACAGGACAAGGGTGAGTTTTGGTAGGGACAGCCATGGCATAGAAGATCTTAGCCTGGACTCTGTTCCCATGCAGCCCTGCAGGCAGGAAAATTGTCCCACACTAATGCCAACCCAACGCAGAAGCAAGTCTTGACCCACTCCGGATGCCCTTGATAGTTATTCCCAAGGAACAAAGGTCTCAGCTGAACATCGTGTGGCTGCTATGGTTTCCAGAGTTAGGCTGCAAAAAAACATGGACTTGCCTGAAGAATGCCAGCCTACACCGAAGGTGGTCTACAGAAGGCATCGACCCTTGCAGGAACAACACCAAGGTCTCAGCCAGCAAGAACGTTGGTTCTTCTGATCACTGCCATCAACAAGATACCAGTTGGAAATGTTAAGCCTGTCTAGTACTTCTACTGGAAGTACATGCAGTCTGAAGGATACCATGAACATGAACTTAAAGGGTGGGTTGCTCACCTCCCTGCTGCTGGTCCCAGAAGACCTTCCAGGAAGACAAGAGTGGGTTGATTGTTTTGTGGGTCCCAAGGCTGCCAAATAAACTGGTAGAGCCACAGCTAGACTTTCCCTCCTCCCTGCTGAAAAAGTATTCACACGTATTTCTGCTCTCACTTTTTCTCCATACCCAAATGGCATTCATGCAAGGAGGTTGAGTTGTGGCAAACAGCATCAATCAAACATCTACTTCCCTGCGAGGGTCACTTCATGTGACAGTGTGGCAGCCACCTCACCACCCAGCCCTGACAGTCGCAACACTGGGGTGGTGACAGGGAGAGAAGACTGCAAGAGCAGAGGGTCTCCTAGACATGACAAACTTGCCATGCCCTTCTCAACAAGCATGCAGAAAATCAGCATGGGATAAGGCATACGGAACAGTTTCTTTCCCTTTTTTTTTTTCTCCGAGCAATACATATCTGCAAAATATAGACTCAAAAGTTGTCTCAGTATTCAGAACTTCTGCTACGCAGTCAATCCAGCTGAAAAACAAAACAAAAAAAGAGAAAAACTTTTCTCAAATCACACTTTGTAATTTTCCAACAGTTCTACAAAAGAAAGCTTTTATTCTTTCGGTTGTGCATGTCTCCTCAGAAAGCAAAAGGCTTCATCTGATACCGAAACAGGTCACGCTGGTTATTTAAATTTTGTTTAAGAGAACACTTGCCTATGTGTCTTTCCCTGCTCAAGGGATGGTCTTAGCTTAACGAAGCCACTAACTTCGCTCTATAGAGCTAAGTGTTTTCTTTTAATTTCTCCTCTGCTCTTGGAAGACCACTCATGCTCAGCACTGCACATGTGCAAACATGTTGAGACAAACATTTTCTTTTCCCTCCTCCCCCGCACCAGCATCTTCTGCCCATATGGGACAGATAATCCCTTTTCATATCAGCTCATCTTCTTCTTTCAACACAATTTCCTTGACATCCCAAATTACAACCAAATGGAGGAACGGAGGAATGAGCCTGAAATCAATTTCAGATCACTCAAAAGAAATAGATTTATAGCAAAGATAAATCAACAAAACCTTTGAGGGAAGATCCCTGAATTCTTGCCGCAGTCCCTGACATATTTAGTACCTGTTGATAGAGGCTAAGACAGCACCTAGTCACTGAGGCGAGGGGCTGGGACACAGGCAGAGGTCACCTTCCCCTTGGGTGGTGGTGGGATGAGCATCCCTTGCAGTGGAAGGGCTTGGGTCAAGTGTGTCTGTAGGAGCATCCCCACTGAGGCATGGAGCATCATCCTGTGTGTCCCACATAGGGTAGGTGGGATGAGGGAGGTCCAGTACTTGTGGCTGCTTTTAAACACGGGTGAAGGATGCCCTGAGCATTCCAGCTGGATTTTCAGCCCCACATGGTTAGCAAGAGCTTATTAAGAGTTATCAAGGAGGTAATCCAGAAATTCCCAAACTGTGAGAAATTTTAAGAAGCAATGCAACTGCCAGTGGCATCCTGGGGGCATTAAAAATATTATAGCCAGTATGTTTGAGGGAGACATTACTCCGCTTCCAATCTGCCCTCATAAGGCCACATCCACAAAGTACCGTGTCCAGTTCTGGGCTCCTCAGTTCAAGAAAAACCAGGAACTGCTAGAGAGAGTCCAGTGGAAGGCCACAAAAATGATGAGCCCAGAGCATCTCCCTTATAAGGAAAGGCTGAGAGACCTTCAGCTTGGAGAAGACTGCTTATAAATATCTAATCAGTGGGTGACAAGTGGATGGGGTCAGGCTCTGGATTTGGTGGTGCCCAGTAGCAAAACAAGGGACAATGAGCACAAACTGGAACATAGGAAGTTCCACTTGAACATGAGGAAAAACTTATTTACTGTGCGGGGGGCAGAGCACTGGAATAGGCTGCCAGAGAGGTTGTGGAGTTGCCTTCTCTGGAGACATTCAAAATCTACCTGAGGTCCCTTCCAACCTCCATGATTCTGTGATTCTGTAAAATGAGCCACCAAACTGATCTCAAGGAACCACACACAGGAGCCAAATCACTGCCCATGCTAATATTGCAGCACAGATAGAGGAGTAATGGCTTTTCAGAGTCAAGACTTCTTGAGATTGACATGGGAAGTCAAGGCCAGAGGTTGCCAGGAAGTCAGACAGGCAGTACTGCCAGTGGGCTGGGAAGTACACCACTAGTTTGGCCATTAACTGAAATGCACACCTGGATAAGGGGAAAACAATGTGTTTGATGGTGAGAGGGGCCCAACGGCATCTGCCAAAGCTACCAGCAAAATGCCCACTCACTCCAGGAAGAGCAGATTTGTTTCCAGATCTTATGAAGGGAAATGCTGACATTAAACCTAAATTTTCCACTCTTTTCTTTTTTTCTTTCTAGACATATTTGAATGTTTCCACTTGATTAACACCAAAATTTCAATATTTCATGAAGTCAATGCCCAAGGAAAAAACAAATCTTACACTAGTATGTACTTACATCAAAGATCCCAACATCAGTTAATTTTATGGGGGGAGGGGAGTTGGAGAAAAGAAAGAAATCACAGCCCTGAGTATTGCATCATGTTGCCAGTTCTGTTCATCTCTCTTTCTGGAGTTTTTGCTTGGCTTGGACATCAACAGGACTACTTCAGGAATGAGGCACTTTTTAGCATGGGGAAGGGTAATAAAACTCAGTCTTTTGTTTTTAATTTAACTGCCTGGTACAATTTGTCTCCATGCTGAAATGTGCTCAGAGGGTCCTTTAAAGGATAGCAAAAATGCATGAGAACAGATCTCCCCTCCCTCTGCAAGTGAGCACCTTCCTTATGGAGATGCTGTGCCCCCAGTTCAATTTGAGAACAATGCACAGGGCAGAGCAGAGGTTCTAGTATAGGTACACACTGAAAACATTTCTCAAGTTTGAAAGTGTGTCTGAGTCATCCCTGTGCTGCATATTTCTTTTCTGGGGATAGAGGATCTTGATGTCCAATGCCTCCCAAGCACTGCAGTCCCTTTGCAATGCCCTGCTGGCTGCAAGCACCTGGGTGCAGCATGCATGCCAGGACCAGGCAGGTAGGGAAGAGATTTCCTCCTGCTTCCTAGCTCAGCCTTTGTAAGACCCTTCAGTTGCTGGCTGGAACCAAGAATAAACCCATTTGTCACAATACTGCTGAACAAGCGCTTTGCCAAGAGCTGCCTCTGCAAAGGCCCGATGCAACAGAGTTGGGGCATTGCTGAGTAGATTGAAGACTCGCAGCGCAATCCTTCATCTCTGCACTGGCAGAAGCATGGAGATTGAACTCTCGATATTAATTTCCCAGTTCTTATATGTTTTCATTCACATCTGGCTGCAATCTATATTACTGAGGCCCAGGTCCGGTCTCTTCTCTGAATAACTCTGGGACAGCTCCAGCGCCCGTGCCAGGCCTAGGCTGCTGGAGATGTGTGGTGCATCCAGTGGCATGCGGGTACCTATGGGTCACTTGCATCACTAAAGGATGGCCTGACACTGGCCTGTCACATCTCTATGATGCATCTCATTCCCCCTTTCAAAGCTCTTGCAGAACCCCAAGTGCCAGTGCCTAAGCCATCCCAACAAGATCACCACTAATGACAGTAATGGAGAATGATAGATTCATATAACGTCCTGAGCTGGAAGGCTCCACAAGGATCAAATTCAACTCTGGGCTCCAAACAGCACTACTCAAAAATCCAAACCCCACGTCTCAGAGCACTGTCCAAACGCTCCTTGAGCTCCGTCACTGGTGGCCGTGCCCACAGCCCCCTGCATCCCATTCCACACCCACCGCGCTGTGGTGCAGCCCCTTTCCCTGACCCCCAGCTGCCCTCCCCTGACGCAGCTCCATGCCGTTCCCTCGGGCCCTGTCGCTGTCACACAGAGCAGAGCTCAGCGCTGCCCCTCCGCTCCCTACGAGGAGCTGCAGCCGCCATCAGGGCTCCCCTCAGCTCCTCTGCTCTGCGCTGAGCACAGCGAGGGGCCAGTTTGATCAGCCGCTCCTCGTACACCTCGCCCTCCAGACCCTTCCCCATCTTTGTAGCCCTCCTTTGGGCACTCTCTAATAGTTTTATGGCGTACAGCAGTTGCGATCCATATGTATCGGCTCTCCTGCCCAATGCTGGACGATGGCTGGTGGAAATCTTTAAATACTTTGGCTGCTACCAGCTCGTGGTCTCACAGAGACAGTGTTTAAGGCAGGAGAAGTGCAAAGGAGGGAAGTGACTGACGCTCACATCTGAGAAGAACTTAAAAATAGCGAGTAGCATCTATTCAGCTCCTCCAACCCGTTTCAAAGGACTTGCAAGGCTCCGGTCGCCATTGTGTGCCTGGTAATTCTGTGTCACAACTAATTACTGCCTAATAGCCGTTGTGGGGACAAAGTCCCCAGTTTAAAAGAGAAGTCTATTTCATCTCGCATTCAGGCCTAATCTGACCCTGAATAGTGGAGATTACATGAGGTAATACAGCAGTTATTTCTACCTGCTGTAGTTCATAAGCTCCATCTCCAGCTGAGGCAAAAAACCCCTCCCCCTTTACAAAGATTATTTGTCATTAAAATGCTCAGTAGCTTTTTTTTTTTTTTTTTTTTTTTTTTTAAATCTGGATGTTGCCTACACTTTCAGAAAGGTTTTTGAAGGAAGATTAGCAGGATTAGGAAAGGTTCACATATGTTCGGCTTCACTATTGGTATTCAAGACATCACAACTCCACCACCACCCAGGAAGCCCAAGAAAACGAGAGTGAAGGCGGAAAAAAAGAGGCCTCCTGTCCAGGGAGAGCCAGGGGAACTCCAATAAGGGGAGCAGCCAGACAGGCCCAGGGCTGTCACACAGCAGAAACCCCTGCTTTTCACCCAGCACCTCATACTGGTGTGTATTACTAGTTGTTGAGGTTGAGCAGACCCGCTTCCCTGCAAGGAATGCAGGCAGCCCCAGAGAAGCATGTCCAACCCACTCCTGAATAAGCTCAGCTGGCAATTAACATAGCTAGAGGAAGGGGGAGGCAGAGCATGCCCCAACCCTGACCACCCAGTGACCTCAGGGGCTGCATATGCCAGGCACCAAATCACCCACGTGTGCCCCTGCAGTGAAGAATTGGGCAACCAGAATCACTCAAGCCCTTGCTGGAAGACCTTAGGATCAGATTTCTACGTCTTTCTTCTTTTGAGGAAGTGAGACTTTGCTGGATGCAAATCTACTGGAACAGGTTAGCACCTGTCCTGTCTAGGTGGCCCCTTGCACCTTTGCATGCAGATGGAGTGATGCCATCACTAGAGGCGGCCCCAAAAGGGCAGGAAGCCTTTGGGGTTTGGCAAGGAGATCCCTCAGCACCTTCTGCAAGAGCCTTGTCCTGTGTGATTCAGCTGAGGTGCACTAGGCTCCAGCTGACAGGGTTGGTGGCTCAACGGAAGGAGGCTTCACGCAGCAGGAATAACACAAAGAGCCCAAGGTAATAACTTCAGCATGCCGTGCAAAAGATCAAAACCTCTGCCAGAATGTTACCGAAGGCAAAGAATTTCTGCTCTTTATTTTTCTTTCTGAAAATATATAAAATCTCTGCTGAGCGAGAAGTATCTTAGGGGCTTGTTGAAGGGCTGTCTGTGGAGCATTGTGATGGAAAATGCACAGAATCGGAGCCAATTTCCAAAAAGATGTGGCAAAAACCTAAAGCAAACCAGGAGGGCTCATCTCCTTGGCACAGAGGGCCTCCTGAAGCATTGAATGGGGCCAAAAGGCAGCTGGATCTTACAAAATTGGCTGCCCAGGGAGGTGATGGAGTCACCATCCCTGGAGGTGTGCAAGAGCCATGTGGATGTGGCACTGAGGGACGTGGACAGTGGACAGTGGACATGGGGGGAATAGGCTGAACGGTTGGGTGATCATAGAAGTCTTTTCCAACCTTCATGAATGTATGATTCTATGAAAATGTTTCTACACATCACTCTGCAGAGAGATTTCCTCAGGGCTTCAAGGGAGTGGTTTGGAACAAAGTGGCCTCACCTTCGCATAAGTTTCTATGAAGAATAAATCCCTTCTGGATGGTTTGCATTTTAGCAGGGGGAGAGCAAAAGACCTCAAAAACTTCAGATTCAGAGCATAAATACTTGTACTTTAGACAACCCACATGAATTCTGTGCGCTTGAATCAGCATTAAAAACGCTATGTGACTGTTGACAGTGATCAGCAGCTACACAGTTTAACTTTGGGGCTGATGCTGAAGGCATGAGAGCAGCCCATTCCCAGCTCACACTGTTCTTCTATTTCAGCATCTTATTTGCCCACATCTGGGAGGGTATTTCTCAAATGGATGCAAGAGACGCACAATGATGCCAACAGTGGGAAATCCAATATGACTGCATTTGCTTTTTGCATTCAGTTTTCCTGCTGCTTCTTGAAAGGGAAAAACACAAAAGCAAAAAGGGTAAAAAAAGACACTTTGAATAACTTTGCTGCTCAAGTGTTTTACATCGGCAGTGGCGTGGGGCCAGGCCCTGCACCCACCACTCCCAAGAGGGCAGAGTTCTGTGCATATTCATGAGTAGGAGGTGGCCTTTATATGATGCCGTATGAAACTGACTGGCGGACTTGCATGCAAAAAGCAGCAATTTTCTGTTCTTCGCAATGTTATCAGCACTCCATCCCTGCAGCAGAAGGGAATCCCCTCAGAGAAGGCCCAGGGTCCCCCTGCCCCATCTAAGTGCCTCAAGGCTCGACTTCACCCATAAATACAAAGTTAGAAATCAAAGAACAACTAAGGTTGGAAAAGACCTTTAAGATCACAGAGCCTAACTGTCCACCGGGCAGCTGTGAGTGCAGCCAAGTTGGAGAAGATCTATGAGAGACATATGGTTGCTGTACTACCTAAAAAACCCTAATTGCTATCTTCAGGTGGCCGCGTGCCCTATCCCTGTAATGAGTAAGATATTGAAAGTCCTGAACTGTTTGTGTGACATTTCAATAAATAATGCGGAGATTTCACAGCATTTCCATATTCCTCCTTTAATGTCTGAATGTCTCTGACTTAATCCGAGTTCCTTGGCATTTATTGCTGTTTGTTACACTAACAAGTGAGATTATGAGAATTCTAATGAAGGCTTCCAGTGAAAAACTCTGTGATTAAAATGCCATAATAACAGTTGCATGCATTTATGTGCCTGATTACCATAATCTATTTAGCACAAGTAAACATACAAACAGAAGGAGAAAAGCAAGCACACTGACACTTCAGCTAAAGGAGAATCTAAAATGAGGGAGAAACAATGTAAATATGTAAATGGCTTTGTGTATTCTTTTTATCTTTTTTTCTCATCCTTGCTTCCCCCCCCCCGTTTGCTAATGAGACATCTATAGCTCCGTGCTGCCGTCCCTCTCTGCCTGGACCAGGGGCGCTTTCGGGCCATCTGCTGGGGCCGCCCTCTCGCACAAAGCCACCGGGCACCCGGGGAGGTGCTCACAGCAACCTTTGACACCACGGCTGCCAGGACGGGCCGGGGCTTTGATGCGTTCCTCCGAATGCAGAGTTCAGCTGTTTCTCCGTCAGTGTGAGTCCCGGCGAGAGGAGAGAGGGATGCGGGCCACCGAAATCGTGACAAACGGAGCAAGAATCTTGCCAAGTTTCTGGTGTGGATTTTCCAGGCTGGCAGATGTTGTCACCACGCGAAAGTTTGCTGAGTATCAAAATGGTCGTTCCGCAGAATGTGAACATCTTGGGACGGGGGTCTCTTCCGTTGCCAGATCCCACTGACAGAACTCTGGGGTTTGGTGATACGGGGGCATTCCTCTGCTGGCAACATCCCAGCTGGGATTTCTGTAAGATCTTTCTTCTGCACCTGGGATGGGGCAAAGGAACAACACGGGGGCAGTTTTTGTTCCAGTAAGACATCACACAGGAAGCCATACCCAAGTTTTCATAGAATCATAGAATCAATCACAGAATAATAGAATCAGAATGATGGAATCACAGAATCACAGAAGGGTTTGGTTTGGGCCTGCAAGCCTACGCTGCCCCAACCCCTGCTATGGGCAGGGCTCCCCTCCACCAGCTCAGGCTGCCCAGGGCCCCATCCAACCTGGACTTGAGTGCCTCTAGGGATGGGGCGTTGTGTTCTTCTCATACTAAAGCTTAGCCAGGATGTCTTCATTTATCAGGAGTTTTACATCAAAACAAAAATGTGGAAAATTGAAAAGAAATGAAGGATAGCATTGGAGTGCCACATACAGATAAATAGCGAAATGGGAAAAAAAAGGCAAAAAAAAAAAACCCTACAGGAATGCTGCTCAGGAAACTCAGAATTTGAACTAAACATCCACACTGCGTCATGTTGGAATTTCAGGGAAAAAGAATAAAGGAGTAAAACGTAATTTTCTAAACTAAATCCAGTGCAGACAAGGATGCTTCACTCCTTGCTGAGGAGATGCAACCAGTTGTGCTGATGAAGGAAGGTGAGAACAGAGAGTTGTTTCTTTGGCTCTTGACAGCTTAAGAGACAATTTTAGCTTCAATTTGCTCCTCTCATACACTCATGGGGCCATTTTGCTGCTATGGCAGCCCACTTCTGTATGTTTTGTGCATCAGGAAGAGCACTGAGCCCAGTGGAACCAAACATTTTCCCTCATATTACATCTCCTCTCTAACAGAGAGAATCGTATCATAGAATCACAGAATGGCCTGGGTTGAAAAGGACCTCAAAGATCATCCAGTTTCAACCCCCTGCTGTGTGCAGGGTCACCAACCAGCAGACCAGGCTGCCCAGAGCCACATCCAGCCTGGCCTTGAATGCCTGCAGGGATGGGGCATCCACAGCCTCCTTGGGCAACCTGTTCCAGTGCCTTACCAGCCTCTGTGTGAAAAACTTCCTCCTAACATCTAACCTAAACCTCCCCTATCTCAGTTTAAAACCATTCTCCCTTAGCTCCTAGGCTAAGCTGGAAAAGCTTCCCCAGCCCATAAAAAGGTGCTGCAGAAACACTGGTTTGCTCAGTACCAGCATAAGAAGGTCCTCAGCAGGACCTCAGGCCAAAGCTGGCACCACTCCTGCCTGGTGCTTCTGCCACCCCTTGGCCAAAAGCAGACAGCATTGACAATAAGAGGGGAACACACCGGTAACACTGAGCAGCTGTTAAAGCAAGCAGCTATCACACTGCCTCACAACCTCCAGGAATCACCTTTTGTTGAGATGATGGCATGCATCTCCAACTGCATTCTTGAACTTCTTTCTTCCAGCGATGTACTAAACGGAATCAGATTGGATCTTGTCAAAACAAGTAAGTCAATAAATAAATAAAAAGCAGCATTTTGTACTAAACACAGCGAATAGTGGACAAAATGCTTACACGTGTTACACCTGCTCTGAAGAGCCGATCCTGGACAAGGTTCTTCTGACAGTGTGTCAAGGTCAGAAAAAGCCAGTCCCCGTTCATGTCAGTGGAGTGAGGCTCGTCCCGTTTGAATGAATAGCAGCTCCTGAGCGGAGCACGGCCGAGCCGAGAGATGAAGGCACGCAGAACACAGCCCAGGCTGTGGACAGACGGAGCCGTCTGCTTTTGTGCTGTAGGTGACAGCCAGCTCAGAGTGACAAAACTTCGTCAATAAAGGTTTGGGGTTTGTTTGTTTGTTTCAGCCAGATGAGAATAGGCAATGGCTCTTTCCTGCCTGTTTCTAATCCTGAACGTATCACACGCACCAGCTCCGGTATTTCGGAGCCTTCCTTTCGGTGACTCCTGCAAGGATCGGGAGCTTTTCCAGCCGCTGGCTGAATGGGGAGACACGCTGCGTTTTGGCAGAGCACGTGGGGCTGAAACGTGTCCATCGAACGGGTGCGAACAGAAACAAACACAGCACTAAAAAAAAAAAAAAAAGACAAAAGAACCCCAATAGAACAGAGCCAATTATCCCACTCGCTGAGTTTGGGACCCCTTTTTGGAGACCGCAGAGACTCATAGACATCCCCGGTGATTTCCAACACGAAAGCAACGTGCTGGCTTTTATTAAGCGATCTCTCCGTCACGTTCCCTGATTCCTTTCATTCAGGCTTTCGTTGTCTACAGCCACGAGTTGAAAAAAAAACAAAACAAAACAAGAAAACCACCCCGTATTCACAGGTAATACAACAGGCATCGGGTGAGCAGCGCGGCGTTCCGTGCGCCGTCTGAGGGCGGAGATCGGCCCCTCTCTGCAGCCCCTGCCCCTGTCCGTCCCGAGCAGCCCTGGCCCCACATCTTCGGATGCGGCCGCCGGGCTGGGCCCGGCTGTGCTGGAGAGCAAAGTCCGCGCAGACCCAGCTCAAATACCGCGCAAAACCCCCACGAGATCCTGAGAAAGGAATGCGGGAAACATCGGGTCCCGTTTGGGATATGGACCAAGACGGGAGGAGAGAGGAGAGATTTAAAGTCTCTGGATGGGTAAGAGTAGCGGGAGTGGGAAGGGGAAAAAAGAAAAGAAGAAAAGGAAAAGGAGAGGAAAAAAAACAATGGAAAAAGGAATAAATAAGAAAGGGGGGGGGGGAAGGAAAAGGAAAAGAAAAAGGAGAGGAGAGGAGAGGAGAGGAGAGGAGAGGAGAGGAGAGGAGAGGAGAGGAGAGGAGAGGAGAGGAGAGGAAAAGAAAAAAGAAAAGAAAAGAAAAGAAAAGAAAAGAAAAGAAAAGAAAAGAAAAGAAAAGAAAAGAAAAGAAAAGAAAAGAAAAGAAAAGAAAAGAAAAGAAAAGAAAAGAAAAGAAAAGAAAAGAAAAGAAAAGGAAGAAAAAAAGAAAAAAGAGAAAAAGAGAAAAGGGGGAAAAAAAGGAAAAAAAATGGGAGAAAAAGACGGAAGAAGAAAATAAAAAAAAAAAAAAAAAAAGGAAAGAGGAAGGGAAAAGGGAAAGGAAAAGAAGAAAAGAAGATAAAAGGGGGAGGAAAAAGGAGGAAAAAAGGAAGCTGCTCTCCTTCACCCCTCCCCACGCAGTCCGAAGAGGCCCCAGAGGGCCCGGCCGCCGGGTTCGTGAGTCGGCGCTCAGAGCCGCCGGACGCCGCCGATCCGACGGAGAGGACGGGCCGGGGCCGGGAGGCAAACGGGAGTTGCCGGGCCGAGCTGGGGGCCGCCGGCTTCGCACTCTCCCTCTGCCCGCTCCCGCCGCCCACCTCCACGTCCCTCCGTCCCCGCGGACAGGTGCGGGTGCTCCGCCCGGGGCGCGTCCCGGAGCGGCGGCACACGCCGAAGGGCGGCGGGGGGGCGGCCCGGCTGTCGGCGGGCGGATTTCCCTAATTGACGCGTTACGGATCAGCCCCGCAACCGTTGGGAAACACATTTCCACGCTTCACTTCTTAACGTTTTAAAGACATCTTTAACGGATGGATGGGGCCGGCCGGGCCAGCTGGGAAACACGCGGGTGTCAAAATAATGCAACAAAGGGCCGGGGGGCGCGGGGGGGCGGCTCCGGCGGGAGGAAGCGGCCCCGGGGCGTGCGGCTGCGGGTGCGGGGCCGGGGCTGCGAAGAGGGCGTCCTGCGGGCCCCGCTCCCGGCTCCGGGACGGAGCGACGTGAGCGGTGTGAGGAGGGGTGAGTTGTTTCCCCCCCCAACCCCCCCCCAACAGCTGTTCCCAGAGCTGTCATTGTTACACGTTACGATGGATCTGACAAAAGTCCCTTCCCAGCCCCCCCTCTCCCCCCCCCCGCGGGGCTCCCCGCCGCCCGCCCGCCCCATCGAGCCGGAGCGGCCCCGGTGACATCAGCCGCCCCCCCCGCCGCCGCCGATTGGCGCAGGCCCCCTCCCGCCCGGTGACATTGTTCCTCCCCGGCGCGGCTATAAAGGCGCCGCCGGAGAGCAGCAAGGTGCGCGCTGCTCGCCCGACACGGCGCGCCGCTGCCCACGGCCGCCCCGAGCACGGTGAGAACCCGGCGGGACGCAGCGGAGGGAAGCGCCTCCGCGGGGCGGGTGGAGCGGACGGGGCGGGCGGCGAGGGGACGAGACGGGCCGGGAGACGAAGGGGCGGGACGGGACGGGACGGGACGGGACCGGACGGGACGGGATGGGACGGGAGGAGACAAGAGGGGACGGGCCGTGGCGAACTTTCTGCGGACGCTGGCTGACTGGGGCCGTCCCCGGCTCTCTCCTGCCGCAGGCAGCCCGCTCGCCGGGCCATGGACTCGGACGCCAGCCTGGTCTCCAGCCGCCCGTCCTCCCCGGAGCCCGATGAGCTCTTCCTCGCGGGCCGGAATAAAGGCGGCGGTGGCGGCGGAGGAGGAGGAGGCGGCGGGAGCTTCACGGGCGGCACCGTGTCCAGCTCGACGCAGAGCGATTCGCCGCCGGAGCTGAGCGCCGAGCTGCGCAGCGCCATGAGCGCCGCGGGGGTGGTGGTGGTGGACAAGCTGGGCTTCAAGTCCTCGTCGTCGTCGTCCTCGTCGTCCTCGTCCGCCTCCTCCAAGAAGGACAAGAAGCAGATGACGGAGCCGGAGCTGCAGCAGCTGCGCCTGAAGATCAACAGCCGCGAGCGCAAGCGGATGCACGACCTCAACATCGCCATGGACGGGCTGCGGGAGGTGATGCCCTACGCGCACGGCCCGTCGGTGCGCAAGCTCTCCAAGATTGCCACGCTGCTGCTGGCCAGAAACTACATCCTGATGCTCACCAACTCGCTGGAGGAGATGAAGCGCCTGGTCAGCGAGATCTACGGCGGCCACCACGCCGCTTTCCATCCCGCCGCCTGCCCCGCCGGCATGGGCGCGCACTCGGCGCCGCTGCCCGCCCATCCGGGCCATCCCGCCTCGCACCCCGCGCACCACCCCATCCTGCCCCCCGCCGCCGTCTCCAGCGCCTCCCTGCCCGGCTCCGGCCTCTCGGCCGTCGGCTCCATCCGCCCCCCGCACGGCCTCCTCAAGTCGCCCTCCGCCGCCGCCGCCGCTCCGGGGCTGGGAGGCGGCTTCCAGCACTGGGGAGGGATGCCGTGCCCCTGCAGTATGTGCCAGGTGGCGGCTCCCCCTCACCACCACGTCTCGGCCATGGGCGGCGCCGCGCTGCCCCGCTTGGCCTCCGACGCCAAGTGAGCCCATCCTGCAGGGCCGCCCCAGCACCTACGGAGCGCCCCGACGGCGGGGCCGGCCGGGAGGAGCTGCCCGCAGCCCGCGGCCGTCCGCGCGTCTCTCGGCGGCTTCGCCGCCGTCTCTCCCTTCGCACGGGCCGAGGGGTGAACGCGGCCGGCGGGCTGGAGGAACCCGACGCCGAGGACTTTGGCAGTCCGTCTGCCCAGCCGTCTGTCCGTCCGCGGTCACAGGGGACCGTCCCCACCCCCACCCGAACCCTCCCCGCTCCGATCTCCCTCCGTCGGTTTTGTGTCTTTCGGGCTTTGTACATAGACCCCGCGCTGAGCCCCGTCCGAGCGCTGCGCTGTGTCACAGCCCCGCAGCCGCCGCGCTCCCCTCGGTCCGGTCCGTTGGGGTTCGATGGGGGTCGGTTTTTTTGATTTCTCCTCTTTTTTAAAGCGTGTAACACAATTCGCGTCCCCGCCGCCTCTAACCACGTTGGAAGTCCGTAATGCTCTCTGTGTCCGTGTCGCAGTCCCGAGCCCCAGGCTCGGCCCCGCAGTAACACTTTTCTTATCGCCGCCCCCTGCAGAGATTTTATCGTCCGTTTATTTTTGTAAAAAAGAAAAAGGAAAAAAAAAAAAAACGAAAAAAGTTGCTAAATAATATTTATTACTTGTTTGGTTGCGAAAGGAAAAGCGATCCGCTGTTGAGATTTTAAATAAAAAGAAAAAAAAGGGAAAAAAAGCGTTTTACGTCAATGGCGCTTGGTATTCGTTAAGGTCGGGGCTCGGGGCGGGGACGGGAGGGATGGTTCTGCGGCCGAAATCGTTTTTCTTCACTCGTTCCTCGCAGAACGCGGGTGGGGAAGGAGCAGCGAATGCCCCCCGGGCACCGAATCGGGGTGCTGTACCCACAGGGTCCGGCCCTCGGCGGGAGCTCGAAGCGCTTCGGGGGAAGGAAACGCGAAACTCCGCCACTCGTCCGCCGTTCTCCCGCCGCGTCCAAACGAAGGCCGGCCCCGCGGAGGGCACGCGGCCGCCTCCCGGAGCCCCGAAGGACGGGGTCCCAGCCGGGCCGCTCCCCCGGGACTGCGCGGCCGCTACCTGCGGCGTTCGGCCCAATTAGCGTCGTGCAGGGGGAGCAGGTGAGCGTCGGAGGGAGCATCGTTAGAAGCCGCTCTTTATCTCCTCTAAAAGCCATAATGAGCGCCCCGACAGATGCAACTGTCGGCAGCGGCCAGTAGCCGCTAAATCGTCCGCTCTCCCCTCCGCCGTCCGCCCTCCCTCCCCTCCCCCCCCCCCCCCCCCCGCGCGACGGCTCCGTCCCAGCCCGGAGTCCCAACACCAACAGGTGGTCCCTCCCGAGGCTACCTGCAAATAGAATTAGCCGTGCTGCCGGGCTCCCGGCGCGGCCCCATATGCCGCCCCGCACGGGGAAGGGCCCCGCAGGGTACGGCCGGGTAGGGTTACGAGGAGGGGGGGGGGAGGGTGGGCAAGGCCCATATGTTCTGCGAACAGCGGCGGAGACACCGCACCTCTGCACCTCAGTTCCCCGAGATGAGGGAGAAGGTCTCACGCCTCATCCTTGCAGTCTCCCCACGTTCGGAACCGGGCACGGCACGTGTGCTGGGACACGGCAGGGACAAGAGCTGCGGGAGTGGCACAGCCCCGAGGTGCCGTGTCTTTGCTGCTCGGGAGCCGGGCTGCTTTTTGCACTTCCATAGGGACAGACGGATGTCCCGTGTGCCCCGATGGCCTGCAACCACCGACAGCAGCAGCGCATGGCTCTGCCCCGCTCCCGCACGCGGCGGTACGGAAGGGGCCGACAATTTCTAGCTGTGCCACCGAGCTGAGATGCTGCAAGAGCACAGCGCTCGCCCCGGAGCCTTTTTGCCCTAAAAGATGGATGTAAATGCAAAATAGAGTTTCCCTTCTTGCATTCATCCCTATTCTTGGGATTGTCTTTAGAAGTTTTGTTCCCCCATTTATCTTCACTTGTTGGAGATGTCTTGACAAACTCCTGAGAATCAATTTCCCATCAGCTTTTCGCCTCCACTCCTTGAACTGGCAGGTCAGATCCCACCATATGCATTAGAAGAGGTTATCGGGACGGGCCACCCCGCTCCTTTGTCCCCGCTGATGCGTGTCCCCGTCCCAGTGTCATGCACACGCAGGGAGCTGAGCTCCTCTCGGGGCAGCCCTCAGCTCCCTGCCCGTCATCAATCACCGAACCCCGCTGCCAAAACCAACACAATCGGCCCGGGCCCGATACGCGGGGTGTTTCCTGCGAGTCAGAAGCGTGCCTTTTACTTTAATGTATTCCCAATGTTGATCCTATTAGCAGGAAAAATCAATCAATCACTGTCACCAACCATCAGCAGAGTGCAGATTGATCGCGGCGTCGGGGTTGCTGGAGAATCCCGCAGATGCAGCAGGCATTTGTTAAATGCTATTTTCAGGAAGACGTATACATATATGTATAAGACACATATTTATGCACAGCTTTGTCCGCTTAAAAAATAACAAAAAAAAAACCTTCCTTTTTTTGTGTTGTTGGTTTCTTGTTTTTGTTTCGTTTTGTTTTTGTTTTTTTTTTCCTTCAACAAAACCTGGCACAATTTTAGTTGCGTTTGAAAAATCCCTTGTACTGAGAAATTAGTGGGGTTCTGAGAGGGGGCTTTTTGTTCCAAGTCCCTAAGCATGGCTTGGAGCTGTTCCCAATATGAAGTTTTTCTCCACATGCCCACTGCCCCTTTCCCACAAGGAAGGACCCAGCTCTGCTGCGTGGCTCAGGTGAGCTGAGAGTGCAAAGGGGACACCTCCGGGTCTGTCACGTGTAATGATACTGTGGGAAGGAAGGAAGCATTGCCCATCTGATGGGAAAATCCGCACAGGGACAGGGCTTACAGCCCCAGTGTTATTCAAATCCTTCCATGCCATCACCTGGCAGTGGTGGGAAACAGCCCCTGCAGCCATCCTACCATCCCGAGGGGGGGTGGGGGGGGGGGGTCAGTCACATGCGAAAATGCCAAATGCTGGTGAAGAACAGGGGAGACAATGAAGGCAAAGGGGAGAAGGGGAAAGGCAAACACCCACTCGTGGCACGTGTGTCCTATAGAAGGGAGAACCCCACGGAGGTGGGCTCTGGGAACCAGGGTTTGCGTGGAACACACAGCAAGCGCAGCACTAAGGTTTCAATTCTACTTTCAAGTCCATGGGGGAAGAACGGTTAACAAACTGCCCCTAATCCTGACCGTGCAAAATGGTCCTTCGGAAAAACGTAAGGATGCTCGCAGAAATCCTCTCGGTCACACCGAGTCTGTTAGTAAATGAACTTCTAATGCGTTGAAAACATATTCATTATAATGTATAAAGAGGCAATTTTCATTTTGTTTGTGTTCTTAAGAGTGTGACAGCGTCTTGTTTGCAACTGCCCCTGGGTATAAGCTATCATTGTGTGACTTAATTAGATATTCTACATGCTAGTGTGAGGGACATATGTCTATTCACTGTAACAAACATCGAGAGTCTGCCACATGCTTTAATGTTTCTGCTATGTTGAAATAAAGGCAGAGCAAGTGCAAGCTCTCCCAAGGACCTGTGGCCCCAAACAGCTTGAACACAACCCGCCGGCATTCACCGATTGGTTACAGTTTATTAACAGCCCATAAACTTCTCATCTGCTCCTGGGCGCTTGGTAGGGTTGTCACCTGCAACTGCCAAGAGTGGCACAATTGCTGCAGACGTGCGGCCGTGCTGCTCGGAGCCTGGCTTTGATGGCTCTCTCCTCCCAGCTCCGGCAGCACTGACTTTGCACGGGACGCAAGGTTGTGTGAAGGTGACCCAAAATTTAAAAAAAAAAAAAAAAAAAAGTTAGAAAGCTTGGTAAGGAAAGCTGGGAGAAAGCAGGTTTTCCACCATCAGGAGATCCGCAGGTGCCAGTGCTGCAGGAAAATTAGCCCTTGCCTTCACAGACAGCTCGCAGATAGCAGATCTACACAGGAGCTCCCCAGCAGTGCCATGAGGCTGCCCAGCCCTGTGTCTGCCTCTGAGTGCCCCTGCAGATCCACTTTCTGTGGCTCTGTTTTTTTCCCACCCTCCTAAGCAGGACAGGTGCCAGCAATGGGGAGGTGAGGGCAGGCATGGCACCCCACTCCAGCACACCAGTAACTGAATGTGGGGAAACCAAGTATGGTAATGGTGGGATTTCATGATTTGTTTACCTATCCACAGTCCAGATGCAACACCTGCAGTTGGGAGAAACAAGCCCCACACGTGCAGCTTTCTTGGAAATGTGTGTTCATGTCATCTCAGGACTGATAGGCAGTGAAACAGGGAGAAAACCCTGCTGGCAACAACCATCCTGAAAACATCACATTTGTTCAAAGGAGTCTGTGGAAGGACTTGGAGTTTTACTGTTGATCTAGCTCCTCTCATCTTTGAGTTATTTTAAAGAGGAGAAAGCACTCTGAACATTTTTGATGAAACATAGGTCTCCCTATGTACACACCTGATCTTTCCCTAGCAGAAGCTTCCAAGGTCCCAGTTGAGGACCCATATTTTATCATAGATTCGTTTGAGTTGGAAGAGATCCTTAAAGACCATCTGGTCCACTCCCCCTGCAGTAAGTAGGACACTCACAGCTCCACCAGGTGCTCAGAGCCCCGTCCAGCCTGACACTGAGTTGCAGGGATGGGGCATCCACTGCTTCTCTGGGCAACCTGTTCCACTGCCTCATCACCTTTATTGTAAAAACTTCTTCCTGATATCCAACCTCAATCTCCCCTCTTTTAGTTTGAAACTATTTCCTCCTATCACAACAGACCCTGCTAAAGAGTGTGTCCCCTTCTTTCTCATCTTTTCTCTCTTTTGTGGAGGCAGGACCCATGGGCACTTCCACACTGGGACAGGCACTGCTGCAATGCCTGGAGGACACAGGGTTTCATCACCCAGGCTTTGCCATCCATGTCCTCCCTTTTGCCTCTGATGGGTACAATGGTCAGAAGGGCGAGGAACTCCCTGGGCTCTTCAGCCTGGCCAGTCACAAAGCTTTTCTCCTCATCCTCCATCGCAAGTTTCCAGTGGTGACCCTGGGGCTGGGCTGTGGCAAATAGCCACCCTTGGGTGCACGTGTGCCAGCGCGAAAAGGCAGCTGACAAAAAGTTGGAGGCTTTTCATGTGTGGTTTTGTTCTCTGCTCACACACACACACACTCACACGCACACCCAGAATGCCTAATTCTCCAGACACCTCCATCAAAAGGCCCAAACACACTTCTTCCAGGTTTGCTGCCGAAGAAAACAAAACCGGTCTGTTTGTCCTCACAAAGGCCTGCGTGAGCTAATCCCCGCCGCCTCCTGTCCCGGGACCGTCCTGCTGGCTGAGCATCCCCTGAGCAACAGGGCAGCAATTCATCCCGACGAGAGGGCCGCAGCCCTGCGCAGGGCAGCCCGCCACTGCTCTGTATGCAGGGGGAGGCCTCTGCCAGGCCGTCCTGCTATTGTTTGCCATGCGCCTCAACCATCTGGAATAAGAGAGCGGCCAATGCGCCCGCGTTGCTCCAACCAGCGCCCGGCTGAGGTTTTGCTACCTATTTTCTGAGGCTCAGGGGTCCGGCCCGCTCCCTCACACCACTGCCCCACAGCAGCCATGGAGGGCCTATGCATCAAATGACTATGGATGGCCCTGTGCAGCACCTCAGCAACTCAGACAGCCAAATCCTCGCTAACAAAGTGCCTCCCAGCTATGCCTATCTTCAGGAAGCCAACTCTGTGAGGAAAACGCTGCCAAGGCTGGCTGCTGCAGGATGAGCGCCAGGAGGGTCCATGGGCCTGGCAGCACAGCAAGGGGGACTTGGGCCCCCTGCCCACAGACACCATACATGGCAGTATGGCTGGTGATGGTCCCTCTGGGTTAAGGGTGAAGGCTGTGAGGCACAGGGTGTCAGGGATTCAGCAGTGCCAAAGCATGGCCAGGCCCTCACTCATCCCAACTGAGGTCCAGCAGGCCCTTTTTGCACCTTCTTGCATTCAAGGGCACCTTGGATTGCCAAGGGCACCCAAGGCAGCCCCACACTGGCTTCCATTTACCTGTGGATCCCTACATGGTTGTTCTGAAATCCTACCACTAATGCCTGTGAGTCAGACAGAGCTGGCATCCCCTTCCATTGGTACCTTCTGGTCTGGGGATTGGATCCATCACACCTCCCTTCCCTTTCCCTCCATCTTGGGGATTTTGCTTCCTACACAAAGGCGCAGCCAGCCAGCCAGGTGAGGCAGGAACAGTGCCCTTCTGTGCAGCCCAGAGTGGCTTTGTCCCCAACTTGTGCAGGTGCTCGCAGTGCTGGGCACCAGCCCGCCGCCTCCGTCACCCTCTGGCCCTCTATAATTAACCATTCATCCCTTTCTCAGCCTGGAGAATGGCAGCCTGGCGAGGGCCACCCCGTCCCAGCCGGTTTGTTCTCTCCCAGCCCCTCTCTTCCGGCCGCTTTCTGCACCTTCAATGGGGAAGGAGTGCAACCGGATGGCTGGATCCAGCGCAGGGAAATGACTTCAGAGCCACTTTTGTTTCTCTCCTCGTTTCTGTGCCCGCTCTTGGCCGTGTGTCACCATGAAAGAACTCGGGACATCCAACAGGCGGAGCAGCCCCAGCCAGAAACACTCACCGCTTTTGGGGCCAGCAGAGACGCAGTGCGGGACTGCCAACTTTATACGACAAAGCTGACCATGACATCGGGCATTGTGCAGTAAATTAGCCACAGACTTCCAAGCAAATTGTCCTTTTTTAGAGCAGCAGTGTAAGCCTCTATAGCGCTTGGCTTCGGCTGCTGACTCGAGAGAGGCTCCGGGAATATCTCCCTTGTAAGGGAGCCAAGGCTTTGGGTGGGTTTCACACAGCAGCACGTGTGATTTCACAGCTCACTGCAAGTGCTTGGTTCTGTGAAAGAGCAGATATTATTTTGCATGCATCTTCTGGCATGTAATGCAAGGAGCATTACAGCAAGCATTTGATTGCTTACAAAGGAAAAAAAGCTCTCATTTTTGTTTTCTCATTTATTGTCAGGGAGACAGAGCTGCGGGTAGCTGTGCATTTAGCTGTACATTAAGCACTGAGTCACCTTGTGTTAACAGGGCATAACCATGGCTGAGTGACGTACCCAGGCTTCTGTGGTGATGCAGTGGCACAGGCTGCCCAGGGAGGTGGTGCAGTCACCGTCCCTGAGGTGTTCAGGAGCAGTGAGGATGTGGCACTGAGGGACGTGGGCAGTGGGCGGGGGGGGGTGGGCTGGTGGTTGGACTGGGGGATCTTAGAGGTCTTTTCCAACCTTAGTGATTCTGTGATTGTATGATTCTATTCAATCCCTTTCTCACATTTTTCACTCCCCCCCCCCCCCCATCCCCGGAGGCCCAGGGGCGGGGGCACTGTCAGAGCAGCAAGGATTCTCTTTCTCTTCCCCTTCCCTCCCGCCTCGCAGGGTGGCCCATTCAGCCACCCACCAAAACGCCTCTTCTGGCTGTCACCAAGAAGGTGACTCCAAAACAATGGCCCGGGTCGGCCTGCAGCAGGCCTGCCAAGGCTGTTCCGAGAGCAGGGGCTGCGTGCCATGCCTGTGAGCGTGCCAGCAGGCGTGAGGGCCCGAGCGGAGACCCGCCGGTGGCTTCCAGCCTGCCGTGCCCCTCAGCAGCGCGCTTCCCGCAGCCACGCCGGCCGCTCCCGAAGTGCCGCAGCCAATAGGAGCTCGCTCCCCGCCGCGCCTGCGCTCCCATTGGTCAGTGCTGGAGCAAGGCGGGCGCGCCTGGTTTAAAGGGCCCGCAGCTCGCATCTGTCTGGCGTGAAGTTACGGGTCGGGGGGGGAAGTCGCTGACTCCCACCTCTTCACAGCCTTATTTTGGGGAGCTGCACAGAATGATGAGGTCTCCCCCGAGTCAGAGGAAACTAGCAAAAGAGGTGGCTAAAGAGCGTCTGGGCAATATTATGGATGCGCTGATTCGGAGGGAGGAATTGGAAATCACTGGGAAGTTTCACTCGGAAGAAATTGTTCTGCCCCACAGCATGTGTGTGATCCCATTTAAAAATGAGAGGCATTTTCCTCAGAAAAGTGCTGGCAGGGTATCTTTTGCATGTACCTATTCTTTTGGATGGGCACTGCTGCAGGCAGTCTAAAAAGTGTATCTTTTCCTGGGCTGAGGCAAAGCTAAGCACAGCAGAGAACTGATTGCACGGTTTCAGCCTGTACTCGGAGACAGCTTTGTTGCCTGCATAGTGGAACTGCCTCTACATCATGACACAAGAAACCATCATGTGCAGACTTTGTGCTGATTGCTGCAGTAAGCAATTTTTCTGATATCCTCAGCTGGGCTATTGTGAAGACATAGGACAAGACTTTGTGCTCAACGCAGCAGATTCAGAAAAGCCAAGTGAGCTATCAGTCACCATGGCGTCCTAGTTGATGTACTGCAGGCTCATGTGGGCCAGCCCATCGTGAGGAAGGATGGATGGGGCACCCACTGGGTCAGGACAGTAGCTTATTTTATACCCAGCCCACTGTACAGAGTGTGCCTTGCATGTCACAGAATCACAGAATGGCCAGGGTTGGAAAGGATGTCAAGGATCATGAATCTCCAACCCCCCTGCCACATGCAGGGCCACCAACCTCCACATTTAATGCTAGCCCAGGCTGCCCAGGGTCCCATCTAACCTGGCCTTGAGCACTTCCAGGGATGGGGCATCCATAGCCTCTCTGGGCAGCCTGTGCAGCACCTCACCACTCTCTCTGTAAAGAACTTAACATGTGGGCTAGGAGATGTGTCCCAAAAATACCACTGCTACTACACTGCAGATTTTCTTGCTGCTCACGTGAAGGCAGACATGACTTTCCTCTTTCACTCCCTGCCTCACTTTTTTCATCTTAGATCTGCTATATGGCTCAGATCAACACCTCAAAAACTTTGTAGGACAAGTTAAGAAGATATAAATTAAAAGAATGAATACAATAAAAACCAACCACGGTGAGGATATGCTGTAAATTACTGCAACGTTTCAAAATGTGAGGAACTTGTAGCAGGCACTCAATCCAGTAATGCATATTTTCAGTCCTTGCTCAGTGCGCAAGGGAGGTATTATAACACTGCAAACAGCAGGGATAACTAAGACACTGTTTATGTGTGGTTTTCAGTATATTGGTCTATTTCTTCCATGGTAGAAAAGCATAAGGGCCTGTTTAAAAGAGGGACGGGAAGGGAAGGGAAGGGAAGGGAAGGGAAGGGAAGGGAAGGGAAGGGAAGGGAAGGGAAGGGAAGGGGAAATAAATAAAGTCTTAACACATTTTAAAACCACTGATATTTGTCTTTGGGAAGCTGGAAGTCTCTTTCAATTGCCGTCCCCACAGGAACCCATGCAGTTTTTTACATTTCTGGCAAAGTAGTGACAGTCTGAGGCTCCTTGAGCCTAATTCAGTGATTACAAATTAGGGCCATCTTCTGGGAAGGAAGAAAAAATATCCCTCTGAATTAAATGTACTTAAAATATTTATATATCCATGCAGGCTTCCTGCTTCAAAAAAACTGGAGACATGTCCCAGATTCTTGGTCTTTTTCCAGAGAGATTTCACAACTGACATTTGTAAGATCAATGAAACAATACTGTGGTAATAACACAACTGATCCTGCTGCAGTAATGAAATTGTAAGTAGAAAGACAGCAGGCAGAAGATCTCCAGCTTTCACTTGAAACAAAATATTCAGCCTTATTTAGCCCGTTTTTTCATGTCAGGTTTTTGAGAGGAAAAGTAGCTCCACTTGTCAATCAGCTAAGTTGCAGCACTAATAGATTCTGGTGTTTAGGGGGTCAGCACAGAATTTAATTTAACAACTTACAATACGCCCACATGCCCAGAAAATGTGGACAGCTTGATAGGGTTCACTGAGCCAAAGAAGTAAGACCAAAACAGTGCATTAATGTATAGGGGAAGAATAGTTGCAATCAGTTCCCTTGTGAATTGGACAGAGAACTTAGAGATGAAGCAATTATCAGCCATCGGGGATTAATAGTAAAGTGTGAATGCCAAGCTGTATATGTTAGGGGCAGAATATGTTGCCTATAGAAAACAACAAAGAACGTTTCTTACTATTAAGTGAGATTAAATGTAATGGCCTGATTTAATCACAAAGGCAGAATTAAATTCAGATGGCAACTTCAAAGTGGACACATGCACAGAGCCTACTGCATACATTTACATATAGCTGGCATAGCTTGGCTTGCATCACAATGGGATAAAGTTTCTTTGGCCACTTAAACAATTTTCTATTCTCTCTTTTTGTTAACATTCACTGTATTTATCCCTAAATTGCTTTTGGTTAATAAGATGGAGTAAGAGTTATATTTATTCATGGAAGCTCTACTTTTTAATTCTTTCAAGTTAAAAAAAAAATAAAAATGACAACAACAACAACAACAAAAATCCACTGCAAAGGGTCAACAAGAACAGAAAGGCTGCAACCAGACAGCAACAGAAAGCAGCCGTGCTGACCTACTGGTTTGCATCTGCACACAGAGGTGTCACTCATGGCAGGTCCAAGAGTGACACCTGATGCTGTACTCACTGCCCCTTCCTCCTTGTGAGCCCATCCTAACAGTACAGAGTCCAGCTCTGTCCCCAAACCACTTAGAGAGCCACAGTGCTACCTGTGCTCAGAGCCTCCATCTCTTGAAGACAGACCATAGAATTACAGTTATTTGAGTTGGAAGGGACCTTTAAAGCTCACCTAGTCCAACTCCCCAACAATGAATGTTAAGAATGTAATGGAAAAAACCTCTTCCATCAGTACACCCTTTCACTTCATACCTCAGTCCCATCCCAGCTGGATCCTAAGTTTATATCAGGCAAAGCAGAGCTGCTTCAGATCCTAGTACCATTAGTGACATGGATTGGCAAAAACCCATTAGTCATGCTCAAGCCCACCTTTGCCCCCTAGTTTATCAGGAGGGCTACAGCAGGGAAGCCTCAGGCAAGCATCAGATTCCCTGAGATGCTACAGCTCACTTGGTGCCTGATCTCTGCTAGGATCAGATTTGCCATGTGTTCATGCAGGAGATCAAGGCACAGACTGTCTCCTCTCCAGGCACCCATGGCCCAGCACAGCTGCCAGCCTCAATGCTGCCGGGATGGGAACCTCTGTTCCAAAGGAGGTGAGATGTTTCGGAGCGCTTGTTGCTTACAGAGAAACAGCTTTCCCTCCGTGCTCCCTTAACCTTGGCAGGCTGATGGCTTTAATGACGCAGCCCAAATCCTCTCACATCAAACAGAGGAAGGCCAATTTCCCAGAACAAAAGCGTGAAGTACTCGTGTGACAGGTCACTAAACATGAGCATCTCCTGCTCGGGTTGAGAGCATTGAAGAGGGATCCTGCTAAGCAGTACAGAATACGGGACAAGGTCTTAACCTCCGCCTGCGCCTTCGGACACTGGGATCGGCACATAAAGCATCTCAAGTGCCAGAGGGGGATGCTGAAAGCAAGAGGTGTTGGTGAGAGGCTTGGGTACGTTTCTCAGGCAACTGAGGGGGGAATGTCACAGCTATAGCAACTGGCTCTCCAGCGGCCTAAAGGGCGGAGAGGCCATTGGCAGCACAGCGATTGTGGCCCCAAGTGAAAGGTCAGGCTGTTCTATTTTTCACTGGTCAGCTGTAAATTTCCTGGTAGCATCAACCGTGATTTATATTTTGTTGTAATTTATACCTATGCCGGTACCTGCCCTCTGACTGATGGCTTGGAAATGTGCAGTTAATTGTACTGCCGTCATACGGTGCTGGCCCATTGTCCCTGTGTCAGTCCTCCACTGTGCAGCCATCAGGGCTCCTTCCCATACATCATCTTCCCCCAGATGTGTGAAGGTTGGAGAGACATCACGCCTGCTTTTAACTGTCCAAAAATTGACTGTATTGTCTCAGGTCTTTCAACCTTTTATCATAAGGGAGATGCTTCAGGCCCATCATTCTCTTTGTGGCTCTCCACTGGACTCTTTCCAGAAGTCCCTGCTTTTCTGGAACTGGGGAGCCCAGGACTGGACACAATTTTCCAGATGTGTCCTCACTAGGACAGAATAGAGGGAGAGGATCACCTCCCTTCGCTTGCTGGCCACTTTCTTTTTGATGCACACTAAGATACCATTGGCCTTCTTGACCCCAAGTGCATAAAACCTGACAGGCATCTTCATTTCTCCCTCAGTAATATGAAGATGCTGCTTTGGTGAGTCGGAGAGTTTTTGGCAAGGACTGGTACTATCACAGCTTCCAGGACACAGAAGGCAGGTAGAAAATAGTCTCTAAAACACACTGTAACTGCCAAAATTGAGGTTTTCTCTCTTTTAAACCAAGAATAGATATTCTGCCAGCTCATTAAATATTTCCATTGGTTCAGTGAGCTCTGGATCAAGTTCATAATCATGCAAACTGTAATGGTACTGAAACAGGGGATATCTAATTTTCCCTAGAGGTTCTGCTATATGATGGATGAATTTTATTTATCACTGTCAAACATGCAAGTATGCCTTTAAATTATCCCAAGAACATGAATATGCAGCAGAGAGAAGGGCTCTGGAATAGGGAATGTATGGATGTGATCAAAGAAGAACAACGGCATTCAGAAGTTTAAAAGAGATATTTTAGCCTTCATTAAAAAATCGCTTTCAAATTATTTGAAAAACATGATGAATACTCATGAAACTCAAAAGATTGAGAGCATGGTATTCAAGGGACACTGTACAATATATCTGTATATTTGTATCAATGATTTCTTCTAATTTTTTGGCCCACAGTCTCCTCTTTCATGTTCAGAAATTTGGGATTACAAATTTGCTTTTCAAGGGGGACCAATTATTTTAAAAATAATGATGCATCAAGTCCCACTTCTACATTACACTTTATCCTGGAGACAGTAATAGTCAACACAAGTGGAGAGCAATGATGAAGGAAGTGAGTGGTGCTCTTTAGGGAGGGACAACAGAAGTGGGGTTTGGTCTGGTACCTCTCCAGTCTCATTCTCAGCAGTGCTTTCTGTCCTCCCATTTCATCCCTGCAGCTAAATCTTACCCCTTCCTTGGAGCCACTTATCTTATTAAACCACAGCCCTCCTGCTTCCAGGACTACGCATCTTTCTGAAACTGCCTGGCCAAGAGCCTTCTCTCTGTTCTCCCTCTGCTGGATCTCTGTGACTGCTGGCAGCAAACCAAATCCTTTCTGTAGGCTCTGTGAAGGCACTCCTGGCCCAAGGATTCAGCACCTCCTGATGGCGGGGACCCCAGAGGCACCATTTGTGCCCCTCCATTATCCAGGGTGGAGATTTTCCAGGGCAAGCAGCAATGGCAGCAATGAGGAATTCGGGACTAGCTCCTCGTGCTGCTGCCTAAATCTTTTACCTCCGCCTGTGCAGGAGGATGGGTGATCACCACCTCCTGTCACCGATGGCCCAACCGTGCCCTCCCATCTGCTGGCGGTGACAGGAGGCCAACGCCTTTTTCATTATGAAGAAAAGGCAAATACAGTGTCAGATAAATGCAAAACAAAACAGAAAAATCCAACAGAAGAAAAAAAAAAAAGCACACACAGACACTAGTTTTTAATGACTGCATCATTAAGCAGCGCGAATCTCCATTTCATGCATGTTCATTAATCCGCGGCCGCGCTCACTTCCCCATATGGCTTTGTTTCTGTAAATACAGTCCGAGGGAGGCAGGAGGGGGCCAGGGAGCTGGCAGGGGGGGTTGAGGTCTTGATGATTTCATATCATAATGGGTTATTCCTGGTGCCTCGCCAGAGCCGTCAACCCGAACCATCTGGGTTTGGGGAGGTTCTGCGCTTCCCAGGGCTTGGCTCCATATGCGCGGCACGGCAGGCGTCCCTGCCCTCTCCCGGCCTGCTGTGAATCACGCTGATTGTTATTCAGGTGGGATGGCCCGGTCATGAACTGCACTAATCAAAAAACAAACTGCACCAAAACACTGCGGCTCACACACTGGCTTGGGCCTCCCTCTGACCTCTGCTAACCAGCCGCCTCCCATGGATGTAATGCAGGTTGTTCTTCTGGATTTTTGCACCTTCCACAGTTACCAGACATCTGTGTAAATCCCCACCCCCTCGTGTTGGGCATCAGGGTCAGTAATGTTCAACAATTCAACGTGGGAAGTCTTCCTGAGGAAGTACCAGGCCATAAATTCAGCCCAACAAGAGCCACCTATCAAGCCGGGCCTTGTTAAGAAGCTTCCCAGATATTAATCACCATAAAGGCCGTGGGCCCTGTGCCGCCGTGTAGAAAGAATGGAATAGTCGGAGGTGGCAGGAAAGGTTTTTCACTTCTTGCCCCGTAATACGCTGTTGTTTTGTGTTCGTAACAGATTTGCGGCTGGACACAAATCCCTTCAAGCCACAGTCCCTTCACTTCAACCTCCCAAAAGTGCAAAAAGCCAGCTCTGCTCACAGGAAAGCTCCCACTGTAATTCACTGTAGTGTAATTAAGTAAACAAAAAATGCGTCCACTTGCACCGGTCAGTTTTATAGTCATGGGTTGCCTCAGCACCTAGGGCCTGTGCAACTGTGGCTGTTCATCTGCAGCAATGCCTTGCCCTCGTGGTTATGGTCTGACCCAGTAGAGCCAATCCCAGCAGTTGCTGTATGTCGTCAAATCTCAAAAAAAGTCAAAAAAGGGTAAAAACACCTCTCTCACAAGAGATCTCACTGCCTTAGGAATTTAACTTCAAACAGCTGGCTTCGTTTCTTCTTAAATGACAAGAGATCAGGACTGGAAGAATCCATGAAAAACGTAACAAAGCATTTAAGGTTTGCGGACCTGACTTGCTCTAACTAGTTTTATTATTTAAAAAATTTCTGGTTTGCTTTGAGGACAAGATGGCTGCTCAGAAGCACACGGACTCCTGCCTGCTATCTATCACTAAAGAAAAGAGGTGATTGGGGTAGAAGACCGTAGGACAGCACACAAGCAAAACACAGTGTTTATCTGAAAAAGAAACAATACAAGCCTAACTCTCTTCCAAATAAAGCCATGGTCCTTGAAAGGCCCACATGTGTGCACTGTTTGTGTGGGGTGAACAGCCGGCTCTTTGATTTCGAAGGCAGTAGGCACGCTGTGCAAAGTCAAATCAGCCTTCGACCTTTGCCAAACTGTAACCTAAAATGAATTTGTGCTCTTTTAATGGAGACAAAGACAGAAGGGGAGAATATAATTCAGGGAGACAGTTCCGTTCCTTAGTCCCTCTTCTCAACTAAGAGCAACATTTTTTTCCTTGGAGCCCATAATGAAAACTCAGGCCCTTGAAGCACTTGTGGTGAGAGCCTCATCCTTTTCCTTGGACAGAGAACAGCTGGCTGGGCAGGGTGCATCCTGCCAGCTCAAGAAGAAGATGCTTTCATGCAGATCCAGTGGAGCAGATCCAGTCTCTGAAGCAAAAGAAATTCACAGAATCACAGAACTGTAGAATATGATGAGTTCAAAGGGACCCATAAGGATCCCTGAGTCTGATTTCTGCTACTCTCTCTCAAAACTTTGTTAGGTTGAGGAGGAGAGGTTTCACAGTAGTGGAAGGCTCATGTGCACAGGAGGCTCTCAGCACAGAAGAGAAAAAGAGGAAGGCCATGGCAGGAGGACGAGCAGTTTGGCCTACTGAGCCCACATCCCTTTCTAAGAAAGAAGAAAGAAGCTCCTGTTTCCATGCAGCTCCAAAATCTGCTTGGATCCTCAGGCAAGCGTTCTGCCGTTTGAGGGGACCATGGCACCTGTGGGATGTGGGTAAGCAGTGCTCTGATCCTGGCAGCCCCAATGGGACGTGCCCAGCAGCGCCGCGAGGGGCTGCCTTCGTTAGCCCGCTCAGGAATGTGGGTTAATGCCACATACCCTTTTTACCCCCATGGTTCTGTTTCTGCAGGGTTGGCAGAAACTGACACTTTTTCTTTTGCTTAATTAAGTTGTTCTGAAGAAGGCTGGTCAAACAGTTGCGTCTACGTGGGGAGTCCCGGAGCGAACAGAAAGCAAGGGGCGTTGCCAACATAAAAAGGGGGATTCTGTTATTGTTTGGGTGTAGACGGGTCATTTTTTCAAAGTTACTGCTGCCTGAGTGACCACAACCCTGCAAGCAGCAGCAATGAAAGGATATTAAAGCTGCTAAATGCAGCTACCTTGGGCTCCAAAGTGTAAGAAGAAGAAAAGAGCCAGAAAGCAGGAGCACTTATTTTCCCTCTACATAGAAAGCGGACTAATTTCAATACAGTGTGGTGGGAAGTGTAGACAGGACCATCTGAGCACCCTGCCCCAAGAAGCCAGTTATAATATCTGGTACCAGGAGAGCTCTGGTGGGTGCTCTGCTCAGTGCCCCTGCAGAAAAGTCCACTTCCTATCACCAGCCGCAGAAAAAGCCCTAGGAATAGTGACTAACTGCTGGGTTTAAGCAACTCCCATGCAGTGCAAGCTTGCTGCAGAAGCCTGCTGCCTGCATTTTTAAGCCCACTGGCATAAAAAATCCAAACAGTGTTCCTTGCATTTTGGCAGTCCAAAGACCCTAGAAGCTGAGTATCGCTCCCGATTGCCTCTTGTTGTGAACTATCCACTAGCATTTCACTACACATCAAGTGCAGAACTAGTTGGCTATTCCTAGAGCAAAAGAAAAAGCAAGACGCAAGTCTTACTTCTACCATCCCAGGAGCTCCAGGAACTCTGATTGAACAATTGCTCTTGTGTAGCATCAGGCTTGTGGTGTACAACGTGTTGTTTAGCCACAGCCTACACATGCTGTGGGTTATAACTTTGTAGATATGTGGTTTGGTGAAGTTAGATACACAGAGGAGGCACAGCACTGGCATCAAGTGAATAATCAGAGCACAACATCTGTATGTCAGTCTGAAAGCAGCCCCTACAGCAGTTGGAGCTGCTTGAGGTTGTGGCTGATGCCCAGCAAAGAGAAATGTGGGAGCTGGAGGCCACAGGCCACTCACCACTGGCTCAGATGTTTAGCAATGTAAATATAAAGCTGCCCCACAGCAGCTGGCAGAGCTCACCCCTGTCCCTTTAACTGCATGTTGGCATGAGATCTGCATCTTTGATCCAGTGCGTTCTCAAAATTCAACAATTTTAACATCCAGGGCAAAGATTCAGGCCCCCACCCCATCTGCCCAAGGCAGCCGAGACTCAAATTCATGACTGCAGAGAACCCAGCCTTTGACTGGAGTAGGGCAACACTGAAAGTCCTGAACTTCCTCAAACTTCTATTTAAAAGCCATTGGTGTAGGGGCCCAACAGCAGTCCACTCTGACTGGGGAGCACCACAGGGGCCCTGCAATGCTCCAGGCTTGCTCCATGGGGTGTGCAGCAGGTCTGCACTACTCCTGCTGACTGCAGCAGCCAGCCCATCTCTCAGGCACCTGATGCTTTGCTTTATTCAAGGTGCCTCTCTTTCCTTCCTCCCCAGCCGGCATGAGTCAGAGGCAGGTTTTCATGCCGTGCATGCACAACCCCTCGCAGCCCTGTGCTCCAGCTGCTGGCAAGAAAGAGCCTTTTTGTTCTGCTGAGACTCCACCAATATGATGTCTTTACTCCCAGGAAAACAGAAGGCCTTCCTTGACACGGGCAACCCCGAAAGGGTTCAGATACTGAAGCGAAGGTCCTAAAGACAGAAAGAAGGATTCACAAGGGCTGGACGGAAGCCATGGCGCCATTCCTGGCACTCGCCAGTCCACATGGGGCTCTGTCGCTCGTCAGGACAAAGAGTGCAGTTTCCACAAGCCCCACGTTCTGCTGACAAACGCATAATAAACTGACAGAGGGAGACGAGGCAGCATTTCAAAGCCCCACGTGCAGAGGAGGTAAAGCATAGCAGGAGTGGGGATGGACACTTTCTGCAGGTGTTCATCCAGTGTCCCTCCATTTGCATACATTTGCATACTGTCAAACAGTTGGCTGACAGACTCTCTGAGAAGGTCTGGACTGAACCCAAACCTGTCAGGGACTTTCTCCTTGCCAGTCAAGGTTGGCTTTGGTTGCAATTAGAGAGAGGAAAGAAATACTTCTGACATTGCGATATAGGATGGGATAAGTTTAAACAGAAAATGCTTGTTTTCTCTAGGAAAATAAAAAACGATTTACAGCGCTGAGCCCAGGGGAAAAACCTGAGGGGCGGAAAGATGAATTTGATCTCTTTGGTCTTGAGGGGGATCTATTTTTCCCTACTCGCTTGCTGGCCAAACTCTGAGTGTTAGCAGCTCACTGGAGAGTCCTAGGGATGTAAAGCAGTTAGCAGCCAGTGATAGGCTTGGAAACGTGCTGCCTGCCCAGGCTCTGTGCCTTGCACGGAGCTGGTCGCAGAACCTCGGGATGCTCCCAGTCCTGTGGTGGGGGTACCCCATGGACGATGCTTCCAGTGCCGACGGGAGAAGGCGAGCGGGACCCAAGCGCTTAGCAACGTCGAACAATGGCAATGCATGGAAACACCTCCTGGGTATTTGCAAAGAGAAAAAAAAAAGGACGGACAATGAGGATATGTTTTGGAAGCCCACACCCCTTCTACTTGTTGTTTTACATATTCTTCCCTAAGCCATGAAAATTTAATACTTCATCTTTAAACAGTGATGGACACTAGAGTTTCATGAGCGACAGACAATAGGTTCTGTTTATTCACCGACAATAAAGAGCCTGTTTAACGCTGGACTGCAAGTGGCTGAGCCATCTGGCCCATATCTCCACAGTAAAACATTGTCCGTGGCACAAAAAATGATTACATCCACAGGACAAACTAATGTGACCTCCAAATAAAGCCTTCCTCTGAAGCTATGATATCATACTGCACAGGGGACACCAGCACAATTGAATCTGGTCACCCAGAGCGCAAGTGAGATAGGACTATTTAAATCAAATTTTACAGGAGACTTTTTGTCCTCGGTGGCAAACCACCCAGATCCGACGACAGCATTGAAACATCTTTTTTTATTCACTCGTAAGGCAACAGTGCGGTTCTGTGTGGGCTTGGCAGTCCTCTTTAGCTCGCACTGGACCCAGGAAGTGCGCGCCCATTCGCAGCGCCAGCACCTGCAAGCTTTTCTTCCAACAGCGCCTTACTGATGGAGCACCACCTGCACCGGCCCTTTTTTCCCGATAGCGGGGAAACAAGCGGCTCTTTCTCCTCGGTGCCAGTTGGAAAGTCCAAGTCTGCCGCGGCCGCACAAATAGTTTCTGAGCTCTAACAAGGCGCTCTCAGCGCCGCGCTACCTGAATGGCCGCTTCATGGGGCAAAACAACAACCCCAGAAAAGGGCCCATCTCAATGGGGGAAATGTCACTCTCTCAAAGGAGGCAATTTATCTTTGCTGGTACAGTGCTCGTACTACTGTATCTTTTAAAGAAACCTTGGTCAAAGGGAATGATAGATCTAATTAAAGAGACTAATCCTTTTAAAGAGACAATGCTACCCATGTGTGAATATTTACAGACTTTGTGGGAATGCTTCGTGCTAACCTGAATGACTAACACCAGCCTAACTCCCGTTTCATTCAGCTGAATGTCTGCTTGCCCGGGAGGCGCTTTGACGGGCAGGCGGCCTGAAGGGTATCATTGTAGCGATGCGTGCGAGCATGCATGCATGTCCCCTCCGTGCCGAGCAGGCTGGCTGTTACTCCTGTCCCCAGAGCAGCATCACACCCACAGCTTCACAGGCATCAAGGAGAGAAATGGAGAGGGGCCTCTGCCAGGAACTACCTTGTCCTAAAAGCTTTGATGAATTGGTCATTTCCATGCCCTCCTTCCGCAGGTTAATCGGGTCTAGGTGTTGGGTCTTTTCCTCAGCTACTTCATAACATCAGAATTATAATTTCAACGAACTGAAAAATAATAATCAGTAGCAAATTATCTTGCCCAGTTTTAGCTATTTGGAATTGAGTTCAGGACCAATTTAAAACTCTGCTTTCAACTCAGCCGAAATTCTTTTGGTCCACGTTATTATTTTTTTTTTTAGGCATGAAATGTCTCTATATTAGCATGCTTAGCTTGAACACCTGAACATCTGAACTCTATCTTTTCATATGAAAATATGGTTTGCAGGCCCAAATCCAGGTTGGATAAAAAAAACGGTCCCCAGCCTCGAGTTCTCAATGGCCAGGGCTGCTAATCCGCTGTGGAATTATAAACCTTGCACCCAAAGGATTAAACTTCCCCGACACAAATCATTAAACGTTGCCGCATTTTTGGCATGGTCCTTCTGTTGCCCATGTAGGCTTCCAGACCCGGGCCTCTCAGCCACATGACACCTGGCATAAAAAAATCCCACAAACTTCCCAGGGGCCTGAATGAGCATCCCGAGAAATACTGCAGAAGCCTCAGCCCCAGTGCCACCCATTCAGGACCAGCAGGGAGCGATCGCCAATGCCTTCCTGGTGTTGACCCATTGACCTAGATGAGCAAGGGCACAGTTCCCACTGCAAAGCAAACATGTACCTGAATCCCAACCACGCTCATTTTAAATATACATATTTTCATGCACAATAAAACAAACCAGTGTTATCAGTTTGGATGAAAAATATTACTTGAGGCCACGTTTTGTCTTCTCAGCAGAAAAATACATTTGAATTTAAAAGTCTTTTCACTGAGGGCGTAATTATCAATAGGATAGAGCAACTTTTTTTTCCACATAAGAGGTAGATTGTTTTGCCAGAAAAAAAGACACCTTTTCCTTTTGCTGGCTCTTTACTTTCTTTTCCCTTTCCCTGGATTTAGAAGAGATTTAAATACCTTCTTCCACCACCTCAAAGATTATTTGGTAGCAAATCTCCCTGGAGAAAGTGCATAGCTCCCCAGTGACAACATTTTTTTGTTTCTCAAACTTCTTTCAGTTCAGCTCTTCCTTTTCTTTCTTAACTCTCTCTCTCATTTTAATCCCTTTGAACAGAAACACTGGAATGAATCGAGCCCCGATTCTCCTCTCCTGTAAATTAGGCTTAACTCTGCAGTAACTCCCCTTATCGTGATGGAATAAAAGTGAGATAACTGAAAGAGAAAACCAGCAATGACTTTGCAGTCAAGTTCAATTATGTTTTTAGACAATAGAATAGAAGAAGGAAGAAAATCCTGGAGGAAAAAAAAAAAAAAAAGTGAAGAGCTGTCTCCTTCCTCATGCTCACTGCCACAGGCTTCTTGCTGCAGAGAGGGACAAAAGAGGCAGTGGCTCTCCAGCTCTGGGGAAGACATGCACTGTGGGCAGCTTTAGCCAGCTGTCAGCACACCATCTGCATAACTGACAAAGTACAGAAAGGAGTAGGTAAAATTTGTCTTTCCCTTAAAATAATGAGTGAGTGGGAAGGAGCTACTTCTCACCCCAATTACAATTTCAGCCATTCTGTGTTAAAACCAGTGGGATTCATCACACATGACTTCAGGTATCAAGCAATTGGGTACCCAAGCCCACCACAACTGGCTCAATCACCAAAGAGAGGAAAAAGCAGATTCAGAAGATTTATCTCACCCCACAACAGGCTGGGGGAGAGGAGTACTCTGTGACATTCTCTACTCTCCACGGGTATCATTGCTCTTCAGGCTCCTCTGGGAAGGAAACAGGAGGGAGTTGATTGAGATTCAGGCACTCAGCCCCAGCCCAGGGTGAGGAGCAACAAGGGTTAATCTACACAGAAACTCACTTAGGTCACCCCAAGCTTGCTTTCTTCTTTAAGAAGGCTACTCTGAGAAGCTGCTGTAGTTATCTAGATCTTGGAGAAAGTGATTCAGGTCACCACAGTAGAAATCCAAGCAAAAGCATACCCAAGTTGCTCCCGTTTTTCTGTGACTCAACAATGCACAAGGCTGGAGTTGGCCACACAGGTTGCTGCAGAGCCTGGAGTGGGCAGAGGCTGGTGCGAAGGAGCATCAGTGGGCTCCCAGTAGTCTCATCCCATGGAGAAAATGAAGGAAACTGAGAGAAACATTGGGCACTGGAGATACTTCATAGGTCACTACTTGAACATTTTGTCCATTTGTACACAAACTGATTTCTTGTGGTTTGTTTTGTTTTGTGCTTTTTTGGCTTTTTTTTTTTCCCACTTGCAAGGCTAATAAAGGAGTAGTTTGGCCCTCTGGTCTTCCATTTTTCCTGCAGGTAAGGGGAAGATAAAAACAAAGGAGATATTGAGGACTCTGGGGTTTATTTCTTCTCCTTATCATAATTCCTTTGACAAAAACAGTAAATGTACAACACTGAGTGTGACTGCAACTCAGCCAACACATTCCTACCGAAAAAAACTACACTAGGTCTGTGGGCACTTGGTGATGCATACTGGAAACTGGATCCTAAATTCAATTTTCTATGTGTGAGTCAGAAAAAGGAATGTATTACAGAAGAAGGAATTAAACCAAAATGTTCTACTTGCTTGTATTTAAGGTGTAAGGTAGCCTTCAAGTCCTCCAAGGGTTCCTCTTAGCATGTGCAGTGACATGAACCCAGCCCTCACCAATGGTCACTCCTGGCTTTTGGAGGAGCTGAGAGCTGGATTTCAGCCTTTTGCTAGAGCATATCTGTAAAGGGTGTGAGTATTGCAAAAATGTCCTTTTATCTATTCTTTTTGGAAAGGGATGTGCTGATTGTATCTTTTAGCCTTTCAATCTGCTCTTGCTGGACAATTTAGAGAATTCAGTTTGAACAAAGGCTGCTCAAGAAAACTTTAGATGAGACCTCATTCTGTACCATATGAGAGAAGGCAGAACAGCTGGAAAAGAAACAAAACCAGGAACACCAGCCATCCTGAGCCCAGGGCTGCTACTCTTGCTTCATAGTCTGTCTTCCCCTCCAGAGGATTAAGTGCTGAAAAGTACTGATAAATTAATGCTGCTGTGGATTTTCTCCTGTTTACACACAATCTCACAGCAGCTGATACAGAGTCAGGAAAAGCACAATACACACAGCTCTAGAAAGAAAGGAAATTAAAAAAAAATCACCTGGAAAGAACTGAACTTGTAATGCGATGGCTGCAGCTTGCCACCTGCATATGTTTCTCACTTCACTACTCCTTTCTGCTTCTTTCATTTGCACTATGGACCGATGCAGGTAAGTCATAGAGCTCCTGCAAATGGCCTGTCATTCATTAGCCTGCACCAGTGCACTCAATGATAGTCCAGAAAACTTGTGAGACTCACTGCTTCTGCATTGTTACAGTAAAACCATGGACAACTGTCCTGGGAGATACAGGATCAAGCATTTATGGCTTTTTACTGGGCTGCATTCTGTGAGTTACAAAATATCACCTATCCCAATTTCTCTTGGGAAAGGCAGATTTCTGATCTCACTGCAGACTTCAGATGTGGGAGATCCCAATGGACGTGCAAAAAAGTTACTGGCGGAGACAAGTCTGGCAGCTTCAGGAACCAGCACTGCCAGGCTGTTCTGGCTGTGCTCAGAGTGCTGGGCTAAGCAAATTCTCAGTAATATTCTAATAGTCAGATGTAATGGGGACTTAACCAATCTCCCTGTTATGCATTTCTTTTAGGAGGAGACTGCTACCAATTTACTTATTTATTTAGTCAAATTCTCCCCATCTTATCGTATTGCAGTGTAAAAATGTAATTGACAAATATGTAACGCTTCTGATTTCTTTCCGTGAAATAGCAGGCATTTTATTTACAGATACTTCTGTTTCTTTTAGTTTGTCACAGTAGTTTCATGTAGCTCCTCCCCAGCTAATTTCCCTCAACGATTTCTGGTAGTTTCAGCTACCTCCACCAAAAAAATAATCCAACTTAAACTGATCCGAATCTAATACAGCATTACTTGCCTCTAGATATGTCCATTTAATATATCCAATACAAGCAGCCAACTGCTGTTCTCAAAAGACTATCTGACAGATTCTATTCACTTTCAAAGTAGCTCTCCATGGTTTGAATAATTATCTTTCATTTCCCCCTTTCTGACACTTTTCAATGATTTGTTGACATCTGAAGAGATATGTGCAATCTCACAAGAGGCAGCTGGACTTTCTACCCAAAAGATACAAATACAAAAAGGATTCCCATACAGAATTTGAAATAACTATGTTCTTTGCAAATGGAAGACTAAATCTGCATTTTAATGGGACATGTTTTTAAAAAGCGGAATTCATGAATAACCCTATGAGTTTTAACTTTTTCACTGCCAGTGACAAACCAGAACTACCCCTAGAACAAACTTCTACCTTCTCTTTGTCCAGTTTGCTCTCCCGGCATTAATTGTGCCGTGGCTGGGGATTTGGTGAGAACTTTCCTTGCCCTCTAGACACAAAGCCAGAGATGCTGTTCCCATGCCTGGGTCTTTTCAAAGTTACCCAGCTTTGGAATACAAGCCTCTCACACTGCCTTCTGTCTACAACCAAAAGCACATGAAGCCAACAAATACGGACTATATCCACAGCTGTATTGAAGTCTTGTTCCAGGCAGATAAGGGTGCTGTCCAAACTCAATAGAAATGATGTTTACACCAACTGTGTGAAAGCAGTGCTTTCCATTTAACAAGTGTTTCCATTTAACAGAGGGAAAACAGTCAAAAAGAGTGCAGGATTCAATGCCTCGCCCAAGTTCAGGTAACAAGGCTGTGGCAGAGCCAAAATTTGATGCACAATTGTGAACATCTATCCAACACTTCATCTGCAATAACCATTTCTCTTATTTGAGCTGTAACCCATTACAAAGGCACTGGCATGGAAGGGCTTTTTTCCCCTCTTCCTTCCTGTTAGTGTATGGAGAAGGCAGCATTAAGCAACAAGTTCTCTGTTTTGGTCTCAAGCCACAAGGTGTTGTATACATTCCCTTTGAACCCAAGCAGACTGATCCTTGGGGTACAAACAGCACATGGACACATAAAAACTTTCTCCATGGCTTCTCTGTCTCAGTTCTGGCACCAGCCTCTGAGACGTATAGGAGTGGCATAACCAGGACAGGCTGACTGGAGGGTCCAGTCCCACCCTGTTTCTCATAAAATCATAGTCGCAGAATCCTTAGATTTGGAAAAGACCTTAAAGATCTTCTAGCCCAACTCCCTGCAATGAGCAGAGACACACACAGCTCCGTTAGGTGCTCAGAGCCCCGTCCTGACCTTGAGAGTCTTCAGGGACGGGGCATCCATTGCCTTTCTGGGCAACCTGTTCCACTGCCTCTCCGCCCTTAAAAAAAACCTTCTTCCTTATATCCAGTCTAAACCTCCTCTCTTTTAGTTTGAAACCATTTCCCCTTGTCTTATCACAACAGACCCTTCTAAATAAAGTCCGTCCGCGCTCGTCAGTGAGCGGCTCCCTTTGAGGCAGGGCTACCTTGAACATGGCGGGCAATGGCCGGCGAGAGGGGCACGCACCGCAGGGGCCCGGGGGAACACCGCGCACCAGGGACAGCTAGAGAGCGACAGCGCCGCCTGCTGGGCCCTGCGGCCGGCACCGCTTCTCATGGCGGGCCGGGAAGTGAGGGAAAGTGAGGAGACGTGTGAGCAAATGCGAGGAAATACGGAGCTTCAGAGCTCTCTGAGAGCAGCCCGGCACCCCGGCAAGGGTGAAGGGGCACAAATGTATTCCGCGCTCCGCTGGGGCAGGAGTTTGTCACATCCGTGTTAATTGGAAAGAGAAATTATTCCGTGTCCTGAAGGGATAACGTTGAGGGGCTGAGTCGTTGCAACAGTAATTGTCGGTGGCATTTACAATTTTAATACAGAGCTCCCGTAAATAAAGCCTGCCTTTAGTACCACTTTCATGTCTAACAAATGCCAGGCTACTTATTTACATACATTGAATTGTAGAGTGAGCTGAGCAAGTAGATCAGGATGGTCGAGACCGCAGATGTCCTCCTCCGCTCCCGAGGGGGCTGTTCTCTGCTTTCAGGGCTGTAAGCAGAGCCCCAGTGCCCGGGTGGGATCTGCCCTTCATTGCCAGCACCGGGCACCCACAGAAATGGGCAGCCCATCACTTACTGTACTGCAGGACACTCATTGCTGTCATTGGCCATTTCTTAAGTGCCAGCGTAGATTTGCTACGTGTTGCTCTACCGGGGGAAAAAACTGTGCATAGGGAAGAATAAAGACACCTCCTGTCTAGTAAGACTGAGATAAAAGTGATAAGAGTGTTGGGGAGTCAGACTAGATGACTTTTAATGGTCCCTTCCATGTCAAAAAATTCTGTGATTCTGTGGTTCGATAAAAAGCCTGGCGTGGCAATTCCTTGCTGTAGCAGGTACATAGTTTAAAAGAAATTCATTTTCCAGGTAACACCAAGCAGGTTAGCTAGTTGCTTCCTGCTGGGTTGATGTGCACTCTAAGAGCAATGTTGTTAGTGCCACAAGCAAAAACTGGCTCATGCCTGAGCCCTCAGAAAGCCTCAGTGTCTTCTCTGCAGAGGTTATTTGTCTGAAACTGCAAAGAGCACTTAGAAGGATGTGCTTTGACCTCTATCTGCCTATCTCGATGCTTCCTGCTCCTTGTAATCAAAAACAAATATTTTAGACTACTTATGCTGTAGATCTGGCCTCAGCTCTCAGACTCGCCAAGGCTGGGTCCAGAGAAAACAGTGCAAGCAGTGCAAAACAGAAAGATGTATCTGTGTACTCAGCATACCTTTCATTTGCAATTCTTTTAGACTAAATATCCTAAGAAAAGGAGATTCCATAAGCAGGCTTTGGAGCCATTGACCAATTTCTGCTTTGTGCAACACTGGTACTTTTTGTGGACACCACATTCTTGCGAGTTTCGTGAAAATCAGAAGCAGGTGACAATTTCAGTAGAGTGCCTTCTGCGAAGCCTCTGAAATCCTACCACATCTATTCCCAAACTGAACGGGACACAGTCATTTCACACCTGTAGTTAACAGGAATTGCTTATTTTTCTCTCAAGCTCCCTCAGTTCTCAGTATTTTAAAATAAACTAAATTGACTTCTTCACAAACTGTAGTGTAAAGCAAGAGATCTTAGGGGAAAAGCATCATTTAGCATCTGCAAAGTGAAGCTTGCCTAAGGAAAAAAAGGATTTTGGCAAGAAAATAATAACTCTGGAGACAGGTTTAAAGCCATGTATTGCTTTTCCAAATTCAGTGCCAAACTTCATGTAAAGACTTTAACAAACAGCTCACAGAAGTAGTAGAAGGTTGGAGGAATGTCATACATGAGCTCACTTCACATCTCTCAGTCATTGTTACTCTAGAATTGGGCGCAATTCTTGCTGTGACAAGACAGAAGTCTGAAGAGATTAAAAGCTTTTATTGTGCTTAATTTTATCTCTGTCTGTGCCTCATTACTGGGTGATAGCTCACTTCGTGCAAACAGTTGCTGGTTTCCAGAAAAAACAAGAGGACCTGTGGTGTCTGCCCTGAGCTTATTCCTCAGAGAACCAGAAGTCTCTAGTGGAGGATGAGGTGGGTTCTTGTTAAGCACTGGAAGTAGGCTGAAATGTAAATGTGTGTTCCTTTCTGCAACGTGCCTAATTGCCCATAAATGTCATTAAGTCGAGAAATGTTTTCCACCAAATTAACTTCGACTCGTGATATCTAATTAGCTGGAGATGCTGAAAGATAACAACTTATCAGTCGTTGTTTAAGAAAACACATTTAATGGTTGACTTTTTTTTGTTAGCAGCCATGTTGAACCAGGTATTGTAGCTGTCAAAACGGAGCATTATCACAGCAATTAAGGACAATACCTCAGCGCAGCTTCCAACTAAGATAATTTGACAGCTCTTTCTCAGGCAAGAAGTGTGGTTAAGCCTAAACTTTCTGTGAATCAATTTTTCATTGTACAGAAGTAAACATATGCTTCACTTCTTTTTTCTTGTTTTTATTTTTACTTTTTTAAAGCATGCTGTGTGTGACCATCTTTCAAGTCTTGTCTTACTCGCTTACAGTCGAGGTCTCTAAAAGTGAAGGCTTTACCATCACTGATTTCCTGAGGTGGCATTCAAATCTCTAAAGTAAAGAATGTAGCAAGGAAGGGATGGTTAAGCCCTCATCTTTCACAATTTCAATCTGTATCCATGTGCATAATTTTATCTCCTACGGACTGCACACACATCTTCCCTCGCCTTTCCTAAAACATTAAGCACATGTAGGTGCAAACATCTCTACAGCAGAAAGAGCGATCTCTGTTTCCCTCCAATAAGTGGCTGTAACCGAACCCGTGCTTTTTCTCCTTAAATTGTGGCCTTATTCCGTTTAATACTCTATCTAGTAGTATGCATTGGAGGAAGAATAGAAATGAAAGTGGAATAGGGAATGAGTGAGTAATCTCCACCTTAGAGGTTGTTTTAATCTCAGCTCTGTGATCATTTCTTATGGCCCATTGCACATATGCCACCCACTAAGGACATTGAATCTGTATTGCATAGAAGATGCCGACCTCCAGAAAAAGTTCTGTAGTTCAAGCTTAAGACATCAAAATAGGAACAGATCCCATCCAACAGAGGTGGGAGCAAACTTCTGACTATTCTTGTTTTGTCTCCCTTGGTTATACTATAGGATATCAAGGGTCTGAAAACTGCAAAGCCATCTAAGGGACACTCTTCTGTGGTAGGTGTCAACAGCTCTCACAGGGTGATTTGCAAACCCTGAATTGGGATTAAATTAAGTATGCATTTACACACTTCAATATAGGATACGGTGTGTTATATAATGATACATTGCAATCATCTGCTCTCTCTATTATGCACTTCCTTTGAGAGGACTCCTTTGCAGCACTGGCATGTGATATTACTACTTCCTGAACCCCGGGCTTTGGGACCACCTACGTCTGGGTCACACTCTCCCCGTGGCCAGTGCTGTGTACACGAAACACCCCCTTTTCTGTCGGCTGAACGAGCTTTTTTTGGAGGCAGACAAAAGCCTTCCATCCCTATCCTTGTTATGGGTGGGCCTACACAGCAGGTGGCTGCCACACCAAGCATGATGGTCTGATAGCTTCTCCGTGGGGGAGTTTTCCTTTTTCCTTTTGGAGACTTTCCCTCTGTTTCTTAGTGCCTGTCCTCAAACCTTTTCCCACAGTTACTTTATCTTCATTTTATACTAAACCAAAACGTTCCCTTTGCTCTTCTTACATAGAAAGTAAGCTACAATACATTAATTGCTCAGCACTAATTTTTCCTAGAGATAGGGTCCAAGTCATTATTTCATACTGGGAGTATCTAAAACTTAGAAGTCTTATCCAGGGTTTGTATTTCAAACCATTTTCTGTCATTCCTTTTTTTTCAGAAAGAAAAACCACAAAGTTTTTGATGGTGTTTTCACAACATGTACTACAGGTGGGTCAGAAAATGACACATCACTTTTTTTTTGTTTTTTTTTCTGAGAACATAAAAAGTGTATCAAGTATTTCTTTTCCTTTTGATTCCTTACAGGAATTTATAATTTACTCGAGCTGCATATTTGGATGTTGTTTAATGCTTACGGGACCTCCAGCACACTGTTTTAACTGGGCACATGTTTAGATACAAACACAACCGAGCACCTCACCCTGTACAGAAGTAGGTTTCATACAGCAGAAGGCAGCAGCTGCCTGAAATCCACAGTAACATCACACATCCTCTGGGGCAGGAACCAAAAATTTCACCCCATCAATCTGCTCTCCCACTTCCATTTCCAAGGACAAATTACTTACTTTAAAGCCTCTTCAAGACGCTCAGGTTAACATCCCTGTGAAACCTTCAAACAAGCATTAAGGGGCTTTTTCAGCCTAAACTATTTCAGAATTCCTTGAAGTCATGAGGAAATACTTATCTCTACACTGATCATCAGCTCACCACACAGGATAATTTCATCGCATGCTGTGTAAAGAGGAACAGAGGATTCTCCCCTGGCCATTAACCCAGGAACAAGCAAGCTCTAACCGTAAGTTTCTGTTAGGGATTAAATAGATGCTATTGAGGACTTACTTAATGCAAAGAATGCCTTACAAAGAAGGCAGAATGCACTCAAGTAAAATTGGAACACAGTGCACCAAAGTACTGATGTGCAGCTAAAATCAGCCGGCCCTTCTGATGGATCTGAAATCGTTTGAAATGTGTAAAATCTTGTTAAAACTTCCAGTACAGGAGAGCATTTCTCCTTCTTAAATTGCTGCAGTGAGGCAGCTTACGGAGAGTTATCCTTTCTTCAAGCCTAATCATGCTGCGCAATTTGAAAACATACAGTTAGAGAAATGATCCAGCCCTCTGTGTAGTGGAACATTGTCAAGAGCCTCAGAAGAACTACAAGGATGTCCCTGTGGATTGTCACTTCATTACTTCTGGGTGCAAAGTGCACAGAGGTGGGGGGTGACAGAACACTGATTCGGGTGCTTTGCAGTAACTAGTGATAGGACAAGAGGGAATGGCCTCAAGTTGCGAAAGTGGTGGTACAGCTTGGATATGAGGAACAATTTCTTCTCAACAAGAGCGGGGAGGCAGTGGCACAGGGAGGTGGTGCAGTCACCGTCCCTGGAGGTGTTTGAGAGCCATGTGGATGTGGCACTGAGGGACGTGGGCAGTGGGTGTGGTGGGAGTTGGCTGATGGTAAAGCTCTTTTCTAATCTTAATGATTCTGTGAATCAATCACTTTTGTTCACAATTTTCTTAATTTGGAAATAGGATTTTAAAGATCAAGATTGGGTGAGAGATACAATTAAATGATTCTAAATGAAACTATTTTTTTCCTTCTAAATGTGAATTATCACTGAAATAGTTTTACGGTAATTAAAATCCTTTATGGGTTATCATAAAGCCACAGAATCATAGAATCCTTAGAGTTGGAAGGGGCCTTTAAAGGTTATCTAGTTCCACTCCCCTGCAATGAACAGGGACATGCACAGCTATATCAGCTGCTCAGAGCCCTGTCCAGCCTCACCTTGACTGTCTATCTCCAGGGATGGGGGCATCCACCACCTCTCTGGGCAGCTTGTTCCAGTGCCTCACCATCATCACTGTAAAAGACTTTTTTCCTTATATCCAACCTAAATTTACCCTCTTTAAGTATGAAACCATTTTCCTTGGCCTATCACAACAGACCCTGATAAAATATCTGTTCCCTTCTTTCTTACAGCTCCCCTTTAGATACTGAAAGGCCACTCTCAGGTCTCCCTGGAGCCTTCTCTTCTCCAGGCTGAACAGCTCTATCTCTCTCAACCTGTCCTTGTACAAGAGGTGTTCCATCCCTTGGATCATTTTGGTGGCCCTCCTCTGAACACACTCCAACAGGTCCATGTCTCTTCTGTGCTGGTGATTCCAAGTCTGGACACAGTACTTCAGGTAACTCCTCACCAGTGCAGAGCAGAGGGGCAGGACCACCTCCCTACACCTGTTGGCCACACTTCTTTTGATGGATTTATCTGTGACTTCTAACTGCAAACTGCTTTTTAATACAGAGGGACAATGAGTAATACATTGCATGATATAAATTACCAGGGGCTTAAGTAGCACATCCCAAACAGCCTTTGCATTGTTTTAAAATGATCTACTTTGAAAGCCAAGAAAATTAACAGTGTTTCTGGACTCCATTGCCTTGCATACTAGTTCTTTGTGCAGTACGAAGGGATGATGTTTAATTTTGCATTGCACTGTAATCACTGCCCAGCTCTCTTGAAAGAGCAGTTTAACGGGGAGATACAGGGAAAAGAGAAGACAACAACAGATTTAAAGATGGGGAAGTTAAATTCTTTCCAGCTCTCCCGTGAACAGGCTCAGCATGCAGCCTTAAACCTGTGCCTTAATCCGCGTGTGGGGAGATAGAAAGGGTCATTTGCCCACTGATGATACCTGTTGACCGGTTTCTCCCTCTCAGTTTCAAATCCTCTGTTGCTGTCAGCGACACATGCTTTCCTGCCCGTCTAGGGGTGGCCCAGCCTCATTAGCAAAGGATTTTGTGCATGTTAGTTAATTGAGCCCCGTTCCCGCCACCTGCCACTCGCGAGCCTCATCTGCGCACTAACTGCCTCTAATTGTCATCATACGGCCGGCGTATCGCAACAACTTGAGAACAGACCCTGAGCAGCACGCACCGGCCCAGGCTCAGCAATAACCTGGGGAGCGGCGGCGCAGCGAGTGTAACAATTTACCAGGGGACCAGATGTTTGGGGAGGAAAGGCACCTTGTGCTAACATCAGGTGCGAAAGCTTTGATGCTTATTATGGTGTCAGGTGCTGCGCCTGGCCGCATCTCGCAGACAAGGCGGATTGATGAATGGATTCGTGCTGGCCTCTCTGCCACCTTATTGACAACAGAGATGTAAACAGGGGGGAACGAGTACAATCATTTAAACATATGTGAAGTTTTGCAGTTCATTAATCTGAAGGGTAAATCCCAAAGCAAAAGTCCCATCACTTGCTTGGAATAGACAGGACAAAGCAGGAGAAGAAATGCATCCCGGAGGGATGGGGCTGTGATGGGGACTGGACAAATTGACCTGCTATGGTTTTGACATCTCCAGCACTTATGCATGAACTGCTGCCGCTGGGTGTTTCGTTTTCAGCAAATGCAGTCTTTAATCTTGGGGAGTCAATGGCATAAGTGGGAAACCCCTAGATTCCGCAGACCTCCAGTCTTGGCTGCTCACACTGTAAAACAGTTCCCTAGCCTGAGAAGCTGTGATCTTAAAAGTAAATTACAGTAGTCTTAAAAACACAGATAAATTACATCAGTAAATAATGTCAAAGAAAAGAACAAAACTCATGAGTTTTTCTGTGCACAGTACTTTGTTATCATTCATTGTAAGATAATTTTCCAGTACCAGCTGGTAAAATATTTCAGATGTATTTCTATGAATGTGTCCTGCAATTTGCCTTTTTTAAAAACCACACCGATACAGTAAAAAATAGGCTATTTCTGTGCTAGCTCTGTATATGTCATTGAGAGTACTTTGATGACACAAAAATCTGATTTATCCTTTGGTCGACACTGTTGCTGCACTGTGTCAGGCCTTGAGATCAGTGCTGAAAGCTCTGAAATCAGAACTATCTAATGCCCCCTTCACCTGTTGGAATCATTTTCCTTCCAATCTGTGCACAGGTGCAGGGCTTTCTCTGGAACCTGGTCCAGGATTCTCCATGAAGACTCTGTAGTGTTGAAAACAAAGGAATTCTCCTGCAGAATGGGTGTTGAAGCAACAGTGAGACAATTGCTGCCTTGGGAATAACCTTCCCACATTAGCATGCCCTGCAAGACAATTTCCTCCTTAAAACTGTTCTTCTTAAGCCACTGCTCCCCACTCCAGACTACCTTCCAGTGCTGCCTGCAGTGTTCAGTTTTTTCCGTACACCCTCCACTGCTCCTTTCTTTCTGCCTTTGGCTACTTTTTGAAGGGCTAAGCCATGGGCCTCTGAGGTTGTGTAGGGTCCCTTCTTGGTTTTCACGACCTCCCTCAGCAAAGCCCTGAACAGTATGGTCTGATCCCAAAGCTGGCCCTGCTTTGGGAAAGAGATTGAGCCAGAGATCTCCTGAGGCCCCTCTAACCTAAATTACCCTCTGAAAAACCCACCCAGTGTGTAAGCACCACCAGAAGAAGAACCGCCACATGCGTCATGAGCCCCTGCCTTCCAACAGCATGAATTCCTCACTGGCAGAGTGGTTCTTTTTCCTGGATTGCATCATGTAGTCTATGAAACCAGCTCGGGGTGAAAACATGTCAAGAGTAAGAATGGCAAGGGGTTTTAGGAACAGTGCTTGTACTTTTTGTCTTTTTCTATTGTAATGTAAAATGCAGATAAATTCTAGAAATCAATTTTGATGACTCTTTTTATCAACAAACAAGGACACTTCTTGGCCAATTATCAAGGAATAAAAGAACATATAAAACAATAACAGTTGAGAATATGATTGTATAGAAGAGCGATGCTCTTAAATCACAGCTCCAGTTGATACAGTCATTTAAAGCAGCAGCTATGAACTGTCCTGGTAATACAAAGCACTCACCTGATTTCCAAATGTGCTAAGCTAAAATGTAGCCTCACATAAGCATCTCCAACAATGAAAAATCAGACAACTTTTATTTAGACTTCAAAATACGCACGAATGCACTGCTTAATTTTTTGCACCCAGGATTAAGAAGAAATCAGTGCCTGTGGCAGACCCCATTGTACAGTTGCATTGTGAGCTTCCCCAGCTCACACAAGCCCAGGTTTTCAGCAAAGGTCTGGACTGAGCAAGAACCTCACCAGTGAGTCTTTGAACATCATACTAGATTTGCCTTTTTCCTCTTGTCTTTTTACCTCGTTTCTATAGACACTTGTACCAGTAATGAAGCAATGCAGCCTCAGGCTCCGGTTCATAGTGAACCACAAACGCCTAGGACTGATCCCTTGGCAAACAGAACTTGAATAAAAGGGATCTAAAGACACTGCCTTTTAAGTTGCAGACTTAAAGCTGGTCCATCACAATGCTTTTTCTTTTTCTTTTTTTTTTTTTTTGATGGATTTCTCTTTGTTTTCTTTTTGTGGTTTTGTTTACTCAGCTAAAAATTTTCCCAACAAAGGAGAAGTAAGATAATTTATTTTCAGAAATATATATATATATATACATATTTTGGTATACGGATGGATGTATCACTTTGTGCCTGAAGGATGTATTCACAGTGCGCATGCTGGTGCACGTGCAGTGCTGGAAAGACAATGCCTGGGTATTTTTAAGCCTCTCAATTAGCACCCACAGGATAAGGTTTTGAAAGTCAGAAGTACATTTTTCTGATTCCAGTATTTTCCCAAAAAGTTTAATGTGTTGTGTTCGTATACAAGAATGCGAAACTAGAAAAGTCTGTGTGTGCTATCGATATGTCCTGGATATCACAAAAAGAGAAATAATCCATGTTTCACACCAAATCTCAGTGTCACAGACAGCCAACTGAGCATTTTAGCTTCTACAAGCCACTGTGATGTGAGAACAGAGTTCAGCACCATGAATCGCTTGTGCCGTGGGGACATGGAAGGGATGGTGTGGGACGGCCCAAGGTTGCAGCACATTTTTCTGATTGCTCACTGCTCTCTGAGGTGGTTTGGCAACCTTGCAGCACACCATTTCTGAGGAAGGGAACAAACTGGTGATGAAACACACGAGGACAAAGCGCTGGGAGCATCAGTCTCATTCCTCTTGTACTGTCAGGAAGGAGAAGCCGTGCTTTACGCGCGGTAATTCAGCGGTGGATTTTTTATTATATTTTACTAGCAGCTCTGAGCAAAATCCTAAACTCCAAAAGCAGAACTCTGCCGCAACTGCCGAGCTCAGTGTAAAAGCGCAATCCTTGACAAACGTGATCTTTTTGTCCCCTGGCCTGCAGACCGGGGGCTGCGCTGCCGCAGAGCCGTGGCAGCCTTCAGGCGGAGAGTGGCAGTTTGACACCGCCCTGTCACCGTCGCGGCGGCTCCTTCATCTGACCCAGGCTCTGGGGCCGGTGCTGGGCACCCGATAACAGCTGAAGCTGCATCTGCCACGCTTCGTGGGCCCGCCACACCATGCTGTGTCACCAGCTGCCTCTGTTTACTCCAGGCCCCTCGCAGCCTGCTGGCCGGGCCTCAGCCAGGCCCAGCCCCAGCCCCGTGCACCACTGCGGGCCTTCACACGTCGATGTGTGCCGGTAGTGGCGCCGCGGGGCACCCCGTGCCTCAGGGAGCTGGGGAGAGGGCAAAAGGGAGCTGGGGAGAGCCCACGGTGAGCAGCCTATCCCCATGGGGGGAGCTGCGCTGAAATCTCCTTGCTGGAAAGCAAAGAGGGGGAGGGAGGCTCTGGTATTGAAGGGTACTGAACTGAAAGCCTCATTTTTATTAAATAGATGTCAGCTGTGCTGCTCTGTAACTGCCGAGTCTGAATCAAATCGGATGAACTGCTGCACAGCCTGTGAATGGGGACGGCTAGTGCTGCTTCCTTCAGGGCAGCTTGCTGTGCAGCAGGTATATGCACACAACGGCACAGAAATACCTGACAGCAGAGGGCAAGGAGGCTTCATGGCAACCACTGCTTCCTCTCCACTCCTCTGGAGAGGAGCAGAACGGGTCCTATCCCAACTTCCATCTCCACACAAAGAATTTGCAGGGTCAGACCCTTGCTTCTTTCCATCTACCAAGGAAATAAAGCCATAACATCTCATGCACTTCAGACTTCATGCACCCTCCTGCTTCTTGCAGCCATGGCAAACTGCTTCCAGTTCATCCTCTCAAGATGGGAGCACAGAGAGGAGTAAGCCTCAGGCAGAGAAAAATCTTGTCTTCAGCAGAGTTTTCAAGCAGTAATCGGTACTGCTTGTACCTGACAGGAAACAAAACAAAACAAAACAAAAAAAACCCACAAAAGATTTCCCTTAACTCTTCGGCATAAGAGATGTTTAAGGTGAATACTACCGCTCCCACCACTCTGGAGAAGCAATTAAGGAGGTTGTCTGTGTGAATGCGAACAGCTGACAAGAATCGAAATAGCTTTAAGCACTTTGTAGACAGAGTTGTGACGAGGAATCCTGTTTGTTTCTCTGAAGTCAGTCAGTAGGACACACAAAGGATGTACATTAAGGATGAGCCCTGGCACCCTAGGGTTCCTTGGTTTTTAATATTTATACAGGGCCATATTCAGGGTTTAAGCACTGAGTGTTTGTCACAAAATTAAGCGTTCAGGTATTTCTGCCTAAATGCACTTTTAAACAGTTACTTGCTTTCTCTTTAGCAAAATATATTACCACCTACTTTCCCTTTTGCATATTCAGCCCTGGACTTGAAGGCTTGGAAGGCCCTACAGTGTAGTCCTGAGGGCATTCATCACTGTGATGCAAGGCACAGATTCTAATTCCCTTGGGGATAAGTGGAAGATAAACCAAACTGCTGGCTACCATAGAAAAAGAACTTGCAAGTAATATAGTAGCTGTGTTTTGAGGAAGCCAGGTGTACAATTGCTGTGATGCAAGGCTAGTAGGGAATTGTCATGTCACATTGAGCACAGACATTTTGGTACAGAATCAAACAGGATCACAGCAGCACTAGACACGTTTCTAAGCAGGCATTTAGGCAGCTCTGTGGTTAGGCACCCTGAGCACCCAGCATCTGGGAGCTTATGGAAGTAACTGGTGGCCAAGTCTTCAGGTGACACAGACTGACAGTCTCTACTCAGACTGGTCTCTGGCCTATGGACACTACGATGAACGTGGCAAGTACTCACAGTCATCAGTTTTGCAAAGCAATCTTGAGAAGAAGAAAGCAAACTAAATATATTAACACTTTCACTGTCAACAAGTACTTCTGAGAGAAAAATAAATGTATTTTTCTTTTCTGTTGTTTGTGTTTATAATGTATGTGTTTATAATAAAACACAGATGAAAGTTTTGTTGAAAGCTTTGATTGTATTCTTTGTGTGATTACTGCAAAGTGTCATTTAGAAGTCTCCTGGAGGGGACAGATGCCTGAGTGGTGTAGATAGACATTATTCCCTTAAGAATAGGGCTATGAAAAACATTTACAACTTATAAAATATTTATCAGCTCTTGAAGTCAACCTGCTCCTAATTCTTGCACAGAAGTTTAGCAGTGGTATGCACTGGGAGAAGACATCAAATGTTACTGAAAAGGTTGATAATGTTGTCCTGAAACCAGCTCATGTTTTGCAATCACACCACTGCTTCCAGATAGAGAGGTATGGCTCAACTTCAGCAATTAAATCCAACCACTGACTTCAAAAATAGAAGATTGCCTCCAACCTTTCTTCCACCTAATGTTAAACTCTGTTGAAGAAAAACACAGTTCTGCTCAAATGATTTGCTGGGGAAAGAGGAAAGTATTCACTGCCTAAAATCGTAGCAAGAACAGAAGCAGTAATGCCAGCACAGAAGCTAGCAGTGCTCCAGATGGAGCTTCACTTCCAAGTTGTTAAGATCCTACAGATCCAAAAAAAAGACAGAATAGGAAATGCTGAACACTTCAGAGGATGAGATCTCAAACACAGCATGCTGTCAGAGAGTGCTCAGCAACATCCTGCTTCCCGCTCACCGTCTCTGCTCTCAATATCCACTACTGCTTGTTTTCAAATCCAAGTTCCACATTTAGCAGAGAAGCTTCAAGCTGTGTGAGTGCATGCAAAAGTGGGAACTTCTGGAAATTGTTGCTCTTTAGCAATTAAGTGGTGAAGAAACACGAAACAGTGCTTTTGAGGATGGAAATGCAGTAATTTGAAATAATCCCTGGACATATTTCCTAGCAGCGAATACACAGATGAATCCATCTCAGAAATTATCTCAGTAATTTGGAGGTAACAGCCAACAGCTACCACACAAATTAGTTTCAGCATTTCCTTTCTGCCTAATCTGTAAGTGGATCTTCTGTTCAGGCTGAGCAAGGTTACTCGTTGTCTTGGCTATTCACAGTCAGTTCATGCACTCTCTTTGTGAGGATGAGCTCACTTGCACTAGGCATCAGACCAACCACACTCTGAATTTCTCTGCAGCCTTCCTGACTTTCTTTAGCTAGCAAGCTGCAATTCACTTGCCCATATCTCGAGTGGCAATGATTGTCTGGTTTTGCTTAGGATGGAACTTTTGTTTTCATTTTTTGGAACGTATTTGTAGGTGGACTGTTAGCATGGGTTTAGCCTCCAGAGGCAACACACTGACATTATATCAACAAGATTATTTTCACTTTCTCTTTGCAATCTGATTAAAATTATGGGACTTTTTACATTTATGCAATGTGCAGAATTTCTCTGATGTGTGTAAACTATTTCATATTTCCTTCCTACACCCAGAACGAAGGTCATCTGCTCACATACTGAAGAGAAGACTTGTTTGCAGGACAGGATAGATTTCTGCAGAAGTGATCCTGATGCCTTCAGATTCATGTCTGCCAACAGCTGAGTACCCAGATTAAAATTAAAGTGTAGAATTCAGTCTGTGAGAACTTCCATGGACTGTGACATTTGTCTGTGAAGAACAGTATGCCATATCTGAGCTATGCTAATCCAGCTGCATTCATAGAATAACAGAATCGTTTGAGTTGGAAGGAACCTTTAGAGATCATCTAGTCCGACTCCCCTGAGTCATGTATATTGGAGTCTCTACTAGGAAAGCACAAATTTTGTTGTCTGCTCCCAACACTAATACTACAGCTCTGAATTCTGCATGTAGCTAGAGCTCATATATTTTGATACTCTGAACGGTGGGAAGAGAGGAGCAAAGGCATAGTGGAGAGATGTTCATCCGGAGATTTAAGCTAAAGGGCTGCATTATGTGGTTTAAGATCTTACTGTATCTGTTTGGCTTTCTTAATAGTGTGTAACTGTAACAGTAATAATCTGCCACAGAATGTATGTATACCTTTCCACCACAAATCTCTCATGCTATTTTAAATCAGAAATTTCTAAAATATTTTTGCTCCTGTAATTCAAGAGATTTACTCTGACAAGTGAGAAAATGTTGGAAGAGCAGGTAAAAAATTTGTATACCATTCCAAACACTCTGCAAAATCCTGGCCCCACTGAACGGAGTGGCAAAAACCTGTCTTCCTCCTAACAAGATACACCTTGGTAAATCAATGTCTTCATGCATTATTTTCAGTTCTAATTTTTAGGGATTCCATTCCAATTAAATACAGACTTTAGGAATAACCTCTAAACTCCCTAAAAAATCAACCAATGCTGTCCTCCAGCCCAGAAATGACTTTCATATGATGCTTCTCATCTCCTGTAATAAATTCACAGATGGACCATCCTTGTCCTTCCAGTGCCTAAGAATAACTCCTAAGTACTGTTCTCAGGGGATTTGATTTAGTTTACACACATCTGTTGAGATACGTGTCTTTGAGCCTAGATTAAGTCTTTGTTTGACTATATTTGAACATTTGTGAAACTACTTGGCAAGAATGTCCTCATTTTATTCATTCAAAACATGTGCTGATTATTGCCAGTGTGATCTGAGCACCTCTGACAGAATTGTTATCTTCATTTCCAACCCATTCACAGGGAGAAGGCAACCAGGCACCAAAAAAAAATAAAAATAAAATAGTCATCTAAATTAGTCCTAAATTAGTCCAAAAGCTGTGTCCCCTAAGTCTCCCTTGTTTAAAAAAAAATAAAATTAAAAATCAATTCTTTCATTTTTGATCTGGACTCGGATCTTTCCCTCCACAGACTAGCACTGTTATGCTCATTAGCCTCCCATCACAGTTTAATACCTGGTATGATCATTACCTGTTGACAAGCTGTGTATCAGATGGGGGATTTTCCAGTCAAAGTGTTGTGGGTTTTTTCGTGGCAGAGAAAAGACAAGGAATCTGCAAAACCTAAGCCTGTGACTGGCTCTCCAGGAGCAAGGTGAGAACACTGAGACTATGGATGCAGCTTGCAAAAGCAAAGCATGTCTTACAAAAAGTACACCAAGACACCCTATTTTGCCAAATGCCTTAGTAACACTTAGCTGCTCCTGTCAGAGCATCAGCCACCTCATCATCCATGCAGCAAGACCACAAAGCAGAAAACTTATTCTGAGAACCTCTACAACCCAGCACCTCAGGAAGGCAGTATATCATGGCTTGGGGTTTGTGCACTTTCATATTACACAGGTGCATTAGCTTGTTGATCTGTTCTTCTGAGTAGCTCATCTTTCCTCATTAGCCTAAGCTCTCCACCTCATTTTACATGAATTGTGTTCTGACACTGTGGACCTGAGCCACAGTGCCCAGGAGAAGAAATACCTGTGTCTTTCTAAAAGAAATGTTCGTGTTTCTAAAAGAAACATGGTCAGATGGGGATGTCTTATGGAGGCTTCCACAGCTACTGCCAGTCAGTCCGACAACCTTCCTCATTCTTAGTGCGCAAACACTTAGCTGGTCCCAGCTGCAATCAAGTGTCAGCTCAGACGTCTGCCAGTGCTCCCACCGAGGCAAGGGGCCAGCACTGGACTTAAGTCAGATTTAACACATTCCTACACCTGTCCAAGCTGCTCCCCATCGCATAGTTTTTACCAGGGCCTTTCATAAGCCACATTTTAAGTTAACACAGCTGAATTCACAGGAAGAGCAGCCAAGGGAAGTTAGAAGCTAGCACACAATAACCATGCTGCAACCATCCTATTCTAGAACTCCCTCCTTGTTTCCTGAGGAGAAATAATGCAGCCAGTCCCACTTCCCTAAATAACTTCTATATGACTTAGATTGGTCTTCTTAGATTCCTTTTTTAATTTTGGTTTGATAACAGGCCCTAACTGACTATCAAGTCAAATTTTAAATAAGTATTTTTTGCACTGAAGTCATTCTTGAGTATCACCAAATCCCCAAGCTGTTCCTCCATAAAGGCTCTGTACTTCACTAATTACTGCTGCTCACAGCAGTAGTGGTTGGGATGGGAGAAGGGATCTAAGAGATAAAACATGGGCTTATTGTGAGCTTGTAGCAGTTCTCTTGAAGGGCAGCTGACAGATGCCCTGTCTGTGATAGTTAACATCTCCTACAACGTCTCCATCCTGTGAGCAAAGGCAGGTGGGAATCCAGGCATTTTTCCAGGCTTCAGAAAAATACAGCACAGATCTGGGCAAGTTGTTTATCTGCCTTTATAGTACCTGGACTCTGAAATAGAGGAAACTTCTACCCATGCCAGGGTGGAAGCTGGTAAGATAAATGCATCGTTCTTGCAGCAACAGTGACCCGTGTGTTAATAGCTGTGATGTGCCAAGCTCACATTTACGCTTGTGGACCAGGTAAATATTTCCCCTCCTGTGAAGCTCTCTGGAGCTCTGAGCAGAGGATGATCAGAGACCTGTAGCAGATCAGAGAGCGGACTCATGATGAGGAGGTGTCAATATAGCCACAGCCAGAGGAGACATCAGAGAAAGCAAAGGACACAGGAGCTGCCAGTAGTAGAGCAAGAGGAGTGGATGTTTTGCAAGCATTTTGCGGGCAGCCATAGGGGAGGGTGTTGCCCTGTCTTTTATACTACCACATGGCAATCTCAGTGTGACTCCATGTTGGCTGTTGTGAGTCCAGGCAAGCAGAGAAGGAATGCAGTCTCTGGCACACAAGACTACCCGTCCATCCTTTGGACAAACTGATGGGAGCTTTTTGTATGTCTGCCAAAGGGAAAAATAGCAGCACAATTTACCTGGGAACAGATGGGCCTTCCTAGGCAGCCAGCCTTAATTAACCAACACAACAACACAACAGCCACAGGCTGAGGCGAGGTGCAGAGGCCTCGCTGGAGCGGCACGCAGCAATAGTGCAGGCAGCCAAGTGCAGAGTCAGGAAAAGCCCTGGACTCAGCACAGCAGCTCGGAGGGAGCAGGCGAGCCAAAGATGTCACTTTGCTCTCCCCACTGCTCCTCTGCATCACACTGCTGACACCACAGCCTGGGGCCGGCGTTTGGGAGGCAAGGCAGCGACCCCAAAGGCCAAGGACGTTCCTGCTCAGGACGCAGAGGGAATGTGGCACACTGCTGCCAGCAAGATGGCCCCTCCCCAGCTGCTCAGACGAGGTCACCCGTGGGGCTGCGTGCCATCTATTTTCACAGTTTTATCAGAAGTTAAGAGCTACAAAGTTAATTCAGAAGCACTCAAAGGCAGCAGGGGGGAGGTGAAGGGAACAGATGCAAAGGGGTTGTATTCTTGATGCTTTCTCACTCAAACAATAAACAATTTCCTCTTCATTTTCCAACCTATACATGAACAGCTCTTTCCACTTGGATAAAAACCATTTTGAGTTCCTGTGTGCTCCATTCATAACAGTAAATATTTCTGTTACCGAGTAGATGTTGAGGCAATAGGAGAAGTCAACAGGGAAACTCAAGGAGAACATTTCAAAGGAATTAAGGAGTTACCCTCCAAGAAGAGGACAAGGCCAGCTGTCCAGCTGAAGTGCCACTACATCAACACACTCAGCTTGGGAAACAAACAGCAGCAGATGGAAGCCACTGTGCTACTAGGAAACTAACAGTCACCATCACTGAAAACTGGTGAAATGATTCCCAAAACTGGAGGGGACATTTAAACTGTATACAAGGAAGAAGTGTTTTTACCATAAGGGTGGTGAGGCACTGGCACAGGTTGCACAGAGAGGTGGTGGATGGCCTGTCCCTGGAGACATTCATGGTCAGGCTGGATGGGGGGCTCTGAGCAACTGATCTAACTGTAGCTGTCCCTACTCAATGTTAAGGGGATTGAACTACGTGACTTCTAATGGTCCCTTCTAACTCAAACTGTTCTATATGGCTGAAGTCAAGCCTCCATTTCAGGCTGCACATCTACTAGCTTTCAGACTCACACATTCGCTTTCTTAATCTTTTTTCTCAACTTTATTCTTTTTCTCAACCTAAAGATTGGAGGAGAGCCTGAAAAAAAAACATTCCCTACACATCTGAAAAGCAATGCATTTTTTTCCTTAAAATATGGTACATAGCACTCAAGCCAGTTAGACTCGAAATTTTAGAGCTGCACTCATAGTGAAACTGTAAATAATTAAACATATGTATGAAACCTGTTGGGTATCACACAGGTTTTGTTGAATCCTTCAGAGCTAATGTGGCTCAAAGAAAGAGTCAGCACTGGTTCACATACAAGACAAATATGCACAACTGTTGAGCTGTATAGACTCAAAGACATACAGAGACTGATGATCCCACCTTTCCTTGTGTTTCTTCCCCTTATTTTAAAAAAAGTTTTTTAAAAATTGTCAAAAAAGCATTGCAGATTAGGCTTTGGTTATCCTTTATATTCAGCCAGCAAAGTACTGACCATGTCATTCAGGGCCCTCTATAACTTAACTTGCACACAGTTCAGACTGCTAGATCAATTCTCTATCCTCTCACTACCAGGTGCTGCTGTCCCACCAGGGCCACATGCCCATCTTGGCGGAGGCTTTTTCTCCCTGCCACGTCTGGCTGTGTTTGATAGGGCACATCCCATTTGACGTGGCACCTTCAGGAGCAGAAGGAAGCATTTGTTCCCCAAACAATAATTGTCAGAGAGCATCTTTTCCTATAGACTCTGCTTAGCAACATGAAAAGCTTCATCTGCACAGCCAAAACAAAACTAATTTCTGTAGTTATTGGATTAATCTATGTGTGTGAACACAATGTGTGAACATACATAATTTCAGAATACGTTTCTCACAGATAGCTCATCTACAGTCATAACTGAGCAAAGTCATTATTGGCAGTCAGTTTTTTGTCCCTTTTTTTCTAAAGAAATCACACTATTGGGTTATCACACAGAATCACAGAATCACAGAATCACCAAAGTTGGAAAAGACCTTTGAGATCACCCAGTCCAACCATCCACCTGTCACCAATAGCTCTCACTAAACCATGTCCTTCAACACAAAATCCAAATGTTTCTTGAACGCCTCCAAGGTCGGTGACTCCACCACCTCCCCGGGCAGCCCATTGCAGTGCCTGGCCACTCTTTCAGAAAAGCAGTATTTCCTAACGTCCAGCCTAAATCTCCCCTGGCACAGCTTGAAGCTGGACTGAGTCATGAGCTCGGTTATGAGCTACTTTTCTCATTTAAGAAGGTATCAGCAGTCTCTGAATGTCTGGGGTTTTCTATTGAAGCAAATGAGGAAATTGTTAACATGCTGGGTAAAAGTAAATCTACTTCTACTTTTTCCTATCATTTTGAAGGCCAAGAGTATTCCTTCCTCTGTTATATACAGCTAATCAGAGCTCTCTTTTCCATTATGTAGGAACAGACAGCAGGGCAGTGTGAAGATACACTCGTCTAAGCAAGACAAGCTCAGTATTTGTAGGCCAAACACATTCTGGTAGGTTGTTATCAGCCACAATATTAAAAAAAAAATAAAATCCATGAAGGGAGAATCTGTATTATCTCTGATACCCTTTCTTCTCAAATCTTTTCTACTGCCTTTGTATTTCAGCCAAGTTCATAGCAAATGACTGTGGTTGGAAGCCCTGGGCAGATCACCCTGGATCTGGTAACACCAGAGTGGAGACAGATTTTGATGGAAAAGAAATTGTATTTTAGCCTGATGTCCATGCCATATAGTGGAGTCTGAGCCCTGTCACTTCCCTCCCTGAGGCAACCTATAAAGAGCAGTAGAAAAACTCAGGATTATTAATGATTCATTATCTGCACCCCTCTCTTTTTCTCTTTTGTTCAAACTGTCACAGTATAATTCTCCATCTATTTACTGTGTATTACTGACCGATAACACTTTGTAGAGTCTTTAGAAAGAGCTGTTTACTCAGAGTCAATAACACATTCATCCATGACGAGTTAATGCTCTCACATACACTAAGGGGGATGGCTCAGAGGTCTGCACAAATCCCACAGCATTGTTCATGGGGATTTGTGCACCAACTTCTGATTACCCCTCCCTGGAAAATATACATTGAATTCCCTTGTGTATGGTAATGAGAGTGCAGTGTGCTAACATTTCCATGGTTAGTAGCCCAGAAAACTTAACAGAATGTGTTTTTTGTCATTGTCAGTTCTTGATCGAGTAATTGGTTGGCTTCATTTGATAAGACAAAGGTGAAAGTCTGTCACCAGCTGGAGCATTCTCAAGCAGGAGAAGTAGTAGAAGAGAGATAACCCCAGCTGGAATAAAGCATTGCAGATTAAAAAAATATAACATACAGTGACAGGGCAGTTCTTTGCCTGGTAGCCAAAAAAAGCCTTGAGGACTGAGCATGGCTTGTGCAACAGATGCAAGATATGCACATGGTAGGAATTTACATACAAAGAGACCTTGAAATAGCACTAAATGTACCAAGCGTGGAAAGGACTTTTCAGAAGCACAAGGAAGAGTACATCAGTAATCTGCTCACCCCAAGCTCATATAACAGGTATCCTCAAAGCACTGTGAAAATTTGCTAGCACTGCGAAGTCCAGGCACTTAACTGTGTCAGCAAAGGAGCAGCAGGTTTCATCTACTTGCTCCAACTTTAGGAACAGCTGGGCTAATTGGGCTAACGTTCTCTCTTTAGTATTGTTACTGCCTGATAAAAAAGCCCACGAAATCACACATGTCTTTACAAGATTGGAGGGTAGATAAAGCTCCGTCATTGTTACTAGAACATAAAAAACATTGGAATAGTGATCAATACAGTTGTGAAACTTCCTCTCTTGTCAGACAGCAAGTTTAAAATAGACGGACTCAGTCTCTTTCTAGCCTGGTAGGTTGTAGTCTGCTTTTTAAACCTTTTCCCTGAGTCCACACCACTAGCCAGTCATCCCTGGATTTCAATGAATTCTCAGGAAACACATTTAGATGTCCCAGACAAAGACCCCCCCAGGATTTTCCCTCTCTTGTGCATTCACAGACTCTCTCACAGTCTCTCACACCAGCTGAGACTTTCAGCACTTACCAGCTAAGCCGACAAGAAGACAGACAGCAGGTTGTTTCACTGCTCTTCCAAACTCCTAGATTGAACCAAATTTGGGGCAGATTACATCACACTTGTTGAGTCACCCTGTGACCAACAACCATTTTCCCAGCCGTGTGATCATCAGTTCTCTCTAATTTGCCACTGTAGCCCTTATGATCACATATGAGAGGAGCACAAGCCACCAAAAGCTTTGGGTTTTCCTTGCTTCTCAGCACTCAGGGTACTTGCAAAAGCTCGTAGCAACATGTGTGTCTGGGGCCAATGCAGACAGAATGTGTGGAGCTCACAGAACATTTCTTTTGGCCCTTCTTCTAGAAAGGACTCACTGAAGATCTGTTCTGAATTAAACATACTGGAGTTTTCTTGTGAGTGACCCATAATGCTCAAAGATTTCATTCCGCCTCAGAGCTGGCAAGGAACAAAATCCAGCATCATCAATCTCTTTTCTGTGCCACAGAGAAATGTACACAGTGAACAAATAGACCAGAAAATGAAATGTGGTGATCTTTGAGGGGAAAAAAACACAACACAACGTATTGTTTTAATCAAATGATTCGTAGCACAGAGAAGGAAAGTAATACTTCATTTCCATCTGACAGCAAAACTCTAGAACTTAAGTAAATGGCTTAATAAGCTGTCATTTTGCTTGAAATGATGACATGAGTACTTCTGTTTCATATCTTCCACCTCAGTGTCACACTGTTAAATCCCAAATATGGGGGATTTGCCACTGAGCATTTGAGATCAACGGCATCGAACGTTTCTGTTAAATTCAGTGGATTAAAGTTGGCAGAAAACTATTACAATTATCCATGGGAAATGTGAAATTTCTAGAGTCTAGCCATACCTCTGAGTTCAAGTCAGAAACATTTTTGAAGAGACCATGGTCTCTGGCTGTGCATGAAACACAACAAGAAGTGGTAAGGTGAAAGCTATTTCTTCCCTTCTCTTCTGAATAAAGGCCTATTTTCCTTCAAGAAAGGAAAAAAGAAAAAGGAAAAAGAAATTCATACCAGAAGAAGTCATGAAAATAAAATGCAACTCATGAAGATAACATAGGTGCATAGATAGAAGGTCTCCCAAGCCCAAGGACATGACGCTGAGCTAATCACAGCTACCAAAATCCAATACCAAATAAATACATCAGCTGTCTATGGAACTTCTGGGAGCCCCTTTGTAACTTTATGTTTTCATCAAGTGTAACTCAAAGATACTTTGGACAGCTTTACAGAAGGATTATCAGAACTGGCTTCTTTGTGGGATCTGCCATCATGTTTGCAAGTGTAAATGTAGATTGTGGTTAAAAAAAAAGATTTTCAAAGTAAATAGATGCTAAGGTTTCTCTAAAATCAAGTTTAGTAAATGTGTCATTCTTTTGTAATTCCAGGAATTGTGAAGCTGTAGCCTTTGAAAAATATCTAGTCCTTTATTTATTTTAATCCTCTCTGGATTTCCATCCATTATTTACAAGTGTAATGTGAGTTGTTTATGCATACAAGAAAAATGGTAGTTTTCTGATTTACTATGCAGAATCATGACATCCCACTACAATGCACTATTAGCATGAGAATACTTTGCACTTTTATAGTGGCTTCCATGCAAGGAATTTGAATTGCTACTTTTGCCATTTAAACTTATGCTGCCAAATCAGCTAGGAAAATATGAATGAAGAAATACCGTGTGTTTTTGTTCTCTACAGAACTGCCTTATAGTTGGGGAACTGTGCTCCTTCAGATACTCAAGACCTGTCTGCATGCCTGCCTGTGTCAGCTGCTGGGTACCTGCTTTAGTGGGGGTTTGGACTTGATGACCTCTTGAGCTCCCTTCCAACCCCTGTGATTCTGTGATTCTGTGATGATGTGAAGGTGCACTTCCTGAGCAGGTGGCTGCACCTCAGTTACCATGCGGATCACTATCGCTTCTACTCTCAGCAAGTTGCTGGCTGTGGCATTACTGTGCTGTCTTTGTGGGACAGTAGTTAACATTTACTTGGGAAGGAAACAACAAAGCATTGTCAGCAATGCTTATGTAGCTCCCCAGCATTTATTTCAGAAACAAAAAGGACAGGAAATTTTCAAGCACAGTTGAGATTAACTGTTACTTGCCCCATATCCGACTCCCATCAGCTTCCTCTGGGACCTGAGAGCCCTCTCACATCTCCACATACACAGTACATATAAGAAGGAGCAGCAGGGAAAGCTGTGGTAATGAAGAGAAAAGTGATTTGCATCCTCAGTCCCGAAGGCCTGGCACAGTTTAGAAAGAACCTTACCCCTGAGACAAAAGATATTAAGGATGTCATGGCTCTGAGTGGCAAGATACTGATTTGCCCTTGTCTTAGCCCCATCGCCTACCCCGCTTCTGCTGCTTCAGAAGTCTCACAGCAAAAAAACCTCACTTCAACACACATTACAATCCTTTGCCTTTCCTCCTGTACACCAGTAAGCTCTTCAGTCCCAGAAATGTGACATGCCAACATTAATGGTCTCCATTCTTCTCAATCTCTTTCTGGCTCCCTGTGATACAGTCCTCTCTCCACTTCCCTCCCTCCATCCCTTACTGACATCTGTGAGCCCCTTCTCTGTCCTCAACAGCACAAGCAAAACTCAATGCCAACTTCTGGTTTTGGTTGTTGGTGGTTGATATATATATATATATATTTATGGTGGTGTTATTTTGTTTGCTTATTTTGTTTTGTTTTTCCTGAAATCCTGAAAGTAAGGATAACCTATGCTCCCTTAGCTCAGATGTGGCAGTCCCTATCTTTTCGATTTAGAAAATAAACTCATTGGGTCTGAAGCTGTATCTTTTATGTTTACACGAAGTGGGGTGGGAGCTGACTTGGAGAAGCAGGCTGTGGGATGCCTTATACACTGCCTGCACCACATGGCCTCAGCCTCAGCCAGGATGTGCCTTGGGACACTAACACAGAACCAAACGTGTGGGTTTCGGAGTCCTCTCTTCTGAAAAGGAGCACCTGTATTTCTGTAAAGTATGAGCAGCACCTCCAGCCACAGTAGTAAAAGAGTGGCAGGAACTGCACCTAGCCCATGCCAGAGGAGAGTAAGGGAGCCAGACCCGTACAGGGTTGTGGTGGCCAGTACAGTATTAGCCAGATCTACACAATAGAGCCAGGTCTCCCTGGTAGACAGTGCTGTCACATTCAGGTGGGCGTGGGCAGCTCATTCAGGAAGGAGACCAGGGAACAGCAGGCTGTTTTACTCAAAGCCAATCCTTTTCCTTCTCCTGAGGTCGCCCTGGATCCCATTTCATATGGGTCTGCTTCTTCTAACCCTCGACCAGAAGAAAGAAAGGAGTCTTCAAATACCTGCATCAGCCAGACTGTGTCAGCCCCTTAGATGTATTCAGGCAGTTGCATCTGAACATGATGCAAGTTTTTTGCTACTAGCCTAATTTAATGAACGGGGTTGCAGTCTTATATTTCTTTCCTTTGGTTTGTATTGTGTTCTATTTCCTCCTTCCAGGGCCCTATATCTGCAAGAAGTAGAAGGGGGATTCTTTCTCTCATGTCAAGAAAATACCCAGCAGGAAGCAGCTCACACCCAGCACTCTGTTCATTCTGCAGCATTTTTCTTGGTGTCTTGAAGCTTCCTGTGCCGTTGCTGCGAGAGACAGAGCCACCTCTGTTAAGTACAAAACTATCACTGAAAGTTAAAATAATTACCTACAGAGAGAATGTGTGTTTCTTTCATATAATTAGACAATATGCCCAGGTGTTTAGCACCAATGCATCTACTCCTTAATTGGAAAAAGTCAAGGACAGATACTAATTAGCAGCATTAATCAAAAGCAGAGGTCTAATGATAATTAACAACACATCCCCACTACAAATCCAGTACCTTGAATACAGGGTGTTCCAAACTGCAAAATGAAATGACCGGAGCTTTACGTGTCTCCCATTCCAATTGCAGATTTGGCAAAACTACACATTATTTCCCCAAACTAAAGAATACCAGTCAGAGCTGCAGATTATGTTATTATAATATTAACAGTGATTTTCCTGGGCTCTGCTATGCCATTATGTGATTACTTACAAGAAGGAAAATGTTGAGGGAAGGGAAACTGCAAAGCAGTGAGGCTGAAAGCCTGAAACCACAGGTCTCTGAAGAACAAGACACCACAGAAGCACAAACAACAGCCCACATCTGTGAATATCATTTCCCATGTTCACCCCAGGACACAGAGTAGGGGACTGCAGTTCCTCAGAGCTGTGCAACTTCTGCCTCCATCCACTTTCTCTTTTCTCATCTACTCAGATGGCACGAGGCAAAAGTGAGCATTTTATTGATTCAAAAACTGGGGAAAGAGAGAAAATCTCCACATCACACAAACAGGTGGGCCAGGCATTTGCAAATAAAGTGTCCAAATTCTGACAGAATGTGTGTGCTGAAAAACCCACAGCTGGACGATGAAAAATTTAATCATATTTTTTCCAATGTTTTAACACTCTTTACTCACATGCACGTGTGTAATTATTTAATAATCTCCTTTATTTCACTCAACTAATTTGTGTAATAAAGGCCGAGGATGGATGTCAGTGCCTGCATGGCTACAGGAACTTCTAAGTTTAATGCCCCTATTTAGCAACTGTACCGTGCTTTGTGTGCATTGCAGGCTGAATGCAGCACCTACCACAAAAGTCCCAGGGACCTAAACCCCAAGCTCACCAGAGGCTAAAGTTTATCAGAGGGAAAACAGAAATAAAACCCCAAGATATGGTCTGAACTGTTCTTCAAATCAAGGTTGTAGTTATTCTTCATTCTTCCGCAGCAAGGACAGCTGCTACACATCCTCCTTCTCCCTGAGGATTAAAGCAATGGAGATGGCTACTGACACCAAACAAATCATAGAATCTCACAGAAGTTAACTACTCTGTCAGCCTGCTGCAGCTCCAACACAATCTTTGTATTATTTTGATATTTCCATGTTATATTCGTGTTATTTAGCCAAGAGACAAAGCAAAACAGGGAAAAGATAAACATTCACTTCGTGTGGTGTGTGAACCAAGAATAATTGCCATCGACGTTGATTAACCTCTAGGGACACTGCTGAACTTAAACTTGCAGACGGGGAAATCCCAGCTGATACATGCTATGCTTTGAGTAACACTCATTACATGTTTCTACGTTTGTATTTATCTGAGAAAACTGTGAAAGTAATGTTCCCATGCTGGGAATAATGTGCTATCATATGCTCCCGGATTGTGCAGTGTCTGAAGCTCACTACCCCTACCAGGTCCTAATGAAAGCTGTTCCAAAAAAAAAAAAAAATCATACTATTTCTCAGAGAACAGCAGCCTCCAAAAGCATTTGGTATTTTCTAGTTCAGTGCTATTTATTCAGATAAAGATACTTCAAATTGTTAATGAATATCCATCACCAGAGACTGAGTTTTGCACTGCCCTACTGAAGACCCTACTGGGTTAATTGGCTTCACAGAGGTGACATGATTTCACTTAGAACTTGGCTGAACCAGCTCTACCTACATTGCCTTAGTTATTACTTAGTTATTACACTGCAGGCAGAGAAGGCTACAGGCCAGGTACGAATCTTGCTGCCAGTGCAATGCCACAGCATATCCTGACTCAGCTGTGTGATGTACCACGGCATCAAATCCAATTTGCCACATATATTTTATAAGCAAACTGTACCAGAATTTCTTCCAAGGCTTACTCCATGGCTGGAAATGGATGTTTCACTGGAGTTCTGTATTAAGGTTCCCACGGCTGTTTTCATTATATTCAGTGTTGTTGGGTGATGATACAGAATTGTCTCCAGGTGCCGGAAAAGCCCACTGTAGAAATCACTCTAAACAAAAGAAAACATTCTGTAAATGACCTATTTTTGTATTATTTTATTTATAACTACTGAGTGCCTCAGTTCTCCTTCCCACTGCTTCCCTTCTCTGCTGGCTTCTACCACAATTCCACTTCACAGGGTTTCCTCTCACCTCATTTAACACAGCAGAAGCCTGTAGCCAAAGCATGGGGTCACGTGAAAGTACTGCCCAGCATTGCTTTCTTATCTGTCTTACAAAGTTACACAGAAATGTAACCACACTTTTGTTAACATGCCAATGTGGGAGCTTCCAATACTGATTAGCCAGCCAGAAATGAAAGTTCTCTGTTTTCAAACACAAGCCAACACATTCAACTCCCCAGAAAAGCTGAGCAAGTGCTTCCAATCTTTAGTTCTTCCTTTTCTTTCAGACAAAGCATACAGGACAGACTCTGAAGTGAAAGGCGTTGACTGGAGAGTCAATGATTCCTCTTCAACGTACCCGTTTCAAAGGAGGGACATCATGTTCCCACTTCTGATTCTCCACGTAATAATACATGGTGAGATCTAACTAAATTTTGCAGATAACAGATGCAAAGATTCAATCTGTTACCTGCGTATCCTTTCAAGACAGCAATTAAGGTTTTTTCAGGTAGTGGTTTCAAAAGAAAAGTTTAAGGTTCTCTGGAATAAACAATGTTGAGAGGTAGTGTATGTCATCTCTGCTACAGAAGCATCTAGAAATCCCAGCTAGGAATCAGAAATCAGCGGCAGTCCCCTTTTATATCCATATGAGTGATGAAAGCTACCTTTTCCAAAATAGAGCTCATTACCTGAGTGACTCACCGTGCACAACAGGCAGGACACAGTGTGAGGCACAGAAAGCTAAGAAAGCAGAAACTGTATGGTGAAGCACTGGCACTGGTTGCCCAGACAGTCAGTGGATGCTCTATCCCTGGAAACAATCAAGGTCAGGCTGGACAAGGCAGCATGGAAAAACCTGACTTAGCTGTAGGTGTCCCTGTTCATGGCAGAGGGGTTGGACCAGGTGATCTTTAAGTGTCCCTTACAAATTAAACAATTCTATGATTCTGTGATTCTAGAGATAACAAGAACCTATACAACACAGGTGTAGAAGCATAGGCAAAAGAAAGTCAAATGGATAACCCATCATCTGCAAACATGAAACTGTCTTTCCCTGGGTAGATGAAAAGACACTGGATCTAAAAAAGGGAAAGGGAAAGAGAAAGGGAAAGGGGGAGGAAAAGGAGAACAAAAAGGAAAAGGAAAAAGGAGGAAATCTCTCTCATTTTAAGTGTGTTTGTCCATCATATGTTAGAAGGTTTGATGATACATTTGAGTTCTGCTAAGAGAAGTCTCAACCTTCCAAACTGCTCATGAAACACATCTCTAGAATCTTATTAAGTCTGAGAACCCAAGTAGGTCTATACCCAACTTTAGTGGAAGCATCTCCTGAAGTACTTCTGAAGTGCTCCGTTATCTTTCCCAACACTTTTTCCTAGAGAAATAGCATCACCTTCAGGCCAAAAAAGGCTGCATTCCAATTTGTTTAGTCAGGAAAGACTTAAAAATTGCTTCTCAAGCCTTGCTAGGTTTTTGTGTTTTTTTTGATCCTATACATGAGTATACAAACATTTTTACTAGACTGTATATAGTTTTTTTTTAAGGAGATATATTTCCTAATTTTGGATTCACTAAGGTTTCAGAACAGTCTGAGCAATTGGGCTCAGAACAAAATAAAAATAGAAAAAAATGGAAATATAGCAATATAGCAATATAAATAGACATAGCAGATGTAAATAACCAGGGAAAGCTGCTCTTTATCCAGCATTCATCCATGCTGTACCGAGGCCAGACAGAAGACTTATGGATGATCAGGCAATATCACTGGAGACAATGAGGGAGGCTAGTGAGAAACATGAAGAATTATCTTTAAAAGATCTTTATGGATCATAGTTTGAACTATATTTATATTGATATTTATAGTCTAAAGAATTACAAACTATATTCATAGTTAAAAGGAGAGAAAAGGAGTGATCAGGAAAAAAAAGGGGAGAAGGGAATAAGTAGAGGAAAAAAAAGTGCAGGTGAATTTCAGAGTCTCAGCTCAAAGTGCTCAGAGACCAAGAGATCTAGCCAGTAAATTCATGTCATGTGCAGGAAATAGCAGCAGATTCAGGAAGCTTCTGCAAAGATGGCAGGAAATTAGAAAGACGGTTCGCTACACATAGTGCTGATAAAGCAGTTAACAAAATATTAGAAAATCATAGAATCATAGAATGGCCCAGGAAGGGATCTCAAGGATCATCAAGTTCCAGCCCGTCTGCCACAGGCAGGGCCACCAACCTCCAGATCTGATTTTGACCAGGCTGTCCAGGGCCCCATCCAACCTGTTCTTGAGCACCTCCAGGGATGGAGCATCCACAGCCTCTCTGGGCAGCCTGTATCAGAACCTCACCACTCTCTCTGTGAAGGACTTCTCCCTGGCATCCAATCTGAACCTTCCCTCCTTGACCTTAAAACCATTCCCCCTTGTCCTATCACTGTCAATCCTCATAAAAAGTTGATTCCCTTCCTTTTTATAATCCCCTTTTAAATACTGGAAGGCTGCAATGAGGTCTCCTTGCAGTCTTCTCCAGGATCAAAAAGCCCAGCTCCCTCAGCCTATCTTCATAGGAGAGGTGCTTCAGTCCTTTGATCATCTTTGTGACCCCTCTCTAGACCCTCTCCAACATCTTTCCCTGGGGGCCTCAGACCTGGACACAGTACTCCAGATGGGACCTCACAAGAGCAGAATAGAAGGGGACAATCACCTCCCTGTCCCTGTTGGCCACCCTTCCTGATGGAACCGAGGATACCATTGGCCTTCTGAGCTGCAAGCACACACTGCTAGCTCATGTTCAGTTTTTCATCCACCAGGACCCCCAGGTCCTTCTCAGTAGAGCTATTCTCAAGTTCTTCTCCCTCTCTGTATATGTATCTGACCCAAGTGCAACACCTTGCACTTTGCTATGTTGAACCTCATTAGGTACACATGGGCCCACCTTTGGAGTTTGTCAAGGTCCATTTGCATGACATCCCTTCTTGTCACATGTAAACAGCCTTTAAAAAAATCAGTGCTTAGCAGAAGTGAGACAAGAAGAAAATAAAAATTGCAAGTTATAGGACCTATAGTTTTGCAGAGGTAGGATCTGAGTGAAGTATTCAGAAGGATTGCTAAGATTCATACTGCCCTTTAGTTTTCTTTCCTGAGGCTGCTTCCAGGTAACCTCTCAGAAGTCAGTTTGGAACTGGAATTTTTCAACTCTGAATACTTGGACAATTCCGAGAGCCCTTCAAAAATGGAAATCCAAAACAAGCAATATTGCCATATGTAACACTTGTCCCATGAGATAAATTAATGCCGCCATGGGCAGGGCTGCCCCGGGGCCCCATCCAACCTGGCCATGAGCGTCTCCAGGGATGAGGCACCACTGCTTCTCTGGGCAGCCATGCCAGCGCCTAGCCACCCTCTGAGGAAAGAATTGCCTCCTAAGTACAAAGATCTTCTCACGAATAACCCTCACAACGCTCGATAAGAGTTATATTTAATATATTCTGCTGTCAGGATGCACTCGCCCAGAGGACACCTCAATCATCTGCATACCCGCTAAAGGATGGGCGCAGCAGCACACAGCCCTGCGCTGAGGACAAAGAGGCCACGAAGGAGGAAGGGCACCGTCAGGGGCTTTAGCAGCTCTCTGCGAACACTTCCCTCATGATTAACAAATAAACACAGAAATCAAAGGCACGGCTGAGTTGTTTGCGCGAAGAAACCGAAACGAGCAGAGCGGGGCGGGGCGGGGAGGGGCGGGGAGTCGGCCATCGGCATCGAGCAGCCCAGCAGCGCAGCCGGCAGCTGTACGCTTTTCGTCCCGCCCCGAAGCGTCGCTGTGGCGGGGCGGGCCCAGCCGCGCTCCCTGTGCAGCGTAGCGCCTTACGGCCCATTTCGCCCTTAGCGGCACCATGGGGCCTTCAGCGCGCGGCTCTGATTGAGCCCGGCGGGGAGACGCGGGGAGCCGTCGGGCTCGGTTTCCGCACACCGTAAGGATGGCGCCCGCTACGAGGTACGGCTACGGAGATCCCCGTTATGGGCGGAGCCGGGACGGCTCGCTCTGGTTGTGGGCGTCGGAATCGCGCCGTTGGAGGGAGGGAGACCCCAGCAGCACGGGCTCTAGGGTCGGCCGCAGGGGCAGAGCGTGCGGTGTCCCGTCCCAGCCCCTGCCTCGGGGAGAGGAATCTGCGGGGCCAGCTGGGCTGCGTGCGGTGAGAGAGGGGGGGCGGGTGTTTCCTGGAAAGGCCGCTTCTTTCTGTTTGCGTCCTGTGGGTCGACATCCGCGTCCCCAGCAGCTCTTTGAGGCTGAATCAGAGCAGCTTGTTGCAGGGCCAGGCTGTGCGCTCGGGACCATCGAGCCCAACTCCGGGCTACATGCAGTGTCACCAGCGTTCAAATCCTTTATCTGACAGTGTTGTCCAAACGCTCCTTGAGCTCCATCACTGGTGGCCGTGCCCACAGCCCCGTGCATCCCGTTCCCCGCCCACCGCCCTGTGGTGCAGCCCCTTTCCCTGACCCCCAGCTGCCCTCCCCTGACGCAGCTCCATGCCGTTCCCTCGGGCCCTGTCGCTGTCACACAGAGCAGAGCTCAGCGCTGCCCCTCCGCTCCCTGTGAGGAGCTGCAGCCGCCGTCAGGCCTCCCCTCAGCTCCTCTGCTCTGCGCTGAGCACAGCGAGGGACCAATTTGGTCAGCTGCTCCTCGTACACCTCACCCTCCAGACCCTTCACCATCTTTATAGCCCTCCCTCCTCTAATAGTTTTGTGTGTCCTTCTTGTATTGTAGTGCCCAAAACTGCACATGCTGCTTGAGTTGAAGCCTGTCAGTGTAGAGCATAGAACCATTAAGGCTAGAAAAACCACTAAGATCCCCCAGTCCAACCACCAGCCCACCCCCCCACGCCCACTGCCCACGTCCCTCAGTGCCACATCCACACGGCTCCTGAACACCTCAGGGACGGTGACTGCACCACCTCCCTGGGCAGCCTGTGCCACTGCAGCACCGCTCTTGCTGAGAAGAAATGTTTCCCAATACCCAACCTGAACCTCACCTGGTGTGACTTGATGCCATTACCACTCATCCTGTCGCTGTTACCTGGGAGCAGAGGCTGATCTCCACCTCACCACAACCTCCTTTCAGGTGGTTGTAGAGAGCAGTGAGGTCTTCGTTGAGCCTCCTCTTCTCCAGACTGAGCAGTTCTCTTGCTCCTGTGGTTTCTGTAATAAAATTGGTTCATATACCATACTGCCTGTGTAGGATTAGAACATTCCTTTGCTGACTTCCATACATAAGGCATCTTTTCCATGTCTATCTACCCCTCTCAGTATTCCAATATGTAGATTTCTATAAATAAGCATGCAGTCTGCTTGTTTCAAAGAATATGCTGTGTTTTCTAATTCCATGGCATGAAGCATTTCTAAAATACAAGCCAGTGATTTTCAAAACTTCAGAAATTGCTATCATTATTTGTTTTTTTCCTTGATTGGAAACAGTCAATTCAAAACAGCCTAGCCTGAACTCAAGTTAAAGATGAGCTGCCTCTGCAAATGAGATGGAATTGCGAAGCTGAGTTTTGAAAGTGCTGGAGACTTCAAGCAGCACCCAGGAGTACCCAACCCAGTTACTGTGTTGGAGCTGGCTGATGAGGTGAGTTGGGGCTGGAGTCACGGGTATTTCCCTGGCTTCTTGCTCAAGGTTGCTGAGGCTATAAGAAGTGACAAAAGATAATAACAGTTCTGACAGAAATGAATTTCCACTACTATTGATTAGTTTGCCAAGGACATATAGATTTAAGCAGCTATGCAGACTGGAAGAGCAATGTGTTTGGACACATTTTTCTTCTGTATTCTAAGGTGCTGAACCATAGAATATGTAAGAAATATTCAAGAGTACAATAGCTATTCATGACTGTATATTCTGCAAGGGTCTGTGGTGGACCAGTTATTGCATAATTCCTTAAAGTCACTGTGAAAGTAACATTGTTTTCTGTGTAGTTTCTGGACAAAGCTGGTTAGCTTGTTGAAAACAGAAAATATATTTTTTCTACTTCTGAAATCTGTAAGCTTGATCTGAATGGGAAATTCAAATTATTTTTTTCTGTATGATTTACTAGTGCCAACAATAAACAGACTTGGTACAAGTTGGCAATTAATTGCTTTCCAGCTTGCTGATATCAGTGACCAACTTTAAAGACTGGAGTTCAACTAGGTGATCTCCAGAGGTCCCTTCCAACCCCTATGATTCTGTGTCTGTGTAACTAGTAAATCATATTTTCTTATCCATCACTTCTAATTTTGATTGAAAAGGGGAAAGAGGGCATTTTAAATCTCCAAAATATTCTTCATGCTTTGACAAATAAATACAATGAACCAAGCTGAAATGAAAAAGAACCTTCTTTTCATCTGTGGAAGAGTTTATTATTTTGCAATTATGATTATCATTTGCACAGATACAGGTTCCTGACACTTAACCAGTGACTTCCTATAGTCACGCTAAAGCTTTGAGTGGAGGAAGAACTGCACCTCAGATAGGCAAATTGAAAAAAAGAAAAACCAAAAATCCTTTAAAATAATGTGTTGAGTTAGAGCATAATATGTGCTTTGTCGCAGTTTTAACTATTCTACAAAACTATTTGTTTTGCACAAATAGTCATACAATGCTAGAGGTATTTATTTTCTTTGAAATTGTAAGAGCCCTTTTCATTTGAGGAGGGGAAGGGAGGGGAGGGGAAAAGAAAATTGATTGTCTGTTCTAAGAAACACCATCCAGGATGATAGCAGTGACTGTTTCAGTGCCAGTGCCTCTTCCTCCAGGGTTAAAATAATTCTTTGTATGTGGACCTCATTTTACTTACAAGTCATTCACCAGTATATCTGCTGAGTGTGATTGTTTTTAATATATCTGCAGGTACAGGAGCAAAATGTTTATTTTACAGTCAGGAGGATGTATTTCTTTATCAGTATGGAAACACTGATGGGAGGAGCACTGCGTTTTTATCAGCTTGGTAAGTTGCTAGTAGTTTTAGTTCAGTGCTGGCTTTTCACTGTGACTCCTCCTGAGTTACTGAAGTAAGATAGTGTGATATTATTAAGGAGTTCTCTCTAGAATAATTCACAGACTCAAATATCTCATGTATTGTATTCTGAATACGCCATTCTACAAATAAACCTGATTTTCCCCTTAGAAAAATACTGCTTTGAAACAATGCACTAATTCTCTAAACATCCAGTGAGCTTTTATTGGCTACATTGTTTTTCATGTCTTGCCATTTTTGGTTTTTTTTCCCCTAAAGACTCCTGGTGAGGTTTCCGAGTTGGCAAGCACAACATGGTTTGTTAGCTGGGACATGATGGGAGTAGGAAAGAGTTCTGATACTTATGTTTTCCTGGTTGTTTCCCTTTTATAACGAGGCAACGTACTAAACTATGGGGGTTTCCAACTACCTTTGTTGATCATGTTTGTTGAAACAAAGTTACTGAAGGAGCTTGATTTCTAGAGGAACAGAATTTGTTTTGGAAGGGGTGAGGTATTTAAAAATCAAATACAGAGAGAAAATAAAAACATCTGTGTCAACAGGAATTCCTTCAGCAAGACAGCTGATGTGAGGTGTCTGGGATAAGAAAGAAAGGCAAACAACTGTTTGCATTTCATAATCCAAAGAGGGTACTCACTGGAAGTGTGTCATTACTAGAGCCTGTGTACTGATGCTGTGTCCTCAGTGTGCTAAAGGCTGTGTGATTACAAATCTGGGCTTGTGTTCAGGTAACAAATAACAACAATTAAAGTATTGCCTTGTTATTCTTACCCACAGGTTGTCTTTTGGGTGGGTGATTTGTTACTAGATTGGAAGAAATGAATTGTTCTAGTTTTAATTGCACATCTTGAAGGGGATGTTTATTATTCAGTAACGATGTAGAAGAACAAGTGCAAAAGGAAGACATACAAGACAGGATGTTTGTGGTGTGCATGGCAAAATTAGAGAGAGCATTTCCTCTCCTCTAGGAACATATTCTTTTTACATAGGCAACTCAAGTTTTAATCTCTTTTGCATCTAATTTCAGAATGAATCCTGGGAGTGCAGTTTAATACTTGTAAGACTAACACCCTAAAAGCCAGATTTGCAAGAGACACTTGCTTGGCTAAGTATCCAACCCAAATGATGTCAACAGAATTGGCACCAAAGTGTACTTGTGTGTGCTGCTTTGTGTGCATGCCCACTGCTCCTTAGAGGGTGATTTTAAGGCACTTTTGCAGAACCGTAAAGATTCTAACTAATTTAGTAGGAATTTTTTCCTCTTCTCTCCCAGTACTACCTGCAAACATAGGCAAGGAACAGAAAATAACTGATGCATTAGAACAGGCGTGCATAGAATGTTGCCCAAGTATAGCCTACTGAATCATAGAAACACCAAGGTTGAAAAAGACCTACAAGATCATCCAGTTCAACCATCTGCCTATCACCAATAGTTCCCACTAAACCACCTCCTTCAACACAAAATTCAAACGTTTCATGAAGACTTCTAGGGTCAGTGACTCCACCACCTCCCTGGGCAGCCCATTCCAGCACCTGACCACTCTCTCAGAGAAGTAGTTTTCCTAATGTCCAGCCTGAATCTCTCTCAGTGCAACTTGAAGCCATTCCCTCTTATCCTGCCACTAGCTACACAAGAGAAGAGGCCAAACCAACCTCACTACAACCTCCCTTCAGGTGACTGTAGAGATTGATGAGGTCTCCTCTGAGCCTCCTCTTCTCCAGACTGAGCAATCCCAGTTCTCTCAGTCACTCCCCATCAGACTTGTGCTCCAGACCCCTCACAGCTTTGTTGCCCTTCTCTGGACACGCTCCAGAGCTTCCGTGGCTTTCTTGTAGTGAGGAGCCCAAAACTGAACACAGTGCTGAATACAGAAGTACAATTACTTCCCTGCTCCTGCTAGCAACACTATTTCTGATATAAGCCAGGATGCCATTGGTAGAAGAAGGGGAGAGTTCATGCAAGGCTGGAGAACAGGATGGAACATAAGTCTGGTAGCCATCCTCTGATCACGTAGGCTATGCAGGCAAGATAGCTATGCTTCTGTCACTTCCCTCTCCTTATCTATGCCTAACAATGTGCAGCCTGGTACTTGTGTCAGGGCCTGAGCTTTGACTGGAAGTTATCAAGGAAAAGAGAAAATGCCGCCTTCAGCAAAAACACGGAGACTGTACAACTGGTAATTAACATATTAACAATCCCTCACATTTTTGGGAATTGAAAGTGATGTCTTTAAGAATCAATGGAAGTTTATCTGCTTTTCTGTGCAGTCATGTGTTTTTCATACCCCTGCTTATATTGTAATTTGCATACCTTGTAGAAGTTCGCCCCCCCTTGCTTATCAAAGCAAACCACATATTAAAAAGAGAATAAAATCACAGTGCTGGGGAACAGCTTTTGGAGCTCCCCTTACCCTTTGGGCCCCATCCTGCAACAGACATATCAACAAGACAGGTAGTATAACCTTCCCTACCCTAATTTACCTTCCTTGGAATTTGTATAACCTTACCCAACCTAACTTACCCTTACCTACCATAATTTGCACATGGCTATGAGGTCAGCACTGCCTGTGCTGAAACCAGGGCATGGGGAGGGCACAGGGTAGTGCTAACTCAAGGGATGGCAAATAGCTGTATGCAGTTTGGTACACTGGCTGAACATAGCTCTGAGAACAGAAAAAAAAAAAAATAATAATAGGCAGCTATGCTGTGTGTTTTGATAAAGGAATTTGAGAGTAGGTTTCAAGATTGACAAAATCATCAGTTTATGTTTGCAACTCCATTTTCAGTTATCATAAATACATTACCTGCCCAGGCATGCTAAAAGGTTGGACACCCATGCGTTAGGACATACAGTGCGTCTGGGACAGAACAGTTCCCAAGATGCCTTGCTTGTAACATCTGGCAACTGCTATTCTGAATACCTTGTAGTTTACCTAGTAGGTGTATTCTGGTACAGTGTTTCACACAGTCCTAACATTTGTAGATCACTATAAGATTGTTTTATTTTTCATAAAGTATATCCCATTTTCTTTTATCTATTTGGGGTGCTTCTTTCTGTGGCACAACTCATTGACACATGAAGCAATTCTGTTATTTGTCACAGTGTGACACCTGACAACCTCCATCCTGTACCAGAGTGCTACTTTGCTAGTTGCCATACAAATGTGAAGTAAAAAAAAAAACCAAACACTCTGCATGCTACAGAAGTTACCATTGCAATCAGTATGAAAACAATAAATGAACATGTTGAAGTATTAGTCAATGTAGTTCAAACAAGGTATCAGGCTAGTGATATTTTGGGAATATTGTGATATTTTGAGAATCTAGATTAGAGAATGGCTTCTTGCAGAGCTTATACAAGAGGATGTGGCAATCTGGAATGTCAGAGTCTGCAAGAAGACTGGGTTGAGAAGATTGCTCAGACAGCAGGCCTGGTTGAGTGGCTGAATGTGGTTTTAACCATGCCTTGTGACAGAAGAAAAAAAATGTTTCAGCATTTTTTTTGTGGTTTTTATTTTCTTTTGCAGGCAGAGAACAGAATTGTGGAGACAGAGTTAGAAACACAGAGTAGTGCTATAGGAACAGGGCATGAGCTTTGACTTGGGAAGGAAAAGCTACTGAACTAGAGAGGAAGCTTGTAGGATTAGTTTACAGATATTGTAAAGTATTGGATGATCAATAAGCATACAGAGAAGTTAGGCTAGTAAGATTATCATGTTGGAAAAGATAATCAGAGATAAATGGAAAGTGCTCAGCAGTGTTGTAGGCTTGCAAGAAATTCTACAAGGAGCAGTCTCCAGAGAGAGATCCTTCCTCGCTGGCAGTCAGCCCTTAAATGGGTCTAGGAGAGGTGTAGCCAGACCTCACCCCTTCCAATCACACAGGTGAATTGCCTTCTCTTGTGCTCCCAGGTGATCAGCTGGCTGACTCAGTGCTCACCTCAGGTGATCAATCAGAGGTTCAGGCCACGATCCAACAGTTCCCATACAGAGTTACATGAATTAGGTGGCTGAAAACAGACATCTAATGCCAAAGATGTATATCTAGCCTTGAGGATTCCCCGTGTTTAGCAAAAGACATCAGTCCTTTCATTACTGAAGATTAGTCAATAAAGTTCTTCGTTTCATTTCAGAAAGGATATAAGATTCTGACTTAACATGGTATTTAATAGATAAATTGACCTTAAAGACACCATTTGATAAGTGCATTTTAAGTAGATTTGTTTGAACTGAGTCTTGGATCTCTTCTAGTGAGGATCAACAGAAGCATGAACCACAGCTAGTTTAAAACAAACCTGGCTCCTAGGAGCCATGAACTATTTGAATTAACGACAATGGTTGGAGAAGGTGCCATCCTATACTCTGATAGAAGGAAGGAAGGAAACAAACACAGAGAAAAGCAGGCGGAGGAAGTTGTGGAACAGAGAGCCCCGTAACAAAGTTAAGTCAAAGGACTGCAGAAACACTTCCACCAAGGGAAGACTTAGTATTGTCTCTGACTGTTGTGGATTAATATTGCCAATAGTAAACTAATTATCAGGTATTGTAGACGTGCAAATCCACTAATACGTAGTTTAATTTTCCAGCGTTCGTCAGCATTCTGTGTGCAGCTTGTTGCAGCAGCTTGCCTGGTAAGAGGCTTCTATTGTCTTTCCAACACTTTTCCTAATACGATTCAGAAGACTTGCATGTTCTCACCAAGCAGCATCTTACAGCTTCATTCTTCTAGAGGAAAGAACTTAACTGACAGTCCTTTGCGTTGTTGCTGTTGTGCAGAACTCACTGTTCTGTTTTATGGTTGCTTTATTTGGGGGCAAATTTTGGTCTTCTCTAATCAGGTTTACTGATTAGATTTGCTGCAGTTTCAAATTTGTTTGTCTTTCATATTGATGATGATGATGGTGATGATGATAGGCTATTGTGTGTTTTCTCTTCTTTTTTTTCGTTCCTTTTCTAGAAGAGATTCCAAGAGGGCCACTTGATAATCTACAAATGACATCTAACAACTTTCAGCACATTTTGTCCTGGCAGGCACAAAGTGATCCAGCCGTGCCAACATACTATCGTGTACTGTACAGTAACCGCAGGCAAGTCTTACTTCATAGAAGACACAATTTTTTCTTTGTATGTTTATCAATTCAAAATACTCAGCCTTGTTATTTTTTTTTTTCTTTCTGTTTTTCCATTCCACAAAGATGCCTTCATATAACAGAAGATTCAAACAGATTACTTTGGATTTTTAGTTACTCTTTATTTTGGTTTGCAGCAACCAGAAGATTGCAAAACAGTGTTCACGAATTGCACAACCCTTCTGTAACCTGACAGATGATTTTGAAGTTGTGTCTGATGAATATTTTGCATTCGTTCAGAGCTTTGTAGGAACTGAAGTGTTCAATTCCTCGTTTCTTCGTTTTTCACCAATCCATGATAGTAAGTTCACTTGTTCATTCCAGTTTTTTGTTCCAGTTAGGTGTAAATGTTCTGCTAGCTTTACAATAAGGCAATAAACTATTTTTTTTTTTTAACTGAAATATTATTGGTACTGAGTGCACAGTGTATATTTTTTCCATGTTTTCCTTTTCTTCTTTCTTTTTTTGAACAGCATTCTTGGGACCTCCAGAATTTAATATCAGTTCCTGTCTACGTTGCATAAATATCACCATAAAGCTGCCACCTACTCACTTAAGAAAAAATGGAAAGCTGCTATCTTTATCTGATATATATAACTACCTTTATTATGAAATAACGCTGAAAACAGTTGATGAAGAACATAAGGTAAAGAATTTTTGTTTCTATTTCTTTCTTGAGACAAGAAACATAGAGAACATAAAATGGCTCTAATGGTCAGCAGATCCACACAAGTGAACAGAAAATACTTAGAATAAATAAAAAATTATCTTGACTTCCTTATACTGCAGTGTAGCAGGCCTAGAAAGGAATACTTGTTGTCCTGTATCCTTACAGGGACTGGGGAAAGGGATTGGAGCTTAGCTATGACCCATAAGAAGATACTGAAATAATGGGGGACAGCTTAGTGTTTGCAAGCAAAACTCAGTTAAAGGCTGCAGTCTCTGAGTGTGTAAGTTTGCTGTAGAAACAGAGGAGATAATCCATTCCCTGTAACAAAAAATAGTGAACTGAAATTCACAGTTGTGCAGACCTTAAGTTAAAAAGGGAGGCATTAGCACTGGGGCTGGCACAGCACTGGAATAAGCTGGCTAGCCAGAGAGCCAACTGCCTGCACTGGAAGCTTTTTAGGCATAAAGTGAGCATCTTGACAGCTAGAGCAAGAGATGAAGCAATTGCCTAGGTAAAACACTGAGTTACTGGGTCAGTTTTTCTAGCTTCACATGTCACGTTCTCTCTTTTTAGGTGAACAGTTAACTTTAAAACACTCTCTCTCATAACAGAGGCCGCCTGAGAGAATCACTGAAGAACTTTTTAGTACAGTCATTGAAGAATTGTATCCAAATAGAAATTACTGTGTGTCTGTTATGGTCGCTGCATCTCTAAATAAACATTCCATCCCATCAGCCTGGAAATGCATAACTACAGACTCTGTAGCTGAGAAAGGTAACTATGCTGTGATGCAGACATTGCTTTTTGCTTTGATTAGGTACCAGTGGTTCCTTTGTACTTAAGAAGATTTACGAGTCGATTCTAAAAATACCAAGAGAGAAAGTAGTTACAAAGTGATAAACATTATGGGGATTCATAAAAATACAAATATTAATATAAGTATAAAACCTCATTCATTTGGGGGCTACAGATCTATTGCTAATCCCACGCACGATTCTAATCTGCACTAACTGCATAAATGGTTATCAAAGGTGGTGTAATTTCTCTAGTTTCTGATTCTAACTTGAAATTTACTCATCTTGACCTGTAGGTGTCCCTTCTATCCAAAATTATTCTGAGATTTTAAGTGGCTGTTCTGAATGTGAAATATGAAATGTGGTAATTGAAAACTTCATTCATGCTTGTTTGTTTTTTTTTCACTTGCAGATTATCAGAGCATCACAATTGCTGTTGCTGTGTGTTTTTCACTTATCTTAGCTGTCATCCTGAAATGTATGCATGTAGGAGGTTATATTCTTCAAAAGAAATCACTTCCAGATACCTTGGTATGTAATTTTCATATTAACCTTCCTGGTTCAAGCAGGAAGCTTGCCATATAAAATTCCTAAGTATATGTATTAGGTACAAGTAATGTATGTTCATACAAATTTGCAGTTTGCTTGTATCAAAGATAGCCTGTAGGCTACTAAATCACACACACACACACACACACAAACTCTTTGTGGTGCACAGAAGCAGGCTACCCCACATAAGAGAATTTGAAAAGCCTTTGAAAATTGTCTCATATATGTAAATCTTTCCCACTGCATATGAATTCCTTGCAATATATCTGAACCAGGACAATTACACCAAAACAACAAAAAAGGGAACTATATAGCTCTGGAAGAAAACTTACTCAAGGAGGGGATTTAGGCAAACACAAAGAAAGCAGTACCTGCATCAGCTCCAAATACTAAGCTATTTTCAGTCAGCTCACTCAGTTATAGGGTTTTGCATAAGTCCATAATTAAGGCAGGGTACTGTCCAAGGCTGTGTGCCTTGACTTGCATTGAGGGCTGTCAGTTTCCAAGAGTGGAGAAGAGGGAAAAGCCCTAGATGCCTTGACTTCTGCAGAAAAGCTGACAATGTGGCACAAAGAGAATAATTTGTTTGACGACCTCGTGGTTGGGGTATTTTTTCAGACTTTTCTGTGAGTGTGCCAGTTTGGCTTATAGTCTGTTGTTTTTTGATTCAATTTGTTCTTTTAGGTATTCATGAAAACATTTACCTATTTACCATGTACATTTGAATCTGAAGAAATAGCCTCTGTAGAGATCATTTATAAAGAGGTTAAAAAAAAGGCAGAAGGATCCATTGGGGCTGTCAGCAATGAAGATGACAGTGAAAGCGATGACAGTGACAGCGATGTCATGAGTAACCATGACTACACGAGGCGTGATATCGTATGTAGAGCACCTCAGTCCTCTGACACGTCTCATGTGTTTGTGCAGCACTCTACAAGTAGTACATGTGATGACAGTAGCAGCCGGGTGAGTCAGAATCCAGATGATGACCCAGAAGTCTTTGAAGAAAACGAGCTGGAAGCTGAAGAAGAGAAAGACACTAATAGTGAGTTACTCAGTCCTTTGTCTAAGGCAAATTGTACCTATTCTCTTAGGTCAAGGAGCAATGCTTGCTTTACCATAAACTTAAAATCTGTGCTTCTGGGAATCTCTGAAGAGACCACAGATAGTTCTGCAGCTCTCCTCTCTTCTCAAGAAGATGCTGTTGACTGGCAATGTGCACATGCTGTTGAATCCAAACTCCTTGATGACATAGAAAGCACACAGAAACCGCATCATCTAAACAGCTCTGATGTGTGGCAAAATTCATCTAGTTCTTCCAGTGAAAGTGACTCATCGGATTCAGATACGGACCCAAAAAGCGAATACATACGAAGATGAATAACTGGGAACCATTATTAATTTGTAGCATACCAGTAGATATTATCTAACTTAGCTGTTTCTGGACTGAACATACAGATCTGATCTTTTTTAATTTTTTTTAACATTCTGAAAACATATGCCTAAGTGCCAGAAATACACAGGCCTTATTTGTAACAAATATTTCTGTGACCTTTCTGGGTATGATTCAGCTTATGTTACCTACAGAAGAATGAAAAGGACTGTTAGGATGTAGCAGAAAAAGGGGGTCATTATTTTGTTTTGTGGTTAAATACTGTATTATACACTTTAGCTGTAACACAGTGAATATTTTCTATAAACTTAAGTGAAGAGTTAGCTTATAGAATGGGGAGATGTGAGCGGCCTGCCTTTTAGCTTGTCTACTTTTTAGTTTGAAAGGGCTCTGCTACTGTTCTTTAGCTCTGTTGGTGCAGGTTTCAGAGGAAACTGTTGCTGGCTGGATCACAGCCTGAAGGGTAGAGCTGTGTTCAAGTCAGTGAACTGATTTCTAAATTCACAGAGAGAAAGCTGATCAAATGAAATTGTGGAGGTGTGGGGAGATGAGGTGAAAGTGCCCAGGAAAGAATATTCAAGAGTTCTTACTGTGTATTAAGGCATTAAAAGTATACCTTTTTAATACAATTTTGTGTATTTACGTACTATTTTTTAATGTTTATATGACTCTTTCTGCTGATCTGCTCAGTACTTCTCCCATCAGTTTCTGGCTGGTGGTGTGTCTGGCAGTCATTCTTTTGACTGGGGGAGCTGAGAGTAATCTCTACGCTGCTGTACCACATTGTGCTGCTGTACTACTTCTAAGAGATTGATGCACAGAAACTTCACAGCCGAGTTTTGTTACCATTAAGTCAGGGATTCCATATTAGCGGCACTGGGAATTGGGGATATTTCCATCATAAGCACTTCAAAGATGACATCACAGAATCACAGAATGGCCCAGGTTGGAAGGAATCTCAAGGATCATGAAGCTCCAACCCTCCTGCCACATGCAGGGCCACCAACTTCCACGTTTGATACTAGACCAGGGCCCAATCCAACCTGGCCTTGAACACCTCCAGGGACGGGGCATCCACAGCCTCTCTGGGCAGCCTGTGCAGCACCTCACCACTCTGTAAAGAACTTCCACCTGACATCCAACCTGAATCTTCCCTCCTTCAACTTAAAACCATTTCCTCTTGTCCTGCAGTTATCAACCCTTTCAAAGAGTTGACTCCCTTCCTGTTTGTAGGCTCCCTTTAGATGCTGAAAAGCTGCACTGAGGTCACCCCACAGCCTTCTTTTCTCCAGGCTGAACAAGCCCAGCTCCCTCAGCCTGTCTTTGTAGAGAAAGTGCTCCAGTCCTCTGACACGATTCAGAGTTTGTTATATTTCCACAGATAGCATGCATTCAATTACCTGCATGATAATTAATATATGAACACCTCTCTTGGGTAGTGATTGATGATGTTTCCAGTCTTCTATTCCATGGTCTCTTCTATAGTCTAGTGTCCTTTTAGCATCATGACAGTCCAACCGACAGCATTTTACTTCATCCAGTGGTCTTCCTTGCTCTTCCTCCAGATGAACTTTCTTCATTGATGCACGCTCAGTAGGAGGATGCCTATTATAAGTAATTTATAGATACCAAAATCGTAAGATTTGCTCACTCAGCCATTATTTCTGAGCATCTGCTCATCCTTGGATAGAGAGAAGTTTGGCAAGCTTAGTGATATATACCAGGGTGTTGGAAAATAAGGAGGATAGAGGGGAGCATCTTGACATCTGCTTATTGCACCCCACTATACTCACGGATGAAACAGTTTGGCCTTGTGTGGAGGCCCTGACTCCTCTTGATGTTTGATAGCCTACTCGTGTCTTTTCATTATTGTGCTTCTTTTGCTGAACTTCTCTTAAATAGCCTTACAACATGCTTCTAGTCCATAATGCAACATCTAAAAGCCATTACAGTTTTGCAAGCTGATCACATAATACAACAGTTCAACAGCTAAAAATGTGCTACTACAATATATTGTGTATTTACTTCTTCAGATCAGAACTAAGCAGGTGCAATTCCTTACCAGCTCGGATCTTGCCAAGTTAACTATTTGCAGATTTATACATCCATCTTGGCCCCTCCACAGATAGACAACAGGGAAACGTCAGGTGCTGCCTGCGTTTCAACTCGAGCACCGGAGCCTCGCGGAGAGGGAATTTCCCCGAGGACTGCGGTTCCTCCTTCCCCACGCCGCCCCGCCCCGCCCCGCCGGGAGCGGCAGTGCGGAAGGGCTGCGGGGCAGCCCCGCTGTTGGGGCAGCGCCCGGCTCCGTGAGGCTGCGGCTGACGGCGGGAGGGAGCCGCCATGGCAGCCGCCCTACGGGGCGCCCTCTGGAGCTGCCTGCTGCTGTGCGGTGAGTGAGGTGGGCGGGGAAGCGCCTCAGCGGGGCGCTCGGCGGCGGTGGGACCCGGCCTGCGTGGGGAGTCGGGCTGCGCGAAACCCGAGGGGGCAAGGAGTGCGGAGCGGGGCTCCGCTCCTGTGCTGTCGGAGCAGCGGTCGGGTGAGGCTTGTATACGAGGCTCAGGTGTGCCCTTCCATTTCGTTTCAGTATCAGCGATTGCTTTAAAATGATTAAGTTGCAGCAGTAATGGACTATGGCCGGTGCTGTTTGAGGACTTCCTTTACTTAATTTCGGTTTTGTTCTCATCACTTACGAAGCATGCCAATCAATAGCACCTTTATCTGTATGGCATGCTTCATAGATTTCTTCTTCGAAGCTACTTCTCCTTTAACTCCCTTTTTCCGAAGGGCGGCTGTTAAAAGGGACAAAAAGAGCATTTGAAATGTCGGTACTAATCCACGCAGTGATGACATCTGTGAGGGTTCTGTTTCATTCTTTTAGTGCTGGGCAGAGAGACTCTTCTTCATTCCAGGCCAGGTTGGATGGGGCCCCGGGCAGCCTGAGCTGCTGAGGAGCAGCCCTGCCCATGGCAGGGTTTGGGGCGGGTGAACTTTCCAACCCAAACCCTTCTGGATCTGTGGTTTGTGCCCCCCTTCAGCAAAAAAATAAAAATAAAAATAAATAAAAAATCATCCACACATCCATGTTTAGCCCTAGTGCTACAGGAGCACTGCTGAGAAACAGTGCTGGCAATCTCAGTGAAAGCTTGTGCGGGCAGTTTGGTAGGCAACAAGTCATAAGCAGGAGCTGTCATTGCTCAGAAGTGATGTTATTGTGAAGGCAGTACTTACTGGAAGTCATTGATGCCAGCTGATTTGTCTTTGTTGTGCAATCTTGAGACAAATGATAGGCATCAGGGGTTGATTAGTTGTTGGAATGTGGCTAGCACATGCTCGAATGTGTTTGAGAAAACATTTTAAAGGCTGAGATTGAAAAGGAGGGTTGTATTTATTTCATGGGTGACTGAAAAGACAGGGGGGGAACACACACTAAAATGTTTGTTGTTGATTGCTCCCAGTGTCTGGAATAGTGCCCAAGCCCCGAAATGCAAGGATAAAGTCAGTAAATTTTCGGAGCGTTTTACTATGGGACCCACCTCCGGTTCACAGAGGCAATCTAAGTTACACTGTCCAGTTCAAAAGGTAAGTATGGCAGAGTTGTGGTGATATTGTTTTTTAAAATCCACATTTTACAGCTGTGCACGTTTGCTTTCTTTCAATTTTTATAGGGAAATTGGTAGCTCGCCTTTTCTTTTAGCTTGTGAGATGCTTGTCTTTTGAGCTGAATAACAAGGCTGACATTTTTTCTATGCGAATAGAATAGAATAGAATAGAATAGAATAGAATAGAATAGAATAGAATCACTCAGGTTGGAAAAGACTGTAAAGATCATCAGTCCAACCATGACCTAACCATCCTACCCTAACTCTAACAGCCCTCCACTAAATCATGTCCCTGAGCACCACATCCAAATGGTTTCTAAACACTTCCAGGGATGGAGACTCTACCACCTCCCTGGGGAGCCTGTTCCAGTGCTTTACAACCCTTTCTGTAAAGAAGTGTTTCTTGATATCTAACCTAAACTTACCCTGGCACAACTTGAGGCCATTTCCCCTTGTCCTGTCATCTGTCACCAGTGGGAAGAGACCAACTCCTCTCTCACTGTAAGCACCTTTCAGATAGTGGAAGAGAGCAGTAAGGTCTCCCCCCAGCCTCCTTTTCCCCAGACTAAGCAGCCCCAGTTCCTTCAGTCTCTCCTCATAGGACATATTCTCCAAGCCCTTCACAAGCCTTGTTGCCCTTATCTGGATCTGCTCCAGCACCTCAATGTCCTTTCTGTACTGAGGTGCCCAAAACCAAAGCAGTTTCATATGTACTTCTTCAGAACTGGAAACACATTTTAAAGTTGACTCTTAAGAGCTGCGTGTATGTTCTTCACTGCCTGCATAGCCATCACCTGTTGTTTGACAGCTGTAATCCTGCTGAGCATTAGGACCTTCTCTGATCTCTCATCTTTAGCAGCATAATCTCTTATTAAACAGTCCCCAGTCAGCTCTCAGGCTCTGTTTCCCCTGCTCTCTCTTAGACACATCTCTGAGGGGTCTAGCAAAGTCAATTAGAGAGCAAAGACACACACAGAGGTATTGTTCAATATGTGCAGTCTGGTCTAATACCTGCTGAATCACATCTTTGTGACCACTGCCAAGAAAAGGGCTTCTATTTTCTGACTCTCTGAGTCTGTCATGAATGCAAATGTATATATGAAGTGCCTAATGTGTGTGTATACACTAGAAATAATCTACCTTGATCTACCTTTCCTTGTCCATGAGTCATAACTGGGTGCATTAAGAAGCAGATATGCCACTGTCCCGGTTCACTGACAGGAAAGATATTTTGTCCATTTTATAGTTTACCCATCATTTACTTTTTTTTTTTTTTCCCTTCTTCTTCCATACAGCAATTTCCCTAAGCAGGACTTTACCAATGTGGCAACCAACCTGAACGTCACGGAGTGCGACATCTCTGCTCTGTCTGTTTATGGAACCTATGTGCTACGGGTCAGGGCGGTGTGGGAAAATGAGCACTCGGACTGGGCGCTCGTCAGGTTTAAGCCAATGGCTGACAGTAAGCCTTCTTCTAATCTGCCATGAAAATGTTTGCTGTTGGTGCAACTGTACAATTTGGCCCCAGAAGAAAAGCTATAGTGTGGAAATCCATTTTAAATGTAATTATGTTGAAAAAATGAAATGTTAGTTGTAGCACTTTCATTTTTTGAAGGCCGAAGTTGCTCTCAGAAAATGTCGAAGGTTCACTGTTTTACCTGAATATTAGTATTGGGATTCAAAACCCCTTTGGGGGAGGTTTTATTTTATTCCATTTTTAAAAGGGGGCATTCAAAAGTTTGTGTTTTTTTGTCAAGAAATAATCTGAATTGTACAATACTGTCATTCTGTTAGTGAAGCTTTACAGCCCTTTATGAAAGATATTGACCTATATGATTGTGTACAGCGGAGATATTAATCATAGAATCATTTAAGGTTGAAGACCTCTAAGAACCACAGAATGGCCCAGGTTGGAAGGGACCTCAAGGATCATGAATCTCCAACCCCCTACCACATGCAGGGCCCCATCCAATCTGGCCTTGATTGATCCCCTGGCCTCCAGGGACAGGGCATCCACAGCCTCTCTGGGCAGCTCGTGCCAGCACCTCACCCCTCTCATAGAGCTGTCACCTGGTCCAGCTGTAATTATGAATATCTTATCTGAGCACTGGAACGTGGGAGTGAGTTTTACCAATAAGAACCTTTATTTCTTACGTTCCTCCTCTGCTCATAAGCAAAATCAACTTGTTTTAGACCATGTAATTAATGTTACCCAAGACTTTTTTTTCCTCACAACTCTTAATACCAAATCTCACATTTGAGAAATACTTCTTAAAATCCTTTCTTTTTTTGCTCAGTCTTCATTTGCTTAATTTCAGCATTCTCTTCCTTGGATTTCAGAGAATCTTACAGCTTTGTTTTTCCAAACATTTCTATTAGTTATCTCTCCGAAAGCATAATGTTGATGTAACTTAATCTGCCCAGAACAGAAGTGCTGGAACACAGCAAAATAAACAAAATACAACATTGCAAACTAATGTGGGTGTCCAACCTTTTAGCTTGCCTGGGCTGCATTGAGTGAACAACAATTGTCATGGGCCACACATAAAATATGTAATATAGATAATGTATAGAAGTAGCAAAACTTCTTTTTATAAACATACATTTCTGTATAAGCATAAAATTAAGGAGACAACAACAACAACAAAAGTCCCATAAAACTAGCAGATTGGACATGTATGGCAAATGTAAATTACAGCCAAAAGAAAGCATAATACAAAAAGTATGGACGGGTTATCAGAGCAGAGAGCAAACATGTAAAGCATTAACAAAGTTGTAGTTTGATGTATGTTTGAAAGAAAATGTAACCTTCAGTGCAGGCTTGGCTTTAAAGAGGCACTTTAGGCCTGAATTGAGAAAGTCTGGGTAGAAGGACCTGGGAGTACCACCTGGGCCAAATCTCTGCAGAAGACGTGGAGATTTTTAAGGTGGTCATAGCTGATCTGAGCAAGGCACCTTGATAAAAAATACCTGAATGCCTCTCTGTGTTACCATTTCTGGTGGTGTATATTTTATTTTTTTCTAAAAGAAATTCCATGTTTAACTGTAGAAAAAGCTTAAGAAGATGAGACTAATGGAGCCTTCCTCATGTTATTTTTCACAAGTTCAAAAACAAACAAATTAATGAGCATTACATGAATCCATGGTTCAGAAAAGAAAAAATGTTTTATTAAATACATATCTCTCAATGCAGAATTATCTGTATATTGAGCTTTTCCTTTCCTAGGCACTTTATAGTGTGACTGTAGGTAGGTCAAACTTTATTACAGGCAGCTAAGGCAGAGTTGTGCTGCTGGAATTAGAGGAGGCTTTAATGGGGAGCTCACAGCATGTAATGCTGTTGACAACTCAGCTACTCATGAAATTAGGTGGTGGCACAAAAACTTGATAAAGACAGGCCATTTTTGAAATACAATATTTAACCTAAGGAGCTCAATCAAGATGCACAGAAATAATAAAAATGTTTCAGTTTGTCAAAACAATCACTGTGAAAAAAACATTGAGATGCTTCACTGGAAGGTCTCCTCAGATGACAGATGTTGCAACAGTGCATCTCAGGAGGAGAAGTGAGCAATAACCCATGGAAATAGTCCTTCCTCCCCAAGGGTGCCCGCAGCTGGAAAAGGAGAACTGAGTGAATTGAATATGTTAACTGCAAAAACAAATGTCTTTGAAGAGCCTTTCTATTAAGAAAGGGTTTATTTATGCCTGACCCAGGACAGAAAATTACTTTCTTCTAATGCATAAAAAAGATTTAAAGCATGAATTATCACAGTTTATGTAAAAATTCAGCATGAAAACAACACAAAACTGAATTCTGCTCTTTCGTCTCTTCCATATAGCGGTCATTGGGCCACCCAGTGTGAATGTGAAGTCTGAGTCGGGGACTTTGCACGTGGACTTTACAGGCCCGGCTGCTGACCATGAGCATGACAAGTGGTCTCTTAAGCAATATTACGGCTCATGGAACTACCGAATACACTACTGGAAGAAGGGTGGCAATAAAAAGGTAACTTCTGCCTCCAGGATGTTGTGACCCCCTGACTTTGGTATAGGGTTTTCATGGTAAAATGCTGTTTCAACAAAATAACAGTATTGGAATAAAACTGTATCACTACCAATTAGAGAATGAAGCCTAGTGAGTACAACTGGTATTCAGAGCAAAATGGCAGACAGTTGTGTAGCTAAACAGTAGCACAGAGATGATTTGCTCCTTCTTTAATTAGAAATAACTGCTACATTATAAGACTTTATTCCCTCAGGAAGTGGTGCTTTGATTTGTGGTGCAGTCTTCCCACCAAGTCTGTGTATTTCACACACACAGGCAAGGGAATACTTAGAAGCTGTGACATCAGTGGTATCTACGAACATGGTGATAAGCTGACTTAGATTCAAATCTCGTGTCGTTGCTTTAGTTTATGCTCTTTGTGGAACACTGAGCTTTCACACCACCATGGCTGGGGCTCTCTGTTCCTGTGATCATCTTTTCACCTCATCGCTTTCTATTTCATCCTGCTTTCTTTGATGGACAGCCTTTTCCTCAGGCAGATGTGTCACTCAGCTCAAAAGGCCTCTCCTTAGAGAACTGGTTAAAGATCATAAATGATTTATTAAATATTTAGGGTCATAAATTCCATTACAGGAAAAGAAGGAAGCACTTTACTGGAAGGGTTTGGTACGTCACTAGGATTTTCATCTAGTAGGACTCCATTACATATAATTCTAATGTGTGTTTGTTACTGTGCAAAACTCCTTGGCATTCAATTCCAGAAAATTAAGGATCGTTAGCTCCCAAACAATACGTGCTTTTCAGTTCCCCAGTTACAAGAAACAAAGGTGGTTTTGCGTATGAGCCACAAACTTAGATCATTTACCAGAGAAAGTGGGAACTTCAGCTAGAGTCTGTGCTTGTAACTCCTCAGTGTTTGGTCTTACAAATTTCCCAACAGCATCAAAGAGTCAAAAGGACAGACTGCGTAATTTCATAGGCTGTTCTTCTGAAGTGGAGGCCTGCTCAAAATCTTGAATACTTACTAGAAAGTCTTCTCAGCCCTAAGAGTCTGTTTTTATTACATACTGAGCCAAGTCATAGGAGTTGCTATATTTTGCAGGGACCATATAGGTAACTAAAGAAACATAACCAACCATGCCTGCAAAGAGCAAATTGCATCATTGTCCATCATCTAATAATTCAATAATCCTTTTTATTTCTCTGTCTTCTAAATTTTGTCTAGATCTTCCATCATACTGGCTCTGGAACTAAGTGATGTTTGTCTGTAACAGCATTCTCAGGTGATCTCATCGGGCAAGGCAATTCTTTCTCTCTGCAAGCATCCCATTAATCACATCTCTGTAGGGCTTTTTAGTCCACAGCTTCACTAATGCAGCTAGAGGCAGACAAAGGCAGTGGTGTGAGTGATCTCTCATTCCAACCAGAGACGAAATCAGTGAGAGTTATCAGTTGTTTGACACTGGTAAGGCGTTTCATTCTGCCTTTAAAAGCCTGATTCACATAGCAGCTGTAACTGCTAGGATTTGTTCTACTGCCATTTAAATTACTTTGTACATTCACTGAACTCATGCTTTGCATTTATTTTGTATCCTTCTCTTTTATTAGGTAATTCACATAGATACTAAGCATAACTCTGAAATATTATCTCAGTTGGAGCCATGGACGATATACTGTATTCAAGTGCAAGGGGTTATTCCTGAGTGGAACAAAACAGGAGAACTGAGTCAAGAGCTTTGTGAGCAGACCAGTCATAATGGTAAGATCTGCAGCATCAGAATGTTATAAACATGGTGTTCAATTAGGAAATGTACAGAGGCATCCAAAGTGAAAATCCATGTAATGTGTAAGCCTTCCAAAAATTGATGTGTTGATTAGTTTAGTATTATTTGGTGACATGTGCACCTTTGGAACTGAGGGGGTAGAAACTAAAAGCTACAACGAGTATGGCTCTGATCACAATCCCTTCACTGCAGAAGCTTCTGCATTGCTCAGTCTTTGAAAATAAGAGTTAAATGAAGTACAGGCTCTTTACTGATCACCGTTGTGTTTCTGAATTCCAGTTACTATTAGCTGTACTCACTGTTAGCTGTACTCACTGTTGTACAAAAGCTTTTGTTCCACAAATCTGAGAAAGGAATTGGACTCCAAATTGCAGTCTGCTCCATCTGTGATGCTGTGGCCAATGTCTGCCATGAGGCCACAGTGTATTTTCTGAAAATACACTGCGTGTTTTCTGTGTAAAGCACAGTAGTTGTTAATTGATGATAAAAACAAATTGCTTTTCATGTTTAAGGCACCAAAAACACATTCACTTCCAGCCATGCCACCTTAGCTGCTGCCCAGGGAATCCAGCAATCTGTATCGTTGGACCCTGCCATCTCATCAGGGAGATTTAGGATAAAAGATCAGTTAAAAAGAGAGAATGAAACACTACACAATGTCTTTTTCATAGACATAATGTGTTACTTCAGGTAACTTACACCTTCTCTTCAGGCAGAGACACAAGTTAATGAGGAGAGGAAACCATCTTTGGGAACCTAATCTGTTACTCTTAAAAATGTCCTAAATATTTTTCCTACCTGTATGTTATCTGCATGCACTGCAGTTGAATTGCAGATGGGTTTAGGTGATGGTGTTGCTTGTTCATCTGTTGCTAAAGCAGCACTTAGCAATCGCGATGTAAAATATTTTCAGTGTTGCATGGCTACGTCGTTCCCATCACCTGTTGTGAAATCCATGAATGGACGCAAATTTTCTCCAAGTCTCAGTGTTTTGGAGGCCTACAGGATTTTGTCCTGTGGCTTTACTTTGCTGCCATTGTTACATGTGTCCTTAAGAGAAAAATGAATCCCTACACTCTGGCAGTATCAACTCCTACACCCCAAGAATATCAAAAAATGTATACAAGAGCTTTCTTCTCACATATCATCCTGTGCATGCTCACATTCATCTTTCACTTAGTGTTGCATGCAGAATCATGTAGCAGTGTAACTATAAATTTCTAAATCTAATAATTTTTATATGCACTTTATGGAGAACCTTCTCAGCCTATTAAGACAGGTTGTTTTTTTATAATTCCATTGGGAAAGTGATTATTTGACGAGCATGTATAGAATTCGTAATTGCAGTTTTAATGTATTTTTCTTTGTATCTTTGCAGGTGTAACTCCTGTGTGGATAGTTGTGATTGTTCTTCTAGGATCAATGCTGGCTGTTATAATATCTGTTCCTATTTGTTTCATTTCCTTTTGGTATCTGTACCGGCTCACCAAGCATGTTTTCTGCCCTTCATATATTTTCCCACAACACTTGAAAGAGGTTTGTTCCCTTCCTACCACAATTAAAATCAGCCTTTTCAGTACAACTGTTTGCTTCTCAAAGCTTCTCTGCAGCCAAACCTTTTCATTTGATCTTGCATTCTTCCTTTGCTCCTGGTTGTCAGCCATGTGGGAGGCTTGTAGATGATAAAGGACAGTGCTGGTTATTGGTAGGTGCTCTGAAGAACTCATTCTGCTATCTGCTAGTGCATATCTATTGTGTATGGTAGCTCTTGCTCTTCTGCCATATGTGAACTACAGAACTACAGACAATTTATTCAACTAAGCATAAGTGATGAAGTTGTGAACTTTGGGAAAAGCTGACAAAAGAAGGTACATTTCTGCAGGAGCGTGGTGGTGGAAATTGGTTCATTTCATGCTTAGTTTCAGACACTTAAAGGTTATAAATCTTGCATAAATTTTACCTCATTTTCTTTATCGGGTTCTGCATGGATATAAGCGTAGTGTTGAAATCAGACTTCCTTTTGAAGAATACTGGTGTAAAATAAACTTTAAAATGCCATATTTCTGAATTGCTCTGCAACAGGATAGTCTAGAATACTTAAAGGTTGGATAATTAAAAAAATTGGCATAGACTTTTACTCCTAAAGCAATTATATAATCTGTAATATGAGGCTTTCTGTGGCTTAGAAACAGGATGTTTTCTTGCATTTTGAAGTCAGAGAATAGCAGGTGTTAACCCATGGTTCCTCTTAATATAGAGAGCAGCTGAGATCTGTCTCCACTTTCTCATTTTTCACTTCAGACTGTACACCTCTCCTGAAATGGTTATTACACAAATATACTAAAACTCAACTTCAGCAAAGAATTGAGTGAAATCTGAAGACTCGGGATAGAATAAGCCATTGCTTCCAGCAATGACTTCGTTACCCATGCAGCAACTTTAAATCAGTTATGCTAAATCAGAATCTCTGAGGAACAAGGTTATGCAAAATGTTATATGTGCTAAAGTTGCTAACTTATACTGCTCTCAATTTCCTGAGGTATTTCTTCAGCCTTTCATTTTGCCTCCTTCAGGATTTGGCACTCTAAAGGTTTGTAGCAGGCCTAGCAATCACCTTGTACTGTAAGTTAAGCATACGCTCAGCACTCAGCAGTTGCTGAACCTGGAGCTCAGCTGCTGTGTAGGCATAGCTCTGCAGATCTCCCTCCCTATCCTTTACCCAGTAGTTATGTTTTATGTTGACATTTAAAACAGCACTATTCAATGTATCAAGCTAACATCTCTCTGAGATGGTTCAGATGATTTGCGTCTCTTGAAGCTATTCTACAAATCTCTGTGGGCTCCTTCACCTGCAGCAAAATCATCATCATTTTTCTTCCCAAACAAAACCTAGGAGGTTGGTTTTTATAAAGAAAGTAAGTTTATGTTCCACAGAAGTTGCTTGCCATGGGGTTGGTTCTTACAAATAAAGGCACTTCTGGTTTGCAAGGGGAGAAGAGGTTGCTCTATTATCAGCACTCTAAAGGACTTCTATGGACTAAGAAAGCTAGCTTGTGTGGAAAACAATATAAAGCATATTTCTGAGCAAGCAGGATGGGGTGGCTGGTGCAGCTTACCTCTCATTTCCTCTTTCCTTCACAGTTTTTGAGCAAGCCTCCTAGTGGTTCGCAGTTTATTTCTCCAGTTCCACAAGAAGAGCATCATTTTCATGATTGGCTCACTGTCATTTCAGAAGAACCTAAAAGTCAAAGTGATGAAACTGTGGAAGAGGCCAGCGAAACAACAGAATGCCATCGGGACTCCAAACAAGAAGTTTCTGATTCAGAAATTCTGTCACCTTTGGAAAGGGACTGAACACTCCTCCCACTTCAGTCACATTGAAAGAAAAGCAAAGGTTGTTAAGTTTCTCTTATTGCTGCGTTCTTAGGGAAATTCGTATTTGAAACTCAGCACAGACTTCAAACGTTGTTTTTTAAAGTCCAAGACACTCGCTGATGGCTGTGAAAGTAAATGATACATAATTTTTTGCCACTGTTTTTAGTGGCTCGCTGGGAAGTTGTAGCAATACTCTGGCTATACTATGCCATTAATTTAAAAAGCAAATATCAGAAATATGATACTAGCTAATTTAACTTGGTTGAACTATTTATTGCAACAGCTAGTCACAATGGCACGCTGTATAAGGTTTTTACAGCAAAATTACATTTTGCAAAGAAAGAGCCAACCAGACTTATTTTTATAATGAGAAAGTGTGTATATTTAAGATATCCATAGCAACGGAATCTTTTTATTGTATTTGTTTTTTTTTTTAATCTGATGCAGAACTCTGGAGTTATTCACAGTGAGTAATGTACCATCATAATAAACCAAACATTAATATTCAGTGTGATTTGCATTGCAAGGTCTTATTCATCCTTGCTAAGTAAAACAGGAACATAGCACTGCATTGCCAGGCAGTCCTCTGTGTTCGGGTGTTGCTCAGTCCTCTGAGCTTCTGCCCTGCAGTTTCTATGGCTTACTGAAGTTTACCTACCTCATCCAGAGTCGACTGAACTCTATGGAAAACTTTGCAGTTAAAGAGAGATTTAAAAGTTCATTTTATTTACTTATTGATACATATTCTCAGTTAAAAAAAAAAAAAAAATTGGAAGCAGCTGTTTGTGACATGCTATGACATGCTATGTAATGCTACCTGAGGTTAACAGACCTTCATTTGTGTGAAGGTTATGTCCACACCACTATCATCAAGCGGGACCTTTGCACTGCGCTCTAACCCTGTGAGTGATGCAATTTTTTTGGTACATGTATTATTACATTCAATTGACAACGAAAAATGCAGTCAGCAGAAGTGACTTGTTACAAATGAAACTGTGTAACCTCATGTGGAAATGACAATGTTTGGGGTTACAGTCTTGAGGCTTGTTAGCATGCATTGCAGGAACTGTTGCAGAAAGAACCATGAGAACAGGCGCTGATTCTTTGTACAGGGTAGTCACATGTAGTTGGGATTAGCTTTTCCTGTACTTTCCAATTTCCATCACCTTTTGTTTTAATGAACCATTTGGGATATGGAAATGTGAGAAGGCACTTCTGCTCTGTTTGTTCGGACATTTTGTGTGGCATACTTGGCTTGCCTCTCTGCCATAAAAATGCACCTCCTTCCATATTAGCAGCTTCTTCAACTTCTGTACATTGATTGGTTGGTTTTTTGTTTTTTGTTTTTTTCTCAAAAGCAAAAATGACATAGCATAGCTCTTATGCCAGCAGTGGACTGGCCAGCTGACAATAGAATAAGGCTGACATTTCCCTGCCCTTTCTCTCTCTGACTGCTGATTTTCATGGAAAAACATGAAGTTCTTGTCTATTAGAAGCAGCTGAAAACAATGAATTATGATGAGGGCACAGATAAGGCACTGTGCTCTGCCACTTGATCACAGATTCATTGGCAAGCCCAACTTAAAAATAAAAACCTTGGCTATTTGGAAATACAGTCTCTTTAGATTAAGGCAGCAAGAATCTGTTCAAGAACATTGTTTCTGAAATCTTGAGAGTTTGGCTTTTCCCATTTAAAAAGAGGAAGTGTTTCCCCTTGCGTCTCTACTGACACAGTTGTTGTATCACGAGGAGAGGAGAGGGATTGTTCCTCTTTCAGTGAATTCAAAGCAGGGAAAGGAAGCATTTGTCTTGATAACCTTGGTTAACTTTGCTTTGATATGGAACATGCTGTCCTCAAAGAAACAGCTGCCTTTCACTCGCTGTCTGTGTCACCATCAAAATCCTTTATGTGATTGACTCCAAGATGAAAAATATATTCATAGTCCAGCTGCGCCTTGGTTAGCATGCAATAGGAGTGAATTCCTCAACTCTACATCTCTGTGGTTCATGGGGGTTTCCAGAAAGTCCTTGGATGACTTCTAGTTTCTTTGCTAAATTTGACTCTTCTGACACCATACCAGGGTTTATGGCTAAAAAGGCTGTGATGATTTGTACTTCACAGCTCCCACACACAGCACTCATTGAGAATTCATCTGTGATAAAGGTGGAGTGTTCACAAGTGCAGCTCCAGCAGATAACACAGATAACAGGTCAAGGAACCTGTTGGGGCAAACCATATTCTTTTTTGTGTAATTCGAAGGACATTTTTGTTAAATTTCAGCCACACAATATAAAGGATGAAGACAGAGCTGTGCAACGAGGATGTGAAGAATTCACAGCACTACAAAAAGGAAAAGCCCAGCTCATTTTTTACTTCTGACTTTTCACCTCTGACATGTCTGTTCACCTCATTTATAATTATCCTGGCTAAAGCCAAGCTAAGCCATTCATGCCTCCAGCTTTCACTCACACTTTTCTAAGCAGCTTTTCTCGGGTATGGCAGGCTGTTCCAGCTAAGGCCCAGTCACAATTAGACTAAAGGACAAAGTGACAAGGGGTGATATATCTAGAAACTCTGGACCTTGTCTCACAAAGCCAACCCTCAAGTTCCACCACATCAGTAGCTCCTTTGGAAGGCAATGGCATGAGATCCTTCTCTGTAAGAGCCCTCTGTGCCTCTTCAGAGACCAACAATCTAAATGAGCTTAGCTTGTGGTAAATATGATGAAAGCAAAACAATAAAATAACTGCACTTCTAATTCAGGTGTTTATGATTTAAACTGCAAGATAAGGAGCTTGCTGTTAAGTCTGCCAGGATTTTGACAAAGTAGAAGAGACTACTTTGGAGAAAGGGAAATAATTAAAAAAATAGCAAGAGAAGAATGACTAAGGAATGGAGAAGTAGGGAAAACAAAAGAAGAGCTTGTGGTGAACAAGACTGATCACAGAAAAGAGCAACAAAGAAAAAGTGAACAGCAGAATCCAACCCAGACGATGAGGGATGAGATCAGCCATTGCTCACTTTCTTTCTGTGTTTGGTAGCTTCAGCATCTTCTCCCCATGCGGGTTCCTTAGGCACCAGCAAAGGCAGGCTGGCTGGAGAGTGCAAATCCACACGTGCTGCCTGGCCAGAGAGACTCCAACTGAACAGTATTGCTGCAAGGGCTTTCAGGAGCTTTAACTCTACATCCACCAGGAAAAGCTTTAAAATAGCCTCTTAACAAGAAATTAAGTACAAGAATTTGTGGTACTAAGTTTGTTTCTGAGGTGGTATGGGAAATTACGTTACTAAGCATGTTTAGTTTACTGTTGATCATGTTATTAAGTGGTATGGAGTATCTGTGCAAACCAAGGCCCCTTCCATTGATATTGCACTATCTTGAGAAAGAAAGGTGAAAATAGCTATTTCTTTCACAGCTTGTACAGAAAGCACTCTGAAAAACCAACAGGACCAGGACGGCAGCGGTATCGATCCTTTGGATCTCAGTCAGCGGGATGTGTCATTAGACTGGAAGTTACTCACTTGCACACCTAATACAGAATCTTTTCCAATTTTCCTCTTGTATTCCTTTGAGTTAATACCAATGCTTTCAAGTAATTACTGTAAAAGGCTGAAGGTACAGAAAGATAACGATATCAAAAAGAAAAATGAGATAACACTGGGGAAGCCTTACAGAGGAAGCCCTGACTCCATCAGCATTGATGTGAATTCACTGGTGCTAGGACTACACACTGGCAACAGCACCAGACCAAAGAATGTTTAACACCTCAGCTCTTCCATCTTCCCATTGACAGACATTGTGTAACTCATATATCATCTCTCATTTCTACTCCTTACTTCCAGCACCTCTTGTTTACACTGCACTTCGTAAAACCAGACTGCTGGTTCTCCAAACATGGACTTTCTTTACAGACCTGTTTGGGTAACATAGCTACCAACACCATGTAAATCACACCTGGAGTTCTGAACATGGATTACATTTTCAGACATGCTGATGTAACTGTTGATACAACGAGGCTCTGAATCTCATCCTAATCAAGCACAACTTATTGATCATTATGAAGAATTATCTATAAAGAAGGAAGTTGGAGATATATTATGGCTAGGTGTTGTGAAGACACTTGGTAGTAAAAATAGACTGTAAAAAATAACAAGTTGACAGCAGACTTCTCACATTCTGGAGGCTGGTTGTTGCAAATCATGACCCCTCTGCCTTTCAAAAGCTAATGCACTCTTCTGACCAGATACCTGTGTTTTTATTTACCTGAGTTTTCTCATGCACTTAAAATATTCAGCAGTTTTGATACACAAAATTATACCTGCCCCAAAACAAACCTTCTCCTTGTAGATCTCAGTGTGTGAGGAGGGTCAGAAGAGAAGGGCAAGAGCTGAACATAAGAGTGTTTCTGCAATCTCATGAGTGTGAAGGGGTATGGAAACATGTTGGAAAGTTCGAACTTCCTTTATCTAGCCTTTCCTGATGTAAACACCCAGGTCTCAATGACAGCAAAGTCTAAAAGCAAGTTGCTGATAACGTGATGGAAGAACTTGCATCACATAGATAGAACTTGTGAAAAGCTTACTTGTGAAAAATCTCTTAACTATAGCCTTGCTATAATTCATACCAATGTCTGGAAGGGGGTAAAAAGTCTGCTTTTACGGAGGGTGATCAAGGGTTTAATGCAAGCACTGCACTCCAACTACACTTTCTTCAAGAAATGTAGAAATGGGGCCCAAATGTGCAAGCACTGTGCTGGGAAGGGAGCAGGCAGGCTTTTTGAGTGTGCACTTCACTCATAAAGTTTTTAGCTTTCAAAATGATGTAGAGAAACTAACATTCAGCTGCAGAATATCAATGCATTAACAAAAAGAAAATGATTGAATTCCTGTCAGTGAACATCAGCAAACTTCTGCACATGGCAGAAGCAGTTGGTTGTATTCTGACTTCAGTAAGAGTTTCCATGTCTTACCAGATGCCGTCACAGACTAGGAAAATTAGTTTAGCTGGAAGAAGATGAAAACAGAGCTTATATTGGGTCAGGCTACAAATGAGTCAACAGTGCACTGTTGTGAAAGAGGTAAATGCCACAGAGAATGTACAGACCACAGAATAGTACATGTAATGTGTGAGACAATCTTCCCCACTACCAGTGAGAGCTAGAGAGCTACATCCAGAGCTGGGAAAAATCAGGAGGAGGACAAAAAGCTCTGTGAAGGTTAGTGAAAAGAGCCAGCACAGTGTGGTCTAATAAAAAAAGACTTATGCTGACATGACAGTCTTCAAATATGTGAGAGACTTTTGAAAACAGGAAATGAATAAATCTCACCTCTATGTCCATGACAGACATGAAAGCAGTTTTAAGACTGAAACAAGACAGATATGAGGAAAAGATTTCTAACGATGAGAACAGAAAAAGTATGGGAGATGTTCCCTGAGAAGTGGCAGAAAACCTGACTCTAAAAGCAAAAGTCCATTGAGAAAGGGATAGACAAAAGAGCCTGCCTCCGGGGCTCTACAACATGCAGCTGGCTTCCTAAGTCCTTCCTTCCTGATCTCATGTTTCTACACTTTTCAAGCAAGATGAAATGCCGCATTTGCTTCTTTTATCCTGTTCCAGAATTGACGTGAGAAGAAACAAGGGAATGATTTGTCATTTGCCTGTCAGCCAACAGAAATAAATTCAGTGGAGCCTGCCTGGCTTGGTTTCCTCCATAGCACATGTGCTTTAGGACTGACATTCATGACCATAGGAGCACACATTATCTTCCCTGCTGTTTGGCTGCCTGCACACTGGAGATAGAGCTTCTCATAGAACAGATTTTATCAACACCGGTTTCTGTTTCTTTTTTCTGTGTCACCTGTGAGAAAGTTGCATTCAAACTTACCGGAACATAAACTGTGAATGTTGTGGCTTTTATATTAGATTACTGAATATTTCCAACAGTAAAAAGCTAGTGAGCTTGCTGTAATTTGTTTTATGATCTTTGACTGCAAGGTGGTTACTGTGAAATGTGACTGATATAAGTAAGGGTGCCATAAAAATGGTTTCCTATAAACCGTCTTCACACAAGATAAGAAATCATAAAAATGATAAATCTGGGTCAAGGTCAGAAATGATCTGCAAACAATATATTATCCTAAAAACATGTGATATCCAAGCACTGATCTCCTACAGGCTAGATCATAACCTGTCACTTATTGCAGTAGTTGCCCACTGTTGATTGCAGAAGGAAATGGTTTTTGGTTGTTTGTTTTTTTTTTTTTTTTTTTTTTTTTTCTGGTAAGGCTTCCACAGCCGAACAGACCTGAATACTTCTGCTTTATGGATGCTTTTAACCAGCCTCATCATTTTAGTACCGGAATGCTCTACATCCTGCAAGAACACATCTTGCATAATTCTTGCAGCCATCTCATAACTTTAAAGGGCACAGATTTCCTCCAAGACTGAAAAAAGAAGAAGGGTACTAAATATATCTGTTAGCATTAGCACTTTGTGACCGTGCTAGCCAAGAGCTGGCACTCACATTCTCTCAGCCACCAAAGTGTTCTTTTGTCCAGAGCCGCCTTCTCATCAGCCCCCAGAGCCCATAGCCTGCTGCCTACATTGGTTTCAAGAGTGTATGGGTGTGCAGGAAGCTGCAAAAGCAGCATGAAGCAGCTGCCTGCAGGTGTTGCTTAGATCTGCACAGCTGCAGGCAATAGGCACAAAAGAAAAATAGAGGTGTCTGCATAACTCTTTCTGTAAGTGCATGTGTGTCACAAAAGATGGCACTTTCACTAAACACTGAACCTCGTGTGCCCATGTTGTACAAATGATGTGCACACGTGCAGCAAAATCAGCACTCCTGGGAAGGAGTTGAGCAACCCCTGTGGTCAAGACTGCTGTTTACATGCAGCAACATCCACCTCGTGACAGGGAGGTGCTGTCTGGTACAGGCTCAGTCTGACCCTATCAGACAGTAGCTGTCTTCCACTATTTCTTCTTCTTCAGTTACATGAAAAGGATAAATAGCCCTTGTCAGAAAGAACACCTGTTTACACAAAATTACACAGGAAGTTGTGGTGAAGCTGATGATATTTGATAGATCATGTCCTACTCCGTTATTTTCATTACAACAGTTTCTCCTCACTGATTACCTGTTCACTATGCCACATGATGACCGTGACGGCTCCTACTGAGTGGTACTTAATAGCCTAACAATTCTGTTGATCGCTCCGTTCTGCTACACAATAAATACACTTCTGCATTACGTGTGTGTTGCATTGCATATTTATCGATCAAAATAAATTAACAGTAGAAACCTGAAATTAAGCATACATTGATTGCTTAACAACTCCACAATTCTTTCAAGAAATTGTCCTTGTAGCACACCAGATGGCATTAGACACGTACGCTTCAAACGACATGGTTATTCACAACATCTTATAAATCCTCACTGTAATTGTATCAGACTACTCTTAATTATCAGTCTTTTTGATAGTACAGGTTTGCAGCTTTTACATCCTCGATCTGGCTAAAGCTATACATTCATTCAATAACCCAGTGGATGGCAACCTTGCCCATGGCAGGCAGCTGGAACTGGATGGTCTTCAAGGGCCCTTCCAAGGGCCCTTCAAGCCATTCTATGATTCTTTGATTCTATGATTCTGTGATTTACATGGATCAATATCTTCTGGATTTCATATGCACAGTTAGAAAAAAATGGCACTGATTTTTTCTTATTAATCTAGTTTTGATGTTTCTGACAATACCAATTTCATAGTATCTCATTTTTACTCACCTTTTTGGGAACATGTGGAATATGACTGAGATACAGGCATCTTTCTGCAGTATAATCAATGGCTGTCTTCCAGGTGGCACTATACTGGCACATACATCTTCTCAACTTGTTTCACTGGTTTATGTCTTCAGTCGTCGATCATATGCCTAGTAATGTTTCTTGGTCCCCATTGTTCAAATCTGCATTTAAGAGGAGTTGCACTGTAATTTTTAAAAAGAAGAATTCTTAATGTCAGTTAAATAACAGCAGTAGTGGCAGATGAACAAACAAAAATGGCATTCTGGTTACTGGTTGCTCACCGGTTGGAGAAGCAAAGATTTTTGTATCTTACCCTTTAGCAATCCTTAAGTATTTCTTAAAAGCTACAGGCCAAACAGAACAAAGCTACATTTATGCACAGCTGGCACAGCTGCCCAGAGAAGCTGTGGTGCCCCATCCCTGGAGGTGCTCAAGGCCAGGTTGGATGGGGCCGTGGGCAGCTGAGCTGTGGGGGGCAGCCCTGCCCATGGGAGGGATTGGGGTGGGTGGGCTTTGGTCTCCTTTCCAATTCATTGATTGTAGGATGGTTTCTTCCATGGCATTGGAAGCTTAGGCTTATTAAGCATGCTCTGAGTATACGTAGCATCCCACAGCAGAAAATGCATCAAGAGCAACTAGGAACACTTTTATCCACAGGTTTGGCTGAAAGCATTGTGGGGTGTATTAAAAAGAGCGTGGCCAGCAGGTCGAGGGAGGTGATCCTCCCCCTCTACTCTGCCCTGGTGAGGCCTCATCTGCAGTACTGCGTCCAGTTCTGGGCTCCCCAGTACAAAAAAGACAGGGATCTCTTGGAAAGAGTCCAGCGGAGGGCCACAAAGATGGTGAAGGGCCTGGAGCATCTCTGCTATGAGGAAAGGCTGAGTGAACTGGGTCTGTTCAGCCTTGAGAAAAGAAGACTGAGAGGGGACCTGATCCAGGTTTATAAATATCTGAGGTGTGGGGGGCAGAGTGGTGCGGCCGGACTCTTTTCAGTGGTGAGTGGAGACAGGACAAGGGGAAACGGCCGGAAACTGCAGCATAGGAAGTTCTGCACAAATGTGAGCAAGAACTTCTTTACAGTGAGGTGACGGAGCACTGGAACAGGCTGCCCAGGGGGGGAACAGTGCAGCCAGTAGGACCAGGGTGTTTATTGTTCCTCTGTACTCGGCCCTGGTGAGGCCACATCTTGAGTGCTGAATTCAGTTTTGGGCCTCTCACTACAGAAAAGACATGGAGGCCCTGGAGTGTGTCCAGAGAAGGGTAACGGAGCTGTGAGCAGTCTGGAACACAAGTCTGACGGGAAGCAGCTGAGGGAGCCGGGGTTGTTCGGTCTGGAGAGCAAGAGGCTCAGGGGAGAGCTTATTGCTCTGTACAACCACCTGAAAGGAGGTTGTGGTGAGGTTAGGGGTCTTCTCTCATGTAACAGTTGTAGGACAATAGCGAATGGCCTCAACTTGTGCCACGGGAGGTTCAGGTTGGATATTAAGAACAATTTCTTCTCAGCAAGAGCGGTGCTGCAGTGGCACAGGCTGCCCAGGGAGGTGGTGCAGTCACCGTCCCTGAGGTGTTCAGGAGCCGTGTGGATGTGGCACTGAGGGACGTGGGCAGTGGGCGGGGGGGGGTGGGCTGGTGGTTGGACTGAATGATCTTAGTGGTCTTTTCCAACTTTAATGATTCTATAATTTTATGAAACAGGCCTAACTGTTGAACAACGGATTGGTTCCTTCTCTGTGTGTGACACAATCCGTCTTGAGGTTCCCTGAATGTTCTTCGTCAGTAAGCAGTAGCGGGCACCCTGTCGCAAGAGCCCCTTTTCGCCTGAGCTGCATGAACGGCCCCTACGGCCACCCAAACTTCACAACACACCCGCACGGCACCGCCTCCATCTTGGCGGGCGGGGCAGACCGCATGCGCAGTCGCTAGAGGTTTCCGGTACGGGTGAGTGCTGCCACGGGCTGATGGCTGGGACGGCGTGTGTCGTGGGGCCGTCAGCAACTGTGCTGCTCTGTCTCCTGGTCGTGATGTCCCCGCGCTGTGCAGGTGAGCATGGCGCGGCGGCGGCGGGGGGGGCAGCTGGAGCCGTGCCTGGAGCGAGGTGGGGGCGGCGCGGCCGTGGAGCCCCTCGCTCCGAGATTGTCCGGTTGCCGTCGCCGGGCTTTGGGGCGCTTAGGGGAAGGCGGGAAGGGGGGGATGCTTGTTTCGTGTCTGCGTGCTGCGAGTCGGTGTGTGGGAAACGGGCTTCGGGATCCCGTTAACTTGCTGCGAAGGCGCCTCGGAGCCTGAAGTGTAAGTAGGGAATCGAGGGAAACAACGCTGCTGGATTTCAGGACATGATCTCACGGGCAGTAACATGACGGAAGACCGGATACTGCTTTCTGGGGTCTGCACTGTGCCTTTGGGGCAGGGCCGGGGTGGAAAAGCAGCTCCGCGACTTCTCTTTCCCTTTCCAGCCCTTTGGTTTGTGAATTCATTCCAAGTTCCAACCCGGGCTGTCAGCGCTGTGCTACCTGCAGCTATTTCAGTTAACCCACACAGAGTGCACAAAGTAATTGGCATGCCATGTGCTGCCTCTGTGTATAGAAGTGGCTGCTGGGCTGCATTTACCTGGCACATTCTGCTCAGTTCTGCCCAGCGGTTCCTCAGTCTCAAAGCCCTGGTGATAACCCCGCTGCCTTAGAGCACCATTTCTGCCCGCAGAGTCAGCAGCAGTCGGGCTGCCTCTGCTGTGTTTGGTTGTGTCTTTCTTTCTGTCTTCCATACCCACACGTAACAGGCCTGGTGCTGAAAGGCTGAGACAGAGTTTCCGTGGTAGATTCTAACCCACACATGATAAGTGACAGGCTGTTGCCGAGCTCCTTACAGCTGCTAGCAGGCAGCACTGCAGCAGTCATGGAGTAGGACATGTAATTGTGTACTTTCACACTGTGCTTGCCCTTATAATTCAGATAGGAGAGCAAAAGTAATCATTTCTGTTAGAATGTTTCCCTTTTGAGATGAATGGTGTATCATCTCAACTTTTAGTTTGACAATTGGTTTAAAAACAGTATTTAAAGATTCAGAAGAAGTTTATAAGACAGCTGCTTTTCCTAGGGCTGCAAAACGGAAATTAGTTGATGTGGTGAATCCTTCCACGGGCTTATCAGTAAGTAACAGCAGTGCACTGTGAGTCTTGCCATCTTCAGCAAACTCTGTCCCTTCATATGTGTTACCACAAGCTAGAAGGTATTATTTCTTGTATTCACATGGGCGATTCATAGCAAATACCAGGGAACTGAAATATGTGGAAAGTTGATGAGTAGGTTTTCAGAGGCTAAAAGAGGTCTGTAAGAAAGAAAGGGATAGACACAGAATCACAGAAATCACAGAATCACCTGGGTTGGAAGGGACCTCAAGGGTCATGTAGTTCCAACCCCCCTGCCTAGCAGGGCCACCAAACGTACACATTCAGATCAGGTTGCCCAGGACCCCGTCCAACCTGGCCTTGAACACGTCCAAGGACGGGGCATCCACAACCTCCCTGGGCAGCCCGTTCCAGGGCCTAACCACTCTCCTTGTGAAGAACTTCCCCCTAACATCCAACCTAAATCTTTCCTCCTTCAACTTGGATCCATTTCCCCTAGTCCTGCTGTTGTCAGCCCTTCTGAAGAGTTTACTCCCCTCCTGGGTGTAGGTTCCCTTCAGGTATTGATAGGCTGCAATGAGGTCACCCCGCAGCCTTCTCTTCTCCAGGCTGAACAAGCCCAACTCCCTCAGCCTGTCCTCATAGGGGAGGTGCTCCAGCCCCCTGATCATCTTAGTCGCCCTCCTCTGGACCCTTTCCAAGATCTCTCTGTCTTTCTTGTACTGAGGGCTCCACACCTGGACACAGTACTCCAGGTAAGAGTCTGCTGAGAGAGGACAAGAGGAAATGATTTCAAACTAAAAGAAGGGAGATTTAGATTGGAAGAAGTTTTTTACCATAAGATTGGTGAGGCAGTGGAAAAGAGGCAATCAAACCTGAAGCTAATGATAATCTGTTTTTGGGCCTGTTACTAAACCTGTTCCTTCTGAATTCACTATCCAACCATCAGAAAGGCTTGCGTTGCAGTTCAGAGTGATTTGCTTCTCTTCTGGATTTGGAGAATTTATACCAGAATGATTACTGCCACTGGCTGTGAGCTTGCTTGTTCAGATAGGCCTCAAAATGCAGCAATTCCTGTGAGGAAGTATAGCTTGGCATCTTTTGTGATAGACTTAAGTCCATTTCCCAAAACATCACACGCTTTCCTATGCCACATCATACCAGCCTTCAATCCTACGCTATGGTTGGAAAAGCTTTTGAACTGTTTCTCTTACAATAAAACCCATGGGTGGGGAGGGAGAAGAGGAAGGGAGGGAAAGTTGTGTATGTAAGCTAACGTCCTCATCCCAGTGTGCTTCCTTACCCATTCTGCTGCTTTTGAAGGAGATTACGTTCCTATAGTGAGCTTCTGCAAAACTACCAAATATAGTTAATGCTGTTATATTCCATTTTTAGATAGGGTAAAAGCATAGCCTGTGGTACAGGGGCTACAAGAAAGTAGGGGACAGACTCTTAAGCAGGGCCTGTTGTGATACGATAAGGGAAAATTGTTTCAAAGTAAAAGTGGAGAGGTCTACATTAAATATAAGGAAGAAGTTTTTTACAGTAAGGGTGGTGAGGCAGTAGAACAGGTTGCCCAGAGAGGTGGTGGATGCCCCGTTCCTAGAGACACTCAAGGTCAGGCTGGATGGGCTCTGAGCACCTAAAGAAGCTGTTTGTCCCCCTGCTCATTGCAGGGGGGTTGGACCAGATGGCTTTTGAAAGATTCCTTTGAACTCAAACAATTCTGTGATGACCTTTAAAGGGTGTTTTTTGGTTGATTGTTCTCCCTGAGATAGGAATGTTGAACTAATTTGGTAGTGAAGAAACTGAGGGTCTGGGGAGAGGTGCTTTCTTTTTGTCATTGAATTAAGCAAAGAAATCAGAGCCTTTGGAATAAGTATTGCTTTGCACACTGGGTTTCTAACTGAATCTTGAGATTTCTCTGGGAATCAAGTGTTGCTGCATTTACTCCTTGACTCCATGGTTATTCTTTATTGGAATTTAGGAAATAATTCCTTTAGGGAAGCAAACACAAAACACTGGAAGTAGGGATTATTGTGCGAAAGGATAGGTGTGGATCGCCTATGCACATCTGTGTTATTGAGAACAATGTTAAATCAACCTGAAATACTGGGGGAAACTCGAAAAGTGCTGGGGTGTAGCAGTGCTAATTAGAATGAAAAGATTGAGACGTTTTCTGCGAGGCTGGTCTTCATTTATAGAACACAGCTATAGCACTGTGGCTGGTGAGTTACGTTGTTCCAAGGGAGTTTGTTTGGAGAGAATGTGTAAGACAAGAATGATAATTATTCACAAAGCTAGTACGTTTTACTTACATGGGAAAATGAAAGCAGGAGATGGAGTGAGCAGGATAACTGGGGCTTGGAACCTTCAATGAATAGTTATTTAAGCTCGCATAAGAAATTTGATTTCCTCGTGAAGGTGTTAGATCGAGTTGTCAGGTTTGCCTCTGAGGATCAGGAGAGCTTTGTAAAGTAGTAATCTGTTTTTCCAGCCAGGACGTGGAGGAAGATGCCTAATCACATTCAGGACAGATGTACGAGTGCTGTGGGGTTTTAGTGTTCTGTTTCTGTATTTACATTTTGCATCTGTTGAAGCCAAAAGGCCATCTGGTTCAGTGTTGGTCTGCAGCAGCAGCTGGCAGCAGAACAGGAAAGAAAACAGCAGCAAATACATTGTGATACCTGCAGCATAATGGGACAGCAGCTTGTAGCACTGAGGTTGTGTGTTTGACTCATTTCATAAACCAGGCAAGAGTTGAGCACATGCAGTCCAAAGGGAGGAAGTCCTACAGATGAAGTGCTCAATGAAGCGGCAGTTTCATTTGTGCAGAGCAGAGCTGCCTGTTTTGATGCTTCTTGGCCTCTGAAAGCAGCTCTTAGTGCCTGGTTCCAGCAATTTGTGAGGATTACAAAAGAATCAGTGTCAAGCTGGGGTCAGTGTTGTTCCAGCTTGCATGAGGAAGTTCCCAGAGAAAAGAGGCAATCAAACCTGAAGCTCATGATAATCTGTTTTTGGGCCTGTTACTAAACCTGTTCCTTCTGAATTCACTATCCAACCATCAGAAAGGCTTGCGTTGCAGTTCAGAGTGATTTGCTTCTCTTCTGGATTTGGAGAATTTATACCAGAATGGTTTCTGCCACTGGCTGTGAACTTGCTTGTTCAGATAGGCCTCAAAATGCAGCAATTCCTGTGAGGAAGTATAGCTTGGCATCTTTTGTGATAGACTTAAGTCCATTTCCCAAAACATCACACGCTTTCCTGTGCCACATCATACCAGCCTTCAATCCTACGCTATGGTTGGAAAAGCTTTTGAACTGTTTCTCTTACAATAAAACCCATGGGTGGGGAGGGAGAAGAGGAAGGGAGGGAAAGTTGTGTATGTAAGCTAACGTCCTCATCCCAGTGTGCTTCCTTACCCATTCTGCTGCTTTTGAAGGAGATTACGTTCCTATAGTGAGCTTCTGCAAAACTACCAAATATAGTTAATGCTGTTATATGCCATTTTTAGATAGGGTAAAAGCATAGCCTGTGGTACAGGGGCTACAAGAAAGTAGGGGACAGACTCTTAAGCAGGGCCTGTTGTGATACGATAAGGGAAAATTGTTTCAAAGTAAAGGTGGGGAGGTCTACATTAAATAAAGGAAGAAGTTTTTTACAGTAAGGGTGGTGAGGCAGTGGAACAGGTTGCCCAGAGAGGTGGTGGATGCCCTGTCCCTAGAGACACTCAAGGTCAGGCTGGATGGGCTCTGAGCACCTGATGGAGCTGCGGGTGTCCCTGCTCATTGCAGAGGTTTGGACCAAATGGCCTTTGAAAGGTTCCTTCCAACTTAAACAATTCTATGATTGTATACTGCTTAGATTTATATGAAGGCAATGTGCCAGCATGACCCCTACTGAACAAGCAAATTTTTTGACAAATGTTCCCTTTGTTCCTCTAATATCGTCCCACCAAAAAAAAAAAAAACCCTTTTGAAATGTTCATTTCAGTGATTAATCTGTAATCTTTTTTTCACAAAGCTTCCTGATTTTAGTTTGTACACTTTTAATCCATATCTAATATTGCCTCCTGTTAGCTATCTCCCTGACAGAGGTTAGTTCTTCTCTCGTGGACTGCTCTTTCCCTTGACATTTTAATCACTCTTATACGTGTCCTCAGGTTTAACCCTTGCCCTCCATATGTCATTTTATGTGCTGTTCCTTGGGTAAAAGAAAACATAGGACTTAAGAGAGGTAGAAAACCTGCTGTGAGAGGAAACCTCACTGAATGGGAGTTATATTCAAGGCCGTGCATTGATTTTGTGGCTGTAATGTGTGGCACAAAGTCTGACGCAGTGTCTGTTCCACAGCTGTGAAATGAGAGCATTAGGTCAGTCCCAAGTGGTTTGCAGCTGAGCTCCAGATGTTGGATCCAACCAATAAAATATGGCATAAAAGCATTCAGATTGCTTGTAATCACCCGTAGCAGTGAACTTCATGTGATGAATGTTATGACTGCATGTGCTTTTGAAAGGGAGGTAGGGGGATAATTATTTCACTGTCACTCTTTTTAACAAAAGTGGTTTCTCCTTATACTGTGTCAGAATTACTTATCCCAATCCTTATATAGCTTGATATTGTCTTTTTTTTATAGGCCAGACTGATCTGAAGAGTCCTCAGGATATTCAGGTTTATGCTGTAAATACAAATTTCACCCTGAGGTGGAACTACACTGGGGATGGTACCAATGTGACGTTTTCAGCACAATACCAGTAGTAAGTAGTAGCTTCATGCTGAGCCACAAAGTATCAGACCTGGAGCTTTACAGAAGAGCAAATTGGTTTACTGACTGATTTATGTTTCTTGATGCTGCCACATAAAACTGCTAGGAGGATATTTCTTGACATAGAATCCAAGAGTTGTCCTTCATATTTCTAGTTTACATGTAAAATTAGATTGTTACTGATAGGGATGTGTTATAAACACAGAGCACACTTAGTAATAATTCTCAATACTGGGCAATAAAATGGTACATTTGGAAATGTAGTTTTCAAATGTATTGATTCTTCTCTGTTTTTGGGGGTTCTTTCCTTTTTTTTGAGCTAGGTTGTTTCAACACACACAAGCTAAATTTGAGAGAGGAAGTAATTCTGGATTTTGACAGTTCTTTGTTGCTGTTCTCAAACACTGTGTTCACACGCTGAATAAACCTAGTGATTAGCTATCAGTATGCACAGTCTGATACTCTTGGGTGAAGAGGTTAAACTGATAAAGTGCTAGATTAAAGTAATGAATTAAGTGGTGGTATCAACTTGTGGCTGACAAAATAGGTATCACCAGCACCGGTGTAATTGGTGCTAAATGCTAGGCAAACTAATACTTCTTAGCATTTAGAAGAAGGTGAAGAAAACTGAGGATTTAGATTGCTTTGATTTTTATTTTATTTTATCTTCTTCTCGCAGCTTTGATGATGTTCAGACAGATAAACCAGAATGGAGGGAATTATCTGGTTGTCAGAATGTCAGTCACACGGAATGTGACTTTTCTTCAGCAATAACTGCATACTACGATGTGCATCACATGCGCATAAGGGCTGAAAGAAGGGAAGACAAGTCTCCATGGTCTAGCATTTTTGAAATGATTCCATATGAAATAGGTATGAGCTCCTTACACATAGCAACATATCTAGTTAAATGTCCTTCTGCACTTTATTGTGGCTTATATGTCGTTTCTTCCGCTTACAACAGTGTAAATTAGTGACTGTTTCAACCTTAAAGTAATGTAAGGTACTTACAGGTGTTTTCTGGAAAGGGAAAAATATTGATGGTGGTGCTGTTCTTCTGAGGGATCTTACTATCACTCTGTCTTTTTAGATTCCATAAAACCTCCCTGAAATGGGCTTTCCTGGAGATCTACTGACCTCTTGGCTTTTCATTATAGGATAGTGAAGGAAGGCTACTGTGCAGTACTACTGGATTGATTTGTTTGAGCTAAGTTTTTTGCCTTACTTATTTTAAAATACAGCCCAGCTTTTTCATTCCTTTACAGAAAATGTTCAGTTGTAGTACTGCATTTTAATTTCAGGCAACACTGTCATATATTTTAGGTCAGATTTCTGTGAGTTACTGCCTGAGAAGAATTAAAACTAAGTTTCTGTGGGCAATTCCTGTAGTTTTGTTACAGCATTGAAAGAGTTGAAAGTAAGATACTAAATCACAGTAGCTGTGTATTATTAATGTAATTTAAATGTTGGTTTGTTTTCCTTTAAACATTCGTCACACTTGACTTTTTCATATTTGCAGCTCAGATTGGTCCCCCTGAAGTAGCGTTGCAGTCCATAAATGGAGCCATTAAAATTAAGGTTTCTCCTCCAGAAGCAAATCAGGTCCGAAAAATGTGGCTAAATCCTCTGCTTTTTAAATATAATGTAGTTATCTGGGAAAATTCATCCAATGTAGAAAAGGTATGATTATATTCTGATGTTTTTGACCATAACCTTTGCCTTAATTTTTGAATGCTCTAAAATTGAATTGTTTAAATATATAGCTTGTTTAGTTACACAATAATAGTACAACTGTTGCAATGTGGCTGAGAAATTGTTTTTAATTTGTGTGTTTGTATTTCTAGAGGACTATGTTATGTATTTTATGAGAATTGCTACGTTTCTCTTGATTCCCAGAGCCAGCTGTTAATGCATGAGGGGTGAAGTGAAACCATCTCACGTGAACTGGAGCAGGATCTACTGTCAGCCAGCAGGAATAGGGAAAGGAAAGAAAGTTCAAGGCAGTGGGAAGACACACAGTAGGATAAAGATAGGGAAGGGTAAGGGTGAGATAAGAGGCTAATTTGATCTTCTGGAGTTCTTATAATTAAAGTACAAGCTGTGTGTCTGACATGTCTGGTCAGCCAAGTGGGGAGAGGAGGAAGTGTTTGTTCAATGAACATAGTGCACTTGAATTCCTCAGTTATGTTTCATCCAGAGCCGTGCTGCATTCCTGAAACTGGAAATCTAGTTTCGTATGTAAAGGAGCAAAGTTAGAAACTTCCTTTCAGCGCTGAATCAGCTACACGTATCGTCCTTTGTTCCCTACTTTAGCACTGCCTAGGGAAAGCTGGGGAAGGACTTCTTGTGAAGGCATGTAGCAACAGGACAAGGGGAAATGGCTTTAAACTGGAAGATGGTACACTGAGACTAGATGTTAGGAAGAAATTCTTTACTGTGACGGTGCTGAGACACTGGAACAGACATTGGTTGCCCAGAGATGTTGTGGATGCTCCCTCCATGGAGGCATGCAAGGCCAGGCTGGATGAGGCTTTGAGCAGCCTGGTCCAGAGGGACATATCGCTGCCTACACTAGGAGATTGGGACTAGGTGATCCTAAAGGTCCTTTTCATCCCAAACCATCCTATGCTCCTGTGATATTGTACAAATAGACCGAAACCTGGTGGGTGGAAGGGATACTTGAAAATCAGCTCATCTGGAAGAGCAGTTATCTTCATATACTGTTCACAATTCTCTCTTATAGGTCAGAAATCAGAAGATTTTACCTATGGATGTAATAGATGGTCTTGCTCCAGAGACTACCTATTGTTTGAAAGTTCAAGCAATTATTCTTCTGGACTATCAAGAAGGCCTGTTCAGTCCGATCCATTGCATAAAAACCACCCATGAAGGTAAAGTATGAAGTCATCTTACTTCAAACAGGTTCCTTCTTTGCTATAGCAGCAATCATCACACGTTATTTAGAATTTGCTATTTTAAACCAATGTAAAATGTTGCCTATTGATATTAGAAGTTTTTATAGTACACAGAGGTTTTCGTGTGGAGGCAAATTCTGTCCAGTGATTTGGATTGTGAACACTACTTTCTCTGTATTGGAAAACTAGATATTTTTTTTGGATTTGTGACTTTGAATCAAGAGGAAAGGGAAGCATGTGTTGACACAATAAAATACTTTTGTGTATTAGGTAATGAATGAATGCATATGAAGTGGAGCCAGGCTTAGAAAAATGTCTTTTATGCAAGCCTTTTGGACTTTATTTTTGCAGATTCTGAAGAATTCCTGTGTGCAACTTGCTTGCAATTAATAGCTTGCTTTGCACGTCTACACTTAAATTCTTTTGTGCACTGTTCAAGTGTCTTTAAGTATTCCTCAATGTGTGTTTCAGGAAAAATTACAGTGTGGGAATGTAGAAAATTAAACTCTAGATTGAGTGGATGATGCATCAAAACTGCTTTGTGTTTGTTTGTGTATATTTCACATAGTTTCCTAGGCAAGTCACTGCTGGACTAGTTTATTTCTACAAATCTCCATGCACCTCTCCTTCATTTTAACTGTAGTGAACTAAACTAATGCTTTTATTGTTAAAGGCTTACGTTCTGTTGTATATACAGCATATCAGTTTGTCATCTTTATAATTCAAACATAACTGTTTTTGTTTGTTTGTTTGTTTGTTTTACGGTTCTGTAAACTTCCTGAATGTGTACCATGACCATTTGTGTGAGGAATGCTCGCTCAGTGAGGAATTGCTGTATGTGATACAAAGCTTATTACTACCCAGTAACTTCTGCTTTTTCTTTTGAGCAGTAAATGACCTTCTTTGTCCAACGAATGTGAGAGCTTTTGCTTTGAACATGCAATTCTATCTGCTTTGGGATAATCACTATAAAGAACATGTGAACTATACCGTACAGTATCTCACGTGAGTTAAGCAATTTCCATCTCTCTGTAGTGTAGTTCTAAATGGCATATGCTGTCTTTTGCAAATGCTTGCTAGAAGTTAAATACTTTGTAAGTGTGTTTCAACACATTCTGTGAAGCACTGAATTCATCTAGTGGCTTTTTAAAGGATTGCATACAGCAATCAGCAATTCAGAACTTCTGAATGCTAGTCTTATCTTAGGAGTGCTAACTACCTGGCGGAATTGACTACTCTATGTATTCTAAGTAGCATTTCTTATAAGATAAGAAGTTTGCATTTCATTGTACCTTTTTAAATGTGAAGAAATTAGATGACTAGAAGTCATGAGCAAAAGGCTGTTGTTCAAGGTTTCAACTATCAACGTATTTGATTACTTCTGGTCACTTTCCAGCATTTGAAAAAGAAAATGTCATATCTAAATGCATGCATCTTAATATCCAGTTGTATGTGGAACAAGTACTGTGACTAGCATCAAAATGATGAGAGAGAGCTCATCAAGAGCAGCATTGTTTTGGAGTTCCTTCAACGTGACATAAAAATAACTTCATAGAACTCGTTGAAAAATCTGAATTTGAATTGTAAAAATTTTTACAACAGGAAATTTTTCTAGTGAGGATTAAGTAAGGCATTCGTTTGTACTTCCTGATTTAATTGACTTCATTGTTTCATTTATAAATAGAAGAACTAGTTTTCTTGTTTGTTTGTTTGTTTGTTTGTTTAAATTTGTGGGCCCTACATCATAAAAAGACATTGAAATGTTTCTTGCAGTGGGTACCTAAAGAGCCTTTATGATGATTATTCCTCGAAGTGGCGGAAGGTATCAGGATGTGAGAACATCACTGACATGAAATGCAATTTGTCGTCTGTCATCAAGCCTACTTCGGGATCTCATTACTTCCGTGTGCAGGCCACGAATGAATATAATAAATCATGTTTGTCTAAAGATATAAGAGTAGATCCTCTGGTAACGAGTAAGGAGATATTCTTTCTTAAATTTTTTCATTTCTCAGCCAACTTGTACTTGATGCTACATGAGTTGCTCTGAAAGTGATGCCTCCTATTTAATTCCATGGAAAGTACCACAGATAAAAAGATGAGTAACACAATTCGATAGAGCGAATTCTCAGCTACAAAACAGTATTTTTCTAATGTAGTCACCACAGTTAGCTGTATGCTTCCATCACTGATAAACAAGGGCCTGCATGCTTTGTTTGTAAATGTCTGCAGCCGTGGAGGTGGCTCATGTGACCTGCTGTTTCACAGCTGCTATGATGGTATCGTTGCTAGGAAAATGTTGCCCATGCGGCCCATCCTTCATTGGCCCAAAGATATCAGGTTGCCCAGGGTCTTATCCAGCCTTACCTGGAAAGTCTCCAGGGACAGGGCATCAACCACATCACTGGGCAGGCAACCTGTTCCTGTGCCTCACCATCCTCACCGTAAAAGATTTTTTTTCCTTATATCTAACCTAAATCTACTCTCTTTGAGCTTGAAGCCTTTTCCCCTCGTTCTATCACCACAGACCCTGCTAAAGACTCTGACCCCTTCTTTCCTGTAGCTCCTCTGTAGATACTGATGATGGATGAGCTGATTAAGACATACTACATGCTTTGTAGTTTTGACAGCTGTGCATGGCTGTCCATGGCTTGTCTTTCATGTCTCTTACCACTGCTAAAATGCATCACCCACTGCTTCACTGTACTCGCATCCAGTCTTTGGTTTCCCTTGAAGTGTCGGTGAATATCAGTGAGATCTATTTTTTCCATACAGAGGAATTCAGTTACACACGAGGAATTCAGTTACACACCTTTGCTTCATACACACTTCTGTGTCAAACGCCGTTATGTCAAACCGCCCCTCTGCTGCTGTGTGCCACATGACAACAACATGTAATGGCAGATTGGGGGGAAGGTTCAGCCTTTACTGCCATACCGCCAACATCCACCTCTGTTGTCATGGGTCAACAAAGTAAAATAGGAGGCAGTGCTTTCGGAGCTGCCCTGATGCATACAGATGTGTACAGGTGAAACTATTAGTCAAGTCAGGGTTTTAAACACACGTTTAAAAAAATTTCATAGATTTAAATGGCTGTGTTTTATTCAGTATTGTTACTTCTATTCTGTCAGTCTTTTTTTTTTTTTTTAACCTTTCTTTTTTTTTTTTTTAACGTCTGAAGATGAAATTGGCCCTCCTGATATAAAGGTGGACATCAGTGATGTTTTGCTCCATGTCAAGATTATTCCTCCAGGAGGACCTGAGAGTGAAATCATGAGTGACCTTTACGATTTATCTTACCAGATTCTGTATTGGAAGAATTCATCAGATAACGAGGTATGAAATCGTCAAGTGCTTAAAACAGTGTATGCAATTTGCTATGACATGAGCAGTCCATTTAAGTTCTCAAGAAGCTTATTTTCAGAAGAGGCACGTACACGGTGTGCCAGTCATGGTGCCTGTTTGTTTTTGTCAAAGATTCTTTTAAAAAGTCTAGCATTACAACTTGAGGTGATTTTGATCTTTTTTCATTCACGTGGCAGTGTAATGATTTTGTAAAGCTACGCTCTGAGTTTCATAAAGCTGCCAAATGGCTTGCTTTTGAACAGAGGTTTCTTTCTTACAGTATCTCTGTAGGAGTCTTGTCCTAATGTAGATTCTTGCCTCTCAAATGCTTATTTCTGTATTTGCAGTTTTATACCTACATGTATAATAAAATAATGAAGCCATGGATGTTTCCAGTTCATGTTTTAATACATCTCCTCACAGTCTTTAAGTGTTCTTAGAGCAAAATATTTTTATCGTAATCGGGAAATGTGTGTGTATAAACTTGTGGGAAAAGGAAAACAGTAACTGGAAGGAGTTTAATTTTGCACACAGTACATCAGTTTTGATTGCAAAATTTTGGTATGGTGAAAATGGTATCTTTTTGACAATCAATGTTTTCTGAATCGGCTTGCTTTAGAGTTACGTGGTTCTTCTGTTTTATTCAAAGCTACTTACAGAATTACTTCTACAGCAGAGCCCAAAACTCTTGATTGGTTGAGTGATTCTTACAATACGTATGTGCACCTTACTTTGCTCTTTTTCAGGAGGAAGTAAAAATGAAAGAAACAAAACAGACAATAGCGACAGTCTCAGATCTGACACCCTCAACTTTGTACTGTGTGAAAGTACAAGCGTTCTCAGTAGCTTACAACAAAAGCAGTGATTTCAGCAAAGAGGAATGCATTGGAACACCTGGAGGTAGGATGAACTTTGGACTCGTTACACCTACAGAATTGAAACTGTTAGCACTTCACCGGCCTTTGCAGTCCTTGCTAGTTAGGAAGTATTTGCAGCACGACGGAACGGCCTTGCCAAGTCAGCACCCATTGGGCAGAGGTCTGTCACTGCTGCTGTGTTCTGTCCTGTTGCTGTACTGATACGACTTCTGTTCTGACCTCAACAAAAGTGCATTGCGGTTATTCCACAGTACATCTGAGTTTAGAAATTGTCTCAGAATAGTCACTGTAATGATTATGAATTAAACCTAATTCCAGCTTCTTAATAGCACAGTTTAATGTCCATTACTTCCTAAATATGGTTATGAGGGTGCAGGGAATCTCTAGGTGCTACATTTTTAAGAGCATTTTATTCTTGAGTTGTCTTAATTATTTTGTGAATTAATTTAAAAAAAAATCCTAGTCTAAAGTGTGAGGGGGCACTTTAGGGGACAAATAAAGATGAAAACACTCAGACTCGCTACTGACTTGTTTGCACATTGTGTGCACAATGAAAATAGGTTTGAGGATGGGTTATATTCAGTCAACATCAGGGCATGTTAACCTGTTGAATTTAATTTGGCTTGTTGTCTTTTAGTAAGAGCTCTTAGCACTAGTAGAAATAAAGAACTATGCAAACTGATACTAAGAAAATTTAATAGTCATATTATTATTTTCTCACATAATAAACTTCTGGGACGTAGTGATTTATATAGTCCTCACTTCCTGTCTTTATTAACCCTAAAAATAATTAAATGTTACCTTTTTTTAGTTTCATAAAATAAATTCTTTAATTGTTCAACTGGTTAAAGATTGGATTTCCCCATATTGCCCTATTGAACTTAAACTACTAAAGACCAAGAAGTACGTTCCAGCCTCCATATTGGGATAGAAAGTCACACAGATCGTGCCATGTGTTTCCCAGATGTTCTTATATCTGTGTGGAATGTTTTTGTTCTTTGATCACTTGTACTAACTGGAAATAGAGATTAAAAAGTCCCGATTGTCTCATCTAGGTTATTTGTAAAGTGTTTCCTGTTATTATAGTATGTTCAATCTCCCTTCAGTTGGTTTGTTTGATAGAGAGAATATGTTGCAAAGTAGAATAGAGGAGTAGAATAGAAGGAAGCTTGCAGAACTCTTGAACTTAATTACTGAACACCCTATGACTATTCAGCTGAAAGGTTTATTTGATGACAATATTTTGCTATCAAAAGCTGTGTTCTGCTTTCTATTCTTCTACCACAAGGTTCAAAATTTAAGTCTTAGAACTGAACTTTGCCTGTTAGAGGCCTTTCTATGGTTCTTGAGTTGGAACAGGAATACAGGATCGTTTTTGAGCACTGAAGTGAAATTTATCTCATCTTTCTATACTTACATAGGTTTCTGTACTTAAATAGGTTTCTGTACTAGTGAAAGAAGTTGAGCAGGTGTCTAGATTACCAGTATAGGAAATAGTTGGAATATGCTTGGGATTCTTTTATTCCTAGATACTCGTCTGAAAGGAATAGATAAGTTGCTTGCTAGATCTTTTTTCTCCCTACTGACTGGGCCGCAGTCATCTGAATCTTAGAACAGGAGTTCCTTTCCTGTCAAAGAAACTCTTTCGTGCTCCCAGAGGTCTTCCAAGTCTGGCCATTCTAATCATTTCCTAACTGAAAAGCCAGCAGCCAACTTTGCTGTTTTAATTGCTCATTCTCCTTCCATAACCCATGGAAATTTCCATAACATGGAAACGTTGACTCCCGTATTTCCATTAGTTTCAGATTATGTAGTCTGGGGCCAGAGCCAGCAGGGTAACAGATTTGTGTGCATCAGGTGCTTCATGGGGTTGTCTGTGGGCAGCCTTTCTGTCTTGCCTTCGGGTAGTGAGGGAATCACTGGATCCTGGTTCTGATCCTGTATGCAGATTCCTGTGTTCTCATATTTGATAAATCTCTTGTGCTGTGATTTTAATGAAATTACTTAAGGTATAAGGATGACATCATTTTCATAATGATCATCGTGCCTGGCTATTGTGATGTAGGATTGCGAAATTCTATGATAAGCACTGTGTCAGATTTGGTAAACATCTGTTACAATCTTGGTACTAGTTCATGGATACCTGGACTAAGTGTTTGGTTTATTGGGTTTTTTTTTCCCTTCTTTAGGTAAAAGCTTACCTCTGATCATTTTAGCAACATTTGTAGCTGCGCTGATTGTTGTCTTGATTGTGGCATTGCTGGTTATTTTTTTCCTGTATCAAGCCTACAATAAAATCAAGTACATGTTCTTTCCTTCATGCCGGACTCCTCTGAACATAGAGGTAAGATGAGATTTATTTTTCTTTAAGCAGAAAATATAATGGAAAGAAAGAAGTGATTCTGTTATCTTGTAGTCTTACAGGTTAATTGTATACTTTTTAACAAAATGCAGGAATGCCCAAGGGAAAAATTGAGAAGTAACATGTTCTAGAATTCTGCATAACACAGAATGGGCACTGGGACTTACTCACATCCTTTCACTTACCAGCTTGACATTATTTTCTTGCTGCATAAAACTTGATTTTTATTGCTTCCAGTTTGTTTGTTCCTTGTTGCATTACACCTCACTAGTTTATCTGAAGGTTTCTTTGGGAGGGAATCGTGAGTATCTTGGAGAGGGGAGTTGACTGAGAGCACCTCTGCAAGGAAGGACCTGGGGATACTAGTGGTAGATATGAGTTGGCAATGTGTGTTTGCAGCCTAAGCAAGGCAGTCATATCCTGGAGTTCTTCAAAAGAAGCCTAGTCAGCAGGTCAAGGAGTTGATTGCCTGCTTTTTTTACTCATAAGGCTCTACCTGCAGTACTGCATTCAAGTCTGGGACTCCCAATGCAAGAGGGCCATGGAGTTGCTGGAACATCTCAAGAGTAGGGCTATAAAGATGGTCAGAGGGCTGGAGCACCTCTCCTGTGAAGAAATGCTGAGAGCTCAGGTTGTTTGGCTTAGAGAAGGCTCTGAATTTGTGGCCTCTTGTGTAAGCTCACCTTATGTTTGTTGTTTTGTTTTGTTTTGTTTTTTAAATGCTGGGGCTTGTAGTGAGAAGGGACAATCATTTAAAACTGAAACGGGATAGTTTCACATTGGATATGAGGAGAAATTTTTGTGATGAGGAGCGTCTGGAGCAGGTTGCCCAGAGAAATTGTGGATGCCTCCTTCATGGAAGCATTCAAAGTCAGGTTGAATGGGGCTTGAGCAACCTCTTAACAGTCCCTGCCCATGGTGAGCGGGGAGGGTTGGAAGTAGATGATCTTTAAAAATCCAACCAAAACAATCGTGTGGTTCTATGCATAGAAGTTGATAGAGCATTTTCTGGCTCTTTCATTATTAGAATTAGAGAGAATTGAATGGTTTTATTAAGATCCAGATTCAAAACAAAAGCATCTTCAAGCAGGCAGACCTACAGATCTCTTGGTCATAAGACTGTTTGGGATACAGGAAGGGTTAATTGGATCAAGGGCATCTTTGTAGAAGAGAACTGAATGAAACATTACTAAAATAAACAGAAACCATATCTGGCTCAGGAAGCTGGTGAGAATTGGATGTTGGAAGCGTCCGTCCAGCTTTGTGTATTCTGTGGAAGTCATATTACATTTCTGCCATATCTTCTGTGTCTCTTTATCATCTGAGAGGCTGAGTGATCAAAGAACTGTTGTTATTGCCTGTCCTTTAAAACTCAAAGGAGGTAAAAATGCAAGTTCAATCTTTGGAGGAAATTTTGATATAGCAAATGTCTGCCATCTCTTGACATGATGACCTTATGGTTCAAGTCCCAAAAAGGATGATTATGCAGTTTCCAAGCTCTGCTTGGCATAGTACTTAATAGTGATCCCATTCTAGATCACTAGATCCCAGAGCCACACATAAATGTGGATACATTTTAGAATGTGAGTGTATAATAGAATCATGATTTTGTATTGAAGCATATCCAGAACTGCTCCTCACACAGCTTTCTTCAGTGTTTCCCAGACCACTGACTTGAGCAGTGTGTAGCCTTCCTAATGTATCACCTTCTCCTTGGGGCTCTTATGATATGTAATGTGCAGAGCTTTCTGAACACAGCTATAATTTAACCCTAGTTGTGTAGTTTTCAAGGGCTAATCTGACCTTAATTTGTAAGGCAGCATTTTAGCTCTTTTGTTCAGTAGAATACTGATAACAGAATTAATATTGTGTATTTATTTGATATAAAAACCATTTCAGAGAATAGATTTGAAGCACATAGAACAGACAGCGGCACTCTTGAGAGCTATGTAAGGCTTGGTGTCGTGCTGTAGCAGCTTGCTTCATTCATTCCTTTTATTTCTTGAGTGGTCTCAAGGCTGTAATCAATGAAGTATTGTGATTACATACATGACTGACAGCTGCAAACATAGCAGAAGAGTTGAGGTTGCTAGAACAATGTATAAATGCAGCTAAATTTTGTGACAACTTTTTATTCCTGAACTTAAGAGAGCAGGTTGCATGCTATAGGTAGAAAAATTTGTGACTATTGGATACAGTACAGTGTAGTTGTATGGCTTTCATGTTAAGTGGGGTTATTTTTTAGGTGTTGTATATGAATGTTCATCTTTCTTTGCGCTTCTGTTTTTGCAGGGCTTTGGAGGACAGCTCTTTAGCAGTCCATTTGTGCCTGCTGCGGAAGAACCAGTAGAAATTTGTTACATAATTGAAAGTAGCATCGCAGAAGAAGTAAATCAGAATGATTTTAAAGGCTGCAGACATTTCAAACAGAGCAGTCAAGATTCAGGGAATTACTCTTACGATGATAATACCTCACAGAGCAAAGGATCAGAAGAAGCACTAGGAAAGGACATACTATAACTTCTATGAAAATGAAATTCAAAGATGGGACTTGTAGTATCATAAACACTTGAACTTTTTTTAGTTATGAAAGTCTTTGGCCTAATGAAGACTGTATGACTTTGGGATCCTTGTTCTGAAGTTTTCAAATCTGCACTTTGTTACTGGAAAATTAAATACCTTCTCTGCTGCCAGCTGACTGCAGTTAAAGCACGACGGAGTTCTGGTAGCTTACACCATTTTGACTGAATAGTCATCTGATGATAAAAGGAATACTATCCAAATACAGAGAAGAGATCTGTATGCTTCGTATACTTGAAGCTATAACCTTGATGAAAGCCTACTGTGTTGCACAAGAAGGATTTCTCTCTTACAGGTTTATTTTGTGTGCCAATGTGTACTTTGACAGAGTCCTTAGATCATCTTTATGCAGGCAAAAGAAAATTGATGCCAAATACCATTTCAAATACTTCTCTGGCATCTTCCAGCTGCTTGGAGACAGTGTTTTTTGAGTCAGTAAGTCCAGAGCAAAGTATGCTCTGGAAAGTATCCAGAGCAAAGAAGACAACAGCCTCAACGAGGCAAATCCTCTGAGCATCCCTTTAAAATTCCTTATAGCCATGGCTGCCAGGTGCTCCCAGTGCCCACTTCCATGTGTGTGAAGCTGTGTATTGGGGTGCTCTTCTCCCATAGCACTGGTTAAAGTGGGCAAGTACCAAGTGGGGAGAAGGCACTCCACTGTGGAAAATAAAATCACAGTGGAAGCGCTTTGTAAATAGAGGTATGGTCAAACTGCATTGTGCTGCATTTGGAATGGCAGCCAATGAATACATAAAATAACTGAATAATACTTTGAAAAATATTTCAACAATTACTTTGATGATAAGGCATATTAAGATGAATATCCTGTTCTTTTTTTTTTTTTTCTTCTCTAACCAGAAGGTTAGAACTCTTGTAACTGAATGGGATTTGTGAATGTGAAACTTTATTCTGTATGTACAAATATCCAAGTTGTATTTAGAAAATGCCTTCTAACAGCATGGCAAGGACACTGTCCTTCACAGCTTTTCCAACTCAGCCTTTTCTTTCCAACAGCCAACTCTTTGTACAAATTGTAAAGATGCTGCAGTTATATTTGTCTGCATACTAGTTTCTTCTGTCAAAGTATTTTTATTTTTTATAGATTATTTTTTACGACAGAATGGACTTAGAATAAACTGGGTTTGAGTTACACGTGGGCCATTGTGTATTACAGCAAGCAACTGCTGGTGTTTTTGTATTTTTTTTTAATCTCAAAAATGTGTTCTAATTTTATAAATGTCATGTTCCGCTGTTCATTGAAGAACTTAATAAATTTTGCACATTTACTTCTTTAACCCTTTCTTGGTTCTATTTCCAAAATAGCAGTATTGAAGCTATAGCACATTGGAAATCCCCATGATTCTGTCTTATTGTCCTTCCAGAAAAACACTGCATGAAGAATATCGCATAAAAACTTAATTAGAGCTTACGTGGGAACAAGCATGGTTTAAGCAGTTCAGAATGGAAGTACCAATGACACTGTCTGAGTCAGAGCTTAAACTGACAAATGGGAACGGCAGCACCTCACCGTCAGTGGTAAGACGCTCTGTGGATGGCTGTAGCAGATGAAACACAGTATCAAGTTGGCTCTTTGTGCGGTCTATTCAAAGTAATCTTGCTTTCAAAGTCAAATTTGCTTTTCCACTGTGAGAATGCAAATTGTTTATGCAACTGTTCCTCATAGTGCTTTATGTTCTAATGGGCCTTCTTGGGTATTTTTTTTTTTTTTCCCTGAACAACTTCAAGTTCAGACTGCTATTCTTGTGACCTATATCCACAGTAGGGCTTGGGGATGTATTTTCATTTCGGGGATGTTTCAAAAGTAAAGATATTCTAAACATTTTTCTGAAGTAAGGTTGGGAGGGGTGTTATTTGTTTTCTGGATTTTTTTTTTTTTTTGTACCTTTTTTTATGTCCATCTAGAGAAAAGGATTCCTCTGGTATTTCAGCAGCTGACTGCAGAACATTGTTTTGATAACTGTGAACTATTTCCAGTGAAGACATTGTTTGCCTCCCCAGGTTTTGGTGCTTTGGAAAACAGCAATTTCATAGGAGGGAATATTGCTGTCAGACCTCAACCGATAGCAAAGGCTACAGCAAATGTTAATCAAAATGGGCAGAATTCCTAATTTGCAAGTAATGCACCTTTTTTTTTTTTTTTTTTTTTAAATGAGAATACAGAAGAAAATGAACTGTAATGAATATGTACATTTGTGTGGATATGTGCAATGTACACACACTTATAAAGAAAGTGTGCTTCCAAGATGAACCGGTTCTTGTTAACGTCTCCTGAAGCAGTAAAAACAAAACCTTATCATGGAAATGCTCACTCTGCTTATATAATATCTAATAAGCAGGAAAAAATAAATTCTTACATATCTGATGCATTCACATTCTTCTTGTTTCAGGTGTATCCAGAATTACTGGAAAATAAGTTGGAACTTTAGCAGCCTAGCTTCTAAGTTGAGCAGCCTAGTTTCTAAGTTGAGCAGCCTAGCTTCTAAGTTGAGTTGATCACAAATGCATAGAGGAACTGCATTCACATGGTTTTCTGTTTGTTTTTTTTTCCAGTTTCCAAAGTCCTTCTAAAGAATAAGACACTTTCAGTGTTTATCTTCTTTCCTTGTTCAAAATATTTCCAAGAGAAAATTAGTATTAACTCTTTAGTCTGGAAGAAATCTGAAGAGGAATTACGTTTGACCATTTCCACTAGAATTATACTGTGGGATCAGATACAGCCCTGTTAATAGCCAAACACTTTGTGTAGACTGTAGAGAACTGACATATGTAAGCAAGCTCAGTCAAAACAATGGGATTTGAGACCTGAAGCACTTACTCAATGAAATATTGTTGGAATGTGTTGGAATGTGGTCTCCTTCACTTGGAATATAATCTGGAACAAGGATGAACAGCGCAGCAGAAGCTTCCTCTCATGGGGTTTTTAGTTAGAAGGAAACAAGCATCTGGTAACCATTTTTTGCACGCTGGTCACGTATGCCATGACTTTCTCATGGCTTCTGCTTCTGGAATGGATTTTGTTTTTAAGGTTTTCTTAAATCTCATTTCAGAATCAGACTCTTGATACTTTAAGCTAAAAATACAGTTGGTAGACAGTTCCTTTAGTGGTATCTTTGGGTTTAGAAGGGAGGGGTATGAGGAGCGGCTGAGGCCCCTGGCTGTGCTCAGCGCAGAGCAGAGGAGCTGAGGGGAGGCCTGATGGCGGCTGCAGCTCCTCGCAGGGAGCGGAGGGGCAGCGCTGCTCTGTGCCAACCTACCACCATACAAGCATTGTGTCTGAGCTAGTTGATCCGATAGCAAATGATGTAAAATCAAATTATCTTATGCTTGACCATGTCTCAATGTTTTGCCATGGAGAAACAATAACAACAACAACAAAAAAAAGAAAAATCCTATGCTTTTAATTAATTTTGTTTGTTGTGCAGATTCTGGCATCTTAAAATGAATCTCATAATTGGTACCAGATGTAATTGCTGCCTTGCTCATTCCTTTTTCCAAAGACAGCAAAAGCAAGGCATACTCAAAAAGAAAATGGTGGTGATGTCAGCTTTGCTTAGGTTCTAGTAACGGTATTCCCTTTCACTGAGTGTTATTTAATTACCAAACCAGCCAAGTTTTATCATCCAACTACAAGGAAGTGGGTTCTGGTATTTCTCTCCGTGAGCAGTGTTGGTACCTAATGATTTGTGCTCCCTCTGCTGGTCTTACAGAAGCGAATTCAAACTCTACTCCCAAGAGCTGATGGAGCAGAGGCCGGGGCCCGGGCCCCAACCCAGCCCGGTGTCTCTGCCCGGTACGAGGAATGTGGCTGCCACTTTCCTGTTTGCAGCTACACCCCTTAGCAAAGCTGAGCAGGAGTTCATCTCACTGTACAGAATCACAGAATCGTAGGGGCTGGAAGGGACCTATGGAGAAGCTGTGGTGCCCCATCCCTGGAGGCGCTCAAGGCCAGGTTGGATGGGGCCCTGGGCAGCCTGAGCTGCTGAGGGGCAGCCCTGCCCATGGCAGGGGTTGGGATGGTGTGGGCTTTGAGCTCCCATCCAACCCAAACCATTCTGTGAGTATTATTTCATAATATACAAGTGGTCATATACTGAGATCCCAAGCATCCAGATGTTTGAGTGGAATTGTTACATAGCATACTGGAGAAGATTTAGCCTTAGGATTCTGCCTAAGATCCCAAGTGAGGTGCCTATTGACACACTTAAGCCGAAATGTCTTTTACACTGCATGTAAAATGTATGCAAAAACTTGACAGAAAAATGTATGGTGGGTGAACTATTTTTGTTTGTGCTCCTATGGAATTTAAGGTGATACCTTCCAGCCATCTCTGTTGTTCTTTACAAGGCTCTGTTGTGATAGGACAGGGGGAAATGGTTTCAAACTAAAAGAAGGAAGATTTAGGTTGGGTATAAGGAAGAAGTTTTTTACCGTAAGGGTATTGAGGCAGTGGAACAGGTTGCTCAGAGAGGTGGTGGATGCCCTGTCCCTGGGGACAACCAGGCTGTATGGGGCTCTGAGCACCTGATGGAGCTGTGGGTGTCTCTGCTTATTGCAGGAGGGGAGCAGGGTCAGATGGCCTTTAAGGGAATCTTCAACTCAAATGATTCTCTGAAATCTTTGTGTTCCTGGCTCTGTGTACATACACAACTTTCTTAGTAAAGACCTGTACAAAGAAGAAAATGAATAGGGGTGATTTTATAGCTACAAAGCTACAGCAGAGTGTCTCTTCCTTCCCACATATGATAAAGATCAGACTGAACATATGGTTATGTCCTATCTGTAAAACACACATGTAGGAAAGATCATAACTGAAGGTGTTAGCAGCATTTTATGTCTTCTTCCCCATGGGACTGATGATGCCTTGGTTTTTTTATATATGCACTTAAGTATTTCCATAGGAGGCTCAAAAAGATTTCTCTACATCAGCTTCTCCTTGTACGTGTGTGTACTGCACGTACATGCATTTATGTATTGGTGTAGCTGTCTTCATCTCAAGTGTGTTTTCCATTAGTTATTTTTTCCAGAGTTAATTTCCTCCACTGAGCTTACAAGCCCTGGTTCTATGAACGAAGCCTCAGAAAACAGCTGTATGTTGCCACTGTAGCCTAGACTGTGAGAGTGGGACTGTCTAATTTTTATGTACGTATTTTTTCATCTTGTTCTGGCATCAATGTAGTTACTGCACAGAGCACCCTGCAGCATGCTGTACTGGCTAGGTTTCTTTTCACGCTGGCTGATCCTGCCATTCCTGTCCATGCTGATGTGTTTATGAAAGGAGCAGCATGCCTCTCCCTCAGTTCCACTGAATTTTTTGCCTGAGTCATAGCAAATTTCCACCCTTGCCTTCCTTGCAAACTGTGCTGTTGGTTCTTTTTCTTTTTTAAAATAAGCTCCTAAGCACTTATTCACTTCTCTGGTATGACCAATTTTCCCTCATCCTCCACTCGCTCCTCATACTGATTCTTCTGTGCCACACTGAATGGAAAAATGGCTGCCTGCAGTCATGTTGCCAGTGGTGGTCGCATCAGATCTGTGATTCTCCCTCACCTTTACTCTCTTTTCTCTCTGCCTGCAATGACTTCAGGAGATGGTTATCAGCCACCTGGGTTGTGTTGATTCACAGCAGCGATTTCCCATCTCCTCATTCATAACCCAAAGCCGATGGCTACAGTAACTCTCCTTAAGACCGTGTGGAAAAGGTCACAAGGGGATGCCATTGCCCATGCATACAGCAGTGTCATTTCTCTCAGCATAGGATCTATCTGTTCATCTGCAGAGAAACTGTGCAAAGTCCAAATCAGATACGAGAGATCTGTAAGCATCTTTAGAAGAAAGCTGGGCTCCCCTGGTGCCTTCAGCTTGCCTTCTAGATCAATTGCCAAATCAGTTTAACTTCAGGAATGTTCTCTACCATAAATCTTCAAGTGCTGAGGACTTACTGTCTGCATAAAAAAGAATTATCTAGCACTTGGAATGAAGCATTTTCTTCAAACAAAGTTTTTCCAGAACACTTCTAAGATCTCAAATCCTACCTCTAGGAGGAGAATGATGCCCATTTCTGCCCATACTGTGCATCTTCTCACTTGCCAGAACTTCTTCATGCAGAGGCCTCTGAGATTTAATCAGAGTTTTCATTAACACATCAGAGTTCTGCTGTACTGGCACTGCAGTCCTCAACTCTAAAGAACTTTCAAGAGTAACCTGAAGGACATAAATCAATATAGTTTCCCAGCTTTAGTTACCTGTTTCCCTCCCCTGGGCCCCCCAAAGGATGTTGCAGTAAGCACCTAATCACACTTGGCAGATTAAAACGTTGAACGCATTGATGGCCTTTGGTTATGATATCTAAAGCTAACTTAAAGCATTACTATTTCTAAACACATCCTGCCTGTTTCTTTTTGAGGGACCTTGCTGAATGTCTCAATGGAGGAGATTTTCATTATAAGTCAGTGACAGATAAGGGTGACAGATTCAGTTCCATCCAATTTCAGAGAAAGAGATGTAACAGTCGCCATTTCCTGGATATTTCTCGAAAGTTGCATATTTTGACATCACCTCTAGGTCTTGTATCAGAAGTATCTTTGATTCACAGTGGTCCCAAACCACTTCCAACTCAGATTCGCTTCCCTCTCTTTATCTTTCTAAGAATGCACAAAGTCTTTGGGAAAACTGGAATCGTCGTCAGTGCTCATTTCAGATAAAAGGGAAACAGATGAATGGGTTGACTGGCTCCTAAAGATTTCATATCTCAGAGTATAATAAGCTCCATGTTATCCTGAAAGTCCTAGTCTCTGTTTCAGTCCCCTGCCACTCCTCAGTGTGCCGGTCGTGCAGCTGCTTTGTCTCTGTTGGAATATGCCCTGCAAGACTGAGCCTTGTACTCTACACACTTTATAAAGGCTGTTCTGTTCCTAGTGGCATGCCTGCAGCTAGAGCTTGCTGTCTCTTTCTTCCCTGTATCACAGGACATCGTATTCAGGGAGCAGTCCATAATATCACCATATTACACAGCAAGGTGGGCTATGATCCCTTAACTATGCACAACAGTGTAGTAGTGGTCAAACTTTTGATCTATTTAGCACCCAGAGGTTGAGTTCCATCTTTCACTGATGGCCTTTGTCAGATTTTGTTTTTCCTGTCAAACCGTGCAGTCAGAAAATGTTTATTTTAAAGCACATTTCACAGCTATACACAACAAAGATCAAGACCTTTGCCTCAGAAGTCAAAACTGTGAAATGATTTGTTTCAGAACTGGTGGTGTCTTCCTGAGTTCAGTCATTCTGATTCAGAAAAGCCGAGATGTAAACTTTCTCCAAGTCTTTTGCCTGTAAGGTGAAAGCGGGACGTGAGTGGGCTCTGCTGGCCCCCAGAAGAACCCCATTGTGTTGGGTATTCAGATCTCATAAGGTTGTCCAGGTGAAAAATTGTGTCTCTGCCTTTGCTTCCAGATCCTCTGTCAATTTGCTAGGCCAAATTCTTTGCTTGCACAGAAGCTTTCAAATAGGAAGGGATCCTTAAAAGCCAGCTAGTCCAACCCCCTGCAAGGAGCAGGGACACCTATAGTTCCACCAGGTGCTCAGAGCCTTATAGAGCTTGACCTTGAGTGTGTCCAGTGACAGGGCACCCATCACCTCTCTAGGTAACCTGTTCCAGAGCCTCACCACTCTTATGGTAAAAAAAAAAAAGAACTTTTTTCCTTATAGTCAGTGTAAATCTCCCTTCTTTTAGTTTGAAATCATTTCCCTTTGTCCTGTCACAACAGACCCTGCTAAAGAGTCTGTTCCCTTTTTTCTTATGGACTTTGAAGCCCTCCGTTCAGATTCTGAAAGACTGCTCTCAGGTCTTCTTGGAGCCTTCTCTCCTGCAGGAAGAGAAGTGTCTTAGCCTGTACCTCAACCCTTGAATGCAGGAAGGCTTAGATAAATGAGATCATTCAATTCTCCTCTTTCCTCAGAAAAACCTACAAAGCAAAACAGTCAACACTCACAGACTGAGCTACCTAGACTCTTGCAGTGAAGGACATGCTTTCTCAGTAGAGTTAAACACGCCTGGTGGTTTTATGGCACCAGATGGGAATCCCTTTGCTGCCTGTTCCCTGGAAGGAGGTTTCCCTCTTTCTCCTGTGTCAGTGTACTTCATCAGAGCCTTCATGGCTCAGCAAACTGATAAGAAAAACACCTGACAAACGCAAATTGCTCCCTGTGCTAATATGAGGCCTAAGAAGCTCAAAATCATCAGGGAGGAAAAACAATGCAATTGCAGCTAGATGGCATAGGTCATTAATCATCCTGCAAGAGGAAACGTTTTGAGCAGTTGGTTTCCACCATTATTTATTTATGATGCCCAACTTCATGGCAGTCGTTAATTCTGCTAGCTGGATGGGAGAGATCCAGGTCCTGTCAGCCTTTTATTTTATCCTCCCTCCTCCCCCACCACCTTTTTTTTTTCTACAACTAAATATCTGACATCAAATTTCAATTTCAAAGTGGATCCCAAAATGCTGCTGGGCTGTAGCCATCCAGTTTGGGTGGGTCTGTATGTTTTTTTTTTCTGAATGTTTGTAAACATGAAAGCTCTGCTTTAGATCCTGCTCTAACTTTTGGCATGTTCTGTTACAGCAGCGAGACAAGGTGATTTAGCATTACCTCATGTATGTCCAGAGAAGGGTGTCTCAGTGGAAAGCTGCTTGAAAGAAATGCTTTGAGGATAGCTAGGACAGAGTCTAGTTAGGATTTTGTTCATCGAGAGCCTGAGTGGTGCTGGCCACACCCCTTCAAGGTAGGTGAGAGTCAAGGTTGAGTCGCAAAGCTCCACTTGTGCTTTTCAGTAAGCACGACACCTACAGTAGGCATCAAAAAATGGATGATGTTGCTGAGCGTGAGGGTCCTGCAGGTTGCAATCTGGCTTTACGTAAGAGCTGGGATCCTGGGCTCCATCAGAAGAGCGGTGGCCAGCAGGGACAGGGAGGTGATTGCCCCTCTCTACTCTGCCCTCTTGCGACCCTTTCTGAAGTACAGGTCTGGGGCCCCCAATACAAGAAAGACATAGAGCTGTTGGAGCAAGTCCAGAGGAGAGCCACAAAGATGTCAGAGCACTGGAGCACCTCCCTTATAAAGACATGTTGAGGGAGTTGGGCTTGTTCAGCCTGGAGAAAAGAAGGCTGCGGGGTGACATCAATGCAGCCTTTCAGTACCTAAAGGGAGCCTACAAACAGGAAGGGAGTCAACTCTTTGAAAGGGTTGATAACTGCAGGACAAGGGGAAATGGTTTTAAGTTGAAGGAGGGAAGATTTGAGTTGGATGTCAGGGGGAAGTTCTTTACAGAGAGAGTGGTGAGGTGCTGCACAGGCTGCCCAGAGAGGCTATGGATGCCCCGTCCCTGGAGGTGTTCAAGGCCAGGTTGGATGGGGCCCTGGGCAGCCTGGTCTAGTTTTAAACATGGAGGTTGGTGGCCCTGCATGTGGCAGGGAGGAGTTGGAGCTTCATGACCCTTGAGGTCCCTTCCAACTCAAGCCATTCTGTGAAGAGCTGATTTTAGAGCTTAAGCCTTCAGCTCCCAGCTCCTTCCCCAGTCCTTTGTGTTGGATCTAGTAATTAATCGGCATCAGGTTGAATTGGTTCAATTAACCTTGAATAGAGTTGTGCCAGGTAGTTGGGTCAGTGGGCTGCCCTTGTGCAATGAGCCAGAGGAGCCCCCCTTATGGTCAGGAGGGAAACCAGAGATTCTCTCCCTGTCCCTTTAATGTGGTCATAGTCTGGATGTGCCCACAATATGGGGGGGGCTCCAAGAAAAAAAAAATGGAGCTATTTACATCTGTTGTGGGATATTCATGTTTTCTGCAAATGCTTTTAAGGTCACCTCCCAGTGCTGCATGCCTTCCATCACCAGAAATAACGCTTCATATCTAATCAGTTGATGTGCTTCCGGATCCCCTCTTCAAAAAACGGCTTACGGAATTCATCTCTTTTAACCTCCTACTCCTGACCCTTGGAAATTCCCACACCAAAACCTCTGTCTTCCAAGCAATGCTGTAGCTGAACGTCAATACTTGAGGAAGTTGGTTTTTGTTTCTCTGCCAGTGTGATCTTTTTGCTAATGCAACTATTCAGCATCAACAACACATGAAGCATCTTCTTACCTTAATGGTCACTTTTCAGATACAAAGACATGCCCTGTCTTAAAAATAATGGTCTGGTAGACAAGTCTGTCCACACAGGGTTTTTATCTATCTACACAACCACTCCTGTTTTTGCTGGTTACGAAAGTTGCTTTAAGTAAGGACGCCAGGACCAATTATACTTCCTCTCTGCTTCTAGGAGCTTATATTTCATCAGAGAATTACTGTAAATGAATCACTAAAGGCTTTTTTTTTTCTTCCTAATTTAAGCACTACACTGAGCTGAAATACATACCTTAAATGGGCTTAAATATATTACCTTGTAGGAAAGTCTGCTCTAGTTGATCAATTCTGGCAAATGTACTGAATAATGCTCTAATTCGGAATATACAAACCAGATCAAGGGCAGGAGGTGTTTTTCTCTTTCCTCCTGATCTCTTCTTCTTCTTCTTTCTACCTTATGCCCACATAAGGATTGTGTGTGTGTAATTAAAAATGAGACATTCGTGTGCTATAAAATCAAAATGCAAATCCAAGTCTCCAATTAAATTCAAACACTGGCTAAGATACAAAACAAATCTCTTTCCTGGTGTGAGGTAATCGCCATAGACCTATTTTTACTTTAAAATTATTTCAAAGCAGCTTAGAGAAAGGCAATGTTTTTTAATGGTCTTTAAAACCTCATTTCTCATGACTCGGGTGTTTTTGACCGCGTACCACCACTCCTTCCAGTCAAAGGCAAATTCTTTCTCAGTGATGGGTGGATTCCCAAACCAGCACACCTCTATCCTGCTGCCAGAATAGCTGATTTCTCAGAGGTGGTAAAGAACATCAAGCTAGAAGAGAGCTGGTGGGAAGTCATGCTCTTTGAGTCACTGGCTCTGAAATCTGCTCTCATGTGCATATCTCACCATGGTCCATATCAGGGTCCCACAGCTAATGTCACCAGAATACCAAATTTGCACAGTCACATGCAGACTCAGGTATTTGTAAGTCTTCCTGAGGTCTGAGCAGGGTCTGGGCACAGCTTGTAGCTGATGGGTGTTCGTGTCTCCTTGTAGGGTGAAGACCTGTACTCAGAATTTCCTTCTGAGTACAAGAATCACTGCATACATGCAGCTGGGAAAGCAGGGCAGATTTGGGTGCTAAAGAGCAACTGACAGGAAAGAGAACCTCTGCGTGGGGACCAAGACTTGGCCAGTTGCATTAAGCCATGAGAGAGAGGGAGAATAAGCAGATATTCATCAGTTCCATAGCATCAGCCCTAACCACCTCCCCCCATGCTTTTTGGACACTCAGGTGGAGTGGTGATGCGTATGGGATGTCTGAAGATGAACACCACGTAAAGATGCAATACAATCTTTATATTTATATCCAATATCAAGATATTACAAGCATTTTTCTAAACTGTTTTTCCTCTTTTAAAGTTGGCAGTGGTCTGATCTTTGAGTGGTCCTGTGTGGAACCAGGAGTCGGACTCAATCATCCTTGTAGGTCCCTTCAAAGCAGGGGGGATTCTGTGATTCCGTGGTATGTGTTAATGTCAGGACAACATCAAACAGCTCAGTTACTTTTCCTTGGGTTTTGGTGTCCTTGGATCTTCGATTACCTTTGATCATCTTGGATCCCCTTTGTATCTCAAATGTAGAAGTGAAATTTGGGGAATATTTCTTATCATTCGTAGATCTCATTTTTTCAAGATTCTGTGCTGATAATTTTTGTGCTGCAAAGTAATTGCCTTAATGTTGCTTTGCTATCTTTATTGTTAATCTACACGTAACACGTAATAACCAGCAAGATTGGGATTTCAGGGCAGAAAGTTGCTTGCAAAGGTGAAATGCACACACTTATTAAATCAGTTTATTGCTCTTATGTGCCATAGTGATTTTTTTCTACGTGCAAGTCTTTTCAGTGATTTTCTCTTCAGAGCCTTTAGCTCTGGAGTGATGGATGCTCTAAAATGTATTTTCTTCTACCTTTACTTCCTACCTTCGTTTTCTCATGCTTTGTTGAAGAAAGACCAGCAAGAAAAAAGAATGTATACCTTGCTTTCTGATTTGACACTAGATTTGTTTTTTGCTCCCTTAACTTGGTGAAAAGAAAGCAATATGTATAATTATCTCTGAAAAGTGCTACAGTTTTCTTTGGCTTATTTGTATTTTTTTTCTTTTGAAGCTCACTGAAAGGATCAGGCTCACACTGATTCCAGTCCTCTTTTCTCCATCTCTGTTCTCAATTCACTCCCCTCCCCACTCAACTCTCCTTAAGCTACCAGCTTTAAGAAGCCACCCTCAGCACAACAACGCTAGAAGTCACATGTTTGGTGAACCTTTTCACTTACAACCAGTTACTGTGACACCTTTCCTAACGGTCATTTAAACCACAGGGGAGTAATTTCCTTGGGCTTTTGCTTACAAGGAAGTTCAAGGAAGGAGAAAGATGGAACAAAACTAAAAGCCTTCAAAGTTTCCTGTCTGGTTTGGCAAAGAGAAAACAGACATGATTACTGTTTATGGGATTCCTCCAACACTTATAGTAAATACACATCTTTCCATGCAAGGTTAGAGGGAAACTCAGCTTCAGAATTAATTGGTGTATTGAAATTGCTTTTCAAAATATTTGAGTGCATCTCTGAATCTCTTTTAATGCATGAATTAGAGATGCCACTAAAATCAGTGTGCCTTCTGGACATGATTTGCCCAGTCATTTTGCTATGTATGCTTCAGAGTCACAGACTGTTCATGGCCTTCTCAGCTACTCACTTGGCCACATGCCATCAGGAAAATACTGTGAGTCATGCTAATGCTGTGTGACCAGAATCCATTCACTGGCTTCAGAACCATTAATCAAGGATCTGTGTTTCAGCACAGGCGTGTCACTGGGGAAATCCTATGGTGAAGCTCGTGGAGCAAAGGGTTTTAGTAGAACTGCAGCAGTCTACTGAGAGATGAGTCACTCTTCCCAGAATGGTTGAAAAACAGGTCATGTAAGTTCACTGCAAACAAAACTGTATGAACCCGCAACTGAATAACTTGAATCTCTACCATCCCTATCTAGCTTGTTCTATTTTTGTAACCAACCAAACAGCCAATCTGCTTTTTTCCTTTTTTTCCTCTGATTTTTCCCTTTCTTTATACTTGTTCCCAGCTATCAGCACACCTGGCAGTGCTAAAAGCCATCTGCTGAGATCCCAACCTATTTTATTACCCCTAGAGATGAAGACCTTTGCCTGGAAAACCCGCTGTTGATACCAGCAGGCCAGACGGATAAGATAAAGGAAGGAATCTCTCTTTTGACTGAGGAAGAACTGAACTAAAGCAGAATTAAGTGATTCATCCAAGGTTAGCTGTAAACAAAGAGCTGCTCAGCCTTATCTAGTGCTACAGATACAAGGTGTTTGCGCTGTTCTTGTCTGGTTTCCTTTTCATAGAAGCATGGAATCATTAAGTTTGGAAAAGATCCCCCAGTGCAACCACCAGCCCACCCCCCCCCGCCCACTGCCCACGTCCCTCAGTGCCACATCCACACGGCTCCTGAACACCTCAGGGACGGTGACTGCACCACCTCCCTGGGCAGCCTGTGCCACTGCAGCACTGCTCTTGCTGAGAAGTTGTTCCTGATACCCAACCTGAACCTCACCTGGTGCAACTTCAGGCCGTTCCCTCTCATCCTATCACAGTTACTTAGGAGAAGAGGTTGACACCCACCTCACCACAACCTTCTTTCAGGTGGCTACGAGGTCTGCCCTGAGCCTCCTCTTCTGCAGACTGAACTCCAGCTCCCTCAGCTACTCCCCATCAGATTTGTTCTCCAGACCCCTCACAGCTTCACTGCTCTTCTCTGGACACATTCTGGTGCCTTTTGCTGGAGACTGGATGGCTGTGGATCGTCAGCCATCCAGGCTGCTGAGGCAGCCTTCATGCAGCCAAAATGCCACTTTGTAGAGGTATCCTGCTGGGACAGTTCTGCACTGCCCCTCTCTCCTGAAGAACTCCGATTTAGTCTGCGCAGCCGCCAGCACCGTTTAAGGGCTGCGGTTAGGCCTAACCTCGTGTCAGCGCAGCGCACAGGCGGAGAAAGCGAGCAGAGGGCTCCCACCGCCCCGAGAGATTTTCTCACGTCAACCGCACAGGGCCGCGCCTGCAAAACACGCACGCACCGCCTGCGGTCGGGTCAGCGTGCCGCTCCCCGAAGAGAATGGTGCCGGGCGACCACAGGACGTCCCGATAGGCGGGCTCTGCCTAACGGAGGAGGAGGAGCGGGGCCGGGCGGCAGCCACCGCCGCCCTCGAGCCGGCCTCCGAGCGCGCCTCACTTCCCCTCGGCGGCGGCAGCCGCGTTGAAGGTGTGAGGCGGATCCCCGGGCCCGCCCGCCGCCGGTCCCGCTCCTCGGGCACCGGCAGTCGTCCCGCGACCTCGGCAGGGAGGCGGGCGGGCCGGGCGGTGGGGCGCTGCCGGCCGGGCCATGCCGTGGCGGGCGCTGCTCCTCTTCCTCCTCCTCGGCATCTTCCTTCTCGACTCGGCCCGGGCTTCGGGCGCAGGTGCGTGAGGCGTGGCGGTCCGAGCGGCGCGGGGTTGAAGGTTCAGGCCGGGAGGGACGGTGCGAGCGCGGCGGGGCCCTCCCGGCGTGACCTCACCGCGGCGGGGCTGCCGCCGGCCGCTGCCTTCCCACCCCCAGGCGCCCGGCGCTGCGGTTCCTGGGAAAGCTCGGAGCACATGAGGTGACACCCCATCTGCCGCTCCGCTTCAGCGCGTGATTCGGGTTCTTGACGTCGGGTCGGATTTAGAGTGTGAATGCTTTGCCGTTTATTTTAAGCTGAAAGGCCCGCTGGCCGTGCGGCGCGGGAGGGCTGAGCACCAGGAGGCCCGTTGGGCTGAGCTAACCCGGTCTGGCAGAGCCCGAGCTCAGGGATGAGGATGAATCTTCAACATGTGTGCCAACAGGCGTGGCACTGAAACCCGTGGCTAGGCCAGGCTGGGTTGGTGTCCCGCACTGTAGCTTGTGGCTTCATGCTCTGCAATGTCAGAGCTCTGACCTGTGACCTGACAAGCCAGCAAACGTCTGTATGACGAGGGAAGAGCCTGAGGATTGTTAGCTATTCAAGCAAGACCACATCCGAGCCGGACAGAAAGACAGGAAGGCAATTCCGCCTTTCCCTGGGTGACAGTGTGGTGCTGAGGGTCCCACGACGTGTGCCTAGCACCCTTGCTGTGCAGATCCTATGTTTTGAAGTGTACATTTTGGTAGTACAAGCTGATGGCTGTTACAGAGTTCAGTTTGTTCTTCCAGGAATGTCAGCAAGATTGCTGGTAGCTAACTGAAATACAAATTGTGCTGCAGGACCTCTTCCCAGCAGTAAGCACTCTGTGGCACGTGGCAGTTCGGTGTTCAGCTATGGAGCCCTAAGTCTGAGACTTCTGTCAGTGTTTTCAGAAGCTGGTAGGGGAAATCATCTGCATCCGCATGCTAATATAAGGCAAAATAATGAGCATGTGGTCCTGAGAGCAGAGAATGTGAACCAGCTTCCCTCATCCTTCATTACTCTTTTTTTTTTAAGAGGGAGAAAAGAATGCTGCTGTAGCTGGTTGTATTTTGTCATGGCAGCCTTCAGTTTTGTACGATTAATTTGTGTGGGGTGTCAGACTGCACAGATTGCTGATGGTGTGAGATACCCCGCCACATGCCAGACCAGTGCTGAGGTTGCCAGAAGTGACTAGAAAGTGAAAACTTTTTCTCAAATGGAAGTTTCTAACTAACCGTTATGGCACAATAGAGATTAATAGCTTGCCTAGCATTTGTAACTGTGAAGAACCTCAGTTTGCAAAGCAGAACGGTCCCTGTGTAGCATAATGTGATGTGTGCTTATTTAAGAGCACTATACAAAAGCTGAGGCTAAGAAACTAGTAGAATACCTAATTAAAACTTCAGGAGCATAACTGGTTGTTTTGTATTTGGGACTTAGGACTTTATGAAAGTTTTTTTGGTGCAGTTTCCTTCCTGTGTGTGAGGGACGTTAAGATCCTGCCACTACGCCCCTTCTGAAAGGTAGCACTGTAGTTAAATGTTGTAGTAATTGCTTTAACTTCTCTTCTTATTTTAGAAGCTTCTCCACATCTGCCAGCACCAAAGAATGTAACAATTTATTCCTCTAACTTTCGTAATTCCCTGAGGTGGTCTCCTGTTCAAGTGGATGGAGGCTCGGTGTCCTATACAGTCCAGCTTAAAACGTAAGCAAATAGTTTGAGAAGCAACCAAACTTATTTTGCTTTAATCCGGTAACAAATTTGGTTTAAAAATATGCTAAGAATAAAAAAGCGTAGAAATGAAAGTATGAGCTGCTTATTACAGATGTTTTTATGTGTATCCAAAAGCATCTTCCAGAGACATAGATTCTTGTAGCTTCTTGTGTTTCCACTGCATTGAGTAAAGACTGAAGACTCAAAGAGCATCCAGAAACGTTGCACAGTTTCTTGTGTAATTCTCACCTCTCTGAATTCTCCCTCACCCTTTTATTTTCCCAGTGCTGAAGAGATGCAGACACTAAAATGGCTGTAGAATAAATGCTTGTGAAAGCAGCTGTTTTGTTACATGCCCTTTTCTTACAAAAACCCTCTGGGTAGGAGGGATTGTATTTTAGAGCTTTGTTAGCTGTTCATCCTTTGTTTTGTGTCGCAGAGGTGCCTACAACCACTGGAGTGAGATAAACTGCACCCGTATTGCCCAGACTGAGTGTAGTTTCCTCCAGTCAGCAAAGGCACGTCGCTGGACAATTGTTCTGCGTGTGAGGGCTGAAATGGGGCCAAAGACTTCAGCCTGGGTAGAAACAGACTCGTTTGTGGCAGAGAGAAACAGTAAGTGTTATTTGTGGTGTCAGTACGTCTCTCTAAGGCGACTTGTTAAGTATTCTAGGATTTTTTTTTTTATGGTTATGTGAAAGAGCTGAGCGAGAGATATGTAGGTGCTTGGTTAGCAAATGCTGCAAGGTCTCTGTGTATTACTAGGAATTTGATATCCATCAGTTCCTCAGCAGTGGTATTAGCAGCCTGTTCCTTCAACGGGTATTGAGATAGAAACGTGTTACTGATGAGTTTCCTTGGATGGTCAAACCTTGTAAGAATTACAGCCTATATCACATGCACCCCTGTTTTGTGGCAGTTTTTGTATAAGCTACCTGTTTCTGTTGAACAGATCTCTTTTTAACAAGTCTAAGCTGTCATGCCCTCAACTGTGGAGCAGAAACGTGAAGGGCACACTTTAAATGCTATTAGACGTGTGGACAAGCATGTTACTGTTCTTTATGAGATCTGCCCTATTTCCTCGCTGTGATTGGTCTCAGGATTTGGAGAAGATAAATGTTGGGTTTTAGAAAACCCCTCAAAATAATAGAGAGGCAGAAGAATGGGTTTACTAGGTCTTTGGTTTGCCTTCTCCTGTACTTTGTGATGGGTAATGGTGCTCCATGCTGGAAAGAGTGTATTTTCCCTGGTAGTAAAGAATGCAGGGGTAAGGAATTGCCAGAATCCTGAGTTGAAGATTACAACTGATGTATCCATAGCTTGTGATGCAGGATTGTTTGTGCTGGGGAAGAGTGGGATCCTTTGGTGGGTTAGGAAAGCATTAAGTAGATGAAAAAATGTTGCATTCCTTTTCTGGAGGAAAAAAAAAATGCTGACATTCAGTGTTTGCTGAGTACTGTAAAAGTATCTAAATAAAGCTGAATGTAATCGTAGAGTCATAGAATGGCCTGGGTTGAAAAGGACCACAGTGATCATCTAGTTTCAACTCCCCTGCTATGTGCAGGGTTGCCAACCTCCAGACCAGGCTCCCCAGAGCCACATCCAGGCTGCATAATGTAATATGTAATATGATGAGCTGTTCAGCATCCCAGAGGTTCACGGCTCTTTCTCTGTTTCTTTTCAGCTACTATAGGGCCTCCTAAAGTAAACAGTGTGATTGTAAGCTCTGACTCCCTTCTCATTAGTGTCGCACCTCCTTTTGGACCTGAGGCAGGTTACCTTTTCCAGTATCATGTGTCCTACTGGGAGAACACAACAATTACTACTAAAAAAGTAAGAATTCTGATTTGTTTTGTTCCTAATGCTTCTATGACTAAGAGATGAGTCAGCATTTCTTGGCAAAACAACAGATGTGGAGGAAGAAAACGAATGCTTTTTTCAGAGCAGAGGTCATCATTTGGTGACTTGAATGTGAGTTAGTCTGGTTCTGGCACAAGTAATGCATGTACTACAGAACTTTCACACAGTTGTTTTTTTTTCTCCATATGATATCACGGCTAAATCACACTGTAGCTCCGAGGAGAGAATCTGCAGAGTGTCAAAGGTGGCTTTCAAATAATATTTAGATTCCAAAGTTTGCTTAGGCAATTTGGAAGTTCTGGGACACGCTTCCTCCTTTCGGGGAATGTTTGTGTTGGCAGCGTCAGCGACAGGCTGCTGATGCCTGTGTTCCCAGGGCAGAGAAAGGCAGGAGTTCTTCAAAACATGTTGGGTGCAGCTGGGAAGAGCTGTCCCCATTTGCAATTAGACTCAGTGGGTTTGATCTGCCTCACAGTATGCCCATGCCTCTGCCTTTCAAAAATGTATAAGTAAAAATAATGAAAAAGGAAGAAGAATCACAAGAATGTCGTTTTCAAGCCGATTGCTGAAAAACAGGAGCAGAAAAAAAATCATTTCAAGCCTTCTGTTTTAAAGGTCTTGCTAAATCTGAAACGCCTCCACTTCCTTCCTCCCTCACACAAATGTGTTTTTGACGTGGATCAAATGAGAGTGAAATGAGATGTCACTCTTGGAGGGTTATTTAGGCTTCCCTGAAGCCCTCACAGGTTAAAAAGCTCAGTCTTGGTAGAAGTGTGGATATTTTGCACTGCCCATCAGCTGTTTTTCCCCTCGGCACAAAAATAGCAGAAGCACTGCACTTCAGTGTGCTTCTGTCAGCCTCTGATGGTGGAGACGTTTCTCATGGCTCCCTTTTCCTTCCCCCTTCCTGCCTTGCATCAACTGCCAAACTTGCAGCAGCCGTGTGAAAGCGTCCGGCAGCATGGTGTGGTTAAAGAGAGACCTTGCTGTTCATTTCATTTAAAACAAAGAGATTTCAGATACATCTCAACACTCCTACTTCACCGTATTTCATGATGTCTCTTGACACATTAGGGAAGGCTGAGTTAAGAAAACTGTCCTTTTTTGAATGAGAAACTTCAATAAGGGGAGGAGAACTGCACTGAAGCCAGGTTCTGATTCTTTCAGTAACACTTATATCCTTTTTTTTTCCTTTCAACAGGAGATAAAGACAAGCGATACACTATTCAAAATTAAAGATCTGAAGCAATTGACACTTTATTGTTTTACAATTCGAGTAGAATTGATGGCATATTTAGATTTCCAGTTGCTTGGACTGCAAACAGTCCCGGAGTGTTACAGAACAACCATCAGCGGTATAATCCTGTTCTTGTTCTTTTTCTTATATGATGGGATGGGTGTAGGACATTAGGTGGTGTAACTGGTTACATACCTCTATTTGTCAGGAGTTAATATGTGGCTACCAATTCATAATTGCCATTAATGGCAAATGAATGAGTAGTGGTTTAGTCAGTAGTTGATGGTCTGTGTTACACTATTCCAGCTGTCCGTATCCTCAGTCACTGCAGTTTCTGCTGCCCCCCAGGAGCTGACCTCCAAGTTGAAATACTTGATGACAAGCCCCCGAGATGTGATGTTGGAGTGCTTCTTTTGCTGAAGGGAATCACATGTTCTAAAGCCCCTGGCATTAATGGCATTTTGCTGATAAAAACCAAAGGTGGAAGAAGGGCAGATTGCATTCCCTGCCTGCCTTCTGCCCAACAGCAGTGACTCCTCCAGCTCCGTTTGCCCTGCTAGCATGTCTTACATGTCTCGCATTAGGCTGTGTGCACAGGGGGACAGAGGTGGTGATTTCTGTATGGAATCACCACCAAGCTACTTCTCAGCACAGGTGTTTAGAGTGCACCTGTGGCAGGGCTGTGACGTTAACTTAGAAGTTTGACTGTTACACAGACAGCAAATGTCAGCTTGTTGCTTTACATGAGCTATACAAATGTGAATCTACCATGTGTTCTTTTTCAGAGGTGGCCAAAGCTGGATATATTGTAGTAATATTTATGTCCGTCGGTCTGCTTTTAATTTTCATAATAGCTGGTTTCTTTTGTTTATGGAGACACCAGAAAGCAATTAAATATTTGTCCCAGCCACCTTTAAGAATCCCATCACACTTTGAAGAGGTACGTGTACACATTTTGTTTCTCTTCCCCCTCCACCTCCTCTTGCAAGAGACAGTGAATCCTGGGACTTTTTCTCCTTCCAGCTGACACAACTGTCTACTAACCAGTGTTGTCTCATCCTGTTGATCTTCCTCTTTTTAAACAGGAAGTAGCCTTCAAGCACAGTTCTTAATTTAAAAGTTCTCATTCAGCATGTATTCCATATTCTTAAACATTCCTAATGTTCCCCCTGAAACACAGGGTCTGTTTAGTAAGCAGGAGAGTACACAGAGTTAAGAAGAACAAATCCTTTTCTCTGGCTTCTTTTGCTATTTTTTCTAATTTTTCTCTCTGTGATTAAAAGTGTCATATATTCAGTGTAACACTGGTAACTTTGAAGGCAAGGAGGCAAAGGGAATGTCAAAGCAAGTAGTAACTATAAGAGAAGAATGACACTGGAGTTTTCTGGTGACAATGAAAGGTACAGTTCTGATTTGTCTCGTGCTGAATAAGGCAGAATCTTCTCTCTCACTTGCCCAAGCCATCAGTTGCCAGATTCCTGCAGCTATAGGGCAGGCCCCAGAAGTATAATAGAAAAAAACTCTTCTGTGGTTTATTCTTTTGTAGGACTTTGAACTGATATATTTTCCAAAGATAAGTTTATCAACAGTAGGAAATGGTGGGACGTTTTTAACTCATTTAAATGGCTGTCTACCTTATTTATTTCTCTGCAAAGAGAAGTGATGCATTTTTAACCTTCTCCTTATTCAGTTCTTATCTCCTTCAAAGAAATCCAGAATAAAATAAATATACATTTAATTAGTATTTTGAATTCTGTTCTAAAACAACTTGCCTATAGCCAGCAGTACTTGCTCAGGCTCTGTCACTTCTAATATACTTGTTCTGTGGATCAGTAGCTAAACTATAGTTTCTGCCATTTTCCAGTATTTGAGAGACCCCAGCACGCCTCATTTAGAGGTGTTGGAGAGCTACAATGAAGATCCCCACGATTCTGTAACAGTTGTGTATGCTGGAGAAGGAAGCAGCGCATATGGTGACATGTTGGATGGTAACACTTGTTCACACAGCAGCTCCAGCAGCCCTGATGGAACTTAAGGGGCACCTTTGTGAGAACACTTGTATCCAGTTTTTGCAGAAGCTCCTGCCTCCAAGCGGTGCTGCTCAGCTCCCACCAGGACAGACAGTGAGCTCTGGACAAAGTGCAGCCACTAACAAATTCTGAGCAAGACTTCCTGAGAATAATGTGGAACCTGGGCCTTTTTTAAAGCAGTTTCTGCTGTGCTACAGCAGCAATAATATTCTTTCTGCCACAGACTAAAAAGGTGGAATTTGAAGGTGAAATGAACACTAAATTGCCTTAAAAAAGACAGCTGGCTACAAATGATTGTATCATCATCATATTTCTCCCTCCTCCCCCTGAAGCCCAGCTTTGAGAAATAATGGCACTTTATTGAGTATAATGAGGAATTTTTAAATAATTTTATAGCGGCTTTTGTTTTGTTACTTTATTTGTGAAGTCTGTGTTGTCCCCTGAGTGTATTAAATGCAATCCAACATGCTTTCCCAATTTGCTTTAAATTTGTCTTCCACGACTGCTGCTTCAGCCAAAAATGACAGTCTAGAAAGAAACTTCATGGTATTTAATCCTCCTCATTGTGAATCCATGCAAAGAACTACTCCAAGAAAGGCAAAGGGCAGTTAATTGCATCTCCCTTGGATCTGTGCATCTTCACACAGTAATAAAAAGCATTAATCTGTTCCTACAGTGAGACGATCATATACTTCACAGCAATAAAACTTATTTTGCTCAGAAGTTATATAAAATATCTTGATAATGGTGAGACACTAACGCTCTCTAGCAGTCCAGTTGTGTAAGTGCCCGGCTGACTGGGAGTTGTGGTTTCAGTATCTCAAAGCATAAACAGCAGACCACAAATTAAGCCTCATGTAATAATCCCATGGGATCTGAAAGGTGTCTCATAACACAAAAGTAACCACTTCTACAGTAAAAAGACAGGGTTTATTCCATAAAAAAAATGTGACTTTTTAATGTTTGATACAAGTTGTTTTAAGAAATAAAATAGATGTGTTTGGCTGTTTGCGTGTGGCTTGCTTGGATTCTCAGACCTATTAATGAAGCATGCTGCTGAAACAGATGCAGGTTATCAGTCAGTGCCACAGCTAGAAGTTATCTCAGCTGCTGCCGTTCCCTCCCCTCTGGGAAGACACACGGCTAGCGTCAAAATTAAGCAGTATTTCCCAAAAACTTCCTCATTCTGTGTACTAGTAGAAGTAATCTAATCCCTTAAATCACACACCATGCCAAGACTGTAGAGTTACCTGAAGACTTAATCTACTTCAAGCCCCATTATGAACTTGCAAATCAGTCACAGAGCTACACAGTATCTGCTCCTTCCCTTCATCTGTATTTTTGCACGTGGTAATGTAAACAGATAACCACAGGCTCCCCACAGCAACAGCCTACGTGCATAAGGCAGGACACAAAAAGCTGTTTAAGCACCTCGGGTGAGTATCTGGCAGTACAGAATACAACTTGCTAAGTACACTGTACTACAGAGACTACATACTAGACTTCTCTTATGGAGGGTTATTTACTATTTCTTAGTTGCACAAATAGGCCACCAAAACAAAAACTGTTAGGGTGAACTCAAAGATAAGCTTCATAACTGCCAACCATAGCAGGCCAAGGTGTAACCTACAATGTGCAACTCCTGATCATCTTGGACTCTGCTGGAACAATCCATGCTGTAAAAGACCTAGGGTTACTCTGAATAATGTTCGCACACGTTCATGTTCTCCGCATGATTCTTACACCAAATACATTCTGAGCTTCAGCTGCTGGAAGAGATGCAGCTTCTACAGTGTCTCCTATCAGCAGCTATGCAGACAGCAAGCGAGCTTCCGGCAGAAAACAGAGAGAACCTCAGAAAGAAGCACTTTGCTGGGTACTCTTAAAAAAAAGTTTCTTAACTAGAAACTTACAGTAAGGTACACTGGAAGAGTTCTTCCAGAGTGAAGCGTTTACCTCAGCTTGTGCTGTTCAAGTGTCAGATGCCAGACATACTGGAATTAGTTAGAGGCTACCTTTGTTTCTCACTTAGTAGAAAAGCCAACAACCATTCTCCTGTATGAGAATGTGGGAGACATGAAAACAAAAACCTTGGTTTTAAATATGAGGTTTTGCAAGACTCTCTTAAAAGTCTGAATCACTTCAGCTGTTCAGTAGACTACTACTGCCCAATTATCTGCTGATGTTCATTATTTGGAGAACATAAGATAAAGTTTATTGCAGTTTTCTGGAATTACAACCAACCAGACAATGTATGTACAAAGCTGTGATTAACACCAGTGAAGATACAGTAACTCACTGCAGGATGACACAATGAGGATGGAAGTTAGTCTAGCCAGTAGCACAGTTTCAGCTGCAGAATTTGCTTCATACTCTGTTCACTGGAAAGATTCCCCCAAGGGAGCAATTAGATGACTAACGGTATGCAGTAACCATGCACGTATGTTATGTTCTGAAGTTTAATGCCACTTGGTCAGCAATCTTGATACATGGAAAGTTATAAAAGCTTTCAGACACAAGTAGATTCAACTGTTTTAAAAACACATAGAACTTACAAGGAGGTCACCAACAGCAAGATGAATATACAACATCAGTCCAAAGCCATAAAACACTGCTGTTCTCCTTTCTGTATACTCCAGCTCGAAGAAAATGGTTTCCAATAGTGAACACATTCCTATAAAATACCCTATAAAATACCTGTGAAATTTGGAACATATATACATTTAAACTGGGGCAAGCAACAGTCCTAAAACTGGCACTTATTTCAAGGTAAAACTGTTAGCAATAATGCAATCTGCTATATTCCCATCTGAAGTACTCACCTGTTCCATTACCTAAGGTAATAATAGGTGGCAGCAGAACTGCTCATTTCTCAACAAAAAGCTTCCCCTGAAGAAAATCTATTTGAGCATAATTTTTAAGCTGTCAGTCTGATTCTCACCTATTCTTTCTATTCCCTAACAATTGGCAGCAGTTGCAGGGTTTTTGAAATTCTAGTATATACAATAAATAATGATTGGCATCTCTTACACTGAACAGCAAGAAATAAATTCCGTGCTGCTACCAAGTTTCATTTGTGCAATGGTAATCAAGTACAGCTGGACTGGTCATGCAGAACCTACTTAAAATAGGGTCTTGTTTAAAAACTCATAACCTTTTACACACACAAAAAAGCTACTTAATTGGATATAACCGTTCAGAAAAACATAAAACTCAACCCTTAACTCAGCATACAGTAGAATTTACCCTCAGGAAATAAAAGGTCACTTCCACGAGCTACCACTCCCCTCCAGGTATGCAAGCAGCCCTTACTGTCAGCTATCAATAATCAGGAATAGCTCACCTATGCATAAAGATATAAATCCCTTCCATCCTGCTTACTCACTTGCAGTTCAACTGAAGCCTCTCACATGTGTGAAGGTTTGGAAGATCGAGTCTTAACAGTCAATGGAAACTTATGTATTTGAAGAAATAAGCCTGAAGATTTCAGAAAGCCCGACTTTCCCTTTTTAAGATATATACAGTCATATGTACATATTCACAAATCTGTCCTATGAAAAGAGAGAGCTTATTACAGAAATCGTAGTTTGTCTCAGTTCATACTATTTAGAAAGCAAAACGAGAACAAATGAACGTAAATATCTACATACAGAGTACAACAGAGCAACTATGGAATAGACAATGCTGTATTGTGATCTCTCATCCCCATAACTCCTCTGTTCTTCCAAACTTGTAGATCAGAGTACTGAAGAAGAAAAAGAAAGGGGAAAAAAAAAAAAATCAGGCCATACATAAAGAGGAAAAGGGCATTTTAATAGTTAACGTACAATCTTACACTGTTACACAGCAAAAATCAATGTCTTTTCAGCAATTTTAATTTCTATTCATATTAGTATCTATTTTTCTGTTTCTTGACTTTAGTCATGCAAGAGTACAAAACAGATTTAGGGACTGCTATTTTGCACAAGAACATAACTGGTTTTCCAAACAAAGTCATAGAAGAGTCAGGCAGTAGTGATCACTGCCCAGCATTTAACACAGTACTAGAAGGAAAACAGCACACTAACTTAGGCGGATAAGAACTTCCAAAAGAGGAAGTTTGTAAATCAGAGAATGTTCAGGGAACTTTTCACCCATCAGGAACAAATCTAAGTCTATCAGGTATTAGATAAGCTAGCCATTGCTATGAAATAGTAAAGAAAAAGGCAATAGGATGTCTCACCTACTGATGGCAGGAGAGATGCTAAGGCGTTTGTTGTACAGAGAGGATATTGCCATTATCCATTGTGTCATAGACACTGAATATTTCACCCAGGAAATTGTCATCACTTAGTCATACATACACTAGTCCAGAAAGAACTGGACTAACAAGGCTTGGACTGTTAGGTGGATAAAGAATTGGTTGCATGGCAATAACAGAGGGGTGGCCAGAAAGGAGAGGAAGGTGATGGTCCCTCTCTACCCTGCCCTTGTGAGGCCCCATCCTACAGGAATAAGCAGAGCTGTAGGACAGGCTCAGGAGGAGAGCCACGAAGATGATCAATGGGCTGGAGCACCTCTCCTGTAAAGAAAGCTTGAGGGAGTTGGGCTTGTATAGCTTGGAAATGAGAAGGCTCCAGGAAGACCTCATTGTGGCCTTCCAGTACTTACAAGCTGGAGGGGAACTGGCATTTTAGGTGGCCTGATAGTGATAGGACAAAGGGGAATGGCTTGAAGACAACAGAGGGGAAATTTAGGTTAGATGTTAAGAAGAAACATTTTACTTAGAGAGTGTTGAGGCACTAGAACAAGTTGCTCAGAGAGGTTGTGGGTGCCCCATTCCTGGAGGCGCTCAAGGCCAGGCTGGAATGGGGCCCCGGGCAGCCTGAACTGATGGGGGGCACCACGGCAGGGGTTGGATCTAGATGATCCTTGAGGTCTCCTCCAACCTAAGCCATTCTATGATTCTATAAACAAGAACATGAATCTCTGAACAGTGCTCTGTCTCTAAGAAGGGGTAATTAAAGAATTGCTTCTAAGCACTGGAGCAAACAGGGTAGTAAGTGATAGCAGAGTAAGAAAAGTAATAATTGGATCTGTTTATAAAATGATTAATATCATCACATCAGTTCTCTATATTGTGCCAGTTTACTCTGTGAGCCAAGTGATCTCTGCCTCACAGGTTTCACTCCTCAAGTGAAGATCAGAGCAGGTAATTAACTGAAATGGGGCTCTGCACTGTCAGCAGAGCTCCACATTGTCAAAGATCAAGTCTGGTGTGAGCTTTGGTTAGAATTGAATTTCCAGAAGTACCTATGTGGATGAAAGCAGGTGTGCGCAATACTCCTTCAAAAGGAAGGAAGCTGATCCAGGTATCTTACCTGAAAAATATCAATGCATTCTGGAAAAACACTGCTAATCCAGGGTAAACATTGATGTCTGCAAAGTAAGTAACAAAGGAAATATTAAGATTCTTTTGTGCAGGAAAGGGTTTCTAAAACACTCATCACCAACAAGAAAAGTAGGTGCTTTGCATTGCTCTAGCAAGGACAGACCACACTTCCACTCTTCTAGATATTCTGTCCTTCAGCAGAAGTATTTTCTATATCTGAAAATAAAGTTCAATGCCAGAAGACAATGTGTAATTTTAAAAACACTTTTAGATTTCAATCAAGAGTTCGGGCATTGTGTTTGGTTGCTTTTTGGTTTTGCTTGGTTTGCTCTTAAAACAGTACTTGGTAGCAGTTCCTGAATAACAGTAACAGCTACCAGTGTCTGTACTTTATATAGAACACTTGTATATATCTGAACTGCTTGAAATGGTTCATTGTGGTAGTTCCTAACTTCAATTTCATCAAGCAATCCTCAAATCCATGCAGTAAAGGACTGTGAAGGGTCCAACATGTTACAGATTTTCACATTCACAGCCTTCAGGAAAATGAAGCTCATAAACAAACCACCATATCACAAGATACATACCAAGCTGAAACAGAATACTTCACATCAAACTTGATGATACTTCCAGAAAGCAGTGAAACCCATTTCTAAAACTAATCAATAAAGAAACTTACTCTGTGTAACATATGCTCCAAAAAGAATCCACATTGAAGCAATGAGTGAACCAAACATCAGCATAAAGCCAATGAAGAGCCAAACACGAGCACCTGCAGGAAATATTAAAAGCCCTGAGAACCACGTAGTGGTGATAGTGTACATGTAGTGACATACGATCAGACACAGAAGGTTCAAAAGGAAAGGGTTAAACCCTGTGTAAAGGATAACATCATCCAAAAATTGTCTTCTTTAACAAGGTAGATAGGAGGTGGATATTAGCAAACAGTTACCAGAAATTTCTCCTCATCTGAAGGGAATGCCCGTAACATCATTTAACATCACATGGAGTGGACTACTTAACAGGTACACTGCCAAAGCTATAGTTTTTCTGAGGTAAGGATGGCATCCTGATAAGGTGCACAAAAAAACCCTTCCTGTGTTTACTTCAGAAAGGTATTTTCATATGGGTGAAATCCCTTGATTTACTCGGTGACCCAAGAGGTCCCTTTCCCTTACATGCCATCCTCCTCAAGGAAAGGTCAAGGTAGACAACTAATTGAAATGCTGGAGACCCTGCACTGCGAGACATTGCCCACTCAGAACGGAGGATGAAGCCTCTGCAAATAACCAACTTGCTCACTCATGGTAAAGGAAAAATCTTTACGTGCAAAGATTTACTCCAACAGACTTAAGAATGAAACACAGGAAGGCATTGTAGCCTCGTTCAAATGAGTAAATCCTCCCAGATTTCCCATGAGATGTCCTGCAGATCACATGAAAACTGATGCTGGGAGCCACATAGGAAATAGTAAGGGAATTATGAATGAAAGAGGAGAGAGAGCAGCAGGCCTACAGACAGCACACAGTGGGTGACATACCGAGGAAACAATGTTTGCAGTGCACTCTAAAATAACAGATTCAGAAGGAACTCAGATCCATTGCTTACTACTAGGCAGAAATTTATTTCTCTGAACAAGTATATGGGACAAGCAGAGAAAACTTCAGGTGTTCACACTATAAAGAGATCAAATTTTCCCAAATTTGCCTTTTAACAATGACAGTACTTACCTTCAAGTGTTAATTTTGCAAAGAATTAACAGAACTTTTGTCCTACTTCTTAGCTTCTGATTATTATTTAACCACTGCATGAGAACAAAACAACAATACCTTAAAATATCAGTCCTTTAACCCAGCATTATTTTAATTTACCTGTTCTTCCTAAGCATCCATCACTGTAGCTGTCTCCTCTCACCTGTGCATTTGATACAGCATTTATCCTAGGAACAAAAAAAGCGTGGACATTTCAAGTTATCAGTTAAAAATCCCAAGTATAAAGCTTTCATTTGTTTGTTTTTTTTTTAAAAGGTGGAAAAAACTCTGGAAGAATTACTGCCATTCTGTACGGTCACACAGTATTACACCATCCCTAATGGAGGGATCCCAACATGCCTTCAAGCAAACCCTATATTCCTGCTGAAGTTTACCTAAATGTTTGCATTAACAGACCTGTAAGCTGAAAAATCAGAACTGCCTTTTTTTAAAGTGACTGAAACATTGCTGGTCATTTTTTGGCCATCTGTTTAAGTTTTTAGTAGCACTAAAGTCACTTTTCAGGAACAATAATAGTAACACAGTAGTCTCATGACTGTAAAATGCTTTTTGATGTCTCTGCTTTGCAATGAATAGCAGAGATCTTCAAGTGAGACGTGTCCTGTAAGGGGGGGACCATTTATTTTCTTAAATTAGACTGCTGAGGAAGAAAAACAAACTTCAAAATACCAAATAACAAGAAAGCTGTGAATATCCATAAGTATCTTTTTTTTCTCTCCAATAAAAACTATTTTCTTTTCACTAAAACCCATTACTTCTACCTCAAGCTTGCCAAGTTTACATCGTCACAATAGATACAAGATTACTCAGAAGTAATATATAACAAAGTTTTACCATATGTATATGGTCTAGTAAAGATGGTGTTTAAGAGCTCACATTTACTATACAGTGAAAGAACTCCCTTCTATATACACTTACATGAAAAAAGCTAGTGTTGAAAACACCCCACAGGTATGGAACGCGTGGTTCATTTGCTCTGGCTTTGGGTAAACTACTGCAGCATCTATCATTATCCACCAACCTGTGAAAAACTAGAAATAAATAACACCACTACTATGAGGCAGGAAGGGCACAAAAACAGACTGACAAAACATGTCAAATGTTTCTGTACATCATTTAATTTTCCTTTATCAAATACTGACAGAGAAAGCGACTAGCTTCAAGTCAGACTAAACGTTTGATAAGCGAGTTCTGCATTATACCTTAAAGAGGATGTTTTCACAGAAGCACTGGAGAATTGGTTCTGTTTCTATTCAATTACACCTCAGCCTGTGGCTGAGTTCTCTGTAATACTTTCAGGACAAGGATCCAAAACATAAACTACGAATAATGTAAGTAATTTTGCCAAAACTCCATTAGGAATTGCAATCTTTTTTTAAAGAAGAGATAGTAGGACCAGTTTATTATTATTGCAATCATAGAATGGCCTGGGTTGAAAAGGACCACAATGATCATCCAGATTCAATCCCCCTGCCACAGGCAGGGTTGCCAACCACCAGACCAGGCTGCCCAGAGCCACATCCAGCCTGGAAAATTAAATACAATGCAAATTTACGTGATCTGTAAAAAAGGATGGCTAATGGTTATACTTGGGAAAAAAAAAAAATCTGAGAAATACGCTGGATCAAGGTGCAGTTAACAGCAAAACTCCACAACATTTTACAAAAATAACTTTGTTGTATTTCCAAATTTGTCAGCACGGTTACAACCCAGCTCCTCTCACAGAGGAGCAAACACTCACGTATTCATAACTTACCAATACACCAGCAACTATGGAAGCAATGGCATTTCTTCTTTCACTCCAGTCAATACACTCACATTCTGGCCACCGGAAGTTGTCCAAGAATCCTGCCATTTCCTCACAGATTAGACTGCTGCTCTTGTTCTGCACTTACACATGAATTCTTCCATTAACAGCAGCGTTCTAAGCACCTGAAACATGGCCAAGAATGTATTTAGCACAGAATGGTAAAAACTCAAGATGTTTGACAAACTGTCACGAGCAGCCTTTAAAATGTATATTTTTGCAGAAGTATTCCACACATTCTATAGCTGTTCCATTGAGCTTCATTAAATAGAGTAAACTCCATCACAAACAGAGTTACAATATAAAATCAGCACGTGAGCACTGCACTCGATGCATCGTACCTGAGATGTAAACATATGCTTATTTATTTGTAACGTATAGAAACAAAAGTGGGAGCCAAAAAAGCAAAAACATTTCACCCTAAGCTTCACCACTGAACTGTAATCCTATTATTGGCAGTTAAAAAAAAGAGTAAGAGACACAGGGCAGGACTTCACATGCAGAGCAGAACCTGATCTTTGAGTCTGATAAAGGAATCTTAGATAAGATGCCTGTATTTCCTGTCTCCAAACAAAAAAGAGAATATAGTGTCTTTCTATCACAGTGGAAAAGCGATCACCTCAGTGAAAAACAACTAATACCAAGGGTAAGGGATGTCCTCCTTTGCAGCCGGATGATCAGTCACAGATCTTCATACATAGAAAAATGAAAGCAAAGTTCATCAGTGCTCGGGTGGCCCTTCCTTGTTTTGCACTCTCAAAATGATTCCATATGTACTTCATTTGTTCCTCTTCAGTCCATGAAACTGTTTATTTTCCTCAAGCAGAAATCTACCCTTCCTGCCAGAATCTCTGTCTTCCCCTCACACCCTCTTGATCACTCAGGGCAGAATGCAGCCCATAGCTCCTGTCACTGTCTTCACTGCGGACTATACAGATTATGCTCAGCAGTACAGCTGGCCACAAGCAGGAGTAGGTAATGCAGCATGTTTTTGTTGGTTTTGTTTTTTTCCTTCTCTACTGAGAACAATGGCACTTCTGTCAAATCCACCAAATTTATTATCTTGCCTGCTAATACTCTCAGAAGGAGCAGCTGAGGGAGCTAGGCTTGCTCAGCCTGGAGAAGAGGAGGCTCAGGACAGACCTCATCGCTTTCTACAACCGCTTGAGAGGATGCTGTGGTGAGGTGGGGGTCAGTCTCTGCTCCTGGCTAACAGTGATAGGACAAAGGGAATGGCCTGAAGTTGCACCAGGTGAGGTTCAGGTTGGGTATCAGGAACAACTTCTCAGCAAGAGCGGTGCTGCAGTGGCACAGGCTGCCCAGGGAGGTGGTGCAGTCACCGTCCCTGAGGTGTTCAGGAGCCGTGTGGATGTGGCACTGAGGGACGTGGGCAGTGGGCGTGGGGGGGGGGGGCTGGTGGTTGCACTGGGGGATCTTAGAGATCTTTTCCAGCCTTAATGAGTCTATGATTCCATACTTTTTGAAGACCTATTTTTTCAAATCTGTATTTTCTTTCAGATTCTTTTCCCGTAACACACAGTTTTAATAGTACTGATGTACTTAAAGGTGTTAAATGGTTTGCTTGGCCAGCCAATTTAATTAAACCAATGTTCAAAGCAAATAACAGGTGGCATCTGGTACATAGTACTAACATACGTATGTACATAGTACGTACATCACACAGTCAGACCCGTTCAACGCCACCAAGTCAGTCACAATAAACTTAACACATGGCACGATCCTCTTACTTACTAAACACGTTTAAGCACTAAGTTCAAAAACAAAACAGAGGCATTTTGGTCACATGAAAAATCTGAGACAAAACCCCTCTCAACTGTTTTGAGTATCAAACAGAATTTTCACAACTGCATAAGTGACAAGTGAGTGAATGTAGTGCCCAAGGAGGCTGTGGATGCCCCATCCCTGCAGGCATTCAAGGCCAGGCTGGATGTGGCTCTGGGCAGCCTGGTCTGCTGGTTGGTGACCCTGCACACAGCAGGGGGTTGAAACTGGATGATCATTGTGGTTCTTTTCAACCCAGGCCATTCTATGATTCTAGTGCTGCACTGATCTTTTTTAAATATTTTTTTTAATATACATTTTAAGATATGGAGCAGCTTTATACCAAAGCATATTTTACCAGAAATACTGACTCACCAACCTACACTTTGCTGTAACTTCGTCTTTGTGCTGAGAAGAAAAGCACCTCGATGATGCGAAGAGATGAGATAAGCACTATCTGCTGGCAGTCTTTCAACAGCAAAGACTTGTAACTGACTGTACAATTTTCCTCTTTCACTAGAATGGCAGACATTGGGAAACACAGCATAGTGTTTTCGCAACACAAGACAGACAAGAAGTTTGGAATTATTTCTACATGTGTCTAATGCTAGAAACCAGCTTCGATTTCACAAAGAGGAGTGCTAGAGTGGGCTTCTGGCAGTAATGGGGATAAAGGAGCTGATGTCTCTGCCCTTTTTCCTTATATAATGTAAACATTAACTGATGCCACGCAGAATTCCACAGAGGAGTCTCTCGTACAATTAGAAGAATGCCACGCAAGAGTAAAAATAACATTTGTCTTCATATTTCTATAGATCTGCATGTGTAGAGACTTCATAGTCACACAATTAAAGGCAGTGATGCACCATCCCTTCCTGCGTGACTGAGCGTTTCCTCACTCCATGCCCACCACAGATAGATATTTCTGTCTATGAAAGGACAACACCGTCCCTGTCCAAGCAAGAACAAACTGGGCCTAAAAAATAACTGGGACAATTATAGCTGCTGCAGAAATAACATTCAGTAGGTGCCAGCACCTGGGTTAAAGCAACTAGGGTATCATTCACTTGAATGAGGCAAAACAACATACCACATGAGGCCTGGAACATAAAAGTTTCTTCGTAAAGTTAGGTTCTCTCCCCCAAAAAGACTGGTTCCACATGAACAAAATGTGAAAGCAGTGATAAGGAAGCGAAAAAACCTGCACAGGGAAAACTGTCTTAGGCTGCAATACTGCTAGGCTACAAAGAATGGGGCCTGCTATTTCCAAGCAGAAAGCAAAAGACAGGCCAGAGGAAGAGCCACTGAAAGCCATGAAGAACATATTCCTTCCTCTCTTCCTCAGGGAAGGAGAAAGCACCTTTCACAAGACATCGGTTTGAACACGCTGTAAGCCATATACATGCAATGCACAAGAACTAGTGGAGCAGCAGAAGATACTCGGCAGTCACTGCAAGGACCTTACAGTAGCACTTCTACCCCGCTCTGTGCCAGTGGTCCCCGCTGCACCACTCCCCCATTTCTGCCACCACGTGAGTTTCACTTTCAGTTTCCCACACACAATACCGTATCGCCTGCGTTTCAGGCAAGGCGGTAAAAGGAAGGACAGGAACTTTCCGATTAATAACCCTACGGCTAAGGGGCCAAGGCATGGAACGGACAACGGCCCCCCGCAGCCCTCAGCACGATACCCGGCTCCAAGGCGCCGTGACCGCTCCATTACCCCTAGGGGTTCAAGCCCCCACAGCGGCGACCCGAGCCCCGCCGGCTGCCGTCACGCTGAGGGCGGCCTACGGACCTCCACGTCCCCGCCCCCAGCCCAGGCCCGCGACTCCGCCAAAAGGTCACGGCACCGGGGCGGGCGGCGCGGCCGGGCCCTCGAGCCCGGAGAGCGCAGAGCTGCCGCGCGTTGCCCCGTCCGGGACGGAAGGTACCGGCCCGAGCTTCCCCCAGCAGCGAGAGGGGACGGTGAGAAGACGCGGCGGGAAGCGGGAAGCGGGAGCCGTTGAGCGGAGAGCGGAGAGCGGGAGCGGAGCGCGCGAGCCCCGGCCGCCCCCACCGCCCCCCTGCTCCCACACCCCTTCGCCCCCTACCGCAGCGCGAGCGGGAAGCGGCGGTCGCACGTACCCCGTCCTGCGCGAGACTCTTCCGCCTGCCGGGGGGGCGGGGCAGAAGCCCGGGCTGACCGGCGAGCGACGCGGCCCTCCTCCAATAGGAAGCCGGTACCGCACGTCACTGGAGGCCGGGCGAGGAAGGAGCGGAATGATTGGGCGGCGCCTCCGCCTTCACGAGCGAAGCTCCGCCCCCTCCGTATCCCCGGGCGGGGGCGGCCCTGCCCCCTCCGGTCCTGCTCCCCTGTGCGCGGGGCTCGGTGTCCTTCGCGTCGCTTTCTTCCCGTAACGCTGAAAGAGGCGGCACCAGCATCCTCAGCACAAACTTCAAACAACCCTCAGAACAAACTCCGCCTGGCACAAAAGGTTGGAGAGCCAGACTTCAGAGAGATGAAGGCAAAACACAGCAGTGACACTGAAACTGAATTGCTCCATCCCACATCTAGAGCAAATACAAATTTAAACTACCATTCCTTGTCCGTCTTTCTTTTTTTTAATCGTCATTATAATTATTGAAAAAGTAGCTTTTGCACCTGGCAGCTTTTCATGCTACAAGCACAAGGCTGGCTCTAAGTGCCGAGAATCAGGTCTCATCTGCTCCATTAGAACCAAGTAGCTTTAAAAGGTACACAAAAGCCATTCCGAATGCTGACTCATCCATTATGGCAACTTCAGTATTTAAACTGCTGATACTTAACTTCATGGAGAGCCAAAATGGATTCCATCAGAGTCAGATTTATTGGAATCCGGTTCCTATTTACGCTCGTGCAATGAATCCAACTTACAATTAGCGCTTTTCACATGGGTCACTGCATTCATTTAAACAGCAATTCACATCCAATTCTAGTGGAACATAATGAGAATTAAAACCTGATGTTTCTCAGCCTGCTATCCAAAGGACATTTAAACAAGGAAGGATAAAGGTCAAAGTAAAGGGCACAGCCAGACTTTTACTTCCACTTTGTCCTTACAGTGTTTTACTGACGCGTCGGTTTCATGTTACGGAAACAGCATTGTACAAATCATTAAATCATTATACACCGAAAAGCACAAATTTTGATTTAAGCAGAAGGAAAAATGGGCTGCAATAGGAGAACTGAATTCACTTGTTCCTTAGCAGCATTCACAAAGAATTAATTACCCACAAGTGAACATCAGACACCCCAATTCCTTTAAGAGGTGTAACAGCCAGGTGGATTTTACATTTTCAGTGAATCTGAAATTTCTCTCATGCTACAGGTTTTAGTTATAAAGTGCATTCAAAAACGTGACAAGAGAGGTGAGCTAATATGATCTTATTTCAATGTAGTATTTAACCACTTCAGTAGAGAAGACTTCCACCCAAACCGTTTAACCCCTTCCCCTTCATTTTCCTTTGTGTCTGAATCAGAAGTCTCCGTGCTTTCCATCGAAGCTTCGTAGGTCTTTTGTGCTCGAATGATTTCTCTGTCTGCACTGAAGTGCACCATTTGTCTGCTCAGAATAGGAACAACTAAATTGAAGCTGTCAATTCTTTTGTTTAACTTCCTGATATCTTCCACGAACTGCTCACAGATGTGATTCCATTCCTTTTGCCTATACGGAGTCACTGGCTCTCCGAGCTTACTCCTGGATTCCACTAAGCTCTTTCTTAATCGCTCGATCGTTTCCCGGATTTCTTTCTGCAGGAGGATCCACTCCGGCTGGTATCCGTTGTCTATCAGAATCCTGTTCAGGTTGTGAGTCATAGGATCGATATGAGGACAATCCGAAAACTTCTGCAAAGGTTTTCCTTTCCCGCTGAGGTTGTCAAAATCTCCTTTTGCCATTGATTCCTGGATGAGGTCCTCGACCAACCGTTCAACTGCCTGAGTTATCTTCACTTTTTTGCTCTGTCTCACATCCTTGGCTCTCATAAGGTCCGTTGCAACGTACTGGTTTTCAAGTCTCCGCGTTCGGTATGCCAACACTTGCTCAGTAGCACGGTCTACTCTGAACTGCATGTACTGCTTTTCTCTTTGGCTTGGTGTTCCATAACCAACACCTTCAAAACTCAAGTAGTGTCTATGCTGTGGCGCGTTTGATTTGAGCTGGTCTTCCTCCTCGTCTTCCTTATTCTCAGTGGATTTCTTTTTGTTTGCCACATCATTAAGCACAACTCTGTACGCTTCTTCTACTTTCACAAATGCTGCAGGATCTGCTGTGATGGAACCGCTGTCTGGATGGTACTTTTTGGCAAGACTTCGATACGAATTTCTGATATCATCGAGTGAACATCCTTCCTCAAGCTCAAGAATTTTGTAAGAGTCCTTGACATTCCTTTTAGGTTTGTAGCCTGACAACATTCTATGGCCACAGATATAGGAAAACGGCTTCAAGCTTCTTGGAATCATTGCTTGATGTACCATTAAATGATGTCCTATGGTGTAAGTCAGCATCGTATAAAACCACTTTCTATTTCTTCAGATGCAGATACATTATAAACAAACCTACAAACACATTTTTTAAAAATCATATTAAGTATGTTTATGTGAACTTATACAGCTTTTTCAAGTCTTATCTTGTTATATTATTGGAACCAAAGAAATCCCTACAAAAAAATTCAGACCAGTATACTTTCTTTTGCAGACTAACAGTGAATTCTGAATTTCTTGTTAATTTCTACTGAAGCAGTACTAGTAGTATTACAGTGTAAATGGAAATTAAATCACAATACAGCTTTCTCCTGCCATAGCAACAGCGGCACAGGTTTGTTATGCACGTCTTGCTTCCCAAAAGATCAGAGCTTTACTGCCTTTCTACAAACTCAGTGCAACATAAACTGGAACTATGCTTTTCATTGAGGAATTCCAGTGAACAACCCCAGCTGCTTCCCAACAGACTTGTGCTCCAGACCCCTCACAGCTCTGCTGCCCTTCTCTGGACACACTCCAGGGCCTTGATGTCTTTCTTGTAGTGAGGGGACCAAAACTGAACAGGGCCCTCAAGGTGCAGCCTCACCAGTGCCAAGTACAGAGGGACTGTAACCTCGCTGGACTTGCAACATAGCACAGCATACAGATCACTGCTTTCTCTCCTACTAGGTGGTTGGTAAAGATAATTTTGTGCCATTTGTCCATTAAACCCACCCATCTACCACTTAAAAGGAATGATGATAGAATCACAGAATGGCCTGGGTTGAAAAGGACCACAATGATCATCCAGTTTCAACCCCCCTGCTGTGTGCAGGGTCGCCAACCAGCAGACCAGGCTGCCCAGAGCCACATCCAGCCTGGCCTTGAATGCCTGCAGGGATGGGGCATCCACAGCCTCCTTGGGCAACCTGTTCCAGTGCCTCACCACCCTCTGTGTGAAAAACTTCCTCCTAGTATCTAACCTAAACCTCCCCTGTCTCAGTTTAAAACCATTCCCCCTTGTCCTATCACTATTAACCCTCGTAAACAGCCCATCAATGAATAATCTCTTGAAATTCAATATGCTGATATGAAGCGGTCCTTACAAATCGGGTTCTTAACGCCCCTGGGCCCGCTCTAACTACGCTGGGCAGGCTGCGGGCTCAGGGCCGAGGCGAGCGGAACGCAGCAGCCGGAGCTAACCCCGCCCCTTCTGCTCCCAACGGCCGACCCCCACCAGGCCAAGGGGGCGCTGGCAGTCACGAAGAGGGCGCCCACACGCACTGCTATGTAGGGCGGGAGAGACACCCCTCCGCGCGACGCCGTCTCACCTGCTGCCTGCTGCCCGCCGCCTCCCCGCTCCCCTGCCCTGCTCTCCCCGTCTCACACGGACGGCTCCCCGCGGCCCACCGGGGGGAGCCCGAGCGCCGCCGCCAGCTCTGCCGGGAGACACGTGACTCGGCGGCATGCGAGCGGAGGGGCAATGGCGGGCCCGCCGCTGGGGGCATGCGCGGTGCGGTTAGGCCGGCGGCAATATGGCGGCCAGCGCGCTTCTTTCTCGGTGCGTATGGTTATACGTGCGTGCGGTTGTACGTGCGATCTAGCGCTGAACCCAGCCTACCGCGCCCACTGCCCACGTCCCTCAGTGCCGCATCCACACGGCTCTTGAACATCTCCAGGGACGGTGACTGCACCACCTCCCTGGGCAGCCTGTGCCACTGCTGCACCACTGTTTCTGAGAAGAAATTGTTCCTAACACCCAACCTGAACCTCCCGTGGCACAACTTGAAGTCGTTCCTTCTTGTCCTAAGAAAAATGTGGAGTGCTTCATGAATTTGTGGAATGTTTCGGGACTGTGGGAATTTTGTTCCTGTCTTAATTTTTCACACATTCTGGCTATTACAAGAAATCCTGGAAAGAAAGAGACAGAAGTGTTATTCTTCCATTTTATGAAAGATAAGACTCTTATTCTGGCAGTTTGCTGTTCAGTCATGGATAGAAAATGTGAAATAATCCACAAAAGTAAAGAAAAGCGTCTAGAAATAGTTGCTAAGCAATGCTTTAGGTTTTTATATGGCATGCGTGTCCACAAACCACAGCATTCCAGGACAGTGTCTGTCCAGCATACACCAACCATTCATTGCGTGGAATTTTTGAACAAACTTGGTGGGTTTGCTTTGAAAACTGCTCTAGTGCTGTGAAAACAACATGCTTGTTTTAGTGTATTCTTTCGTTCACTGCCTGACTTCAAGAGGCAGAGGTATTGTCCAGCATTATGCTGGCATGCGCTAATTTGGTTTTCAGTGCTGACTGAGCTGTAACACAGCAAGCTTGTTTGTTGCTAACCAAATGGCTTCAGGTACTGTCATGATAGGACTAGGATGCTGAAGAGAACAGCGTAGGACTTGGTGGAAAATAAAATAACACTACATGTTATCCCTGATGATGTCTATATTAAGTTCCTTCTGAAGGTAAAACATGTATTAATCAAGGGGGGGCATGATTCATGTACATGCAAGACATGAAGGTAATTTTTGTGTATAAATGTAAGGATATATTTCATTACACTAAACAGAGATGTGAGAGTTTGGTGGGTTGTTTTTAACCTAAATATTTCTGTTTAGACCATGAGAGCTGTGTTTTATTTTTACACACTGCCTTTGAGAATCCTCTCTTGTTAGAAGATGTAATATTGCTGTGAACAGCATGGAAACTGAGTGATCCCACCTTTTTCATGTCTCATTGTAGCTTTTTTTTTTTTTTTTTAGGATTGAATACTGTTAACATTGTAGGACTGATTGGTTGGGAGGAGTTGTTTCATCATTAGCTAAGGAAAAATGGAAAGAAGGAAGAGCAGTGCACACTACTGAAGTTTTTGGGGAGGTCTGTTTCGTACAGCAGGAGGCACTAAGGTGGTGCTGCCAGCTACCATCAGACACGATAAGGGGACAGGACAGCATGCATGTCTGTCTGCTTCTTTCAGGCTCTCATCCTTATCTCTGGCTTTAGGGCATCAGAAGTCATTTGGATCTGAAGCAGGAGCAGAAGGAAAACTAGAATTCATCAGGAGGATTCCTCAGCCTTTTGTGTGAACAAGCTGCAGGGTCTGACGTGGTAAGAAAAGATGCTCCAAAAGAGATACCCCTCTGCAGAGCCCTTCCCCAGGACTGGCTCTCTTATGGCTTTCTTTTCATCCAGTATGCATGCAAGTTGCTTTGCAAAAAAAAAAAAAAAAAAAAAGGGTCTTTTTGGTGTCCTCACTGTGATGTAAAATGGAAATGTTTTTTTTTCTTCTTCTTTTTTTCCCCACAGAATAGGAGGTATTGCTTGGTCTCACTCTGTTCCCAGTTAGCAATGTGAATTTATTCTGCCTTCTGAAACTTTGGTGAATTGTGAAATGATGATTAAGTGAAAAACTGCTTGGCTTTTAAAGACACTTGACTTTTTATTAATTACCACTGAAGCTTTGTAGAGTGCATCTTTGCTATAGATACAGCAGTTCTTACTCCTTACTTTTAAGCTTACAGCACCTTCCTTGTGATTTCAGAAGTATTTGTCAAGCAGTGAAAAAAGAAAAGACAAAGGCTAACATACTGGACACTTACACAGTATGAAGGAAAAGGAAAGAAAATTCTTTTGCCAGGAAATGGGTCTGGTGATTGATAGAGCATTAAGCACACTCTCCCTGTTTATGTGCATGAAGTACAGTACTTAAAATTTAAGATCTCACTTAGATAATTTACAGCAGGACAAGGCACCTGAAGTACTTATATTACACTTGGACAATTTAATAACTATGAAAACATATAGTTAAATTTTATTTGTTGATATTAGGTGAAGACATCTTAATGCTGTCTCAGGAATTAGGAACGTGATTATTGTTATATAACAGTAAGAACTTGGTGTCACATATTTAACTTTTGTTAACCTTTGGAAGCTGCGTAATGAACTCAGACCAACAGTCATGATTTCTTTTGAAAAGGCTGACAACGTTGCCTACAAAGCAGTTGTTTTATGGTAACTTTAATTTATTATGCATTTCCTGGGTAAGGACTGCTTTATGCCAATAGCGTCTTCCTTAAAGGTCATGTTCTGAGATTATTTTTCTTTCTGACATTTGTCCACATCCAGCACATATGGAAAAATTAAATTTGCAGATGTTGGTATGATAATATTTCTGAAATAGATCAAAACTAATTTGCCTAGAAATATTATCGAGGAACTGTTGTAAATGTCAGTCTGGTAGTGAAATTAACAGTTATTCTTTTATTGAGCATGCTATTCTGCTCAAGTTACCCTCCTAGCAGTTGTCGAAGTATTAAACCTGTCTGAAAACTGTCTTTGCTATTTATTATTGAAGGTGTTTACACTCATGGGAAGTTCCCAGGTTGACCACAGTGTTCAGTTTGAGATACCCGCTAAATTACATGGAGCATTTGTACGAAGCTTCCTGTCCTGTCTTCTTCAGTTGTGTGAAGGATTTGGTGAGACCTAGATGTTAGATTATTTCAGCCTGACTGCTCAAGAGAGGAAATGTTGACAGTGCTGAAACAAGTGGAAGAATTCTCTGTGATTTCACCGTGTTTAAATCAGAGTGCAAATGATGCAACTATCCACTGTCACTACTGATGTAGTCCTGGGCTCTCTGTTCCAAGGCCAGGTTGGATAGGGTCCTGGATAGCCTGATTTAGTGCCTGAACTAATGGTTGGCAATCCTGCCCATGGCAAAGGTTTGGAACTAGATTATTTCTGAGGTCCCTTCCAAACAAAGCCATTCTGTGATTCTATGGTTCCACGAGTCTATGATTCTATAATTGCAATGTCTTGTAGATATCTTTCTGATAAGAACTGGATTGCTATTATTTAAGGGATGTAACATAATTTTTTTTTGCTTATTTTTACTTGAGTTTCTGGAATAACTAGATAGTAATCAACATAATGACTCTGGGTTTGCACAGGCTAATGGCTGATCGAGTGCTTGTGATCGGCAGTGGAGGCAGAGAGCATGCATTGGCCTGGAAGCTGGCCCAGTCCCCACATGTAAAACAAGTGTTTGTTGCTCCTGGAAACGCAGGGACAGCCAACAGTGGAAAGATTTCAAATTCAGGTAAAAAGAGGGGGAAAAGTCAAATACTGTGGCAAGCAGTTCGTAGTATGGATGTGGGAATTGAAACGGAACTGACCACATTTGTATTCAGTTAGTAGAATACAATGGTTCTTTTCTGTTAGTGGCACTACAAGTTATTTAAGTCATGCCTTTTTTCCAGTATGTTTTGTTTCTGTATATTAGAACTGCCTAATAAAGCATCATATTGTATCTATTTTTATCCTAACTTCTTAAGATAGTGAGGATTATATGAGACTGTGTATTTCTATACCTCATCTCTTTCCTCCTATTGTTTGCTATGCTTGACAAACTTCATTCCAGTTTAATAGTGGAAGAGAAGGCTCAAAGATACAATCTTCTTGTTGGCAAATACTTCAGTGTCTGCCTAGGCTGCTCAGCTAAATGTAGTTAACTCATTCACTAACACTGATTAAATCTTAGCTCAGATCTTAAGCCTGAGTTTTCTTATGAACTTAAGGTTTCATTTTTAAAATTTTTAGTCTGCTATGATTAGTAACTTCAAAAAGTTTGTACTGATTATATATATGAAATGGAAGGCAGGTAATAAGATAGTAAATGTATAATAAAGAAAGCAGTGTAAACTGGAAGTGTTTTAATAACTCTGTTATTATTGTATTATGTTTCATTTTGCCCTTCATGGGCTGCTAACTCAGTTTTTAAATCATACTTTTAAGGGAGATTGAACACTGAATCTCCTATCTTCCCTTTCTTATTTAGGCTTTGTAGCAGTATTTTCTTATATATCCTTTTCCTTTTCAGCTGTTTTAGTGAGCAATCACACTATTGTTACCCAGTTCTGCAAAGATCATAACATTGGACTTGTAGTAGTTGGACAAGAAACTCTTTTGGCAGCTGGTAAGGCTGGAGTAAATTATCTTGACAGTAAAAATCAGCACCTTGAATCTTGCTTTAAAATGATCTCTTTGGGATTTGAAGGCACACACTGACTGGATTAAACTAAAGTGCAAGAAAATTTGGAGCATCTTGTAGATGCGAGTTGCAGCCACCTGAAATTTTTGGCTCAATAGCTGTATGCTGCTTTTTGTGTGTTACAAATTGACTGGGGAAATCATGCAGGACTACAAGTCAGTGATGGTTACAGGTATTCTGGTGTCTTCTGCCGTGTTTTTTGCTATAAAGATTTTCTTGCAATAGTCCCAACATTGCTGCTTTATGTAGCAGTACCAAAACCATTGCTGACATTTATTGTAATGTGATATTTAAGATCTCTGTGTCATAAACAGTGAGCAGAAGTATCCAACAGTCATATAGCCACGAGTTGGTAACTGTGACACTTCTGAGTAATAGGAAGCAAGATTATTGGATATTCAGAACCTTGTTTTAAGGATGGATTAGTTGTTTGAAACAATGAGAAGTGTTAGCAGAATGCTGGAATGGCTACGTGGCTTTCATTTTGTCAGAATGTTTCTAGAGAGATGACTTGATTCCTCTGCTATTTTTGATAACTAGGTATTGTTGATGACTTACAAGCAGCTGGAGTAAGATGTTTTGGACCGTCAGCAAAAGCAGCTCAGCTAGCATCCAACACCAGTTTTGCCAAAGCTTTTCTGGATCGACATGGGATCCCAACAGCAAGATGGAAAGCTTTTACCAATCCCCAGGAAGCCTGTAGGTTTATTATCAGGTAAATGCTTTGATACAGGAAACACCTTCTTTATTGGGTTATTTATGTACTTGGCCTTTGCCCATAATAGTTACCTAGAACTGGTGAGTTAGTGTTTTGTTTTCAAATGTTCATCTTTTTAAGTGGTTTCTGAGTATTGTTGAACCAATTTTATAACCAGAGACAGATGGTGAAGGAGCTGGGCACTTAAACAGATTGATTTTTCTGTTTTTCTGTTGATTTTTGTGTTTTCTGGTCCTCTTCCCTTTAATCATCCTCATCAGGATGGTGCTAGTTAGCCATTTAGAAGAAAAAATGTGGCAGAGAAAAAGACTGCAGTAAATTTTTGTGTAAGGGTAAGAAGGGATAAAAATCATTTCTACGCAGACAGATAACAGCAGCATCTCTATAGTGTGATTTGGGAGGAACTGGCTAAATACTGGTAATTTAAAGAATCTTCATTTGTCAGCTGCACAGTATCTCTCTCTACATGTGAGAGAGAAGTGACTGCAGATCTCTGCAATTGCTTTGATCAGTAATACCTCAGAAGTCATGGGGGATCATATGGGAGAATAACTTTTTGCTGTGTTCCTGGGTCACAGCAGTGGCTGTATTCAGCTACATTGGACTGTGCAGGTGTCACAGACTCTTTGTCATTGCTGTCACATAGTTCATGTGGTATATTCTGGCAGAACTTTTTTTTTTTTTTTCCTCCCCCCCCAAAAAAACCAACTACATTTTTATGGGCTTTGTCCAGGCTTGTCCTGTGACAGCACTGTATATATCATGGCCATGTAGAGAAACAAGCCAACTTCTATGTCTGTAACTGTGCCTACGGCTTCAAAAGCCAAACAGTATCACAGTTCTGTTTATTAAGCCGCAGAGGAAAGGAGCTCTGTGTGAGCCTACTTTGGCTGCTTGTACAAATCTAGAGTTGTGGTTTATCCTAGTATAAATTATAACATGAAAAAGAGGAGTGAGGTGTTTCAGGAAGTGTACTAGTGTGATGAATCAGCTCTTTCAAAGGGCCATTCCATTTGACCACAAACTGGAGAGAAGTGAATGGATAAAGCTGTGGTTAAAATAAGCTGCGCTGTCTTTTCGTTCTGTTTATTTTTAATTTTTTTTCTCTTTCCAGATTTTGTTTGTGTTCAAAAGTAAGCAGAACAATTCTGGGGATACAGTGTTAATACCCTAGTTCTAGCATAGCCTTGATACGTAAGACATAAGTCAACCTTAACCTTACAACCCTGGTCAGAATTTCCATGGTGGTTAATAGGTTTCTGTAGTACATTCAAGTGTTATAAGCCTACAGATCACCAATGAATTCATCTTTACAACCCTGCGACACAAACAAAATAGTAACCCAAATCAGGGAAAAGAGGAAGACACTGCACACAGTATTAATTGACATGTCCAAGTGTATACAGTGAGGTGGTATCAGATCCAATAACAGAATTCACGGGTTTCCAATTCACAGTCCTATATCAATGACTGCAAAAGCCTGTTCACCTCCATGATAGGATAGACTGGCTACTGGAATGCATTTTTTTGATGTGTTATTCCTTAAACATTTATAAAAAGGGAAGAACATGGGAAGCATTCAGCTTAAAAATGTACCTTTCATGGGATGCAGTAGAGATGCCTGAATCTTTTGCTTTCCTTTTAAAGCACAGACTTTCCTGCTCGAGTGGTACGGGCAAGGGGCCCTGCAGCTAGAAAGGAAGTGACTATTGCAGCCAGCAAAGAGGAAGCCTGCAAAGCTGTCCAAGAGATTATGCAGGTGGTGAAGTCCTTAATTAAATAGTGGGAATGCAGTTCATGTCCTTGACTAAGAACAAGAGGAACCCCAAAATTGCATCTATCAGCTTGCACATTAAGGCTGGAAATTAGCACTGCTGCTACCTAGCTGCATGTATTCGTTAGGTTTGGTGCTTCAATCTGCATGTCTGATGTATTTGATCACTGTGGGACTTTCTCCTTGTTCCTCATCCTTGTGGGTACTGGGGAATTTCTCTTAGGTTGGCTCACAGATGGTGGGCACTCAGCAGGGCTCTGTGGAGTTTGTGGCTGAACTCTCATTCCAGCACTAGGTCCCACGTTACCAAACCTCCAGCTTTTCCATTTCCCTTTTGCTCCTGGTGCCTGACAGTGTCTCTTCCTTATCTCTGAATGAGATTCTAGAAGTTTTGCCCAGCATCCCAGGATTCAGACAAGCTGCAGCTTTCCATATCCATTGTCTTTTCCGATGAAAGAAAATAAATAGAAGACTTAGTCATTAGATGCTATGTTTATTGACTGATGACTTTTTTGTGTGTGCAGGACAGAATGTTTGGAGAGATCGTTGTCATTGAAGAACTTCTTCAAGGGGAAGAACTTTCTGTATGTGATCAATTTCATAGTTATGTGCTTTTATTCCTTGGCTTTATTGCTATGTTTTGTGCATAACCACACATTTATTGTTTCAAATAGTTTTGTATGTTTGTTTTATTTGACAAATAAATAAATACACAAGCTAAGCAATTTGATATCATACTAGCCAATTATGTCAGCAGAATTTTTCCTACATTATGGTGCAATTATGGTGATCTTTTTATGTGGAAATTTATCTTTTTTTTCCCCTATGGTCACCTAAAACATTTTTATATAGACCTTGTCTTGGTAATTCTTGTTACATCATTAATTTTGTGCTAACACTTAGTGCCCATTTTAGCACATCTTCTACTGTGGGTTATTATTATTCAATGGCAAGATAAAACTTAATAATATGTGTGTTATCTGCTATGTGACAACTGAAAAAAAAATATTTGTGAAAAGTTTGTTTTGCATTGAGAATACCTCACACTCATTGAGGCCTTGGATTTGCAAGCAAAGATGTTAAACTTCGAACATACAAGTAATTCCATTAAGCCTTACAGTAAGCACATATCCAGTTATTCATGGATAGTTCAAGATCTGGTTCATCAGAAAGTCATGAGAGCCATCATTTATCTTCATCATTTAAAAATAAGAAAGTTCATTGAATTCTTTGTGTCATCAGCCTTGCAGCGCAATGAATGGATCCCATGACTTTTTAGCTTGGATTCCTGACTTTTCCTGACAGATTCCTAAATTAACTTCAGCCTGTGACCAGTAGTGTTAACTTCCCATGGCACAGGATGTTGTCACTGTTCCTGTGTCTTGTGCCTCTCTTAACAGTGCCTGTGTTTCACGGATGGTGTCACTGTTGCCTCAATGCCCCTAGCCCAGGCCCACAAACGGTTGTTGGATGGTGACCAGGGTCCAAATACTGAAGGAATGGGAGCCTATTGCCCGGTTCCTCAGGTACAACAGTCTTCTTTAGCCTGCAGTAAAGCTGATCACACCTCTGGTTAATGCATCTTTAAGGCTCAACCTTGTTACTGTCACATAGGCTGAATTTCTTGTGGAGTTGATTGATACTGTGCTTGTGTAAGAGCAACACAGGGCTCAAGCTTTATCAGTCCATCTGTAGGATTTCTTTCGCCTGTGCTCTGAAGAATAGTCTCTTTTGTCTTTCCCATTATTCCTAAACTCAGTGTTTTCCTTCTCTATAAACTTGGAGTTTATCTTTTCCTTCTTTCCAAACTTGGTATTTACCTTTTACAGGAAGCACCTGGATGAGGAGCTACGAGATATGGTTTAGTTTGTGGTAGCAATGGTATTGAGAAGATGGTTGGATTAGATGATCTTATAAGTCGTTTCCAACCTTGTGATTCTATGATTTTATGATTACTTCTAAGCTTTGTCTTGTTTTGCTCCTATTAACATCATTTGAAATGTTCCAGCAAAATTTCCACGTGCCTGAAGTCTTTGTCTTGAACATAATCTTGCATTTATTGTTAATAGTGTATGCTGCTCAAGTACGTTATTGGTGTGTTTTTTACAAGTACAGAAACAATCTTACTGTGTATAGCCTAGGTTTTCAGTGTCTCAAACCTCCTTAAAGTTGGCTCTGTAAAGAAAGAAGGAGACAGAAAAAATTGTGAGAGATAGAGCATCAGTATATCTGTCCTTCAGGGCAGTAACACCGTAATGTGAGGAGCATTACTAGGTGGGAGTGGCAGTTGAGGCATTCACTTACCCCAGTCCTTTCAGGACCAAGAGTCAGTTCAGCAAATGTCATTACTGTTTGATGTTGATCATCAGGTACCAGAAGTTCTAGAGAAAATCAATGATGCTATCCTTCAACATGTGATTGATAGTCTGAGACAAGAAGGAGCAGCATACGTAGGTAAGTATGCATTCAACTGAAAATGAAGGTAAAGTTCTATCAAGATTAATTTCATTGTTTGGGATTGCTTTTGAATTTTAAATGATCTTTATCAAAGAAAAACAAACAAACAGTAAAAAAGGTTCACTTTTCGTGGAGTATTAAGCCTTACTGATTTGGTTTATAGCTCTTCCTTTGGAGAGAACTTTCCTCTTCAGATGGCATTTCAGGAGATGTATTGTGCCTCATTTTTTATTTTGTATTTATTGGTTTATTTTGTGCAGTACAGGCTAACAGATGCATTTCTTATTAGTTATAAAAAACAAAAACTTCAGCCAGAATGTGGGAAACTTCTGAACTATGTGGGCCGTTGCATCTGATTTTTACAACTGTAACATTTCAACTTCACTAGGTTGAAAATACTCAATCTGAATAATGTTGGACTATAGCACATACCCTATTTTTATGAAATCAGAACATTTCATAACAGTTGCAAGCAGATTCTTTGTAAATTGAGTTATAATCAGTCATACTGTTCACTTCTGTGTATAGCAATTTAAGTTTTCTTAAGATCTTTGTCTTGAGAACTTTTGGAAAAGGAAAGGGGATGCTCACTGCTGTCACTGTAGGCCAACAGCTGCTCTAGGTAACAACAGCCAAGATTACATACAAGAAAATAACTTTTTTCTACTCTTGAGAGATGCAGTGTGTTCTCAGCTATTTGGTATCTTTTTTTTATCATGCTCAGTAAGATTTTACAGTGCTGTGGTAAGAAATGAATGTGTGTTGAGCATTTTCAGGATGATGCTGGAGGACCTGATGCTTTGTGGGGATTAATATTTAACACTTGTTACTCTCTGGGCATGACACAATGAAAGGCCCACTCCAGACTGCTGTATGCACATGTGTGTAGCAGTGGAAATAACAGAATACCAACTTCAGAAAATGTTTGTTTCTGTCTATTAGTAATGGTCACAAGTTTTGGTTTATTTATTTTGCCTGAAATGCAGAGTAACATTTATATTTATGGATAACAGTACTACACTCAAGAAAATTGCAAGATCTGCATCACAGTGTTTTATGGAAATTCTTTCATTGTGGAGTTTCTGTTGTTTTTTCCTTTTTCATCCTATCTATTCCATTGGATCTTTGGATACCTACAATTAGAGGGCTGTAGCAGAAGGTTGCTTTCCATTGTATTCAGTCTAAAACGAGATGCAATATTTGTCATGTTGCTGCAAGCCACTTCAGTGGTTACTGTAGAACTATTACAACTTGTGTACAACTGCTTGCTGAATCCCTGCTTCTAATTTCTTACAGTTCACAGAAATGCTTCCCTCATTCCAGAGTTTCAGGCTGCATTTTAAAAAGTTGTTGAAAAACAAACATCTAAATTCATTTGCCTGATTGTGTTCTTTCTTCTCAGGTGTGCTGCAGATGGGGTTAATGCTTACCAAAGATGGTGTGAAAATTTTAAACTTTAAATGTCAGTTTGGTGACCCCCAGTGCCAGGTGAGTGACAGACACTGAGAACTTACATGTGCTTCCTTCTTTAACTCTGACTGTTACATCACACGCCTTGGGAAATTTGCACAGTATATCTGGATTTCTGTCTTTCTTCCCCTCAATGTCCAGATCTGAATGAGAATTGTCTTAGACAGTGCATGAAGTAACTTAAAATTTTAGCTGGTAAGCTTCTGTGAATTATTAGTTAAAGAATTTATGTTAAAGAGCTCCTCCTTCCATTTTATTCTTCTGGATATAAACATACTAGGAGGGGCATGAATTCATGGCTCTTCATAATCTCTTGTTATGAATTTCTGCTGTTGCAAAAAGCTGCTGCAAATTAGTGTTCATTACTGCTTTCCATTCTACAGATACAAGGAAATACACTATTTTCAGTTTGGCAGGTACAGATTTTACTCAGTTACTTGAATTTTCCCTACATTCATTTTCAGTAAGTCAGCAAAAGAAGAATTAACTTCTATCACTACGAAAATTTTATGCAGGTAATTCTTCCACTGCTTAAAAATGATTTTTATGAAGTGATTCAAGCAGCAATTGATGGCAAACTCTGCAGCTTCATGCCAGCCTGGTCAGAAAACAGTACAGCTGTGTGTGTGGTCATGGCAAGTCTGGGATACCCAGGAGACTATGACAAAGGCATGGAAGTAACAGGTAACTTAGCAGATTGTTTACTATTTTGTCTAGCCTGGTACTTGGGAAGGCTTGCATTTACCTCTTCTCGCAGAATGTTGTCCTGCTTTCCTCCATCCCACTCCTCATCTCTTCAGAATCTACCTTCATCTGTCACTGCTTGTCCATGTAGAAGAAATAACTGATCAGTAGGATTGTTTATCTGGAAAGCTTGCCTGTCCAAAGTGGCATAGGGCCTAAATGTTTAACAGTGTACCTTTCTTTGAAGTCTGTAACTGGTTGAGATAAGGTGATAGAGTGCTATAACCTCCTGGAAAAACTCTGGTGCATCCACATGGAGTATTTCCACAAACTGCGCTGGAAATGGGGACCACAGCATTATCTGGTCATGACTGCTTTGTGCTACCTTTTGCTTTTGCCAGAGTCGCATTATGTTAGGTAAGTGTGGAGATCTGAGGACCTTTACAACAGGAGTGGTTCATTCCTCCACTGTTAATTTGTTTCCTTGCTTTGTGCCAGCCAGTCTGGGTCATTGCTGTGTAACACATAAAAGCCCCTCTTTTTCATGGAGGTTGTAGGGTTTTTGGAAAGGTGGGCATGTGGGCTTTTAGATCAATACACATTTTCTTTGTTAACTTAATCATGTTTCAATGTTACCTTAAGATTATTTTTTTTTTTAATGAAAAAAAAAAAAAAAAAAGAAAAAGAAAACAGAGGGAACTGTTGCAGAACTATTTCCTTCCCCCTTTGCTTCTACTTTGCCAGGCCAACACAGAGAGCTGATCTTGTATCAAGGACATTTCTTTTTCAGAACTCCTGTTATCCTACATCAGCCACGCAGGACGTCGTGTTGTGTTTTCTCTTTTCAAGATTTCTGCTGCCATGTTGTCATTGCTCACCCTCCCATTCCAGTTCAGCCATTACATTAACTTTGTTTTATGAACAATGTTCTGGAAAACTCTGCATTTCTGTAAGTGTGAAAATGCAAACCATATAACTGAACAAATCCCCCTGCTAGGTGAGTTTTCTTTCAGTAGTCAGGCTCTGGAACTCACATTGAATCTTGCATTTTAATAGCTTAACAAACACTTTATTCCTTAGGACACAAGGACAGGGCACTAGGTTTCCATTGTGGCAAAGCCAGCTTGGGCTCAGCTTGCCCCACAGCGCTGTGGTGGTGCAACAGAATTCCAGCAAGTTTAAAGGTTACTTTTACTCACTTATAAAATCCCTCTAGGCAAAAGGAAAAGTGTGTTTTGCTTTGCTTTCTCCAGGTGATGGCAGCAGTTCCTCCTCTTCCCTTATTCTCTCCTCAAAATACTATCTTCCAAAAAAGCCTCTAGCAGGAAAATACACAGAAACAAAATAACAAAATGCAAACCTGCAGATATATATAAAGCATGGATTGCAAATGTGGCAGGGTATTGTGTGAAGTGGTCATAACAGTGTGGATGGGGCAGTGCCATTAACATTAGTAATTTAATATCAGGGGGAGTCCAAGTAATAAATTGCTATGAATTGTGGAATGGTTTCATCTGGAAAACCGTGCAGAAATTTTTCCCAGTTACAGTACAGCTTTTCCCTGGCACAGCGTAGCTGTATGTCCTGCAGTGGTATCTAGATCCCCTTTTGTTGTTCCTGTGTGATCTGTGTCCTTACCAGCTCTCTGAAAAGGGAATCTTTGGGCCAATGGAGAGTGATGCCCATCACTGGTGATGCTGTTTCTCATAAGAAAGGTAAAGTGGGAAGCCTTGTTGTTGTTCTCCCTTGCCTGAAGAAAGGACTTCAATCTCCACTGCTTTACCAACGTAGTATCTGATTTAAAATACTCAGTGTTCCTTTTGCTTTTGTAGGGCTGCTTCCAGCCAAAGAGTCAGGGCTGCAGGTGTTCCACGCTGGCACAACAGTGAAGGATGGCAGAGTGGTTACGAGTGGTGGCAGAGTCCTCTCCGTTACTGCTGTTAAGGAGGATCTGATGACAGCACTGGGAGAAGCCAACAGGGGAGTAGCAGCCATATGTTTCAAGGGTGCCACATACAGGAGGGACATTGGCCATCGGGGCATTGGACTTCTCAAACAGACTCTGTATGTAAGCAAAGGCACTAGTAGAAGTTGATGCTAGCCCAAAGTTATATCTGTTGTTACCCTTTGTACAATGAACGATGATGATCTATGCAGAAAACGTAGCTATTGCTGCTAGCATGTCCTTTTCTTCCCTGCAGGGGTTTGATATACAAAGAGAGATGTGTGGAAGCTGTAACCAGTGATGTTTTGTTTTACCAGCTGAAAAGATCAATTGTAAGTCGTACCAGATCAGGTAAGATTAGGAAAAAGAATATTTGAATTTCCTCAGTATAGCAAATGAGACCAGAACTTTTTTTTCCCCAAGAGTTGAGTAGACAGTCTCTTGGCACTGAAACTGAGTTTGAGATATTGGGCTGGTGTCACCATGAAAAATGAAAACTCATTTCTTTCTCATTCCTCCTTATGTCTTACTTAAAAGATAGTTGGCTTATCATGAGAATGATTGCACTTCTTCAAGGGTAGCTTAGTGAACAGAATAACTCTTGGATTCATTGAATGATTTTGGATAGAAGTCATCCTACCAGCTGTATGTATGAGCACAAAACCCAAACAATTTTTAGGATGTGGCAGACAGTTACTGAACTTGTTGTTTGCCCTTCAGAATGCTGTTTGCCTCTTTATTCTCAGTAGTGATCTGTTGAGGAAAATTTCTTCTTTTTTTTTTAGCCCTTAGAAAAAGAGAAGGAAAAAAAAAAGAAAAAGAGCTGTTAAAATTAAACAGCACCATGAAATATATGACTTTAGGGTCCAAGCTTCATAAAGCTACCTATGATTTGCCTGTTTTGTCTTGTCCAAGAAATCATAATCTGCAGTACTTGCTTGGTGCATGCTTTAGGTCTTTTTATTTCCCTTAAAAACAATCCTTTACACATTTGTATTTGGCAGGCAGTCATTCAGAAGTAAGAGGCTTTGCTGGTTTCTTTGATTTAAAAGCATCTGGTTATGATGATCCTATCCTGGTATCTCAAACTAAAGGCCTTGGACCTAAACTTCAGGTAATCTGCAACTTGACTGTAGCAAAACTCATGTTATCTCCCAAGACTGTTTTGAGTGCCACAGCCAGTTGCACCCTTCTGAGCATTACAAATACACCCCAAATCCACTGCAGTAGTCAATTGAGCTTTATAGATGATCACTTGAGCCAAGTGTGCACATGTGCCATTGAGAATGTGGAGATTTGGGATATTTTGTGATGATAATAAAACGTTTAGTCATGCACTTGAGGAACTAAGAATTAGAATTTCTGCTTGGAAATCCTCTGGCTTTGAGAAGGATCAGTTCAGAGAGAAACTGGTACAGAAAAGTGCTGAAATTATTACTGTCAGTCTGAGTTTTATAAATTATATGCAGAGGTAGCACGATTACTTCTGTCAGGCCACTGGGTGAAAAAAGGATTTATATATTTTTTAAATTCAATAGAAGCCTTCTTGAGGTTTGATAACATTTTACTCTATAGAAGAGCTGCTTATCAAGGAAGTTATAAACCAGGCCTGTGTTCTCCATGTAATGAGGTAGCTGGACCAAAAGACTCCTTGTGGATGGTGGGAGTGGAGAAACTCATTCCTTGTCAACTTGCAGATGAACGAAACACTGTTTAACGAAATTGCTTCCATTTTGCTGTGTAGCCCAGGGAAATCAGTGGGCATTGCAGAACAGACAGTAATGTTTAAGCAACCTAGTATTATTTATGGAAATTGCTAAGGTGTTCTGTAGGTTGGATGTCCCAAGAATTCGTAATTGACTTAAGGTACCTCTTATGCCCTATTTGACATAGTATTCCAAAATAAACAAACAAACAACCCCAAATAACAATTTATGAGTAGCAGCAGTTAGAATTTGAAAGAATGCTTTTAAAATATATATTTATTTTCTCTTGAAGAAAATTATCTGATTTCTCTTAATTTAAACTAGATTATCTACTAGATATCTTCCACCTGTATCTTCTGTTGTGATGTTTATCAAGGAAATGAAGATTTCTGCTTATTTGATTACCATTTGAGTTTTCTGTATCTCCCGTCAGCACTGCTGGTTCCTACCATGTTTTGCAGATCGCACAAGCGTGTAAGAGACACGACACCATAGGACAGGACCTGGTTGCCTTGTGTGTTAATGACATCCTGGCTCAAGGGGCAGAGCCCCTCTTCTTTCTTACCTATTTTTCCTGTGGCAAACTTGATGTCAAAGTGACTGAAGCAATCAAAGAAGGAATAGCTGACGCATGCAGAAATGCAGGATGTGCTTTCCTAGGTATGAACATACCTCTTCTTTGGTATTTGAAGATTCTGATGTTAAAATGATGATTAGTGAATAGAGTTTATAGGCAGCTCTATTATATAGCATTAGAACATTTGGTTTCTCTTTCGGGGGGAAAAAAAGGGCACAAAATCTTCTTGATTTATGAAACAAGTCAGCATGGAAGCATGATTTTTGCTTTTTGGATCTTGGGTCTCATCTATTCTTGTACAAAGAAAAAAATTGCCCATGCTTTACACTCTTGAGGTGCAAATGTTTTCATTCCCGCTCTGATGTTCCTCCTAGCAAAGAAGTGTCAGGTAAGTAGTGCAAAACGCAAAAAAACACCTTTCTTCTTTCATTGACTTAATGAAGCTTTGTTTTGTTGAAGCTATGAGGTAAGAAACAATGAACTTTTAAAGTGTCTGAATATGCTGTTTGGGCTGTATGTCTCTACAGCTGTCCTGGATATGTTACCTATTTTAAGAGATGCTATGGATTTAAAGTGAACAGTGCTGACTGCTCGTGCTGACTGCTTTTTATCCCCCATTTAGGCAGGGAGATTGCTGAGGTGACTAGCATGTATTCTTCTGGAGAGTATGACTTGGCTGGCTTTGTGGTTGGTGCAGTGGAGCGAGGACAGATGCTTTTGGGTCTGCAGAGAGCTGATGAGGAGGATGTGCTTATTGGACTGGCCTCTTCTGGGATTCACGGCCGAGCCTTTTCCATCATAAGGAAGATACTCTTAATGTCCTCCCTGCACTACTCCTCTCCAGCGCCTGGCAGTGGTGGTGACAAGACTCTAGGTAAAATATCTTCCTTCTCTGAAGCAAGCCTCCAAATGGATCGTGCATAGACATTTTCATAACTAGGGGCTGCCAAGGGTTGTTTATTAAAACATGTTTATTAGTGTTAGTCAGTCTTTGGAATAGGCAGGTCTTGCTTTGTTAGTTTTGGAGGAGTGGAGCAGCACTGTTTGCTACTTTACAAATCTGTCTGCCAGAAAGATCAAGGAGAAGCCATTCAAAGAATCATTGCCATCAAAACACCTAATACATTTTTTAAAAAACTCTCTGAATTGGCACTTTTGTTTGCAGGAGATGTATTGCTGACTCCAGCAAAACTGTACAGTCCATCTTTGGTGCCTGTTCTTCGCTCAGGGCATGTGAAGTCTTTTGTCTTTATTGCTGAGGAAGGGTTGCTGGAAGGCATCTCCCGAATCCTGCCAGAACATGTCAGCGCTGTCCTGGGTAAATATCAAATATGGCTCTTTCTATTTGACAAAATTTATATTCCTTCTCATTGTTTCTTTCAAAGAGAAGAAAGGAAGCTGCTCAAGTAATCTGTTGCATTGCCTCCTATGGTACTGACCTAAAACCAGGCCAGGACCAAATGACCAGGACCAAATCAAAAAAAGTCAGAAGTTGTTTTGTCATGTGGCTCCTTTATCTCTCATAGAAGAGGCGTAAGTCATCTGTAACTTTATCCTTATGGCTCATTGAGGATGAGCATGTTTCAATTTGCCATTTCCTATATGTTCTCAGAAAGCCTCGAAAGGCCTTGTCTTGCACAAATTATATCTAGAAACATCTTACATAAGCAGCACCCATAAGTTGACTGGAAGTTGGATCAGTGTCCTCTTCAGGAAATATTCTTAAGATACCAAGAATTCACATGTATCAGCTCTTGTAATATACATTACTGTATATAATTGCAGGTGGGTAGTGCACATATGCTGATCAAGTATGTTCTTCCTATCTTTTCTTCAGATGCCCTTACCTGGAAGATGCCTGAGATCTTCTGCTGGCTCTATAAGGAAGGAAACCTCTCTGAGAAGGAGATGGCCCAGACATTTAATTGTGGGATTGGTGCAGTCTTGGTTGTGCAGAAGGAGTTGGCCCAGCACGTTCTCAGGGATGTACAGAGACATGAGGAAGCTTGGCTGATTGGAAAAGTTGTTGCCCCTTGTCACACAGGTAAGCAGATGTCCTAATGGGATATAAAGACACAAAAATCAAATAGTATGGTGGGACTGCATTCACCTCTCCTTCTTCAGAGGGGTTTCCATTTAAGGGCACACTATTTACTTCTAACTTGATGCAGAATAAGTTGCTGTAGCGTGATTCTGTGAAGTGCTGAGCATCTCCTGGAAGGTACCCATTGTCCTTAGTTCTGTAGGAACTGTTCTGTTGCAAATTGTCTGTAGTTCACATTTTTCTCTTGTTATATCACTAGGCTTAGGGCTACTTGATGCTTTCACATCTACATTTCATTATTAATTACCATGAGGAGGCTTGCTGAATGACATTACTTGAACAGTTTCTTACCTGATGACTGTCTGTAAGGACTCTTAACATTATTTAGTCTGTTATATTCTAGAACAATTACAGTAATCAACATACTTCCTTTCCAACCCTTTTCCAACTCACATGGATCCCATGTAAAGACAGAGGATAGGTCACATGTGTATACAGTCACAGGTGACAATAATAAGTCTTCATTCTGGTATATATCCAGTGATTATGTACAGCAAGACATGGGCTGGAATTCTTCTGGTTTCTGAACAGTTTGGGGAGCAGTTTTGGCAGTCAAAATAAAGTGTCAGCACTGTCACCACCATTGTTAGTTTCATTTTGTAACATGAGAGAAAAGGAGAAGTGTAAAAGATGGGGATAATCCTTGAAAGTACTATGCCATATCTAGCCCTTTGCAGCCCAATGGGTAGAATGAACGCACAACAGTGCGATTTGTTTATTTAATTAGTATCCATTTTTGTAGTTCAGTTGGTGCCAGCATAAATTTATTGCTGATAGGTTTTCTATTAACTGAAATTTATGATTAGTGAACTATGTGAAGTAATTTTAGAAGGGAAAGTAAGATCAAAAATGTTTTATTTTTAATGTTTTCCGCACATATTTGGAGGAGGTTCTCACATCAAAGTTGAGAATCTTCTTGAAGCTCTGCAGCTGAGCAGCCCCCAGCATCTGCTGAATAACACTGTTGTAGAGAGTCAACAACAACCCAGAAAGAACAAAGTTAAAGTAGCTGTTCTCGTCTCTGGAACAGGTGAGATTTTGTTTATCATCGCACAGAGAAATGTTCATACAAAGGGAGGTGAATTTAACCCTGGTATAAATGCATCTACCTTAACTTTTTTTGGTAGTCCATGGAGTCTTCTGAAAACAGGCTATAATTTTAACTGGCATTCAATAATGTGTTTTTTTGTACTGCTTAACAAATGAGATTTATTAGTGCATAAATTGCTTTGTCCTCTTCCATTTGTGCATTTGTTGCAACTAGAATTTTTATTAGATAAACAAAACTGAGAGTCCCTTCTCAGTAACACAGATGCTTATCCGTTTCATGAATGTTTGCTCTCTTTCCACTTGAGGCACAAATCTTGCTGCTCTCATCAGTTACACAAAAGAACCAGGCAGCTGTGCTCAAGTTGTCCTTGTCATCTCCAGCAAGTCTGGTGTGGAAGAACTACGAAATGCAGCCCGTGCTGGAATTCCCACCAGGGTAAAGGCACCTATTTCCTTTCCTCTATACCACCACCTCACACCTATTGAATCTGTAGGCCTTTAGTGTGAAGCTTGGTAAAAATTAGTGTTTCACATTAGTTTCAACCTTTTATGTAGATAAGCGAGTGTAGCACAAATCTATTGAAGTCATCAGCAGGGACAAAGCTGGAGGTTCTGTCGACCTTACACAGCACTCAGTGGAGGCTGTCAGCATGTTTCTTGTCTCTTCAATGGGTACTTCAGTCTGGGTTATAAAGAGACTTAAAATAAGCATGTGCCTGCACTTGAAGGTGTGCTTTAATCTCAGAGAAATTAGTGTGCTTACATTCTACTCTTGCAAGTGCTTTGATGATTTAGATCTAAAACTGTAGCCCAAGCAGCTTACAGCTGTAACAGAATCAGCAAGACTTCAGGCTCTGTGAAAAATACAAGCATGTTGTCTCACTGGCTCATCCTTTCTTAGAAAGATCTTTGCCTCATGTGCACCGTCAGTTTCAGTGGCACTATCTAAGAATCTCCTGCTTTTGGTCAGTAAAGTAGTACTGTGTTGTGGAAATTTTCACTGGTTTGTTTCATAAAACAAAGACGCAGAAAGACAATAACATCATGTCATCATATTTTGTGGAGTTTCTTCTCCCAGGTGACAGTGAGAGGCTGAGAGGTAATGACCTCAAATTGTGCCAGGTGAGGTTCAGGTTGGATGTTAAGAACAATTTCTGCTCAGCAAGAGCAGTGCTGCAGTGGCACAGGCTGCCCAGGGAGGTGGTGCAGTCACCGTCCCTGAGGTGTTCAGGAGCCGTGTGGATGTGGCACTGAGGGACGTGGGCAGTGGGCGTGGGGGGGTGGGCTGGTGGTTGCACTGGGGGATCTTAGAGGTCTTTTCCAACCTTCATGACTCTATGATTTTGTGATAGTGTAGAAAGTAGCTTTTGAAAACATTGAACAACTTGCGATTTCAAATGCAGCCCGCCAGGAATTCTTCTGTCTAGTGTTTGATGATTTGGAGCAGTTATCGTATTTGTACAGCTATGCACAGATGGCATTAAATGCTGTTAGAGGCTATCCATCCATTAAAAAGTTTTCAACAACTTCCTCAGCAGCTGAATTGGATCCACATTACTTTTTTTTTCTGGCAGTATAAAGACTCTGGCAAGACAAAGGAGAAAAAAATCTACATGGTGTCAAAAATCATTCACATTTTCCTAGGTAAGAGCATGACAGCTCTGTCAGGACCTTATTTGAATGTCTTTGTGAACAGCCAGGTATAGTCAGGAATCAACACGTATTTGGGGACCTGGAGATAAGTGATTGAGTAGAATTAAAACTTCACTCCTCTTCTTACATGGAATTTCTGGTCAGCTTGGTGTCTTCTTGATAAATACATTTCAGTATGCAGCTATAGACTGACTAATGGTGATGTTGATTTTACTTCAGTCTTTGGCCAGGCATTCTGGAGATGTCCTCCTTAATTTTGTCTTATCCATTTTGCTCTTTTCACTTGGCTTTTCTTAATGCAGATTTTATATGTATATTACAGCATGCTGTGAGAAGCAGCCTGTGTTAACTAGCAAGCGATTGGGATGTTTCCAGGAATGCTTGTATAAATCACAAGTATCCAGAATAATGTGCAAGTTCATACCTCATTAAGTCTTCGAGTGACCTCGAATGAATATGTTTATTTTTTGTTTGTTGCTCAAGAAAATACTCTCATTCACATGAAGTTACTTCTTTGGTATGCTTGCTGATGTGTTTTAATGTTTTAGGTGATTGATCACAAGTTATATGGGAGTCGCTCTGAATTTGACAGCACAATTGACCGAGTTCTTGAAGAATTTGCTGTTGAACTGATATGTCTTTCAGGATTTATGAGAATATTGTCCAGTCCTTTTCTCAGGAAATGGAAAGGTAAGAAATTACAACTCTGTAAAAAAGAAATTAAAATGAGATGCTTGGGCTTACCAGAATTACACAGTCGCAGTTCTTCATCTTTGGTTAAATCTCCCTCAGCCTTGATGACACTGAGGATTGGAATGTAAGTCAGTGGGGCTGCCACATGCTTCCATTCATTCCAGCCATCAGCTCTGACTATGCATTGGCAGTGAAGTGTCCTGTGCTGGCACAATTACTGACAGAGGGACAAAAAGCAATGTCACGGAGTTTGTATATCTTCTTGCTGGGAAGAAGAAATGCCTGTGGAGCAAGCAGAAGTTTTGTTTTCTGTGCAGGTAGTGTAACCATCTTGTTTTCCCAGGAGCTGTGCTGGAGAACCTCTTTTTGCTTTTAAACGTGGAAATATCCCGCTATGTCCTGACTGCTCTGCTGTCTGCTCTTTGAGCTCCTGAGGTGCTGAATGCTGTTTTGAAGTGGTGGTCACGTCTCACTTTTATTTTCAAAGGAAATTCCACTCAGATTGATTTTTCTTTTCTCCGCTCACCCTGATCTCTAGGGAAAATTCTGAATGCTTCCCCATCGCTTTTCCCACCAGTCAAGGCTGGAAACGCGCATCAGCACTCCCTCCCAACTGGATTCAAAGTCACTGGCTGCGCTGTGCATTTTGTCCTGGTGAGTGTCCTCTTTTCTAACAGTGATGAAAAGGAATTTGGTTTTTTTTCCCCCTCCCCTTTATGAAGGCAGAAGAATGAAAAAGTGGTAAGAATGTATAGGGGTCTTAGGGTTGTTTCCAGTAAAACGCAAAGTTTGCAGGAATTACTTTGCACAGCTTTACTCTTTGTGGCCCTGCTCCTTCACCACATTTTGCTTCCCTTGTTTTTGTCTTTTCACTCGCTTATTTGTGGTTTCTCAAGGTCCTGCCTTTTTCTTTCATATTACAGACATTACTTTTTTCCAATTTCCCCTAACCACAGCAAGGTGCCCTCCAAGTCTTCTAGCCCATGTCTATCCCCACTCTACTCAGTAGATGTGATATATACATTCCTAATGGAGGTGGCCCTCTTACGTACTTACAGCCTCTTGCACACAACTGCGGTTGTGCTTACTTGAGGTATCTCGTGAGACTTTCTGTGTCCTGTCTTCATCATAGAATCACAGAAAGTTTTGGGTAGGAAGGGATCTTAAAGCCCACCCAGCCCCAACCTACTGCCATGGGCAGGGCTGCCACCTACCAGCTCAGGCTGCCTAGGCCCCCATCCAACCTGGCCTTGAACATCTTCTATAACCTCACTGACAATGCAAACCAGCCTTTTCTAAGACTTCTTCCAATATCTCTGTTGTAGGAGGAATCTTGTCCAAAAGCAGTAATCCACCAGGAGCCGGTATCTGTGAAGGCAGACGACACTGAGGAGATGCTGTCAGAAAGGGTTAAGGAAGCTGAGTGCCGGGCTTTTCCCATCGCCCTGCATCTAGTGGCCAGTGGGGCAGTGCAACTAGGAGCTGATGGTAAAACCTGCTGGAAACAAGAGAGGCAAAGTCTGCGTCTTCAAGAAGAGAAAAATGACTTCACTTCCTCTCTGGTGATACCAGAGCCACAAGAAAATGATGTGGTGTAGCCAGGTTTTCCTTTCCTTCTTCCTTCTCGCCATGTGCTTCTCTTTGCAGGTGTATTAATGTTTCTGGCTTTCATTCTGAGCTATGATCAGTTTTTCTGGGCTTGCACATTTAGTTACACTTAGCTTTCAAAACTGGCTGTGGGAGCCAAACTCATTTCAGATCTTGAATTTCTTTGTTCTGCATCCAGGGATGGGGCATCCACAACTTCTCTGGGCAACCAGTTCCAGCACCTCACCACCCTCTCAGTAAAAAATTTCCTCCTAACATCTAACCTAAATCTCCCCTCTTTTAATTTAGAGTCATTCCCCCTTGTCCTATCACTATCACTGAGTAAAGTTGGTCTCCCTCCTGAATATAAGCTCCCTTCAAGTACTGGAAGGGCACAGCCAGGTCTCCCTGGGGCTTCCTCTAGGTTTATCATGCCCAGTTCTCTCAACCTTTCTTCATAGGAGAAGTGCTCCAGTCCTCTGATCATTTTCTGCTGGAAGAGGGTGTGTGATGGTGTTTCAAGCCACAGAGGAGTCTGTGAGGCCATATAGGAGAGAAGATGCCCTGCTGGTCCCATCCAGTAGGGGCAAGGCCATGCCTACAACTCTCAGACCTCTGTGAAGCTGCTGAAGCCTTGTGCTCCCTGAAGCCGTGGCACCACCACACACTACTGCCAGCTGGGTTTCTCCTGCAAACTCAGTGTGGTCAGTGGCAAGCACCTCCAGCTGCCACTGCAGATATGCCTTCACTCTGACCCTGGTGAGGATCGGAGGCAGCTAAGAGCCAAGTATAAAGCAGCAACACTGGACATCAGTCATATTTTCAGTGTTTGCACTGGAAATCATCTATATTCATATATTCATTCTGGATTACTGTCACCAGCAGGGCCTTTGTGGGAGGGTAATGCAGAGCACATAGCATTCAGTAATTCAGCCTTCAACATGGTGAACTTTGTCCATCATCAGGAGTTCAAAATTACTGCTGCAGTCCTTTTGATCTGGTGTTGTGCCTTTAAGTAGGCAAAAGCGAACATGGAAATTACTTTTGAAATGAAAATCTCTTTGTAGGCCCTTTTAACAAACAGATGTGTAGTGAGCTGCCAAACAGAAGAGCCGATGACCAGCAAGGCAGGAGCTCTTCAGAAGGCAAAACAAAGTGAAATAAACCGCCCTTCACGGATTTTATTGCAGTGTAATAGCACACAGCAAACATAAATCTTAACACTTTGCCCTATTCCTGGAAGGCACTGCACACAGACGTTCTCAGAACTTGGTGTTAAAACCTCTGTATCTGGTGGGCTGGAAAATAGATTAGAAATTGTTAGCAGATTTCAGGCATTTTTTCTTCTTCCATCCATGAAATCAGCAGGACATCCCCAGCCCGACTTGCCGTGTAGCCAGAGCTGACTTTCCTGGGGAGAGATCACTGACAGCCATTAGATGCAGTGAAAAAAATAAAAGTAGTTGTTCTGGAATTGTGCATCCTGTACTAGTAAGGGACATGCTGTGTAACTGCTGCTGGCTGTGGCGGGCTGTTTGAGAGCATGAGCCAGCTCCATTCAGAAACTCCTATTTATTTATTCATTTATTTAATTAGTGTGTATTTCAGTGGTGTTTCAGTGGAGGAGGAGGGAGGAGAAAGGGGAATTCCATTTCTTGCTGCACGCTGTGCATTTATGTACAGTAATCTGTATTTGTCTTTTGCACTTCAGCAGCAGGAGCAAGAAGCTCGATGTAGGAGAAATAGGAAGAACTGTAACGAGGAGAAATGAACAAATCTTTATATACATATATAGTATATATATATTTATAGTTAATATTTATGATAAACATGTTGCTTATTTTGCTGTAGTTGGCCTGTAGTTACTTTATGTTGTGTATTGTTTGGAATGCATAGTAAGCATGATGGATGATGTTTCAAACCAAACAAATAAATGGTTATAAGATTATAGAATGCAAGGTATTGTGCTCTGTTGTTCTCCCTACTATCACCATCATATCAAACAGCTTTCTCCAGTGGAGTTCATGGCATCCCTCTGAGACCGGGAGCGGTTGGTAGTATTTTAATCTGGTAACTCAGGTCCACTTCACAACAGATTTTCATTTTATGGATTTGCAGAAATGCAGATAGGTGCTTAAATCCAATTTCTCATCAGTTTTAGACAGCAGAATACCTCAGTCTTGCTCAAGATGTCTCTGATGAATTGGGATTTTGAATTTGGGGTTGCTACACTGTCTGCTTTTGGCCTTCCTGGCACTGATCAAACTGCTTTTACCAATGTTACAACTGTTGTCTGTGCAATTAGTGGCAGTGATTTCACCCCTTGCAAAACAAGTAGCACCACCGAGAGTTAGAATTTAAGTACGATATCTTAAAAGCTGTGCTGTGTCATGGCTGATGCACTGAGTTTGTGCAGACTGGATCCCAACCAGAGCAGGATGCTCCCTGCACCTTTACCTTCTCTCTGCAACAGGCAGATTTCAATTTTTTAATCCCGTTTGCCTGTGGGATGACCCTTCTGTGGAAAGGTAGACTCGTACAGATAAATGCCGTGCTGAAGCCTCAGCCTCTGTTCATTGTCTTCTGCGGCCAAATTAGATTTGACCATGTAATTTTCCTCTGTATTCACCTGAGTTTTATCTTCAGTGACAAATGATAACAGGAATATTTTGTCAGCAAGTTTCTTTATCACAGCCCATCTGGCCATGGCAACAGTAAGGTCACCACACTCTGGAATTTCACCTCAATCCTTGCACGTCTGTAACCTCTGAAACTGATTTACAGTTGTGGCATGGCAGACGAAGACAGATTCTGCTTCATAAATCCCTTCTTCATTTGATACCCTTGGAAGGGAATTCCAAGGAAAAATACTGATACGTTCAAATCACTAACATTATTAGACTTTTATTTCAAATCCAAATTGAGATTAGGACACAGAAGAGAAACTGGTTTTCTCCGAGAGTAGTTCTAAAGCGTAGACAAGGAGCTGGAAGCAGATGCTTCTGGTTTATATGGAAGAAAAATGACACTTCTATTAAAAAAAAATTAAAACATTTTCACAGCTATACTAAAAATTAAAAAAGAAAACTGAGTGCATTTTCACAATAATTCAACTGTGAAAAATACTTTACTGTTTTCACTTACAACATTCCCTGGGTTTGCATCAGCATTATTTTAGATGAAAATATCATTCCCAGAATACAGGCACTTAACTTCAACAGAAGTTTTAAAGAATGTCTCACAAGCAGAGAATGCATTTTGTATCCAGTCCTAATTCCCTTTCTGTTCAGGCCAAAGCAGGCTCTGCTCTTTTGGCTCTGAACAGATCTCTGAGAGGAATTCACATATGGATCGATGGGGGAATCCCTGAAGGCAAATGGTCAGCAGAAGTTTAATTCTATTTGGTGTCTGACTGAGAGCAGGTTCAATATTTGAAGTCAGTGGATATGGCCAGAATCTGGGCCGCTTTGTGAACAGAATACAGCCTGTGCGTTTTTCAACTGTGACCTCCGTTTTGACCAATGGATGCACTTCAGCTGCCACATCCAAGGATCTACTTCCAGCAGATCTTGCCGGCTTCGCCCACCTGCACAGCCCCGCTGGCAACGAGCTGCAGGGCAGCAGGGAAAGCCCGATGCTCTGCCTCCTTCACCCGCTCAGACAGGGTCTCCACTGTGTCACCAATCTTCACTGGAACTGCCTCTTGGAAAATGATTGCTCCAGCATCAACCTCCTCCTGTAAAAGCAATAACCAGACAGTTGTGCGGTTGGAAGATGAAGAGGAGCATGGATGTGGAACCATTACTGGAATCCAGCTGCTGCAGAGATTTGTCTGTCATTACTTTATTGCAGGAAACATGAAATGAGGCTAAGGTGAGGAGTACAGAGAATATGCTGACACACAGGCCTGTGAGGAACTGCCAGAAGTGTAGGTTGCAAAGAAAAAGGAGAAGTGAGTGACATGTCTGCTCCAGAAAACAAAAGCCGTGTTAACTGAGGACGTGACAGACTGGATATTAGGCCTAGCGATGCCATTTCAATTCAGAAAAGTGAATTAGCCATCTCTGGCATAGAGCTAGACCATAGGACTGGCACATCTCTCTTTTGCATGTTAACAAGGCAGAGCTCGGCTGCTTGTTTGTGGCTTCTCATTGCCACACAGGGAAGAAGCTGTCACGTTATGGAGAAAGGAATGCAATTCTTCTAACTAGAAAAAGAGAGAAAAACTGTTTTGTTTTCCAAGGGAGAGCCAAAGTCATGAAAACAGATACCAGGAACAGTGGAAAAAAGGCTGATAATCTGAAGTATGCAGTTGAAGACTGGAAAAGAGTTACTGTCAACTCTGATAACCAAACAAGATGGAAAAAATCTCCCAGAACTGATACAAAGTACATCTTCCATGCTGAGAGATCTCTGGCATTTGAATCCTCAGTTTTTGACTTTCATCAGAGGGCTGGAGCACTTTTCCTATGGAGACAAGCACAGAGAACTGGAGGTGCTCAAGGCCAGGTTGGATGGGGCCCCTGGGCAGCCTGAACTGGTGGGAGGCAGCCCTGCCCACAGCAGGGGTTGGGGCTGTGTGGCCTTTGAGGCTCCTACCAGCCCGAACCGTTCTATGATTCTAACATTAAGTTTTTCTGTTTCCACAAACACAGGATTACTTCTTAACAAATCTAAAATTCTTGTGCTGCTTCCAATGTTTTTGTTTTGTTTTCATTTTTCTTCTTCTTGAAGGCAACAAATAAGGAAGGCTGTATGATAAAATATAAGAAGTTAGTACTGTTCTCTAACAAAGATTTTAGGGTTAGTCAAGACATAATACAATCTATTACAGCTTCTGCAACAGCTGAACTGGCAGCAGTGAGATACTTAAGGAAGAAGTTAACTAAGGTAAAGTTTTAACTCCTGTATAGACTATTCATTTCCAGTTCCTTTTCCAGGGACAGCAAATTAAAGCACTGTGTTGCCTAATAGTGTTATGAATGAATGAAGGAGAAAAGGCAGTCAAGCAGGATACTGTAAGGGATTTCCACACAAGATCCAAGGTGAAAATCTTAAGACCTGTCAGTGATGAGGGGTGGAGGAAGGAAATACTTACAGCCACGAAGTGCACAGTACAGCCTGTTACTCGGACTCCAGCTTCCAGCACCAATTTGTGGGCATTTGCTCCCTTAAAAGAGGGCAGTAGGGATGGGTGGATATTCAATATTTTTCCTAGAAAAGAGTAAGTGAGGTCATTGCCTTTTAGCATTCAGACTTAGACTATACTTCCAAGTATATCAATAATCAACAGAGGAACAATACACATCTGCAAAAAAGATTTTTCTACACACTTTGCACTTATGCTTATTTTTTAATATTACTGCCAGATAACCAACTGAAAGCATTTCAGAATGTGTTGCCATTTCAGAAAATCAAAGACAGCAATCAGTTACAATGAACTCCACAACTAAAGCATAGTTCTCCAGTGACTAATCATCAATATACATATCTTTTTTTCCATTGTTGTCCTTTCTCTCCTCATGTTGTTCTCCCTCTTCTTTCACCACAAGCACAATCCCTTCTTACAAACTCAATACCTCAAAGAAATTTGGCGCAGCTTGAAACTGAACAGACTCCTATGACAAGGCAAAAATTCTTTAGCTCAGACCTCTCCTCCCCATCTGTTTTGGCTTAATGAAAGACAGCAGCTGCTAACAGAGGAGTCCTTCGCTCTGCCCTTCTGAAAAGCACCTGTCTACCACTACTACTGTTCAGGCACAAAGTTGGCTAGGAGATCCTGAAATGGATAACATAACCTTCAATGCTCAATCAGATGGGTCTGTGGTTAGAACCCTGGGAAGCTTGTACCCTAACATTTTCCTTAAATGAGAAAGCATATGCCTTAGCTCCTGCGTTGCTGTACAGTGGGAGACAGTACCTATCCGTGCCTTTAAGGTCTCACTTAGAGCAAGTCATCATTAAACCATCAGAATACCTTCTTTCTTCTAGCACACTTTCCCTGTCTGCTTTTAATATGTCTGTGACAACTGTCCTGCCAACTCTGGACTACGATGAAATCAAAAGGTGCTAAGCAGTGCTGGTTCTTCTCTTAGATTCAGTACAAACCCTTGCAAGATTAAGGAAATGACCATCAGCACTATTTATATCACAGTATGCTATGCCCACGCTATCTCCACATGCCTCCTGCTTAGGCTGACTGTGTGTCATTGGGATTCACTGAACACCACCTAAATGCCAAGCAGTAAGGCTGAGCTGACATATGCTGGCGGAGGCAGCAGTGTACTGAAATAGAGGCGTGTGGTTTTGTAATGTGAAATGAAGGCCATTGCTGGCAGCGCAATACAGAACCTGCATTCTCACCGCAAGGATTCATGCGGATTTTGACTTGCAAAACTTGGAGGCAAACGTATCAACTGATCTGTAACAATATCTCAAACGTCTTTTGTATCTCAAAAATACCCCCCTTTAATCATCAGCATCTTCAGAGCATGAGCATTTGCATCTTGAGCAAATAAGTACTGAGGACTCTGAGATAAAAACAACCCTCTGCACTTCTTTTGGAGTTTCCCCAGTTTTTCCTTAGATCAGCAAATAGTGGGCATGGTAGGGATGGGCTGAGGGTTGAACCAGGTGATCTTAGAGGTCTTTTCCAACCTCAATGATTCTGTGATTCTGTGATGTGCTCTAAAAGAAAGTGGCTTTCTGTTTGTTTATTTCTTTTTATCTGTCTTTTCTGTTAGGATTCACAATTAACGTCTCAGTATCGTTAAGCAAGAAGAGGAGTTTCACAACTAACTTTACGCCCTATGTGCTTGTAACTGCTGGAGAAAGGGAAATTAACAGCTTTTAGGTGAGCAGCAACAAAAATGGACTGTTTCTGGACAGTTCAGACTAGCAACAGCAGCTGTCTAGAACACAGACACCTGCATCCTGGTCTTCTGGACTCTACACTAGACAGAAACAAAACCAATTGACCCAATTTAAGTTAGTTGACAGCTTTAGTATAACACAAATTGTCTCTGAGGAACGCTTGTTTTTCAAGAGAGGTTTGAAAAGTAGTTCAGGTGTAAAAGGTGGTGTCACACCCGGAAGAAAACAACAGTCACCATGTGAACAACAGAGGTGGCCCAGAGAGCTGCAGGGTACAGCGTGACCAGCTGGCAACCAGTGTAAACATGCTTAAGTAACCATGACTAAGTCTGAAGTAAAGCAAATAGTGAGAGAAATAGCTGCTGCTGTGTGATTCAGAACTCCCTGCATGAAACTGAAAGAGAAAAGACAAGGAATGTAACAGCTGGAGGAGGCAGAGGAACTATCGGCCCCTAACAAAGAAGTGCAAGATAGAATCAAAGAATAGTTTGGGTTGGAAGAGACCTTTAAGATCATCTAGTTCCTGCCCCTACTACAGGCAGGGACTCCTCCATGTAGACCAGCTTGCTCACAGTCCCATCCAGCCTGGCACTGAACACCTCCAGGGAGGAGACATTCACAACATCTCTGGGCAACCTGTTCCACTGTGTCATCACACTCACAGTAAAAAATGTCTTTCTAATATGTAGTCCAATAAAAAAAGATGACTAGAAGGGAGACACCAAACACCTCTGATGAACAAGAGCCACCCAAAGTTTCACACAGCTCCAGGGATGCCTGACCAAAAGACTATGAGATGTTAACAGGAACTACATATTGCCCTGCAGTTCAGCCTGCAGGCAAAGTTCATCTGGGAGAGGAAGGATTTCTCCTTGGCTGAACACTCTCCTTCCCACAATCAACACTTACTGCTTGGGCAACAATGTGGCCCACACCTCATGTCTGCAGAGGCCAAAAGCCTTCCTTTACAACATCTTCCAATAAATCAAAGACCACCATTTGAAGGTGGCTTCCTCAAGCTTCTGTGAAGCAGAAGGGACTTTTTCTCTTTCACCACTTCCCTTACCAAATGTGAAAAGTCTCATTTCTTGCAAACTCAGAATTAATATGGTCTCTTTTCTATGGTTTTCCTTTTTTCCTGAGTATAATTTATAAAAATGCTTTTTTTTTTTGCTTTTTTTTTTTTCTTTTCTTAAAATGCATACACAATTATGCAGCACTTACCTTCCCATTTCTTGACAAAAGGACCTGACAGTATTCGCATAAATCCAGCAAGGCAGATCAACTCAACTGAGAATTCTTCAAGGACTCTGTCAACTGCACTGTCAAATTCAGTGCGACTTCCATACAGTTTATGGTCAATAACCTGTGACAATTCAAAAAAGAAAGAAACATGAGCATCGAGTTAATTTAATATAAAAGCCATAAAAATAGGATGGAATGGTACTCTGGAGTCATTAGCAAAAAAGGAGAAAACAACCAGTAAATCCCCATGTGGCTACTGTTAGATGCCTATACACAGCAAGAAGAACACTTCAAAAATGCATACAGCTAACAGACAAATAACCAGTCTTAATTTCTATAAACATAGGGTAATTATCAGAAAGCCAAGCTTTATCTCATTAGGCCCACAGCTACAGACCCCAGTGTTTGCATACAATTAAGCTATAAATGCAGGTCATTAGGATAATCTAAAGTCTAAGAATGATTTCACCTTAAAATATGATTAGTGTTAAGTAATTTGTCTCAGGTTATATCACAAAACATTGAAAGAAAGGTCAATCATGACTATTTAAAAAAGCCCTTACTGCAAAAGGACAGCATCATTGCATTATTTACTTTCCATCTAATACAGACTAATTAATTTCAACAGGAATAAGGTGGTGCTACTTAACTTACTACAATTGTAGTTTTTTAAATAAAAGTACCTGTTAATTCCTACATCACTCACCATGTTGGCACATGTAAGTATCATAAAGTAGTCTTGAAAAACCAGAACTAGTGAGCTGAAAAGGTGGCAGAGGGCACTAGGAAGAAAGCCTAGCTCAACTTGGGCTGAACTCTACAATGACACAACTAGGTAATAACTAGTAAAGCATGTACAACTCTGTGCCTCTGTTCTGTCACTTGTCTTAACCACTGAGACAGCCCTCCAAGATGAAAGCGTGCACGGGGGCCTAATCTTCCATATCATCTCTAGTTACTGCTGAAAAGTGACTGTAAAATGCTCCTAAGTGGCATTTCCTATCTGTAATCAGTGGCATTTCCTATCTGTACACAAATGGCAAAGCAATGCAGCGATGGATCCAATGACACAAAGGGAATCACAGTTTGCTTTGAATGAATCCTGAAAAGACTGAAGCAATGCCCAGGGAAACAGTGAGAGGTCTCATTAAGTTTGACCTCTCTTACTTCATTCAAATGCTTCTTCAACATGTTACTTTAAAAATAAGCTCATAAAATACCCTGCTACTTCAGTGCACTTAAATAAATGGTGAAGCTTAAACTGTAAAAGTTTTGCACTGGTTTAATATAGTGACCATTCCCACCCCATCAGCATTAATAGTAGCATCTCTAAGACTGAGAACAGGAAGTAATTTGCTCCCATGTTAGGTAGTTTGCCCAGGGGCACAAAGATCAAGACAGAACAACAACAAAACAGTAAGACTTTTTTTAATCGTTATTTCACAGTACTTTTCTGATGTAGTCAGAGCTAATGAAGGTTAATTTTAAAAAGATGAGAAATACTTACCCTTGTAGGAATACCAGCTCTTTCAGCTTTCCTTAGCCCCTCCACACCAGCTTTGTTAGAAACAACAAGAACTATTTCTGCAAAACTGGTGGGTTTCTTTGTGCTATTTATGAGGGCTTCCAGGTTTGTGCCTGAGTGAAAAAATAATTCATGAATATCAAGCTGTTCCTAGGGAATAAATATAGTCAACAGCTACAATAGGTTTTAAATAAGTGGCAATGTGAGTGAGACTCAAAAAACCACCAATGTCAACAGTAATCTCTTATTTATTGACATTACTGGAAACTAAATCTGATACTTGCAGTCTACAGGGCTTTTACTTGCAATTAGCTACGTAAACTGTAGTTGCTGAAATTGTCCTGATGGTTTACTTCTTAACAAGTGGAAATACTGGAAACTCTGGAAGTGACTATGGGGCAAGAGGAAACTGATCTGTTTGTAAAATAATGCTGCTGTTTCAATAGCAAAAAACAATAACTGCTTGAATCTAGAGACAACAGAAATTTGTAGTTAAAATTAATATATGCAATTTATAGTTAGTTTGCTGCAGAGGGTAAAGATCATTTTGTTTCTGAATGAAATTAAGCTAAGGGCAAAATCTATGCTGCCTGTTAGTGAGCACTGAAAGCCTTGTTAGAAAGTTATCAAAAGCCACAACACAGACTTTCACAGGCTTCAAGAGATTCTGATTCTGAGTTGAAGTTCCTTTTTCAGTACTCTAGTAAATAATGTAAACTCTCACCTGTTCCAGAGATAAGGACAGCAACCTTCACTTTGTTTGTTTGGATTTTGCCTTGGATATGGCTGTGCACAGACAATGACCTATTTGCTTGCAAAGCTTGAAGCAGGTTATGGACTTTAACATGGGCAGAGCCTGAAGACATAGAAGGAAAAAAGAAAGTAAATAAAGGCAGAAACACAGAGAGGAGGAAAATATCTATGAAAAGTCAACAGTGGCACTGCTTTACTTCTCAATATTTATTTATAGTTCTGGTGACATTTCACATTGCTAAGCACATGTTCTACAGACTAAGACAGAAATCACTAGGACTGACAATTTAATACCCTGTGCACAAAAGCCATGGAGGTGCCAATTAAGTGTTTGTCAGCTGAACGGCATGGAGAAGCATCGATGAAATAATTTAGTTGTTTGTTCTTATCAAGGAAAATAAAAATCCAGTAACCTTTTTGTAGAGGGACAACTTTTCCAATCAGCCAGGCTGCCTCGTGTTTCTGCACTTCCTTGAGCACCTGCTGAGCCAGCTCCTTCTGAACAATCAAAACTGCACCGATCCCACAATTAAATGTCCGAGTCATCTCCTCCTCAGAGATGTTGCCTTCCTTATGGAGCCAACAGAAGATTTCAGGAATCCTCCAGCTAAGAGCATCTGAAGAAAATTGAAAATACAGAAGAAGAGTGGGAGGCACTACCTATGCAGAAATACTAAAATTATTATAGTACTGAGAGGCAAAATCTAGATGGAAAGCACAGACTAAGTCTCACAGCAGCATTAGTGTGACTGAAATCAGTTTCAGATGCAGAGAAACGGCTTGTTTCTTTCTTTCCTTACTGAACACGACTAGGGAATAGGAATGAAGTTTCACTCAGAGAAAATTAATCATACCCCTGCACTTCAAACTATTAATGAATAATCCAAAATGGGTTGTAAGGCAATCTTTGGAAAATCCTCCTCTCGAAGTTGACAACCCTGCTTCTGGAGAAACTATTGTACAAGAACAGTATCCTTAAAAACTGTCACAAAACCCACAATTCTCCCAGTTCCAACAAGAAAAGGGTGGATATACAGCATCACAAGAAATGCTTCTGGACTAGTCTCTGTAATGGAACTCCAAAGGAAGTAAGTTTCTTTCTTGTCATGTTACGTTTAGTAACTGAAGCAATGTAATGGAAGTAATGGAAGCATGATGTACACACAGTTGTAGAATTCAGAACTCTATGATAGTTACAACCCAAACTGAACACTGCATAACTTGTAGTAAGTTGTTTACCTTTCCATATTTCACTTCCCTGTAAAAAGTGAAATAATATTTCTAGAGTATCTGATGAAATTGTGATGAGGATTAACTGAAGTCCACTGAATTGTGGGAGATCTATTCCAGCTGGTAACCATATGTGAATGCCCATCAATAACATCACTAACGTTATATAATTACAAGTAATATTGCAGGTTTTTGCAAATGATGACAATTCACTTTGAGTTGCTTCCACATCTATACATGTTAAGATGCAAATGTTTCTCAGCTTTTCTTTCTATCTTACCTAAAACGACACCAAAGGAGTCTGGGAGAACTCTGGGGATGTTTTCCAGCAAGCCTCCCCCAGTGATGTGTGCATAAGCTTTCACGTGGCCTGAGCGAAGGACAGGCAGCAGAGTCTTACTGTAGATCTTAGTTGGGGTTAACAACAGATCTCCTGTTGATGAAAGAAGATGAATGAAGACAATTACAATGCTGGGGGAAAAAAAAAAAAAAAAGGGTTACTCAATATAAAATTGGGGAAATCTCAAAATACTCATTTGCCGGATAGAAGTGAGCATTGAATTACACAGAAAAACAATGCCTACCTTTCAGCATACAATTAGTTATTTAGCTTTGTACTCTTTCCTGCATACATGATTACAGGAAACAGAAAAAGATGAGAATGTGTTTGAGTAACTTTCTCAGTGCCTTAGAAAAATTACAAAAGCAAAGGTACAGACAAGAAAATTGTGTGAATTTTTCTGTTCAGAAGTTCAAGGGAAGAAACTGCATTAGAAACAGCACCTAATGTCTGATCACCAGAGACGCCAACTCGAGAAGAGAAATCCAGCGATGACTTTTCAACAATCCTCCTTACAAGGCTGTACCCATTGCTGTGGACCCCAGAAGAAGCGACTCCAATAACCACATCTCCATCAGCAATTCTCTCTAGCTGGGGCAGCATTTGCCCTCGCTCTACTGCACCGACAGCAAAGCCTGCCAGGTCATACTCGCCGGGTGGATACATGCCTGGCATTTCGGCAGTTTCTCCTCCTGTGAGAACCAAATAAAAGCTGAAGGGACTATTAGAAAACTACTGAAACCTGCAGTGTGTATGCAGGTTTTCAATGTTTTAAACTCTTAAGACATTAATAAACTGATTTTTTTAGTTAGATAAACAAACATTAGAAGTAATTAAAAACACAGCTTTGTCACAGGCCCTTCAATTAAGCTAGCAATAGCAAATTGTGAAAGAACCTTTCCCCTTTCTTTCTGATGAGTATCAGATTGCTGTACATTCACATTTGAAAATCATAGCATATATTTAGAGCTTCCTATCTCCAAATTCTGCCAGATCTAATATTCCTCATTAAAAACTTACAAGATACAAGAAATTCAAAAAAGAACCTCAAAAGCACAACATTTCTATCAGTTTCACTTGCTACCATAAAGATTTTATACACAATATTGTTCTGACTTCCAGTCATGCCTACAACCCAAGTATCATTGTTGCCTCAGTTCTACACAACTAAGGTTTATTGACTGTTTTGGGAGAAACCTCTAAAAGATAGGCTTTCTACCCATCCATGCAGCTGAAACAGTAATCCAGGCTATTATCTTATGTTCATTTTTAGGACATCGTTTTGTTTTGTTTTTAAAACCATGTTTTGTCTGGATGATGTCATTCAGAATGCAGTTTGAAAAGGTAATTCTCTAGGCTTGCATGGAAGTGAGTAACATCACTCAAACATCATTCTCACAATACACACACCAGCATTGGTTCCCTTAGTGCCCTTTGGGCATAAGCTGATGGTCTTTGCTATTGAAGACCTGTGTTCAGCCTGTCATATCTCATTCAGTCTAGAGAGAGTAAATCACTGTATTTAATGCAGGAAAGAAGCATTTACTGCTCTCTGAAGTTTTCTGAACAGCCATCCTTACACCATTCCATCATTCCAGGGAGGAACTCAAAGCCATATCATTATTATCTTTCAAATTCCTTCACTGGTCCTGATGTCAGCAAGAAAAGAGGTTGAAAATGATTAAGTTGCCATTATATTATGACATCTGCCTAACATATTGACTGGTACTGCTCTTGTTTGCTTGTTTGCTAGATTTCATTCATTCTTATATTTCAAAAAAGCATCTCTGAAGAGGTTACAAATTGCTCCTGAGCAATGGTGAAGATGGCCTTCTGCTCAGTGCTTGACTGCTGCTCAATTCTAGATTCCCTGTAACTGTTCCACGTTTTCACAATACACTCCTGTAACCAACTTTAAAAATCAAAGTTCGTGCTAAGAAGTGTCATTTGCTTAGATGCCTTGGTTTTAAACCCCATTGAATAACGTGTGAAACTGAGCATCTAGGTATGTCCATCAGTACCTCACTAGTAAGAGCTTAAGGTATTTGAGCAAAGTATTCAGCTATTGTAGATATGCATGGAAAGAATTCAGGAACATGCTATAAAACAAGACTCACCACTTTGCTAATGAAGTGATTCTGTACAAAGACAGATCTACATGCTGCATGCATGCACAGTGACACAAATGCCTTAAGTCAGAGCCCAAACTGAAATTTATTTTAATGATTCTGGAGAAGAGGAAGCTCAGGGGAGACCTCATTGCCCTCCACAACCACCTAATAGGAGGTTACAGAGAAGTAGAGTTGGCCCCTCCATTCTGGTAACAGAGACAGGATGAGTGGGAATGGCCTCAAGTTGTGCCAGGGGAAATTCAGGTTGGGTATTAGAATAAATTTATTTTCCAAAAGAGTGATGAGGTATTGCAAACAGGCTGACCAGGGAATTGGTGGAGTCACTGTGCTGGAGGTGTTCAGGAGCCGTGTGGATGTGGCACTGAGGGACGTGGGCAGTGGGCGTGCGGGGGGTGGGCTGGTGGTTGGACTGGGGGATCTTAGAGGACTTTTTCAACCTTAATGAGTCTGTGACTCTAAGATTCAGGCTACAGAAAAACATTTCTGCCTTAGATACACAGTTTCTGCAGCCTCTTTGTATCTTCCCTTTGGATAGTGTCAGAAATTTGGGGAGTAAATCATGGTTGTTTTATGTACGAGTTCTGACTTCCTTCAATTTCAGCACAAAAAAGATATTTACTAACCATTTACAAAATTGAGATATCGTTTTCTGGTACTAATTTACAAGTCTTTAAAGCCCTTTGCATTTTGAAAGTCTTCCAATTGGACATAAAATCTTGAAATTTCAGTAAATGGTTTAATAGCAAGATTTCACCTAGCATGTACTTAAGTTGAAATATGAATGGTAAGATTATATTTGATAACCTGAGAGAACATTTTAAGACAAAACATAAAACTGGCAAACACTTCATGCAGAAAAAAAACAAACAGAACATAAATAGCTCCTTCTTCTAAGCTTGTAAACTCCATCGAAATAAGACATACTCATTTAGAAGCTACTTTTATCACCAGCTTTCTTAAAAGAGCCAAAAGAACAAAGTACCAATTATCAGGTGGTACATAAAGCAAGATAATCGAACACTTTCATTCTCAAATCAAAAGCCTTTTTGAAAAAGTATGGCAGTTCTCCAAAGAATATTTTTATAAAAGAGGAAAAAAAAAAACCAACGGCCTTATTATGAAGAAACAATTTTCGGGGTTTCATTGCTTTGGAACTTAACCCTGTATTATATTTCTTTCATAAATGAAAGACTTATAGAAAACATGTCTTTCCCACTGACCTAGAAATATTTTTATTGGGTTGAGCAGTTTGAAATGTATGTTTTTCAGGATTTATAAAGTAAAATTGTGTATTATTTTCCATGGAGAACTAGACTACTGTATACCACAATACATATATCATTTGTTAGTAAAATGTACTATGGACTTGTATTATAGGGCCTAAAAGGAAAATACTTAAATGTGAGTCTTAACAGCTTGGAATATGCTTTAATTTTTTGCTTTGTTTTTCTGTCTTGTGGTTAATATCTGCGTCTTAAGAAGTGAGCTCCAACTCAAGTTTCTCCTGCATTTATAAACACGCTTTCTGGCTTTCCAGTTATATGATCTTGTGAGAATAGACTGAGCTCTATTTTGCTGCCAAATTTGTTTAAAATCAGCCAAGAGGTTCAAAAGGTATTATGTACACATACAGGGAGACATATATGCATAGTAACACATACAAATCTTGTTTCTAGAGGAAAACTCTAAAATTTTCTCTGAGATAAAGGATAAAAACCAAGCCTATTTGGCATGTTTTCAAATTCATTTGAAGAATACAAAGAATTAAAATACATGAATTGTTAGTTTTCTAGGTACTTGTTATAGTCACAAAGTTGAATAAAAATATATGAATAAGAAAATGTATAATGCAAATTCCTGAGCATTTGTAAAGTACTTTCTTCTCTCAGTAGGCAGAAAACAAAGACGTGACCTTTTTTTCTCGGCTCTAAGATTCTTTAGCAGACAAGGAAAACAAGCACATTAAAACCAATTATAAAGAAACTGCATACAATTTTTCACTCCCTTCAAAGAAAAAGTGTGTCCATACCCAAAAGAGCACATCCTGCCTTTTGGCATGCTTCAGCTATTCCTGCAATGACACCCTGAGCCACTTCAACATCAAGTTTACCACAAGCAAAATAGTCAAGGAAGAAGAGGGGCTCTGCTCCTTGAGCCAGGATGTCATTGACACACATAGCAACCAGGTCTTGACCTATAGTGTCATGTTTCTTACACACTTGTGCAATCTGCAAAACACAGTGAGAGAACCTGTTGGTTAGATTTCAGAAACTCAAACACAAGCAAAGTCTGCAGTGGCAGGGGACTCGTGTTCTTTCTTTAGAAGCTTTTTGAGGAGCAGCTTTAGCTAATAACACTTTTGTGTTTCTCTCCTACAGTTCTATTTTAGGAATTTGTACTTTCTTAGCAAGTATCAAATGAACTTTACTGAAGGAGACTGGAGTGAAAAGGATTTCATCATAGTTTGTGTAAAAGCTATAGCAACCATATAATTAAATGTTTTCTCTGTGAGTAATCTTCTCAAAGATTTTTCTACCTGTAAGAATGAGCTACTTTAAGCTTCTTCTCAAGGATGGCTATTTACATGCCAAAATGCACAGTAAATTATTTGGCATCAAGAAGGCAATTAAGTTTTTCATTTCCTTTCCAGAAATATAAATAGGTATTTTTAAGCACAACCGATCTTTTGTGGTAAAAAACAGATAGCTGTGTGATCAAGCAATTTCCATTCTGTATGTCAATTTTCACATTACCTTGAGTTTTGTGCCAACACCATCAGTTCCAGATACCAAGATAGGATCTTTGTAACCAGCTGCTTTCAAATCAAAGAGGCCAGCAAATCCTCCAAGTTCTGCATTGCAGCCTGCCAGCCAGAAAAAAAAAAAGAAAAAAGAGAAAATAAACTTGTATAGGCTTCTTCAGGATCTCTAACATCAGCAAATTCTCTCTGAAGTCTCTCAACATGACTTTGTCACCGTGAGACTTTTCTCTGACACTTACAGCATCTTCATAGAGACACAGAATCTCCTAATTCTCTTAAGTTTGCTTTGTTTTTTTTCAATATTATTATCTAAAGCTAAAAATATAAAACTTTGTGACTGAATATTCAATAATGACTGGGACTGCTGCATTTAGTATTTTTCTGAAATACAGGAAAGGAATTGCTGTGACAGTCCTAAGTCTACTACTTTATAGGACAGAATGAATACTAAATATTTTCCAATGGAAATCCCCTCTCTCTTTGTTACTAATGCCTCTGGTACTTTAAGAATCTCTCATCCAAAGACTGGTTATGACAGGGTAAATATGGTAATCTTAAAACTGAACTTGGTTAAATCCTAAGATTGAAACAAATATGAGTGAAAAATACTATTAATGCTAACAGATGAATACTTCTACTAGTATGTATCTCCATTTGCCTCTAGACATATAGCTGAAATTATTTGAAGGTTCTCATATAATTTGAATTAAAAGCGATATATCATAAATGATTGATATTTTAATTTTACCATAAGAATTACAAGGACTTAACAGACCAAGATATTACAAAATAGGATACCTGATATTACAGAAAAGGATGGGCTGATTCTGTTTGGTATAAGCAAAAGATATATGACATCTATCTCAAGAAATAGTATATCTGAAAGTATTGGTGAAGAATTCAATATCTTGTATACTTGTATTTTTTTCTAAACATTTATCTGCAAAAATGGTATAGCTATCTAAGCAGGAAAGGATAATCCACATAATCAAAGTAGAATTTTTTGCTTGCATTTGCCTTTTTTGAGTAACGAATCGTATTTTCTAATGCCTTTAATACATATGACATTTGGGAGATATATTTTAGAGTCATTTGACAAGAAAATCTGTAATCTTAAAGAGCTACATTTTGAAGAAATCACAGGCATTAGGTTACATACCATTACTATTTCTAGTGTAATCTAGACCTACACAGAATACGTAAGTATTTGGATCAAGATGATAAGCCCTGTTACTGTGAACCAACTGAAAGAGAAATGAAGGTCCATCTCTTACCAGATCTTGATGTGGCTGCAGCTAGAGGTTTAATTTTCTGAACCAAAATATTCCCTGCTGCGATGTCTACCCCACTGTTTTTGTAAGTCAGGCCTCTGAAAGAGTGTTAAAAAATGTTTCAACAACTGATTACTAAATGTAAATACATGTATTTTAAAATAATATTTATGTTTTTGTATCATTGTTTCAACAAGGAGATTAGCCACTCAAAATCCTATACTGCTGCCAGTGAAGTTTTTCAAGTATCACTCTTTTCCTACTTTTACAACAACTTCAGTCACAGAAAATGATTTCTAGGTATTGCAGTATTTATTCCACATAGACTCAGTAACTCAAAGGTTAATCTTTTCCTGTTTGGATCCTGACATCACATATATACCTGAAGAAAGGGACTATTAAACAAAAAAAAAAAAATTAAAAAATTAAAAAATCCCTCAGCCATGATGTAAGTGGATCAGTGGATCCAATTTTGTAGGCTAGAGCCATATAAGATCAATGTCAAGTTAGCTTCTCTAAATCAAAGTATCAAGTTATTTCTTTGTGCCTTCTGGAGTTTTACAACTGTGGCTTAAAGCTGCCTCTCCTCATCACCTTGAGTGATACCATCACAAAAACATCAGCACCTCTTTTCTTTTTACATGCATGGTACAAATGGCTGTATGTAACTTGTCTGTTCCCGTGTTCAGTGGGACCTTTTCATTTTGGAGATGATGCAATTAATGACTAATACAGGTACAGCAAAGCAACTACTGTAAAAAACAAAGACCTGTGCTACCAAGCAAATACAAAAGTACCCGCACACACATTGTATCACTGCTAAAAATTTGCAAGAAGAAAATTATCATAAGCAGCAGCTGTTCAGTCTGTGAATAAGGCTCAATGAAATATCAGCTTTCAATAACAAGAGACAAAAGTCAGCCCCTTTCAGCCTGAACATAATCAATACTCGACATATTTTCACTTCATTTTGAAAAAGCACGATTCTTTAAAAGGAGAGCAGTTTTTTTTGAAATACTTATTAAATAAATCTTCTGTATATTTTCGCAGAGGGAAATGCATAGGACTTAACCCTGCCAAGCTACTGGGGGGGAGGAGGGAGGGGGAAGGTGCATCACAACCTCACAAAGCCAACCATCATGGCCTGTTCTTCCAATTTTAGGAGAGGAAATGATGTTGCAGACTCAAGGACAGTGAAACAAGCACTGACTGTAGGCAGCCTCAAGGAAACTCTTGCATAAGGTAGAGATCATTGGCATAGATGCACTCCAGCCAAGAAACTTCGTGGCTCTGGCTCATGAGCTCAGTGCTTTAGAGAACTCTTTGTTATTCTCCTCTCACACAAGGACAACACAAACACAAATTACATATTTTCACACAAATTTGTCAAGAGATACACAGTGCTTGAAAAGGAAGACCAGGTAGGAACATCCTTGTTCATGTAGTGTGTTTATTGATTATTGATTATAATTTTACAATTATAATTATATTGATTATAATTTTTACAATAAACTAATCAGTATACAGTGTTAGCAAAAAAACCCTTACTACTAGCATGCTTCATAGGCTACAAAATAGTCAATTATCAAAAGTTATGTTTTAAGCTATTTAGAGAACGAGCAGGCAGATATGCCTTATATTAGCTGAAAATGAGTATAAAATCTTGCAAAAAAAAAATCTCAATAGCATCAGAGACACAGCAAGACACACTGCTTTAAAAAAAATACTCTTTTAAGACTGTATATAGTATAGTAATAATAATAGTATAGTATAGTAATAGTAATAAGAGTGATAAATTTTACCCAGGTTTTTAGTCAACTGTTATAATGTATATATCACAACTAACTGCTTCTAAAGACTCTAAAATGACTTGATAAAATAGCTCTAAATTTGTTCATGTGTATTTTTCACGATAGTAACATATGTTTGGACAACTGTTCTAGAGCAAAAGTGATGGTTGAAAGTGTAAGGAACAAAAGATTTGTTTTCCAGAAGCAGACAGAACACAAATTAAAGTTACTTTTGCTTGTCACTGTAGCTTAACTCAGACTTGGGAAAATAAGAACATGAATCAAAGAGCTATCAAAAAGCCTGTTCCTTCACTGGGCTGGTCTTGCTAAGACTGCCCACTAGGATACCAGTTAACACTTGTAGAGTTATGTATAATCAACATCTATTTATAAATGTAAAATAGTGATGTCTTTAAGTCCCTTTTACACCAGTTGTTTCCACTTCAAGAATTTCAGATATCTACCTGGATTGACTCAGGAAAGCTATAGCCCGATAACCAATGTCCTTCCTATAAATGGCACCCTTGAAGTTTATGGCTGCTACTCCCTTGTTGGCTTCTTGCAGTGCTGTCATTAGATCTTCTTCAATAGCGGTCACTGTAAGGACTCTTCCTCCATTAGTCACCACTTTGCCATCCTTCAGGGCTGTGCCTGCATGGAACACCTCCAGTCCTAGTTCTTTAGCCTCAGAAAGTCCTGTGATTGTTGTTTAATCAAATAAATCCAGGAGGGAAATAAATAAATAAAGATCATTAGGACATTTTTCAATTAAATACTCAACAATTACTCTTTCTAGAAACAATCCAATTCAGTGTAATCATTCTAGGGAGTACAAATAAATCTTTTAAATAAACTACATTTTGTGGAGAGATGAGTCTACTGCTTGCATGCTCAGAGACACAGAAAGGTATTTAGCTATGATGGATTTTATACTTCAGTGACACAGAGACCACAAAACATATCAGCATCAATATTATATAAGATAGGCCCAGAAGCATTTCACTGTAACATGTTAAAGAAATGCTACAAAACTTAACAATACGGTACAGAGATTTTAAAACACTATGGGTGCACTAGTAGTCTTTAATGCATGAATATTCAGTTGACCCATAACCACAAGATCTTAAATTTCTATGAACCTGGGTAAAAGAGAGACTGGAGAGAGGTGGGAGAGTAACCAAACTTCTGCAGTTTCTCTTGCTGTATTTACCTGTTATTTCCAAACCCTTCGGATACGTTCCTGGATACCCTTCACTAGCCATGACCACAGTCACAGCTGCACTGTCTTCAAACCAGACTGGCATGGAACTAGACAGCTTTTTATTGATAACTGCTTGCATAACTTCGTATAAATCACTTTTCAACAATGGAAGAATCACCTACAAAAATATAGATTAGCTTTTTTTTTTTTTTTTCTTCCCATTTTCTTCATGGAGCTTTAAAAATATTACATCAACTGTAAAAATGAGCTTTCACATACTGTATTTTCACACATATATACATCTTATGCATAATCTATGTACCTCTAAAAAGACTTCTCCTTAGAGATTATTTCTCTGGATAAAATAACTGCTGTGTATGGAAAGGGAAAGGTAGAGGCCAAAGAAGCCTACTGTGCTCTGAAGAATGGAAAAAAAGAGATTTGTTCAAAAAGGGAGTGGAAAAGGACGTGCTCATTTTTTAAGAAAATATAGGGGGGAAAAAAAAAAGACCATTAAATTCAGGAAGAGATATGGAAATACTGAGTTCACTCTTGTAACTCAGCTCAGTCTTGTAATATCCATAGTTGAGTATAACCTGCTAAAATTTGGAATGGAACAAAATAATAACAGACTTTCTATCTTGAATCAACTATCAAATATTTTAAATCTCAGAGCAATTAGCTAATTATTAACCTGAAAGTTAGTAAAGAGTAATGGCAGACAGTATATCAGACATTTCTCCTCCCATGATAATAAACTGTATCTACAAAATCACTCACCTGACATTCTGGGTCACCAAATCTGCAGTTAAACTCTAGAACTTTAGGCCCATCTTTAGTAAGCATTAACCCAGCATAAAGCACACCTAAAATTAAAAAAAAAAAAAAAAAAAAAGCATTTAAAAAAAAGCAGAAAAATGATATGAATAATTGTATAGGTCATTAACACTTTAACTGCTGTTTCTTCTGCTCTACTTCATTTAACAGCTATCCCCTGCTAAGGAACAGGCATTGATTACTGATTGATTTCAATGAACTTCAAATAGAGTCATTGATGCTAAACCCCATTTCCAAATAAATCAAAGTCATCTCTCTAACTTGCAGTGTGAGTTAGGCCTACAAAGACGACGAAGTAAAGAAGCTTTCTTCCCATTTATAATTAAAAACCCAAAACTTTTATACATACCAAGATAGGGGACACCTTCTTTCCTCATGCCATCAACAGTCTTCTGAAGAACAGTTTCTCTTATTTTCAGCAGTAAATCTTTAGAAATCTAATAAAACAGGATTAGATAACTGTAAAAACAGAGCATGTGATTTTTTTCCCCGCTGTTACGGCATTTTGAAGAGCCAAGGAGAACACCTGGATGGTCTGTTGCTCACTCCAACACATCACAAAAAGAGAAAGCTAGTATTTTTTCCTTTCTCGGCAGGCTACATACTACAGCATTAATACAACAGGTTGGATCTTTTTCAGTCATATTTCCAAGCTTAGATCTAAACGTGCAAGTAGTCCCACTGGCTTCACGGGAACAAAACATCTACAGAGTCATAGCAGCATTCAGATAAGGCCTCTCCAAGGACAAATGATCTACGGAAAGCACAGTGGTGATTTATCATATTTTGTTGAACAAAATTAAGAGCTTTTTGAAGGAACAAAACTGTCAATTTTTGAAATCCAAAGAGAAAGTTAAATGGCCATAACATAGGTCAACAGGAAGCAAAGTAAATCCTTTTGCAAACAGACTATTTTCAGAATAGAAAACAAAAAAAAACAAACTACTATGAGCTACAGCAAGAATTCATCATTAGCTTATCTTGACAAAAACAAAAAATGTGGTTTAAGCATTTATTTCTAATGATGAGTATTTCATAACACTTAGCATCATAGAATCATTTAGGTTGGAAAGGACCTTCAAGATTATCAAATCCAACTGAAAAAGAAAACAAATCAAAATATGAGGTTTCAGAAATAAAACTTCCATCTTAATAATAATTTAATAAAGATAATTTAAAATGATTTGGTAGAAATAACATCCTCCATAGAAAAATGAATTATCAAGTTACAGGCTTTGACTTAGTTTGCTTTAGACAACAAATTCAATCCACAAGATGCCAATGCCCCCATTGCTCTGTTTGCCATAGTGAAACTGAAAATCCAGATTGCTTTGAGTACTAGAGCTGCAGTATGGTTGCAGCAATACATCATCTTATTGCATCTTTACCTGAGGTGCTGGAGAATAAGCTCCCATCCCTCCAGTGTTAGGGCCTTCATCTCCATCCTTCAACCTCTTGTGGTCTTGCGCTGGGGGCATGGGAGCAATTGTTGTGCCATCAGTGAAACATAAGCACTGGAAAACAGGAAGAATAATGGAATTCCAAGCATATGACTAATATTTCATGAAGTGCAAAAAAGAGAAAATCTTTTCTTTTTGATGTTGCAAAAATGCATAATTAAGAGTACAAATTCTGTCTCCCTAATAAAACAAACTACAGCAATCTGAACACTTTCTTCTTTTGCTCAGAAATCATTGCCTCGCTTTATAAGACCTTCCTGCAACAACCACTTCTAATACAGCATGTAGAAAATTAAGTCTTTTCTACATTTTTAAAATTAATATATATATATATATAATTAATATATATAATAATTAAAGATAACACCCATAGCTGTACTGAAAAGAAATACTCAGAAAGTTTAAAAAAAGTCTCTAAAATGCCCCACAGTGGAAGTTATTTCCTCATTCCTCTTCCCCTCTGCCCTGGGAAGAAGGCATTACATTCCTTTGATAATTTCCTTTTCCTTGTTGACAAAACTCTGTTTGCTTTTACCTTACTTATAAATTACTTATATACCTTACTTATAAATTACTTATATACTTACATGATTTGAAGCTCAATATCTTCATAATAACACATCTGCTAGCATCTTACATAACTAGATAATGATGCTCACTGTTTGGGCTTCTGATAGCACTACTACTCACAAAAATACTGTATAATGCTAATTAAAAGCCAACTCAGGAATCCCCTAGAAAATCCTAAGTGTGAAAATATGATGAACTAGCAATTTGTGGAAGGTTAATTATTTTGACAGGCAAAGTGAGCAGTATTTTCTTCTTTACTGTGATCAGTCATCTTAGGAAAAAGAATTTAATTTGCACGCTTACATTGATGTGTTCCGTTACAGTAAATCTGCATGCATCCTAACGACAACACATTTTTCAACAGAGCATGGAGATTTGGATAACCTGTTGGTCCCTCACAAGGTCAAACCAGCCAAGAAAGAATATGGATGACAAACGTCTGCAAATATAATTTTTCATATCCAGCAGGAAACCAGATTATGCAGTGACTGGCAACAGTTAGAGATGATCACTTACTTTACAAATGCCACCACCTCCAAGATCAAAGTTCACAACATCTAGTATAACTCAATTGCAGCTTCAGGACTCGGGAACCTGAGATGGTATTTGGCTGTTCTACTTTGTGTGATGCCAGTGTCAAGTTCCCAAGCAACCTCAAAACCAAGCTCTAATTCTCCCCAAAACTGAGCTCTAATTCTCCTTTTCTCTTTTACACTCTGCTAATAAAATTTATTTTCTAAATCAAGGAACAGAATCATGTTTAAATGAAATTTTCTCTCTCCACCTGCAAAGTAAATCAGTGATGTCAAAACTTTTAGCAGCCTTTGGTTACATGCCCTTCAACCCTGAGTGCATTCCCACACTGCAGTATTTCTGGCAATGAAACTGATTAAAGTGTCCTGCCTGCACCTGTCTCGTGTTGCTTGTTCCTGTGCACCAAAGAAGTTTACTGACCCCTCAAGATACAGTTCACTATGTTCCTTTAATTAGCAAAGATGATTAAAAAGATTTTCATTTTCCCAACCACTCATTCTTCTGTTACTCTCACTTCACCACAGTTACTTATATCAATTTCATATGGGACTGGGTTAAAACCAGTCCACAGAAAATATGCAAGTTGCTGCTGCTTTCCTTGAAAAAACGTCTTCAGGCTATAGCCCTATGAACAAGTAAGTACTACAACTGAATCAAAGGCAAACAGCAGTGAAGGTGGAGGAAGAAGGAAGGGAAGAAACGTCCTACACTGTCTTTATTGCCAGAGAAATCATAACACGGAAGTGCACACTGCATTATACTCAACATTTTTATGTTCTGATTTTTTTTCCCCTTGTGGTAGCAGCGGATTACTGCTTGAGCTATTAACTACTCATAATTTGAATTATTTTAGCAGACAGCAGGAAGTTTGGTTCTTAACACATCTGCCTTTATTTAATAAAATGGTATTTATAAGCAGGTCACTGTTTTTAATGTAATAAAATCCTTTTAATCCCTGCTGTTTACTTACCTGTCTGGTGTTTCTAAATATCTCAAAACATGTACAATCTAAGTGCAACAGTGAGATGCATACTTACAGAAACTTCTTCCCCCTCAAGAAGTTCTTCAACAACAACAGTTTCCCCAGCTGTGCCAAAAGTTTTATCCTGCATTAAAAAGTCAATCTCTTCAGACCTGTATTTCAGTCATTTTATAACAATCAAAATACAAGTGTTTCAGATAACGTCTCATACAAATCAGCATTGCACCACTGAACTATAAGATACTATGCTGCAGAAACCAGCTGAGGACCTACCCTGTGTACATCTTCTTTTTCAGTTCTATGTTCCTGACTGTTCAGATGGAACTGCTTTGTCTTGGTTCCCTTCAGATTTTGATGCTAATTTATTTCGTAAACATCCTAACCAAACATATGCTTAAATATGTAACTCTACAGGAATTTTACTACACGTGTAAGTACTGTGTATCAGGAGTTTTAAAGCTGATGTTGCACGTCAAGATACAGCTTAATTGCAGTGTTAATGTTAGAGCACTATAGCACCTGATTCATTGTAGCAGAGTCCCCAAGGACGCAGAGATTAAAAGCAATTCATACTGAATTAAGTGCAGACCTTCAGTAAGAGCCATTTTATTTTAGCCTACTCGTACTATACCTAGAAAGAGTACTTTGCCTCAAGCAATACATATGACAGCTTTCCAAATAATGTCACTGTCCAAACAATGGGTAAAATATTTGACTTCTGCAAGCTAAATGCCTACTATATAGAAATAAAAGGAAAAAAAAAAGCATCTCGGATTTTGACAGGGTTAACAACTTTTTTTTTTGTTTTGTGAGAACTCTTCCAATTGGTGCTTGTATGTTTCTACTCACCTGCATGATTTCATTAACAGCTTTACAGGCTTCTTCTTTGTTTGATGCCACAATTACTCCTTTGCCAGCTGCCAGGCCACTAGCTTTTACAACTAAAGCAGGGAAGTTTGCACTTTAAAGATAGAGAAGAGAGATTCAACAGTAAACACTCTATATTCCAATTATATATTTTAAGCATTCTGAAAAATGCTGACGGTTGCAAAAGCAAAATACTCATCAGTATTATAGTAATAACTTTGTGCTACCAAGCAACAGACAAATAAGATCCAGGATTCTCTTCTTACACTGTCCTGAGGATTTCTGCTTCCCGGTTTGTTTACCACTGAATTTCACTATGGTTCTGAAAGGTTGCTGTTCTTTGAACAATTTAACATTGTAGCAATGTTGGGTCAGCTGGATCCTTCTCTGCTAAGTAGATCACTATTAGCTGAGTAAGCCCACAAGCAGAATTTATGCTCATGGAGGCAAGTACAGAAAATACAGAACATACTACATCTTTCAGACTGGATTTCAGACTTTCAGATCAATTTCCATAGTTGGCAATCTGAAAAAAAATAAAAACTTCTCCCATATTCGCATGTAGAAAGCTGAACTTTTAATTTTCATTAAAAGAGCAATAAATAAGGAACCATTAATTACTGAAATGTGACAGACAGATTATCCTTTAAAACCTCTGCAGGTGTTCTATCACAGCTAAAAGTATTAATACACTGGTAAGAATTTGTTTGTTTTGGATAGCTGGCACATTGAAAAAAAAAATCCACTACAAAGAATTTTACCTGTTAATGAAGCCACATGCAGCCTTCGGATCAGTAAAAGATTTCCACCTTGCAGTTGGGATCCCATGACGATCCAAGAAGGATTTGGTAAAGCTCTTACTGGACTCCAGCTGAGCTGCCTTTGCCGTGGGACCAAAGCATCTTACTCCAGCTGCTGTCAAGTCATCAACAATTCCTAAAAACACCAACACAGAATTTTTTTCAAATCACCAGATGATTTGTAAGTCATGTAGTTCAAATCTACAGACACATTAATTTGTTAGAGCAAGCATTCAGGAGTTATAAGCCACATTTATATTTACCCTATATCTGTTTTACACAATGGGCCTTACATGTACTTTTCACTCTAACCAAGATCAAGTAACTCTACAGTGTTTGGAGTTAAGAAGACCTGTTGCATTTTGTAAGATATTACAATCTTTCCTCAGTTTACTACAGCTTTTAACCAACTAGTTGACACTAACATTTCATGAAGATAACAACTCTTGATCATGCAAAAGGATAAAACTGAAATTATCACTGTTAAGGTGGTTTTTTTTTTTTTTTTTTTTTTTTTTACCCTTGAATAATTCTTATATTTGAAAGAATGAAAATTCCACTGGAAAACCAATACCCTTTTTGAGTTTCTTATATGGAAACACTTCGATACCTGTTTTACTAAACTCAAACACTTTGAATGAAATTGAACAGTTAAGGATATTTTAACTGCTATATTTCTCATGCGCTTTGAACTTTGTTTTCATCACAGCAGAATCCTGAATTTCAGGGAAACTGCCACAGAGGATTTGTTTCTTTTCCTGATGAAGATACTCAGATACTGTTGAGTTGTGGAAAAAAGATGGGGACTAGAATTTCTTTTTCTTCCTAAAGCAAGAAAGCTTTCACTTTTAATTTTCTTTCTCTTACCAGCAGCAAGAGGAACCTCTGGACCAACCACAACCAGCCTGATCTCCTGATCTCTGCAGAACTGAGCAAGTGCAGCATGATTGCTGACTGAGACAGCTGTCAATGACAGAAAAGTGTGGTAAGACTGTATTCACTACTGTTACTTGGTAGTTATTTATCATATAAACATGAAGTAGTGTTTTCACAAGTCTCACATTCTTGAATGGCAAGACACGGTGAATCTGGAATAGAGGCATGCACTAATATATAAATACTCAGAACAACACATGTACACATATGGAAGAAAATCCAAACAAAACAAACCACTGAAACCCTAAGCAAAGGTTGTAATTTGACATGCACCGTAAACCCATCTTGCTCTTGAAGGCGGAAAAAAAAGTTTCAGGTTTCCTTATACTGCCAACATGTTCTCATCTCTACAGACATCCTGTTTGCCAGCACAAGAAGCATCACAAAAGAGCCAAATGAAAAATAACTCACAGGCAAAACCAATATAATAATAATAATAATAATAAAAATTATTCAGCCAGTCTCTTCCTTGTTTAGGTTCATCACAAAGCTTTACATATGTTCATGCCAGAACAGTGAAGGGACAGGAACAAGTGGCTGCTGGTGGAATTGCAATTGCTTTTTTTCTTCACGTAGTGACAGTTAAAAAAATGCTACAATGAATGGTGATTTTGCTGAAATAAAGCAAAATCTGAACACTTGTTCTTACATTAGTAAGGAAAGGTACTTTAATTATGGGCAAAGATCTATTGGCAAGTTACAAAGACCTATAGCACAGTTACATTTCTGTAAACAAGCACTTAACATGACAATTGTTGCAATTCCAAAAACCATGTAAGCAAAATAAAAAGTTTGCTAGAAAGACCATAATGTCAAGTCTCTTGATAAAAGATTTGCGCAAAGGCAACACGAAATGCAAGTTCCACTACTTTATCAAAAAACAAATAAAGCCAAGGTCTGCAGAGGACTGGTACGTGAACTCACAGAGTCAAATGCTGCAAGCGTGGCCCAGCATGGATTGGCTGCCTGCACTGGGAGGAAACTGGCACATGAGAGTACAGATCTGCAAACAGAATCAAGTGCAGATCCTCCCTGGTGATGGAATACTTGCAGTTTTGTCTGTGAAGTCATTCTAGAGACCACATTGGCAAGTATGTGAAGAACTGATGTCCTCTTCCAGTCAAGTTTCCAGAGAAGGGGAGGGAGAGAAATGAGAAGCAGTGATAAAGCATCTTCTGTTAAACACATCTACACTATTATGTTGGTGTACACTTTGCTTCTGCCATCCCACGTGAATAAATTCTCCCCTTTCACAAGAGAAGCTATTATTCTAAGACATAAAAGCAACTATCTGAAACTTCTCTTCTGATTGCAGATTTGCCCCATTTAGGTGGAATGGTGGGGAGTAAAATGCTAAGAAAAACTACCTCCTTGATAACCATTCAACAGTTCAATTACTTTGTTCCATGAAGATGTGTAAGTAAGGAATGAAAGGCCTCTGAGACCTCTGTGCAATTTATCCCAATCGACTTCTGGCTCACAAGAGTGTAAAACCAAAAGCATAACACACTTGGCTTTATAGTACTGGTAAACATAAAGGTCAATACTGTCTTTCAGTCCCACATGGCAGTTGTGAAAGCAGTTCAAGAACAATCCCAGCCAAAGAAAATGGGAGCTCTGGTGAGCAACTGAAGAGGATCAATCTCTGTTCCCTTGAGACCAAGCTACATGAAAGGGAACAGGGAAAGAGCCTGCAAGATGACTGTACCTGTCATCCCAAATTGCCTTAGCCTCAGGTCTCATCTACCAGCAATGTGAGGGTGAACATGGTAAAACATTTACATTATGTGGAAATAAACAGAAAGGAATAAGTCACACTATTAAGATATAATTTTAACTTCTACTCTAAACACAAATTTCCACATGATGTAAACTGAAGGGAGACATCTCTGTAGCAGTGTTTTTTTTTTTCCTCAAAATGACAGCCAGACATACATCTCAAACCAAACAGAAGGAACTTAACCAAGATTTTAAAGCCAGAACATTTTAGTTAAAAGTATTAGCTAGCATGAGAGCTAAAATGCAGCGTTGTCAGGATGCTAAAAGACATTCACAGAAACACATATGTATACCTAAAAAGTCAGCATGCCATTCTGTACAATTTTAGCATCGAATTTGCCCTGCTAGTTAAATATAAAGAGAATATAAACCTATATTTAGCTATTCAACCCAAATCTGTCTGTACTGTCAGGAAAGATTACTGACTCAAATTAACCATGAAAACTTTTTTGTGACTTCGATAAAGGCAACATCTGAATAATTAAAATTTATTTATAGTTTTAAGTTCACCTTTATGTGTTTCAGAAATCATCTGAGAACTACAGCTGCAATAGTGATTAAAGGAAATCTCATGAACCACAGGGCAGGATGAATTTCCAGAGCCAAATCTTGATTATACCAAAACAATGGTAACAGTTTCACAGACATTGCTGCTGAGGCTTATACAATATGATAGGGCTCACACACTTCTGGAAATCTGTTTTCTATTTTCTCCTCTCACTAAAAATCTAGGCTCCAGTGCTACCATTAAAATGCCTGAGTAGATGAGACAAAAAATTCCCTTTCAGTTAAAAAAAACAGTCAACCTCTTCACAAATTTTAGATTCTTCCTGCCTCCCAGCTGGCTGAGGATGTCTTCCCTAAAGCACATAAAAGGACATTGCTTGGAAAAAAAGATTTTAGTACATGTGGTAGATTTCATGGACCTGGCTCAAGCATTATTATGCACAAGTTCAAATATTTTGCATTGTTGAAAGTGCAGTGTATTTTATGCAATAACAAAGTGAGAGAAAAGTGCAGCAGTTTTTAAAAACTAAGCAAACTGAAATTAACATTCACGGGCCATGCAGGCTGGCACTTACTCCAGTTGGCATGAGTATAAAGATTTATATGTACACATATGTAAAGATCTTCTGGAACAAGAAGGAAACATGAACATGACTTTCCTGTCCTGCTCTTGATCTTTCTCCTGTGAGATCAAACAGCACAAAAAACTATGATGCTGTGCATGTTCAAAGAAATTATGGACAGGATTATTTAAGATTTCTGTAATTAAACATTCCAGTGGAATTAAATTTGATAATTATCTGTTGTGTAAGAATTTGACATGAGATGGTAAAAATGAAGTATTTTACTCACATAGATGTAAAAACTGGAGGCATGTAATTTGTGTTCACATGTACTCTATGTTAATTTTAATCCTGTATGTTCTCATGTGTTTTCAAGTAAAAGTTAAGTTGGTTCCTTAAGGCACTTATTCAGGATCTGGTATACAAAGAACAGGAATTTCTGAGTAATTATCCCTGGTTTCATACTGATGCACCTCTAGGCGAGCACCTTAGACAAGTACTTTTTAAACACAGCAGGTAATTTTGGATGTAATTTTGCATTTGAAAAACCTTAGGCTTGATTTTCAAAACTGATATGAACAGCTTCAGTTACAGCTGTCCAGTTGCAGCCAGTCAGAGTTTACCTCAGTTAGGCCGGAAGCTCAAAACAAGCAGAGAGGAGTAAAAGCATTTAAGAATAACGCTAACTTCCCAGGATCACTAAAACAAAGACAAACATTTCTAAGATGGATATTTTCAGGTATGAAAGTATTCTCAAGAAAGGTTGTAAGGATCACAAGCTCTCACTGTGCCTCTGAGAACTAAGTGGTGCTTCAGACCCAAAGCAATGTGCTCTGCCACTATCCCAGAAGTGCTGGTGTTTGCTGCAAACACTTTTCAGCTGTTCACCAAACAGCTGCTGAACTGCATTGAATACCAAGACGAGCCATCAGCCCTTTCCTGTGAGGGAACCACTACTGCTATCCCAAGATACACTCCTGTAGGAATTTACAGCAGGCAGATGGAGTTTTGGCTGCATGCCCTACTCCAAAATCCAATGAATTAGCTAAAAATTGAGATAAAATTAATTGAGTGTACATAAGTATAAGGCTTTGCTCAGATACTTGCTCTTAGCTGCATCTCTATGATGTTACATTCCCAAAACCTTCAAATTATAACAAACTGTTCACATTAACAATAAGATCAATTAATGGATTAGGTTCAATTAACGGAATAATTTACTTGTTCGGTTATCAGATTTTGAAACTTTTTACCTGAATTTGAAATCTTTCCACTGTTGGCTGTCCCTGCGTTTCCAGGAGCAACAAACACTTGTTTTACATGTGGGGACTGGGCCAGCTTCCAGGCCAATGCATGCTCTCTGCCTCCACTGCCGATCACAAGCACTCGATCAGCCATTAGCCTGCGCAAAACCAAACACAAGCAACATCGCCAGAGTTAGAAGTGTGAGGTTAGGAAAGCAAGAGCATCACGGAATGTAATGTTGGGTGTAAGGAACTCTGAGCAGTGCTGAGTGTCACTTTTTTTCAGGCAATGATGTTTCTATTACAGAATCACAGAATCACAGAATCACCCGGGTTGGAAGGGACCTCAAGGATCACGTAGTTCCAACCCCCCTGCCTAGCAGGGCCACCAAACATCCACATTCAGATCAGGTTGCCCAGGACCCCGTCCAACCTGGCCTTGAACACGACCAAGGACGGGGCATCCACAACCTCCCTGGGCAGCCCGTTCCAGGGCCTAACCACTCTCCTTGTAAAGAACTTCCTCCTAACATCCAACCTAAATCTTCCCTCCTTCTATTGGGGTTTGTTGGTTAAAAAAAAAAAAAAAAAAGTACATGGAAAGACATAACTGACTTAATGAGGTGTGACAGAAAATAAATGTCAAACACTGAAATAACCCACGGGGCTATCTTGTTTTTCTTTCATCAGACTGGCAACTGTTGTACTGAGTCTGGGATATAGAAAAAAACTTTGATTGGCCAGGCTGTGATTTGTAACTCATAGACATTTCTGGTGAATACAAGCCTGCAAAAGACAAAGTCCTTGGTATTAATTAATTGTATTAATTGTATTTTCTTACAGAGTCATAGGAATTTAATTGGAACCTGAAACACTTTGGTGGAAATATTGGAAAAATGTCTGAATATTTCATGAAAGGGAAAGATTAAGAGCAATGAGACAGGGTGATGAGCTCCACTCTTAACGGAATTGCAGAATCATAGAATCCTTTGAGTTGAAGGAACGTCTGAGGCCCATCTATTCCAACTTCCCTGCGATGAACAGGTTGCCCAGGACCTGATCCAGCCTAGCCTTAAAAGTCTCCAGGGACAGAGCATCAATCACAACACTAGGCAACCCAAAAGGGGAAGCAGAAACCTAACACAAATTTCCCTTGGGACTGAACGACTCTTATAGGCTGTCCAGAGTTCAACAAGGCAAAGTTTTGTTAGCCTTTGCGTTTTTAAAGACAGGTTTACCTCTACACGTATTCTCTACACGCTTATTTGTATAAGTCACCTCAAAATTGTCATCCCAGCAATGATACCACACAACTAGCAGGGGAACAGAGGATGTCACTAACATTGGGAAAGAACACTGGAATTCAGAAAGTAGTAAATAAGTACGTATTTCTTTATGTGGAGGTTCTTAAAAAGCAAAGGCTAACTCCCAGTGGTACTCAAAGAACAAGCTGCTATAGCCATGTTAGTTCAACCAAGTACAAAATACACAGATGATGGAACTGCACTGGTTAAGGTCAGAGTTTTATCAGCAGAAGGCAAGGGATGCCTGGAGAAGCCATTCAGCAAGGCATGGAGTGAGCAGCTATACACAGGTGTCTGGAATAGTGTTCATTACTTCCAAAAAGTAATCTAAAAGCTCTAAGTCACAACACAGGCAAAGTAAGCATCTAAACACATAAAATGATTTCAAGCATGGCAAGTATCAAAAATAAATACAGCTTTGTGTGGAAACTGGCATGATCGACTTTGAGGACTTTGCGACGACAGCGAAGTAGTGCGACATGCCTCCCTGCTGCACAAATCACCTTTCCCTGTTCAAGGGGAGGGACGCGGCCTTGGTAAGAGCCTCAGCTCCACGTAACACACAGCCTCCCTGTTGCAATACCAGCATACGTAGTGTCTAACTCTTGCTCAATGGCCCTTGACCCACGCTTGCCAGTGTGTGTGGAACCCTCCAAGGCAGGTGGGGAAGGCCTCACACCACTGCTGGAGCACACAGAGGCGGCAGCTCCCTTTGAGGTCAGAACTCCTGTGGGACGGCGAGAGAGCTAGCACAGTGTATATCCTCAGCATGAGGAGAAACAAACCTACCCAAACCAGACTTCTAAGGGAAAAGTGATCTTACCAGAGGCATACCAGATGTTCAGCCAATTGTTGGGCAGGGCGTGTGCTTCTCCCCCATCCCAGCTGCTAGTAGGACAGCTGAACCCCCAGCTCCAGGAACTGCCCAGATAGCTCTGTAGACCCCTCCCTCCCCCACAGAAACCCAGCTGTCTTGAAAACCTGGACTCCAAAGGAGATGGCTTCTGCTTTGAGGGCTCCCATGATGTGCATGCTGAGCCCCATTATTAAACCCAAGTCCTCTGTAACACAATGCAACCCCCACGCATTCTAGAATACACCCCCATGCCATTTCTTTAATCCATTAACAAAGGAATGATTTGTTCAGAGAATGATAATTTTAGGCAAAACATGCAGTCAAAATAAAGACAAAAGAAACGTGAATAAAAGGACAAAATATGGACAATCAACACTGTGTTTTAACAATAAACTAAACACATCAGAGTTAAAATTTAAGAGTACTTTCAGGTTGGGAGAGTCCAATAGGTTTCTATTAAAATGTTTGGCAAAATACATACTGTAGAGTTGCAATAAACTTCTTAGATTCCTTAAAGTAAGAAAAAAAATACCTGGGAATAAAAATTAACAGTTACGACAAACTATTTGGGATGCAAAGTTATGGCAAAGCTCTTTGATATTGCAACTTAAGCAAAAAAAAACCCCACCAACTACATATATGTATATTACGTATATATATATAAAATAAATATATATGTACATATAGAAGATTAAGAGGTTGGCTACATTGAAAGGATAAGCTAGATGTAGACAGTAACCTAGGGCAAAAGAATGCTGTGTAAAAGAATAAATGTCATGTAGCAGACAGCTGCCTTAACCCAGCAAGCTTAACCCAGCAAGCATGTTTCTAGTGCAGTTCACAGCCATCATTAAATAACAAGTTGAAATATACATGACAGCATCAGAACTGAGAGCAGAGTTATAAACCAAACTGGAGAATATACTTACGCTATCCTATGTGTTGCTGGCCTGAGCAAAGTAATGCTGGGGAGTTCAGGAGTGAAAAGAGAAAGGAGAAGACCAGCCTCTAGTTAAAATGTAGCGCCCTGCTCCAGTATCACCACCCATTGATAACATGCATGCCTAGCCATTGGACAGGTCATTTCAGGTGGGAAAACAGAACAGAACAGAAACCAGCACACGTATGGTTGAGAAACAAGCAGCAAAAACTTCACAGAGCAGAAGCAGCCCACTTTGTTGTTCCTGCACATTCAGAATAAATTCTGCCTCACTCAAATTATTTTTTGCAGTTGAAAAATATTCACTAATCAGATCATAAACATCCTCTATTTAAAAATGATGCTGTGCATACTCCCATGAATATCAACAGCATGGAAGAATACGATGCATGATGCATATTTATGCTCCATTAAGCCTCCTACACAAAAATATTAGGAAATGCTTCAAGATCCAATGAAACTGCTGTCAGCTGAAGTAAATCACCCTGCTTATAAATCAGTCAAACGGCCATTCTTCTTCCCTAAAAGTAGCATATTCTAATAGTAGTCAGCCAAACAAACAAACAAACAAACAATAAAAAACCATAAAATTTTATATGGAAGCAGTTAATGGAATAAACCATGTGCCATATGTTCAAATGAAAAATCATCATTCTGTAATAAAATATGAGGAAAAAAAGAAGTGTTTTGTCCATTTTTTTTATTTTCAGGAACTCAACTTCTTTGTGCATCCCCCAAAAGGTATCCTAGCAACTTTTGTTGAGGGATGCAGCTTGACAAGAACTTCTTCTGGTGGCAATTTCAGTTTCAGTTCAGGAAGCCCAAATAAAGTACTGGCAGCCTTTCTTTCTCACACTGACTGTAAAGATGCAGTGTAGGCCCTCCATTGCCCAGTAATATCACAGAATCATAGAATCCTTAGAGTTGGAAGGGACCTTTAAAGGTTCATCTAGTCCAACTACCCTGCAATGAACAAGGACATGCACAGCTATATCAGGTTGCCCAGGGCCTGGTAGAGCCTCACCTTGAAAGTTTCCAGGGACAAAGCATCAACCACATCAGTGTTTCAGTGCCTCGCCACTCTCAACTGTAAAAGACTTTTTCCTTACATCCAATCTAAATCTCTCCTTTTTAATCTTGAAGCCATTTCCCCTTGTTCTATCACCACAGACCCTGCTAAACTCTCTGTCCCCTTCTTTTATATAGCTCCTCTTTAAATACTGAATGGCTGCTATCAGATCACTTTAGAGCTTCTCTTCTCCAGGCTGAACAGCCCCAGCTCTTATAGCCTGTCCTTGTACAAGATGTATTGCACCCTACGGATCGTTTTTGTGGCCCTCCTCTGGATACCCTCCAATAGGTTTATGTTTCTCCTGTGCTGAGGACTCCACATCCAGACACAGTACCCTGGGTGAGGCCTCACCAGTGCAGAGCCTCAGAGGCAAGATCACCTCCCTTGCCCTGCTGGCCACACTTCTTTGGATGCAGTCCAGGATACAGTTGGCTTTTTGGGCTGTGAGGGCACATCGCTGACTCATGTCCAGCTTCTCACTTAATGGTACCCCAGGTATTTTTCAGCAGGGCAACACTCAATCCTTTCATCTCCTAGCTTGTATTCATAATGAGGGTTATCTTGACCCAGGCGCAAGATCTTGCATTTGGATTTGTTGAACCTCACGAGGTTCACCTTGGCCCAGTGCTCAAGGTGTCTCTGTCCAGGTCTCTCTGGATGGCACCTGTCCCTCTGATGCACCAACCACACCTCACAGGTTGGTGTCATCGGCAACCTTGCTGAGGGCACACTCCACTCCACTATCAATGTCATTGATGAAGGTCTTAAAGAGTATTGGTACCCCTGGGGACACTGCTCGTCACTGATCTCCATCCACTGAGTCATTGACCACCACTCTCTGACGCTATGCTGCAGGCAGTTCTTCATCCGCTGAAAGTCCACCCCGGGGTATGTTGTCAAAGGCCTTACTGAAGTCCAGACAGACGACATTAGTGGCTCTTCTCTTATCCATCGATGCATTGACACCATCATAAAAGGTTACAAGGTTGGTCAGACAGGATTTGCCCTTGGTGAAGCCATGCTGGTTCTCTGAAGTATTATGTACCTCCTCACTGGGGAATCAAACCCCCAGCCTCCCATGTGACAGGCGGAGATACCACAATACTAATGAGGAATTGTACATAACTGTCTTTAAAAATGAAAAGTTCCAAAAAAAGGGAGATTCAAAAAAAAAAAAAAAAAAAATTCTTTTTATCGTTAATCAAAAAGTCAACAATCTGTTTTCAAACAACCAAAAGCCATTCGCAAAGTAGACCATCTCTTCTATGAGAATTACCACATGTGGTTTTTTTGGAGGACATATGTGAAATCCTTAAATCTTCTCATAAACAGGCAGAAGTCAAAAAGAATCTAAAGCATGGTACATTGTTACCATAAGTAAACATCATCTGCCTTCATAAAGAAGGAAGGTATATTTGTTTAAAAGATATCTTAAAGAAAGACGGCATTTCAAGCAAGGATCAGTTACCAAGTTCTTAGACAAAATAAGAACAGGAAAGCAAAAACAAGCTAATTACTCTGAGTATCTAAGAGGAGAGGACATGAGAATGCGGTGAAGGCAATTTCCAGAGCCTATTCCTGAAGATGCCAGCTGCTAGTCAGCAGGGATGAGCATCAGCCTAGAGACCTTTATCGTCCTCAAGGATGGGGCTCATTAAGAAGCTGGGCAACTCCTCCACGGAGTCAGGGCCTTTAGAGTGAAAAAAAATAATGAGAACGGTGCAAAACCAACAATATATAACAGCTTTCCTCGTACTGGCTCCTCCACAAGGCACAGGGAGATTTCAAATACAGACAGAAGTGAGACAAGACTACTAATTCAGTAGCTGCCCTTTAACTAGTAACAGGGAAGGCACATGAGCCACCATCTCCTACTGGAACTGATTCTGCGCTCAGACTGGGATGTTAAACTGAGCTCCTTAGCTGTACTAATGCTAAGCTTACGAAGATAGCTGTGTAAGTGTATGAATTCAAACTCTTTAAGCTAAACCATAACGCCACTCATCCCCATCTAAAAAGATTTCTGCCAGCTGAATTGACTAACTGTGCAATCAACCAATAACTACTGGCACTAAAAGTAAAGAGATGAGACAACAGAGATGGGCAGAAAGAGCTAAATGTCAAGACCTGCCTTTTAAGCTGCAGCAATCTACTGCATCACTGCACACCTAACATTTAATCTTAGCCACTGCCTAATTAAAAGCTGCAATACTTTTAACTTTTCAACACTGGGATTGTGGTAACCTGATGCAGACAGTCAGGTTTCTTTATACAAAATATATGGTCCAAGCCCACAATGTCTTAACTCCTACTTTTCCCAGAAGAAAGGTTATAAAACAGCTATAAAGCAGCTTAGCATTGATAGCTCTTAGTCCAAATATAGAGACTCCAAGCCTAGCATCACCAAGCCCATACCTCTCAGTGCCTGGAAAAAAGCTTCTCCCATCAAACTTCGGACTAAAGGAGAAAGTTCACTGTTTCTCTTGAAGTTAGGCAAAAGAATAAAAAGAAATTATGCCTCACAGGACACAGAAAGAACGCAAAATCAAAATGCTCTGCAATTCATGCGCCGCTCCACAAACTGTTGCATGCCCCCTCCCCCCCTCTTTTTTTTTTTTCCCCATAATCAGTAGCAGGATAAAATATTAAAAGAATGGCTTGGAACAGAAGCCAAAACCTAGGACTTTCCCTTATCAACTTCAGCAGCTGAGCTGCTCTGTAGCGTCCTCCTGGAATCTGCCATCTTTTACTTGGCTCCTGCACTTGCCAGCACAGAGCCAAATCCTCAGCTCTTCTGCTCTCTGAATTAACACTAATCAGAAGGCTGAAAATAGAGTTCCGCTGCACATCATGATGAATACACAAAGATCTTCGTACGCGTGAGGTAAAGACTATGAGTGCACAAAGATCTCAGTACACACAAGGAAAGTTCTCAGCTAGCCTTTTCAGAGAACCTTTGTCAGCTTCTGGACCCTGTTCAAGATTGGATTAAAAAAAGAGCTGAAACGCGCAGGGTTTAGGTTGACCTACCAGTGTTTCACAGTTGGCTTGTGCTGGTCCTTGCTACTGCAGTCTTGCTATGGGTCTTATTCTCTCCTCCACTTCCAGCCTCCTGCTTGAGTGCCAAATGTATGCCTTGTGTGTCACAAGGATCAGGAAGCCAATAATGCTGGAAAGATAACACCAAAACAGTAACTCAGAAAAGTCATAATTATAAAAAGGAAATTAACAGCACCCTCAGATCACTTGATTGTTCAAGGAGCCACAACACCCCTGGTAGCACATACCACTTCATGGTGTACTTTCTCACCTATCTGCCTGTTTCACCTTCTCCCCCAGTTGCTTATAGTCCCAGGAACAGTCACATCAGGGAATGAGACTTGGGCGAGGATGTTTCTAACAGGGATCAGTTTCCTGAGTGAAGTCACTGTACCAATTGTGCAGGCAGCTCTGCTGGTGCGATGCAAGGTGCAGAAACAAACATCCACAATGCCTGACCAGCAGAATGGCCAAAACACAATGCAGCTGCAAGTTTTAGCTAGGCTAGCATGTAACTTCTACTTGTGGAAACTGATGCTGCCTTTAAGCTAACATTTAATTTCCTCAGGTTTCAATACCAGAAAGAGATACTTAAAGATTTCAGAGATCTCTATAATCAGGTTCTTCATTTATGATCAACTTCTGGCCCCTAGAAGGCCTGCATGCTAATTAGGAACAAGCCACAGATCTTCCATGGCCTGAACTGAGAACCTTTGAGACAGGCACTATACTCCAAACAGCCAGATTGTGCATTTCCTAGGCAAACCATCATCAGGTTATCTCCCCAGTACAAACAAGAAGCTAAATGGTGCTGTTATTCCCCCTGCCCCAAAGCACTAAATTTGGATGACTGGGACTGTGAGAAAGCCGAAAGCCCTCCATGTTTCCATAGAGGTCTGGAACTACTAACAGGAACTACTGTGCGAGAACCAGAAGGAGCAGGGAGGCTGAAGTAAGGAAAATCCTTTCTATTTAGGGTTAAACAGTGAAGCGTATACTCAATCTGCTCATTAATTTCAAGCTTCCACAAGATGAATTACCAGAGGGAAAAAAACCAACAACAAAACAACCCAATATTCAAGTCGGTTGGTGAGCCCCCAGCTTTGCAAACACCAGGGCTACGAATTACAAGTCAATCAAAGTCCACAGCAAGAAAAGCCAAAAGTTGAATATTTACTTTAAAGCAAATATTTCACCACTTTTTTTTTTTTTTTAGCCAAACAGAGGGAAAAGCACATGAATAACAGCTGCGTGCACTTTAAAATAATTTAAACTGCGGCATATTTAGAAAAGTCAGAAAACAAGAGCCCCCAAAGTACATTCAGAGAGGAGGCAGGCATTTTAAATAAAAAGCTGACAGCCAGCAGCAGCCATCGCTCCACACGGCTCCTTATCGCAGCGTGTGAGGAAAGCGCAGAGCTGCAGGCGGGGGCCAGACCCCGCCATTTTGCATCGCGGGCAGCACATGGCCCCGCCGCCGCCTTGCCGCTCGGCTTCTTCTCGGCGGTCAAGGCCCGGCCGAGGGTGGCTGACCCCGAGAGCGGGCTGCCTGCACGGCCCGCGCAGCCCGGCCTTCTGCGGAGCGAGAGAATCACTTACTTTCTTCGGGGGGATTTTAAGGATGGGAAAGGCGTGCTCCGCCGCGCCGCCAAAACTACAGTACCCAGGGGGCGCCGCGTGGGCCCGGGGCGGGGGCTGAGGAGGGAAAGTAAAACTGTGGCTCGGAGACCAAGGAATGGGCTTTTGCTTTTAAATTCTTACGATCTAAAAATATCTTCATCTCCATGTCAGCGAGCTGCTGAGCTCAGCGAGAGATCCATCTGAAAAGCCGTACCTACACGGAGATGACTGTATGGTTTTGCCTTGAGAGCGTGGCTCCAGAGTGCAAAGGTGAACTTTGCTAAGTTAGTAGGATGGTACTGTGCAAAGATTGAGTTTGTCTTCGTGCCTTCTCAGCTAGAAACGCCCTGAACAGATTTAAGTACTGAATAGGAGCAGCCCTCCGGTTTGTATTAATGAAACCAAAGAGCACTGGGCAGCTTTTAGACAATAATTTATCATAAAACTGCAACAACACATTAAGGAAAACAGATTTGATCCTTACATTTGTTCTCCCCCGAGAATTTGTATGAAAACCTTGTTCTTTGGAACTAGTTTATGAACTACAGGTTTAATAAAGACTGTGTTCATGTTTCAGCTCAACTTTGGTTCTTGCTTCCAAAAGGAATGCAAAGAGATACTGGTAGAGTAGCACTGACAGCTTCAGAACTGCTGTGAGTGAAGTGGTAACACTTGGCTTTCAAACTGAATGCAAAATGTACCAGGAACACCACCCTGGTGTGGCAAGATCCAAATAAGGCTTCACTTAATTCATCAGAAGACAAATCAGCACCTGAGTAAAGGTGTATAACTGAGGATGTTTTTCTTATTTATCAGCAAATTAAAAAAAATTAAAAAATAAAAATTAAAAAAAGGAAGAATTACTTTCCTGTGGGGCTGTGGATATTCCTTTCTACCAACAGTGACTTTTCTAGTTAACTGTTTTCTGTTCACTTTTAGGCAGCCAGAGTGAAAGATGCAGCACTTGTTAAAATCCCTTTTTTTTGTTGTGCTCTTCTCTTGTTGACAGAGGCCTACTCTGATGGGGCTATTCCTGAAGTTAATCTACTTTGAATGAATTAACTTAGTTGAGAAGGGCTCAATTCCTAAAGACCATTCACATAAGGAAAAACTACATGTATGAAACAGATCAAGTGAAGCACTTTCACTCTAGCTTATTGCGTATCAGAAATATTAATAATATCTAAACTCTATTAACATTGGCATGGCATTACAGGTACCATTAGTTGTAAAAATGCCTCTTAAATATAACTGCTTTGTGTTATAACTTGACGTACAAGTAAGCAAATTGATCCCAATACTAAGCCTATAATTTTTACTAAGTTCATATCAAAACAGGCCACTTCCCAGTAATACATAGTAAAAAACAATGCTGCTATTAAAGGGTCTTATTATTAAACCACATTAAATTGGAGGTTGATGTTGCAAGTAGAAACCCAAGCAACAATTAAGAGTTTCCTCTAAGTTTTGAAGGTTTAAAAAAAATATATATTTTAGATAAACTAAACCCTTCAGGGAATGAGAAGAAAACCTATGGGGACTGAAATGGTGGAGGGTCTTCCAGGACTGAGAATGGCAAAGTAATATTCATACACATGTATACACGAGAATTGCTTTGGAAGCGACAGGAGGGCACCCCCACAACATCTGGACTCCAGCAAAACACCGCAGAAGAGTCACAGCTTTCAGGCGCACCGTATTCGCGGCGAAGGGGGCATTCATTCCTCTCTCTTTCTTTGTTCCTTCTCCCCCATCCCGCGGGGCGCCCGCCCGGCCCCGCCGCCAGCCCCCGGAGCACATGTGCGTGTCACAGCCGAGCTGCCCGGCCCGGCGGCAGCGGGGGAGGGCGCCTTTCGCATGGAGCCGTTCGCTGAGTGAGGGCAGCGCGGCGCCGGGCCCTGTGATGCAGTACTCGTGCGCGGGCAGGCCCCCCTGCTAGGCGCTGCCTGCGCGCTACACGCGGGGCGGCGGAGGCGCGGGGCTTGGCCCCGCTCCATGGAGACCAATGGCATCGCTCCCACCCACCCCCACGGGCCCCGAGCCCGCCGGCACGCACAGCCACACGCCTCAGCCCACCATGGCCCCAACGCCGCCGCCGCTCGGGCCCTCGACGAGGTGAGTGGCTCCTCCGCGGTGGCCCGGCCGGCTTTCGCACCCGGAGGCGACCGCCATCGCGACGGGGGGAGCGCGCGGGGAGGGTGGGGGGGTGTGAGCGGCGCGAGGGGGGCCTGGAGGGCGGCCATCACGGAGCCTTCCGTCGCCCCCCCTCCTTGCCGCTCTCCCCGGCGGCCGAGGCGCGGCGTTGCGGTTCGCGGGCTACGAGAGGCCGGCAACGGGCGGCGGGGGGTGCGCATGTATATGTGCGTTGGGGAGTTCTGTGTGGCGACGGTTAACGGTTTTATTCGTTAAGGCCGTTGGAGGGTTGGGGGGAGGGCAGGGCAGGACCGCGACCGTTCGGCGGGGCTGCGTTTGTCGGTGGGGTCGAGAGGGGGGACTGTTGGCGGGCTGGAGGGGGAGGGTAAGAGCACCAACATGGCGGCGCGCTACCGCCGGGGGGAGGGGGAACGGCGGACTTCATTAAGACACGAGACAGCACCCCCGCCCCCCCCCACCGGAAGTCAACCAGGTCTGCCGCTCTATGGCTTTCGCTGAGTGCTAGAGCGACACTACGGGCGCCCGATGCTACCCGCCCCCCCTTCTGCGTTACGTCTCGCCGTGAGGGTAGCCAATAGCGTGAGGGCTCGCAGCGAGTACGTCAGCAGGGGCTCTCGTCCGCTCTCTGCCGCGGTGCATTGTGGGATAGCGGAGGCCTCGCTTCTCGGCAGGAAGGAGCGGCGCGGGGGGGGCCGGCGCGCTAACGCTGTTAACGCTGTCATGGCGACTAATATCGAGCAGATCTTTCGCTCTTTCGTGGTTAACAAATTCCGGGAGATCCAGGAAGAGCAGCAGCAGCAGCACGGCGGGTAACGAGCCGCGGCGGGGGAAGAGGAGCGGCCTGGGCCGCTATCGCGCCTGGGCCTAGGGCGCGGGAGGAAGGAGGGGAAGGAGGGAGGGCTGAACCGTGCGCGGGCTCCGCCTCGGGACGGCGTGAGACGGTCCGGGCCTGGGGCTCGCACGGCTTATATTAAGCTGCGACGTGGCTGACTTTGGGGGGTTGCGGCCTTGCAAACGCCTTCAGCGAAAGCAGCCGGGGGGCGTAAGGGCGGGCGAGCGGGCATGCAGTATCTTTTTTTATTTTCACGGATGGGATTTCCGTGCTGGCCTCACGTCTGTGGATGGAGGGGAAAGGATGAGTGTGGTTTGTTTGGTTTGTCTTGCTGTTCTTATTCGTTTTAACTTCACCCCGTTGTTTTTCACAGCCTTATCTCGGAAAGCAAGCAAAATGTGCTAGAAAAGATTGGGTGATGAGTGCTTACTTTGCTTTGGGAGTTGATGGGCATGTATAACTTCCAACGTAAAGCATGGCGGCTTACTCATTAGAGGACACATTTTGCTCTCTTGTGCCTTGTACTGAGTTGTTACAAGGTGTTCTGTTGAAAGTTAATTAAAAAGGAGATGTTTCATTAAAAGTGTGGCATCTTCAGGAGGTTACATTGAAGGGCTCAGTGTTATAAATGTATGTGAATTTAAAGGTCGAAAAAGGCTCAAAACTGCTTGTATTATGTTGATATTTTTTTTGGTTAGTGGAAAGGTAGAAGGCCAGCCCAATGGTGACACAGTCCCAGCTGAGCAAGCCAACCCTTCAGATGACACTGTTGCTGGTGCTGGGAGTCGTCAGAATGATCAGATAGTGCAGAAAATAGAGGAAGTGCTCTCTGGAGCCCTTGATACAGAACTGCAGAGCAAATCAGGTAAATGAAAACACATTTGGCAAATACATTCTTGTTAAGAAGGCTGTCGTAGTTCTTAAATCATTTTTACAGAGACAAAAAAGTACTTTTCAATGCTGCTTCTCTCACTGAGCTTCATCTGGCAAGTTGTGTGTTTATTGTAATGTTTGTTAAGTATTTTTTTTTCCTCTACTGTGACTTATAACCACAAATGGGCAGAGAGATACATAACTGAAAAAAATGAACAAGAGAAAAAAAGTTAATTTATGAAAGCGTTACTTAGTGTAAAAATGTTAGTTTTCTGTCCCTTGCAATAATAACAAAAAGTAATGACACCTAGAAAAAATATATAGAGAAAAAATTTTTTTTTTTTTTTTTTTGGTACACTGTGATTTTATGCTTTGCTTTAAATGTATCTGCCTTGGGGTCTTGATGTGCAGTTCTTACTAAGAAAGCTGGTATTGATGTGGATAGAAGGACTGTTTGTTGTTTTATTTTCCATCAGTATGTGAGATTATTTTTAAAAGTGATTTATTAGAATTCAGAACTGTGTAATTGATTAAATGTTCAGTCAGAGTAAGGTGCTTGTTTTAAAATGGATAAGGTGCTTATCTTTAAGCTGTAGGTACTCAAATAGCAGTATTCTGAACGTTAAGAAAAAGTTATGTAGCAGTTGCAACTTTTTTGAATAATAAACCCAGTAATTTACTGATGTATGCATTTGAGTATCCCTTTTGATGTGATTAGTCTTTTCTTTAAAATCTCCAAATCAAGACAGTCACTGAGATGAATGTGTAATTATTGCACTTGTGGGTTTTTTTTTGTTTGTTTTTGAATTTAAAACATGGGGGGTTTCTTTGTACTTGGTAAGTATAGTTCCAGACTGATTTTGTAAGTGGCAGCGTAGAGAATAGTGACAGAAATCGTGTGTTTCAAAGATGTTATTTTCAACCTTTTGACATTATTTCTTTCTTTATGTGCATAGTGGTTTGTTTACCTTGAACATTTTCAGTATTGTTACAGAGCTATGTTATACAAGTAGTGCTTATGTTGGTATCTGTTTTATTTGTGTTTTTGTTGCTGTGCTGAAAAAGAGTGAGGCAAGCTAACATGGTAGTAAATGAGATATATTCATCTTGAAGTTGATAAACTTAATCTAAGGTTCCTGCAGTTAATGTTGCTTTTAGTCAGCAGGGATTATCTGAAAGTACTGTGCAGTTCATTTAAGTCTTTCATTATAATCTTCAAATGCATTCTCAGCAATGTTGTTGGAAATATCTAAGAAAAAAAAAAAATAACCTGTGATTATTTTTTTTTTTTTAACGTATGAGTGCTTAAAGCTACCTAGGATGTGTTTATGGGATCTTAGCCATATTGGTTAAATGCAGTTGCCAACAATTTTTGAATGCTTTGTATTATTTACTTGAAAGATCATTCTTTCTAATCACAGATTACAATTGGAAAGCTTGTGTCTCTGCATTGCCTACTAAAATATAGTTACTCAAGATGATGTACAGATAGCCTTTGTTACATATTAGCTATATGTTCAAGTCTATGGCAATTTACCAATGAAAGAAGTATCTTTCTCATGAAAACGTGGGACTAGATTGTGAGAAGAGTATGAACCTAACATAGCTGCTGCAGTCAGGCCTAAGCTCTTTCTTATTTACAGTTTCTTAAAGCCTATTGAGAATTGAGGAAGTAGGTGCTGTTTCATCAAACACATTTGAAGAACTCTGTTGGTCAGTGAGGAACTTAATTAGTAAATATGTTTAAGGTCATTTCTAATGCAGTAATAGTATTTTACTCAGAAGTTGAGTGAGTAAGACTCTGTAAAGCAAACTAGGAGGTAATTGGCTGGCCGTATTTTCTGCACGCCACTTAGATAATTTGCATGGAAAATTGGAGTTCTTTTTTTTTTATTTTTATTTTCATCTCCAGCTCACTGTAGTTTAAAAACGTGTCGTCCACCTTCTGGGAGAATGCATTGATGTGTTGTATGTAGGTCAAGATGCATCAAAGTACTTGTTGGAATGAGTCGTATTCCCAGTGGAACACCAGGAAGAACTGATAAACTTTTTGAAGAATTGAAAACTTTTTGAAACCACATTTATTTATTTTTACTTACAGTGCAAAAGGGCAGAAGAAGGAAGGTTTGTTGGTTTGGTGTATGATAGTTTAGTGAGGAAGGCATAGGTGTCAAGTCCTAATTTGTTTGTGCCTTTTCCATGTATTTGATTACTTGTCTGAAATAACTTTTAATAATATTTATAAGGAAAATATCATTTTTTTCTAGATGTAGACAAAACTACTGTGAGCAATAGTACTCAATCTACTAAAAGAAGCTCTACTGCTGAAGGTGAAGATGAAATTCCTAGAAAAAAATCAAAGAAAAACAAAAAGCACAAAAGCAAAAAGAAGAAGAAAAAGAAGAAGAAAAGGAAGAAAGAGAAAAAACATAAAAAGCAGCCAAAGGAGTCAAAGTTGAGTGCACGTCGTGGAGAACATGTGGACTCACAGCCGGCTTCTCTCTTGATTCCAGAGAAATCAAGCTCCACACTGAGCGTGCAGCATGGGGGATTTGGAGATGCTAATCTGGCTGTCCATATACAGCCAGAAGGACTGTCCTTACAGGCAAATGTAGAACTTGATAGACAAGCTTTAGGACTTGCTTCTCAATTGATAACTGATTCTCAGCCATGTGTGGAAAATCTAGAAAGTGAAAAGGGGACTTTATGTGCAACGGGTCCTCAGTTTAATTTAGAAGGCAGCCAATTTATTATTCAACAAAATGCTAGTATGACTCAAACTGAAATTTGCACTAGAGAAGAACAAATAAAACAATCTCATGAAAATATTTATCCTGTAGCTGTCAATGTGAGCGAAAAGGGTGATTTTTTTATTACTGGAAGTGTTGCTTCAACTAGCATCCCATCTGGAGTTGCCAGTACGTCTGAACTTCAGAAGTTAGCTTTACCTTCAGAAGTAAAAACCTTGGATACAAGTTTAGCATCTAATACCACGGAGGTATTGGCATATTCAGAAGCATCTCTGAAGACTATGGCACTGGGAGGCACTAAAGAGTTAGAAACAACTTCAGAATCAATATGTTTGACAAGTGATGTGACAACAATTCCTAAACCTGCAGATCTGAATACTGTGAAGGTAACTGACATGTCTATGGCCATGGGAGAAGTAAGAATTCCAGGAGCAACTGAATTACCGGTTGTGTCTGATAATTTGAGAGTGACACAGTGCAGCTCCATGGAGAGTTCAGGTATCTTGAAGGCAGCCTCAGAATCTGTAGTTATGATGGGAGATGTGAAAAATAAAGAAGTGGACCCAGATGCAGCTTTGGAACATTCTTTTAAAGTACCTGCAGTGACTGCTGTAAGTCAGGTGCAAATTGAAAGTGCCAAAACACCCCTGGCACCAGGGTCCGTTGAGGTGAAGGATATTGAACCGGTTAGAGTCTCTCTGCCCATGGGAAATGTGAGACCTTTGGAAGAAGTTCTGCAACCTGTGATAAAGCCAAAAACTTCAGAAGCAGTCATGGTTGTGAGAGAAACTTCTGATTCTGCAACAGCGTTGAATACTTCAGAAGTGTTACTGCAGCGTACATTCTCAAAAGAAATGCAAAGCTGGACAGACGCGAATGTTGTTGCAGAGGCAAAAGGTTTACAAAGAACATCAGAACCTGTTGTCCAGACCCTTATTCCCCAGACAGTTCCTGTTGCTCTGCAATTGGAAAACAGTAATGTTTTGAGTGGTTTGGAAGCAACTCCCCAGTCTTTGCAGAAAGAAGACATGAAAAGAGCAACTTCACTTTCTTTGCAAATGGAAAGCATGAAAGCTTCAGAAGAACCTTCTAGTGGCAGTATGGAAGCAAAGAGAGAAACAGCACACCTGGAAACAGTTGCAGTACCTTTTTTTGCAAGCAAAACAGAGAGTTGTATAGTCTCTCAGTCTGAGATCGGGACAGGTATGAGAGGGTTGGAGGCAACCTCACAAACTGTGTTTCCAGGGGAAAAAAAGGATTTTGAAGTAGCTAGAAGTTCCACCATTGCAGCAGTGAGAGGTTTAGACAACTTGGCAGAAGTTAAGGCAGTTGCAGAGGCAAGAGGTACAGAAACAGGTTCAAAAACTGCATGCTTAACAGGGATGAAAAATTTGGAAATGGCTGTGGGGTCTGAAACAAAGACACAAATACAAGACTGGGGAACAACAGTGATATCTGATGTGGAAGATCTGAACAAAGCAAAAGTAAGGAGCAGAGAAACAGTGCTAGAACCTGTGCAAACAGTGACAGTGAAAACTTCAGATACAAATTCAAAACCTGTATGCTTGGAGGAGTTGGGAACAACTATAGAGTATGAGACTGGAAGTGAGCCAAACAAAATTGAAGCAGAATCTAGGGTTGTCAAAGTAGTAGAGCATTCTAAAACTACTTTAGGTCCTTTGCAGGACCAAGTAGTAGGCAATTCAAAAGCAGCATTAGAGTCTTGCCAAAGAGTGGAAGAAACAGTGATGGAAGTGAGAAACTTGAAAGAAACTTTGCAGTCTGAGATTTTGACAGATACGATAACTCAGGAATCTGGTACAGTTACAAGGAAGGCAGACAGAGAAAAAATTGAGTTTTCACCTGTGATTGATGTAAAAGGTTTGGAAGAATCTTCAGGAATTGAGAAAGGAATGAAAGCAAAATATTTGGAGCCAGCATCAGAAGCTGGAGAAGTGAGGTTGGAAAGCATGGAAAAATCTGCAGCAGCAGAAGGGAAAGGTTCTGAAACAGTCAAAGAACCTGAAGTATACGTGGACATCCAAGGTTTGGAAACTTCCCAAAAGTATGGAAAAGTGGCAGAGATCAATGTTTTAGCGGATGCTTCAGAAGCATTCAGTATGACAAAACAACATATAGAATCTGTTCCACAATATTTGAGCACTGGAACACAAGAACATGCACAAACAGTTTTAGAAGCCAAACCTACTGCAGAATGGAAAAGTACAGAAGAAGCTGCAGAAATCTGGGGTGCTGCTGAAATGAAATCTGAAGCAGTTCCAAGACCAGAGGACACACAAGATCTGGGGACAATGCTGGCACATGAAGTTTCTGCAGAAGTACAGTATTCAGAAGGGCAGCAGTGTCAACAAAAAGAGGATGTGCGCATTTCCAGTCTGGCTCTGGAATGTGAGATGGTTGCTGAAAAGAATGATTCAGAGCAAGCACTACCATTGGAGCCTTTCATAGCACTAAGTGATAGGGAGATTGCAACAAAATCTGGAGTACCTGCAGAAACAATTTTTAGTTCTTCGCATGCTGCAAATGTGAAAGATTCAACAGGGACTCCTGAGTCTGAAATAATCAGGGATGCAAAACACTTAGAAGGTCCTCCAAGTTGCGTAGCAGAAACGGAAGGTTTGGAAATGACTCATATTTCTGAGACTGTTGTAGAGATGAAAGTTGCAGAAGCAGTTGAGGAGGCAGAGGCAGACACGAAAGATTTGGAAGCTGCTCCAGCACCAGAGACTGTTACAGAAGTAGTTCCAGTACTTGTGGAAGAGGCAAGCCAGTTGGAAGCAATTCCACAAGTAGAGGCTGACAAAGAAGTGGCTGCAGAAGAGGCATCTGAGACAAGAGATTCAGAAACATCGGATGTGCAACCTGACGTGGCAGCACGAATGAGGGAGACTTTAATGAGACTTGAGAAAGTTATTGAAAAGAGCAGCCATAGAAGCAGTGAAAAAAGTAAACATGATTCAAAGAAACAGAAAAGGAGTCGGTCTAAGTCTCAGTCCAGGTCTAGGAAGCGGAAAAAAAAGTCAAGGTCACGTTCTACTTCCAGGCGTTTGACCTCTAAGAGAGCACGATCTAGGAGCAGAAACTATTCAGATTCCAGAAAAAAGCATTCCAAATCTAGATCCCGGTCTGTGGAGAAGAGAGACAGAAGAGTGTCTTCCCGAAGGTCCAGACGCAGACGTTCCAGGTCATCTGACCGCTACCGGTCTAAGTCCAGATCAGTGGAAAAGACCAGAAGGTCCAGACGCAGACGTTCCAGGTCATCTGACCGCTACAGGTCTAAATCCAGATCTGTGGAAAAGAGAGAAAGCAGGTTGTCTTCCCGAAGGTCCAGGCGCAGACGTTCCAGGTCTTCTGATCGTTACAGATCTAAGTCCAGATCAGCAGAAAAGAGAGGGAGCAGACTGTCCTCCCGAAGGTCCAGGCGTGGACGTTCCAGATCTTCTGATCGCTACAGATCTAAGTCCAGGTCGGTGGAAAAGACCCGAAGGTCTGGGCGCAGGCGTTCCAGGTCATCTGATCGCTACAGGTCTAAGTCCAGGTCAGTGGAAAAGACCCGAAGGTCTGGACGCAGACGTTCCAGATCATCTGATCACTACCGATCCAAGTCCAGGTCAGTGGAAAAGACCCGACGGTCTGGACGCAGACGTTCCAGGTCTTCTGACCGTTACAGGTCTAAATCGCCATCAGTAGAAAAGAGAGGGAGCAGATTGTCCTCTTGGAGATCCCGGCGCAGACGTTCCAGGTCGTCTGACCATTCTAAGTCTAGATCCAGGTCATCAGAAAAGAGAGGGGGCAAAGAATATTCATGGAGGTTCAGACATAGAGGGTCTGGTTCCTCTGATCGTTCAAAATCTAGGTCTAGGTCTGTAGAGAAGAGGGGTCGGAAGGCATCTCTGCGGAGATCTAAACGTCGGCGCTCCAAGTCCTCTGACCATTACAAGTCTAGGTCCAGATCAGTAGAAAAAAGAGATCGAAAACAATCATCACGGAAATCAAAACGTCAGCGCTCAAAGTCATCTGACGGTTATAAATCTAGATCCAAGTCAGTGGAAAAAAAGAAGGAGTCTTCACGAAAATCTAAGCGTCGTCGCTCAAAGTCCTCTGAACGTTACAAGTCTAGGTCTAGGTCTGTAGAAAAAAAACGCAAAGACTCTTCGAAGAAATCCAAGCGGAAGCGTTCAAAATCCTCTGACAGTTTCAAATCGAGGTCAAAATCTGTAGAAAAAAGAGCAAGTAAGTTAGCCTCAGCAAAGTGCGGTAAAAAACATGCGGATTCTTCTGAACAAGAGAAGGTAGATGGTTCTGAACCTGTCACAAGTGAAATCAGCTCCTCCAAATCCTCTAATGGTCCCATGTCAGTAGCTTTGTCTCTTGAAGGAATAAATGGCCCAGAGCTGCCACCACCATCTGAAAGTGGATTTTCCAAAACTGTTGAGAGTCTTGAGACAAGCTTATCTGTTGAAAAAATGGATGGTCCACAGCCTACAGTGATACCTGAACTTGATAGCTCCAAAACTTCAAATGATCAAGAACAGTGTTCCATACCTGTGGAAAAAACACAGGTTTCTGTGACTTCTGAAAATGGATCAGCCACTCTTTATGACTCTGACTTAGGATCTGTGCCAGCAGAAAAAACTGTACCTCTGGAATCTTCATCACTTACTGAACTTACGTTCTCAGCATCCAGTTCAGTGTCCTCGTCGATTGAAAAGAGAGATGCAGAGACAACTTCGGTAACAGAATTTCATCTTTCCACATCCCATCAAGATGAGTCAAGATCTACGTCTTTCAAAGAAACAGAGGGTGCAGAACCTCTTCTGACAAATGAGAGTGGGTGCTCTGTATCTGCTGATGATTACAAGTCAACTTCCACGTCCTCGGGAAACATGGCGATTCAAGGATTTTCACTGATGTCTGAAAGTGTACTTTCTGATGGTTGTGAATTGAGGCACATCCCTGCTGAAAATGCAGAGCCCCAGAAGTTTTTGCAAGTGCCTCAAAGTGGATCTTCTGAGTTGGCTGACAGCACTGAGTCTTTTGAAACAGCAGAAGTTCAAAAACCTTTTTTAGCTCCTGAAGTAACAAGCTCTGAGTTCCTTGATGTCCATGAGTCCGTCTCCTTACCAGTTGCACAGGGCCAGATGGAGTTGCCTTCTCTGGCTTCTGATAATGTATGCTTCAGGACTCCTGACAGACATGAATTGGGATCCAGCTTTGGTACACAAACAGGGGAGGTCCCATTGATATCTGAAGGTACGCCCTTACAGTCACCTGTTGGAAAATTAAATGCTCCCAGTGCTTCCCTGGCATCTGAGTGTGGTCCTGTTGAGATCACAGTTGACCACATTTCAACTTCATCTTCTGCAAAAATACAGGAAGTTTTTCAAACTACTGTAGGACAAAGCTGCAAGTCTTCTGAGGCTCATGAGTCCAGTTCATCTATTGAGAAAGATTTAGACGGTTCAGCATCTTCACAAGTACTTGGAGTTGGCTGCTTTGAGAATTCTGAAATGCATGAATTAGGACATCTACCTGCTGAAAAAATAGAGGTTACAGAATCAGCTTTGTCTACAAGTGGAATTCCTTTGTGCCACCGTGGCCATGTGTCAAAATACAGTTACTTTGAGAAAACGAAAGGTGTAGATACTGTGGAATTGGTAAGCACATCTGCTGAAAAATGTGAGGCCACAGATCCTTGTCTGACAACTGAAGGAGGGCTTTCCATATTGCCTGATAGTCATGAATTGAGAGCTACTCAAACTGAAAATGTAGAAGGGCAGAAGTCATCTTCTTATTCTGAACAGAAATGCATTATATCCCCTGATGAACATCAATTGAGATCCCCCTCCGGCAGAGAAATAGAGGTGCAGGAGGAACAGCCTCTGGTAGTAGAAAGGAGACATTCTGTTTCTTCTGATGATCATGAGTTGACGCTCACTACTTTCAAGAAAGTTGATGTAGGGGATCCTTCACAGATGCCTGGAAATGAAAACACAGTGGGCTTTTCTGGTCCAGAGTTGACATCAACCTCTGATAAAGCAGAGGTACAAGAAGTTTATCTGATTTCCAAAGAAAGATGTTCAGTGTCTTCTGAGAACCAGGAGTTGCTGTCACCTGCATTTGAAAAGACTGAAGTGCAAGAGCCTGCTTTAACATCTGAAAACGAATATGCTGTATCCTGGAAGTGCCGGGAGTTGAGAACTAGCTCTCCTGAGAAGGTAGAGATGCAGGAACTTTCTGTAGTACCTGACAGTGAATGTGCTGTGTACTCTGGAGACCAGGAATCACAAACTTTGCCTGCTGGAAAAGCAGAGGTACAAATGCATTCTTTGATGTCTGAAAATGAATATGATGCATCTCCTGAGAGCCAAGATACCACAGCCATTTCTGCTGAAACTAGACAGGAGCCTTCTGCAATATCAGATAATGAATATGTTGTGGTCCCCAGAGTGCAGGAGTTGTCATCTCCTCTTGCTGAAAAAACAGAAGTGCAGGAGTGTTCTGTGCTCTCTGAAAATGAATATGACATATCTCCTGAAGGTCATGATTTGAGATCCAGTCCTGTTGAAAAAGAGGAAATACGGGAATCTTCTGAAACATCTGAAAGTGAAAGTTCAATGTCCACTGATGACCAGGAGCTGCAGTCTACTGCTGCTGTAAAAACAGAGGTGCAGGAGTTGTCTCTGATGTCTGAAGGTGAATGTGCCATGTCTCCTGAAGTTCAGGAGCTGCAGACTAGCCCTGCTGATAAAGTAGAGAGTGAAGAACCTTCTCTGACATATGAGAATGAGCATGCTGTGTCCTGTGAAGAATATGAATCAAGATCAACTCATGGCGATAAAACAGAAGATATGGATTCTTCTTTGACATCTGAACGTGACCATTACTTGTCTTTCAAGAGCCAGGAGGTAAGATTCACCACTGTTCAAAAAGTAGATGTTCAAGAGCTTTCTCCAACATCTGAAAGTGAACATGCAGCATCTCCTGATAGTCAGGAGTTGAGATTCCTCGCTTCTGGACAAGTAGGTGATCCTGAACCTTTAACATTAAATGATAGAGGCTCCATGTCCCCAGATGTAAGTGACTTGAAATCCACCCCTGTTGAAAAAATGGATGATGCAATGCCTTTAATGCCTGAAAGGGGATGCTCCACATCCCCTGATGGCAACAGTGTGAAATTTGTTCCTGGTGAAGAAACTGGTGATCTAGAGCCACCTTTGACATCTGAATGTATACATTCCACGTCCCCATATCATGAGAGTCATGAAGTGAAATCTCCCATGGAGGAAGATGGTCTAGAGTCCTCTGTTACTTTTGAACATAGACGATCTATTACCCCTGAGGGGCATGATGAGAAATCTGTCATAGATGAGGAAATAGAGGATCGGGAGCCCTCTTCGACATCTGAACATAGGCGCTCCACATCCCCTGATGAGCATGAGTCAAGATCTAGCATTGGTGAGGAGGTGGAGTATTCAGAACAGCCTTTGACAATGGAGCATAGATCCTCCATTTCTTCTGATGAACATGATTCAAGGTCTACTGCTGGAGAAGAAGTAGAGGATGTGGAACCCTCCTTGACAGGGAAGCGAAGAGATTCCACATCCTCTGACGAGCATGATTCGAGGTCCACCACTGGTGAAGAGGACCATGAGACCTCCTTGGCTGCTGAACGTAGAGATTCCGTGTCTTCTGATGAACATGACTCAAGGTCTACTGCTGGTGAAGAAGTAGAGGATTTGGAGCCTTTAGCAGCTGAGCACAGACGTTCTGTGTCTCCTGATGGACGTGAGTCAAGGTCAACCACTGGTGAAGAAGCAGAGGACCTAGAGCCCTCCTTGACAGCTGAACGTAGACACTCCACATCTTCAGATGAACGTGAATCGAGGTCTACCACTGGTGAAGATGTAGAGGATGTAGAACCCTCCTTGACGGCTGAACGAAGAGACTCCACATCCTCTGATGAGCAAGATTCAAGGTCTACCACTGGCGAAGAAGCAGAGGATATGGAACTGTCTTTGACAACTGAACACAGACGTTCCACGTCCCCTGATGGACGTGAGTCAAGGTCTACTACTGGTGAAGAAGGAGAAGATGTGGAACCCTCCTTGACAGCTGAGCGAAGAGATTCAACATCATCAGATGACCATGAGTCAAGGTCTACCACTGGTGAAGAAGTTGAGGATATGGAGCCCTCTTTAGCTGTTGAAGATAAACATGAGGGGTCACCTTCCATACCTCTTGAGAAGTCAGAGGGACAGGACTCTTCTTTTATGACTGAAAGCAGGCGATCTGAATCTTCTGAACGTGAGAAATCTAGATCTGAATCTGCTGAAAAGATGTCTGACAGAGAGTCTTCACAAAGGTCTAGAAGTAGGCCCTCAAAATCTCCTCGCCAAATGAGTCGATCCCCATCTGTTGACAAAGCAGCAGATGAAGAATCTTCACGAAGGTCTAGACACCGACGATCCAGGTCAGTGTCTGTTGAAAAAGCAGCAGACAAAGAGTCTTCACGGAGGTCTAGACATAGACGCTCGAGGTCCACGTCTGTTGACAAAACAGCAGACAAGGAGTCTTCACGGAGGTCTAGACGTAGACGTTCCAGGTCCACTGCTCGCCAAAGGAGTCAGTCAAAATCTGTTGACAAAACAGCAGACAAAGAGTCTTCACGGAGATCTAGAAGCAGGCGCTCCCGGTCTTCTCAGCGCAGATCCCAGAGGTATGATGCAGACTCTCGTTCTAGACGGAATCGCTCCAGATCAGTAACACGTAGAAGAGCATCAAGGTCAAAATCTAATCGTCGTTCTCGATCCAGCTCATTGTCACGTTCAAGGCACAGAAGAAGAAGTAGGTCAAGGTCAGCATCAAGAAGGCGGCGTTCTCTATCAAGAGACAGACGCAGAAGATCTCAGAGAAATAGATCAAGATCTGCTGATAGAAGAAGGAGAAGATCAGATTCAAGAGATCGTAGGATATCACTGAGATTGCGGAGCAGGAGTCGGACACCTCTTCGTCAGAGGCGATCGAGGTCAAGAGGAAGAAGGCGGAGCTCTAGTAGGTCACCAATTCGACTGCGGCGATCAAGGTCTTCAGGGAGAAGAAGAGGTTACAGCAGATCACCTGATCGTCGTAGGTCCAGATCATCAGAAAGATTCGCAAGCAGGTCACCAAAACGCCTTACAGACTTAGGTAAGTGAAAGTTTTATTTTTGAGAATCTCTGGCTAGGTAATTCTGTGTTTGTTTACGTAGTCTAATTTTAACATTTTTTGTAGCATTCATAAGGAATTTCTTGAAGTAATTTTCTGCGTTATTTTTAAGCAGTGACATTCAGTGAGGATTCATGGTGGAGCTAAATTTGTGCCATCCATTTGGATTAAAGTGCATTTAAAGCCAAGAGCATATCTTTTGCTTTAATGTGTTTCTGCAGACGTAGTCTGTTGTAGTCTTGAGGAACACTTTCCATTATAACCATTTAATAAAGGCCTAGAAGTCTCTAAGAAAGTTACGAGCTTCCACTTTTCCTGAGAACTAGCTGAGTGAGAGAACGTTACAGTGCCAGTTAGAGAAGCTTTAACTCTGTCATCGACTATAACTCTTGTTTTTCCTGTTATTCTTTTATTCTTTTCCACTGGAATGTTATTTAAAAGTTATTGTTATTTAAAAGCTTTGCTGTATTAAGGGGGACATTGTCGAGCTTTTAATCTAGTATGTGATATGGAGGTTTGATGGTCTATACCACACAATTCTATGGGCTTCAAAAAGCTTTTTTTTTTTTTTTTTTAAATAATAATTAAAAAAAAAAAAATATATATATATATATATATATATATATATACTTTTGAATTTTTAGATGAGATTACATTTTTTTCTGTTTACTTATACCGAAATTGAAATTTCAAGTACTCCTAGCTAAGTTAATATGCTCAGTTATACTCTTGACCCCTAAGCTGACTAGCTTGTTCAGATTCATTGTCAATAATGGCCATCCATAGGGTTTTGTAGATTGAGATTTACTTGCAGATGAGGCTTCAGACTGCTAGAGTATGTGGTGCTGAATGCTGGTGATACGGAAATGAAGATTCGACCGAGATTTGTTTCAATTCTTTTTCTCATGCTACATAAAAATACGTAACATTCTGTGATGTTTATGGCCATAAGCCTACAAAACCAAATGTTCTTCAGTTTGGGATTTGGAAATCTGAGGAAGGATCTAGATAGTAGAAGTTAAAAAAGCAGTGTTGCATATCATTTTGTCATTTCTCTTATGTCTTTCATAATACCATGCAGCTTTAATTTCATGGATTTATTTTTGAAGAAAATGAAAACTTTTTGAGTATTGCAAAAGAGAGTTGGCATTCTTTAATTTCTTTAGCTTTTAGATAATTAAATGAGCATGGTTAAAAGCTGTGGACAAAACTCCACTGTTTGTCCAAACTACAGTAAACTTGCTTAAATGTACTTTAAGGTGTAGCTCCAGAGTGATGAACTGAAATTTTAATTATTCTCACAGGGCATAAAAATGCACAGTAAGAGTAGTTTTTTTACATGCTTTGCTTAGTTGATAAAAATATTGACAATTAGAACAAGAATTTGCTAGAATATTGGTAATTTTTCTTTAACATTTTTCAGACAAGGCCCAGCTGCTTGAAATAGCCAAAGCTAATGCAGCTGCCATGTGTGCGAAGTCAGGCGTTCCTTTACCACCAAGCCTGATGCCTATGTTATCTCAAAAGAAAGATGACAAAGCCAGTCAGAAGTCGTCAAGAGATACACTAAAGGAGCTCACTGAGGTAAGTGAGAACAACCATACCGAACCGAAAATAAGCAAAGTGTTTTTTGTGACTGCCAGGCAAGCTTTATTCTGTGTTCTTCACTCACATGAAAGCTGGCACATGTTTTTTTTTTTTTTTTTTGCTGCTTAGAGCTGTGAGGTTTTGTTTCTTTGATTTTTGGGTTTTTTGGCCATGAAAACATGCCTTTGAATTCTGTAGAAAGGTGTGAATTGCAGTTCTTGTGCTTTTTCTGGTTTCTTTTCTGTTGTAATTTTTACATGCTTTAATTTTTACATACTGGTAGTTTTCTTTGCCATCCTTTTAATAAAAACCTCAACAAAGAGAACGGAACTCCCAAAAATGAGTCAAGGCTTTCACTTCTAGTTCTTGTTTGTAGCATTGTTTGTTAGTTCTGTTGTTATTTTGTTATCAAATTTCTCTTTGCTCAGTGTTCAATGTGTTAAAAATCCAATACCTGCTTTGGTAGTTCTTTATAATTTTACATGTGTTCCAAAACATTCTTAGAGGGAAAGTTATTGTTGCAATGCATCTGTTGCAATTTTAGTATACAAATAGGATGTTTTTGTTTTGATGGTGGGGAAAAATTGCTAGTTGTTTTTAGTGTAGCAGTGCTGCATTGTTGGTACGATAGTTCTGAAAGCATTTTTATTTGTGGAAGTAAAATCTGGAATCAGGCAGTGTCAAATTGCTGAAAAGTAATCCTTTTGTTGCTTGTGGGGTAGTGGTGCAGAAGTGCTTGTTAGCTTAAAAACAAACAAAAAACCCACGGAGGTTGTGCAGATTTGATGAGTGCTTCTGCATGTAACCTGAACCAAGATTCAATGCAACTGTTGTTCATCTGGGGCAAAAAAACTTTCCCCTTGCTTGCCCTTTCTGTCGGTGGGAATTCAATGATTAATATGTTGCACTGAATCAAAAGCAACCTCAGAAATAGTCCAGATCATCATCCCATAGGATAAGAATGTGTCTAAAGGAAGAACCCTTGGAGAACTTGTTCTGTTTTCCAAGAAGCTGGCTGCTCTGCAGGTTGCATCATGCAGGAAAAAGACACGCTGCTTCCAGTTCAATGGGGGCCGTCCAATGACTGTAGATAATACATTTGGTTGATTAGCCTTTTAAGTGATGCAGGCTTTTCCTGCTGCATAAAGTATGTGCTTAAGTCATTGTTGAGAGGAGGCTTAGAACAGAAGAGCACAGGAATCTTTATTTAACAATAACTGATGAGAACCGTGTCAGCAGTGTGTCTGTTTGCTCCTTACATACCAACAGTCAGGTTATCAAATAGACGTGACTTAAAATGGTATGAACTTGAACTAGAATGTGATCGGATGATGTGCTCAGATGTCTTGTAGGAATATGTTTCGTAAATGTGGACATAATGGAAGTATGTTACTAAAGTGTTCTCAAATTCATTTTGGACTGTCTCAATTATAGTTATTACAAGTAACAACAAAGTGCAGTTGATTATATAGTTTTGGTCATAATTCTAACCTTTCCAGAATTATGCATTCTTTCTTTGAGCTGCAGGATGTCTCTTGCACCTATATAGATGTAATAGATATATATCGACATCTATCTATATTATATTTTATATTAAACTGTTGTTGAATAGAACATAGGTCTTGCATACCTGGCCAACCTCAAAATATTTCAGAAGAATGAGATGTCTTCCAGAGATATTGCTTCTGAATAAGTTCCTGGCTTGCTAGTATAATTTAAGCAGTATTAGTAATTGTTAATTCTCAGTTCTTCTGTGCAGTAGCTGCATGGGCTTATAGGCTATGCGTATTGTATTTTCTTTGTATTATATAGGATGCTAGGTAGGCAGTGATCTCTGAAAAGCTTGCAGCCATATACACGCATTATGAAATGAGCACTGAGCATCTAATTCTACAATACTTCTGAAAATCTTTAACAGTTTGTAATTATTTTCTGCATGAGTGCCAAGCAAACTTAAGTAGGTGTTTGATAAAGTGTGTAAGAAGTCAAATGGCGTACATATCTGCTACATTCCTATGAGCTTTTCTCAGAGTTATAGATCCCACTTTGTTAGATTGTTCATTTTGTCCATTTAATTCAAAGATGCAGATTTATTCCTAACTATTGTCTTCACACCTCTCCTTTTTCCTTTTTCAGAAATGTAAGAAGATTGCTCAGAGCACAGATGATGTGATAGTGAATAAACCTCATGTTTCTGATGAAGAGGAGGAAGAACGTCCTTTCTATAATCACCCTTTTAAGCTCAATGAACCCAAACCTATTTTTTTCAATTTAAGTGTGAGTACTTCTGTAATTAGTAATTTTAAAAAATTCATTTAATTTTAAAAGATAAAGTTTAAATTTAACTTTTCTAAAAAGGACAAATAGCTGTAGAGAAATTGAAACAATGATTGATAAGCTTGGTGAAATTATGCTTGCGTATCATTAAAAGTACTCTTGTTAAAAAAGAAAATTATTTGCAGCCCATGATACTATGAAAGATTCTTAATTAATGTTTTTTACAACATTAAAGCTTTAGCAACATAGAGGAGATCAGTTTTGTTTCACATTTTCATTGCAAAAAAATTTTGGTATGAACTTGTAGACAGCATTGGAATTGGAAAAAGCTTCAGAAGAGTATTAGTTTTCTTTTAAATGCAACACAAAATTCTAAAGGCATTGTGAGGAGTTCTGAATGACATTATGCCATTAAGCTTGCTCATCCTCTGTGTTTTATGTCTGCTACTGCAATAGGTCTTAAGTGTTAATGAAAGGAAAAATATGTTCCATTAATTTTGAGATTAGCTAATAGGAAAATCTGCTAATGTTGCCTGTTATTAAGAGGATGTAGATGTCCCATTAAGTGCCTGTGTTTGAGGCTGCTTTTGATTTTGTTAGCATTTCTGTTGATGTTTTCAGGGTGCTGGAAAGAATAAACGAGGGACCTCTTATTATGTGTCTGGGATCTGTGTGACTTTAAGTGTGGTTAGAATTTGTCTTGGAAGTTTTTTCAACTGCACGTTAAGAATTTTTTGTGCTTGTGGAAGTCTGACTTAGTTTTGCTGGTTAATATTAGAAGTATTAATATGCTTAAGTGAAAACAAAAGTTAATTGTAAAAATGCAGTTTATGGTGTTTACAAAAGAAATAGTAATACATAACTATGCAAGATGCAAGGTAGAAATAAATTTCTACTTTCAATGGCACTGTTAGAAAGTGGTATGATGAAATTCAGAATATTCTGGGATTCCGTACAGACTCTGAAAAGGATTGTTCTTTAGTGGGCATGGGCTGCTTTACCTGTTCCTCACAATTTTGATGCATTTAATGTCATCCTTTCCATTCTTCCTGGGTTCTGGTCTTATTACTATTCTCAGTCATGTCTTTGATATCAGGAGTTTACGCGGCGTTTTCAGCTTCTAACCTTCCCTGTCTTTTTATTTTTGTTTTAAGACTCCCAGCATAAAACCAGCACCGCCACCACAACCAAAAAATCAGGTCAGCCTGTCAAAGGAATTTCCTGTTTCATCTGGGTCTCAGCATAGGAAAAAAGAAGCGGATAGTGTGTATGGAGAATGGGTTCCAGTTGAAAAAGGCAAAGAAGATAGCAAGGATGATGTTTTCCCCAAACCGTCCATTGAGGTAAGGAAAGGAAGGAGAGCATACACTTTAAGGAAAAAAAAGCCATTGCCTGGTCAGTCTGGTCAGTCTGGTGTCAAATCACAGTCTGTGAAAAAAAAGAAAGGTGTGCATAGGTAGTAGCTGGCACTTGAGAAAGCTGTTATCTGAACTGCTACAGCCTTCAGATTTACTCACAGCGTTCACGTGAGCAGTGGTGTAAGCAACCTGTACCAATATCGTGTGCTTTTGTCAACTAGTGACTTCATTGTCTCAGTAGAACTTAAACTTTTACTTGAAGATTGAGAAGCAAGTTTCAAGTTTTCTGCAAAGGTTGATAACATGTTTGGATTTTAATAACAATAAATTGAATAATAATTTTAAATTTTCTACCAGTGTTGGAGCATTAACGTGGAATTGAAATGTTATTCATTAAAAAATAGATTTGAAAGTAGTTCTTTGAAAGTAGGTCAAACTGCCATTTCATCTGGTGTATCTACTCATTTTTCCAACTTTAGTCCCGTTTTCTTATGAAGCTGTCTTCCATGTGGCCTTCTGAAGGAAAATTTAATTGTATGTATAATAAACTGAAAAAAGGAAATGTTTTTCCCCTTGATATGTCTTCAAAAGAATATTTTGTGGGATTTTTGTAATTAAGTAAATTAAATATTTAAGACGTTACTTTTTTTTTGTTTTTTTAAGTTAATGTCATATTGTTCCTTCTAAAGACTTGTTCTAATACCTTGCAAAACAAATGAATAAAAAAAGTTTTGCCTTCACATTTCTGATGAAATTGTTTTTCAACTTGGTGCATTTTGTTTTTCAGTAATTTTCTGATGTAGTACAGTTCACTTCCTGAAGCACAGATGTTATTTACTTCTGTGTCTTTTGCAGCACCAAAAGCACAGTGAATATAACCAATATAACCTATTCAACACGTGCTTTCATTGCACACCTCAAAGGCAGAGCTTGAGGTGTTTTTAGCAGGTGGTGAAAAGTCTTGTCCTTCATGTGATTAATGACTAACTTGGTTTGGGCAAGCTGTCTGCATTCAGGTTTCCAAAAACAAGACATTGTCGTTGACAGGTTTGGTTAGGCAAGTGCTGATGATTTGTTTATTGATTATGTAGAAGAGGCCTTGAAAAATGACATTGGAGTAAATACATTCAACATAGCTTTCTTTCCATTCTGTCACGTGTATCCTTATAAATGCTTGTAACTGTTTTGTCTGTTTTTATATTTTGTGAATAAATATTTTTATTTGCATTTACCTTAACGTGGTTTGTGTTAAGGGTGATTTCAAGGGTCAGTAACTGACAGCAGAACATACTGTTCCCTTGTGCTCGGCAATCCTTAACCTTGAAATACAGGAATATTCTTGTAGGAATAGGATTTCCATATGTATCTCTAGAGAGTTGGGAAGGTAATAGAGTGCTCCTCTGCTTAATGTTAGGACTAATTGTTTTAAGTGTTTGTGGGACTGCCTGCGGGTGAAATTGCTTCTCTGGAGCAGAATAAGCCAGGTCCCTTGCTGCTGGAGCTGAGGTAAAGAGGGAACTTGCTTGAATCCTCAGGAGGTTTGGCATATAATTTCCCTCATTTCATTTGCTTGCTAATTTTGGTAGCTGTTTGTCACAGTTCTGATTTCAAGTCAATTTCAGTATTTAAAAGAAAACACGATGAAAGCATAACAATAAACCAGTTATGCAGGTAATAGAATAAGTTATAGGATAATGTAGCCTAAAACTGCCCTGCTAAAATATTACAGGTGCTTTTAATAAAACGTTAAATTTATTAAATGCTGTTAGTGTAGGTATTTGTGGTGGTAGAAGATAAAGCTCTTGCCTCAATTAATCTCAAGTATCAGCATGTTTACAGAAGACAGAGAAACATGGAAGAAGCAAATTATGTTTGAAAACTTGAAAGTCTAGAGATAGAATGCTGTAGTTTAAGATACAGCAATGGCTATTGTGCAGAGAAGCCCTTTTGATCTAAAAGTGCATAAAATGCATTTAGTGTATCAGTAGACTTATAAAGTGTGTCAAAATTGTGTTTTTATTGTCACCACTTCCTGCTTGCTTCAGTATTTGTCTGGGGGAAAAATGTTATTGAAACTCAAGACTGGAAAGACAGAACTCAGGCGTAGCATGCTGAACATGGAACTGTTTTACTTGACTAAATAATAACAACTTTTCATACTTCAAGCAGAGATTTTTTTTTTTTTCCCGAGATCCAAAGCTGCCATCGAATGCCTTGACATAATACAAAGCCATGATGGTCTCCAAAATGGTGACTGACCATGTGGGGAAAGTGTATGGGAATTCTAACTAACCAGGGTATCTGCTAATAGGCCCCAGTCCGGTAAAGCACTAAAGTACACATGTGTATTTAAGTATGCGAGTGGTCCCGATGTGATTTCAGTGGACTACTTGCATGCCTATGTGTATTGCTGGATTGAAGCTTTTGGTGAGTAGAATAATTTTTATTTATCTCCTGAAGCAGTTTCTCAAATGAAACATAGAACTATTTGAACTGTACAGGGGGGATCTTCTTAACATGAGAAAGTGTACATTGCTGACAAGTGTTCTTTTACATACACGAATATCACGTTGTGTTGAAAAAGAAAGAATTTCAGTTCTTCTAGTACCTTGTTTGTAATGTATGTTTTTGTCATCTGAGATAATAAATAAACATTGAAGTCAGTTTCATAGACATACAGGCGGTGAGGATTTCTGGTCTTTCTCAGTACTAGGTGGTTTAGCAACATGATATGGGATTAATTTACTGGAGGACATACTTTCTGTCTGAGGCAGGGAAAACAAATAAACACATCTTTCCCCATTTGAAACTAAGATTTAATAGCCAGAATAATAATTTTAAAGAAATCATGTATTATGCTACTGTAGACATTTGTCTGCCTTGTGCTGGTTTTTCAATATTTAGTAAATTCTTGACATGTTTCTTATGATGGGAATTGTTGTGGATAAACTTTATCTTTTCAGCAGAGACAATTCTAAACTAATTCCAGTTTCTTCCACTGGCCTTTTATTCTAGTATAATGTGAGAGGCTAAGGTAATGAGATGGTGACTAACTTAAGTCTTTTGTAATAGAAAGTAAAACAAAAAAAGACAACAAAAACAAAACCCTAAATCATCAATCTAATTAATGTCTGTATGCCACTTGCTGTTTTGGCTATTGAGTTTCTTCTGTGCTTTCCAGCCCTTTACAGTCTCCTTTACATGCTTATATTCAATTAAATTTCATTTGTCTCTGATCACTGTTGCTTTTCTCCTTTCAAAACAGTATGGTCCACAAAATGCACGTCATTTAAAGAGTAAGGCAGAAATACTCTTACATAAGGGTTGTATACAGCTCTTAATTTATCTTTACAACCTCAAATGGTTTGATTTTCCTTCTTGGTTCCTTTATATGTAGAGGTTTGCACTGAACTTGTTTATTTATTACATATTTTTACCCACTGGGTTCTGATCAGTTATATGCAAGATGGTTTCAATTTTTTTTTCTTAAATTTTTGTTCTGGTTCAACAGCACAGATATAAATGATCTTTTACTAAACAGTTAATTTTGCATGCTATCAGTCTGTTTTCATTTTTATGTAAGTCTTTTTTAGGCTGAAGATGAAACATTCTAAGCACTAAAACCAAGTTTGTGGGATGCATGTGATTCTTGCTGTAATTCTTCTGCACACATAAGTTGAAGTCCTTAATAGGGTATTTGTGTGAACAGCTCAATATAAAGGCCCTTGCCTAAATTTTGTAGCTAAATTATATTTAATACTGTTAGTTAATAAGATTCCACTGAATTCTTAATGTCTTAGGCATTAAAACCTACAACTTTCAATGACCAAAATATTTATTTGAAAATAAATCTATAGATAATTTGTGGATGCTGCATTTGTACTTCAGATTTTGTATTTGTTTAGGAAACATTGAGAGTGTGTGTACATAATAAGTAGTCTGAGAATTTTTTTGTTTTCACATTGCCATTTTGTATGTCAAGCTATTTAATGTTTAGAACAACTCTATAGTATTTGTAGCACTTATACTACAATGGATTTTTTTCCAGGTCAAATGCGTGATACTTTTCTCTAATGTATTTTTAAGAATCATATTTTTCTTCCTAGGGTGTGGACATAACTGCAGCTATGAATGATCGAGCGTTGGCTCAGAAAAGGCTTAATGAAAACACGTTTGATTTAGAGGCCATGTGCATGTTAAATCGTGCACAGGAACAGGTATGTTGCTCTTTTCATCAGTGTTTCAATCAACTTAAAAAGTGCAAATGTTTGCTTTTCATATCGCTGTTATTTCCTACTGTGTTCAAGTACAGTATTTGAAAGTCCAGCTTATAGGGACGTCTTTAAAAATTTTGCCTTTAATTTGCACTTCATAATACTAGTACTGAGGATAAACAAACCACGAGCCACAAACCTGCTAGACTCTGAGCTCAGCCTTCAGGGTTAATGTTAAAAGATGCTCAGCTTTTTTGAGATATCTGCTTTGAAATAAGTTTTGTCAATTTGCTAAGTGTAAGACAAGACTCAAAACGGTTACTGAGAGTAGAAAAATAAGAAAAATTTCATTCCAGTCTTATGTTGGTTTTTATTTTCTAGATTGATGCCTGGGCTCAATCAAACTCCATACCTGGCCAATTCACAGGAAGTACTGGAGCACAGATCTTGTCCTCGGATGAGCTAACCAACAGTGGTCCTCAAGCGTGGATTAGAAAGGTAGAAGTTATGCAGACATACTTGTCTGAATATCACGTACTAAATGTTAGCAAAAGTACTGGAACATGCCAAAAAAAGGCCTTAAAACTTATGGTAATGCATGTATCAAATGCAACAAACAGATTGAGTTAAAACTTTCTTTGATCAGTTTTACTACTTGCTGCTGCTGTGTTCATTTTTGGTGTGCATTAAGATGTTGAACATGACATTTCAGTTGAGCGTCTAAAGTACCGCAATAAGATGTGCGTCTGTTACTTGAGTCAGATTGGTACGTACATACTTACACTGAAATGACATTCATGATACTGGTATGGTTGCAATGGTAGGTCCATCACTACTTCTGTGGGATTGGGGCAGATCAGGCAAGGAGGTTTGATCCTGGTGTCATTGAAGTTGATGATGTTTTGGCATCAACTTCAGTGAGCCAAGTCCCAGAAGGCCCATTCTGTTTGACTTGGTTCCATTTGATGGTTACTGCTTTGCCTCTATTTGCATCACCAGTGTTTTCTGGGATCCAAAGATTTGGAATATTAAACCAGGAGTTGCAGCTGGGTTAAATAAGTATGAGATTATCTTACAGTGAAATAGTTACCTCTTACTGCAGAGTAATACTGGCTTATTTTGGTTGTGCGATGCGTCATACATACGTGCGTTTTGTAAGTTTTATAAGTCATGCTTCATCTTTGAAAATGAATGCTGAGCTGATACTCTTTCAAGAAGTAGAACTGAGGAATTCAAGCAATATCCATTTTGCAAGCAAAGTGAATAATGAGTTATCATGGTTACTCTCACAAGGAATGTAGTTGAGTATGTGCTGTGTTTGCTTATCCTTCTGGAATTAAGATGACCCTCAGAACTGGTAGGTTAGACTTGAAACTTAGTGAAAGTTTTCCACAAAACTTTATGTGAACTTTGAACATGGAAGTCTGGAAATACAATGTAGTAAAACTAGAAATATTTTTTGTGAAGATTCATTAATTTATTTTTCGCTTTGTGTAGCCAAGCAATACAGAGAGCCAGGCAACACAGAGATACAAATTACTTGTTAGATGGGAATCTTTTGGCTTCTTTGTATTAATATTGAGTGTAGATTATACAGTCTTATTTTAAAAATTATAAACTTCTGAGATTTTAACAAAATAATGATTGCAATAAATGTCCCTGCCACTGGAATTTAGAAATAAAAAGCACTCAGCAGGCAGGTGCGTTGATGAGAAAAGGAGAGCTTTTTTACCAAGAGGCTTGAAAGATTAGCAAGCCTACCGAGGGTTCTGTCTTTCTGCTTATGTTGAGTGGAATTTCAAGACAAAGGAAAGGGAGCATCTCTTTCCCAACTCTCCTTTTCTCATCCTCTTTTCCTTCCTTGAATCTTTGTGGTGGTGCCCTTCTGTGCCTTGCAGTAACAGGAATGTCCACTGACAACAACAACAGCAAAGTAGAGTTCTGTTATCTCTTGGTCTTTTAACTTCACTCAGTGGTTTGATTGGAGAAGGAAAAAAAAAAAAAAAACAAAAAAAACCTTTATATGTAGAAAATTAAAGAAGAGCCTGGTGTCTGGTTTGTGGTGGACATAACTACTGTGAGGAGCAGAAGCATAAACTGGGGTGTTTTATTGAATCTAGAATTAAGAGTGAACCAGCAGAAGCACTTCTGTCTTCCTAGTAGCTGTAAAAATACAGTGGTTTGCAGTAGTAGGCGTCCTCCCTAGCAAGCGTCGTGTGGTTTGTCAGAATGGAGGCCGCTACTGTAAACAAGAAGAGTTGTTGGATGAAGATGAGGAGGACACAGTCCTCCTTCCTGCTCGGCATTCCTCAGCTTGACTTCTGCTCTTTCTAGGTTCCATATTTGTGCACACATTGCCATCATATCCACAGGATGACACGTAGTTAAAGCCATGTGCCCTTTGCAAAATACCTCAGGGCTAAAGAAGTCTCTGAATGTTTCCAGGAATGGTGGGGCCAGTGAAAACCTTGATAAAACTTAGGTTTGATTAACTCAATGTGAAGTCATTTCCTTTGGTTATAGGGTGATTTCACAGGAAATAAAAAAATAAAAAAAAATAATAAAAAAAAAAAAGTGAATTAGGGATAATGAGTTGTGAATGCATGTTATCTTTCTCAGTGACATGAATACAACCATGAAATGCAAAGTACAGGTTGTATTTCACTTAGATACTTGAAATTGTGTAACTTGGTTCCTTTTTAAGTATGCAACGTAACACTTGAAGTTAGACTTCTATTCACTGTCTTTTTTTTTTTTTTCGTCCTAAGAAAATAATGTATTTTTAACATCAGAAAACAAAAGTATTTGTAAACTTCATCTGCCGGTAGGGCTGTGAGATTTCTTCAGTTATGTGGCAAGTATAAATTATTGCACATTTCTGACTAAACATGTGACTTACTGAAGGCATTTTTCTTAGGAGATAGCCATAAGCACTTGCTATGAGAGGACTCATGGACACGTTCAGAAGAGACAGAGCCCATGCCAGCTAGGTGTTTGTGGATCAATATCCATAGAAAATCTATCTGCGTGTGCAGACACTGTGCTTCATAGAGATACTGACAGACGAGGTAGCTGTAACAAAACGTAACAGCAGTGTCAGGAGGGGAGTAAAGCTGAAGCACTTAGGGAACTCGTTTGAAAAGTGCTTTTGTCACTTTGCATTTCCTGGGTATCAGCGTCTTTCTTTTTCTGTTCTTTTTATTGTTACTTCTTTTAAAAATGACGCTGGAGAGGTAATATGTACTCAAACAAAAATGTCTGCAAATTTCAGTTCTACCTCAACAAAATTTTGAGGGCCTTAGTTATTGGAATGGTTAATGTGACACATTTGAAAGAGAGAGACACCAATTAGAAGTAAGGTTGGTTTGTTTAAGTTATGCACTAATTTGTGGTGTTTACTGAGCAGTATTCATAAAGGAATAATATATCATTAGGTTTCTCGTATCATCAAACAGTTATAAACAGTATTATCTTCTCTTCTGAAAAGTGATTTCTGTTTCAGTTCATCATCATTGGTGTAATCAGTTCACAAATACAACTTGTTTCTGGGGTTGCTGTTTGTTTTTTTTTTTACTTTTTATTTATTTATTTATTTATTTATTAATTACAAATACACAGTGCTGATGACAAACTAGTGGAAGTGGTCAGAATTTGTCCAGGCAAGTTCTCTTGAGGTCTGCTTGTTCAGACTTTTCCAGTCACCCCTTGTTTCTGGGTTTACCAGCTATATAATTCTAATACCCTAAATTTGCCCTCCAAAAGGAGGTTTTTATAACATTTTACATGCACAGTGTAATGCTTGGGATTTGTTTCATTTGGTTGTGCTAAGGCATGCTGCACAGTTTCATAGTGGCTGCTAGAATGCTGTGTTTTGCATCCCAAGTTCTGAGAAGTCAAATCCTTTATTCCCTTATTTCGTAGTCTAGTCACTGCAGGCAAATAAAACACGACCAATAGAGTTAAAACTAAATCTTGTTATTATCATTCACACACGAGGACTGGCTTGTGTCTTGCCAAGCTCTCCTTCTAGCAAGGCAGTCTATCAGAACGTTGATGTTCTTAGTGCCTTGCATGACACAGTGAGCTTTATTTGGAATTGAAGGCCAGATGGCAAGGCAGACCATGTGCTGGTTACACTGGACTGGCTTCCTCTGCACTTGGTCAGAGAAAAATCTTTTTTCAGTCAACCGCAGATGGGTTTTTATTCCTTGTATGCAGAAGCTGTGAAGAGGATTTCTAAGACCGATGGTGAGTGTAGTCTTTGCAAGGCATTTGTAGGAATTCTTCAAGAACATACCATAGAATCACAGAATGGCCTGGGTTAAAAGGACCACAATGATACCTAGTTTCAAGTCCCCTGCTATGTGTGGGGTTGCCAACTGCTAGACCAGGCTGCCCAAAGCCACATCTCCCTCTTGTGTAGGGAAGGAATGTGGTTGCTGTTGAAAGTGTCACAGTGTCACGGAAACCTCAGCTACGCTGCAAGTTTCACCAAGTATACCTGTACTGCACTCGTAAGTTCTGTGGAGTCATTCTTAGAGTAATCTCACAGACATCTCATGAGCTACAGCTGAAACGATTCAACTAAGAGCCTGTAAGGCTGTGTTGTATTTTGTTTGATCAAGAATTGCTCAGAGAAATCTGCCTTCTGGCAGAGGGCTTGGGCTTTAGTGCTGTGTCAGCTTTGTGAGAAGAATATTTTCTTTTTAAATAACAGCAGTCGATAATTACCTGAGAGATCGTGATGAACATTGTGGCTTTAATGTTTTGAGCTTCGCAAGTGCTGTTTTATAGATTATTCCATTCAATGCTGTATGTAATGTTTTTTTCAAAGACAGATGTTGCAGTCAAATAATGGTGACTGTCCAACTCGTAGTGTCTTTCATCAAAAAGCTGTAAAATAATTTTTTACCTTTCTTTTTATTTTATTTTAAAGGCCTTACATGGTAATTCAAACTTTCGTGGTTTATTTTGCTGGTAATGTTGATTTTCTCCCTCTCCCCCAGTATATTGCCCTAAGGTAGTTAAAAAAGAGGCATTTTTTACTGACAATTACTGAAAAAAAATCTGAAATGATCAGGTTTTACTGCTTAGCCTGCTTTTTAAAGAAAAGGTTGCAACACAAGAATTTGGCTTATTAGTTGTCTCCATCTGCTGGTGGAATTGAAGTGTGCTTTATTTGTCTGACTTCATGGAGTTTAGAGATCAAAATAGGAAAAAATGACATCACATTTTCATGCTGCTCTACCAAAATTGGGATTAGAAAGATTGTAGTTATTTTCTGAATAATTATTTCATTCTGACAACAGTAACCAAGTACTTCAAAACTTGAGGTTAGTTGTACTGACTGCTATTCAACTTCATATCCTCCTTCTGGGATGGAGCTGGAGGGGTACCACACTATCAGGTATCTCTGTGGGACAAATCTTTTCAGTTTCAAAACTGAAAAGATCTTATGTCTCTACTTCTATTAACATTCTAGTATGTTTACATTTTCAAATGCCATTACTCATACTCCATTAAACCATGGAGTGAGTGTGTCAGTAGTAAACTGTAAGAAAGAAAAGATGTCCATGGAATATAATTGTACAGGTGGCATTAGAGATTCATATTTATTATTTGAAAGATAAATTTTTGAAGAAGTTTTTTCCCAGCTGACAGCCTTGTCTGTTTGATCAGTAACCTGAATCAAAGTAGGCTTCTTCTTGCTCCCTTCATATTGCGGTTAGAATTACCTTGTTCAACCCAGCAACATGATGCACAACTACGACTCTTCTGTAATGAAACAAAACTTAATCATTTCTATTTGTTGTTTCGGTTATGCTGTGCATGTTAAAGAATCAGCATATGTAAAAATTCCTACTTAAATTATCAGGTGGGAACGCTAGGCCAGGTGTGGTTTTGTTTTTTAGAGGGTTTTTTTTTTTTTAATTATTATTTTTTAATGAACTGCATTTTAGAATTTAAAACTCTGGGTATTTCCAGTGTTTGGAATTTATTCAATCTCTGATAATTCCTAACATAGGAGCTCAAGGATTTAATTTTTGACTCTGAAGAGCACTATGTTGTTCTCCTTTTTCTTTGTACACCACCTCCAAGCCCCAGGTTAGTGCCTTGGAAGGTGTGCTGGGAAAGCTAGAGCAGCCTCATTGGGAAATTGCACTCTTTCACTTGTGAACTGAATACACACTGGTGGTAATGAAACAGATGTTCATATTGTAAATTCTATTATTGCAAAGCAGGTACAAAAGAGGAATCGGAACCCAGGGTGACATTGACTGGGGTTTGTATCATTCTCGGCATGGTTGCCCTTTTCTTATGAGAGGTTCCTGGAAAAGAGTGGGGAGGATGAAAATGGAAGTAAGTAAAAGCTATTCTAGGCGTATAGCTTGAGGCAGTCTGCATCAAAGGAACGACTGTCTCTGTACACACACACTGCATGGTCTGCACCAGTCAAAAAAGTAATTTCACGGGAGAGGTGAGCTTAACCTCTTTCCTCTTCCACCGGAGCACCTTGATATTAAATGCAGCATCCAGTTGTGTGATCGGTAGGAGTTTACTTCACTGTTCAGTAGGTGAATATTCAGAGAAGTCTTACCACAATCTTCAGGAATTAGTCTTTTTTATTTTTTATTTTTTTAAACTTGCTGCCACCATTGGATCGTGGGGATTTCACACATGCATCGTGAGTGTGTGTCAGTTGCAAATAATGGACAGTTAATCCCCTTCAAAAGATATTATCCTTGGTCTCTGCAAAAGTAAGACTTCTGTTTTTGTTTATATACAAATTGAAACCAAGGAACTCAATCAGTTATTGTCCAAATCTTAGAAATTCTTACTTTTGCAAGCACAACTCAAAATTAAAGGGAAAAAAAAAAAAAAAAAAAGGTTCTATTAATTTGCTTTGAAAGTAAGTGAAAACTCTACAAAAATATTAGACATTGTATCCTCTAACCTACTATGAGAAATACCTGATGGACTTATCAGTGCCAGTGTGTAAACTTGTATATTTTAAGCCAAGCAGTTTTTTGCTGTGATGGAAATGATTGACTTACTTACTTGGGTCAGCGGGTGGGGCAGAAGAGAGATGATAGTTCACAGAATAACCTGTGAACTTTCACCCCTCTATATGGAAACTTGTTTCAGGGTCAAATCCTTGTAGCTGCCTTCTTGCCACGGTCAATGCCAGCCCTACTATTCACAACACTGCGGCCATCGAGGCCTAGGTACGTAAACATTTAAGGAGTTTTTAAAGTTCTTTACATCAAAACAGATTTTTAAAATTTCTGTTGATAAGCTTTCGACAGTTAACGACTATTGTATTAATTTTGATTTGAAAGATTGTGACGACTGCTGCTGCTAAGCTGTGTGGCTAAGCGCCTTTTTGCCTTTAAAAAAAGAGGAAAGAAAAACCTGTATCTGTGTCATGTGGATTTTCAGAGTAGAACTTGAATGTGCAACTTCTGTATAATAAAGCGGGGGATTTTTTAATATTTAAAATACGTGTAAACACTATTTGTATGTCATTACTAAATGTGCTTGTATTTTGTTCAATAAATAGGTACACTTGGCACGACTGTTGCCAGTTAAACAGTTAAACACTGCCTCCATTCACAAGATGAGAAGAGATGCATTGGAACCAAAGTAGTGTGTTTAAAACTGAACGGTTATTGTTTTATTAAGTACATACGTCGGAAATGGGTCACTTGGCACTTTTGGATTGCGTTAGGATTTTCTTAAGTTGTTCTTTTTGGAAAATACTGATTTGTGTATTGTGTGTCTGCGTGAATTCTGGTTTATACAGCTGTACATAAAGCTAAGGTGTATTTTTCTGAATTGAGTCTGTGAAAGGTTGTTAGAAAAGTTTTTGGAAGCTCCCGCTTGTTTTTTAAAAGCCCAGTCCTAACTTTAGGATTTGTCTTACTTCTCTTTTTCTGGATAGGATCAGTTCTTAAGAGCAGCCCCTGTAACTGGAGGAATGGGAGCTCAGCTGATGAGAAAAATGGGCTGGAGAGAAGGAGAAGGGCTTGGAAAAAACAAAGAAGGCAGCGTCGAGCCTATTATGGTTGACTTTAAGACTGATCGAAAAGGTAAGCGCTTCCTTAAGTGTTTTATGACAGTGCAAACTTACGCTTCTTTGCAAGGTAGGCAAAATAGCTTGAAATATTAAGCTTCTAGGTACAGCTTCCCTGCAAAAATGTACAGAATGATGACTAGTCTTTCAGGGCCTGGATTACTTTTGTAGGTGCTGTCCTTATGCCGGTGAACTCTTCAGGAAGTTCATTGACTTCCCTTAACCTTTGCCTTCCACTGGAAAAAGTGCTTCTATGTGGTTCTTAAACTGGAGATACACTTCAGTTGGAAATACAGAAAAGGCAAGGACAGGGAAATGAATGGATGAAAAGCCTCTGAGGTTGGCCTAGAGAAAGTGGCTGAAGCAGAAATGGGGCAGGGTAGAAGGTGGAATGCTCGATTGTCTTTAAGCTGTGGTGACAGCTGAAGTCCTTACATGAAGAGAGTGTCACACAGATTTTTAGCTCTTCTGAATGGGTTGTTTACTTTCTTAGCCATTGGATTCAACTGCTTTTCCATTTCCTAGTTTGATCGTGTTACAGCTACCTCTGCTCAACTGCAGTGATGTTTCCTTGCTTGCTTTCATTTATTATTTCTCCTCCTTTGTAATGTCCATTATTTCCTCTCCTTTATAAAGTCCATGGCCACAGGTAGAAAACTGCTGCACTTGTCTCATCTGATAGAAGAGACTTGCAGGCAGCGAGCTGCTTCTTACACTGTCTAACCATGATTTAGACAGTTGGCCATCTTACCAGCATATTCCGTGTGACTTCTGTATTCAGAGGAGGTGTTTATGAAAAGCTTTCCATCTGAAATACCTACAGAAAATTTTAAAACTTCAAATAATATACATGGAATTTATCGTTTAATTGTTCAATTATGCATGTTATCAAAGTAAACAAATTAACATTGACTGCAGAAATCATCCTTGTAATTGATCTCCTCAATATTAAAAATAGTGAAAACAAAAAATAAAAAAATCTCAAACTGGAGATCTTTAATGTATTACATGGATCACAACTAATATTAAAGCATGAAATGCTTTGAAGTATGGATTTGTGCCTGCTTCAGTCAGTGCTCGTAATTGAAGAAAACAAAGCATAAAAATGCAAACGTCATGAAGTTTATTTCTGGAGATGCTAACCTCAGTACAGAGATAGCCATGCTCACTTGATCAAACCAGTGGTTAAAACACAAAATAATTCAGTTTGAATATTAAGGTAGGAGAAATCCTAAGTTAGGAAAAGACCTATTGCTTTTCAAATTCTTAAAACCTAGCAGTATACTACGATTTTATAAGCAGAAGTGCAGCAGTTTGAAATTGCAGGACACAACAATAATGTACATTTCAGTTTAATGTGAATGATGTGCAGACTTGCTTTTCAGCTGTTTTTCTTTGCAACCTTTCATTTAAAGGGGGAAAAGATACTCTGGTGACAGTGATTACCAAGAAAGTATCAGAAAAGTGTTCTTTCTGTAACTGTTATTCAGTTGCTCTGGTCTTTGTAGGTGCTGTCTCATGCTGGTAAGAGTTCTTTGAGTGTAGTTTTATGAATGTCAGTCAGAGGGAAAAAATTGAGAACGGTCAATTTGAATGTTATTTTTTTAAAGCAGCCTGCATAATGCAAGAGTGGATTTTTGTGATGAGGAGGGAAGAGTTAGCTGCTAATTATATCACTTGCATTGTTTCATATCGCGGGAGAGAGGCAGTACTGTTGCACAACCTGTGACTGTTTCATAAATTAAAACAGTTTTAGTGCTACACAGCTTTGTTACAGCTCAAGTTTCTCATCTTAGAAAGTGTGCACCCGGGTCTTCGTGTGGTTTCAGATAGAAATTTCCTTGTGGAATTTTCAATTGAAATTTCAAGGTGTGAAGCAGGTTCAGATCCACGTTGTGCTGGGCAGTCTGTAACAGAGAGCTTGGTGTCTGCTCAGTGACACGGGGAAGCAGTGAGATGGAGCTCAAAGAGAGCAGTCTCTGGCACGTGGTAGATCACCTGTAAATACTGCTAACCCTTGTGATGGATGGGCTTTGCTTAATTCTTATCTGTTTAATACACATGTTTTTATATGTCTTTAATAGATGAAGTGTTTGATTTTCACCAAAAAAATCTGAATGTGTTGTGTTGATATAGAATACTTACTAATAGTGGGCTAAGTATACATTTGTAAGTGACAGCTTATTATGGAGAAGCAAGTGCTTCATGTGTTGTAAAGGAGTAGCTGAGCAGTGATTATATATTTGAGACAATTAGGTGAAAAACTTGATACGCAAGTGTTCTTAAATGTTTACATGTGTAGAAAGTCAAACCTTCCTAAGTTCAGTGTGGAGGCTTAAAGACTCTTAAAGGCTTTGGAAGAAACCACTTGGTATATGTATGCCACTGGAAGGTGGACGTTTTTATACAAGGTCTGTCAGTAAGTAACCAGTTTGCAGATCAAAACGAAAAAACAACAAGCACACAACCAAAACCAAACCCCAACCAATCTGAAACACAAGCAGACAGAAACCTCCACGTTTTTAGAACTTATCCCCAAAAGAAAATATTGTTTTTAGGTATGGGAACAAGCAGTTTGCTGAGGAGCTATTCATTGGGTTGTACTAAGACATGAAGCAAAGGTCTGCCTGTGCCATGGCTTTTCATTAGACCTTGTTTTTTCTGGACACCAAGTCACGTCTGTGATCCTCTGAGAGGCAGCATTGAAACAGAAGCCTTCTTGTGCTTTGCTGTCATCCAGTAAGTTGCTGTTGTCTCTGTTTAAAGGAGCTTGGTGCACCAGCTCTCAGCAAATAGCAGAGCTGATTGGAGTCTGGTGCAGCCTTTCTGAGAATCCACCATGACGGGTGAGATGTGGAGGGAGGAAAAGCAGTATTAATGCAGATGAATGAACTAAGAGTTTTTTGTTTGGGGGAAACTTCTTGGATGTTTTTCATATCAGCTTCTGTAAGGAGGGGAAAAAAAAAAAGGAAAAGACTGTGTGGCTTAATGCCACCTGAGAAGTCGTGTAAGAGCTGCATGAATATTGGGATGAAAATCTGGTAAGGAGAGGAAGGTTTTCTTTTCAAGTAAAACCAGTAAGCAAGCAAAAAAAAAAAAAAAAAAAAAAAAAAAAGCTGAAGGAACAGAAGGAACTGGAAACAAGTGCAGTATCTCCATGTCTTTATTCACCAAAGCAAGGAACAGAAACAAAGAGAGGTAAGGAACAAAGTAATACTGAAGGAATGAAGTCTTGAGAAGTTTTGAACCACTGTTCACCACATATTTAGTTCAGTTGCAGGTATTTAAGGTAAGGGCAAAATGAATGGAAAGAAACCTGATTCTCTTGGTAAGTACGGTGTAGTTATTGGTATTTGGTACATTTTTGACAGTTGTTATGCTTTATCCTTTGCTCTTGAGAGATTTCAAAAGCAAAAGTGTTTGGCTTCTGTGTTCCACAGTGGCTTCCACTGAAATTTTTACTCCTGCTGGGCCCAGTTGCATGTTTATCTGGTACTTGGTATTTCAGTGTGACTGAAATCAATGTAATTAGGCTGTGAACTTGGACATGAAATATATATCCCTAATAAAGAAAGCACAATGTTGGAAGTGTTACTACTGTTTCATGTGATAAAAGGACGTGCTAGATACACTCTTTATAGTCAAACAGAAATACTTCACATGCCTAGTATGCTTAAGGGCAAACTGTTACGATATTGGATGGCTTTTGGGTTGCACGGCACATGTTAATAGTGAACAAGAAGATGTCTTTATCTCTTGTTCAGTATTTCTCCAAAGAAGATGCAGAAAACCACGTTTTCTGACTTGCATAAGTCTACCCAAAGTCTTCTACTAGCTGGTTGTGAAGAATGTTACTGGAGCACTCATAAGAATGTGTGTAGCATGGAGGGAAAAAAAATGCTGGGTGAAAGGGAAGTTTGAAAGACTTCTGAAAAGCATTTGTATGATGTCACCATATTTTGTCTCCACTGATAACATGTCATGCTTTATGATATCTGAATTTTCATAAGTAAGGTGAGACTCACATATACAAACTTCATGTTTTGTTCAGGGCTTGTTGCTGTGGGAGAGAAGGCGCAAAAGAGATCTGGACATTATGTTGTGATGAAGGATCTTTCAGGTGAGATTTTGATCATCTTTGGAAAAGCTCAAAAGGTTCATTGAAAATGAATAGCAGCACTGAAATTTCAAATGCATTTTGGCTTTAAGGCAAGCATCCAGTTTCTGCATTGATGGAGATCTGTAACAAAAGAAGATGGTCACCACCTGAGTTTGTGTTGGTGGATGATAGTGGGCCTGATCATCGCAAACACTTCATCTTTAAGGTGAGTCTGAATTTGTTTGTTTACTGTTAGCTTGTCTATTAAAGTGTGATATTAAATTCATCTTTATATTTCTGTATTCCAGAGGTGGCTGGGGTATGCTGGGCAGTGTCTCAGTGCTAGAGTATCAGAGCCCTGTTTCTGTGAAAGCCATATCAGGTCTCTCCAGCGCATTAATCTGCAAATCCATCAAGGAACTGTGATACCATTCCACGGCTTACTAAAATGATTAACTTGTGTGGAATCATATTCTTGCTTCTTGTTTGCAGGTGTGGTGCAAATACAATTGTAAAGATAGTGAAAAGACTCGGTCGTTTTTTACTTTTAGGTATCTTAGAATGTGATCTGTTTTGTTTTTTTTTCTGTTGTGCTATCTTGTGTTAACGATTTCCATCTGGAGGTGATTCTTGCAGGCTAGACGTGAGGCACTTCCTAACATGTCCTTTTTCCATCCGTCTCAAACAGGTGAGAGTCAATGGAAATGAATACAGGCCTACTTTTGCCAGCCTTAATAAGAAGCATGCTAAAGCCACAGCAGCAACTGCGGCTCTCCAAGCGATGGGACTTGTACCAAAGGAAAGCATGGTCAATACCACCATGTTTAGGAGTGCCTCACACCGCTAGATATTGTTTTTTATATTGACATTATTTCAGATAATTTTACTCTGCACAAAAATGGTATTTGCCCTTTCATGTTGTAAATACATTGGCAATTCCCACGTTGTAAAAACTGTACAGACACCTTCAGGTTTTTCTTTTGTACCATCAAAATGTATTTAAATCATACTTAGTTTTTGGTATGTTTATATTGTTTACATTAGTGATGTAATTATTTCTTAAATGACTAAATCAGACGACAGACTCTGGAGGCATCAGTAATCTAAACCCTTGTTTTAAAACTCATGCGATCTCTCCTCGATATGGAATGTTAACACTTTCATACTGTTTTGTACTATGCTGCAGTTTTCCCTGGTCTCGGTAAAGCTACTCTTGCACTTTTGCCTGGTGAAAGCTGGTAAAAGACCACGCAGCTTACCTTAGTCTAGTCGAGGCTGGCGTGTACTGCTGGGCAGATACCGGGCCAGTACTGTGACCCCTGGGAGAGAGGGAGCCGTGGTAGCAGCCCTGTTGTACAGTGCTAACGCCGCCGCTTCTCTTGGAGTTTTGTTTGGGGTTTCACTCGGTGCTGCACCGCAGCTGGCCATGCAGCTCATCCTCTAGGACGTACGCGATGAGGCAAAAGTCTTGCTTTAAAAGGGATGGCAGAAAGTCTAGCAATGGAACCAGCGAGACTTTTGAGATGTAAAAGTGACTCTCCCTGCATGTTCTGAGAAGGGAGATGATGGAGTTGTCTATTCCAAACAAATTAACACACTGCCTGATGTTGATTGTATGGATTTGTGGTTAATGTGAATTTTAAAGTCTAACAAATCTACAACTGGACTGGGGGGAGGGAGGGAATAGAATGATGCTTAAATTGTTGTACCCAACTTGGTCAATAAAGCAGCACAAGTTCATAATCTTAATCGCTGGTCAGTAAGCAGTAATTAAAATCTATGCCAAAAGAGCTTTATGAAGAAACGCACAGTGCAAACGTATCGCTTAACAAGAGTAGCAGCAGCCATTAGAGCTGTGGAATCTGTTCTAGGCAACTTCACTTGCTTTGGACTATTACCAAATGAACTCCTTGAGCTTGCATTTTCTGTAACGGTACTCTGCCCTCAAGGAGACAATCTGATCCAGAGTTGTGGCAGTTTGATAAGGGAAAGGATATAGGAAGCTTTTCCTTTTATTTTTTTTTTCCTCTTAATTTAAGAAGTATTAGTTCTTTAGCTATGTGCACTTTGAATTGGAAAGGGCATTGTACACCTTTAGCCAGATTTGTCTGTGTTTTGAGCAGACTGCCGGGATTGCAGCAGTACTTAATTACTGTGGTAGTTCAGGTGCTTATTTCCGAAAAGTCTTTGAGGATTTTTTTTGTATTACATCAAGTGACCAGAGCTTCATCGGGAACAGGAACAAATTACAATTTGTATGCAATAGGACTGTGCTCAGGCCTAAAGTGAACGACCTTTGCAATGGCAGTAGGATCTTGGAGGTGATGAATTAATAGTAGCTCTTCCTCCGCAAATTATTTGTGTGTGCTCTCAGCTGTTACTGAACAAGGTATCTTCCTTTGCCCTCAGTGGACAAGTACCAGTGTCTCGTTTTGCATACAGCAGAGAAGCAGTGCTGTGTTGTCCACCACACACCCACAAAATAACCCCCTTTATTAGTCTATCAAAGCACTCTAGAAATGACAACTTTTTTTTTTCTTCTTGTGGACGTAGTTGTCTCTAATTAAAGTTTTCTCCCTTTGGCTTCTCACCTTCAGTCTCTGTGTAAAATTGTTTGAAGATCTCCTCGCCTCATTTTCTGAACAAGTTGTAAGGTTGAGAAACAAAGCTAAGCAGATGGTACAGCGATGGAAAGACGGACTGTGGGAGAACTGGGTATTGTATCCATTTTAGGCAAGTCCAGCTTTCTGATGTCTGACTCAAAGCTGTTAACTCAGGATGTGGGAGGCAGCTCCTATTCAGGCTTCTGTTCAAATATCTGCTGATACAGTTAAAACATCAGCAGTGTTGCTCGTGCTGTTCCGTCCGTGGTGTCCATATAAGCACAGGTTTTGGATCTGTTCATTATCTGGAACATAATCTGTTGTACTTTGTTAATTTTGTTCTTTCGGGGTTTATATTCTCCGTGTATATTGGAAAGATATGTTTTGAGGAACAGATGAATTCAGTCCCATAGAAGACTCCATTTCAAAAGTAACTGTTCAGGCAAATTCTGGATTTCACGCCTTAAAAGACGTGGTACTGTATGTAGATCTAACCTTTGATTTTCAATACTTACAATATTAATATCTGTAATACTTCAATTATGACACTTCTTGACTTCGGGGTTTCTGTTTTAGTTTCATTCCTGTTGTTTAGAATGATAAATGAATTTAGTGCGGAGATGTCCTTCTGTTCAGTTTGTAAATTTGGTTGGAGTGTCCTTTGCATGCAGGAATAGACAAGTAGTCCTATTAAAAAGAGTAACTAGGAAACACTCTCTCGGGACCTGTTTATTTATGGGGCACTTCAGCTGTCTCAAAAGTGAATGGACTCCTGGAACTCGAAGGCATCTCTGTGCCTGCTGGGTTTTTGTTGTTGCAGGATTGCTTTCCTAGAAGTGCTTTCACTGATAGTGCTTCCAATTTCCCTGTGGTGCCTGAGCACGTAGAGCCAGCAGCCACCAGAACCAGTTCCAGACAGTCAACTGTAGTTTTAAAATAGAGGGCTGGAGAAACAGCAAAGTCAAGTATAATAACTGCCAGGCTTGCCAGAATTGGTGCTGGTTTCTCTCCAGTTGTCTGACACCCTAGATCTAAAGATCTAAAGCTGTCCTTTTGTACTGTAAGGTAGGGACTTGAATTGAGGTCTGTCTAGGCTTTCCTGATGCCCTGGTCTTCTCTGTACTATGACCCTGCCAGTGCCATGGTAGTTACTGTGCAGTAACACTGTAAACCTACACAGTACTCGTGTAACTGCCTCAGTCTGCAGTGATTTGCTTACAGAGCTGGTTGTTAGGTCCATCAAGCAGACTATCACTGCTTCAGAATGATGTCAGGTGAACAGGACACCACTGTAGTGAAAATAAAGGTTGCGTGACTACAAGTATTATTCTTTTCTGTGCAAAATACCAGAATTACAAATCTTGCTGAGTGCATAAGCATGATGGTATTCTACTTACTGCTCTTCAGATCTACTATTTTTTGCTGCAGGAAGAGGCTCACCTGATAGCTGTGTGATAAATGACATTATACACATCTCCAAAGCAGCAGTAGCGTAACAGATTACATTAAACCTGAACATAGGCTCTTGATATGAACAGAGCTGCATCACCTTGCTGCCTTTCATTTCCTCTGCTTCCATCAGGTGTCATAACCCTATTGTGTTGTTCTAACTTGTTCTGGTGCACGCTCCATTGTATAAACTGCCTGTTTAAAATAAGATTTTTAAGTAAGTAAATGAAGATGGCAGTGTTGGAGGATTATGGCAGCAGTTCTGGGGCTCCCAGCCTTTTAATCTGATTCAGATGCAATTGGAACTGTTTGTACCCATCTGATTTCTGGTTTTTGCAGTTGAAGTTACACCTCAACCAAGAGGTGTAAAGTGCTGAGATGTAGGCCAAGCTTCTGGCTCAGTGCTGTAAGCAGGGCTCAGAGGTAATAAAAGAATTCCACCCCGCAGAAGTGGCTACACATTACTGCACTGAGCAGTAGCAGCAGTTCTGTGTTTCAGAATAGAATATACACATAGGTGAAAAAAATACAGGCCTTCCACCCTGAATTCAGATCAAAAGCAGACCATTTTATAAAATTTTATTTTTAAAAATGCTTTCTAAAATACAAAAGGAGATGTCCAGGGCCTTTTCCTCAATTTCCTCCGAAAACCCCTCACCGCGTTCTATTGCTGTGATGTGCAAGAGTTGGCTGTGACGTTCAACTAGGTTACTTAGCTCCTCTAACAGCATGGGTGCTGCCCTGCAGGCCTGAAGGAAGCGCAGCAACTTCACACTGGAGAGCTTTGTGCTCCACCTCCTCCAAACAGCACGTACCTAAGACTTCCAGGCATATGCAGAGTCCTTCATTTCCAGAAACCGGAGGGAAGATTTTCCCAGTGTTGGCACCTGACTCAGTTGATCCAAAGTTTTAGAATGCAGCCCACACTTCAGCAGGTCTTTACTTACGGTTTCCTGAAGAAGAGAAACACGCAATACACATTTCTGTCTGAAATAGCTGTAGTTTTCGATGTTCATTTATGTACCTTTGGGGAGCTCCCAAAAAGCTAGTTTTCTGATGAGCCCATTTCTGAGCCACAGTGACCGCCGTGTGGCCATCACAGTGGGGTATAAACCCACGCATTAAGTAGCTTATCTCTCAGCACCCAACGGTTTGTAATAAAGATAGTGTTCCTAACAGGAAAGGCTGTCTTCTCTAGTTTACTTACCTTCTTTAAGGCAGGGCTCGCATTATGGAGATTAGCGTTAAACACAGCCGTTGGCTCGTGCGTATACAGCACTGCAGAAAATGCTCCCTGCTGTGCAGACTGCAGCAGCATGGTCAGCAAGTGGAGAGAATGAGGCAGGACAGGGCCTACGATCTCCAAACTGAAGATATCTTCATATGCCAGGCGGACCCTGGCTTTTGCGTTCATACTACGAGCCTGAAACCAACAGCACGCAGGATTACATTTTGAAACCAAATCAAGATGGTTGTTCATACACCTTCATACTGCAGTGCCATAAGCCTGTGAAAAGCTCAAAATATTTTAAAATATCAGCTTCAGTACATGCGAGTATTATGTTTTTAGCATCTCTAACAGCTCCTAGAACTGAGTATTTTAAAGTATTAGGGAAATCATGTGCAGAAGAACTTTGCATACCACATGAGCAGCTTCTCCAGTGGCAGAGGACTGCGCTGTCGGCACAGGGAGCGTAACAGTTAGTGCCCACCACCTCCCACAGTTACAGGTCAGAGGCTCTCATTGCCTGGTGAAATATCATCTCAGCAGACCCTGTATGATCTCAGTAGCATTCAAAGGCGAATCTTCTAAGAACGTTTTTACAATCTGGGAACTACTTAACAGCTATTAGGATAGGTAGAAATAGTGGGATTTCAGTTCAGCACCACAGGTTACGTGGGTAAAGATGACTCTGGAGGAAGTCCACATTACAGTCAATGCCAATTCAGGCTCTAGCATCAAAAATCACTCTGCTGTACCAGAAGGTAGAGCTTTCTGCTTATTACAGGAAAAGAGATTGCTGCATTACTTACTTTGAGCGTTTGCATTGTTCCACCTCGGAAAGCAACAGGAGACAATAGAGTGGGAGGAAGCCCTGCCTGTGGACCTGCAACAGCCACCAGGCTCTTACAGTTTATCAGGAAGTTCAATAAAGTGAACGTGTTTGTTCCTTTCACCACTGCGAGGGATTCAGGTCTGTGATCCACCTGCACTTCATGCTTCTCTTTACGACTGAATTGACCAGAGTCGAGGGAAAAACTTAAGCAGCACAGCAACTCCAGAACAAACCCCACTGCCCCTCTACCTTTGACCAATCATTAAAACAAATAGTTTCTCCAAAAAAAAAACAAGCCTTGAGCTCATTCAGATTCCTTACATCGATTACTTGGCAGCATCTTACACCTGACTGATTATTAAAGCTGTGAGAGAAGGAATGTTTTCAGGTCCAGTGTCTTACAGCTGGCAGGTAGCAGTTATTAAAACAAAGCTTGCAACTCCTACTTTTACTATGATTCTTGCATCAAAACATAAAAACATTAGCAGCTCAGTTTAGAGCAGGAGTCTGCTTTTGTAGGGATTCCCCTGATTCCCCCACTTATGATGCACTGGTGCAGGGTAAGTCTCAGAAGTTGGAAGGACATTCCTCTTGGATTCACCAAAAGGCAACAGCTGCAGGGCTTTCCACTGCAGTAAGTGGCGAGACAAAAAGAAAGGATACAGTTTAATAGAAACAGCATCTGGTTTTTTAACCTTGTCTTGGACTCCCATCTCCTCAAGCCAAGAGAAACCATCATCATCATCATCACTTGAAGCAGCTTCCCTAAGAAACAGGATCACTTTTAGGAGGATAAAACTTTCTCAGAACTTTTCAAATAAAATGTGCAGGAGTCCAGAAATGCCTCACAACTGCAGCATTTTAGATTTATGACATACTCGCCATTCTCAGGGCTTCTACCCACTTCAGGGTCATGAGCAACTTCTGTTTCCAAATTCCCTTCAGAGTTTTTCTGTTTTCTGCTTCTACTTTCTTCTACCAAAGGTAGAGAAAACTCTATGCCTTGAAGAGAAGAGCAAAGAAAGCAATGAGTGGTTTTGGAATGCACAGCAAATGCTATGTATTGGTTATTAAAATGTAAGTCAGATTGGTTTCACCTCACCTTCATTTCTCATGGCTTCCCTTAAACCTCTGGTGGTGGGAGCAATCACTGCTGTGATAACATCACTTCCCGCCAGACCAGCTGCACGGAACAGGACAGTAAACTGGTAAGTGCACACATAGAAGTAGGGGCACAGCTTGGCTTTGAGCAGATTGTATAGAGAAGTAAAGCTGACAGACCTGCAAATGAGGGGAAAAAACAAACAAACAAACAAAAAACCAATTTTGTAATTGAAATCCTTTGCTGCTGATGGATCAAGCTGGATTTGGCTGGGTGTTATTGATGTGTGCTCCAGCCAGGCTTGAGACCACAATAACTGATATTAGTCTGATTTTCATATGCACTCAGCATCCAGGAAGTTGCTCTGAACTCCTGTGAAGCACAGCCTATTTGCAAGTACTACGCTTTTCTTGCATACTTGCCATCCAATGTGTAGTTTTACATGGAGCACCAACGGCAACCTACTAACAGGATTCACAGAAATCCGAATCAACTGCGGTCAGAGGAGGACATTAAACACACCAAGGTAGCTTTGGTCTTAGAGGCAGTCCCTAACCTGATCCTCAAACTAAGTGCGGACCAGCTAAAATAATTAAACAACCAATAAATCAAACATATTCTCATAAAAACAGAAGGAACTTACGCTGATTTAAATCCTAGGATCTTGATCTTACTACCTACACTTTGGCTCCACTTACCAGTCGCTCATCAGTGCTTGTTGCAAGGCCTCATCCTGTGCCCATGGACAGGCTTTTCCTGCTATCTTTCTGTCTGCTCCAATACGAGGGAACAGCTGCAGCCACGACAGTGATGGGTGAAGCCAGTAAACAAGGCTCTGCTGAAAGGCACAACGCAGTTCTGTGGACAGTTTTGGTTCCTAGATTATAAGAAGTATTTTAGGAGAACAGAAATACTTTATTTAAGGCAGCATCGCAACTGATGGAATTAAAAAAAAAAAAATAAAATGGATTAGGTGCTAAAAAAATGGTATCACAGGTTTGTGATTAAGCCAGACTGAAGATGGGCAGCGACAGGAAACTGCTCGCAGTTGAAATTAACAACCCACTCAGTCACCAGTTTGCCACAGATGACATTTTTGAGTACGCAGTGGATGGAACTAAATAGCTGTCTACATGAGCCTTATTCTCTACACAAGTAAGACCAGAACAAAACAAGCAAATCTTCACTGCCAGTACATTTAGGGAGAGGTGCAAAGGTTCCCCCTTATAAAGCAGCAGCTTCCAGCTCCCGTCTGAAGTTTCATTACCTGTACACTCTGTGGCAAGTTTATTTCTGCTGCTCTGCAATGCTGAACAAACCCCTGAGCTTCCTCCTGTGCTTTTAAATGCTCTGCCCAAGTGAAAGGTTGAGAAGACGTAAACAGAAGTCGTGTTTTGATACTCCAGTCTGCAGGAAACTCGTGTCTCGGTGAGGGGGGGACATCAGGGGTAGGAACAGGTAAATGAAGATCCTTTAAAAATGGAAACAGCATCAGTTAATCCACAGTCAATTAATAAAACCAAACAATCAATGATGCAGCTGCCTATGCACGTTTTCACATGGTCAGGCTTCCTCCCATCCTGGCTCAATACACCCCTCCTGGCAGGCAGAGCAGATCCTAAACAGGACAGTGGCTGTTACAAGGCACTAGTGGAGCTCCACAGCCTTCACAAGGAGAAGGCGAACCTGCTGTTTCTTGTAAGTTTCTGCCTAACTCACTTTAACAGTACACTACAAGTCTCTCCCTTGTAAGGAACTACTTGCACTAAATCAGGAGCGCATACTTAGGCTTCCCAGAGGATAACAAAAAATGTTGGAGTTCCAGGATGGTTTGGTCTGAGAAGTTTTTCTGTTCTAAGTTACTCTGAGCTTAAGTTTCTGAACCTATAAAAGCCTCTGACACCATCAGCCTGAAGCTCTGCCAAGGACTGTTATTCTCTTTCCTATTTAGGCAGCTTAGAGAATTTTCTCAAATGCTGACATTTTAGTACATCTAAAGATGTACCACCAAATTCTAAGTATGTAGAATCATAGAATCTTTTGACTTGAGTTGATCTTTAAGGGTCCTTTAAAGGCCATCTGGTCCAACTCCTTTGTCATGAGCAGGGACAGCCACAGCTCCATCAGGTGCTCACAGCCCCGTCCAGCCTGACCTTGAGTGTCTCTAGGGATGGGGCATCCACCACCTCTCTGGAAAACCCGTGCCAGTGCCTCACCACCCTTACTATAAAAGACTTCTTCCTTATATCCAGTCCAAACGTCCCCTCTTTAAGTTTGAAACCGTCTCCCTGTGCCCAATCCCATCGGACCTCACTGAAGAGCCAGTCCCCTTCTTTAAGCAGTTAATCAGCTCGGGCTTTTCCCGAGGTCAATGCAGCAAGAGGCGTTTCAGAATCCTTACGCGAGGCCCCGTACCTCGGGCAGCGCCAGGACGTCTGTTCCCTGTGAGAGCTCCACGTTCCGGGCCGGCTTATCTTCTCCTGCAGACTCTAAAAACTGAAGGAAAAAAACGTGAGATTGACAACGTTAAAACAGGCTTTTTGCAGAGGAATCTCACAAGCCCCTTCCCCTCAGGGCGGATCTCTACCTGCCAGAAGGGCACAGTGGAGGCGGGCCCCCGCCCGGGCTGCGCCGGCTCCTTCTGCCGCCAGACCGGCTGCCGCGGCGCGTTGTCCAGGCTGGAGAAGGGGTTACGGCGGACGGACGCCGAGGGGGCCCTCGGGGCCGCGCCGCAGGGCTGGGGGGCAGCGGGCTCGCTTCTCTGCGGCCGCTTGCGCTTCAGCCGCAGCGTGGCCGGCGGCTTCTTGAAGCCCGGCGAGTAGCCGGGCACGGCGGCCGCCATGGCTGGGAGCGGAGGGGCAGGGCGGGAGCCGCCGTCCCCGCTTGGCGCCAACGGGACCGGGCTCCGCCCCTGGGCGGCGCTGAGTTGTGGTGGCGGCCGCCATTTCCTCCGGCCCCTGGAGGGCGCGCGGCACCAGGGCTGGAGCATCCTCAGAACCAGGACAGCCAGGCTAGCTCAGTCTGGGCCGAGCCCAGTTCTGCCGGCACTGCTCTCATCCCGATATGCTGCAAAGCCTCAGGCTGCGTTGTGCAGTCGGCTAGGCACCCAGCTAGCACTGGGGTGTGTACCTTTCTTGGCTTATTTTACAGCTCCAGGAGCTGCACCATCTTGCTGTCAGCTCAAAACTGCTTACATCTGTCAATGGACGTTTGAAAGAAAGAGTTGCTTAGGGGTCCTTATGAACCCTTTTCATAGAATCACAAGGTTGGAAAGGACCTACAAGATCATCTGGTCCAACCATCCTCCCATTACCCTCGCTACCACAAACCACTAAACCACTTTGTTCAAGTACATCTACATCTACAGCTAGCATTAAAGAACATTAGAACAAGCTGAGATATCTCAGCCAACTGCAAGCAGCACTGGGCAGCTTAATGCCTTAAATGAACGGACATTTATCTCAGGATCTGATCCAGCTGGAAGCCTAAACGCAGGCAACTTCAGCTATGGCCAGCACATCTGAAACAAGTGTGATCTTAAATAAAAGCAAGGAGGAAGCAACATGCTTTGAGAAAAAACAACAGCCTCTACCCCCAAAAAATTAAAAAAAAATCACAGCAGTTCCGTCTCTGCCGATCTGTTCTAGGAATAGGACCAAGGTTAAAAAGGAGAAGTGAAAGAGCACAGAATACAAGGATCTCATAGGAAAGAGAAAAAGAAATATAACGTTACAGTAACAAGATACATAAAGTATCTGAAACTTCAGAATTGCAGGACTGTCTTAGCTGCTGGACTGCTGATAGTAAGTAAGGTTTACTGTTCTGGGTTGCTAAAATGAAGAAAACCAGCAATGAGGGAACTCCTGCTCTCAGTACCATCTCTCCCCTCTAGGATCCCTGCCAATCCTGATGGATTTCCCATTCTGCCTTTCAGCTACATAACAGCAATTTTAAAGATAATTTAAGACCTTCAGCACACTGCAGACACTGCTCAGTCTTAATGCAGCCAAATAAAAGCAATTCGGTGTGGATGGGACTATTGGTAGGGGACAGAGAAGGGAAAACTTAAAAAAACAAAACCTACAAACCCAAACAAAAAACACTGCTAGCATTGCTTTTTTCCCCTTTAATTTCTTATGGGTGAAAAACAGCAGCAAGGGAGATCACCCATAGATGTTATTGACATTTATAATGAGGGCAGGGCAGCCAAGATTTGTGCGTCAAGACCATCTGTTCAGAAATTGCTGATGGGAACATTTTACTCAACTGGATCAAAAAACCTCTCAAGTCCCAGGAGCTTCACAGACCATTTGTGCTGAGGTACAGAAGATCTTTAAATTCTGGTTACAGAACCACTTGAAAGCGTACACTAGTTTACTTCTGAAATACATTACATTTCTTTATCTTCCATGGGTTTAGAAGTCAGGAATTCGTGTGTTAGAACTGAATGACTTGTCTTTTTCTTGTTTGATTCTTCTGAACTATTTCCATAGAGACTTTGGCTTCATACAGTGGAATTGGTTCATCCAGCTGAGGCCTAAAATGGAACAGAACGTCAGACTGGTTTGCTGAGCATGCTCAGATCAATAGCAACATTCTAAGACTATTGCTATAGACTTTACTTTCACTATGTAAACTTTACTCCTTAAACACAACGAATGTTTTACTGCTTTGCTTGGATAGGCAAAAGAATGAAAGGGCCCTAAAGCAAATAGGAATCAGAAGATAAATATATATCTTTCTAATGATGAGGAAAAGGTGGTGGTGGGAAAACTTCTGCTCTACAGCAATACTGTTAGCCCACGTTAATAGGAAGGATCTTTCATTCTCACCTCATTATGGCTCTATCTAATAAGGCTGTCACTCTTCTTACAAAGGAATATCAGACAGAGCTATTGAATTTTACAGCCAACCCCATTTCTCAGTTGGACACACAGCTGAGCAGTCAGATACATGCTCTTCCTCCACCAAGAAAAGAATGCGCTGCCTCCGCTAAATTTTGCCATCAGCAAAATCAGAGATTTTACCAAGTTTCCCCAGGCTCAGCCTGCTACATTATAAACAGATCACAAACAGTTCCACATAAGCTATTTGAGGCATCCTTTCCTCAACCTCCCAACATAGATCTGCTATGCTGGCAAGAGATTTCTACTCAATAAAAATAAAAGCAATCATCTTTCTTACCTGAAAATACCGCTTGATAATTTCTCCATTATATCTTCTAAGATGCGTATCTACGGGCTCTGTCAAGGTAACAGCATATCTACAGATAATTCTTTCAACAGCTGGGTTTGCTGCTAAGAGCCCACTGTTCACATGAAACCAGCAGGATCGAGACAAAACAAAAATGAACTGTAACTCCGTTAGATCTGATCTACGCAAGTGTTGATATATCAGAATAACCTTTCCTGGCTTGTAGAAATGAAAAAAAGAATTATTATAAAAAAGATTAAGCAAAGAGTTACAGTATGCAAATGCAGTCTACAGGAAGTAAAGTAAAGCACAGCACTAAGTAATGAGATGGCAACTGCACACTTGTTGCCATTCCTTGGAGCAACATTGTACGCCTTTAAAGGAATCTCTGTGCTAATGCATAACATTCGGAGCGATGCAACAGATGATTTTGTATTTAGTGTCCACATGAAACTCTGAAAAAATAATCTTTCTTTTTTCATCTTAAGAGCAACCTGGTTAACATTTGAAGCTCAAGGCATTTGAAAAAGATCACCTTGTGATTTCTTCAGCTAAGGTGTCAGTGCCATAGGGTCAAGAATCTCACAAGATACAGAGCTACCAAAAAGCAGACTTTTTCTTTGCAGCTTTTAAAGAAGTGGTGATGAAAGGTGCTGTGGTTATTAGGAGAGACAATAGAAGAAGATGTGTTTTAGTCAGCTTCAAGTTCAACAAAAGTACCAAAAGATAACACTATGTTTGATAACCTATATCCCATAAATAGATCCCTCAGTGTGCCTGCCCTTGCCTAATCTACTTTGCAGTTCAGTGGAGGAGGGGAGGACTTCTTCGCAGTGTGGTCAGTCCTTTGACAAGCCTAATGACTTAATCCTCACCTGCCTCTGCTGCTCTGCTAAGATGCAAAAGTGATTCAGCAGATCTCAATCTGCAGTGCACAACAGGGAGGGTCCTTAAAGCCACAACCATTCCACGAAGCAACCCACTGAGCACTGCCCTGTCAGCAAAAAGCTCCAGGTTCACCTTCTTAAGGCCACACGTTGGTAATGCAAATGAAGGCAGCACACCTCTGTCCACACCCACATCTTCCCTCAATTAAATGTTACTCACACACACTGCAGATAACAGAGAGATTACGAAGCTGAAATATTTGAACATTTACAGTTAATCTGATTGCATGAACATTTACAGGTGATACATCCCAACACAACCAAAAATATACATATGTCCAAAATACTTTATGTACAATGTAAAAACTTGTAGGGCTTCACTTAATTGCCTCAAACAAAACCACTGTTTTTTCCAGAATGCATTTTTGCCTTTCACCATTACTTTTTACTTCTTATTTAGAAAGTATGCAGAGCTTTAAATACAAAGGTTACACTGAAGTTACACTGTATGCTGCTCTGTGCTGACCTTAAGCCTGAGGTCACAGGAGGGAACAGAAGATGATTTATTAGTTAATGTGTTACATTTCCATCCATTCCTTAGCAGTCACTACTCAAAACTATCATCAAAAGGATATAGAGATACTTCCCCTGCTCTATATTGGACAAGTTCCATATCTCCTCATTTAGAAAGGAGACTGTGGCTCCTTTAAGAAACAAGGAATGACTGTCTGGAGGATCCAGCTTAAACAGAATGAAGAAATGTGTTATTTAGTTACATTTTCCTGTACAAAAATAAAGATTAAATGGTTAATTTACATTTATGGTTATAAAACAAACAGACAATAGTTAATAGCCAAGCTATTAACTTATTACATTAGGGAAGGGAGCTCCAAAATTGTCACGAAGCAAAACATAAAGAAAAAAAAAAAAGCATTACTAAACTGGAATGCTTTTCATTTTCTGGCCATGAAAATTGATGTCATTTAATAGAGGGTAGCCATTCAGCCACGTACTGCAGTATAAACAAACCTGGTGATCAATACAGTCTCTTTACCTGAAGATTTCTCTCTGTTGTTATCCAGTTTCCCCCAACACCAAGAAGAGTGATGATATCATGCTTATGAGGCAATAACTGGGATTTTGAAGCTGATTCATCTTCAGCACTATATAATTTTACTGGAAAAATAGAAGGACATCCAAGCTCAGAAGAAAACAATCGTCATCAAAAATGAAATGCTTATCTTTTCCCATATAAAAACCTGCATCTTGGGGTTCTTTCAGTCTCATGACTTAAGATACAAAAGATATTCACCTGAACGCACACACTGCGTGATCGCTGCCTGCAACAGAACTAGAATTCAGTTCCGCTGTTGGCCTCATGGGGCTGTCAGAGACAGCAGAAGATTCAGGAAATTCAATACAATCTGCTTTCAAGGTATTTCAGTGGGACTAAGTAGTTCTTTAATTACTGCAACCACACTTCTCAGCTATTCTGACTGTTGTAGAAAGATGATCTCTAAGGTAGCGTAAACAGTGATGTCACAGATATACTTCTAAACACCACTTCTTTTCAGCTCTAAGTAGAGAAGAAGCATTTCAGACCAATTTACTGATCCCTAATATTTCGAGATACTTCCACTAGAGGTAACACAAGGATCTTTCTGAAGGAGGTCTGCTGAGTAAAGACACCTCCATAAAATTACATGGGATCAAGTGACGACAAGGTTTTGAGGTGATGTAACTTCCACATTTACTACTTGGAAATAAAACACTTGGTGCTACTCTGAGGACCATGTTCACATCAGTTACATACCTCCAGCATCTACAACAATATCCACTCCCAGGCCACCTGTTTCTTCCAAGCAGCTTTCTGCCACATCTATCTTTCCATTTGACACATCGATCACCCGAGCTAGACAAAGCAATACATTCAGCTGGTTACAAGAAAACCACAGAGCCACAGAGTTCAGATTCACAGCAGAATGAAGATCTCCCATTTTCTGTATTATGAGTAAGTTTGTAGTTAAGTCAGAAAGCTCAATCAATGTTTTTTTCATTTCCCAAAACAGGGAAAACCAAAATGAAAACACTGATTAAATTTAATTGAGAAGAAAAACTTCATTTACTTTTTTTTTTTTTTTTTGTACAAACAGACTTCAATATTTCTTCCTAACATGCAATTTCATCTTCAACATCAGAAGTAAATGCGTAAAACCCAATAAGCTCAGTCACTAATGAGCTGCTGACTTGACTTTTCTGATGACTGCAGCAAGATTTTTAATCTCATTACATCCATCTTCTTTTTAAAATAATGCTTAGCAGCATCACCCCCTATCTCACGAAATGGATAAGCTGATTAAAGGTATTACCTAATGCATTATTTTTAAAATAAGTGAACGGCCCTCTGGGTCATTAAACAGATATGCAGCTAGAAGTCTCTGCATCTCCTTTTGAGATATTCCTGATCTGAAAGTCACTAATGCATTTTTTTCTCAGGTATGAACGACATCGTACTTACAGATGGATATGAAAAGAAATGAAGGCGCCAGGAACAAGGGTGGAGAAGTAGAAGTTTCTTCTATAGAAACTATAAAGGCCAAAGACTTCTTGACAAAATGACAATTGCAATAGTGAAATTTAGAGGCTCATTTCCAAAGCACGATGAACTAAACTCAAATTTGCCAAGTGCACTTACTCACTAAAGGCTGCTGCATACCTTCTTGAATTTAAGCATGGGGACGAGGAATGAAAAGAAGAAAGATTGCAAGAAACTGATCATTCGGAAGAATATTAAGAAATACTCCTTTTCCCCCCTCTGTTCAAATACTAAGATGTACTCAAATTTTATCACTTAGTATTTTTCACTGCAATCAAATTATCTGGCCAAAAACAACAGACATGGTCATAACTTCATAGTAATTTCATACCAACATTTCCTGTATTCAAATTAAAAACAAACAAACAAAAAACCCATAACCTTCCAAAACTTGAAGGGAGCATATAAACAGGAGGGGCACGGCTGTTTATGAGGGTGGATAGTGATGGGACAAGGGGAATGGTTTTAACCTGAGACAGGGGAGGTTTAGGTTAGATATTAGGAGGAAGTTTTTCACACAGAGGCTGGTAAGGCACTGGAACAGGTTGCCCAAGGAGGCTGTGGATGCCCCATCCCTGGAGGCATTCAAGGCCAGGCTGGATGTGGCTCTGGGCAGCCTGGTCTAGCATTAAATGTGGAGGTTGGTTGCCCTGCATGTGGCAGTGGGGTTGGAGCTTCATGATCCTTGAGATCCCTTCCAACCCAAGCCATTCTATGATGTGCCTGTGTGGATTTACATATTTCTTATATAAATCTTTCATTTTCTAACATTAACTTATCACATTGTGTAATATTTTGTCTCTAGTCTGAACTGTGGGCATCAGCATACTTCCCCCCTTTGTACTGTAAAAGTATTTACTCCACAGATTACTGAAAAAAATACAAAAGATAAAAAAACTATACACGGAAATCTGCAGGGTTCTAAAAGGAACAATGACATTCCCAACACAACACTTGGCAGCACCCTGCTGAAGATCATTAAGGTCAGACAGCAAAAAGTGCCTCTCTCCCTCCTGTTGTGCAAGAAACTCTGCACAGCACTTCACTTCCTGCTGCATTATCAGCACTCCAAAGCTACTACGGGAAGAGCTACAAGTTTGCTTGGTAGGCTAGAAATGAATCACTCTCCAGCAGTGCAGATGTGTGTGAACGTGCAGCCCCAGAATGCACATGCATTCTATGTTGGCTCTGTGCTTCCACTGCCAGTTTTGTTCTCAGGAGCCGGAAAGGAATTCAAATCGACAAGAACTCTGTTCTCTCAGTGGCTAAAGAACAGCTGTCTGGCTTATTTCATCGCTCTGCTAGCTTATGATTCTTGAGCCAGCAGGGAGAACATAGGGACAACAGGAAGTGCACCTGCATGTCAGCAATGCCTGGTTTTAACAAGTCACTCAGACCTGGAGCTGGGATTTGAGAACAGCTGTAATTCTCCACTCGGAAAGCCAAGACTGCAAATAGTTTTGCTAAGCAAAACAACAAAAGAGAAAGGAGTCGGAGTCAGAGACAATTGGCATTATCTTCTGAAATCACATCTCGTCTCAACTCATTTGTATTTTCACGTGACTGTAATTCATGCAGATGTAACTGACTCCATGGAACTACTCGTAAATCAAGACATTCTTACAACAGCCACCACTGCTTTTATGCATACTTCTTTGAATGACAAAAAAAAAAAAAATAAAAAAATCTTGCATTTAAGAATTTAAACCTGTTGATTATACTGTATCAGACTCATCATTTTGAAGAGGAAGCATCAGAAACTAGTTTTAACCTCTTGTTCACTTTACATTAGACTTCATGGGCTGCAATTAATCTGGAATCTGTGTATCTAATGTAATGCTATCCTTTATTTTAGAACAGTCTGGATAAAGAAATATTCTACTCTCCTCAACTCCGCAGCACTGGAATACAAAAAGTTGATCAGAAAAGATGCTGGTAGCATTTACTGAGCCTTTTCCCACATTTCAAGTAGCATTCTTATTTTGAAGGAGAAAAAGAGAAAATCTGAAGTATCAGGATAGAAATAGAAATCATGGGTGAATGCAAGTATTTTCTTTAATGCAAAGCTCCTTTAGCAAGTGAAAAGTCATAGAATCACAGAATGGCCTGGGTTGAAAAGGACCACAATGATCATCTGTTTCAACCCCCCTGCTGTGTGCAGGGTCGCCAACCAGCAGACCAGGCTGCCCAGAGCCACATCCAGCCTGGCCTTGAATGCCTGCAGGGATGGGGCATCCACAGCCTCCTTGGGCAACCTGTTCCAGTGCCTCACCACCCTCTGTGTGAAAAACTTCCTCCTAACATCTAACCTAAACCTCCCCTGTCTCAGTTTAAGACCATTCCCCCTTGTCCCATCACTATCCACTCTCATAAACAGCCAACAAAGCATTTGAGCATCCAACTACTGTAAAACATGCATCATTTTACAGCTGCAACAGTACTTGAAACAGCTGCCACACAGCTTGATAAAATGCTACTAGAAGAAATTGGAGTCTGATTAAGAACTGATCTCAAGCACATAATTACATGTGAACTCTGGTTCGGGTACATAGATTACAGCCTGTGATACTTGTGATCATAATGCTTTCTTCTTGTTCACAAGCAACAATTTTATCAAGTGAAAAGGTTTTTGAGTGGCTAGGCCAAAAGCCAGCACTAAAGTCAGCACTACGTGAGATGGAAAGTACTCAGAGAGTCATCACCACAATGATGAATAATGGAGAATTAAAAATTAAATTAAAAATAAATATCCCATTAAGTACTGAAAGAGAATTTAAATATGTATAGAGTACAAAATAAGTTTTAAAACTATTTAATTAAACTATTTATAAACCTGTGTTTCAGTTTTCAGCTATTGAAATAAGCCTCCAGAGTAAAAGAATTTCAGGGAGTCCCCCTTATGCTTAAACTTTAGTACTGAAGAACACAACTTACCCACAGCAGGTCTAAGCCTCTCCAGGTACTGCTTATCTTCAAGACTGTAGGCAGTAGATATTACTTTAGCTCCTCTATGCTGTGCTAACTGAATAGCTATCGTACCAAATGGCTGGAGACAAAACAAACAACAAACAACAAAGAAGCAGATAGGCTTATTTACAGCAAGAATTTAAGAAAGGTTATATTGCAAGGACAGTCAGGAGAAGTCAGAAGAATATCTAAAAGTGAATTAACATCTTTCATAAAATCTGAATATTCACAGACCTGCCTTCAGTTTCAAATGAAGCGAAAGAATCTTTTTCCTTGACTGGAAAGCTATGAATACATTTAGGAGCTAACTAGGTCTCCTCCTCAACAAAACAGCTGAAAAATGTAAGTACTGTGGCTGCAATTGTAACTTCTAGCTTTGCACTGGCTTGATTGTTGAAGGAACCAAGAAAACAGCTCCATCTGCATTTAGGTTAACAAATCTTGGCTGTGGCAAGCTCCACATCCTCATCAGCAATAAGGACTGCAGAAATGCAAATGAAGTTATTTATATCTAAAGAAAGTTAAAAAGCATTGGTGGGATAGGAATGAAAACTTAAGGCACTTTCCCCCAGTTTCACCTGAAGGCTTAGCGTAAAACTATGTCAAAGTAAAACAGCAGAAAAGAACTACCTCCTCACTGCCCACACAACATGTAAAGATTATATTCTTGACTCAGCATCTCATGTGGGAGGGCCCTTCCACTAACCCATTAAGCTCAGGGCACCGACAGGAAAAGAATAGAGTTTGATAAGCTCAGTATGCTGTAAAAAATCCAATGTTTCTGGTGATAAGACAGTTGCTATGGCAGAGGCCATCCGTACTGAAACTGTTTTATTATGACACAGTTGTTACCTACACTGGCTCCGTCCATGACAAGGACACTCTTTCCAGGAGAGACTTGTGAAAGGTAGTGTAAAGCTGTGTATGCTCGGACACCATCACGAACAGTCGCCGCTGCTTCCACCCAGCAAACTTTTTCTGGTTTATGAACTAAATGACAGAAAGAAAAATAAAATCAGACACAGAAAAAGAGAAAAGCAACAAATTCCCGACGTTTCACTCGAGATGGTAAAAGTGTTTTCCAGTTTCATCCACATGCTTAAACACGTAGGGAGGTAGAACTAGTGAACAGCTTTGTAAACTAGAAACCCCAAGTTCGAGCATCGTTTTTAATGTAGGCAATTTATATGACTTAACAGAGAGCTTGACAATAAGTGAGAAAATCACCACAGACCAGCCAAAAGTCTGGCATAGAACTGAACAGGCAATCGTCCTTTTGAGGCACCAGAAAGGAAGATTTGAAAAGCCTGGTCTACCTCTACAAGCTCTTTAGAACTGACAAGTCTGAACCAGAGGAGCTATGTAACAACATCAGCAATGCAATCTCCTGAGAACATTTATCCACATGCAGGAAAAAAATCCTAGGAATTATCATCAGCACCAACTCTCTTGTGCCAGTTACTACCTAGCACAAAGTAAAGCACAGACAGTTAAAAAAGGGGAGGAAAAAAAAAAAAAAAAAGAAGAAAAAGGCAAACATTTTCAGCCTATAGCAATTGCAAATAGTTATAAGACAGCAAAGATCTCCGTATTTGGACTTTTAAGTATTAGAAGGAACAAAGCTTTTGCATCCCCATGAGTCCATAGCTTCCTTTGCAAAAACTGCCAAAGTCAGTCAGAAAGACTTTTTTCCCAAGCAAGTTCACATAAACAAGCATTGTTTATCCCATGCATATTAAAAAAGAAACAACCATGGAAATGATCTTTTATCACATTTTAAACAGTAAAATAAGGATTTAGTATTGACACAAACAAACTTAAAGGAGTCCCCTTCTAACTGTAGAAACCGAGATCACGGATAGTCATAAAAATACAACAGAAGCAAAGTTGAGCAAGACCAGCTTACTCAAAGTAACACAACAAGTGGTTGGGAGAAGCACAGAGATTCCTCAATTCAGTGTTCCATACATAAAGACACTCTATGCCCAAGAAGTGGGAACTGGAAAGTCACAGCAGTTGAAAAGAACATTTCAATATAGGGTTTTCCAGGATCCTCAATCCCTAAAAATTCCTTTCTCCAATTTATAGCCTCCTAATTTTATCCCATCTGTTAACATTATCGCAACGATGATTATCATCGTTCAATCAGGACAATCCTGGATTGGATCAAACTGAGGAAAAAATGCAAATTTTTTTACTTAATTCTTTTTGATAGGTGAGGCGTGGAAAAGAAGGAAAGTAAAAGTCAAGCAATGGGAAGGGAATTTAGAAGGAAATAAAAAAAGATGAGTCTGCTTGAATGGCTTAGGCAAACATTAACCCATTAAATGATAACAGGAAAGAAAAAGACTCTGAAAGTACATGGTATTCAATGCTTTTATGAATAGGTCCAGGCAGGATGCCTGGATGCTGCTAGAAAATGTATTTAGAAGTTGAAATTACTTAGCTCCCTATTAGAAAAGCCAAACTGAATGCCAAAAGTACAGTAAGATATGCTAGCAAAATATATAAACAACATACCCAAATAATGCTCATGAACTCGAACAACTTCACAAAGACCAGACTCTTCAGAATCCAGCGGCAAAATTCCTGGGGAAAAGAAGAGTAAATGTATTTAATTTCAAACAGGCATACGCTATAACCAAAATGAGCTGCCAGGGAGATGGTGGAGACCCCAGAGGTGTTCAAGGAACATTTGGACTTTGTGTTGGGGGACATGGTTTAGTGAGAGCTATTGGTGATCAGTGGATGGTTGGACTGGGTGATCCTGTGGGTGTTTTCCAACCTTGGTGATTCTATGCTTCAAAACAAGCTCCTAATGAAACTGTCCATTCCACCTGGGCTGTGGTTCTATTATTCTCTTCTCAGACTTACAGTAGTTTAAGAAAACTTGGTAAGGTAAGAGCCTGTAACCTCAATAGGGAAGAGAGCACAAGACTGTTTCAGAGGTACTCCAAACAGCACTTTGAGGTCAGGGAGATAAAGAATTGGGCCATAATGCTTTTTGCTACAAGCACTGCTAATTTTTGTCAGGTCATGTTCGAACACACTTCGCATTCCTCTCTGATTAGTGCTCTGCTTTCTGCTTTGGGCCATGGCTAACAGGAAAGAAAATCAGGCCCTCATATTGCAGACCAAGCAACACTACTGCTACAGTCACCAGGATGGAAGACCAGAGGTAAGAATGCCATTGGCAAGAGCAATTAAAAAAAAAAAAAAGGGACAGAAAGGAGCAGAGGAAGAACAATCAAGAATAAGTGACAATAAGTTTTAAAAAGTTAGAATGCAGAAGAGGAATCAAAGGTAAAAAACACCTGAAGATGGCAGAAAGCAAACACAGAATGGACAACAAGAGTTACGACAAACTTTCGGCCAAAAAAGAAGATGCGTAAGCAATAATTTCCGGCAGCCAAGCAGTCTTCTGAAGTTGTGTGTCCTTCTTCCTTGGTAAGATGCTTAATACTGCTCCCTTCATCCCCCATTCAAATCTTACACTTCATTTAGATCAAACCAAGGGCTTCATCAGATAATCCTCAGCAAACCTGGCTGATATTTCCACCAAATCGTCATAACTTCCACTCAAAAATGATGGGCTCAGGATTCATTTTTAAATCTCTCAAAGTTTTTTGTTTGTTCTTTAATAGAACGACAATAAAGTGCCTAGAAGATAGCTTCAGGAGCTAGTAATAATGCAAGAAGGGCAAGAATCTCAGAACACACTTTGCAACATTACTATCAATTCCATTTTACTTTTACAACTTAGTTATCCCCTGTTTAAAGCAATATGCAGGACGTTAACATCTATGAACAACATTCCTAAGAAATCCCTCCTCTATCCTAAAGCACTTAGATTTCGATGATTAATACAACATCATATTTCAAATGTTAACAAGGATATCCTTATAGTAAATTAAAACAGCTTTGGCACCTTAAACAGTTTGCATTCTAAACCTCAAAATAGGAAACGCAAACCAAGTAATACATGAAGATGTTCCTTTTCTCAAGAGATGCAAAAGATCTGGTACAAATGTGCTGAACTGTTAGAAGATAATGTATGTTGCAGCCTCCAAGACACATCACTGTCCACTCACACTGATTCCAGCGTCTCTAAAACCATGCACAAAAATATGACCCTTACACTGAGCAAAGAGATATGGCTTCTTAAATAACTGCACCCTTAGCTCAACATCCGTCAACAATGCTTCCAGAAGCTCCAACATCAAGTAGAGACCTTTATGTTATGATGCTATACACATCAAGCATTTGACACAAGTACAAAGTCAGATTTTTCTCCTTATTTGTCAGAAATACTCAACACAGTGCAGGGCTTTCATGCCTTTATTTATTCATTCAGTAACGAGGCGTGTAGAACTGCCACTCACATTGGCTAACCATCATAATATTTAAACAGACATATACTGTGTTTAGGTTCATGTCTGCAAGTAACTACAGCTGATGTAGCTCTGTTTTCTCCTGTGCTTGTTTTAATGACTAGCAAGGCATAATTGATTCCTAAAAAGGTTCTGAGAGGAAAAAAAACAACAACAACAAAACAACTAACTTTGACAAGTCAATAATGAATCTCAAAATGGATGGTCTGAGTTCTCTCTGTTTACTGTAACCAAGCATAAGGCTATGAAAAAAGAACACATTATATAGATAAATAATCTTATCAGGAAGTTCAAAGAAGGATAAAAAAACCTTCAAAACGGAGAAACACTTGCTATGATTTTAGGTACAGATTAAAGATGTCACATACCAGGTAGTTGCAGTGAACACAGTATGATTTCCACACAAAAGAGTAGATTTATTAATAAAGACAACATCACCACATTATTTCTCATGAACTCAGAAGCTTATAGCGGGACTGTAGTCCTTGACAGTAGGACAGGCTTTTTCATGCAATTTAGATAAAGATACCTTTCTGACAACTGCATAGTTTGGGACAGTTTGATGTTATTAAGTACAGACATAACCAAACCATTTGGTGGTAGCTATATTCTTTTTTTCAAATCTGTTCATTTATTAATTCAAAATAAGCTCTCAACAATAACTGGGAAGCATAGTTGTTAGAAAAAAGATTTACTACAGGAAAAGATATTTCACTCCTGTGTTTCATCTTTACAGCATCTATATTGGGTACATAAGGATGAACAACTGTTTGATAAGCAACGCTGTGAGATTGTGTTTAAAAACACAGTGTTTAAAAACAAAGAAGAGGGCTTCTTTTTTTCAGAGCTAAAAATATTTAATGCTGTTTTTCTTTGTCTTCCCCTTTCCAGAACTGTAATTTCGATTCTTCTGTAGCTGCATTTGCAAACTTTCAGTATTGAAATATAAAAAACCAACACAGTCAACTTGGATAAATACATAAATCAGACAAAATGAATCTGCTTTTCTCACAAACCCAGAATAGATTCCATAACCGATTCCATTCCCTTAAGGTCAGGCTGACACTGAAGTAGCTCAAATGCTTCAAACCACTTTTCTGTATTTGAATAAGAATGAAATTAAGTCTTATTTCACAAATAAATAAATAAATAAATAAAATACCCACAGAAACAAACAAAAACCTTAGCACCTTCCACAGTCACTTAGACCGTCACTCGTGTCACTTGGCTTTCTCAGACACACAGATCGGTTTTCTGGGGTGTTTTTTCCTTAATTACTTACTGAAACTGCATTCTTTCAGCTACCACAAAAGGTGATGGAAACAAATATTTTAGAATATTCAACAGATGCAGCATGTGAGTCAGATTTTTAACCAAATGAGCAATGCTGTTCACAATAATGATACTACTCATAGTTCAAAGTAATTTGTGTTACAAGACTTGAAAATGCTTTGCCATAATTGTGCTGCTTTAACATTGGCAAGCCATTTCTGCATCCCATAATTGGAATGCTATTTCCAACCTTTTAGAATTAGACTTTCTTTGGTAAATTAATAATAATAATAATCCAAAATTCTGCTAAATCTGAAGCTAATTATAAGAAAGCTCTGCCAAAGTTCTAACAGGAAAAGCCCCAATCGCCTCCCATGTGATTGACTTGGAAGTCCATTCTCAACAACAAAAAACCAAACCACAAAAGTACAGTGACTACCACTTGCCCATCTGATGGGCTTTTCTGATAACAATGTTAGCCACCTCCTAGAGGGCTCAGAAAACAGAGGCTCCATCTTAAGCAAAGGAAGCGAGGAAAAAATCTGCTTTCATGAGCTCCAAGAAGTATTTTAATGTACAGCAAAAACAAAGACTCTAAAAAATAAGCAACTTGAACTAGCATTTCTATTCAAATGTTAGCAAAACACCTGAGAACGTGCATTACTTTTGTTAGCTCAGAAAATCGAGAAGAACTACTGAACCTACCTGTATATTCAAGTTAGAACCACTCGTGACTTTTTTACCTAACCAGGAACTCATTGTGGTGAGCAGTGTGTGCCAGCAGTAGATGCAGATTTTTACAAGTGTGGCATACACTTGTAAACTTGTAAGTTCTTGTTCATCAATGGAGAGAACACATTGCTAATGGTGGCAACTATGTCAAGAAAGCACTTTGGAGCTGACAGTTTGTTCTGTCCAATGGTGTTATTGTGCTCTTTGTGTCTGTAGTTTCCGTGGAAATAAATAGGTGGCATCACTTTTGGAGAAACCTACATACAGCAGGGTAGTGTTATAAAAACTAATCACTGTCTATTCATTCAGATGGTTGCCTCTACAACGCTCACCCCGCATGGCTAACAGGCACATGTATTTTATATACATGAATATGCATGCTCGCTGTATATTCTTCAAGATTCAGTGGATGTAGTAGGACTACTACAGATCACGTTAGCTGAAGACTTGAACTTCTGCCTCTAATAACCAAAAATCATCCCTAAGAGAACACTTTCAGATTAAAGTCTTCGTTTACAGGAGCTGATTGATGTGATGGCAGTTAGAACTTTGAAAATACACGTTCAGTTGTAGCTTTAGCAATGACTATAACCTCAGCCATTCATTATAAAATGATTATTAATTGTATTAGTTGATAAAGCAAACGTGTTGACTTACCTGCTACTTCATCATCAGGCTGAAAGAAGGACACCTTTCTCCCAACTCACGAAGAATATATGAACAGAAGGAAGAAAGTACCAGCATAAATATTTACAGCTGAAATTAAGCACGCATTTGACAGCATTGCTTATCACTAGCACACACAATTAAAGATACCCTAATGCTAGTGAGGAGTGTACATTTTGTATTGAATATGCACACACTGAAAATGAACCTTTCTTTGGCAGCCCATTCCCAGTTAGGTGCAAGCAGACACACATTTGAAAGATCCAGTCTTTAAACTACACATCAAAGATGGATATGCAAATGAATCACTGCTGAAGTTCCTGAATGCCTTCACTACTCCAACAAATACTTTTTACTAATTATTTAAAGGTTGCTGCAGCATGCATAGTTAAGGCACTAAGACCTCAATATATTTTCTCTAGAAAGCCGCAGTGCATTTTTTTTTTTAAATGCTCCAAACAGATATGAAGCACTACAGTTTGGTTCCATTACTTTCTGTTCAGTACCGTTACTGATCTAAGGAAAGTCTAAGCAACGAGACAAATAGTAGATCCTATTATTAAAGATGCGTACTGTGCAAACACTATTTCTTTATCCTGGATTAACAAGCTTTAATTCTTGCTCCATACTCTCACAAGGAGACTGTACTACTTACCTTCCAATACAACTCCAGAAATTTCCCGACCAACAGGCAGAAGCTCCTTTTCCAATTTCACTTCTGACAGGAGCTAAATGAAAATACTGGTTTAGTTTTCCCACCAGAGCTCAAGATTTGCATGTTTGTTATGATATTAAAGTGTTTAAGATTTGAAATAGGAAAACTGGACCACTACCAAAACATTATTAGGGTTAAAAAGCAACAACAAAAAAAGAAGCACACACATTCCTCATTTAATATTAAAAACTTTATTTCTGTATTTAAATTTAGAAGTGTATAAAGGAAAAAAAATAAAAATGGAGCCATCAGCTGACAAGCCAAACCGGGACTTAAAGTCAGTATGCAGGGGATGATAAAAGGGTTTCACTGTAAGAACTCAAATGAAAACTGTGATCTTTCCCCATAAATTAGTAAACAAATTCAGGTGCCTTTTACTTAAAGAGACGTATAAGAACACCACATCAATCCCGCCCTTTGTTTCTCAGCAGTAAAGCCATATCCTCAGATGGCACGCATGGAATTGTGCCAGTTACCAGCTAAGGCATGGGCTTAGAACTCCAATGGAAACTGTAAACACCTCTGGCTTTTACAAAAAAAAGTAAGCAAATACCTTTGTGTCTATCCAGCTCAGTGCACAGGCTCTAACTTGTACTTTCACATCATGGTCTCCTGTAGGAGGAAGGTTTTCCTAGGACAAACAAACATATATCATACAATGTAACATGAACGTGCCAGCAGAATCCTTCTCAAGCTCTTAAAAACACTTTGCCACAGTCCTCACTAGGAAACAGACTGGAACGGGAACAATAATTTGTTTTCAATAGAAAAGAAACTGATACCACACTGGAACATGTATAATACTGTTACAAACTGACAACAAGATCTTTCTAAATCTCTGTTGTTAATGAAGCTTTTTTTTTTTTTTTTTTTTTTTTTCCTTTTTCTCCCCTGCAAGTTAAGTATCAGATTCTTACCCCAAACCATTTTAATATGTAGTTTCCTGTCTAGCAAATACAAAGAGGCAGACTTATAATCTTAAAACTAGGCTGTGGGAGTGGTGGAGAATTTTATGATAATTTTGACATGTGTCTGAGACAGTGGGCAATCATATTGAGGTAAATGTTCAAGTAGTCCCAATGATGTCAATGAAACTGCACCAATAAGGATTGGTGTTGTGTCCCACAAATGATGGGCACCTAATATACAAGAAGGTCTAATAAAATCACCTTGATTATCCCAACTGTTGGTTTTGGCAGAGAGATCTGCACCGATCTTAAGCAGTTGAGTAGTGCTAATTTAAATCATTTAATTAGATACACTGAGTTCTGAGCTGCTGACTTTGTGCAGTTTTTAAAAAGCAACATAAATTACTGAAGGCAAAATCATCTATTTCTATCACAGGCTGCAGTCTGTGATGTAAACTTCTGTTAGAACTGAAAGCAAAACACGTACCAGAAAGCTGTTACAGCTTTGTTTCTACAGGACGTCTTTCTAAACGTTTAAGCTTCCCTTTATTTATTTTTAAAAATCATTCCCATCAAACAGCTGCTGCCCTTCTCCAAGGCTTAGCAAGGTGAAGGGGAACTTCAGGAAGAGGAATATTGAGCTGCACTTTCTCCTTACCACCGCTCAGTTAAACACATGGTGTTCATTTGAAGTTGGAAAGGATTTTGCTGGTGAGACTGACCTTCTCCTCAAACAAACCAAAGTGGGTTCTCATTCTTTGTTCCACAAAACAGCCAAGCCATTAGACTGCTGAACTACATGAGTACTGCATTTCTGATTAAAAAAAACAAAAAAACAAAAACAACACAAAACCTGAACACTTAGAATCTAAGGGATTTACGTAATTCATGTAAATTCAAGATCACATTTCCTTTTGGATGTATTTTATCTATGGTGCATATAGGTCAGTGAACCAAAGTACTGTTACAACGCACAGGGTAAAATTGCTTTTCTTTAGGAAAAGATCACAAGAATGCAAACCTTGGGAACAAGAAGAGACAATGAAATGTTTGTGCTGTTAACTTGTTAATGACTTCGTAACTTAAATATTTAAATATGGTCAATATTGACCATATTGACATATGTCAAAAATGGTCAATATTACAATTTGACCAAGCACCATTTAGGGTACTTTGCTATGTACATTCTTCATCTAAACAACTGTTTTCTCATTACCCAGCTGCTGTTTCATTAACATTTCCTCAGTCAACTGGTTTTCCTCCTTATTTTTTCCAAAATTTATTTCTATTTGGGATCAGGATTCCACAGCACTATTCATGGTACAAATATCTGCAGAATTAGCTCCTGTCTGAAGAGCTTAAAATAAGCAAGCGGACAGAAAACTAATATATATGGGATTGCAGTCTAAAGATCTAATTTAGCTTGCTTATGGCTATACCACAGCTGATGGGTTTGCCTGTTGGCAGCATCTACGTCTACTTCCTTCCCTCTTCAGTGTTGGAGCCAGTAATCATGAAGCCACCACATAGATGTAAACTAATCTGTAAAAGTTAATAGTTCTCAGCTGGGTAAGTAAGCTGATACGTCACCTTATAACTGCATAACTCTTAGAGCCATTAAAAAGAAGAGACAAAAGATGTGTCGCTGAGAGGTGAAAAAACCTTTTCAGCTAAAGCACTATTTAATGATCAGTGTAAGTGGATTTAAGATTGCTCACTGAATATGCATCTTGTTATATCATAATCAGCCATCTTATTGCATGCTTCTCTTCCAGCAACTCATTAAACATGCTTCGTTACTGTGAATTTACATCTACTCAAGCAAGATTCTTATCAGAACTATGTTGTTTCATTTTGACATATGGCTCATAGGTATACTTAGCTATCTATGTGACATAAATATACATGGGTATCTGTAGCAATTTATTTTGTGCCTTTAAGAGATTCATTTAAAAAACATGGGTTCACATCCCCAGAACCACGTAAGCATTTTTCTGCAAACACTCACACTGCATCAATATACATGTGCCAGAATCTGTTTTAGTCTTACGCCACCAACTTCCATGTATGCTTATTCAATTAATACTTACATCAAACTGACAAAGACTGGCCAGCACAGTAGTTTCAACTAGATCTGACAGACAAGTAGCAGTCTCCTTGTTCTTTCAAGTTGCAGGAAGATAGGTTAGCTAGACAGAGGAGACCTATCAACGCTTCTAAGAGAAAGGCTGCACTGTGATTTCAGTCCCCAAAATGAGCAAAGAACTTATGAGAAAGAAAATTAACAGCAAAGACACTTTGAACATGGTAAATTTCTCAAGCTACATTTCTACTTTTTCAGTGACCAGAAAATCTACTCAAGAGAAGGGAGCATAAAATTAATGAACTCCAGCTTTGCAGCAAGGCAAAAAAGCTGTTTTTAAATGCAGACAGCAAACTGCAAGCAGAAATGTAGCACAGCCCTTGCTAAGTGCTGCATCATGATGGTAAAATGCTTATCTCCTACCTTTATTTACCTGCCTGCTTGCTCAAGGATAACACCAGTTCTTTTTTTAAGTTTCACTCCCTTCTTCCACTGAATGATTAATTGTGCTGTTATGATTAGAACTTACTCTTTCCTGGAAAATAAAGGTCATTTCCTCTCCGGATGAATTCTGCTGACAATACAAGGCCTTCATGGTGACCTGGAAAAAAGACACAGTAACTGTAATCATGCAGTAAGTACAGAGAAAATAAGCCACTAAAGCTTTACATTAATTTCTAACCAGAATAGCAATTGTTTGCAAGCAACAGAGACACGATGAGTCTCTCAAATAAATTTTAAAACAGATAAAGAGATAAAGCTTGATAGAATCACAGAAGCATAGAATGGCTTGAGTTGGGTTGGAAGGGGCCACAAAGCCCACGCCGCCCCAACCTCTGCTGTGGGCAGGGCTGCCCCCCAGCAGCTCAGGCTGCCCAGGGCCCCATCCAACCTGGCCTTTAGTGCCTTCAGGGATGGGGCACCACAGCTTCTCTGGGCAGCTGTGCCAGTGCCTCAGCTGTTACCTACAACGCATTACATCAGTGTTGTTGACAACAGTGTAGCAACTGCTGGGGGCTGAGATGCGCTGCATAAGGCAATGGACGATGTGTTAGCCCAGCAGTGGATGGGGAGCATACCACCCAGCTGAAAGGCACGCAGTTAGAGCAGCTCAGATAAAGACAGCACAAAGGGAAATAAAACTGCTGCAGGAACACCAGGAACCTCACACACAACAAGAATCACAACTCAGGTTTTAGCTCTCCTCTCTGATATACACTGCTCACGATGAAGAAGAATCTTTTTGCAAACAGGTTTCTTCAAGTTCCGAGGGGAAGGAGAGCACAGACAGAGGAGGAGCCAGCCCGGCCTCACGTTGGCACCCATCAAGCGGCCCCATCAGAGCCACTTCTGTAGCGCAGATCAACGCGGCTGCCGCGCCAACGCCCGCTCACAACCCGCAGCCGCATCACCGAGCGCCCTTCTCCGGGTACCGCCCGCCCCTCGGGCCGCCAAACGCCCCTCTCTGTATTTCTGCACTCGGCAGTCCCCTACACAGAGCCGGAGCCCGACCCGGGGTCGGCAGCCCCACCCGAGGCTCAGGGCCTAAGTACACGGCCGCGCCCGACAGCTCGGGCTCCGCGCCCGGCCGTTGCCATGACGAACAGTTGCTTCCGCCGCGCTCCCACCTCAGCGCCCTTCGGAGAGCGCGGGTCACGCCCTCACGCCCCACCCCACCGAAGCAAGCAGGTTCGCGATTGGGCGCTCGGCGTGAAAGCGGAAACGGGATTGGCTAGGCGCACCATCACTCACCTCTGGCGGGGAGAAGGCGTGAGCCGCAGCGCCCTGCGCGACTCAGCCAGCAGCAAGGAGAATGAAGAGGCGCTGAGTTAATTCCGCAACACAAAGCCGCGCCTCCTCGCTGCCGCGGCCCCGCCCCTCTCCCCGCCTTTTGGGCGCGTCCCACTGGAGCCGTGGGGGAAACGGGCTCGGCTACCCTCGCCCCCGTCTCCCCTCGCCGCGCGCTGACCCCCTGGGCGCGAGAGCGAACCCGATTGGCCGGCGGAGGCGGAGTCCCCGCGGAGTTCGCAGCTTCTGATTGGCGGCGATCTCCTGCCCGTCACGGGGCTGAGCAGCGGGCCGCGGCCTCGCGTCACTACGGCGGCTGGGAGGGCGAGCGCGGTACGGGCTCCTCCCCTCGCCGCCCGCCAGACGGCGGCTGAGGAGGCTGCGGGAGGGGATGGTGCGCCTGGCGGAGGCGGTGGCGGGCGCCGCTCCGGCTCCTCCATCCCCCCCGCCGTCGCCATGGGTGTGAGCGGGGCCCGGCGGCCCGCGCAGATATGAGGTACGGGTTGAGGGGGTACCGCCTCGCTTCGGGCCGACGGCTGCCGGCGCTCGCACCCTCCCTCGCGGTGGGGACAGCGGCGCCCCCTGCCCCGCAAAGCCTCCGCCCGCTGCGGCCGGGCTGACACGCGCCTCGCTGCCCTCTCCGTCCTCCGTGCCCCCAGCGCGGTGCGTGGAGCCCCCCGAGCGGCCGCTGCCCGCCGGCCTCGGGCTGGCCTCTCTTTATCTCTATCTCTCTCTTTTCTTTTCTTTCTTTTTTATTTTTTTATTTTTTTAATTTTTTATTTTGTATTTGTTCTTTCTATTGCGGCCGTGCCTGGGCGGGGGGAAGCGGAGCGATGCGGTGCCGGTTGGCGTGCGCTGTTCGGTCACACGGCAGCCATCGCGCCTTGGGGGGGGGAGACCAGGGGCAGCGTTCCTCTGCGCGCACGGAGTTGGGCTCGGCGAAGGCACGGCACCGAGGGAGCGCGGGACCGCGGGAGGAGGACGGTGCTGCGCCGTCGGGGTTCGGTCTGTCGGTTTCTCGTTGGGTGTCGGTAACTTTCCGGACAGGTTTTCCTTTTTGTTCTGAATTGACCGCTCCGTTATTTTGGGAAGGAACGATGGTTTGGGTCATAGAAAGCGGTGTTGTGAACTCTGGGAATTGCAGGGAATCGCATCTGTGGATGTAGGAGAGTAATGTGGAATGAATACTTTTTCCTTTTAAAATAAGTGGCATCCCATACATGATGGTGTGGTACTTCTTAGGGTAGGGAAAAAGCCTGTTTTCCATTGCCCTTTTTTCCCCTATCGGATATCAGGAAAAGGTTCTTCACCAAAGGTGAAGGGCAGTGGGCACAGCCCCATGTGCAGGAGTTCGAGGAACGTTTGGACAATGCTTTCAGACATAGGGTTTGATTTTAGGTGGTGCTGTGTGGAGTCTGGAGTTTGATTCAGTGGTCTTTATGTATCCCTTCCAAATCAGGACATTCTGACCCTGCACTATAGCTGTAAGATATGCTGTTTGTTCATATCTAGTATGGCAATATATGCTTAAGGTGATAGTTAAGTATTTTAACAAAAAATGTATTTAATGGAAACCTCCACATATGTGTATTTTCTCCTCAGTCAAATAAACAGACTCTCGGTGTCCATGTTGATGACTCTGGAGAGTGTTGGGCTGTGCAGTGTTATTGCACGCTGAGTCCTAACCTTCTTCCTTTTGTTTCTAGTCACCTGTAACCTCCCTCAATGCATGCAACTGGATGGCATTTTTATATAGTGTAGTTCCTAACGCAGCAGTTTTGATTGCTGAGTTCTTTCCATTGTGAAATGAGCACACTGCTTCCCCCAAGCCCTCATTAGGAGGGTATGGTATTGAAGGAGGAGTCTTATATCAGCTGTATTCAGGCTCCCAGCTGCAGCAGCCAGGAGTTGTACTTGCCTGTGGTGGGGGTTAGATGTGCTGGTTGCCTATTGGTAAGGAGAACAGTTGCCTTCTTTTCATTAACTTTACATTTAGGCGAGGCGATCATCCACATTTAGGCAATCAGCTTGGACCATTTTAGCTCGCGTGATTAGCACTTGTATGCCCTCACTGGTTTTGGCAGCCTTACAAGGGTCATGTTTCGTACAGATGAACTGTTTCTGAACAGTTTCTCCAGTGTGTTAGGCTCAGACTTCATCTGAGCCAAGCGGGTTGCTCTTTGCACTTGCTTCTCAAACCACACTTTATCCTTTCAGTCCTGGTACTCCCACTGTAATATCTGGAACCGGAGACAGTAAGATAAGTTGGTTTTCAGAGGAGTTGTGTTGTTTTTCTTTAATTTTCCTTTATGTCGCTGTTCAGTGGAATGACAACTAAGATACAGTTAAGTGCTTATTCTGTCCATTGCTGCTGTAGTTAGCTGGTGGGAAATCTGCGTACTCTTTTGTTAATACCTCTAATCATGCAATTAGGTTAGATTTGGATTCAGGAAAGAATGCGAATCTGGCAAGTAGATCATTGTGAATGATGATGCCAAATAGCCTTTTCTGATCTACCTTTGTGCTGTAACCATAGATTGTAATTTTAGTTTTTGGTAGGATAACACCAGGGTAAATAAGAATTTCTGTTTGTAGTATGGGATGAAAAGCAAAGAATTGAAATGAAAGTGTCAGCAATGGTTTGAGGAGAGGGAAAAAAATGATAATTGAGAGTACCAGCCTTGAACATGTGCTTATGTTGCTTGTAGTAATAGGTGCAGTAGAATAAATCTTAAGCGGGAAGATGTGTTTGTAGTATGCATTTCAGGTAGACACGTCTCAGAAATTAATCTGCATGGAACCAAAGAGATGAGAATTTTTTTACCATTAAAATAAAGCCAGCATAGCTTCTACCCAAGTAGTCTGCTAGGAACATTGAACGCTTGTTGCTATTGTATTTAATGCAGCTGCTGAACTTGAAATGGCCCCTACTCCCAGAGTTGGTTTTGTTTTTACTTGCATAGCATGAAATTGGCTGGTAGAGGAGACAATTAGAACTTTGGTCTAGTCTGAGGTCTAATGATACACTATTTGTATGCATAAAACTTTTCTGTGAGGTGCCAAAATTTCAGTATGGTATGTGCCAGAAGTAGTTGCCCTGCATTAAAGAGCACTCTTTCTGAAATTAAAGAATAGTATACCAGATTCCACTGATTATTTCTGAATGTTATTGTTGCTGTAGGTATGTTGTGACATATTGCAACTGGCAATTAGAATTCCTGACGCTGTTTCCCGATCCTTCATACAAAAACAAAAATGGCTGTTTACAAGGGTGGATAGTGATAGGACAAGGGGGAATGGTTTTAAACTGAGACAGGGGAGGTTTAGGTTAGATGTTAGGAGGAAGTTTTTCACACAGAGGGTGGTGAGGCACTGGAACAGGTTGCCCAAGGAGGCTGTGGATGCCCCATCCCTGCAGGCATTCAAGGCCAGGCTGGATGTGGCTCTGGGCAGCCTGGTCTGCTGGTTGGCGACCCTGCATACAGCAGGGGGGGTTAAACAGGATGATCGTTGTGGTCCTTGTCAACCCAGGCCATTCTGTGATTCTATGAAAAAAAGGTAAGGTGCGTGTGGATGCAGAGCTGATCCCCCTGCCTACAGTCAGTTTGTCTGGATTGCTACAAGTGTGTGCAGGAGGTAGAGGTGGTTGCGTTCTTGGCAGAGCAGGCACCATTTGTGTAGGAGAGATTAGTTTCTGATCTTAAAGGCCTTTTTGTAATTGAAACTGGAGTTTGTCAATGTATTTTGGAGTATCAGTACGACATTTTGACCAGTATAGAATGTGACCACCCATAAAAATACTTGTGTTTGGGGAGGAGTGAACAGAGAGATCCTGCCAGTTCACCAGAAAAAGAAGAATTTTTTCTATTCTTCCTTTTATTTCTGTTGCCAAAGATGTGTTCTGATGCAGAAAAGTTAGATGAAATGGTAATACTCAGTTTATTTTTTTTCTTATGAAATATACTAAACTTGCATGCGTTGGATTTTGCAGTTTCCTTTTTCAAGTGTTGTTTATAAGATAAATGCTAGCGTCGTTTCTGAGGTCACCTTCCTTTTTTTCCTCTAATGCTAACTTGTTGTAACAGTTGTGCATCTGTAAAAAGTGCTTGGACTTTCAAAACAATAGTACTTTTAATTGCCTAAAACCTAAATCCCTACAGCACATTTCTCTTTCACAATACTTCTCAACCTCCCCCCCCATCGTTGTGGTTGTGTGTGCCCACAGGATATGTGCAGTGACCACAGTTTTGGCAGTTGAAGTCTAGATACTATAGATTTTCTGGAATAAGTCTTATGGGTTGTGGCTATCCTTGAAAATCATTGGCTTCATGGTACGGTTTAGGCTAGATGTTAGGGGGAAGTTTTTGACTCGGAGAGTGGGGAGGCACTGGAACAGGTTGCCCAAGGAGGCTGTGGATGCCCCATCCCTGGAGGCATTCAAGGCCAGGCTGGATGTGGCTCTGGGCAGCCTGGTCTGCTGGTTGGTGACCCTGCACACTGCAGGGAGTTGAAACTATGATCATTGTGGTCCTTTTCAATCCAGGCCATTCTATATTCCCTCACATTTCTCAGTATTAATAGTGTGGATGAAGCAGGCCCTAGAAATGCTATGAAAATAATGTCACTGAAGGTCTGTTGGCTCAAGAGTCCAGGTTTTCTTTTGTATTTTGATGGGATCCCATCTGCATTGAAATGATGTAGACTTACATATCACTGATTTGCTGTAAACAATTGGACAGGAGTTTTCTTTGCATTGTTTGTATTGTAAGATACAGTTTAACTTGCTTTGTATAAATGTTCAATTCATAGATATGTTATTAGTACACTTTAAAAATCATGTTTTCTTTTGCCTTACCAGTTGAACTGTGAAGGAGAAATCCAGTAGTGATTACCAGCAGGCTAATTCAGTCATGTGTCTCTACAAAGCAGGAGAGTCTTGGGTGCCCATTGAGCTGAACAAGTTTTGTACGAGATCAGCTGCACGTGTAACTTCAAAAGATCAAATTGAATTTATGCAGAGTCATTCAGATGCTTGACAGGCCGAGAGAGAGCTGGGGCTGTTCAGCCTGGAGAACACGAAGCTCTGAGGTGACCTGATAGCAGCCTTTCAGTGTTTAATGCAGAAAAGAAGGGGACAGAGTCTTTAGCAGGTTGTGTGGTGATAGAACAAGAGGAGATGGCTTCAAGCTTAAAGAGGGGAGGTTTAGGCTGTATATAAGGAAGAAATCTTTTTCAGTGAGGATGATGAGGGACTGGAACAGGTTGCTCAGAGATGTGATTGATGCCCCATCTCTGGAGACTTTCAGGATGAGGCTGGATCGTGCCCTGGGCAACTTGATGTAGCTGTGGTGTCCCTGTTCACTGTAGGGAATTAGACTAAATGGCCTTCAGATGTCCCTTCCAACCCTAAGGGTTCTGTGATTCTTATCAAAGATGGCAGTTTTCATGTTATGTTACACCTTGTGTTTTGGATACGTAGTGCTTGTGGATTATGTTTTCATGCATACGAGGGATTTGAAAACTCTAAAGGTTCAATGTAGCGAAGTTTGTGTTTTCCCATTATCCTTTCTTTACTAAAAAGAAAAAAAAAATTGTCATAACTGTCTATGAAACATGTATTTTTACTTAATTGTAGCTTTATATTTGAAATTCACAAGCACAAGACAATATGCGTTGGCCTGTAAATCTGGTTGTAAGAGGCAACACTTAACATATTTTTTAACAGGTCATGGTGGGATCTGTCAAAATTTCAATGTTGGCTTTTCTGGCAGTCCTGCAATGAAAGAAGATAAAGGCTGAACAGGTCAGTTCAATTGCCTTGTTCCAGTTATATTACACTGTTTAGACATCAGCTTCACATTGTTAATCCCTGATCCTGCAAGCTGTTCAGTGTGAACACGTGCTTGTAGCCATGCAGAGCTGAGAGCTGACAAGAATGTCACCAAATATAGATGCACCTGTGAAGAGTTCCTCACAGACACATGGCTTTCAGCTATGTGCAGGTTCTGTGGGGATTCCACAGTTAATGGAGAGTTAGACAGAACCTCAGTTACCTGGTTTTGCTTTGTAGGAGAGGTGTAAGTAAGGTCAGCTGGAGGAATTGCCCCGTTTTAGGACTCTGTCATGCTGTTCTGCAGGACAGTGGGCTCTTAAAATTGCTTCTACTACATTCGTGAATTTCTTTTAACTTCAGTTTATCCTTTTAATACAGTTATATCTTTGCAGCTTTCAAGATTTGCTGGACTTTCAGGAGCATTCTTGCACTTGGAAAAATTAAATGGGAGTTTAAATGATGCTGTAATTCTGTATGAAGGTTTGCAAAGACCAAATTCTGGAAAACACTGCTGTCTAAATTGTAATTATTTTCCTCAAATGGTTCGCGTAGATAAAAGAGGTGATTGTATGTTGTAATGAGTTCTTTGTCAACTGAAGAGAATAAACAGTATCATTTAGGTAGAAAAGAGCTCATTTGAAATCCAGTGTAGTGTTCACTGTAGTGGTGTGAGGTTGCAATAAAATGATATTGCTTCAGGGCAATCTGTACGATGATACGGGCAGGGGAAGATGACAAATGTCATTTCCTTGTTTGTGTTTGGTGTAATGCTGGCACCAAGGATGAGCTTTGATTGCCTGTGGTGAGAAGTCGGCCGCTTTGGTGCTGTTGGCAGTCCTCAGTGTCAACTCATGGCTGAAATCCCTCAGTGCAGTGGTGGTGTAGTACAAAGAGGGTGATCTTGAACTTTGAAAGGAGAGCTCTTTAGTCAGTGTGAAAACAAAGTTGTGGACTCCTATCGCTGTTATGCTTTTATAATCTTTAAGTCAGTCTTGCTCATAACAAGTGTCCTGGCTCAGGCTATGTTTCATTATGCTCTTACTGGAATAATCTGAATGGCATTAAGGCTTGTGCAACATTTTCTCTTCCATGCTTTTTAGATTGATTAGTCACCCTTTTTTACACGATCAAAATAGATGGATGAACTGTGCACAGTAACTGGAATCCACTCTTGTGAAACAAAAATATGAAATCCTCTGGACTCAGTGCTGAATTTAAGGTATCAAATGTGGAAATGAACCGATTCCATAAGAAAGACCCAAGAATGTTTGGTGGTACTGTTTAAACTCAGTGCTTAAATGTGATGGGATGGCATGCAACTTGCATTGTCTGTAGATGATGCAAGTCAGTTTTGCTGTGGGAGACTTTGGAAATAGAAGGGGAAAAGAAATATCCTCTTGAGGATGTGGACAAATGCTATTGCATAGCTTCTTAAACACTTGATGATGGGTATTAACTAGTTGGGTGAATTTAACTCAAAGAGTTTAATCTGCTTCTATTTTAGAATTTGTAAGCAAGAATGGGATTACTTAAAGAGGAAGTCTGGGTTGTTACTAAGTTAAGCTATCTTGTAAATTGAAACAACCACCTCTCCTTCACTCCAAAGAAACAGGTGAAGAAAAAATGACCCATCCACTCTTTTGGAACTTACCTGATGTATCCTGTGAACTTTACATAGAACTTGATTCTTTGGTACCCCTTCCAGTTCTTGTTCTAAGAAATCTAGCAGTTTTATTTCCATCTCTTTGTTCTACTTGAGATTTGGATTATGCTGTGAGGAAGATCTTGGTGAAGACTATGGGCTAATGAAATAGGTTTTAAACTCCGTTCATTAATAAAGCTAAATTTATGCTGGAATCCTGGAGTCCTGAGCCAGCTGGTGGTGTTTGATGTGTGTGAATAAGGAGGAAAAGAAGTAATATTGGGGTTAGTAAAAGCAGCACAGTATTCTTGTGTGCGTGCATCTGGCTAAGTGTCAGGTCGTCTTAATGCTCCCAGAGCAGAGCTAAATGTGCTGTGGGAGAAAAATGGGACAGATTGAAAATATTTGATGAAATCTTTCTTTACAGCAACAAGGAGGAAACTTGCCATCAGCTGGTTCATGTGAACATCACCTGATCTTACAGCATCTTAGTTTGAATGCAGCCTTTGTACAACAAGGGCTACTTTTGATGTGATGTAGCATCTCCGGGTACTTAGACACTTCCATTTGTTTCTGTTGTTACTTCTTACTGTTTCTGCTGAAAGTAGGAAAAGAAAGTTTCAATATTGGAACTCCAAATTTCAAGGGCAGGTGGTTGAGTCTGGGCGAGTTCTACTGTGCTACTGTGTCTCGATGCAGCCTTCTCAATTCCTGTTGAGGAAGGAGAACTGTAAGGCTAAGAAAAGCAGGTGTACATAGGATTTTTTATTTTATTTTTATTTATTTTCCTTACTGGTCTCATCACTAGCTAGGAGACAAGGCTAAGAGAAATGGAGCTTTGACCTTTTGGTGTTTTTGGCTCTTGCTAGTTGCTGGCTTGAGGAATTTGAACGTGTTCCAGGGATGACATGCTAGCTGAAATTTCAGCAGGCTGAAAGACTGTAGTCTTTTCAGCTGGTAGTTGTTTCTGGGTGCTTGGTAGGCTTCATTGATAGCTGAATAATAAACCCTCTGCCTATTGTGCTACTTTCTTTTTCTTTTTTTTTTTTTTTCAGAGAGTTTCAAGTACTTCGGTGTAATAGAGAGGATTCTTCCCCCTTCCTAATTGGAAGTGGTTCTGATAGATTATAATGTTTCTGTGATCAGAAATAGCATGAAGCTTCAGAAATCACTTTGCTTTCTTTCTCCTTGCTGTACATGCTTTGAGCAGAAAAGAGCTATACCACAGAACCAAGGAAGATGGGGATCTCTGCTGAAGTTGCTTAATTCCTAGAATTCCTTGAATTTGCTAAAGCAGCATCAAGTTCCTGCATTTCCTGGATTACCTTGATCCAATTCTTAAGTAGACCATCAGGGATTTGTTAGGAAAGGCAGAGTGCAGGCTGAATGGGACAGGGAAGCTGCTACATTAAAATATCTTTCATGAATATATACACGAAATATCTTCATGCTGAATCTCTTAGATGCCCATTTTCAACATCAAAATGTGGTGTTCTGCTTGAGAAGTGACAGAAATTTAATTCCCTTATTTAAAAAATAAAAGTAAAAACACCCCCCCCACCAAAATTCAGACATGTGTCAGCATCATGAATACAGAATGCTGATACAGCACAACTTTGTATGCAGAAACGAAACTTAGGAAAGCTGTATACCAAAAGCCTTGTGAAATTTCTTTTTGTGTGGAGGCTTATTATTGTGCTTTGTTATCTTTTCCCAGATTCAGGAAGGGGGGGATGGGAATGGGGAAAGGCTACAAATAGTGCTGTGTACAGGTTTCCAAGCTCAGTATGGTTATAGTCTTTAAAATGTAAGTAAGAGCAGTTTCTGGTTCTGTGCTGGGCCATGTAAAAGAAGAAGCTCTTGGCTTTTGGGATGATGCACAGGGATCTCTCTGAAGTAGAGGTACACAAGGCACTTAGTTGAGCTGTGCTCTACAGCTGGGGAAAAGAGATGAAGCGCTTAGTTAACAAGACTACACTGCGAGAAACCTAGATGAAGAGGAAAAATAGGACTCTGTTTTAACTATGATGTTTTAAGCATCTGCCTGTTGAGTTCAGTTCCTATCCTTGTGTAGATAATGGAAAAGATTAACATAATTAACAGGTTGCCCAAGGAGGCTGTGGATGCCCCATCCCTGGAGGCATTCAAGGCAGCCTGGTCTGGTGGCTGACGACCCTGCACACAGCAGGGCAGTTGAAACTGGATGATCGTTGTGGTCCTTTTCAACCCAGGCCATTTTGTGATTCTGTGAATGGTTGCATCTGAAAACGGACTACTGAAATAGTGCTTTCTCTGAAAGACTGTAGAACCCAAGTGATGTACATGTGTAACTGCTGCTGGGGACCTGATGTGTTCACGTGGCTGTGTGTATCTTTATATTTCCAGAAGATTCTTGAATAGACTCTTACAGGGGCATGAATGGATCTGTAAAGTTGGCCTGCTGGTGATGGGAGTAACCAGTACAGAAAAAAAGATCTCACAGAATTGCTAATCTGAAGAAGAGGCCTATAGAGTGACGTCTGTCCCTCTAGTAATGGCAATTTGCCTACCTACAGTTTGTATATTTACCTATTCCTGAATGTCTGAATTGGTTTATATTCCCCCAGTTTTGTAATGACCTCAGATTTACACTGGATCTTGATTCACGGCAGTGAACATGCTTTCCTGCTCCCACTAGGAATGGACTAAATTTGTTGGGAAAGTAGTTGGCAGTTCTATTCAGTTCATTCTCTTTGAAAAATATTTCAGCAGCTGGTTGCTATAGAATCACTATATCTCTTCCAGATTTTAATGTTTAGTGGGTTGGATACAGTGGGGAGATTATTGGCAAGGTAACTGAAAAAATGCGGTAAGTTCTTTCTCTCTCGGGGAGATGCTGGCTTAGTGCCTTTTTGTGGAACTTCTTTATTTCTGTTTTTCAATGGCTTGCATGAGCAGCACCTCTGGTGGATGCTGTGACCTTTGGCACTGTGTATCTGGTTACTCATATTTTTGGCCAGGCTGCAGCGTTTTTGTGTTATGGCTTGTTTTCCTTCTTGGGTCTTTGTGTGTCTGTTCAGCTGATGTGCCAACCTAGAGATAAGTATCTCAGAAATGAAGTTGAACTCAGTTTCAATTATGGGTCTGCAATACTTCACTTTGGACTGAGACCAGTAAGAAAATTAGGTGTGCCTTGCAACTGTTACAGATCACTTGGAGTATCTGCAGTCACCCAATCTTCGTATGATCTTTGTATGAACCTCAAATTGCTGTTTTCTAAAGCTGACCAATTCTTACTTCACAAAAAGAATCTTTTCCACGATTCAATTAAATTGGGATGTGCAGTCTTCTAGAAAAGAGAAATATTGAAGATTTGATCTGTAATCAAAGCTTTTTCACTTTTTAGGAAAAAAAAAATCAACCTGAAGTGTAGGCAATTGCCCAGTTTGTCCATGTGTGTTATCTTGTGACTGGTGTAAGCTATGTGTGTTGTTGTAATGCCTGTTTGGTATTCAGGCAGGTATATCTTATGTCCTAATATTCTAGGTAGTTTAAAAGCCAGCTGATAGCTTTCTTAATAGTCAGTAATGAAATGAATTTTCCAGAAAATGGTAGCCCATGAAAACTATGCAAGCTTCAAAATAGGCTGAAATAAGAGAATAGATAAGTAGAACAGAAAACCTGCTGATTTCTGTGTGGTCTGATGTTTCCCACCACGTCTCTTCTGTCTGTAGTTGTGATGTGCCGCTTGAGAAAGTTTGTCTCTTGCTTCCTTTGCTCTTGTTAGGCAGTAGATCTTGCTAATGTTTTTCAGTAATTAAAAAAAAATACGTTTTCTTGAGGTATTGCATCTTCTTGATAATGCCCTATGCTTTCACTGTTACTCAACTTGATTGTTCCTCTTGGTACTTTCAGTTCTCTGAGGACTTCAACACTGCATGGTTTGACAGTGTGCTGGCTGCAGGCAGTCGCAGTTCTTGAGGGCTCTACGAAGGCCTTATTTTGGGCTGCTAAGCCATCAGGAGCTATTCAAAAGGCTAAAGGAATGACAGCAGGGTGGGAAAATGCTGGTTTTTGGTTTTTTTTTTCTGCTGGGCCTACTGCAAAGTTCTTTCTCTGTTGTTTGTATCTTGAAGGTGCTGGTTTTTGTTGTTGGAATACTGCTCAAGCAATCCAGTTCTCAGCTGTGCAACTAATGATTATAAATAGAATCATAGAATTGCTCCGTTTGGGAAAGACCTTAAAGGTCAAAAAGCCCAACCATGACCTAACCATATTACCCTAACTCTAACAAGCCTCTGCTAAATCATGTCCCTGAGCACCACATCCAGTGTAGACAGAGAAATGTATATGGCAGATATTTGTGTTTTTCTCTGTTCTTGTCATGTTTTTAGCGTTTAAGAGAAGAAAGTCAGAGTGGCAGTCAAATAATTAGTGAGATTTTTCAGCAGGTTTTTAAAGTAAGAATGTGAATTCTTGCTATGTATGTGAACTCCTGTAGCTCAGGACAGTTGGCTTGGAAGTTGTTAACTGGAGGATTAAAAAGAAAAAACAGGAGTATAAATGGTCTATTCAGTCTAGAATGTCAGTGCATCTCTTGGCAATGCTTGCTGAGAGGCTTTGAGGATTACTTGCTGCTGCTTTTTTCTTCCTAGAGCACATGAACTGGCACTTCTTCCTGGAATTTTTTCTTGCATAATTTGGTGTTTCCTGCTTAAAAGTTGTGCTAAAACAGCTGTGCATTTCAAGGAGTATTTTGAGTACTTGGGTTCTGATTCTGTCAGCAACTGTATTTAAGCAGACAAGAGCTGAAGCATGTTGTTGCTATTTTATTTCTGGGGGTACTTCATTGCTTATTTATGTGAGAGGGTAAAGTTGATTTGTTAGAGATTTATGTGATTGCTTCTTTGGAAACCTGTGTGTCTTGGTGCCTCAAAAGTGACAGAAAATAGCACTGGAGCTTTCGGAAAGTTAATTACCACTGGGTTTCTAGAGAAAATTAATTTAACAATCTTATTCTTGCTCTGTCCCACACTTCTCATAATTTTCTGCTTAATGGGACCTGTTACATCTGTTCACAACTTGGGAATGGAATGTGTCTAATAGAAAATGCTGTACTGTCCTATTTGCTGTATTTAGTGTCTCCTCTGGTTAAATAGCACTCAAGTTGTTGATGAGGCATGTGTTCATTGTTCTGATGTCAACTTCATTTTGATGTTAAATGTCTTTAGCCTAACAGATGGTTAAGAGGAAAATCTTACTTGCCGTTTTAGAAGGTAACTTATCTGAATGATTGGAGAAGGCATAGAAGCTTCAGTATAAACTCAGATTTCATATTCGTGTCCTAACTCAGAAGGTAAATAATCAGAAATGTATTTTTAGAGTCCAAATGTATTTTTAACATCTTGTTGCTTGCCAGCATTTAGACTATGCTGTGCTGTACAGAAGCTAGCCAGTGTGTGTTAAAAAGCTGGTGCTGAATGTACTGTCTCTGTAACGCTAGCCTCTGCTTTTTCAAGCTTCCTTCACAGCTGTCCACAAACCTTTTTGTATGATGTCTCTGCTGCAGAGTGTGGCCTGCATGGTATCTTCTGCTGGAGTCATAAGACCTGGTTTTCAAGGTACACTTGTCCTTGTTTTTAACATACCAAATTAAGAAATTTAGTCCTGTTCAGAGCGAGATCACCTTACAAGCTGCAGTAGGTTCCTGCTGAAGTCAGTTGAATGAATGGTGACTGTAATCATTTGGCTGTTAGGTTTTTATCTGCTACTGCAAGTATGAGCTGTAAGTCTGCATACATAGATTCCTCCTGTACCATAAATAGTAGAAACGTTTTGTATCTATTATTCTCACATGAAGGTATGTTAAGATTTGTGGCTGCTAGAATAAATAAATGTAGTTGGTAATCTTAAATCACAGATTTCTAATGCATCTTCCTCTGTGTGTGTGTGTGTGTGTGCGTGCCTGATTAATGACCTGCATATGCAATCCTGGTAGCCAAATGAGGTGGGCTCTTATTATTACAATAAAATGAGGTTCCCCCTTTCCCAAGCATTTGTTATACCTAGCAATATTATTTTATTTCTGTATTAATACTGTGTGCCTGATTAAGTAACCAAGAAGTGGAGAATGTTGAAAAAGTAACATTGCTTACTCATTCTGTTTATTGGAAGAAATTTTATCAGAGTATTGTTTTCTGTTTGTGAGAAGTGATGAGTGAATTAGATGTGACAGATGTCTGCCATGGATACAGCGCTCACTGTGCTGGAAACAGAGTGACTTATGCAAACTACTTAGATTAGTTTAGTAGATTACAGTCAACTGAACAACGAGAAAAAATGGAATACTTCCATTGGAGCGGAGTATGTATAGCAATCCTGTTACACACAGTTGAATGTTTTCAATCTTATTACAAATATATACACGTGGTTTTTTCTGTTTATTTCAGAATCTTTCTGAGCTTTGGTTGCATATTCTATGCTGAAATTGTTGTCGGATTAGAAATGAAGAGCTGTCTTGAGGTCTAAGGACTCGGCATATTTTTCTGGTTTTAGAGACATACCTGTATATTGGTCGTTCCCAGTGTATATCTTCTATCCAGTTTGAAACCAGCGAGGAAACTAGTTGTTTTTCCAATTCAACAACTGTGTCCCTTTTTCAAGGCTTACATTGTGAGAGAAGGTGGAAAAAAGAAGAGGTCTGACAGGCCTGTTGACTGCTTGAATTTTTTTTGTCGGTGGTGTTACTTTCTAATCTCTAGGCAAACTAGATCCTGAAAAAAAGTGCTATCTTCAAATCACTATATTGTCATCACTAGGCAATAAGATCATCTTCTGAGTATATTTGAATGATTTCAGAAATATAAAACTTGGGAAAGTTAATCCTTTTAAGAATAGAATAAGATGCACAATAAGAGGTCTAGGAGTTTGTTGTAGGAATGGGGGTAATTATGTTTTAACTTCAAGGCAGGTGAGCCGTGAAGTCTTCTGTACCATCGTACCCTTCCTGCTTTTATAGAATCATGGAATCACCAGGTTGGAAAGGACCTACAAGATTATCTGGTCCAACCATCCTCCCATTACCCTCGCTACCAACCACCCTCCCATTACCACTGCTACCACAAGCTCTAAACCACATCTCGCAGCTCCTCATCCAGATGCCTCTTGAACACTGCCAGGGACGGCGACTCCACCACCTCCCTGGGCAGCCATTCCAGTGCCTGACCACTCTGAGAGAAAAAGCTTTTCATTATGTCTAATCTAAACCTCTTCTGTCACAACTTGTGGCCATTTGAGGCCACAAGTCAGGCCGTTATCAGGCTTCTTGTTATTGTTTGTTGACCTTCCGTTTCCTACTCCTCATATGATTGTCTAATCTCTTCACTTACATTTTTTTTGTATGTGCCTTTGCTGAGGGGACAAGTGTGAGGACACACAGAGTTCAGGTTGTCTGTTTGAAGTATTTCCATCAGGCAGCTTCCATGAATAAGGATTATGCTATAATGTGTGAGCAGGACTGTACTTATGTGTGTAGTTGGACACTGATTAATAGCTAACATTCTTAAAACTTGCAAGTTTGGTGGTTTTCAAGGAGATATTAAAACATTGCAGTCCAGGGAAATTGCTCTTTTTAGAACTATTAACCATGTGTGCTTCCCCAGTCATTTACAGAAAGACTATAACAAAGTAGCCTGCTTTTCAGATTGAGCCTGAGAAATGCCTGGCACATGATTATCTCCCTATAACACCTGTATTATCAAGAGGAGCCATTTTGTCATCTATAAATGCTTGCATCCTGAAAATATTCTGGTTACTTCTTGAACAGACTTGAAATAATTCCTGTCTCTTGACAGAAATGCAGTGTTTGTAGCCTGGAACTTCATGGTCCCATGTTTGAGTGATCCCAATCAGCTGATCAGTAGCTAGAAAGTGCTGATTTGGGATAGTGATTGCGACATTCAGCTTCTTTTCACAGAATCTGAGCTCTCTCAGTTCTTCCAGTAAAATTCTTACTTCCACTTGTAAGATTTCTATTTGCAGTGGGGAAAACCTTAACTTCACAGTGCGTGTGGTTTGAAGCAATCTGTTACATAAATACTTGCACTTCTGCTTTAGTGAAATATATGCAAAGTTTTCTTTTTTCTCTTCTGTTTCTGTAATTTCACTGCTGCCTTTAAACTCCTTATTACTACCATTAATCTATCTAGCAAGCTGGTTTCTTTGCTTGCATCTAAATTCGTGAAGAATCTTTTATCCCAACGAGGACTCAGACTTCACCTGTTGTGCTTAAGATGCTTTTGATGGAAATGTTAGGATGTGTATTTGCTTCAATTGGGTTGGTTATAGAAGAATTTCACTTTCTGTTAAGCCAGTAACTGTTGATCCTACTCTTGGAGAGGGAGTTCCAAGTTTTATCACAAGTAAAGTGGTAACTAAATGTTCTGTTCTGTAAAAGGAATGAAGCTTCAGTAGCTTGCTTGTAATATGTCAGCTGCTTTAGACTCAAGTATGTTCTCTCTGTTCACAAGGGACTATATTGTATTGTTTCATAGCTATAGCTCTCCAAATGCGCTTCTGAAGGTGTCTGCTTCTAGGTCATTTTCAATTTGAGTCTGAGAAGTATCACTGAATTCATAGAATCACAAGATTGGAAAGGGCCTACAAAATCATCTGGTCCAACCATCCTCCCATTACCACTGCTACCACAAGCACTAAACCACATCTCGTAGCTCCTCTTCCAGACGCCTCTTGAACACTGCCAGGGACGGCGACTCCACCACCTCCCTGGGCAGCCATTCCAGTGCCTGACCACTCTGAGAGAAAAAGTTCTTCCTAATGTCTAACCTAAACCTCCTGTGGTACAACTTGTGGCCATTTCCTCGGGTCCTGTTTGTTGCCTGGGAGAAGAGGCCAAATCCCTCCTCATCACAGCCTCCCTTCAGGAAGTTGTAGAGTGCAGTAAGGCCCTCTGAGCCTCCTCTTCTCCAGACTAAGCAATCCCAGCTTCCTCAGCTGCTCCTTATTAGAGGATGTTGTACATGTGGGTTTTTGACTTGAAGTAGGGAAGCGACAATGTTCTCTTCTTTAATCCTTCTTTAAACACAAATTGTTACCTCTTACTTGACTCAAATGTAGCATTGATGACTTTTTATGTTTGCTACTGTTTACAGAGCACTTTGGTCCAGTTTCTTGTAGGTCCTTTCCAACCTTGTGATTCTATGATTCTAGGTTGCCATGTTGTGATGAGTTGGCCTTGGCTGGTTGCTAGAGTCACATCCAGCTGCTCTCTCACTTCCCCTCCTCTGCTGGAAAGGGAGAGAAAATGGGATGAAAAAGCTCTTGAGATAAAGACAGGGAGATCGCTTGTTTGTTTGCCTTGGCAGTTACTGGTTTGACTGAAGGGAAATGATCATCAATTCAAATAGACTTAGGCAGTGAGAAACAAGGGCAAATGAAAACACCTTCCTCCCACTTATTTCCTCCTCTGCATTGCCTCCTCTGCAGTAGAGTCTGTGGTCACTCCCTCACAGCTCTTCTTTGCTGCTGCTTCTCCCTGATACTTTGTCCTTGCTCTGGCATGGCCTTTCCATGAGTCTTTCATGGTGAATCCACCTGCTCTGGAGTGATGTCCTCTATGGGCTGCATAGATCTTGTTCTTCTGTGGACTGTTTATGGGCTGCAGGGAAATACCTATTCCATCATGGTCTCCACAGGCTGCAGGGGACTCTCTGCTCAGCACCTGGAGCACCACCTCCTCCCTTTTTGACTGTGGTGCTCACAGACAGCTTCTTATGCTTTTTTCTTTACTTTCTCCCCTCCACTACGTAACTATAGTACAGCAAAAGCTATTTGCTGTAGTAAGGCAAGGCTAGTCAAGAACAGTTACAGTCAACCTGTGACTGAACGGCAGGATAAAGTGTGATCAAAAGAAAAGGTAACAGCAATACTTGTCTAAAGGGCGTAATGCATGTCTGCTTTTGAATCTGATAACATCATACGGAAGAGTGAAAAAGGCAGAGCGATCAAGAAATACAGAGCAGAAGGCCCATGGATGGGAGATGTTGCCTATTTCACTTAATATTGATTCTGTAGTTTAATAGAACTGAATACGTCCTACTAATAAAACACTGATTTGAAAATCTGCTTGCCTATGGCAAATACCTTTTGCCATATGACTTTTTATGCAGCTGATGATCATTGTTCTTCTAAGAGTTCAAAAGTCCAGATGCTTGTGGAAAACAAACTGGCCTATGCTAGAGCAGTTCAAAGATAGGAGCCATCTGCAGTTTCCCTTATATCACCAACTTTATCCACTTCTGCCCTATTAAACCTTTTTATCCTTTGACTTTTGTCTAGGGGGAGGTAAGAGGGAAGGACCACACAGTTTCTGTGCTCTCTCGACGTAGAGATTCTGACTCCAGGATTTTACTTCCTTCTTACTCTGCTTCTAGCATAACTGTTGCTTTGAGGCAAAGGTGGAAATTATGAAGTGAAAGAGCTGAGAACATCTGAATCTTTTCCCACTTCTTACAATGTCTCCAGCTACCATGTTTAGATGAGAATAGGCATTTGCACAGCATAGCTTCATGGCATCAGGGTAATTCTGTGTGTAGTGAAACTCTGCGATAGAAGACAGCTGCTGCTGTTCAAGAAAGACTTGATGACTGACCTATTCCTTTTGCTGTCCATATTCATAGAATCATGGAATATCCCAAGTTGGAAGGAACCCACAAAGATCATTGAGTCCAGCTCCTGGCTCCTCACAGGACCACCTAAAATTCAAGCCCTACATCTTTGTTGTTCAAATGATTCTTGAACTCTGGCAGATTGGGGCCATGACCACTTCTCTGTAGAACCTGAGAACATCAAGCTGAGAGATGAATCCTTTGATTTAGGCACGTGTGATGTTAGATGCCGTTATGTTGGCCTACTTGGAAAGGGAGAGCACAGATTTGAACTGTCTTGGTAATTCTTTTGCATTTCAACCTCATGACAGAAAACACAGCTCCTCCATAGAATCACAAGGTTGGAATGGACCTACAAGATCTACCATCTCCATCCCCTTGTTGCTTTTTGAGCTTGTGCAGGGGTGTAAAAAATAAAAAAATAAAAAGGGGGGGGGGGGGGGCAGCTAGGGGGCTTTAGCTGCAGGAGGAGTAGGTAAGAATGATTGATTAAAATGATGCGTGAGAAGGCAGGGATGCTGGGGTAACATGGTAAAAATTGGAGAGTTCATGAAGAGTTTTGTTGTTCTATCAGTGAACCTCTGGTGTACTTATGAGTTCCTTGACTTGCAAGTAATATAGCAATCTACTCCTCTATACAGGGTATGGCCCCGGAGGACAGAAAGCATTTGTGCTATGATACTTGGGTATAGGGATAAGGAAAGAGTTAATCTATAGGACAAGACAAAAAAAAAAAGAAAAGAAAAGAAAAAGTCATTATCTTACTATTCTGCAACTGAGCTATTTTTTGCTGAGGCAGTAAAGGAAGAGACAAGGTTACTTGTTATGTGGATTGGAAAGGTTAGAAATCTGACAAGGGAAAAATGCCTAGTGAAATAGAAGTCAGCCAGCGCTGCTTTGGGCTTTCAGAACAACTGTGTTCAACTCTCTGAAAAAGCAGTGCTAAAAAGCCAAAGATGGCTAAGTCGAAACTACGATGTGGCTGTCAGCCTTTCCTTAGAATGATATACCAGTATACATGTAACATAAAACATGCACTTAGGTGTTAAAAAACACACGGACTTTGTCAGAAATTGTTTTCCTTTGGCCAAGGCTGAACTCTGGGCTTTGTCTGCTTTTTTCTTTTGTTCCTAGTATATCTTTTAAGACATTGCCACTACTTAGTGATCCTTGAGCCTTGGAAACAGCCAGATTAACAGTTCAGAAATAAAGCATCACTGTTTCGTTTTGCCTAAGATAAATAGCAGAACCAATCTTCTTTATCTGATTCTGTTAGCATTCACTATAACTACAAATGAATACTTATTGACAATTGAGATCACTGCTCAAGTACGTGTTTGTAAAATAAGACAGACTTTGAGAGTCTAAGAGAACATGATACTTTCATATCTAGCAGTGTGCCATGCATTTTGTTGTCCTTCTTACTTCTTGAAGTAAATGCCTGGCTATTATTAAGGTTATCTTTCAGCTATAGTATGTATTTCTAAGTCCATAATTCATGTCTTTCAGATTTTCAGTATAACAACTTCAGTGATGAAGGGGGAAAAGTCAGAACTTCTCAACTGCAGTTATGTTAATGCAGCTTTTTACTGTAAAAAGCACCTGTGTAAATAAAGACAACTATTGAGAAATGAAGTTGTAAGTTTTCAGAAACTTCTTAAAAGTCTATTCTAAACAAACAAACAAAAGACAACTTCACACCTTACAAGGTCTGGTGGTTCAGAACGAAGTCAGCAAATACTAAAGTGAAAATAAACCAAGATTTTTATTTTATTTCTCCATGAATATTTTTAGAACTAGTCAAGTGATACAGTAGATTACATTCAATCTTTTTAGATGAAGGCCTGCCATCTTTTTAAAAAGATACTGTAATTCAGACAGAGTTTACTCATGACTGGAATTATTGGATGAAATACTGTCAGGATTAAAAACTGTATGTATGTATATAATTAGAAACAGCAGTTCAGATAGTGCTGGCTAGACTATACAACAAAATGCTCTTGTCACTGCAGCCTGTGCTTGCTTTCCTCCCAGTGTTAATTCCATTTGATTAAATTGGGAACTGCTTAAGGGAGAGGCTTTTGCTTGCTTACATAGTCCTTAGTGTCCTGAAGTATTTTAAATACTGTGCTTGGGAGCTATTTGAGTACTGCTGGTAATATGTAGTCATCAGCATATTTCTTATCAGGAGGAGGTTGCTGAATGTAATCACACTGGAAGATATTGGGTTATTTAACTTTCTATTTCCAACTTGATCATTTAGTTTATCTGCTCCTTCTAGTTCCCTTGTGCAAAATATGTTCTTGTGGTTCACGATAAGAATGAAGTAGGTTTCTGTTCCAAGTTACACTATTAACTTCTACCTTGAATTAGAATAGAATAATTGTTCAGATGGAAGGGAACTACAAATCAAGTCCAACTGCCTGGCCGCTTAAGGGCTAACCAAAAGTTCAAGTGTGTTGTTAAGGGCATTATCCCAATTCCTTTTGAATGCTGACAGGCAAGGGGCTTGAACTACCTCTCTGGGGGGTCTCCCTGAGGTCGTGTCTTGCCTTTCTTTTTTTCCCAGTCTTTACCTGTGTCCAGCCTTACAATCTCCCTCTTGTTCCTCCAGGAGGTCAGCAGCACCTCTAGTTTATAGTATTTAGTATTATAGTGTTTAGTATTGTAAGTGAACTTGCTAAGAGTATACTTCAGTCCTGCATCCAGACTATTGATAAAAGCATTAAACAAGACTGGTCCTGGAATTAAGCCCTGACAGATGCTGGTGACAGTGGCAGCCAGATGTAGTTCAGTCTAAAACATCCCCGTGAGCTCTGCTGTTCAACCAGGTTATCGCTCCAAAACTTTTCCAAGAGCTAAGTTTAGACTAACATGTCTGTAGTTTCCTGGGCTTTCTCTCATACTTATTTGGTTGCTGAGTGTAATGCTGGCTAGCTTGAAATGAGCCAGGACCTCCCCAGACTCCTGTGACTTCTGGTAAATTGGTGAGAAAGGCCCAGCTAGAACATCCACCCTCAGCACTCAGGTGTGAATGCTGTCAGGTCTTATAGACTTACAAATATTCAGATCATACAGCACGATTTCAGTGGCCACAAATGGAAAGTTGCTGTTTCCCTAGTCATGGTTCTCCAACTCGGAGGACCAGAAAGCCCAAGATCTGTCATTAATATTAAAAGCTGAAGCAAAAAAAAAAAGGCATTAAATCCCTCTGTATTTTGTTCTTCCTTATTTGTTAATTGACCATTTCTGTAAGTATCAGTGCAGTGTTTTCATTTGACCTCTCCTTGCTACTAACATACTTAGAAAAGCTTCTTTTGTTACCTGACACAGAGGCCAGTGCAAACTCAGATTGCTTTTTGGCTTTTCTCATTTTCCCATTACAGATGTAAACAGCAGCTCTTGAAGCTAGACCATGTTTCCAGAGCTCATGTATTTTCTTGTTCTGCCCTAGTTCCAGGAGAAGCTCTGTGCAGGCAGGCTAACATTCTAAGCCATTTGCTTGATATGTGGCACAGTGGGATTGCCTGCTCCTGGACTGTTAAAAGGTGGTTCTTGAAAGGCAACCAACTCCCATGGGCCTCTAAATCTGCTTCGACAGATTCCCAGGGGACACAGCTAACTAGCTCCCTGGGAAGCTAAAAGTTTGCTCTCTGAAATTCCAGGGTGGCAATTCTGCTGACCTTTTTTCTCATACCCAGTTTATGTCTGGGAAATTGAAGTCTCCCATAAGGATGAGGGCAATTGTTGCTATCTCATCTTTCCCTTACATACAGCACCTGTTCTGCCTGTCCTTCCTGAGCAGCATATGTCCCTCTCTTCCAGCACTTATGGAACTCATCCTACCAAGTCTCTCTGATGCCAATGAGGTTGTAGTTCTGAGAAAGAACCAAAGCTTCCATTTTGCCCCATTTGTTCCTCATGCTGTGCATGTTGGTATACAAGCATTTCAGATGTGCTCTGATTCCATAGGATTCCCTGTGGAGCAGCAGCAGAGGCAACCCCTTAAACCCTGCCATCCCCAGGCAGTGCCACACCAGCCCTTGGCCAAAGCACAGTGTTCCTAATGGTATCCCCTTCTTTAGTTGCTCCTAGTTTAAGGCCCTCAGTTGGTCTCGCTAGGCTACAAAAATCTTTTCTCCCATTGACTGCCATTGCTTCCTGAGCTTTGGGATGGAGTTTGTCATTCTTGTTTGCTTCAGAAAAATAATGCTAACACTAGTAAGAAGGTACTTGATTGCTTCTCATTCATTGGAAGAAAAATGGAAAACGTTTTCAGAGAACCTGTGAAGTTGCTTTGAAAAAATAATCTTGAATAAAAGGATATCATGAACACATTGCTTACTGGTTAAATTAGGAATTATTAATGTAAGTATTTTCAGGTTAATTGAAGAAATGAACTCACACCTGAAAGTGTGAGCTACTATAGCTTGGAAAACCAAGTAGTGTTTTGGCGAGAGGGAAACAGGAGAAAACAGCAAGCCAGTTATTGGTCTGGATAGCATAGAAGTCTGCTGTCTGAACTTTATTAAAGATGTCTCTGAGCATTAAGGGTCTGATTTGACCAAGAATGTTCTTTGTAACATTTCTCTTGAACTTTGACCTAATGTGTTGAAGAAATAAAACGTATTTGGGGCAGTGTATCCCTTAGGCAGCCAGAAGAGACAAAAATCTCATAGCTCCTGGAAGAGGTTGAGATCTTTCTTCCAAAACAACTCATAGCAGAGTGACAGAACAAGATAGGATGACAGTGCAAAGCAATAAACAATGGCCATAATTGCTTGCAAGTTTATTGTACACAGAAACATCATTTTTGTTATTTTTCTGGGGCTTCCCCTGCTGTTGTCAACATCAGGTTGATGAATGTCTCAATTTTTCCTGTTTTTAGGAAGTAAGGAGTTTGATCTTTGCAAGAGTCCTGAGCAATTTTCTGATTTGGAGCAGAGCAAAGAGAAGAGCCCTTTGTTACAGCACATTTTGCCTACCTGCTGGGCTTGTAGTGATTTTTCATCCATTTGTGGCCAGCTTACTCTTTTTAGCAAGAGATAGATACTATATTTACAAAAGTAACCTTCTCAGCCCTTTTGATTATTGCCACAGTAATGTGAACAGCATCTGCAACTGTCCCTGGCCTTGTTAGTCTGCTGCTGCTCAGCAAAAAAACACAAGAAACAGTAGACGTGACATCTTCTGACACCTGGGTGGGTGTTTCAGGATAGTAAACGATTCTTGTGAAGAGCTGAAACTCTGAAAAGTTGCCGGAAACTGGTAACTGTATTCATGATCTGATCTCCAAAGAGCGAGAGTCAGACTCCCTGTGAATTCCTCAAATTATTTTCCAACATCTATCTAAAAAAAAACAGGCTTTGTTGAAACTCTTGATGTCCTTTTATTAATAGTAGTCTAAGGACTTTATCATGTAATGTGGGAAAGCAACAAAACCTGCTGTTAGTCTGTGATACTCTCACATGACATCCGGCTTGGGGGTATTTGGCCATAACTTGGAATTCTTGAAAAGGATGTGGTTTATCTGGTTTTCTTTTTCTTTTTATACTTTTTTTTTCTTTTTTTCCTGTAGGATGAGGAAGGTGACCGATACAGTAATCCCTGAAGCAACTTATGTTTTGTATGCCCAACTTATCTTGTGAATTACTGTTTTGGAATAGAAATGTTATGTGGCATTTTGAGGAGAGTAAAAAAAAAAACAAAAAAAAAAAACAGCTCTTTTTTTTTTTTCTAGTGAAACTTTTCCATTCAAGACCAGGCTGGATGTGCTCTAGGCAGCTTGGTCTAATAGTTGGTGACACTGCATTTGGTAGGGGGGTTGAAAGTAGATGATCATTGTGGTCCTTTCCAACCCAGGCCATTCTATGATTCATACCAGGAATTTCGCACAGAAACAGTTAAATTACACTTAAATTTATACCTCTTTTTAATTTTTTTAGGGTTTGGTTTTTTTTTTTTTTTTTTTTTTTTTCCAATTTTGTACATTAATGTTCTTCTAAGAGCACAGGCAACTTTGAATAGAAATAAAAGCAAAGTTTTGAGACGTTGTCTGTATGTAACGTATAGCAGAGGGAATTTTTGTACATCTGATTTCTGTATTTAAGTGTTGTTAATGTCATTGTTTTCAACCTAATTACTTTTCAAATGTGATTTCAAAATTGTTTTCAAAATTTGAAGTAAGATGTAAGTACTTAAGTTTACATCACCACCATGCTCATGTATGGAGAAAACTTCATTTTGCTCTGAAGCCCATGGGGAATCATGGATGGGAGGACTGGGTTTATTCCGGTAGGGTTGATTCAGTGGAAGAGAATCTGGGCTGAGAATCTCTCCAAGTATTGTCAATAGAATCATAGAATGGCCTGGGTTGAAAAGGACCACAATAATAATCTAGTTTCAACCCCCCTGCTGTGAGCAGGGTCACCAACCACCAGACCAGGCTGGCCTTGAGTAGATAAGTTTAACTAAAAAAAACCCTGCTATTTCATTTTATCATCCCCGTTATTTTGATAATTAATACACTCTTCCCCCACTTTCCTTACTGGAAGTGGGCACTTCCAGTCTTTATGGGCTTTTCACCTCTGTATGCCAGAGAGGTAATACGTTAAGCTCTTTTTGTGGGCAGGTGAAGATGAGTTGCTCAGAGCTTTCTATTGCTCTTTCTAAAGGAAGCATAAACTATGTGAGCAAAACAAAATATTTGATGAACTCTTAACATTTTATTACTTCCAGAATTTTGCTTATGATGTTGTTATGGGTTTGAGGCTGGCTTTCTAAGGACAGTGCTTACTAGCAATGCAGTTATGGTTCCCATTATGGTCTCTTCTACTTCCTGCTTGAGTAACTTCTGAACTCTTGATCAACTGCAATAAAATCTGTTAGAGGATTAAAAAAAATGGGAAAGAAAAAAAAAAAAATGCCAAAATGAGAATCACAGATTCACAGAATGGCCAGGGTTGGAAGGAACTTCAAGGATCATGAATCTCCAACCCCCCTGCCGCATGCAGGGCCACCAACCTCCACATTTAATGCTAGCCTAGGCTGCCCAGGGTCCCATCCAACGTGGCCTTGAACACCTCCAGGGACGGGGCATCCACAACCTCTCTGGGCAGCCTGTGCAGCACCTCACCACTCTCTGTAAAGAACTTCTCCCTGACATCCAACCCTAATCTTCCCTCCCTAGAAGTCCCTACAAATATGAATACTGGTAGCTCATTAGAGTGAACCTACAGTTTTTTTGAGGATAACTGGTATACTGTTTTGCTACCATCTTTCTGGCCCCTACATAGTTTTTGTTTCACCATGCTACGTGTTCTTGTTGGGAGGATCAAAGAAGGCAGAGGAAAGAGCTCACGCAGCAGAGATTGGAGTGTGAAGAATACTGATTTAAACCAACTTGTTACTACTTCAGAATGGTGTTGCAAATTGAAATGTCAATGCTTGTATTTCCATTACAATAATTCTGAATACGCGGTAAGTTTATAACGTAATGAATATGCCAGATGGTTTTCAGATAAATAATATCTGCTCTCCATCCCAGAGTTCTTCAACCCAAACATTAATCAACCAAAAAAACCTACAAAGTTACTCAGCATTAGAGTGAATTCTTATCTCTTTTAACCTTCATTTTCATGTGTAAGAAACCCTGAGCTGCTGGAATCAGCTGTCTGCAGTTGCAGAGTTTAATTTCTGCAAAGATAGAGCCCTTGGGTATGTACCCCTTGGGGCTCCAATGAAATGTAAAATGAAATCTCTGGTTATGGAAGATGGATGTAATATTGACAATAAAGAGCAAACAAATTAATCTCTCACTGGAGAATATTGATCTTTTATTTCTGTTTTAAACTCTAAGTTGTCTTCTCAAGTCTGAAAAGAAGTCTTGTCTTTCTGCTCCTATCCTCCCGTGTCTGCCTGTCCGTCTGCATAGTGTGGGAAATGGAAGCAGGGAGAGAATCTCTGCTCGTGTCTCTCCTGCTCTCTTTTTGACTTGAGTGTAAAAGCTGCCTGTGCCATACAGTTCAGTGTTACATTTGTGGCAGTTATGAGAACTCTTTTCTTATAGGGTTTGCTTGTAGTTTTGAAAAATAGAAGCGTAGTAATAAAGATAGTGAGTACACTTCAGAGATTGGAAATGCCATATGGGTACATGTGTGATTTTAAACTTTTGAGATGATACCTTCTGTGCATGAAATTAGTATTGGCCACGTTGTCTAGCATTTGGGTGAAGGTTTCTGAGTTATGTACCATGCTTGATTGCTTTGCCGAATTATGAGGGAAAAAATCAGTATTTTTTTTCATGAATTGCAACTGATGGGGAGACTGATGCACAGAACTGCTGGGTTTTTGTTGTTGTCATTTTATTGGTTTTTGTTTTTGTTTTTTTTTTTTTTTAATTTCTTCAGTGACATCTGTGAAGTGTATGTATAGTAGGTTCCCAAGTTGGAAGCTAGAGGAGTATGTGGGAAGTGTGAAAGGGGGTTGGGGAGAGGGGAACAAACAAGAAATTGAGACAAAAGGAAATTGTTGGTGCAAGTTAATGTCTTTTCTTAGTGATATTGATAAATTTCTGCTGCTGCTCAAGCAGTCTAAATAATTCTCCTTCTGATTCTGCTTCCTTTGCTTTTCTCCTGTTGCCTGGAAAACATGAGTGGAATCTAGTAGGACAAGAGGCTGCTTTCGCATTGTTTGGTGGCTCCGTGGCTAGCTATTGTCCCCTCTGCTCAGGCAATTCATGTCAGTCTTTGTGTGGAGCAAGAAAAATGTTTTCCCTCTGCTTTTTTTTTTTTTTTTTTTCTTCATTAAAGATTAAATTTCTGGACTCTAGGCTGCTTTTATTTGAAAAGCAAGCAGTGTTAAGAGTATCACCCACCGACTAAAGTGTTTTTCGTTGCGATGTCAGCTTTAGCACTGTATTCATCTTATTGAATTTGTGAGGTGATTGAGGGGTAAAGGAGTCTTGCCATCTAGTTTTTTTTTTTAAATGTATTTTGTTTAAACAAAGGAACTTTCAGCAAGGCAGTGCATTACATGATTTTTTTGGTCAGGAGTGAAAAACAGATCTCTGCCAACGTTGTATGATTTCAACAGTTGGAACCAGAGCCAAGTTTGCTCTTTAGTAGGAGTGGAGCTGTTATACTTGGTAAAGTAATGCAGCATTGGACAGTGTCACTGAGATCTTGTCAGTTGTGGCTGACTTAATTCTGTTCTTTACTACATTGCTGATTATTTATAAATGAAGATCATTTTTGAAGACGTTGTTTGAACAGAACTGAAACATAGCTATTTTCTCCTATTAAGACACTCATGGATGTATAGGGTAGTGCAAGAAATTAAATATTTAGATCTTACATAAGTAGCTGTTCTTACAAGTAACATTTATACTGCTTCTTCATTGCCTTGGTTTGTCCTATACTAATTGATTATATGGTGGTACAGTTAATACACTGAAAATGGAAGATGCTGTAATTGTGACTGTGTTTTTCTTTTAAAATTTTCAGGCATCCATTAATAAGCTAAAAGTGAAAGAACCATGGCTCAGTTTCCAACACCTTTTGGGGGTAAGTTGTATTCTGATATATTCTTATATGCAAAAATTCTTCATGAATGCGTTGTGTTCCAAATATGTTCTGTATTGAAGTGTTTTTTTGGTCTTGCATCTTTCTGAAGCGAAACTTTACCTTACCTGCCTTATGATGTTTTTGCAGACCCATTAGAAAACATGCTTGAAATCTTGCAAAGGCATCTTGGGAGGGTCAAGCAGAAAAGCTTCACTGTTTCCCTTTTTGCACATTGTTCCATTGCAGTCTTCAGTTTGTAACTAGGGCAGATCCAGGGGATTCAGCCACTAACAGCAGTGCATATCAGCATTCTGAAGGTACCTGGTCTTATCTGCCTAAGTTTCCATGCTCAGGCCTGTCTTTTATTTATTTATTTATTCCCCCCCCCCAGAGGAAATTCTAAAATGCTACTTAAGCATGACAAATTCTTGCTTCACAAGCACTGTTGGTGGTTGAGAAACCGGTGTGATTTTTGTTTTAGGACTCTTGGATTTTTTTCGTTGCTAAAGCGTATGGCACATGCCTTTGTATGCCATCACTTCATACATTGTCCCAAAATCTGTGTTTGGATTGGAAATGAAATGCTAGTAACTATCAGAACTTGTTTGATTCCACTTGAATGATGCATCTGTTGTGGACTTTTTTTCTGAAAACGCAGATATGATTCTCATATGTATGTATATGTTTATGCGGATGCAAATATACATAAATAAACAAAAATGCATGTATGTGTTTATATCTATAAATATATAAATGGATGTCTAGTTTTTGGGATGTGAAATAGCTAGGAACTAAATTTCTGTCTGGTGTTAAAGTTTCAGTAAGAGACTTCAGTAAAAAAAAAAGCACATTGTTCAAAGTATGCTAGAGAGAGACCAGTTGTTTGGATGCAATCTCTGCCACTGTGAAAAAGCACATAAAACATATCAGAAGAAATTTATCTTTGCAATTGCACAGCCAGAACAAATATATAATAGGAAGCTGCCATTCACTGCCTTGATTACCCGTCCCTTTGGAATTACATCTTGTTTGGTGCCAGACGTACTCAGTTGTGAGCAAAACTGGCTACTGAAAGTTTTCATCAAATAAAGTCACTGATCAAGTCCTGTAGGATACACCTCTAGGTTATATAGAAAGGTATGAAAAGCTTCCTTTTATCCTGATTTTCACTCTCTGAGATCAGTCATGATGTGAATGGAATCTACTGGTTTGGACTCATATTTCCTTGTGTTTATAGTTAGGGCTGTGCTTTGCATGCACCCATATTGAAACACAAACATTCTTACAGAAACTCTTGTCTTCAAAGCATTTTAATCTACTATCTTCAGAGAGTTCTTATTGCATTGCAGATGGATACCAGCTTTCTTTTTTCAACTTTATGTATTACCATTTGATCTTGCATATGTTGTCCAGGATCTTGTTAACTGTACTATGTGGCTTTAGGAAGGAAGGAATTTACATTTCTTCTCATACAGCTTTTCCAATCTGGCTGCTCTACAGCAAGTAGCTTAAAATAAGCATGTGGTTAATGTAGTTTCTGGAGTATCTTTAATTTCAAACATGGTGTGAGAGATGCCTGTTACAATATTTGTAATTAAACCAAATCTACCAGGCAGCATCATATATACTCTGTGGAAAAATTACATGAACAATCTAAGATTGTTATGAGAGGAAACAAATGGGATTTCTGTCATTTACTGTTACCTGCAGTCACTGTTCAAGATGCAGGTGAAATTTATGCGATCTCCTTCTGGGGAGAGCTTTTACTCCGAATGTGTAATCTCTAGTATTCACCTCCATGCAAATATAAATAGTTCTGGTTTTGTTTTTATTTCGCTTCTTTCTTTTTGAAGAATATTCCAGTTTTCTTGGGGAATGAGAACGGAAAGAGCACAGCACCCACCATTTAAATTGGAGTGACTCACGGACGTTCTGGAACACTGCTCATTTTAAGGATGACTATTTAAATGAAGTGAATGTGCATAATAGGCTTTTTGTAATTGCTGGGGAGAATGTGGTGTGTTCAACCTTCAGTTTGTTTGTTCATGAGAAGAAAATGTCCATTTCATGTATGAGAATGCACTGCATCACTTTTGCAGATGTGATGATTGCCAAGCCTTTTATAAGAAGAGAAGCTTAGAGCGCCTGCTGCTGCCTTCAAGGATAACTTTCTGATGAGTCAGTTTTGTGGTTTGGTGGCTGCTTCCTTTGCATTCAAATATATTGCAGTGCACCGCAACTTCTACAGTGGCATCCAGGATCTGAAGCCATGAATGATGTCTTAGTGCTGGGAAAGATCCTACTTCATGCTCTCCCGTGGATCTCATTGTTTCCTCAAATAGGAAAAGATGGAGATGAGGCATCAGAGATGCCATTCATAGCCCTCCTGAAGAGACTATTACACTTGCTTGACTTAGCTTCAGCTCTTTTGATGTTCATATCCCCCAGAGGAGATCTACAGTTTTAATACTGACCAAATCTCTATCGGGAAGAAGAAAATACAGTCATCTGTTTTAGTTTCAGGGAATCCAGAGAAAAAAGCATTAGTTTTTGTTTTGAAATAGTTAATAACATTTTTTTATTATCTCAGATCAAAAGAGTTTTAGTTTGGGGTTTATTTCTTTTGGGAATTGATAGGAGGAGCTGTTTTTTGCTTTTTTGTGGTGTTTTCAGTGGGGGAGAGGGATACTGGAGTCATGTACACCTCAATTGGGCTAGAGCAAGTCAGAGGCTCATTACAAATGCCATGGTATTTTTCTTTTATTCAAACTATATTCAAGAAATTTTCTTTGCACGTGCACCCTACTGCATCCAGCTTTTTGATCTTATGCCAGACAAAAGCAGTCATGTTTCCATTACAGGCAGATGCTCATCTGCTGTTAGTTGGCCTAGGCTGTATACTGGTCATAAAGTCTTGGCACCATTTTTTTTCTCCTGCCAGAAGTTTGCAGGGGAGATTATTGCTTATACTGTTGTCTTTCGGAACATTCATATTCAAACGAGAATCCAATTTAATTCCTACAGGCAGCACAGCTCTGAAAGCTGTTTACGGTGCCTCTGTTTCTTCGGAGTACTCCTGAATAAATGGATGTCCTTTCTTTGAATGAGTTATTATCAACCTGCCTTCTTCTAGAAATTCATAGATTATCTGAAGCAGAGATGAGAATTTGTTATGAAAAATGTAGTTTTTATGTAATTAATGAAACTTAACATTTAAAAGGATGTTTCTCTCCCAGTTGTCCATTTTGTTTTCTCTCAAAGTACATTTTGCCACATGAAAGTAGTTTTTAATTAGAAGACATTTAGGAGGCAGGAAATCCTCCTGTTCCTCTTATCTGCTGAGTTTGTTTCTGCCTCACCCTGCAAGCAGTTTGAAATGCTTGCTGTAAAGATTTGTGGGCCCTATTGCCTGAAATTGAATCTCTGAGAGTTTAGTGCTGAGACAGAGTGAATGTTAACTCTCCTCTTTATTCCCACAAAACAGTAATTCCATTAACTTAGATGCCTTCAGATCATTGCATGTGTATACAGTAGGAGTTACAGGAAGTTGCACCAGCAGAAAATACTTCTCAGGATGTTGAAATCACAATGTGTTACTGGTCTACAAATTGTTGAGATGAGTCTGCAATACATTATTAGTGAAATGTCTGGAAGAGGGGAGAAACTGCTGAAAAATTGAAAGTAGAACTAAGGAACACGTTGTTGGAGCATAGTCCTGTAGAAGATGTGGTAAATCTCAATGCAAACTAAATGCTTCCAACTTACAAGCGTGGTGTGAAGAATCTGGGCTGCGTAACGTGATCTGATTACTCAGACTTCTCAGTTTCAGAGGAAGGATGAGTGTATTCCTGAACTGCGTTTCTCAAATGGTGCTGTTGTTGCCTGTGAAAATTGTTAGCTGTCTTGTAGTATCACACTTCTCCTAGACAGGTGTGGAGTTCTCCACTTACAAGAGTACAGAACTACATAATATACATCTCATAATTGACATACCTTTTCAGTTAGAAGAACTCGAGTTGCGTGGTATGTGCTCTTTGAGGCAGGTGGCCCCTTGCCCGCTGAATATTTAGTTTTGTGACTTTTCTGTGTTACATCCTCTGATGTTGTCTTTTAACAGCCCATTTTAAAGTTTGATTGCACTGTAGGTAGCCTACTTGTGACTTAAGATTCCCCTGAGCCAGATGAGTGAATCAATGCTCAGCAGTCATCGTAGTTTGTTAACATGTAGTTCTACTATGATCACAAGTACCAACTAGCTGCTTAAGAATTCATAGAGCTTTCAGCTAGAGACTTTGGAGGAATAGCTTCTGCGTATTTCTCTGTTGTTTTCATAAATCCAATACGGGATGATATACTCAGAAATAGGGAAGGTTTTTTTAGACAATATTTTTAAATTATATTTCTGCATCTCTTTTCAACTAGGCAACCTGGATATCTGGGCTATTACTGTGGAGGAGAGAGCTAAACATGATCAACAGTTCCACAGTCTGAAACCAACATCTGGATTTATCACTGGTAATGGAAGAGATTTCACTTCTAATTTCATTTAACTGCATCTTAGGTAATTGAGCCTAAGTATGTACAGAGCTGCCTAGGAGAAAGTAGGGTGTAAGAATTTAGAAAATTGAACATCTCTTGTTCACTTTGCATCACTTTGTATGTCTCACTGTTGACTCCACCATTTCTGACACTATACTATATACACACACTATTCCTGGTTTATGCCACTTGATTTTTAAGTACAATTAAAATTGTTTGTAACTAGCTTTATAAAGCAGTTCTGTTTTGTAGAGACAGCTGCTAGTGTAATAATAATTCAGGATGTGGAATCACCTCGATTCACAGTAATATTTATAGTGTTTCTAATGTCCTTAATGAAGTAACTCACTGTCCCGAGTCTGGCTGAGATGGAATTAAACTTCTTCATGGCAGCCCATATGGTGCTATGTTTTGCATTTGTGACTAAAGCAGCATTAATAACACCATTTCGGCTGTTGCTGACCAGCACTTACATGGCCTCAAGGCTTTGTTTGTTTCTCATGCTGCCCCCTGCAGTAAGTAGGCTGGGGGTGGATAATAAGTTGTGAGGGGACGCTGCCAAGTCAGTTGTCCTAAACCAACCAGAAACATATGCTGTATTGGCATGCTCAACAAAAACGACAAAAAAAATAGTTTATAAGGGTTCAGTTGTCTTCCAAAGTAGCTGTTGCTCAGAAACAGACTGGGCACTGGTTGCCTGTGTGAGGTGGTGAGAGTTTTTACCTGTGTACTGCTTGTATTTTTTTTTTCCATGTTTCAGTTATCTGTATCTTGACCAACAAGCTTCCCAAGTTTTCACACTTTTCCAATTTCCTCTCATCTTGTTTTGTGGAGGGAAATGAGTGAATGATGGCGTGGGTCTTAATTTCTGCCCGGGAACAACCTGCTACACTGACATACTGAGAGAATAAGAAGTCTATTCAAAAAATTTGTCAATTTAACTGAAGTCTGATTCAGAAACTGTGCATAAAGTAGTGAAATTGGTGTGGATGACCTCTTAAAAAAAATCTAAATGGCAAAAGTTGGTATAAATTGTGGCAAGCAATTCTGAAGTAAAGGCTGCACAGTTCCCACTAATTTTTTGTTAAAACCCACTGATTGCTTTGGCTTTAAAGGCACTGTGATGTCTGCTGTTTTGTTTTGTTTTACTACATTAAAATATCTTCAGTCCTATCTAAACTCTTACACTCAATGGAAGTGTGAGGCATATCAATGTGTTACCTTTTTTTGCTGTCTAATCCATCAAACAAATTTCCAGAGTATCAAATCAGTATCACACATCACACTAGTGCATACCTCCAGTTTTATTGTTTCTGCTCTGTTATGTGACAGACTTGATATAAAAATCTGTTATGGTTCAGTGTGCAAGTTAGTACTGGTTTTACTGAGTTCTTCTGATATTTAGTGCTATTTCTAGTTTGTTTACAAATCTCCTTTACAGGTCACAACATTTCCAAGTGCCTGATTTTTTTGTAATTGTTTTTCTGTTCTTACTTTGAATTCATACTTGAAAAAATGAAATGCACTATTACTTTCATTAAAGGTTGCTTGTCAGACTGGCATCAGGATGAAGACCACTTCAGTTAGTGCCAGCTGACTGGCACAGTACTAACAAAAAATCAGGAAGTTTGTATTTGTACAAACCTTGGGAAGAAACTTTTTTTTTTTTTTTTGTTCTCACAAAGAGTATGTTGCTCAAAGAGAGCCACTGACACAGATTAGGGACTGTGAGTTTCCCATTTTCCTGAATGCTTATGTCCAGTTGTCTTCAGGTGCTGACTATTGCAGAGTGAAACAGCACACGCTTGCTGCAAGTATCTTGCAGGCTCTCAAGTGACAAACCCAATTTAAATCTCTTGTTCTGTTGTGTATGTGTAGCATTAAGTATTTATGGCTTTACTGTTGCTTCTGATTTAGATATTTTGATTCATGATTTCCTCCTTACTCTTATATGTATTTTTAGCGTTTTCTGAAATGATATCCTGTTTATTTTATAGGTGATCAAGCTAGAAACTTTTTTTTTCAGTCTGGGTTACCTCAGCCGGTGTTAGCACAGATATGGTGAGTATATGTAGTGGGGGAACATTGTAGTTGTCAGTGTGAAGCTAATTAGTACAGACTTGGACACAAATAATATTCTGTATGCTAGCATTTAAAATCACCCATTTTGTCGTGTGTGCTTCCTGAAGTCTACAGTGCAAATATGCTTTCTAGTATAATTTAGCATGAGTTTTTAAGTTACTTTTTCAGCTATTGGAAGTAGCCATCCTACAAATGGCGTTTCTGAAGTTAGTGATTTGGAAACTTCATTTCAAACCACTAAATGCTTTCTGCTCTGTTAAAACTTCACTAACAGAATTATTAAGCATAGTAAGTAGTAGTAAAAACATTTATTACTGGACAACCTATGTAACACCAGCAAAATTTGTTACTAAATTAAGATTGGCAGTAGACTATTTCTGTTATAGTTAGAAATACAGTTTGAAATCTTGACATTTTTACTATTTCTTGGTGAACTTAAATACCTTAAAATGTGCATTGCTGTGTATTACGCATCACACACATTTCTACAATCTCCCAGTTCTTCGTGCTGGAGAATTTCCTCTCCAAATTACATGAACCTTCTGGATTCAGAAATGCTAACTTACATAGGCTGTTCATTATAATTTTCATTAGTTGTGTTCCTGCAGGAACTTTATTGATTGGAAAAAGCTACAAGAGCAACTTTTGGCAAATGTGTTAACTTTTTCTCTGATGTTATCTGTTGAAAAGAGAGAGTGGTCTTTTGCACTTAGAAAAACTTTTTGTTGTAATAAGGGCTTCTAAAAGCAGAATCCTACACAGAATGGAGAAGGAATGTTATTTTCATTCAAGAAAAACATTTGCTTTGGAAATATGCATGCCTTAAAGAAGGGTTGAGTTTACATGGGTTTTAAATAAATAGTTTATTTTGGTTTAGAATTACTTTTGTCTTACAAATATCAAATCTGATCTGGTTACCTTAGTTGCAGGGAGACTCAGTGGAAGTTCAAATGTCCCTGTGGAACTTCTCTTGCCTCTTAATTAAAAAGCAAAAGAAGTTTTGTCTTAAACAAAAAAGCCTTTCTTCAAAATCATTCCATAGGCATGAGCTTTAAATAGGTGTTAACAAAACTAAACAGTTGTAAATAGTCTGACTTAAAAATCTCTTCCTCTCTGAATTATTCAGTTTTTCAGTCTCTTGAGAGGGAGAGAATCATTCCACTAGTTCTGTAGTTGTCATAGAGACAAGACCTGAACTTGCACAATTTTTAAATAAAGCTGAACTAAAACTTATTCATGCTGCCTTTGTAAGTCATACAAAACAATGTAGATATCTCTCCTTTTCACTATCTCTTTTTCAATTATCTCTGAATTAAGAGAAGTAATTACGCAAGTGAAAATCTAGATCACTTGTATGCATTCTCAGTTGGAATTAGAGTAACCAAGTAAGACAGTGTTTTCATAGTGGTTATAAAAATAAGAATCCTTAAAAAAAAAAATAAAGAAAAATAAAAAGAGAAAAAGAAAAAATAAAAATAAAAGAAAATCCTTATTTTCCCACCACTTGAATTATTTAACTCTTTTGATGAATCGGTGAATGCTAGTAACCTCCCATGTATTAATACTGTCCCACAGAAACAATAGCAGTCAGACTGTTTAGTGACACAAAGTCCATTTCAGTCGCCGAAGGATGTCACAGTGTGTTCCAGACCACACTGAAAAATGTGGATCATTGTTTGCTTTAACTCCCAGAGTTAAGACTTGGAAGTGGCACACTTGCTTTGTGAATCTAGAAGTTAATAGCAGTATCCTAAGGCTACTGTTCTGAATTTGAGCAACTTATACAAATCTTCAAATTACTTTTCTGATCCTAGAAATGTGGAATTGTATGCATATTGAGTGTTGCAAGCATTTTCTTATTTTTAATGATTGTACTTACTTGAATACAGCTTATTACATCAATAACAGATGCAGACAAGAGCGTAGTGTTTGTTTTGTAAAGGAATCTTATCTGTCTGTGTGGCAGATAATAGAATCGTATCTATGTGTAAATAAGCCTATGCTAATAGAAAGTTTTGTCTGTTTTGTTGGCTGTGGAAGTTCCTATATAGAAAAACACAACTGGGAAAGGAATTGTGGAGGGGATTGGCCTAATGAGTGACTGGCCAGCTTTCTGCAGAAAAAGCAAGCCCTCTGTGAATTTCCAAACATGTTATCTCTTGAGAGAGAGTTTTGTTTTAGTGAGCAGTGTAATGACAGTAGCTATCTTATGTTTTAATTTTAAATAAAACTGCCATTTTTCTATCATGGAAAAACACTTCAAGAAACACCAGCTAGCTGAAGCATCAGTTAAATGTCTTCTTCAGGGGCTGCTTTGAGGATATTCTGCAGTTGGCGGAACTGCTTTCTGAGATGCACCTCCAAAGAGTGTATCTTCTTTTAATTTTAATCTGGGTCCTCAGTATAGCAAATTAATGGAATTATTATGGTCTGTCAAGTATGGTTCTATTCTGTCCTTTATAAACTTTGTAGTATGCCAAGCTGGTAATGTACTAAGAAGCCTCTAAGTAAGCTTTGAATCTAGAGCGCAATGGCTTGAGAGATAGCTGTTTTTAAGTAGGTTATAATCTGGCTTTCTTCTAAAGCTGTCCTGAGTGGTGGCCTTTAAAAGCATTTTCTGTGTAGCCTGTCTCTCTTGAATTAAATGGGAAGGAAAATAATCAATGCCAGCTGCTTTCATTCACTTGGAGTTATTTGTTTTATTTGGGACAAACTAAAGCTACTGGTTGACACTACTTTTCCCAGACATAGGCTTCTTTCACAAGTTCACAACTTAATTTCATGGAGATAGATATTTTGTAGCCTAATAATAAGCTCATTTGAAAGGAAAAAAAATGAGTGCGCGCTTAGTTTCTGCCTTTTATAGATGCAGAAATAATCAAGTTGTTTCTGCGTTCTGCAGAACAGAAGAGAAAAAAGCAGGGAGAGATTTGTAGGGAAAGAATCTGATCAGCACCTGAAATCAAGCATTGTGATGAAGCCTGCTGTAATTTTTATCACAGGCATGTATATGAAATGCAAGCAATATTTAGTCAATGTTTAATCCATTTACTGCTCTCCACAGGTTTCCGGTCAGACGTTAAGTGAAACAAATTTAAGGGCATTACATTCTTCCAAATTTCATTATAAGCAGAACAGTGTAATTAGGTAGTGTTTACTGTCAGCCACTTGCTGCCTTGAAGGTGATGTTTATTCAAAAGTAGCTCTGTAATCTTAACAGTAGGACAACTAGATTCAATCAGTAGAAATGGAACTTTGTCCTGTGTATTCACTAAAGATTTTGCCAGAAAAAAGCAGATTTTGTTAACAAGCTGTAAAAACTGGTATAAATTTTGTGGCATATACTTTATTTTTTTTTTCCACTGAAATTCATAGTCTTCAATTAACTAACAAAGTCATTGATGCAGAGTAAGTGAGCTGAACCAGCAGTAAGACTGGTGCATGTTAAAGTTTCTTAATACTGATCAGTTAATGTTTTCTCACGTTGAATGCAAGGGCTTACGTGTTCTTACAATAGGTAGTGTCTGTAGAATGGAGGTTGCCTACAGTAGAACTTATTACTCTTATGCATTTTCATGGCCTTGTATTTCACCATGCCTTTGCTTCAGTGATGAAAGGCCTTCACTTGTATAAATCAGTTTTTGTTTTGTTTGCATGTTTGTAGAAGGCACTTAAGTTGAAAAAATAAGAAAATTGTAAATAAATCTTTGCTTAAATGCAGAGATGTAAGGAGCATTGAAACTATTAGTTTGAGTTGTCAGTGCTAGTTGGTCCCAGTGGAGCTGGCTGACTCCTCCATGTGTTGAGGAAGGTGTCTCCTTTGGGAGGACTACTGGCTAATTGGAGTGCAGTCAAAAATCTGCTAGAATAGGTTTCTCCAGACTCTCTCTGACATTGTATGAACATCTGCATGTCTTCTACCTATATAAACCTGCTTTTGTTCTCCCTTTTCCACTAGGCATTCGACAGGAAAATGACTAAGCAATCACTGAACTAAACTTTCATTAAAAAAACACACCTTTTCCCTACTGATATTTTTGTGTTTTCTTTAGTTGCCTTCAGTAATGTGTTTTGTCTGCTTGTAAGCATCAATTAAATGAAACTAATTGTCTTCTCCTAGCTTCCATTGTTTTTTTAACACTTTATTTTCTAATGAAGTTATTTTACCCTGTTTGTTTACTGTATGTTGGTTTAATTTCTAATACAAAACCCACAGAAGAGAGCACCTCAGAAAATAAATTTAGCAATTAAGTTTCTGACATTCCCACTCTGCACGTAACTTTTTTCTTCTTCACCTGTGAATATTTCAGGCTTGTAAGACTTGCGGTATATTTTTCTCCCAAGTGAGACTTTTAGAAATCTGACATCACTGTTCATAGGTGGTAACGAATGTATATGAACTTCTTTGGGTCTGAAAAGAAAAATGTATGTGAGGAAGCAAATTAAAATATCCTGAGAAATCCTGTTCGTTATAAGCCCGAGTTATGGTCACATTCATTATTTACTATTACTGCAGTCTAACCTTGCCACTCCTAGGAGAGAGGCTTCCTCTGCCTTCACTAGGGTTCTCTCACTCATTTCTGCAAGTTGCATGAAAACGAAAGCATTACATTTCTGTTTTACTTTAGCCAGCCCATTGCTTCAGGTGGTACCAATATTTTATTTGCTCTTTGTGGAGGTGTGGTCAGACGCTGAAACTTCAGAGCATGGTGCTCCGCAAGGAACAGATACTCATTCCAAAGCTGTACATCTCTTGGTCCAGTTTTGCCATGCTGGTTTTGTCTTTTCCTTTTGCTGGTTGGACTACTAGACATGAAGTCTGACTACTGCATTAAGCTACTTTTAACTGAATATTAGTGAAATGAATCACATACTAAGCTGTGAAACTTGAATCCAAATTGCATTATGCTGTGTGGATCCCAGAACCAATTTTGACTACAAATTTGGGCTTTCAAAAGCTAAGTGGAATTAAAGCAAAGTTTGAAGTTACTGTAAAGCAGACAGCTTTGATATGTAAATTAAACTTCACTGTGATACAGAGCTTCAGAAGACAACATTTAGATATTCACACAGCCAAAACTTGTTCTTGAATGGAATGTATGTATTAATTCAGTATTTTAGAGGGAGTGGTGTAATGCCCACTTCTCTTTGTGACTGTAAGTCCCACCATCCTCTTTCAGTTCACTCTTAAGACTTTCATCTTTAAATAATGCTGGTAGATTCTTGGTAGTTTTACTTTATTTTACTCCACTATGGTCAGAAGGTTGCTACAATGGTGAAAATGTCTTGAAAGTATTAGTTTATCTGGTTTTCACAAAGTGCTACTGGCGGTCTAAACAAGGGTAAACACTTAAGATATGTGGTTGATCTGCTGAGATCCGAGGTTTCTTTTCTTTTTGACATGGACTGGGAGGGTTTTCATTACTTCAAATGCTGTGCCACTGTGCTTACCAGACTACCTACTTGTTTAAATATCAATTATAAATAACTGTCAGTTTATTGCAGTACTGTTTTAATAACTTTTGACATACATGTATGAAAACTTTTGTTGATGGAGATTTGATCTAGAAATAAAAATCTTTGTTTAGCTAAGCTGCCCAGGTCCTTTACATCCATGACTTGTAAATGTATGTGTGAACTTAAAATGTGTACTTCATTCTTCAAATAAGTGCAAAAAATTAGCATAATTTGAAAATTTAAGCTTACATCTTGATTACATCATTAATATGCATTTACTGTGTTTTCTTGGTGTTTTTTTTTTTGTTTGCAACTGCAGGAGCTCACATTCTTCCTTCTTCTCCCTCTCCCCTCACTCCTATTCCATGCTGAGCTCTGCTTTCTTAACCATGGAATGAAAACACAAAACAAGACAGTTTAAGTCGGACTGCGCTGAATGAAAGCCTACACAAGACCTAGTCTCTATGTTTTGTCTTTTGTACTATCTTTTATGTGGAAAACTGTTTGTACACATAATGGTGTTTAGTAAAATGCACAAATTCAAAGAACGTTTTGTTGTAAGTTTAGCTGAAGTACTAATTTGCAGACTCAGTCGTATGATTGTCTGTGGTTCTGTTTGTAGTGCCATTTAGTTTTGTGTGATTTTGAAAAGTTTTTGTACAGCTACATTAATCCTTTCTCTCCATTTGCTTTGTTGTAATTCCTCCAGGAGTTCAAAAGTGACTTTAAAACTCCTCAGTATTCAGTCCAAGAAAGAAATCAAGAAGCTCTTGGTTTAAACAATGTCTTGTTTGATAACTGTTTTTACCCTGGCATGATTATTTTTGAGTGAATTTTAATTAGTCTTGAATATACAGGTCTGTGTGTGCATGATTCTAGGTCAGTCCCGAAGATAATAATTTAAGAATCTAACTGTGAAAACTGTGTATTTTATAGGGCTTTAGCTGACATGAACAATGATGGAAGGATGGATCAGCTGGAGTTTTCAATAGCTATGAAACTTATCAAATTAAAACTACAAGGCTATCAACTCCCATCTGCGCTGCCTCCTGTCATGAAGCAGCCACCTATTGCTCTGTCTGGTGCACCAGGGTTTGGTAAGCTCTTTGTTGTCTATCTAGTTAGCTTGTATTGTAGCAACCTAACTATAATTTGATTTTCATTTTGCAGTGTCTGAAACAACAATGCTTGGACTCAAAAACAAATGCTTTCACTTGCATGCACATGCTAAAAGAAAAATGTCAGTGAACTTTGAACACCCAACTATGCTGTATAAAATAAGCTGAGGTCCTGTTTGCTTCAGGTCTTTGACCGCTCCCTGTATGTTCCAAATGGAACTACCTGAAAGGAGGTGGCAGTGAGAAGATGTTAATCTCTTTTCTCAGGTGACAAGTGGTATCACATGAGAAAATAATCGTAAGTTTTATGAGGGGAGGCTTAGATTGGATGTCAGAAAGAATTTCTTTCTTAAGAGGATGGTCAAACACTGGAACAGGCTGCCCAGGAGTCCCCATCTCTGGTTGTGTTCTAGAAACTATGGATGTGGCACTAAGGGATGTGGTTTAGAGATGGGATTTTGTAGGTTCAGCTGAGGGTTGGACTCGATGGTCTTGAAGGTCTTTTCCAATCACAGAAGTGATTCTGCAGTTCTATGTTGGAAATATCTAAATGAAGCTGAACCTCATGTTTTATACCTTGATATTTTGCCATAATTAGAGGTTCTTTATCTTTGTGATTCAGTCATTGCTGTGACTGTAGTTGAAGGATGCCTGAGAATTACTAGCATTAAGAAAAGTCCTATTTGCTAAGTTATCACTTCCATAATTTTACAGTTTTGATTACTGACTAAGAAATAAGTGAAATTGAACAAAACAAATGCTGCTCTAAGTAAGAAAAGGTGTAATAAAATTCAGCTCTCCAAGAAATCCAGCAAAATATATGATTTTCTCTCTTGTTATTTACTATAAACTCAGCTGCTTGCATGCATCCTCATTCTTCCCATTGGCATGACCGGACCTTCTTAACCTCCTTGTTATCCATACAGCTGTGCTTACACCTAAAATACCTCATTACTATGCTTTATCTGATTAGCTTTGCAGTGTTTCATCTTCACAATAGTCTGCAAGCAGTTATCCCAGAGCTTGTTCCTTTCTGCTGTGGCTAAACGTGGACTTTGGGTTCATTATTCACTGCAACCTGACAGTACTTCCTTTAGTTCAAGGCAAACAGTTGTTTTCTTCAGCAAATGCTAATTAATTTCTTTTTGTCAGTGTTACATTCAGTGTGATCTTAAATGCTTACATTATAAAATGGTATTTTGTTCCCTCCACACTGTTTTATGTTCCCCTGCCATGCTAATGGTGCAGCGGATTGTAAGAGTGTGTGAAAGTTTCCATTTCAATTCACTGTTTAATCCTGTGTTTACTTCCTGGAGTGCAGGCTGACATTAAATTTTTATACCATGTTGGGAGTCTCCAAATTAGAAAAAAAATGTCTCCTTTTCTCCCCCATAGGTATTGGGGGCATTGCCAGCATGCCATCTCTTACAACTGTTGCCCCAGTGCCAATGGCATCTATTCCAGTAGTAGGAATGTCTCCGCCATTAGTATCTTCTGTTCCTGCAGCAGCAGTGCCTCCCCTGGCCAATGGAGCTCCTGCTGTTATACAGCCTCTGCCTGCTTTTGCTCATCCTGGTATGCTACATACTGAACCTCTGAGTACAATCTTGCTTTTAACAAATCGTTTTTTTGCCATTTTCTTTAAATCCAGGGGAAAGCATACATGAAATTAGCCATTCTAACTTACTTTAAAGAATGACTTGGGTTAAGGACTGTAATTTGATTTAGCCCAATGTAATTGTTTAGCAGACATGTATGAAAGTTAAAACAAGGCATGTGGGACATGGAGTACTGTAGCAGTCAGTCACATTGAGCAATGGTGTGATAAATCAAGTTTGCCTGTAAACTGTTGACTAGAAATTGGACCTCTGCTCCCTATTTATAACTGAAGTACTGCTGTTTCTTGTTATTATTTTAAAGTAGTGAAATACATATAAGTTCTATCATTAATTCTAATATAATTTGTTATCGAGAGTGTATATATAAAAATATATATATACAAATGTGAGAAAACATGAGAAAAGCACCTATGCTTTTTCACTATTCTGTTAGACACTGTTTATTTCTCTTAGTATTTTTAAAGTCGCACTATCAAAAGAACCATAATGCTTTTTTTTTGACATTAGGAACTAAAGGAATATCATTGAAATTACACACTTTAAAAAGCTTGTACTAAATAGGGGTGATGCCTTATTTTACAGCCACATTGCCAAAGAGTTCTTCCTTTAGTAGATCTGGTCCAGGATCACAGCTGAACACAAAACTGCAAAAGGCACAATCATTTGATGTGGCTAGGTAAGTTGATGTAGAGTGAGTGGATGTGTGTCTTTTTCCTCATAGTTAAAAGAACTGTTTCTCTTTAACAAAACTATTCTCTGAAAAAAATACTTGTAGAAATTGATTCCCTTTGAGATACTACTTCAGGATTTTGTAGCATGCTGTGGTTTTTCAAAGAATGTTGCGTGAGTACTGAACCATTAAAATGTAATAAGCTGTTACAGTATGTGTTGATACTATTTGCAAGCTCTTGAAAACTTAGTTTTTAGAAAAGCATTTGATTCTGTAAGCATACTTTGCACTGTTCACTATTGCACTCCTCATTTTAGCATGGAAAAATAAGTAAAATTGTTTAAAATTAACAAGTATAGGATTGCTTTTTAAAAGAAATATATTCAATGTTTCTTATATTTTAAATGAACTTCACTATTTGTTATATGTACTCAAAAGCTCCTCGTTGAAAATCACCTGAAGAATTTTAAATGTATTTCAAGGCCTAGAAGAAAGTATGGTTAGGCAAAATATATTTTATTGTCGTCTGTAGAAAATGTATCTAATAATGTGGAATTTCTTCAGTTTCTTCGGAAGAGTGAAGATGGTAATTTTGCTAAAATATTCATTATTGGAAGAGTTAAACCCATTAAATTGGAATTAGAAGTTGAAGAGGTGGCTTTTTTCTAGCTGCGATTTAATTTTGATTTGGAGAATGGTGAATTTCAAGATTCTTCTTATGGTGCTTTTATTAGCCTACCATCAGTAAACTCTTGGCATACGTGGGATTTGCCATATGTAAGACCACTCTTCTGTCCTTCAGCATTTCTTTTACTACCATTGGAGTATCCATGAAGGAAAGTTTGGGTTTTTAACAGTACAGTAACATTACATCACAGATCGAGTTACATGCATGCATAAAACAAAAGTAGACTTACTGTGTGTAGAAACTCCACATCTAGCAAAGCTGGTGAGAGAGGAATTCACATGGATAAGTGTATATATTTTTTATATGAAGTTTCAATTTTTATTTTCATTATTTAAGAAAAAAAAAGCAGCTTCTTTTTGTTTTGCTCTCAGGAAAGAGAATATCAAAACTTCTGGAGGAGTAGAAATAGAGGTATTAGCATTTTGGGCTCTTGTCATGTGAAAATAGGATATGAAGTCAATTAGTAGCTTGTTCACGTAATCCTTAGCTCAATTTTGAAAGGTCTTACTCGTTGGATCAGGGGAAAGGGATTCTGTGGGTTTCCTTCAGTTTTGTCTTTGTAATTTGGTATGCTTTCAGACATATAATATAATCCACTTTTTTTTTTTTTTTTTTTTTAAACTAACAAAAAAGGGAAAAGTTTTAATGTGCCTAAAAACAGAAAAACTACATGTATTGGTTTGCAGTAGGAAGACTTGTCAGCCTTCAAGCATGGGAAATTGTAGCTACAAATAACAGCACTCAGCCTACTATGCAGCTGAATTAGAAGTATTGCATTTGTATGTTGAGTTCTGTAAAGAAAAAATCTGATTGCTTTAAAGTGTATTTCTTTCACACTTTTTAATGTTTTTAGTAGATTTCACATTTGTTTTGCTTAATCAGCTTATGTATTATTTGGCTAAGACAAGTAGTTAAAGACAGGGTAAAATGAGATATTACTTCCACTGACTGTGGTAAAGCATTTCCTATCATATGTTTCAGTAAAATTTTTTATCTCCTCTAAACTGTTGAGGTCACTGAACTTCTCTTCTAGTAAAGAAAAAAGTAAAGATCTTAGGCCTGTCATTTATCTTTTCTAAAAAACATCTAAGACACTGAGTCATGACAGTGTTTTCAAACAAGAAGTCAAAACTGTTGTAGTTTCAGGAGTAGAAAGGGATGTTTGTGAAAACAAGCAGTACAGGCATGAAACTTGACCTCTTCGCCGCACTTCATCCTCTTGTATTTGTCACTTCGTGCAATTAAATGTAACAAAATATTTTTCCTCTCTTCCCTATCCATTTTCTCATTCTAGTGTGCCTCCTGTGGCAGAGTGGGCAGTACCTCAGTCATCAAGACTGAAATACAGACAGTTGTTCAATAGCCACGATAAAACAATGAGTGGACACTTAACAGGTATTGAAACAGTTAATGTTGTCTCCTTTTTTGGAGACAATTGTAACAGCATGCTAAATGCTGTTCAGGTAGTAAAGAAACTTTCATCTCTATGTTATTACCATCAATATTTTTCAGCTAAAATTTTCCAGCCGCTCAACGGTCCTTGGGAGCAAGTGCTCATTATAGTTGGGATCCTTTTTTTTCTTTCTTTCCTGAATTTTCTGTAAAAATAAGTTGGCACTGGGAAATAAAGATATAGTGGGCTTTGTGAAAACTTCTGCAGCCATTTCCAATGTTTGATGTATCTGCTGGTAGGAGTTCCTACCCAGTTTCAGAAGTAAAATTGAACGATGCACTGACTTAGATTTAGTAGTTCTATGAACATCTTTTGTGGCAAAGAGGTGTTTGGTTGTTGTTGTTTTTTCTTGTTTTTTGTTTTTTGTTTTTTTTGTCTGACTGAGTGTTATGAAGGAAGTGTTATGCATTTTTAAATACTTTCTTCTTGAGGGACGTGGGAATAGTAGTATGTGTAAGCCTGTTCATGCTGGTAACATCACTTTGGTGTTACCTGTTCAAATCTAACTAATGCTTGTGCATTAACTGCTTGGTAAAACAAGAAAAGGAGAAAATTGCTTATTTGTTTATTAACCCTTATTTTAATTTGTTAGGTCCGCAAGCAAGAACTATTCTTATGCAGTCAAGTTTACCCCAGGCTCAGCTGGCTACGATATGGTAAAGATAAATCTAAGAATTTCTACCAAACTGGAAATTGTACTTAAACCTCTGTCCTCTCCTGTATTGTTTTCCCCCATTTTCAAACTCTCTCTATCATTATATTCTTCTCTTTTTAGTATGTAACTTTATAAAACAAAACCTGCGCTGCTTTGCCTATGTTAGGTTATTCCTCCTAACCAAAAAAGAGTGTATTTGCACTATTCATGCAGATGCTTAGTGTGTTGGATTTCAGTTATGGGGACTCCAGGTAGACCAAATGCTTAGATTCCTATCTTATACATCCTCAGCCATATGCAGTACAGCACCAGTGAAAGTTACAGATTTGCACAGCTAGTACAAAAGAAAGCTTAACCTAGAACCATGCTTTTTTGGAGGCTTCTCTGCCTTTTATGTGAGTTTCTAGGGCCTTATTTGCAAAGATGCGGGATTACTTATCATTGTGGATGTTAGGAGGGTTTGTTTTGGATTCTCTTTTCCTTTCAAGTTCTCATTTGCCAAATTTGTTGTGGTTTTACTATCACATGGATTAGTCTCTTTTTGCCTTCGCACTTTGAAAGTCTGCTCTATGTAATGTGTAATGTTTCTACTTTATTAATTAGTAGCACTTGATTTATGGTTATCTGTGGTGATTTCTCAAATAACTTTCATACTGATTTTAACTTCCAGTTTCCCTCTACAAGTTGTTTCTAGTTGATCTCTTTAATTGTCAGTCTTTCCTCAAAAAAACACTGTCAACAAAACAATCCATTTGACTTCTGTTGTGTGAGGATGTCAACTCTGTTGTAACTGTAATATAATGTCACAGTACTGTAGCTTTCTTTTCTAAGCACTGATGTTTTCGTTATGTCTTTAAAAAGCACCCTCTTCTTTGTTTCCTAACAAGGCTACTGTGAGAAAAAAATAGCAGCCCAATCATCCCGGTTAGCCAGAAAGTTCTGTGCTTGTTGCCAGTGCTTGAGATGGTTGCGTGGGGAATCCAGAAGTTCTAAACATATCATAGCAGTAATTTTTGACATTCAAAATTGCCTGGTCTATTGAGATAAGGAATAGACTTTACAGCTTTTTCTGGCCTATGTATTGCTGTCTTTCCTGAATTTATTCTGTCACTGAAACCACTGTTACTGCTCCCTGGGGCAAGAGTTTTCAGTCTGTATTGAGGTTGGCTTCAATTTGTTCTGGGAGTTGATTTGCTGTCTCATAGGCACACAAGGTAAAGTACTGATGTGCAGAACGCAGCTGTTCTGAAGCTGCTGTTTCAGTTTTGGGGGGGACAAGGATGTGGACTCAAACTATTTGCGTGTCAAATTTATATCCTTACATGCTAAATTTTCATTCTGTTATCTTGTTCCTGTGCTCCAGTCTGATTACCACTAATAAGCATAGATCAGATGAGGCTATGATAACTTTCCAAATTTGAATTCCATGACCAAAGTCCTGTACCTTAAGACATTAAAAAAATATATCAATTGCTCACCTAGATTTTTCACAGCATCATGGGGGATTTTCCTGTTCTGGTTTGAGTCACTGGCATGACGGAGAAAAAAGAAGCTGATGTTTAGACTGTTAAGTTTTGTCAAAAATCTCCTTCATATGAAGGTGGTGTTGGAGATTTCATGAATCTTTTGAAGCACTGGATTTAGGCCATCCATTTTTTCTTGTGTGTGCGTAATGATAAAATGTTTTTGTGCTTTTCAAGGTTACAGTGTTAATGGTTTTGATTTTAATGCAGATATGCTCTCAGATATGCAAGGTGAGAGTCTTCATGGAAGATGTAAAACAGACCAAAAACAAACCAAAAATTCTATCAAACGTCTGAACCATTCATTTTTTGAATTATATTGCACAGTGGATATTCACAAGGTGTCCAAGAATACCCCATTGATTAACATTACCTACATAGCTTATAGTACTGGCAGCATTCAAATAAAGTGGAAGTCATGACTGTATGGATTGTTCCAGGGAACATATACAAGAGAAATGTGGAAAATTGTGATGCATTTGGATTTCACTTTTCATTTGTTTTTAAAAAAAAAAAAAACAACAAAATAGTGTGAAAAAATAATGGAAAAAAATGAATTAGTTTGGAACTGAATATTCAAAGTTGTACTTTTTAACAGTGATTTTGTATCTTTAATAATTTACTTATACTGTATCTTTTCTTTAAAAAGGAATCTTTCAGATATTGATCAAGATGGAAAGCTTACGGCTGAAGAGTTTATTCTGGCTATGCACTTAATTGATGTAGCTATGTCTGGTCAGCCACTGCCACCTGTGCTGCCTCCGGAATATATTCCACCTTCATTTAGGTAACTAGTTATAATTCTGGAATCTTGTTCACCAGTTTTTGTTTCATGTGGGAAAGCTGTCCTGTGAGTGTGAAAAGCAAGATATTGGAAAATAGCCCTTCTTGGTTTTGTGCTGCATAGATGGCAGACAATGCCTTCTCATTGGGAAATGCTTGTCTACTTTTTTTTTTTGTGTGTGTGTGTGTTTATTAGAAGTGCTGAATAGTGGAAAAAAGCCCTGTCACAAAAATATCCTTGTGAGAGTACAGTTTTTGCCAGTGTTTTGCTGACTCAGCCTGGCAACATGGACTTAAAGGTTTTTAGTTAAACCTTATACTTCTGTATGTGTTAGAATGTTTTAGAAGTTAAAATGTGCCCTAATTTTTCACTGTAGCAAATTCTTTTTTATTATTATTATTTTTTAAAGTTTTATTTGTGAATAGTAATGCTGAATCAGTACTTCTCTTTCTCTATTTCAATTTTTTTTGGTGGAGAAATGGGTGGGAAGACAAGTTGCAGAAATGGAAGGAAATGTTTACATGCAGTCACAGCTTCATGCTCTTAAAATATAGTCTTGAAGATGATAATTTTTTATTTCTTCTGTGTGGTGCCTTGCTTTCAGTTTGACTATAGTAAGCTTTTTCTGTCTTTGCAACTTTCATTATAGTTAAATTCACTATTTCCCCAGCTTCAGACTGGTCATAATTAAAAGATCTTAGAGAGAGTTAAATGCATCTGTAGGCTACTTGATGCTTAGATCACCAGTGTGTGCTGTTGGTACTCTGGACAGTACTGTTATCATAATGACAACTGCAGAGTAAAATACTTCAGGCAATGAGAATTAAATGTCACTAACCATTACATCATTGCATTTAATTTATGATTCCATCATTAAATAATCAGTAAATTTGATAGGCGTAGGTTCTTTTAAGCAACTTGGAATTATCCTTTTATTGACAGAAGAGTACGCTCTGGTAGTGGCGTATCTGCTGTAAGTTCAGTATCTGTAGACCAAAGGTTACCAGAAGAACCAGCATTAGAAGAAGAACAGCAGCAACTGGAAAAGAAATTACCAGGTGAGCAAGCATAAATAGAGATGTGTTGTGTGCTGTTATTAGAGAACATCAGGTTATAAGCTCTGAACTTATAATCATGTTTTAAGAAATACTTTCTTTTCATATCAGTTTGTCAGAGGCATAACCAACACCATATTTCTTGGTCCAGCTGATTCCTGAATCATTTGTTCCTAACAGTGGAGATAGGAACAGCTTTCAGGCTGTTTACCTTAGGTACTTTCAATAGAGGAAGCACTTTTGCAGCCCTTTTATAGGACTGCAATTAAAACTTTACTACCTCAGTTTTCTGTCTTATATGCAGTATAATTTGATGTATATGGAGAGAGGCTTTCACTTCTGTCTGTGTAACAAAGTGCTTCCTTTATATAAGCTTTAGCAGCTCTGTTTAAAAAATAAAAGAGAGAAGCATAAAGTCTCAATGATGCTAAATGGAAAGAAACTTTTTTATACTTCTGGTCATCCCCTCTTGTTCTTTTTACACTTTTTGCTCTATTCAATTCTAAGATGACCAGAATCTCAAACAGTTGAATATGTAGCAACATGGTGGATTTATACAGTGCCAAGATAATACTTTTCTGTTTTGTTCTAAACAAAACTCTCTATTAGACTTGAGAGGCAGCTCTTCCCTGCATTGATTCTTCCATGTGGTTATCTTTTTTAGTCATGCTTACTTAGCCTCTGCTACTTTGCCCTGCTTGAGATTAAACTGACTGGTCATTATACTGTCTTTTCTTGAAGACTGGTGCTCTGTTTTTCATCATCTAGTCTTACTACACTGATGTTGATTAAAGGAAGGCTTGCAAGCACATCTAGTATCACTCAGTCACAGAATGGGTGAGGTTGGAAGGGACCTCTGTAGATCATCTGGTCCAAGATCCTGTTCAAGCAAGGCCACCTTTAGTAGTTCCTGAATTTTGTTTAGTCTTTGAACTATGAATTAACATTCTCTGGGCTTGGCGACCTGTTAATATTTTGGAGTTTATTTTTGTTCTAAAGCCATTTATTTGCAGTTTAAGAACTATGTAGAGTGCATAAATCTTTCACTATATTTGATGTATAGATTTTCTGCTGCAAAGATGACTCACATAGTGAATGATTTCTTGCTTCTTAATTGGTTTTAGTATATCTAACTGGTTGGGGTTGTTTTTTTTATTGAGACTTTTGGAAGAGTTTTTATTACTAGTTTTATAAACTTTTAGAAGCTATCCCTTCAGCACTGTAACATAAACCAATAGCTATTGATTTCATTTTATTTGTTCTTCTGTTTTGATACTTTGTTGTCTTGATTTTGTTGAGTAACCATCTAGTAACTAGTAACGGTTGAGTAACCGTTGAGTAACTAGTCTGTGGACTGTAAGAGGGCAATCCTCTTAGAGCTTGGTGTTTCATCCTGTTGGTATATGTTTTCTTTGAGCTTTTTTCTTAAACAGTGCCTATGCTGATGACAAGCATTTTGCTCTTCTACCCATTTCTTTTAAATGATTTCTTTGACAGTTTCTTTTTTCCCCCTTTTTCCTTTCCTTCTAAAGCAATGGTGTTTATAATCCCATTCTGTATCTTATCGGTCTGTATCTTAATATCCCTTGAATCTAGTGACTAATTTGAAATAAATAAATTTTCTCAGAGTCAAAACATTAAAATGTTTGAATTTCTTCTTCTGTGAAAATTGGTTATAGGTAATAGGAAAGAGGCTCGAACTTAAGAAAAGACAAGAATTCAACTGGTTGAGCAGATGTTGGGCCAACATGTCAAGCACTTGGCACGTTCACACTTTGGAGTGAACATGAACTATCTCTTGATTTGGCTTGCATGTCAATAGTTGAGCATGAGGGAAGAGAAATATAGAGTACAAAGTATGGGAATGGGACATAGAGGGTAAGAAAAGAAACAGGAGGTGATGTGGAGGGAATAATTTGGAGGAACCATGAGAGGGGGGTCCAGGGCATGTAATAGAGAAAGGATAACCCCTGATATTGCAGAAAAATGTGAGGGAACTTGTGCTGGAACTGATGGCATTGTTTTAGGACAGTAAATGATGAGGATGTGTATGAGCAGGGTTCTAGTCTTTGTGAGATTTCTGCTCAACAAATTAATTTAAATTAATTAAAAGCCATTTCTTTTCCTGACAGTAATGAGTTATCCTATGAGAATATCTAGTTTAAATACATTCTGATCATTTGCATAATAGCTTTTAAATAACATCTTTGTCTGAGTTCTTTGCCTTTCTTGTAGTAAAAGAAGGGCTGGTTCTTGTGCTGTTACTATTGTCAGTGTATAGAGGAACTTCAGATCATGTGTCTGCACTGAAAAACGGGGGCTAAAATTCACTCTAATTACCTCAGGTTGTGGGTTTAAAGGGAACTACGATATAAAAGGTAATGATAAAACCTAGGATTGCCTATACAGCTGTACTATCAGTAGTTGAATGCTGTTTCTAGTATCGTTGGAAGATTATTTCATTTTAATTCAGCATACAGTGGATTTTTTTTCAAGACCAAAAAAAAAGTTTAATTCTCCTTTGCCCCATGTTTCCACAAATTAAAGTTACATTTGAAGATAAAAAACGTGAGAACTTTGAACGTGGCAATCTAGAACTTGAAAAACGGAGGCAGGCTCTCCTGGAACAGCAACGGAAAGAGCAAGAGCGTCTAGCACAGCTGGAGCGGGCAGAGCAAGAACGGAAGGAACGTGAGCGACAAGAGCAAGAGCGGAAAAGACAACTGGAGCTAGAGAAACAGCTGGAGAAACAACGGGAATTGGAACGGCAGAGAGAAGAGGAGAGGAGGAAAGAGATAGAAAGAAGAGAGGTAACTGGATAAAAGGAAGGTGGCTATGTACTGAGATCTCTATTTGTTCAGAACAGAATAGAACGTGTACGCTAAATATTTTACCATCTTTATTTTCAGTAAGCAAACATCTAAACAATTGACTTATATTTTTGGGTTTTTGAAGGGAAGAAAAGAGTTCGGCGATTTCTTTCTTAATTTTTCACATGAAGTGAAGATGAGATATTTAGATCTAGGACAGTGTGTGCCTACTTTCTGATTTCTTTAAAAATAATGCTAGTCCTCTTTAATGTAAAGAGATGTTTGAATTAATGATGAAAGATTTCTTGGCATTGGTGACATTCCTGATTTTCCTGTGTTGAGGCTATTTTTTAAAGAAAACACATACTGGTTAACTTAACAAATCTGTTACATTCTCACATTGCCAATCAGTGCAGTGCAGTAGCATTTGTCTGTTCTTTGCAAAGACGGAGAATGCCTTATGTTAGAGAGAGATTTGATGCTATTTTGAAGAGTTTTTGAAATCTTAATGTGAAACAACTTATAAAATCAGAAAACTAGGTCTTGAATGATATTCTGTTAATTCACGTATCTTGTATCATATATCTATATAAGTGAAGCACCAGTAGTTTCAAGCGAGCGTTTAAATGTTGAGCAATTTATATGCTTAAATAGAGGTACATAGTTATTCCATAACTTAGCAGCATGTTTATATTAACATCTTAATCACTCATTAGAATATGAATATCAGTGATTAGAATATTTTCTCAAAATAGATTTTTTGTATCTTTTTGGTTTGATTAAATGCTGAAGGCTGCAAAACGGGAACTTGAGAGGCAGAGGCAACTTGAATGGGAACATAATCGTCGGCAAGAACTGCTAAATCAAAGAAACAGAGAACAAGAGGACATAGTTGTTCTGAAGGCAAAGAAGAAAACTTTAGAATTTGAGCTGGAAGCTCTAGTAAGTGGTGTTGCAAAATAAATGCACAAACATGTTAATGTCTGTGTTATAGTCCTATTTATTTTCTATAATTTCAACATTAAGTGTGGAATAGAAGTGCTTTTTAGATCCTGATTTCCATGAGAAGCATTCTGGTAAAACAAAGAGGTCTTTTTCTTTTTATCTAAAGAATGATAAAAAAAATCAGTTGGAAGGAAAGCTTCAGGATATAAGATGTCGGCTGTCTACCCAAAGACAAGAAATTGAAAGTACAAATAAATCTAGAGAACTGAGAATTGCAGAAATCACCCATTTGCAGCAGCAGCTACAGGTAAGGAAATTTTTCTAATTTTGTTCTTAGTCTTGCACTTTGCCCTCATTAACATCAACAAAACAAAACTTGGCACAAAATATGATGTATTGTTTCTTGTATATGAGCAATTATTATAGATGGTTATTTTTAAAGTTTTTGTATTGTTCTTCAGACATTTAGGAATTGCTTCCTACACTTGAAGGTATATCTGTGATTACTGCTTTGTCCTCATGGAATCCTTTCATATGGAATAGTAAATAAATGGATTTGGGGATGAGACGAATCTTGTGATATACTCTTATTGTAGTGACTTCTGCTTCTGTGCCAAAAGGGATGACCTTTTAAAGTGACTTGATGATACTTTTGTTATTATAAAATTTAAAAAAAAAAGTATCAAAACTTCATTTGCCAGTTAAGCCAGTCATTTCTTGGTCAAGTCCTTGCATTCTTCTTTCCTGCTTTTCTGTTTAAAATTCTGTCAGATATGAAGGTAAGACTTTCTGGTTTTTTGTTTTGTTTTGAGCATGAGTATTTTTTGGACTTTCTTCTTACTTTTTAAAACACCTCTCATTTCTATTTAGGTTTTGTGTGCATCATTACACCTGCCAACGGAAAGATGTCTTTCTTTTGGCAGCAGCTTGTTATGAAGTGTTGTTGAGGGATCGTTTTCTTATAGTATTTGTGTCCACTTGATACAAACAAGAAATGCTACAACAGGAAGCTTGTGACATTTAAGAACTACCATAGTTAGCTTGAAATCACATGCCTCCCTTTAACGAAATGTTCCTGTATTGCAAGTGAAAGTGAAGTCAAACAGCGTTTGATGAAGTGTAGGAAATTATATCACTTTTAGCAGTACTGGCTCAGAGAAGCAAAAAGCTGGCTGTGCTTGATAAAAGCCATGAAAAAGCACCCACTTACCTGGATAAGTTAAAGACTTAAGATCTTATGTGCACAGCCAATTTCTATGTGAAAGAAACCACCGCTTGAATTTCCCTACCACTTAGATTCCAAAAAAATTTCTACAGAAATGATCTGAGATACAATAACTCATCATAGAAGAAGGTAAACAGCTACCAGCAGTTGTCTTCTGAACCTAGGTAAATGCTATTTCAACAGTTTGAATATATTTGACTTCCTACTTTCATATGTAGTTTCTGTTAACTTGTTGGTTATTTTTCAACAGTTAGCCTCTGTATTCAGAAAGGGTAAGGCATCTCTTAGCTTTTGTCATTATATAACAAGGAGAAAACAATATGACAAAAAGTTGTCATTTGTTTAATAGAAAAGACCAATGTGCTACAGTTGCTATAGGGTCCCATTGTAACAGGCTTCCTAAAAAAAATCATGAGAAAATACAATGTTGGTTATTGAGAACTTGGAATGAGCTTCCACAGCTGAGTGTAATTAATAGAAGGTACAAATGAAAGAAAAAAACATATGAAATTGAACACTGTTAGGAAACAAGTAATGAGAGGATATTCCATCTGCAGGTAGATGTATGTAAGTAACTTATTGAGTAGTACTAGATTAATAAAAGGACAGTATTCTCTGTAGAATATTCAACAGTGCTAATTTTTAGTTTTCTTGGCTGGTTGTAGGTGTGCTTTCCTTCTCTACTGCTTTTATGCATCAATTTTAGCTTCATCTATATGAAAGAAAAAGTGAAGGACATCAGAAGGATTCTTCGCTTTCCTAATATTTAATTTATTCTACTTACGAACAGATCACAATGATAAAAAAGCAGATTGCTTTTTTTTTTGAGCATTTTGACACTACTCTGAAATTTACCTCTTGTTTTAGAATCACTATCTTTGTAGTGGCTTTTAGCTTTCTCTCATTGCTGTTAGATGGTTTGTACTCATTGAGGGGTAGGGCACTTCTAACTATGCACTTTTTAAATTGCTTCATTCACAGTGATTGTGACAGCACTTCTGTAAGGAAAATTACATTTGACTCTCTTGGTGGTTGTTTTGTTGGATTTTTGGGTTTGAGTTTGAGGGCTTTTTTCTTTGTTTGTTTGTTTTATGTTGATAACAATAGCTACAGCTTTGTGGGACTCTTTTCTTAGCAGCTCATTTTTTTCTACCCCTAGTATTTCAGTTAGTTTTGCTTGAGGGGTTAATCACAATTATGATTTCAGAAAGAAATCCTACTAGTTAGCAGAAAAGGTCAATTCTACCTGGGGAGAACCTAGAAGAATGGAAAGATTTTCCCTGAAATAGATGAGTTTCTCCAATATCCTTTACATTTTACTGTCTAATTTATAGAGGAAAGAGAAGAGCAGTATGTGACTTTTATAAAGGCTCCAGTAGATTAAAAGTTAATATTGTGAATTCTTTTTGTAAAATATTATATCTTTACTTGGAAGCATTATAATTTAATACATGTGACAGTTGGCATGAAAAGTGAGATAATTAAGAGAAGTAATTATTCTTTAACCTATTAATTAGTTTCAAGATGGATTTGATTAAAATTTTTGGAAGAAATTTTGTAACAGTTAATATCGCATGATGAAAATCTGTACTAGTTACGTGAATCTCTGGTATCTGGTAGAGTTATATTTGCAGGGGTGTTTAAACCAGATGCATACTGTCTGCAGGGCTTCTGCTAGTTTTTTGCAGAGGGTTTTTTTGCCTCCTTGATGAACAGTTCGGTTTCCAAGTAATATGACTTTTCTTTGAACCATTGGGTGCAGAGTTTGTGACAGAGACTTACAGTGTATTGTGGTATCTCAGTTTCTCATTTACCCTCTTACTCAGAGCATAGAGTCAGAAAAGAAAATTTTCCCTCATTGGATGTAAGATGACTTGTTTTTGATAGCTTTTTTTTTTTTTTTTTTTTTTTAACTTCTGCTGCTATATAGAAATTTCTTGTTGCATGAAACTACAGTGTTAGTGATGCCGTTAATTTCTTCCATCTGTTTCCTCAGTAGAACTAATGGATACAGAAGACATTCTTGGACTAGATCACTGTTGCACTGTTGTCTGTGATAGCAGGAAACAACTTGATCCTCGTGGTCCCTTGACATTCTCTTTCCTTAGATACACTCAAAATTATTCTGGGTATTCAAATTACTGGCCTGGATTTCAGTAGTAGACTGCCCATTAAAAGCAAACACATTAAGTTTACATTCTGCTCTGAAATACTGTCCTATATTACTTTCTGCACTTGTAGAATGTAATTTCTCTGTAAATCCTGGATCAATTTGAGATTTGTTCTGCTATTTTTCTTAACTAAATGATTCCTTGATTGGAATGATAGAATTTTGATATCTTTGTATCTAGAGGACCAGTTTCCTTTCCTTTTTTCTATTGAAGTTAATCCCTCAGTACATATAGTTGATTAGAGGCCGTCTTTCTTCAGTAATACTATTTGAAAACTCAATTTCTGGTATAGCTGTGTGCAAGACTATATTTCTTTTAAAATTTTTCATCTCAAACTGTGACATGGAGCTTGCAGGTATTTCAGTGGGAAGGGAGTTTGGTGGAAGGGTGAAGCATAAATGCAGAGAACGGTATTTTGCATGTAGTTTTAAAACATGTCAGTGGTGATTTATTGGGAACAAGGCAGACCTCCTCAGGCAGATGAGTTGGAAAATGCTGCATTATATATTGCTGTTCCTTTTTTGTTTCTAAATAAAGACGACAGGCCCATGATAGAACTATCTGGCCTTCATTATATCCTTGAAGAGCTGAAAAGTGCTACAGACAATAGAGCTAAACAGTGAGACGTGTGACTCCTGCTAGTCAAATGCATAGCGTATCTTAATTTTTAGACCTTATGAACTTATGGAGACCTCGACTGCTGTGCTGAGTGTGTCTTCTGAACATAAGGAGATTACAGGTGTCTGTGGTTGTTGCATAATCATAAGATCTGAGCCAAACACTGGGGTCTTCAAGACTGCCATGAGTTAGGTGGGACAACTATGAAGTCGTGCCACTGTGTTCAAGCTTGTTCAAGCTTGTGGTGAGAAGTAGAGACTTTTCATGAGTTGCTATGTGACATTTGTTGTTAGGGTTGTATTATTTCATTCACAGTCCTTTGTGACAAATTGAAATTGTCAGATGTTCTTCAAATGCCTGCAATTCAAGGTAGCTGCTGAAATGAACTGCGTAGTTTGTGTGAGGGATGAGACATTGACAATTGAACAGCTTTGTACAATAAGCTGTTTTACATCATGCTTCTATAATTTGCTGTGATAACTTGAAGCTGGAGGTCAAGGCTTGATCCTCCACAAAGAGCGAAGACTGTATATAATCCACAAAAGGATGAATTTCTCAGTCTCCTCTAATTTTGGTACAAAATCGTACAAATGTATGTTGAAATTTAGAGGCCTTAATCCTCTTTCACAAGTAATAAATACAGAGCTTTAGAGATCTCTATTCTCATCTAACAGTTTGTGTTGCATATCTTTGTCCATAATGTAAGGTGAAAGCCTTTATTTTCTTTGTATAAACTGATAATATTTTGTCCTACTTATTATTGTAGTTAATGTTTTTTTATTAAAATGAGAAGTAAACTGTTAAGAAGTGCTTTTCTAACATATTTAGATACAAGAAAAGATGACTATATCTCTCTGTCCTCAGTTTCAATTACTTCTAATCCAACTTACATATTCAATGAGAAATCAGTCCTTAGGTAAAAAACTTAAATTTGATATTCTTACTTTTTCATATTAAAAAAACCCAGGACAAATAGACAGAGAACCATTTCTGAGTGGAGGTACCATACAGGTGGCGTTTCTGTAATAGCAATAATACATGATTAACTGTGTGGGAAAGTAAAAAGTGATTTCAGAAGAAATTAAAATGAAAGCTTTTATGACCGTAGTCGTCATCCGTCACTTACCACTCTGCATTTTTATTGTCTTGTATTCTCTTGCCTTGTCTTCTTGTCAGGAATCTCAGCAGATGCTTGGAAAGTTGATTCCAGAAAAGCAATTGCTCAATGACCAACTGAAGCAGGTTCAACAGAACAGTTTGCATAGTAAGTATATTTTTTTTGTAAGTCTTAATCTGTTTTTAAAAGCCATTACATTGCATTACACAGCGTACTCTGTAAGATTTTCTATGTTGCAAGATACAATTTGAAAAATGTTGTGTGCTGTGCCATGAAATTCTCCATGTATGAAAATATTTATTTCGTAATATATTTAAAAACAGGAGATTCTCTTCTTACTATCAGAAGAGCCTTAGAAGCCAAGGAACTAGCCCGTCAACAGCTTCGAGACCAGCTAGATGAAGTAGAAAAAGAAACCAGATCTAAACTTCAGGAAATTGATATTTTCAATAATCAGCTGAAGGTAATCTGAAACTTCTAATCTCTCTCTTAAATGTTCAATCAATAAATTTAGTAATTTATCATGGAGAAGTATATTGAACTAAAATGATTGATTTAGAATGTCAGTGTTAGCAACATTGTGAAATCTAACATTTTTGTTTTTGAAGAAAATACTACTTAACATTCAAAGTAAGAATTTGAATAAACTTAATCTGCATAATATACCTAAGAATAAATTTGAAGTCTGATTCCAGAGCTGCAACTATAAGTATTAAATCACTATTTTCTACCCCTATGCATTGGAAGAACTACATGACTACAGTAGGTCGTCAAATCTGCTGGAATCAGTGCTTCAATTTCTAATCTTTGTTGAAGCTGCTTGTTTTCCAACTAACACATAGAGTTACTTATCTACTGTTTGTCAGAGCATACTTGTTCATGAATGTAGTTGTCTGTTGTTTGTGGTTTCATACTTTATTGATTAGTCTTTTGTTGAAACTGTGTGATTTTGTTTATTTCTGCACAAGAAAATTACAGAAGTTGCAAAAGTCAGTAGAGGAAGAGTTATTCAGAGGGAAGTTATAAATCAGTCTCTAGTTAGAACCACTTACAATTAAATAAAATTAAAACTATTTTATTATTTACATTTACTATTAAATAAAAATACTGTTTATTGTTGTTTTTTTTTTTCGCTAGCAAAATATTTCAATGCATAAGTACTTTATTTGCTATTTTTTATATTTATTTTTATTTTTTATCTGTTGGCTTCCACTGAAAGCTGACAAGAAAAATTCTCAATTTCCTGCAAGACAAAATCAAGTTGTGCTACTGGTATTTAGAAGGAAAAGCACAATGATCAATACATTAATATTTCTGTGGTTCTTTTGAAATTAGATCAACTATGACTATAGCATACATTTTAAGAAGGAAGGTGTTTTGGAAGTTATGCAACAAATAGCTTTTTTAAATCTTAAAATTACTCACTGTAGGAAAAATGAAAAGCTGTAGATGATAACACTACCTGTTTCAAGGCAGGGAGGTAGAAAGTGAAGAATCTCTGTGAAGACATAATGTACATAAAACTGAACTAAATATTCAGTTCACTTTAAAAGAAAACAGAACAGTTTACCTTACTAGCATTTTCTTTGTATACTCTTTGGACACATTTTATCATATTGTGCTTTCTAGCTGATTTTTTTTTTTTTTTTAAATTGTTACATTTTGAACCAAATAGAAGATAAATGTGACCAAAGGATACTCATTCTAAAATTAGCATCAGCACTTGGTTTGATAATAGGTGACCCGAAGAGTGAATAAATGGGTGGAAAGGGGGTGTATGCGAATAATCTTAGTTCCATGGCACTAAAAAACTCCAAGCATCTACATTTAATTTGGTAAATACGAAAGGACTCAATAACTAACAAGCTAAGAATTAGAAAATGAAAATTGACATTTATCGAAGACATTGATTTATCAGAGTGTTTGCCATCTATCTTGGCACAATGTGTAAGTGTAAGCTATTTCACAGCTTACTGGGAGAATTGACTTCTGTGTTCAAATCTTGGTATTTAACATTATAACTTTAAATGCTGAAAATTAATGATGTGGAAAGATTTTGGGAAAACCTCAGCAGCCTTTCTTTTACTGAGGACATTGTGTTCTTGATTTCATTATGTGTAGACACAGTGCTTAATAGGATGATCACTTTGCAATGCTGAATTTTACTATTTTTGCCTTGCTGCAGATTCCTACTCTTGCTTGGAGGTGAATTTAAGAAGTCAAAATGTGGTTGTGGGGCAGTTTTATTAATGAAACTGCAAAGTGGGAACTTAGTTCAGAGAGAGTTGTATCTTCTCCCTTTTGTAGTTCTGTTGAATGTGTAAGATGCATTTTTGGAGACCTGAATATCTTTATTACTAGATTTAAACATCTGCATGCAAACACATGCCATTTCCTGGGCTCGGCGCAGGATGGTGATCATAGAATCATAGAATGGCTTGGGTTGGAAGGGACCCCAAGGATCACCAAGCTCCAACCCCCCTGCGACAGGCAGGGCCACCAACCTGCAGATCTGGTACTAGATCAGGCTGTCCAGGGCCCCATCCAACCTGGTCTTGAACACTTCCAGGGATGGAGCATCCACAGCCTCTCTGGGCAGCCTGTGCCACCATCTCACCACTCTGTAAAGAGCTTCCCCCAGACATCCAATCAAAACCTTTCCTCCTTCTGAATCCCATTGACAGAGAAACTGCTTAGAAGACCCTGTGTATGCAGCACTATTTTAAGGGCCATTTACTCTTACTGAGGGAGCTCTCAGAATATTTTGTATGTGAGTCTGTACACAAAGCTAGTGAAAAGAGTTCCTGAAACTCTTAGTTTGGTTACAGTTTATGTGAAGTAGAAGTTCTGCTCTTTAATCAAACGAGATCATAGCTATGTCTTAAGTAAAAATACTGCACATTAGTCTAGGAACCTGAATAATTATCTGAAATTTTTAACATAAACAATCAAAAACTGATGACGACCTTAAGATGCTACCATTGGAAAGATGATCTTTTTCCAATTTTTAGTAATAATTTCCACAACTAAAAGTGGAATGACTTACTTATTTACTTAGTGATATTGTGCGTAAACATTACATGTTCATTTGGTGCTAAAATATTATACAATTTGTATAATTAACAGTCAGCTGTATAGTGTTCATGTTAAAATGTAAAACATTTTCAAATAATGTATCAAAAAATTCAACCATATGAGCTCTAAATAAAAGTTTATTTAACTTAAAAACCAAAGAGAACTATGCAAAAATAGGATGTATTTATTGGAAATGTATTGTTATGAAATAAATGAATTTAAAACACAATTTTTAACCAAGGACTTTCCTAAATTATCTTGTATGTTTAAAAATAATAGTTTTTTTTCTATGATGATCTACTCTTCTGTTGTGCTCTAATGTACTGAGAGATGCACGTTTGATGGGTAGCTGTTGGAACATTACTCTAATTGACACTGTCTCGTGAATCTGTTTTCTATTAAGTGATGGAGAGGCACTGATGCTTAACTATATACTACAACTAAATTCTGGGCTAGAAACATAATGATATGATACATTTTGTGAATTCTCTTAAAAGAGAAGTATACGTGGGATACTCTTCAAGTATATACTATCCTGAAGTGTTTTGCACTGACTTACTAGGAGAGAGAGTACTTAGACAAAATGCTTAAGTTAATAAAATACAGAGCCAACATTGGACATATATAAGCTACTGCTCTCTGAGTACAAACCGTATGCCAAAACTAACTTACTAGTTCTGATTAAATGCTTAAGAGACAGTAAGTTGACAACAACATAAAATCATTAACTTTTATCATCGTTACTGAGATCTATTTCTCATGTTTTGTTTATGAATAACTGTTGTATTATTTCCTATGTGAACATATATTTACGTTCTGCAATGCATTTCAAATTCATTCCCTTGAAACAAGCTACACTTGATCTACTGAGAGCTGATAGATAAATATGCTGAGACAGCACAACATAAAGTGAACAATTTAACTAGTGTCTAGTGTACCTTTTCTTTGATGAGACTATAACGTTTACTTGATGCTCTAATATTTTTGGCTACAGGTCAACATCTCAACACCTATCATATGCAGTGGATTGCACTGCATTTGCTTCCATCTTTCAGTTTTATGTGAATGCTCAATATTGATATTAAATCACCTTATATTTGCTTAATGTCTTAATAGCATAAGTGACAGAACTAAGGAGATAAATGACTTCTGATGATAAATGACCAGTTCTCTTTCCAGTGAAACTATTCAATCCTCCAAAACAATTTATTGAAATTTCTTATTAATGCCTTGGAATTTGAATACTTCAGTTACTTCTGTTTCAAGTTAACATCTCAACTGTTCGAAATTTCCATAGGGTTTGTTTCTACTCAAAATTTTTCTGGAGTATAAATTATTATTAATGCTTCAAAGGAGATAGATCCATGGATCTTTACTGGATATTTGTGGCCTCACCTACTCAGTTTGAGCAAACTGTTGGAATTACCTGACTGCCACTGTGGCTTTAGCCTAAAGCCACCAAATGCACTTGTTTGGCAAAGAAATGAGTACTTTAATTTGAAATTGATGAAATATCTTTTGAAATGAGATTTGTGAAATTTTGCTGCAGAAGTCTTGATTGTACTGGTCTACAAAAATGAGTGCCGGAGTTTGTAACAAGGTTGAAAATTAGGCCGCATCTTTGTATCGTTAATTAAATTGTAGCAGTCTAACTCTCTGATCCTCTTCAAAAATCTTAGCCTAGAACTGTAATAATTAAATTTGATACAGATACTAGTAAAATGAACTAAATTCACTTCTAAATCTCGCAATGACCAGTCACTACACAGCCAAATAAAGCAATTAAAATAGTTGTTAATATGGTTTTTGTCTCCAAAGACCAAGTAGCTATTTCATACAGCACTGAAGAATCATATATTTTAGAGCTTATCTGAGTCATTCCACAAGAGAAAATGGTGTTTCTGAAATATGTTAGTTAGAGAAGCTATTCTCAGTGCCTGCAAAAAGTGGTGAACAACTAGATTTAAGCTCTTAAGAATGTTTTACATTTTGTGTCATGTTCCAGTTGTTGTCAGTCCCTGTCTAGTCAGTGTGCACTGGACAAGTCTTGCATATGAATGCCTGTTTACATTTGAGCATTTCTTTCTTCCAGTCAATGGCAATGGAAGATGCAATGCTGCAGTGCCTGGCAGTTCTCCTGGGCTGCGTCAACTACTTAGACTCCTTTCTAAAGGTCTCCATGCCATACTCAGGCAGTACACAACTTTCTCAATCTGAGTGATGAACCTCCTCCAGTTATGTGCTTCACTTTTCCATAAACAGATGAGTGTGCAGTGTTTAAATAAGTTAGTATTTAATAATAAGTGCTAACAGTAAAGCATAACTGAAGAGAAGAGTTTGTAATTTTATCTGTCTGATCCTTAGTGCCTAAATGAGAAGTGTGCCTCGATTTGCAACCTGCACAAAGTACTAGTTAGTTACTTTTGCCTTTTGCATATCTGACACCTTAAGATTTGAAGTTAGTTGCCTCTTGTGGTCACAATGTTCAGAATTTTTAAAAAGAAAAAGCTTTTATATTAAGTAAAGTATTCCTACACAACACTGTAATTTGGGATTCCAGGTACGAGAGAGATGACAATACCTTCTCAAATCCGCCGTAGCTCTGAAATGGGGTGAAAGGAAGAACTCTGTCAAGGCGCTTTGGGAGCTGGGGAATAGGGTAGAGGAGCATTTCCGTGGGAAAGCCTCAGTGAGCACAGAACTGTAGGGTTCAACAAATGCTCCTGTTTGTCTCAGAAGATTAGATGGAAATCTTGTATTGTAATCCTTGAAGAGTGTTCTAAGCTGTCAAAAGGCAAAATTTGGGCTTCAACAATTACATTTTTTAAGTTAAGGTTTTCATAGCAATGTGACTTGTCTGTATATAGTTAATATTACTCTGCTGTATGAAATTCATATTTTAATCCATATTCAGTATGACGTGAGTCTCAAAGATATTTTTATACTTGTTAGTCTGTTTGTGAAAGGTAGTATTTCTCTCTGCTTTTACGATGTTTGTTGTCCTGCACACCAGAAACAAAGAGAGCATCGTTATGTCCTCAGAGTTACAATATACAATTTGTACAGATTTTAAGTTGCTTGTGTTTGTAAAAGGTGAGTGTAGGACTGTGCTGAATATTCAGTAAATGTTTCATTCTGTTGACTGTTGAAGTGTTACTATAATTCTGTTCAGTTGATGTCCTATAGCACTGTGGTAGATGCTGATTATTTCTTCCCTCAGCCACCCGCTGATACTTGGCAAAGCAATAGAGCATCTACCAGTGGCATGAGACACCAAGAAAATCTTTATTTCTTCCTAGCTGATGCAAAGAGGGTTATTTACTACGTTTTTTACTTCCAAAATATTCTATTCAGTGCCAGCTGTAAAAGTTAGGTTGGATTTTCTCACCCGTTACAGACAGATATGTCTCACAGAAGAATCTCTTCACAAAATACTGAACTAGCATATTGCTTTAGCTGGGAAGGAATAATATGATAAAATTTCTGTGGATATCTTTATAAACTTTATCTTGAGATCCTCACTTAGTTGAGCACATATATACAATCACGAAATAAGCAAAGAAAATAATTTAATTATTTGAACAAGACTTTAATGATGCTGCCTTTTGTACTGCATATGATAAATGACTTGCTTTGGACAGACATGGAGAGATGGCTCATAGCTGGAACTTCCAAAGTTTTCTGTTTGGCAGTAAAAGTGGCATATATTGTATGTTCAGTAGTGTGATAAACTTATATGTCTAAATTGTAATTAAAATACAGTTTCGGCAAACCTTGCAGTTAGACATCTAGTAGAAGTAAGTAGTGTTTGGTGTACAGATGTATTGTAAACTCTGACTTTTATGTAATTGAGAATCAGGGATGTTTTTCTGAACGGAGCAAAATACCTATTTCTGAATTAGAGATAGATTCCTCCTGATTCTGTGAGTGTAGGTGAACTGAATTATTCTTTTTAATATACAAATTTCTTGTTAAGTAAACTAAGCTCATGTATTTGCATCTGGATTGTTACATTTAAAGTCTTTGTGATTTTTTTTTGTTTTCTTTTAACTATTATAGTCCTCAAGAATACTCTTCAAGAATTTCGGTTCTTCTTTCCTTGCTTAGTGATTATTCCTATTTAATTGCTAGAACAACAGACATTGAGAAAAAGATGCAAAGAGAAGAAAAAACTAGAAAATGCTATCACCTAAATAGTTTTTGCAAGGAACAGGTTATCTTCAGTGTTACCATGTTAGAACTGTATGTGGCTACCTCAGTTCTTTCTGTTCAGTAGCAACAGCAGGGTTTTTTTGTCTCATTGACTAGGACTCAAAAACTTGAGCTTCTTGGCATGCATACTTCAGGGACAGCAGAGGAAATGAATGTGAAGGAAAACAACGACAAATAGAATAACAAAGGATTTCTGAACTAAACATTGTGCTACAATTTAATAAAGATTTAAACTAAGGAGATAGAAACCTGTGCTTTGGATAGCAGTATTTTTACCCAGAAAAGAGTGGCAGCTAGTTGAAAATCATGAGTACTACTCAAGACATTCTATACTTCCGAGCAATGGCATTTTTAACTTCATGAGCTTTGTAAATACTTCATTTTGCACATGTGAAGACTTTTGTAATCTACCGAATACTGTTGAAAGCAGTTTTTCACATGGCCAACTAAAATCATATGAGTGATGCCTCTTTCTCCCTACTCAATCTGTGCTTTCCCATATCATCTCCAGCCAGCAACTCCTACAAAGGGCAGGCAGAGCAAGCAGATGGTGGCAGCATATCAGTCCCAGATGGAAAGAAAGACCTGCCAGTAATCTCCTGAGAAAACCTCTTCTCAGGAGGTCCTGGCACCGCTGCCCAGAGAAGCTATGGAGGCGCTCAAGGCCAGGTTGGATGGGGCCCTGGGCAGCCTGAGCTGGTGGGGGCAGCCCAGCCCATGGCAGGGGTTGGGGCAGTATGGGCTTTGTGGCCACTTCCAGCCCGAACCATTCTGTGATTCTGTGAAACGGTGCCATTTTTTATCTATGACCTTACAGATTGAAGCTGTTTACCTCCAGTGCTTTATTGGCTGTATATTTTGTCCTTAGCACTTGTACCTACATACTTTTAAAATGCAAATATGGGTTCAGGTGATCATATATTGAAAACAGAGTCTGTGATTCCTTCAGAAAAGTTAACTGGAAACGGGAGTCAAATCCTTTGTACCTCAGTGGAAGTATAGCAACATGAAGGAAGCTGATATAATACATCAGTTATTGGAAATGATCTCTTGCTGTGATTAGCACTGCAGAAAGGTCTGGTGCAGACCACATCTAGCTGCAGGAGCAGTTGTCCAATTGTGCGTTTGCTGCAATATGCTGATGGCTTTATTTTCTCATTGTTCCATATGGGCCAAATATGATGCTCATTCAGCCCATTATGCTGAATATTGCTAACACTTTTCTGTTTTAGAATTGCTTTTCCTCCTTCCAAAATAAGCCAGTGTGTGAGTGTTTATAACTGTAGGTATTCAGGGTTTAAAATTTTTCCCAAAGGCATTATCCTGCCTGAATAATTCTGGTGATTTCACAAGAGTAGTTTACTTTATACTCTGCAATATCTATTCTAGATCCTAACTTTTGGCTAAGCTTGCATGTCACTATGGAAAATAATAATGGTCATAAAATATAGTATTGCCCAAATTATCTCTGTATTTCAGTAAGTTTCATGGCCCTCGCAGAGTTTTATTTAAAACTTGTATAGGAACTGATTATCTCTCTAATTATGCTGAACTCAGTTTTCATTGAATTTAAAATTGAGGATCATTAAGAAAATGGGACTGAAAGCTAGAACACGAAGATCAACTTGACTTTTTAGAAACTTTCATCCATATATCAGAAATGTTTTAATACCTTGCAAAGGTCATGTATTACTTCTCTTAATAATGTAGTTTTTTGTCTTGATCTTAAAATTTGATGTTGCGTAGTGCAGTCTTTAAGCATCAATGCATGGTTTAATTTCACTATTTTTCACAAATTTTTAGTCACAACGAAAATTCAGTCTGAAAATTAATGAATATTAACTTTCAACTTTTATAACTAGGAAGTTATAAATCATTTTGTGAGATTAACTCAGTTATCATCTTGACCCTTTATTTGAATCACTTGAAGTCTTCATCTGTGAATTTCTGAAAAAAAAATCACACTACTTTCAAGATAAACTATTTTAATGCCTAAGTAAGTGAAGATGAAGCTTTGCAGGACACAAGAACTAAACAAACCTGCTTACTGTCAGTCGTATATTTCAATAGAAACAGAAAATTACTAAGATATGAGTTTAGAAAGAATTTCCTGTTTCTACATATTTAGTGTATCTAGATGAAACATTGTCAAACTTTTGTCAAAATCTTAAAGCCACATTTTAGTAAAGTCTGACTTGTTTCTTAATCTTCTTCTCAGCTAGTATGGGTAAAAGCTAGGAAAATATTAAATGGTTTATGGTCCTTTGAAATGTACCTTAAACATCTACCAATGCATTTGACATTACTGGAAGTTTGAAGAGATATCCAACATTTGTGATTTTTGTTACCTCACAATGAAAATATGAGGCCATTAATTATGATTAATATAGCATATGTTTACATGTTCTTTGCTTTTTTTGTCTAGGAGCTGAGAGAAATACATAACAAACAGCAACTTCAGAAACAAAAGAACTTGGAAGCTGAGAGGCTGAAACAGAAAGAACAAGAAAGGAAGACAGAACTGGAAAAGCAAAGAGAAGCTCAAAGGTAGCAAAGTGCTCTAGTTTATGCCCTTACTGCAGAGGTGTTGGAGTGCAAAGCATTTTGCAACAAAGTCAAACAAACTTCATATTTCCCAGAGCGTAGTCTGATCCCAAATAATATATCACTAAATGGCAAAAATATCCAAGACCTAGATCAGGTTTCAGTTCAGTGCAGATGACTTGTTTTGAAATCAGGAGAATCTTTTTATTTATCCTCGAATGAAAAGCATGTTGTGGAGGTGATCTAAATCTGTGACTTTTAACTGTCACATACTTACAGATTTCAGCAGCATTGCTTAAAGGTACTTCTACGTGTAAGGACATAGCGAATATTTTCTTGCTACACACCTGAAGAAGTTTTCAAATGTATTTGTATTATATTTATGTAAAGTGAATGTCATATAATTTAATGACTACTTTTATTCTGACATCATTCATTTGTAGCTGCTTGATTCCATTTTTAGCAGTTTAGTGTTTTTTTTTAAGCTACTGGGGACCATAGAGACCTTTTTGAAGAACTCCTAAAGGTAATTTGCTTTAGTAAGTCTACTTCCGTGAAGAATTGTATGACTGTGGGAATAATATACAGTTCTGAGGAAAAAGCAGATATGTTAGATGTTTTTTTCACTTCCTCCCTTCACCTTCTTCCAGCTCCAAAACACAACAGATTTTTCATTTCTTACTGAGTGCTGGGGTTGCTCTGTAACTCTGTTAGAGTTCTGTGGAATTATCTTCTGGAGGAATAGACTTTACATGTGAGTTAAAAGGAAAAGTCATTGAAATTGGTTTTTAAATGAAAAGACAAAGCAACTTAAAGTAAGAGTCCTGCAGCTACTAGTAGTTTATACAGAAAATTCTCTCACTTGTCTGAGAGTCACAGCTCTTTCTTTAAGAATTCATACATTCTTCCTTACCTTTTAAGAGTCACTGTTAGAAAATGTGTTGGGGTGCTTGCTAATTTACCAAAATAAAATCACCAGATCTGACAGGATACAGAAAAGCCATAAGGATTACACTTTTTATTGTCAATTATGTACAAGGAAAATCTCTGATATTTTGTTGACTAACTCAAGAAAGATTTTTTACTTATCCAACAGGAGAATCCAGGATCGGGATAAACAACGGCTGGATCGAGTGCAACAAGAAGAGGAACCTCAATGGCAAAAAAAAAATCAAGAAGATGACAAGCAAAAAAGGGAAGAAATAATTAAAAAGAAGGAAAGTGAGGATAAGGGGAAACAGGAAATCCAAGAGAAACCGAGTAAGCTTTTCCAACCACATCAAGAACCAGTTAAGCCAGCTGTCCAGGCTCCATGGTCAAATGCAGGTAGAGGAAAAATTCAAAAAATACTGTTGCACATACCTCACTTAAAAATTATTTTTGGTTTGTCTTTTCATGTACTACAGAAAGGTACTACGTTTCAAGATTGGATTGCTCATTTTGTTGAAGTAAATAATGTATGATTTGAGCTTTAGATTCCAAAAACTTGTTCCCTTTTAGGCTTCGGTATTTTTAAAAGTAATATGTTAAGCAGACAGAATAAAACGTAGTTGATGAGACTCACAGTCCAAATCAAAGGGAGACTCTAAGCTGTATGTTTGTGTAAAATCCTGCTATAAGGTGCAAAAAACTACAACACTTCTCATTACAACTCTTGTATTGATGTGAATTTTTTATAGTGTCATGCAGTTACTTTTTTTCCTCCTCAACATGTGTGTTGCTTACTGAACAAGTGGCCTGAAGTCTATGATAGAATCTCTTTTCTTCTGCTATGCACTTGACCACTTTCAGCTGAGAGCTTTCTTCAGTATTATAACCTAATTTTTTGCCCATGTTTGGAATTGTGGTACACTCTTGAGTAGCTTTGATAATTATGCATGAGAATTAATTGGGAATGTAATATTTGTTTAAATAGTTGATCAGAGTACTGCGTAAAAGGGAAATTGCCTCTATCTTTTAGCTGTAATCTAGCTTTTATCAATTATATCTATTTGCTAGGTATTATTTGTACAGGGCAAAATAGGAACTGCATTATACAGGGGAAATGTAGCTTATCTGTTTTTTCTCTAGTCTTCTTTTCACTAATAATGCATCTGTAATACAGCATGTGATTTTTAAAGCACCAATCTGTAAGTGACCTCTTTTCAGCTAATCCGTGTGTATTAGAACATTTTGAGACATCTTTTTTGAAACTATATTCAGGCTGCAATTGAGGCTGCTACGTAAGCAGGCTCTAGAAGTATTTGGGATACCACTGTTGCATGCAAGAACATTACTGTTTGAATTGAACCTATAGGTTAGTGATCAGACTTAAACATAATCAGTGAAGCATTTGATAAGTCATGTGTGTTGCACCATAAGTACACATTTCTTTCTGTAAAAATAGTTGCATATCAAAAAGTTAAAATATAGTAATTTTTTACATGATGTTAAGAAGAGAGAACAGTATGAGTTACATTTGAAATCATTAATTTTCTTATTTCCTCTTGTATAAGAAGAGGTTAATGTACAATATATAAGGTATTGGGTTTTTTATTTATTCAATTTTACCATATTTTTCAAGTATGGAAAAATGATGTGTTTTTTTGTTTGTATCTGTGTTGTTTTATTTGCTCAGGAAAAGCTCCACTAACAATTTCTGCTCAGGAGGATGTAAAAATAGTGTATTATAGAGCACTGTATCCTTTTGAATCAAGAAGCCATGATGAAATCACTATTCAACCTGGCGACATAGTCATGGTAAGAACAGACAACAGACTGTGATAAAATTGCTTGAAAAAATACTTCAGGTTTTGCACTTGTGTGAGAGAAATTAATATGGCAAGATTTTTTTTTTTTTTTTTTAATTTGAAAACAATATTTTAGTGAATACCAAAATAAACAGGATGTGACACAGTAATTTCTTAATTATGGATAGCTTCTTAAAGTTCATTGTATTGTAAAACTGAAAGATAATCTATGTGTAGATTGTGCTAGTTTTAGTGTGCTGAGCTGTGTGTGTCTGAGATGCAGAGGTGTTGAAAAGGTTCCTGTACATGGTGAAAAGTTTCTTGTTCTCCAGGGTACCCAGGAAATACAATTCCTGTTATTTTCAAATGAGAGTATGGTTGCTATGGGTTAAATAAAAAACTGATTTTGATAAATAAAGAATGTTTCTAATAAGAAATTTGTTTTCTTAGATGAGTAATACAAGAGCGGGGGGTAAAAAATAAAAAAAAAAAAAAGGAATAATTTGTTTTTATTAAGAGAATGTGATGTCCAGGGTAGCACAAAGTGAAACAATTACACTAAGCTACAGGATGACTACACTTCTGTCATGATCCCAGCAGTGCTGATGTGGTCTTTGTATTGTAGCGATACTTCTCTAACAATACTGGAATTTTTCTACAGCTCTTTTGGTCATTATTTCTGACTTAATGACCTAATTTAGTTGTAATTTTAAAACTGTATAATTTACTCTGTTTTTTTCATGAGGCAGTTTTACGTTTATTCTCAAGAGGATATGAAGTAGATAAAAATATCACTTTTTAAAAAAATGGAAGCCTGAAAATGTGAAAATTTACTTGCAGGCGTGTTGACACAGAAGCATTTCCATTCATTTTTTAGGAGTAGTAGAGTTACTGGAATATAATCTACCTATAAGCCTATAACTGTCATATTAAACTTCAAATTCTTGGAAGCTGGTTTCTGCTTGTATGCATAATTATATTTTAAAATTTCAGTTCTGATGTTAATGACTACAGTAATGGAAATTATATTAATAATAATAAATTGCTAGCATGACCTTTGCATGCATATGTCTGCTCATAATAAAAATGCCTGGCGTGGATATCAGATGGTATCTTTCTCACTGTGGGAGAGTATATTCATTATAGTGTTCCACCCCAAAAAAACTGTTTTAGGAGCTATTGTTTTTAGCACAGTAATAATGAATTTTGGAAAAAAATTACACTTTGTAGTCTGTCTTAAATTGTAATGGTAACTTTAAAGGAAATGCATCTATTCTACAGAGATGAGCCCTCATCTCTCAGTCTTTTGTTGTGCCACAGTGAAATATTTGTGACATGAGAATCTGCTTTTGGAAAATAAACGTGTATCCTCGATTAGTAGCAGTACTGAATGACTTGTAAAGAGGACCAATCCCATTCTGAATAATACTGCAGTTTTTATTGCTTTTATCAATAAATAGTATAGGTCAGTGTGTTGTTAAATTAGGGAGGATGTGGGTTCATGCGTGTCTTTAGGCTCTAGAAAATGCTCTACCTTACTTTATTGGAAAGTAGATTATTGCCTAGGCATATGTTGTTTGTTTGTTTGTTTGTTTTCCTTCTTTTTTTCTTCTTTTCTTCTTTCACTCTGAGAAAGAGTGATCACCACAAAGTAGAATCACAGGGAAATACCATTTTGCCAAAATAAAAACTTAGGGGTAATTTGAGTCTTCTTGTATCTTGTTTTGGACTTTAACTTACTCCAGAAAATATTCTCTACCTCTCAATTTTCTTTACTTAACATCCATTTAACAATAATTAAACCTGATGATTGATTCTTGTGGGATTTATCTCCTGCTCTGCAGTAATTGCTTAAATGGGCTACTCTTATAAAATTAATGTAAGACACTTTTGTGAAATGTGTTATAATTATGCCTTGCTTTAAATCATTGCTTTCCTGATGGAGGTTAAAAGGGAATGGGTAAGTGTGCTACATGGCTGTTAGGAAGTCTATGCAATTTATTCATGTTCATAAATCAAGATTCTGTTATCATGTAGTTTATTTGTTTTTTTAGTTTATGTAGGAGTAAAATAACAAATCAGCCCACATTGTCAAAAGTAATTTAAGTGCGGTGAACTAGAACTTACTTTTGATAACGGGCATTTGGATTCCTAGACTCTGTCCTTCAGTGTTTGTCATGTCATGTGGTTCCACAAGGTTCCAGTCAGTTATGTTTATTGGAAAATAGTAATTTACAAGCTTACATGTTAAAGTGCATCTGATTTCTCATTTATGACATAAATGCAACTCTGTAGTTATGTTGACCTGTGCAGTTAGGAGTTTACTGTGTTTAACAAAACAAACATTATGAGTTTAGAGTTTAGACACAGTTACTCTAAACACAGTGTAGAGTAACTGTGTTCTAACATAGGCAAATTTAGCATTTCCTCATTTTAGTGCTATAAATGGCATTGTCTGTGCAAGCTTATGAAGCCATGTGCTGTACCTGTATATTATATACAGGAGATATCACCCAAACTGTCACTGCTATGAGTAAAGAATCCAGCTAAAGCACATGGAAACCAGGCATAAACCCTGGATTTAAAGGGGACTGCAGAATTCATTATGTCAGAATGACTTGGGGCTTTAATAGGTGTACAGCTTGTAAATAGCTTCTTATAACAGCATAATACACTTTTACACTGTGTGTGAATGTTGAGGTCTGTCATAGTGAAAATGAGGAGGAGGAGAGTTCAGTCTGAAGATATTTGCAAAGGTAAAGATAAGAAGAGCTTTCTTCTGCTTTGCTTTTGAGTATGTGTGTTAGTCAATTGTAGCACTGATACATCTTGTGAAATGATTTAGAGAATTTGTGAGGCTTGGGCTGTATTTTTTTTTTTTTTAATATCTATTTTTTCATTAAAGGATATTTGTATTTTAACTTGAATTTCTATTTTCTCAGCTTCTTACCTTTTTATGTATGTTTAATTCCTTTCACCTTAAGGTTGTTATTTCTTTCACTATATAGATTGATTTATAACCCTAATTATAACTTAAACAAGCTTTTTTTTCTGGAAACAAGTATATTCTGTGCTGAGAAAGCCATGCTTGGTTCAGAGCTCTGTCTGTTCAAGACCTTATTATGTGCTTTCTATTATGTATACAATGTATGGAATTCATCTCCTTTGGAGAGCTTTCTGACAAAAACAGATTCTGCTGGCATTTGCTTCTGTTGGGTTCCATCTTGGAGCAAATGAATGGATTCTGTTGTTACTGATACTCTTTGATATAATTCAGCCTGTTTAAATAAACTTAATTCAGTGAAATACAGTTGAATTATTGACTAACTGAACTGCAGTGACTCGGATAGCAGAATGTATGTTAAATAGAAAGCTCAAAGAAGAAGAAGCTCAAATAGGGAGGACTAGAACAATTTCATAATGCTAGTTTGTTGTCAGTTTTTTTAGTTGTTGATTGTGAAACTTAGAATGACTGTTCTTTGTAATGGATACATAGGCAGCCTTGTTGTGTTAGATCTTGTGTAGGCGTAGTCAACATATGGCCTCTGGCAGGCAGAGCTTAAATTCAGATTTATAATAAGAATTTCAGTATTCTCAGAATATCTAGATCAAAAGCTTACAAATGAAGTAGAGTTAAAATGATCATTTAATGGGTAGATTGTTGAGCAAAACGAACAGTGGTACTTTGCTTAGCTTTCATTAAATAGCTTTTTGAGACTAAGGGTTTGACTTCATATGTAGTGTGAATCACTGTTGTAAAACAGAACTTCTCTTTCTGTGTACATGGACTGCTAGTGATACACAAGCCAGTTCAAAGTGGATTAGGCCACTGCAAAGCCTGTCCTTGTGTTAGGAAAGAAATTAGCTGTTCCCAATGCTTCTGCTGCTTATTATTGTATTGCTCTTACTTCTGTCACTTGTATTCAGCCATTGGGAATGAGAACATGTAAGCTGTGTCTCTGAAGTATGATTGAGTAAATTAAAAGTACGCACACACTTCTATTTGTTGTTCAGATGTACATTTATATTCTAGTTGTATTTTGCAAAAAATAATCTGGAATAGAGTTTCTTGTAGGGATTTGGAACGGTGAGTATAAAAACAGAAGCTAATCAGAACAAATTAATTTGAAAAAAACATACAAAGGAATTTATTTAAAGTTCTAGTACTGTGCAACAAAAGTAGATCCAAGTTATATTTTATATGAATAACTGAGAAATCATTTTCAAAGAACTATAAAAAAAAATTGCTTTTCAAAGTGTCTTTCTATGAATATATACTGAAAACTTAATTTGATTGAATATACTTTTGAGTATCCTAATAAGCTGTTTTAAGAATTTCTTAATAATAACATTAAGATGCCTTCTAAGAAGACATTGAATCAGTTGCTTTAAAAATTGCTTTGGTGATTTTTTTTATCTGCTGAAAAATCACAGTGTTTTTTTGTGTTTACTGTGATTTGTCTCAAAGATGCCACTTTCTGAAGACCATGATGACACATTTTTAGTCTTTCAGTACTGATTCTTTTGTGTATTGGTGATTCTAGGTACAACTTGAGGAACTGAATGTAGGAACTGTGTCCTTGTTATTACTGCTTAGATTATTCAACTCTGCAGTGCGTGCTGATAGTCCATCTCTCCCTTGCTGTCCCAAGATTCACCTCTGCTGTGACCTTCCATCACTCATATTGCTGCTCTAACAAATCCTATTCAGCTCTGCAGTGGAAATTTTGCCTTGCACTGCAGTAAAACCACATTGAACTGGTCAAGCATGTACTTCATTCATTTCTGGTTTTACTTTGAGTTAATAGGGACTGAGACAGAAGATACATGCAACAAAAAGCAGAAATAATGGATTGTTTTGTACCAGAAGAGGAGTGTGGGCTACAAATTACAATAATAAGGCAGTGAAAGAGGCAGCACAGGGTATAAAGCAAAGCAATCTGTCTAGCTTCAAGGAGTGATCCAGGAACAATCGGAGGTTATGCTGCTTCAGTTGGAGTCATTTCTATGCAAAACAATGTTCCCTCTCTTGGTCTCGAGTGACTCATTTACACCATTGCCACAAATAATTTTTTACCACTGTGGATTTTTGTTGTTGTTGTTTATTCTCCACACAAACAGAATGTATAGATTGGTGCATTTCCAATTGTTGAAGCAGCCAGTTCTGAGATACTATCACATGCCGTTGTAGGATGTCATCCTTTGCCACCATATTTTGAAGTCTCCTTTGACTGAAAAGAATTTCTAATTCTGTAGCTCATGTAGCATAATGTTAGCAACAAATGCCTCGTGTTGATAATGAATGCTTAGGAAGAAGGGTGAGGTGATTTTGAATTACGGATTTAAGCATCTTTCACCAGTTGCTATATTGATAACTGCAACAGTGAACGCATGACTTACGCTCTCATTAGAAACTTTTATGTATTTTAAAATAGTGTATGCTACTGGCCTAAGCAGATTAAATTCTTGCAAAAAAACAGCTCCTGTGTAGAGCTGATCATGTGACTTTTCATTACTGGCCTGGTTTTACTGCCAACTTGATCACTGCTTGGGAATCTGCAGCAGATAGATGTACGTTATTGACATGCTACAGGAGCAAGCCTTGTTTGTATGTTTGCTTAAACCCCTTGAAACTTAAAGATTTGCTTAAACTCTTTGAAACTGAAATTTTGTTGGAATATCAAAGGCAGGTTGGATAGCTAGATCACCAGATTTGCTGTAATTATTACCTAATGCAATTACTGCCTTTTTTAAAAAAAAAAAGTGCCTGCAGCCTCCAGATATTGTGTCAGTGTTTAGCTACCATATCAATTAATGAGTTATGAGGAGGGATAGTAATGGTGGATTATTTTTCTTCTGCAATTCTTGATTCTTTATCAACATGGAATTATTTCATATAAGTATGTTAGAAAATATGTCACTGTTGTTTTGAAATTGTTTGGTGGATGTTGATTTTAATATGCTGTGTTTCTGTTGTATTTTCTGCAAAAGGAAATTTAGAAAAAACTTTAAAATGTTTTAAAACAGAAATAGCAACACAAAATGGTCTTCTCAGAATCACAGAATTGTAGGGATTGGAAGAGACCTCCAGGGATCATCGAGTCCAACCCCCCAAACTCATTAGTTCTCCAGAACTAATATCTCCAAAACTGGTGTGCTGTCACAGACTTTCAAGCATCTGTTTCAAAAACTATGCTTGGCTTATGCATTAGGGCTGAAATTAAAATTTTTATTCATTTATTTATTTAATTTTTTCTACGTTATCACCCAGAAAACCTTTTGATTCTGGTTCGGAAAAAAAAAAACACAACATTGCAAAGCGCATTACATTGCAAAATCTTCTCTTAGCTATTAAAGGTTATTGAAAGAATAGCTGGCGGCATAATTCTCCCAGTGGTAAATTAAATAATAATAATAAAGTTCTACCTAGGTGGAGCTTGTACTTGTAATAAAGTTTTCATTTCTCTGTAAGTAGATAAAGTTAATGACTGTGGATGAGATGTATTTTATTTTTTTTTTAGTATACCATTTGTATATTATGTTTCTTAACTTTCTAATGTAATGTATCTGCAGGTGGATGAAAGTCAGACTGGAGAACCAGGGTGGCTTGGTGGAGAATTGAAGGGAAAAACTGGATGGTTCCCGGCAAACTATGCAGAAAAAATACCTGAAAGTGAAGTTCCAGCGTCTATAAAACCAGTTGAGGCAGCTCCTGCACCTAAAGTTTCTGTGCATGAAACAACCACATCACTGGGAACTGCTGCATCTACAGAGTGCACGGCAACTGCCAACAACTGGGCAGACTTCAGTTCAACGTATGTTTGGGTAGTGATTATCGCCTCAAAGTACCATTGGAGTACTTTCTAATTGATTAGACTACGACAAGAAGTTGACACAAGTACACAGATTGCAAAAGATAAAGATTTTGTTTGAAGTAAAATATTTTTCTGTAGTAGTTACAATTGCAGCCTTGTAAAACTGGAATTATTCTCCTATCATATCTAGGTAGATAATACACACTTTCATGCTTTTCATAAAAATTAGAAATGCTGTCCCTGACATGAGAAGAGTTTTGTTGGTTGTGCGCTTGGCACGATTACAGTCCAGACGTACAACTGATTACTCAGCTAAGAGCACATGAAGCAGGCAAAGAAAATAGGCAGAGAAGATTTAAGTTGGATTATTTTATCATGCTCCTCGAGTTCACTGAATTTTGATCATTTAAGTAGGTACTTTGAGGCGAAGGTAGGGATCATGAGATTTGTTGGACATTTTAAAGGATAAGAGATAGTGCGAAACTCTTTTAAAAGAGTTGAAAAGTCAGTAGGAAATAATTTTTAAGCAAAAGAAAAAAGGTAAGGATTTGAAGTAGTATGAGACATAATACAGAGGCATGTGAGAGGTCAGTGTCTGTGCATAATACAGACTGCATTACTTAACATTTTCATTGTATGGGGGGCACACGTGAACAATGAAACTAAATTACAGAAATGGTTGGCCATAAATGAGCAACGATGAGCAATTAACTGTTCTTACAGGCTGCCTTTCAGAAATGTATTTATTGTAACCCTCTCTTTGGTTGCCTAACTTTCACTGCAGAGTTAATTTCACTGCTAATAACTCATGGAGTATTGAATTACAAGAAATAGACCTAGAATGTAGAATTTTTTTCTTTGCATGTGAGCATTTTTATTCCTTTGAATACAGTAGGAATAATGTAATTCACTTATTTTCAGATGGCCAGCAAACACTAATGAGAAACAAGAGACAGACAACTGGGATGCCTGGGCAGCTCAGCCGTCGTTGACAGTTCCCAGTGCAGGGCAGCTGCGGCAGAGATCAGCCTTCACCCCTGCCACTGTTACAGGATCATCTCCCTCTCCCGTTTTGGGTCAGGTGAGCAGCTGTGTTCACTGGAACTGTTCTGAGCCAGCATGAACTTCTGGATAGCAAAGAGCCAGCGTTTACAATTGAAACCCTTTCATGAGATGTGTGAACTAGGACAGTTTGAAGTGCTAATGCATTAGTGTGAACCCATTAACAAAGTCAGTAGCAGAATCTAACACAAACAAGCTGCTGTTCTGCTGTTCTTTGCTGGCTTTTTTAAACTACAGTGGTCCAGTCTTCTTAAAGTTTTGGCTGGGTGCTATTTTTGAATCACTTCCTTTCGGCTTTATTAAATCACATGACAACAATCTTCGTTCCAGAGTGGGTTATATGGTTAAGTGGTGTAGATGAGACTAATCTTCACAGTAGATGAATTCAGTCCATCTGTAAGAGACTGCACTTTCCTCAACTGGACATGTTGTTCTTGTAAGCTAATGTGTTGTTCTAATAAATGCAAAATACCTTAGTGTCTTTGAACAAAACTAAAAGGTAGTATATACAATATATTACTAGCAGCAGAATTTTAATTTTTAATTTTCTGTAAAGTTTGCTTTAAACCTTTCAAAATAACTTTGTCAAGGTTTATTGTATCTATATCTTAATTGTAGAAATTGCAAAGAAGCAAACTCCCAAATAGTCCTGCATTACAGTGATTACACATTAACAGATAGAAATGTAGGAGGTCTGTGGGCGTTTCTTGTATTACTTTGTAATTTTGACTGACATATTTTGCTTTATACAGATGAGGGGAAGTCATAGTATATTGTGGCTATATAAATAGTATAAGAATGTAACTCCATAAGGAGTTTTCTTTGTGGAAAGTGTTGCAAGACTGAATTCTCTCTCTTTTTCTCTAAATTGCATTAGGGTGAAAAAGTGGAGGGACTTCAAGCACAGGCTTTGTATCCTTGGAGAGCAAAAAAAGATAACCACCTTAATTTCAACAAAAATGATGTCATCACAGTTTTAGAGCAGCAAGATATGTGGTGGTTTGGAGAAGTTCAAGGACAAAAGGGCTGGTTTCCTAAGTCATATGTGAAGCTTATTTCAGGCCCCATTAGGAAGTCAACAAGGTATTGTATTTGCTTATACCATACTTTACTTCCATACTATATTGATTAAATATATATGAAGAGTTGCTCACTTGAGTTTTCAAGTTTAGACTCAACTCTGCATAAATATTTTTATGTAACTCTTCTCTGGTAGGTTTTTACTCCCATCGCTGAAAATTCAGGTGAGGAATATATAGGCTGACCTCAGTTCTCCTTGCACTATGCGCCACCACCAATAGACCTAAAGCTTAATCTACAGTCTTAATTATATGTGACTTGCAACTAAGAAATTACTATTTTGACATGAATTACAGCTATATAAGTCTCAGCTTATTTTTTCCCAGGATAAATTACAATACATCAAAGCTTAATCACTTATCATTGTTCTTGGAAGATGAAACAATCAGAATCTAGTTCTGTGAAAGGTGAAGTCAGCATTAACATCACTAATACTAATTACAATGTTTTTAGATTTTTTTTTTCTTCTGAGGGAGAAGGAGGGGCAGCAAACTGTGTATTCCATGCATTTACTTAATTATAACTACAAGTAGCCATCGTACTTGAAATATGTAATTTGTAAGTTTACTGTCTATTAGAAAATTTAGGGAATTGCTTAGGGATACATGTGCATATTTTATTTTTGTCATACATTAAGCATCTTCTGAAGAGATTTAATTTCTTAAATAACTGTTATTCTCTTGTAAAGCATGGATTCTGGTTCTTCAGAAAGTCCTGCTAGTCTGAAAAGAGTAGCATCACCAGCAGCTAAAGCAACTATGTCAGGTGAAGGTAAGCATTCCAGACTGGATGGCATTGACACTATTTTACTATGTGATTAAATGTAAGTAGTCTGCGTATTAACCAAAAATGAGCCCAGAATCAACAAAACAGGTTTGTTTTAAGATCAGGCCTGTAAAAATGTGGGTATGTTGTATATGTGGAAACAATAATTGAATATTTCTTCTACAGTTTATAGTGTTCCATACTATACATACTAGTATGTATGTAAATATTTTGGTATCAGTTCAGTTTCCTATGGAACTGAATTCCCTATTCCCTTCAGAATGGGTTTTTGCAGAGGGCCGGTAAAACGCTTCCATGTTGTTTTTATTTGTAATTCGTAAGTAATTAATGATGCCAGCAATTATTAATGAATGTCTCAATTTCACTCGGTACTCATTTCCACTGTTCCATTAAAGCTCCCTGTAACTGATTGTAGTTTCTTTATTTGAAAGTTGTGATACTTATGGTCAAAGCTACCCCTCATTTTTAAGGATGGAGCATATGGGGCACAGACAGATAATTGTCAGGTCTCTGAAGGGTTTTAAAAGACTTGTATTCTTAGTTGTTACCACTCTTCAACTGGAAGTTAATGTCTCCATACGAGCTGTGCTAACAGACTGTGGGCACTCTAATCCACTTCAGTGCAATGTCTGTAAGGTTAACTTAAATCACAGTCAGAATAAATTAATGGATCTAAATTTAGTTTACAAATTAATATCTACATAATCTCTTCAGAATGCCTTGCATTTTTCAGCTACAATTCTACGTATGATTTCAAGTGGAAGAGTTTCTTTGGTTATTGCTGTATTTTATATGTTACTGACATGAGCACTACAGAAATTAAAAGAAGAGAACATTAGAAATCTGTCCAAAGTGGAAAAAGGGATGATCAGTTATTTTGAAACCTAACTAGTCTTGCTCAGTGTGTATTTCATTAAAAGCAATTTGGAAATGCTGTCTTTTTTGGTAAATTATAGGACATCTTAGGTTATATGTTAGTATTAAAAAGGGACACAATTTATATAAAAACATTTCAAAAAAGCTGTATTTTTAAGAAGTAATAGAAGATGATAGACCCATATTTTATTAGATGTAGGGAACGTGAGAGAATATACATGTATATGGCATACATTGTGAATTTTAATGTTGTTGTGTACTTGTGTACAAACAGATGTATGTCTCCTTCAACTGCAGTTTTTAGGTAAACTATCTCTTAGCTTTCATTAAGCAAATTTATTGTGGTTTGAATTCTTGCTGAAGTTCAGTAGTCAAGTTGAGGTTTTGGTCAGATGTAGTGTTCAAGCAAATGGAACAATCGCCAGTTGCAATGGAATACTTGAACATTTCTGTCAAGTATGCATGATAATCTTCCTGAAATACTGTGAGCTGTTCTTAATTCCAGAGCTGATCACAGAAACATAGGATATAATCTTCAGTAATCTATTGCCCATGTAAAGTTTGTTAATGCTTATTAAGTAAGAATGTATCAAGTTGTGTCTACAGTGTTAATTAATTGTTCAAAATTCTTTGTAATCCTTTCTGTAAAGGTGTTTGGGGTTTTTTTTTGTGTAGTCCTGTGGTACAGTTATGCACTGCAGTACTTAACATCAGTCTAGTGTTCTTGCACTTGAATACTAAGTGGGTGACTGTGTTTTAACAAAATAAAACATTCAGGCTTTGTCTTGACATTTCCCAGCTGTTTCAAAAGATGCAATGAGATGTGTGCTCCCTGTGCAAACCTTCAAGTAATGAAAGAATTCACTGTACATGAGAGCCAAACAGAGTATGTAAGATTAAGACAGATGTTTGGGTACTGAGATTTTTTTCTGCCCTCAAATCTGAAAATGCTAGTCAACAGCACAAATCAGAAACCACTGGGAAATATGTTCAGAATACTTTCTGATATAAAGTAATAATGTATAATATAATAATGTAATGATAATTACACTAGGAAACTATTTTACCAAAAAGATTCCCCAGGGCAGACTTTTGATAGACTGTATTTAGTTCTGCTATCTATTTCATTTTATACATTAAATAATACTGAAGCTTTATGAATAAAGTAATTAATCAATTTATCTTCTGTCTAGCCTCCTAGTTAGATCATATTCTATTCGGCTTTGCAAATGATAATCGAGCAGGTTATCAAGTGTTTCCCCATGTTGTGTATCTATTTCCTTCTTGCAGAATATGTTGCTATGTATACTTACGAGAGTTCTGAGCAAGGAGACCTAACCTTTCAGCAAGGTGATATGATTCTTGTGACAAAGAAAGATGGCGACTGGTGGACAGGAACGCTGGGTGATAAAACAGGAGTTTTCCCATCTAATTATGTGAGACTCAAAGATTCTGAGGTAGAGACATTAAATTGTTTCACAGTTGGCCTGGGGGAGTTATGTTTTCTTTGGTATTGTAGTGATGTTTGCAAGTGAGTGGTTTGCAAGGGACGAAGAAGTATTTGCTGAACATGAATTTGGAAAAGGAAATAATAGTTACATTTCACAACATAATTTCTTAAGTTCCATTCTGAGCCATTTATGACAACAGCTCCTAGATAAATTGATAGTTAACTTAGCAGTTTTGTGGAGACAAATAAAAATAGCTACAATTACTTTTTTTCCAGGTAAGTTTTTGATGGCTGAGTTGTATCCTTCTGTCATTTTCTTTAAAAAAGAAATTAAGGAAAATATTTCAGTTTATTAAATTTTTTTTCTTTCCCTGTTTCAGTGTTCTTGCAACTTAGGGAAACAAATCTAGCAATAAAAATTAGCTAACTACTGCATTGAATAATAGAGGTCCTGTCTCATCTGATTTTATCCTGGAATAATCTGATAGAGCATGTCTATGTTAAACTTTTTTTAGACATTCTTAAGAAAGATGTGTTCTCATTTATGTTCCTTGTCTATTTGGGAAGGGTAATTCTCACCTACCAGTAGGAATTAGCTTATTGTCAGCTGTATATGGTATTGATCTCTTGGGAAGGACTTTTTGTTTGTGTTTTTGAGAATTATAGGTTTTTTTAAGTAAATAAATACAAATTTATGTAGGTGTCATGATGAACAACAGATCAACCATGAGCCAGTAGCTGTGTGCCCCTGTGGCTCACAAGGTCAATGGTGTACTGGGGTTCATTAAAAAAAAGTGTGGCCAGCAGGTCGAGGGAGGTGATCCTCCCCCTCTCCTCTGCCCTGGCAAGGCCACTTCTGAAGTACTGTGTCCCATTCTCTGCACCTCAGTTCAAGACATTCAATCTTCATTTTAGAATTGAAATGTTGTGCTTTATGTTTAGCGTTCAGTTTTGGATATGCCTGTGCTCTTTCCTGCCATTTCAATTGCGTCAACTCTAGAGTTATGAAACAGCCCAGGTCAGTAGAGACCTTGAAAGATCATCAGGTCAGACCTTAAATCTATCTAGTGACTGTGGAGCAGCAAAAAGTTGGGTCAAGTCCCCGACTAGATTAGGAGTACTTTCTGTCAGAGAGAACATGTTTTACAGTAGCAAGTTGTGATGTCACCTCATTAAGATGGGGTAGAGGTTTGTCCTGAAGACAAGTGAGATATTTCTAACACACTTTTGTCTCAAAATCTGGGAATGTATATTGAGATATGTTAAGTTGCCTTTTGTGTGTATTCAAGTATTGGGCGTATCAAATGCTTGTCCTGTCTGATGGAGAAGAGGCACATATTGGCAAGTCTTTGTAGAGAGCTCAGAAGATATTTAATATTTAACAGATATTTAATACTGAGAACTGTGCTTATTAGAGAACTCAGTTTCATGTTTGTCTGATCTCAGCTTGTCTGGGCCTGAAACCACAAAGTGCAGTTTATTAACAATGGTCCGACTGCTCTTTATGCTGGTGAAAACCACATCTTCAGATAAAATCTTGATGAGAAAAAAAAAGGAGGAAAGAGTGCAGAGCTCACGGAGATTTATATTCAGGATGGTTATTTTCCTGAAGTGATTCACATGCCCCCCAGGAGATAGTAGTTGTTCTAAGTGGATAATTGCCATTACACGTACAAGGTTTTGCTATTCAGCTTGGTCACAGAGCCAGTTTTTGCAAAGGATTTCACAATAGTGGCTGTCTTAACTTTCGGATGTGCTGCTGTGCTTGGACAGCTGCTGGCTGATCATGAAGAATTTTGCTAAAAAAACAAATTAGTTTACTCTGTTCTGCTCTGTTGACTTAGGCCTGAAAAACAAGGCAGTGCTAATCATTCAGCAGTTCTATTCATTTACTTCAAGCAACCATACTCAGGAATTTTCTCTTCCTTAAAGTTTGAACATATTAATAAAGTGAATGTCTTTATGTTCTCCAAGTAAGCAACTTGATGGTCTATTCTCAGAGTTTTTGTTAAATTGAGGTAGGTAGGTACGGATTTTTATTTTACCCTTTCCTTGAGACTGGTGTGATAATTACCTCTGCATTGGAATATGGAACCGGTACGGTGGATTTGGAAAACCAAAAATGTAGATCCCTCAACTTATAAGACCTTGTGTAAGTGTTCTGAAAAACATCTTGCAATCAAAACCTATTCAGTCTGGATTCTTAGGGCATTACTGTACAACACAATTGGTAATTCTACTGCCTTGTTTTATTAAACTATCAGAGCAAGTTCTTCTTGTTTCAAAAGATGTTATCATTTGGCACAAAATGTCTTCAAATGCAGTTAGTATCTTAGATGTATAAAAAGGAGATACAGTGATTTATTTGCTCTACACTGTTTTTTTTTCTTAACAAAAAGATGCAAGATATTTCTCCAGGGGAGACCTGAAGTTGGGTCTATCTTTAAGCGCACCATTTCTAATTTAGATAATTTTTGAAACAGGTTTTCTGTTTATTTCTTCTTTTTCTTTAACAAGGATTCAGAGAATCTTCAAACAGAACTCAGGCTCAGTTTAGCTAAGGTGATTTTGAAACTCCCCTCTCAGGATAATCCATGTTTACCAGCAAAGATATAGTGTCACATCCTACTTTATCAGGCTCTACATGCCTAAACCTTTTAATTTTTCCTCGTGTCTGCGGATGGACCCACCATCATTTTGCATGGAACATCTTGTTCCCAGACCTAACTTTGGTCTTTGCATCGAATCACTGTATGATGCTTTTGTATTTCACTTTTTAAAGTTAATATAGGTCACAGTAGTCACAGAGGAAGGGAGGAAGGGGAAGGCAGGAGAGAAAGAGAACCAAGGAAAGAAAGGAAGACTTGCTGGCTTTCCAGAAAGTAACTGTAATCAGTCTTTTACAAGAAAGTTGCACTGAGACCAAAAGATTTTTAACTTGCCTCATCCATTTTCCACAACCCTTCCTAGGATTCACAAAATGTCAAAGGCAGTTGTGGTTTACAAGGTGTATGAAACGTGCTTTTGTGCCAGATGTTTGGATTTAAAAAAAACAAAAACGACCCTCTCCCTATCCTCACTGTCACCTTCCAGTGGCAGTTTCAGGTAATAGGACATGCACACCAACCCCACTGAGATTTCTGCTAATACAGCATTATGAAGTATTTTAGCTCAGTCTGAAAGATCAGGCTTCCATAGTAGCTTTCCTGGAAAATGTCCCCAACATTGAAGTCCTAGAGCAGTCACATACTCTTCAAGACAGTTATTTTTCCTAATAATCTATTCTATTGAGGTATTCAAAACTAATACACATTTTTAAAATGGCACTGTTCTCTCAGTCATTCAACTAGATTCTTAGTTATTGCCTTTATTAGTTTCATTATTAAAAATTCCCAGCTTTTAAAAACATCAAGTTAAGGAGAATATTGAGGATTAAATTGTTCTTTTCCTTAGAGGATCTGGTACTCTGAAAACCCTCCAGTCATTTACGTAGACTCCAGATATGTGAGGAAGATGCTAAGGGAAAAATTGAGAAGAGAGTGAAGCATTGTGAGCATCACTTGAAGGCAATAGGATATGATGTATGTTCAGTATTTCTGACCAAAAGACAGTTTAGATTTGCTATGTTGCTGTCATCTGTATCAGACATTTGTACTGTAATAGCTAAGGCTGGCAATGTACTAGGAAGAAAGTGAGATGATTATTTAGATTATTGGGGGGTTCTTTCCTACAAAGAGTATCTATTAAAAAGATTGGCAAAATGACTGAGGAAAGGGATATGCAAGGTAGAGTCCAAACCACGCCTGGATTTGAATATTCTAATTGCAGGTATGTGACTAGTCTGAAAGTGCACTGAAAAAATTAAGTAAAGATAACTTTTTCCAAGTGACTGGTGTTTTTTAGGAAAGATATATTTTTGAACAGGAGAACTGTGAGTTTGTAAATTAAGAAGCATTTTTATGCTAAATTTGTTTTTTCAGAATACCTGTTTTCTTAAACATAACTGAACTGAACTACTTCCGTGGCTTTGCTAGTTTTTTCATGAGTGTTCACAGAAGCTCTTCTTTTCTCTTGGCTTGGGCAACGGGATATTCACACCTCATCTGAACCCTACCATCCAAGGAATTAGCTGTCTTTGTCAAGACAGATAGCACTATTGAGTGTCCTATGCTCTCAGCTAGGCACAAAAAATGATAGTGGAGCTTTTACTAATGTAACACATATCATCTAAAAAGTTCATATAGCTCATCTTAGGGATTCAGTACAGGATTTCTACATTAACTAATTTTCCATATAAGAAAATTTGGAACCATAATATGTACAGTATTTTAATAATTATGTTTGATGATCTTTTTAGGCATATTTGCAATCCAAATATTTGAGAATTGAAAACTACTATTGTCATACTAGCTCAACCTGGCAACATTAACATTTTGCAGATATGCAGGTTAATAATGAAAATACTATGTAAATTGTAATTACATTGGTATTTACAGTCAGTGGAAGGCAGGAGAGTTAGGAAAGATGTCTGCACCTTTATATAGTTATCCACTTCTGTACATCACATTTTTTAGTTTCTATATATTAATTGCTATCTCAAGTAGTAAGAGTTATGTAAGAACATACTTCATTTGAGTTTTTTTACTCTCATCTTTTTTTGGTGTGTTAAAGTGAAGTACAGTAAATCATTTTAGTATACTGAAGATATAATTATGACTGCTAAACTTACATCTCCCTCTCTATTTCAAGGCTTCTGGAGCAGCTGGAAAAACAGGAAGCTTAGGGAAGAAACCTGGTAAGTCACATATAGTTGACAGCACCTCCTCTTAAGTACTGTGTATATCTAGTCAGTGAAAAAACTTCAGTGGGAACAAAATCTTTTCTATAGTAATAAATTATTTGCTCTTGGTCATTTATATCTTCTGAAATACACTGTTATGCTTTAGTAATTTACATTAATGAATACTGTTTATATTAAATTAATTTATAACCTATTAATCACCATATTGAAGTAGCATTTTCCTTGCTCAAAAACAAGTGTAAACTAAACCAAATAGAACAGTGGAAGCCCACAAAAGTTTCTCAAGTTTCCCAGCATCCCTGAAATGTAAGTACACATTTCACACTGTGGTTTCACAGCGTTGCCCTAATCTGGTATACATTGACTCTGAGCTCTTGTGTCTACTTCCTATTTTCAAGAGCATATACCTTGTATGTATGCCGTGTAGCTTATTGCCTGAAAAGCCTGGTCATATTGCAGATCATCATGTTGCAGATTATTTTTTGGCTTGAAAGAAGTCCTCTTGTTCTTGGGTTAGAGGTCAGGGGAAGAGCTGTCCCTTTAGACGGCTGTTTTTCCAAAGATCATTTAAAGAGCACATTGTCACTGGCAGGCATTTGTAAACATTCCAGAAGGCATCTCTGTTTTTCTCTTCAGTGTATTTATTTGCTTCTGTAGGAAAGATATGATTTTGCATCCAGTTGAACTAAATCAGGAGATGTTCAATGCTTCTGTCCCTTTCTCTGAAACTTATTTAGTTGCTTAGTGAGGTAGTTCAAGGATGTGGATTACCAAGTCCTGCCTATTTCCATACCCATATACATACTCATATTCATGTTTTATTTTGTTTTGTGGGGAGAAAGTTGCTTTTTGTCTGCCTGAACTGGCTCACTACTCAAGTGTGTAAGAGAAAAGAGAGAGGATGCAGAATAGATTGCAGTAGCCCCAGCTTCATTTGTTTTATTTTACCTCTGCTCTCGGCAAATCTGACTGATCCATCCACTTTCTGTGGAAAGAAAGGTTTAGAAATAAACTACTTCTGCCCTTTTAAACTTTGCTTTGAATAACCAAACACAGTTGTGTTAATAGATTAAAAGTTTGAGAGAGGCAGAAAAGAACTCTGGAAAACCTGTAAAAGTGAGACCTGGTAGGAATAACGACAAGATGCTGATAGGTATAGCTACTGTTTCTATGCATGGGAGAATGAAGGATGAGAGGACTTGAGTAGCAGCCTTATAATCACTAATCTGCTAAATCTGAATATTAAACAGAGGAGAGAAGGGTTTGTGTTGACAAAAGGTGTATTTAGAACTTTTTGGAATTTAAGAACAGTTTAAGAGCAGTCCTGCCTATTTTTCAGCAAGGAGGTTCATGGATGTTTTTGCCACAGAAGTGAAAGGCTAATAAATGAGGTGAAATATTCCAGTTTATTCTAGAAGCAGCAGGATGAACAAGTGAGTGTTGATAATAGCCTGTGTTTGACAAGGAAGAGAAAATGCTGTCTTTTGGAATTTAAGTGGCATTATGGGGACAACTGTATCTGTGAGAAGACATTTCTTTCTCTTTCTAAATGAATCTCTTTTGGTAGAGGACAGGTTCTCCTGGCCTGAGCTGTAAATGAATTGGATCTCTTCTTAGTAATTCAATATTTAAATATAATAAAATTAAAAGTCCTTCCTGGAATAAAAGTTTTTTTTTCTTTTTTCCTTTTTTACTTGAAAAAACAGAAAAGAAAAACAAACAAACAAACAAAAAAAACACACACAAAAAATCCCCCAAACTTATTTTGCTGCATGTTTTCCTCCAACTTTCTGCTTTTCTTTGACATGAGAGCTAGATATTAATTTGTAATTCAGATCAGTTCACAGTAAAAATTCTATATGCTACCAGTTGATGAAAGAGGATCTCTGATATCTGGAGCCGTGTGGATTGTCATTATGTAGATAAAGTTGTGATGTTTTTTTTCTGAGTTACAAGCTATAAGATTTTTGTTCTCTCAATAGAATGCATAGTATGATATATTGAAGATGATGGTTTTTTTATGGTAGAGAGAGGATTTTGCATAATAAAAAAAAAGACCAATGCCCATATTTAGTTTCTTTGCTAGTGTTCATTTTACTTTCTGAATTGCTCTGAGGTGGGTGAATTGATGCAATTGTGAAAAGCCTACCATTCCCCTGAGATCTTGTAGATCTTTTAGCACTACAGCCATGTATCCTGTCAAAAAGCTTGCTTTGTCTTTGTACAGAACAGTCTGTGCTGCTGCTGGCTTTTATCTGTATAGACCTTTCTATTCTACCTACAAATATCATATTTACTTAGCATTTCTTTCTTCCTTCTTCTGCTTTCAGAGTTGAAATGCTATTTTTTATGTTCCAGATCCTTGTGTAAAGCATCTTTCTAACTCTCAGCCAGGACCTTTTTCATCACCTGTTTGGTCCACGCTTTTACCGAAGGTTTCCAATAATCATTGTATTAAATATACTCTCTCTATCATCCTAACCATGTTTTGATGACATGATTAACCTGACTTAAATGCTATCAGTCAGACAATTCAGCCCTAACTGCAGCCACTTACAAGTTCCTGTCAGTTCACATCTGTTCAGAAATGGGTTAACCCTGTCAGACTTTGTGGTGATTAAGTTTTCATCTATATTTCCACAACTGTAAAATGGCATGAACTGCTCTATCCACTTTGGCTAATGTAACTGAGAGAGAATTGTGTGCTTACCATTACTCTCCTGTCACATTTTTGCTGCTAGGTGAATTAGAGAAGGCACCGGTTTTCTATTAATGTCTACAAAAGAAAGGTTTCAAAATAAACCCTGCCTGTTGCATTTCAGAAACTTCCATTTTTTGTCTAGTGTGGTGGTGAGAATTTTTTTGCAGACCTTTATTAGTTTACACCTCTGTTACTACATCTTCATAATACTGTCGTCACCGTCTATCTCTTAGTAGGGAACATCGTCCAAACTGATGCTACAAAAACATGTTTATTGGAAAACAATATTTATAAAACTTGATTTTAAGAGCCACATGGCTTTAATTATGGTCATTATTCTTCTCTATTTCAGATATTTTTTGCATCCTACCCATACAGCTCTTGCATCTCTGTTCTCTTATTCCTGTACTGCTGTGAACTTTTTAAGGAGAAACTTCTAATCTGTTTTGTAATTATAGTTTGTATTCAAGAAATTATGTAAATGCATTACAGTTTAATGGAAAAAAATTCAAAATGGATATACTGTACCAATGATAATAGCAGAGTCAATCTTGAATAGAATGTGTTCTTTTTTTTTTTTTTTTTCCAGATTAACTTTTTTTTCTTCCTGCTTTAACAGAAATTGCCCAAGTTATTGCCTCTTACACAGCAACGGGTCCAGAACAACTCACCCTTGCTCCTGGTCAGTTGATTCTTATCAGAAAGAAGAACCCAGGTGGCTGGTGGGAAGGAGAGCTCCAAGTGAGTTACTGGTTTTTGGAATAAAATTACATGTAAAAGAATCTGTGATTTTATTTTTAATAGTTCAAAATGATAAATGTGTCAATGCTAAATACGTTATTTTGAAAATGTTCTGCAACTAATCTTTTACAAGTAAAATGCCTTTTCATTCTAATTTGTTGAAATTGAAATAACTTTGGAGAATGGCAGGAAAAAAATATATTTCTTCACTGTGAGGCGGAGATACCCATCTCACAAATCAGACCTGGCCTGCAATCTGCTCTCCTGTTCATTTTCCTGGAGGCTCAATGTTTGACCTAGTTCAAACTTAATTTTTTTTTTTCCTCATTTCTACTTCCCTTCTTTGCTTTCCTGGTGGTATTTTTTCATTTCTTTGTCCGTAAATAATTTTCCAAGATTGTTTTTGTTTTCACTCATGCTCATCTTTATGTTGTTCACTTGTAACTTGAGACTCAAAGTTTATTTTAAGGCACAAAATAAGCTTCGCTTGGCAAGAGCTGTCACAATTGATCACTTAACAGCTAATGAGCAGAGTGAGTTGTTTGGTGGATTTTTTTTTTGGTTGGCTGTTTTTGTTTTGTTTTTTAAGTTCAATTTCTTATTGTGTAAGTTCTTATCTGTAGTTTTGGATACTGTACTATCATACATTTAGTTTTACAAGTGTTTTTTTCATTCGATGTCCTGTTCCTGTTCTTTTCGTTCTCCTGTTTTAATACTAATACTAGTCCTTGCCTCCTCTATTACGTGTGCCCAAAGGCTAATGGAACAACATGGTGAAGTGGTTTGAAGAATTGATAAAAAAAATAAAAGCAGCAACAACAAAAAGCTATTGTAAAATGACCACTAGATTTGGAAAAGGACATTGGTATTAACTTCTTAATGCATTTATTTCTTCTTAATGCAGATTTTTTTAATAAGTATATGCTACTGTTAATTATCAACCTGACGTGTATTTTGATTGTTCTTGTCTTAGCTGAAGGTAAAATAAAGTAGGGTAAATGTGTTAAGCATTGCATTGCTAGATTTAATGCAGAATATGTTAAAATTAATGGTCTAGAAACACTGTAGATCAAAAGCTTTCATTTTCAGTAAGAAGGGAAGAAAATAGTGAAAAAATAGTTTTTGTTTGGTGACTTTTTGAAGTCAATTAGTGTCTATTTTCTTTCATAGGTAATATTCTTTGTACTCAAAATTCCAACCTTAATCTAACTAAAAAAAAAGTAGTTAAAATAATTCTTAATATAGATTTAATAATGTATAAGCTGAGATTTGAATTGAAGTTTTATAATAACCTTTCTTAGCTGAGAAAAATTAAAGATTATTTCTTCTGATTTGATTTGCAAAGCACAATGTAGTTGATGAAATAACAGGATGCAGATTCTTTCAAATTGCTATCCTGCTTCAGTGATATAAGCTTTGACACACTTGATCAGGCCTGTGCTTTTCTGTCCCAACATGCTGTTTCTGACAGAGGCTGATTGCCGCTGTGTTACAAACCTTACAGCTCCACTCTAGGTCATGTATGTGGTCATCTGTTTCTGTTCATGAACATACATTGTAGTATGTATGTTTACCACATTTTGTACTGATGTTCTCTGACAGTATGAGAGCATCTAACATGCTTTCCCAAACCTTAACATCTGTTAATTAGGATCATTTGGGTAGTTTGATTGATTCTGGCTTTGGGATTTCGTGTTTGAGTCCAAACTTGATGAACTTTTTCAGGTCATGTTTTGCTGTATTTCTAGCACTTGGTTACTGTGACATACGTTTGCACTCCTCCACCTATTGGTTGAGCAGGAGAGGTTAATACAAAGTTTAGAAACTGCTTCTTGGAAGAAAAGAGGTAATTGAAATTCTTAATCTCTATTTAAACTATTACAATCTAGATAACGATTTAAAAACAATTATTGGCATAATGAAAAAGCTATTCATTATTGTGACAGCTAGCCTGGCATGCTAGAGTGAGTTAAGGTTTAAAAAAAAAAATCTTTTAGAAGGAGCGGTTACTGCAGTTTTATTTATAAAGCACACAAAGTAGGAAAGCTTAAGTGAAAACTCACTTAAATTCATAGCATCACAGAGTCATAGAATGGATCAGATTAGAAGGGACCTCAAGGATCGTCAAGCTCCAACCCTGAGCTGCCAACCTCCACATTTAATACTAGACTTAAATAAGTAGTAAATAAGTGTTTAGCTGCAATAAAAGCTTGCTTCATAATAGGAAGCATCCTGACATTGAACTATCACGATGAAAATAGCTGACAGTTTCCTTATAAAATGAATTGTACTTGAAATGCTTGGACTGCAAGTAGTTAAGGTATTGGCTGAATTGCCTCGCCTAAGGTTCTATTGATATGCTTACTCCTCTTAAAAGAATTGCTTCTTTTTCTTTCTTTCTTTCTTTCTTTTTTTACTAGGCACGAGGGAAAAAACGACAAATAGGATGGTTTCCTGCTAATTATGTAAAACTCTTGAGCCCTGGTACCAGTAAAACTACGCCAACCGAGCTACCTAAATCAACAGCATTACCTTCAGGTAAGCAGTGCGTTAATGGAGTTGATGTTGTAATGCATATCATTTACAGTAAGACTTCTAAAATTAATCACAAGCATTAAATATATGCCACAGTAGTCACCACGGTAAAACAATTTATTTTGATTTTTTTTTTACAGGGAGGGTAGACAGTTGGTTTCTACATTTATTGTGGTGATCCCTGAGGTGTAGCTGTAGCATGACATTACACCTTAAAGAGTAAAATATTCAAGTTACAAGTCCTGTTTGTTAACAGTAAATATATTGAGGGAGTTTTTAAAGGTTCAGAATGTTCCATAGGCTTATCAGTGGAGGCTTTTGTTATTCAGGACTTTTTTTCCTAAGATGAAGTGTGAGAAAACTACACAAGTATAGAGCTTTTTGTCCTATTGTTAAAGTTTGTGAAAGGATACAGCAGCAATAGACCTTTTTACTTAAAGAATCTATTTGCTACAGCTCCAACATGGGCAGCTCTGTATCAGCTCTGTCAATCTACTGCAAAATATAAAGCCAGGCAGAAGACTGAGAACGGAAAGTTTAGTGCTTGTGGTTGTTTTAGTCCTTCACCATTTTGTGTTTGGTAGTTTTGTAGTACCAGGTAAAGGAGATCCTTGACAATCAAAAATGCGTAGAATAGTTCATTTTCTTCCATAATACCCAAATATTTGAGGCAGTTGTAAATGATTTTGTGTTCTGTAGTTAGACTGGTCTGTTAGCACTGAGACACAATATCTGAATGTGAAGGGATGGTTTTTTTTTGCTTGTTATTTCAAGTTTGACAGTTTGGGACTTTTGACACATGATAATAAAACTTACAGAATAAATTTTCTAGTGCATTTCTCACTGCCTATAGAACATGGAAATCTTAATGCCATTCATTCTAATCAAATTCAGCTTTGTTATAGGCCCGTTATTTTGGAGAGTGAGAAGAAGAAATAGGACCATCTTGCCTTTCTATTATGATGTGGTCTAACTTAGTGTGTGGTTATGTAAGATGTTAAGAGGTTAACGTTTGAGAAGCACCTTTATGGAGGAAGTGTGTTAGTGAGAAGTCTTATTATAGCAAAAGACATGGAAAGCTTGAAGTAAACTGTCTACAAGGATAAAATAGTGCTCAAGGCGGTGCAATGTGAAGAGTGTAAGAGTGTCTGGGTCAAGTCTGTCTGGGTTCTAAAGACAGTGGATCCACCAGAAGCCTCCTTTTCTTTTGCCATTTTGTTTGTTTTGATGCATAGGCTCTCTGTGTATCATACTGTGATGCAAACTGCATGGCTTTAAACAACCTTTTAAAAAATTCTTTTGCATGGACTCTTTTGCTTTATACTTTGGATGTTTTCTTCATTTCCAACTGCTTCATACTTACCCTGTTCGAAACTTGCATCCAGAACATCTTCCTGCTTCTGAGAAATGAGAAGAGCTGTTAAAGCTCCTTGATCTAGCCAGGCACAAGGAGGTTCACAGTACAGGAATAGTTAGAAACACATTTCAACCATTCTGCATGTTTAAAGAAAGAAAGACAACATTATAGATTGTAATGGTCGTGAGTGTACCGTGAGAACCTGGATTCCTTCTGCCATTGACTAGTTAATCAGCAGGCAAAATCTTTTTAGAAAAGAAACAAAGAGCTAAAAAGCACTGGAGCTCAGAGAAAGCTTTAGCCTACTTCTGTAGTTAGCAGTGGCTTTTGGAGCTGTTGCTGTTAGTTGTTTAACATAATTGAAGAACTTTCTGGGACTACTCAAAGAGTTTTATATATAAGACTGAAGTGCTTTCTAAGCTGTGTGACCAGGTGTAAACAAGATCAAGATGAGGTCAATACTTCAAGCTCAATGGAGGAGTCCCATCTTCAAAACCCTCTTAAATTACCTCCCCAAGTTATAGGTGGTTCTTGAGATGCCATTTAAATATTCTGATGGCACTACTGGCCAGCACCAAATACCAAGAAATTCTTTGAAGTACAGGAGAACAATCAGGAGAATGAAAACTTCCTGGAAGAAACAAACTCTTGAATGGGAAACAAATCTGTATGGGATTCATCTCAAGTATGATCTAGTTTAAGCTTTTTATTTTTCCTAATTTTAGTAATAGATTGTAAATATTTAACAAGAATGTTATAAAACAGATTCACAGGTCTTTAAAATGAAATATGAACATCAGTGCTGTTCATACATTTTAACTTATATTAGCCCAAAAGTACCTACCTAGTAGTAGGTAGTATGCCATAATATGCATTTTATATCCAGTATGCTAGGGAAATGGGCACTTTGGAGAGTTGTTGTATTAGATATGATGAGTGACAGTGAATGCCCCTTGACTTTTTATTTTTTATTTATTTTTACATTTCAATTAGAATCATTTTTTTTCTCCTGCGAGTAACTAAACAAAATCTTGAGATATGTGCTGATATGATATATATATTTGATTATGAGGTTTGCAAACAGGCATAAGATATTAACTAAAAGGAGTTGAATAATTTCTGGAATATAAATTCCTGAAAGAGGAAGGAACTGTTTGACAAATTTAATTAAATTGCTGGCTGTGTACAAGAACAAAAATACAAGAAAACTGTAGATTGAGAATAGAGACAACATGACAGGAAGGCTCATTTAGCCAGCAGTGTTGTGTCGTCAGGCAAAATACCAGAAGCCCTGTGTCTTGGCAAGGAGAAATCAGCAGAGAAATAGAGGAAATTATATAACTTAAATAAACAGTCCTCCTGCTTTAGAGAATTAAGAAAATTGCTCTATTATAACTGAACAGAAACCATTGTATCCTGAGAACCATCCAGGTTTGATGAGTTTTATGGTAAGAAAATAGGAAAAATGCTTCTTGCAACAGTCCTGTGGGGCCAAAAGGCCACCCTAAATGACCCTTCTTACTTTTTTCATCTTTCCAAGGTTTTTATGTTCCTAATGCCTGTGGGGCAGTACAAGAGTACAAGTACAATCACCATTGCCTTTCTCTTGAATTACAGATCTGTTTAGCATGGTCAGTGCTAATTAGAAAGGAGTGCCTTTCTCAAATAATTGAACTTAAAGTATTTCCTAAACTTTTCTGTCCATTGAGTGGTTCTACTGGAAAGGATACTTATTTAGAACAGGGTGAGGATGCAGAATGCTAATTTTATAAATACATTATAAGTTTGGTGCTTTTATGGGCAGAAATATCTATATATATAGCTGAAGAGTAGTATCAACAGAAAGCTAACATTTTGACCTTTTCTTAAAATTCTAAATCTTTCTGGTCTCTCACTGTTGAGCACTTTCTATCGAAAATATCTTAAGTGCAGTTCCAGTGGGTTACACTGTTCTCAGCTTGCACTGTTATGTCCTGCCCTCCGTATTGTGATCCTAAATCCTCAGTAAGCTGACGAAGAGGGTAAAGCTGTGTGGAAGGTCTTTGTTTTTTTTTTAAACTAACCTTGAGCCAAATTGTTGAGAGCTTGGATAAATTCTGATACAGGGGCAGAGGAGACAGGGGCAGGAGCACAGCAGTGCCTGTATAGATCAGTGCACTACCATGGAACTACATTGTGATACCTGCAGTGTTTACACGTAGCTTATGCTTCGTTGAAACATTACCAGTGCTACAGAACTCTTCCTTTATCTTACAGTGTGCCAAGTAATTGGCATGTATGACTACACTGCACAGAATGATGATGAGCTAGCATTCAATAAAGGCCAGATTATAAACGTCCTTAACAAGGAAGACCCAGACTGGTGGAAAGGGGAGGTGAATGGACAAGTGGGTCTCTTCCCATCCAACTATGTGAAGCTGACAACAGATACGGACCCAAGCCAGCAATGTAAGTGACCCTCTCTGCTGCCATGCTGTAATTATTTATGTAGTACTTTAAGACGAAACATGCAGCATTGCTGTGATTCTGCTGCAGTTTGCAGAACTCAATGCTTCACCACTGCTGCACTTGGCAAAGTCTCTTTGAAGACCTTCTGTAATGCAAACCTTATTTTATGTTTGTTTTATTTTTAGTTCCCATCCCCTTTGTAGCATGTTACCCTTTATCATTTTTGCACCATGCTGTTTACATGCCTGACTCATTTTCCTAGCTTGAATTTGCTCATTGTTTTGTTTTGCTTATGTGTTGTTTTCCTCCTTTTTCTAGGAATCATATGTTGTCCATCCCCCACTCAGGCTTGAAAGTCCTCAAAGAGACCCACTATCCCATATCACTGCCCAGAGGGATGATGGGAGATGCAGCCTTGATCATGTGACTTCCAGCATGATCATCTACTGCCTTCTGAGTAGAAGAACACACTGCAGAGCAGTTTACCTCATTTTACATTAGTTGCATGTAATCACAATGTTTGAGTTAATTACCTGCAGATATAGACGCAAAATTAAATGAAACAAAAAAAAAAAAACACAAAAAAATCAGAGGATAGTGGGTCCTTTTGTGGCTTTCATAGTTACCAAACTAATTTTTCCACCTTTGCACAGGTGCTTTTGCAGTTTTAAAGTTATTTTTAAATATATATTTTAGCCTTTTAAAGGAAAAGTATAAATTAAATTTCTTCATTTTAATCTTGTTTGTGCAAAAAGACCCACTATCAAGGAATGCTGCATGTGCTGTTAAATTTGTTCCAAATGTCCATAAATTTGAGATTTTATGTATCTTTCTTTTTTATTGTTTGCTTGTCCAGTGTTGTCAATGTCTTTTTTTTTTTAATTATTGCAAAAAAAACCAGAAGGAGTTAAATCAGTTTAAGGAACTTTAAGTGTGCCCAATTGCAGATAAGGTATTTTGTTGTAGTTCTTGTACTGTGTGTATCAGGTGTTCCTTGTTGAGTGTAATACATTGTGGAGAGAAGAGATTAACTTCCTTCCAATGCAAGAGATATTAACCTTGCATAATGTTGTTATCCCAGTTATGTTAATTTTATTTTGCACACTATTTGTAGCTGCATACAATTAGAAAACATCCTGGTTTGTGTTTGTCTCAGATGTTTCAGTTTTTGCATTTTCGTGTCAAAAATCAACAGAACGCTACATTCATGTGATGTTTGAGCATTAACTTCTTTGGTTTTTTTCCATCTTGGTTACATGAAGTTCATGGAATTTTATTTTTCATTTTTCCTTTCTCGTGACTATGGAACAACACTTTTTGAACAAGTAATTTTCCTGACAAGAAAGAATGTATAGAAATATCTCCCTGCGATTAATTTCCAATGTTTACATTTTTTTTAAACTAGACTGTGGAATTTATACAAATTAATATTAAATGGAGCTTACAGTCAAATATATGTAGTAGATGTGCTGTAGCTAAGCCATGTTTGCCTTTCCAGCATTAGTAACAAGCTCTTGATGAAATGCTTGGTGCTGTCAGTGCAGAAACCCCCTCTACCCAATGCCTCAAGCACAATATAGCATTTGTACTAACTACTTTACCATTTAGTTATCTTCTGTTTTATGTACTTCATTTATTTCTATATTTCATGCTGGCAGTGTTGTAGAATTTCTAATCCTATCCCATCTCCCTCCTTCTGACCCACCATGCGGTGCAAAGAACAAGTGAAGCTCCGTATACAATTGCACTTCAGTATTTCATCAATATGAATGTAAAATATATAAATATATAAAAACCTGCAGCTTTAACAACTGTAATACAGCCTTTAAAATTAGTCACATGTATAGATAATTAAATTCTTCATATAAAAGCTAGACTAAAATGTGTTTGTCGTCTTGTTGCTGTGTACACGCAGAATTCACCAAGTGGCATTAGTGCATGTAATGAATTTGCCACCAGAGTAGCCTGAAGCCCTGTTTAATTTCTGAATGACACCTGTGTTGTTACTTTGAATATTATTTGATTATAACTACTCATTGTGATCAGCTGCAAACTTCTGCACCTTTCTTTCTCTATTCACTGCCTTCTATGTGTTACAGAACAGTAGGTACTTTTTGACACTATGCTATTAGATCTATTAAGTATACTTTTTTATTTTACAATGGGTTTACATTGACCTAGGCTCTGCGTTGTATGCCAGAAGCTCTAGTCTTAAAACATGCACAATTGCACAGATTTTCTCTGTTTTTAGGATAGTTTCTAACATGCACGTTTTTTCCTTTATCACTGCCATAAAAAAATGGTTTTCTTCTTCAACATAGCCATTTGCTGAACACAGTGCTGCCTTGTATCTGACAGAAATTGAACATAACTTAATACTTGTATTTTTCAGTTACTCTTGTTTTGCTTGCTGAGAACTATGTAGCAGATTCTTCTCCATTATTTCAATATTTCATGCATTAAAATGTTATTTTAATGAAAGGGTATCTCTGTGTTCCCATAATGAGCTGTTGTGTTGAAAGATTCATAACTTGACTAAAAGCTTTTGTCCTAAGGTATGCTATGGTTTTTATGACTTCAGGTCAGAAACACACTTTCTCTACATATTGAAATATTGGCAATACTTTGAATATAGGAGATTCATATGCTGCTTTTTTTAATTATTATTATTACATTAAGGGAGAAAAAAAATAAAACTATTACAATATCTGCAGGTTCTATGTTTTCTAACATGCTTCTAAAAACACAGAGTGATGTCTCATGAAAGATACTCAGAATCACAGTACCCTAGAAGTTCCTGGGGACAATTTTCCACTAAATTGAATAGAACAGACTGAAGTTGTCCCTCTGTAGATACACACACTGATGTATGTTGTGCCAGGATTTCTCATACAGAAGAGCACTGCGTATTACTCAACTGAGCAACATCTTATAAATCAGTCTATTCTTGAGAACAGTTAACTCACAAAAACCTCAAAAGACATTTAAAATGTCCTGGACAAAGATATTCAGACTGTAATGAAATTCATCGTTGAAAGACTTATGATGTTTATTTACTCAATTGTTAAAAATTATTAAAAATCATTGTGCATACTACCATAGATCAGCATGGAACTTACCCATAATCAGTTATTTCCACTAGGTAGCAGGGAAAATTGGGGTCCCCAGTACAAGAAAGATGCAGAACTCTTGGAGTCCAGAGGAGAGCCACTAAGATGATCACAGGGCTGGAGCACCTCTTCTATGAAGAAAGGTTGAGGGAACTGGGCTTGTTTAGCTTGGAAAAGAGAAGACTCCAGGGAGACCTCATTGTGGCTTTCCAATACTTGAAGGGAGCATATAAACAGGAGGGGGAACAGCTGTTCATGAGGGTGGATAGTGGTAGGATAAGGGGGAATGATTTTAAACTGAGACAGGGGAGGTTTAGGTTAGATATTATGAGCACAGTTTTCACACAGAGGGTGGTGAGGCACTGGAACAGGTTGCCCAAGGAGGCTGTGGATGCCCCATCCCTGGAGGCATTCAAGGCCAGGCTGGATGTGGCTCTGGGCAGCCTGGTCTGCTGGTTGGTGACCCTGCACACAGCAGGGGGTTGAAACTGGATGATCATTGTGGTCCTTTTCAACCCAGGCCATTCTATGATGATTCAATGATATGATTCTATAAAAATGATGTTGCACTTATTCTCTTACCTGTCTGGGTTTTTATTAATATTTGTGAGAAAGGGAGTCTGAAAGTAATTCCTTAATAAAGAAAATTGAAATAATCCATCAGAAATAATACTTTTTCAGGGTTGTGTCTCAATCCAGTTTTGACTCTCCTGTCCTTAGTGGTACATCTGAGAAGCTCTTTAGTCTCCTACAACCACACAATTACCTCCCAAAATACACTTGTCTCCTGTGATGGAGATGTGTCCATGCTTTTGTCTCTTCAGTTCTTGAATTTGTGGCTGGAAAGCTGACAAACACTAATCTTGGTCAAGGCTGAAATAAGATTTCCACAATCTACATAGACTAAGATAAGAAATCATTCAGATGATTTTCATTTTGATTTACATTTTAAGTCGGCATAAAGAGCAGCCTTGTGGCTGTCTAATCAGTTGAATGCATTTTTTAAATCGGCTTTCATTTGTGAACCTTTTCCCATTTCAGCAGAAAGTCAGGAATAAGGAGCCATCATTTGAGGGATGTAGATGAGATTGCATTTAGAGAGTGCTTTAACTTCTGGTGGTTCTTTTCCTTCAGAGTTGTTCTGTTTGTCTTGAGAAAAAAAGAAACCCGTATTCACGAAAGAGTTATTCTGTGTTCTTTTTATTTCAATTAAGTATTTAATGGACAATGTATCTGCTAGTGTGTTTAAATGGAAAGATTCTTGTACCTGAGGTAATTTTACAGCAAGTGAATATACAACTTTTAGAAGGGGCTGTAGTTCTCATAGCATTACATTGCTCCATGATCACGGAACTTGGCTCCACGTTATAGCATAAGCCTCTCCTTTTACTTGGTGTATAGCCCACCTCTTTGAGTGCCCCCTCAGCAGCAGCTTTACCCAGCAGCAAGAAGAAAGCTCAGTGCTTCTGCTCTCCTCTGATCTCGACTTACATTTGGCCCATCATGTTGCCCATTTGTACCCACTGAGTGCTGAGCTGATGTTGCCAGCTCTGCTGATACCCACAGAGCTGTGAGCTGGTGCCATCACTACTGAAACACTGCTCTGCGCTGGGCTCACATCAGTATGACAGATAGCAGTTTTCTGCTCCCTGGGCTGGCTTGCTGAAATCTGATTTCGTGGATTTTTTTCCCCCGTCATATTCATCTCTGCCAAGTGCATTTCTCAGCTGTTTTTTTTTGTGTGTGTGTTGGATTAATTCTGTTAAAGTCCATCTGGTTCGATTCCCTTACATTACTTTTTTTTTTTTGTGGAGGCAAAGACCTGGAGCAAGGAAAGGTAATGGGTGGAGGTCAGCATGAGAACGTGGAAAACTGATACAATATTTGAACTCTGAGAATACAAGATACCCCAATTCTGACCCCAAGTGCAGTACCTATATATTATGTTTATTTTTGCTGAAGAAAATGCGAAGCTGGGTTGTGCAGTTTTGGTGTTTGCATCTGAAGCCAGTTGATAAGAAGAACGAATGTTCAAATGCTGTCTTTTGATGGAAGGAATGCTATTGTGGTGTCAGGAGTACTGTTTCTCCTCATTTAAGGTTCTGGAGGAAAACTGTGGTGTATAATTTTGTAGTGCTTCTGGTTCACTGTAATAGCAATCTTGCCCACTGCAGGGGAGATGGAAATGGATGATCTTTAAGTTCCCTTCTAGTCCAATTTCACAGTTCTGTGACAACAGAGTGGACTCCTGTCTACTGTGACCTTGCTGTTGCACATTGGGCCAGTATGAAGTTACGGTGAAAACTGGCAGTTATGGAGTTCAGAAAATCTCCCTGAATTTGAAGAAATTAGAAGTTATGCCTGTGTGCTTAGAGCAGTGAGTTCCACAATGGATTCTTCTTCCTGAAAAGACACAATCCATGACGAATGACCAACTGCTTTCAAGCTTAGCATATTTTCATATTTTCTCATATTTTCAGAGCTTTGCCCTTGCAAGGAAAAGAAAAAGCACATTTACTTTTTAGAACGTTATTTTAAATTATTTTCATTAAATTTCTAGAACTCTCAGTTCCACAGGTCATGAGGTGATAGGATACCAGATTTCTGACACTGCTGGGCTTCACTTCTGTTACACAGCTAAAAGATAGAAGGTTGCGTATTCACTGCACTGTGAACATGCTGGATTAACTATCCTAATTTCTCCATTATTTTCTGCATTTGCTAGATTTTTTGGTAGTTAAAGATTCAAATTCAGCTTCTGCAATCTTTCAGATGGTATCAAACGCCAGAGTGGGTGGGAAAATAGAAAAGAATGGAATCTGATATCCTACAAGGTAGAATACAGTGCCTAGTTTTAAGTACTCGAATGGTGACTAATTGTGAGATTTAAGCTAGAAAAATTAACTGGTTCTACACTGAGGTAAGGTCCGGGACTTCACCAATAGCAGAACTTTCCCATTTGTCAGGGGAAATGCCTAATATCAGGGGCACTTTGGCACTTGGCCCTTTTAGTGGGATGAATTCATGAATGGTGGTGTTATTTCAGCTGCACATGGAATTTGGATGTACATAAAAGTACTTTACACAGTACTTTGGCTTCTATGAATAACCAGCTAGAGCCGTATGACCTTGACATTCCAGCTTGGAAAAGAACAGAGTTCTTGCTTGATATTTATGATACAAAGATGAGACAATTCTTAATACTTGTGCACCTAATGAAGAAAATCCTTTATGAGAAAAGTCTCTCCTGCATTTTCTGCAATAACACAGTAGGCAGTTTCCCCAAATATTTAGCATTCAAGGTTGAACCCTCCATTGACATTCAGAGTAACCCATTTAAGTCCCAGCTGGCTATCTGTCAAGCTGGCCACTGAAATGTAACAGTTCAAAATGTTAAATACTTCCTTCTAAAAGCTGGTGGTGGTTGGAAACAGCACTTCAAGCCAAGGTCATTGGCATCGTTGAACACTAAAATTCCTCAGCCTCTGGAGAAAAATCATTAAACGTTTTGTTCACTTTTAATGAAGCTGACAGTGCATGGGGAGAACTGATTCTGTTAATTAGAACTGTGATTTACATGATAACTGAGAAAATGCTTTGAAAGCAATCACTTATTAAACAGAATTGAAACTTTTGACTTTGGAAAAATAGTGAGAATTTTGATTATTTCGGCTTGAAGTTGTTAATTGACACTTCTCCAAGCCAACTTTTTAATTTCAGGCAAAGTTTGAATTGTATCTTTGAAGGGACTGCAATACACAGCATTTCAAAGAAGCATTGTCAGTGTGCTATGCTTACAGTCTGATATGTATTCAGCTTCTTACTTATAGAGAATATCTGCATCAACATTTATTGTTTTTAAACAAATCCATCTTTTATCTTTTCTGGAGCACAGATTAGTTCAAGCAACCTGTCCCAAGGCATTCATGAAAAATTTAATGGTGATACGTGGTGGACCTTGCTAGTTGTGTAGTGCAGAATCAGGTCCTGAATTACGTTTGGGAAGCTGAAGATGCAGTAGATACTATCTAAGTATTAATTTTATATCAAAGAACTGAAGGGGTTGGCTAGGGTGTGATATGATTAGAAGCAGCAGCGGTTCACTGTGCGAAAACATTTGAGAACATCTGATCTAAAGCCACACCTGTTGGATCACGTTGTGTTGGAGCCACGACTGATGCTGGTGAACAGTTAAAAAAAAAAAGCTTTGGCCATTTAAAATCCCACGAAGTGAAGGTCTCATTGAATGTTTTGCATTCAGATTTTTCTCCATGTGGAAAATCTGTTTCAATGAGGAATGTACTGAATTTGCCAATGCTTTGTTGAGAGGTGGGAGAAAGAATTAAAATGAAGAATTTTGATTGTGTCAAAGCATAGTATTTCTTTGAAGCAAAATATTTTAAACCTATTTCAAAACAACTTCTGAAATACATTGTATTTTATGCAGAACAGTTATAAAAGCTATTAGAAGTGAAACAGGGAGAAAACGTTTTCCTTGGCAATTTCAGGAGAATTTAATTGAGCTGTGCTGAAACATACCAAGATGTATGGGAAAAAAAGTAATTAAGTATTCTGTTGTAATGCAGAATAGAAAATAGAACATGAAAATTGAATTGTGCCTATAGTATAAAAATTCTAGAATTTACACAGAAGATGGTTTGGAAAAACAGAAGGACAAACTTGATGGAACGTGTGTTCTTAGTTATAAGATTTCCTACTGCTTTTAAAGGTACAAAACGACAATCAATCAACCCTTTGGCTCAGTCTGTAAACTAGTAAGGTCTGTGAGGTGACTCCACTGACCTTCATGACTTTTGGCTCAAGTCCTTCAAAAGTTCTCCAGCAATTTTTAACTGAAGCATGAAGAAGCAAATAAACCCTGCTTTGATGAGGATGCCTACTTTGACTTCAATGATAAAGATCAAACTTGAATGCAGAGCTGAGAGCTGAAAATCTAAAGAGCTCATCAGAGCATTAATGTCACTATAGTTCTCTTCCTTAATTCTGCTCCCTTTTAGGATAAATATATGTGTTCTTTGGCATTAATTCCAGGTGAAGTCTTTGTCCCCTTTTTATTAACAGTGATCCATTTGGGGATTTATTTTACAGTGTGGTTCCAGATGAATGACACAACTAAGGGAAACTGAACTTCGCAGTGAGGTTGGAAATGGGCAGGTAGTGGTGAGGGGAACTTTTAAGTTTTGCCACCAGAGAATAAACATTTAGAAATCCTGTTCATGCCACAGGGAGGTCTTCTTTAGTTGTTTCTGGACTGCATGCTTTCATTTTAATGAGACCTCCATTCACTTGCCTTGTTAACTGGCTATCTCTTAAAAATGACCTTGAATCTTTAAAAAAAAGTTAATGTCAATGTTTTTATTCACTAAGAGATGAAAGATTGTAAGCACTGTGTCATTAAAAGTGAATTATGATTAAATGAACAGGCAGTAGTTACTGTTCATTAGGCGTTATTCAAACTACTGCAGATCTGGATCAATTTAAAAGCCACTGTAAGTAAAATCCAGGATTCTGTTGTGTTTTCCAGGGTGTGCAGACTTGCATCTTCTGGATATGTTGACACCTACTGAAAGAAAAAGGCAGGGATACATCCATGAGCTCATTGTCACAGAAGAGAACTATGTAAATGATTTGCAGTTGGTCACAGAGGTAAGGAGGCACGGCACTTTTAGGAGCAGGTTTTATTCACTCACTTTATTCACTCACACATTTTCTGAAGTGAATTGGATCAATAATTTCACCCTACAAACTCATTTGGTATCACTGCTGTGTTGCATTTCCTAGGAATGATCAGTGTTAAATTTTCATATATGAACATATATGAATGTCTGGGTGTGAGTGTAATTAACTGATGGCGAGCCCTTGTGTTAGCCTTACTGAAATGCTTCAATGTTTCCATTGTCATTTCAGTCAAATCTTTTCATTCCTGATTTTGAATGTTTACTTCTCATATGTAGGTTCGTAAAGCCTGAAGCGCATCGTGTACCAATTTCCATGTGCACTGCGGCACTCAGTTATCACTTAGCCTGTTTCTCTTTAAATGTTACAGTGTATATAGCATCTTTTATCTGGGGAGATTCATACGGGCAAGTGATGTGGGCAATTCTTTTGACAGCGAGGGAAAGCCTTTATTTTGAAAAGGAGGTCAAGTTACACAAGCCTGAGACAATATGAGATAAGTCAGAGCTTCCATAAAGGAGTCCAAAGTAAAACGTATTTTCAGTTGTTTACCAAAGTAACCCTGGGATATTTCACAGGAGACCTGTCACTAAAATTCCCAAGGTTAAAACAGACTATCCAGGCCATGGTGAGCAACCACCAAGACCAACTCAGATTATTATCTTTCAAAGAGATAAGCTACTCAGAAAGGTATAATCAGGTAGATCTGATAATGGGCACAGGGCGTGCTTGAGGTCTGTTCTGCTGAGTACCAAGTGCTACTCTGATGTAAAGTTGTCTCACTTCCAGACTAAGGAAGTAAGCATCATCAGTCTTAGCAACTTTGATTATACTTAACATATACTTTCTAAATTGCTTAATTTTCTAAATCTGTAGATCTTCCAGAAACCACTAATGGAATCTGAGCTGCTAACAGAAAAGGAAGTTGCTATGATTTTTGTTAACTGGAAGGAACTGATTATGTGCAATATAAAACTACTGAAGTAAGTTCTTTTTGCTTTTTTTTTTTCTCCTCTGTACTTATCAATTACAAAATCATGGGCCTCTTCTTTTAGCTGCATGCAAATATTTGCCACTTATGAAAATAGTCGCCAAAGGAGCCAGGCATTTTTCCACGTTGGAAAAAACAAGATATTATTGTTTGCTATAATTTTTTATTGCTGTTGACAAAAATGCATCAGTTCTTCACTGAGTGAGGATTTGTGCTTAGTTTGCTCTTAGGTTACCTGCACAGCAGAAGGCAAGGTCAGCTTCTCCTGAAGAATAGTGCCTCTCAGGGCTGCCCACACTCCATACCTCTGCTTCCTCTTTCTCTGTCACAGCCCCTTATCGACTTCCAGTCCCATTATCTGTGAATGGGAAGCAAACTACAACCAACGTTCACTGCCACCGTTATTCTGAGTTGCCCAGTGTATTCCTTTAGTTATTGTAAACTTTTTAACACCTGAATGAGCTGTTTTGTGAGAAGCTGGCCCAAGAAAGCCTGGTTTGCTATGGATTTGTGCCCAGTGCACCCTGCACCCTTCCTACCAAAGTCTCCAACTACTGCAACCCCAACTCTTTACCATGAAACTCCACAAAGTGCAAGTACCCTTATTTCCCCCTTCATTCTCAGTGGCCTCCACCAGATCCCATCTTCCTTCTCTCATTTTTCTCACCCATCCTTGTTATTTCAGCAGGAGGGAAAGCCTCTTTTTTTTGAAAAAGAGGTCAAGCTATGCAATCCTGAGACACTATAAGATAAATTAGAACTTCCTTGAAGGCATGTACAAACAGATTGCTTCTTTTGGCCCTTGCCCGACAAAATGAGTAACAATTTACACCTGCATCTTAAAAAGTAAGAGTACTAATAAAACCCCTTTGTTTTTGCCTACTGATTTGCTAATTCTCATTGAAAGTGTAGGAATTTTTTGAGATATCTTCGCTTTTGTAATGTGCTTGAAAATGGCTCACAAAATAACAAGTTATGACAGTGATAGGGCAGAGACATATATGTTGATAACATGACACATATTGGTAATAAAACAGCAGATGACAATAAAATGCCCTTCCTTAGGAAACCAGGGTAAAAGCTAGAAATAGCTTTGGGCCCAAGGTGGTGGTAGGGTTTTCATCCCTTGTTCAAGAGCTTGTCTATATACTTTCTAATAGTAAGAGTAATGATATTCCTTCCTACGTTGTATCTGATCTGGCATTGCATTAAGTTAATGTCAAATAATAAATTGGTGATCACAAGAGGGAAAACTTCAGTTGGCTGAGGGTGCAGTCTTGATTATTATGTTCTAATAATGTGCAATAAGTCCTGTGGCTGATCTGTTTATTATTCAGAGGTCTGTTCATTTCAGTAATGAATAACAATCAACCTACTTATTTCATAGATCACGAATCCTTATTTAGAGGTCTGCTGACTTATCCAACACTCATGACCTTTTTGTGTTTAGGGCCTTGCGTGTGCGTAAGAAGATGTCTGGAGAGAAGATGCCAGTGAAAATGATTGGCGACATCCTGACAGCTCAGCTGCCACACATGCAGCCATACATTCGGTTCTGTAGCTGCCAGCTCAATGGGGCAGCACTCATTCAGCAGAAAACAGATGAAGTCCCCGAATTCAAGGAGTTTGTAAAAGTAAGGGAAGAGCATTCACTGTGTATTTTGTACACCATAAACTGCATTGCAAATTTCCAAAACATTGTCTGAAATAGTGCTGTATGTTGAATTAGAATGAAGGGTCTTAAGAATGAAGAGACTTAAGCACTCACTGAAGAAATACTTTTTTTGTTAAAGGCATACCTTTATTCAGTGAGCTGTATGGCTGTAAAATAATTACTTTAGCACTGGTTATGCAGTAACATGCTGAGAGCTGGACAAATAATGGTGAGAAGATGCTTTTTGTTTGTGCTGACAAGTTAGGTGAAGAATGCATTGTACAAGAAATTCTAATGCATTGATCTTGTTTGTGACCTAATGGATTTAGTTGAGGCCTTATGTTCATTTGTTGCCTTACCTTTTCCTTATTTTGCTGGATTTTAAGCAAATTGACTAACACCATTTTACCTCTCTAATGTTTCAGAGGTTAGCAATGGATCCTCGCTGTAAAGGAATGCCACTATCAAGTTTTCTACTAAAGCCTATGCAACGGGTAACAAGATACCCACTAATAATTAAAAATGTATGTTCTTTTGCAAAGATGATGTTTTTGATGCTGCTTTGCTTGTAGCTTAATTAAAGAATAGTTTCCCTACATTGTCACTATTAGATGTCTGATATGCTAGGGAAAGTGGGCTGCCTTTTTACATTTTACCACACTAGAGCAAATGCAGTAATTCATTTTCCTTCAACAAAATGTCTTTGGATTTCCACTAGAAATAGGGGTGAAACTTACTTGCACAGAGAACCAGAAGGCAATAAAAGCTGAATGAAAAGTTTGAAATTCAGAAAATGGAAGTATTGGGTTCATCTTATGCTCATCTTTGCCTTTTTGCCTTGGTATCATTCCTTCCTTATAGTCTCAAAAATGGCATTCAGTATACAATCCTGAATGCCAAATCATTGCAGCTTACATTACTGGATAACTTACAACACTTTCCTAACTTTTATATGTTGCCTAACACTTACCATCTTGAATAGTACTGTTGAAATTGACCCCAGACTTTCATAGGAATTAATCCAGCTACAAATTGGATGTTGTCGTTTAAGAGATTCCATAATCAGCTATGTTTCTGTTTATGGCTGGAATTTGCATGCTTACGTCAGAAGAGTGAGTAGTGCTCTGATGTAATGGCTCTGCAGACAGCTGTTCACCTACCGACTGTGAGTTTGTCTCTTATTTTTCACATTTGTCAAGCAGGAAGAGAAATGTGGAAGCTTCTGACCAGCTCTGATGAAAATAAAGAAATAAAACAGAAATTTAGGGTTCTCAAGATGAATATATTTTAAATGCAGGTAATAGAAAAAGCTAACGTATTTTATTTGCCTGTAGATAATAGAAAACACTCCTGAAAACCATCCTGACCACAGTCACTTGAAGCATGCTCTTGAAAAAGCAGAAGAATTATGTTCTCAAGTAAATGAAGGAGTGCGAGAGAAAGAAAATTCAGATAGGCTGGAGTGGATCCAGGCTCATGTTCAGTGCGAAGGCCTCTCTGAGGTAAACAACATGCTGTCTAGAGTAATGGGCACACTTCACTGTTTGGGAAGAAACCATGGCTCACTTTTGGCTCTGCATCAAGGGAAAATGTTGTAATCATGTCATATAATCTTAAATCATTCGCTTTTATCTTTCTTTGGCTCCCTTTCATTTATGCACGTAATCCTTTTTGCTGCTTGTATTATTGTCTTCTACATGATAAATGTTGCTTTTGTTTCCTGCCTCTGGACTAGTGCCAGATTAAGTGCTGCAGTTTTCAACTACAACTCTTCAGTTTCGTGGCTCTTTGCAAGAATTATTGTACTGTATCTCATCCTGAAGCAATATTTGACTGTCTTGGAGTGCTTTAAAAGTCATCACAGTATCTGCTTTTTTTGTAACAAAACTTTGTTTACATTCTGAAAATGTGAGGATACAGATCAAGTCCCTCTCAAGACTTGACAGAGAGAATCACTGCCTACTAATGCATGTTATATTTCAAGATAACATGTTAAGCCTCTCTGCTGAAAATAGAATATTTGTGGCGGGCAGAGATGGGCAGAGGTGGGCATTGATGACCTCTCTATAGTGGCGAAGATACTAGTGGCAGACAGATCACAATGTGATTTTTAAAGTGTGTACTGAGTTTTCAGTTCAAGATAAACAAATAATAAGCACTGTTTGATTTATAAACTGGACAATGTTGCATTTCATCTTAAAAATCTATTTTGGGGGAAAGACAATTCTGACAAGTTCAGAAGGGCCAGAGTTGCGTTTGGCTGTCTTAAAACTAGTGCTTGAATGGAGATGGCTGCTTTTGTCTTTTGTACATGATGTCTAACCTTGGAACATCAGTAATATTACCTGAATGGCCAACTGACTGCTTGCTGACAAGTTAATGCCACTAAGACCTTAAATCTGTGGCAAGCAATGACCAGGCCTTCCCCCAGTAGTTTTCTGGCTGAGATGTTTCTAACCTGTAGAAGGAGCTACTCCAGATCTACCTGCCTGGCTAGCAAGGATGCCAGAGCCCACACCATCCTGACCAATGGAAATGAACTTAAGAATGAAAGGGCTAGTAAGCCTCTACAGACCTTGTAACCTCCAGATGAGTCTTGCATCTTTCTGGTTCCAGCCACTGGTCAGCAGCTGTCCTCTAAGCCCAGCTATTACAGGGACACAAAGACAGGTCATCTGGAAGTCTTTTGTTATGTTTTAGTGAGTGAAATTCAGACACAATTCATGAATGCTGTTCTTATTAAGGAAGCTCATGGTTTGGAGAGGTCATTTGTGTAACTACTGCTAATCCAGGACAAGTCATCATCAACTCGGCTCTGCTCACAGAGGTGCATGTATGTGGTAGAGAAACTCAAAAGGAGGCAAAAATGCTTCTGGCTTTTCTCTGACTGCCCAGATCATGCCTTGTGCAACTGATAGGTTGCCTTAAATTTCACATAACATTTTTATGACTTGCACTGCTTGTCATGCGCAAGGCAGAGACATTGCTCATCATCCCTGTGACACAAAGTAAAACTAATGTCAGGACTCAAAACTGTATTTGATCTCTTTCAGGGGAACCTCGATTGTTTTACTTTATACAGTGCGTTGTTCTTCTTCTTCTACTTTTCGCAGCAACTCGTATTTAATTCTGTTACAAACTGCTTGGGACCACGCAAGTTTCTGCACAGTGGGAAGCTCTATAAAGCCAAGAGTAACAAGGAACTGTATGGCTTTCTGTTCAACGATTTCCTCCTCTTGACTCAGATCATAAAACCTCTTGGCTCTTCTGGCACAGACAAGGTCTTCAGCCCCAAGTCTAATCTGCAGTACAAAATGTACAAAACTGTAAGTACCATTCTTAAATGGTGGCTTGGATAGTTACATACTAGCAGAAGTTCAGGAGGCAGCACCCACATACTGTACGTGTGGGATTTTATATAGAAGAATGTTGAAAGCTTTGGCATATATTGGGGATTCCAGGGACCAATGTTGAGCAAGCTGGTAGTCTGCTAGGTAAGGGAAGATGCTTTTGAAATTTGGCCAAAACAACCTCTTCAACAGAGGTCACATAACAAGGAATGATGCAGAGAGCAGTATTTGCTGTTCCCTGTGAGAAAGGAGAGATTGCTAAACTTCATAAAGCTGTTTTCTCAGTTGAGGAGAAATGTTCCAGACTGTGAACACACCTTAATAATAAGAACATTTTTTAAAATGACATATTTTAAGACAGATGGGAGGCCAGCTGAAGGGGAGAAGCAATAGTGGGCACAAATGAAATCTGTTCTGAATTGCTCTATCTTGCATGCCTCTGTTTAGATACTGTGCAATAGAACGCTTGCTTTGCCTAATGTTTTCCAGCCCATTTTTCTAAATGAAGTACTAGTAAAATTACCCACAGACCCTTCTGGAGATGAGCCCATTTTCCATATCTCCCACATTGACAGAGTCTATACACTCCGGGCTGAAAGCATTAATGAAAGGTAAGTACCTGCACAGGCCACATTAGTACTGAGTTTTAAAGGTCTGGTGCAAATGTATTTGATGTACACATGCATAGCAGTGTCCAAGCAGTTAATATTACATATCCTTGTGCTTGAGAATAAGGTGATACTCAGTACATGTAAAGAATGGAGAAAGAATAATGCTTCCTGAATTTCAGTAATACCAATGGTGAGATCACTAGGAGGGCTGATGATTCCATTTTGTGGTAGTTTGAAGAAGCTAAAAGATTCAGGCCGATCTTGTTCTGTTAATGTCCATCAGTTTTCTATGCCAGTGCAAGCATCTGCATGTCTGTATGTTGAATGGGATTCAGGAACAAGTCAGATTAAAACCTGAAGCAAAACCCTGCCAACAAAACTCAGTTTTAATCTGGTTCCATTTTTAATGAGTAAGTCAGAAGAGTGACAACTTCAGCTAGTGATTTGTGTCTCTGGCAAGCTTACAAAGATGGGATTGCATGGACTTATATTGAAAAGATTGGTCTGCAGATTTGTAAGATCTTGAAAAATAACTTTTGTTAAAAAATGGAAGCTGAAAAATCAGCAAAAAGTCCCCCAAACACATTGCATAGATAGTATTATGCCAGCTTGAGAATGCGTTATCTGGAAAAATTCCAATGCATAAAAAGTTATAAAACATCTTTGCTCCCTGCCTGCTCATAGTTCTCTTGAGCTTCCGTTGTGTGATGGGATCTGCTAGGCTGGAATGATTACGTTTCTGCAGGCACTATGAATTCCAGCAAGATCTCTTCCAAGCAGACAGCTTCAGCGTAGCAGAGCCTGTGGTGGGGTGAGGGCCTTAGGCTGAAAGAGGTTGGGAAGGAGGGCCGGCTTTACTGTTATTTGCAGTACAGCAGGGAGTAAAAGTGGAAATGATATTTTGCAACCTTTTTCTCCTTTCCCTCTGAAGGACTGCATGGGTTCAGAAAATTAAAGCTGCTTCGGAACTTTACATAGAGACTGAAAAGAAGAAGAGGGAAAAGGCCTACTTAGGTACAGCATGGGGTGCAGGGGTTCTCATCCTCCTTGGGGAAGTCCCTGGGCCAGGAAATATATTAAAGACTTCTGTCTCTCCTCTTCTGTTTCACCACAGTTCGCTCACAAAGAGCAACGGGCATTGGGAGGTTGATGGTGAATATTGTTGAAGGCATTGAACTAAAACCTTGCAGATCCCATGGTAAGTGCCTTGTGATTTCATAATATGCTGTATGAAGGAGACATTCCTATTTGACCATCTTAGATGTTCTGTCAGTATATTTTTGTTTAACAAAGCTGTTTTAATGAACTTAAAAAGCACAAAGGTGGTTCTGTGCTTTTCAGTAGCAGTCATGCAGTTGTCTTGCACTTTATCATTTGGGTCATACAAATGGCTTTTACCACACAAACTATTTCATAAGAGATCATAAGCCACAAATTCCTTAATGAAGAGTGGAAAGTGCTCAGCACCTTGCAGAATTGTGTCCATACTTACTGAAAGGACAGCAAAGCCACTGTCTTTACCTGGTCTGTTGGCTGCAAGTTGAAGAGGGTATTCAGACACACACTTGAAAACATGATTACATTTTTCTGTTTGTTTCCTAATTCCCAGGAAAGAGTAATCCATACTGTGAGGTGACGATGGGCTCTCAGTGCCACATCACCAAGACAATGCAGGACACCCTCAATCCGAAGTGGAACTCCAACTGCCAGTTCTTTATCAAAGACCTCGAGCAGGACGTACTCTGCATCACGGTGTTTGAGAGGGACCAGTTCTCCCCAGATGGTAAGTAAGGGGCAGCCACCCTTCCAAGGGTAGTTTCAGACCTGCCATTTTGAAGAGGTGCACTCCCGCTGAGGTAAATACTGAACCCTTTGTGTGTTTGAGACCCGACGCACTCTCACTCCCATGCTTGTGTTGGCTCAAAAAGAATTGCGCTCTCTCTGGGTTTTTGGGTTTCCTTTCTTGTGTGGTTTGACAGTAACTGAAGTGCAGTTTGTAATTCTGCTAAGTCTTTACGTGAAACTCTGGATGTGTTTTGCAAATGGACAAATTAATGGAGGAGGAAAAGAAATGTCGTCAGGTTCCTGTAACAGGCAGTAGCAGAAATGAACTCAAGCTTCCCAAGCCATTTTAATTTCATAATTGCAGTAGACATACTGAGCACTGAATTATGTCTTTTGGAGTAATGTCTCCCAGGAATATTTGGGCAGGACTGTCATTCATGTGGCCAGTACCATTTGCCCCAGTGACCGTGTCGCTGTTGTGATCCACCCTTGCTCTATCATCTCCCGAGAGCTACTCGCCCAGTTCAGGCTGGGCACTGGCCTTTGGCTTTTTTTCTAACACATCATAAAATAAGTAAGCTACTTAAGCAGAGCATCTGTGAAGTACATGGTGGATTTTTTTCTGCCTTCGGCATCATTTATTTTTAAATGCTGCCACTGGTCCAGAAGAAAGTCTCTTCTGTGCAGACAGGCAGCATTTGTCCTTCAACTGCAAAAATATAATTGGACCAAGGGTTTGTTTTCTCCTTTTGTTGTATGTAAATGGAAACTTAGCTCCTACTGCAATTTAGCTTTTTATTGCAACAGAAAACGGTTCATTTCTAAGCATGCTGTCTTTTTGCATTTCAGACTTTTTGGGCAGAACAGAGATCCGTGTGGCAGACATTAAGAAGGATCAGGGTTCAAAGGGACCAGTTACAAAGTGTCTCCTTCTCCATGAAGTCCCAACAGGAGAGATAGTCGTCCGACTGGACCTGCAATTGTTTGATGAGCCTTAGAAGGAAAGGGACCAATGTTTTGGGTTTTTTTTTTTGGTCTGAGTTCACTGCAATATAGGTATCTGCAGAAGCTGTCACAAAACCCTTATTGGTTTGATACGAAACTACTGCTTGCCCTTCACACACAAGAGGGTTATCAAAGCAAACAGGAGCATCTTTGTGCCTTGATAATTCTCACTGAAAAACGAGTCCCAGTTTAGTGAGGAAATCTCCCTCAATTTCTCTATGTGGAACCTGATGTTAGTTTCCTGGGTTTATGAAGTAACCTGGCTGTTCGTTGTGCTGCAGCCTGAAAGGCTGGCACACCACATAGGTCCCCGTGCTTGCTCCAGTTACTCTACTCGTTAATTTACATGAAGAAGGCAATGTTGGTATGTTTGGTGGCTTTCTGCAGGGTTTTCCCCCATAAGGAATTCTGTGCCTATTGCTCAGCAAAGTGGCGTGTAAATGTTTTGTGAATGGAACAAGCAGTTATGCAGTAAGAAGATCTCTGGAGATCTTCATGGCGATACTGAAAATATTTAGAAAATAAATAGTCTATATCTATAAACAGAGAAGATTCTATTAACATACCACTTCATGACTCACATTGCCCCCAGAATAAATTACGTGCAGGCCTTGTGCACAGAGATGAGTTACACTCCAGAAGAGTCCACCCACTCAGTACCTTCGGAAGAAGTGTTTGAACAGTGAGTGAAGGACGGAATATAGAGCCCTGCTGAATGTTGTGCTGTACCACTTCAATACTGTTTTACTGCTGCTGCTCAGTTGTGTGAATGCAGATGGATGTTCCGTCACCTGCAGTGAGGAAGGAAAGCAATGATGGCTCTAGCTCAGGAAGCTCATTTCTACCCCGCAGAGTCTAGTTTGCAAAGCAATCAGTGACCAGTTATTAAACTGTACTGTGCCTGACTGCATTTGACATCGTGTTGCTGAATTCAGGGCAGTAGCACATTGTCACTCACAGCAGTGTTTGCTGCAAACCAGGCTGGTCACAAAGTTGGTGGCAAAGATGGTAGACGTGAACAGAATGAAGTGTTTGTGATTGTATGGAGTGGGTAACCCGAGGGTAATGTCTTTTTCATCTTGGGGAACACAAAAGGTTATATATGCGTTAAACTCAACACGTAGCACACATACAGGCCAACGTCCAGCAAACTTCCCACGTTTGGCAAACCATCTGTCCCTAAGTGCACACATAGGTTGCATTTCCCTTAAGTACACAACTGAGTGCTTTGCTAAGACCGGATGTGACAGACCCCTAAGAGTAAAATTCATCTTTGTTCTGCCTGGAATCATTTCGTTCATTACCTATCATGCATACACTGGTATTTTTGTAATGACTTTAATTCTGAATGGGAGGTGTCAGCCTGTTCCATTAGCATGTGAATGTTCTCGTGGAGCCTGTTGTTAGGTTTTGATGTTCTTTGCATGTCCTTTCAGTACTGGTTTCCACCTTCCCTGTATAGATGGTGTTCTCTAGCACTACAATTCTTATTGATTTCCATTAGGAAATTAGGATATATTCATAACGGATAGGTAGAAACAGTATGGTAATAAGTGTAAACTGTGCTGGGAAGTGTCTGTGTATTATAATTTCCTATGAGACCACTGTAATGTTTCAAGCAATGGGAAAAAATGTATGTTGGAGGGACGACAAAGTTTACATTTCATACTTTTCAGAATCGCTTTATTATTTATTTATTGAAGATAGTGTAGAATTTTGTATCAGAAATGACAGACATACTTATGTATTTTTTGAAACAGAAAAGCAGAGATACACACTTTAGTTAGAAACTTTCAACTGATCACATTTTAGAGGGAGTGCAACTTCCTGGGCATGCATTTGGTTACCACTAACTGGCAGAAAACATGATTAAGAGAACTTTAAGTTTCTATTTTTCAATGTTGTTAAGAAAATTGTTTCGATTAAAATATGTAAATAGTACTAAACCCATGTTTTCCTAATTCCATATCAATACATTTTATTAAATATAACGTATATGAAAATACACGTTGTTGTGGTAGAATTAAAAAAAGTGATAAAATCTATTAATGGGCAACATTAAATGTCATTTAATGTCATGTCTAACCTTTTATTGCTGTCCTAATTTTACTCACTAGCTGGACATACAGTGAATTCCTTTCAGTGTTTAGAAAATCGGATCATCTTTTTATGGCATCATTTCCACAGCATGAATTTCAGCAAAAAATAAGTAGACAAATAGGAAAAAAATACTATGGATGTGATGCAGAGATCCAGTCCAGGTTTCCAGAAGAAGCCTCAAGTTGCTGCGTTTTCCTCTGAGATTCAATTGCTGTTGGAAGTGGTTGCCAGGTAGCTGTGGGGGCTCCTCTTGGACTGTGACCCCATCATCGATACGTCAGATTGCATCTTTTTATGTGGAAACACAACTGAGCACCTTCCCAACCACCATCGCTTGTCATTTCCAGCTTGCCCTCAATGCATGGGAACGTTTAGTTCCTGTTAATGCCAATGAATGCCATGCATGTGTGAGATGATGATGAAGGGCTGGGGTTCAGCTCCTGGATTTCTAACTTGCGATCAGTCCTTGTAATTTCCCTTGTCCATCCAGGACTTCATGTGTTGTGGAGTTGTGGGACTGGCAAGGCCTCTTCTTCCAGGTAACCGTGATACGATAAGTTGTGCTAGGGGAGGTTCAGGTTGGATATTAGGAGAAATGTCTTCTCAGCAAGAGCAGTGCTGCAGTGGCACAGGCTGCCCAGGGAGGTGGTGCAGTCACCGTCCCTGAGGTGTTCAGGAGCCGTGTGGATGTGGCACTGAGGGACGTGGGCAGTGGGCGGGGGGGGGTGGGCTGGTGGCTGGACTGGGGGATCTGGAAGTCTTTTCCAACCTTAATGGTATTGTGGTTCTAAGCCTGGGGTATGTTAAGCTCTCCTCTGCCAGGGCTGCACCTCACACTTTCCCAGCAGGGTTGCACTGCGAACTCCACTTTCCGATCCATAGGCTCTGATCCATTGCTGTTAATTACCTTTGTGTCTCAGCTAGAACAAAGGATACTAGAAGCTGGCTGGATGCTCGTGTGGTATGCTGGAGATGCAGGGATGAGTTCAAGGAGCCTACATGACAAAGTTGATTCAAATTGTATAAGGACTGGTAGATTGCAGTTGCTGAAGAGATCGTCAAACAACAAGTCAACGTTAAGATAAAGGAGTTCATGTTCTTTGCAGATCTGTTTTCTTCCCTGTCTTTCTGAAAGTGCATGGTCATTGGGTTATAGCCACCAGATTCTCCACTATGGTATTTACCAGGCTAATCATAAGTCATATACTTGCAGGTTATAATGATTTGGAAGCACTGTAAAATAAAAACCATAAAGCTGATCTTAGCTTTGGAAATGCTATTTCCCCAAGATCAGTGCTGTAGGGAGGTGGTCTGTAAGGTCCTGAGAGGCTGTGTGCAGTTGATGGTCTGACGTGGGCACCCCAAGGGACAGAGCACGTCACTGGGCTGACCCTAAGGAATATGACCCATACATTGCAGAACTTTTTCTAGATGCACCTAATTATTATATATCTTCTCAACATGAGTTTTTATGACAGAAATTTTTAAATGTTCATTCTAGAATATTTTTACCCTTCAGAAAAAAACACTTTTTGTTACACGTGAGTTGGGTTTGGGGGGGAAGAACATTGTGGATAACAACATTTTTGTAATATTATTAAATACATTTTCCAGATGAAGATGTGACAAGTCCAGACTTTCACTGCAACAGCGGGGTCTGCTTTCATACTGCTCCTTTTGCACTGTGCTGCTTCACTATTCCAATTGAGCATCAAAACCCTTGAAAAGCAGAACAGTGGGGAAACAGGTGAACTCACCTTCACTTCGAGCCGTTTGCTCTCTATGTACATTCCACACGTACCCCACATTTGTTCAGACCAAACACTCCTGTCCTACATCCATATCGATGTATTTATAGATATATATATAGATATATATATATATATATACATGTGATCATTTGTATATATAATATAAGAGCATAGCTACTTTGTTGTTGTCAAATACGGAGTCAATCTAACGAAAACGTTTATAGGCACACAGTTTTGTTTGTTGTCTTACGTATTTTAAAATAAAGGTCATTCTTGGGAAATTATTTTTCTGTACATAGGCAGATATATTTAGGACGGAACTTAAATGAATAAAGAACACGTTAAACTAGCCTAGTTGCATGACATAGCTGTCAGAAAAAAAGTTTTGCTGCGACTGTAAGTGAATCCTTGCACTTCTTGTAAAGCTGCAAAGTGTTGCTAACCCCAGATTTAGCACTGGATCTGTGATCCCAACCTGACGTGTCAGTCAAGGCGTTTTGCTTCCTCAGAGCCCTTCTGTCAGGCTCTCCCGCCTGTCGTGGTGAGCAGAGCTGACAGGGGAAGGCTGGGCTGCAGGAAAATAGGGGAAAAACTGGCAGAGACGAAACCAGAGCTTGGTGAGCAGCAGGCTCTTCTCCCCTTAGGAAGTGTGGGATGGATTGTCCATCCTGTGATGGACTAGAAGTGAAATCCCTCCCTGTTATGGTGCCTACTCCACAGGGATGGGACTGGTGGTGGAATCTGTACTTATCAGGAGTAAGGGAGAAGGTTGGGCACAGGATCATGGAGCTCTCCTGGCACCAGTCGGAATGCTGATCACACAGTATGTCAAGAGCAAGTCACTCTGTGAGGAGCATATGGAAAGACGAGTGAGAGTGCACAGCTTTCGGCAGTGCGAAGTGCCCGAGTTGGGTTGAAGCAATTCCTATTTGGGTGACGATTCGTAAAGGCTTAAAGCTTTTCACCAGGCTAACCCCCAGCTTTTGCAGAATACCTTATTCCAGTCCTCACTTTGCCAAAATAGTTTAGATTCCAACAGCCTTTACAGACTTATTCATGGAGTACTTTTTATTCAGTGTTGATACATCATTCAGAAAAGATGGCCGTAGTATTTTTTCAGTGTCAATACTTAGAACTGGGGAATCCCCACCCCATGATGGTGGTGTGACTTTTTAGTGCACTTGTTGTTGCCAAACGAATGGTATCAATTAGTTTCCTTTTCTTCTTAAGAAAAGAAGTGTTGTACTATATGTAGTATTTGTAAGATCTTAAAAATTACAAAGACATTAGAAAATAACCATTATATGTAGGTCTTAAGAGCTGGACAGGTAGGAGAAATGGTTCCTTTTTTCGGAGAAGATGTAATTCACTTGTATTGTTCATTTACATTGCAGCTAACTATCCTACAGGAACACATCCATACTGTGAAAGGGGCTTATTTGAAAGCATTTCTAACAGATATAACATTTCTAATTGGTATAACAAATAACTAACAACAAATTGGATGCCACTGTTTCTCGTAAGACAATTTCAACTGTACTTTGGTTGCTCTGAATGTGTTACTTCCTCTGCTGCACTTGATTAAATAATTCTGTTTATGGACAGTGTCAAATGAAACAAAAGTCTTCAAAATGATGCATTCACCTGTTTGAGGAATTATGCCGCGTCCCAGACTGCATTCACTGAGGTGGAAGGTGCAGATCAGACTTCAGTCTGTGCAAATTGTTAGACAAACAAGACTGTATTTGTGCAAGTGAAATTATGCAAGAATAAACACTGTTGTTTTTCTTTTTTTATTTTAACAGCCTATTGTGATGTTCTTGAGAAGCACTGAGGAAGAGCGATATGGTCTCAAAAACATTAGATGAATGTTCAGATTGGTATTTTTGATAATAGGACTAGAAGGTCCCTCTCTGATCTGCCCCCTCCTTTTGGCTAATAATTACTGCATCTGGCCAGCTGCCCTGAGGTCAATATCCTCAATATCCCATTAAACAGAAGCAGGCACACACGGCCTTGCCATTAGAACACCAGTGTAACATGAGGTAGCTGTGAATCAGTGTTCTATGCTGAATGTTTTTAGAAGTAGTTTTAAGATACAAACACCTTAACCTCTCCCTAGCAAGCTTTTGGAGGCCTCATCATCTTTCTCCCACAGCTGTACAGCTGTACATTAGAATCAATACTCTAAAACAGCTATTCAAGAAGAATGATTTTATTGTTTCCATGTGACAGGTTTCACTGTGAACAAAGAGAACAGCTTACTAGACAGTCTCTTTCATTATTTTGGTCAGTTTCTGGATCTTTGACCTTGTCGACATATCCACGTATTTCTCCCCAATATTGACGATCATTCCACCAAGGATGGAGGGATCAGTCTAGAAGAAAGGTTTAACAGAAACTCCATTAGCAAAAACTTCTTACCCTAATATGTATTTTTTCTTTTTTTAAAGTGTAAACATTTAAAAGACCCTTATTTAAGATAATTTTGCAGCCATTATATTCCAGAGTTAAGATTTCAGTAATTGAAGCATCAGGTGTACAAGAAAACACAGAAGTATATTATATAGCTACTGAATTCAACCAAATGAATATACACTGGTGTCCTATAGTTCCTCTTTCATTTATTTTTTTTGTAAAGATGAGAGACAGCACAAGAAGCACAGCTTGGCATTAAGTGTATTTACAAATAAAACCCCTACCTTGGTCTCCAGCTTCAAGATCTCTCCTTTAGCCAAGAATCCATTCAGAACACTCTTTAGCTCAGTAAGGCTGGCATCATCCAAGGGCTGAAAAAATTTGCACAGAACACAATGAAAATGAAGGATGTAAAAAATTCAAAGGGTACAATGAGAACACTTCATTTTCTCTTCAGACTCCATTAAAGAAAGACACTCCCAGGAAGGCAGAGGAAGCAGCCTTTTTGGATAACAGTAATCGAATAACAGCACAGAAACAGCAGCATTTGGTGCTCCTTTAATTTCATGAAGTATTGTGCTGCCTGCACACATATTCCCAGCAAATGCTTGTTGTTCATATTTTTGGAAAGCAAGCATCAAGAATCCTGACTTGCTAAACTAAGCACTCAACACAAGACCCTCACATCCATTTCAAAGCAGCATTTAGTCTACATGAGGAGAGAGTAATTTGTTGCTTCTCACAGTTCAGTTTATAAGCTTAAGAAAAAAACAGTTTCATGTGAAGCACGAGACAGGGACTCAAGATGCTGCCAACACAGCTGTGTGGGCTCAGCCAAGTACACCTCTCTCTATCACCATAGAGGAACTCTGCATCCCTGAGGGAGGGAGGCACCACGAGCCTGCCCTCGCTTTCCCTGTGAGTTGTTCAGATATTACTGCAACAGAAATTAAACAGACTCCACAGAAGAATACTGCTGCTAGCGCTACTAGCAATAACAACTCCTATTTAATGGTTAACAGTTGAGAGTCAAAAGAAATCAAATGCTATCAATCAAAGAGGCATCAGGAATTATTATTATATCAACCCTTACGAATTATTTGGGAAAACTCAGAAAAAAGTTTTGCATTTGTGAACCCCTGAAAGCTATCAGTTACAGTCTGTGCCTGTGGCTTATAAAGAGCCTGTCAAGCCCAAATGGATGAGGTTTTTTATTCAGTCCACATTGGAAGCTCATTTTAGCGCACAAAAGCTACACATTTATGTTATGTGTACAGCAGGCAAGCTTCCCATTACCAGGCCTGAGCATGGATCTATCCCCACACAAACTACTGAAATGCCAGAAATCACATCTCCAGCTTGAAGTTTACAGCTTCACAGTCTGAGTTTTAAGGGACCTTCAAGACCATTGAGTTCCAACCCCTACTATGGGCAGGGCTGCCCCCCACCAGCTCAGGCTGCCCAGGGCCCCATCCAACCTGGCCTTGAGCACCTCCAGGGATGAGGCACCACAGCTTCTCTGGGCAGCTGTGCCAGCACCTCACTGCCCTCTGGGGGAAAGAATTTCTTCCTGATATCCAATCTAAATCTCTCCTCTTTTAATTTAAAGCCATTCTCCTTTGTGCTGTTACTATCTACCTACAGATAGTATCGAGCATACAGAGATGTTATCTTTGATTTCACCTCAGCGATCTGCCTCACTACAGCTAAGAGCTGGTCTGTTAGCTCTAACTTGATCAGTATGATCTTAATGACAAAAATAAAAGCAGAGGCAGTTTTATCTACAGACCCAGTTGACTTTCATCAGTCCCTGGGTTCACACATAGAAAAAGATGTTACCTGTCAAGCTGAAACAAGAAGAACATGTATAATTGCTAACCAATAATTTCTGTATATTGAAACACTACTGGAGTGTTTTGTAGAGGAGAGATTTTTCTTCATTCCTCATGCAGCAAGCTGCTTACACTATAGCTAAAGAAGTTTGCCTTTCATGCCCGTTCCTATTAAACTCAACCCTGTTGTTCCTAACCCACCTGTGCAGTGGTGACTGTGCACAGCACTTCTCCTCGGAATGCACTCATGATCTTCCCAAAAGCAGAAACAATGCCCGGAGTGTAGCGCAAGCGACCATTTTCAGCAAGCAGGTCTGGAAGATGCAGATGTATCAGAAGGGTTTAGCACACCCCCTAGAAGCAAATTCGGTTAGCAACAACTAATCACAAGCAGCATCAGATGCTTTTCAAAATGTAAATGATTACTCACTCATCAGGTTGGTGGTAACAGGGGACATCTTCTCTTTAGCTAAAACGTCATTTACAGCTTTTTGTTTAACTGTGCCCTTGGTGTGAGGGTTCATAATAATGCTGGACAGCTTGGGATCCTTCAAAAGAGTCTAAGAGAACACACAAGTAACGCTGTAAAGGTCACGAGTTTCCCAGGCCCATGCAGGCAAAAAAAGTCATCCATCGAGCAAGGATAGAGGACAGAAGAGAGCAGATGGGAAGTGAAATGGCAGCTCCAGGTGGAGCTCATAGAGAGGATGCTCCTTTTAGAGCCGCTGCTCCTTCAAGCAACTCACCAGACCCCGGAGGAGCACTAGGGGCAGAGTGCAGAGCACAGGCAGGCAGGCAGGCCTGACACGTCTCACAGCACGCAAGAGAGTCCTAACAGCAGCCCCTGGGTGACCTCAGGCCAGAGACGCGCCCAGGAAGCTTACCGACACACGGCTCAGCTCCTTCTCCACCTGCTCCAGCTTCTTCTGCTTTGTGGCGGCGGAATACAGCGCGGTGGCATAGCGGCCCTCCAGCCCGTACACCTGGATGGGCGGCTGCGGGACAGACGGCGCCTGAGCGCGGCTCTGAGCGGGAAGCCGGCCCCAAACCCAAACCCCCCGGCCCCGCTCACCTTCACCAGTTTGGAGACCGGCCGAGCCGCCGACGTGCTCAGCTGCCGCACCTGCGGGACACAGAGCGGCTGTCTAACCCCGTCGGAAAGGAGGTGACGGCCAGCAGCAACGCGCTGTGTCCCCTCTCCCCCCGGCCCCATTTCACCTTCAGGGCGAACCCCGCCGCCGCCATTTTCTCCCACCACCGCTCGAGGTCACCGCTGCGCCCGGGCCCGGCGGGAGGCAGGCGCAGCTGTAGGCCCCGCCCCCTCCCGCCACGCGGGGCATGCTGGGACGCGTAGTTCTCCGGCGTGGGCGGGGCTTCCCGCAGAGGAGAGGAGCCGCAATAGGCCCGTTAGGCCCCAGAAAGCTTTCCCGCCTCTTGCAGTCGGTATAACAGCGCGTCCCGGCCCTCAGCCGTTTCGTATACATTCTCCAAAAGGAGATGTTGGCTGCACGCCCCTCGAGGATATTTCTGTCCTCTAACAGGGTGAAACCACCCCTGAAATACAACGAGTTGTTGTCTCCCCCTCCGATAAAGGCGCTGGGCGTCTGCTAGGGCACAGAGAGACGGCCCTCCAGGTGGAGCGCGGGGCAGGCGGGCGCTCAGCCCTCAGCTCCACCTGTGCCAGCGTCCTCTGCTCGACCTTGAGCTGCTCGCTCGGGTCCCGTGTGCTGCTGAACTGCTGGACGAACTGCGTTGCGCTAACGGCAAGCGTGCTGCAAGCATGCAGGGCAGGCTCCAGACGCTAGATGTTGCTGTTGCTACAGATTGGAAAATTAGCGCCCGCTTTAGCGATGTCAAAAACAGGGAATTAGAGCAGCGCCCTTCAGGAAATGCGGTCTGAATAAGAGAGATTGTCTAGCATCCCATCAGAAGTAAGTCAGTGTCATCATTATGCTTTATTCTGGATGCTGGAATGGAGCTCCTTCAGCTCTCTGCAGCTTATTAGCTATGGGAGATTTAATTTAGATGTCAGAGGGAAATTTTTTCACTGAGAGGACAATGAGGTGCTAGCGCAGCTGTCTAGAGAAGCTGTGGTGCCCCATCCCTGGAGGTGCTCAAGACCAGGTTGGATAGAATCACAGAATAATTAAGGTTGGAAAAGACCACTAAGTTCACCCAGTCCAACCACCAGCCCACCCCCCCACGCCCGCTGCCCACGTCCCTCAGTGCCACATCCACACGGCTCCTGAACACCTCAGGGACGGTGACTGCACCACCTCCCTGGGCAGCCTGTGCCACTGCCTCACTGCTCTTGCTGAGAAGAAATTGTTCCTAATACCCAACCTGAACGTTTCCTATTACAGCTTGAGTCCATCACCTCTTGCCCTGTCGCTGTTACCTCAGAGAAGAAGCTGACCCCTATCTCTCCAGAGCCTCTATTCAGGTGGCTGTAGAGAGCAATGAGGTCTCTCCTGAGCCTCCTTTTCTCCAGACTGAGCAACTCCAGTTCCCTTTGCTTTTCCCTATCATACTTGGGCTCCAGACCCTTCACAGCTTCATTACACTTCTCTGGACGCATTCCACGGCCTCAATGTCTGTCTTGTAGCGAGGGCCCTCAAACTGAGCTCAGTACTTGAGGTGCAGCCTTACCAGCCCCATACTTGCTTTAAGCCACATATCCAAAATGTTATTATAGTAATTCTGGAACACTTTATGATCTTTTAGCACTCTATGATCTTTTAGCAACTATCCATCATATTTTTAGAAGCTGTGGCAGTTTAGTGGAGTTGCCACCAACTGCAATTCTGAAGAAGGGGAAAAAAGGAAGGCCCTGGAGAAGTGCAGAGAAGTCAGTCTCTCCTCTGTGCCTGTTAGGATTATAGAGCAGAACCTGGAAACTCTATTAAGACACATGGAAAATGAGGAGGTGACAGCCACCATGCATCAGTAAGGCTAAACTGTGCCTGAAAAATTTGGTGGCCTTCTGCAATGGGGTTACAACACTAGTGGATGAGAGCAACTGAGGTCATTTACCCAGATACATGCAAAGTGTTTGACACTGTCCCACATGACATTCTTGTCTCTAAATTGGAGAGACATGAATTTGATGGATGGACCACTCAGTGGATAAAGAATTGGATGAATGGTTGTGCTCAAAGTGTTGTGTTCACTGTCCAGGTGAAGACCAATGATTAATAACATGCCTCAGGAGTTGGTTAGAACCAGCACTGTTTAAAATTCTTGTTGGCAACATGAACAGTGTGATTGAACACACTCTAGCATGTTTGCTGATGACACCAAGCTGTGTGACAAAGTTGGCACACTGGAGGGAAGGGATGCCATCCATAGGGACCTTGAGAGGCTTGAGGTGGGCATTTACAGCCCAGAAAGCCAACCATTTCCTGGGCTGCATAGAAAGAAGCATGGCCAGCAGGTGAAGTGAAGAGGTTCTCTTCCTCTACTTTTCCCCTGGGGACTTCATCTGCATCTCTCTCTTGGGTCCCCAGTACAAAAAGGGCTTGGACCTGCTGGAGTGGGACCAGAGGAGGATGGTCAGAGAACTGAAGCACCTTTCTTGTGAAGTGAGACTGAGAGAGCTGAAGTTGTTCAGCCCAGAAAATAGAAGGCTTCAGGGAGACCATATAGCACCCTTCCAGTACCTAAGGGGGCCTAAAGGAAAGCTGGAGAAGGACTCTATCAGGGAGTGTAATGGTAAGCTGAGAGGCAATGGCTTTAAAATGAAAGAAGGTAGATGTAGACTGGATGTAAACAAGAAATTCTTCATTGTCAGGGTGGTGAGGTGGCACAGGCTGCCCAGAGAAACTGTTGCTGCCTCATACCTGTAGGTGTTCAAGGCAAGGTTGGATGGAGTTTTGAGCAATGTAGTCAAAGCAACATGAAGGCTGAGGGATTGGAACTAGGTGATCTTTAAGGTCTCCTCCAACCCAAATGATTCTATGATTCTACATTCTATGGTAATACATAAGAAAATCTGTCTTACTGAGGCCAGTCAAATCACTGAGAGCTGAGGGTACTTTAAGGAACTGTGGTCTGAGCCAAATCCTGATAATGCTCTCAAGAAATAAAATCAGATCAACTTTCTCAGTTAATTTTAGACAAGTATTATCACACAGTTGATGAACAGTTTGTACCTTTATGCCTTGTCCTAGGAAGGAAAATTTAAATCTTGATAAAGCTTGTTCTTGTATCTGGATATCTTACAAGTTGTTTTCCCCCTAGAAAGGATTTGAACTCCCTGTAGTGCCAGGCCCTCATCATTGGGCGTTCACTTCTGTCTGTCAATTTGTTTCAATTTATTGATGTAGGTCCTATAGCAGTTGAGCACTCAAGCACGTACTTTGTTTATAAGCTCTTCCACAAGAAATACCTGGAAGAACATCCACTTATGGGTCTGCCAGTTTATGTGGAGGGTCAGTGCTTGAAGCGTTACCTTAGAGTAACCGTTCTCACTAAACATAGTGATACTACAGACAACACCTTTTTTCTCCTACTGAGACTGACCAGAACTGAAATCCTGCAAAATATACTCTCTACTTCTGTTTGAGAGATCTTCAAAATAATTGGCCTGAGTTTAGGTTCATTTAAACAGACCATCTTGCTTATTGAAGACATGGACTTCACACCAGCATAACAGCCACAGAGCCTACAGTAATCAGCGCTTTTACGTCTCTAGAAAGAGTGCGATGATTCTTCATTATTATTCTACCACAGTGGCAGTGGGGATGCGTTTCAACCAGGGCACAGCTGCATGAAGTCTCATGAAATTCATAGTAAGACATAGACCGTTCCACAGAGAGCTTGCAGTGCAGTGTTAAAATGAGATTAAACTTGTAACAGCACATCTGGTGTCCTCACAATGATGAGAGCATATCTGTTTTCTCTCAAAAAAATATGCCAAACTTACCCTCCACCATACTATGGCCAGCTCCTTTAAAAAAATCAACAACATAATAAAACCTCCCATAAGTAAATGAGCGTGTCAAATCTTAAAAAGGAAGGCTGAATGCAGTAAGTACTTTGCTCCCTCACCTTTCAACTCACCTGAAACATTAGCTTTCAGCCTGTTTTGAGCACTCCTCTGCACCTGCTAGTCAGCAATTGCACCCAGCTGTTTTCCTTTGGCTGTGCCTGGGATTCCCACACTCAGCAGCATGGGAAGGTCCCAGAACAACTAGGGTGTAGCTGCAAACAAGTTCATGACCTCTGTAAAAAGTTTATGTTATTTACAAGAAACCGGGGAGGCTTTCATTCACAGTGCTTCTTAGGTTCAGGGAATGTGGTACAGAAAAGCTACGACCCGCCTCACCTCCCTATTGCTACTGTGGTTTTGTTCCTGCAGCTGTCTGAAGGAAGCGTTGTTTTTTTCTCTCCCAGGGGCTGCCCTTTTCATCCTTGGAAGCAGTTGGTACTCTTGCTGAATCTAATTTACCTGGCTGTTTTCCAAACCTCTGCTCCATGAGCTGTTCTGCTTGGGCAGGTAAGTTCAAGTGCTCTGTCACAAGAACTCCTTGGGGACTAACCCTTTACAGCTGGAGTGGCCCACCTGCTAAAACCTAGCTGTCTAGGGGAGACCTGATTCATTTTCCTGTTTAAAAAAAAAAAAAAAAGAAAGTGTTTTTCAACAGTCTTATTTATTTATTTATTTTCCCTCCAAACCAGCAAGAATGATTGTAGAACCACAACCGTTGTGAGGGGAATTCAGAATAGGAGCTGCAGCCCTATTAGTTGAGTTAGGATGCTGAATGCGCTGACCTTAACGTCAGAACACTGTACTGAAAGTTCTTTGTAGGATTATTTGCAGGACCAAGCACCTGTGCCTACATTTTCCTACCCTCCAAAGGAGTTTTCAAACTACCATATAGTATATATGATAAAATGATAAATCATTATCATTTATTCTACCATGAGCACCCCAGAATATTGTGTGACTGTAGTATATTTTCTGAGCTACCATAGTAAGCTAATGTAAAAGGGAAAAAAAGTCACAATTACATACTTGTAGCTTCACTGGTAAAATATCTCCTCTGTGCCTCTTCTAGGATAGTCTAATAAGCCTGAAAAATTTATTTAAGGGCAAACTGTTATGTGATTTTAATAGACTAGAAAATAAGCACTAATCAAGAACACCTTCCACTGGAAAAGGTGAAGAGAACTCGCTTGAATATTCGGTCATTTTAGGGGATGTCTACAAAATATCAGTGGTAATAAGAGCTTCTTTCAGAAAGTATGCAAATAATGGATGTAGTTCAGTGCAGGCAGTGCTAACAGATGAGCTTTCCTATCTCACATGCTGGCAGAGTAGCAGCAAGAACTTTGCACTGAGACTCAGGAGAGCTGGGGTCTATTTTCAGCTTTGCTTTGGGCCTACTGATTGGCTTCTAATTATTCTGTGCCTCAGTTCTCCCACCTGCAAAAAAGAAAGAATGAGATCAACACTCTTTACAAATAGCTATAAATTCTGTTGATGAAACATGCTTTATTAATAGCAATGATACCTTCTCACTCGTGCTGCTGTTAATAAAGTAGTTGTAAATTCACAAATATCAAATGATGATAATGTGCAAGGAGCTATGGAGAAAATAAAGGAGAACCTCCATGCCTGTTCCATCAGTGCTGGGGAAAATGGGATATTACGTCTCATCAGAATGGCCATGTATGCAGGGAATGAGAGATGCTGGTCTGTTTCTTCAGGGTCTGTCACAGAAATGACCACTAAACTGTAAGTCTCAGCCGGGGGCATTGAATAGGCCTGGAATACGAGCCACTCTCTCAGCCAGCTAGCACTTTAGCTAACTCTCTTCCTAGATTAAACATGTACCTTCAAGTGGAAAATGTCTCTTCCTTCAGTTGGGCTAGATACTGGCTTGAATCATACCAGGGTAAGCCTTTGAAATGTTCATATCGGTGGTATTTCTACAGACCTGAGATCCCAACCTGCTCCCTGCTTGCCATGTGCAGGTCTTTGTATCTGCCTTGAGCTGAAATGAGGTACCCAGGATGCAAGGGTCTTGCTGAATGAACACATTGCAGCATTTTGTATTAGACAGATGCTTTAGCAGATTTTAGTTACATATTAGAACTACAACTTGCTCATTGCCACAAGAGGGAAGCCAATACTAATAATAGAACTATTCGTTGATTAACTATGGTTAATGTGGCAAGATTTTTATCCATTTCAAGGCTGTTGCATGTCTCCTTCTCTTTCCTTTTAGCAAACTTGCGTTTGATCATATGTCAGTAACTAAAGAACATTATTCTACATTCCATTTGCTCAATGCCCTGTGAAATGAATTTCATGGATTTGTCTCTCTCGTTTGAACAGCGCATACATAAACCTGAAACAGAAAGTAGGGGCAAAACTGAGCTGTTTGTTTTCATAGCAAACTTAAACAGCCCACTTGCTTGTAAGGGAAAATTTTTTGGGCATGGCAGCTGGTAAAATAAAAAAGGTATTTTCCCTTATTTGGCTGAATATTAATAATTTAAACTAGATATTAGGAAGAAATTCTTTACTGTGAGGGTGGTGAGACATTGGAACATGTATCCCAGCAAGGTTGTGGATGCCCCCTCCCTCTCTGGAAGCACTCAAGACCAGGCTGGATGGAGCTTTGAGCAACGAGGGAGGTGTTCCTGCCTATAGCAGGGGGTTGGAACTAGGTGATCCTAAGTTCCTTCCAACCTAAACCATTCTATGATCCCACGATTCTATGAATGTGAAAAATTAAAGAGTATTTGACAAATCAGTCATCATTACTACAGAGCAAGAACTACTCAAAATAGTTGCAACTGAACTCAGTAAGCCTGCTGACTCTTGTTCTTTAGCTTGTTCTGCAATGTATGAGAGCACCTTCTTTATAGATTCATTTATTATGTCAGACCTGATCTCATTTACTGTGCTGCAAACCAGAGTAACTGCTGATTTCAGGAACTTCACTGAATCACTTATCTTGTGGTATGTTATCTGTGAAAGTCACCCTTATGTAGATCACATGCTGAAGGCTTAAATCTAATAGGTCAAGATTTGTTATTACATTTCATCCTGCATCCAGGCATTAAATTGCATGCACAGACTTTTCAGAAAGGTCTTCAGAAACTGGTGAAAGCAGTGCTTTTGTATATAGGAATTTAAAAAACTGTTTGGGTGTAAAACAGAAAGTGAACAGGGATTCATCAGCCACATTTCTTTGGCTAGTATTTTCCTGCAGCAAGATGCATATATACATGAGAGTGACTGTTCAGAAGATTTCTGTGAAGCATTACTGTCATATGACAATCATTAGAGATCATAATTCTTGGTATTTGGAAGTCATGATTTGGCTCATGTTTTTTTTTTTTTTCTGGAGGCACAGCAGAAACATGAAGCCAGAAGCAGTGCAGAAAAACACATATGTTGAGGCTTCCTACGAAGCCCCCTAGGGTGTTCCCTGCAAGAGCAGGAGAAGGAATCGGGGCAAGGTTATGGAAGTCACAGACATAAATTGCAGTCCCCAAAGGGCCTTTGCATAACTAGCTTCTTTGTTAACTTTTTTTTTTTTTTTTTTTTTTATACTTTAGGAACATTTAATGATATTTGGGGTATTTTCTTCTCCTTCCCTCTCCCTTTAGAGCAGTCTTACCTTAATTTTTTTTTCCTAAAGGTACTGCTGTCTCACAGAAATTGTTAAATAGCCAGAAATATTGCTGTTCCCCAAGTGGACAGACACCTCTCACAGACCCTTCCAGAGCATTGTTTCTCAGGTATTCTCACCCTGCTTCTGTTTTTCCTTTCCCTCCAGTGCTGTTTCAGGCCCCAATCCTGCATGTATATGTGCAGGTGTTTTTTATGGACGTGAGCAATCACACTGCCTCCAGTGAGAATATTCACATGACCAAAACCATGCACTTGCATAGGGATTTCCTGCATCAAGGGCATAAAAGGAAATGGCCAGGTTAATAACGGGTTGGTTTTATCCCTGATGTAATGCCATTGACACCAGTGGAATTATACAGGGCTGAAATAGATCCAGTACGCCCAAACAGGGAACTACCTCTGGCTCCCTCATCTGCCGCTTTCTGTATTGATGGTGTAACCAAAGTCAGTCCTCCTTTCTCCAGGTTTGGGCAACTGAGGCTGAGGGAATTCAGATCACTTTGCACCAGCAAGAGCTGCTCTCCTCCAGCATGGCATCTCCTGAGATATCAGGTGTGCTTGCCCTGCAGAGCTATTAGAGATATGCCTGTGGAGCTTCACTCACACATCCCCATTGCCACACTGAAGCAGCTCTCACCTGTCCTGCCACTTCCCTGCTTCTAGCTGATGCTGAGCCATTGTGTGACCTTAGCAGGAGCTGCTGGTCTTGGGGCAAGAGCCCTGCTTTTCTCAGTTGGTGTCTGGTTTGTTCCACTATGTGGTCTCCTGCAGCAGTTCTTCTTTGGGTAGTAAGTGCTCCAGTTGAATATTCACACTTGAAAACAGCTGGTGTGTAATCATGAAAATTATATATCTATATAAAAGATTTGTTAGGCTTAGAAGAGGACCCTGTTAAAAATGTTCCTCTCTCCCTCCTGTGGCTGTCCTGCCCTTTGTCTGGGGTGTTTGGGACCCTCCAGCCCTCATTGCTGTGAAGCTCTGATTTGGCAGCTCTATGAACTTGCCCTCAGCTAGACTTCAGTGTGCTTCAGCATGGTTTCTTCTGGTCTACAAAAGCATGTTCCCTACCTGCCTGCTCACGCAAATACTCCCTAACATGGGATGGACCTCCAAATGTCAAAAACTATGGAGCCAGGAGAGGGAGGAATAGGGGAAAAAAAACAACACTAAAATACCCTCCAGCATCCAGGGCTCATGACTGCTTTGACAAGATCTATCTTTAGTTATAATAGTGAGTCACATCATTGTGATTTGACTTTACGGTTAGTTTGAGGTATGAGCCAGGCCATGGGATTGAGAGCGAGAGCATCATGGGATGCAGCTGTAAAATTCCACTACTCTGTAAATCAGGTTTGAAGAGCATTAAGAAACAGGAAGCAGGCAGGGGAGGGTGGGTTTTTGTGTGTGTGGGTTTTTGTTGTTGTTTCTTTTTTGCAGCGGAAAATGATCGCAGTGCCCGCTGCATTGTAATGTTGTTGAGCAGCACAGGGAACAGAACGGAGGGCATGTATCGGTAGGCTGCTGTAATATTCCTGAGCTGAGCACTTCTCTTTCCACACTGCTCCGTGTGCCAAGTGTCACGTCCAGCCTGCCCCACCAGCCACCACGAGCTGATGCAGGATTTTCGTGGATGGTGCCGTGTTGCTTAGCAACCTTGCTAGGCAGCATGCTATACATCACGCACGGCGCCGGCTACTACGGTACGGTGAGGTTGCTTCCAGTTCTTTTTATCAGCTATGAAATATTAATTTTCTGCTGGCAGGTAGTGTTGGCACCTGGAGATTGAGGGGTGCTCCCTCCCAGGGGGACGTGTGCTGCTCCGTAACGGGAATCGCAGGCAACCCCAGGCAGAGCTGAGCTCCTGGGATGTGAAATGTGGGCACGATTCCTGAGATATAAACACCTTCTGTGCCTGAGATGGGCTACAGGTTGGCTTTAGCACAAAGAAATTAATAAATAACCAGGTGGTGAAGATTATGTGACAGACATAATAATGTAAGTACAATGTATTCCCCCTCCTTTGTTTTCTATGACTCATATAAGCAAATCCTGATGTGAGGAGCACATGTTTGCGTACACAAAGAGAAGGAAATTTCCTCGACATTTGGGGATTTTTTTTTAAAATATTTTTTATTTTATTTTATTTGGAGGCTCCTCCACTCCAGGGCATTGTGGATGAGAGCCCATATCACAAACACCAGTGACAGTTTTCTAGATTGATGGGTGTAATTGCAGTAGAGACTGCCTGCCAAGCCCCCTCCCTGAAATGATTGCATAACCCAGCTGTTGCATGTGTGAAAAAACAAAAAAAAGAAAAGAAAAAAAAAAAAAAGAAAAAGGGAGAAACCAATCCTACTCTATATGAGGCTGAATTGTTATTGCAGAAGGTAAACAACAGGGAGCCTAGTCCCCAGAGCAGCAGAGGAGATGGTATCTACAGCTCATTTCAGGTATGCAGAGACTGAATCAGGAGCTGTCTCATTCCAGGTCAAAAGAGCCCTCTGCAGAGAGTCTACCCAGAACAGGGCTTCCATAGTTCTGAAATCTCTGGATCTACAATGCTCATTTTTTTTTTGGACATATTGTTACTTGTAATGTTACCGGGTGGCAAGAAGGGAAGGATGCAAAAGAGTGGAAAAAAGGCAGCAGATCATTTCTGGCACCTGAATACCATGTTTTTTTACTGAACATCTGCAGACAGACACATTGTTTAAGCCAAAGTGAAGAGGGAAGCAAGAGGGGAAAACCACAGTGTCAAAATACACAACGGCTTGTGAGATGAACTGCTGCTTTGCCCCTCATCTACACTTGCAGATATGGCAGCACTGGTGGGACTCAGCAAAACCATGCTTTGTTCTCCAATTACTTTTAAGAGACCAGAAATATAGTTTCAGTTTAACTCATTTTGTTGCAGGCATATCTTGCTGCATTTTGTGGTGAGTGGTGGGATCAGACAGAATAGCTCTACAATACAGTGCACACTTCACACTGCAGATCTCACAGGACTTCAGTACAGAAATTGTTCTCAAGGTGTTCAGTGGCATTTGTCCAACAGGAGAACAAAGACCACAACAGAGCTTTCATTTAATTCTTTTCACCAAATCATAGCAGGCTGAAGTGAATTCAGTGCCCATGCTTCAGCTCCTCTGTTGGGCTCCTCAGCCTGGTAAGGCTGTTTTAATCCTAGGAAAAGCAGCTCAGAAATTGTACTGAGAGGAGTATCTAGATGTAACACTTTGGAGTAAGAACTGCTACTACAGGGAAATGAAATGCTATCCCTTCCACAGCTATGCTTCAGGCACATCTACAGGCCTGTCCTGGTTTTGCTGCCATTTCTGTTGATGAGAAAAAAATTGAGTTTTTATTATGTCTTTGTTTTTTTTTTTTTTCAACTGAAGAAATTTAATTGAAATGACTGCCCAATTATCTGTATATATATTAAAAAAAAAAAAAAAGATTTTTTCTATAAAATTTGACAAATACTGACAGCAGTCGCAGTAAAATTTAAGGTGTATGAAAAATGTGCAGATTTTCACCATCCGTTTGCACATCTTTCTGTTACTTCAGAAAGCTTCTCAGCTTAAACACTTGACAACTGACGGAGCTGTTAAACTTTTAGTGAATGAGGACCGAGTAAACAACTGCAAGGCCTGTAACTGCGTGCATTCACAGAGTTGAATTGTGCTGGATGCACACCAGTGACTGATGGAGGGATGCTGGACCCAGCCCATATCTAGGACAGCGAGCGTGCCGTGCCTGGTTCCTGCCAAAACGAGGACTTCAGCAGTAGGAAGGTACTAGGAGCATAAATGTCATTTATACCTGCTATAAGATCTCTGCGGGGTGATAGTACAAATGACAACCTGTCTCAGCCCTTCCCGAGGGCTGAGAGTTATCACAGCAAAAGTTAGAAGATAAATTACATCTTACAACAAAACAGACTCAAATACAACACGTGCAAGCATCTCAGTCTGTGCAGAAAGCAGAGAGTTATGCCGGGCAGAGGTAAAAATAAGCAAGCTAATCTCAAATGACATTGGAAAAGAAAATAGCTGAAGGACTTTTCCTCTCTGTGAGTTTCGCAGTAAATACCACTCCGTTTTCGATATCATTAACATTTTATTATTATGACTACTATTAAACAGCAGCCCTGCCTACTTTTGCCTGTATTTTCTGGGCATGTCTCAGCATTTTACAAGTTGGAGGTTGTGCTGGTAATTGGAAATATTGTATCATCATTTCATTACCACCTGGCTTAGAGAGAGGATCACCCAGTAATTGGGTTTTGTAGGCATCCACTGAGATAAAGAAAGGGAGGAGGCTGCTACAAACTCTTCTACAGTCACTATGAAAGTACATTTTTTTCTTAAAGAAGAAGCAACACTTCTTTAAATTGATCATCACAACTTCGGTTTTTCCCTTTCTTCTATTGATTTGCAAGAAATAGGGTTGCTTGGATTGTTTCATGCCACAAGAAATATCAGTCCTCTTTCTCTCCAAATGACTCAGAGTCAATGTAGTCTGAAAAATAGCTCTAACAAAACAAGCTCTTAGTAAATAAACCCACAAGACTAAAATCCAGTGCAAGTCTCCTCCAAAAACTGTTTGCATGTTTCCCTTTCCTTTACATGTATATTTACTGGTATGCTTAAGAAACATTGTGAAGTTTTACTCGGAAACTCTTACATAAAGATGAGATTGGGAACGTGATATGTCAGAGAGGTTACATTTCACCTACTTTGCCTGGAAGAGCTCTTACAATAACTATAATTGGAAACAAAAGTGAAAAACAGCACTTAATAAAAATTACACGGAATCAGATATGATGTGCGTGTGTTTGTGTGGGCATTAGTCTCCTTGACTATCTTCAGTACTTCAAAAAAACAGTACCAAATTATGATCCAAACCCCTAAGAATGGATAAATAAAAGAATAAGACGAGACTATTAACTTGCCTTCTCTGCACATGTGTTTCAGGACAAGCTTTTAATTAACCATCATCTGCTACCTTGTTAATGGAACACTCTCCTCATCTAGGTGGTGACCACTGAATAATGTTTGTTGCTGGGTGGCAAACATGACAGAAATGTCTCTAGGAAGCATCCCTGTGAAGGACTGGAACCACGTACACAAAGTATAATGCAGAAGTCATGAACTGAGTAATGAAGTTGAAAAGAAGTCCAATTCTTAGACTTGGTGCACTGAGTGCTTAATGTGCTAGATGTTCTCAGTTGAAAGAATATCTGACCTTGCAATAAAAAGATGTAATAAAGTGAATGCACTGAAAGGATAATTAAACCTATTCAGACCATCATGATCATCTCATCAAACTTCCTGCAAAATTCAGACCATCAGTCCTTAGCTTACAATTCATATCTCTAGCCTTGAACTAATCTTTGGGCTATAATATGTGTGACTGCTGAGATGGTAGTAATCTGGTGTTTAAACATTGCTTGCACTGAAAAAACTCTCCCTTCCCTTCCCTTCCCTTCCCTTCCCTTCCCTTCCCTTCCCTTCCCTTCCCTTCCCTTCCCTTCCCTTCCCTTCCCTTCCCTTCCCTTCCCTTCCCTTCCCTTCCCTTCCCTTCCCTTCCCTTCCCTTCCCTTCCCTTCCCTTCCCTTCCCTTCCCTTCCCTTCCCTTCCCTTCCCTTCCCTTCCCTTCCCTTCCCTTCCCTTCCCTTCCCTTCCCTTCCCTTCCCTTCCCTTCCCTTCCCTTCCCTTCCCTTCCCTTCCCTTCCCTTTTTTGAAAGAACTAACCCTAAGCAGAGAAGAAAAAGGACACTCAGGATTTTTGTGGACGTAGACATTTCAAGAGGTTTTTCCTTTTTTAGGTGAGGGGAAAATTAAAATAAAAATAGTATAACTCCTTCCCTTATTCAATCATTTTTAATACCAGAGTCTTAAAATCTGGTTTGGAAGATTAACATTCACTACAGAAATATCTAAGCATGCATTTTTTTTTGCACTGGTCCTGGATAAGTGACAGTAACACCCTCCTGAATATTTTTCCAATGCATGGAAGGCTGTTGATTGCCAGTTCATAGATGCTGGGGCCATTTTGTTTGTTCCTTAAGATCGTGCTCATGTTGCTGCCATCTCACAGTAAAACACCATGCTGTTGCTAACTAAGAATTCATCGCAGCAATCAATTATTGAAAAACAGTTTTAGAAATCTTTCTGATTCATGAATGTAGCTGTGCTGATTAGGGGTAGTAGCAACACAACCATAGCCAGCTTCCTCTCTGTCAATAAATCTGTTGTTTCAGTCTGGGTGAGTAACATGATCTAGCTTCTGATATTATTCTGTTGTTTGGCACAGTAACGTTTGCACTTAGGTGTAACGTGAACCTGCTGCTGATGGTCAGTGAAAGCGATGCCAACCTATGTTTTGGTCAGCTTGTTGTGCGTCTTGCTCCAACAAACTGTTTACCTTTGTCATGTATGTCATGTAGTCAGTGCTTTTTTAAGTTTTGGTTTTTATTTTTTAGATTGGAAAAAATAGATTGTGATCTCAACACTGTGAAAACTGCCTGTAATTTAGTTGGAGCTATTGGAGCTACATTGCCCTGAAGGATTAACCTGAGGTTTAATTTACACAGCAGTAATGATCCTGCAATTCCATTCACTTTTTCAGCATTAGGAGGACAGGAGGAGGACAGAAGTTTCCAGCTCCTTGCTCAGGCTTCCTGTTGCATAGATGGCCTAGGATTTGTAGCTGCCTCTTATCCCAATGCCTCCTCATCTCTCTAAATCTGCCACGATGACCTTTGGGGTCCTCTTGATAGCCAATTAAAATGTATGCTGCATCTTACGTTCAGGTTGGAGGGGATGTTTTCAAATTTTAAGAGCTGTTCATTGCATATGACTATGACGTGGTTTTCATTCCTTCCTCTTAGGTGTTTTCACCTTCTCCCGTAGCTTCAGCTTGTATTTGACGAACTATTACGTCTTCTGGGGATTTCCATTTCTTTTGCATTGAAAGCATCTTTCAAGCCACTGTGATATTCTAAACACACAACAAATTAAAAAAGAAATAATAATCCAACATTTATGAGTAGTATATTGTAATCCGCTAAACAGCTCTGAACAGCAAGTCACAGGAAACGGGGTTGGGAAAATCTGTTTGCTCTTCAGCCGCTGTCAATATTCAGATACTTCTCTACAGGACACTGTCAAGTGCTTTTTCCAGCCGATGGTTAACTAGCATGTTCCGACCAGCCAGATTAAACATTCCCATGTGGGTTGAAGGGGGTGTCTATTGCAATAAAGGCTGTGAATACCCTTGAGCTCAGCTAGCTTTCTCTGGGCTTTGCTGCCTTGTTGGCTGGTGCCAGCAAAGGAAAATCAATACAGAACACGTAAATTTGCTGGCCAGAAGTCTGGAATAACTCCTGATGCAAAGAAGGAAGATAGAGACCCCATTTCTGTAAGAAATTTTTCCAGTATTTAAATTTAAATGGGGTTAATTTGGGAACAGAAAGTTCTAGAATGGGCATATCTGTTTCCAGGAAAAAAAGAAAAAAGCATGTATTTCTCAATCAGCTAAAATGTCCTGGCCATATGTATTGGCATTCTGACACCTCTTTCCACACAAAACTAGCCCTGGATGTAAGAATGCAAGTATTTCTTTTTTTTTATTTTCTGCTTAAAGTTAAGTCTAGAAATAAATCTTTTCGGGATCCAAATCCTGTTAAATAGTTTGTGGTGCTGGGGCTTGATGGACTGCACAGAAGAAAGCCTGAAATTTTCAGATTTGACATAATTAACTGTTAGGAGGGAGAAAATACTCTGTGATTTCCCTCTTCTCAGACTTTCTATGGGCAAACCCTAAAACTGCACAATCAGATAATAGCGGAGCAGTAATGATGACTAAAAATGGAATGGCTCACATACTTGATGTAAAGCAAAAGGATAAGTAATGGCTGCTAATATGGTCAGAGCAAGGAAATATAAGTTAGACCTATAGAGGTTTTAAAGAGAATCTGTTCATTTTCATCAGAAACATAACAGTTAAGATCTACTTTTGCTTCTGCGTGTGCAACATCCCATTCAAAAGCAGGACAATCACATGTCTGGACACACCTTTTTCCACCCAGCAATGTTCTACTGTCAGAAAAGGAAGAAGGTAAGCTTCACCCTGTGCTCCCAGCTGTTAGACAGATGTCCCAAGTCCCATAGACATAGCCATGGCGGCTGCGGAGAATAACAGTGCAAAGGATGTGCAACGAGTCCAATGTGTCTGGGATGTGCTAAGCATCCTGCTCTTCAGCTGCTGGATTGATCTGCGTGCCCACACCAAGCACCGAGCTGTTCCAGCACTGCGTGAACTCATTGTGCTGAGATTTCCCAGATGGAAGAATGGAAGCGTGAAGTGGACGGGCATGCAGAAAAAAAGCCTGCGTGACTCTTCTCACGAGTCTGAACAACAAACGGGGGAAAAAATCACCACTGCCTCTGTCTATTGCATGCAGCAGCTGTCAACCTACAGACTGTGAGCTTCTTGATGGTCTGTGACTGTTCTTATGTGGTTGTTGAAAGATGTTCACTGGCATAGGGTTCAAATCACTACAAAGAGATCTGCAGCTCCACTGGAAATTTTCTATGGGATGAAAACTGGAAAATACCCTGAAAATAAGGGTTAGGTTAATGTGAAAAATGCTGGGGTGAACCGGTGTGACAGACTTTACTGTGCCTGATTGTAGAATTTGGGTTTTGGCACAACTTGATGTTGTTTGATGTGGTATTCTGCTTACTTGAAAGACAGTGACATACATACATATATCTTTATGTTTGCAATTTATACTGTAAAAATTTCCATAACAAATACTTGGAGGTATTTATGCACACATAAATATATACATGCACACATATACCTCAAACTGCACTTCTGTTACTTTCCTGCCCATATACACTTTCTATGAAGCATAGAGAGAACAGTGAGAAATGGTTTAAGGGACTCAAACGGTTGCAGGGCATTGCTTGTCAAGATATGGTTCAGTAAACACTGACTGAAGTGGCATCACCTTGAAAAGAATAAAACAAACACCTCTCCTATTCTTTTTTCCTCACTTTCAGAATACAACCGCAATAGCAGCCTACATGTAAGGAATTCTGTGTGAATAATGGTGAGGGTTGGTGGACTTGAGCTGTTTCTCAGTTCATCAGCTCCTCCCAGACGGTTCCTAATCCCAGCAAATGACTTGCACCTCCACTGTTCATTTCTCTCCTGGAAGAAGATGCAACAGAGATTTCACGTTTCAAAATGGATGAGGCACTTTGAATCACACTGAAATCAGCTATCCAATTTTAGCCTTGTCAACCTTTAATCACAACACACAGCATTTTCTTTTGCTTCCTCCCCGCTATATGCCGTATCATGTCTTTCACAAATGCCAAGAGAAACAGGGTAATCACTTCTAGTTCCTCCTCCAGGGTCAGCAAATCACAGCTGACTCAAGTGTATCTGGTTCTTGTCCTCCCTGAAAGCAGCTATGACTGTGTGAGAATGTTGTTGTCTAAATTATTCAGATTACTGCTTGCCTGGGACTCTTCTTATATCATGGCTTTCTTTTGGAACTATCAAAGCATTTGTCTGGGGATGTCTTACAGATGACAGGAAATAAGGCAAAGGTCTTGCCCCAAGTCCAGATCCCAGGACTGGACTGTGATGTCCCAGCCATCACCTTGCACAAGGAGGGATAGCAGAGAAGCAGGACACTGTTTCCCAGGAGTTGTGACTAGCTTTTACTATTGAGTGAGTCCCAGCATGTATCTTAGTAGGTAGGGATTTACTGCCCTCTGACATTTCTGTCAGTGTAAATACAGGGTAATTTCACTGCAACCACCATCAAATTGGTGAGAGGCACTGCAATTCAGCCCACACCACTTTTCAAATGAAAGCAAGGGAATGCTTTGTTGAGAAGCATCAAAGATAAAAGTGGCCATTCGTATTATCAAACTACAAAAATGAAAGAGAAAACAAGTGGTTAGTTTAATTAGCACTCATATTCCTATTATTCATGCTGACTGTTATGAGCAAATGGCAGGTATTTACTCTGCCTTCACTGGAAGCAGGAAAGGAGCCAGTTTCAGTCTCGGCTTTTTTTGTTGTTGCTTTTACTATCTTAGTAGTACATTGATCAGTTTGTTGCCAAATATGTTGTGCAGATCACAGGCATTCCTAGCGTTGTTTCACTGAAATGAGTAAAATGACATCAGGAGGAAAATTGACCCAATGTATTTCATTGTTTGCTTGTTAATTTTTTTCTAAATCAGAAAATCTTGCTGGGCACCAATCAATCCTTTTTTAAACAAGATTGCTCCAGATTAAACAAGAATAATACAAACATAACCACGCAGGGTTTGCTTGTTTTGGAAGATATGTTATAGAAGAGGTGTAGCTTACAAGCATCTTGCCAATTTGTCCAGAGTACCAGTGCACTGCAGAAAGCATGGTTAACTATTTATTGTGCAATTATTCGAAGCTCTGTAGTTTATCTAAACTTTAAAATTTGCTTTAACACACTTTTGATCAAGAGGAGGATTAAGATATCTCTTACTTCCACGGCAAAATCAAGCCAGCCACTGCTGTGCAGGCAGAACTAGGCTTTTTGAAGTATACCTTTGCTTTACCATAATGCAAGAGAAGATTACTTAAAATGTTACAGACTAAATGTAATGTGGATTTGAACTGTGTTTTAGAGCCAACCAACTAGTGCAAAAATAGGTCAAAAAAATTAAATGCTGTCATTTGGCCAGATCATTGTTTGCCTCTTAAGCTCGGCCCTTGTTATTTTGGGGTGCTCCTGAGTACATATGCAGAGTTTGGCAGGCTTTTGTATTCACAAAAACAGACTGCCAAAACAGACATTAAGAAGGGCCTTACGGACCACCTGTGGTGATTTTCAGCCATACAATAAGGCTGAAATAAGATCAAAACGGTTAGAGGATGAATGTTTCTCTTATTCCACTCCTCACTTCCCCTTTCAGATTAAACTCCCTCTGACTTCATTGACAGTTTGTCTTAATGGAGTAATAATTGAACACATCTCAAGGTATGACTCACACAGTAGCTGTGTGATCCACCCAGATACAATAGTTCGTTAGAAAAAAAAGAGACAGTGGGACTGTTTTGGGTGATGTTATCTTTAAGGAGGAAGACTTTGCCCTTTGGCTGCTGTTGCTGGGAGAACGTTCACCTCCTGTCAATAATGTGATATCAGACTGGGGCCTCGTGGTGCTCTTCTTATGGAGATGTGGAAGCTCAGAGTTTAGTGAAGAGGCATAGTATACGCCTTTATCATTACTTTCAGTTATCTGATGCCAGTGATAGGTTTTGGCCTCGCAGGTTTTGACCAGAGAAGAATCCTGCAATTTGAGTTGTGTTTCCTGCTAGGACCTTGGTGGACTTCAAAGGCAGGAATAATTTTAGATCATCCTTACTTAATCAACTGAGTTGAGTACAAATTGTCAAGGGAGTGAAATACTTTCCACTTGTTTCCACTTAACGTCCCATGGTATCATTAACACCTGAAGTCCTCACGCCCATTTCCAGTGCAGAGGCTCCCTCTTTTTTTCCCCCTTTTATAGTAAGAGTTAGCTTTAATGCCTCCCACGCCAGGCACTACATGCACTTGTTCCTCAAGAACAGCAGTAGGACTGTGTCCTGGTCACAGTGTCCCCACCTCGGGAGGTTCAGGTTGGGTATTAGGAACAATTTCTTCTCAGCAAGAGCGGTGCTGCAGTGGCACAGGCTGCCCAGGGAGGTGGTGCAGCGTCCCTGAGGTGTTCAGGAGCCGTGTGGATGTGGCACTGAGGGACGTGGGCAGTGGGCGTGGGGGGGTGGGCTGGTGGCTGGACTGGGGGATCTGGAAGTCTTTTCCAACCTTCATGATTCTATGATTTTAAAAAGGCCTAATTTTTACCCTGATAATACAGCAAATATTCTGACCTATTAAAAATAAACAACACACAAAACAAAGCATAAGTTGCTGAATATTTTTCCTGCCTCTCTTATCTGAAGGAGCCTTCACTTGTAGGTGCCTGTGATTCTTCTTTTGCAGCTCTGTGTTTCTTCTCAGCCCATCATGGCCAGCTTTCTCCAACTTCAGATGGAACCACTCCCAGCCCTGTGAGCATGGACTTCTTTCTCTCTTTTTCCCAGCAGATCTGGGATTCTCTCCACCTACCTTCCTACAGAGCTCTGTGAACCAATGTCAGCATCTTGCTTCCTTTGATGTGTCGCAGGGCATTTGCCAATCCAGAACAGGAGAAAACTTGCTTTACCTCACCCTTGCCTGCACAGCAAACCGTTAGGATTTATTTACCAGCCTTGCTGCTGTGTCTCGCAGTAACTGATGCAGTCTGTCAGCAAATGGTGAGCTCCACAGCTCCACGCTATCTCACAACTTGTTATTTCACAGGTTGTATACGCATAGATGACACAGGTTATCTCACATATAAATATTAATGTGTGCAGTGGGAGATGGGCGTAGATACTATGAAACAGCGGACTTGAGTGATTTCCTATGACATAAGGCATGAGGAGGGGTTATTCACTTCATGAACTAATCTGTAATGAGTCATATGTTAAAAGTAATTTTAAGTAATTGTTCTCTGTTTTGTGTAATAAAAGTGGGAGCCAAAGATTTATGGATAACTGTAGATCAACTGCTTGATATGAGTCGCAATCTAATGACATTGCACGATGTGCTGGATATATGCTGAGGAAGATAAGCTCTTATCTAATGAGGCAGCGACTACAGGTACATGTAGTGTCACTTGGCAAGGGAGTCACAGGGCTGTGCTCACAATAGAAAAATAGGGACAAAGACCCCTTGCCGCACCCAGGTGCAGCTGGCATCAGCATCAGCATGGCACAGGAGTGGCATTGATCCTCAGCAGCTATACCTTTGCTTCCTAAGGAGCTGATGATAGTGCAACTGCTGTCCATCTCCTCCTTGTCCCCACCTTTTGGCTGATTACAGCTAGGTGGGATGGGGGGCTAGGTTTTCAGAGGGATTCAATTCCTGCCAGTTTCCTGAAAATTGGAGTCTGGAGAGCTAGATGTTCAAAGGAACACACCACCACCAATGGAAAGGCAGGCATTAGTTCTTCTATAGGGTGGTGAGCGTCTTGCTGGCTGATGAGCCCATGTGTAGCCCTGCACTAACTGTAGTGTGTGCTTCTTATTTGACAGAAATCTCACAGGGAAAGGAGCAGAGGTTTAGTTAGGGTGAAAGGACAGCAAATGGCAGGGAAGCTGACTTTATTCATCCTGCTGGTTATACAATAAACTATGGAGTTTTCCCATGTGATATTTTCATTTTCAGTATTTAATTTTTCTAATCCAATGATTTAATTAAGGGCTTCAAAAAGCTGAACTTAAAGTAGTTTTCTGAATCTGTAGTCAATCTTTCCTGATATTTAAGGGAGTACAGTAGAGGGAACTGGAAATTGTGGCATTTAGAGAAGGGTCCCACCTGTGTGCTTTGGAGATTGATCCTAATATTCTCAAAATCAGTGTGTTTTCACATCCAGAATTCTGGTTCTGGTCTCTCTTGGACTGCCATTACTTCTTACTGTGCCGGCAAAGAATGTTTTCCTTACAGGCTGGGTTCTGGGGCTTGATGGACAAGGTGCCTCATCGGTTATGGCAGAGCCTATGTTTCGGTTAGCATCTTCTCACATAAATATTCCATGCATCAAAAATGTATGACACGTACCATATCTACGTAAAAAGAATGACGTATGAAGACAAATACACAGTGCCCATGGCAAAGAATGTCTTAATCAGATGTTCAGAAAGCACATCTACGCACCAAAGAAATATTTTGAGGTATGTTATTTAAGCTAGCTATGAATAAAGATTTTGTTAATGTTAAATGTAATAGCTACCACTGGAGGACAAATCACTGGGATGCATTCTCGGTCCTCTTTTTCTGGGGCAACGGAAATTTTCCTTCATTTTTTTCCATGTGCTAATTCAAACAAATCTGCTCTTTGGTCTTTCCAGCCAGATTACTTCAGTAATTGCCCTCAGGACAGCTTGTTTAAGCATAAACTTGTGTAGGGCTCATGTGCTTTTGTTGACTCCAGGGGCATTTATACTGGTTTCCCCAATAGAAATGAAGGAGAAAATGACTTTGTCGTTGTGACTATTCTCAGAGATATCCATAGAGTATGAAAGTTCCTCACTTTAAGATCTGTAATTTTTTAAGATTGCTAACTTTTATTCTTGATTTTAAGAAATGCGGGACACCCTGAGACAGCAGGTCTTTGATATTTAACTGCAACACAGGCTTGCAGGACTAAGGGTTGAACACTTAAAATGTAGAGTAGGGGAGATGGGAAAGAGGGGAGACTAAGGCACTGTACTGTTGTCATGCAGCCTTAGAGAAACGCTGTGGGAAGTCTATGACTCTAACTGAGGACACGCTGCTGTAGCCATAGCCTGTTAATTTCTAACAGGAATGAATGAATAGCTGAGTGGGTGCAAGCAGCAAAGAACAACAAACAAATAATACAAACTTAAAGAAAGCACTATTAAATAGATTAAATGTTACAGTAGGTAACTACGCAAGATAACCTGGGGGAACTGCAAGAAAAAGATTGAAAGAGAAGTGGAGTTTGTAATAGAGTAAATGTGAATTAATGCTAAGTTACAATGAAATTCCCAAGGAATTATATTTTGCATCCACATGAACAGTAGGGTAAATCATCATGATTAATGATGTTACAATGAATTCTGGTATGTGTTGAAATACTTTCCTGTTCTGAAATAGGAGAAAAATGTTTACTGTGAACAGCTAAGTATGGGCATTAATCATTATGTCTTCAATGGCAGGTCAAAATTATTTTCCTGCAGCTAATATTCTGCTCATTATTATAACAATCAGAGTTGATAGACTGACTGAGAAAAATGTAAAATTCCTAAAGAAATTGTGCAATTTAAGCTAGAGTTGCATATGGAGTCTCAGCCATCCCAAAATGTTTGGGCAGCCTCCTTTGTTGGTTTTCATGCGGCACCAGCACACAACAGTCAGAGGAGCAGAGGAGAGTGTGACACGTGGTGTGCTGACACTGATTTCACAATGTCTTTGATAGAGGCTGTGCTCTTAGCTGCTCTGGAGGCACGGAGGGAACTGGAAGGTGCAGCCTGATCTTGGCAATCCCCATGTGTTCCCCCTTTTCCTGCTGTAGGCCATCTGCAGTGGCCTCCTTGGATGGGGTAGTTCATGTTGTATTTGCTGCCTGGACAGCTGGGTTCCAAGGGGACAGCAAGAGAGCACAGGGATTCTGAGGGCCTAGAGGTTGGGCTCTCTGGTGATCTTCACCACTGTTTCATGGCAGCAGGCTCTCCTTCTTTCTTCCCCATGCTTGCTTCCAGCAAACATGTATTCTAGGGGACACTCTTGTGTCAGAGTGGTTTTATTTAGGGGAAATTACCCTGGCAGGCATGTGCTCATATCTGTCTGTTTACATTTTGAAGCTTCTGGGGCTGCGTCCAAAGTCCACTGAAGTCAGTGGGAGCCTTTCCACTTATCCCAGTGAGCTCTAGTGGGACTGGGTATCAACATAGACAAGAAGCACATGTGCCCGATTCCTTTCCTTCCCACTTCTTGTACCTCCTCCTCTCCCCATTGGCACCATCACCATATGAACCAGGCAAGCTTAGCAAAGATTGGTGTTATCAGTGACATTTAGAGCTTTCAGAAAATGGGAGTCTTTGTAATCACGGTCACAGGCTTTGCAATCCTTCTGTGCCAGGGCTAATTGTACAGGTAATGGGGTGCTGTTATCACTACCTATTCAGAGCGCTAATCCACTGACTAGAAAATTAATGACCGCATTACATTTACACATATTTCTGTCCGTCTGAAGCATGGGAATATCTCTTCCTTTTTGGTTTCATTTACTTGGTTTATGTCCTCCTTCCCCACAGGAAGCATAGCCTTCTCCCTTCTGTAGCCACAAAGAGAAAATGAGGTGGGCAAGAGGATATGGGCAGCCTGTGGCTGGATGGGCCTGCATGTGTCTCCAGTGCAGAGAGGGTACATCCTATGATTTCCAACAAAATAATCATAATTTTTCTTAAAGGCCAAATTGGCACCATTTTGCAGTGCAAATAGTTGAAATAATCATTGCCAAGCAAACAAATAAGAGTTAGGAAAGGGTCAGGGAGAAAAATAATCTATGCATTTTTAACATTTTTTTTTCATGTTTTGAGTTCTTGTAGTTCAATCCAAGCCATGCTGGTGTCACTGGAGCAACCAAGTGGCTGACATACAGGGACCAGTGAGACTAACAGCACTTATCATATCTGACCCTTGTGATTCCCCTGCTTTATTAGCCCTGGAAATCATGTTGCAATACTACGTGTCCTGTTTGCAAGTGCCATTAAGGGACAGTGATGCTTTATGTCATGGAAACAGGACTTTTGTCTGCCTCAGACAGACAATGAGTATTCAGAGGAAAGCTTCTCTGGAAAATGAGATTTTCTCCCCTGTTCCATCCTTTCCACTTCCCAGAGGCGTGGTACAACACAGCCCCTGCCCGGAGCTGCCCTTTCTGTGCTGTGCGGTGAGTTGGGGAGTGGGGACCTGCTGCTCTCAGCTGCTGGGGTGAGGGCAGCAGCAGAAATGGCTGCTGAGTTGGGCTGCGAGAGCAGAACCAAGAGGAGCTGGCGGGGAGGAACCAGCATGTGTTGCAAACGGTTGCTCTTGGCTGACATCAGGGCCCCTGCAGGGCTGCCTGCAAGCCAGCACAGCTTAAGTAGCCTGGCATTGGTTACAAGGCACGAAAGTGGCTTGGAGCCACCTTTGTTCCTCCCCTGCAAGCCCCTGTGCTGTGCCCAAGAGCGGGGGATGTCAGGAATTGGGATGGAGGCAGCTACCAGCCAGGAACCCACCGGGAAGGGAGAGATGGCATAGGCAGCAATTGTTTTGATCGGCTCTGCGATGTTTTAATTGTGTCCTCCTTACAAGGAATTGTGAAGACTAGTGGCCTACGTGGTATGATACCAAGAAGAGGATTTTGTTTAACGTAGTTGGGAGTGTATAAAGTAGCAGACGAGAGCTTTGGAAAGATTGGATTAGATTCAACAGATCTGTTGGAACTCTGTGTGTCTGTAAATTCTGGGGACCTTAACTTTGTCTAGGGCTGAGCACTGGCTGACTGAGGGCTGCAGCAACCTAGATTATTCTGATCTTACACTGACAGCTTTTGTGCTAAGGGCAGCTTATTTCTAAGTCATTTCTAAATGTTATTTAATAGGCTATTATACATACATTCAAAGGTTTTACCATGCAGTAATTTTCAGGCCTTACAACAGCACTGGCCTTCTGTTGTAAGTAACAGAACTGGCTTTCTGTTGTGCGTAATCTGGGTCATGCAATTGCTCCTGTGTCCTCTTTGGAGACTGTTTGCTCACACTACGGTATGGAGTGAGCCTAGCAGAGTGAATGTAAAGGGTTAATTTGATTCTCCCAGCAGTAGAATATAAAAATGTAAGAAATAGACTTCAGAACAAAAGAGGAAGTAAATTTTCCTAATTTCAAGCAAGAGGTAGAGACTTACCGCAGTTCATTGCTTAAAAAATTCTTGGTAAGTTAACTCAGTCAATGAAGTGGTGACGTTTCTCAAAAGTCCATAGCATTGCCTCAAAGAAGTGTTTATTTTTTTCATTAGCAGCTATGTTAAATTTTTAATCAATGTTTGGCAGATGCTTTTATGTTCCTAAGCAGTTCATTAATGTTTCAGCAAATGTGTCACATCTGCAAAAGCAAAGTTTTCACTATGTACATGAGTGCCTCCAGAATCCTTTACTGCAGATAAGAGTAATGTCTGGGAGAAACCCTGGTCTTGCATGGGCCTGTATACTCTGGTGGGAACATGAGATGGCGTGAGGAATGCAGACTCAGGAAAGCCAGCTTTGGGCAACCTGAGGGAGATGAGTGTCTGAGAGCTGATGAAGTGTGGGCAGTATGGGTGTTGCTGCTAGACAAAGGGTGAAAGTGGAGGGTGTTTGCTTAAAGAGAATGCATGCATTAGCAATATTTGCAAAGAGCAGGCAGGCAGGCAGGCAAAAAGAGCACAGATGAGAGAACAGTGTGGACTTGAGGAGGAGGTCTGGATGCATTGGGAAACAGGGCTGCAACAGGGGTTAGCAACAGGTACACAATCTCCTGAGAACCAGAGGGTATTAGAAGATTTAACTGTGGTGTATGATAGAGCAGTTCATGCGTGGCCATGAGTGACTGAGATAATGAAGTGGGAGGGAGTGATGCAGGATTATATTCAGCAGGAGGGAAGCAGTTTGAGTCCTTCATTGCTCATTCCCAAGCACTCTAATGTTTGGGTGGCATTTCAGTGGCAGGGATTTTATAAGGGAAGTGTGATGTTGTTTTATGGGGTGCTAGCCAGATCCCACTGAGCCATACTCTCAATCTTCAGTCTTCTTAGTCACAGTTTTTTCAACAGACCATTTGTCTGTTCATGAAGTTGCCAGTGTTCAAATATTATCACTGCTAAGGACTGGCCTATTATTTACGTATTTTTGACACTACAACTGGCTCAAAAGTGGGGTTTTTAGTCATTAGTGGGAGTGCAGTTATACTAGGATAGGTATCACTTAGTGTGGTACAAGTCTTGTTCGACATCTTGATCAGTGACCTGGATGAATGGCTAGAATGCACCCTCAGCAGGTTTGCCGATGGTACAAAGCTGGGAGGAGTGGTTGACACACCAGAAGGCTGTGCTGGCATTCAGTGAGATGTGGACAGACTGGAGAGCTGGGCAGAGAGGAACTTGATGAGGTTCAACAAGTCCTACACCTGGGAGAATGACCACGTGCATTAGAACAAGTTAGGGGCTGGCCTGCTGGAAAGGAGCTTTTCAGAGAAATCTCTGGGCGGCCAGATGGACAACAGGTTGGCTGTAAGCCAGCAAGGCGCCCTTGTGGCCAAGAAGGTCAATGATATCCTCAGATGCATTAAAAAGAGTGTGGCCAGCAGGTTGAGGAAGGTGATCCTCCTCCTCTATTCTGCCCTGGTGAGGTCACTTCTGGAACACAGTGTCCACTTCTATGCTCCTCAGTTCAAGAAAGACAGGGAACTTCTGGAGAGAGACCAGCTTAGGGCCACAAAGATGATGAGTAGCCTGGAGCATCTCCCTCACAAGGAAAGACTGAGAGACCTGGGGCTGTTCAGCATGGAGGAGACTGAGAAGAGGGGATCTTATCGATGCTTATAAATAACTGAAGAATAGGAGTCAAGTGGTTGGGACCAAGCTCTTTTGAACAGTGCCCACTGACAAAACAAGGGGCAGTGGGCACAAACTGGAAAACAGAAAGTTTCATATGAACATCAGGAAGAACTTTACTTTTAAAGTGACAGAGCACTAGAACAAGCTCTAGGGGTGGTGGAGTCTCCTTTTCTGGAGATACTGAAGACCCATCTGGACACTTTCCTGTGTGACCTGCCGTAGGGAACCTGCTTTAGCAAGATGCTGGACTTAATGGTCTCCAGAAGTCCCTTCTAACCCCTATGATCCTGTGCTTCTGTGGTTCTGTGAAGTATCCCACTTACTGCATGGGAATAGCCTCATTGCCATAAGCAGCTCTTCATACTGGTTTATAAAGGATGCATTAGCAGTAGTGGTAACGAGATCAAAATGATAGAGGACTAAAGAGTTGCAATTTAAAAAAAAAACTTTCAAAACAATGTCGGAAAGGTGATGCTGACCCTTCAGTGTTTTTTCTTGATTTTGATTTTGAAGTATCTTTCTGATGCTCTATGGCTTTTGCCTTTTCAAAAAGACACAGATTATGTAAACAATCTGCATTTTATCTAGGCTCATTTTTAAGCTCTTACCTGCAGTTATTTTCATGGCATACCAACAAAGAATTCTTTTCTTGAGCTGCATGGAAATGACAGTGCAACTAGTTGCTTTTGAAACAATCACACTGTTCTCCCCTTTCCATGATACTTTTCCACCAGTTCAGAATAGCCTTATATTGTCAAGTATTACATCAGTAAACTCTTCTAGTTGTTATTTACCCTTGGTTAAAAATACTAGTTCAGAAACATCTTTTCCTTAGTGGACTAGCTTGCAGTCCTGGTGTCAAAACCTTCAGTTTTGGGTTCCAGTGGCCAACCTAATTTGTGTCACAAAACACCTCAAACAAGATTGCCAAATTGAAAGCTATTGAAATGGAACCTATATGACTCAAAGCTGCTTGTTGCAAACACCATCACTCTGCAATGGAACTACAGATATTGCTGGAGCACTGCTGCCTCTCTGCCTGAAGCTCTGCCATATAGGTTGCTTATGCAGTCTGTCTTTCCTCATTTTGAATGTTTCATCCTCTTCTCTGTGAGTTTTGGGTTGGATTCTGGCAACATGATCTTAGCTGTAGTGGTCAGTCAGGAGCAGCATATTTCTTTGGGCTGTCCGTATCCAACGAGTTAGTTTGCATTCATTGCTGTTGCTGACTACAGAAAAGAACTACGTTGGATTTTATACCTGGAGGCACTGATTCTGTTAGAGTAAACATTAGGGTTGCTAGTGGAATTGAACACATGCAACTCACCTGCACTGACACCCTGGCCCTGCCTAGATTTCCTTCAGTAGCTACAGTCGATTTTCATTGGCAAGGTCAAAAGTACTGCAGGTTTCAAATACCTCATTGTCCTTCACTCTTAAAAGGGCACAGTGATATTGTACCAGGATGCCTGCACCAGTCAAGTTCTAACCAGACTTGACTGTAGTTTGGAAAGCATTTTGCCATCTTTCTGGAGGCTCAATGCATAATGATACATCTGATTTATTCTATAGCTAAATTTTAAAGCAAAGAGTTCAACTACTTCTATCGCTTTGGGAATAAATTGTAGTGCTCAAGTTAAAAGGGTCGTTGCTTCTCAGGATCAAAGTTTGTTTTCCCTGGTTGTTGCTTGACAAATGAGCATGTAATCCCACTAATAAAATAAAGAATAAATGCAAACCTGGTTTTAGGGATGAGCAGTAAAGCTGGGAGGAGGGGGAGGCTGTGGTTGGCCAGCAATGTAAGTCGTCCAGTGAGTCAATGACAGGAGTGAGGGAACCACGTCTTCCAAAATTTAATGCAAAGTATAACAACAGTATAAAACTCCTAGTTCCCTAGAGACCTAGGCAGATGGAAACCTGTCTCCATAGCAGGCCCTGAAATATTCTGGACCCATTTTGTGTACTGTAATAAAAGTAACTCAGTACCAGCTTTTATTTTAGAAATGCTATTAAAATGCTTTTAAAAAGCAGAATAAAACCAAGAGACACATGATCAGCATGAAAGAATTATTAGTAAAACAACACCAATCCACAGCTGAGATACTTTATTAAATAAAGAACAAATCAGTCTTCATACTGAGAATAAAGTCACCAGATGAATACCAGCTCTAAACAATCCTGAGACTAACTCATGAAGGTAGAATGTGAAGTTTTGCTATAAGTCTCACATCAGTAATTCTGTTAAATACTTAGATTAATAATCTGAATTTAGTTGGCTGTTTCATACTGAGTTCAGAAGTTATTTTTGTTGTCCCCTGGCTTTGATGAAGAGTGTATTTATAAGATTTGCATTCCAGCTTTACACGGGGCAAGCACACTGCTACATTTTTACTTGTACTCATTGCAAATGTGTAGAAGAGATTAATTTATCCACGTAACTGGTTAAAAGACAAGAGAAATTGTTCCATAGGGAAGAAACTTTGCTTCCTGTGGTTTTGTGCCCTCTCTGTCTTTACCACTGGTTCCCTAAATTCTCTTCCTGTTGAGCTGCACAGGAGGCTGTCTGCAGGTGTGCTGCCCACTCCAGGGACAGCATGGGTCCCAGACCTCTCTTGTGCCAGGTCAGGAGGATCTCACCTCTAGGAAACCTCCCCTTCTCTGTTAGTTTTGGCAGAAACAGACAACTGGATGGCTGGGGGAGCAAAGTAATCGCTTTAGCTTCGTGTCCTTGGGAAACCAGGCTAAAGAATAGAAGAGTAACTAAGATACTAAAAGTACGAGGGCAGTGCAAGCTCTTCAGTTCTCAGAGTCTTCTGCACATTTGTGTAGCAGGGGCTGGGAGTGTGGAACAGATGTGGCACTGTTTTGCTGGCGTAGTAGGAGGGATTTTTCAGTCTGGAGTGAGGAAGGAGATGATGGATTAGTCAGCTACTGAGGGAGCTTTTTTCATGTCAGTACAATGACTTGCTTTTCGCCAAATGATAGCTGTTGATATTTTGAAGCAGCAGTTTTCCCTCAGGTAGCTTCCTGACCCATAAGACAAGGCTTTTTGCCTCACCCTTAAATTTTGTGGGTTGCCTTGCTCTATTTCCCTTGGGGCCAGGCATCTTTGTCCAATCAAGCTTGAATTAGGTCACTGTTAACTAGTGTCAACTTGGAGGAGTCTTGCTGAAGCTGGCAGTCTAAAAAAAATTAAATATTTTCCGTGCCACAGAGACTATTGGTCTGTGACCCACCAAAATATCAAAAATCCAGATGTATAAGACCAATTCTGATGAAGCTGGCATAGTCTTATTTGGGTCAATTGTCTTAACAAGACATTATGTCACCAGTTAGGGGAAAATACAATATTAAACCCCTAAAAATAACTAATGGGAAAAACCTTGCACAACAAAGCCAGTCGCACAGCATTTGGTCATCAGAAAAATAAAAATAATTTCAGACTCATGATATATTTAATCATCTGTATTTATTCCTCTGCTGATCTAAAAACAGGCAAATGTTCTCTCTCTTCTTGGAAACACTGCGATTTCGGAAAACTTCATATTTTAGACAGCTCTTCAAACAGCTTTTCTGCTAAAACTTAGATTTCATTATTTGTTAGGAGGCAAACCATTAGAATGAAAAAAAAAATAAAATGAAATTGAATTTTATGTCAGATCCTTCACCACACCAGCTATATCAAGGACAACTATTCTGCAGAATTTCAGAATAACATACTGAAGAAGAAGAACATACTTTCTGTGTTTCTTCACAGAAAGGGAATACAGATTTCATGACATTCATTCTGATCTGACTTGAAGAAGGTAGAACTGAAGACACATGGAGTAAACTAGACCGAGAATGAAAAAGCATTAGATGGGCACAAGTACACTTAAGCCCTACTAGCTGCTATATAGTCCCAGAAGGAGAGAAGCAGCTCTGTAATAGCAGCAGCAAAAGCAGAAGAAAGGGAGCAGAAGAATCTCCGTATGCATGATGTGCACGCAGGGAGCATCCTGTGAATGAAATACTTTGCAGTAGTGATGACTGAAGCCTTCAAAATCACTGCTCTATTAGAAGAAAATTAGCTAGGCATTCTCAGCCACCAGCCTCCAGTTCTTTTCTATGGAAAAGCCCTGGGGGAAAAGCCATGGAGTCAGGAGTACTCCAAAATACAGGACTGAGTCCAACCATTTATGGAGTTTTTCGAGACCAGAATTGAGAGGGAAAGAAAAAAAAGCTGTGTAATGAAAGAGCAGAGCTGCACAGGGTCTCTAAATCTGTGATGCTGTGAAAGCATGGAAAGGTCTTGTGGTCCATCACCATATCCAGAAAACATAAGAGTAAGGGGATACGTTTGAGGAAGAGGATGAAGTAAAGCAGTTCAGATGCTTAAGAATCTTGAAAATGGTTGTTTGAAGCTTTTTTCTACTGCTAAGTGGATTAGAGATTTGGTTGGATTAGGGCCTTAATAAATACCTACAGTGTTTGTCTTTCATCTGTGAAATGTTTGCCTGCTTTTAAATAGACTATTCTTGTTTGCTTCACTGTTGTCATGTTGATATGAAACTCTGGAAACAGGAATTCTGCCCTTAATTCAATAAAAAGATTTGGAAACCTGAAGCTAAAATTCACCTCAAATGTAACTGGTATAAATCCAGAGTAGCAGGACTTTATTTCAGTGCTGGAGAAGCAGCAGGAGACTCACTTCTTGACAATTTTTGATGTCTGGATGACTTGTTTATGTGCCTCATAATAGTTTGTGGTGGTGTAGCTAATATTTTTAAAGCTCAGCCCTGGCCAGAGGGCAGCCTTTCTGTTCCACGCGACAGGGAAACCCAGCAGAGACAGATCCTTCACCTGGAAGGCAAAGGACTTCTGGCTATGGCAGAGATGAACATAGAAGCAAGGCTTGGCCATCTTTGCTGGTCCAGCAGCCATGCAGTCATTGAACAAAAGTGGATCTTGGGAAATCTGTATATGGCCCCAAGACAAAGAAGTGCAAGGAAAGGTGAAGTCTAAACATGGTCATTCTCTCTGCTGCTCACCACTGTAGCTACTTTTTTTCCTGGTTTTCCTTTGATGAGGGGCTTGGGTGGTCCAGGGAGCAGATAAACTCGTGTGCAAGAAGCTGTTGGGAAGATGATGCATCCTCTGTATCCATAATCAGAGGTGCCAGAAAGCCTGATCCCTATCACTCTGGTTATTCTTTGGATGCTTTTAACTGATGAACACTCCAAAGGTGATAACTCGATGATGACAATTTATTGCATCAATTTGTAACTTCAGTCATGTAAAATTCACAACTTACAGGCAATAAGAGGGTGATGATGAAAATTTACTGCAGCAATTTGTCATTTGTCATTTATACTGGTGACCAGAACAAATTACAAAAGACAGACAGGGCATGGATGAGGGAGTGGGAGCCAGCTGCTGGCTTTGTGGACAAGGAGGGCCCCAGCTCAAATGCTGACCCATGGCCTGAAGACTCCTTTTCACACCCTCTCCTACAAGGGTACACATGTTCTATGGGCCTGGTTGTGTACTAGCACGATGGGGAATGTTTCCCACTGCCTTTGAGGCCAAGGTGACACTAGGGCTGTCAGTACCCAGCATTGCAAGGTGGGGTGCAAAATGGAACAAGAGGCTGGAGGAACTGTGAGAGATGCAGTTGTGCAAAGGATTCATTGTAGTAGGCCTTGCCTGTGGTGGCACAGACCTGAGGGTGTTTAGCAAGCTGAGCTGAGCTGGCTGACTCTTATCAAGACAGTTGTACCTGCTTCCTCCTCCTCACCTGCTCCCTATTTACTTGCTCACCCACCCTTGTCATAGACTCACAGAATCACAGAATGGCTGGGTTGGCAAGGACCACAATGATTATCTAGTTTCAATCCCCCTGCTGTGTGCAGGGTCTCCAGCCACCAGTCCAGGCTGCCCAGAGCCACATCCAGCCTGGCCTTGAATGCCTGCAGGGATGGGGCATCCACAGCCTCCTTGGGCAACCTGTTCCAGTGCCTCACCACCCTCTGTGTGAAAAACTTCCTCCTAATATCTAACCTAAACCTCCCCTGTCTCAGTTTAAAACCATTCCCCCTTGTCCTATCACTATCCATCCTTGTAAACAGCTGTGCCCCTCCTGTTTATATTCTCCCTTCAAGTATTGGAAGGCCACAATGAGGTCTCCCCAGAGCCTTTTCTTATCTAAGCTAAACAAGCCCAGTTCCCTCAACCTTTCCTCATAGGAGAGGTGCTCCAGCCCTCTGATCATCTTAGTGGCTCTCCTCTGGACCCATTCTAAGAGCTCCATGTCCTTCCTGTGCAGCAAGACACAAACCCAGCAAATACTTTTCCAATGATGTACTGAGCTGTGACGTTTCATCAAGGGGTCTGGTGAATGCTGAGGCACAGTTTGGAGCAGAGAGACAAGTATGGTACAGAAAGCAAGACTCTTGCCGCTTGTGACAGCCCTGAGATTTGGGGCTGTCTGTGAGATGAGCTAGAGGTGAGATGGGCCAAAACCTGCTCCCTGGCCATCTAGGGAAGTGGTGGTGTTGTGCCTGTTCTGCAGGCAGAGTTCTGTTTCCAGGGGCATTATTGACAGTCTTTTTGTAGAGCGGAGATTAGCTCAATAATGAATGCCTCAGAATAAATCAATGGTGGGACAGCTTCTAGACCTGGTGATTTTCCACCCTCTGCAGACTCTGGGGAATACATGAGCACCGGCTGCAGTCCAGCAGGGACAGCAGTGCATGCTTCAGCTCCACTGGAAAGTATTTGAGGAGGGCACTTACTTTTACCTAATTTCAGTGTGACCTTATTCTTCAGGGTACATTTCAGCAGCATGTTACGTATCCTCCAGGCTGGGGGTTTTGCTTCAAGAGATTGTAAAGGTCACCTACAGGCTGTTGAGATGGCATTACTCTCTCTTTAACATAAGATCATGAGCTCTTTTCATATTTCTGGTGACAGAGACTCGTTTTCATTCTGCCTGACAAAGACAGCCAATAGCTTGCAGTGTTTATTCCTGCTCACATAAAATCTTTTTGAAGAGCTGCACTGATCTTTATAAAACAAATTACAAGGTCACAAGGCAACTATTGCACACTGATTTGTATGGAGTTCTTTGGTATTGGAGAGGTCAAATCCCGTGAGTAAAGATGAATCTTAGATCTGGAATATAATGAAAACTGACCTACATATAACATCCCATAGGGTGATACAAATTAGTACGACTTATTACTTATATTTTAAAAATCCTGTCTTTCCAGCCACCACAGCCAAAAATAATAGTTTCTGTCCCAAAGACCTTCTCATGATTATCTGTTCAAATGACAAGAAACAGGTGGGAAAGAGAAAGCAAAAAGGAAGGATGCAGAGAATCTGAAAGGATACTGATCAACGCAATGACTGTTTACTGTCCCATGCCATCTGATCTGTAAGATAAAGAGTTCTTCAGCCCACTGTTTTTCCACAGAAGACTCTTTCTATATGGCCTTCAGTAGTCTTCTGACTTTTTCTTTTTTTGATTGGAGCAGGTTAGCTGTATATGAGTTGGTATTAGACACACACAGACAGGAAGAGGCAAAGAAGGAACCAGAAGGTTCACGTCAGAGTGGAGAATAAACAGGGAAACTGTTTTGTGGGGTGAGAGAAAGATGGCAAGTGACAGGCTGAACAGTTTGAGCAAATGAAGGTGTTATTCTCTGTGTCATTTTAATGGCAGATGATCAGATAAGAAGAAAGAGAGGGCAGACAAGAATATTTTCTACTATTAAAGGGGAGAAGAAGGGAAAATTGTGTGATCTCTTAGGACAGATCACACGCAGAATGAAACTCGTCACAACAGAATCAGGTTGATTCATGAGTCTGCATACTGTGTGCAGTTATGCCTCATTGAAAAATAATATTAATTTATATTTAAGAAGATGGAATGGTCTCCAGGTTTAGTGGCACTGCTCTTGCAGAGCAAAATCCTGCCTAAGTTAGAGAGAAGTGCTGCTGAAAGGCCTTGAGCCACAGGGCTCTTGTGGGCCAAACCGAGATTCCTTGGGAGGGCTGAGGCAGTACATTCTAGAAGCAAAAACACACCCAGGCCTTCCTCCAGTGGCAGCTGTCCTGCTAGCAAGCCTAATGAATAACCACCCTCCAAAACCACATGCCGTGGTAAGCTCTTGCATGAGCTCTCGCACATGGTGAGCTGGTCCTCATGCTAGTACTTTCTTGAGCATGGAGGACCTGATCAGTTAGGCAGGCCGGAAAAAGAGGCCCCCTACATCTGCTGAACAGCACATGATAGAATTTAGCCAAGAGATGACTTAATTTCTGGGGAAATAGCCTGTTGTTTATTTTTTCAAAGTGGCTGAGCACCATGCATATCCTACTGAGACCGGGAGAGAAGGAAGACAGGCGTTGAGCCTTGCTGAAGACCTGTGTGACGGGCTGTGCTCCTCAGTGTGATGACAGCACAGCAAGGCTGTCAGGTTCCACGCATCTTCCAGATGTATTTTTTGCCCTTGCAAAACTCAGCCACAGCTGAAAGGATCCAACAAAATCTTTTTCTGACACAACGGGGAGAAACTTCAGCAGAGAACTGCTCAGAAATGTAGGAATACATGATAATGGCATCTAAAAACAAGGGGAGGCCATTGCTCTCCTAGGATTAGGCTGGCAATGCCTCTGTCTAGTCACCCCACCTGCGGAGTTTCCCGAGCATAGTGGTTGCTTTCTCTATTAAACAGCTGAAGTTCAGCCTCCTCTGCACTGCTAAAACCATTTCTCTCTCATGTACTTGATTATGTGATGGCTAGTGATAATGTTAATCCTCCACTGCCAGCTTCCCTTGATCTAAACCGCCACCCTTCGCAAGGGCTTCCAGTCCAGCTGGCTGTCTCATTTCCTTCAAAACTGCTGTTTTTCACGACTGCCTCTGGCCAGGAACATAGTGAGGAAAGGAAGGCAGCACTGCATGGAGGGCATTGACCGGGATGGGACGCAGACAGCCTGGGCTGCCAGCAGACGGGGGCCAGGAAGTATTGGGAAACACCACGATCCATCTTCACACTTGCAGACGCTGGCATCGAGCAGTTGTGCTGTACCCCACTGTCAGCATGACTGAGAGTCTGGAAATAAGTCAACAATGTGCGGGTTTGAGCTACCCTTTGCTCCTGCATAACTTAACTGCACCATTAAATATCAAGTAGCTTTTGTCGCCATTTTCTGCCCATTGATCACCAGGTCCTAAAGTGCATTTTGTGCACATTCTCCATACATTTTCACTGTTTTCATCTTCTGCAATGATTTCTCGTTATCTCTTACCAGACTTGTTTGCCCTTGCTAGTGTCATGGTTGCAGCCTTAGGAGCCCTTTGGTCTGGGGCACATGTATTTCTGAGGCATGACTGGTTCTGCACAGACATTGTTCTCTTCATACTGTTGACTTTGGTGGAGGTGGTATCTCTATACTGAATAGCAGAGCATTGCTCTGAATGTGAAATATGCTAATAAATAATAACCTCAATTACCAAATGCCAGCTGATTTTGTAAGCCTCGAATGGCTATATCAGTAATAATTTGGCATTTACTTCTCTGATATGAGCTACTCCATTCTGGGAGCTCTGTGGGATAGGCAAAGAGGAGAAGTGACCATCAAGATCATCTTTAACTTCATATTTAGGATGTGTTAGTAAGCCAAAGCTCTCATGACACAGTCCTGTGGACACAGTTTTATGCTGATCTCCATCCATGCACCCATTTCCCTCCACATGCATATTCCCTGTTAAGCTACCCTCTACTTATATTTCTTGCAGTCACATTAGCGCTCATGTGGCCACAGCATCCTCACAGCAAGATAAGGGCTGGCTGCTGGCAAGGATGTGCAGAGTGGATAAGGATTGACTCATGCTGATCAGAGACACATACTCAGGAAGCTGGTTGTGTGTTACTACATGCATTCTTCTTCCAGAGGTGACTCTTGAACCATCATGATTTTGATGATGGAGTAAAGACATCCCAGGGGCTCAGTATCTGGGTGACAACCTACTGTAAGGAACCTGCTTTAGCAGGGAGTTGGACTAGGTGATCTCCAGAAGTCCCTTCCAAACTCTACGAATCTGTGATGATTCTGAACATGATGGAGTGCTTGCTTGGCTTTTTGGTCAGCTGGCACCACATGAAGAAGGGTCAGGACAGAACTCAATTTGTATGTGACCTGTCAAGCTGCTCTGTGCTTTGCAACACTGGTGTTTAGATACCACAAACAACGTTGAATTGAATCCTGCTCTCTACTTAGCACAGTATTGATCTTTAAATAGGAAAAAAACAGCCCATAAACCGGAAACTATATCCATGGAAACATGGAGCACAGCTCCTATGACTCAACAAGCACAAGGGTAATTATTTTGCTGTCATTTTTACAACTTCAAAGCTTAATGCTATTAAGAGACCCTCAGCTCTTCCACTTGATTATTATCTGTCGTATGTGGTTAAATAATAGTCAAAAGAATATCACTGACTGAAATGTTATGTTCCCATTTAAAAAACAGCGCCTACCACATCATGCTGCATTAAGTAGTATTTCAGTTTTTAAAATTAGATCGATAGACAAATAGATAGATAGAAATGTTGGTTTCTTTTATTTCCCCCTCTCATTTTTTTAAATGTCAGTACAGACATGCTCTGTAGTTCTGTTGTAGCCCTGTAGTGCTGGCTAGCTATGTTCCTTGTTTCCCTGGTTATCAGGTTGGTCTTCACTCAGCAGTGAAGGAAGCTTTCTGTAAGATGGAAACAAAAACACTGCTTCACAATTGAAAAGACAACAGGAATACATCTGGCAGAACCAATTTATGCATAAAGGCTGGGTTTTTTTTTACTGCAGCGTCAATACTGATGGAACTGGTTTTAACAGAGAGCTGAACTGCTCCTGCTAACAAAAGCTCTTCAGGCTTATCTTGGAGCTCTCGGGAACAAATGAGGGGCACATGAACAGGATGGGGCTGGGACAAGTGGTTCCTAAGTGAACACGGCTAAGCTTTGGGTGATAGGAAGGTTCTTACTTTAAATAAAAGCTATTTTTCTGTGTTGGATGCCATGCTGTTTTTTATTTTGTAAATATGCACTTGTACTCACGTTGAGGAAGGCTGTGTCATGCCACGTGTGGAACAAGCCAGCATTAGACTGATTCTATTTTCCCCTGCTTTGTAATAATTCGGTGGCAGGCTAAAGACAGCATTGGAATCCGTTTATTGAATCCTGGGGAGAAGGAATGAAAAGATCTGATTTCCTTACTAGAGCTCGCAGGATGCTCCCTAAGTGTAACAAGTGGTACTGCAACTTGCAACACAAAGGGCTCATAAACAAGGGAACCTTTATTGCAGAAAAGTTTCCACTGCAACGAGTTCTCAAATGGTCCATAAAAGGGCATAAATTGGCTCTTTCATTTCAGAAAAATAAAATGCCTGCCCACTTGATAGCACAAATAGTAGATCCCGAAGCCAGCCCTTGTTGAAGGTGTTTACAGGACTGGGCAGACACCAGAGAACAGGAGTGGAGGAGGGCAAGGGAGGAGCCTGCACCTCCCTGTCTGGCAGTGGTATATACCTGGACCCAGATGATCCAGTCAGGATTTATGTCAAAAAAAAAAAGCAAACAAAGAGCACCTTAACAGTTTAAAACACATTGGCAAAGGAGAAGCACCAGAGAATGTGCTGGTTTTGTTGCAGCCTGACAAAGAGAGAGAAGGCCTTTAATTTTAAGAGTTCCAGGGCTTTTTTCTTCTTCTTCTCTTTTTTTTCTTTTTCTTTTTTTTCTCAGTTATTCGCATGAGCATTCCAACGACATCATTTGGCAGAAATGAAATCTAAGTGCTCCAATTTGAGTTTCAATAAATCAGTACTAGAGTTGGCTCTGTCACTCTATAAACTCTTGGGCATTGGCTTTTATACCCTTTTGGAAGCGGCTGGCTGCTCTCTTAAACACGCTGATTGTGACGCAGTGATGGTTTCATCATGACACGCACTAATCAAAAAAAAAAAGAAGGCAGGCAAATATTTGTGCTGCCCCTCTGCCCCACAGATGAGCAGCATTTTTAGTGGTTTTGCTAGAGCTTAATGAAAATAGAATTGTTTTTTTGTTTGTTCAACGTTTCCAGGATTTCCTTTCCTTCCTTTTCCTTCCTTTTCCTTCCTTTTCCTTCATTTTTCCTTCCTTTTCCTTCATTTTTCCTTCCTTCCTTCCTTCCTTCCTTCCTTCCTTCCTTCCTTCCTTCCTTCCTTCCTTCCTTCCTTCCTTCCTTCCTTCCTTCCTTCCTTCCTTCCTTCCTTCCTTCCTTCCTTCCTTCCTTCCTTCCTTCCTTCCTTCCTTCCTTCCTTCCTTCCTTCCTTCCTTCCTTCCTTCCTTCCTTCCTTCCTTCCTTCCTTCCTTCCTTCCTTCCTTCCTTCCTTCCTTCCTTCCTTCCTTCCTTCCTTCCTTCCTTCCTTCCTTCCTTCCTCCCTTCCTCCCTTCCTCCCTTCCTCCCTTCCTCCCTTCCTCCCTTCTTCTTCCCTTCCTCCCTTCCTCCCTTCTTCCTCCCTCCCTCCTCCCTTCCTCCCTTCCTCCTCCCTTCCTCCCTTCTTCCTCCCTTCCTCCTCCCTTCCTCCCTTCTTCCTCCCTTCCTCCCTTCTTCCTCCCTCCCTCCCTCCCTCCCTCCCTCCCTCCCTCCCTCCCTCCCTTCCTTCCTCCCTTCCTCCCTTCTTCCTCCCTTCCTCCCTTCCTCCCTTCTTCCTCCCTTCCTCCTCCCTTCCTCCCTTCCTCCCTTCCTCCCTTCCTCCCTTCCTCCCTCCCTTCCTCCCTTCCTCCCTCCCTTCCTCCCTTCCTCCCTTCTTCCTCCCTTCCTCCCTTCTTCCTCCCTTTCTCCTCCCTTCCTCCCTTCCTCCCTTCCTCCCTTCCTCCCTTCTTCCTCCCTTCCTCCCTTCTTCCTCCCTCCCTCCCTCCCTCCGTCCCTCTCTACCTTCCTCCCTCCCTTCCTCCCTTCCTCCCTTCCTCCCTTCCTCCCTTCCTCCCTTCCTCCCTTCCTCCCTTCCTCCCTTCCTCCCTTCCTCCCTTCCTCCCTTCCTCCCTTCCTCCCTTCCTTCCTTCCTTCCTTCCTTCCTTCCTTCCTTCCTTCCTTCCTTCCTTCCTTCCTTCCTTCCTTCCTTCCTTCCTTCCTTCCTTCCTTCCTTCCTTCCCTCCCACCCATCCTCTTTCCCTCTTTCCCTCCTTCCCTCCTTCCTTCCTTCCTTCCTTCCCTCCTTCCCTCATTCCCTCCTTCCTTCTATATTTTAGTGATTTGGAAAAATAAAAAGGCAATATGATACCACACAGCAGCCACTGTTGTTAACATGATCTTTCTGTAATGTTGTGTGGAAAGAATGCGCAACAAAGGGGCTTGCAAAGCTTTGTAAATATACATTGCACATTTTGGCAGAGAAAAAAACCTGCCTGATTATCTTTCTGCTACTGCTGTAAATGATATTGCCCTTTTACTGAACAGATGCAAGCCCTTCTGAATCCAATTAAAGGCTTCTCAGGTGTGCTCATGTGAACAAGTTTTGGATGCTGTGGTGTGCCCACTGGTGCGGTTGGCAGGTAGCTGGCATTTCTGTCATAAAAGCTATGAAGGTCTGGGTGTAAGTGTGTGGACACTGTGGGCACCATGCATTTCTCCATGCTGTCAGAGAATCTCAGTAGCAGTGAATATGAAAAGCGTTGTTGTTTCTCTAAATGTTATGACAAAAGCATGAATGGAATTACAGCATTTCTAAATATTTTGCCTCATTAGTCTGTTGGGAAGAATTTGAACTCCTCTTGTCCTGGATGTGAATGCAAAGTATTGACTAAGCCCAACTCACACTTTGCTGGCCGTTGGGAAGGCCAGGGTCAATGTCACCAGAAAGCTGCAAATCCCAAAGGCCCTTTCTCACAAAATCCTCATCCTTAGCCTCTTCATTTTTTAGGTTTTTTGACTCAGAACCAGAAATGTCTCAGATTACAGGCCCTGGGCTTCCTCCCCTGGTTGACAGGAGTGTAGTACAAACAAAAACAAAGGCATAGGCTATTTAAATAGAAAGTTGCCTATTAAAGGATTATATCCCTATAAAGTATTTACACTCTTGGATGCTTAGCTCAAATGGACGCATTCCTTTCTGCTGTATCGGGAGGGGAGCCCTTTGTTACACTATTTCCTAGCTTATTCAAAACAAAGTCTCTGTAAGAACAGGGAGCTAGCAAAGGAGCAAAGCAGGGTGGCAGAAGAGTAGGAAGAGGACACAGCAACATTAAAGACATTGTTGAAGTCAAGGCAGATCATTTTGTCCTCACCCTTCCTCTGTGGGTAGGTACAGGCCTCTTGCTATTTCTCTTCCATTAGGAGAGACACCTTCCTTCTCAAAATTTGTCCAGGTCACTTGAAAGAGGTCCTTCTGCTATGTATGATATTTTGAGGGTATCTTTCCCAGGTATCTCTTTTGGAGTGACATTTTGGTTGTCAGTTAGGTGTCTGCCTGTTGCAGAACACCTGAATGATGGTTGCCTTGTGGATGAATTTCACTTCAGCTTGGACAGCCAATATTCACAGAACCCCAGAACAGTTTAGATTGGAAGTGACCTCTCTGTCCACCTGCTCAGGCAGGGACACCCAGACCAGGGTGCCCATTACCATGTCCAAGTGGCTTTTGGGCATCTCTAAGGAGGAGACTCCACAGCCTCATGGCTAACTCTGCTTCCTTTCAGAAGAGAAGAGGTCCCACTACTTCTTCTCCAAGGGCTAAACTTGTGCAAGTGAGAAATACACATGCTGCTGTGTGTGGTGTGCAAGTGTGCGTGCACTTAACTGCACTGAACACAGGCTAACCTACCATTACTGAGTGAACAAATGTAGTTTCCTAATAAAGCCTGAATTCACTTCTGCCTCCCACTGCTGTTCCCCTCCCTCACCTTTTCTCTGTTTCAGCCAACCCCCAACAAACAGAAAGCCCCAGCTTTCCAACCCCTACTTTTACACTTACACCTTGCCCTGCTTCTGCAAAGACAGTGGTGTCTCACCCCTCGCATCAATGGGCACCTATTTCGGGTATCAGCCAGCTACATCCTGAGTATGGCTCTTGAGTCACCTAGTTCCAATGCTCTGTATTGCAGTTCCTGCTGCAATACATCCTGGGCATGTTCACAGTCAAGATAGAATTGTTGCATTAAAATAAATAAATATCTAGAGAATGATATCATGTTAAAAAATCAGGAGAATGAGTGTGAGGAATCAAAATTAGCGAGGAAGTAAAATGGGCAAAAATGCCGACGCAAGGGGGAAAGAGACAACAAATTCTGTATTGGTGAAGCTTGTTAAATTACATCCAATAGTAACTGAAATTGTAAGACTGCTAGTGGGCTTCTCACTTTGCTATGATACACTGAGCTTATTAATGTGTACTTCAGCCCTGAGATTACCTTCTCAAGCAATTTTAATGTGTGAATTTCCTATTTATGTATTTATTTATTTTCATGGTGGCCATCATTAATTCTTTGAAAAGAAAGGGAAGATGTTTGGTATTTAAAGGGTATCTTTTATATGCAGCCATCACGTAATGCTGCTAGTAAAATCTCCGTTTCTTTTTATGTTTACAGCAGAAAACACTCATGAGATTTCAGGTGTCTCAGTGAGTTTATGTTTGCCAAGTGCAGGCACTTCAGGAGTCTTCAGAACCTTTTCTTTTTGAGTCAAGTAAAACACTGATCTGTCTCACTTCTACATGCAGCCCACATTCATGGTAAATCATTCTTTGGTTATACACTCATGTGCTCAAAGTCTTCTACCTGGGAGCTGAAATTAGTTCTTTTATTTCAGGAAGTTGTCCAGATAGGGTTACAGCAAATGGCCCGTGGCAATCCTTAGTGCTAATCTTTCACACACTTCAGAATATTAGGTTAAAGTGAGGACAAATAGCATACTTGCTCATGCAATTGATATGATACCCCTTTCACTTCCCAAGACTGTATCTGTAAAAGAGAGAATGAAGCAATTATGCACTCCTTTTCTACAATTCCTGATGATCTTGCTAATGTTTGGGCAGCATAAGCATGTATTATGCTATTAGATCTGTATGAGAGTTTTGTACTTCAGGACAGGACTTGTAGATGAAATTTCTGCTCTGAGTTTTTCTCTGATTCCCCAAGGATGCACTGACTAAGGACCATATTTTCAAGACTGTACTGTTGTTTTGGATGCCTCATTTTTGAGTACTGAAGCTGAGAAACCTGGGATTTGAATTTCAGACCTTGGAGTGTCACCTGCGATGAGTGGCTGTCCAGTAGAAATTCAGGCTCGGGTGAATCCTCCTTAAAGGGATATAGAGGGATGCTGCTTTTGAAAATGCTCACTTTCGTCTTGCTTTTCTTCTGTAAATGATTGAAACTATGAATATGCCTCATCAGGAGATAATTTGGCTGATGGCCTTTCTAGTCTCTGTGGACCATTTGTGCTTGATGTGCAAAGCGATTGAAAGTGACAAATTAAGCACAAAGTCTGCATCTTCTTACTTGGTAAGATAGCTTACTTATTAAGTTCAAGGTGGCTCTTCTTAATCGTTTGGTGTATAGCTTAAGTGAGTACATCCCTAGAGGGAAGGAACAGGAAATGTGAATAGATAACACACAGAGACACTGATTCCTCTTCATTTGTAAAAGTGTCTGTATAACAAGTCTTGTATAACAGTGACTTCTGGGACTGAGTCCATCTGGGATGGATAACTTTTATATAACATTTGGGGTCTAAATTAAGAGCTGGATTCTGCCCTTGGCTGCCCCCCATAACTGAGTATAGGGAAGCACAGATGGTAGAAAAGCTCACTTTAAAATAGTGACCTTACATGCAGTATGACTGCCCAGCCAACAAATCTGCTCTCTGCACTACAAGATACTGCTCATGTAGCAGACTGCATGCTGAGGTAGCTCCTAGTAACTAGAAAATAGCTAATGGGTTATTTCTTCTGTTAACATATGCATGTGTTGTTCCTAGCTGCAAAGGCAGGTGCTGACACAATGTGCAGTCAGTCAGTGCTGGGAAGAGGGGCATGGAGCACCCTGTGGTACCAGGCTGCCTGGTACAAAGTGGCCTTCCGTGACCCTGCTCCTTATGCAGGTGTCCTTATGCAATAGTCCTTATGAACTGGGGACATGTGGGCGGGATGCTTCCCAACACCTCACCGTCAACAATCAGTTGTCTTAAATGTTTCTCTGTAGGACTGGGCTCATCAGCTTTTGCCTTTTGACTTTCATTTTGAAGACTTGGGAGTGAGTGCACTTCTGCTGGCAGAATGTCTTTCAGTCCAACTGATGCAGGTGACTGAATGTCGTTCCTTGGCGGATCTTCACCAAATGGAAGTTGAAAAAGAAAGAAGAGTATGCAACCTTCCAGCCTTAAGCTCTGCATGCCATTTGGCTGGTGGGTGGCATTAGCAAGGCTCCACTGTTCATTGTTGTGGGTGTCTTTATGAGCATTAGTGACAGAGAGCCAGCGGGCTGGCAGTAAATACAGACAGGCACCACAATCCACACCAGCACTTCTGCAGTTCACTGACAACAGAAAGGGTAGTGGAAGTATTACTGTTTTTCCAAGTCATGTGTTGAATTGGGTCTGCAAAGGAGAGGTATTTAGGGCCACCGCGACATAATCGATCCCACAAAGTAAGCAGTATTTGCAGCGGACTGTATACGAGCCAGCTATATGTGTGCTCTAGCCCTACTTAAAATAAACCTACACATACTATCACTTTCTTATTTTAGGAACCAGTGAAAGGGAATGAGGGCTGCAGCAGCTACATATCAGTATATGCTGCACATACACTGATTACACCCACTCTTGTCACGGCCATTTCTACTCAACAGTTGCCAGTGCTGCATAACTCATGGTGTTTTGGAGAACGCAGGAACAGGCTAGGCAATGTTTGCTTTGCCCCCTTGCTGCTGTCAGATCAGGTGATGATCTTCCAAGTGTGTGTGTGCACATAGAAGCAGTGTGTGTGCGCACACCCAACTGGGTTGGAATTCATTGCTGCTGTGGAAGACAAGAGTGTACACGCCAATGGTAGGAAACCATCTGGTGCTGTTACAGCTGAGTGTCACAATCCTAGTGACAACAAAGCAACGGCATGGAAAATAGGCATCATGTTCCCTGAGCAGAGGCTACAAAACCTACTGGCTACCTCTGCTCTGCCAGTCCCCCCATTCTTTTCCACGCAAGTATGCTGGATGCACTGGTAGAGATGGAAAAATAAATACTTTGGGATAATGATGCTGAGTCATTAACCATGTGATGGAAACAATTCATCCTGTTATCACCAGCCAGCTCCACCTCCGGCCTTTTAGTAGCCAGGGGCTGTAAATCTGCTGTCCCTCCTCCTCAGAGCCCTTTATAGGACAAATCCCTCTGTCCACGCGTAGCAGTGGGTGCTCCGATGCATGACTCATTGCCTGGACACTGTGCTATGATAATGCTTTCTTCTCAAACTCTTTCATATCTAACACAGTTGGGAAGTCCAAAATAAGTAGTGAGGGGAGAAAGATGAGCTCCCAATTTCTTCTCTTTTATATAAGTACCTGAAAACTAACTTTAAAGAGAATCTCAGGTTGGCTGCTAAAATTATAAGCCTCAATTTTCACATCCATTTCTGTCTATGCACCATCCTAGATATAGGTGTGTACACACTGCTGGTAGAATCGTAGAATCATAGAACTGCTCGGGTTGGAAAAGACCTTAAAGATCAAGTCCAATCACAGCCTAACCATACTACCCTAACAACCCTCTGCTAAATCACGTCCCTGAGCAAATTCACATTCTGAAAAGCTATTTGTGCAGGTTAGAAGATGTGGGAAAAGCTGTTCTATATACAAACTAACATCTAGGTTTTGAAAATATGTAATTAAGTGGTAGCTTATTGCAGATTTTTTTGCTTTCCTTCCTTCCAAAAGCATATTTGCTTATGATTGAAATGGTGTGAGCTGCTAGTTGGAGAAGGATTTTCTGATTCTTCAGTAATTTATACTTACTTCCATCTAACAACAAAAACAGCTTACAGTACACAACTTTTGGCTTACTATGGATTAAAATGCATTTTGGAAATCTCCCCAGATTCCTGGCGCATTTGTTACAATTCAAAATATAGAGTGGATTTTGGATCCTTAATCTTCACATTCCTGTAATAAGAAAAGTCATATAATCCATCTCTGAAGGACAAGCCCTTATGAAAATATTGCAGCTACATACTGATAGCGGACTTTCGTCATACTAAATCTCTCATTTGTATTCCGTGAGGAATAGCCTCTCATTTTCTCATACTATAACATTCGTTTCTTTGCTGAAAAGCTCCCATGAAAATTTGGCAGTCTATTTCTGAAGGTCCATTTTCCACCCTCCTTTTTCTTCTCAGCAAAGCTGGCTTCCACCTCAAGTGGTGATGGTGGGTGGGCAGTGGCAGCCTCTGAGCTGTGACCATCCCAGCACCATGCCACCTGGGAGGGAAAAGTGCCAAGTGCAGGGGATGGTCAAGCAGAAGGGAAGACAGAGGTATGGTATGGTGCACACACCTCCTGTTCTTCCCTGGGCGGTGTACTTTCCCTGTCCTTATGGGTCATTTCCATCTCTAACATCTAAAGCACTAATGTTAATGGTATTTTCTTGCTTCTTTTCCAGTTCACCTCTAATACTTGGCAGCTCTATGCTGCAGCTGCAGATAAAATATATACATGAAGACAAATTCCACTGAACATATTGTTTTTTTTAATTTTCTCCTTGCTTCCAAACACCACTCTCAAAGCATACAATGCCAAGTTACAAGTTATAAATTTGTCCTTCTTGTTCTATTCCTGGGTCCAGTACAGAAACCTGTTTGTCATCTGTAAGGGCAGCTGAAGAGCAAAAAACAAATAGATCATTCTTTCAGACACAGTCCAGGTAGTGTCTTAGTTTCAGCTGGGATGGAACTGCTTTCTTCAGAGTGTCTGATATGATGCTGTTTTGGTTCTAGGAGAAAAACAATGTTGATAACACACTGAAGTTTATAGTCGCTTGCTAAGCACCACTGTACAGAACTGAGGCCATTCGCAGTGAAGAGCCCAACAGGCTGGAAGGGAAGGGAGTGAGGACAGCTGACTTAAACTGGCCACAGGGATATTCTGTACCACATGACATTAAGTATAAGGAGCTTTAAAGGAGGTGGGAATTCATCTCACTCTCTTCCGCTGCTCAGGGGGCTAGGTGGGCATTGGTCAGGGGTTGAGCAATTGCTTGTCACTTCATATATTTAAATATTCATATATGTAAATAGTCACAACTATTATCCATTTCCTTTCTTTCTGTCTTATTAAATAGTTTTATCTCAACCCCCGAGTTTTGCTTTTTTTTTTTTTTCCAATTCTCTCCCTCATCCCATTGGGAAAGGGAGGAGTGAGTAAATGACCGTGTGATTCTGAGCCACCTGTCAGGTTAAACCACAACAAACAGAAAAACTGAGATGCAGCCCAGAGCTGAGCTGCTCTGTTGACAAAAATCAAGTATTAGAAAGCATGCAGTTTCCTGGAAAGGCGCATTGTTCAGAGTTCATCTACCTAAAGAGTGATCTCTGAATTTGACACAACATAAAAAAGCCTATTACTTGGAGCCCTTTGTACCCTGAAACTGTATGCTTTCTAACACTTTGTTTTTAAAAAAGGAGTAGCATATTTTGGACAAAGCCTGATGAACGTGAGAAAGCAAAATAATTCTGTTTAAACCAGGACGTCCCTTATGGACAATACAGGGTGCTTGTTGGGGATGTTATGGAATAAAAACAGGATAGAACATACCAGAATTTCAAGAGAACTGATTCAAAACTTTGACAGCCATTTGCTGTATGATATCTATACTTATCTTTTTATCTATAGGTAGAGCTAAACATATTCCCTTTGCCACATGAAAAGAAACACATAACTAATCTATACAGAAATTGAGAGATGGGACCATTATTTATACAAGACAGAACAGTTTCAGCATTATTAATTATTTGTTTTGATAGGGCTTTGACTCAGAGTCCGACTATGAACTGGTAAAAGGCTTTTATTTTTTTAGAAGATAGAAAAGAGAGCAAAGTCGAAGCATTCCAGTTTCTCTGGCATTTTTATATTGGTAATGGGATTGCTCAGCTTCAAGACTTAGAAATGCTTAGAGCCCGATAAGTTCAGGTTAAGGCAGCAGATTTTGCTTAAGGAGTATATCTCTGAGTGCAGTTTTGTCGTGCTTTCCAGTGTGGTTGTCAAAAAATCCACCACAAACAGTTGCAAAAACAAATACTTTGTTTCTTACAAATGGTCGCTGTTTCTTACAGATAACTGAATTTCTGTTTTGTCACTTTCCATTCTTCATCATTTTTGTGTTGTGCATTCACCCCTCCAGTTCTGCAGCCCACACTCACCTGGAGCGGTGCCTGAGCAGCGTCCTGTGTGCATCTCCACAGCAGGTGGGTAGCATAGTTCCCACAGCAGTTTAGGCCACCAAAAATACATGATTACAGAGATTCTGGTAGTGCACCTCCACCGTTTTATGCTAACACTGCTACCAAAAAGCATGGTTCTACATTTCCTCTGTGGCTCTTTCCTCCCCACATGCTTATTCCTCCCACCTCTTCTTGCCAGTGGTAGCATTTATTTGGCCGTTTGTTCAGCCAAATCTTGGGTTTGATCTGGTTGAAAGTTAAAACAGACTCTAGTTCCCCCATGAACACATATGTGTGTACTGTACACAGGTGTATGTGTTCTTTGGAGTTGCTGAAGGGGTCAGTACTACGGGCAGCAGAGACACACGTCAGCAACCTATAAGTAGTTTGGGCATTGTGCCTGGCCCACACCAAACACGGGACAAATAACATTTCCATGGAAATGGTCACAACCAGTAACAGTGATTGCTAGGATCTGTGCGTCATAAAGTGGAAGGAAACATGGAAAGATTGTTGTATAGTTACCCCAGGTAAGTGAAAACATCATGTTGCTTAACCATTAGTTACAGCTGAGACTTATATAGCACATATTCTGCCAGCAGAGACGCTAAAGGAATGTTGCTGCAGGAGGCTTTCTGCCTGCAAAGACAATCCCCAGTGTGAGCGCTGCTTGGAGCAGTACCAGTGTCTGCAGTGGTTTGAGACCACTGTGGAGAGGTTGTTCTCACTATTGGTACCAGTGTGTGTTATCACAGCCTGTAGTGGGAGCACTGGACAGCACACTTGCTTTGTGCTTGGTTCTCTTTTTGTGCATAGGTCTAGTCAGGCTCAGGCTCAGCTGAAACCACATTCTAAATAGGTGAGCAAACAAAGGAGGGGAGGATGTGGTGTTACTGTTCTAATTTTACACCAGGGGATGTTGGCACAGCGCTGAGCTGAGTAGTGGTGGTGCCAATGGAAGCACGCCAGAATTGTCACTGACTGCACTGCCAGTATTGGAGGGGAAGAGGGTGAAAAGCACTGGATGTAATTATGTGCACTATTAACATGAGGTACGTGTTTGGTACCTCCTATCTTAACATCTTGGTTTTCCATGAGAACTGGGAATGTGACATGTTAAAGAAGTGCCAGCTGAAAGAAGTGATCTTGAGAATTACTGATTGTATCATATCCTCTGCACAATTTAGTGCAGGGAGGGAACTGTGCAGCCTCTAATGCTAAAACATAAGGAAAGGAGTTGCTATTATGTCCTGAGTTATTCTGCTGAGAATAGCACGAGTTGTTCTGCCTAGCAAACTTGTAACATCTTATTACACAATACAGCCGGTCCACATCCCATAAAGCAATGATACAGTTCACTGTTTCATGATGTCCATTTCTTTGTATCTAATTTCATCTACGGAAATGGGAATTGCTAGAATATTTTTCATGTATCAGCATTCATAACATCTCTGCGAGGAGCTATTTGATTTCCTACTTTTCTGCAGCTGTCATCTGTTTTGCTATTTCTTCTCCATGTTGTTCTTTTTTTCCCCACACACATTTGCTGCAGAAATAGTTCTGTGACTCTAGCCATAACCTATTCACACACAGCCTCACATTTCAGGTTCACCTCACTTCTGGTGGTGTTACCAATATCACAATTGCTCTACATACGTTGAAAGTACCAGTAAAAGTGACAGCGGCATCACCTTGCAACGAAAAAAAACCTTGTAGCTGCTGGAGCAATCCTGGACATCCTCCTTTTAATGGAATGTGCTGTTGAGGATGGCTGTGGCACCTCACAATGGCAGAGCCATTTCATTCTCAGTAGCTGAATAATGAAGCGTGCACACATGCGTTTGTGTACATTGCCTCCCTCCCCCGGGAGGGCTGTGGGCACTTCTGCCACGCTCCACGCTTGCCCCAACTTGCTGTGCTTAGTAACTCAGGTTCAACGTACTCTTGTTCTTACCAGGCTTGCTGTGTTGTTAAATTGTGTGTTAAATTGCAGAACAGACCCAGCAGGGCTATAAATAGAAAGAAATCCAACTGATTTTCTCAAAAGCTAAAATGAAGGCAGAGATTTTGGACATAGGTTGCTATCGCTAAGAACGGACGCAGCGAATTATTTCAACTGTTGCTTGTATCGTTTTTGTCTCCTTTTCTTTTTTGAAGTTGCTGTCCTGAGAGAGGTTTGTGAGGTTTTATTCAAAGTCTGGAAGAAATAGCCCATCTTCTGTTTCTACACATTCCAATATTCTTGCTTGCAGCGCTGTTTTTCAAGGCTTTTGTTTTGTTACTTTACTGCGAATAATAATAATAAAAAAAAGACTGAACAAGCTGGAGCTTTTTCTCTCTTGCAGATGAGGCAGAGCTTGTAGCTGCACTGCATTCAGTTAACTCTCTGCAAACTCGCTGAATGCGATGGGACAGACACAATGCTCCTAAGAGCATCAAAAGGACAACAAGCTTTACAACTGGAAATGATGCTTATATTATTAAAAACCACCTGCGCTGAGCTGGTGAGGCCATGCTTTTTTCAGATCTGGAGGTCAGAGTATGCTTTCATTTCTAGGTGGAGCACTTTTCCTGAAAACATCATTGAGATAAAAATACAGAAGTCCTGATTCCTATTTTAGGCTTTTTTTTTTTTTTTTTTTTTTTTTTTTTTTCTGTTGTGATGGAATCACTTTTAAAATTCCAGACTAATTGAAAATTTCATGCTCACAAATGCAGAACCAGCCTGTAATTTTCACTTGCACAGAATGTACTGTTTGTTGTGCCACACCATTCACCAAAGAATGTGAAAGACATTATGCTAAAGTTGTATTACAAGATTCATCAGCTTTTCCAAAGCCATTAAGTTCTTAATGTGGATTGATTTGAATATACTCATGATTTAAATACAGTAGATCCACACACTGGTTTTGTTTGATGGGAATTAGATACACTGAGGAGTATATTTACTATGCAGACATGTTGTATTTCTTGCTATAAATCATCGAATTGCTCAAGTTGCAAAAGACCTTAAAGATCATCAAGTCCAACTGCAACCTAACCATTCTACCCTATCTCCAAATAACTAACTCCAAATCGTTTCTCAGAACCCAGTATTTTGAGTAAATCTTAAAAATATACTAAAAAGGAAAACCAGCAGATTACTTATTTAGTACACATTCACACTATACTACATTCCATGAAAACACTGAGTAAACCTATATCTGCTCTTTGTCTTAAGAGAACATAGATTATAATAGTAGTTGAATCAGACAGGTAAAAACAAAGTAATACAAAACCCAGGAGAATTATTGCGTTGTTGTACTCTCATTGTTTAGCTAGAAAGCATCACTGGGATAATTTTTTAGAAGAAAGAAATGCTGAGCACAACAGATCATTCCAAATCTCTCTCTGCGCTGAAGACAGGAAGAATATTGCCTTACTCTCTCTTTTTTTTTCTTTCTATTAGTGTTTCCTATTGCAACAGAAACCCATACCATAGTTTTCCCTGAATGCAGTTTTCCCCGATATCCACTACGATGATTTAACGTCTGTAATACTTCAATTTCTAGTGATTATTTTTTTCCATCTGCCCGGTCTTTCCTATCTTGTTTAGTGTTTTCTCTTCTTGATTAATGTAAGAGATGAAAACAAACAAAAATGGGCACCTTTTTTTTAGATCTGGGGCAGTTGTTTGTCAGGCTGGACCTGCAGGGAGGAGAAGGAAGGAGTGAGGGGCTTAGAAATCTATTGCAGTCTTAGTTTTTGACGGTCATGGATGATCCTGCTCTATCACTCTATCGCTGCTACAGCATCTCTGAAGTTTGTCCATTTTACTACATACATATGACTGAAGGACCCCAGAATGAAACACCTGTTTTGTGTGTAGAAGCACTTCCATGTTAGAGAGGATCTTCAGATGAGTGCTTTCACCGAGGTTATGCTTTTTCTTACGTGCCTTGAGAAATGCAGAAAGAACAAAGTTAGACAAGGACACAGCCCCACCTTCTGCTCTTGATTGTGTGGTGTGAGATTATTCTAAAGATGCATAGTTAAGTGTGTAAATTGAAATGTTTGCATATTCATTAGGAGAAAGTGGAATGGTTTGTGAAACTCAGAGAAAGCATCCTCAGTGGTGTGTTGCAATAGGACAAGGAATAACGGCCTAAAACTTGAATGCAGGAAGTTCCATACTAACATGAAGAAGAACTTCTCTGTGGTAAGGATGACAGAGCACAGGAACAGGCTGCCCAGAGAGGTGGCGGAGTCTCCTTCTAAGGAGATATTCAAGACCCTCTCTGGACACCTACCTGTGTGACCTGCTTTAGCAGAGAGGTTGGACTCAATGATCTCCTGATGTCCCTTCCAACCCGTGATTCTGTGATTCTGTGATCCCTCAGAACACTCAGCATCAAAAGCCATTCCAGTCAGAGATTTTCCTACTTTCCTGCTAAATGAAGGGCATTGCTTTGCACAGCAGTAGCAGCTGGAGTGCCTGTTAGGCTCTTATAGCACTATTCTTGTCCCACTGTCTTCGTTCTGCCTACCTTCAGATTGAGCTATTCAGTGCTCCCTTAGCCAGCCGCTGACCTTTTATGAGCTACCTGCCATTTCTCTGTGACCCAACTGACTATGTTTGTTGAGAAGGGAAGAGCCAAGAGATTCTCAAGGTCATTCCAGTGCAGTGTATACCAGGCAGTCTATAACTTTTCCAAGACCTGGGGTTATCCTCTGTGAAAAATAAAAAATGATTCAGACACAAATCTGTAATTTCATTCCAAATCCCACAAATCCTGTGGGAGTTCAGACAGGTATTTAAGCTTTTGCTTTCCGTCTTGAAGTCCCATTGTTGTGTGGGGTTTTGAAGCACTACTAAGAAGGCATTTTGCTAATGAATTTGCATGCAGAGAGAAATATAAATTGCCAGAAATTTCACAATCATTTTAGAAGATCTCTTACTCCACATAATCCCCAGGTGATCTGATTGGATATCAATAACATAATGCACTTGTAAGTAGTCTGACCTTTGTAAGGGGCAGTACATTTTTACAAATGTTAATTGCACAGTTTGAGTAACAACTGCATTAGTCATCTATACAAACAATGTTAAACCTCTGGTTTCAACAGCATGCACATCTACTACAGGTTGCATATGCAGGAATAATTGTATTATCTGAAAGATTTTTAATTCTTTAATTGAAATCATCCATATGGCACCGAATAGCTTTCCAAGCTAGGAGTAAATTCCACTGTAGTTACACTACAGTGAACTGAAGTTAATACTGGGAAAAATACAGGATCCTGATTGATACCGACCTTTATCAATTGCTGTCTTGTTATAAAGAAGCCCATCATAAAGACTAATAGCAAGGCCCATTTTTCCCTATGACGATCTTTCTTGGGCTGGCAGCATGAAACAGAGAGGCAGTCTGATGAATACTCTTTCTGTCACGCAGAAAAGAATTCCCAAATCTTGTGGAATGAATGATGTTGGATATATAGCACATCTCTAAGTGGGAGTAAAGCATGTCACAACTAGCTTAAGTGCCACGCAGCCTGGGGAGAGGTAGACTTGCTTCCTTACCTGCTAAACATATTTGGCAGAAACTGACCATTTGTCCCAAATATTCCTATTTCTTCTCAACAGATTATTACCTGCTCTGTCCTCCTTTGAAAAAAAAAAAACAAAAAAACAAAAAATAAAAACAAAACAAACAACAACAACAAAAAACTCAACACATATTGCAAGTTAGGATTAACTCTACATATTTCTCATTCCTTCAGTACTTCTGTGTAGTCTTACTACAGTACTTCAGTCCTACTTCAGTACTACTATGAAATCTTGTATTCAGGGAAGTTTCTCAGATAATATATGTGCATGATCATGATCTGGATAATGTGCAATAAATCTGAGCTTTTGAAACCACCAGACTTTCTCTGCAAGGTGGTAAAGATGGTCTGTGGATGCACAGTACATCCAAAGCATTTCTGCTGCATTGGAAATTCCTACACAGATACGAATCAACTCCACAGATATCACACATCTTAGAAGCATCAGCTTCACTGTACACAAAACATAGAGGCGATCTATGGATGTGCGATAGGTGAATAGATGATATTGACATCTACCAGCCATGCTCTAAGTCACAATTCCAGTCAGACTCTCTGATACCTGAAAATCCTGAAGAAATGTTTGCAGTCTGCTTTTTCTGCCTAGACACAATTTTTGAGTGGAGAAAGAATAAATGTCCAGAGAAACCTGGATAAATGGTAGTCTGGAGCAGAACTTACTGTCTCCAGAAGAAAGCCAGAGATATGAATGCAGACTGAATAATAGAATCACAGAATCATAGAATGGCTTGGGTTGGAAGGGACCTCGAGGATCATCAAGCTCCAAACCCCCTGCTGCAGGCAGGGCCACCAACATCCTATGCTTCAATAAACTACAGTTTTGGAGCGGAATAACCAGAAGCAAGGATGCACGGCTTCCTCCTGGGAAACAGAAGACAGTTGGGCTCCACTGAAACAAGAGAGAATTAAAGAGAGAATTAGAATTGCTTTTTTTTTTTTTTTTTAAATTTTGCTTTTCTCATATGTTTGCAGGATTATGAGAATATGTACACATGTAAACACAGTTAGCAGCAAAACAATTGCATGTGTTCTGCTTGTGGGATTTATGAGAGAAAATCAAACCTCATCACATATCTAAATTAATCTGGGTTAGGGATTCCTCTGAGAAAAATGTAGGTTTGAACTAGATTAAATAATTGGATCATACTAGATTTCCTTGTTTGGGCTGTTATATTTCCCCAACGCAAATTATTATCAGCAAATGCCTTCACAAAGAACATGGTAAACAGCTGTAAAACTAGGGAGAGTCACTGTGCATGTAGGAGGCGGCATTTTAATTGCATAGAATTACATTATCGCTTTCATAGCACCAGAAAGATGCAGTGGCAATATACATCTCTGCACCCGTAGCCAACACACAACGCAACCTTCAGACGGGTTCTCCGTGAAGGAAACTTTACTGTTAAAACAAATACTGTTACAGTATGACAGCAACGCTCGAGGATGGCGGTGCTGGTGTGAACACCACAAAGACCTGGGTTTTACTCCCACTCACGTCATAGAAGTTTTATGCAATGTGAGGGCATTTCGTTTTTCCCTCTTGTGCCTCTGCAGATTCTCACTCCATTTTCTTGGCTTTGCTTTTCACAATAGCAGGCTTCCGGGACAAGGACAAGGACAGCTGCCTCCCAAACATTTTGCAAAGTAATGCAACAAAACAGTCTTTCAGGTTCATGACAAAACCTTTCATTCTCCTCATAAAGCAGAAATGCTAGTGCTTGCTTGTCTCCCAGGCGATGGGATTTCAAGCCAGAAACACACATGATGTAACTAGAAACATTTTTCAGGTAAGTAAGATGATTTTTCAAATAAGGCTTAATATCTGTTTTTCACATGTAACAGGAAGTCCCTGTAGCAGTAATTTAGCCATTTTGGCATAGTCTGTGTTTATTTACAACTGTTGAAGGTAGGAAGAAGCCTCAAGAAATGTTCTAGGGGTCAGCAACCTTTCCAAGTTTGCATTTAAGATCCAGTTCCTTTTTCCCTCCTTTGAAGTTCCACGTGCTGGACAAAACTTAGTGATAGCTGGAGACGCTTTTCCCAGTGATGATACTCTCATAACGCAACAACCCCAGCTCCAGATGCAACATATGCCTTTCAAATATTTGTCTGCAAGTTATTATGCTGACAAGCTCTTGCCCTTAGTTCTGCTATCTCCCTTCCCATCCACACACAATGATCCTTTTGCTAGAGACATTTCAAATCATCAGTACTAAAGTCTCGATGACCTCCACTGGCACCAAGGCTTTTGTAGCTTCCTAGCTAGGAAGTTTTTCCTTACAAAAACTGTAACTCTAGATACTACATAAGCTCACTGCTTTTTTCTAAGAGTCGAGACTTGCTGCCTTCCAGTGAGCAGCTGCCTTTTACATGTTTGAAGACCGTTATCATGTTTCTTCTCAGTCCTCTTTTCCCTAGACTAAACAAATCCAGTTCTTAGACACTGGACTCCAAGGTCAGTCCCTTAAGACTTTTAGTACTTTTTGTCGCTCCTAGGACTTCTCCTATTTGCCTATGCTCCTCTTGAGTCCAGTGGCAAAAGCAAGTCCATTTTCTGCATTGAGATCTCACCAGTGCTGAGCAGGAATGAAGAATTTCTTTCACATCTCACCTGAACTATTCATACATTTCAGCATGACTCTTGCTTCTCCACACAAGTATAGCACTGTTAATTCTTAGCTTGAGATATACCAAAACCCCCAACCTATTTTTGTGCAGGTCTTTTGCCTTTCTGGCTGTTCTCCATTCAGGGGTTTATTCCTGCCTAAATGTAATTAGATTATACCCAAACTTACTGAATCCTTCTGTTTTCAGACCATTTCCTCAATCGATTAAGATGCTAATCCTGCTCACAGAACTTTCTCAACAAATTTGATAACCGTACGCTCTACATCGTCTTTCAAAACACAACAAAAATAGGGAGTGGTACAAGTCCCTGGCAGAGCATCTGCAAAACTACTTTCCATAATCATTCCACATCAGCAATGAACAGATGATAATTCTTCTGTTGCTTTTTTTTTTTTTTTTTAAGTAGCTGTGAGTCCGAGTCCACTCTACAGTAGTTTTGTTTTAACTCCCTTACAGGAAATCACAAGAGACTGTGTTGAAAACCTTGTTCAAGTCAAGATATGTAATATCTGTTGTCCATAAGACTTGCTACTTGTCAAAGAAGAAAATTAGCTTGGTTCAGCATGATTTGTTCCTGGCAAATATTTGTTGGCCTCTACATATCCTTTCATTACCTCCCATGCACAAAAGAAGTCTGTTGTAGATCTTGTTTCAGTTTATTTCCAGGAATTCAAGTTAGGCTGTTTTCTCTGCCTATACTCCTCAAACTCCTTTTTTTTTCTTACTATGGGTACTGCAATTGCCCATCCCCAGTCTTCTGATCTCCAGGTAATGTGCGGAAGGGTCCCAAAGGCTCTTGGTTTGCTTCAGCTGGCTTTTCATGTTCCCTCAGATGAGGTCTATCAGGTCTGTCCAGCTGGAAAACGACCAATTCTAGTGTGTTCTATCCTTCCTGCTACTTAGCTTTAGACATTAATAGTTACCTGACTGGTCATAGTTAATGCTTTTAACCAAAGAGGGAAAAAGACATTAAACACTTAGAATTTTTCTCTGTCGCCTCTTACTAGCTTTCAGTCCTGGCTCAAGGGTAGATCATATTTCTGCTATTGTCTTGCTCTAACATATAGGAGTGCTTTCCTGTTAACCTTGCTTTTCTTTGTTAATTACATTGCCTTTTTTTTGCCTTGGTCTTTCTGACATCATTCTTACAGGCTCCTGTTATTCTTTGATTCTTGTCCTTACTGTGCTGCAGTGTATGACCACATCAGAGGGCTAATGAGCCACTTACTGAGATTTAAAGAAGCTGCTGCTCATACACTGGGGCATCAAAATGGATATTATGTCTGCTGTGGCTCTGAAGCTTTCTTCCCAGGGTCTTTCCCTCCCAGATCATGCATTTATAGGTGTTCCTTGTCATCCTGTCTTCCCCATTAACTACCATTTGCTGCAATTAACTTTGAACCCATACCACTGATCTGCGTAGCTTTTAATTCAAAGCCTTCTTTGCACAGTTAAGCTCCCCAAACCCATTTTATTTTTTTTCCTGTCATTCAGCAATTCTTGAAAATTCACCTGAGCCTCCTTATGAGTCTTCCTCCCCACCCACACGCTGATTTCCAGAGTGCCAGAGCCAGCGCTCCTGTCTGGAAGAACTGGGCCCTGACAGAGCTCCTGACCCCTCCACTATAGCTCCCATCTCCACATAATCATGTTTGACCTGCTCATGGTTCAGGCTGGCAGAACCACAAACACGCTTAGAGAGGAGTGGTAAAGGGTCTCTGTGTGAGGGCTGGATGAGTCCCAGCAGCTTTTCTGAACCTTCTTGGACTTCGGCTTTTGGTGAGCGGAACACCTCCTGCAGTATCAGGACACGTCCTGAGGTATCAGGCTGGACAGCAGAAGGATGCTTCTTCCTCCCCTTTCTATAGGAAATAATCACCAGCTACAAATTGTTACCTCCTGGGTATGATGCTTTTGGCATGGGTTATAATTATCTGGAGTTTAATGTCTTGTAGATTCTGACAACTCAGTCTGAGACAGGTAATCAACTGATTATTTCAAGGATATGTTCTGCATTCAGACCACTTTACATGCCTAGCACCAACTGAATTCGGTTTCAGCTGGGATCATTCAGCACTTCCACAAATGAGACCACAAAATCTCAATTCAGAGACCCAGAAAGCAGGAGCATGAAATCTGTGGCCATCTGTGAAAAGTGTGGTTTAACTGACCTTATTCAGCACTGTACAAGAACTATGCAGCAAAGAAGGGGCTGAATCCATCCCAAAGGCAGAGCTCAGCTATTCCAAGAGCTCATCCTTCTTCACGATCCTATGGTGTCACTTAATGCATGTTTATTCTGAAACTAAAAGGAAAAAAAACTGTTACAGACAGCGGCCTTTTCCACCATGTAGTTCCTGACACAGCTCCAGACCAGCTCCACTCTGAGAAGTAAATGTAGCATAGATCCCATGGAAAGAATAGTATGCAATTATATTATTTGCAATTATTTGAAAATGCATATGCAAGTGAGAGGAAGGATAAAATAATACTCATTATGCAGTATTGATTTTGCAATCTAATCCTCATTTAAAGCAGATTCCATATGTGCAATTAGCTAGCTTTTAGAAAAAGCAAGCAGTAAAAGGAAAAGTAAAACCTTTCCATTGTGCATCATACTGTGGTACGTGTCATAGGGGCTGGAGCCTTTAGATCCATGGCAGAGAGCCCTGCCACTCAAAACTAACAGGGAAACTGATGACAGTGTCTTTTCATCCAAGACTGGACAGGGACAACAAGTATCCAGAGATCTGTGGTTCTATTACAAACTCTGAAATACTTGATTCTCCCTGCTTTCTTCTAGCACAGTTCATTCAGCTTCCTAATACCCCATCTTTCCCTGCTCTATTCTTCTTCACGACAGCTTTCTCCATCCTAGTCTTTTTCTATCCATTCTTACATTTTCTTCCCCCTCCAGTCTCCTTTCTGTATCTCTTCATTAGATCCCACTCCCAGTTTGTGAGCATCACATCCCAGCTTCCTCTGCATTCCTTCCTACATGTTTCAGTCATACCAGCTCTGGGCTCTTTACCCAGGACTTTGTTCTTTTTTCATCCTTCATTTTTCCTTCAATCTTTTCTCAGTTGTTTTCTTTCAGTCCTCCCTCCAAGGACAAAATTCCCCATGTGTCTAAGAGCTATACTGTCACAGCCACATCTGTTACTACAATCTCTTTCCCTTCAGCCTTGCTCGCTCACCTGCTCCCTGGGGATCAAACAATCTCTGGTCCAGCTCCACCCACCACCTGCTTGGGATAGGTCTGGAACACAATCACTGCCGCAGCTGCACAGCCATGCAGATATTCCCACAATAACTTCACACTAGCTAGTTCACCTCTTGCCGCCTCACGTGTACAGTGCTCAGCTGCAAACCCTACCAACAAGGTGATAGAGATTAAGGAGAAAAGGCACGTATCTGTATCCCTGTCTACATCTATAGACAAACACCAGTACAAGCAAATAAAAATAAGACACTTGGCAATACATGAGTATATGGCAGTACTCTTTCCACAGTCGGTTTCTGTTTTCTTCTAACACTGGAAATCTGTCCAGATTTGAAAATGAAGATGGGCTACACCCTAGTACTAGACCTGTGGTAAATTCTGATTTTGGTTTGGTATTGTGTGATGTATCACAGCTAGAAATTAAAGCTTTTATTAAGAGGAGAGTATTAGCTTTTATGTGGTGCACAGAGAACTTATTAGAAAATGAGGTATATTCAATCATGACAAAGATTACGGAAGTGCAGTATGGTTATGCTTAGAGAGGCTGTTAAAGATCATCTTGAGCTTTCAAAAGGAGAACATTTTTTCTTCCTTTTTTCCCCCAAGGCCAGGCTGGATGTGGCTCTGGGCAGCCTGGTCTGGTGGCTGGCGACCCTGCACACAGCAGGGGGGTTGAAACTGGATGATCATTGTGGTCCTTGTCAACCCAGGCCATTCTGTGATTCTATGATTCCATGATTCTATGATTCTATGATACTGGACTAGCCTCTTCATCAGTGTCTACGGGATACTGCACAGCATTTTTATTCTCCAAAACATGTCCAAAAGCTTTTTCCCAAATTACTTTTTCATTTACATATGCATGCAGAATGCAGGAGGGCATATTTTTATCCTGTGCCTTATCAAAATCACAGAATCACAGGATCACAGGGGTTGGAAGAGACCTCTGATAAAGCATTAAGACAAACACCCTGCTAAAGCATGTTCCCTACAGCAGGTCACAAGGAAAGCATCCAGATGGATCTTCAGTATCTGCAGAGAAGGAGACTCTACCAGCCCTCTGGGCGGCCTGTTCCACAGCTCTGTCACCCTCAAAGTGAAGAAGTTTTTCCTTCTGTTTAGATGGAACTTCCTGTTTTCCAGTTTGTGCCCGCTGCCTCTTGCTTTGTGAGTGGGTACCACTGAAAAGGGCCTTGTTCCAACCACTTGAGTCATATTCTTCAGATATTTATAAGCACAGATAAGATCTTCTCCCTCTCAGTCCCCTCTTCTCCACTCTGAGCAGCCCCAGGTCTTTCTGCTGGCTCACAGCCTACCTGTTGTTCACCAGGATGCCCAGGGCCTTCTCTGCAGAGCTCCTTTCCAGAAAGGGCATATATTTACACTTATTGCTTCTTAAAAATATTTTATATTTGATGTCTGAGTTTTTAGAGCATGCTCACTACTGTTTCGCAGATCTTCCTCTACAATCTCTGTGCTTTTAAATGTTACATGAGACTTTCCTACAGTCTTCGGATACTTCTGGGTAGTGCTTTGAGGAACAAACAAACTTCAAGATGCAAAGTGGAAGTGAACACATTGCGTCAGCAATGAGAAAATCAGAAAGCATTAGGAACTCCCACAAAGATAGGGGATGTCACAGATGTGTATAGCAGTTGGCTCAACTGTGCACAGCTACAGGTAGGCATCATACACCAGAACAGAGGCCCATTTATGTGCAGCATTCAGGCACAGTCACAGACACAGTATCTGTGTTGCCAATGTGCATATCAAGAGACTCCCAAATGCACAGATCTCACTCAGAGAACACATCCAGGAGCACAGTTACTAGATCTCATGTACAAATCTCCGGCACAGATATAACTGGACACATGTTTTCAGTCTTATGTTGGTGGGATCCTGAGATGAAGTGTTGGAGGATGGAGATGTTTGGGTGAGGCTCATAAATAAAGGAGGAGGAGGGCCTGTTGGACCCATGCGGGTACGTATCTGTGGGGATTGGGTGTGCAAATGTAGTTGAAAGTGCTTATGAATGGTGAATATCAATGTATACGCAGCTGAGATCAAATATTAGCACATGAGTAGTTCTAGAAATTTCAGGATATAGTCTTGGGGATTTGCATGAAGTTCTGAGAAAGACTTCAGGAACTGGAACTGGACATAGTGCTTTTTTGGGGAGAAAATGAGTGTTTGAAGCAGGCACAGCAGCAGAGTACAGGGGTTTCATTCTGTGGGATGCGAACGGTGTAGTTCATGTGCACTTACAGCACCAGCAGCGGGGTGGGAAGTGCCATCCATTCATGTCTGTATGGTGGGGGTACCTGGCCTCTATCCTCCATGGGGACTGCCATTTGCAAACTATCTTGATTTCCTCTGGAAGGACCCAGGCAGCTGTTCAGAACAAGAAACAAGCTCATTCTGCGCAACACTATACCAAAACAAAACCAAATCAAAACGATCAGGGAAGGTCAGCAAGAACAGGCAGTTACACCTGCCAGCTGGTAGAAGGGCAATTACTGCCAAAGCACACCTGAGCTTAGGGGTGTAGACTGGGAATATACTTGTACACGGACAATTAGGCCTGAACAGCTGACAGCTAATAGCGGGGCACAAAAAATGGCTGCTGAAACAAAGCCTGTGTGGGTGCTGTCTCATACCACCTGTAGGGAATAACTTACAACTCCACTTTGGTGAAGGCCTGCAACATCACCAGCGCTGGCTGTGCCACAAATGGCTGTGGGAAGTGTTGGGAAAAGTTTTCAATTAGCAGTACTCACATCTTGGATTCATTTTACCAGCCACTATATCATTACTATGCAGAGAAAGCAAGTGATGCTGAGCTCATGGCAGGTTTTTTGTTTTGTTTTGGTTTGTTTTTTTTTTGGTGGAGAAAGGCATGGCTGCGGCTCCTGGATGAGCACTGAGGACCCTTTGGATGGAGCAGGGTTGTAGGCCGGCAGCTTGTGCTTGAGATGAGCACATGTTGATGAAGAGTGAGGTATGAATTCAGGTTTTGTTTCAAGGGGAGGTTTAAGATTGTATGTAAAAGAGCTAAAGGAAGAGGTTTTCTTTGTTGGAGGAATGTTAATGAGAAGATTAGAGGACTGTAGGACTTCCAGCATGAGAGCCTGTAGGATGGAGCAGGGCTATGCAGTAATAAATAGGGGTGCTGGGATCCTGGATATCTCATTAAAGTTCTTTAATTTTGAAGGCTGCCTTCTTTCCTGCTTCCTCTTCACCCTGAGCCACGGCCAGGTGGCCCTGCTCTCCTTCCTGCCTCTCATCCCACAGCTGCTTTTAGGCCCAGGCAAATCCTGCTCGTCCACAGCAGCAACCACATAGCAACAGCCTTTCCCAGGCAGTGGGGGACCCTCCTGGCACCACAGCAGTGGGCTGTGCCTGTGCTGGCCGGCAAGGTTCATGCTCTTTTGCTGCAGAGATCTTGCCTCAGTACCCTGTGAGCACCTCGGGTGCCACAGGAAGCCTAGAAGGTTGTCAAAACTCAGGGCAGAAACTCAGGACAAGCTGCGTCTATACATCCAGCTCCAGCGCTGTATTTCTGGGATGTTCTTAGGTACATACACGTGAGTGAAGTGTGTGCGCCAGAGGGATGTGCCCAGGCTATGGAGAAATACGACCCCAACCACGTGGGCAAGACACAACAGTGAGGCTGTTCTGGTTGAGATGCACCCCGGCCACACAATCACCCCGGCGGGGCCGCGGAAGATTCTGGAAGGGTGTCTGCGGACGCCCACCTGCGGGCACCTCAGCCGGCTGCACGGGACCGGCGGCCCCGGGGCAGGCGCGGAGGCTTCCCGGCACCGTTCTCTCCACCGCCGCGTGCGGTCTCGGGTGCGCGTGTGTGCACGGCGGGGGGAGCAGGGGGCGGACACAGTGGAAATTTCCACTCCCTGCAGCAGCCACAGCAGCCGCCACCACCGCGGCGGCGGGAAGGAGGAAGGCGGGCGCAGGCCCGGAGCCGCCGCAGGGGAGAGGCGGCTCCCGCCCCGCCGCTCGGCCCGCCCGGCTCAGAGCCCCCTCCCCGGTGCCGGGCGTCCCCCATTCGGCCCCCCGGGGGCAGGGGCGGCGGGGCAGCCCCCGGGCGGGCCGTTGCTCGCGAGGCCGCGGCGGCGGAGGCGGTGCCTGCGGCGGGCGGGGGGCGGCGCGGCGGAGCGTGCGCAGCTGCCGGCGCCCTTTAAGCCGCGCCGCCCGCCCGCCTGCTCGGTGTGTGTGCAGCCCAGGAGCCGCGCGGGCGGGAGTCCCCGCCAGCACAGCCGGGGACGCGCTTTCCTCCTCTCCTCTTCCGTTACCCCCTGTCCGGCACCGCCGCCCTCTCTTCTTCCCCTGTGTCCCGCCAATCCCCGCTCCTCCCGCTACGGCCGAGCTCTGCGATGCCCCGCTATGAACTGGCTTTGATCCTGAAAGCCATGCAAAGGGTGAGTGAGGGAGGGGCGACGGGCGGGAGGGGACCGGCCAGGTGGGACCGGCAATCGGGGGGCTCCTCTCTTCCCCCTGTCACCCTATCCAGCCCCGTCCGCGGGGCGAGCAGCTCCCGCCCGGCCCTCCCTCGCTTCTCGAGGCGGAGTTGTGCGCGGCTCCCGGCCCTTTATCTCTTTCCCCTTTTCCGAATCCTCCCCCGCCGGGAGCTGTCGCAGCGCGGCTCTCCCCGCAGGTAAGCAGCTGCCGGCTGAGCGCAGTCCTGGCTTCGCCCTCCCGCGGTCCCCGCTGCTTCCCGGGCACTCCCCGCACCTGCCCCGAGCACCTCCCCGCCCGCGGTGCCCCCGGGCCTCGCCCTGCAGCGCCCGGACACGAGTATCCCCGTTGCGGCCCGCTGGTGGGGGAAGGGGTGGAGGATCTTAGTGTTAATTTTTCGATTTGTCCCCTTTTCCGTTCCCCCCACCCTGCCGTTGCTACCACCAGTTGAGCCGCAGCGATATCGCCCCTTGGAAGGGCTGCCAACCGCTGGTGCTCTTCGGTGGCTCGGTGATAAGCGGTGGTGTGAGCGAGCGGGATAATGCGGTGCTCTGCGAGAGCCCCTTCGGGGCTGTGTGATACCTGCATGTGGAAATAGCGATAAAATAACAGCATCCCGCAATACCTGAGACCCTCTATTGGGAAACAATAGCTCACGGCAGTCCCTCCCCAGTGCCTCCTTTAGCCCTTATCTCTACCTTCAGTGCCACACGCAGGGCTGGGGTTGGCATGAAGCAGCACCCGTAGCCTGTACCCTCCTGGTTCTACCCCCTGCTGTCGCATTTCACCTTTGTTTCTATGAGCACATACATCTGCAATAGGACACTGAGGAGCAAAGTGACGTTACTCTGTGCCTCCCGTAGTTGCGGGCGCACGTCTTCACGCATTGCATCTGCTACATATACTGGTATATTTCCATTCATTTTACATGTAGCATCCACATGTCAGGGTTGGCTTTTTTTTTTTTTTTTTTTTTAACTTGGCTTAACTGCAGGAGCTGTAGTAGACTTCTCAGGTGAGTCCCCTAGTGGAGAACTGCGGCAAGTGGAACAAAGCTGGGGATATCGCTGCACCCCCTCGTGGAGCAGCGCTCAGCCTGGTACCCGTGTGAGCCCTGGGTACGAGGATGGGATGCTTTTTGTGGCTGTGCTCTTAATGTGGCAGATGCCTTGTACTGTGCAGGCACTGTAAAGGCAGAATGGGGCAGGAAGCATAGCAAATGTGGCATAGTGAGGCGTGGAGAAATGCTGCTCTGAAAGGATGCTATGGAGTGCTGCGTTGGGGGAAGAACATCTTCAGTGCCTAGTGTTTGGCACTGAGACCCAGAGATAGGCTCTTGGTTGTAGGATGCTCCCAATGTGCATTAATGCACTGAAGTCCTAACATCCACAACTTTTCTCTCTTTGATTCCTTGTATATTCTTTCCTAATGATGCATCTTAATTTTTTTTCTCCTGTAAGCTGTGTGTTTGTACGCCAAGTTTTAGTTCAGGAATATTATTGTTTCTAACCTACCCATGTCATCATTCTAAAATCTAGGTAGTTAATCTCTAGGTGCTGTTTTCTTGGTTTGCTTTTCAGTAAGTGTCTTACTACTATTCCTTTTCATGTGCAGTGTACATTTGAAACAAATTTCTGTACATGCTGGTTATATGCTGCACAGTACTGCTGGATCCTGACAGATGGGTTGCTCTAATAACTCCTTAATGATGTGTAATCTGAAGCATGATACTAACTTAAATCGATCAAAATACAGAGACCTGATTTTGGCCTGAAATTGCACAGCCCTGCAGAAGTTGAAGCAATTGTACACAGTGCTGAGTAAATTTCATTTCCCCTTAATGAGAGCTCTCTGATAAAGCCATCCCAAGCAGATGCTCCGTGTGCAAGGTTGCCAGTCCCTCTGTGCTGTGGCCGTAAGCTCTATACCTGTTTCAGGTTGAGCTTGAGTGAGGGCTGGCTAGTCCCCTGCTGTCCCTGATACCCATTCTCATCTAGCAGCTCCCCTGCCCTGTTTTCCTTATGCTTCACTGTTAACTCCTATGGGCTCCCCTAGCAGCTTGAGTGCAAACCTCAGAGCTGCAGTCTAGTGGATTTTCACAGCTCTCTCTCTCTGGCAAGAACTACAGGCAAGTGCTGTGGTTCTGCAGGGTTCCCCCCACCCACAGTTGTTTTTCATAGTTGCCTTGGCATTTGCATGGACCTAGGGAGAACTAACTCCCCCTAAATCAATTCTGTTGCTTTAAGTTCTTTTGCTCCCTTGTACTCCTGAGTTCAAGTTGGTGGTCCCTTGTTCTTCTCTTGCATGTGGCTTCTTTTCTGAATGATAGAGTGTGTAATGCAGCAAGGCTTCTTCGCATCCAGCTGACCTCTGTGTGGCTGCAGGACTCTGCTTGTTCAGTGTGGCTCTGTGATCCCATCCCATTCTTCTCTGTCCCTGCTGTGCTTGGCAGATGTCCTCAGTCTCTCCAGCTTTCCTACTGTTGCTGTAAAAACACAGTACCTGAAAGCTTAGGGGAAGCAGGGAAAACTTGCGCAACTCAAACTCTGTTGCCAACTGATGCAGTATGCTGATCTGAGGGATTGTGGCTTTATTCTGGGTAGAGCTGAGGAGCCGTTCCCTGTCCTGTCCTGTAGGTGGTGTGCAGTCGTTCATCAGACTGGTAGCAATGATCTCTAAGTTTCTTATGGGCTGTGTCCTCAGTCAGCAAAGACCCCACTCTGGCTCTCAAGAAACCCTAATTAATGAGAATCTCTAAAAGGGCTTCTCGAGTATATTAATTGGGAGGGGGGGGCAAAGGAGGGGAGAGGGGGGAACACTTGTTTGTGGTGTCACTGTATTTGAGAAGTAGCTGCAGTGGGAGCAATTGGGTAGTAGGAGGAGGAGATTTCTTGCAAAGGCAGCTTACTAGAGAAGTGAGGTAACAGAGTTATGGTGGAAGTAGTTAATGTTGCCTCTTTCTTTTGCTTTCTACATTCAAAGTGCTAGTGAACAATAGCATGATAGCAGGTTTGTCGCCAGCTCTTAGCAGCATAGAGATGTGTTTGTGAGGGTGCACTGCTTACACTCTGGAGCCTGAGTCAAAGGCTGCAGTTGTGTGTTAAGTAGGGATGCAGAATAAAGACATAGCACTTGGTATTTTGCTACAAATAGTGAAGTTTAGAGCATGGTTTTCTAATTATTTTTGCCTTTCTCCCAGGAGAGCATTCAGCAGGGGGGGTTCTGGCAGCAGGAAGGGACAGTGACCCATTGGTGGATGTGCTGGAGCTCTGGCCTCTGGAAAATGAGCTGTTCTGCAGGGAGCCTTCCTTTGGCTTCCCTCCTGGTCCTGCTGCAGCTCCCTCGGGAGTCTGGGGAAGAAAGGAAGTGGGGCATGGGAAGGGGAAAGGGAAGGAAGAGCTGGAAATGGCTTCCTCTTGCTCTGCTGCTGTTTTGCAGGCCGACCGCAGGGCGGCAATACGAGACACCCCACGCGGGAGCCGGCAGCCTGGGGAGCGTAGGACAGACAGAGCAGGCGGAATCCCCGTGCTGTGCTTGCTGCTGCCCGACTGGCAAGTTGGGACAACCCTCTGCGACAGAACAGCGTTGTGACTGCAGCTGCAGAGAATGGGCACTTGAAAAAAAAACTTCTAGTAGACGATCTTGCTGAAAATGAGAAAGTGTGTCAGTATTTTTATTAGTATCATAGAATCGTTTGAGTTGGAAGAGACCTTTTAAAGATTGTCTGGTCCCACGCCCCTGCAGTGGACAGGGACACTTACAGCCAGATCAGATGCTCAGAGCCCTGTCTGACTTGACTTTGAATGTCTCTAGGGATGGGACATCTGTTACCTCTCTGGGCAACCTGTTTCTGTGCTCTCCCCCACTTCATCTGTAGTGAAGTCATCATGATTTAACACCTGCTTACCTTATTACAGCCATTCTCTTAGCTAGGGAGCCTGTCCACCCACCTCAGTAGCCTTGCAGTGCACTTGGACTCTCAGTTTGACCAGCATACTCGTAAAGTGTAACTGGTGTTCAGCACTTGTTTGCTGTCTTCTGAGCAGGTTACTGCTTTTCAGAAACTGTCTACCTGCTGTGTAGATCATTCTATTTTAAGGAAGCTGAAGTAATGGGCAATAGTGTTGCTTGACATCTTGACTATTATGCTTAATTGCTATGTGGGCAGCTGCAGCAATTGGGCTTTTGATATTTTAGTTGCTAGGAAAAGGAGAAGGGAGTGAGGGGGGCAGTAAGCAGGCAGATACTGTTTTTATTTTCTTTCTTTTTTTTTGATAAACCCACCTATTCTTACCATGAATTATGCCTTTCCTGTACGCTCTTGCACCACCACCCCCGTTTGGTTGGTTGAAATTACGAGTTTTCTTCTGTTTCCTTTGACTTTTGTAGTGGGCTGAAGTAGGCTCTTCATGATATTATGTGTAGCAGGGAAAGGACTTCTGTGGGGGAGGTGCTGGAATGAAGACCAAATAGCTGGAACCAAAAGAGAGGATTGGAAAGCTACAGGGTCTATAGTTGACTCTCCTATAAGAGTCAGCTTTTTTGTTTTCTGCCTTAAGCATTACTGTCAGAATTACTGGATTTGAACTGTGTGATGCAGACAGTGTTAGAGAATGATACCCTCTTCACTGACACTTGCCATTTTTCTTTCCTAGGATCTGAGAGTAGCAAGTTTCTGCCAAGTGTGTGATATTTGCCTGGTTTGGATATGGAGGAGGTGAAGGATTGTTATTTTCTGTGAAGTAGTTTAAACCTTTTTATAGCAGATAGTTGTTAGCAAGATGTGTTTGGCAAAATTGAAGTGAGAACTAAAATGATGGCAGGAATTAAGATAGTCAAAAGTCTCTTGGTTTATACAGGCTTATTCAGTGATTGAATATGTGTAATAGGATGGGCCGGTTACTCTGCAGCTCTCATTTCCTTAGCTTTTGAGCTGCCTGAGTGTAGAGGCAGGGCTGTGAGCAGGCTGTTGTGACTATGCTGAGGCCAACAGACTTCAGAGGGATTTAGTGGATAGATGTGGCAGCTTAAACTTCTAAGATAAGAGTTCCTCATTTTGCTCCTGCTACCTATTCAGCACTGTGCTGTTCTGTCTTGGTTGTGCATCTCCTCTCATTTGTTCATTGTGTGTGTGTGTGCATTTATCTGTACACATCAGATATATATGATCAGATAGAGGCTTGTAAGCTTCAACATGGGAGTAGTTTGTATTCTATCCTTCATAAATGAGAACCTGTTGTACTGATAAAATCACATCATTTCTCTCCATTGTTTAAAAAAAAAAAAAACAAAAAAACAAAAAACACCTTAAGAGTGACTGACTTTTAAGATGTCCTTTGTATCAGTTAGACTTGTCTGCTAAATTAATTCAAGTATGAATGTGTGTATACGCTTGTTTTCTTCTAGTACATAATATGTATTTTTTTAATAATGTAAGTCCTTGTGGTTTTACATATCTTTCAGAAGGTGATTTCCTCAAATTCTCTTGTTCCAGAGCTGTAACAATGACACTTTGGGGATTGTTGATTATTGATCAAGTCACTTGTCTTGTTTTTTGTTTGTTTTTTTTTTGTCAGATTACAGACTGAGCAGATTGTTAATTCTGTGACCCACAGCTGCTCACACCTGCTTTACTACACATCTCTGACAGAGGAAGCATTGCTGAAGTGGAAGCAGCAGTTAGCATTGCTTATAATGACCTCTATGCAGTTTATTTGAGAGCAGCAGGAGCCACTGGGTTATGCACTTGAAAGCTTCCTGCCTGTGGGATGTAGCTCTGGTGTGCCCCTTGTAGAAGAGCCAATAATGAGGTGGAAAGGAGGGCAGATGGGTAAAATATAACTAGGTATGTAGAAGTTGGACAGGAAAGATGAGAGTTAAAAATACAGAAAGCAAGGCAAGATCTGTGCAAGTTAAAGGTTTCTGCTATGGGACCATCAGTTTGAATTCTGGAGCTGAGATATTACAGAAATGTATTGGCCTGTCTGAGGAGGGGGAACAGAAACAAGCATGGGGGTGGCAGACTGTCATGAATGCTAAAAATGTAGTTCTTCATGACACAAGAACTGCTGTTTTGCTATTTCTCACATCCTTTCTTTTCTTTTTTTAATCTTGGCTTGTCCACTTGCAAGCCAGCCTTTGCTTTGGTCATGAAATCATTTAAGGAGTAATAAGTATAAACAAAGGTACATCCATAACATGGATGGAGGAGGGGAATATGTTCAGTGGAGTTTGTTGAGACTACCTAAGCAAGCTGGGTAGTGTTCATTCGCTATAGGTAATTATAAAGTTCAATTTAGAATTGCACTAGTTGTTCTTTAATCAAGATAACTTTCTTTAATACTCATTTTGGTGCCTTGAAATGCCTTCAGAAATCTTGCAAGAGCATCATCAGGCTGAGAATTTTGAGGGGCCTCAAAATTGGATTCTGTTGTTAAAAGTGCCTGAGAAACTTCAGTCTCACTTAACAATAAAACTTGTGATACTTTTTGTTGTTGAAAAGATTGTGGACAGCCATAAATGTGATAGGAACCTGGGAAAGTCCTGAATAAGCCTTGAGTGTTCTCTGTGACTTTCTTGTGCTTTTTTTTTTCCTTTGTCCTTGAAATTCTGGAAAGAATGACTTCCTTTTCTGCCCAGTTGTGTGGTGACTCGCATTTAATGATCATTTCTTTCTCTAAGTAGCTTATGAAGTTCCTCCTCTCTTAGTCAAAATCCTCTTCAAATGAGGTAAACCAACAAACACATTTTTCTGAACTGGGAGTTGTGCAAGTTATTCTAATAAACTGCCAGGTGATGGTAACCATCAACTAGATTGTGTCTTCGTGCCTTGCAGCTGAAGAAGAATCATCTTCAACAGTAGAGATATATAGTGCTTTCTGATGGCTTCTGTGCTTTTAATAGTAATTAATGTCTGTCATTCACACACAGAAAACTTTATTTTGTGGTCCCAAGTCCTCTGTTGAAGTCAAATACTTGCATGTTTGTATTTCCTTTATCCTCGCTGTTGATCTTAATCACAAACTACTTAATTAAACAAACTTATCCATAGGTAAATAACGTTTGTAAAAAGCAGTGAAAAAGATGGTGCTTCTGAACCACTAGGAGAAGGAATTTGAGTCTGTAGCTGCTAATGTAGTACATCAGCAGACGTCTGTACAGACTTACCTGGCATAGTGAATTCTGCCTGATGCCAGAACCTTCTGCATTTCCCCAGTGCCTGGGGGAGATACACCTTCTCACTTCCCTTTAAAACTACTTTCTTTCCCTGTTTGCCCTATTGTGCTCTTAATTTTGTTATTGTTGGCCACATGCTTTCTCTGTGCTCTCCTTCCTCTTCTGCTTCTAGTTCCTGTGTGTGAGGAAGGTCATCTGCCTGTCTGCATTTGCAAGAAGCAGCATGGTTTTCTTCCTGAGGGAAGGAGGAGCTGCTTATAGTGACCCATCTGTGGGCAGCTGAGCTACTAGTCATCTGCTGGAGTTTTGGTGAAGACACAAATCACAAAATAATTGAATGGTTTTGATTGAAAGGGACCTTAATGATCATCTAGTTCCACTCCCTCTCACCTGCTGTGGGAAGGGCTGCCCCCTACCAGCTCAGGCTGCCCAGGGCCCCATCCAACCTGGCCCTGAGTGCCTCTGGGGGTGATGCACCACAGCTTCTCTGGTTAGTCTGTACTAGTGCCTCACCACCCTCCAAGGAAAGCACTTCTAAATGTTCCTCCTCCCCCCCCCCCCCCCAATCCATTGACATATCGTTATCTGCCTGTGTAAGAAGTTGGTTTCCCTGAAGTTTATAAGCTCACTTGGAGCACTGCAGGAGGCCTCAGCGTGGTCTCCCTGTAGCCTCTTTGTCAGACTGAACAAGCCCAGCTCCCTTAGCCTTTCTTCACAGGAGAGCTGCTCCTGCTCTCTGATCATCTTCATGGCCTCTTCTGGACCTCCTCCAACAGCTCTGTTTTGTTCCTGTACTGGGGGCCCCTGGCCTGTATGCAGTGCTCCGTATGGGGCCTTATGAAGGGAGAGCAGAGAGGAATAACCACCTCTGTCTCCCTGCTGGCCATCCCTTTTTTGATGTAGCCTTGTGTTGGCTGTCTTGGCTGCAAGCATATGATGAGGTTTATATCTACTGGGCCTCCTAAGTCCTCCTCCCGGGCTCTCTGCATATGGAATTGCATTGCCCCAGCTGCAGCACCTTGCGCTTGAACTTGAAAATCCATTGATGTTAGCAGGAATGCAAACCTGCTGGGAGAAACTCCTGAATTTAAAGTGCAATGACTTACCCCTCAGTCATTACAACCCCCTGATGATACTATGTATTTGTGTGGAAAGGTTGGCCAATCTTTTGAAGGTGCTGAGCAGCTGTACTTCAGGATCTCAGAGCTGGTAATATATTACCCTCATAAACATAGGCCAGTTCTTTTGTCCCCCTTATGACTTGGTGAAGGACCTGGAAATGTGTATATGCTTTAGGGCAGGAGGAACTGTTTGTATATTTTTAAAAAATAAACGAATAAATAATTTGATCTACAATGCTGGTGCTGTCAGTTATGCTGGCCTTCAGCTTCATATGGCCTCCCAGTACTCCAGGTGCTGCTTCTGTAAAAGGCCATAATAGCATAACATTTCTGACAGACAAAATGCAGTGCAGTTGCCTTTAGAGAGATGTAGTTCTCTTGCTGCTGAACCGCATGCGTGAGGTTACTTATTTTTCTTCTGTCTCCTTGATCAGTCCTTCAGAATCAAGAAGAACATGCTACAGAGCAACCTTCTTTCTCTGGTGCTGCTATAAAATGATGAAGAACAGAATTGGAGTCATTCCTGAGATACCAGACAAAGAAGTACATTACATGCTTTTAGCAACTCCTTTGAGTGACTGACTGACTTGAACTTTGCACCCTGAATTGGATTTCTGTGGTGGTGATAACTTACACGTCTACCTCTGTGGCACCTGTGTTCTCCAAGGCTGGAGAAGCGTTAATGTGGTATCGCTTTGGGGCAGCAGAGTCTGTGTGGCAAACAGGCTGATCCAGCTGGCTGCCCATTCAGATAATTCCAGTTTGTTGAGCTGCTGGAAGTGATGTTTCAGACTTATTTATTAAATGTTATAGGTCCAGTTCTGCTTTTGAATTTGCCTGTTTCCTTTGCTGTACTGTGTTGCTTTGGGGTGCCATTCTAGCTCAGCTCCTCTGGCCCAGTTCATCATTTATGAGGCCAAGTCCTAAAAGTTAGTTTGTGGATGTTTAGGGTAGTCTTGAGCAGACCTTGCCTTCTCAAGGATGTGTACTACGTAAGGAGAAGTTGAAATGTATCAGTTGATGCAGTTGATCTATGAAGAACATTTTTGTGCTCCTCTCTCTCTCTCTTCCCTTTTTTTTTTTTTTTTTCCTGGCATGCTGCAATAAATGGAACAGAGCCTTTCCCACTTTTTTTTTTTTTTTCTGAAAGATAGGCTACCTCAAGCACCCTTATATTTACTGTGGAGCAGTGAACAACTGGGAACTCTTGCATGTCTGTAGCAGGCAGCCCGCAGTGTGAATAGGAAAGACAGCACGCTCAGAGGGTTGGATGTTGTGCAGGCCTGCACAAAATATAAAATGTTTTTTTTTCTTCCTCCCCACCGGGAGAGAAAGTGTTAATATTTTTTGTGCAGGTATTGAGTCTGGAAGTCTGGAAGTCTTACACAGGTGAGTGATTCAATAGGTAAGGCACTACTAGATCGCATTAGCTTGACCCTTTTTGAAGAAGATAGGAGTGAAGAAATCTTACTTCTAGGAAAGACCTTCAAAATCACCTTGTGAGCAAAGCTGTGTACTTAATTTGCTAACAAGTGATTGTAGAACTACTGTGGCCATGTGTATCCTCAAGTTAACCCTTAAAGCATTGGTCCCTGGGACTAGCTTTTTAAATGCAGGGGGGAGAGGAAATGAAATGGGAAGCCTCCCATCTGCAATTAAGAGAAATTGACTAAGCACAAACCAGATAGTTGCTTCAGGGCTGGAACAGTTTGATTCTGGCACTTTTAAAGGCCTGTCTTATTAGAAAAGCACTGTGGAGAAAGTGTTCCTTTAAAACAATCATACAAATTTCTCCTACAAATCCCACCCTAAATCTGCTTCACATTATCTAGCATCTCTTCTGGGATTTGAGACTTTTTTTTTGCTTACAACATAGGCTGCCTGTTGGAGACGAGCATTGTTTCACCAGAGTTGTAATCTTCTATCTTCACGCAAGAGGGAAAAACATTGTTTTGCATCTCTGATATGATCCAGCCAGAAAACAGCTCTAGGGGAAAAAAATCACAGTCCTTGGCAGCAGGGCTCTTTCTTTTTTTTCTATCAGTGCCACAGTTTATGCTGCTCTAATAACTTCAGCTTAAACTCTCTTGGAATGTCTCAAAAGTCCTTCTTAAGACTTGAGGTCGTAACTTGCTGAAAGTTCAGAGGGACGTGTCTCATTTTCATAATAAAAAAAAAAAATTCCAGGGTTATTTTGGAATTAGGTCTAGTATGAAACTGGTACAAGAGACTACTTTAGTACTGTAATTTAGTGACAGTGCAGCAGATTTGTGGCAGCTACTGAAAACTTTACACCTTCCTGTTCAACTGAGCTGAACCCTGTAAATTTCAGATGTTGATTACAAAAGTGATAGTTCAAGCCTCTGTAGGCTGCTTGTTTAAAATGAATAATTTGGCTGTACCTTCCAGTGGGAAATACTCAATAAACTTCACGTATTGTTTATTTTAGTTAGAATGAGCCTGTAGTAGTTTGGCATGTATCCCAACTGAGAAATATCACAATTTGTTCAAGGGCAGCTGCATCTTCTACTTATGCTCTTTCCAGGGGGATTGAATGTGCTTGTGTAATGGTCTTATCAGCTGGGTACCTCTTTTATCATGTAGACGTAGTTTCATTGGATGTTGTCATGATTCATACATGTTACTGTGTAGTATAACTTTGCAGGGTTGTTGATTAACCTACAGGGAAAATATTGAGAAGTGAACCGAAGTTCAAGTCCAACATTTTCAGTAACAGAATGACAGTAGAATATTATCCTGTACAGTAGAAGAAGGATAATATAGATTCTTGCTATTTCTTTAGCTTGCCCATTATTCCGACTTCGTATAGTTTTTCTTATTTTCCAGAGTGTTTCTTCTTCCACTTCCCTTAAAATATTGTATTTTTGGTGCAAGCATTATAAAGTACTTGAAAAGTTAGGGAAATACAGTAAAAGAAACAACAGTATGAAAGTATTGCTCAGAAATGCTTAAAGCTAAGAATACTATGCATAACACTGGCGTATGGTGTGATGGCACCCTATGATCTGAAGTATTTAGAATTTTGTGTTGGATTAAACTAAAGCATTTAACTTGTGCTGCATTTGTGAGTGGGGGTAAACACAAATTCTTCTGTGGAAGAATTTCAAATACATCTGTGGCTCGAGGCTTAAGAGCATTAGAAATTTAGCACAGTACTGTAATCAGTCCATTTTGTGCCACGTCTCCGTAGTCTTTCATTATTGACTGTAGCTCCCGCAGAATGAATACGTGTATTCTCATGTGGGTTTGTGGCGGTGGTGGGGAACCCTTATTATCTTGTTCTGATTCTGAACTACTCTTGAAAAACAGCCAGCTTGTACAAGTAACATGATTGTGATTTTTCTCCTTAAGGCTGAAATTTCTTGTAAGCCTTTTCTAAAATACATCTGCCTTAATGAGAAGCATACATTCTTACGTCAGCACCTTTGCTGCCTTCAGTAAGGCAGACAGGGTATGTGTGCATTTTAAACCAAACTGCAGCTTATTATGATCTATTTGAGAAATTCTGATGTTTCAATTTTTCTTTTTTTTTAAGAAAAAAGGGTGCTGAAGGGGAAACCACTCAAATGCTGGTATGTTATCCATGAGTTTGTCTTAATCAGAGGTGAATTAATAGGAAAACGTGTGCTTTCAGAGTGGTACCCAAAGTGCTTTTGCAAAGGAAGTAGAAGAGGGAGTGCCTAAAACTGATGTTTGTAGGCCTCCTACGGCTGATAGACCTTATGTTCAGAACAGCAATCAGTGATTTGTGTGCTTGCCTTTATTAGTGGATGGGAAAGAGAAATGGTGTCAGTTCCTGTTCTTTCCTTCTCTGTAATAAGCTGAAATTCCAAGACTGTGCTTGTATCAGAAGCAGAAAAACTTTGTGTCCAGTCCTCCCATAAGCCATTACATGATTTTGGTAGGTAAATGATACTTTCTAAGGCAGAATCAGGAGAAAGGATCGTCTTGTCTGCATAACAGAGATAGGAATCATTGTGAAGCTCTTTAATGCCCCTTTCCTGCCTTTTCAGTTATCTTGACAGCAAATCTTTTTATTATCCCCTTGCCTCCACTTTAAGCGCTTCAATCCTGGGTGTTTAAATGAATTCCCTTGTTTGGTGATGTGCAGGACAGGGTATGATCTGGGGGTTCGGGAACAGAACAGCAGGATGTACTTTCCCTTCAAACTTGCCTCTGGTTTTAATGTGATCCTTTTCATGCTTGAGTACAGATGGGTGGTACTGGAAACTGGAAGCTACCAAAAGCCATCCAGTTTTTCATCGTGGTACCTGGAGTGCTCCCAGAGGATGTTGAAGCCATGTGGGTGCAGATGTCAAAAAGCACGTGGAAGATAGAGATATCCTAAAGCTGGATGTGAGGCATAGTTTTGCTTTTGCCATCTGGATGAATGGGACCTTTTCCTCACTCAGAGGATGTGTGGTACTTATGAAGAGCTTTCAGAGTGAAATGTAACCCTGTTATAATCTGTACCTTAGGCAGGTGCAAGCTTGGTTAAAACCTGTGGAATAACTTTGATTCTCCAGGTGATGATAAATTCATGTTGTTTCTTGACAGCATTACGACTTTGTAGCTCTAGTATCCAGCTTGCGTCTTGAGTGCATGCATACGACATCAGGATCTGTTAAGATTTGTAAGGTGCAGTGCTAGAGCAATAACATGACTAGCCAGGTTACAGTTCCTTTGTGTTTTTTTTCCTAAGATTGTCTGAAAGAGGAGGGCCTTTTTAGTGGCTTGAGAAATAGAATTGAGAGACTGTAAAGTAAAGATTAATGAAAATGTATTTGTTTCTTGCCTTCTTTGGGGGAACTTGGGTGACTTAATAGTCTGGAATTGCTTTGTATCTTAAGGTGCTTGTTAAAGTTGACTTATAAAAGGCATGACTTCTTAGTTTTACAAGTATTGAATTTGTGTGTATTATGGATTGCTTAAATACAGCATGGATTGCAGGAAATGTAAAGGGGGAAAATCTGTGGTGTTGAGTCATTGTTTTACTAGACTTCAAATTTTTTCTCATTACTTCATGAAATTCTCCTCTAATTCAATCTTTGTCTTTTGTCTTTGCTGCCTTGCAGGGTTGGTACAGTAGGCCTCACTAAACTTAGCTGCAACTAAGAATTTCTCCTACATCAACTGAGTTAAGGCTGATGCTCTTGTGGAATGTGGATTAAAAGTGCGTGCTAAGTTCCAAATTTCCATTTGAGAAGCGGAGAAACTAAATGTACCACAACCACCAGCATCAGGACAGCAAACCAAGGGACAAAGAATTTGATCCGCAGTGTTGATACATGTTAACTGGTTCACGTGTTGCTTAAGAGACGTTTGCTGGGGGGCGAGAAGTGGACATCAGCTGTGCGAAGTCATTTTGTTTACAAAAATGAGGGCTTCTTTGGAAACAGCAGACATTGCCATTGTGGCGCTGTACTTCGTGCTTGTAATGTGCATAGGTTTTTTTGCCATGTGGAAATACAATCGAAGCACCGTAAGTGGCTACTTCTTGGCAGGGCGTTCTATGACCTGGGTAGCGATTGGTGCATCTTTATTTGTGAGCAATATTGGAAGTGAACATTTCATTGGGCTCGCAGGATCTGGAGCGGCAAGTGGATTTGCAGTAGGTGCATGGGAATTCAACGCCTTAATGCTTTTGCAGCTTTTAGGATGGGTCTTTGTCCCTGTCTACATTCGGTCAGGAGTGTACACCATGCCGGAATACTTGTCCAAGCGTTTTGGAGGGCATAGAATCCAAATCTATTTTGCAGCATTGTCTCTAATTCTTTATATCTTCACCAAACTTTCAGTTGACTTGTATTCAGGGGCGCTTTTTATTCAAGAATCGCTAGGTTGGAATCTCTATTTGTCAGTAATCCTCCTTATTGGAATGACTGCACTGTTGACTGTGACCGGAGGTCTTGTGGCTGTCATCTACACAGACACCCTTCAAGCTCTGCTTATGATTATCGGTGCCCTCACACTTATGATCATAAGTATTATGGAGGTTGGTGGGTTTGAAGAAGTTAAAAGAAGGTACATGTTAGCATCACCAAATATTACGTCTATCTTGTTAACCTACAACATTTCCAATACCAATTCCTGCAATGTGGACCCAAAGCCCGACGCTCTTAAAATGTTGCGTGAGCCAACAGATGAAGATATTCCCTGGCCTGGATTTCTGTTGGGACAGACTCCAGCATCTGTCTGGTACTGGTGTGCTGATCAAGTCATAGTGCAGAGAGTTTTAGCTGCAAAAAACATTGCTCATGCCAAAGGATCCACTCTGATGGCAGGCTTCTTAAAGTTACTGCCAATGTTTATTATAGTTGTCCCGGGGATGATTTCACGAATACTGTTTGCAGATGATATCGCCTGCATTAATCCAGAACACTGTTTTCAAGTCTGCGGGAGCAGAGCCGGATGCTCTAACATTGCCTACCCACGTTTGGTGATGAAACTTGTGCCGGTTGGTCTTCGGGGACTGATGATGGCTGTGATGATTGCTGCACTGATGAGTGACCTGGACTCTATATTCAACAGTGCCAGCACCATATTCACGCTTGATGTCTACAAACTCATTCGGAAGAGTGCAACGTCTAGAGAACTGATGATTGTAGGAAGAGTCTTTGTGGCATTCATGGTAGCTATAAGCATTGCCTGGGTCCCCATAATTGTTGAAATGCAAGGTGGTCAGATGTACCTTTATATTCAAGAGGTAGCAGACTATCTGACCCCGCCGGTGGCTGCTCTGTTTCTTATGGGTATATTTTGGAAGCGTTGCAATGAACAGGGAGCGTTCTATGGCGGAATGGCTGGGTTTGTCCTTGGAGCGATACGATTGATACTGGCATTTATCTATCGTGCTCCGGAGTGTAACCAGCCAGATACTAGGCCAAGCTTTATCAAAAACATCCATTACATGTATGTTGCTACAGCTCTGTTCTGGATCACTGGAATTGTGACCTTTATAGTGAGCCTTCTTACACCTCCGCCTACAAAGGAACAGGTTCGAACAACCACTTTCTGGGCTGTGAGAAACAGGAATGTAAAAGAGAATACTGCAAAGGGGGAGCGGTACAAAATACAAGAAAAGAACATCTTGAGGTGTAACGAAAATGCTAACCATATCATTCCAAACGGCAAATCTGAAGAAAACATTAAAAATATTAAGCCTGAGGATATCAATCTTCTGGTTACTTGCAGAGATGACAGCAACCCGGTGATTTCCGTAAGTCACTCTGAAGTCGAGACACCAGTTGATTGCTATTCGAATGGACAAGCAGCTTTGATGGGTGAGAAAAAGCATGAGGAAGAAACTGATGATAGAGAGAGACATTTGAAATTCATAGATTGGTTCTGTGGCTTTAAAAGTAAAAACATGAACAAGAGAGCTGTTCGGGAGATGGAGGAAGAGACTGTTTGTTTACAAATGCTGGAAGAGACTCCAAAAGTTAAACTATTACTAAATACTGGACTGGTCTGTGTCTGTTCGCTTGGAATATTCATGTTTGTCTATTTCTCTTTGTGAGTGAATAATGAACTTTTAAGGGTATGGCTAAACATACAGAAGTTGATACAGGTCTCTGGAGATTTTTTTATTTTTATTTTTTCCAAGTAACATAACTGCAACCCAGGCATTGTTTACGCTATAACTGTAAAATCAACTCAACTTTAGCCCATTTAGAGACCATTTAAAACATGTTGTCCTATCTGCTGAACGCAGGATGTGTTGTGTGGTGTCTCTCTCCCTCTTTCTTCCCTCCTCTCCCTTCGTTTGCAGTACTAATCTTTTCTTTTTTTCCATGTACACGTGTGTAAATATACCAAAGGCGGGCAGGTGGCTGTGTTTGAAGTCAGGCAGTTCTAGAGTTCAGTCAGCGTTAAGATGAAGATAACAAGTAATCATTTACCTTTGTGTAAAATCCAAAATGATTAAAGCTATGTCGAAAGATTTTGAATGCAGAGTTGTGATGCACATCATTGTATCGTTGTTCTTTGTAATATAGCTGTGTTATCTTGGCCAACATAATACTTATGAATTTTGTTCATCACTTCCAGTGTTTTCAGCTTCTCAGTTCTCTTATAGCAACAACAGAATGATATTTTTCCTGCAGTAATTTAAAATGTGATAGCTGTTAGTAGCTTTCTGTCGTTCTTCCCTGTAAGGAAATGTTTATCTTTTGATCTTTATCCTTTGTAAATTGCAGTACTGAAAAGCTCTTATAGTTAAAGCAGAGAAACCCTGGAGATCACGAACTGGCAATGGAAGAGAGAAGAAAAGAGGGGTGAAAAAGGGTTCTCTTCATTGCGATTTTACAGTATATTGAAGTGGAAGAATATATATTCAATGCTGACGGCCCACAAAATTTTAGCCTTATATTGTCATTGACGTCATCAGGGTTTGCCTCTTTTTAGAGAAAAATCTATACATAGTCTCTACCACATGGGAGAAAGAGAAATGTTAAACTTCACATGTCTTAAGTTTAGTAAACACACTAAAATATAACTTTTTTTCCTCCATGATGGGGAGAAAGGGAACGCTCCACGGCCTTATCGCTGCTGTATTTTGAGTCTGGAAGGGGAGAAAACAAAGGAGAGGGGAAGGAGAGGTGAGGGAAAGAGGTGCAAAGTCCCTGTTTTCCAAAGTCACATCCACGCTGCCTTTGGAACTAACTCCTGCAGCAGTCTTTGCTCCTGAGCTTGTCTGGGGAATTGTTTGGGAAAAGTGGCCAGGCTGAGACAGTGTGAGGGGCTGTGCTGACAGAGCCTGATGTGTTTTAAGGGTCCAGAAATGTTTCCCCCGCAGTCTAATTTCTTAATAAACTTGAGAACAGATAGTTCCGTAAAGGTGAAATTTGGATTAATCTTGCCACTGACTGTTGGAGATGGTTTGTTTTCCAGTACAGTGGGTCCTGTAAGCTGCAGGCTGCTTAAGTAGCTTTTAGCAATATGATATATGATGTGTGTTTTCAAGCAAACCAATGCATGTTGGGTTTTGTGGAGGATTTTTTTTGTTTGTTTGTTTTGAAATCAGTTGACTCCCATTAGCTCTGAGACTTTAGTTAGAGGATGAGTGGTCTCACCTTTCTCCACTTCATTTAGTTGTTGCCACTGTGTAGTAGGATATCTAACTGGAAATACGGTAGTGTTGGAACCCTGTTGGAGCGTATCTAAGAGAGGAGAGTTACCATACCTGACTCTTGGTGTAAATACACATTTTCTTGCAGTTTGTGGCTCACTTCATGCAGAAAAAAATCTTTTAACTCCTTCTTAATGGTAAAGTTCTAGTATATGAAGTATGTTAAAGGAATCTCAAGTTAGTTCAATAATGGGGTGAGTTGGGAATAATGATACTGTATGTAAAAGACATAAAACATCAATAAATGTTTCTATGCAGGATAAAATAATCTAGAACAGAACTTGCCTGATGTTACTGGAGTGAAAAATGACTTGCAGGATGAGAATAAGCCTCAGACTATCAGTATTTTCTTGAAAAGCCTAGGTTCTAGAGTGCCAGATTTGGCACAGGGAAGGAGACTCACGTGCTGGGCACTGTCCCTTACTAACTTGGCTTGTCTTTCTATCAGCAGCTGGTACTTGGGTTTTCCAGAGCAGTCTTTTTGGCTCTAATACTAACAAATGCATTACCACCTAACCTGTGCAGTTAGGTTAGCTCAGGGACCCTTCTGCTTGGCTGCCCTTGCTTCGTCCTTGCTTACTTTTTTTCCAGGGTGCCTTATGTAGTTAGGAAGCTGAAGGCATGGCTTTTAGTGCCACCTAAATAGCAATTTGCTTATAATGTGTTTTCCCAGGTTGTTTTTCCCTCCTCTTTCCCTAAGTCATTTGCTATTTAAACAGAACGGAGTTCTATCTTCGTTCTGTTTAAATAGTCAATACATGGGATGCTTGTATCCTGGTCAGTATAACTGCAGTCACATCCATGGTCACATTGATCCTTTGGTCATCGTATGGAGTCAGAATCTTTCCCATATGTACAGTGCAGCCTTTGACTGTTGAATCTGAGATACTCAATATTCCAGTTAATACGTTCTTATTTTTGCTGAACTAACAAGTTGCCAAAACAATGTAAGTGATAATTGACAGGCAGTTAGAATCTTCATGAAGTAATACTCTCACCATTTAAACCATTATTGTGAAGAAGCTTTTTAGCAAATTGTTTATTTGGTGGGTTTTTTTCTCTGAAGTCATTTACAAACATTTCTATGGTACTCTCTGCCTGATGTCGGCCTCTTCAGTCGTGTTCTGTTTCCATGTCTTAGAGGTGTCATAGAACTTGCCCGATACTCTTTACTGCATGTAACCACTTAACAAATCCTTTTATCCCCCCAAAATTTAAGGCTTCAGGAGAACTGTTGGTGAGCAAATGCCTCACCCAGTCTAAGAGACTATAGTGTTAGAAGTTGCTCGAGGGTTTTTTTTTATAGCGTAAACATGCCTTTGCTAATTTTTTGATCATGATCTACCTACAATCCTAGTTAATATGTTTGGGTCCAAACACCAACTTTTTGGTCTAGTAGAACTGCAGTTTGTCCCGTAACGGACAGTTGGTTCCATACATGTTAATGACTGGCCTCCTCTGAGGTGGGACTGGTGAGCTGCACAGGGGCAGAGCTGGGGGGTGCTTGGCTTCCCTCTCTGCAGCAAGGGGATTATTTATTGCCTTGAACTTAGAATGACAGTCTTGAAGAAGTCGTTTTGGAACTACACCTTTTTTGTTGTTATTACCCTTAACTTATTTCTGTTAAGATATCTGAATCTTCTCCCAGAAATCTATTAGAAGCCTTTTATTTAAAAACAAAAAAAAAAAAAAAAAAAAGAAAAAAAGACAAGCTAAGAAGGCAGCAGCTTCTTGAGAGCTTAAGAATGCATTCTGGGAGACTATTCTTATTTAATTTTTTTTTTTTTTAATGAATGATTTGATACTGTTCTCTGCCAAAGTTATTTTTTTTAATTATTTTTTTTAATTATTACTTTTACCGTTGTTCTTTTTTGTTTTGTTTTGTTTTTCCTGTTAGCTTTTGCTAATACCTGAAAGGAAATGGCGAGAGTTTGTGCGAAATTAAAAATGGCCTTCAGTTATACCACTCGTGTACTTTTTTTACTTCTCCAAATCTGTGTTTCACCCTTATCCCAGAAGGGCCAGCGTGAGACTTCTGATGCAAGTCATGAGAGTACTGTAACTCAGTAGTGAAAAGGATTTCCCACAAGGTTACGGTGAATGGGCAGAGCCATCAGCGGATCTCTGCATGAACACTTAAAGCTAAAGCTGCTTACAACTTTAAAACGTACAGCTTTATTTTTTTTATATATATATTTTTTTAAATCCTGAGATAAAGGAGGTGATGGGAGATGCTCCCTTTTACAGAACAGGATGCCCGGGAGAGGTTGGAGCTGATGTGCTCTAACACTTTTGAGGAAATCTTTGGATTTAGCATGTATAGCAAAGCAAAGAAAAAAAAAAGAAAAAAAAAAAAAAAAGCTCACCTGTTAATTTGGTATTCTGTATGTTCTGTGCCCTTAAATGTAATTGTTTTGAAAATAAAACTAACCTTGTTATGTGATGTTAAAAAGCAAACTTGTGTGCAATGTTTTAAATTTTTTTTTTTTAAAGAAAATGTTTGTATATAATTAAATGGTTTAATGTGCTTTAATTGGCCTAAGGTAAAGAGTAGTCCTAGAATGTAAACATATATAATTAGAATTTCTGATTTCACTGTGAGATCTCTGAACTCTCTTGTTTTGCGAAGTGGTTTGTTTTGTTTACAAAACACTTTCAATTATTTCTTTTATGGTGTTGGTTCAAAGGCATTTGCTTCACTTCTGTTCTAATATTGAATTCATGGTATAGTGACATCTGGTGACACTTAGCATTATCAGTTTCACTGTGTAAAGTCAGACACTTTGAGCAAAAATGGTAATGATATGACAATTCTCTGTGTCTATGAATACACGTTTTTAAATGAGGTGGTTATAAAAATAGTTGCTGTGCAAAATGTTAGTAGTCTTCTTCAAGAAGAAAGCAAATTTTCTAATATCACTAGAGCAGTCTCTTCATTCATCTTCTTATTTTTGAAGCACAGTGTCAAAGTGATGCTGCTTTACCTTGTATTTCTGATATAATGGTTTTTTTAGATATCTGTGAGGTATTTTTGGTTTTTTGTTGCTATTGTATTTTTCTGCAGATTTTATATAAAATACCAGTTAACGAACTGCCTTTTTTTTTTTAACTATTCAACTAAAATACATTTCAGACCAAAACCAAATGATATGATCTATAGCATTTGAAATCTGCCTTTTTCCTTGTCCCTTGTTTGTTCTTTTTTTCTTTTGGTTTTTTTTTTTTTTTTTTTCGTTTGTTTGTTTGTTTTGAAATAAGCCAAATGGGCATGTAGATAAGATCGCTATAATGGATCCAGGTCTCTTTTGGTAAAGTGTTATTTAAAGGTCTGTTAAGATCTTATAAGACAATATACTGATAAAAATTATTGTAGTAGGAATATAGTTTTAGAAGTGTTAATGAGATTAATACAGCTTAATTATACTTGTAAGTTGCTACTGTCCATAATGACAAGCTTTTTGTCATAGAAACGATGTATGATAAATTAATTTTGGTCTAGTGTATAGAATCATCTTATTGCTATAAATCTTTGAAGTAAATCTGATGCAAAATTTTCATAGTTAGCATTGCTGGCCCTGTGTATACTGTTCTTTGTATACTGTATGCATATTATTTCGCCTACTGCATTAGTCTTCAAACTAAAACTCTTATTAGAGAGTATTTGGATACTTCAGACTGTGTTTCTTGCAGTTTACATTCCTTTACCATGGCATTTTGTCCTGTCTAAAAGTATTGTATGGAAATGTTTAAAACTTCTGTACAAAGTTTCAATAAAAATAGAGGAAAAACAAGAATAGATATTTGTGAAGCTATTTTGGAGAATCTCTACATAATTATGTCTCATATATTCTTGCTTGTAATGAGCTTTATGTCCGCATATATAAAGAATATCTCCTATTTTGCACCTGTTAATAAAGGCAAACCTCTTAAAGCAGGGCATGGGCATTTTCTTAACGGAGTTTAAAACAATAACAACAACAAACAAGAGAACAAAGCAGGACTTTCAAACTGCAAGAAGAACTTAAGGATCCAAACTGTAGTAGTAGAGTTTGGCTGTGGAACTGAGGGCCAATTCGTGCTGTGGGGAGGTGGGCTTGTGGGTGAGACCTGTGAGTGGTGTGGGCTGCTCCTTCTGCAACCTGAAGGTCAGGATGCCAGGCAGCAGCAGGGGAAGGCTAGCTGCCAGATGCACCCTGCAGAACAGCTGCTTGCTTAAAACAGAGTATGGGTGAGCCCGTAGTTAGTGCAGGCTTGTCAGACGCAGGGTAAAATTGTGCTTTTGTTTTCTTTTATATACCAACTGCTGCTTCATTAACCAGTTTGTGAATGAGACAGGCATCTTCTTTCTTTGTTCTGGAGTATCCCTAAATACTTACAGTTGTGCTTTGGCATTGCGCTGGGACTATCACAGCCTGTAAGCCTTGGTGCGTCTGCTGTTTATTTCCAACTGTGGTCTAAAAACTGGTCCTAGTGCCTGAGTCCCGCAAGGAGCCCCTGTCCATAGGCATGCTCTGAAAATGATGAGTGTGATGCTGTCTTCTATCTCATAGGAAGCAGTTATGGCTTGGAGTAGTAAGTGCTAAGATTCTTGCCCGTGGAGTGGGAAGGATACTTACTCAGGATGTTTACTTGAACTGTTGATATTTTAATCTTTTTCTAGAAGAGGGGGCCAAATGTGAGTCCTCCCCTTCCTTCTCTCCTTGTCCCCTGTAAGGGTGTATTTGAGCTAATAGCTATGGAGAGTGTGGTTTTAGTCATGGTTTCTTTGTTGGCCAGTGAAGAAAGTGGGGCAGGTCTGTGGATTACACACCTATGGAATGATGAGAGTAGAGTAGGAGCAAATTATGGGAAGGACATGAAGCAGATCTTCAGCTGTAGGAAAATGCTGCATTCATTAAATATTTTCTTGATATACTCTTGCTGCTGTGTTTCAGAAGCAAAACGGAAGCTTGGCTGATGTTTAAAGAAATGGGTCCAAAACATCTTTGGAGAAGAAAGCTTGGACTCGGGATACAAAATAAGCAAGGGTTCTTGCCTGCAGTCTTGGCATGGATTTGTGACTTATGGGAGGGAGGGGAACTCATGCTTTTGTTAGTTGTTAATTAATTAGTTATCTAATTGGTCTATAGGCTGATCACCCAGTGAGCAGCTTTCCATTTCATTGATTTTAAAAGAAGATCAAGAAGTATTTTTGTCACCTACTGGTTCTATTTGTGTTAATTAGCAAAGACTCCCAATACCCAATTTACTGCGACCTTCATGTTTCTCTGGGTGTGGATTCCTGGCCCAGGCAAGCTGTGGGCAGGCTCTGTAAATGCTGCAGCAGCATTTATTTTGAGGGTTCACTGGAAAAACTCAAGGAGAGGGTGGTAATGAGTACTCTGCCTACTGGCGCTAGAGTGAATTCTCCTTCCTTGGATGTGGTTGCCCTAGTTTGCACTGTGCCTATGTTGTGCCAGGAAAGTGAGCAAGCCAGAAAGTTTGAATTCTCTGCTTTTTTTTTTTTTTTTTTTTTTTTTTGCTTTTTTTCTTTTTTTCCCCTATCCATCTAGTAAGCACATTTAATCAGGTTGAACTTTGTGATTTCTTTCATGCTTTTTGGGAGTACTTAGATGGACAGGATTAAAGTGGTGATTTGACTTCATGACTGTGATGACTTATAACACTTGATCTAGATAACTAGTTTTAATACTTATCTAGACCATGAAACTAGTTTTGTAAATTAGTTTTGAATATCCGTGTGTATCTGTGTGTGTAAACGTATACGTACAAGGGCTGCTATGAAAGTAATGCCTGCTATGTTATTCTATTGGCCCATGACATCAGAGGTGGATGTTGGTGGTATGGTAGTAGAGGGACGAACCTTCCCACCAATATCCCGTTTCATTTTGTTGTGGTATGACAGATGGCAGCAAAGGGGCAGTCTAAGACAGTGGCATCTAACATGGAAGCATGTATAAAGCAGAGGTGTGGAATTGAATTCATCTATGTGGAAAAAATGGCACCCACTGATATTCATAGACAATGGCTGAGCGTTTCTGGAGACCGAACAGTGGATGTTAGCACAGTGAGGCTGTGGGTAGTTTATTTCAGCAGCAGCAACAGTGATATGAAAGACAAACCATGCTCTGGGTGGCCGTACACAGCTGTCACCACAGAATGAAGAGCATCTTGATCAGCCCATTCATACAGATCAGTGGATAACTACTAGGGAACTGTGTATGGAGCTGAATATTGCACCAGGGGGGTCCCACTCATGTTCATACAGGAACGAACAGAATACCATGTGTAAGTTTGTCAGGACCTATTCAAACAATACTGTATGATCCACTTTCTATTGGCCCGTGACATTCAATCTTGTTACCAGAGATGAGATGTGATGTCACCCCTATGAGCCAGAGTCAAAATAGCAGTTTATGGAGCGATGCTGTGAATTCCCCATGAAAGAAAATCTTCAAGACAACAGAAGCTAAAGTGATGTGCATTGTGTTTTGAGTTAGAAAAGGGTTGATCCTTCTGTATTTCCTGGACAAACCATAAACTTGACCACTACTTTGCAATGCTGGCTGATCTGAAGGTTCAAACTTCTGGAGTGAGGCAGAGGAGGTGGCTGCCTTTCTCATGCAACACGACAGTGCTAAGCTCCATACCAGTTTGAAGACCATGGAGCGTATTGCCAATCTTAGGTGGACTGTCCTACCACACTCACCATGTTGTTCAGATTTGACATGTTCTGACTTTCATCTGTTTGGCCAATGAAAGAAGAACTGTGTGGGCAGTGTTTTACTAGCAGTGAAGCTGTCATAGCAGCTGTGAAACAGTTGGTCACCTCCACTGGTGCAGATTCTTACGAGCACAGCATGCAGGCTCTTGTTCATTGCTGGCAAAAACGCATGGCTGATGGTGGTGACTATGCTGATAGATAGCATTTTGTAGCTTGGAATTTGCTCTACCAAATAGTTTTATTGTGCTCTTTCTTGCAGTTTCCATTGAAATCATTGAGGCATTACTTTCAGAGTAACCTATGTATATATTGTATATAGGAAAATTTGGCCAAGAAGTTGTCAAGGTTCAGTTTCACTTGTGCGCACCAGTATAATGAAAACAGTGTGATTTCCACCCTACATGCTGTTCTGGTTTAGAATCGAGGTCAGTTAATCTTCTGCAAAAGCAGGAGGATTTTAAAATTATGACCACAGTCCTCACACAAAATCTTTGTGGTTTGTTACTTACTACGTTCATTTTTGTAGTCCTGACTCTCATTATACAGCACTAAGGGTAACTGTGAGGAGTATAACAGCTAATATTAGGAGTCAGATCTCTAGTTTTAGTACTTAAAATATTTCTCTCATTCAGTGCCTTAGACTAGTCTAGTGCTAGCTGTATACTCTATGTCTGGAGTTTGGATCTGTGCTGGAATATATCCCAAGACTCAGTGACTGCTGTGGATGTTTTGGACGGGTAGATGTACACTGTCCAAAGACTGGAACTCTAAGTCTTTGACCTGGGGAATGTTGAAATTAACTGTCTGTGCACTTTGCAGCTTGTGGCTCTCAACTGAAGTAGTGTTTGTCTTCTGGAAGGCATGCTGTGCCAGCTTCCTTCCGCATCTCACAGCTTTTCTCCAATTACAGAAGTGTGAAAGCTGACTTGAAAAATACCTAGCGTGCAGTATGTGTCCAGAGTAATTACAGTGAAAAAATCTCTGTGGGTTTTGAGCTGCCAGTGTGTGTGCCATGTCAGACAGCGATCTGTTCCCTGCAGGGAGGAATACCAGACTTGCTATCACCTATTCAGGGTTGGACAGGGAGTAAGCATGCATTTTAAATGCTTGTGATGCTGCGTGCTCTTCACAAAACAGCAAAGCCATTCTTTTTCACTGTACTGATAGCTCTGTCCCTGAAGCATCCAGGAAGACAGTGTCAGTAGCAGCGTAACAGTGTTTTGATTTGTGTCCCTTCTCCAACTTGTACAGAAGCTAGTGAATTGAGGTGATAGGCACCTGAAGGAGTAAGCTGTGCCTTTGGGCATCTTTTTCCTTTAGAACACTGAGAGCAAGGGAAGTGATTGGCTTTGGCTTGGCTTGGAGCAGCAGCCATTGTCTTTGGAGCCCTTCCATACTGATGTTAAACTTACAGGTGAATAAAGAAGGTGAATTAAAATTGGGCTTGTCTTAAGACGTTTGATAATACATATGACGTTTTTAAGAGGTACTTAGGATTCAACTTAAGTCTGTTGTTGAGTGGTTCAGTCTCTGTATGAATTACCAGTTGTGTTAGCAGCAGCCGCCTGTTTTCATAAGGGTTATGTCGCACTAAACATCTTGATAGGTAAAAGTGCACCAGAGGTCCTCTTATCCAGAGAAGCTATAAACAGCTTTCTCAAGAAAGCAGTAAACTGTAGCTGCAATGTGTGAAGGTGGGGAGAAGACAGAGCAAACATTTGCTCTGTGGTGTTTAAAGATCCTGATTATATCCAAATACACCATACATGGGATTCTGTTACATACTCATCTAAGGATTACTTGATTCAGATCTTGAGTAGACTAGACTGCATGATGTAGTGTGGCTTTACATTTTATTCGTCTCAGGCTCTTTTTAAGGTGGATCTTTGATGCTGGGCACTTAATCTCAAATGCTTGAGGAAAAGTTCTTGAAGTCGGAAGTTTCAGGGTTTTTTAATAATGTCAGCTGACTGCTTTGGGGACAGTTGGTGACCTAAACTGGCAAACTCTACAGTGACTTATGCATTCTTTATATACACAGGTAGAGGTTTAACAATGAGAAATGCCGAGATGATAAAAGAAGCCTCTTAAATGTGGTTCCAATCTTCTGTATGACGACATTGCAGAAAATTTTCTTTGACTTCCTGATTTTCTGCTCTTCCTGTCATCTTTTTGTTCAATTCATTGGAAGGCGTTTACTTTTTAATCTTAAACCTAACAAATGTGGAAAGAATGAGAGCTGTAAGCAAGAGCAGGGAGTTGTAAATGCGCATGTGATGCAAACATGGGGCAGTAAAAGGTTTGGAAAGAACTCCCACCACTGGTTGGTTTTTTGTTTTTTCTTTTCCTTTTCCATTTGAACTTATTTAAGCTTAGTAAATAAACAAAATAAGTTTGATGAAGTGTACTCTGTATCTTTGTACTTGTGGTTTCTGCTAAGCTTGGTCTGAGCACGTTTCCAGTAAGTAGACCTTACCTTACTATGAGTGTTAGATTTGAGTCCATGTTGTACTGCATTGTGGTTGAGAAGAACAGGGTAAATTTCTAAAAGACATTTTAAGGAAGATGTTTAATTGTATCTCAGGTAGTATCTACTTACTAAATCAATTAATTCTAATAATAAACCACTGAAACAGCCTCGAGTCACAGAGGACTTGGTCACAGTTGGCAGTGTTATTTAGTTGAGAATTACAAGACATCTTCCAGAGTTCTTAGATATTATCAGAGTTGATACTTTTTAAGATGAACTAAATGTAAGTCATTTCATTGTTGAGATTAATGTTTTAAATTATTTGAAACCTGATATTAATCTGGTATCGGTATTGCTCAGGTTTAAATTCAGTTTTGTAGATTCAGTAATTTCCCTTAATCGTAAACTCTGAGTTAAAAAAAATCTCATGGAATTTAGATACTTTGAAGAAGAAAGGTGGATTTGGGGACAGAAGAGAGATTAGCAGCACTTTGACTTGAAAAGTTGCTTTGTTTGCATACAGGCCTCCGGCTTCAAATTCTCATTCAGTGTAGTTGCTAATTCCTTGGCTTAGCCTCCATTAAAATGCTGATTAAAGAGCTGTTTTGAGGATGTGGTGTTTATTAAAATCAGACTGAGTCAATTTTGATCACTCCCCCGTACTTATTTGTAGTGACTTACCATCTAAAACTTCTTAACTTAAACCCATTTCTAGAGTATCTTTCTGTCTTGGCCAATAACTGTTTGATGGAAATACGAACTTGGAGTCTGCCATTTGTTCCTTACTCTATGCCTAGTAAATTATACCGTCACAGTTACAGAGAACTGTTCCTATCTGATGCTGCTCTGTGTTCAACTTTCCCTAGATTGTTCCCTTCCATCCCCTGCCTGGCTTTGAACATCCAGCCAGGTGTCCTGGCTCCTCAAATTTTCGTTGATTACTTTCCCAAGACCCTTCTTACATTCAGAAGTCACATGCAAATGATTTTTTGTCATGGGTGCAGCACGGCCAGCACACTTACTTTTCACTTGATCTACCGCTTTTATCTTTATTTTGGTCGTTTCTGTGTAGTGCATGTCTATCACTGGTTGTGACTGTTCCGTGTTGTTTATGTTTTTATGGTGATTACAGCTTCACATCTTGCACCAGGAGTTCAGGCTTGTTCCTTAGACAGATACAGGACAGCTAGTGACATCATTGCTCTTCATGCCTGGCTACAGTTTTTACTAATATTAGCAGCATTTTTTTTCTTTGTTCCCAATTCTTAATCTGCTGATTGTTTTTTCGTCTTGTACTAAAGCAGGGTGTTAGAGTTAAATGGTTCTCCACAGTTTCCTGTCATTTCTCACTGTAAAGCTCATTTTCTTTCTTAGGCCAGTGTTGATGTCAACAAGTTTACAAATACGTGTTCTTATCATTTTCACTAACAAGTTTTTAGTGTTTAATTACAAACTCAGTAACATTAAGGGGGGTTTTTTCCTGGTTATACTGCTTTTGAATTGCAGCTTTCTTCCAACCATATTTTTTTTTCCAACCGTATTTTTTTATTTAGATCAGATTTTGATTTTGAATTTTGGCAGTCATGCTAATCATGATGAAATTCTTTTTGTTTAGGAGGATGCCCACTGATTTTAAATGCTTTGTGTTAACTGGGTGAGTAGTCAGAAGAACTTGAATGCAGTCCTAACTAACCCTTAAAACTAAGTATTTGGTGCCCATTTCCCTTTTTCTCTACAGTTTCTTATAGGACAAGAGCTTTGGTGGCTTGAGAAGGCTTCTTTTTCAGCCAGTTCTTTTTACTGCTGTTCTTTTGACTTTGTCATCTCATGAGCTCCCTCTGGCCAGCTAACTAGATGAAACTTGGAATAGTTCTGCAGTCTTTTTAAATGGCTCTAATTTCAGCCACAGAATTGTCCTTTCTGTTAGGACTGGATGCGAGTCTCCTTGGTTGTTTTTTTTTTTTTTGGAGATGTCAGCTTTGCCCAAGTTCTTTTTCAAATTCTTGCCAAGTTTCTGCCCCACCTGAGAAATGCATATTATAGTTTCAGCTGATGAGCTCACATCCATTTAGCCTCCAGTAGGACAAAAAATACTGTGCCTTTAGCATGTTGCCCATTTTCTTTTGTTTCCCAATTTTTTAAATATACTTGCTTAGTGCCATCTGAATTCTTTACAACTGATGAAGACTGTAGTCGAGTTTTTACTCATGCTGGTGGTGTATCATAAGTTCCCCTCACAAAGAGGTTTTTGGAGCTGTGCTGCAGTACTTACTGGTTATTACTGTGCATTTGTGGCTTTGATCCTGGGCAACATTTCACTGTACCCCTCATCTGTTCCTATTTTTGCAATCAGTTTAGATTCTGAAGAAGTCTGTGCTTGCTGCTCACTCATATGATATTTATGGTACACTGAAAAGAGACACAAAAGTACATACCCACACTTTAACTGTAGGACTTCGATTAATCTTTGACTCGGGGAGGTTTTGGAGTGAAAGAAGGGGTGCAGCGTAGACAGACATGATTGAGTGATAAGCTCAACTTTGCATGGAGGCTGTCTGCATTTGGAGGCAATGGTGATGGTGGGCCCAAAGGAATGGGTATTTGTGGAAAAGCACTTGGTTATCTTGACATATGTAGCTACTGAAGTGTTGGTGACAGCAGCATGAAGGCGACCTGCTAAATGTGACCACAGCGTTTCTCATCCATGGAGAAGGCCAACCGTAGACAGAAAGTATCCTTTGCAGTGTGCCCCTCTTGTGTTTGACAATTGGCTACTGGGTTAACAAGCTAGCCAGCACATTTTCACTTGGGCAGCTGCAAGTTTTAAAAGCATGGGGTAGAGGATTGAGGAAGTTTGATCTGTAGATAACAGTTCTTCAGTTTTCCTGGGGCAGTTTTCCAAGTATGTGTTTTCCAAGTAAAAGCATTTGGAAAGTCTGTAGTGACCTCTCCCCCCTCTTCCTTCCATATCCATAGTGGGGTCACTGGCTCTGCATCTCCTGGAGAATAAGGTAATTACTTATGGCCAGATGGTGAATGGAGTTCACTGATGAAGTTCACTAAGTTCACTAAGGGTGAATCCAGTTGAAAGGGCTCTGGCTTGATTATGCACCCAGGAGGATGAACAAGGGATAGAATTGCATACCAGGGCTTACATGCTCTTTCTAACACTTCCTGCTCTCCAGCATGGGTATTCTGGCACTGACTGCCATTTGCTCCTGGTTTGTTTTTTTTTTTTTCCTTCAGTTTATTTTATTTTTTTTTATTTTCTTCCTTGCTTCTCCACAGTTGTGGTACTAGAATAACTGCTGGCTGTTTAGGAAAAAATGTTGTGGCTTCTGGGTTGGGAGCCAGGCAGTACCATTTCCTATGTCCTCAACTGGTCTGGCTCTGAGGCAAGCCAAGGAACCTGTGTCTGTGGATATTATGGTTAGCACAGGCTAGCCTATATATAGTTTGGTTGATGGCTTCAGGCAAGCTATGGTGAACCATGATCTTTTTTGGAGAGGAGGAATGAGAGGGATTGCAGTGACAAGCTTTCAAAACCAACAATTAGTTTATGTTTTCAAAGTACTTCCACAAATGGAGAGGTTGCAAAAAAGCGTAATATTTTACAATTCTGAATGTAGAAATCTGTGGCTTTCTTTTCTTGTTCTTTTTGTTTTGTTTTGTTTTTAAATATATAGGACGTTATCTTAGATTTCATTGTGTTTGGAAACTGCACATCATGTTGGACATGCTGCCACTCTAGGAAAATGCTGATTTGTTGGCAAGTATAAAAGATACAGAAAGCCTAAGTGTCACTTGAGGGTAGGAGGGATGCAGAGGAATAAACTTATCCAGTAGATTTAACTGAAGCATGCATGGTTGTTATAGAAGGGTATATCATATACATCCACATCTGGACATGCTGCTGATTGTCTAAAAGACTCGATCAATTACGGTCTCTTTTGAACAGAGCTCTCTTGGTGGATCAGAATTTTTTGTCTGAGTGGGAAACAAGTAGCAACAGTAAACCTAATGATATTTTTATTTATTAATCTGACAGATATTTACTGTGATAAGTGCTTGAGCACCACAGAGGCTTCTGCAACCAAAGCACACACAGCAGGCACAGAAGAAGACTTGAATGGCAGATCCTATTCCTTTCTAAGCATATGTTCTCCTGTCTAGTGTTGCAAGCACTACAGGTGTGCTGCAGTGCACAAAATAATGAAGCTGTTAGATTAACTACCCTTTCTTTCCTAAAGCTACTTGTTTTTCATTATTAATACAAGTAAAATCTTAGCAGTCTTTGTCAGATTCTTATTTTGAAGTCAGAACCTCCTAAGGAATGATACTTGTGTCAGTGCTTTTGTTTCACAACAGCCGTAGTTGTTATTTTTCTCTTCTTTATTGAAGCTGGATTTCTGATACAGTTCTTGCAGCATGAACCTATGGATGACATTAACAGTTCTGTCACCCTGCTTTTTGGAATGTGCAACACTATGAAGCAGCCACTGTTAGAAAGGTGTCTCACCTGCAGCTCCTGGTTTGGATGAGTTTTGAGTGCTGAGATCATGTGTTAATGGAAGTAGCAAAAAAAAAAAAAGGTATTTAAAGTTTGAGCCAGATTCTCACATCTTTGTGTCTTTTAAGTTGTGTCAAAGAGCTGTAAAGAGCTTGAGAAAATAGTTGTTCATGGAGAAAGTATTGAGAGGAGCCACAGCTCTGCTCTCACTCTGTTGTGTTACAGCATTTGTGGAGTGTGAAGGAATAGGGTTAAGTAAAGCCAAACTGTTATCTGTAACCTGACTGTTACTGACACTTCTCCAGTAGCAGAAATTTGAACAAACGTTTTTTATTATGATAAAAGAAAACATGAATGTTTTGGAGTTATTGTGAAAATGCCACTTGTTCTACTTGTCTTTTCAGATGGCATGATTTATATGTAGATTTCTACTTCATGTGAGGGCTGTATAGTGTACCTATCTGTCTGCCAGTCTCTCATTCATAAGTTCTGAACACACTGGTTTTGTTGCAGGTAAACTTGAAGGAAGAGACCGAAGTCAAATTTAGACACTTTAAATGTTTGTGAGAACAGCTTGCTTTGTGGCACGAAGGCAAAAAGATATCCTAAGTCAACAGAAAAAATGATTTTCCTATTTCTGAGCTAAAATATGATTTAAAGTAATGTAGTGCAGTGCGTAAGCTGTTTTAACAATGCCTTCACCCTAATTTTTCACACTGTGATAAGAGATACCTTTAGTATTTGTCTCTTGTGAGAAACATTAGTTTTAATGCATTGAAGAACATTGGCAAGGTAGTGACATTTCTTCATATTTGAACTTAGTTGTCTGGTTGCTTTGACGGTTTTACAACATAGCCTAAATGCACATTGAAAACAAATTCCAGGCATTTTTGCTTTGGGTCTTTGTGTTGAAAATAAATTTCCCGAACAGTTCATCTAGCAGATGAGGAGGAAATAAAATTTCTGATTTATAGTTAAGAGAAGTAGATGCAGACTCTTGACTTTCACAGGTCAGTTAACCTATGGAAACGAGAAATCATTTCAGAATATCTGTGTTCCTGGTCTTTCCAAGAACAGTCAACGTTGCAAAATGTTGCCTGTTGAACGCCTTTACTCTGCATTTAGAAGCTCTTTCTTATCACCTTTCATCCTCTGCAAAATGAGAAGGAAATTCTATATGCCGAGGCATGGACTATACCACATTCTTACTTATAAGATTATGGTACCACCTTTTTCACCAATGTCCTTTAAGAGATTTGGGTGCTAAATGGCCCTTCCTTTTAGAGTCACGAAGCTAACTTTGAGTAATCTTCATTAAATGATTGAACTATTACGGAAGATTTTTTTTTTTCCTGCCTGAGAAAGGGCAGTACTTTGAAAACCAGCTCTTTAATTACTTCACCATTCAGCTATTGCCATTTCTACAGACAAGTAGATTAGGGAATATACGGTGATGTGAAATTTTGCAGGGAGGTGGGAATAACACTTTGTGGTTTGTTTTGTGTTCAGCTTGATGTCCACTTGCTTTCCTTTCCCTGCAAGAGATTGGTTTTTTCAAATACTTGTCACGAGAATGTACCAAGTTTGCAGTTTTCAAAACGTTGTAATTTATACTGAATAACGTTTTCATAGATATTACTAAGTGTTGCTGCTGAAATCATTGCATTAAGCAGGAAAATGTTGCATCTGTTTCACCTACTGTTTTTTGGCTGCCTGTTCCTCATAGTTGCTCCTATGAGGAGTGAAATCTCTGCATGTTAGACCAGTTGCTGCGTGCTGGTTCTTTTGTTCTTAAACAGGCTTGGATGTCAACTACGCAACTGTAATGAGACACGCAGCAATTTAGGCAAGGGTCCAAATATCTATTACATGTGTGCTGTTGAAGTGATGGTGCAAAGTGAATGTAGTGCTAATTGTTATTTCCAGCAAGCCACAGATTGGTATTCCCCATAATGTTCACTTTAAATGTTTTGATGAGCAATATTAACTAGCATTAGTGGTCCAAGGGTCTTTCAAGCTGTTGTCAGTTCGTAGTTGCTCTTTGCCATACGTATTTACTCAGACCTGTGCAAGGATCTGCCAAGGTGATACCAGGTGAGTCAAATCCATTGATTACTACACATTCCCTTCTGATACTTAAGCCATACAAATGCGTGTGTTGATTGTAATCAACATAATAAGAATAACGAGATTTGTGTACATTTCCTGCTCTCTTTTTATTTTTTCTCTCTTCAAAGCCTGAGACTGCAGCTGTGCTGAAGCGCACTGTAGAGGCTCTCATGGAGAGAGGAGCCATTGTGAGGAACCTCGAAAACCTGGGAGAAAGGGCTCTGCCATATAAAATCTCCAAGCACAACCATCGCCACAGGAGAGGAGGGTATGCATGATGCATTTTTTCTTAATAGCCTTTCAGTGCTCCTATAAAATGTACTTATGTAACTGTCATCATTTGGTCTTCCTTCTGCTTTTGGGGAGTAGATACGCGATGTCTGTCACCTTGGCAAGGCTTTGTGGGGCTCTTTGTGCATGTGTTGCCCTGTTTTGTGCCTCTTTGTTTTGCCTGGTGTTGGCTTCTTGTTCGTTTTTAGATGTCATGTTGTGTGTGGCCCAAGTTCAGGCCTTCAGAACTGCTTTCCCTAGTGTACACAATGTTATTTTGTTAGGGCGTTTTTACGTAACTGTTTTCCAAGCCAGTCAGGCTGTTTACTGATAAAAGTCTTACTTAATCTGCTGGTTGCTAATTGGCAAGATTGATTCTTTTTCTCTAATGCGTCTGAACTAAATGTTAATCACCATATGTATCCCGTAGGACTCGTGTTTGTGGTACAGTTGTTAAAGATGACCATGTAAGTGCAGCTCGCTTAGAGGATAAATGGTTCCAATTGCCCCCAGAGACAGTTCTCAACTGGCCCATCAGGTGCCAGGCTTCTCTGGGGCTGGCTGGGTGGGTGCTGTGGGTTTCACCCCGATCACTCATGTTAGTGTTTGTTGCTCCTTGGACTACCTCCGACATGGAAATGGAGGCTGGCTCTCCTCTAAGGTTGGGAAATGTTGCTAGGCAACCTGTGCTGTGCGGCGCTGGGCCTGCCTGCGGTAATCCAAATAACAATTAGCTGCACGCTTCCCCCATCCTTCCAGTGCAGCCGGCTGTCATCGGTTGGCTGACCAGCATGTGTGCCACCTTCCTTGGTTGTCATTTGGTACCAGAGAAGATGAGGTGATTCCAGAGGTGTGCTTTTTATGAAGCCCTCCTTAGATCATTTTCTGGGGCTCTGCTCCCTCTGCTGAAGAGCTCCCTTCTGTGAAGGGGAGCACAGCAGGCTGACAGAAAGGATAGGGAGGGGGAAACCTCCATGGTGTGCCAGTTCCTTACCAAAAGCAATGGCACTGTGGCCATGAAGTTCTTGCACTCTTGCTCCATGGTGCCTGTGGTAGTCTGCGTTCAAAATGTGGCTCGATCCTGTATGTTTTGCATTTTAGTCTTGCTGTCTCCACACAGGAGCTAATCAAAGCCTTGTCTCAAGACAGAATTATTAATTACCTTACTCTTTTCAGGGTGATTAAGCAAAGCGAGGAGCTAGTATAACTTATTTTATTATAGATGGGAGCTAAGACTGAAGTTGAAACTTACAAATTTTCTTTTAGAGCACTTAACACCTTGAAACACTTCACCACCTTGGATCACAGTTTCCACTTGGTTTGAGTAGCAACAATTTGGAGGTCAGGTCTTGGTTTCTTCAGCAGGGAGACCAAAAGAAAAGAAGAACAGCCAGACAGAATTATGTAACAGAACTGAATAGAAGGCATATCACAGAATTGCAAGGGTTGGAAAGGACCTCAAGAGATCATTGAGCCCAACCCCCTGCTAAAGCAAGTTCCTACAATAGGTTGCATGGTAGGCGTCCAGACAGGTCTTTGTCCACCTCATAAAATCTCCATACAAGGACACTCCACCATATCTCTGGGCAACCTGTTCCAGTGCTCTGTCATCCTAGCCATAAAATTCTTCCACATGTTTATATGGAACTTCCCATGTTTAGGCTATTACTTTGTTTTACCGTGTTTTAGGCTATTATTTCTTGTCCTATTGCTATGCACCACTGAGAAGAGCCTGGCTTCATCTGTTTGCCTCCCGCCTCCCTTTAGATATTTATAAACATTAATCCTTTCTCCAAAGGATCTTTCAGATATGTAAGCTAGTTTAACTTGTTTACTACAACAGATTATCTGTTTCATAGGGAGAAGGAGGGGATCAGTATACTGTAACCCTCTTCTTTGCAGTCCTTAGAGGAGATAGATTTTCTATTTGAGGTTGGTTTTAGTAACAAATAATTACCATGTTTTAAATCATGGTCATGAAGCTGTCAGACTAATGTGACCATTGCTGTTTTTCCTCCACCTCCCAGTTCAAGTATCTCTAAATAATTAGCCTTCATTCTGCTTGCTGTGGATTTGGACTCTCTGTATTTGAATATGGCAGTTCCCTGCTCTCAATTGTCTGGCTTCTTAAAAGGGAGAGGTGATTAAAAATGTGTACTACAGGAAAGAATAACGTTATTTGGATAATTTAAATTCAGGAGAAACAAGATATTATAATGGGAAGCAGCAGCAGTTTCTGGACCTAGTAATGTGAGAGAAGGCATTTGTATATATATGCCAGGGAGGTTGCAGTTCACTGTGGGTGATGGATTCCTAATACACTATTTGATATTTTATATGGTCCAAAGAACAACTTACTAAGGATATTAAACATAGTATGGGAACAGAAAGTGAAAAGTCAGATCTTTGTCCACCTCATAAAATCAGTCAGTTTTACTTTACAGCACCCATAAAAGTAACTTTTTTTTTTTTTTCCTAACAGGAAAACATTAAAAAGAAAGGTAAAAAAAAACTTTTCAAGATCAAGCTAAATATACACCTGTACTCACTAAGAAATCTAATATCTTTGTTTCTAAATAACGAGTTAATTCTGCCTGTCTCCTCTTCCATACTAAGTTGGTGTTGAGTGGTAGATTAAACAGCATATTAATGTGGTCTCTAACTTTTTTTTAATTATTCTGGGCTTTTTTTGATGTGACTCAAAGGGCTTCTGTGAGAGTGCAAGTGGTGCTACGTTTCTGCAGAGGAGTGGTGAACCTTAGAAAGCTTTTCATTTTTGAGGGGTGGATTTGTTCATTTAGTTTTGTGATTCTCAGCAGAGCTCTTCAGGTAGTTTGTTTTCTGAGAGCATGTAGATGTCATGGGCTCAGGATGCACATTGAATCCATTACTTCCTTTGTCCTCCTCTGTAGTTTTACTTCGTGAAAATTAGTGCAATACAATATTCATAGCATGGGTCACAGCTTAATAGAGAGCATCTCTTAGAGACAGCCCTAGTGACCTCTGCACGAACCATCTTCCTGTCACTCAGAGTGGCACAGAGTCCCCTCAGCTGCATGGAGTATTTACTGGGAAGACAAAATGATTTTCCTGAATGTCCTGGTTCCCTTATAAACAGCCATTGTTACCCAAGCTGTTTCCTTATCTTGACTCAAGGCCCATCAGCATGTCACTGCCAGCTGCTCACAGCTCTGCTGAGACGTGCTCTGCAGCATGTCGAGAGGCCATCCTTCTCCCAGCCTTTTGGTATATGTTCTCTTCATTTAGTTCATTTTAATTTCATTTTAGTTAATTTAACTGTAATTCAAGTCTTTACATACGGTGCGTAGCATAAAACAGTGTGACTGACAGAGGCAGACAGAGGTGTCTTTAGTAAGTGGCAAAGAATTAAACCTAAAATGCGTGTCACTGGTCATTAAGCAGGTATCCTGAATTCTCAGTACAGATTTTTTCCCTCTCCGTTCTGTAGTGCTTCAACATCATCTGTCTCAGCTATACAGCATTACAGGCGCATTACGAATTTAAGAATATCCAGGAGACTTAGTGGAGAATGAGAATTTTGCTGCCAATTGATCTATAAAGCTGTGATTTTTCAAAGGTTGCCATAGGGGATAGTGGCCCACAGCTGTCACTGGAATGAATGGTTTTTTACTCCATGGCAGCTTTGAAGACCTCAGATCACATGTAAAATTGACTTTTTTCCTCTGGAAACAATATTCACTGAGCAGGTGGTCCCTGTGCACTGAGTGTATATTAAAAGAAATTTAGGTCTTTCTGTTAAGCGCATCTCTTCTGACAGAAAACAGCTTCTGTTTTTTAGAGACCCAATACTGACAGGCTTTGAGTTTAGGGAATTATGAAAACAGTACCCTTCAGGAACTGCATGGATACATGGGGAGAATAAAACTTACAAACTGTTAGTGGATTGGTATTTTAAATGGAAGTTAAAGTGACTACTAATTAATGGTGTTAATTGCTGTAGCAGAGCATTATTTTGTTTTTAAATTATTTAAGAGTGTGATTCAAGTGTATTCTGTAGTGTAACACAAAAATTCTTAACAGATACTGTTCACCTTACAGATGAATGAAACGTGACACAGGCATGCTTTGGTTCCAGTGTGGGTTAGGTATATAACTAACTGTACTGGGCACTGAGCCTGAGTGACTTGCCCATGGCCATCACGTCTCCGAAAAAATAACAATAGGAGAGTGTAAATAAGGTTTCTTGACTGTATTACCTAATGGATTACAGGTTCGTGCCAAGTGTTTGTTCTGTTAGCCATGACTTAATTGCTTTTGATATGATGTACTTGAATTGCTTGTGCATTTTTTTAGTACTGTATCATACGTATAGGGATGTATTTATTTCTGGAACAAACAGAAGCAAACTGATTTAAATTAAGTGTATGAATTCAAGGAATGTTAAACTCTAGATTTCTTTGCTGTTTAAAATGATACAGAAACAATGAATCTCTCAAAGCTGCTTTCAAATGAAGGGTCTAGACAATGGCTTGCTGATGACATTACAGAGCCATTGCTGCCTATGCGGTCAGAGCTGAACTGAGGAATATTGCAACTACTTGTAAAATGATAGACCTCAGTAGTACAGTCTGTGGGTTTGCACTTTGTGGCATACCTGTTTTCTTTGGCCTTGCCAGACTATGCCTTAATCATATGCTTGTGACACTTCATGCTTCAAGGCATCAGATTAAGGAGCTGGTTTGGGGGAGGTGGCTGGTATGCAGGATATTTTTACTTCAGGGAAGCTGGTACAAGGGAGGCTGCAAAACAGATCTTTAAAAAATAGGTTTGAGGCACTCCTTTGGGAAGGTAGTGGCTCAAACGTTTTACAAACTAGGGTTCTGTTACACTGGAAGGAGCTATGGCAGGGGCTTTAGGGAGAAGAAAGTGGCCAGGCGTAATTGGAGTTTGTGTGTTGCTGCTTTCTGGGTATCTTGATATGCCCTGGAGATTTGTTGTTAGAGATTTTTTAAAAATGTTACTTCTATTTATATTTTTTTGTTATTTCTGTTGTAGAAAGGATGCTGTTCATCAGCCTAGTGAGTGCTGTTGGTAAATTGGTACAGCACTGTGGTCTTTCTTTTCTGCTTTGCTCCGTGTGCTTTTCCTTACTTAATCTACCTCTAACATAGTAATGGTTTTAGAGCTTTCTTACATCTTTTACTTTTTTATTCTCTTTATTTGTGAGTTCTCTAGGTAAACTGTGCATAATTCTGGTTATTCATAACAATTTCCATGTTCTGTTTGCCAACTTTTTCATTGCCTTGGTTTGTTGTTTCTATTTGTCCTTTAAATTTGATTTTGAATAGGTGGCAGCGCTCATTTTTTATTTGCTTGTCTCTCGTTCTTTTTTGTTTTGCTCTTCACTCCAAGTTACCTCATCAACCTACTTGTTCTCTGAAATAGCAAGCTCGGGTCTTACTTTTGTTCATGGTGAATTGTGCTTTGCATGTCTGTCTTAACATGTGCTTGGGGAATTTTCTTCTGGAGTTGCACAGGGACCCCAGTGGTGCTGGAGTATGCTAAGTAGCATAGGCTCCTTCCTCGGAGGCTGTCCTGGCTTTGTCACAAATTTCTCCCTACGCCCCTTGGTGGTTTAGGGCCTGAAGAAGTTTCTCCTTTTTGTGGAAGCACCTCGTGTTTTGCTTTTATATGCCTCATGACTTCATGGTTCACTGCCAAAATGTGGGCTTAGGGAAGAAGGGGCATGTGAGTCTACCTCATTTCCTTAGTGCCATGGTAGTTAACATACAAGGAATAGATAGATATTGAGAGGAGTATTGGGTATGATGTTCTTTAAGAGTCTGAGTATTTTGTAAGCTTATCTATGTGAACTATGTTTAAACTTCTCCTTTCCTACAATATAGGAACTGTACTTACACAATTTGTTTTTAAGCAAGGAACTTGTGGTGGAATATTATTCCCTAAGGACAGGGGATGTTAAATTGCCGTCCAGTAACCCATGCTATCTGGATATAATGTTACTTATTTTTAGGAGTGAAATAATAGTTATCCATCAGAGGTATTCTCAGGATTGTTTTCAGGTTTTCTCAAACCATCTCTTCCTGGCCCCTTATATATACTTACATATGTATATATACTTATATGTATATATACTTAAATACAAGTGATCATATGATGGAAGGACTTCATCTTGCAGGTGATTCACCTTCACTTTCCCTCAGGTAGACTGCCTTGATTTTTATGGCTTCCACAGGCCAAACTGGAGAAAAGAAAACCAGGTGAAAGACCTTGCAAAGTTTCTTAATACCATCAGACTAAATTTATAGTTAATGTACAGCTTGTGCTGTTTGGTTTGTTCAAATTTGAGGATGTCTTATGTCTCAGTCTGTTTCAGCAAAAAGGAATTCTGAATCTGCATTGTACTGGGGTCAGGACAAAACAAGTATGAATACTTGAGTATTAGGCATGTATGTAGTATTTTCTGTGAAATTGATTGTCTTCTTCCACTAGATGGGGCTTTCTCCATTGATGAGTTGAACCATTACTTTCCCTTCACATGTTTTTGTCCACATGCATGTGTAGGTGTGCACATACATTGGGTATCAGAGCCCTGAACTGCTGTTTTTTTTTTTTTCTTCCCTTATGTTTGAGATTGCAATTTGCAGTTTTCTGCTTGCTAGAAGAAATGTCACAGTGCAATAATTTGAGATGTTGAGGTGCTAAGTGTCATTTTCTGGTGTGCTAAATTCTGTATCATCTTTGTGCAAGCATGTTGATTAAATGTAATGGCCACTCCCAAACAGTAATCCTTTCAGCTGTCTTTGTGACAAATCTGCAGACTTTTCAAATGCTGCCCAGTGAGCATGGCTTCTAAAATACTTGGAATAGGTCGGGCTTGTTTCTGTTTTGCAGTGAAGCAGTGTTTTTCTATTTTTCTGCAACACTGCAAAATATCTTTCTGTTATTGAATTAGCTGAATAACAGGCATCTATGTATAGGGTTGGCAAATGAAATTTTTGAAGACTGTGGACAATTTAAAAAAAAAAAAGAAATTAGTTTTCCCCAGCGTACTGGGGAAATTATGGATTATTTGCATCCCTGCTATGGCACAGTTCAATTATTAAGATACAGCTTTTGGTTTCAATCTGGAACTTCCCAGTCGCTGTCCTTGTGATTTTAAAGGGATTCCCATCTATTCCATGCATGTTTTTTAAAAGCTAGAAATAACACATTGTGCTAATCCTTCCAGCTACAAAACCATAATCCGTCTGAGCAGAAGCTTGCCTGCCTACCCCACTGAGGACAAGTAGCTGCAAGAATTGAGGAAAAAAGCAAACTGTGGCTCTTCAAGAACAATGCAGTGGTTCCAAACATGAAGCGGGCATTCATGTAGCAAAGCAATTTTGTTAACAGGGGATTATCACAGTGAAAATGAATGTCCAGCTATTTTCATGAGAGTACCGCAGCTTGCTTTCCTCGTGACAATTTCTTGTTCCCTTCTTGGGTGCTTCAGTTGTACATTTTCTTGCCTTATCTTCCACTTTCCCATTAGGGAAGCTTACTTTAGACGCACTGGTGCTGTGTGCAAAGGAAAAATTTAAGGGCAAGATAGCTAATGGAGCTTGAGCTTATCATCTTTAAGCACACAAACGTTTTTTGGGCACAACTGTGGGACCACACAGTCTTTTCCAAGTCTACCGTATGTGTGCTTTTTCCTCTGCTCCACGGGCACATTGCATGTAGAATGGCCTTAAACTGAGACAGGGGAGGTTTAGGTTAGATATTAGGAGGAAGTTTTTCACACAGAGGTGGTGAGGCACTGGAACAGGTTGCCCAAGGAGGCTGTGGATGCCCCATCCCTGCAGGCATTCAAGGCCAGGCTGGATGTGGCTCTGGGCAGCCTGGTCTGCTGGTTGGTGACCCTGCACACTGCAGGGGGTTGAAACTGGATGATCATTGTGGTCCTTTTCAACCCAAGCCATTCTGTGATTGTATGATTTACAGATGAGTTTTGATCCATTCAGGATTCTTTGAAGCCATATACTGTCCATCTTTAGGGTTCAATGTTCAAACCATTTCTTCCTTGGATATGTTAAAAAAGATAAATGAAACCTGTCCTTTTTTATTTTTTTCTCCAATTTAAGCATTGTTTAAATGTGTTTCACTGGGTAGTCTGCTCTCCTGTATTTACATCATCCTTCTATTTACAGTTGAGCAAGATGACAAAAATAACTGTGGTCTCTTATTGAATCAATGGAATTTTCCTGCATTTCTCCCCTGATGATTCGGCTGACTCCTAGACAGCCTAAATGCTTTTGCATTTCTGCTTGCACAAATGAGGTAGTTCCTCTCCTGTATTTTTCCCCATCTTTAAATCTCACTGGGATTTGCTTTTGCTTAATACACAAACAGCAGAAACGGCGTGGTTGATCAGGGGGTCATAGATCGCTGGCTGAAATTGAGGCATGCCTTATTAGAGTGGGTGAAAAAAAGCCCATAACCTCATGACAGCTGATTTAAATGCATGTATTTGGAGGGAAGGTGTTCCGGATCTCCGCAGGAATTGCATTGTCAATTGTGTTTGCTTATTCTTTTTGCAGCTGTTATTTTCTTCTCTTCCTTTAATGAAAGAATAACATTTTTTATTGCTGGCCCTCCTTCGCTCTTTTTTACACAGGAATGCAATTGCTGCTTGTTACCTTGAAGACCGGTTGCTGTGTAAAAAAAAAAAAAAAGGCTTTGTCCCCAATTACTGCAGTTTTGTGTCCTCAGATAAAATACCTATTCTGCGAGGAGTCATAAAGATATGCTGCAACAGCTCATCCTCCCATCCCCCACTTCTCCTTCAGTTATCAACAGTGCGTCAGTGGAAATTTCCACCGTTTGCTAATGTGAGAGAAAGCACAAAGTTGCAAAGCAGCCTTTGAAGGGGAAAAAAAAAAAAAAAAAAACCCACAAAACCAACAAGAAAAAAATCTACTGCCGTTTTAGAAGCACAATGGAAAGCAGCATACCACTTGCAAGCAGAAATGAAATCAGATTCTGGAGAAGTGGGATTAATACGGTGCACGGTTTGCAAAATGAATGAATGCTCCTGCAAACCTAAAGCTAGGGGAAGGGGGCGTGGGAGTGATGGCATGGCATCAGCTGGGATTTCTCTCTCCATCCTCCCTTATATTATTCACAAGTATGAGAGGATTGGGAAGGGTTCCTCCAATGGAGAAGATCTAAGTGGCATTTGTTAAATTTACCAGTGGCTTTTAATGGCTTTAACAGAAAAAGACTTTCCCTTTTCAAGGAGTGTGCATTTGTGCATTCTTCGGAATTGTTATGCTGCAATTCTCATGCCTCGTCCCAGCTTCAAACTCATTCTTCTCCTTAAACTTTTAACCAGGTGGCATCGCCTGTTTTCTGATCTTCAGAAAGACTCTTCATTCTCTGTGGAGATTTGCACAGAGAAGTGAACCACCCTCCAAGCCCTCCTTAAGGCAAGCTGTCCCTGCATCTCGCAGCAGCCCTTCCTGCTGCAGTCACCATAGCTGACTCAGTGAGCTGGCGCTGGTCCCCCACTCCTGTGATGCACAGCCAAGGCCTGCACCAGTTGGGCACCTGTTCTGGAGGAGTGGCTTCTTCAGTGCAGGCTGCAAGGAGATTTCTTGCCATCAGGCTCCTCACCTCATCTGGGGGAACTTAGTGCTTCCATCTGCTTGTTCTGAAAAAGTCTTTAGTCCTAAATTGTGACTGTTAATACAGATGCAGGCGTAAGAGGTTCAGGATGAGGATGTCTGGCTGAGAAGAATTTTCTTTGCAGCGTTTTCCATGTATGAATTCCACCTCTGCGCAGCAGTCCAGCAGATTTCTCAATTTCATTTCTGACCTAACAGGTCTCCTGTGTGTGTACTATTTCTTGGTGTTAATTATGCAAGGCATTTAGTTAGGTAAAAAGAGCTCTAATGCAGGTCAGCGGCATGGATGTGCATCTGTCTGTTTTTGGAGACCCCACCTCCTGTATTTCCCGTTCAGCCTCCCATTCCAACTGCTCATTTTGTGGACTTGTCCTCCAGCATTACCTCTATGGAAGTGATGTTCACCTTGATAAAAGCCTGTGTCTCCTGCAGAATACAGTCTTGTTAGGTACAGTTTTTAAATCCAACTGGAATGCTTGATCCTGCTTCAGTGTTTGTGAGTTAGGAGTGCAATTCTTGACAAATGTATAGCATGACTTAGAAATACTGCTCTCAGGGTATGTTTCAGGGTGATGCTTCTTGGGGAGGTTCAATCAAGATATTTAGTATACTAATATACACACTATATACTATACTAACTCGGGATACTAACGGGCAAGCAATGTTATCCTTTCTGTAGGTAGGCAGTAGGGTTTGTTTAGCAGATGCCAAAGGTAGTTGTGTGGTGGAGACGAAGTGCTTACCTGGAGCAGTGTATTTGATACATTCTGTGCATGTGTGGAAGGAAGACCTTTTCACTCTTGCCAAGATCAGCAAGTCAGCACACTTGTCAAGTGCCGACTGTGCAAGTTGGCATTTCCTGAATGCAGCTTCAGCTCCTGCCCCCACATTGATGATTTAAGCTCTGTTCACATTGGAGAGGTTCCTAATTTAGGATAAGTCCATCTATTTGGGTGTATTTTATTCTTTGTGGGGTTTTTTTGCTTTTGCTTTTGTTTTCTGTTTGCTTTAGTTTTGTGTTTTTAACTTGCATTCAGCTCCAAAGCAGAACTTTGAAGCAGTATACCTATGTGTATGTAAGCTTAAGATATTTTGCACTGTCATTTGTTTCCCAATGAAACAATGCTGTGAATTCAAAGGAGAGTGCATGTTGTAAGCAAAGTTAATATGCCACCATTCAAAAAAAAAAACCCACGAAATATTATTCAGATGTTGGTGACCCTGCACATAGCAGGGGGTTGAAACTAGATGATCATTGTGGTCCTTTGCAACCCAGGCCATTCTATGATTCTACAATTCAGATCCAGCTATGGAGCAGGTACAAGAAGGTCAAGTTCTCTTTAATGTGCTGCGCCACCAAGAAGAGTTCAGACGGAGCCTGCTTGAGTTGAACTTGTCATATTTGAAATCAAGATAGTACTGAGTTTTTATTTAAAGAATTCTGGTAGCAGAACTTTAGAAAAAAAAAAATGAGTTTCGTTTGAGATATCTCACTGTTATTTGAATTCAAGTTGTAGTACAGGTACTTTGTTTTATTTTATGTGTGTTTCTCATTGCAGGTATTTTTTGGTAGACTTAGAGGGCCCACCTTCAATTGTATCGACCATGATGGATCATTTAGGACGTGATGTTGATGTAATTAGACGTGCTTTTATAAAGTATCCTGTGTCAAAGACAGAAGAATGCAGTGGCATAGTCAACTATGAAGACAAACTAACTCCCAAGAAGAAATGAATACTCTAAATCGCATGTTTGAAACTTTTAGGTGATTTTTTTAGTCCTACTTTTGAATACAATTTTGATAAGCAATGTCCATCAAAAATAATCAGTTTTAGCTATGTTATGTGTGTGGAATATTTTGCTTAAGTTATTGTAACATTGGAGGTTTCTTTTAAAATTGTTTAAATAACTTGAGTAGAATTAATCTGTATGCTTATCTTCATGTTTGACAGCTCTGAAAATGGATTTTCTTTTCTCTTAGAATATTACATTGATAAGATTTATCCATCATCACAACACTCAAAATAGCATTCTTTTCCAAAGACAGATTACTTCATAGTATGCATATTTACATTAGAGATTAAGAAGTCTACAGTGTAAATATAGCACAATAGTGTGTGATCTGTTTGAGGATTTTTTTGCTTGTTTTTTGGGGAAAAGGTAATAAAAGTGTGATTAAAAATAAAACTTGACTCATTTTTTATGACCAGAAAAGGTACAAAAAGAAATGACTCATGCTGCCAAAAGACATGCCAAACTTTTCTTTATGGTCATGTGAGAACTGTGTTCAAAGTACAGGTAAAGAGTTGCTCTGTATACAAACACCAACTGGCATGTGAGAGAATGACCATAGTTGAGTGAAAGAAGAATAGAAGATGTTTTGTTTTACCATCAACTAGACCCAGACTGGGCATTGGAATGGAGGAAAATATTTGTAGGATGGATGTTCCTTCCACACAGGTGTGAGCTTAGCCAGGAGGAGCTGTGGGGTTGTAAGTCTGTGCTATGGGGTTGGATTCGTGTGCTGCCCTTTCTGCTGATCTGCTGAGAATTGAGGCTAACAGCATATGAAGCACAAACTACAAATAGAAAAATACATAAAAATGTGTTTCACTCAAATCTCTCAGAAGTTTTTCTTAATGGGACATGAGCAGAAACCTGTAGCCTAAAGATTCCCATCATCTTTCCTCATTTCAGTCTTTTGAGAAATGAGCGCTTAACTCTTTTTGGTCACCTACCTATTCACAGAATAAATTGGTGTTCTGCGTGTAAAACAAGGCAAGGATCTCCCTTGTGTTACCACCGGTACAAGCTTTTCACCTACACCTCCCTCCACTCTTCCCCCCCCCCATTTTTGTTTTGTTTTGTTTTGCATAGGTGCACAAAACAAGTATTTGTTGGTTACTTGAGTTTTTTTATTGTTTAAGAAAAATTGCTTTCAAGTCTTATCAGTTATCCTCTGGCTAGGAATTTGGGCCCTGGATTTCATTTCAATAGCAAGGAGAATACATAAGCTTTCAGCTTCACTAAATAAAGATTGAAAACGGATTATACATACACAAATACTGGTTGTTTGTCTTTATGCTGTTCCCTTTAGCATCATATTATATCTGGCATTTAATTTGTTTCAGTTTTGATGTTGATGCGTGTGTTCAGAAAGATGTTCGCTGAGGATGAGCTGTCAGCTTATTATATGTGAAACATGTGATAGTATTTGTTATGAATCAGGACCTGAAGTGAATTGGACTTTCATGTCTCTGTTTCTGGTCTGAACAGAGCATGGGGGATGCTAGGGATAGAGAACTTAGGCTCCTGAGTCCAGCATATCCCAAGAGTGGATCAGCATTAGTGAATCTCTTGGAGCCTAGCTGACCCTAAAGAAAAGCAGCAGTACCAGCTCTGAGAGATGGTGGTCTCCAGAAGGCCAGAGAGCGTAAGGAGATGCTACTGATCCACTATCCTCATACTCTGAAGCATTGGTTGTGTACAGGGGAAGGACTCAAAATCTGCCTTTAGCATAGACATAGTGCCCACTGAAGCCAGCGGCCACAGGCACAGCAGCACTTGCAGGCCTGCTACGTGGTTACACAAGCACTCGTGCTTCCTCAACATCAGGATTTATTTATAAAAAGTCTGCTGAATAGCTGTCTCTTAACTGGATGTACTATTTTTTTTCATAATTGATAGTTTCTAATATGAACATAATTTTTTTTTTTCTTCTTTTTAATAGGGGTTGGGTGGGGGAGGATGAGGAAGGAGCCTTGGGTTGCAATTTGTTTAGCCCAGTCAGCCGCTTAGACCGGTAGTTAGCTATTTCAGGAAAGTAATGCAGAACAGTGCACACATTCTCTCAGCAGCTATAAATGCTGGAATGGGCATTGGATTCTATCTGATGATTTGAGCGGTTCTGGTTTTGGGCAGCCTGAGTTGTGCTGTGGAAGAAAGCTAGGAGCTATACCTTGGGCTGTCACAGATTCTCCTAAGAGAGAGAAGGAAAATTTTAGCATGTCTTTGCGGTGTGCTGGGGTTCCCACTGGACTCTTGATTTCCAAGAATAAAACTTCAGGATGCTGTATGGTGTCAGTGGAGAGCTGAGTCTGTGCAGTGGGAGCGTGGCCAAATAATCAAATGTCAAACTCCACCGGCATTCCCAAAGGCCTAAACAATTTGTGTACCAGTACTTTAAATTTTTTTTACCCTGTAGTCTGATAATGAAGCGCTTTGACTCCTTCTTAGATTATGTGAGAAGCTGTGGTGCCCCATCCCTGGAGGCGCTCAAAGCCAGGTTGGATGGGGCCCAGGGCAGCCTGAGCTGGTGGGAGGCAGCTCTGCTCACAGCAGGGGTTGGGGCGGCCTGAGTATTGAGGTCCTTTCCAACACAAACCATTCTGTGATTCTGTGTTCACAAGTGTATGAAATAAGTAGTTTTACACTCCGAGATGCCCGGTAGATTGTGGAGATGCACTGAGGTAAGTACTAACGTACCAACTGGCAGTTCTCCTGGGCCAGAAGTATTTTCTCTATCCTACTTCTGGCAAGCAAATAAGCACAAGAGATTTTGTGGTGGAGATCTTAGGTACGTCTTCAGTCACACGTTTTTCCTGACTTGATCTCTCTGCTGAATGTGGACTGTGCTGTGGTTTCTCAGCAGGCTGAGGGCAATGCACCCTCAGAGCACTTAGCACTGTGCTTGCAAAGCACTTGGTGAGCCTGACCCAGGAAGTTTGTGCATGGGGTGATGTGCTCCTGCTAACCCAGAGGCTGTACACCTTCTGTACATCTCAATAGCGTGTTGACAGTGTGAGCTTAAAGGAGTTGAGGATCCTCAATGTCGGTAGAATATTTCTATCACTGTAAATGTTTTAATGTGTCTCTCCAAAAATCATCTCTCAGCTGCATTTCTTAGTAGAGTGCTGAAGCAGCGGGCTGAGCCAGGTACAACAAACATGGGGAGAGGCAGCAATAATTACAAGGGCAGCTTTCCAATGACTCACGGGCTCTGACCGCAGAAACCCATCACTTGTCACTTAATGAAATCAGTTTCTGTTTAGCAAGATGCTAACTTGTTGGAAGCAGTTGGAGTCACAGCATTTTTTTCTGGGACTTAACCTGCTTGCTACATTTTATTCCTTCTCAAGAATGGCTTTGGGGATCTGACCAGGACTGCCAGTACCTCCAGCAGATGTTCATGACAAGCCCTTCCAGATAATTCAAACTCGTGGCATGTAATCATGGGCTAAAAAACAATGAGTACTGTTTAAAATACAAGGTTCTTTTTATTGACCTTTTAGGTTTTTGAGCTTTTATGATTCACTTTTTTCAATCTTAGTGGCTGGCATGGTTTTCATGTAGCATCTGACTGAAGAGCTTTCAAAAAAACAGCTACAGCAAATGAGATTCTTGATAAATTCATTGGGACTGGTGCTGTGTCCCTACACTGAGACAGAACAAGGGAAATTAAAATGGAATTGTTATTTTATCCTTCCTAGAACTCTGAGCTTCAGATACCAGAAAAGTGAGAATTGATGCGGAGCCAAAACATGCATTTTCCCAAGTGCTGCATGAAGGGAAGATTAAAAAATGTGTTATTTGCTGTGACCTATGTGATGCGTTGATTTCTTACTGCTGCTTTGGCAGACCTTCAGAAACACACAGGCTGCAGCTGGTGGACTACCTTAGGCTAATGCTGCTTCTCTTTGCACTGCTATTTGTGCAACTTTGCGGAGGAGTGGGAGAGACACCACTTATTGAATGCTGGTTAAGAGGAAGAGTGATGTATTGACAGATCCCATTGCTGGAGTATTCAAGATTGCCTCCTAAAAACAGTTTTAAGGGAAGGCAATGTTCACTGTAAACCTGGGAGAATTTTCATCCGTGTTATTTCTGCATTGTGCTTGGACTGCCAAGTCAACCTTGTTTGGAAATTGCTAACTTTCACACAGAAAATCTGGCTTATTACAGTCTTCAAGGTGTTGATGTTGGGGATGCTTCTGGGGGAATAGTGCAGATCCACTGCCTCCTTCTGAGCTCTGTAGGAACAGTTGCATCCTGACATTAAGATTTACTTCTCTGAAGGGCAAGGCAACTCGGTGAGGCTGGGAGAACTCAGGATTTGTATTGGTTCCCAGGATTCATGAGAAGCTCCTGTGCAAGGGCTGGTGGGTGCACTTTGGAGAATGACTAACACTTGCAGGGCTCTCACAGAGCTGCTGGCTGTGTTAAGGTAAGTTCTGCCCAATTTTCTGCGGAGGGCTGACTTGAATGTTACTACAGAGAGAAGGAGGCTTTAGGTTTGAATTTCCTTTCATGATTCACCTTGAACATAGCAGCTGGTGAGGCAGGGTGGAGAAAGCTTTTGCGGCATGTTCTGATCTCTCAGGCTGTCTGCTATACCATTTTCTGTGTGTGACAGGAAGAGTGAAAATGTCATATATAATCTGTATCATTTGCATGTGTTTGTACCTGAGAGAGATGACTGATGAAAATATAAAGAGCAGAATGTTTATTATCTTATTAATACATGAACATCATTCCCATTCTCTTACTCATTGAGTGGGAATGTTGTGAAAGAAAGAATCACTCCTCAAATGTCAAGCGCCTTGGAAAAGCTATGATCTGTAGAACTGGAATGGAGGGGTGAATGAGGTTGAAAAATATAGGACACAGTTGGTGAAAAGTGTGCTGGAGGAAGGTGGCAGTGGAGCAAAGGATCTGCATGGAGAAGATGAAGAAGGGTCACAGAATCACAGAATGAGTTGGGTTATGAGGGACTTCAAAGCCCACCCGCTCCCAACTCCCTGCAATGGGCAGGGCTGCCACCCACCAGATCAGGCTGCCCAGGGCCCCATCCTCGGCTGAATGGAATCCAGCAAGGTGCCTAGTGGCATCCAGCAGGAGCAAGGAGGTGATTGTTCCTCTGTACTTGGCACTGCTGAGGCTGCATCTTGAATACTGTGCTCAGTTTTGGGTGTCTCACTACAAAAAGACACTGAGGCACTGGAGTGTGTCCAGAGAAGGACAGCAAAGCTGTGAGGGGTCTGGAGCACAAGACTGATGGGGGGCTGCTGAGAGAACTGGGGTTGTTCAGTCTGGAGAAGAGGGAGGCTTGGGAGATCTCATCACTCTCTACAGCCACCTGAAAGTAGGTTTGTGGTGAGGTGGGGATCAACCTCTTCTCCCAAGCAACAGTGATAGTATGAGAGGTAATGGTCACAAATTGTGCCAGGAGAAGTTCAGGTTGAGTATTAGGAAACATTTCTTCTCAGCAAGAGTGGTGAGGCAGTGGCACAGGCTGCCCAGGGAGGTGGTCACCGTCCCTGGAGGTGTTCAAGAAAAGGGTAGATGTAGAACTTAGGAACATGGTTTAGTGTACAGTATTGGTGGTAAGTGGATGATTAGACTGGGCGATCTTACAGGTCTTTTCCAGTCTTGATGATTCTGTGATTCTATCCAACCTGGTCTTGAGCACCTCCAGGGATGGAGCACCACAGCTTCTCCAGGCAGCTGTGCCTGCACCTCACTGCCCTCTCTGAAAAATTTCTCTCTGACATCTAAACTAAATCTTCCCTCTTTTAGTTTAAAAGCATTCTCTTACTATCAGAACTGTGTAAAATGCTTTTCTCCTTCCTGTAATGAACCCTTAGCGTACTGGGAAGTCTCCTCAAAGCTTCTCATCTCCAGATTAAACAGGCCTAGCTCCCTCAGACTGTCTTCACAGGAGAGGTGCTCCAGCCCTTGGAGCATCTTTGTGCCCTTGTTTGGACCTGTCCCAACAGCTCCACATCCCTCCAGTACCGAGGTCCCCAGGCCTGGATGCAGTACTCTGGATGGGTCAAAACGGAGAGGGACAATCCCCCTGTTCTCCTTGCTTCCCACTCCTCTTGTGATGCAGCCCAGAAGACCCAATGCATTCTGGGCTGTGAGCACACACTGCTAGCTCGTGTTCAGCTTTTTGTCCACCGGAATCCCAAATCCTTTTCTGCCAGGCTGCTCTCAATGAGTTCTTCTCCCAGTCTGTGTATATATCTGGGATTGCCCCAACCAAAGAGCAACACCTTGCATTTAGCTTTGTTGACCCCCTCAGTGGGTCTCTTACTAAGCATAGGCCACAGAGGCATGTAGGAATGCTGGGGGAAAGACACAAGCACATCCCTCCCTCCTGTTCTGAAGTAATCTGTATGTTTGCACAGTGGAGTGCTGGAAGCAGCTGGTGGGTATGGGCTTGTGCCCAGCTTGCTCAAAGTGTAGACACAAGCTTTGTGCAGCATCAGCACACTGGAGGAGAATCAAACCAAAATTGTTTGATCCTCCAACTTGCTAACTATGAGGCAGGGTAGGATATTGCAAGTTGTACCAGCCACTGGAAAGTGCAAATGGTTTGCTTTAGTAATCCCTGTAATCCCCTATAAATAATGCCCTCCCCTATATTGATGAAAAAATTACATAACAGCTACATCCAGCCAAAGGGAAAAAATAAACAAAACAAAAAATCATCCAATACACTCATGATGCTGGTCAGATTCATCTGAGCCGCATTAGCAGGGCTTAGTCCTGCAGCCAGAAAAAGGAGGACTGCCATCCGGAAGGAATATCTGTGTAATCTTAGGCTCAAAAAGAAGTTTTCAAGAAACTCCAGACCCTGAATCTTTGTTTGTTATGCAGGATGCAGGCTGAGATGGAAGGTGGGGGATCGGTATGCTGGATCATATTCAAGCTGCTCGTTCGTAGGGATTTTCCCCTGTGGCCTCCAAGTCAGCAATGGTTGCACAAGCTGTGATGAGGTAGCTCTTCCATCTGCATTTAGGTATGGGTCATCCACGTGGATAGCACATGGAAAAATCACTTCAGGCTTGCACTGGCACCTTAGTTAAGCTTTGCAAAAGGGTGACATAATGGCTCAGGAGGCAGAGCTGCAAAGGGTTTCTCTCCCTGGGCTGTACTGTACTGTCAGAGCTGCTGGGTGGTATGTGATGTGGCTGAAGGAAACTGTTCTCAGGTTAGAAAGCTACAAAGAGACTGTCAATTGCTGACCATTCAGCCCCAGATTTAGCTTGAGAAGATACATACATATTTGAGCAACTTACACTTAGAAGCACTAGGTTGTCCTGTGTTCTTATGTTCTCTCGGGCCATGCTTTAGGCTGCAGACCACAGGAGTGGCCTACACTTGATAGAGTTGATGGTCATGCCCATTTGATGCTCCTTAAATTTGCCAGAAGGAAATTTATGGAGTGCTTAGAGAGACAGTGCCAGCAAGAGCTGGGGCTACACATGTTTCAGATCAGGAGGCTAAGGAAAGGGACACTGATAAGGAGGTATAAATGCAGCACATCCTTCCAGATGAGGAAGGCTGTGGAGGGTTTCTGTGAAGGCTTTATGTGCAAGGGGAGTGAATAACTGCTGAAGAGTGCAGCAGTCCTTGTGTGTAGGTCTGCGCTGCTGGCTCCTCCACAGCCTCCGCTGGCGCTGAGTAATCGCTGAGACGAGTGGGGCTGATGACTTTGAAGATGACTGTAAATCACAGCACCGTGATGGCTGCTGCATGTGACATTCCTCTCAACCTCTGGGAACTCTAAAAACAGCTGTGGTCTAAAACCCCTGGTAAATTGCGCTGCGAAAATGACCTGGTAAGAGCAAGAGCCCCCTCTGGGTGTTATTATGATTTGAATTACATGGTCTTTAAATGCTGGCATTTGAAAAAGTACAATAGTGGTCTTCCTCATGTGAGAATCCACAGAAATGTTATGGGTTCTTTTAATGGTAAATGTGGGCAACCCGCTGAAGCCAGTTGGAGTCCATGGTATATGGTTTTACCAAAAGTATTCGCTAAGGTATTTTTGTGAGAATGAAAATTAAGAAATCCAGATGGCCAGCAAGGTATCTCATTCCTGGAAACACATTCACATGTTTCATTTTATTCTAATGTCACTGATTTTTTCTCGGATATGGGGGAGAGCATCTATTTACTTTGGCTTCCCCTGTTGATTTCCGTGTGTCTGCTGACTTGCACAAAGCTAAGCACGTGCATGAAAATATGTAAGATCAGCAACTCACTTCATGGTATGCAGATCTGAAAATCAGAGCTTTCTGCAGAGCTCATCCTGAAAGATTTCTAACAAACATTCATCGAAAAATATATTTTCTTGCAAATTATTATTTTTTATTTTAAATTCTGGAAATGAAGTCTAGCAGTTCACTGCAAAGCAGTTAAATCCTCATTCAGATGTCATTTTTCCCTTAGACCTAGATCAAAGTAAAGATCTTAGAAGATCTCACTGTGAGTTCATCTGTTTTGACATCTATCAGTGCTTTCTGCAGAGTTCTTTCAAAAAAATAAAAAATAAAGGAGGAAACTTGGCATAGAGAAGACTCTCAGGGTGGGCCAATTAAGTTTAATGAGTTTTCTCTTCTTTGCAATGTATGTCCATGATATGAAAATATCTTGTAGGGTTCATTTGAGAGCTTACAGGAGGCTTTGGAAAGCCTGCTGGTTTCTCCAGGCTTGTATTTTTGTAGACACACTTAGGAAAAAGATGAAAACTATTTCTGACATCTAGTGAACAGATACCATTTGTTTCTGACATCTTTCACAGTTCTGTCCATTACTTGGAGGTCAGAATGAATTTCAGTGGAAATATCTGAATCCTGTTTTTTTTTCCCTCGTCTAGTTCTTTGTAGGTTTTCTACATTGCTTTTTAACAAAAATATGTTCATTTTTATCTTTTAATTTGTGCTTCATTGTCAGGAAACAAACTGTTTCAAACAGGATATATCAATCCTCTTACTGGTGTAGGAAACTCTGCAATTTAAAGTACTCGCATTTACTTGATTCTCAAGCTGTTCCAGGTGTCTTTCTATAATTAGATTAATTTACACATATTCTTCTACACTTCCCTCATCTCTTCTTCAATGCGTTACTAAATCTATTTGTTCTCTTTTGACTTCTTCTAATTGAGCTCTTGTGTCATCATCCATGGCCAGTGAACTGTTTGAGGAACTTTCCTTCTATAGATTGCTGAAATGTACTCTGTAGAAATAATGGAGGATCAGGTGAGGCGCACATTAAGTCTTCAAGCACTTCTTTAGAGCAGTTCTCTACTGGCCCTACAGCATCATGGACAGCTCAAGGGCCAGAAAGTGCCTGAGATCATTTAGTTTAATTTACTGGTTATCACAGGATCTAGTTATTCCCATACTCCAAACAATTTTGAGTTGGCCCAACAAGTTCGGCTTGGCATAGATTCTCTCTCTGAAGGGCAGCCAGATTTGAAATGAAGATTTCAAGCTAAAGCTAATCTTGTCCCTCCCCTGGAGAGCCTCTTCCATTGACTAATCACTCTCACTGTAAAATATGAGAGCTGTTCCTGCTTAGGTTTCTAGAACTTGCCACCTGTTTGAAAGAGGCAGATTCTCACTTTTGGGTTTGAGGAATCAATAGATTTAGTTTATAAAATGCTTCTTTTCCTTGTCCCGTTGTCCTTAAAAAACAAACAAACAAACAAAAAAGCAAAAAGGAGATGAGGTGTTGTTAATGTACTGACTTTTAGGTACAGGGCTTTTCCAGACCTGCCCACTGTCTCTGATACCTTTCCTACCATCTCTGCTGTTGTTTTTGTAGACAAGCTTCACATCATCACCTGGTAAGAGAGGGGAAGAAGCATGAAATGGAATGCATAAGTCCATACATTCCAAGAGTCTTTTCCTGGAGTTTCAGTAGGAGCAAAATATCTCATTTAAGAAGAGGAAAAAGAAGAGAATATTTGGAAGTAAAAGAAAAGATACAAAGCTTGGACTAAGGGAAACTTGACATTTCTCAATGAAAAAAAAAAAAGGAAAGACATGACGGAAAATAATGAAATACTTTGACAAAACACTTAACTAGAACTACCAAGTGGTCTAATCATGGAAAATTCAGGAGAGTCTGAGGAAATAAAGAAATTATAGAAAACAATCATCCAAATTATGATCTTCATCACTCTTCAATTTGACTAAGGTGACCATATATTGCTTGGGATCAAAAAGCATAAACACAAGTCATGTCCAGTTACTTCAGACCTTATCTTCGCTCGTACTTGAGCCTGAACTCCCTGTTCACACTCCCTGTGCGTTGACTTTCTCTGGCCCTTATCTGGAGTGCAGCAGTTTCCTCTTGAGGCAGAAAGGAGAGATGCAGGGGGGGAGTAGCTTACACTCAACTCTGCTTCCACAGTCACTTCTCAAAGTTCAGGTCTGGATTGCAGGCCTGCTGTGTTTACAGCACGAATAAAGTCGAGGTGACCAGAGATAAACAGTTCTGCAGCTGAGAGGCTCGGCTGCCTAAGGTGACCCCTGTGTGGTTCACAACTTTCAGTTTACTGACAGCTTTGTCATCCTCAGGGGTTGAGGATAGGCTGCTGTATTTGGGCTGGTGTGGCCAAGAAAACCCCATCCTCTGCAGATGGAGATGTTGCAGGTTGGACTGAAGAAGGTAAGAATCACCCAAAATGGAGTTTTATTTTTACTGCCAGGCTCAGGCTCTGACCTCAGCCCGCTGCAGAGTTTATCTGGAACAGGCTCTCGACATCCAATCTCCAGCACAGCAGGGGGCTGCTGCTGGTGATGAAGCTATTTTCTCTCCTCTGCACTTCATTAGGAGAATTTATTTTGTTTATGCAAATAGGCTTCCTACCATCTCAGGCTCTCTGCAAAAAGAAGAAAGAAAATGAGCACCCAGCCAACTCTGACTGATTCCTGACGACACCTTACGCCATTTGTGTAAAAGGCAGCAACAACCACATCTAAAAACTTCATATTCTCTCTACTGCAGGGCTGAGTGGCTGGCAATAGGAGGGGGCCCTGGGCATGTGGTTGTTTTGGAGTGCACAGAGAGGCAGTGGAAGGTGGCCATGATGTGAGTGAGACCTGGCTGTGACAGGGACAGGTGCGGCTTGGTGGTCCCTGGGGATGTAATGGCTGCTGTGTGCCACTGCCTGTGCTGTAAATGGTGAACGTTGAGATCTTGCACAGCAACCTGGGCCTTTTTATTTGAAACCTGATTCAAAAAATCACAGAATGGTTTGGGTTGGAAGGGAGCTTAAAGCCAACCCACTCCAACCCCTGCCATGGGCAGGGCTGCCCCCCACCAGCTCAGCTGCCCAGGGCCCCATCCAACCTGGCCTCCAGCACCTCCAGGGATGGGGCACCACAGCTTCTCTGGGCAGCTGTGCCAGCACCTCACTGCTCTCTGAGTGAAAATATCCCCCCTGATGTCTAACCTAAATCTCCCCCTCTTTCACTGCAAAGCCATTCCCCCTCATCCTATCATTTTGCGCATTTTAATGTGCAGGTGCAAATTACTCAGGCATTATTCCAATATATTCCAGGTCACTTGAAAGTTATTAGTGAGAATGTAGAGATAAGGTGTGACTGTTAGCAGCAACACAGAAGAGTTTTGTTTTGTTTTTTAAAAAGAAATTTGATTTAAGATGACTTTTTTTAACTTCTTCCTTCTCTTTGAGAAAGACATTTTTTGAGCCAATATTTTTTGCTTTTCTCATAGAAATGATCCTACCCAATTTCAAAGAAAAATTCTTTTATCAGTAAGATGGAGGCAGATCTGGGTTCACAAACTTCAGCATAATGAAATGGATTGCTACTTTCTTCCTCCCATTCCACATTTTATTTTGTAAAACAACATAGTTCTGTATTATTTTAATGCTATTTTTTTATTCCAAAGTGTTTTCCTTCTGTTTCGTTTTCTATCTGTCATTGTCTTAAACTATTTCTAGATATTGTATGTGCTGTTAGCATTGATGTAGCACATACACTATGACACACAGTTCAAACATTCTATCACTTAAATTATATTTTTTTTATTTTATTTTAAATGCAATGCAGGGAAGCTTCTCCTCAGTGCTGACTGAAATATTTTATCTTCTTTTATTTCTGTGTCAAAGCATCAAACTATCATGTGAAAGAAAAAAAGATGTTTTGATCAGTACTAGGCAGCAACTTAGTGGTTTTAAAAATAACACTTTTTGGTAGAATAGAAGGATATTGAAGTTGCGATATGTCATATTGTGACATGCCAGTATTAGTCAGTGCATAATTCTATTGATTAGTCAGAGAGTATCAGGAAAACAAGAAGTGAGAAAACTTCCATTAAATAGAATCTGTTTCAAAACTAAAATTCCAAGTTCTAAAACTGGAAACGTCATCTCACCCTTTCTTTGTCCTCTAGATTGTCCGTTTATTGAAAAATTATTGAAATATTTGGTTTCATACTTGGACTAAAATTGAATTTCAAAATGTCTCTCTTCAGTGCGAAGAGAAGTTGTGAGTTTCGATCAGCTCTGAAATGAATGTATTGTTGGAACTACAGTCATAATACAATGTCAAGCGAATTCCTTTTTCTTATTTGCTTTTTATGATTTTATACTGCTACACAAACATTGCATAATATTTAATCCATGGAGAATTTGACTTGTTTGAGATTTACTTGGAGAGATTTTATGAGCATAATTTCATTTACAATAGAATTCCAAAACTACTATAAAGTTCTATTCAGCATCTAAGGTACAAAGCCACTTTCAAGCATATGTCTAAGTTTCTTTAGACAGGGAGAGAACTCAAACATGAGCCTACATATAAGAGGCTGATAATGCTGAAAAGACAACCACAATCCTCTGCCCTTTCCTTTCTGTTGAGATACTCATGCTGTTGTTGCCAGCATAGTTGCACACTGTGCCAAGCTGATCAGTCTGAAAAACAACCTGACAAGAAGGAAGGTCCATTTGGACATAAGTCAGTTCCCTGATCCGGACTGCCATTTGGCTGCATGTATTCTTGGTGCATGAAGGCACCGTGCAGAGAGAGCAGGAGTGTGCTGATGTGCCGTGGGTAAAGGCAACAGCCAAGCCCCAGTCAGTGGCAGCATGGACTTGTGCTGGATTCAAGTAACCATGTAAGCACAGCCTAAGCCTTCAAGCTTTGTTTACTTGTGTGCGTAAGACTGTTTGGGCATACTGGTTCCTGGCTAAAAGAACAAGTACATACAACGCTGTGTGAGAGCGATGGTTACAGATAAACATATAAACATAACACCCATTTCCTCCACTCCCAAACAAACAATTCCAACGTACGTATCCTTTTGTGGCCAAAAAATGAGAGCACAGAGAATGCAAGATTTGGGGTATCGTGTGATAGGATAGCCAATGTCTATCTACCTTTAACTCTTTCTCCATCCTTCTCCGTGGCGCTGCCTGGTGAATTAAAACTGTCCCCTGCCTGTGCAATACCTCATGCAGCATAAATGAATGGAGAATGCTGACATACCCAGCTGCTCTGTATATATGGGAAATGAGCTGCTGTTCTGATGAGGTAAGACCTTACAGCTGCCAAAATAACCGGAAAGATGGTTTAGTTTCACCTCTGCGTGCTGGGACCACTACCTGTCAGCTGCCTGCAGATTGGTGAGGGGAAGAAAAAGTGAGTGTCATCTCAACGGTTGTTAATTTTGGCCATATTTTGGAATTTCTAGTGACTCCCAGCATTTTACCCTTGGGTTCTTTACAGCTGGGACAAGTCACAAACGTCTTGCAGAATGTCTAATTCTAATAAAGATTACAATGTGAACACGCTCTCAGTTTACTCTTCTGGATCCTCTTGGCTTAGCATTTACCAGAGTAGGCCTGGAAATATTGCTTCATAAGACCAGAACTCAAAACATTTTGTCCACCGTCACATTAGAATACATTAAAGGCACTTGGAGTTATTGGTGTTAGATAACTGAATAGTCACACTGGAAATGGATTGCAGTTTTGGATTGCAGTTTTGGGTACAGTCAATCCATCCTGTTCCTGGTACTTCACCCCTCCCCACTCCTCCAGCCTTGTCCCCAGTTATTTCTCACTGCTTCACTAAGAAGTTATTTTGTCTCTGATTTGATGCCATAATTGTCTGTGTGAATATTGCTTAACCTGTTCCAATCAAAATGAGTTTGCTGTGGCAGCAAAACTCCACTGCATAAACTGTTTAAATTAACGCAGCTTGTTTTGACTGAGCTTGGCAGATGGAAGAAGACAACAGGAGGGCAGTGACCATAGTGGCTTCTATGATGCTGACTTTGAAATGAGGTGATCAGAGCTTTTTCCCAGCTGTGCTCCTACCTCTGCTGAAGTAGGAAGCTGGAATTATAATCTCTTTATATTGTTCTGCAGAGCATTTCTTCTACAGTCTGAGCATCTTAGTGTTTTGACTGCACTCAAGCCCTGAGTCAGGATAGTGTGGATGTGGTATGCATAACCTTTTTCTGAGCTGATGCAGTTCTGGCAGTGTTCTGCAGTGAAGAAAGGCAGTTATCCCTGCATTGTGCATTATTTATGAGTATTAACTTTTCTTGGCATCATACAGCTATTGTCCATCCTTTTGGAAGATCTTATTGCCTGACTAAGCTAGATGAGTATACGCTATTTGGAAATTTTGTTGCCTCCTTGCATAATTCCCTTTCCAGGTCACCAATGCTTATATTTAAAGACAGCACACCTAGTGTGGCACTGGAAGAGCCTCACTGCCAACTTTGACCATGAGGAAAATTGACTATTGACTTTCATATTATTGGTTTTTGACTTTTAGATAATTTTTGCTGCATGGGGGAACCTGGTCTTACAGCCTAGAATATTTTCTGACTGCAGATCATGGACACCTAAGTAAAAGTCATTGTTTTACAATGGAGTGGAGACCCTTGTCAGGTCAGCTAAAGTACTACCTCATAGAGCAACAGCGACTCAACCGCGTCTGCCACACTGGTGGTGACTTCAGCAGGACCTCCGTTGGCACTCTTTTGAGTATTAGAAAACCTTGTCAGGGAGTTCTGCAGTGTCTTTGCCTGGGAAGAGACAACAAATGATTTTTGTGGAACAGAAGTAAATTTTGTTAGAAATGGTCAAGTCTGAGTGAGTCTGAGTGATGTGGACATCTTGTTCTCTTTTTACATTATTTTAAGCTACTGTAAGACTTTGTGGTCTTTAACTCAGCTAAAAAGGTACAGTTCTGTGCTGTCTTCCCAGCTGTTGAATGAATATTTTCAATGAGGTTCCTAAATTTCCTCCTGACTTCCTCCAGAAGGTAAACATAGAAAGTGGGTCCTTTTTAAACCCATTCTCGTGCCCTAGCACAAGTCGCTGTTATCGACACATTCATCGCCTTGTCAACTGGAACTAGAGTTGAAAAATGCAGATTTTGCATAGGTGTCTATTTATGTCCTCAACATCTCTAGTGCTAAAGATTTCTGCAAAGGAATATCTTAGCTTTTCAGAAATGTAGCATCTATCTGGATTGTTTCCCTAAAGACTCACCAATATAGCAAGTGCCAAGGTTACTTCACATGTTTCTCGATTCAGATCTCATTCCAGAACCTCATTTCAAGATTCAGAGACACTAAGGTAATAATATATATGTTAACGCAAAGGGATGTCCAGAGAGAGTGGGCCTGCAAAACAGAACAGTTGATGCTGATGAAAAAGCAAAACCCTCAAACACCACAAAACTCAAGAGGATTTTATTTTAAATTTGGTGTGGCCTGGTCCCATTGAGTGACCACCACCTCGTGATTGGAGCACATTCAGTGCACTGCTGGCGTGCATTTTCTGCTTTAGTTTCATTCAAGAAGAACCTAGTTTGTCTGCTCTGAGATATGAATAAAACATATTGAGTAAAGACAGTAAGATTTGCTTAAAAAGTATGCTCCCGATCTGAAGTACTAATGTAGACAAAGCCTGGAAGTACCTCTAGTTGATTTGTTTTAATACTCGGGCTATCTACTTTTCAAATTCAGTTTTGGCTGTCCTTTCATTTTTTTGCTCATAGTCATTTATCGTTGCCTTCATTATGAGTGTTTCCAAATACAAAACTGCATGTTGTTCAGGCCTGAAAAGCCTCTTGAATCTTCCCATTTAGCCGTATATTGTTTCCTTGGAACCTTTTATTAATGAACTACTATTGGTGATGTTTCTGTGTTGACTCCAGGTGGCTCGTTACTTTTCCCTTTCTAATTTCAATGACTTGTAAGTCTGAACACAGTACCTCTCCAGTTCCACTCCCACCCTCTTGTACTTCATGTAGCAATTATACATTTATGAATGCATTTGTCATTGTTGGTTATCTAGGACTTACAACATGCTTGTTTCACAAGTGTCATTTCAACTGTATTGTTCCTTAGGTCCTTGTTCTCATTTGCTTGGAAGCAAGACAGAACAAGCAATTACTGTCAGCTGCTTCAGGACTGGCTTTCTGAACTATTCCAGGAGATGGAGTAGAGCTGACGCACTTACCTTGATGAAGAACCTCACTGAAGGTTTGCATTTTGTATGTGGTATCACAGCACTGTGAAGGATGCATATGGGGAAGGCAGTTTAGTAGTCAGGTGACAGGAAAAGTCACCTGAAAGTCAAATAGCCAGAAGTGGATTGAGAACTTCTTAACCGAGTGCCATTTATTCTAATGATAAGGTCATAAAAGAGATTTGGAACTAGACCTTACTGGCTCTCTGTCACCACAGTGCTTTTAAAGTTCACTTTAAATAGTCCACATATTCATTTTGTGGGTATGTTTGTATATTCCAGCCTGGCAGTTGCACGCACATTTAGATGGCTGATTATATGTGAACAATTCACTGAGTTATTGTCTCATTTGTGCTCAGCGACTAGGAAACTGCAGGCAGGTATTATTAAATGAACTGGATTCTTTACTGAAAAATTATTATAATCCTGTTATCTTTTGTAATCTGTAAAATCAAGAAGCACATCAGCTGTCTAAAAGAAGCCTAAATTTGTAGTCCCATATTCAGCCATGTTTAATATCAAATAAAACTGGCTAACTATGAACCTGCCCAGTAGAGCAGCTTAGCAAAAGTCTTTCTGGTGTACATGAGAACATTTTGTGAGCATGTGTGATTTGATTCTCATGGATGCTGCGCACCACTCAGAAAGAGACCCTTCCTCAGATCCCTTCTCCACTCTGTGTGCTGTCATTTATGCCAGGGTGAATGCTTTCTGCAGCTTAGTGGTGGAGCTGAGCCTTGCTACTGTAAGATTATTTGTGTATCAAGCACAGGGGACTGCAGGGTGAGGTGGGTAATTTGGGCTCCCTCTATTCTTTCTTTGCCCTCTGTAGGTACCAGTGTGTCTTTTGATCTAATTCCTGGTAGTGCTGTCCCAGCTTTGTTGAACATGCTCAGCTGCTACTTCTGGCTCAGCAGGCAGAGAGATGTAGAGCAGATAAGGCGTGCCTTGTTTACTCCTTAACCAAATGGCTGTACCAAAAGGAAGTGGTGCTGCTTCAGGTTCTGCAAGCTGCTCCTCAGACTGTGGGCTTCACAGGGTCATCCATCTTGGCTGAACATTACAAGGGCTTCAATGAGAAACCTATGATGGCCTCAGATTTCCTTTACAACTGAGCCTTTACTAAGGCAAAATTGAATGTCTCTTAATTGCTTCTTTATGGCCTGATAAATAGCTCTTGTGGCAAATGGATTATGGTTTGCTAATGCTGGATTATTTCTTTTTCTTTTTTTCTTTTTTTCTTTTTTTTTATTTATTGTGTGAAATTTCAGGCCTTATATCCCCTCTGTTAGCTGCAGGGTTTTCTAAATGAATGAGGTATCACTCGAGGGTGAAACCTAAACTACTTCTCCCCTCCCTTACCCCCAAGGGGGGGGACTAGTTGGATTAAGCTAATCCTCTTGACTTGAAACCTCATTGACTTGGATATTAAAGGACATTCCAGATGGGACCACACTAGGAGCTCCGTGCTCTGTTTTGAGCATTGCAGAATGGGCCTCTTCTCACTTCAGTTTTTTCTTGTAATGTGGGCTGTACAGCGCTGTAGGGCAATGTTTGACCTAAAAATGAAGGAATTATTTTCATATGTCCCCAAGAGTGGCACTTTCAGCCATTGGTGAACTAGTGTCATCTTAAAACAATTGATTAGAAGAAGTGGTGGCATCTTTCCCAGAAACTGTACTCCCTGGCATGAAACCATAGGAAGTTTCCTTGATGTAATAGGCTGCATGTGGGAACTGTGAGGGTACAGTGGGTGAGTTGAGTTTGGATGGCTTTCAACTATCTGAACCTAGGAAATTAGCTGGGAACTGCCCGCATCTGAGTCGATCAGTGCAGACAGTGAGTAGAAATGAATGGAGTTGGACTACAAACAGGCTGTTTTATTATTATCATGGCTATTATTTTTAATTTTAATTATTTGTTTATAATGCTTCCCTGGGCTAACTGAGTCATATGCTGTGGACATCCCTCCGACCAGATGACTTACTTGTCAGGTGTGGGCTCATAGAAAGAGCTGCGAGGGTTTTAGCTCTCTGGTTTGTCTGCATGGCCTAGGGCAGCCTTAAGGCTATAAATTGAGGTGTGCAGGGCAGGAATGTCTCCAGAAACTGCATCTACTGAACACCAGTAGTTTTGTGGTTGAAACCAGCGTGGTTCTGCTGCCTTGAGATGGGTACTTCCTTCAACATAGAAGCAGACATTCCCTTGCTTCACAAAGTGTCATCCACATTTATGGTGTCAAGCAAATAATGTAGAACAGCCCTTTGATGTGTTTTCATGGCACTTGTGAGTAATGGGAGAGCTGCAGGCGGACAACACAGTTGTTCTCTCTGCACCCACCACAAGTTGGTACAAACTGATGCCAGTGTATCTGGGCCACAGAGAAGCAGGGGCGATGTTTTTGGCTGGGACAACATGGTATGTGTAATCCTAAAATAAGATTTACTCTGCTAAACATTTAGATTCCCTTATTGGGACTGTTGAGAAAACAGAAGCTTAATCTCCAGGGAAGCACAACATTTCCACAAGGCTGAGCCACCTTCCTTTACTCCCTCCTTCTCTCTTTGCTCCCTCCTCCCTCGTCTGCCTCACAGCATGCAGCAGAGTGAGTTCAAAAGCACACACTGCGCAGAGAAAGTGAAACTGTCAGTGCTTCAAAACGGGTAGCCCAGTGTAGTAAAACGTGGTAAAGTCTAGCTGCAGGCAGCAAGGCAGGGAATTAGCCTCGTGCTGCTAAGAAATAGATGTGTTTTCCAACAGAAAGAAAATTGTAAATCTCTGTGACATGACAAGAATCCTCTCTGGGATGGAAATACATTTATTAGGGCTGCACAGCATCTTGTCTCTCTTCGGCCTCTGCCTGTGTTCACATCGCAGTGATTGGGCCAGGTTGTAAGAAACATAGGTGGAGGGGAAGTGCTGTTTGGTTCTCAGGGGGTGCAGCTGCCTTTCTGGGGGCACAGCTCGCCTCTGAGCTCTCTGTCTGCTTTGACTCCGTGTGGTGGGGCAGCTGAGCAGGGAGAGTTTGGGGAGCTGTGTTTGGGGATCTGTGTCTGGGGAGAGAGGCTGACTCTAATATTCTGCTTGGAAGCAGTGCTTAGTTGGCACATCTCTGATGGTCTATACAGAGCGTGTTGCTGTAATCGTCTTGCAGGTGCTGAGGTGAATGTGTGCAAATGCAACACTTTTTGTCTTCTCTTGCTCCTCCTTTTGCTGGGCCAAAGCAGTGAGCTGGCCTCCTCTCCTAGACGAGCTGGGCTCAACCCTGCCCCTCTGGTCAGAGAAACGTTATGAACAGCAATGTTGAACTGGATAATGCTTCCTAGTCCAGATTGAATCATAGGGTTTGGGGTTGCACTGTCTTCAGAAGTTTTCTTTTCAAGTTATTTTCATGCCATTACAGCCCAAGAAAGCACCAAGCTCACAAGATGGATGATTCCATAAGATATAACGCTGACTTGAACTCTCATCTGACTGCTTATGGGATTTGCAATCCCTGAACTCCATAAATACTTCACTCTGATTCACTTTTGACCTAAACCTTATCTAGAGGCCTGAATCCTCCCCAAGGCGAACTCTCTGCCAAACTCAGGCAATGGAAACTTTAGGTTACTTGGAGACATGAATATGGACTCACCACAGCTGCAGACCAGCACTTTATTCCTGAATCTGCCTCTTTTCGTTGAAGGCTACAAACAAGACTGAAAAAATAAGGCTGTCCTTGGAAAGGATATGTGTTTCCATTTGTCCTTATCTTCACTAGCATAGCTGCCTAATGTCCGGAGGATGATCTTGTTCTTTTCAAAAAGATGTTTGTGCTGTTTTTCACAATGGCTTTCTGTTGCAGAAAATTCCCCAGACTGGCTCTGGAGCTCTATGAGAATCACTTCCTTTTGCTAGTTCCAAATCTATGGAACCATAATCTCATCAAGTGTGTGCTTGTTGCTCTTGTATGGTATTATGGTGCTCGGTAACGTGGGTATTAATGTGGGTATTACTGTCTTCTGATCAGCAACAAAGCACAAATCTGTTGAGTAGCAAATTATTTTCTCCATTTGAATGGAGTTTTTCAATCTTTCTGTAATCCTTGTTTTAAATCTCATCAACCGAACAATGTTGGTTTTTTGTGTGTGTGTGTTTTGTTGTTGTTTTGTTTTGTTTTTTTGTTTTTAATTATAATTTATATCTAAAAAAATTGAAACCTAGAAAATGACAGTTTCCTCCAGGAAAAGTGGAAAGTTACAAAAATGCCATCAATTTGCAATAGTGAAGTGGGACCATATCATCTTACATACCTGTACATACTCATGCATCATTTTTCAAAAGTATCAGATTGGAAGTCCTTAATTAAATTGCTTTTGATTAAACTTGCAGCTAAATCTGTTTCTGACCAAACTGCATGGGCTAAAGGCAAGCTGTCTGGAAGCTGTCTGCTTTGCACTTCAAAAAGGCCATAAAGAGCAAATCTCAATTTTTGATGCAATTGGATGTGAAATTAAACTGTAGATTCAGCTCATTGCAATGTCAATTTAATGGGGAATAGGTCAAACAAAGAAAGAGCTTCTGAACCCAAAGCTTAAGCTAGGTTTCTCTTCGCTCAGAGAGCTTGTTCTTCCCCTTTTGTACACTAGACTTGTTGGCTTAGATGTGTCACATAAAATAACTGAAAAAGCTATCCTGACATCTAGATCAGTTATGCACACAGCTTCTCTGCTGACTGAGAACAAGTGCTGGGTAATTTCAACCATGGTGTAAATTTCATGTTAGCAAAGAGTAGAAGTTGGCGAAACTGTCATAATGAGCATGATCCACTGATTTTTCTTGCCCTGTTTTATGCCCTTCCACTGGTTGTTTCTGTTTTAACTCATTCCTTTCATCTTTACAATACAATAGTTATAACCAGTATGGGGTTAAAGCATAAACTCCATCACATCTGTGATCTCAGGCCCTGAAACCATGACAATGAGCAGCCTCAAGACCTGAATCTAGGATTTATCAAAACAGTGCTCTCTTTAGCCTGATGTATTGCCCCCAGCAGCTCAACATCCATTTAAAATGCATGTATGGATAGATTGTACATCAAACCTGCTATGTGCAATGATAGCGGTAATGCGTAAGTCTCAGATAATTTCTTTCACCATAATTCTCACAATGCTTCACAAGTGATGTCAAAATTAATGGCCCTATTCCACAACAGAGAAAAGGGATACTTGGGGAAGTAGATAGCTTATCTGCCTTTGCCATGCAGCATGATGGTATGGCTGGCAACAGAACCAGGCTCCAGTTCACTCAGAAGTTAAGCATGGCCAGATTCAGTGCTGCTGACATGCCTATGTTGTGCAAATATACAGTGCCATAAAACAGCATCATGCAGAGTTTTTGAACAGAACATAGTCTGTAAGGTAGGATTATTCCTCCAGAGGTGAATCATGCTGTAGGGGAGAAGACTGCTGCATGGAGACTCATAGAAAGGGTTGGGTTGAAAGAGACCTCAAAGCTCACTCAGCACCCCAACCCCTGCTGTCCCCACCAGCTCAGGCTGCCCAGGGCCCCATCCAACCTGGCCTCAAGTGCCTCCAGGGATGGGGCACCACAGTTTCTCTGGGCAGTTGTGCCAGTGCTTCACCACCCTCTGAGGAAAGCATTTCTTCCTAAAATCTAACCTAGATTTCCCCTCTTTTAGTTTAAAACCATTCCCCCTTGTCTCATTGCTATCAGACCATTTAAAAAATCAGTCCTTCTCCTGTTAATAAGCTCCCTTTAAGTGCTGAAAAGCCACAGTGAGGTCTCCCTGGAGTCTTCTCCATACTAAACAAGCACAGCTTCCTCAGTCTGTCTTTGTAAGAGGTGCCCCAGCCCTCTGATCATCTTCATGACCTTTCTGGATCAGCCCCAATAGCTCCACATCTTTCTTATTCCATCACTTGTTACTGATGTGGGAATACCAGGTGGTGGTGGGCAGCTGCTGGTAAAGAAAAGCCTCACAGTGTCCTGCTCTAGTGCAAGCTGTTGCCCATGTTCCCTGCCACAGAGCTTCTGTGTGATCCTGGGACAATCATTCATGCAGCCACAGGTGGTCATGAATGGTGCGTTCCTTATTTCCTGAATTACTGGCGAGCCTCAGGGCTCATCTGAGACGCATGCAGAACTGCTGCCAATAGTATGCTACAGAAAGCACATCCTGCCTATTTCAAACTGGGCACCCATTCTGACCAGACACTTTCATTGCTTCAATTTCCTAACGAGGGAATAATATTGTCTGCCCTGCCCTCCGGGAAGTGTTGTGAAAATAAATGAATTGATGTTGTGCAAGCACAGAGAGGCAGTTTTTCAAAGGTGTTTATTCAAATACAGACAAATATTTAGGGCAGTATACCAAACACTCCCAGCGATGCTGGTCCTAATTATTTAAAACTCTATTTAAACATCTGTCTGCATTCTTGAGCTCCTGCAAAAGCGATGGAGTCTTTAGGCCTTGAAAATGCTAACACTGTGAGTGCCACAGAAAAGGAAATGAGTAAGGAAGTGAATGAGGATATGTTTAAGGATATAAGCAGAAGGAAATTACAGTGAGAGATAACGACTTTTCATAGGCAAATTGAATTGAGTGTAGTGGATAATGTTTGCCAGTGCAGTTTCATAAAAAACAAACTATTGAACAGGTATATATATAGATATAATTATATATGCACTAAGAGAGTGCAGCTCATTCCATGTGTAGACTGAGAGGCATGGGACAGAAGTAAAAATGGCATGTGATCATTAGAAGTTGTATTAGAGCCCAGAGACGTAAGAAGGGTGAATGATGGTTCTGCAACAACGAGTTGCAGGTTTTAAACGTAGTCATTTCATCTACAAATACTGTGGTTGCTTAGGAAAAAAAAGAAAATGATCTTGTTTCCAGACCTCTGAATGCTAAGGCCAAGTATTTTTGCACCATGTGCGCCTAGACTAACAAAAAGTAGAAGCCAGTTGCTATTCCCCATACGGGCCTTCAGCAATGTGCTTCACAGCTGCATGGGAAAGGCAGGTTGTGAGCACCTTCGTTTATGTTCAGTGCTCAGCTACCTGGCTGCCCTTTCATAGAATCTTTCACAGAATCACAGAATGGATTGGGTTGAAAGGGAGCTCAAAGTCCACCACCCCAACCCCTGCCATGGGCAGGGCTGCCCCCCACAGCTCAGGCTGCCCAGGCCCCATCCAACCTGGCCTTGAGCGCCTCCAGGGATGGGGCACCACAGATTCTCTCAGCCCATTCAGCTGTTTCTCTGTGTCCTTCAGTGGCTCCAGCTCCTACCCTTACCAGGTCCAGCTCCTCCCCTCTCATCCTTGTGGCTGCATCACACACTCTTTGCCCTGGAGTCCCAGCTCTCCATTCCCACTTTGTCTCCAGCACCTAATCCAAAGAGATCTTTTCTCGATGTGCTTCAGTCCTTCCACAGAATCATGGATTGCCAGAAACATCAGCTGGCCAAGTGGAGGAAGCCTCTCGTAGGAATGTGTGAACTGTAGTTTCTCTTAAGATTGATGATTAGTCCAAATTCACTTGGACTTTTATGGCAGAAGGTACAGCCATAACACAAAAAAGCTATATTTTAGTCTTCTGCTAAATTTTAACCTTCTCTCCAGTGATACAAGAGTAATAAATCTCTTCAGTGGGCAGTTTATTATTTTTTTATTATTATTCATTTATCTATCTATCTATCTATCTATCTATCTATTTATCTATCTATCTATTTAGCTTTAGGCAATGAGATAACTTACCATCTCCAAATCTCGTCCTGGGAAAGAACACAATGATTTTGCCTAAGCATTTTAAAATAGACAACAGACAGAATCTCACCTTTGCTTAGTGTTTGTTGTAGACAGTTCATCCCAAATTTTTAAAGTTGGTCTAAGTGTTGTGTGCACAAAAACAAGGTGTTCCCTTGGCTGTGTTTTGCTGAGTCACTAACTGGCAGTTCCTGCTAACCTCAGTTGGAAGCCGTTAATATTGTTTCATTTTCTAGCTTTCCCCTTTGCAAAACGAGTAACATTAGAATTGCATTTTAGAATTTGGCCTTCAAAAATTGTGGCACCGAATGGTACTGGCTGCCTACCAGGCGATGTGTGTGAGATTTTTTTATGTTTTTTTATCCTGTTTGGAATTTGGTAACTTTATAAGATCTCCCCACACCCTTTCTCTGCAGGAGTCACTTAATTTCTTTGTGAGCTTTGCTGCTAAACTGTGCATAATTTGGGGTTTTCATTGTTCTTACCCTGCTTTTGAAGTTGCTTTGTGATTTTTGAAAAGATGTTAATTTTCCTTTTGTTGTTTTCTGTTGGCCACTTAATCCTTTCCCATTCTAATTGTTATTCTTATTGGTCTCCTCAAACTTTTCTGTTGTTTGAAATGTCTGTCATCTAAAACTTGCCTTTGTTTTTCCAACAATGATTTTGGGAGCCTCCCTGCTGAGCTGCATTCCAAATGTGTGTGTGGCAGTGGATGGGGGGATTTTGGCCTTCCTTGCTCTTTGACGCCTCTCTTTCCTATATCTGGGCTATCAACAAATGCAAGCGACTCGAGAGAATGCTCCAGTTCTGCTTCCTTGGACGCTGATTTCCAGACAGCACAGAGTCACAAAAAGCCAAATGTTGCTTTCTGACATCCATTGCTATTGGATTAGACTCTACCTTGCTGTATTTATCAGATCTGTCCATTTCAACATTTGAGAGCAGATGAGTCTGACTGCAACTTAGCTCAGACAATCCTGTTAAAAAATGAATTTCTTTTTAAGCCTCTTGAGCCTCCCAGCTGCTGCTCAGCAGCTCTGCAAACATTTAAGAGCAAAGCACTTATCCTTGCTATGAAGTGGAAGCAAATCAAAATTATGAATAATTTATTTCAAAAGTAGTTTAATGATATGGAATACCTGAAGATGTCCCTGGAGGTATATCCCAATCAGAGAGGAAGTCTGAATGTTTATAATGGACTAAATATTTTCAGTTCATTTCTGCAGACCTTGGACCCTAATAACCATTCTCAAATCATAGAACCATAGAATGGCTTGGGTAGGGAGGGATCTCAAAGCCCACCCAACTCCAACCCCCTGGCTGCCCCCTACCAGCTCAGGCTTCCCAGGGCTCCATCCAACCTGGCCTTGAGCGCCTCCAGGGATGGGGCAATGAGGATAAGATATAAGAATTGCAGTTGTGTTACCTTCTAAGAAACTTGGAATCTTTAGGATTCTAGGGAATCTTTATTTGGGTACACAGTTAAAACCAGCAGTGTTAGCTACCTGCACCTAAAATAGAGATCCCCGATTCTACTTTCAGTGGTGGACACCTCCTGGAGGTATGAAAATGGTGAAAATGAAAATGGAACGTGGACACTTCCATTTTTGGCAAATGTTATTTCTTTTTCATCTTTAGATGGATAGATGTAAATATCCAATATGGGATAGAGATTTAGGGCTATGACTTCTAGTGGGAGAGACAAGCTTCATTGCTGCCCTCTGTAGAGTACCAGGTTTCTATCTAGAGGTGTATAGGTTTTAAGTAACCACCTAGTTCTTGTATCTGCACTGTTGTCTGGCTTAAGTAGCTCCTTGCTTGTTGTGTCCATTTCTGTGGATACCAAAGGATCTCTTCTCTGAAGCCCTCAGTGCTCACCAACCTCAGCAGTACGATGTGAAAGTTTCCTTTGGGGATCTGATGCTAAATAGATGTGCTTTGTTCAGTTTTCATATCTTTTGAAGTAGTAGCTTAGCAACATGATTTACCATGTTGTCCTGAAATATGACATTTAGGAGAGTTCACCCTTCCTGAATTGCTCGTGATAGGGTATGGTGGAACAGTGACAGTCCAATCTTCTTGTTGATGATTAAGTTGTGTCCTGACAGAGACTGCTTTGGCCTGGAGATTTTGTGCCCAAAAAATCCACTTACAATTGTCATATGTTATCAGAGTGACAGCAACATTGTAAGGGAATGGCTTTTGTGTACTTCAAAAGGTGTCTATCTTGATCAATGCTGCATTTTTCTTCGGTCTTTACTGTGTTAGTTAAAGTCCTGGAAGGCTTAGTCATTTTTTAGATTAATTACAGCACAAAGCTGTAGCATGAATGTAGCCATAAGTCACATTCTCTTTTGCTAAATAGTCATACACAGACTTCTCAAAGGCCTCTGTAGGTCTCTTAGAAGACTGAGACGCCTCTGCTCCACTTTCACTCTGTTACTGCAGAGTTTTACCTCCTGGTTTCCTTGTGGTCTCAAGCCAGTGCTGAGAACTGGCTTCCAGTTTGCTGAAGGGGCTAGTGTGTGGCTAATTGCTGGCCTAGGGCAACGCTTGCTAGACTCAGCGACCTTTGCAGGACAGAAAATACTGTCCTGATGCCTGATGGCATGCACAATTGAAATTTCAGTCCAAAATGTTTTATCTCCTGAGAAGGAAATCCTGGGATTGACTAGAAGATTCTGTAAGTATACATCTTTTGACCAAACCATCTTGGACAGGAAATATCCCAACCCTGAAGGAATTCTCCAAACATCAACTATTTCATTCAGGGTCATTCTGAATATGGCTTGTTTTAATTCTATTGCTATGTATTAAATGAGCAAGCTTCTCTCCCTCACTAAGGGCAATTAGCAATCTTGGGAGAAATCCAGGGTAATTATGTCAACAGTTGGGCTTGCTGGGATATGGGAGTTCCCATCTCCTCACCTTCCTGACCATTCCAATGGAACGGTGGCAAATCCGCATTGTCAACTTAGTCATACCCCAGCACTTCCCACATTTTCACAAATAGCAGATAAATGGAAATCTACCCCATCCTATCTGCCAGACAGAGGTCATCTTGTTCTCTCTAAGTGTGCCAATTTTCTAACTAATCATCCAGTCCCAATTTGGGCAATGGCCTGCTTTCAGTTCCAGGTAAGGAGCAACTCTCTTCCCTGTGTGACAGATACGCTGACATCTTTTTAACTTGACACTGTCTCTTAAGCTGGTGACGAATGGTGCTTTCATGAAAACCAACTGGTAAGTGCTCAACAAAGCTGGTTTGGTTGGAGCTGATTTGCCCAGAACTTGTTGCTAGGAATCAGTAAACTGCTCTATTTCAGTAGTCCATCTTTGTCAGATACGATCTTTACTTCAGTAAATTCATTAGCCTTACAGGACTGCAGTAACACAAAGACTCCCTTTTGACAATTAGGACCACAAGGGAGGGCTTGGGAAGATGATTACTCCCTCCTGGGAAGAGATGAAAGACTACAGTTGCAAAGAGGAGAGATTTTTCATTATAGATCTTAAGATTAAACCTGAGGGACTGCTTGTGCTGGAAGCCTGCCTTATGTTTTGTATCAATAAGTGAATTTCAAATGCTTGGCTCGTGGTCATGTTTTTAGGTAATGGTTTTCTAGTTTAGCTCACTGTGATTTCTTGGGAGCGGATTAGTACATAATTAAATATGTGGCACAGTGTAACGAAAAACATGATTCTATCAAAGCAAATTAATTGCCAGGTCTGGTTTTGAACTTAGAATCACTGCAAACAATGATCTGCTACATCTTCCCTAAGTACTTTTCCAATGCTCTTTTTACTTTATAGTCCTTGGCACTTACTGCAAGCAAACATAATAGTAATAATTTTCTAGGGAGGAGGTAGGGGTGGAGGGGGGGAGGGGAGAAGGAAATGTGTGGGGAGAGACCAGCCTCTAATGTGTATTAAAGCTTCTGTGTCATCTGATGGGTACAGGTTTGTTATAAATTATATTTAGCCCCTAATAAGCAACTATGGAGATTGATAAAGGAGCCTTCTTAGACTTGAAAACCAGGTCATTTATCTTCTGTTTCATTTATAAACAGAGTTTTCAGAGACAAAGAAATCAGCAGGGCTGGTCTAATAATGCATCACAAAATATTTGCTTTCATTAGAAGTATTCATGTGGAGATGGAAATTAAGCAGAAATCTCTTCCAGAGTATGAATTTTTTTGGTCTGTAGTTCTATGGGCAACTTCATCTTCATTCGTCTTCATTCATCTTAGAATGCTTAACCTGGCACTTTTCAAGGCTGCTAAAAGGGAAGGAACACTTGTCAGTACAGGGCAGGGAAAGGTAACTCCTAAAGACGTAGTTTTAAACAGGAGAAAAGCTGAAACTTTAAGCAATGACTATGATTGGTTTTTATGCTAGGAGGCTGATTTGAAGGTAGGTGAGTCTCCATCCTTCCTACAAACTGTTGCTGTGTCCTCAGCCACAGCCTATTCTGATTGGTACATCTTACACAAAGGCTGAAGAATACAGAGCACAGAAGAGAAAAGAGGATCTGTCTCCTCACTTCCTGTGATTACTGGGATTATGTGTGTACTTACACACAATTTTTAAGAGTGAGATGTTTATAACATATTAGTGCACTTCCTTGGATTTGGTTTAGTGCCTTTTTTTTTTGGGGAGGGGGCTTGTTTCAGTTACAGTTATTTTAATCAGGAGGAAATGCTTGACTACAACAATGTGAACCCTGTAACACACCTGTTTAATCCCCTATACCTTGTGCATCAGTGCTGTGAACAAGAAGGGGTAGAGAACTATCCTCCTTGGTTGTTGCTGCTATTTGACAGTTCTTGGCATGCCTAGCTTTCCCAGAGAAGCAGCAGTCCAACTATTTACACTGTGGTTGAGTCTACAGTAGCATATTTGGGGAAATCTCCCATCGTTAGACTTTTGGCAAAGACAAGTAACAGTGGGAGAACTATCACTGGCAGGGTGTTGGAGCTTTTAACCATCTAACTGACTAATCCTCTGGCTATTCTTTATGCCTCGTAAGTGAAATCTAGGGCAAGCAATGCAATCCAGTCCTGAATGTGGCTTTACTTTTCTCAATTTGTTTGCCAGGTCCACTTCACAGGTTCAAAGTACATAAATCTTACTGAATTCTGAAGGTTTTCTGTCGCTTCATTCAAAAAGAGATTTTTCTCCTGAATTTTGTGAGAGCAGAATCAGACTTTAATATTGAAATATTAGCTATTTAGAAGGACAGAATCAAATTCTATTGATTATTTGCCCTTTGGTATATCCTTCATCTATGCTAAAAGTGCAGACATTGTTTAACCCAGTTTACAGAGCTGTGATGTGTCCTCCAGCATGGAAAGGAGAAGTATTGCAGTGGTAACCTTTTTCAGTTTGTGGATGGAGTGTGTTTTTCTGCTCTCTAAATGCTGAGGAAGTGCGGAGCTGAAAGCATGGCAACTTACAAAAGAGATTCAGACATCAAATCAATCTTAGTAAAGATGTTAAATCACAGCTTTTCCATTCATTTGTCTGATGTTTTTGGCTTGACAATATTTTCTTAATAGTTTATAAGTTTAGAAACCAACTTGTTCTGCAGTAATATCTGGAAGCAATTCTAAAAGCTCCTTGGATGGAAATAAGAGCTCTTTGTCTCAGGATGTCTTAGTTTCATCTAACATGGGACAGTTCAAAGCCTCTCAGTCGGAACTGCAGGTGCAGACAGACACCTTTTGGATATGTACCCACCATCCTTCTTGTTTAGGCCCCTTTGGAATGGTTGTGTTCATCTAAGCCATATTTAGCACCATTTTTTTTTTTTTTTTTCAGTAGTACATCTCTCTGTCTCAGTTTAGTCTGCCTTACTGTCTAGCTCTATCTAGGCTCTTCTTCCTCATCATCCCTATCCTTGTCTCTGGGCAACCACTTTCCAAGGACTTCATCTCTGCTGTTCCTCCTTCCTGCCCCTCTTCAGAAGACATCTTCCTGGGCAGTCATTTGCTGGTCCTGGTGCTTTGTTCTACATTCAGCAGACTGTTTGCAGAAAGGCCATGTGAAGGCCAGATGAAAAAAGAACCCTCCTAATCACAGATTTCATCAGGCAGCCTACCTCCCGGATGCGTGATTTCTGGGGTCAGAGTCCTGTGTGTGTCAGATTTTCTTCACAGTTTGTTGTATAAAATAAATTTGTAATGATACTCTGCATTTGGAAGCCTTTCAGATTTTGAAAATGCCCCTGCAATATATGTCAAGAAATTTCTTCTATTTGATGCCAGCCTCCTGGTTTTGATGGATTCTTTCTTTCTTTGCATTTTCAAGGTTCCTTAATTCACCTATTTTACTCTGAGTGAATCTCTTTAGGCTAAATCTAAGATGTGGCTGGTATTTTTGGTCACCCTGCCTGAGGTACCTTCAAGTCTAATTTTCATACAATTGGAGAATGATAGAGTGGTTTAAGTTGGAAGCAACCTAAGTAGGCATCACCTAGTTCCAACTCCCTGCCATGGACAGGTTACACCTTCCACTAGATCAGTTTGCTTAAGGCTCCATGCAGCCAGGTGGTGAACATTTCCAGGAATGGGGCATCTATGGCTTCTGTGGGCAGCTTGTGCTTCAATACACTTTGAGTAAAGAATGTTTTTCCAATACCTAATTCAAATTTACCCTCTGTTTACTTGAAGACATTACGTCTTGTCCTGCCAATACACTCCCTCACATTGTCCATCTCCAGCTTTCCTGTAGGCTTCCTTTAGGTTCTGGAAAGCCTCAATAAGGTCTCCTTGAAGAGCTCTCCAGGCTAAACAGGCCCAGTTTCCTCAGCCTTTCTTCATAGCAGAGGTGCTCCAGCCTTCTGAACATCCTTGTGGCCTCCTCTAGACTGTCTCCAATAGCTCCACATCTTTCTTAATCTGGGGGCCCCACAGCTGCATGCTCCAGGTGGGACCTCATAAGAACAGAGCAGAAGGGGACAGTCACCCTCCTCAACATGATGAGCACGCTTCTTTTGATGGAGCCCATGTTCAGGACCTTGCACTTGCCCTTGTTGAACTTCATGTTATTTTGCACAGGCTCACCTCTCAAGCCTGTCCAGGCATCTCTGGATTGCATTCCTTCCTTACAGCAGAGAGGGTTCCACACCAGTCCTGATCCCTGGTTCAACTGGAGGCTGAGCCAATTCCATCATTCCACCTATATAAACTTATCCCCTGAGAGGCCAGTCCACATGGCTGGAGAAACTAGCCTGGTAGCTAGTATGGGAGAGAGGTGGGTAAGAATCTCACTAGAAAGGGAGAACTGTCCATAGATCTCTTGTTGAAAGTTCTATCTGTTCCTCATGGTGGTTGGGATAGCAGTAGGACCCTATGCAAGAAAAAGGTAACTTAGCTTAACTCTTTTATAAGAAAAATACTGAGGTACTTCGGTTCAGAGGAGTCAGAGTGGAATAGCATGGAGGCAAGTACATCATACAGCCCAGAATAAGGCAGTTGAGCCTTGAGGTAGATGTAGGATGTGAATATATGTACTTGGCATTTCCTCTGAGCCATGTAGAGCATCTGTTACCCATTGAATGAACTCTTGTGAATCCTTTTGTAAGGGAAGATCTTTAGGCACCCTCTAGAGAGCCTGGCCTAGTTCAATGCTGGGAATCCTGCTGTGGAGACCAGCACCCAAATATTAAACAGCTGCAGTATTGAGTGCTGTAGGTCCAGTTTCCTTTGTAATTTGACACCATGTTGGCAACCTAAATAAGTGTAAGGCTCTCATTGACTTTAGGTTGATTTGGGAGTCTTCAGGATATCTTAGTTTATCAGATTATATACATCCACAGCCCTAACTACATTGTAATTGTATAATATAATAAATTGTATAATAATAAAAATTGTATAATATAATAAATGGGATATGTTGCATAGAATGAAATGAGATGCAACTGTTGTATAGGGATGAACTTTTTGCAACATCCTCAAACCTCTGCTAATTTTAACAAATTGCAAAGACCAGCTCTGAAATACTTTCTCCTCTTTTGTATTACTAATTAATACAGAGCTAGACTGCCTGTCATTGTGATACACCATGTGAAATAGAACAGAGAATAGGGCTAACACGTCTAAAATATACCTTAAACCAAGTAGTTATTCAGCTTTTATTATTTCAGAACTAATGTTAGAGTTGCTGAAACTTTGCCTATTTACATATGCATGACGTTCCTGGTAACTAAAAGCTAAGAGCTTAATAGCTCTACTCAGACTCAAAACATCTTTACTGATGAAGATGATGTATGTTATCCTAATTTGGTCTCCCATTATGACAGAAGAATTATTTTCCACCAATGAATTTGTTACGAATAGTCATTGCAAAGCAATTAATCTACCTCCTTAATGCTCTCCAAATGTTAGTTGCATTTGTCTATCCAGTAAACTAAACATGCATTTTTTACAGAAGGCTCCTCCTTCATTCAGCAGATTAATCTGTCTTGAGAAAGTGTGTCACTGAATGATGGCATAAATCTATGCTTATTGTTTTCTTAGGTCTTAAAAAAAGATTCAGCATCTTAGATGAGTAACTGGCTGCTGGAAGAGCCAGCCTGAACGTGTCAAATTGGCAATTTGCAAGGACAGCAAATGCAAAGGTGTTTGTACCGGGACTTTGTACATTTTGATTTTCTAGTGTAACTACAATGTTCTGCAGTGTGTGTTCTCTGCTGAACTACTTGTATGGACAGAGTTTGCTCATGTTTAACTACTTTGCCAAATCAAAGCATCTATTTCTTCATCTCCTGTTCAGTCTAGGTATTTATACTACACCATTGCCTGCAGCAGAAACCTCTCAGGAGTGTCTTTTCAGTACAATTTTTAAGTTGAAAGGTTTTTTTTTCTCTTCTTCTTCTTTTTTTTTTTTTAATGAAAACTGTCATGTTAGCCAAAATGGAAATTTCCTTGGTAAAAATATCTGGGTTTAATTATATTTTCATGTCTTCCATTGGAAAACTGAGAAATAAATTGTTCATGTGTCTGGCAGTGTGAACTTGAACAAATTGCCGGGCTGCCATTTGACTAGATGAATTTTTGGAGTTATATTTTTTAATTGTAGAAAACTGGAAAATATTTTGCTAAGTGGGGTGAAAGTCTGAAAAAATTTGCTGAAGAAAGTTAGTGAATTATGATATTTGTATTTAGCAAGTATAGATTTCTTTCTACATAAAACCCACCTGAACTTTCAGTGTGTTCTGAAAGTAGTCACTTTCTTTGTCCTATTGAACTAATGAACATAAGTTCATACTTGCACTAATTTTAGTTATCTAATTCAAAAGGCTGGCTCCTAGACTGTCTGTGTAACAGAGAGGAAACCTGCTCCGCAGAATGACTCTGGACATGTAAATTAGGCTTTTGCTCTTAATTTCCTCTTGAAGGAATCTTTCTCTGCCCATTGACCATACAGTATGCCTATGGAGAACAGTTTCAAAGTCAGGTGCTTTAAGATCACCTTTGTTGGCATCACCTTTTGACTGCAAATGGATTTGAGAAAGAGCATACTTAAAATATTTTCTGGGAGCGTTGTGATATGTGGAATTAGCTGCACGTTTTTATTCACATGAGTAGACTGGATAAAATTGTTGTGTGTGCACAATGTATTTGGTTTTGGTTTTGTGTGTGTGTGTGTAAGAGGAAAAAAAAAAAAGAAAAAAAAAAAGAAAGATTGTGTGAATAGCTAAATAAGGTTTCCAAACATATTCCCTCTCCAGGAATGTATGTCTGCTGGCTGTCTTTCCCTACCCATCCTCTTGAACTCTGTCATTTCTGGAATTTTTGTCCCTTGCAAGAAATCCTCCCACAGCATCCTCATTCCTCCTTCAGTACCTCTTCCTTTTGTCTCAGAGCTCCGTGCATCCCTTGACATAGTCAGAATTTCTCCATCTCACTTTCACTTTGTCTTTCTCCACTTCTCTTCAAACGCCCATAGTGTCATTCACCACTTCCCTTCTTTTTCACTTTTTTTCTTCTTTCTTTTCAGGACTTTTTTCACTAGCTTTCAGCACCCTTGCTGCAGAAACAAAGCATACATAAGGACCTAAAAGGCTGTCTGTCTTAACTGCTTGCCTGGCTATGGTCTATTGCTGAGGGTAACCCAAACCATTGCAAAGTGGAGAGGGACAAAGATAATTCCACGTGGATAATAAAATAATTTGCTATAGAAAGTAAAAATGCCTCCATTACACTAGAGGATAAAATAAAAGAAAAAGCATAGAAAAGGTGGCATCTTGAACAGCATCTTGAGAGGTCTAGTCTCCTCTCTGTTCTGCAACAGGGAGTATAAAAATAGCTGTATTCTCCTTAGATCTATTTCACATTCTGCCATTCTTCTCCTAGAAGGGGACTTGTTCAATCTAACCATTGGGTGGTCTAGAGCAAGAAATTCAAGCCCCTGTAATATTCAGGGCCAGTTCCTAACTCCTAAGGAGCCCTGCTTTAATATTACCTCTGCTGTGCTTTCAATTAAAAAAAAAATAAAATGTTTCCATGGATTAAGAGTTGGAAAATGGTGGATTTTGAAAGCACCTTGAGTGGGTTTGTTTTTAGCATTATAGCATGCAAGTGCCACGGTAAGATTCAGAAGGGGCATGGTGCTTCCTCTCCAGCAGACAGACCCAGAGTTGGACCTAATCCATACCATCTTTGCTTAGTATCCAGAGGCTAAACAGTGCCTTTAATAAAAGGCATAATGTCTCTGAATCCATTGGGTCTATTGTCCTTTCTAAGGAGGAATTACATTCGTTTAACAAAATTTGTTCTTGACAAATAATTGTTTGTTATCATCTTCTAGATACTTAAAAATGGAAGTTTTACTTGTTAAGAGCTTCTTGATTTCAGAGAACCCTGTTTTGCTGACTGGTGTATAATTCATCCATCGTTTTTGAAGAGAAATCTACCAGTCATGCAAGATGATCACAAAAGCTCTCAGATTACTGCAGCTAGTTCCTTATTGTATGAGAGGAGAGTTCCTCAGACCTTTATGATTTGAATACACTTAAGTTGTCATTTCAAAAAATGTGTTCTACACTGTAATCCTCCTTGGCATTTCCTTGTCAATACTAAATCACAGTTAAATTTTTTATGAATACTGAAAGTAGGATGTTATCATACATTTTCCTTCTTTGTGGGCTCTTCTCCTTTCCTGCTTGGAAAAACACTACTTCTACTTTTCTAATTTGTTTCTTATTGCCTTTATATCCTTTATAACTTAGCATTCATTTCCATTTCTGTGTGTTTTATGCCATTCCACTTCACTCATCTTTAGTTATGTGCTTTTACTTTCTTTATTTGAGCAAGATCTCTTTGATATTCTGGTCACTGAGGAACTCAGCATTGCAGGCTCAGAGGTGTGATCAAGGCATTAATGTTGAATCTTGTGCTTTGTCACAGCACATTCAGTATAGATTATTTTGCTAACTCATAGCTATCCTCAGTTACCTTCCTTAGAAGTCTCTACCAGCCACTTTCTTGGACAGAGAAATCTACTCTCCCGAGAGCTATAATTCATTTTTTTTGCTGCTCTCGTGTTTCCTTTTTCTTAGAATACTGAACTCTTTCACTTCATTCAAATTATCTCTTAGTTTGTCACTTGTCAATCATAGAATCATCATGGAATGGTTTGGGTTGGAAGGGATCTCAAGGATTATCAAGATCCAGCACCTGCTGCTAGATCAAGTACTAGATCAGATTGCCCAAGGCCCCATCCAACCTGGCCTTAAACACCTCCAGGGACAGGGCATCCACAATTTCTCTGGGCAATCTGTTCCAGCACCTCACCACCTTTTTCAGTAAAAAAACTTCTCCTGACATCTATAGTTTAAAACCATTCCCCCTTGTCTTATCACTATCTATTCATGTAAAAAAGTTGTTTTCCCTCATGTTTATAAATTCCCTTTAAATATTGGAAGGCCACAATAAGCTCTTCCCACAGCCTTCTGTTTTCTAGGCTGCACAAGCCAGTTCCTTCAACCTGTCTTCATAGCAGAGGTGCTCCAGCTCTTGCATAATCTTTGTCACCCTCCTCTAGATCCGTATCTTTCCTGTGCTGGGGGCCCCAGACACACAGTGTTCCAAGAGGGGCCTCATGAGGGCAAAGCAGAGAGGGGACAATCCCCTCCATTGTCCTGCAGGCCACCCCTCTTCAGATACAGCCCAGGATACCACTGGCCTTCCAGGCTGCAAGTGCACACTGCTGTCTCATGTTCAGTTTTCCATCAACCAGGACCCCTAAGTCCTTCTCACTGGAGCTCAGTTTGTATAAATATCTTGGTTTACCTCGACCCAAGTGCAAAACTTTGCACTTTGCAATCACTTGGAATTGAACAGGTATAGCCTTAACACCCTTCTCTACCTAAAATAAAATGCTGCACTCAGCATTTTGCAAGCACTTGTCCTACTGAACCATTTGGTCATATACCTTCAGATATGCTCTTTGGGTTCTTCTGATATTTGTGCAAGAAAGAGATAATTTACCTCCCTCTCTCTTATTTAAGTAGCCATTAGTAATCTTTCTAAGATTATTTGCTATTTTTTCATTTCTGTTTTCATCCTGGTGTTCAGCAGAGCCATCTTTTCCCTTACTGGACACTTATAGATCTATCTGCTAGAAGATAGATCAGTCTCAAAGTTTGCTTCTGCTTTTCTTCCCTCTGGTGATAGCTGTAGGTGTCCCTGTTTACTGCAGGGAAGTTGGAGTATATAACCTTTAAAGATTCCTTCCAACTTAAGTGATTCTATGATTTCATAGTCAAGAAATTGATCCTACCGATGAATTGCATATGACTGGCATCATGTACATCTTAGGTTGACATAGTCTTTCCAAGATAATCACAGCACTGGGTACCCTAAATCCTGCCTTCCATCCTATTCTTGGGACATCCATTTGTCTCATTTGTCTTGTGCACGTGCAGATGAAACTGACATTTGGACAAGTTAATGTCCAAAACCATTCCACTAAATTTTCTTTGATGAAGGGTGTTTTCTATCACCATGCTACTTCTTCTCCAGAATGATCAATATTTGCAGCTGACCATGGCAATTTTGCCATCGCTGCCAGAAGGAGCTGATTAGGGCCTCTATTCATTTGGGAACAGAGATTCCTACAGCAGCAGGAATCTTCAGATCCTTCACAACTTTCCCCTTCTGGGGGATATGAAGAGATGTCACCCCAGAAATGTGCTTGAAATCTAAAGACTGTAGATGGATATACCTTGAAAAAAAAGAAATACACATAAATGACAGCATTGTCTACAGCAGCAAGAAGACACCCTCTTTCAGTGTGGAGGCAGAATTTGGTAACTGTATGAGTAAAAAAGAAATGTGGTAGCTATCACTAAGCCATGTGAGAACTAAAACGAACACAAAATTTGGAGTTAAGAAGGCCAGCCCTTGCAAGTCATGAACTCAAAGCATGGCTGAAAGTTCTGGCTTCACTCTGTGTCTTACTTAGGACTTTCCAAATGTAGTCCAACTTGATATTCCTTGTTTCACATGCTCTGAAAGGAAATTTCAGTTGTAAACATGGAGGCATTACTCATGCTTCTCAAAGATAACCCAGCACCTGCCCTGGCAGTCTCTGGACACTATGATGATTCTTATTGACTGCTGTGTTGTGTACAGAGAGAGTGGTGAGGTGCTGCACAGGCTGCCCAGAGAGGTTGCTGATGGCCCGTCCCTGGAGGTGTTCAAGGCCAGGTTCGATGGGGCCCTGGGCAGCCTGGTCTACTATAAATGGGGAGGTTGGTGGCCCTGCCTATGGCAGGGGTTGGAGATTCATGATCCCTGAGGTCCCTTCCAAAACCTGGCCATTCAGTGATTCTGTGATTCTGTGATTCTGTGTTGCAAGACTGTCTAGAGCTGGTGTGCTAGGCATCGTATAAACACTATAAGCACAGAGGTAGCAGTTCCTGTCTGAAGGTAAACACAGCCCAAATAGCCAAGGCTGTTTGTCATAGACTTGGAGGTTCCCTTGGGAAAAGGGAATGATTTCCTCAGCTCTACAATTTGGTAGTAATGATGTTGTTCTGCGTGCTTCAGGAAGACTTGAGGTCTGTGCTGAAGGATGGCAATATTTTCAATCTGCCTTTGGAGTAGATTGGGAAAAAAGTCTGCAAAGGGAGAGTTTCCTCTTCCCCCATTGTCCTGCATGCTCACAACCAAGAAATCAGCGTAGCCTGTTTAGTATGTGGGGAATTTCCTGAAAAGATCAGAGCAGGACTGTAGTTCTACACGTAGTGTAGACATCATTATGTAGTGTTCTGTGGCTGTCCTGTGTAGCCAGGCACACATCATAAATTGTGAGATAATTTCTACAATCAACAACAATATTATTGTATGTTAACAGTTACATATTCACACCAGTTTGCTAACACACAGAAAGCTCTATTCTTTGTAGTGGATTATATGTCATGAAGAATTCTGCTTTGAGCCATAAGACATCAAAGTGGTGGGTTTTTTTGCTTTTTTTTTTTTTTTTTTTTTTTGTCTAGTTCTTTCCCAGAAACCACGGTCTATGATGTAGACTTTCTTAAAATAGTATTGCCTTCAGGGCCATATACATTCATTATGAAATGTTGGTAGATGAAAGAACAAAATAAATGTTTTATCTGCTAAAAATATTATCTAATTATACATTGTTGTTGTTGTTGTTGTTGTTTCCCCAGTATAACTTTTAAGGGGAAAAAAGTATTGGTCAAACCCAAATATGCTAAGGACTACTTGTTTCAAAGGCCATAGTTCTCTAGCCTTTTCAGTTCTAATCCAGTTCAGATCACTCTATTTCTATTCTAGAGCAAAGATATCAGTTTGAGAAATTTTTCTTTGGTTTCTCTGGACCTTGGGCTGGGATATTGATAACAAGCCCCACAGAGGCCAAAACAAGTGGCAAAGCACCACACTGTGATAGAGTTAAGAGAATGGTCTCAAACCTTAATGTACTTCTAGTTTCTGAATTCATGGGGGTACCCAGGGTTCATACCATGATATTGAAAATGCCTTCTGCAGCAATATGGACTATGTCTGCATTCTGTTTGAGAATTATACGTATTTATTGTCTCAGCAAAGGCTAACAGAAAATGTGAGAAGCTGCTGCCTGATAAACATTTGTAGAGAAAAAAAGAGAGTATTCCTGAGGCTGACTTGAGCAATCTTTCCCTGCTCTGCAATTCCTAAATGCAGTCTTGATTCATGTCTGTGTGTATCTTGATGATGCTGTGGGCCCAAGACTTGTATGCAGGCATAGCGTGACAGTTTATTGAGTTCTTTGGGGGTACATAGAATTTTTAAATCAGACTATTGGAAAGAAAGTTAATAGAAAAATATCAGAATCATCTGGAAAAGAACCACTAAATGAGGAAAGAGTTGTATCCCTTGTGGGCAGCAGTAAAATCCATTGTCAGACTTTATGATATGAGACATACACATTTCACAAACAACTAAATCTATTTGTAATTCTCAGTGGGATTTGCCTCAGTATGCCATTGCAGCAGCTGTTTGGATATGTGTTGGCCACCTGCTGCATGCATTGCCACCATGTTTTGCGCTTCAGCAGTTAATACAATGGCAGAGCCTCACTGCTGCTTCTTCTAGGGTCTCCTGAAGGATCAACAGTTGCAGTATGAGAAGAAGAAGATTAGGGCCTCTAAATGTGCACATTTTTATATATAGCATCCTGTGTTATTTGGTCTGGCAAACATTCGGAGCAAATGTGGTTCCATGTGGCTCCTCCCACTATGTCACTGAAGAAGGCTCTTCGTGTGCTTGTGAATATCCCAGATGTTGTGTGTTGGACAAATTTAGCACTCAAAAAATGGATTGTGGCATCACATCACGTAGACAGGGCTTTCCTGGAGGGGAATGGAGAAGCCTGAACTATACTTGAAAGTATAGATTGCTATGCAGTCCAATTCATTTGGTCTTATGCTGTGAGAAATATTTCTTTTTGCATGACCTCTGGAGTGGTCGTGACAGTGAAGTAGAAGTACACAACATCTAAATTTAGCAGAGCCCATAAAAACGTATCGCATTTTGTTTGACAGATGTCCACTGAGATGGGAAAGAACTTTTCCCTGCTCCTGAGACTGGCTGGGAACTTCAGCAAGTCTCCTCCCAGGGAATCCTGGTGTTATTCTTCACTGCTAACCTCAGGTAGTTGTATTTTGATTCTCTGTTGAGAATTTGAGCAATTTTTCCAAGCACTCAAGCAATGTCTTCATGCTTTCATTTTTTTGCCGTTATATTTTTAATACGCATATCCTTGAGAGCTAACAGTGGAGATCCTATCTTAGGAATCTACCAAATTCGTCCCTTTGAAGTTGCACCTGGCATTTTTGAGTCATCAAAGTAATGAAGGCTTAAGTTGGGAAAGAGCTGGAATGTATATCTAATTAGATTAATGCAAATGTTTATGTACGTTGTGGAGGAGGAGAGGAAGAGGAATGAGGAGGAGACAGTGGAGAGATATCCCTTTGAGACCATGTAGGTAACCAACAGCAGAACCTGACTTAGAATCATGTTGGAATCATGTTCTATGTTGGAAAAGACCTTCAAGATTATGAAGTCAAGCTACCAACCTGACCTAGTGAGTCCCGCCACTGGACTGTGTCTTTTAGTGTCATGTCCATATATTTCTTAAATACCTCTAGGGATGGAGACTTCTCCGCTTCCCTGGACAGCCCATCACAGAGTTTCATCACTCTCTTTGTGAAGAAATTCTTCCCAATATCCAATCTAAACCTACCCTGGTGCAACTTGAGACCATTTCATCTCATCATTTCACTTGTTATGACACAAAAGATTCTGACACCCTCCTCATTGCAAACTTCTACTTATTTCTATATTAGTAAAGTAAGGACTACAGGGGTCTGGATACAGGCACTGCAACTTAATTGCACTGATCTTGAACTGAACTGATCTTGAATTCTTAATAATAGATCCTAGAGTGGTGGTTGCAGGGAGGAGTCAGTGTTCGCCTAAACATTGCAGCACATGGAATTACCTCCCTCGGTGTGAAGACCATTCACTAAAGGGAGTTAGAATGCATCCACCCTGATTTGTAGGTTATGAAAATTTGATAGAACATATTTTGGCCAGTCTGTTCCAGCTGACCTCAAGGTCACTGTGTGAACTTTGCCAGTATGAAGTTTACTAGTATGACTGTAGCCAGAGATTCTACGACAGTTTCCGTAGGTCATCAAGATACTAAGCCTATCAGTTGCTGTAATCACAAGGTTTTTCAGTCTCTTTTCATGACAGTTCCCTCCATCCCTGCAGAGTTGCCTACCCTTGCCTTCAACTGACCAGCTTACCTGCCACTGTATAAGACCCTGCTGGTGGTTACTTCTGCATAAGATCCCTTTCTGCCTCAGAGAACCAAGAATGTTCAGTTTCTACAGCATATGACTTTTCAGATTAGAAGGACTTATTTTCCAAGCAGTGTAGAGAGAGATTTATGCAGACTAGCCAGTTACCTGCAAGGCTGCATTAGTATTTCCCTGTCTTGGGTTATGCTTCTACTCTCACTGAAAGCAGCAGTGACTTCAGCAGTTCATGACTGCACCACATTTCTGGGATCTAAGACGAAAGGCACTCCATGTGAGTAGTTATTCTTTGTTATTATGCTCACTGATCCACTTTGGAAGACAGATGTGCATTCTCTCTCCCCCTGAGAACTGATGAAACATGAAAATCGCTTCTTAGATAAGAAACCCCCACAAAGTCAACACGATACGTTGTGAGTTATTTGGTTTCTAATCTCTGAAATTGAGCCAGGTCAAACAGACACAGCTCCTCTGATAAATTGTTATTCTTAGAGATTTCATCCTTGCATGGAAAAGTACTGAGCTGGCTCTCTGATCTCCTCTTACACTGTCATCAGCATACAGCCGCGGGCCAGTGGAAAATTGGAGAAAACCAGCTGCATGTAGAGTGTTAAGGGCATTATTTTTAGATGCTTCGTTTCTTTCTGACTACACACACTTCCCCGTGGAAAACAAGGCTGTCTATCCTAGTGACTTATGGGCAGCTGCTGCATTATGCATGTTGACGATGCTCTTTAGAAATGGGATGCTACACAAAATAAATGGAAGAAAAAGAGATGTACATTTGTGTACAGCATGAGAGTTGAGGAAGATTTGAGGTTGAATCCAGGGGAGTCTTTGGAAAGCATGCAAGCCTGCCTTTCAATGGAGAAACGAATTTGAGGGAATAATTTTGTTTCAATTTCCCTTTTTCAATGACTGGGGAATTTCCTTTCTTGTTTTCATGAGCTGTTTTGACATTTTAGCAGGTATCAACGCTGCATACTGGCTTTCCTCGTGAACACTGATCTGCTATCACAACAGAGCTGCCAAAAAGATGAATCTCCAGTCCACTGAAAACTATGATAATAATCAAATGCATGAGGACTCTCGTGCAGATGAAACACATGCACATGGGTTGCTCCACTGCCTCCTGCTGGCTGCCAACTCATTGTCTCACAAAGGCAATTTGCCAGGTAAGCTGGATGCAGTTAGATATACAGTTGGTTAGCATGCAGAAAGGCTCATTCTCTCCCTTTCTTCTGGCCCTGTGTGATCTCACCTGAGTGCAAGAAAAAGGCATCTCAGGGAGTGCCACAGAACTTCCACATCCAAGCACCAGATCATCCTCTGTATATCAAGAGCAACCCCTCCCTTGAAGAAAGGGCAAATGTGAATCTCCAGGAGGAGAGCAGCAGGGAGAATCTCTCTCCAAATCAAAGTGTGTAACTTAACACCTCACACTAGTTGTACCAGTTATGAATTGTTGCTCTTTCAGATTCCTTGAGGGAAATAGGAAAGAAGAAAGTAGAGGGGACTCCACAGGCATGCAGCTGTGGTGGTTACAGGGCTCGATTTGTGGGGCATCATACAGATTTGGGAGCGGAGTACAAAAAGCTCTAGTTGAATTTTTACTCGTGCCTATTTTGAACATGGTTGGACATAGCTAAGATGGCTTGTCAGGGGCCTATTGTTAATTACAGTACCTGGGAAATTTTTGGTACAAGGTAGTGCATTCTCTTCATCCCATAAACAGTTATTTGTCCTAGAAAAAAAATGTAACATTTTTGCCAGTCTTAAAGAAATCCAGCAGTGTGTTAAACCTCTGTTTCTCCAGACAGTTCTTCCTCCTACTGTTTGGGCTTCTTCATCTACTTTTAAATTTGGGCATCAGCTGTTTGTCTTACCTCTGCTCACACATCTTTGTGAGCATCCGGACACCCAGCGGACATGAAATCTGAATGTGCTCCAGCCTTTCTTGCTACCCAGGAGTCAGTTGTGATGTGAGACAAACTAGAGAAAACCCACATGGTGCCAGAGCAGAATGATACCTGTTACTGAAGAATTAATTATTCTTTCCTGTGGTGCCCTGGGTGTGTGCATATCTATAGCACAGGTAGATCTCCTAGCATGTTGCAAAGTTTAGACCTACCTATGTTTCACTTGTTTTTTGCTTTACCAGTCTTGAACCATTTTAGTAGGCATTTCCTGGCTCGAGTATACACTTCAGGCTAATGTATTTGTGACAGACTTTTCTAGATTAGCTCAATCATTTCCACAAATAGAGATGGAGAACACTGTTGTTCTGTCCATGCTGCATTAGAGAAAATTTCTTCCTGAGTTTTTAGTAAGAGACTTTGGTTTTTCCATGCTTAAGATTTGACAATGGAATGCCATGGTGTATGGGAACTGCTGAGTAACATCCTAAACCTCTGATTGATCACCTGAGGTGAGCAGTGAATCAGCCAGAGGAGCACAGGTGAAGGCAATTCACCTGTGCTGCAGGAAAGGGTGGAGCCTGGCTGCACCTCTCCTAGACCTATTTAAGAGCTGGCTACCAGTGGAGAAGGATCTCTTCTGGAAATTGCCTCTGCTGGTGTTTTGTGGGTGAGCCCAGGATAGGGGTAAGCCTCCTATTTATTCTCTTTTGTTATTGTAGTCTGCTTTGCCAAACTCTCTTGTTTATTTTGTGATTATAGCATCCTAATATTCTTTGATCATACACATGGTATTAGGGGCCTGCCTTCTCCTCTTTTTATCAAGATAAATTGACTTTCTTTGGCCTGCTTAGCAACTCCTGAAATTTGACAGTTGCATCTTGTCAGTACAGATATTTACGAAACTTGGCAATAAGGTATGCTTCAGACTTGGACTTTAGAAGCTGTGCAGAACGTTATAGGTAACTGCTTGGTAATGCTGTAGTGGTAGGCACGGATTCTGAGAGCAGCAAGACTGTTCTGTGGGCTCTTGGTGCTCCAGAAAACACGTCAAAGAATAAAATGGAGAAAGTTTTCTGTGTTAGTACAAAGAGTATACGTAGGTTGGAGGGAAAGGAAGAGGCTGCATCAGTGGAGCTCTCCGAGTAGTGGAGATCTGTTTTCAAAGTAGTACAGTGGACTACAATAGCTACCTCCAGCGCAGGAGACAGTGAGGATTAAAGATAAGAAAGCAACTTAAGTTTAATACCTTTATGGGAGCACTGCTGAACACTTGTATTTATATGGACTGTTTGAGCATGCTCACCTCCCTGAGGACTCAGGCTCCTGGTTGAACAGGAGTTGAGCGTAGACCAAGACTAATTTTTGCTGCTCTCCAAGCTTTGCTTGGAGGGTTGGTGAGATAGGAAGGTTCATTGCCAGTGATGTGAAGGATTGAAGGCAAAATAAAAACAGTTTGGATCTCACTAGAGATCCTTGGCAATACAAACTCCCTCCCTGCCTCTTGAGTGAAGTGGCCAACATCCACAAAATTATGTTTTTGGCTGGTGGAATGTAACACTGGAAGGGTTTTAGTCTATCATGAGTCAAAGCCACTGTCCTTTGTGACAGTAGCCAGCAGTATCCACGTATCCTTATTTCCACCTCACAGTATGCACAGCAAGCCCATTCTATGCCCAGCTCCCTTTCTCAGCCTGCCGCAGGTGGAATCGATGGGCAGATAGAACTAGAATTCCAGAAGGGGAATCTTTGCACATAGGTCAGACTTGACCAAAACACACTGCCAGATGAGTTTAATCACTCTGCAGTTGATCACTCAATTGACATTCTAGGCCATACTGGTACCTGTGGAAGCAGTAAGCCAGAGGGATAACAGGTCCTGTAGATGCGTACATAAACACAGATCATTCTGGTTTTTGTTTCCTGTTTCCTTCTTGTATAGGCCTTCTTTCATTCAATTTTTCTTCATAGAAGAGATTGGTTTTATTTTTGATCTTATAGTGCCAAAGAGATTAAGCCTGTGCAATGTTTTTGCAGTTGTATCTCTGTGATAAACACTGAGAACTGCTCTTGTTGATAGAATACCTGGAAGCCACTTTACTGTTGAAGTGCCTTAGGTCTTCATTTCATTATTTATGGCTTTGCAAGTGAAACATGGGAAGGTGAGAACCTGAGAAAGATCAGGGAGGCCTGCATGCCTCAAGGTTGTTCTGATTTGTTTAGTCCTCAGTATTATACATACTGGGAACTGATAACATTTCCCTCCCCTTTTTGGTTATTTTTTTGTTCCTTCATCAAATCTCAGGAGCCTCTACCATTGTGTCTTAAGGGCAGCCTCCTGCCAAGAATCTCTTTATTGTGCATGTGTCATTATTTACAGGCCTAGTGTCTGCCTAATGTGTCTAAGGCCTTATTTATACCTCCAATTAATGCAAATTCACAGTCCAGTCTTGTTTAATCTTCTCCTGCTGGGCTCATGCACTTGTCTGTGCAGCCACAGAACAAATTTCTCCCTGTTTGATTACAAAGTCTCTCCAAATTCAGAGCTCTGCAGTGTTCAGCACTTTCCAGCTGCAAAGCCAGAGAGCTGGTTGGATAGGTAGGTGCTAAACTGTTTGATGTCATGATTTGGAAACTTGTTTGGTTTACAATTCTGGATAAGTCCAACAGCCTGCTGAGTATAGTCTTGCACGTGAAGCCTCTGCTAATCAACAGAGGCAGCAATGTGATTTAGCCATAGTGGGCATTGTACATAGGAGAAATGTTCCCCACTCTTGGGAACATGCTTCAGCACAGTCTGGCACAATACTGGGGATTGATTCATGCATATTTATCATGTACTTAGATATCTTTCAAGCAAAGGTGTAAGGCATGCATTGTGTTATTTTTAAAATCTGGTGAATATGCTGCTGTTATCAGAGCACACTGCTGGGTTGGGCTTTGATAGCCCATGGACTCAAAGCAGATGGTAACAGGCAGTGCTCAGAGGCTTTGGGAACTCACAAGGCAGAGCAGAGTCCTGGCCATGCACATGTGTAGGCCTCCACGTGCACATCCATCAACAGAATGCTCTTGGTGTCACTCATCTCTAGTATTTGCAGGGTCACCTGAAAGGAAATCTCTAGTTATTTCTCTTCCTTCCTTCCTTCACATTCTTTGGAAAATACTGTCTCAGTCATTGGGAAAGAGCTAGTAATGAATAACTTCCTCTGGACACAAATGGTGACCGTGACCATATCTGGGGCAGTGGTGCTTTCACAAAGCCAGGTGTGGGAGCGGAGTCGGCCCTTGCCTTCTCTGACTGTTGGGCTGTGCAAGACCTGAGCTCTCTACTTGGTTGTTAGTGCTGACAGCAGAGGCTGGGAATTGAGACTCTGTACGGAAAGGGGAAGATTTGGGCCTGGATTTAGATTGTGCTGCTAAAGTTCTCCTACTGAATTTTTAGTGGGACGCAAGGTTTTAGTCCAATAGTTCAAGTGGTATGCTCTAAATTTTCCCTCATTTAATCATAGAATCACAGCATGGCCTGGGTTGAAAAGGACCTCAAAAATTATCCAGTTTCAACCCCCCTGCTGTGTGCAGGGTCGCCAACCAGCAGACCAGGCTGCCCAGAGCCACATCCAGCCTGGCCTTGAATGCCTGCAGGGATGGGGCATCCACAGCCTCCTTGGGCAACCTGTTCCAGTGCCTCACCACCCTCTGTGTGAAAAACTTCCTCCTAGTATCTAACCTAAACCTCCCCTGTCTCAGTTTAAAACCATTCCCCCATGTCATATCACTATCCACTGTCATAAGCAGTTGTTAGATATCAATGTTTATCTTAACTAAAAATATTAATAACCAATGAAAATGATATGGCACTGCACAGCTCATTTTTGCAAAATTATATATGTGAGTATGTGTGTGTATATATATATATATAAATATGTATGTAGCATGTGTGTGTATATATATGTATAGGCACAAATTTTAAAAAGTAGGATGGCTATTGCAGCTGTAAATTAGCTTTCTTAGTTACATTTGCTCTATATTTATGGTGGTACTGTTACATGTACTTTCAGGCTTTAGTGACGGTAGGACTCAAAGTCAAGAAAATCTCTTCCAAGCATTTGGAGGTACATGTTGGTGGTATGTTGCTCTATCTAACTAGGTCATGCACCACAGACCTGACAACCACCCTATCTTTGCTGCTGTAGTGCACCTCAAGCTTAGCCTAAATTTAGGCAGCTGGAAGAAGAGTTAAAACCTGAGCTGCTCACTTGCGTTCTAACACTGGTGAAGTTTGTCTGGTATGGTGGTCTCTGAGTTTAGTGTTGATACTTGTTACAGCTTTCTGTTGCACTCTTTACACTGTTAGGGATTAATAAACCACAACAAGAGCTGAAGATGGGAAAATTCAGGGCAGTGCTTGAAGTGTTTTGAGCAGAGAGCATGGGCATTTTTTTTGGCTCAGGGATCAAATTGAAATGTTGGTACACCTCTTCTCCATCTCATAGACTGACATAGGTCCCTCTCTTCTTCTTAGTTTTCCATATGAAAGTACTCCAGAAGGCAGGGTTGCTCAGCTCATCCCAGACCACAGTCAACATTTCCTCTGGGATGATGTGCTGGCAATGCAAGTGATATGGTTATGGGTAGCTGGTGCAAGAGGTGGAAAGACATGCTCTATGCTCACATCTGAGCTTGCTCTGGCTGAGGCATGGGGCATAAACTTGCATTTTACCATGTACCTGATGTGAAGATGCTGTACCAAATTGGTGATTAAGCGCTAATGGCAAAGCAATATTGCAATTTCTCATCCACACAGGACTTTTTCAAAGAAAGGTGTGAGGAAGACCAAACCTGTGCTGTGAAACAGGCACTGATGACAGCCAGTTGACTTATCTTACTAATGGAAAGCTAATGTGTTGGTGATATCATTTTTCTAGATACTTACATAAGTAAAATGCCTGTAAACAGAAATACCCATAGTTTAATCAGAAGAGCGGCAAATTCATGCTAGAAATAAGGTGCTCTTTTTGCACAGCGACACTAGTGCTTCAGTTTTACTATCATTTTACACTAACAGAAACAAAGTGAAACAGCTGTGCACTTGTACTGCTTCACTGCTTGCTTCAGTTCCATACCATTCCTCTTTTGGAGACATTGGTTCAAGTAGTTTCAAGGCCATAAAGGGAACAGGCTGGAAATTGTTCTAAGCAGTGTAACTGTTCTAGCAATGGTAACGAGAAGATGGCTGGACTAGATGATCTTGCAGGTCGTTTCCAACCTTGTGATTCTATGATTCTAAGCTTGTCTCCCTCTCAAATAGGAGAGATGGGTGTGCTCATTTGATTCATCATGACATCGCAAGCACACGTGTGATGGGAGGAAGTCAGCAGCATATGATAAGAAAGAGCTGGAGGCTAAGGCAAGAATTCTTTTTTAGGGTCCATTTTGTCTGCCACTCATGGTAAAACTACAGCATAATCCCACCTTGATTCCATTGCTTGTCTTGAAATAAGAGGAAAGTCTCTATGTTCTATCTCAACCTGGTACAGCAATTTGGAGGGAATCACTGTTTCTGTGGTAATTAATGACAAGGCTCACACTTGTTTCGAAGGGGTGCCACTCCCAGTGGATTCATGTGTGATTCATGAGCAGAAAACCAGCAGCTGACAGTGACAGTTTCCACCTCATCCCATGGAAGAAGCTTGCAGATAAGAGATCACTTCTTCCCATGATGGACAGAGGAAGCCATTTTGGTATGAGACATTTAAAATAATCCAAGTAAGAATGCCTGAGAATTTACCATCTTCTGCCAAGCAGAGTGTAACAGGACTTTTGTACTCCATATTTCTCTGATAGTTTGAGGAATGACTTCTGACATTAATTTGAAGATAAATGCAAATGCTCATGTAGTCTGGCTTTTACCCTTTTCTTTTCATTGGATTACTTTTTTAGGAACAGCGAAGGATATTGCTTACAAAACATATACAAAGCAAAATTAAGCCCCTTAAAAAAAAAAAAAAACAAACTGTAATCTTCTGCAAACTAAGAGTTTTTTATAATACTTTTATGCTCACCAACAATGAACTGAGAAGATTTTAAGAGGTTAGGAAATCAACATTTTCTATGCTTACTTGAGATGAAGTCAATTGTTAAAATAGGAAAAAAAAAAAAAAGTGCTTGGGTAATAAATGGTAAGTTATTCATGACTTTTTTTGAAGAAGAAATAACAATGTGCCTTCTGTGAATATTAAGTAAAAGTAACCTTAGGGGGATGGGTTGGGCAGTGTGAGTCATACTCAGGTTTTGAATTATTGATGTTCTGTGATTGTCAGCCTTTACAAGTTTGCACTCTATATATCTTAGTTCCTTCCAGGCAGGTGGAATAAGTTTCTGCGGATCCATATATGTTTCCCCAATAAGTTACTAGGACAGGATATGAAGGAATTTATAGTTGTGCTGATTTTTGAACTACCTCTCTGCAAAGCACAGCCTCTCTTGCAACACAGCATGTAACCATGCTTTTCCCAGGGGCAATGCGGGTACGCTTTGTGTGCTCCAGCCCAGTACATTTCCATGAACTACTTCCCATGCGCCTATTTTGAAAACTCTGTGATTGCTTTAGAAGTGCAGTTTCATTAGCTGTTCCTGAGAGCTGAGTTTGATTAAGCTTACATTGGTGGTTGACAAGTCTCTGCTCTGTCACTTTGTTGGCATCTTCAATCTAAGAAACCAGAAAATGTGAAGACTGGGACATAAAACACTCAAAAGTTATAAAGAGGAAGAATTAAATTGCTCACGTGTTGTTCATTCTAGCTGCTTGTGTGTATGCAGTGTGATACGGTTTTCAATTACATGCTTGTGTGCTCCATTTTCTGTGTCATGACGTCCCGTTTTAGTGTGCTGGCTGTCTGGTGCTGATTGACTGGGTAGCAATTCCTTATTACTGGTTCATTCTCAGCACTCAATGTGTGGCCACAGGCCTTATTTACTGCAAACCATCTAAATCCTGCAGAGACTTCACTCTAATGGATTTCCTCAGCTCCACTTTGACTTAATTTATGCTACTATACAGTATGTAACCACTAGAGATAAAATTCACCCTTCTTCAATCAGTGGAAAAAGCTAATGTTCCCTCAGTGGGAAAAGCTCTCTAGAGGGAAATGGAGAGTAAATTCAGTAGGCAATAGTCCTTGGATTATAAGTCAAGTTTGTCCCTATGTTCTATGGATTGCAGGAGTGGGCTGGCACTGCTGGGCTTTGGCCATTCTTAGGGGAATCAGTGCGACTGCCTGCCATGTGGTGGCACAGGTCCTGGAGGTCTTTTTGGCCTTGTGGCTGGTGGTCAGAGAGGCCCATACATTTCATGTGAAGTCCTTCAGCAGAGATACTTCGGTTGTTGCAAGGGTCTGTGCTGGACATCAGCATCAGGAGATGCAGGTGTGGATGGGGTAGAGGGGGGGGAAAGCAAAAGTTGTTGTCCTACTATGCATGTGTGTGAAAATTAATACACAAATAGCTGATAGGTATGGTTTCATTTAATTATAATTGTCTAAGTAGTGGGACTATATTCAGGATTTAGCATGAGGTGATACAAGAAGTAACGCATTTGTATAATTACAATTAGAGACAAATTAAGAGTAGTAATTTAGTCCAAATGAATAGTTAATACAGACAGCACGTGTCAGCATAGCATTGGATATGCAAAGCAGAGGTAAGGTGATCAGGAAATATTAAAGGTGCAGGAAAAAAAAAAAATTGCCAAGAGGATGGGGCCAGGCTCTTTTTGGTTATGCTCAGTGACAGGACAAGGTACAATGGGTACAAACTGGAACACAGGAATTTTCATCTGAACATGAGAAAGAACTTAGAGTGACAGAGCACTGGAACAGGTTCCCCAGAGAGGTTGTGGAGTCTGCTTCATTGGAGACCTCCTGGACAGTTTCCTGTGTGACCTGCTATAGGGAACTTGCTTTAGCAGGGGATTGGAATTAGTGTTCTCCAGAGGTCCCTTCCAACCCCCTACGATTCTGTGATTCTATAATCATATTCAGAGTAAGATGTTTCTGTAGCCCACCTCCTCCCTCCAGAGATCTGGAGCCAAGAGACAGTACTGCCTGCTCCCTGCCTCGTTCCCCTCATCCTCATGGTGACAAGCATTGCAGATGCTCATCTGGGGCCAACTGGAATAACTGGGAGACAGTGCAACAGGCAGAGAAGCTCTTCACATCTCCTGTCCTCCTCAGCCAGGCTGTCAGCTACATGGAAACAGTGTGGGTATTTTAAGGAAGCAATTGTTCAGCATGCCACAGGAGATGACTGAAGAGGAGCTGGTGGTCAGTACTCTCCAGCTATTAGCAAGGGTGGAGACAGCTCCTAATAGCCTGGACACTCAAGTACATTGATAGTCTGCCTAAAATAGAGTGGCAGGGAGTTTTATGACAATCCTGTAGTCTCCTGGGAGACTCTCATGAAGCAAATAGTTCAATGCAAATAAAAACAGACAGGTCCGGAAGAAGCTTTTCAAGCATAAAATACCAGGCCCAGAAATATCAACTGAAAAATGTGCGAACTTTTTTTAATATGAAATCTGTACAAAATTAGCTTTGCCACTTGTAACCATTTCCTCAGCCCCCACACAGTAGTATTTGCTATGTTTTGTTTAGATTGAAAGCTTTAATGGACTGCTATCTATCTGCTTTGTGTGTCTATAAAGCTGCATATACATCTTGGGATTTGTTTGAACAGTAATATTAAGTAAAGAGTGGGTAACTTGGGCTGGAATGCTGCCAAATATAAGACTGTGAAGTATATAAGGTGCTTAGTTAAGTATGCATTTGATTTGAGAATGCTCTTGTGTGAGAAATCAGGCGACAGAGGTCCAGGTGGGCTCCCAGAATGGAAGTCAGAGGTGTTGTGAAGCTGGTTCTATTCCGATTAAACCCCTGGTGTGCTCTGAAGAGCTTATCTTTTCTAGACTTCTCTAGTGCAAGGCTGGAGTTTTCAATAAAAGTACAGATCAAAGTGTCTGCTTTTTGTTGAGGTCAATGACAGTTGTTGATAAACTGGGTCAGCTAAAAAGGGTCTGGAGGTAGGATTCATGGTATTGAACTTCAGAAGTGCAGGAGTATGTGTCTACATTAGAACTGCTCCACAGGGCCTTTCTTGCCCTAATTTAGTTAAAGCAAAACACCCCACCTGGCTGGCTATAAAGGAAGCCTCGCTCAGTGATTGGAGACTACACTGGGAGAAGCCTGTTTGGGACAGATGAATCCTGAGTTGGAGATTTTTATGCGCAATTTGATTGATGTTGCAAAGGAAAGATTTGTTTTCTTTTATCTTTCACAGCATGATGAAGGTGAAATATAGCTCTGGGAAATACAGTATCTTGTCTTTTCCTAGGATGCTTTTACTTTTCTGGGAAATCAGAAGGAAAACTACAACATGACTTTTTTTTTTTTTTTTCCAGGCTTGTATTTGGGATTATTATAAAACCTGTCAGAAGACCTCTCTTTATGGTGGTACAGGCTAACTTTTACCCAGAAGTCAAATAGCTTCTTAAGCATGCTTAGCCAAAAAACCATCCTGGAGAGCAGAGAAGACCTGAGGTCTGTCTGTACATGTTAGGATATTTAAATCAACTTGTCTAGTGGCACTTAGGGACGTGGTCAGTGAGCATGGTGGAGATGGGCTGACAGTTGGACTAGGTCATCTTAGAGGTGGTCTTCAACCTTAATGAGATTCTTCAGTTCTGTGATTCTGTGTCTAAACAGACACAGTCTGAAGTAATTGTCTGAGAAGGACAGCAAAAATCTGCCATTGCAGTTGAGAAAGGTTTGGATCTAGCTACTCTGAGGTACATACAAAAGGTTACTCACAGTGAAATGCTGGGCAACTAGTGGGGCCCTTGATGTAGCCTGAGCAGCTATGTTACAGGAAATATTTTAGTGATGAGGGAGTAAGAGTAGTTAAGGATGAGAGAGCTGTGGAAATAGCAGAGAAGCAATCTTGGAGAAGCTGTCATGATTTGTAATAGCTGGGCATTACAGGGCAACCAGAGTCAGGGCAGTCCAAGGAGGTACAAAGCCAGCATCTAGCTCCCAGTCTCTCTTTCTCTCTGTTGGCATCTCACTGTTGTTGGAAAAAGCAAGTGGGGAACTGAGTGTGAGGCACTCTGGGACTCTCCTGGCAACTTGTTCGTGACACAAAATCACTGTTGTGTGATCTAGCTAACAGCACTGACTGTTCAGAGCCTGCGCACACAACCATTACTTCAGCTGCTACGTGACCTGGCAGTGCACAGCTTTCACATGACTGAGGGATGAACTATGGCCTCAGAAGATGCAAAGAGAATATAGCATGTGATATTGAGCTGTTTATAGCAAGGTGTTACTAGTTGCCTCAAAGCAAAATCTTTCCTCCATCACAAGGTCCTTGCACGGTGAAATGGGGAAGAAAAATAGATGAGGCCTAATCAGAAGTGGGGAAAAAAAGGAGAGCTGAGATATGCTCTAATTGCTAAATGGAAGGTGTATAGTCACAGGCAGTCACTGCACACGTGAGAAAAAGAAAGCCAGCTGTTACATGTGTCATCATGAGAAAAAGCAGAACTGACAGAAGAGGGAGACTTAGTAACTGTGAGCAAGAAAATGTTCTGCTGTCATTTGTTTCTACTTTTTTTTTTTTTTTTTTCTGGGAAACAGGACTTTGTGGGCATACTTTGTAAATAAGATCTCACCAAAGAATCTCTCTGTTATTATTTTTTTTATTCCTTCCATAAACAACCCTAATAGAAACTAAGTCTAATAATGTGGTAAAACATGCCCTCAGGAAAAAAAGACAAGTTGCCTGAAGAGAAAAATCTTGGAAACATGATTTGTAGCAGAGCTTTTATTTAGATCCGGATGTAGAATAAGATATATCAATATTTGGCTCAAACTCTTGACGTGAGATTTAGAAAATTAAAAAAAGAGGCCCCATCTGAACTAAGGACCTGAGAAAACTTACGTTCCAGGCATATCCACATGAGACTTTCCAAGATAAATTAGCAGTGGGCCAATTTGTAGATGTTCAGCTGGACTTAGCTCTACAGACTGAGATGTGAAAGGAGGAGAAGGACACTTCACACAGCTGTGGAATTTGACAGGGAAATTGAACCTTCATTTGTAGCAACCCACTAGGAGAAGAAGCAGACAAAAAGGTAGAATTCAGTCGCTAGGAACCCTATTAGCCAAGACTTGCTCCTGGTAGGCATCAAAGACAAAAAGCAATTGCAGCTTGTTCTATGAGATTTTTCATCTCAGGGAAATGTTGTTAAATTTAATTTAGAAAACAAGAAGATAATGCAGAAATACAGGGAGGCTATTCATCTAATTGCTGTTGTGGTGATCAAGAAATACTGTCTCAAGGATAGTTGCTCTCACTTTAAAACTGGCCAAGAGGGAGAATCACAGCAGCCTGGTGATAGTCCCTTGGTACCAAGATGTTGAAGTTCAACACTTGTGTCTAAAGATTATAGAATCTTAGAATGGCTTGGGTTGGAAGACGCTTTAAAATCACTGAACTCCACAACTCTCTGTCATTAGCAGGGCTGCCCCTACCAGCTCAGGCTGCCCAGGGCCCCATCCAACCTGGCCTTGGGTGCCTCCAGGGATGGGGCACCACAGCTTCTCCAAGGACTGTATGCTTCTGCTTTGGGTCTGGGAGTAGCAAGTAAAGTTGGATGTTTGTCTATTGGATGGGCAGTAGGACTATGAAATGCAGGGTGGTGATAGACAACAATCAGAACAGTGTTCCCTAGAGCTTTTAGTAGTCCAAGAGAGCACTGTTCCTGTGCTGTGTCTGACTGCAAGTGACAACACCATCAGTGTGAAAGATGGGGAAGGGTGTTTAAAGTTGCATGATAAAGCTTTAGGCTGCAAAGCTCTTTATTAATCTATTATTCCCTGTGCTTTTTGTAGGCACGCAGTTGAAACACCTAAAATTTGGTGGGGAAGGAATAATCCTGAAAGCTCTGGTTTCTCCAGGGTACGCAGTTCATTTCTGCATGGAATTGGAAGTTGACCATGACATCTGCTGTATCTGTCAGACACCAGCACAGATACTGGCAATTAGCAAACTTTCTCATGCAGTAGCTGAGCACACTGGTCATCACCACAGTGGAGATTAGGACCAGGAACCATATGCTCCAGAGGAAGAAATCCACCACTGTATGATGTATGAAACAAGAAAAGTCTTCCTTCTAACCTTGCCAGTTCTCAACTCGCAGAAGATAAACCTGAGCTATTTTCTTACATTCTGAAGTACTGATGTTCTTGTAGGAAGTGGGAGGTCTAGACAAATGAAAGATTTTAGGCACTCCTATTTGGGGAACACCCGAGGGAAGGACTGCTTGAGTGATTTGTTTATACAGTGCCTAAAATAAAGGGGCCCTGATCCTTAGTGTTAAGGGAATAGGAATAACAACAACAGCAGTCTTTCCCTTTTCAGTGGGGACTCCTTACAGGATGGACATAGAACATGTGGGCTGGCATCTGACCTATGGCAGACTAACATTTGTTGGTTTTTTTTAAAGTTCTATGTGGATAGACCTTTCTTGACATCTGAATATGACTCACGCTCTATCAATGTGACAAGTGATGAGGAATTGTGAGAGTCAGCTCTGCCTTTGGGTATGGGCAGATATGTTTCCATTGAAGATGAAGGGTTGGACATATGTGTGGAATTTAGGGTAACAAAATTACATCTTGTAAATTCTGAATACATAGTGACCATACTACAGGTTGTTGATTTTATAGCTAGTGGTTTTCTCCATGTGACAGGCAAGAGATACCTCTTTTCAAGGACTCTGACAGCCCTGTATGAATGTTTTATTTTCAGAGGATGCCCACATGTCATGGGGCATTTACTGAAATGTGAAGGCATAGGATTGAATACGAGCTGAGCATTCTGTTCCCAGCTCAGCTTGGCTCCCTTCTCGTGGATTTGAGGCACAGAGAAGGAGGGAATTCAGCTGTTAGGGTCTTCCTTTTTTTTGTTTTTTCTTTTTAAATGTAACTGCGTAGAAAAGTGCTTTCAAACTGAGCGTCCTCTCACCCCTCAGTAATGATGATGTTATGTGTGCTGCAGTCTTTCCCCCTTTCAGTCTATTAGCAGTTCATGCTACAGTGGAAGTTGCTCCCTACTGAATTCCATTTGATAGGTAGCTGCTCTTGACATGGTGGGGTCACCAGGACTAGAAGCTGTCAAAGTGAGCGGGACCTATCAGGGTTACAAATTGCTTTTGTAATTTGATTTTTTTTTTTTTGTAAATTGATTTTTACAAATTGCAGACAGGTTGTTCTGATCATAGAATCATACAATCATTAAGGTTAGAAAAGACCTTTAAAGTCATCTCGTCCAACCATCACCCGTTACCACTATGCCCACTGGCCACGTACCTCACTGCCGCATCTCCATCATCTCCTCATGCAACAGAGTTCCTGAATAATGGCTTCATAAATGCCTCAGCTCAGGGTCTTACAGAGCCCAGTCTCTTCTCTGAAAGTAGGTGGTAGTACTGCTGGCTAATGCTGAGATAAGCTGCTCAGCTAAGAAGTTGGGAAGGTCAGTGCTATCTTCAGCAAGGAAAAGTGTCCTGATATTTGCTGTACCTCTGATCCTTGCTGTTTTACCCTGCAGTTCACTGAGCACTGATTCCATAGAGGACATATTTTGCCTTTTTTTTTTTCCCGATTGCCCTGTCACTGAATTGTGACTTTAATATGGCAATCAAAACATGAGGCAGTAACAGAGACACTCTGGCAACCAAAACAAGTGAAAACCCCTGTAAGATTAATGCTCTTGTTCCTTCTCCCATGGTAAAATGTCAGTATTTTAGGAGAGAAAATGTTTTCAGCTGTGCACCGAAGGGTTTTTATTTAAGTGACCACAATTTCAGAGTTTCCATTGTGTTCTCCTTCTCCTCTCTTTCTTTATGAACAAACTAGTATCATTTATTTAAAATTCTCCCTGTTTTCATTGGAATGTAGTTAATTGACTTGGAAGAAGTATAATCTGTTGAAGAAAAACATGCTTACCATGTAAACAGCTCTTTCTCAAAAGGTTTGCAAAAAAGCAGATTATGTACAAATTCTTAGAATGCTCCTCTGTGCCAAATGCTGTTGAATTTTCTTGTATTGGTCGAGTTCTAGCATCAAAACATGACATTTGTATGATTATTTGTCCTGTTTGTTAACTAATGTATAGCTATGATAATCTGATTGCTAATGATCTTAGTATGGCCATATAAGCTGTTCACAGCAATAGCTCAAACCACATGCAATTTGGCTGGTTTTGAGTTTAAGCAGGAAAGTAAAAATTACTGGGTTTCATGAAAAACTGTTTGGCCCATGAACCTTTCATCAAATCTGCAAGAATAACTTATTTGTTTTTGGTTCCCCCCCGCCTCTTCTCTCTGTACACACCCCTATATTATGGAAAAGCTTAAATGAATGTTGTGTTTTTGTTATGTAACTTCGGACCATTGGCTGAAAATCAGGCATATGATAGGTTTCCTGGTTACTGATTGACCAAAATCAGTGTCTTTGTGTATATATAGGCATAATAATGTATCTCACTGCTGTGGCCTGTTCTTTATGAAATGTTGATAAAATCCTTGGTGCTATATGCTTAACAGCCAGACCAAGCAGGGGCAGCCCAGGTGGAACACATCTGCCTCAATTTCAGTGTAAACGTTTGGATTCAAAATTTACCTCCCCTACTAAGTTGTCATGGAGGCTGCTGAAGTCTGAGCTCATCTGCATCTCTGATAAGAGAGCAGTTAAGATGCTATTTTTGAGTCTTATGGCAGTAATACTTTCCTGAAGGGGCCTTTATCTCATGCCCAGCCTCCCTGAAGATCATACTGGCATCAAGCTGGTGGTGCATAAGCCAGACTTACGAGGCATTTCTATGTGTTGGATCAGAGCTGTGTTGGCAGTAAGGAGACCTGCTCTACTCTTGGATGTGTGAGGGAAGTGCAGTCCTGTGATTAGTGGTGGCATGGGGCTGAGACTGCTGCTGGCTTGCACTCTCCTTGCATGGATCTGACAGTACAGTCATGCCCTGTAAGCCCTCAGCTCTTCAAGCAATGGAGGAGAGGAGCCTGACTGCATGCTCTACTATCATTACTATATGTATATTGAATAGGAAGATCAGGCACAGACAGCTGGGGGAGGCATCTGGGGCAGCAGTGTACCTGGGAGGAAGGAAGGGGCTAAGTTGCCCCAGTGTCCTATTTGTCAGCCTTGGAAAGACTGGGCAGGATGCTGCTGCTCTCAGGAAGGAGTCTGATTGTCTGGGACTGCAACAGTCGTACAGGCAAGAATCACTGACCATTTGTCTTCCTCAATAGCAGGACCAACAAACCCTGGATTTCCAGTCTCTGTACCTGATTGTCCATCTGGCACTGCCCCTTTGTCTGCCCCTTACCTCCATGTGCTCCTTAGCTTTGGGGCAGCAAATTTCAATTTTGCTGACACAGCTGAGAAGGCTTTAGCTGGCTTTGTGAAGGAGAGGGCTTTTCTGAAAACTGCTGATGGCATCTAAGTCCTGGAGAGGGTCAAGATTGAGACATATTCATGTTTTTGGCACTTCCTGTGGCTGGCTCAGCAACCTGCACTTTGTGGCTCTTGCTTGAAGGCATGCTGCTCTCATGCCTCTTTGTGGGAACTGAGGCTCCCATATCTTGGATGCTGTGAAATCCCCATGGCAACCCAGCATCTCAAAATTAGACATGGCCTTACAAAGTGTAGCAGTGCCCTGGAAAGACTCACTCTAAGTCAAAGAATAATGGACAAAAACAAGTCCAGGAAAGAAATTTGTGATGTTGGACTTACTAGGCTTTGACAGATACACGATTGTTCCAGTTCTTGCTCTCTGTTCCTTCAAAAAATGTTTGCTCTACCATACTTAGAACATTTCATTACTTTTAAGGAGCAAGGTAGTCTCAGGGAAATGAACGGATGGCTTAGAAGGGGAAATTCGTTCAAAGAGATGGCTGAGGGGGGAAAATGAGAGCACTTGTGCTTCATTTCTCACAGATCAGGGATGTATTTAGCTGAATTCTGCAGATCCACTGTACGAAAGTACACAAACATTTTTTATTCGCACACAGAATTACTGAGGGATTTTTTTTTTTGTGCAGTTCGGAAGGGAAGCAGGCAGGGAGTGGCTGGACAGAGAAGGGCTTTTTGTTCTCATTCTGCCTTTGGCAAATGCTCTGACTCCAGCAGTGTTTGGAGAAGGACTGAGATTCTCTGCTGGAAGGTGTGGAGGAGCACTGGGCACTGCAGCCTATTCTGCAGGCACAGCATCCGTACATGTGCAGAGTGGGCCTAGCTGTGAGACAGGCAGACTGTCAGTGCTTTCTGCCTAAAGTGAGGCTGTCTGAAAAGAAAAACAGTGACATTTTTAAACAACTCAATTTTAACCGGCTCAAGAAAAGGCAAATTAATTCTACGTGTTCTCAGTCCATTGCCTACCATCCATCATTCAGGAGAATGATAGATTTTCAGTTTATAATTCAGTCAGTGTTTGTTGACAGTTCTCTCTAATTAGTTTGAAATACTTCCTGGATCTTTGATTCTTTGTTGTTGCTCAGCACAGGGGAAAGGAGGGCAGTGAGAGAGTTTCCAGATACCTGATGCAATTTGGAAGCTTAGGAGAGATAGAAAGCCATTGCAGGTACATCTGGTAGCCATACTAACTTCTACTTCAGAAGTGGTTTCTTCCACCACTTACCAGCCATGGATGTAAGCCACCCCTAACCTCCTGTGCTGGAGTCTTCATGCTGTTCCAGTGTTTAGATCCCTAAAACTGCAGTGGGGTTGCTGATTTGCAAGTGTGGCATAGGGCATGTAAAGCGTCCTTTAGCAGATCCCCTTAAAGGTAGGGAGGAATGCTTCTTGTCCACTGACAAACTTTTCAACAGTGTCTGCACAGCAAAGTTTGAGAGCTGCTGCTGTACCAGACCCACTCCAAAAGCTGTTAGAGTGCAGTGTGTCATAGAACAGCATCGTGTTTGGCCAACTGGGCCATCAGTGTTCTCAATTTCTGCAGTAGCAGGAGTTCAATATGGTAAAAAGCGCAACAGGTTGTCCACAGAGGTGGTGGATGCCCCATCCCTGGAGATGCTGAAGGTCAGGCTGGACAGGGCTCTGAGCACCCAGGTTGAACCTGATGGCCTATAAAGGTGCCTTTGAATTCAAATGATTCTATGAAAAATACCTTCTGAGATTGTACTCAGAAAGGGACAGCCTTTGCTGGGACAGAGGAATAGAGAACAAACATTTTGCTTTCTGAGAATGGACTGAGTGGACAGAGGGGAGCATCTGAGAGAGGGGCATAAGGATAAATGGCATGAGATGCAGGTTCCTCTGTGATGAACTCCCCTTTCTGTTGTCCTTGGAGGTGTTCAAGAACTGTGTGGATGTGGCACTGAGGGACATGGCCTGCAGTCACGGTAGTGATGTGCCAGTGGTTGGACTAGACAATCTTAGTGATCTTTTCCAACATTAATGATACTAAAGCCGGCATCTGCTAACTGGAGAAAAGCAGCAGTGATGCAAGTGAGAAAAAGCACCTTCCCTGTACCTTTTGGAGACGCTGTGCACCGACTGTGCCAGGCTTATAGGCAAGCATCTCAACTGGAGTGTGTGCTTAAGGATTTTGCTGAACCTCTGCTTGCTCTTACGCAGAAGTATAAAAAAGTCTCATATGTTTAAGTGCTTTTCTGAACCTGAGCACTAGATGGTCAAACATACTGGTCAGGAGATGTCATTTTTTTTTTTTTTTTTTTTTCTTGCAAGGGATGTGCTTTATCCTTCACACTGTGAAGATTTAAAGCTCCATAATTTCTTGATTAGGACTAATGCAATAGGGCAGGCTGGGCTCTTGAAGCATGTATGTGATTTCCCCTGAAAGAGAATGGAAAGTATATACAAGTTTAGTAGTTGGCCTTGCCTCTGAAATCAGCTTCTTCATACCAAGACAAGTATTGCTGAATTTCTTGCTGAATGGTTTGCAAAGTACAAGCAAGCTTGGCTTCACTCAAAAGACTGTCCCCCAATTATGATTTATAATAATCTAGATTTATTTCATTTCATCTTTAAATTCATGTCAAATCAGAGGAGGGTGGTAGTAAAAAACAAACATTTTTCTGAAACAATAACAAGGACATCGTTATGGTAATTGCAACATAATTTACTCCATCAATCACATAGTTGTGTGGGTTTTCTTTTTTTCTAAAAAAGAGAGGAGGATAAATGGTTAGAAAACCATGCAAAAACAAAACAAACAAACAAACAAAAAAACCTCATGATTTTTTAGCCAAATGTTTGTCTGTTGTTAATTATAAGAATCTGAATTTGCTGGCTGGCTTATGGCTATCTTTCCACAGAGAATAGCAAACCATATGCCCCTTAACTAGTACTAACCTGCCAAAGTTATGTTTTTTGCTGAAAGCAATCTGGAGTGGCTAGTGCACTCGCTGCATCTGTTTTGCAGATTAGGAGAGAGGAACACAAAGAAAACTATTGTACTTCTGCTTTTTCTTTCGTTGGCATGTCATGTAACAGCCGGGAGGAATATTACAATGGTTAAAAACTAAGATGAAAGTGATGCGAACCTGGGAAGATTGTTTTTGTTAAGTTTACTAATTAAAGCCAACACAAAAATCAGGAAGGCATGGGACTCTTATGTTCCTTTTAGTATTTTCTCCAGTTGAATTTTGTACCTTGATGGAATTCTTGCAATATGCTGTAAATATGCACAATTTGATGTACATTAAGTGCCAGCCCTTGAATTTGTGGTCCCTAACAAAGGCCAAGAGCATAGTTTTTTTTCAAGTTTTGTAGCTTTATTAGCTCCTTCACTGTCTCGTATTAAGCTATGGGATTGACTTTTAATCTGTAACAAAATTCTTGCAAGAAATTTTACTGTCTCACTAAGAAATATTTCTTAGTCTGTAAAATTTGACCAAGGGGGAAATTGCAACATCACTTAAAAAAATAAAATCTGTTAACTTCATTTTGTAAAACTGCTGCTAAGCATCATCAGTTCATGACAACTGGAAGAGAATAGTCCTGGAAGCTAAGAATGCAACTTTATTCATGTGAGTGATTGTCCCTTGTGTATCAACAGGACAGTGGAGTTCTGATTAGTTGAACAGCGAGATCTGCAGGGCTGAGTTTGGGTCCCCACTCTTACACTGGAGCAATCTTCTCTTACGTAAGGAGCTCCAGGAAAACCAATTGTCTCTTCATATAAATGAGCTCTTCATAGATATGAAGGGTTGTACCTTTGGTGCAGACATACCCCGTATGAAGGTGCCTTTGCTTCTAACTCAAATTGCATCACTCGGTAACTTTTGCTAAAAACTGAGTTCCGCTCTTGATTAGTAGTCAGTCTTTCTTGTTTTGTAAGCAGTCAGCAATGGCTTCCTTCTAAGATTTTTTTCATCTGGGTCTCTTCTATCCTCTTATGTATGTTATTCTTTTGTGTACTTTAAGCATTCAGACATGCTGATCCTTACAGCTCAGCTTGTGGCAGTGTGCATGGTTGTATGGTTTTCTCATGCTTATGTTAGTGAAAAGAGATAGAAAGCTAGATTTTGCTTGATAGGATTCAAACAAAGGCTAGTTCTTTGGCTATAGGCATTTTATTTATTTTAGTGTCATCTTTCCAAGAGTTTTGTGGACCTTCCTGTATTGATACTTAAGTGCTGTGTGAATTTATATAATTGAGCACAAGGCAGCAGAATGAAGAGGGTTTTTTTTCCACTTCTTAATCTCCACTGAGACAGTAAGAGGATCTGAGATGTGCTTTTGAAAAGCTCTTTTAATTTTAGTGAAGAGCTTCTTTCCTGTTATGTGCCTCTGGATGGCAGATCCTGCCTCCAGGTTTTCTCCACTCATTTCTGTATAATCACCTCCAAACATTAAGAAGCCACAGAAACATTGAACCACAGAATCCTTAAGGAAAGACCAACAAGATCATCTAGTCCAACCATCAGCATGTGCTTGTGACTGCTCTAGACCATGTAACTCAGTGCAACATCTACCCTCTTCTTCAACACCTCCATGGATGGTGACTCCACCACCTCCATGGGCAGCCTGTTCCAGTGCCTCACCATATTTTCTGAGATGTTTTTCCTGATATCCAACCTGAATATCCCCCTGTACAACTTGAGGCCATACCTCTCATCCTATCACTGTTACTTGGAAAAAGAGGCTGACCTTGCTCCAGCCTCCTCAAGGAACGTTTTCTCCTGGACTGCGTAGGGTGACAAGAAACTCTTTCTCTGCCTCTGTAAAAGTTGGCCTGCATGTCTCAGCCCCAAATCTTCAGTCTTTCTGACCTAAGAAAGGTGATATCTGTCCTCTTCAGGTGTGCTGCATCAAGCTCACAGCCTGCCTCAGTGGTCTGCCATGGCCTCCTACTTCTGATCTCTCTCACAGAATTTCCACTGTCCTGCAAATACTGTATTTTATTTTTGAGAAGGATATTGCAGGGAAAGGGTTAGCTATGCTGTTGGTACCATTAGCTGGTGAGCATCCTCTCAAGAACCAACATCTCCATATATAAACACAGATATCCCACCAAACCTAACAGGAAGCCCTCTTCTCCGAGTTTGTTAATATGTAAAAACAGTGTTAGAAAATCCACATGGAAATGACAGCAACCCATCAAAGAAGCTCAAGGCTGCACTGAGGCCCATCAAACAATGTTAAGGGTGGATGACCTTTGAATATATTGGTTGTTCTTAGCAGCCTGACTACATCAGATGCACAACACTGTCCTGTGCTCAGAACTTCATGAGCTGTTATGTCAGTTTACCTGTTAAGGGCTCATCATATTCACAGACTCCCACTAGGGAAGTGTCCTTAAGCACCACTTGAGAAGATTCCCCTCATTATGATAAGCATGCCAGGTGCCTGAACTCTCTTGTGTCTTAATCAAGAACTTCTTAGTTCTGAGAGTGTTGGAATTAGGCTTGATTTTTTTTATTTTTTTTTTTTTTAATTTTTGTTTCTTAAACAGGATTTAATCCACTGACCCATGATACTCCGTGCAGGGAGCCTCAGCAAGCCCTAAGAAAGGAGAAAAGCGGGACTGCAAGTATTAGGGAGATGGCCTGATGTGCCATCCCAGCATTTACTCAACTCCTGTGGTCTGATGGGAATCATTTTATCTGCTTGCTCTAGGAGAAAGACTGAAATACTCTGATACGTTGTTGGTGGAGCACAGTAATGTACTTTTTAGAGTCATACACGTATGAGCTAGGGAATGATTCTATATTGAATAAATTAAAAAAAAAAAAAAGAGTTATGGAGGGACATGTAGTAGTTATTTGACATACTAGACACAGGAATGATTGTTTTCTCTGAGGCATTGTTTTGTATGTGTGGTTTCTCTGGTGTCTAATAATACCTTGAAGTAATTTGCGTTAGGAGTCCTTCACTAGTCTGCCTGTATTCATGAGATTCTGGATTAATTTATTATGTCTGAAACTTCTGTCAAGTTTTGTGAACTGGTCAACAGCTTCAAAGGGCATCAGTGAGAATAGGTAGTTTGTGTGAATACATAAACTTGATTTTCCTAGGAAAATCAACATAAAATCCTCACAGAAAAGCAATAAATTATTACTTTCAACAGAGCAATTGCAGCTAAGATGATTTAGCAGTTTAGATAAACATGGTATTTTATGGTTGATGCACTAACCGCACTTCTCTACAAGGCTTTTCTCTTGTCCTGAACTCCTCGCATAATCTTTCCTAGCTGATAGATGTAGTCATCTGAAGAAAATATAATGACAGTTTATAAAGCAAGGTGACATTTACAGCAAGTTTCATAAATTTAAGATACGTCTTGGATTTTTCCTAAAGGAAAAAATAAAAAGAGTAGCTGAAGAAATTTGTAAAATCACAAACTTGATGTTTGGCTTGTCTTTGCAAAATGTCTCAATTGTTTTGAGTATAAGCCAGATGGTCTCAACCTCTGCTTGAAAACAGCTTACAGTAACATTTCATCCACAAAATAAATCATTAGAAAGATGTATTTCAAAAGATTTTTTGAAGGTGAGGGGATGATCAGGTTTAAAAATGTTTTTGTTTTTAACTGAATCAACTGGTTCAATTTATTCTAGTTAATACTCATAATAGGTAGCAAGTAAATACTTTGTTTGTGTAGATTACGAGCAGCTCTCCTAACCTATAGTTCAGTAGGATATGTACACATCTATGTTTGCTTGTAAGCAAGTGCCAACTTCTAGTGAAATCATTTATATGCAGAAAAGTCAGCTCATGGTGTTGTTGTTTTTTTTTTTTTAATCTATTTTTTATCTATTTTTCTACTGGATCTTTGTAATTACCAAAAAGCTCATGCACAACTGTGATAATCTTGGTAGCAGCCATGTTATAAGAGCTAACCAATAAATAGCCAAACTGAGCAATACATAATTTAGGTCAACTTGATCTTTATCTTCTATATTTTCTTACTGTGGTAGTGTGTGATTTTACAAATGCTTAGGAGAGAAGAATTAGGATCTATCTTCCAAGTTTGATTTATGTCCTAGAATGACTGTTTTCAATTTGAGATATTTACTGCTCACATCTTGCATTTCGCCTTATTATTTTAAATGGAAATCATGTCTATCCAGATTGTAGCAATTAACACTCATATAAGCAAAGGACACTATTAAGAAATTTTTTACCTCTATTTTTTTGTTTAGGGGTTCAATTTTTGCCTGTCACACTATACGTTTTGCAACTTTTGTGACACTCTCTGAACTCTCCAGAATAGAGAACATCATTCTCTGCTGAATGACAGAACCAGCTGTGAGTGAATGCTGTACGTGTGTAGGTCTGTGTGATGGATGAGTCTCAGTCTTACTCGTAAGCAGATTACTTTAGTCAGCATAATTCGTGTTGCTGCTGAGCCAATAGTGTTTTGGATGCTACATTTCCATACTGACAAGGACACTGTTTAGAGACTGAAACTTAATTCAGTTTTTACACCACTAATGCTTTTCATTTCATACAGCAGTACTGGTATGATGACCTTGTTGAGGCCCTCCTGGCCAACTGCCCCACACCTGGCACAAGTCTTAAAAGAGGTGAAAGATTTTGGTGTGTACTCAGGTGGAAGAAAACGCATATGAAACCATTACATTTTACACAAAATAATGAACTTAATCTAGCCTGTCACTTGGAAGTACAGATGTAACAGGGCTTTGAACTAATGGTGAAGTAATGTGCAGTGCAAACGAAAGCTCATAATGCTGGGCCTGATAAAACCCAGAAAGGCAGTAAGCAGGACTGATTACACTTTGAGAGACATGGATCCTGTAGACACCTTGTTGCCTTGCATCACACTATTGTGCAGAACCAGGTTTTTGAAGACAAACACTGTGCTGCATAGGGGCAAGGGATATGCTGTCACATGATATCTTCATCTGCCGTAACTCTGGGGCTGTAGTTCTAAGGTCAGAGCTTTGATGGCATGTTTTGCACAGATCTTAAGGCTGTATTTTTTTTTATTTTTATTTTTTTTACTTCTCACAAGTTATATCATGTTTGACAAAGAAAAAGGATTAGCTCTACGTAAAGCCAAAGGACTGTCAAGAATCTCAGTCATAGTTTGTTGTAGTTTTTGTAACCCCTAGTAATAAGGCCCTAAAAGCTCGTTGAGAGCAAAGGTGATATTCCTGGAGGAGCAAGGCAGGGAAAGTGGATTTATTGAGAATTTGAAGAGAGTTAACAATAGTTAAGAACTACACCATGCTTGTGTGCATTGATTTGTATATTTATTCGAATTTTTAAATATAGAATCATCATAGAATCATTTGAGTTGGAAAGGACCATTAAAAGTGGTCTGGTCCTACTTCCCAGCAACGAACTGGGATGCCTATAGCTAACTCAGGCTGCTCAGAGCCTTGAGCCAGCTTGACTGTGAATTTTTAAATATATAGGGTAAGCAATCTTCCATCATGCTGAAAAAATAGATGAGAATAAAGATATCCTTCTGTAATATGAATGGGAAAGTTGTAATGGTGTGAGGAATATTGCTTTACAAATAATGAAGACAAAACCTAATGGAGTTAAAACAAAACAAACAACAACAACAAAAAAACACCAACAAACAGGTTACTATGCATGTAATTCTCTTTCTGCAGCTGCACTTTGAGAATCACAGGAGATGAATCTTTTTCTGCTGAAGAGGGCAAAAGGCCTCAGTAGCATAAGCCTGAGTACAGGGCACGGATAATCTCATTGCATTGTGAGTTGCCTACTGCACACATTTCTTTATTTTTTGTTAGTGCAAATGTATAGCTATATCCTATGTACTGTGCCTCTCTTGAGAAATAGAAGTGGACTATCACACAGCAGGGAGAAAATCTGTATGAACTGTATCTGAAAGAAGGGAAGTTCACTAAAGGAACTGCCGCTGTGTGATTAACACCAGAAGAGGTATGGTGTTTTTAGCTTTAGGCTGTGGTTTCTCAGCAAGACTTCCCACTAGTTTAGAGTGGGGAAAAAAAAAAGCACAGGTTCATGCAGTACAATTACAAAGAAAGAAGATGAAAACACTGGCCTCATAATTTTTGGCTTCTTTCCCTTCCCTTTTCTGACTCTTCCCAATTCTCAGATGTGTTTCTGGTCATTGTCCAGCAATTCATTCTTTCTTCACATCTGTTTATTGTTCATGTGCACTCCTGGTCATTCTGCATTCACTTGTCTTTCCTTATAGTCTTACATTCCTTTCCTTTTTTGGTTTTGCTCATTTTTTTTCCTCCTTCCTTCCTAATTTTGCTTATGTTTAATTGCCTTACTGCCTCCGTATTCCTCCTTCACTTTTTTCTAATCTTGGTTCTGGTCTCTCTCTCTGATTTCCTTATGTGTTAGCTTGAAAGCAGAATCTCAGTTGGTATAAGTTGTCAAATCTGCCCTTCCTCTGACAGAAATCTTTGTGCTCCCTGCCTGAGAAGTCAGCTATTCACATCTCTTAGGAACTTCTATGATATTCTTATTGATGTGCTCAAGCACCTCATGGGAAAATGTAACATTTGTTGGATTCAGTGGAAATCCAGCACTTCATTTTCACAAGGAGTACCTCATACTTCATGAGATTATGAATCACTGTTGAGTAATGAATGATGTTGGAGGTTGCAATTATTTTGAATAATCTCGGCAGTCGTAGTGCTGTTTACTTGACTCCAATCACTTTCAAAATCCAAGGAACAAGGCTGAAGGCCAAAGGCAGTGGCTAAGAAGAAAATATTACTATAGGGTATGTGAGTGGGTGTGAAAAATGCCATACTGTTTGGTAGAGACCTCACTGTGATGTGAGAAGTGGTAACTCTATAACTCAGTATGTGACCAGCGTGCACTAATTCTACCCTGTGTTTTAGAGAAAGAAAATCAAGCAGTGGGCCACAGAGGGCCATTTGCAATGGTTTCTTGCTCTTTGAGGGAGTAGCAGTTTAAAGCCTCTTAAATTTATGGCAGCATTTTGCTTCCACAGTTTGCTTTGCCAATATCCATAGCCTTCTCAAAGACAAAAAAATTGTGCGTTATTTGAGGTAGTGCTTATCTCACTTCTGCATCATCATTTGAATGTTAGCTATCTAGCCTAAGCAAGTTGATTAGAAACTCTCTGGGGGTCAATAGAGAGAGATAACTCTGTTCTTGGATGTGTTTGGCTGCCTTTTGGACTGCTCTCTTTCTGTACAAATTACACAGGAATGTAGCTTAGCCTACATCACAGTTTTACTTCTTGTAAATTACTCAAATGATGTAAGATGAATCTCACTTTTCCCGAGTAGTCTCCAGTGTGATTTCCTGCTCACTCAATACAGTTTTGTCTGTAAGTGAACATTCCTATTGCACATGAAGTGATGCCTATGCACAGACTGAACCAATTGCACAAGTGTTGTCACTGAGGTTATAGTTTTTATAGTATCGTAAGGGTAAGATTGCTTTTATCATTTTTTTTTTTTTTTTAGGAACCTATTGATCAACTGCTCCTCAGTTCTGAAATAAATGACATCTGAAGAACAAACAAAGCTGTGATAGAATATTATTTGGCGTTATGTTAACCTTTAATTGGGCTTACAGTCCTTTTGGTTTTACAGAACTTTCCAGTTGCATAGTATTTCTCAAAAAATATATATAGTTAGCAAAGTCATTGCTGATATCAGCCGGATTTGGGGCCCATTGTTCTTTTCCAGGCCAATTCCTTGAAGGAATTGTTTCTGGGGCAAAATAGTTCTTCTGGTAGGCCTGCTCTTGGATGGTACAAAAACTGCAGGAATACCCTTTGCCTTTTTCACTGGTCTCACAAACAGCTCTCTGAGGGTCTGAGCAGGTCTGAAAAAAGCATCAACTCAGATAAACTTTTTGAACAAAAACAAAGCCAACTTAGCAAGGAATTACATGGGAAGGCAATTGTTCTGTGCAGAATTGACAATCAACTTCTCCATATTTCTTTCACCGGAACTTAAAGTTAATGGCACATTGTACAATGGGGAATTCACATAATGATATCACCAAGCTTTCTTGCAATTAATCACATGCTTTTCCAAATACATTTCAATGTAGTTCTAGTGGAAGTTTTGGAAAAGTTCTGCTCATTGTCTGAAAAGCCATTCTGCTGTCATGCCTGCTAATTGTAAAGCAGCCTCCTGGCTGCTGTCCCACCTGGGGAGTCCTGTGTGTCTGACTTTAGGCACCTCCCTGCAGCAAAGAGGCTGTGCTACTTTCATCGGGGCACTCTCCACTGCAAGGATTTGTCCTTTTTGGTTTTGAAAACTGGTGTTTGGCAAGAGCTAAGGTTTTTTTCCTGTTTTTCTGTCTTGGGAGTCTGCTAAATTGTAATGCAATAGCTTTCATTCATTCAGAGCTCCTCTCCACATCTGTGCCCATGTTCGACAACAATGGTAAGCCATGCTTACCTTCTCAAGGCTCAGCCTGCACCAATCTTGATTTTATTTATAAATCAGATGACCTCAGACTCTGGGAGGAAATGACTGACTTACAAGTATGTGCAGCTATCCTGATGACTACAAACTAAAACTGCCTCGACAGAGGAACACTGCTTGCCTGAAACAAGAAATGCCTGTGTTTGGGGAGAAGCCCTAGCCTCAGTCTGTTCCCAGTGTAGTTATCTTGAGGATGAGTGGTCTGGAAGAGGAACTGAATACAGACTTAGATTTTGCTTTCCCTTTGTCTGTCATGGGCATATGCCTTGGTGCTTGCCAAGGATAACACATTGAAGGTTTATTGCTTTGACTCAAATCTTGTCATTTGAGTCACCTCTCTGTCTCCAATGATTGTACATTATACAGTCCAACTATGTTGCTTCCTGCAAATAAGTAAAAGCTCATGTGAATGTCATCATGTGCATAAGTTATATTACATCTGCTGTCACCAGGAAAAAAGTGCCCTGAACACTGATGCATCAGTCTCTTTGGCAGGGACTGGTTTATCAGGCCTAGTCAGTCTATGTTTTTTTTTCTAATACAAAACAACAGACATTGTCCTGTCACTGTGTGTTTCCTTTTGATTTTGTTGTATTGGCGGATGGACTTCTAATTAATAATTAATGAATATCTGCTTGTGTCATTGTTGAATGACTCCTTTGGAAATGAAGAAAGTTTTTGTTGAATTCAGGTTGTGCCAATTAAGACTGTAAAGGTTTTCCTTTTGTTTCCTGTTCACACCATCTGAGCAAGGGAATATAAATTTCTTTAGTTGATGTATCTGAAGACTTTTTGAAGCATAGATGAACCAGAGCTAGCTCTTGCTTTTTCCTGTGCCCTTAGCCCTGCTGAAGCTAATGGGATTACTCTTGTGTAACTCAGAGCAGAATTTGGCCTTGTGGATGGGCGTAACTGTGCTATAAATTAGGGCATGATACAATACGTAACCATGACAAATGTTCTATTAGGAGACCAGACCAGAGTTTGGTGCCAAACTGGTAATAATTTACCATCTGGCTGGTCACCTCAGGCTTCTTTGCAGCAAATTAAAAAAAATAAAAATTGTACATTTAATGCTAAGCACTGGCCTGCTCTTTTTGGATAGATGTGTGTGTGCTGGCCTAACTGCAATCCGACTGGCAGCTGGAGTCTTGCTCTATAAACATCAACATAACATTTTCAGAGTGCTTCTATTCCACGATTGAGGGGAAAGAACAGCCTTGCAACTATAAAGTCTATATTAAAGCCATTTCCTTACCTGTGACCATTCCTTCTGCTGGAATGGGGAGGGTCCTTTTGTGAAGGATGCACTTCAGGAGAGTGAAGCTCCTGTTTCTGTTGTTCAGGCTTTGAATACCCGCCCTGTTTGATCTGGAGGATCTTCCTAGGAATCTCAGGCTATCAATGCCAAACAGATCTTCTGTCCATGGGTAAACTGGGAGTGGATCTACCCCGCTGACAATACAAGCAATTTGTTTTTCACTGTCAGTTCAACTGATTAATGAGCCCATTTGCTGTAAGAGAGAGAGGGTCCATGAATATCCTAAAGTGGACTTGTGTTCCCTGAACAACTGAGAACTTTTGAGAGAGATTAGGGAAATAGAAAGAATACTTTTGGCAAATAAAAAGACAAAATAACCCAAGCATTGCAGGTGTCCTGGTTAAAATTCTCCTGGCATTCCCATTTAAGTTTAAAGAAATTGCTGAGCTCTATCCTGCAGCTAGAGCAGGAGCCAGGGTACTTCCAAAGGTAAGTATTATTTTATGCAAAAGCTTTACACATTTTCCACATAGAAAATGAAGTCTCAGCAGTTTCAGCTGTGTGTTCCAGGTTCTTGCTTCTAACCTTATGCAATGTTAGAACAGTATGCGCATACAGGAGAAAGGGAAAAAAAGAGAAGGAAAAGAAGAAAGTTTGGAGAAACAGCCAGCATGAAGCTTCTTGCTGATTTTGAACTGCTCTGTGATGAAGAGATAGCTTCTTTGGTGACAGCATACCTGCTTAAGAAGTCTTTTCTTGCAGAGAAACATAAAGTACCCAAAACATTCTCCTCAAGGTGGCAAGTAACATTTTGTTCACATATTTAATACCATGCCTGTATTCTCAAAGGCAATGAGCCACCATGATTTCCTTTACATGATCAGGGCATTGCTCTGCTTTGTGATATATACTGTCCCTTGTTATACATGTTTTTTTTTTTTTTTTTTTGTGTGTGTGTATGTATTCATTTAAAAAGTATTAAGAGCAACTTGGCAAAACGATTTGGCTCAGCTTACAGCTACAATAGCTTAATCCATGTTTTATTATACTGAGACTTCATTATATGAAGTGAGTCACTTCGCAGCAAGAAGTGAACCTCGAGGAGTTTGAGGTTTTGTAAATCATAAGCTAGTTTGGGATTTGTGAATAGTGAGCCCTTTACCACCGTGGTATTCATCCATTACTTTCTGCAAGGGAGCGGTGAATTAAAAACCCTGTGGCTAAAGCAAACTCAATGTGTGAGGGAGAAAACGCTCCCTCATGTCTATGCTTTCAGAAACACCCTATGTATGATACGTACAGGGCAGTTTTAGATGAGAAGTTCTCTCTTTTTTTTTTCATCTTTCTTTTCTATCGTATTCAAAAAAGACACAGACAGACCGTAGAGGGCCAAGGGGAGGTCTGCAATGATGATCAAAGGGCTGTAGAACCTGCCCTATAAGGAAAGACTGAAGGAGTTGAGTCTTTTCGCTCTGGAAAAGGGAAATCTCAGTGGAACCTTATCAGAGTTCTCTAGTGTTAAATACTGGCTCCAAAGTAGACAGAGGCTTTTTTTTTTTTTGCTTTTTTTTTTCTCAGGGAGCCACATGAAGAGCACAAGGGGCGATAGATATAAGTGGGAGAGATTTCATCTTGACGTAACAAAGACATTTTTTGCAATTGATCACAACTTCTCCAGTTAGTTAGGGAAGTTAGGTAGACCTTATCTCAGGAGAATTTTAAGACACAACTGGAAAGGGTGCAGGACAATCTCATCTAAACTCTCTTTTCCACAAAAGGTTGGACCTAATGATAATCTTTCAAGGTTTATCTTCCAACATGGGCTGTTCTGTGATTCACATTCTGTGTGCACTGACATTTGTTATATCCCCCTCATGTTCCATTTTTGTCTCTTTTTTTTTTTTTTAACCTTTCTATTTCTCCATGCTTTCTTCCAGCCAAACACCAGCTCAATAACATTTGTACTTATTCAAGCTTATTGCGTACTACTAGTGTGCTCACATGGATTACAGCTGAAGGAAAGTGTTTGAGATGAGAGGAAGGACATGACATAGGATTCAGTTCAGCAAAGCGGTCATGTACATGCACATGGCTCATGGCTACAGGAATAATCCCATACTAGAAACAGGACTAAAGGTTAAATACATTCCCTAGCCCTACAGCCACTTCTAACTAGGAGTAAACCCACAAAGCAGCAGCGGCATTTCATCCTTTCTATTGCAAGGGTTGTACCAGTATGGAGAAAGAGATACTGATGAATTTGGGATCTTAGAAGGGTGAGACCAGCATGCAGTTTGGAGCTGCCCTGTCATTGGGGCTGAGATATCCAGGCTGCCTCTGGACTGAACTTGGCTGTTGTGGTACTTCTGCCTGGGGTTCCCCAAGTTCTAGATCTCTCTGGGTGCTGTTGTGCATCTCACTTTTTTCTGAACCATTCCTGACTGTCTTGATCCATCTCCCAGCCACTGGATGTTGCTGCAGCTTTGATGACAGGGATTAAAAGAGTTGGTTGTTTTCTATGGTCTATCCATCTTCTGTTCCTGTGAGCCAGATAGCATGAGGTCTCTAAGACTGCCACTGCAAGAGTTATTTGCCAACTGCTGGATCATTCTCAGGCACTCTTTTACTTCTGTTTAGCATTCCCACATCTTTCATGAAGTGTCATGTCAAATTCACCCAATTCCTTTAGCCAAAAGCACAAACCTCAAATAGAATAAATAAATAAATAAATGAAAGAAACATTTTGCTTCCACTCCTTAACTGCAATATTCCCATGTTTGAAATTCAGAGCAACAAACAGTTCATAGCGTGCTTGAATTTTATTTAAAAGAAAATGGAGATGTTTCTCTTTTGGTCAAATTAAACATCCCCTTGGCACACAGTGTTTTCTGTCCTCAGTCTTTAGGTTTACTACAAATAAATACGAGACAAGATTACTACTTCAAATTTATTTCAAATGATATGAGGATTTCATTATGATCTGCTAGTTAAATGAAGTGTCAGAATTATACTGCCATTCTTGCTTGAAGTTCTGGAGGATAGGGCACTGCTGTATTTGTAAGACATAACAAAAATCTCCTTTATTTCCATCAGCTGCTAAAGCTGCCCAACAGGCCTAGTCATCCTTGCAGTATCTCTCTGAGTTTACAGATAATGTTTTATTTTCTGTGTTGCTGACAAATGACCTTCCATTTCTGCTTTTCACCAATTTACTCGTCTGAGTTCAGTAAAAAGTAAATAACTATCCCTTGTGGAGCAGGACTGTTTATGCTATTGCCAATAGTCCTATGAAGTTTACATAGTATGGAAAAATTGATGAAACACTTTCAAATTTCCACATGGGAGAGAAAGCCATAGGGCACTGGTCAGTCATATGTTTTGGTACTTTCTTTATTTTTAGAAACTCTCATAAATCAAGTAATTAATAAATAGAGGAAAGACAGGCATCGCTTTCCTTTTTTTCGTTATTTTTTATCACAGTGGGATTCACATACCACGTTTTTCCCTGTGGGGCTAGAAGACACTGGGGCTTGCTGTTGCCTTCTGTGGAAGATTTTCTTTCTCCAGTCCAATTTATAAAATATATCTCGGTCTTAGTTGCCCACTGCCCAGATCCTTGAGAACAGTCATTTCAGACCTGCACGAGGATGGACTGTTCTTTACAATGTTAATCCCTACAGTTTTGTCTCATCTGATTTTAAATATTCCAATCAGCAGGAACTCATGCTAATTCTTCTCAGTGATCACTCATGAAATCCATGGTGGTGTTCTTTTTTCTTGTAGGCAATAAACATCTTGGCACCTTCTCTTGTGACCTTGCATAGAGGAGAGTATTCTGAGTAGCTACTGCATCTTCATGATATAAAAAGTCCTCCAAGCATAACTGTAGTTACTTAAGTTCAGTGACTACTGGCTGCACCAATAGCTGAACATATATGCGAGTGTTTTACTGTGTTGTGGGCTAGCTCTGGAAAGACTTATTGCTGGCAATTTGAGGAAGGCAATGTAAGTGGGAGGTAAGGTAGTACCAGCTTGATTTCCTCATTTGTGAATTTCCCTTTCCAGGTCATGATTAAAAAGTGTTAAGCAAATTTTGTTATGCAAACCTTCAGAAGCTGAATTTATATATGGAGAGAATAAATAGCTCTTTTCCTCCCTTTCTTCCTCCTGTACTTCAGCTCCAGACAATGAAAATATCCGCGCAGAGCAATGTATTTCTGGCAAATTTGACATGGTATTACTAGGAGATAGAAGGAAAGATCTAAGTGCTCCAAAATGAAATACTCTGTTAAGCAGCACGTGGTCTAACCCTGATGTCTTAGGCACTTCTAGCCCCATGGTTGACATGAGACTAGCTTAGTATTTTTCTTTCCTATCTAGACGCTGTGATACTGAAATAATTTACTGCCAAAAAACACAATTATTTTCATTCCACTTTTATGGGAAAAAAGAACCAAAACCGTAGATTTTATTTCACGCTGGAACAAATGTTTTACTGTGCGGCTAATGTAGTTGTAATACATGTATTGCTTCGTGTATTCTTACAGGCATTTTTTTCTTGTGTCAAAAGAGGCAGCCATATCTTTTTTTTAACAGATTTATTGTGCCATGTATTTCTCAATAGTTTGTTATTTTCCAGATGTTAAGTAATTTATTTTTCTTAATATTTGCTCCATTACTGCTAGATACAGCAGTCAGACTTACAAGGGGGTAATTTTAGGGACCATTCAATTTGTTGTTAATTGCTTGTAATTTTTGTTGGTTTTATTTTTGAAAGCATCTAAATGCACCACCATGATCAGAACCCATTGTGGAAAGCACAATATGTACATTTAGGAAGAGACACAATCAAGATGCCCAGTGTAATAATAGAACCTCCCCTTTTATTGAAAATCTGCATTTTGTTCTCCTCTAGCACTCCAGTTCCTCTAGTCCCTCACAAATAAGGAAGAATTATTGGCATGGCCGATTGAGTAACTCCCTTGATATATTAGCATGAACACCACATAGCTAAGAAAATGTGTTTGTATCTCACTTAATCTCTCTCATGCTCTTCTACAATAGCTTTCACAGCTTGATGAGCACATAAATGGATTTTCTTACCATTTCTAGTTAAATATTAATGTAAGAAAGGAGATTAGCAACTTTTTAGTGTATTTATGAATTCAGATCTACCTCTTTGGCTATTTGTAGATAGATATATTTTCTGTAGTATTTCCTTACCTCTCTCAGGTTGTCTGTTTGCATCTGACTTGGCTAGCTTCACTGCATAGTGAGGGTATCTTGTTTCTGACACCTTATTCAAGGCTATCAAAAAGCTTGAAATAGAGAGCACTGAAGAAGAACGTTGTTGGTTGTCCTAGCTATGAGCCACAGGGTGATCATAAAAAATGAATGGCAGTGAAACACCAAAGTTAGTTCTGGTTGAGCTGTGTTCTGCGTGGCCTACAACCTGGTTGTTCAGGATCATTCAGGCATCGCCATAACTGTTGGTGATCTGCAGGGCAGGAACACTCTTTGTCTCTACTACCTCTCTTTAATTTTACCTTTGTTTTTGCCTGAGGAACATCTCCAGATAACCACAACTGAGACCTAAGCTAGACACTGAGTGAATTTCATTGCCTTATAAAGTGGGCGTGACTTTCAATGCTCTAATTTAGAGCTAGGATCTAGAGATCCCATGTAGGAGCCATTTGGAGTAAAGATGCTGCTGTCTTCCTCCTAAAACCCATATTTTGAAGCTATCATCCATTCCAAGATGCAGAGGAAGGAGCTTGAAACTGTGCTTCCCCGTCAACCCCACAACAAGAGATGCCAGTTTGCCTGGACTTGCCCTGAGCACCAAGTGAAACACAATGAGATTCATACTTGGTCCTTATGATTAGTGCTGTTTTAGCTCTAACTGGGGAGCCTGACCTTCAGCCTGGTAGGCCACAATAACCTTAACCACTCAATAAGTTGTAGCTTGCAATAGCCAGAACAGTTCTTCAAACTCGTGGACAACTCTTAGGTTGCTTCTATATTACTCAGCCCATGCATCCAGGCATGTCCATGAGTCCCTAAAAGCATCCAGGAAAAGTAGGAAGTTGCCATGAAATTGCTGCTTTGGTCTATTTCTGCTGGAGCAGACTGTGAGAAGTATTCTCATGGCAGAGGCCTGTGTTGGCTTCCCTTTTTCTCCTGGGAGCCTCTTGGAGTCAGCAACCGGGTGCATTGTAAGCCAGATGAATTCCTCTGGCAGTGGTGGTAACCCAAGAGATTTCCTAGAGGCTCTGTATCCAATGTGTCCCCAGTAAGATGCAATGGGAGAGGCTAGTAAATACCCCAGGAAGGAGCCATGTGAATCTCCCAGGAGCTGGCTGCAAATATTAAGAATTGTTCTGGCAGGCCATAGATCTTCATATTCTTCTACTGATACCCTCGGTTGCCTTGGATTTCAAACCTGTAATGCCAACAATGTGGGTGAAAAAATATTTCTCCTGGATAAATTTGGTGTGTGTTGACTATTGCTTGGCAATGTACTTGTAAGTGGGATTGTCACCAAAACCAAATGCCTGTCTCAGTATCCCAGTTCTGAGGCTATTTCCTGAGAGGCAATGTAACAAACTCCTTCAGTGAAGGGTCTCCACATCTGCTCCCATGGTTCGACCCAACATTAAACCCATGCTGGCATGGCACCGGAGAGTCTTTTGAAATACCTTTTGACTTGAAATCATAATTAGTCTCTAGATTAGCCATGTTAAACAAGATGGCAAATGGTTTCCTTTTCCTTCTCAGGTTTCTTTTTCTGAAAGGAACCCAGGACTGTAGAGTTTCTTGTGGTCCAAGGAACACATTTTTCACATGTGTAAATTTCACACAAAATGTGGAGAAGTCATGTAGCAGCACAAGTTTTGTTCCCCACAAATTTTCAGTGGTGGTTTTACATCCATAATTAAGATGTCTGTTCCTACCGCATAACTTGTTATATTATCTGCTAATGACCCAAACGTTTCATTTTTCTGATGTGGAACACAAGGGTATCAGCAGTATTACCTATAGAAAGCAGAAAACTACATGTGAGGTCTCAGAAATAGACGGGATTTCTTCTCATTGAGGCCTATATTCAAAAGATAAGGGAAAAAATGATTCCTTGTGTTGTTGTCAGAACCATAAATTAGAATGACTAAATCACAGGGCTGGGAAAAGCTGCTATTCCTTATTGAATCAAGTGCATGGTATCTTGAGTTTTGGGAGAAAGTGACCAAGATGCTCTTTTTGGTTGAAAAGATTCATGGTGCCCATGAGTAGCAGAGACAAATCTCATTTACCAGTGGTGGAAAAGGACAGCAGGAAATACTAAAACTAATAAACTAGCAAATATGTATTTCTTTGTCTATTTATTTCAGGACCTGGAAGTATTTATAACAAGGGAATATATGTATGTAACTTCTCAAAGGGGCCTTGCTTTCTGCTGTATTATCTCTGATACAGCCAGTGAGCATTTAGGCCCCATTCCTGCCATACTGTTGAGAGCGGGATCTGCTCACAGGGTTACCTCTTGCACTTTCAAAAGTCTGCTAGAGTCTTTCTCTGGGAAATACATCTAGCAGTCCAGGATCCTTTCAGCTAATCCACTCTGGGCATTAGGTATTTTTCTTCCTTGGAGATCTGGAAATGCGCTCAAGTGTATGTTCCTTGTTTTGTAGCACTATATTCAGTGCCAAATTCTGCATGCTTTACTTGTCTCAAGCTGTTACATGTTGCTCTCTAAGGGTTTGGACTAATGTTAGTTTTTAATTCCACCTCCTTTTTTGTTCTTTCTTTCTCTCTCTTTTTTTTTTTTTTTTTTTCAACCTGGTTTGGAAGAAAAACAGCTACAGCAGTTAGAAGTATTGAATACCTTTTGTTGTTGTTTAGTTACGCAGTCTCTGCACACACAGTTTTAATACAAAATATTTTCAAATAATCAGTGATAACTCAAGACCTTATTTATACGTTTAGTCACCTGGGCTAGATATTGGCAGCAGCTAATTGAGAGATTGCAAGGATATGACAAATACTATGGAGAGGTCATCTGTCTACTGAAATCAACTCAAATTATAGTAACACCACATAATTAAATTGCAATTTGCTTTCTTGACATGAATCCCTCTCTGGCTTCGTATTCATCTACTATTTGCCTGGCTTTGTACTTTAAACAGTTTGTAACCTTTCTTCTCCTTCCTGAAACCACCTGCTATTTTTCCAGGATTCTAAAAGTTACCAAAGCTGTAAGGACTTCTTCTAGTTGCCTTTTGTTGTTGTTGTTGTTGTTGTTTGTTTTGTTTTGTTTTGTTACATATTTACACCTGTCTGACTGTAGAAGAACCCAGAGTCAGTCTTTTTGCTCTTGGACGCTACAGACCTTTCATGAAACCTTTTATAGGTAATTTAATCCAAGAACATGGATAAATAAATTACTTAAAGTTCTACTAAAGTAGAGCAAATCCCAAAGCCCTGCCGAGGTGTGCTTACTCAACCTGATAAACCTGAGACCTCACTGTGGCCTTCCAGTACTTGGAGGGAACTTACAAGCAGGAAGGGAACAAACTTTCTACATGATCTGATAGTGATAGGACAAGGGAGAATGGTTTAAACTAAAAGAGGGGAGATTTAAGTTAGATGTTAGGGAGAAACTTTACACTCAGAGGGCGGTGAGGCACTGGCACAGCTGCCCAGAAAAGCTGTGGTGCCCCATCCCTGGAGGTGCTCAAGGCCAGGTTGGATGGGGCTCTCGGCAGCCCTGACCATGGCCAAGGGTTGGGGTAGGCTTTAAGGTACCCTCCTACCCAAACCATTCGGTGTTAACAGAGGTGGTTTCCCTGTCTTTCATTGGAGATGGGGTCAACCAACTCATGCTGTCTGTGGGAACAGCTCAGCACGTGTCCACAAACCATCACCAAAGAGCAGCTAAGCAGCTGGAAATACACACCTGGGTCTACATCTTGATGACCATTCCTGTGCATGTCTCCCCTAGCTAATTTTGGGACCATTATTTTTCCTTTTTTCCACTCCTCCTCCCTACACAGACCTCATGTGGCCAGGATCAGTGTCTTGGCCAGATGTGGGAATCTGTTTTTGGGCTGAGCCTTCCCTCCTTCCACCCCCTCTCCTCTTCACCAGCACCTCATCTGTGTTGACATCCTCAGTCTTTTCTGTCTCCTGTGTCCGAGGCAGCTGACTTTCCTTGGTTTTCTTCCCACTCAGACCACTGGCTACCTTCCTTGCCTCCCCTGCAGTGCAGTGTTGTTGTGTTTCTTCTGATGTCTGTCTTTCTCCCTGCCTAAGAGAGTGGATGTTCTCTGAGGGACCATGTGGGATGCCTTGATCCAGACTGGACCCTGACCTAGTGCCTTACCTCTGTGGTACTGCCAACTTGGGAAAATCCATGCATCACTCTGTCTCCTTCCTTTGTTCAAAGGCTTTTCTTTAACAGCAGAAAAGCAGCAACTTTTTCTGTGCTGTAAACTTACTGAACTAGCAATAACTCCTTTATAGCTTTGCTGCCCTTGCTGTTAATAGAGAAGTGTTAAGTATATTCTCACTTGGCTGCTGGCCATCCTTTCAATTTGCGGTGCAATTTTTATTCTGACACGAGAGCTGCTCATTGTAAAAGCAGACCAGGTATGCTGTGAATTTTGGGATAAGCTTAAATGTTACAATCACTGTACAAGGATACTCCAGCCTTTGTTAATGGACTTACTGTTCCTTTGAATTGCAGCTGTCTCCCTTTAGTACCTGCCAGTTGGTGATCAGCTCTATACAACTCTCCAGCTCAGTCAGAAATTTGTTAGGTATTTCCTGCAAAGGACTGAGAAAAAAAAGCAGGAACAGGAGTGACAAGAGAGACAGACATGATGAAAGGGGCAGGCAGGATGAAAGGGAAAGGCGAAAGAACCTGAATCTGTGGGTGGCCTGGAAGCTGCCTCTGAAGGCATAAGAGCCAAGCGTGGGAGAGAAAATATTTTGTTTGATTGTTTGTCTGTGCTGCCTGCTGACATTTTGGACATGCCTCTGGATATCTTCTCATGGTGGCAGTGTGGTATGTGGGACTTAGTGCTACAGAATACGGGAAGGCATCTAACCTTTAAAATTAAAAAGATTGGCAAGTGAAGAAGAAACACCACCGTAATGTCTCCTAACATTGACATAGAACTATGTAGACCAAACCCAGCCTTTGGGCTGTCTGAAGCCATCAGGTAGTATTGGTGCATTCTTCTGTCATTAAGAGTATGGCTGGTAGCACAGGTTTTGAGGGGCAATTGGGAATGGCCATAACAGCCCTGTTGTATGTGAGAAGAGGCCAACCAATTTATGAACCTTTCAGCAATGAGAAGAAGGCCTGTTCACAATCTCAGGAGAAGGATAGACATTTTCAGAATCCCGGAGGTAACTTTGGGTACGTATTATCAACTGGCTGGCAGTGATTCTATGGAAATAATGATACGTCCAGCTAGTCTTGATGATCATCTCCATTTCCCAAGTTTCAAATGGGCTCCCAAGAGAAGTGGTCACAGCACCAAGCCTGCTGAAATGCAAGAAGTGTTTGGACAGTACTCTCAAAAATGTGGTTTGAGTATTAGGTAGTCCTGTGGGGAGCCATGATTTGGACTTAATGATCCTTGTGGGTTCCTTCAAGCTTGGGATATTCTATGATTCAAGGATTCTATGTGCAGGGATTCAAGGAGGGCTAGGGCTTAAAGGGAGGAGAGTCACACTGGTTCAGCAAAAGGGGTAACTCTTTCTTTTGTGTCCAGATAAGTTTGAAGCTCCAGGGACTTCATTTTTACCTCAAAAGTGACATCGTTTGGCTACTCTGATGCAGTTTTAATAAGACTGTAGGTGGGACTGAGAAGTTCTGATGAGCCGTCTTGTAGAATCAACAGATAAAAGAAGCTGTTAGTGTACTGCACACAGCATTGTCCATATCCCTTTCTTTTACCCATCATACAGGGAGCCTGCAGCAAACAAGTACAAAGTCAGTTCTGGTAGGTGTCCTGTATCTCACTGGGATGAGTCAAAGCCCCTCAGTGCTGCTATGGAGGGGCTGCTTCAAGACTTCAGCTACTCCCACTAGAAGGGGTTGTGTGAATAAATGAGTAGTGACACTCTGTTATGCAAAGAATTGGTCCATCTGTCCCACTCAACATAACAAAGAGGATAACAAACCTAATAGCACACCTAATGCTGTTTTTTCTTAGATGGCAAATGGGCATTTCCAGTTTATCCAGTGATACAAAATATCTCTCAGGAGATAAATATTTATTCTTATGAGCAGGAATCACTATTACAGAAAAAAAAAAAATTAATATATATATGTATATGTATATATATATATATACATAACTTGCATTAAGCTAAACTGACCTGGAAATCTTGTGCAAGACATCGGGTGCATGACTTTCATGATCTCCTCTATTCCAAGATTACGTGCATGGGACTGTTGCAGTGCAGTTAAAGGTAGTAAGTTTGAGTGACACTCTTCTTCAGTGAGAAAGGTGAAGAGATTTACGATGGAAACATTCTAAGATATAAGTCACCAAGAAACAATGATTTTGTTTTCACGCCATATAGGATCTATGTTCTGCTAGAGAATACAAACATGGAAACCATGGGCATATGTCTATAATAGGTCAATTTTTGCTGTTTCTGACGTCTGTATTTTTCCAATACTAGGTGTTTCTGTAGTACTGGAATGTTTCTAGTGTTTTTGGAATATTTGAAACTAGTAAATTTCCAATATATGGAAACAGTTCTTACATTACTGAATTTCACTGAGGTGGGCACCCAGCTTTAACAACAACAACAATCTTTGTTCCACTGGGTAGTCCAAGTTAATTTCATAGAAGTCATGCACTGAATGTAGAGTCATAGAATCATTAAGGTTGGAAAAGACCTCTAAGATCATCTAGTCCAACTGTCCACCTACCCCCAATGTTGCCCACTAAAACATGTTCCTTATAACACATCTACACGTTCCTCAAACACCACAAGGGAAAGTGATTCCACCACTTCCCTAGGAAGACCATTCCAGTGCCTGATTGCTCCTTTAAAAAAGTTTTTCCCGTTATGAGGCAAGCAAAAATGATACTAATATTCCTCCTGTCCATCAGGATGGGAGGGGAGAAATCAGTTACATGATTCAGGCCCTCAACTGAAGAAGCTTGCATTAGGATATCTCATAAGGAGCCAAGGTTGTAGAGCCAGATATAATAAAATCCAGTGTCATTTTGCTTCCTACTACAGTGATTAGAGCTGGTCTGAAAGTTTCCTCCCACAGTTGCTTTCAGGGCTGGCTGGCACATGGACAAGACCTCTATAATTCAAAGCCTGATGATTGAGATACTGGCTTGGCATACAAGAAATCTGGTTTCAAGTCCTTGCTTTGCCTGAAATTTTTTTTTGTTCCAAACCTTTACTGTGCTTCAGTCTGAGTGACTTGAATTTAGGACTCCACATGCCAAACGCAATACCACAACCATCAGGGTATGGAATATTTGTCTTGAAATGGAAACATTTCTATTAAAAACTTAGCTTTGCTGACAAAGAAAAATACGTACATGAAATGATATTTGTTTGATGAAGGTCAGTTTTTAGATGAAGTGAATTTCTTGAGAACAGAACCATTCGGGAGCTGGTTCTCACTGAAATACAAATACACTCTGGCCATGTCCTTTACCCCACTGAAAGCAGACACAGGTTGGAAGAGCTGCTGACACCTGAGATCACCCATGGCTCAGGATAATTTTTAAGAGGAAAAGCACCAAATGGCTGCAAGTCAAGTAATCACCTGTCCCTAGGTCATTAACACAGCTTTCTCTTTGTACAGACGACCAGGCCACTTCACAGTTTATAGCCATGCATACTGGCCAACCTGTTACAGGGAAGCAGAAGTAGCAGATGGATGAATATGAAAACACTGTTTTGTGATGAAAGTCATTAGAACAAGTTATCTGTCTTAAGAGTAAATCATCTCTGGACAGATCCTGAAGAACTGTCTTGGTTTGTTTTGGTTTAGCCTTTAGTGAGGAAAAACTGCTTCCGAAGCCAAGATCATTTTCTTTTCTCAGTGGAAAACTGCAGTGATGCCTGGTTTGGCCTAATAAAATAATGATGATTCTCCACAAGCTCTGTTGAAATGATGATCTCAATCTATTAAAACAATGTTAATCGATCTTCATTACCTGTCTGGAAGCTGGATGACAACTGGATAGTTTTGCAAGCTAAGGCAAAGAAAGCAACATCTGTGGCTATGTGTGCTGCTGACTTTTCAGCCATTTTTGCCAGTGATTGATCAACTGACTTCAGCTGTCTCTTCACAAAATTGGAAAGCCAAGGAAGAAAACATGAGGAGGTGTATATATATTCATTTAAAAATACAGTGGTGGCTCAGCACATCCATGTGCAGATGGGTTTGAGAGAAGAATGTAATGATTCAAAGGGCCAATTTTAACTTTGCTAAAAGCAGCTAAATGATGCCCCTGTCCTACATTAAACTATGCTGTGATCAAAGAGGGCAGATGCCAAGTACTTGTGGTTTTACAGTTTTCAAATAAATATTGCTCAACCTCATAAAAAAGAACTTGAGAACAGTGAGTGTATTTGTCCTATTTTTTTTTCCTGAGTATTTATTTCTTTATTTTCAGTATACTTTACAGGTATAAAGGATATTGCTGCTGTTCCTTCTCAGGATTTCTACACATAATTCAGCTGTGAATGCCACTTGACCACAAACCCAGTTAATTTATATTGGCTCGCTTGATCGCAGGATGTTTTATGGGCTGGCAGATAGAGAGCCCTGGCAGATGTGCTATGGAGCTGCAAAGTTCCGTACCCAACTGAAACTTTTAATTCAGCATTGTCATTTTTAAATAACAGTGCAACTGCAAAACAAATTGGCAGGTACTTATGAACTGAATACTGCCTGAAGCTCTGTCTTTTCATTTTGCTGACCAGTGTGTCTGGTCTCCAATTTAGAAAGCACCCAGTAGTTAAAAAGCACTAGTGAAACCTTGTAATGCAGAGTAACTGCATTGTTCACGAAGCAAGAGATGCCTTCTCTGACTTGTTGATTCTTGCAAATTTCTTAGTTTCAGGAAAACAGAGGGCAACTTTAAAAATAAAAGCACTCTGAAGTGTTTATCTATTGTAGTAACCAGTACAGAATGAATCTTCTTTGCAAAGTTTAAGATTTCTGCCCTACGCCCTATATGAAGCTTGAAGGAATTTTAGAGTATTAAACTAGAAGGGCTATGTTGGGTAACTTACTCCCAGTGCTATGCTATATTGGAAAACTACCTTGCATGATTTCTTTCCTGGACACTAAGCGGCATCAGATACACGTGGGCCATCTCCTATAACTCTGCATAATTCTGCTTAATCTGATCTGTGACACTCCAGATTTTGTCTTGTGGTTTTGTAAAATACCTTGCTTCTTACCTATGCTTTTGCATTGCTGCCTCACTAAGCAGTGTAACCAGAAGTTGAATAGGATTTTTAAAACAAGTAGAGGCATTCAAGTAATCTCACAAAATCCTGCATCACTATTGCATTAAGCCCACTAACTGTCAATCTGCTAGCCATCAATCTATGAACTAATCAGTTTTTACTCCCAGAAGGCATAGAAGTTGTATGTAATGACATGACCCAACAGCCAAAAATCATGCTCACGGTTGCTTCGCTGATGCTGTGATGACCTAATGGAGAATACAGATTTCATAGGTGGGTATCTTCAATTTTTGTTTTGTAGAAAAGACAGAACCCAGAAAGCACCAGTAATAGCATCTTCAAAGGCATTTCCATTGCCATAAATTAGGATGTGTCTGCTAGAAAAGAGAGGCAATCTCCAGACTTTAGCAACTTTCACACAACTTGTGACCATATGTCATACAATGTGGGCCTGAACCTTACACTGCTTAGTTCTCATTCTCCATTCACGGGATCTACCATGCAATGGGCCGCAGAACAGCGTGACTTACAGACTCTGTGAGTATCTCTAGTCACAGGACTGTGTGAGTTACTGACATTTTAAATGATAGATTACTGAAGGTCATCTGGAAACTTGATCCTGCCACCCTGCTGAACAGAGAGGAGAGCATAAGGATATTTTCCTGCGAAAATGTTTAAAATACAACATTGGCGACTCTAACCCAGGACAGCAGAGGCAAGGATAACACAGAGGGCTGTTTGTTAGCTAAGAAAAGACTAGAACATGTAGGAAACAACATGAGAGTCCTTTCTTCTCAATTCATAGCATGTCTACAAGCAATGGAGAATCCAATCAGATACAGTATTCTTAAGCATATTTGACATTCTCTAGTATTTGCTGCTGGTATCTATGTTTATTCCTAAAAAAATAATATAAGTTACCTATTCTATTCCAAAACATCCTTTTGTGAATCCATTTTGAGTGTATGTGTCTTCAGGACTACTGATTTCTCAGAATGGCTTTGCTTACTCTGGAAGTCAATTGCTATTAAAATATAAGTTGAGACAATCAGAATCATTACTTCTGCCTCCAGAAGAATGTTCTCCATAGTCACATGGAAAGGAACTGTATTTTAAAGGAGGCAGATACACGGTTTCCCAACATAAAAAATCCATGGGGATAGGACATACAACAGGCAAAAATATTCTAGTCATTATCTTTCAGGAGGACAGAAGAGTTTCTGAGAATATTTGCGCAAGAATTTTTTTGGCTATGTGTGTAGGATGTTGAGGTTTTGGTCACCTGGTGTGTACTTGTCATTTTGCCAGCACTGAAGGAAATACCCGCATACACATGGAAGAAGTTTCTTCATTAATACAGTTATGCTTGTCTCTGTAATCATAAAAGTTCATGCAGTATGTTATGACTCTAAGAAAAGTCAAGCAACCCATTGCTTTTTAAGGCAAAATCCTTTGTTTCATGGCTTTCTCAGAAATGTGAATCATCTAGCATTGGGTGAGTCTTTTTGGTCAGTTGTCTCTGCACATTGACCAGTTCAGTTGATTTATGGCCACATGAACTCTTTTTTAAATTTCTGGCTAAGTGCCATAGGAGTTCTAAAGCAATCTTAGAGGTTTTGAGTCCCTCTTCTTCTCCTCTAGGGAAGGGAAGCTTGGGTATATGTGGTTATTCTGGGAAAGTCTGTGGTTTTCTTTTCTCTCCCAAGGGGTCAGAGATGTCTTCCAAACCTAGTATTGAGAAAAAGGACCACAATTCTACCTCAGGAAAGAAGATGTAGCTTGGAGGCTGATCTGCATTTTCTCTCTCCAAAAATTTTTGAAGAAGATATGAAGGGTGAATATCTGGAATTCTGTCACCTGGACACTTTCTTTACTTCCCAGGAATCTTTCTTGCCAGTGAAATATTAGAAGCTAGCAAAGTCATTCCAATGACCCCATAATGAGTGGGTGGAGGAGGTATGTGAAAATTGAGTGTATTATTTGGAAGCTTCCCTGGATGCATCTTACTTTCCTGTGTGGAGGAAGGACCTGACATAGTCCTCTCCTATCTATTTTTTCCCCCTTAATTGGTTTCAAGAAGATTTATCAATCATTTCCGTCCAAGCAATGTGCTAACATATATAATACAACATGCATTCATTACGTACCCCAAAAAACATGGTGAAAATTTGAGCTTTGCAACTGTGGAGTTCTCTTGCTCTGTCTAATCATGCAGTGAAGAAATTGCTTCCCTGTGCTTTGAAAATAACTGTCAAAATATTGTTGGGACTGCTCAAATAATCAGTTCAAATTACCTCATACTTTAAATGATTACTTCTCCTGCTTTGTTGATGCTCTAAGTGTGACATCAAATGGCATTACAAAAAGGAGTGAGCATTTCTCAGAAGGTTAATCACTTTGCTGACTTGGGGCTTTAGAGATAATGAAAAGACAGTGCCTATCTTGCAAACACAGATCACTTTATTCCAATGTAATCTCTTCTATGAAGTGGAGAGCTTGGCCACAGATAAGGAAAGTGAGATACATAAGAAAGGCAATGTATACTCAGATCTTACCAAAATGCTGTTATAACTGAGGCTGATACACTTAACTGTACATTGGGTCAGTGGTTCCCTTCTGACCTGGTGTTGCAGAAGCTACTAAGGCAGTAGGTAGACAGAATTATTAGCCGTATGCTATCTTAATGCTGAAAAAAATTGTCTGGCCTGTGATCCCGATCTCTTCCATTCTTAAAATCCAAGGCACTGACCTTCTCAAATACATGACTCATCTGTTGCCAGGAAGGTGAAAGTCGAGCTATTAATGAGTTGCTTTATTGTATACAGTCTTGAAAGCCAGGGCTTTGCAATCAGTTCAGCTGAACGCTTTGGACCTCTTCCCATCACTTGATTCTAATCATGAGTCTGCACCTGGTCCAGCTTTCTATTTGGTACAATATGTTAAAAATTCATTGTTGCGCTTCTTCTTTTTTTTTTTTTTTTCCTTTTAATTGACTTTTTCTTCCCCTCCGAGTTAAATGAATGCTTTATAGGATGAAGACCAAACAATGTCAATGGAATGAATTGTGGAAGAGAGCCAGAGGCACCGCTCATATTTAGGAGAAAGTAGGAGTATCCAGCTGTATCCTGCTCACCCACTTTGATGTCTTTGGCTGAAAGAGTGACGCGTGATTCAGACCACCTACTCTTTGGGCCCTGGCTCCCTTGGTGGTCAAAAGAGAGAAGAAATCATGAACCTCACATAGAACACCTGTGCCATTCATCCTGCATCCTTCTTTGCCTACTGCACAGGGATCAGGTGTCTGGCAGCTCTGGACACTGTGTGGTTCCATGTGTTTGTCTCTTACTTGATCTTTAGCACTGTAATATGGGCCTGTGTCCAACTGAGGCACCAGGGAACGCAGTTTGAGTGCACCTTGTTGTAAGCACACTGTGTTTCTGTAAACATTTCTGAATAGGAATAGATTATGTATTTGCTTCATCTACAAGCATTAGGCAGCAGCAAGACATACTCCACTTGGCCTAGAAGGACTAGCTCTGGAGCTGGATATGTTTGAGGTAAATCCAGGCAGCACTTCAACTTTCTTAGATTATCCTAGGCTTTACGTGTTGGTTTGTCTTAAACTCGTTTTATTTTCTTTTTCAAATGAGAAAGCCATTAGGAGATATGAGGATTCTCAGAAAGCACAGCACTTTAGAGCTGATGGACACTTCACTCGTCAGACTTTGACTTCTGCCTTAGGCATCTCCATGTACTTGTGAGCAGAGTGAATGATGGAAGTTTTATGGATCCCTTACTACAAGAAAGACATTGAGGTCCTGGAACATGTCCAGAAAAGGGCAATAAATCTGTGATGGGTCTGGAGCACAGGTCTAGTGGGAAGTGGCTGAGGGAACTGGAATTATTCAGTCTGGAGAAGAGGAGGCTCAGGGGAGACCTCATCAATCTCTACAACCACCTGAAAGGAGGTCATGACAAGGCAATGGTCAGCCTCATCTCTCAGATATCAGTGATATGATGAGAGGTAATGTCCTCAAATTGTGCCAGGGGAGGTTCAAGTTGGATATTTGGAAACATTTCTCAGAAAGAGGGGTGAGGCAATGACACAGGCTGACCAGGGAGGTGGTAGAGTCACTGTGCCTGAGGGTGTTCAAGAAAAGGTAGTAGTATTTAGTAACATGGTCAGTGGGCAAGGTGAGGATGGGCTGACGGTTGGACTAGGTGATCTCAGAGGTCTTTTCCAAACCTTAATGATTCTATGGTTCTATTCTATGGTTCTATTTTAAGTTGCTATAACAACTACAGATGGCAAGAAAACCTACAGTCAAAGGCAGCTTATCTGCTAGGGCCTGTCCAGCTGCTGGTTATCATCCCTGTTGCATCTGGCTTTTCACAGTACATCTGTTTAGCATAAATAACCTTTTTTATTGGAGTCCTATGGTACATCCAAACAATGAACAGAAGAAAAAACAGAAACTCTAAATAAATTTTACAATGTCAGTAAGAGCATTCACATTAAGGGAAACTATTTTGATTGAATGCCAGTTCTTAATAAATTGCTATTATTCTGGTGTTTTTACAAAGACCACAAGGAAAAAAAAAAAGAAGAAAAAAACCCCACAGAAATTGTTGAAAAATGGAAACACTGAATGTCAATGCTCAATCACTCCTTTTAATTGTAATACTTCTAGGCTGTTCTTCTAGCAAATAAAGTGCCAATATTTTTTTTTTTCCTTTGGTGTCTATTTGAAAAGCCAGTGGCATAAAACAAGACCATGACTCACCTGGCTGAGCTCCCTTTTCTGAATTCTCCCTGGAAGGCTGTCTTTCAACCCATATTACCAGCCCATGGTCTGAGCAGGCTTTCTGGAACCTTGGGCTCTCCTGCATAGCACAGAAATGGCTGTAATGATTCAGAACCTGCAAGCTCAGCCTCCCAAACAGGTGAGCCCTTCTGCTGTTGCGCAGCTGATGTACCACACTAAGAGGCAGCAATATTTCTTAAAGACAGCAGGTTTTGCTAAGTATGTCCGTGGTTTTCAGTCACAATTATTGACTCTATTTTCTCAGTGTGATTTCTTAGTAATGGTTCCTTACTGCCCATTAGCCCCTGAGGAATCCTGTTAGTTTGTTTTTGTAGTGATCAGGTTATTTTATGTTTGCATCTTTCACAGCTCTTGTGAGTGTCACTTACTTAATTCTTGCCTGTGGATATTCTGGGAACCTGGTGGGTTTCCTTGAGATTTCCAAACCTGGAGGAGCCCTTTGCTGGTAAAAGCCATTGGCACCACAAGAGTAGGGTAAGCAGTGTGCGGCTGCAGAGCACAGATGCTTCACCTGGTGTTGGAAAATCAAGTGTTAGGCTGACTGTGACAGATGCTGGGTGAGGGTCATTTCGGAGCAGGCAGGAGCAGGGGAATACTGGAAATAATGCCAGAGGATCACAGAATCACAGTATTACAGAATTGTAGGGATTAGATGGGAATGGGACCTCTGGAGAACATCGAGTCCAACCCCCTGCTAAAGGAGGTTCCTTACAGCAGGTCACGTAGGAAAATGTCCAGGAGAGTCTTGAATATCTCCAGAGAAGGAAACTGCACAACCTCTCTGGGCAGCCTTTTCCAGCACTCCATCATCCTCAAAATAAAGACGTCTTCTTCATATTTGTATGGAATACAGATATCCAATATCTGTGTGAATATGATATCTGTGTCGGATATGACTCTCAAGTTGCAGTGGTGCCGTCAGTCATCCTTCAACAGTTTGCAAAGCTTGCAAACACATTAACTGCAACAAGTAGTTCTTCCTTGCTGGGGAGGATTTGCTGAGCAAAGTCTCTGTGCTTCTCTTTGGTGCATGGCAATGAGCTCTGGGGACATCAGGCATCTGCAGACCAGAGGAAGTTGGGCCTTGCTGCAGTGACACAGGCACTGGTATGCCAGGACACTTTGAGGGGGACCATGCTTTTGGAGCTATACCCAGAAAGTCTACAATCCTACAGAAGAGGCAGTTTTGCCAGTGGGGGATGCTGGCAGGAGAGAGGACTTAACCCCAAGAGCATTCAGGAGCTGGTGCTCCTGGCCATGGCTGGCTTTCCCTACCACAAGTTCACCCAACCAAGGGAGCGAGCCCTGAGCCCGAACCAACTCTTTTGCTTTTCAGTACACCCAGAAGTGCTTTTATAATGAGTTCAGGCCAGAGCCCAGTGAGCCAGAGGAAATTAGAAGCATTGTATGTGCTCACATGCTTGCTTCATGGGGCAATTTTAATGAGTAATTGATTGCTAATTATATGTGCTGCTTTGTGGTGAAACATCATGGTACTTTGATATGGACCAGGAACCGAAAGTTGCAGTTGCACTTATTTTTGAAAAACATTTGGCCTGCTGATCTGTATGGGGTATTTTGTGCCTGATTAATTTAATGTATTGTCTTGGGTGAGTGTTGATTTACTTGCTGAATTCAAGATCAATTTTAATGAAGCTCTTAGTGCGTGCTGCTTTGGGGACACAGGGTGCCATATTATTGGTTTGTTTAGATTGCTTACTGTTTTGTTAGATTTCAATAAGAAAATTTCTGGCACAGTTACAGCTTCCCACTTCCCTACAATTGAGCAGACAACAACAGAGCTTAAACAGACAACAAACTTTATTAAACTCACATGTACATACATAACAAGTACAAACTTTGGAGCAAGCAAGTCTGACCTATTTGCCAACAGCAACAAGCAATATATTCGTTTTTAACTCCCAAGCCAGGTGCAATCTGGGAAACAGCAACTGCAGCTAAAGAGTCAGACTGGAAATTAATTTGGAAAATAAAGTGCAGACCATGGAAGATATTAATACTTTCTCTGTTCTTCACCACTGCTGTGTTCCTCCACCCTTTCACTTAACGTGCATCTGAGGCAGGTCATAGAAGTCTTGGGAGAAGGATGGAGCAGGACTCAGAATAATGAGAAATGTCTTGTGGAGCTCTGTACAATGAGAGCATGGAGCTGGGATGCTGCTGGACTTCCAGTGTCCTTGGTGTGCAACTAGCCGGGCTCTTCAGTGTGCTGAGGCCTCCGTGAGCACTACAAATCCACTGTGGAAATGTTCAAACCCAGAAAGCTTGCAATGGCTTTGCAACCATGACTACCTGTATTGATACAGCAGAAACTCTGGCATTTGTTTTTATCTCTTCAGCAGGGTATGGCTGTGCCCCCTGGGTCCACTGCTGCATGTTTGGAAGAATATCCTGCTCAACAAAGCAGAAGTTAACTAGGACTTTGGAGTTGGTATTGGTTATGCTGGGAGCAGACCAAGGGGAATATTTGCTTTCCAATTGCAGAGGAAACTAAAAGCGGATCCAACTTGAAGGGAGTGTGGTGTGGGAAGACATGCGGAGACGTGGGAACAAGGAGACTCAGGAATGCTGTTAGAGAACTTTTCCACTCTTAAAATGCATGGCCATGGTTAGACTTGGTTAGCAGTGAGGCAAATCATGGCATTCCCAGGACTGGAAAGCACCTGTGAGCTGCACTCACCTTGGATAATGTCACTTGGCCCCTCCAGGCAAGACAAGTGGGTGGTGCTGGCAAGTACAGGAACAACGTTTTTTCTTATTCTTCAGGGAAGGCACATACTAACTTGTCATGCTGTCTTTAATTTGATCTTGGATGATACACAAGTCCAACAGTTTAATGTCCCGTGCAAAATAAATAAATAAAAAGCAATAATTATGTTATTTGAGAGGAAAAAGCCATTTGCTTGTTTGTGTTAGCAGAACATGAATTGGCACTTACAGGGTCCAAAGGACCACAGAATTTTCAACAGTACTGGCTCCCACAATGCTGATGGCTTTTTTTTTTTTTGCAGAGAGATTTAGTAGCAGGATGAGACAAAAGGGTGCACAGCAGGCCTGTAACATCCTTCTTCTCCTGAGTAGTCTCTGTCAAGGCAATGGGTAAACGCCTTCAGAAGAGGACCACAGTGAAGTTCTGGTGGTAGGTGAACAGCAGCACTTGCCAAGCAGGGCACCCTATTCAATCTGCTTTCAATGATTTAAAACTGAACTAGAAAATGTGAATCCAGGCAGAGACTTGGCATTTAAATTATCCACTTGAGATGACTGAGCTTTTTTTAAAGTTAAAAAAAAAAAATTAAAAAAATGATAATCCTGAGGGATGCAAAAAGAGTTAGGGCATAGAGATGACATGAAAAGAGTCCTTTCATATGCTGCTTGACATTTCAGTAATTCTTGAAGCAGCATTTTAAATTTCTTTTTAAATGTAGAGCTTTCTTAGCCAAGTTTGCAGCATGAGAAGGCTGGAACTTAATCTTTTCAATGTACTCTGACTTAGAGATAGCTCTTTTCTTGTATGTTCATGCTGCTACTAGTATACATATATCCTCACATGGCAAGAAGCCAGGAAATAATAGGGTTAGAAATGTCACAAATAATACTGAAACATTTGACTAAGTTATGAACTCACATGATCTTGAATGGAAAGGATATAAGAGGGCTGCTCCAAAAGTAATGCTTCCTATTTTATCTCATTGGCCCATCTGAGGCAGATGTTGGTGATATGGCAGTAGAGATTTAACCTTCCCACTCATATTCCATTACATTTTGTTGCCATGCAACAAACGGCAGCAGTAGGGCAATCTGACAAAATGACATCTGACATGGAAGTGCATATGAAGCAAAGGTATGTCACTGAATTCCTCCATGTGGAAAAAATGGCTCCCACTGACATTCACTGACACTTAATGAACACTGATGGAGATCAAACAGTAGATGTGAGCACAGTGAGGGATGAGTGGTGTGTTTCAGCAGTGGTGACAGTGATGTGAAAGACAAGCCGTTTTCCAGATGGCCATGTGCCTATCTGTATATGGCATGCAGGCTCTTGCTCATTGCTGGTGAAAATGCACAGCTAATGGTGGTGTCTGTTTTGTCAAATAGTGTTTTGTTTCTGAGAATTTGCTCTATTGAATAGTGTTATTGTATCTGCTTTAGTTTCCATGGGAATAAATAGTAGGCATTACTTCCAGAGTGACCTACATATATAGATAGAAAATTGGAGACTAATATACTTTGTATGTATTTATACTATAGGAAATATATGTAGCATATGTAAAATTAGAAGTGCTTTCACTAGCGTTTACAATAATAACTTCCTTCATGATTAGCAAGATTAGAAAGAAATTGGTGCAATTTTTCTTGTTAATCAGCATTGAAATAATAATTAATGTAATGAATATATATTAAAAACAGAAAGCTGGCTTAAGATGAACAGTGTTAACCTGGGCCTTAAGAGCTCAGTCTTCATTTCCCTTCACTGCTAGATTCTTCCTGTTTGACTGCTGATTGTGTCAATTCAGCGTCTGAGTATCTGACTGCTGGTAAAATTAGTGGCAGGTCATGCTTTTTGTGGGTGCTGCCAGGGAGTGCAGGAGTGAAGAACATTCAAGTGGTTACCCAGAATGGTGGGCTGAGATAGCTACAGAATATTTAGCCTAGAGAAGTTGATGTTTCTGCTCTTCAGACATCTAAATCATTTCCTTTGGCACTAGTGACAATAAAGTCACCTATCCACCACCATCTACATTGCACATGCACCACGGTGCTGCACCTCTCTCCTGTGCAGTGTCTCAAAGCAGCTATGCTCCTCAGCCAAAACCAAAGCTCCTCAATAGGAGTCACTGTTTCAGGACTCTAAAGGACTGCCATACATCTGTTATTTTTGTTATTATTTGTGGTTTGTTTTTCCATCTGGATATGCCTCTCTTCTTTTCCCATCTGGAAATGCTGACCTGGAAGGTTCTGAATTTTTCTGAGAGCTTCCAGCTGTCTTGACATCCAGAAGGTGCTACTTTATTTTGACAGTGTGATCATAGGATAGATCAGCACAAGAGCTCCTTGTGCTATTAGTCAAAATCACGGTTTGGTTTTGTTTTGTTTTTCCTTCTGCACTGAATCCGTGAAAGCTGTATAGTGTATCTCTATCACTTCAGGGTGAACTGGATGGATCTAATGCTTACATGCTGCACGTAAGTGCAAAGTTGAGCATGCCTTGCTGTCAAGAACTGAGTGGATGTTGAGGCACTTCTGTCTCACACTGATAGCTCTAATAATGGTCAGTGGCACTGGGTCTCTGTTCAATGCACAGGGCATAGAAAACATCTGGGATATGGGAACAGATGTCCTATTTGTGTTCTTCTTGAGCCCAGGCACACAGCTTTGTTCCTCTGAGACTCATTTAATTTGCTTTCAAGGCCACTTCTCAGAGCCATCTAATTGTCCCCAGGCTCTCTGTGAGGATCCTGTATGCCCAGGCACTGGGGTCTCAGCATGGGGGAGCCCACAAACTGTCAGGGCCTCTCAAGGCTAATGTGACCACAGGGAGCGGCAACATGCCAGGGTTCAGCCATATGAACAGTACGCGCATGCTGTGCCAAGTGTGCCTTGTGATCAAGTACGAAAAGGCCCCCATCCTTGGCTTTCTCCTTTTCTCCACAGTGGAGTGCCCTTTTGTCTTGGAGGCTGCAGCTACAAGTAGCCCACCCAAAGGTCCCACCAGTATGCTGGGTGGTCAGGGCCACTTACAAGAGTCATTGTCTGGTTCTGCTCACATGCTTTAAGCTCCAAGTCTATTCTTCTTCTCCTTATCTGATCAGAGTCCCCCCACTGGTGCAGTTTGTGCCACATATAAATTTAGAGAAAATAAACAATTTGCTTTGTTGAAAAGCAACCCATAATAGACTCATTGCCTCTTCCTCTTTCAATCTGCACTTGCTTATGTGCCTTCCTGGCCTCTCCATGCTTTCTGCTCCATCAGCATGATGTCCCCTCTACTCAGCTCTTGTGAGGCCCCTTCTGCAGTACTGCGTCCAGGCCTGGGGCCCCAGGACAGAAGGGCAAGGAGCTCTTAGAGCGGGTTCAGAGGAGGGCCACTAAGATGATCAGTGGGCTGGAGCACATCTCCAGTGAAGAAAGGTTGAGGGAACTGGGCTTGTTTAGCTTGGAGAAGACAAGGCTCCAGGGAGACCTCATTGTGGCTTTCCAATACTTGAAGGGAGCATATAAACAGGAGGGGGAACAGCTGTTCATGAGGGTGGATAGTGGTAGGATAAGGGGGAATGATTTTAAACTGAGACAGGGGAGGTTCAGGTTAGATATTATGAGCACAGTTTTCACACAGAGGGTGGTGAGGCACTGGAACAGGTTGCCCAAGGAGGCTGTGGATGCCCCATCCCTGGAGGCATTCAAGGCCAGGCTGGATGTGGCTCTGGGCAGCCTGGTCTGCTGGTTGGTGACCCTGCACACAGCAGGGAGTTGAAACTGGATGATCATTGTGGTCCTTTTCAACCCAGGCCATTCTGTGAATCTATGATATGATTCTATGAGCAAGCATCTTAATTTTTATCAGCATTTAAGACCCACTACTGATTCTCTCACCAACATCAAAGCACAGGGGGAGAGCAGAAGAATGTAATTCAGGGCTATGATGCAGCAGTGTGCTGGGAGGAGATGCTCAGATTGCTGTGGTGTGCCAGCAAGATGCTGGCAGCTGCACATCATCCACCAAAGCAAGTAGCCCTGCCAGCATTCAGCTATACTGCCAGTGCTGTAATATGAGGTTATTGTTGCAAGGGTTTATGGTAGCCATATGTCCCCAGATTCAGCTTCCTGGCAGACTCACCTTTCTGCTTTCACAGAAATACAGAATCACTAAGGCTGGAAAAGACCTCTAAGATCACCAAGTCCAGCCACCAGCCCATCCCCCTCCACGCCCACTGCCCACGTCCCTCAGTGCCACATCCACACGGCTCCTGAACACCTCCAGGGACGGTGACTGCACCACCTCCCTGGGCAGCCTGTGCCACTGACTCATGAAGGTGCTTGTTGGTGCTTTTTGGTGCTTTTTTACAAGATGTATGTTCCATTGTATGTGGCAAGCTGGATAGATGTGGCTTAGCTGTTCTTCTCTTGTTTGACCGACTTACATCCCAGTCATAGTTAACTAGGAAAACTCAGCTCATTTAGCTCCCATGGACATAACCTTTGAATGTTGTCTATGTGAGCTTGAAACATCAGTGAATTTTGTTTAATAGGAAAACAAGAGAAGTGATTGACTAAAGCACTTTTTATCCCCTGTTTTTATCCGTAAATGCACATACACCGGTGAGTGTGAGACTGGATTGGGATTGGCTCCTCTTTGTCTGTCCTCATCCACATCCCTGACAGCCCCTGACTCCTGCAGAAAGTCTCTTTGTTGGCATGCCAACCGTTGTTTCCCAGCACACTTCCCTTAGAAATCCCTGCTAAGTGCATATTGTTGTTGTCTCACAAAGAAGATATGAGTGTGGAAATGGGCAGTTATGTGGAAAGCATATGTGCACAGCAACTCATTAGCTAGGGCTTTTTTCAAAGAATTTTCAACTTTATCTTTGGTTGCTTCATCTAAAGGAAAGCTCAAAGCAGGCGCAGACCATGAGAAGAGTGTAAAAGGTGAGGAGACTTTGTGCTGCATTGAGGAATCCTCTGTGACTTGCTTGTTGTGTAAGCCCATCAGATGGAGAGGGGGAATAAACAAAAGAATTTTCTTCTCAGCATGTGCTGGGACCCAGCACTGCAAATAAATTCATTGTTAGTTGAAGTTGGTGTTTTGGTTTCTCCCTTCCTTTGTGAGATGCTGTAGAGGAAGCAGATTAAAGATTGCCAGCTTTCTGGCAAAATATACTGGTGGCATCGGAATGACTTCATTATAGTCTATAAATGAGCTAACAGACTAATAATGTGTTCAGGAAAAAATACACATTATGAACATGCACACAGGTGTAGACTTAACCCCTTGTTTGGCATCCTTTGCTTTGAATCCAGCTACTGCTGCTTAAGCCAGTATTCAGTGCTCTGCTAGCTGGCCAATAAAGGATTTAATTCAACAGCTGCGTGCCAACTAATTGCAGCTGTATTTTCTTTTGAGTTCATCTACAATGCAAAGAAGATGGTAACTATTTGTTTGTTTGCTTGTTTGCTTGCTTGGTTGTGGCTGGGAATGCTGCTGCTAGGTGGCAATGCCAGCACAGTGATGTAGAGGCTCTGAGAGGCCATACAACTCAAATCTTTTATTTAAAATGCCTTCAGAAGTGACTTATACCTCACACCTCAAGTGTTTATGTAATGCTTGAGGTTTTCTGGGTGTACTAACAATAACGATATTGTGTTTCCAGAATGAACCCGTGGAAACCCTGGATGCCCTGCATGTGCTCAACAAACCCAAAATTTTCAGAATGTGTAGGACTTTTACTGTGCATGAAGACCAACTATCAAGCACTTGTTCAGGTATCTGTGATATGGGTGAGAAAACAGAGCTGTACCTGTCAGGTCACTGTCCTGCATAAGGATAGATGGTAGCCAGGTACCTGTGTTGTATGGTAAAGTATACTCACATAGTGAGAATATTTGTGATGTCTGTCAGCTTTGCTACTCAGGTCTCACTGCATCTGCCAGAGGTCCAGAAACCCAAACAAACATAGGAAGTTCCTGAAAATGTCCTGAAATATCCTAAAAATAGGAAGAATTTCCAGACGGAAGAAGAGCAGAGGTTCAGGAAAACAAGTGAGCAAATCCATTTTTATTGTAAGCTATCTTTAATGTACAGACATTGCTATTCTGTGCCATGAATTTTTGAACTTACAAATCCTGCTTTCTAGTGGGATGTATCCAGAGACTGACTTTGGTATGTAGGAAGGTGCAATGTCTGATGGAAGCTCTTATCTCATTGCAATCATTTATATGGCCTTTCCTGTCTCATATGATGTTTAACAGAGGGCGTTCTCATACTGCAGCCCATGAATAGTGTGGACAAGGCAAAGACTCAAGGGTCTCAGTCTTCTGCTTGCCCTCTATTTTCATGAACTGTGTAGGAGTGTTGTGAGCTTGATCTGTGCTGCTTTACCATGCTCTCTGCTGTCCTTGCCAGAACTGGCGACTGTATGCAGATGTATTTGTAAGACAAGACATCCGGGATTGGTTTATAAACAGTATATAATGAGCACTTCTTCTGTAAAACAAGCTATTGTTTATGTAGGACTGCATCACCACTGCATCTTATTTTTAGGGTTTCTGTGAGAAGTGGGCAGTTGCCTTCAGCAAGCACATAAGAGACTGGCTTTTTGGTGAAAAATAGAAAACAGATAGAGAAGCTTTTTGATTGAGGGTGAGATAAAAGCCATGAGTGGCTATTATCCATATCTCCTATTCCTCTGAGTTTGCAATAAAGCAGTCTCAGGGGTGTTAAAAGCTGTTGAGCTAGCATGAACGATTCTTTAGATAGCATTCTCTTTAAGCCTTCACTCCTTTCAAGCTATTTTCTTTCTTTAAAACTGCTTTATAATGCATGTAGTTTAGGAGCTATTTGTAACAAACAGAGAACTGAGGCTGCATGCAGGTACCATTCTTGATTAAACAAAGTCACCTTAGAAGAACATATAGATTTTCTATGGAGGTGCAAGGGGATTCTTTAAAAGGAACTCTGTTTTAAAACAGATGATGTGCCTAAAAAGCAGAGAATCATTTTTTGCTGCCACTGAACACACTCAGGCCATTTTAGTCATATTCAGGTATCTGGCAATCTGAGGTCATGTGGAAAGCGATGACACGTATGCTTTAATCACTAAAATGGTTGGGAGCAAGCTTGAATATAAGTGGCCCATAGGCTGGACTGATTTTATGGGAGTAGCCCAAACTCATATCAGAAAGAAGCCTGGCTGCGAAGACTGAGTCCACAGCCATTGGTTGTTCAGTTGTTTTTCCTATTTGCTGCCAGGTCTTGAAAACGTTGGTGGTGAGATCTTGTTCTCAGTTCATGATTGCAACGTGGGTGCGATGCAGACTTGATGGCTCACATCTTCCTTTTCTTCTGATATTTTTCCCCGAACTGAAGAGGAAAAATATAGCACACAATGCATCAGCTTCGTGTTCCAATACTGTGAATGTTTCATGGAGACAAGCCAGCTTTGTTCCCAGTAGCATTCTTGAATAGGATTTGGATGGAGAGTGTTCCTATAGGAGCAACTAATATGTCACCTAGAAGAGCAGCTGGTTTGTATACAGTCTCAGCTACTGAGCAGTTTAATACCAGAAGTAAATAGCATGACACCCCTGAAGTGTCTTGCATTCATGCTAGGGTAAGGCATAGCAGCAGTTGACTTTGCATGGTTTTACCACCTTTCTGTTTGTCTACTCCAAAGGTAAAACCTGTCATCAGCATGGAGAACATATTCATCAGTGAACATTTATTGACAGGAAAACAATAGAAGGAACTGAACACTTTCCAAAAACAATAAATGGTCTATAAAGAAGGTATACTTGATGGCTAAAATTCCACTTGTTACTGTGCAACACCCCTTGTAAGGATACAACACCCAGCAGAAGTATGCAGGAGTTAGTGGGAACAAGATTGAGCATGTAGGAGAAAATACAATGATCTTGTAACAAGCTATAATGCAATCCTAACTCCTTTGATGGTGATGCATAAACTTCCACTAATTCTGAATAAGTTTGGTAGAGGCCTAGAACAAATACAAGATAAGCAGTACAGGGAATCCAGGTTCTAGTAATAAAAAATTATTTTCTTGGAACTGGCGTTCCTTTTGGGAAAGGCTTCTTATTGGTTTTGTGGTTTAACACGAATAGGCATTAGATGGAAATGATTTCATCCTTGTTGGACTACTGTAGAAATGAAAAACATTATTCATACAGATGAGGATAGTACAGATACTCAAACACAATTACACGCTTCTACTGAGATGAAAAAAACAGAAGTGACCTGAATTAATACTGTGAGTGTTAGGAGAGTATGAAGGAAAGCGAGAAAGCTGAAAGAAGACCTAGATGTACAAAAGGGGATATGCTTTATAGGGTACGGTTTAAGAAAGAAGTGAAGAACCCAGTGAAACCTAGCAGAGGACCGGGAAGATGGGTGGTGAGGGGAATTCTCAGAAAAGATTCAAAAGGGAAAGAGAAACTGTAACATTGTTTGGAGAATGTAGGACATCTGTGACAGTTCCCTGCTGATTATAAACTGGTAAAAATGGCAAGTCGCTGGCTGCTTTCTATTGATAATTTGATATTTAGAAGAGATTTTGTCTCTCTCTTTTTCTGCCTCCCTTGGACTGGCAGAACTCTGTAATGAAGTCACAGGATGTCCTTCTAAAGAAAACAAAGACTGAGGGCTTTTTGTTGGTTTTTCTGGGTTATTTATTTATTTAGTTAGTTAGTTTTCCAGAAAGAGCCTAGCGTTGACCTAAGGCTGTTCCCAGTGAAGTCAGTGGTGAAACTCCTACCGACATTTCATTAGAGAACACTTCTAGCATCATGGAGGCTTTTTGAAAACTCTGCTTGCAAGACAAACCAAAAGCAAACAGTACAAAATGGATCCTGCAGATGAACTAGTTTGTCACCTTTTCTGGAACAGTAGTGATAGGACACGTGTGCAACCAAAAGTTTCAGAGTCTTTCAAAGTTTTCTGATGTTTTCTGATCAATGGATCCTAACAATTTTTTTAATGTAGATAAAAAATAGCATAAATGTACTGTCAGCTGTGCTTCCCAGTCACTTTTCCCAAATCCCCTGTAAGCACTTCACACGTTGTTACTGGCCTTTAGACCAGAGAATGACCAGCACTAATAGAGAGACTCTCTTATATGGCTTTTGCCCTTAGGCGGTATAAAACCATAGTGAAAGTAAGTGATATCCACTGCCCCAGACAAGTGAGAAGTTAAACAGGCAAGACATAGGAAACAGGTGCAAAGAAGGAGGGCAATGTGAACTCCTTTACTTGAACTCCTTTACTTGGAAATATTTGAAGCAACACCACAACACTAAGTCATTAGTCAAGTGACTTGTACATTTTTTCACATCCAGAAACTGTCCACAGTCAAGAATGCAGTCTAACATGCCTGAATGCAACTAGGTCATTCTATAAATATATTGTTAATGGGATCATGATTTCCCTATTTGTGTAAATATGTACCTGTTTCATGTAAGTGTTGGAAATAAGTAATTAATCTATGCTGATAGAACACTCTGAAGGTCTGAAACATTGTACGCGGTTCATATTACTGTCATAACAGGTCAGGTCCTACAGATCTGGTACATTAGTTGGCTTTGAGCAGATGTGGAAATGCTGTATATACCATTGCTAAAGGTACTGCAGTCATTGTTTTCAGATACTTAGAGGATACATACGCTGGATCACTTTCCATTGTGTTTAGACCCAACCTTGACTTCAAGTGTTCAGATTGTCTGCTTGTGCAGCTCAAGAACGTGGAACTCAAGGTCCTAGATCCAGTTGAGTGTTTTACATTTTATTATACACAATAAATGTAATGATGGGTATGTGCATTTCAGGCTATTGGCAGGGCAAGATAATAGGGCACACTGCTGATTCACACTCAGTCAGAACCTCCACGTCCCTTTCTGTAAGGCTGTTCTCCAGCCTCTCATCCCTCAGTCTGTACAGATATCCAGAACTGAGCCATCCAAGGTACAGAATCTAGCATTTGCTCTTGTTAAACTTCATGCAGTTGATGAGTGCTCAAACCTCCTATTTGTCATGGTCTTTCTGCCAAACCTCTGCCCCTGGAGAGGGAGCCAGCAGCTCCTCTTCATTAATATCATCTGCAAACTTACTTAGTATACATTCAAGTCCTGCATTCAGGTCATTTATGAAGATACTGAAGATAAGTAGCCCTAAAGTGGAATCCTGCAGAGCCCCACCAGTGACTGTATGCCAGCCTGATGTAACACTATTTGCTACAACCCTTTGAGATTAACTTATCAGCCAACTCTTCACCCATCATATTACATACTTATCCAGCTGCATGCTGGATATTTTGTCCAAAAGAATCTTCACTTCTTTAAGATCTAATTCAAGAGCTTTATGTGGCAAAATGAAAAACATTTCTCTTAGAACAGTTGCAGTATGGACTTCAGATCAAATGGTAAGACATGCTGCTTTAATCCCTTATGCCTGCCTCCTTTAACCCCATGTATTTCTGACTTACTGTGAGGTTTTCTCATGGGTTGTTCCAGGAGTTTTCAAGACTGTTCACCTCCCAGATGACAAATTTTCTTATTCAAATACTTGGGACTGCAGTCACCATGATGCCAATGTCTTCTTTTTTTTACTTTGCGTGTTCTTACACTGTACTGTTTTCGTTTCCTGCTCTCTTCTGCGTTCAACTTATACCCCAAGGTGCTCTGCCAGGTAGTGCTGTTCTTTCCCAAATTACACTTTCATTAAGGCTGGCAGCTGCCTCCTCCTAGAGAGTCAAGATGCCACCTATTAACTGAGTGACAGTAACTTCTTCCCATGTGAGGTCAGAGGGTGTTGATTTGGCTAAGATCAGGTCTTACTGGGAAGCCAGGAGACTGAGCACTGCCTTATGACTAAGAACCAGTGACTTCCTATTTAGAGCATCCTGTGAATCTAGAATTTGCTCCCACACCAGCAATGATAACCACCCTGTGGGCTTCTCCCTAATGTTGCATACTCCTTTTTCAGGTATGAGGATCTCCAGTTGTTTTTCCAGGAGCCAACCACTTGAGATCACCCCAGAAACCGATACTTTAAAGACTCTCCAATGGGATTCCTCTGGATGAACGCCGGGGACTGTTTCTGGTAGCAGAGTGTCTGTTTTGGAGGGTGCGGTGCTTCTGGCTTCATTTCCCCTTGAAGGTTTCAGGTTAGTGCTTGCACACAGGGAGAAGATTGAGATGAGATCTCATCCACAGTTGTTCGTTTTACAATTCTATTTAAAAAAATAACATGGGGGAATTTTCTAGATTCCATCCAATCCATAATAACTTTTGAAAAGTTAATTTGCTGCAGCTGCTTTATAACTTCTCCTAAGGCCACAACTCAACATGATTACACAACCGCAGTAACTTTTATGGCTGAGTGGAAACACTATCTTGGTTTTGTTGTTCTACAAAAACCAATATTTGGTTTAAAGATTCCCTTGGATTTTTAATCCACTTTGCTAGGAAATCTCACTCACCACCAGTATTTTGAGATACTTCACCTGCTTTCGTACTTCTTCTTACTGCATATTCACTAGGTTTAATTCATACTGGAAAAAATGACAGCCCTCCATCCTGCAGGGGAACTTTCTGAACATGAATTACGTCATATTCGCATCTTTTGTTAGGCTGTACTGTGCAGGTCTTTATGGGGACTCAGCTTATGTACTTCATTTCTTCTTCCTGATAACCTCCTCCCGTGTGAGAACAGTGTCAAACATAGCATCCAGCTGGCCGGCCCCTGGGTATGCTAATAAAAGTTCTGCTTCTCCAATCATCCAGCGTTGCCCGAGGAGTCTGTCAGCAAAAATAAAAAGGATATTTCTATTTAAATACCATACAGTGCCTGCACATTGGAAATATTTTTACCATGGTAGCATACATGCCACTACCAATAATGGTGTATTGTTGTTATATGTTGGCTGTTAAAATTCAGCCAGCACTAAAAATTGTCATAGCAAGTCCTAGTATAGAAGTTATTTGTTTGTTTTCGCAGGTTATTTGAAACAGGGAATGAAAAATAATTAGTGGTTTTGGAGTTCTACCTTGCATTTTTCTGCTTAAAAAGGTCTTAGATTACATTTGATGATGATTGGATCTTAACAGAAGGCTTACATCCTGGGAAAGAGTGGTACTGAAGAACTAGTGGGCAAATTTTGGGGTTCATTTTGTTAGGAAAAAAAATGCTCTTTCCTTTTCGGGGTGAGAACAACTGCTACCGCTTTCTGCCCAGCAAGTGTTCAGTTTACACCACTAAAAGTACAAAAGGGATACTCAATGACAATTCAAAATCAAGTATAATTAGAGAGGCATTATAAACATTAGTACTAACAGTCATTTTTGCATTTCTCTGTTCGGATAAAGGATTAAAACATTTCCACCTATAATGTACTGAGCCTCTGAAAGGCCTCAAGCGATCCAATTGTGCTCCAGGGTCCTCTTCATTCGTAGGTGGAAGTTATTGGCTCAGAGAGATGAATCCCCATATGGTCAGCCTTCTAACTGAAGACAGACACCTAAATTTGTACACAGATAATTGGTCCGACAGCCAGAGAACACAGTGCTCTTCCCTTTATTCAATAGGAAGTTTGGCTGGCTGTATAACATGGCCATAAAGGTGTCAAACTGGAGACATATAGACCAAAGATTTTATTTTTAAATGGCTGCTGAAAATAAGGGTCCTAAATCTATACTTCGACAAACAAACACACACCTGATTTTCAAGCTGCTGAGCACCCAGTGGCTTGGCCACAGGTTTGAATACTTTGGCTTACGTGACATGTCCGAAGCCACACAGGAAATCTGCTGCAATTCCAGGAATAGAGCAAAGATCCTGTGCTTTAACCACAAGTTGGCTATGTTTTATTTGTCAGCAGTCATTCCCACAAGGAGACTAAACCAGGGATCTCACTTTATCTAAAGTCAGCAAGGTTACCTACTAGCAATGTAGCTAAAAGATATTCCTTGTTCTCTGAGCAGTAAGTTGTGTAGAGGACCCTGGAAGAGCAGCTTGGTGCTTTGAAGAATCTGACTTGTTAGGACACACCTAAGTAGACATCAGAGATAAAGGACAATATGTCTACGTCTCTGTCATCTGCACTTCAGGCTACTGCATGGGTTGAAACTGCAGATTGGAAATGCTGTTGTAGGTGGGAAGGTGAGCAGTAGGCATTGCCCTTTACTTTGCTTAAAAAGCTGCTTCTGTGGTATGCAGCAGGACAGAAGCTCCACTATGCAAAGCTGATCCTTTTTTTGATCAAGGCACGTGAAGGTAGCAGTCTAATCCTACTTGTGGAAGTGAGTACGTAGGACATTGCTCATGTCCCCTACCTCATATGACTGAAGAGCCAGTATCAGTCTCTGTGTTGCTCTCTGGCTTGGAGTCTGTTCTGAAGTCTAGTCTTGCCCTCTGCCCACACTGTTTGCATACACATGGCAGCAGAGGTGGACTTCTGACTCCCTAAAGCAGAAGAGTTTGAAGGTCAGTGGCTGGAGCTGGAGCCCACATTCTTCTTTCAGTGAGCTAGCTGTATGCAGAAGTACAAAGCATATCACAGGCCAGGTATCAAACAAACAGCCCAAGTGTGGTTTCTCCAAGAAGGGCATGAGACAGGTTGACCAGAGAGACAGTGGATGCTCCATCCCTGGAGATACTCAAGGTCAGGATGGATGGGGCTCTGAGCACCTGATGGAGCTGTAGGTGTCCCTGCTCATTGCAGGGGAGTTGGACCAGGTGGCCTTTAGGAGTCCTTTCCAACTCAAATGGTTCTGTGATTCTATGATTCTATGTCCATTTAGCATGGATGAGAAGTGTGCTTTAAGCCAGCCTGTGAGTCCAACTTTGCAATACAGGGATCTCCACTGCCATCATGCTACCAAGCTGTGAATGCTGAGTGGTACCACATATATTGAGACCAGTAGAATCCTAAGTCTAAAGTGATGGAACTCAGGATTCAGTGATGCAATACTGCTTTATATTATCAGGGAATTACTCTTTTTTTTTTTTTTTTTAATGAAAGAACCGATTGCTGTCTCTCTGATTACACTTAACTATATTTCTCGTAAGTACCAGAATAAAGTTGAAAATCTGTTTTTGCACATTGTAGTTTATGCCTATTAGTATGAACTATTTTAAATGGAGCTGTTTAGCAGGTGAGAATGTGCCGCAGGGAAAAGGCACTGAGCCATAGCTTTTATAAAGAAAATGTTGAGGCTCTCTTCACGGTATATGCATTTGACTTTGTATAATGCTAGACAGTGGTTTCCAAATGACATCTTATGTAATTCCTAAGTCAAGTAAGATAACAAAAGGGGCTGTGTTGCAGTCAAATTACTATAACTAAAAACCTTCTCAACATTATACTTATATACTTATTGCTAAACCAGTGAAGACAATTACAAATTACAAAGTAGAAAATGTTCAAACATTCATTACCATATTTCTTATATCAATGCAAACTGCACATTCCTCTTAGACACATGCCAAATGTGTGACTTTAAACAAAACATTTCTTGAGTTACACACGTACAAAGAGGATCTGAGTGATTTTCTTAATTGTTCTGATCATTTGGTTCTATCTGAACAGATTTTTTTTCTCTCTTAAAAGGAAATATATTGAGCTGTGGACAGGGCAAACACAGAAAAATTTAGGCTACACAGTAATATGAAGGGGAACAGGGGAATTGTAAGTGACAAGTGGGTTACATTGAAAGTCCCATCTTGGTTTCGACAATAGGGCTGATATCTTGATCCTTGCATTTAAGAAATGTGGATTTCCACATACTAAGCATCTTTCATGAATTACTGCAGATCTGACACATTTGAGTTATTACGCTCCTCCTGGGAGATTTTTAAATCCAGTTGTAACAACAGATTATATGAAACAGCTGGTCAAACAGAATGAGGAACCAGTTCATTGGCATCTGATGAATTAACAAAAACAGGCACAATACAAATTTCAGCAAGAACTAGTGATTCTCCAGGAGAACAGGAACCAAAAAGAAAAGAGCAGGAATCAAATTACAGCAGCTGTTTGGCCAACAGGTAGGGTAACTATTTCTTCATGGCCAAGGCTTGGAAGATACATAAGAGACTTATTGCAGCTTCTGCAAATAATAACAAAAGAACAGTGCTTACAGAAGTTTATGCATCAGACTGTCTGCTAATGCAAGGACAGAACAGGCTTTGTTTTTTCACGAGGGCTGAGTGGCTTTACAGACAGCAATCCTTTGCATGTCACAAATCCAGTGGCAAGAAGAAGTCTTTGAGTATCAAGACTATCTGAAGAAATGGGGAGAGGTGTTTCACAACACTGATGGAACTGAGCTTTATGGTGCTCCTGTCTTCTTCATATAGACGTTCCCACGCAGTGTGTTATCTTTACAGGGAATATCCTGAGAAATCATATTAAGGTGAAATGTCAGGAGAAGGAGCTGAACAAAGCAACTTGTAAAATGAATAGAAAGGAATTAGCAGGGCTAGGTGGCTTTTACCCTGGACTGCAAAGGGAAACCAAGTGGCAACAGTTGAACTTACAGTGTGTGCTCCGTCACTACATCTCTGGCATAAAGGACCATGGACCATGTGGATAATGGTGATTGGGCTAAAATAAGGAAGTGGTTTCAAACTTAGAGAGAGGAGACTTAAGTTGTACATAAGGAAAAAGGTCTTTTACAATGAGGGTGGTGAGACACTGGCACAAGTTTCTCAGAGAGGTGGTGGATGCCCCATCCCTGTAGACACTCAAAGTCAGGCTGGACAGGGCTCTGAGCATCTGATGGAGATGGGCTGTTCCTGTTTATTATAGGAAAGTTGGACCAGATGGCCCTTAAAGGTCCTTTTCAACTCTAAAGATATTCTGTGATTCTACGATTCTAAAATGACAGAAGAGAGAACAATAAAGATGATGAGAAATATAGATGGGTTTCTGTAGGAGAGGAGGCTAACAGATTAGAAAAAGGTGGGTAGTAATATAGATCCATAAAACCATGAAGAATGAGGAACAGGGAAGGATTACTCATTGTTCCTTGTAATAAAAGCAGTAAAAACAAGTTAATAAAAGTATCAAGTAGAGGTTTTAAAACAGACCAGAGGAAGCACTTTTTAATGCAATGTATAATTAAGTTGTGAAAGTTTTCATCAAAACATACTGTGGAGGCCAAAGGTTTAAATCAGTTAGAAGACAGATTAAATAAATTCATATAGGACAGTTTTTCTTTGTAGTTAATTGACACTGGCTGCAGCCTCCAGCCCAAACAGTAAATCACTGATTGCCAGAAATGCAGGTGTGTTAGGGAAAGGAGCATGTTGTATCTGCTATTCTCTATGCTCTTCCAAGTCATGAACAAATACCGCTTTTTGGGGAGCGATACTTTCCCAAGGCCAAGGCAATCCTTAAGCTGTGGCTATCTCTGGTGGGGAGATGGATCTTGAACCCTATCCTTGTGGCAGGGCCATGAAAGGGAGAACTCCCTGCATTTGAAAAGCAGGTGTTTGAAAGGGAAGTTCAGTTCAATTCCTGAGGCAAAGTTACCATTCTTGAGCACTCCGCCACTGTTTGGGTGGTTGTGTACATTTCTGCAGGTTTCTTGGATCGTCTTTTTAATCAAGTTAGAACAGGTAAACCCGTGTCTATAACCTGTGTCCCAGGCTCTGCCATTTGTGGCTTACGTGAAGGCAGCACAGAGTGAGATGGAGTAATAACCACAATCCTTTACTTCATCTGAGACAAATGAATATCAACTAAAGGTTTGTCTGCTTGACTTACAGGAAATGAATCTGGAGGGTTTGTTATCGAATCCCTGGCATTGCTATTGTGGATGTAGCCCTCACTGACAGTGAGACTAGTATCATGACTTTACCAGGGACTTAACTGTGATGTATATCTTTTATACACGTAAATTTTCTAGCAATACTTGCTCATGCTGCCATTTGTCCTTGCACTGAATAAATGGCTGGGTACACAAGGACTACCTCAGCTTAATAACTAATAACTGATGTTATTATTTGCTGAATGCTGAAGTTTATGTCAGCTGAAGATTAAGGAATCACAGTACTGAGATGAATGATGACTGAAGGTTTTCCGTTTGTTTCTGAAGCTTCTGTCTTGTTCGGAACTGGGGAGATCCTACCATAACTCTGGACTATCTGCTACGGCCAATACACTGTTACTAACATGTCTTAAATGCATGAAAATTCCAGAGAAACACCTTGGAATTTCTGGCAATTTCTTTAAGTGCATTTAAAGGTAAGAAGGTGTGTTTGATGATACCAGATTTTTTTTTTTTTCAAAGAAGCATGGCTTTTTTTTTGTAATGGCAATGCAGGCTTCTCCACAGTCCTTCAGTATGTTTACCTCTGACCTAAAGCAATCCAGAGTACTGCACTTGCCCATGACTTTTGAGGCATGAGATTCTAACAGATGAAATCATTGAAGACCCAACTCAGTCTTCTGCAGTAAGGTACATTGTCATTCTTACCTAAGCGGGAATAATAAGTGAAGGAGAAGAGAAAGATGTGTGGGACTTGAAGCAAGTAAACTTCAGGCTATTGGCTCTGAATTTGAATTCTGCCCTTCAACTCTGGTAGACAGGAGTCATCTTCGGGATTAAACTGGAACAGTTTGTTTGGTATCTCAGTGGAGCAGTGGAACTCCGTCTCTGTCTCCCACCAGCAAATACCAAATAGTTCAGATGTTCTCCACCCACAAATCAAAGCGAAGTTTTAGCCAAGTTTTCAATGGATCTCGCACATAATGAAGTTTTCAATGGATCTCACACATAATGTTCTTTTTATTTTTCACTAGATGTAATGAAGTTACTTTTTTTTTTTTTTTTCTACTCACGACCTTCTTAGACAATTTTTTCCTCACCAAATATGAATGTCATGTTGTGATCTATTTGATGGGACTTGGTTGTGACATTGGCCATTTCCCATTGTCTATTTATCTAAGATAGAGAACATTACTTGTCCCTGGAGTCTGAACTCCATTAACAATAAACACTCCATTGAAATATCCACAAGATCTTTTTCAACAGGCAAAAGCCCAATAAATTCTCAGCTGTTCAAAACGTGTAAGAATGAGTAAGAAAATGTGGCATAAAGGTTTTGGATGAAAACCTAAGTATTCTGTTATCATGCTGAATGTCAATTGAGGATTTTCCATGGGGAACTAAGCTGTTTGGCTGATTTACTGTATAGTAGTCAAATATTTCTGGCTTAGAGCCTTTTGCAAAGTTATTTTAACAGATTAAATAGGAATCAGGGAAGCTATTAATTTTTCAGTCATATGATCTTATTTTCACTCTTGTAATCAAATCGTATTCCCACCCCCACAGTTTTACTAAAGAAATGTGAATCTCATACTGTGCCTAGAGTTCAAAGAAATTAAATTATAGTGAGTTTACTTTATATGGAATTGCTTAATCAGAATGCAGAGTTCCACTAATCATATTTAAATATAGTCACTGTAAGCCAAATATTGACCTTAGGTTAAAAGATTTTTATGGCTTATTTAATGGAGACCCATTTATAGAGCACCACAAAGAATTCTAAATCATGTAGATGCAGGGAAAAATGAGATGATTAGAAATGCAACAATGAACTGCCACAGCCATTGTCATTCTTTGGAAATGGTATTATTTAAAATTGCTTGAAAGATACTGTAAGTCTAATAAAAATAGTGCCAAAAAGGCAGAAAATGAATAATTTTTGGCTACAGAACAGTAGAGATTTCTAGAAGATAAACAAAAAATGCAATTAATTTTCCCCTTAGATCTTGATATTCCCAATATACTCTTCTGGACCATCAACACAGCGTAAGTGAGTGAAAGTAAAGATTTATGTGTGAAGACATATGCCCATCTCTTTCTTCTTAATTTTACTTCTTGTGGTAGTTACAGGGTCAACAGAGATTCTCAAGTGCAGAAATGTGTTTCGCTGCATAGCAATTCCTAAAATGAGAGGGAATTAAACATCTGCCTGGCAGTCGTGCCATTAAAAATCTCCCCTTTTCTGTTGGATTTTCGTGGTTGTCAGCGTTCAATCACGATTTTATCTACCCTTGCTTATGGTGTAGCATCAGGATAGTTTTAACTATATGCTATGTAGGGCAGTAGTGGTAATTAGCAATCACAATGTAAAGCTGTAGAAAAGAAGAATTCAGGGGAGACTCTGGTTGGGACATACAGTTTTACTGAATGATGGGGCTGCAAGTGAATAAACTTGAACTGGTGGACTCAGTACTCTTGCATGGTGAGTTTCACTTGATATCCGTATTTCCATTGCTTTTCCTTATGACTGTGCAAGTATTGCTCTGGACTTAGTGGCAGACAATTGGCAACATAAGTCACTCTGTCGTAAGTACGACCTAATTTTTAGTCTTATATACCATCGTAATCCATTTTAATCTTGAAGTGTGTACATTTTCACATGCAGTTTTTACAACAGAAACATAAAAAATCAAGCTTTCTTTGTATTGTAGCTATTTGCAACAACAAACTTCTTTCTTTGCTCTGTTCTTTTTCCATTTCACTTTTAATTTAATATTCTCTGAGTCTTCTTTAGCTGACATTTCTGAGAATTGGAGGTAGAGTTGAGTTGGCACTTTCTTGGGTTTAGAAATAGAGGAGCTAACCAATAAGTGAATGTGGGCTAGACAGCCTCAGAACTGTAGTGCTGATGGGCCAAAGTGGATATCCTGCGTGCCAGCAGTCCCCTGCAGATGGGCTCACAGGAAAATAGCACTTAAATTCTCATCTGGGTTCAGTCAAATCATTACAAGCCTTGTTAGTTCTTACTGTTTTATCTTTCAGTGCAGTGGCCAACTTTTCAAGGCTCAGACTGGCTCCTTGGGGAAGTTCATGTTGCAGCACTGAAACAAAGTGCAAACCCTCTATCTGTCTGTCTGTCTTTCTAGTCCTAAACCAAGATATTTATATCCTGTGTCTCACTGAAGCAGAGTACTCTGCAGAATTTCATGTATCCCACAAACTTGCATGGATGTGAGTAGGCAGAATTTGGCCTTGACCAATGTACTGTGAAGCTGAATCAGCCCTATTTCATGCCAGTCTTTCACAGATTTGTCCACAAGAATGGTTTCTGCTGTTCTGCTCTTCATCCTCCATGGCTTTCTTGAGGCGTCGGGCTGTGATCCATTCATGCAAACAAGAGGCCAAGTTCCTTGAGGGGCTTAGGGAATGCAAGTATGCAGTTGGCAGCTAATCAGCATGGAAAATCTTGGGTCCAAGAAAGGGAAAAGGTGAGAGAGAAGCATGCAGTGTCTCATCCTGGTTTCTCTTCTGTACGGCATATATGTCCACAGACTAGAAGGCCAGTGAGCTGCTACAGATACATTTAGTTGAGAGGCAACAACTCATTGGCCTTTGCAGAGGAAAAGGAATGAATCTAAAAGCAAATGGAAGGCTAGAAGAGACATCAGTCTCTTCAGGTCTTTTGCTGTGCTCTGAGAATCAGAAAGTGCACAGAAAAGAGCTTACCTCCCCTAAAAATTCCTCCCTATATAAAGGGAGCAGCAGCACCACAGAAAGAAGAGAGTAACCAAGGATGGGAAAAGACCATCCTAAACTAGACTGATAAGTAAAAGCAATACATGTAGATTAATATGATTGGGAAAGAATTCATCAGGATGTGCAAATAGTAGGCAAAGGGGTACATGTGTCAAAAGGGCAGTAGCCGAGGGGCAGGGTCCCATGTTCCCAGGGAACTGAAGGAGAAAGGAGTGAAAATGGGCAAATGTAAATGCAGATTCCCAAGTGACACTATTCTTTTGCCTCATGTTCTTCTGCTACAGTGGGAGTCACGCCAGTAGTGACTTGTGCCACTATTGCACAGTAGAGTCCTTTATGTGTGTATCCCTCAAGAAAATCGTGTGCTGGGGAAAGAGAGCAGAGGAATTAGTGAGAGGACAGAGAAGGAAAGACATCTTCTTCTATTATTGCCCTATTCCTACAGCTGGTGACATGCAGCTTGAAGAGGTCTACTGACATAAATTCACTTCAAGGAACTGCATGGGCCAAAGGTCTGAGAGATCTGAACTAGCAGTACCTCTGTGTTAGCATCTGTTAGCACAGAGAGATATATAAACCAATGCAGCACAGAGCAGCTGAAGAAGGGAATAGGACATACAGTGATCTGCAACAACCTAGAAATAAGTAAAAAGAAAAGATCATCCAGATCTCAGTAAATATTGAAAACTCCTGTATTAAAGATAGTCATGACCAGTAGCAAATGGGGAATCACACTGCCATTTTCCTTATACAAGTTCCAAGGGTTCTGCTCCTGGAAATGGGATTTCTTGGGTGAGGAAGGCTTAGGTTGAGACAGACCTTTCATGTTTGTTCATGGTGTTCTACCTTATACCTCACTGTTTTGGGTTATTTACTCCCATATATATTTTCTTTTTTTCTCCATCTCTCTTTCTTATGCTCTATGAAAATTCTCTCTTCCAGTGCTCAGATTTTCCTATCTCTTCATTGCTCAGTCTGGGTTCCTACAGCAATGAGTGCAGCAGGTTATGCTGATTCTTGTTTACATGAAGTAATCATCAACAAATCATTTTATAAGCCACCCCCCCATTTCATATAAAAAAAAAAAAATCAGCAGATTTCACATAGTTGTCAGAGCCCTCATTTGCTTCTTCTTTTTTTTTTCTTTTTTTTTTTTCTTTTTTTTTTTTCTTTTTTTTTTTTTCCTAGCACTCATATAAGAAACAGAAGTTAGTAATAGTAACATGCTGGTTTGTAATACTGACAATCAAGATACTATCTGTCAGATGTGGTCAATGTCCTCAATTCCACCAGAAAGCAGCACCAGGACAACCTCTGTTCACGTGCAGATATTGACAATGTAGGCATTTAAAACAGGGCTGGTCACCCTGCATTTCATTTGTAGTCAATAAAGACAAATAAGCACTTGCAGAGCACAATTCATCTTATATTAAATCAATCACCTACTTTAGGCCAGATGAGTCACACCCTAAAAGAACTTGTTTCTTGCCTAGCGTGAGTAGTTTAATGCAGGTGTCCATATTGTATTTGCTTAAGCTAAAGAGATTCACCTCCCCATGTCCTCGCCTCACCTCTGCTCCTCAAATAGTCAGCTCCAAGTATTTCTTTGACTACTGATCATAAGTCAGCTGGTGCTGCGAAGTAAGATATTTTGCAAAGTAGGAAAGGACAAGTAACTTCAGAGTCAGGAGTGCCCAGTCCAAGAGAAGATGAAGTTTCTCTGTTAAGTTGTGCAGCACAAGGGGATTTGCAGTTTAAATTCACATTTTGGCCAGCGCTTATGGATTTCTACAGTCCATCTTCATTCCTTTCCCCTTCAGTGAATGAACATATGGGAAGGGCAAACAAACAAATTGCAGTGAACATAGTTTTAAAAAAAGCCAGTGAACAGAAAGCTGATAAGAAGAAAGGAAGTTTGTTAGAAAGGTGGAATGGAAAGCACATCTCCTCGACTAACACTTCTCTCTGTAACGGCAGTCCATGTGAGACCTGTCAGGAACATTGACTCGAGGGTGCAGGGGTCTCTTTTTAAACTTTTAAGTTCTGCCACAGATAATAGTGTAATTTTATCATTTGATCATTTAACACTGGCACTCTACAGGGTTCCCTATGGAATATCTTGAAGCTACACAAACACAAATCCTAGAGAAAAAATATTTAGTTTTCAAAGACAATTGGAATATTTTTCAGACCAATCATTGTTTTGGCCTAGGGTATGCACTTTGTGCATGGCAATCTCCAATTTGTACCAGATGCAAAGGCAAAGATATTTACTACACATGCCCCAGACTGCGCAAATTCCTTTGTCTTTGTGTTCACTTAACCTCAGCTTCCATTCCACATAACTTATTTCACCTCAACTATGTTTCTTGGAATAACATTGAATTTTGGTCACTTCATTATTGGTTTTGTTTTTCTTTGGTGCACTGTGCGTTGGCTTGAAACACAAAATACTGTGGCAAAGGAATCCAATATGGTAATACAATCGTTTGCCTACTATTGCAAGAACAGTTTCCATTATGGCCCCTATTTTTCACACTCTTGTAACTTTCCAAAACACTCACCTTTGGAGGCAGTTTTCCCTTCTTGATGTTTGCCTGGAGGTTAAACTTGCCTATGAGAGCAGAAATTTTAACAGAGTTCTAGTCACATTTACATTATGGGAAAGTTGGGGAAAAAAGCCTACGATTTTTTTCTGACTTGGAAAGAAAAATTCTAACCACATTTCTAAGAAGGGCAACAGTAAAGCTGCTGAGTGTTGTAATTTGATGGATAAAATCAGTTGAGAGCCCAGCTGTATCTTATAGATTTTGGTTTTTTGACTTGTCTCAATGGTCCTGGTATCTATAGAAGTCTATTTTTGTTCAACAGCCCAGGGGATCAGAGCAAAAATGGCCAGTCATTCCAACTGCTAACAACTAATTTTTGTCCCTTCTTTCCTATGCAAGCACAAAATTAGGAGCTGTATTAACAGTTTTGTCTGTGAGAGTCTAGAAATTATAAAGTAAAATTTCTATTCATTTCAACTCTGTCCCTCTGAATGCAGGTAACTTTGTTGTAAAGGAACTGTTTGTCCAGTTAAATACAGAGAACTGGTGATATTAAAGGAGTTTCTGTCTTTCTTCTATCATTTCTTTCCTTTTACTTTGCTTTAAAAATCTGCATGATCTGACTGACGGATTTGGGGCTGGCCTGTAATAGTTTGTGAATCCTACATGAAGTCTGGCTATCAAGATATTTATTGTGTGGCTACATCTGGTTATTGGATTATTACCCATGTGAACAAGTTGTCTTAGCTTAATAGTCAAGCCACTAAGGAAAAAAGAAGAAATGAAATACAACAGTTCCAGAAGAACAACTTGTTAGTCAACTTATAGGGAACTCTTAAAACTAATGCCTGTGCTGCAAGCTGTACAGAAGCTACATTCACACAATGCTTGAGTTAAATAGCCAGTAAGATCACCTTCGTTGTTGAAAGAGATCTCACTGACAAATGCTGCCTGGATGAGAAGGCCAGATTTACTTAGGACCATTACAAGTTTTAGGTAAGATAAAGATGCAGGTTTCTTTACAATTGTGGGGATGTAAATATGCATGGAGGCTGTTTTAAGCTTTAAAACTCAATATCATTCTTCTACTGCTGAGAAGACACTTTTCAGTCACCTGGGTTAATGAACAGTCCTTGGCAATCTGCTGTAAACTAGTAGCTTCCAGTGGCAGCGGAAGTGTGAAGAAGCAGTATGTGGGAACACAGGTAAAAGGCTTGTCTCTAGGCACATGCTTGGTGAGATTAGAAAGGGGCAGGGCTAGAGCTGCTACTGCAGAAATGAAACCATGTACTTTTGTGCTTGTAAGAGTAAGCACTGTCTCCGGCGGTAATTCCAGAGCAAAAGCAGTGAATGAACAAACCTGGCTCACTCTGGCTTTATCTACATTGCTCTTTAAGGAGCTCCAATGAAAGGCTAGAACACCCTATCAGTCTCCAGGTATCACCAGTCCATAGTGTATGGCATTTCTGACACAAATCCCTGTAGCATTTCAGGCAAGCTCCCCTTAGTACTTAACCACAGTCACAGCTTATCTGCTCAATGCTGACCATGTTTGAGTGCAAGGCTGAACTAGATGACCTCTTGAAGTCACTTTCAAACTTAGCTATACTGTGCTACTATGGAATCATAGACACATGAAGGTTGGAAAAGACCTCTTGAGATCATCTAGTCCAACCATCAGCCTGCTCCCACCATACCCCCTAACCATGTCTCTCAGTCCCACATCCACACAGCTCTTGAACACCTCCAGGAGTGACGAGTCCACTGCTACCCTGAGATGCATGCTTCCAATGCATGCTTAAAGCTTCAGGCTCCCATAGGATCCTTGCAAGGCTGTTTAAGCAAACCTTGGTTCTCTTGCATCCACGTGTGCTGTTTGGTTTTTGTATAGCAACAAGTAAACTTACACTACAGCCTTTTTCTGAATAAGGACCTTCACAGAACCACCCTTATTTTATCTGGCTATGCATTTTCTTGAAGCTGTTCCCATGACCACACTGCAGAGCAGGCCTACTTTCTGATTTTGCCACGGAGCTTGGTAAAGAGAATGATGCTGTCACGTCTATGTGGCACTGTAGGTCGATGTCACTGGGGTGGCTGGCAGCACCATACATTGGCTGGATTATTCTTATGTTCCTGTTGCCAGGAGATGCTGTGAGGGAAAGCATCTCTCCATTTTTGAGCTCATAGTTAGGACTTGTGTTGTGCTATTCATATTCCTGAATATGGCAGTCACAAAAGGTTTTCTTGTGTCAGGGCTTCTCTGGTCACTGCAGGTGGCCCTTGAGCACACAGGTCAGAAGCATCAGTTGTCTGCATTGCACCTGTACTTCTCGGAAGTCCTCAGCCTGCCACTCGTGACAGATGTTTACTTTCAACTATTGACATATCAGTCTCCACAGTGTGATCATCTCCACTTTCATCTTTATCAGTTCTGTGTGACCCTCCACCCAGATGACCATGGGGAGTTCAGTCACATCCCAAGCTCCTGCCAAATGTGTCTTTGGGTGCTCAAGAGCTGCCAGAGCACTCAGCTGGGTGCCAGCATGGTGAGTGCTCTCTCACTCTGAAGTGAGAGCCTCCTCACCTGGTGCTCCAGGATGAGAAGAGGTCCTGCTCATCCAGAAACAGGGATGTGATGTGGTGAGACACTATGTTTATGGAATTAGATGCCAAGGGACTGAGGTAAGGGCCCTCCTACAGGTCAACGAGTGCAGAGAAAGGCACGTGTTACAAAAATACTTTATGGTTGTCAAGTGTAAAGTTTTTCCTGTGGTTATGGACCAGCAAACTGCATTGGCCTCACACAGAGAAGCTTCTGGCAAGAAATCATTCCTGAAAGCCAGCTCACATTATACAGCACTCCTGGGACTGCTGGCTCCATGGACAGAGCACAAGGCCAGGGGAAATGTGCAGACTGGTCAGCCCTTTCACCACTGTACCTCCCTGGATGCTGTGGACCAGCTTGGAGTGGTGAGAAATTACAGCTGTTGTAACCCAGGCATGGTACAGAAAGGGAGAAGATGAGGAGAGGACATAGAGCAGCAACAGGCTTGGCATAGAGATCCGCTCACCCCACACACCACATATGTCTTGCTCAACCAGAGGGGAAGGGATCAAGTCAGCTCAAATTGGACATCAAGCAGAGAAGAAAGCTCCCCATTGATTACTGGGGCAATTTGCAATCCCTGAGATCATTCATCTTCACCGTACCCAGAAAAGATGGGTCATGATACTGGTAGAAAGGATGTGAGCATAATCACAAGCCACATGCTGTCCTGGCCTTTTTTCTTAAAATACAACTTAGGCCTGAAATCTCTCTGCTGACTGCTCAGGGCAGTGAGGGCTGTTTGCCCTGTTCAGGCTAAAGGCTGTTCGCTTTTTCTAGTTAGATAGTCTTTGTAAAAGAAGGTGCATGATGCATCCTTCCCTAAAAGTTATAAAAATCAAGAGAACTATAAAATAATGGAGCTGAGACAGAATCCCAGGGCCACTATGGTGCATGGTGCCCTGCAGGCTCCATTTCTAGGAGCTTCCTGACCCTCACAATCTGATTGCCTCTGACTTGTGGGCTCAGCCTTGATGCTGAAGGCACACAACTGAGTTTCTTACCACCTTATCTGGCTGAATTCCTGAAGCTTAAATCTTGGGGCCTCAAAGAGCATGCTGATGGAGTGATCTAATCAAAGCAGAGCACCTTCACTTCAGAACTGCTTGCTCTCCCTATGCATTCCACAGCCTGTGAAAAGCTTCTGATAGTCAAGCTTTTACCTGGTGGTCAGTTGGGAAAGACAGGATATGGAGTTTCTCTACATTTAATTTCTGGGTGGACATGCACTGCCCACAGCAAACAGCTTCTGCCATCTGGAGTAAGACTATATGAAGCAATTTGCTTGTATGAGGTTAGGCAGGCAGGGCAGCTGTGATTTTCCATTAGGATGGCACATGCAGTGCAGGAATCCATATTTTGCTGTGCCTCCAAGGTGAAGTCCTATGTGGTAATGGAGACAGTAGACAATATTGCTCAGATGTGCTTCTAGGAGCTAATCCTCTGGCTTTCACTTCGACAGCTAGTGTGGCAGGGTTGTGTCCCATGGCTCTCTTGTTGGCCTCCTCCACAATGATTCATTGACAGAAATTACACCGGTCAAAACCAGATTCACTGGTTCACTTCTTTTGCTACTTTAAGCATTAAGGAATAGGGGAATTATTAATAAGTTATTCTGGAGCAACATAGATGGCAGCATCATCTGTTGATTCTTTAGCAGATGAGTCCTAGATGCTAAGTGGCCTGGTGGAAGATCTAGTAGTGTTACCATTGTAGGTGGAGGCATGGCAAGTTTGGCTTTGCTGAGATAAGGCCAGTAGACTGGCTGAAGGATCAAGCGCCTAGCTGTGAGATGATGCTGACCAGAGTTATCACAGAATGACTATTGTTGCCTGGTGGAGTGCCTACAGCAAAATGAGGCCTACTGACACAGCAATTGCTGACATGCCACTCTGACAGTTGTGTTTTCCTTCAAATCTGATCTAACCTGATGGTAGGTGAGCAGTTATGTTTCTCTCATCCAAGGGTTTTCCTGTCTGTGAGCTTTGTGAATCTTCACACTCAAGCAGAAGTATCTTTCCCTATCTGAAATGGTTGCCCCAAGGCCTTTAAAGCATCCTTTAACATCTTTCTGCTTTGTATGGTACTACCATCTAATTTGCCTTTCTCCCAGTGCCTGGTCTGGCCCAGAATCCTATACTGAAGGAACACTAACAGGACAGGCACAGCCTTGAGGGAAGGTGGGCATTGCTTTGCTCTGATCCCTCTGATGTGGAGACACTATGTTTAATAGCAGAGGGAAAACAAAACCCCACACATTGTCCCCTTATCACTCAGACTTGGAGCTATGGTCCAGCAGGGCAATACTAGACAGCCAGGAGCCTGATCTGGTTCAGCACTGCTACATTCCTGCTGTGTGGTCTTGGCAATCGGCTCGCTTTTCCATCTGTGAAACGGAGCTAGTGGTGCTTACCTTTGTTTTCAGGACGTTTCAGGTCTCAGCACGAAATGTTTTATGCAAACGAGGAGGGTTTCTGGTGCTATTTCTTAGTAATGAGCAGCAGACCTTGAATTTTGACCTTTACAAGTTGTTGTTTTTTTATGACTATCTGTACTCGCCTCACCGGGCCTGGACTGAGTGGACTGGTAGCAACTGAAGGTCAGAATTATTTTCCTGCCAGCTCTAACCATATAAGTAAGGGTTAGAGCAGCGCTGGAGGGAGGTGTATTTATGGGCATGCAGATGAGCTGCCACCACTTGGATGCCTTTCTGCTAGGAGCATAGGGAGGGAAGTGCAGCTCTGTGGGGACACGGTGTGGTCACTCTGAAAACGGCACCTGCATGAGCCGAGCCTTTGGCTGCTTCTACTGGCTGGATCAACCTCTCTCTGAACTTGTTCATACGCACACTGAAGAGCTCCTGTCAAACAAGAGAGAGCGCCAGGCTGGAGTATGCTCTGCTCTCCAGAATACAACGGCATCCTCTCTACGAACTGGGTCCCTCACTGTGACAACTGGTTGAAGAAACAGCAACAAAACAAGGAGCTCACCAGCTTGTCAAAACGTTAGGGTGAGATTTGGACAGACCCATCTCACACCTCCTTGGTCACTCAGGCAGCACTCAGACTGCCCTTCTGGTTCCCCATGCCCCTCCCCACCCACCGACCTGAGAATCCATTCCCTTTTCAGGAGGAAAATGGAATATTTCTGTTCTCTGGGTGAAAAGCAAATGGATTTTGTAATAAAAAAATTCTCTGTGAAAGGGGATTGTTGTGCTCTGCCTGCTTCTTATTGTGATGCTGTGATGCTGTGTACAGGCTGTGATTTTAGACCTCATTTTGCATATGCATTTGACATTGTTTCCCTTATTAGTGTTGACGGTGCCATAAAATTTACTAGGGACATTTCTCTGGGATCATAGCTAACGTATGGAGAGTTCAGGTACACAGTGATATGTATCAGGATCAGATTCTATTGCAAAGATGGCTCTGAACTCCTTAATTCCTCCTGCTAAATGGGATAATTGGTTTCAATCTTGAATGGGATAATTGGCTTCAATGCATTATTAATGATACCTGACACAGCATCTGATCTCCAGTTTCACAAAGCTCAGGATTGCTCAGATGAGCCTTTGGTCCTTACTCCTCTCGTGAAGTGAGCTTCAGCCACCTTTGATGTGATATTAATGATCAATTAAAAATACTGCTTAGCTCTGAATTAATAACAGGGATCCTTGTGTAAAAGATCAAGGGAAATTCTTGAGCACTGCCAGATTTTTGGGGCCTCTCAAGCAGACTTTTATCATCTGCATAGCATGATGTTAGGTGTAAGATGGGGCCTCGTGGGACAGCATACCCAAAGACAGCTCTGCTGGTAGCCAGGCGTTGTCTCTGGGTGGTATGTCTCTGCATCCTTCAGAAACAATGCTCTCACTCTTCCTAAGTCTCATATCAGCTATGGTTGCTGCAGGGTATGGCTCACGCTGTTCCCTCTTGGTGAGATAAAGCTCCCTTCAAGGTTCCAACGTGTTGAAAAACATCTCACACCACATGCAGTGCGTCTGGAAGCTTCCAGATTGTTTAGAGCTACGTGAGCAAATCTGTATCTGTATTTTCAGCAAATACCTTCAGAAAAGACAGAGCCTTAAAATATGCTGAGTTTGTAAAAAAAATCCAGTAGAAAGAGTGTAAGACTGAGCTGGTCTTGAGGTTAAAAAACTTTGACACAGAACTATATATGTCAGTGCAAGAAATACAAACAAAATGCTTAATCATAGAATCATAGAACGTCCTGAGTTAGAAGGGAGTCACAAGGATCACCAAGTGCAACTCCAAGCTCCACACAGCACCACTGCAAAAATCAGATCGTGTCTCTGACAGTATTATCCAGACTCTCCTTAACTCCAGCACTGGTGGCCGTGCCCACAGCCCTGTGCAGCCCATTCCACACCCACCGCCCTGTGGTGCAGCCCCTTTCCCTGACCCCCAGCTGCCCTCCCCTGACGCAGCTCCATGCCATTCCCTCAGGCCCTGTCGCTGTCACACAGAGCAGAGCTCAGCGCTGCCCTTGTGAGGAAGCTGTAGTAGAGCATCATTTTTTCCTCCACTGCCTTTTCTCCATGGCCATTTCTGCATTGCCTGTCCCTTTGCCTCATAGTTTGCATCTACATGGAGAAAGAAATGAGCAGAACCCATTTTAGTATTCACTGTAGAATGCTGACTGACTTTTGCTACTGGCCTGACATCTGAAGGGAAAGATAAACATTTTGCTATTTTAATAAGACTGCAATTGCCCCTTCAAACGGGAAATATTATTTAGAGCAATAATGCCGCAGAGGTTGGAGGGACCTGCAGCATCTGTTGTGTTCCATGTACTCCAAGCGGAAAAGAAGAGACATCCCATTGTTCTGTTTTATGGAAAAACATATCTCTGGAAGACATTAAATCCACTTTCGCTTCACTGGCAGGCACTCCAAAGCCCCAAATACTTTTATATCTAATTAGCTTCCTCGTCATGGATGATGATATTCAGCCAGGTTTCCAGGTCAGGCACATGGCTTTGAGATGTGTGCCAAATGCAGACAGATATGGAGCTTTTGAAGCAAGTGATCTTCTCCCCTCAGGTTTGGTCCTCTTGATGAGTGGGCATACAGGTGACACACTTCTCTCTCCAACCCATTTTGGAGCACATTGCTAGTGTGTTGGCTTTACGGTAATTCTCATCAGTGAGCACAAGGCTTATCAAAACTAAAATCTGAATAGAGAAAGCAGAAAATAATCAAGTTTTATAGATCAGTTCTAAGAAAAAGTCTATCTTTTTTGCCTTCCAAGAAGATGAAGGAAGAATAAGTACAGTTGAAGTTCAGCTTCTTATGTACTGATGATCTGCAGAATTTGAATCCAGGTCTGGATTCATATTTTGAACCATACCCAAGTTCAGGGAATTGAGGTCAGAAAGGTCAGGTCTGTCCCTTTGTGAAGCAATGCACCTGAAGTATGCCACCGAAATACTCCTTTAATGAAAGAATGTAGGAACCTAGCTCAAAATAGTGCCTCTGGTAAGCATATTAACTGTATCCTGGATAATATATAACACAATATTTTTCACCTTTCCTTCTGATTGGAGTGTAAGCAAATTTTTGATCATTCAACATATCTGCTGGGCAAAATGTAGTCACCCTTTCAGTCCTGAAAACATGTTAACATTTTCTTGAAAGTTGCATGGTACATTGCCCTTACTCCATGTTTCAGGGCAGAGAGAAATTTCCTTTTGTTGGTAACAAAAGCCCCCGTAGGCCAATGGGGCACGTACAGCCTTTGCATTCCAGTCCTAAGAATTATCTGCTGCCAGTGATGAAACTCTTGTGGCACTCGGGAGGCAGTGAAAGTTCTCATGTTGACTTTTGTGAGAGGAGGCTGAAAGCTTGATCTTTCTTTAAATCTGAGAACCCTTTTTCTTCTGTTAAAGCAATTGTTTGGAATGGAGCTCTTTAGCTAGAGGCTGGAGTAACATAGAGCCATGAAGGCTTTGATGTGGAAAGTGAGTAAATATTACATTTAGGACTTGAATTAAGGTCTCAAAGAGCCCCCTAAGCACATTAATGATCTCTGAAGGTTGTTGCTTATGCTGTAAATCTTCTAAGTGAAGTAATAGAATTGGTGTCCACCAGCAGATGGTGCTTCTGCCTGAGAATTGCTTTCTTTCATGATGATTGAAAGACCATTTCCTCACTCACATCATTATTGCAAATGGTCCACTGCATGCCAAAACAGTGGCTATTACATCACACGGGTTCTCTAATTGAAATAGTTCCTATGTATGCCTTTCTATCTGCTCACCCCTTACCGCTAGTGCTGATTTTCTTTGTAGCACCTTTGATTAAATGGAGAATTTCAATTTTAAAAGGTATCCCATAAAAAGTGCTTGTTTAGCAGATGTGATATCTGGCTGCAGAATTTCAGTCGTAGAAAAAACAGAGCAGAGTGATGTTTGTTTTAGCTTGGGATGCCTTCCTTGCTGCCTTCAGTTGAGACATGCATGTTCAAAACCAGGCAGACAACCTCACTGTCTACTAATTCCCAGCTCTCCAGGACAATAAGCTGAAGATTCTCAGCTCATGTGGAGCAAATGAGGAGGTGGCAAGCAGACAAATGAACACCCACTCGACTTCAGACTATTAGACTCTTCTCTCTAATTTTTGTGGGACTAAGTGCCAACTTTTGCTGAAATTTGCATTAGAAATCTTGTACTACTTTTTTTTCCTCTTTTTTTTTTTTCTTTTTTTTTTTCCTGCTGTTACAATAGCAGTAAGTGCTTTGAAATGAAGATCTAGGACCCCCCTGAATTAGACAATACATTGTCACGTTGCACATAAGTGTCTTAAGACTCTTCTCCTCCAGCATTTAAGATACCTTGGCAGTTGATACATCCAGTCCCATGGTTCATGTGCCACTGTTTGTGCTTAGCATGTTGTTGCATGTAGCAGGTATAAGCTCAGATTAAGCCAGTATGATGCTGGTTTTGGACTCAAAGGTAAGACTGAGCTCGCAGGCAGAACTGGGAATGGAGAAGGATTGGTGGTAATGTAAATCTCTGCAAGTACATGAGGTATGGTTCTCCTTGCAGAAGAGCAAAAACCAGGAGCTTGATTCAACATTTTGAGTCCGATTGTGGAAGTACTCTTGTCACAGAGATCATAGAATCATAGAATGGCTTGCATAGGTAGGGACTTCAATGATCACCTAGTTCAAAGATTTCTGCACTAGATCAGGCATTAGATTAGGTTTTCCATGGCCCCATCCAACCTAGCCTTGGTATTGAGACCCAAACCTGCCCTCAGGCTGCTGTACCCTGCTGCATTCTATGCAGGTTCCTCTCAACCATATGATGGGATAAGGACAGTGGTTACCCCAGAGAGAAGATGAGAACTCTGAATGATCTGGGTCAAGCAGGGTAAGGTACATCAGTATGAGATGGAAATACTGTAAAGACATTCTTACTTTAACCATAGCAATCACACACTTGCACACAGAAAAAAGTGCATACTCCAATAATGTGGATCCGCAGACATTCTTGAGCACTGTGAAAAGTCTGATTTGTTTTAAAAGTGATGCAATTCTTATGTAAAATGTTAATTTCTTCTCTTTCTTTCATCTTAGAAAGGATGAGAGAAAACCAGCAGTAGATGTGCTAAATTCAGCTTTTCTGAAGGAGCTGCTTTGAGGTACTGCTACTGCCTGAAACTAAAAGAAAGCAGCACCAAAAAGCATTCTCATGATTTTGATGTATATTCCATGCCACAATTATTGCAGCATAGTTTCCTGGACACCATAGTCACAGTATTTTTGAAATCGAAAGTGAAGCAACATTTTTTGTCTCTTTAATATAGATTTTAATATAAGATCTAATGAAGATGCCAGAGTACGGTTTCTAGAACACTGGACATAAGCAGACCTAAGAGGGCAATTAATCAGATGGAATCCAATTAGAAGATTACTTTCTTGTTCTCCAGAGATTGCTACATGGACAAAAAAAAATTATCAGCTGAAATCCCTCAGGAAGCTCACCTAGAATAACCTTCTTTTGCATCCACTCCAGCTCCAGGCAAAGGCTCTGATTCAGAAAATTCTCTTCATCCATGGTAGGTCTGAAAACCACGCCTGCAGAGCTTCCCAAAAGTGCTGTCTGTGGACCAGGCCCTATGTGGTCACCCATGGGATGCCTACTAATACAGCTGGTGTTTGCATGGCTTTGGCTGCCAGGGGTGCAGGCATCACTGCTGCAATAGGTGGGCACAGGAGTACCTCCAAATGGAGAAACTTTTAGGCACACGCTGACAGTGCTTTCTGCTATAGGAAAGCTACTGGAAGCCTGCCTGGGAGGGAAGGAAGCTCTCTGATGATGGCTTCCATGGCAACAAGATAAGGCCTTACAGAGTAAGCATATGCAGCTCCCAGTGAGGTGCAAACCCTAAATTGAAAACAGATGAGTGAAACAGGTGACTAATACAGATAATACCAGTGCCACGGGGAGGATGGGGAGCCATGAAGAGGATGGGAAACAACCAGATGCTGTGTATTTGGACTGTGACATTACACAGGACAGCCTTCAGCTTGGTTTTATACATAAGGCAGTGATGATGGAGCAGTTGGACACAGGAACCATTCTGAGGGTCTGGAACCTCACAGAACAACAGCATGGTTGATACTGGAAGAGATTTCTGGAGACTGATCCAACCCCATGTTCAAGCATGGCCACACATAGCAAGTTGTCCTAGTTAGAGAGTTGTCAACTCTCTAACTAGCAGGAGACTCCACAACCTCTCTGGGCAACTCATACCAGTGCTCCATCATCTACACAGTAGAAAAATGCTTCCTGATGTTCAGACAAAACCTCCTATGCTTCTGTTTGTACTCATGCCTCTTGTCCTTGCTCTGGACACCACTGAAAAGAGCCTGGCTCAGTCTTCTCTACACCCTCCCTTCAGCTATTTGTACACATTGATTAAACCATCCTGAGACTTTTCCTCTCCAGGCTGTGCAGTCCCAGCTCTCTCTCAGTGTTTCTTCATAGAAGAGACACTCCAGTCCCTTCATCATTTCTGTGGCCCTTAATTCTCCTTACTGTTCACATCTGTCTTGTACTGTGGATCCCAGACCTGGACACAACACTCCAGGTATAAGACGTAGCCCAGTACAGTGTACTCAGGGTGCCTCATCCCCCTGCCCACCACATTCCTGGGAGTCCTGCCCTGCAAACCCAAACTTTCATGCCTGTCCTGTAGTTGCAACTGGTGATGTGGTCAGCTGGCAGGGATGATGTAAGCAACACTATGCAGACAGTGTAAGCACCTGAATGCTGGCATGGTGAAAACATGCATGTGTGAGTGGACATTGCTTGCCACTTGGTGGCATGAGTGCTTGCTTTGTGTGGGAGCTGAAGATGGGCAGATTGCACAGCCAGTTCACACAGCTGGATTTCAGCCATGTAAGTAAATGGGCCCAAGGTCAAGGAAAGCTAAGAAAACAATAAATGTGACTATGTGCATGCAACATGCACCAGTTGTATGAGCAATTATTTCTTACCTCATGTGCTGACTCACTTGTTTCCCTTCCCTGCCACTGGACTTGCAATGATCAGTTGTTAATAGTTTTTAAAGTTCTTGGGGACATGTAGAGCCTCAAGATATGCTTTAGCCTAAGTGACCTTAATACACTGTTATGTGTAAAACACAGATTTTTCTGGAAAAGTAAACACCAGTTTAATATACCTTCCTTTGACAGTGAAGTTGGTGTAATGAAATGATGATATGATATAGGGTTGTGTAGAGCGTTCACCCTGTTTTTCTATTTCAGAAAAAATTCCTGCCTTGGTTTTTGTTTCCCCTTTCATTATCTCTCCATGAGTAGTATGAATGGTGCCATGATAACAGAGCTTTATTAAAGTTCCCAGTACAACCAAAGAACACCTCTATTTAACTGCATCAAGGCCAACAGGTTGGGAAAAATTCAAAGCATTTTTTTAACATGCATTGGTGGAGTACAGGTAAACCCAAAATAGGCAGTAGTTCTAGACCTAACTTGACATTTTTTTCAAAAAACTAAGCTTGCCAGCAGGCTGCACACAGGTCCAGTAGCCATGTGGTGATAGCAGCACATTTTAACACGACCTTACCTTAGTGCTGACCTCTTCCTGCCTGCATAGGGTAACATGGTACAAGCACTCAATGCAGGCTGCTGCTGTATGGACCATGCCAATAACAAAGCTGCTCAAATGCCACAGGATGAGAAGCAAAGCCCTCAGCTTTTTTCTTCAGTCTTCCTGATGTGGGAGGCCAGCAGCAGCTCCAGTGATGCAGCACCTGCAGTGATCCAGGTGCCTGGGTGGGATGAGGCTCTGGTGCACTCCCTGGAATTCACACATGAAATGGTGAGCTGAACTCTGCATTAAATTAAACAGTATGCTGGGCTCTAGATGGAGAGGAAATAGGCATGCTATTGGGCAAGAACTTCAGTTTCCTTCTTCTGCCATGCACCAACTCCTGAGGGTACCGCTGGGAAGGCGTGCTGCTCCACAAGTGCTTCCTTGCATGGCTGCAGGAAATGGAGCAGCATTACTGAGTGACCTGAGAGAATTCCACGGGGAGCCAGTTCTGAGTAGAAGCATTTCTTGTTTGTAGAAGACAGGTCCTGTTCATTGGCTAAATGTGTCTGGTAGGGATAAGATCAAGTGTGAGATGAGGCAAGTCTTGGTAATGCAAGGAAATGCTTCCAGCAGAGCTTGAGAAGCTTCAGTGTGTCCTGTAATTTTTATAAGATTTAATCCTTGACTTCAGCCCTCTCTCTTTTGAACAGCATCATTTAAAAATGGCTCTTGAAATGCATTCCAGCCATGAGGAGCCTGAGCAACTCTCCTGGAGAAACGGTTGAACTATCCTGCCCGTGTGAATCAGACCATTTGTTTTGCTGAGGAGTTATAAAAAGATGATTCACCCATATAAGACACTTTCCAGCAATTAGTCCTTAAGTCTGTAGACGTGTGAGTTAACAACATCAAGCCCTGCAGAAGGGGTATCGACAGTAACTCCAGCTCCAGTTTTGGCTTTCCTTTCTCTGTTCTCTCCAAGTTCCACACCAACTTCTGTGGACTTTAATTGAACTGGAGTGGATAACCATCTCTGGAGAAGCAGCCCTTGGCATCAAATCTGGCCATCTCTGTTCTGATCCACATCTCAGCTGTGCTCTGATACATTGGCATCATCAAGGGGGACACTGGCAAGAGCAGCAGGTTGTAATCTCTTTTTGGTCTCTCCAGAGCCTCTTAGAAAACCTCTGACTGTTCCCTGTCCTCCTGTTTGTGTTTACATTGTCCTACCTGGAGCTCCATCAAGTCAAGGCATCATTGCACCAAAAGGAGGAAGTCTGATGGGAGCACCCTGGTGGCATCTACAGTCTTCCCTTTATCTTCCATGTTGTCCACTGGACAGATAGTTTGCCACGTGCTTTTTTACTCTTCCCATTTTCTTTCACTTATCCCCTTTCCTGCCTCTCCCTCTGCCTCACCAGACAAGGTGAGGAGGTAGCGGAATCGCTGCCCGCATTCTCCACCAAGTCCAGGTGGACTGCCAATATTCTGGAATATTTGTAAACTTTGAGCATTAACAATTAAACTCCCAGTGCCCCACATGACGTTATGATGTGGAATACCGAAAACCAAAAATCACAAAACCATGACAGGGGTTTTGTTAAACAAAGAAATCAGTCAGAAGAATGCTGCCGTTCCCATTGCCTGTGTTGGATCTGGAGGTCACTTAGAGGCTAGTGTTCTCTGTGGATAAGGTGGGGATGCAGATGAGAAATAGCAAGGAGCCCTGTGAATTTAGCAGCTGCCCTGCAGGCATGTTGGACTACACTTTCCTCAGAGCATAAAGACTATAAACCATAGCAACAAAACTGCATGATTGCAATCTCTGCCTGACCATAATTTTTCCACCCCTGCAGTTTCGACTGGGGGAAGCAATGCACTACCTGGCAGGTGCCTGTATATCAGCTGCTGTGCAGTCCTAGCACTAGACACAGTGCCCTGGTTTTTCTTCACAGTTGTTTTCTTTTAAGCTTTCAGGGTTGGAGAAGCTGATTAAGCTTGAGTCCCTCAATATTGAATGCATCCTGATAACATACGTTCCTATCTCAGAGACACAATGGGTTTTCCTCACAGCCTTGCCTATGCTTGGGCTGCATAACAAAATTTGTTTAAAATCCACTTTCTTTTTGAATATTTTTCCTCTCACTTTAGTTATGACTCAAAAATGTTAGTTTGCTGAATATATTTTTCCTTAGTCACACGGGACCATTCCAGATGGGCCGTTCCACTATCTGCACTACTTTCACTCTTTCTGCACAAGGCATTAAGAAAAGTGCACCCTGATGCTGGTTCTCTGATGTGAAGAGGGAGTGATCATTATACAGTTATTATAATATTTAGAGGTAATTTTCACAAGTTATCATCATTTTGGGCGTATCTAAAGACCAAAGCAATAGCCAATGGTCCTCTTTAAATAATGGGCTCTTTAAATGTACCCAGATGTCCCTTTTCAGCCTCAGCCATTCTGCGATTCTGTGATAACCTTTAGAATCAGTGAAATGTAGAATGCCTTGGGTTGGAAGGGGCCTTAAAGATAATCCAGTTCCAAATCCTTTGCTGAGGGCAGGGTTGTCATCCACCAGATCAGGCTCCCCAGAAGCCTCTGATGGGGGCCAGCATATGCAAGCTCCCATTTCTCCAAGGATTTTAACTGCCAGCTCTAAGACATACAACTCCTCTGCTTGTATTTAACTTGCCCTTTACCCTTAAACTTTGCCATGGCTGGGGCTTGAACATATGGCCTCCTTGTAAGCTACCTTGAACCCGACCAAGGCATTTCAACAAAAAGACTGCTTCTCTGCTGAACTGAAGGAACAGAAATCCTGTGTGAATGGAGTTAATACTTACTCAAATGTATACTCAAAGCGTTATAATAGGCATGACACACAACTAAGACTCAGGGTTTCACAGAAAAGCAGAATATCACAATTGTTGAATCAGAAAATGTATTTGCCCTGCAGCAAAAAGAAAAGGCCCAAGAAAATAGGCTAAGTCTGAAAACTGTAAACATTACTCCCTGAAAGATAGAAGAACAGTTACATAAGAAATAAACAATTGAGAAATAACTACCTCACTTCAAAAGAAAATCCAATCTATACAGAGCAAGATATCAAAGCTGCTAGTTGTGCTGAAAACCATGCTCTTTGGTGGAAAAGATGTACAAACCAGAACTCCCTTATGCTGAGAAAGAAAACAGTATCCACTACGCTTTGGGTGAGTGTAGAAAGAACATTAAGCGATAATGAGTTGCTTACAGGAATGGCAAACAGAAGCAGAAGATGGAAGTGCTGGAAAGGTGGTAGCTAGCACATACCAGCCCGCTGCAGAGGCTCCTCACAAGAATGTGTGTAAAGAACAGGTAAGAGATCTAGAAGACAGGTGCAAAACAAGAGGTAAGATAAAGAGGCAATACCTTTAATTGCCAACAGCATCATGAGAAGCCATAAGAGCTGACAAACATCCCAATATGTATTAAAAGAATGGATTATAAAGGAAAATCAGTGTAAAGGAAGAGTTCAAATGTAAGTAATAAATGTAATCCTGAGTAATTTTAAGAGAAAAGGCTTTGACAGTCACAGTTAAAGAAAAACTATAATAACATAATGGCCTTAGTAGGTCTTTTTGTTTAACTGGGAGATCTTCTGAAGAACAACTTGAAAAGAAGCATACAGACCTAGGGATAGAACTGCTGATTTCACAAGTGTTCTATGAAGCTAATATAAGTAAGAGGAGGAATCTAGGAGGAAGGTACAAAGTTTGAAGCAGTGGGGAAAGTAATGAAATGCTATCAGCACTTTAAGTACCAGTGGTTAACTATACAGCATATCAGTAGCTAAAGGCTGAACAGATTGTCGGTTAAGGCTGCGTGTACAAAGATTTAAGGTCTGAGAACAGTGAATAATACAATATTATGATTTAGCCAGAAGAAATACTGAAGGAAAATCACATAGGTAAGTATTAGAGGATACTCATATTTCTTCAGTAACAATGCTTAACAAATATATTGTTTTGTTTCTAAGAATTAAGCCTATACAGGTACTCTTACAATTCATGAATTATAAATAGTTAATTGCAAGGTGAGGCAAGGCGAAGCAAGGGAACAGAAGGAAACAGCAAAATTGGTGTATAAATGTATCTGAATCAGTATTTAAGTATGTTAGCTGCTGATTACAACTGAAGTGTGAGGTTTGATACTCTACTTCAAAGAATGATGGAGATTTATGCAGAAACAAGTGATGGAAAATTATCCAGAAGGTGATTGAGTAAACTTCTTTGAAGAAAAATGTTCAAGCTTGTGGGACAAAGATTATTATTAACAATCATTGAACCACAGAGTTGCTTGAGTGGGAAGGGACCCTTAAAGGCCATCGAGTCTACCCTCCCTGCAATGAACAGGAGCACCCGCACCTCCAACAGGTGCTCAGAGCCCCATCCAGCCTGACCTTGAGCGTCTCCAAGGATGGGACATCCACCGCCACTCTGGACAGCCTGTTCCAATGCCTCACTACTCTTACTGTAATTTTTTTTTTTTCCTTATATCCAGTCTAAATGTCCACTCTTTTAGTTTGGAACTGTTTCCCTTTGTCCTATTGCAACAGATGCTGCTGAGTCTGTCCCCTAATCTTGTGTTAATCTTAGTTCTCATGCAGTTAAGTTCTCTTCTCACTTGGTTAAGAACTGAGTAGGCAGTCTGCTTGACAACATATGCAACTTTTGTATATGTATGTACACCTGTGTGTTTGTGCAAGCATGTACCTGCAAGCATTGGCCAAATGGGACTGGTCAGGAACAAACATCAGAAGAGGCTGGTTGAAGAGCTGTCTATTGGCAGCCCAGGGTAGCAGTTCCCTAGATACTCCTCTTGCAGCCTAACCTCCAGGGCTGTGGCTCGTCTTGCTTTTGGCAGCTCCTCTAATAGCATGCTGGTGGCTCCAACCGCCTTCAAGCAGCCAGGGCCAAGCAGGGCACATCCCTGGCTAAGTAAAGCAGGAAGCTGGACTTGCAGCAATCTGTTTGGCTCTCAGATTTCACCAAAGCAAACAGAACCAGCTTGCCAGTTACCTTGACTTCAAGGGCCCCAGCAGAGGGCATTTGGGAAACTTCCAGAGAGAAGTGGGGGATCAGAGAGGAGACATTGCCAGCAGCTTGCCTTCATGCTGCGAGGTGTTTATGTACAGAAAATCATCCAAAAGAAATTATAGGAGTAAACATGACAGTGTCAGCAGCACGGCACTAGCAGGACTTCCTCAGGGATTAATGCGTCCCAGTACCAAGAACGTATCTCCCTTTTTCTCATGTGTTCTGTTGATTCTGTGGTTGTCCACGTGTGCTTTATCTCCCTCAAAGCAGAGCTACTTGTGAAAGTGTTTTCTCTGCAAACTGCTTGGGTCTATCTACCTGTAAAATGCAGATATATTTTACAAAAGGGTCTCTTCCTTTTGCTTGTGGGGCACTTTGTGCACATCTTCATCTCCACCCTCCACTGAATATCGCCACCAGAGCCAGGAACCACTCCTGACTAAAGATGAAGCTGTCTCACTTCACTAAGCATGTTGCTATTTCTAAGGTGTGACTCAGTGCTTTTCAGTTAGGTGTCATCACGTGCTATTTGCTGAGAAATAAAATCAACATTAATTAATTCTTCTCTCTCTCTTTTTTAATACAGATTTTTGTTTCCTGCTCCAGATCACGGGTGATGTACACAAACAGGAGAGTTCACAAGCAGCAGAGTTTGGGGAGGCTGATCCTGGCTGTGTTTGCAGACCCGCTTCTTGCAGTATAGGCTTCATGGTCACAGACAACCATGGTCCTGGTGAAAGAATGGAAAACCAAACAATAGGAGGAATCTAGGAGAAAGGGAGGGAAAGGTTATGTTCTTTGTTTATGGCAAAGGATGAGGGAAATGTGAAACAAAACAAGGAGAAAAAGAACAGAGAAAGGATATAGAAAACCCATATGGGTGACCTAGTAGAAGTAAAGGAGCACAAAATTCTTCCTTTTGGGTGCAAACAGCATGGAAGACCTTCTATAGTACCTGCTCAGTGCTCAATCTCTTGTGCCCGTATCAACCAAGGGAATTATTCATTATTTTGTAGAGCACGTCCTTACTTTTCTTCTCTCTAGGTCAAAAAATGCCAAACCATAAACCTCTAGAGACGTTTATCCTTAGAAAGCGCTGCAGTGTTCTTTTACAATATATGAAATTGCAGTAATAAGAATAAATTATAGCACTCAGCATCGGACAGGATGACTGATGTAAGCTGTCAGCCAATGTTTGACTTTCCAGGTGAGATTAGATTTAGCATTTACCTTAATATAAACAGAAAGTGTGCAGTAGAAAGCACTTAATTAACAAGCAAGTGCTCAAAACCTTGTGCAAGCTGGAGGCTACTTGAAGCTTAAGATAGCTCTCCTCTTTCCAGAGTATCGCAGTATTATCCAGCGGAGTTTCAAAATCCTGATTGTTACTGGGAATCTCATTACTGAAGGAGACAGGAAAGGTAAGTTTCTGTTGCTAAGTCCTTATTTTTTATAAAAGAAAAATCTGATTTTGTTGTTGTTGTTCTGAGTGAAAGGAGAGCTGTTAGAGTTAGGGTAGTATGGTTAGGTCGTGGTTGGACTTGATGATCTTTAAGGTCTCTTCCAACCTGAGTGATCCTATGATTCTATGAAAAGCATAGAGATTTTGCACAAAAAAGAAGTTTCAGGAGAGTTTGGGTTTCTGTTTTCTTATAGCTTGCTTCCTTTCGTTAGACTGCCTTTATCCCATATGTTTGAGCATGTGTGTATAATTATACAGAGATCTACATGCACATGTACCTGTGTCCCTCTGTGTGTGCATACCTGTTCTGTGCATGCTGAAATCACAAAGCTATTCCAAGAAGCAAAGGAAGGTAGACCAATATGTATAGCACCCCTTCCTGGCTGAAGAACATTCTCTTTAGTCTTTATCTCAACAGGAAAATCAGTGTGCCTGGATGCCTGTAATATGGGTCAGGTAGGCCCAGACTCACTGAACTTCACTGAGGCATATTTGGCTTCCAAAGACTGAAAATGACCTGAGTAAGGAGTGGGACTTCTTCAGGTCTCTAAACATGTTGAAGCACTCTGATATAAGGATTCTCAGCTGGTCTAAAAACAGCTTTGACACTTTCGCTAGTAGGTGTTATTATTTAATCCTCATAATGCATACAAAACAAACCAATGTAATTGTTATAGTGTAGATATTTGATTAAAATAAGTATGATGTTGTCTTTAGCAGCTGTAACTTGCAAGGATGGCTGAAATACGAAACTTCACGTGGGCAGTGGAAGATATTTTCAAGGAAACTTTTCTCACTTACATGAATGGCTGGAGGAAAAACATGACAGAAGCGGCAAATGAACTGCAAGCCAAGGTTGATGCTGAAAACTTTGACTATGTTATCCTTTATTTGATGGTGATGATTGGAATGTTCTCCTTCATTATTGTGGCGATTTTGGTGAGTACCGTGAAATCTAAGAGGCGAGAACACTCCAAAGACCCTTACCATCAGTACATCGTGGAGGACTGGGGTGAGAAGTATAAAAGCCAGGTTCTGAATCGAGAAGATCTCAAGTGTGTGGTCCATGAAAACTTTGGTGCAAGGGACAAAACAAGCCCCGCGTCACCCTGACATTCCAGAAACATCAGCAAAGAGGAAATCATGAAGTCACATTTAGGGAACTCGCTGGAATTACAAATAGCTGTGAAATTGTTCATTAGATTTACACAGGTTGAGCTAGAATGGGCTGCTGAAGAAATCAACATCACTGTTTCCTCTGAGAACTCTGGTGCAGCTGCTTTGAGGAACACCCAAGAAAAATGCTTGACTTTGCTTTGATATTCTGCTCTTCAGGAAAATAAAGTCATGGAGAGAATAACTTGAATTTTTTAGCAATTTTTTGAAATCGAGAAGCAGATCTGGATTACTGAGCAGTAAACTTCAGATGAACAGTAGGAGTTTTCAAGTGTTTAAAAGTACTGATTCAGATCCCAATGTGTGACATAAACCCATCTTAAAATAACAGGAAACTGTACAATAAAATACCAGACCCTCTATCTATTGATTGAACAATGTGTTATGGTATGAATCACAGGACGAGCCTATATCTACACATGTTCAAGTCAATACAAAATGCTATTTTAATGACCTGGCTCCCATTTCAATTTCATTATTCATTGGCTACAAAGAATGATTCATGGCCTTCTGTTTTATCATAAAAGCATAGCCAGACTAGCAGTCTCATCTAAGAGTATCCTGGTTGTCCAGAGCAGCTTCTACAGTGTTAGTGTCTTTCTTGAAGTCCATAGCTGTCTCTTCTGCTGTTTCTTGGATTTTCATATTGATCTGTTTATCTGCAATGCAAGCTGGGTGATAGGGATTTCTTGCATTCCTATTAGCCAAGGCCTAGTGTAGATCATCATGCTCCTGCTATATATCTTTCAGAGCAAGGGTTTCTGTGACCAGCTATCAAAGCTATTCCATTGTTATGCTTTCTAATGTTTCCCATGTTGGGTACTGGTGTGCACCAGTCAGAAAAGAGATTGTAAAGATGGTTTATCTTCCCTGTGCTGCTAAATTACCATGATGCTGGCTGTTGGGGAATAATTAGAAGCAAAGCCAGTACTACTTCTAGTATTAAAATGTGTTCCTTTTTGCTCTAAGTTTATCTTCTATTCATATTACCAGACTTAAACTGCTTAAACTTGAAGTTCTCATTCTGGCTGTTGATTGTGTGGGCAAGAAGAAATGATGAAGAAAAGAGCTTATTTTTCTTGGAAGCTTTGGCTTGTTTTGGAGCCTGATCTTGTGGTATGGCATAACAGCTGTTGTTGTACTCCAGAACATGCTCATGTTATGGCTCTGCTCCCCTCCAGGTGGAAGGACATTCCTTACTACTTACCCTTGATGACCACAGGCTGTAAGGGCACAGTTAATAGGCCCACTGAGCAGCTAGAGGGATTCTGGTGGCCATCTGGGCCACATGCTGTGCTTCAGCTGGGGAAAGAGCATCTTTTGACAGGGTATGGCAGCAGGGACAGCCACAGTGAACCTTACCAGATGTGCCAACATCATGAACAGCTGCACCTGCTCAGGCTCTGCTCCCCACCAAAAGCGAAAGGCAGCTTCCATTGCTGGCTGTGCTCTGATCTGCATGTGGGCAGCTGTGACACTGAAATGGGAACGAGCACCTGAGTTGACTCTGCCCTTGAGACATGTGGGCAATGCCTTAGATCAGGCATGTCCAACCTGTGGCCCAACCCAACCACCCCATGGCCCATGCCATCATGATGGCAGTTCTGGTACACATTTTGACTACAACAGCAAGCTGTTCATTGCTGCTGAAAACACACAGTTAATGGGAGTGACTGCAACAGTGTTTTGTAGCTGACAATTTATTGAACAGTGTTATTATACTCTTTGTATCTGTTGTAGTTTCCCTGGAAATAAAATGGAGGCACTACTTTTGGAGCAGGCCAGATAATGTATATGCAGCTCACGACAACTCCATACTCAGTGCAGCCCAGGCAAGCCCAAAAGTTGTCCTAGTTCAGGTAAAAAGAGACAGCCCGCTTAACATACTGTCTTAGAATCATAGTATAGAACCCTAGAATCACTCAGGTTGGAAAAGAGCTCACAGATCATCAGTCCAACGACAACCTAACCATCCTACCCTAACAGCCCTCCGCTAAATCATGTCCCCGAGCACCACATCCAAATGGTTTTTAAACACTTCCAAGGATGGTGACTCAACCACCTCCCTGGGGAGCCTGTTCCAGTGCTTTACAACCCCTTCTGTAAAGAAGTTTTTCCTGATATCCAAACTAAACCTCCCGTGGCTGGAGGTTCCATGTCACATGGGGCGGTGCTGCCTTTGAAGCCGTTGTAGGGAACTGCTGAGGAAGTGAAGGCAAAGCTTTCTATGGGGAACTTCCGAAACTGAACAGCTCGCTAACAATGTACACACCTGAAGCACTCAGCACTATTTAACCAGCCAGCAACGCCGCTCTGGCGTTTCCCAGCAAGCCCGCTACCAGCACACCCAGCCCCGACACGGGGCAAGAGAAGGGGCTGCCCGGCCGAGCCGGATCGGGCGCTGCTGGGAGATGTAGTTCGCCGTGCCTTCCCGCCCACAACAATGGCCGCCCGCTGAGGTAGGGAGACGCGCTGTTGGGCCTTTCCCCACCGCCCTCTCCCGCTTGGCTCCGAGGCGGGCGGGCCGGCAGGGCCGAGTTGCGCGGCGGGCTGGCCGGGGCCCTACGGCGTGATGCGGTACCCCCCCAGCACGGCCCGCGCCGCCGCCGCCCCGCGGCCTGTCCGGCCCCCGTGTGGGCCCTGGGGAGCGAGGGGAGCTGCGGGCACCGGGAGCTGCCCAGCGCTTTTGCAGCCGGGGCTGGGGTGATGATGGTCGCCATCCGAGGTGGAGACTGCGATGTGCTGTTTGTGTTCTAGTGTGTTGGGTCGGTCAGGGTTTTATCCGGGTGCCACCGCTGATGCTTCTGTCTGCTGTGTGCTTTGCTTTGACAGCATTTGGAAGTGCAAGGAGCTGCCAGACGAATTGTTAATATTTCTGTTGCAGCTTCAACATATAGGTAGGCCTTACATATCTGTGCTTCCATGTGCCTGGTGCTGGTGTTAGTAGTTTGGGAGTGGTATGAACTGAGTGATTGCACAGGTCTTCTTACACAAGTAGGATGCAGAGCTGTTGGAGAGAGTCCAAGGAGAGCGCAAGGATGTTCAGAAGCCTGGAGTACCTCTTCTGTGAGGAAAGTATTAGGGATTTGGGCTTGTTTAGCCTGGAGAAGAGAAGGCTCTGGGGAGACCTCATTGCAGCCTTCCAGTGAAGGGATCTTCAGTGAAGGAAACAGGAGGGAGACTGACTTTTTACATGGCCTGATAGTGATAGGACAAGGGGGAATGGCTTTAAATTAAAAGAGAGAAGATTCAGGTAAGATGTCAGGGGGAAGTTCTTTCCTCAAGGGGTGGTGAAGTGCTGGCACAGCTGCCCAGAGAAGCTGTGGTGCCCCATCCCTGGAGGTGCTCAAGGCCAGGTTGGATGGTGTCCTGGGCAGCCTGAGCTGGTGGGGGCAGCTCTGCCCATGAAGGGTAGGCTTTGAGGTTCCTTCCACACCAAGTTTTTCTTTGTTTCTGTGGTGTTTTGGCTTATGGTCTCATGAAAGCTCTAATGGTCTGACTTTTTTTGACTTAATATTACCATTGCATCCAATGGCAGTGGTTTGTGATGGATCTTAGCACAGCAGCTCTGGCTCACACATGCTGCAGCTGTGTTTCTCTATAGTTTTTGGGCTGTGCCATATTACTGTTTTTTCCCCTCTGTCCAGTAGTCATCTTTTTCTTGAGGAAGAGGCATGATCATACCTTTGAGGTGCTAAGTGTGATACATGTTGCTACAGGTCAAGTGCAGAGCTAGATCTTCCAATGACAGTCCAGGTGAGAAGTATGCATTTTGTTTCCTGAAAAATAAGCAGCAATATAAACAGGTGGAATTAAACCCCTTCTGTAGCTCAGAGAATATTCAGCCATCACTCCATTTAAATACCTTGGTAGCTTGCTGCTTTCCAAGGCCTTCCAGCAGGTTACTTTTATAGCGTCTCACAAAGCGGATAAGAAGTGCTTCAAAATCCCCAGTCAATAGAAAAATGTCTCAGGTCCCCTTCTGTAGGGTAGATGGAGTTATTAATGGGTTGACTGAGAGTCTCAGCCAAAACAGCTTGAGTGGGATTGTGAGTTCTCAGTTGCCTGGTAGGAATTTTTTTGAGCATGCAGCCCAGTCAATATTCTGCTGCTGCGTAAGAAAACAATGGCGTTAGTAGCTGGGCTGTGATGTGGTTGCTGTGGTAGAGTACAGCTATAATTCAGTGGTTGAGAGACCTGGATTCAATTCTGTGCTTCGCCACTGACTGGGGCCCAGCTCTTCAGTCTGCACGGGGTGGTCTGTGTTGCACAATGTTGTGCAGAGATCTGGGGCTGGCACCATCTAAAAGCTAGCTCAGGGAATTGCTGCAGCCCTCCTTGGGAGCTCATTAGCCCTGCTGAGGACACAAGCCTCTAGGGCTGTGTTGTGACCCTGACAACCAGCTCTGGATCCAGCAGACCTCACAGCATCCAGAACTGACAGGATCGCTGATCCAGCACAGCACTAAGGTGCAGCACAGGCAAACTCTCTCCTCCCTTTCCCTTCTGCAGTAGTTTGATCTGCTTAATGGAGGTCTGAGTGTAAATAGGGTAGTGATAGTGAAGAAAGCCACAGACGTGTGAGTGATGTCATTTTATCCCTGCCCTGCATAGAAGCTTACGAGTGTGTGATGGATAGGGCATGACGTCTCTTACAGGGCTTTAGGCAGAGCCTAGTGTTCCTGCTTCTTTCTCACGTGGCTCAGCATGAGATCTTGTTTGAATGAAGGTAACAGTGACCTTCTGTGGGGCCCGCATTCTGCTGTTTGTTAAGGGAACTTGCATTTTCCTAAGGAACGAACAATGCCTGGCTGTGGATGTTTTGAACTCTTATCTTGGCCTTATCTGCCTCTGAAAAGGCAAACATGAAACTTCAGCTGCTTATTTGCCTGCTTGCTTTTAAGATATCACAACCTTGAAAGTACAGTGCATGAGCTTTTTACTTCTGAATTGGCAACATCAGCGCTAACAAGCATTGTTTTTCTGACGTGAAGTGAATCCTGCCATTTTTTTTCTCCTTGCCCCATGCAGCTCCACCCATTATTTTTTTTTTCTGTCATGGGATTTCAACTGCCTTCAATAAGGTCTGCATTGGAATGGAGACCAGAAGACTATAGAGGTGAAATTAAGAGAAGTGCTTGACTGCTGGAGGCTGGTGACATTGGGTGTGGGAATACAGGGAGCAGCAGCTTCCGCTTTTAGTTCCAGTCGTAGAAGTCTCTGTAAGGACAGATCATCAGAAGTATCAGCTCTCACAGAAAGCATTTTGGACTGAAACACTACAGTTGAAGAAAAAAGGAAGAATTTCCTTATTTGCTTTGTGACTTCAATGCAGCTACTCCTAGCGGATGCAAATTCAGGCAGATTCATGCTTGTCTCTCAGCAGAGCAGAAATATTGAAGAAGCATTGTGCTGAATGTTTAGGTAATTGACTTGCAAACAAGCGTTTGCAGGAGTGCATGCATTATAGGCTGATTCTCACCCTGCAGTCAGACCTCAGATGGGCTCACATGACATTTGCTTGGTCTGGAACTTTTTCTATACATAAAAATCTCTACGCTCCATTTTGAGTATCATATGCCAGATGCTAGCATGTTTTTGAATTCATGCCTCTTTACAGCATGTCACAAAACAGCTTCCAACTGAAGCACGGAATTTAGAGTAATTTAGGAGAAGAATGAAGACTGTATAGTGATGAAGCCCCCACCAAAGTCAGGATGAGGATACAAACCCCAGTTGGGCAGTTCAGTCCTTCTGTATCAGGCCAGGGTTGTATAACTTGGATTTTGCTGAGAAGTACATGGTTTAGTGGGTGTGGTGGCGATAGGTTGACAGCTAAACTAGATGATCTTAGTGGTCTTTTCCAGCCTTAATGATTCTGTGATTCGATGACTGTACACCAAGAACCACCTCTGATAGGTGATATTGGCTGTGCCCATCTGGCAGGGGTATTTACATTGTAATGTTTGCTGAAATTCTGGAGGAAACATCAGAAGTTATAATGCCTTTCTGGGGGAGGTGGGTTGGGTGGGGGAGGTGAAACACTACTGACTTGTTACTTCACAGCTACCCAGGCATTTTATCAACAGGAGAAGGGAGCTACACAACTAAGGATCAACACAGTAAATACTGGATGATGAGTTGGCTGCGTCATTGCTTAGATACAGTTAGATCTTGCTAGCAGCAGCTGACCTCACAGGTTCTGCTGTTCCTGAATCTGTTCTAGTAGGATATAATCCTGGAACATCCCCAGTGTGTGCAGAGCTATGTAGTATTAAACAAGCTGCCATCTCCACCCTGGCTAATACTCCTGTCAGGGCTTCTTTGGGAGGATGGGTCTATGGATAGGCAGGAGAGCTTCCCTGAGCAGTTAAGGATGACCAGCTCTCATGCTGGTGCTGGGCCAAGAGAGCCCTGCTGCTGTCATCTTAGCCACGTGCAGTTGCTTGGGCCAGGGGTATGTGTCCTGTGCTCACTATGTTTGCATTCCGGACATGACAAACACTGGGAGGTGTTTTCTTCTCCCTTCTCTCTGCAGGCAATCCGTTGTTTTTTGTGATCAGAACTTACACTCCTTGCTCAGTGGGTCAGTTGAGTTAAGTAACTTACATGGGATAAGTGGGGAAAAAGGAAAGCATGCCATTTTCAGCCCAGGCAAAGGCAAGGGGTGAAGCACAGGAGCACTGGGAAAGCAGGAGAGCACACCGTGCATGGAATCAGTCTGTTCTGACAGACCCTCCCAGTCTCTGCTTGGGGTCTCCTGTGATGTCCCCCCATGGCAATCCCTTAGGTGGAGAAATGTGGTTAGCTGTGAAGAAGCCATCTGAGCAGCTCAGGAGCAGCAGGAACATTTGAGTCTCTGTTTTCGTTACGAAGACAAGCCACAAACAGCTGTTGTGGTATGGTGGTGATTTGTTCCGCCCAACTGCCAGTAAAGGTTTGGACTAAACTGTTGGCCTTCTTCCTTCTCTCCAGCAGTCACTCTGTTGTTACACCTACAGGAGATCCCCTGAGGCAGTCAGGCAGGAAAGTGCCGAGTTTGAAATCCACAATTTGAAATCCAGCAGTTGAAACAGCGTCAGCACTGGTGGAGCAGCAGCACAGACCAAAAGGCAGCATTGCAGCTGTGTGCTTCAGCCTTCAGTATCCCTTGAGCATTTCCAAGTCCCAAAATTCAGTTCTGAAATGTATATTGGCCACCTGAGGGATCTGCGGCTTGGTTGGTTCGCTTAGGTGTTATGGGCTGTATAGAAAAATTAATGTGTTAGCAAATGAGAGAAAACTGGTGCAAATGATGCTGTGTCATAGAATCTCAAAAGGGTTTGGGTTAGAAGGGACCTCAGAGCCTACCCAGCCTCAACCCCAGCCCTGGGCAGGGCTGCCCCCCACTAGCTCAGGCTGCCCAGGGCACCATCCAACCTGGTCTTCAGAGCCTCCAGCGATGGGGAGGATGCATTAGGCATTCAGGCTTTGAACAGGGCAGATAGGCTTGAAATCCACAAGATGGCACTTCTGGGTGCTATTTGTCCACTACATTTGAGATGTCAGTGAGGCAGCTTGGTGTGCACACGTGCCTTTGAAAGCAGCCAGTGCTTCATTTTTGATTGGGCAGCTGCTGAGATCGGCTATGCACAGTGAAAGCACAGCCTCCCCTCTCTGCAAGTATAGCACCTGCCTGGGCCCATCAAACCCCTGTCCTTCAGCAGCACCCTGCATGGATGTTGTTCCTGTCATTCAGATCCAAAAAGGCACGCATTGGTCATTGCTGAACCCCGTGGCGCAGATATTCTGCCAGGCACTGAGCTGCAGATGAGACTGTTGGAGAAGTGCATGGTGGACGTGCTGAATAGAAACAGATGAGCTAATTCTTTTTAAATTTCCATTTCTTCAAGATGCTTCTAAAGGCACAATCCAGGACAGAAGTGTGACGCTTGTCGGTGCTGGACACAGCCTGCTTCAGAACAGGCATTATCGGCCTTCAGTCAAGATGGTGGCGTTTAACTTGAAGGTGAGGATGTTTCATGGTCATATGAGAGTGAACTTCTGGTCTTTGAAGGAGATGGGTTTAAGATGTGGTAGGGTGAATCTTGTGTTAAAGTTGCTTCCCTTGTCTAGGTGATGGCTTCACTACCCCACTGTACCTCAGGCCCAGAGGGCTTGCAGATGGAGGCCTTGTACATTGAACCTCTCCTCTGGCTTTCCTCTTTGTAGGCTTTTCTCAGACTATTCTCTCCTCAGCACCTTTCCTTACCAAAGTGTGGTTTCTCTGCTTTATCTTTTAGGGCGTGAAGGCCATAAGCATGAGTGTACATATGTAAGGCTCAGAAATGTTGGAGCCTTGTTCACTACCAGTTATAACTTGTTCAGTTAGTCTGTTTATCATAAAAGTAGTGCTAACCACAGACCTTGGCTTTGCCTTTCCGCAGAGCAGAGCTGTGGTTTAAAGATATTGCCAGTAAAAATGATGTTTTCTGCAGAATTGGTTTGAAGTGACCAGATGTCAAAGGTAACATGCAGCTTGCATAGAGGAATGCTATAAGAGCCCACTTGAGGTCTCATTTGCAGACTTTAAGGGGGCATGCTAATGGAGTATGGATGTAAGGCTTTTTTAAACACAGTATTTAAACAATGGGCAAACAACTTTATGAGGTGCTGGAAGGCCTTCTGAGGTTACAGAGGGCTACTGGGATACTTGCTATGGGAGGACTTAAGCTGTGAACCTACTGTGCATCACTGAAAGGCCAGAATGATCCTGCTGGCCAAGTGGCTCTTTGAAACAGGGTACTGGGAAGCTTGTGTACCTTCAGTATCCTTCTGAAATTGCCATCTCTCACTGAGTGCCTCTGCAGCTTTCATTGTATTTTAGTTCACAGTGTTACCCGTTTGCATTTTATTTTCTGCTCCATACGCACTTAGAGTAGTGTGCTTTTGTAACACTGAAATGTGTTGTGCAATTTTATTGGCTTCAGACATTAAAAACTGCTGAAACTGAATCATTGTAGGCTACATCCTTTTTATATCTTTTGTAGTTCAAAGACAGTCATCTATACTTAATAGTACAGACCTGGGCAAATTGCAGAACTGTCTTGGATTAAAATTTCTAGGTGGACAAAAGTGTATTCAGGCACTGTATCTGATAGCTGATATATGCATGCTTCCATCACTCCTATCAAAATTGTTCAGATGCATTTCACCTTTTATAAGCATCTTAAGATACTCAATTATTTCCCTTTTTCAACTTCAGGTTGTGCCAATATTACATTCACAGTAAAGATGACAAAAACAAGAAAGACCTGTACGAGGGAGTTTCAAATACAAACTTGAGTACAGTGAATTGCATTTTGGCCTTTTCCCTGGACAATCTGCCTAGTTTAAAATCCCCTGCAGAAAAAAAGTATGAACAGAAGAGCATTACCATTGCTTTGAATAATGCCATTGTTGGAAGAAGCTGTATAGCATCCCTGTAGATTAATTTTTAATTGTCCAAGCGTTCCAGTAACCGCTTAAATATATTGTTTTTTATTATAGGCTTTGGAGAATTTCCCATTGCTGATGTACATCTTGGCAGCTAAAACACTGATTCTTTGCTTAGCATTTGCTGGAGTTAAAATGTACCAGAGTAAAAAACTTGAAGAAAAATTGAAGAGGGAACGTGAAGCGAAATTGAAGAGAGAAGCAGAGAAGAAGGGTGATTAAAGGAATCTCTCAGGTATATAATTGATTTGACATTCTGGTATTTCATAGTGGCATTGCCATATTAATCCCATTATGTTTTGGCTTCAGTACATTTGGGTTGTGTGGTTAGAAGTGTCACCATTATCTGAGTTATTCAGTATGTGTCTCCTGTGATGCTTCACTGTATTTGCATACCCATACCATGCCCATTCATTTGTAAGAAATGAAGTTAGTACCAGACAACTTGTCAGCCACTGTTTGGGGTTTCAGAGATCTTAGCACAATATTCTTTTTCTGTTCTTAATTTCCTTTAATTTTGTATGCCCAACCAGTTGCACAGAAAGTCCTGATACATAAAGAAATCATTAAAGTTGGGCAAAAACTGTGTGAGAGGCATGCCAGGCAAGATGATGTAATAAGGTTCCTTGGCCATAAGTCACATTGAAAAGAATCTCCAATTCCATGTTAGTTAAATACATGACAAGTTGCTGATAGTTTAGCTTGAAGGGCCAAACCTCATGCTGTGAAGCTTCCCAAGGTAATAAAACTGCTTCAGGTTATACATCCATCATATATACTTCACTGAAAAAAAAGTAGATATCTACATTTAAAAAGCAAAAAAAGCAAAATGAACACTGAAAATATAGTAAAGTTTTAGTTTTTCATTTGCCATGTGCTAAATTCCTTCCCAGTATCTTCAAAGTTTAAGCAATCATTGGATCAAGTCTGTTAGCAAAATGAGTGTGGTCTAGTGCTAAGATTATACTCCCGGAGTTTTTGGTGTGTGATTTATGTATCAATTCATTTCACATTTCTCTGTTCTGCAGCAAAATGGGAATTCTATTCCTGCCTGCCCTTTGTAAACTCAGTGGGAGTTCGCTATAACAATGTTGCACTTTATTAAACTAGAAAACTAACTTTCTCCTTTTGAGGTCATCACCTCCCATATGAAGATGGTTTCAGTTTTTAGAAATGTTTACTAGTTTTGATTTCAAACCTATCACTTTTGTTTCTTGCAACGGAGATTGGAAATTGTGACTAGAAATGGGGCCAGAAAATAACCATGGGAACAGAGTGTTTCATTCGCACAGGGAAAACAAGAAATACAGAGGTGTTTTTCAGGCTCCTGTTTACATCATGTTGAGTATTTGTGCCTGTGCAGACTTGTGCCATTTTAAACTTTTATTTTAAATTGGTCCAGGTAGCCACTGGAACATGCTGTGAGAAGACTTCTTTCAGTTTATGCTGAATAGGTCAGAGTAAGTTATATAGTTTTAGTGCTAAACAAATGAGAGGTGGGCACAAGGGCAAGCTGCCCTGCAAGTGAGCAAGGCTGCTACTTTTAATGAGCAGACTTTACTGTGCTCTGTGTTAGGCCCCAGGGAGTTCTGCCTGGCAAAGGCTGTAGCCTGGAGGATTGCTGCACCAGGGTAAGGAGCTCATCCCACAAGACCTCGTGGTCTGGCATGTGAGATTGACCTTGTTGAATGACTGACATTAAAGCAAATCTGACTGAAGTCCTCTTAGTCACCCAGTGTGGCCCACCAGAGGCCAAGTCTTTCCTAAATTCTGCCATTTCTCGGACTGTCAGCACATCTTTCTATAATGGGATTGCAAGAAGGGGTGACTTCTCCTGCCCTAAAAATGTTCTCCCGTGTCAGCACTGCAGAGCTGTGATTAGCTCCGATTGCAGCCTGCCACGCGGGCAGGCAGATTTAGTCCATGTGCTGCTAGCATATCATGCCTGCTGTTCTCACTGCTGTTTCCCCACCCTGCAGATTCTGTGACACTTGGCAGCTTGCTTGGATTCCTTTCCTGGGAGAACGAAGTCTTCCTGTAGATGAAGGATGTGTAGAAGGAATAAAGCCCTCTGGAGTAACATTCACTTAAATTGTATCTCAACTTTTTGTATGTACAGCAAAATATCTAAGCTTCTATTTATGCAATAAAGAAAACATTTGTAAAAAAAAAAAAAAAAAAAAAAAAAAAAAAAAAAGACCTTGGTTACTGCTTACTTAAATGCTACAGTTAGAGCTGCAGAGGAGGCACTTTTTAAAGATTAGCTGCAAGGAGGAGGCTGATTTTTAAAAAGAAAACACTGAATCCATCATGATGGGTGTATGCAGGGTTCATGGACAGACAGAAGGAATTGGGGAGGTCCCTGTGCAGGTTTTTCAAGCAACTGCAGGGGTACAGACATGAAGCTTATGGGCTCTCTGTTGAATTCAAATGAAAAAAGCAAAGATACGAACTTCTCAGGGTGGTCTTTTTCAAACCCCTTTCCATACCCAGCACTGACTTCAGTGTAAAGCAAATCATAGCATTGGTATGAAAATCTTTGTGGAAGTTTAATATGAGGAGGTTTCTTGTATTTTGCTTTGTTGCTAGAGACCATTACTTAGCCACTCCTGCATGTTCAATAACTTGAAGTCTTGAAGAGTAAGCACTCTCAGTCATGGTAGGTTAATCAACAGAATAGGTGGTTTGCACATAAACAAACCTTAGGAATGTGCAGCAGTGGTAACAGGTATGTTTACCTTCACATTTCCTTTATAAAGCACTTCTAGATCCTTGTGTTTTCTGGAAGTGAAGGTGAATGTGAAATCTGAGTGGAGTGGAAAGAAGACAGGAGAAAACTTGGAGAAGACTTGGGAGCCCAGAGGTTGTGGGAGGCCCCTGGGTTGGCTCGCTCCTGCCCTCTCCCTGTGGCTACAGGCTGAGGTGGCTACAGGCTGTGGTCATGTAAGCGTGTACTGCTGCAGTGCGTGTGTCACAAGCATTATCTGGCAATGCGTGCAGCTGATACAGCTAATGCTCAGAGAGCTTTTAGTGCAGTGGAGTTACTCACCATGAACTGTGGTGATCTGTAAAATCTCACTGTCCATGCAATTGCCTTGGTGACCAGAGAATGTAAGTATTACAGAAGCCTGTTGCTGGAAGAGAATGGTATTTTTCCTATGGCAGGCTTCAGGACTATGTATCTGACTGGAGAATTCTTACTGTCGTTGCAAATCTGCAGTTTTCCCTCTACTGTCTCAGCAGTCATCTGTGTATGCAAACATGGAATTGAATAGTAATTTAATTAAATGGCTTTGTGGTGTTCAGTGAGAGCAGACTCTCTCCTAACCACTTCCATTAAACAGCTATTGAGGAAAACACACCAAGAAGTTTAGCTTAGCCACATACCCAGACTGTACGAGGAAATTGTCAGGGCTGCACGGTGTCTACCAGCATGAGAAGTAAGTAATGTGTTGACTCTGTGCAGTCTGGGATTGCCTTGAAGTATTGGCCTCACTTTTGATTTTTTTAGAGTCTCAGCCAATAGTAGATTTCTCTAGACCAATAGTTAGAGTGTGTTATTAGTTGGAAGTGACGGATTCTCCCTTTCAGTACAGCTACTCTGTAAGCAGAATCAAAAGGACACGATCTCCCATTAAAGCAAGTCATACTGCGTCAAAGCAATTGAGCTTCATTTATCATCCAAAGAAATGAAGACTGGTGTTAAAGCCTGAGGGGGACATAGTTTGCTAAATGTGTGCAAGAAAGCAATTAATATGAGTAGTCCTTTTTTGTTGCTGAATTGAACATGGGCAAAAAGCAGCTGTGAGTCTCCTCAGAAGTCCTCTACATCACCAGCTCTTTGCATCTACAGATAGCTCAGAAAAACTCTTTGTATATTTACTTCAAATTTGGTCCAATCTGGCTGTTTTTTTCCCCTTAGCTCTGGAGTAGCGCTATGACATAGAAAACCCTTGGGGGTTGTAATGGGTCTCACAGCAGGCTGATATTCTGGAGGTTCCAAAATATGATACCAAACCTGTTCCCAAATCTGAACCAATTTCTCTTCTTCAGTATATCAGGGTGGATGTTTGATCTATGCTTTGAAGGCCATCTAGGAAGGAGAACACACCTGTATTTTCCTTCACTGGGTAAGTTGCAGGCAGGTCTCTTTACCCTTGGGCATTTTATGTGCCACAGTAGCAGCCTTGAAGACGAAAATATGCTGACACTGGGGGGAGACAGCAGCTCAAATTTGTTTCACTTTTCTTTTCAGAAGAGAGCTGAGGACCTCGAAACCTGTTTCTTTTTTTACTGAAGGAAGAGTTATGTGACTAGTCCAGACCAATTTAAAAGAGGAATAGAGAATTTGATTCTATTGAGTTTCTGCAACTGAGAGGAAGCAGCAAGAAGAGCCTTGAAGTGCACAGCAGGGAATAAACAGGGTTCCCTTGTTCCTAATCCAGAAAGCAAGCCAGGTCACATTCTTTTTGTGCCTACAGAACTACAAATTCACTGCTTCTTTGCCTGTTCCACTAAATTATGCCCTTTTAAAAGGGCACTCATGTTGTACAGACTGGCAACTTAACCTTAGCCAGCACCTCATTTGCACAGGCCTTTGACTGTTGGATGTTGTCACTGTCACTACTGCCAAGTGTTGAAGATGGCTGAGAAATGGTTTAAACTTCTAGCGTTTGCACCTTTAGGTTTTCTTCTGACATGAAGGCCGTGTGTTTTTAAACAAAAGATGAAATCTTTGCATAGTAATAAAGAAATTTTCAGAATTTTAAGGAAACCTTAAACATGGAACAGATTTCTAGAGGACATAAGTGGCTGCTAGAATAGGGCTCTTCCAGCTTAAGGGAGCAGGGTGGCTGCGGGATGGCTGTAGTCCTTGAAGTAAGGTGAACAAGTATTCAATGGGACTGTTTTCTTATTACCTATGTTAGATATTCTTTAAAAGTAAGTCAGCTTGATTTTAGTGCCACTTAACACTTTCAGTCTGAAGGCCATGAGTCTTTCACCCAAAATGCAACATCAGTGGTGCTGGGGGAGACAGAGCTTTCTCAAGCAGTGCCCAGGAGCAGGAAAGGTTGCTGTCCTGCTTGCTGTCTAAAAGCAAGGCAAGACTAGGGTTATTTCCTCAGTGTCATGTGGAGTTCCTTGTTTCTGTGCTAGGTCTAGAGGGTACAGCTCATGCACAGTGGCAGAACCTACCATACTGATAAAGCCATATAATGCCTACTTAAAATTTGGCATGCCAACTAAAAAAACTGCACTGATCTCAAGCGATTTTGCTGCAAGTCAGTGAGCTAAATAATTTTCAGGTGTCAGAGTACCAGCTCCAAGAACCTTTTGCTGTATTTCCTTCCTCAGTTTTCCTCTCGGGGATCAGCTATTCCAGCTGTTTTGTATTGCCTTTCTTACTGAAGGCACCGTGAATTCTCTATCTGGCTTTGAATCCTTTGCAGTTTTCCTTGGATCCCAACTCTTATTTGTGACACACAGACAGTGTCTCTACTAATCTGCTGACTCTCAACCTACCCTGTCCAAAGAGGAGCATTGCTACCCATTCACATCACCCTTTCTAGCTCAAACATGGAAGAAATCTGTAGATTAGGCAGACTGATGCCTCTCTAATTTCACAGAATCCTAGAAAATCTTGGGTTGGAAAGTGACCTTAATCTAGTTCCCCTCCTTGCCACCAGATCAGGCTGCCCATAGGCCCCATCCAACCTGGCCCTGAATGCCTCTGAAGATGGGGATTCAGCCTTCACCAGGCCCAGTTTCATCACATGACACATCTGTCATCTACTTGTTGCATCCTCTCCCTACTTATTAACTGCTTACAACCCTCCATCTTCAAGTTTAGGGAGAAGATGATAGAACTCACATAAAGAACCTGATTGCCCTGTGGTAGCACGGTGTCTGTCACACTCCTGATCACATGGAAAATAAACCAGGCAGTGTGGCCACGTGAGTGTAAACTCTGCTGCATTCGTGTATGCAGACAGTTCAGATAAAATTTCTGGAACCTGTGTTTACATCCGTCTCAGAAAGGTGCCAGAAACCATTTTCAGATGGGACAGCTATAAGCTGCCACCTGGTTTGGGGACTCAGTGGTGGCTGCATGCTTTGTAACGGTGCACATCATTCCACAGCTTGGCTTTAACTATTCAAGCTGATTCATCTTGGCTACCAAAGCAGGCTCAGTGTACCATCTAGGCTCATCTGGACCTTGACTGGCATATGTGTGTATCAAACTTCTATCATGGGTATAATCAGAGTACCAGCTGCTCCTTTTCCATGTTGTGATAGGGATACCTGATAGCGGCCAGAATAGTTATCCCCATAGTAATGGATTCCTCATATGTTCCTGTAGAGAAAAGAATTGTTTGGGCATAAATAAGTGATTAAGCATGTATTCATGTGCATCTCCATATGGCATCAATTTCTCCCTCTTTGAGTCTGATAAAAGAGCTATTGAAAATGTCTGTGTGTAATATCATCAAAGGCTGTGCCTCTCTTTGAGATTAGTTCCAATCTGACCAAAGACTTTTGAGATGGCTGTCATAGAGCAAAGAATGTACATGGTTGCTTCCTTTTAGTCACTGCAGACACAATATAGATGACTGTCTTTTTTTTACTAATCTTTTTTGTTTTGGCAGGTTTGTTCTGTTTGTATGGCATTTTCCAAGGTCCGTGACTCTTTTGATTTACTATGAGTCATATTCCTCTGGCCTTATCACTGATTAGCAGAAGTTTAGTGCTACCCAACTAGAAATGTCAGGCACTGTCAGTTAAGAGGTGTTTAAGTCATATAAATAAGCTTTGTGTGTATTTGTCTTCTAAAGCAGTTTTTTTTTTCCTTGGTTTTTCTTACATGGAATGTTGTCGCTGCATTCTTCCTCCTTTCTTTGTGTCCCACCATTATTACATCCTCCACATGGGCCTCCTCAGACTCTTGGCCTAAAAGCATCTGCCCTGTCTGCATTCTGGGTTGCAGCATGCTACTAGTACAGTGGACTTATAAAACTGCGTTAAGCTAATCCTTGCAGGCCTGCTTCATAGACTAGAAGAAAATAGATGTTTTTTTTCCATGAAGATGAGTCTTGGAAAAGCATTTAGAAGTAATTAGTCAATGAGACATCATGAAAATGCAGGTGATTTGCATTCCGGCTAGCTTAGAGCAGAGGGACATCTGTTATAGCTTCCTCATCAACACATGCATTTGCATCTGCCTCTCCTCTTTATGCAAAGATACTTTAATCATTTTATTCTAGTGGTGCATTTCAATCAGAGTCAGGAGAGGGAACGAAGACTTTTGTTTTGACATACTGAAACGGTCAAACAAACTGGGCCTCACCACAACAGCTACTGCTAAAAAACCTAATAAAATAATAGCGATTAAAATACTACTGAGATGTTGTGCTCATGTGTACTATTCCAAATGCTTTTGAACACGGTGCATGCTATTTGCTAACATCCTCCTATTAGACTGTTTAGTCATATGTTTTTACTTGTCATCCTAAATTATCAGTTGAGTCAGAACTGCATGAGCCACCATAGTTTTCTTCAGTACAAAGCGCTGTGAAGTCTTTTAGAAAACATGGGTTGTAATTACCCTTCTGCAGCAGCAGAGGGGGAGGGAGGAAGAAAGGACTCATCTCAGAGGATTTTATACAAAATACCAAAGTTCATTTAGTTTCAAACTTAGTTCTTTTCCTGCCCACAGGTTTCCATTCCCGTTAAATATGACTGAGTTTAAAAGTTTCACCAGCTCTCAGCCTCCCAGGCGAAGGCAGGGAAGAGTGGATGTAGCTTGGGAAGCCTTTCCAGCCCTTACCAGCAGGGAAAGGATTTTTTTCCATTTTTCTCCAGAAGGTAGGCCACCAAACACCTCTTTCCTCATGCTAGTTTCCATTTTACCAGTGCTAAAGTAGGAAAAACAGATACATTTCTATGACAGACATCACTTTCTCACCAAACTTCCTTGTTGCTGAAATGGATGGAAAGCGGGTGATTCTGCACATGGTCCCATGGTCTCCACTGCAAACTACAGATGACAGAAGGCACACCCTAGCAGCAAATAAGTTTTGCAATGTGGCTCTCTTGCTTAAGATGGTGGAAGCAGAGAGCCATAAGGCTGAGCGGTGGTGAGGTGGCACTCTGGGACTTGGCTCTGTTTGTTTTTGGTCTCACTCTTTTTCATGCAGATCCAGAATGGAACAATGAAGTAATCAGGTTTTTGCTGATTTGATGATAGGTGGCATTAGCACACTCTCCTCCACAGCTTCATGTCAATATTATAGTGCGGGGTCATCAGGTGAAGGTAAATAGAGCCCTTGCAATAATGAGTTGTGCATCATTTGTTTGTTAAGAAAACCAAGCTAGTGTGCAATTGCTGTTCATCCTTGTGGTAAAGAGGGATTGGATCTATTTCTTTTCTCATGATGATTTCACACCACTTTGTGCTCATTGATCTTCAGAGGCACAGTTCCTGCTTCAAGCCAGTATGAAATTATGTTCAGGGCCATGATACCAGCACAATAAAAACATTCCTGCCCCTCCCTAATCTTTTCCCCTTTTCCCAGCTACTCTTTCATCTCTGCATTTGAAGCACTTAATTTTCCATTCCCTGCAACTTCCATATTTATAAAAATGAGCAGATGTTTTTCCTGATGAACACGAAGTTGAGAAAATACAGTTATTTTCTTTTGTATCTCAGCTTTAGGGAATTATATGCATAGATACTTCTGAAGGTAGATGAGATCCCTCTTTTGAGATATCTCTCTGCCACACCAAATTACAGTGCTAAAAAATTACAATTTAGATGGTTTCCACACACAGAGAAAAACAGCACAGATTTCCCTCAGTGTACTGAAACGTTTTGGTGAACCTGTGAATCATCTTATAACATTTTTCTCATGTTCTCATGATTTTCACTTTCTGTCGTTAAAATACAAAATACAAACACACAAAGTAATGGGCTACATGGAGAAAGTAAATTGGGAGGTGCTTTACAGAAACAAGAAAGTGCTCCATGACCTTGAAAAGCAACACATTTAAAACATGACTGCGTCATTCATAAATAAACTTTTGAACTTGACTCTGAAAGAAATCTTTACATCTCAGTGCCCATCAGGATTCAAACAAGAGTGAATCGATGTCAGGAGTAAAGAAAATCTCCAGTGATGAGTGCTGTGTTTTATTCTGAAACTCTTCATACTTTAAAGCCTGAACCAACTACTGAGGTAATTCCCTTTTAAAAAAGATTAGATGTCACTGGAACGTTTATTGCAGAATGTTGTTAGAAGCAAGGCACCAGACATAATGAATTAATGAGCTGATAACAGGTGAATGTCTGTATTATGGGAAAGTCTCATAAACCTTCCATTATCTGTGGTCTCTGCCTCAGTCGCAGTTCAGCATATACTGCTCAGGAGCAACACTTCCATGTGTGTCAAAGATGAATCTGACACGCAGAATTAATTTTGCAGTATAAACTTTCTCAGAATGGAGGAGATTCACATCTGTGGCACGGTCTTATGATTCCTATGACAGAGGACTGGGCCTTACGCATGCTTTTGTCCATTTTCTTGGAGGAAAAGGATCTAGAAGTGTTGATACCTGTCTGAATATGAGCAAGCAGACTGGCCAAGAAAACTGGTGGCATCCTGGCTTCTATCAGAAATAATTCAGTCAGCAAGAGCAGGGAGGTGATGGGAAGTGGCTGAGGGAATTGGGTTGTTCAGTCTGGAGGAGAGAAGACTCAGAGGAAACCTAATATCTCCTTACAATCACCTGAAAAGAGACAGTGTTGAGGCAGGTGTTGGCCTCTTCTCCCAGGTAACAGCAACAGGATGAGAGGGAATGGCCTCAAGTTGCACTAAGGGAAGTTCATGTTGGAACAATTTCTTCTCAGAAGGAGTGGTGAGGCACTGGACCATCACTGTCTTGGAAGTGTTCAAGAACCATGTGGATGCGGCACTAAGGGACATGGTCAGTGGGCATGGTGGGGATAGGTTGGTAGTCGGAGTATGAGATCTCAGAGGTCTTCTCCAACCTTAATGGTTCTATGATTCTGTGATTTTTTTTTTGCAGTAAAAGAAATTAACTGTCACTTCCTGGTGCAAGTATAGCACATATCAGCCTAGTCTTGGAAAACATCTGGAATGTGATATTCAGATTTAAAATGATCTCTTTTATTAGTACAATTGACATTGCTTTTGAAGTTTATATCCTTTGAACAAAAGGGATCACCAGAGCAGAAACCTGTATCAAAGCACATCTGAGGCCTGAAAATAGGAAGAACCATTTAAGAAAATGAGTCGAGGTAGTAGTTTTCCCATTTCTTCACTTTGTTAATCGCTATTTTCCATTTGTTCGGGGTCATGTTCTCTATTCCTTTAATAATCAGATCACTGAAGAGGATGCATCTGTAGGAATGGGTATTCTCAACAGACCTCAGGGCAAAGTCCTTCCTGTTGTTTATAATAAACCATTTCAGAGAAGACCAGGCAACATCCATTGGATAGAGGTAGGTGTAAGATGCAGGCACAGCAAGAAGTTCATGGCCATTCGCTCTAGCCGTCTCAGGGCAACACTTGATGCTGGACATGTAGATTAATGGGGGGACTGAAGGCAACAATCCCATCTCCTGCTCCTTGCTGTTTTTCGCCCCTACACCTGTCAGCTGCCTTTTATCTCTTGTCACAATTATGCATTTCCCATAGGACATGGTCAGAGAATCACACAACTCCTGGAAGGCACCATTCTGTTTCTGAGTGGGCTGCAGTTCATTTCTTAACAGCAGTTTGTACCTCCATGGCACCCACCCTCGGCTGCTGCCAGCATGAACAAGTGTCCATACTGGCCAATGTAGGCTGGCCTCCTCAGCTATTTTTTCTCCTGTTATAAGACTTTCTGGAATATCTGTTTCCCCTAAGAAGATAGTGTTGAAACCATTACGCTGCAGTGCCCTCAGAGTTCTTAAATACTGCAAGCACTGTGTCTTTGAAGCATCATCAAAGCATCCCCTAGGAATTATGTGCCTGAGAAGCGGGTTTGCAAAGCGCTGCATGTTGGCTTCTAAAGGGATACAGGAGTTGGAAGCTGCTGAGCTCACATTGTGTGTGGTTGCCCTAGTGGTGCCTGTGATGTCACACCTACCTGGAAGCAACTGTGGGGCTTCCAGGTGGCTGACCATAAGGCCACTGTCTTGTAGGTGACAGGCAGAAGTGTGCCTGGAGCTCAACACCGCAGCTGCCCATGGGAGGTTCACCATGGTCAACCTGCACATCTTCAGGCTTTGAAGGGGGAAGAAATTACCGATGCCTCAGACACCACTTCAGGGTGATGTATTTTTAGAACTAATCTGGTTTTTAGAGTCTTTCCACCTTCTCATTTGGTGCACAAAGGTGGGGAGTGAGCAAATGGCAAGTGGTGTTCAGCTGCCTGCTGGGTTCAACCACAACAAAGATGAATGGTTTACCCCCAGAAAGAAGCATGTATGATTCAACTGTTAATCAGATGCAGAATGATGGCAATGCCAGACTGCAAACATATGAAAAACCCACTAGAATCTACAATTCATATTCACATGAGAATACACTACAAAATAATATTGATTTATCTTTATTAGTATTTCACACCATGATACAATTTTCTCCTAATGAATCAGGAGTGTATGCCCCATCCCTGGAGAAGTTCAAGGCCAGGTTGGATGGAGCCCTGAGCAACCTGGTCTAGTATAAAATGGAGAGGTTGGTGGCCCTGCCTGTGGCAGTGGAGTTGGAGATTCATGATCCTTGAGGTCCCTTCCAACACTGGCCATGCTGTGATTCTGTGATTCTGTGACACGAGTAGTTCCTACTGGAATTATTGGTTCCTTGTACCATTCTGTAATTTTCTTTTGTGCCTATGACCAGCAATCCATCCATGACACCCACTGGAACTGCAGATCATATCTCTTGTTGCCTAAATAGGTCCTTAACGGAAGGTTCCTTCTGTCTTCTCCAGAAAGGATTTACTGAATTGTGAATGAGTTGGAGACTGCCATCCTTGAGATAGACTCATAAAAAGAGTGTTTCCCTTTTGTTTCTCTTGCTTTTTAATTACCTTCTGATTGTCAGTAGATATCAGTAGAAAACAGGGCAGGGGAGTAATGGTGGTAGCATCTGAATAGAATCCCCAGGGGTCAGAGTGAGGTAATCCTCCTCTCCACTCTCACCTCTCACCAAGCTTGTCCATTAGACCTCCAGGCCACACCAGGCTCTTCCACACTGCCCACCTTATCCCTCTGAGGCCCATCCCAACTCCAGTCAAGGGCAAGAAGCACTAGTCTACTGCTGTCCCCAGTGGGCTCCCCAGGGAATGCAAACTGTGGTGCCCAATTGATTTGCATTCTCTGGGGCTGGTCAGTGATGCAAAGCAATGAAAGCTGCAGCCATCAGGAGGCTTGTTTAAAAAGCACGGTCCTCCTCTCAACTGGACCATACATGTAGGTATAACTGCAGCTTGCCTGGGAAAACTGGGTTTGATCTTCCTCAGATTAGGCTCCCCACAGTAAACAGTCCTGAAAGTGTTCCTCCAGCTCTCCAGACTCTTGTATTTTTGCACTATCAGGTCAAAAGCGAAGGGACAAAGGTTATTTTTGTTTTCATGTGACAATGAAAGGACTTAGCAGGATGGATGAAGGAGCCACATATCAGCCTTTCTGCTTAGGAGGATGGGCAAGGTCCATGCCTTTGCCTTTTGTTGCTGCCCCAGAAGGATACTGTGTCCCTCCCAGCCTGTCAGGTGGCACCATCGTGCCTGTGACTCTGTTGAGCCCTGTTTCCATCAGCCCTCACAAACTGGTCTGTGCCTTAGTGGTTAAGAAGATACTAATGATAGTGCTAGCTGCTGACATTTAGTGAGACAGGAGTGATGAACTGCTTTCAGCTCCTGATCAGAAGAATTGAGAACTGGGTTCCACTCTGTTCCTGTCATGTACATAGCAGAAACCCACCTGCTAACCTGCTTTAAAAAACAATTATTCATAGTCCCAGCATCTCAATATTATTAAAAACACTTGGAGAGCAGGCAGAAGGCAGTATTCTAAGACACAAACCCACATCTCCGTGGGCTCAGTGCCACACGGAGTGTTTCACCAGGTGTCCAGCCGCAGCGGCCTCCTGCTCCCCATGAAAAGAAGGTGGAGGCCTCACCTTTCTTCATGCTATTTCTGCGTGCTGTACCGAGCTCAATTGTTTCCCTTAACAAAATGACAAATTTACCAATTACCCACAAACAAAGTCCCCATTAACGAAGCAATTAGGTTACCAATTATCGGTTACATGCCAATTACCCATTTCAGTAGTAATTATGTCATTAGGTCACCGGTCACCACATTTACACAAGTTAAAAATCATCACAAATCTTTTATTTTAAAGTCCAGAATAAAAACGTAATGAAATATGGAACACAATGAAATACAAACAAACAGCAGTGGGTATGATGTTAGGCAACCAGTGGGCGTTTCTGCTGCTATTTTATATTAGAAGTACCAGCTGAAATCAAGTTGCTGAATTTGAGATTTAGTGTTTTATTTTTATCTAAATAAAGTGTCATGTAAGATTGATTTGCTTTTTTTTTTCTAACTAATACTTGGGAATATTATTCCGCACAAAATCTGTGTTGTGTTTTTTTTCCAGTATTTTTTTTTTCTAGAAAATGCTATTCCCAATTTCAATAACCTATTTTCACTCCTGACTATTTGATGACATACTGAGCACCAGCTAAAGTCTCACACCAAAGCAATGCTTCTGATATCAAAAGAGAATTTCCAGAAGTATGTAATTTTAACTCTAGATCCATGATGGAACCAATAAGAGAAGCACTTGCCAAAATCAGTGATGGTCTAAGGATGGAAACACAGAGAAGGGTGGAAACTTTGGAAAATAAATTGAGCCAGTATCTCAAGTAACAGTGCCAAATTTCTCAGACCAGAATAGCACAACAGCTGAAGGATTCCCACAAAGATCTGTGAGGCACCTTGTGAAAAATGATGAAATTTGTTTTCCTGCATTAGGGATCCTCCACAGAGGTTGAGCTTAGCATTTCTCCATTGGTGGCATCAAGACACAGCTCCCTCTATTGCTTGGAAAGTGTAGGAATGGAGCATCTTCAGGAGCTGAAGCTTTTTAGCAGATGTGGTTGAAATAGCACGTACACGTTTGCATGTCCCTGAAATAGGGAAGGGAAAAGGGAAGGAAAGCTTCCTTCACAGAGCACAGAATGGGAGGATCACACCTGGAATTTCACCCCAGTATGGAGCTAGCATAGAGCTGAGGAGTGTGCCTCAATTTGGGAAGGAGACAGAGACATGGGACGTTATCGATGCTCAGTCTGATTCAAGTGCTGAGTACACAGTGCAGAGACCCTGTTGCATGGTGAGTACAGGCTGGGAAAGGGCCCACCTCTCCTGCATGCCCAGACTGCAAGAGCAGATTATTGATGTGAGCAGGAACAGGCTCTTTCAAGGGGAGAACCAAGGGGATATCAACCAACACATCAGCCATACATTAGCAATAGATCAGTTTTCAGAAGGTGAATTTCAGAGAGATAAATAGCACGCTGGAGTTCACCCTGTGTTCTGGTGTTTCCCTTGCATCAGCCTGTCATGAAAAGCAGAGACCACTGCTGAAGGAGGTGAAATTTCTCTGCACAGAACTCTATGTAGTGATGGATGTCTGAAGCTCGTATCAAACACTCATGGAAAAAGGGATTTGATTCTGCTAGCTAACACAGTTGCATGACTGGAAAATAGATAAATCGAGTCTACAAAGGAGGAGAAATTGTCACTGCAGCAGCCAGCTATTTGTCTTACTTCAAAATGGACTGCAGTATTTGCCTTCTTGTGAAAAACACCATACAAGGAACAAATCTGGAACTGCGTTTCTTCCACCTTCAAAACACCTCTAATTTTTAAGATCTGAATAGCTGAGCTGTGGTAACGGGAGCATGGCTACCAAGTGCAGACAGGAACAGTGTGCATAAACAGCAGATTATGGTTCAAAGCATGAAGTTATTAAACCAGACGCCATGATGAAGCCAAAGGTAGTAGAGTCCAAAACTGACAGAACTGCCTAATTGGTTTCCACTAGAGACAGTGTGTGGGGACTGTGCACCTGTCCAAAAAAGGAGATGCCTGCATTGGAAAGCTGAATCTCTGAAATTCAAGCAAGAAGTGTGGAAAGCCAAGAGAGTGGTATGGATTTCATCTTGGCTAGTGGCTGGAAGCATCAGCCTTGAAACGTGTCTTACAAGATCAGGCTGTGGAAATTCCCTTGAAGGATATGGCCCACAGGAAGCAAATTATTTTCAGGCAAAAACTCACAATAATAACAGTACATTGTGCCAGAAAATGATAAAAAAAAAAAAAAAAAAAGATAGCAAACACGAGGCTATGGATTTAGTGGCAGCCTGTTGAAGAAAAATTAGAGGAGAAAAGGAAAGAAATGCTTTTTAGAGTACCAAATTGTTGATAATTTTCTATCAGTAACAGAAAGTAAAAACACACAGAAAGACAAAGGTGTTTGAGTGGAACCAGCAACATCACCCCACAGGTACATAGTTTTAAAGGACTTAATAGGATTTTTGCTTCAAAATGCCCTTGTGTTCTCAGTGTACTTTCACCAGTAGTTTCCAGACTCCTGAGACTTTTTCCAATGAATGCAAGGACCGGTAATTGCAAGCTGAAGTCCACTGCTGATGGGCGCCCCCCCATAGCTATCGTCATCAGCAACTGTGTGCCAGGGCTCTGCAGGACTTGGGATAAACACCCATGATCTGTGTGCTGAGCAAACTGCATCTTCTTGTGCCTACCGAGGCATGGTGTCCAGCATCAAGGCAGAAAGCACCCTCAAGCTTCCATGCCAGGCTCCTGCTTACTGGCTACCACCAAAAAGAAGCAGCAGAGGCTGGGGGCTTGTGGGATTTCACGTTGACAGATTAGCACTATACTGAAGAAATCAGCCTGGGATTACTAATGCCCTAAGACTGTGGCTCCTGAGTCCTGATGGTGGACAGGTAAGTCCTGTGAGAGGCTTTGGGGAGACATCAGGATGTCTTGGACCACCTTGCTGCCCTGGGCTATGGGAAAGGTTCAATGTGCAGGAAGAGCACTGCTGAGAAATGCATGACCAATGTCAAAAACCCACTGCAGACCAAGCCTGGCAAGCAAGCAAATAAGTTCAATTTTTGTGTGTGCCTCCACGTAACCTCCCTTTCAAAAAGGCTGACCACGCGCTTAGCTCCATGGCTGCCCAGCATAATGGTGAAGGTGGATGCAGAGGTTGTCGTGGCTCTCTCTGCTTGCAGAGCACAAATCCAATGGGCTCACTGATAGCTTCAACTTCCCAAATAAATAAATCCTCAATAACAGCAAACAGGCACAACAGCAATGCCCCAACTAGAAACAGTGCCCTGCTTGAAGCAACAGTCTTTCCTGAGAGGGAAGTTAGAAAAGCGCGTGATAAATGCAGCCATGATGGAGTAGGCCAGTAAGGACTTGATTCCTAACCTGTCCTCCAAAGGACCATGGCTGAAATAGCACACGTTGCTTGCTGTGCTTGGGAACCTTCACAGTTATCATGTGGGAAGCTTGCACAAGACAAGTTTGCATCTGCCTTAGCACAGACTCTCCTTTCTCACTTTCATAAATGAAAAAATATCCCTCTTGGATCTCCTTACACACAGCAGAATAGTAATAACGAAAGAGAAGTTTCATACATTCCTCAGAACTGCATCTGTGCTCAGTGCCTCCAGTCCGGTGATATACTTGATGTCCTGCTTTTGCAGATTCATTAAGGCAGCACCGTTGATGATAACAAAAGTGTCTTTGCTCTCCTTTTCTGAAAGCTCCACCTTGCTTCTCTGAGGATTAAACTTCCCAGAATAGAGATAGTCAATGTAGTTTTCAGGCTTGCTGGAAACAATATTGCTGAGCATCATGACAAACAGAAGAAAGCCAAAAAACCCAACAATGATGAGGATATAGAAAGATGCCATTATCTCCTCCTGCATCTCCAAGGCTGGGTTGCTGTGGTTGTTGAATCGAAGTGTCTTCTTTTGCTCCACATACATATGGAATAATTTCGGCATGATTGAACTGCCATTTGTGTGGTTGCTGAAAGCCATTCTCCCTTTCCACTCTGGCTGCAAATCTAAACAAAACAGAACAAAGGAACCAAATCAGCTGGTTAAAGCACCCCTGACCTTTGTGTCTTCAAGCATAGGTCTTTCGCATTGTTCCCTTCCTTTGCTGAGTAACTATCTGCACTCAGATACCTATTGACTGTGTAGCTTGCATGCATAGAGCTATTGCGAAAGTCAGTGGGAAGTTAATGCAAGAATCAAGAGAATTAAGCACTGTTGTCTTCTGCATGAAAGATGTGCATGCACGTACATGGGCACATGATACTCCTGTATGCTGACTTTGCACTGCTAGTGACCTAGCATTAAAATCAGGATGAAGGAATAACACTATCAATTCCAGTGACTATATTGAGAAAAGGGATGACTCACTCTTAGGTACCACCATAATGCAAACAACATTGCCACCAAGATGTTAGAGCACAAGTACAGAGACATTAAATCATCCTCAGTAAAAGAAGGTGAACTGAAAAGGAGCTGTTGCAAGGAACTAAATAAAACCAAGCGGATATAAGTTTGTTATCTTGCTGAGAAGGAAACTTGAGAGATAAATGATTTCCTGTCAAATCACATTTCATAGTGTTGACTTCTTTACGAGCTTCTTAAAAGTAATCTGCAGCACAAGAATGACTTAATATATTGCCTCTGTGCAAATCATGAAGAAATTCTATTTGCAAAAATCTAAAGTTTTTACTCTGTTTCTCAACACCACATCCAAATAATGGCCTTTTTTTTTTTTTTTTAGTTATCTGAAATCCCCTTTTTTGAGAAGCATATGTTAATCTTAGAAAAGCTTTGTGAAAATCTGCCCATAAGGTTTTTCGCTGCTGTAAATAGAAGCCAAGAGTTTTATCCCAAATATGTAACTTCCACTAATTTTAAATCATTTACTTTCCTTACTTCTGTTTTCATCACTTTGCACTTTGCAACCAGCACTGGTTGACCTACTAAGCACTTCTGTTGCAAAGCACCTGTACAAACTGACAGTGCAACTCTAAAACTCAGGGGACTTACAACACTTGAAGGCTGGACCTCTTCCATAAATCTCATTCAATCATTTAAAGAGCTGGATGTGAATAACAGAATAAAAGGCCCTGAAAATTCTCTGATGAACTCTAGAACGCTACCCATGGAAAATCTCAGCTAGGTTCCTAGCTGGCAGCTTCCTTTCCTTTCTCATCCTACTTGAATTCTCCAGAGCAGGCACTGGTGGCAGTGGCAGTGGACCTTTTGTCCTTGTGCCTTGTACTGGGATGGTGGTAAGTGCTCCTGATTCAAGGAAGGAAGGCATTTCCTCTCCATCTGGCTAAGATGAGCCTGTCACCTGAGCGCTGAAGAACTGACTGGGTGTCTGCAATTGCTTGAACATCCTGGATGATTAAAATAGCTATTCCTGGTTAGGTTTCCTCCTTCTTGCAACTATTATCCTCTAATGAAGGTGTTTACTATGCTGGCTGGGAGGTGACTGCTCTGCCTGGAATCTATTAATAGCCAGATAACCACCGCAGGCGGTTCCATGAGTTGAGCAAAAAGTTTATACAGAACCTACTCACAGAGGCAGGTGGACATTTACACAGAGGCAGGGTGAGAAGTGAAGATGTGGCCAGGGCCTCTTCAACCTGTTCTGCTATGCCAACTGCCCTTGGTTTTGTGGCTAATGCCACGGTGAACTGCAATACTAGCAGAGGACCAAAGCTCAGGGTTGTATTAATGTCCCTTTATCTGCTTGACAGAGAGACTCTATGACTGCAGCCCAGACTCTTGGCTCCCATGACTCCTGTCACCTCTGGAGCAGGATCAGTCCTTTATTGATGAGCACAAATTTCTGGGTTTCAAAAATGGAGAACAAAGCGCCACTTTCTAAAGAATCATAAAGAATCATAGAATATCCTGATTTGGAAGAGACCCATAAAGATTGAGGCCAGCTTCCAAGAGCACCATCCAAAAATCAGAAACGTGCTGAACTCCAGCATGCTTGCATTCTATTGCTGTCATAGAGAGCAGAGCTCAGCGCTGCCCCTCTGCTCCCTGCTGCCGCGAGGAGCAGTGAGGAGCTGCAGCCGCCATCAGGCCTCCCCTCAGCTCCTCTGCTCTGCCTCAGCCTCTCTTATCCCTTCCAGGCCTCTCACCACCTTTGTAGCCCTGCCTTGGATGCTCTCTAATAGTTCTGTGTGTCCTTTTTGTACTGTTACACCCAAGAGTACAGTGCTTTGTGCTCTCAAGAAGTGAAGCTAGTTAAACATTGGACTGGCACTTAAAATGTCTGCAACGAAGGGTATCAGTGAGCCATCTGCCACCTCAGCACAGTAAAATTCTGCATGTACATAAAACTTGTGTGCGGGTGCATTTATGTGTAATGGTTTTTTCTCCTGCACAAAACACAGCAGAATAAAGCAACAGGGCAGGAACCAACCCCCAGAAAACAATAACGAAAGGCCTAAGGCAAATGACATAATGAGCTGAAAGGGCAAAGTGCTGCCCGCTGGCTTTAATGGCCACCAAATTCCCTCTGGCTTTAATGGCCACCAAATTCCCCCCAGGCCAAGCACGCAGCACAGTAGGTCTGCTAGGTTTTTTAACCAGCAGACAGTGGGGCCAAGCACAACTGCAGCACCATAGAAAAACAGAACCTGAGTATTCACTCAAAAATGAGAAAGAGGAAACCTAGGGTAGGATCTGCCTTTGGTGCTGACTAGGGAAGGATTAGTGTCTGCAGTTGTGCCACACCAGGCCTCTAGGGGAGAGAAAACAGGTCTCGTGCTGTGCCTCTGGTCTGCAGATCCATACACCCTTACAGCCTCTGCCCATCAGCACTCCTGGAGACCTCAAACATCTGTATCTCCTTCCCATCTTGAATTAGGTACATTAGAAATCTGCCTTTCTTTCCACGGTGGGACTCCTTCCCTTTCTATCCATTTCCCTCTCCATTGCTTTTCCACACCTTAAAGGCTGCATTATTTTTCATTTTGACCATTTTTTGTCTGTGTGGAAGGTTGTGTTCCACACATACCAACCATCCATACATGCTTCTATCACCTGTCTCATAAGTAGGCACAAATCCACACACAAAAATGCACATACACATACGTGTGCTTAAACTTCTACTCTCCCCACATACACAAACACACAAGAAGATACAAAAACACTGTTAGAGCTGCATGCATTATGCCATATCTAGCTAATTTTCAAAAGTTTTTCCAAAAATGACCAGTAGCTTGAGTGATAAACCTAGTTGTTTTGAAGAGGACAGCATTTTAGGGGGAAAGAAGATCCACTGAGCATATCCAAAATATTGGAGAAATTAAATTTGAAGCAGTGTCTATTTATTACTGCATAGAGGAAGTCAAAACAACAGCTATGAAATGTTATACTTGCCCTGACACCTTACTTACATGCAGCCTTGTCTCAGTCCTGGGAGCAGCACCTTTTCCAGCTGTCAGGCTTGCTCCCAGCTGACCAAAGCATTTAACTATTTAAGGAGCAGAGGAGAGGAGTGGCTTCTGCTTCTTGCCTCTGGCAAGTAATCACAGACACATTATGCATGAGGGAGTGTCAACAAAGTAATGTGGTAACAGGATACTGTCTGTATACAAGGCCTATAGGACGTGGGGGCTCAAGGCAGGTGGCTATCTGCGTACCTCATCTTGCAGAGCATGCTGGTAATGTTTACCAGGACTCAGCTGCTTCAGTATGGGCCACAATAAAGTGTGAAGACTGTTTCAGGCAGGTGCTTGCTGCTGGATGAAGCCTGTGTAAGTGTAAATGTGGGCCTGGGGTGATTTTTGGTTATTCATCATAGGTGTGCCATTTTAAAATCTACAGGAGGAGGAAAGAAAACAGCTCTGTACCTGCTCCCCCCAAATGTCTTTGGCTGATGCTGCCTCACCATGCCAGAGGGAAGAGGCTGGGTAGCTATGTCTCCTTGTAGTGCACACTTACATCCCTGCTCTTCCTGCTCTACCCTCCTGGTGAAAGGATGGGGAAAGAAAGTAGATGGGAATAGGAAAGAGGATGCTGGATGAAGCAACCTTGCTATCTTTCATCTTGCATCCTCCTGCCACAACCTCTTATATCCTGTTCTGCCAGCTGGGTAGGGGTGTTTTATTCCATTCATTTATTCCATTCCATTCATGTTCCACCCTCCACATGGCAAAACAGCACAAGTTATACCCCTTCGCAATCAAGTCCCCCTCTAAGATCAACAAAACACACCTGCCACAGCTTGCAACACTGCAGATTTAATTCAGATTTTGTGATGGGGGCCATAGACTGCTGTTGCTGGGTTGCTTTGTATAAGCAGAAAAAAACTGAAGGCACTTCTTGGAAGAGGAAAGCTCACACTAAAGTAGGCTGGATTTCCTTCCATGCCAAAAGATGGGAGGGAACAGGAGTGTTAAAGGCAATGGTAAGCAGGACCTATGACAGCAGAATACATCTGCCTTCAGAACGCAGCAGCAGTTATTGCTATTAAATTGCAGTTAGACAGATTCATAAATCTTGCTGAGGAACTCAGTTCAAACTATTTGTTTTTTCATGTTTAATCTTCTCTGGATAGCACATTGTGCTTTGAATGTACCAGAAACTTGTTAGATGAGCTGCACCTTTGGCTAACAAATGCAGAGCCAGAAATAGGAAAATAATCAGAAGCAGGGAGCTACTGGTTGGGGAAAAAGAGATCTAAGAGCTCCCAGAAGCAAGGCTGGGATGAGCTCCCCACTGTGCTTTCCTCCATCTATGTATTACCTGCTCTGCTGTCAGGATGTGGGAACTGTTATCCAGCTAACTGCTGGCTCCAGGAATGATATGTGGCACTGAGAGCATTTCTGGTCTAAAGTCATGATCTCTCCATAGAACAAAACACAGTGAAGAACACAAAACACCCACAGGCACGTCTGTCTTGCCTTGCATCAGGCTGAGCTGCAGATGTGCGCTGGCTGTGTCCCAACCTCTCTCTCGAGCTAGAGCATGGATTCAAAAAAGGGCATTTGATGGCCCTTTTTCTTGGAAACAAAACCAAATGGAAACGTATGAACACTGATAACATCCCCATTGGTGATTATGTCCGTCTGATCCCCTCAACAATATGGGACTACAAGTGGGACAGGCTCAAATCTATGCCAAATGTGGGATTTGCTTCACTCCCTGGGACTGTGGTTTGGAGCTTCCCTGCTAATTGGGAGAGAAAGGTAGTCACAAAGGCTAATGAGTCTGTCTCTTAGCACAGTTCATCCTCCAGAAGGTCTTGCTTTCTAGTGATTGTGATTAGTGTCAGCAGTGAAAGTGCTGTAAGACAGACTCCCCTCATCCAGGGAGAAGGATGTATGATCCTTTCTTGTCCTTCCCAAGTCAGGACAGCAAGGATATCACGTCACTTGCAGGGAGGATTCAGGTACATTTATCTACAAAGACAGCAAAGGTTTTGGAGTAGACTAGATGTTTAGGCGAGGAGAGGGATGGGAGTGCTGGATCCCATTGTGGTGCCGATGGCAAGAGGTGGGCAGCTATATAAACTTACTCCTTCAGCAGGAACAAGCACTCAGCACCTGCACAGGTGACAGCTTCTTTCCTCCATATACAGACCTAGAAGTCTGTGCTGGTGCCAGGTAGCACCTTTCTTTTTAAAAGGAATGAAGGACAAAGGAGTAGGTTTGGAGTACAAACAAAACAACAAGGCTGGAAGTATTAATTTGGCAGTCTTTCTATGAAGGCATATGGACCCCCAAATAAGCTAAGTCATACCAGCTGAAGAACTGATCCCTTTATTACTGAACTTTCATTATCTTTAAATATAGCATAAAAAAATAATATGAATTAGTATGGCTATTTTAGTCATATTTGTGAATTTTTATGTTTTAGTGTCACCAACTCTACAGTGAGAATCAGAGCCCCAGAGGCCGATTCAGTGATTGGTGGAAATTGAGCTAGTCTGTGTGCTCCTAGCTTCTAGCATCTGAGGACACCTGGAAGTACATTATCAAGACAGTCATGCCTGGGAATGAGTCAGGAATAGAAGATTCAATGTGCTATTGAAGCACCTGACAAGTCCAGGTGAGCTTTGAACTTGATGCATCTCCGATGCACACTTTCCTCTGCAGCATGCAAACTTGTTTTCCACGCTGTCATCCCTGTGGTATATAACGTGGATCATATCTTCAATCAATATTTCCTGTTGAGCCAAGGTGACCTGCCTGTCTGGGAGGAAGTGGGATGAAGGAATGTCTGGATCTAAGATGAGCAACAGAACTGTACTGGTCATTGAGGACATTGGGGTACTGAGGATCTCACCCCCACATGATGCCTCGCACACAAGCCCTGTGACTTCCTCTCCCCAGAAATCTGGGTCATGCCCTGGCAGAAACAAACCAACATGAATTTGCTCCAGGAACGAACCACCCTCAAGACAGGGAAGCTGAGATATGCCCATTCCTCAGCAATCCTCCTTGGGGGCCAAAGGGTCCTGATGTGTCTCAGGGAAGCACAAGAAAGCCAAGAAGCACAATGCTCAGGAAGCTGATGTGCTGCAGCGGCACCAAGAGGAGCCAGTACTGGAGGAGCACTACGTTGAGTCTGCAGAGAATCAGGCATGAGCTGAGGAGGATTTGTTACAAATATAGAGCTATTTCATGTAGAAAAATCCTTCCAAGTACCCTGGATGAGCAGGGCAACTATCTGCTATGTCCTTCTTCCACCTTACTTGTTGCTGGCCGAGTCATCCTGTCTTCCTGGAAGATGCGGAGTCTGAGGGTGGGAAGTACAGGTAATGGACTCATCTCAAGGCAGTACATGCAGACTTGCACAGGTCACAGCATGCCACAGATCGCATTGCCCAAGCTTCTGCAGCTGAGGATGAGCCAGAGCTTTCATTTTGCTATTGCAGTAACAGGCCTTGGGCTAGTACTGGCTTTTTGGTGTTTTGTTTCTCTCTCTCCGTGCCCAAGTGTAGGCGTGTGAAAGAGCTCATCAGAACCCCTGTTTTTGCAAAACATTGTTGCAGCTCTGCTCATATACAGGGACTGTGGGGAAGAAGCAAGGTGCTGTCGTGTCTGTCTACTCAGCAGTTAATGTGCCCACTCACTGTATGGCACTGCATGGTCCCCCTCCTGCTTGTAATTTCCTTTCAAGTATTGAAAGATCGCAATGAGGTCTCCCTTCTCTTCCCTAGGCCCAACAATCCCAACTTCTTCTACCTTTCATCATAGGAGAGGTGCTCCAGCCCTCTGATCACCTTTGTGCCTTTCTCTGACCTACTCCAAGAGCACCCCGTCCTTCTTGTTTTGGGGTCCCCGGGCCTGGATGCAGTACTCCAAATTGGGCCTCACAAGGGCAGAGCAGAGGACAATCCTTTCCCTCTCCCTGCTGGTCGCCCCTCTTGTGATGTAGCCCAGGATACCATTTGCATCTTGAGCTATAAGAGCACACTGCTAGCTCGTGTCCAGCAGGACCCTGACATCATTCTTGGCACAGCTGCTCTCCTGGAGTTTATCTCCCAGTCTGTACTCATATCAAGAACTGTCCAGTCCCAAGTCCAGTCCCAAGACCTTGTGCAAGGCCTTATTGAACCTTACTAGGTTCTCATGGGCCCACTTTTCAAGCCTGTGATCCTGTTGATAAGTCTAAGGCAGTGAGGTTTAGGCTCCCTTTTGTTAATTTACTTTCATTCTTTTTTTGTAGTTTTTCCAAAATTTCTTGGCTGATCATCCTAAGTGCTTTTAGCTTTCTGCATACCTCCAGACCTCCACAGTCTTCAGTGCTCTCCCACCCTTCTCAGACTCTTCCCTTGCCAGAAAGTTTCATATCCTTACGCTGTCTGAGTGCTGTACTGGGAGGCATTGAGAGCTGCTGAGACCCATCCTCTCAGTACAGAGTGTGCTTCAGAACAAGGCATCCCACAGGACAGCTGCATTATCACTTAACTCATTTCACGTGCAGTCTTTGTGCAGTTGTAACTGCTTCAGGACCTGGTTGTACCAGAGCCACATCTAGGTTTTGCCACCCACAACTCACCTACTGGCAGTAAAATTCTGTACCTGGGAACCAAAAAGATCCACATTTATTGTGGTCCAATGTTCACGTTTTTGGCTCCTAGCCAATACACACAGTAATATGATTTGAATAGTATCACCTTCAGGACAGCAATAAAAGTAATTGCTACGCCCATCCTGTGCTTCACATCCTGTTTCCACCACAGGCTACACATTAAGGAGCTCTTACTGAAGACAACATCACCCTGAGACAACCCAAGCCAGCCCGCGGCGGTGGCTGCTGGCTGCTGGTGGCAAAGAAAGATGAGCAGTGCCCTCTCTCTCTGTAGGGGGAAAGCTAGATCAGGAAAACCAAGTGTAGTGCTGAAGACCAACGTCACCTGTGGTGAATGCTGATAATATCCATGAGAGTTCACAAAGTCCTTTTTTCTCCCATGTTTCACTCCTGATTGTACTCAACTATCAGTTGAGTGCATGGAAGAAGAGGGCAGGAGGGAGCTTACAGCATGGGAAAAGACATTCATTTTGCTGCCCTGTGAATGCAGCCACTGGGAGGGATGAAGCTGTGCTGGTGGGCTTACTCTTTCTACTGCATTATCAGCAGTCAGGACTTTATTTCTGGACCACTTGTTACGATGATCTTCCTGGATATTCATAGAATCACAGAATTGTTCAAGTTGGAAGAGATCTTTAACGGTCACCTAGTCCAGCTTCCCTGCAAAGAACAAGGACACCTACAGCTCTATCAGGTGCTCAGAGCCCATCCAGACTTAAATGTCTCCAGGGATGGGGCATCCACTGCCTCTCTGGGCAACCTGTTCCACTGCCTCACCACCCTTACTGTAAAAACTTCTTTGTATCCAGTCTAAACCTCCCCTCTTTTAGTTTGAAACCATTTCCCTTTATCCTATCACAACAGACCCTGCTAAAGAGTCTGTTCCCTTCTTTCTTACACCTCCCCTTTAGATTGCTGAAAGGCCACTGTCAGGTCTCCCAAGAGTCTTTTTTTTCTCCAGGCTGAACAACCCCAGCTCTTAGCCTGTCTTCCTAAGGGAGTTGTTCCATCCCTTGGGCCATTTTTGTTGCCTTCCTCTGATCTTGATTTGGACATTTCTAAAGCCAATAGGTGGGCAGCTGGTAACAACCAACAAGAATGTGTCCCTAAACTCCCAAAAATGGAAGAAAGAAGTGTTGGTTGAGGAGATGCATTTGTGTCAGGCTATGATTTAGAGAGGCACCCACAACAGCAGCAGGCAGTTTGACAGGTTGCCCCATGTTGTCCCAGCCACTGCAATTGCTGATTTCCACTTCCCCCTGCCCTGAAGAGTTCCAGATAAAATATGTTAGCCTGAAACACCTGCTCTAGGGTTTAAATGTGTTTCCTTAGACGAGGCAAGAAGTATGCATCCATGCAGCAATGTACTGACTGGTATACACTGGTCTGCTCCCTGCAGTAGGTGTGTGCTCACTCTCCTTGTTGAGTGGAAACTGTAACAACAACGCAAACACATCTAATAAAACCACAGCCAGGTTGCAACACCCCTTTTCTACTACTTTTTTTTTTTTTTTTTTAATTTTAACAGGCTAATGAGTTCTCTGAAGATCCCCCCAAAGCACCAGCTACTTCTGTGGATAAATAAAGAGAGTAAATAAAGAGGGTGCAGGGTAATACCCTGCTTGTTTCACTTCTCATTGAAGGAAGTTTGAGGGGGAAGAGATTTGCCTATATCTGGAAGAAAGAAAGAGCTGGTGCCACTGGTATGGCTGCGATGCTCCTACTGCACTTGGTCCTGGCTGTTTTAGAAGGAGAGCAGGGCAGTAAGGTTTGGTGTTTTAACTTGGCTGTTGATCTCTGTGAGCAGCTGCTGGATGGGTTCACTGGCAGTTAACTTGCTGAACAATTGTCTGTGCTGTGGTTTTGCCTTGGCATCCAGGTGCTGTGCTGCAAAACACTCAATGCATACCATGGCAAGGTAGTTCTCATTCTTGTACACCCGCAGACCACAGAGGATCGCTTTTCACTGTATAACACATTCTTCATACTTTTTGGGAACCATAAAATCAGATGATGCCCTTGTCTTTGATCCTGGTGAATCCTAATTGGAGGATGGTAACCCAGTCACACTGCAGACAATGACAGCACTGCCAGCAGTTACTGCCACCTCTGCCTGTGCCCAAGTTTAGCCACAAGGGCCTCTGGGGAGGAGAGCTGCCCCGTGCAGTCAGGGCGGATGCGGTCATGTTTCATGGGAGACCAGAAGAAAATAGGACAGAAATCTGAGCTGGGTCAGCCTGCCCTTGTGATGACGTGTACCTACCTATGTCCTCTCCCAGGTAGTGACACCAGTGAATGCTCATGGAACAGGTGAGAAAGATGTGGAGTTTGCCACACCAGCCTATGGTACTCAGCAATTCATGCCTAATATGCAGAGAAATGTCCTTTCTCAGCAACACTTGAAGTTTGGTTTCTAAAACAGACATTCAGGAAAAGATCTATTGAGGTAAGGTTCTGGTCTTGTGGCACAGGACCTGAAAGTGCCTGCAGAAGCTTTTAAGTGTTTTTCTTCATATCAGAGAGCACAGAGCAAAACTCATTTGAAGGCTTCCTGTTTCCCTGCTGAGTCCCAGCAAGCTCAGCTTGGATATTGGATATTTCCAGGACGTGGTGTCAAGGGTCCTAGTAATTTCTGTATTTTGGAGATAAAATAGGAGGCTCAATTATTTCACTGATCTGCAGTCAGTTTGTCAACACCACTGGAAATTTGATTAGCATGCAGCACTATTACCTTTATTCAAATGTATTTTCTTTTGCTTACCTTTATTGAAATTTCATTCTTCATTCTGCTACAATCCCTTTCCCAAGGCCAGGATTTGGATGGATGCTCTCTCAGACTACTGCTGATGAAGTACGAGATCATAGAATCACAGAGGAGTTTGGTTTGGAAGGGATCTCAATGCCCACCCAGCCCCAAGCCACTGAATGACAGAAGGATGGAAAGGATTTGACTCTTTGTTCCTCTGCTCTCTGCATGCAGCCCAGGGCCACATTCACACCTGAGGCCCAGGGAACTGAGCTGCTGGAAGTGGATCTGCAGCTGCATCTGTAAGCCAAGCTCTGCTCCAGTAACCAGGAGAAGGGATCTGGCCTGCAGGTGCAAAGCTGGCATGAGATTATTGTCTGCACCCTTTTTCCCAGATTCTTTTTTCACTGTTAGGTGAGAAGCGAATAATAAAAAGTGCTTAAGAAAACACTTCCAGGACAAAAAGTCATGTCAAATTGGAGGTTTCTAAGCTGGCTGTTGCCATGGGCCTGAATAAAGACCACAGGTTTGAGGTTTATGTGCACAACAATGAACCAGAACAGCTGCTGAATCAACTGTTGCCACTGGAAGCTGGAGGTCATAAGGAAAAAGGAAATAGGAGCTAAGACTTAGGGAACAATGTGCTAGATCCTGTGCTGATATGGCTTCTTTTGACCAAGGCAGATGGGTTACACTTATTTTTGCCGAGCAAGGACCTGTGGATCTGTGGGGAAGATGGAGATGGAGGTCTGAAGGCCATAGGCTGCGGTATGGAATAAAACACTGGAAGATGGAAAACATGCCAGTATGGGGAGGCAGAATTAGTACTATGGATGAGGCTGTGCCCAAGAGAGAAGTATGAACATATTGGGTAATCATGCGCTTCTGAGTCCTTGGGATCAAATCGGAATGAATGCTTACAGCTGGACTAATGAGTCATGTTTTTCTTGTATAGAAGTATGAAAGCTACTGCACTTCGAAACAGCATCAGAATGAGAATCCAACTGGACCTTGGTCAAAATCAAATGCATTGCTGTGAAGATCAGCTGTGCAATGTGTGCCCATTCTGTAACTGCTATTGTAATGAGTTAAGCATTTTTCAGAAGAAGTGCTCTCACCTTAAGGTGCCACATTTTGTTTTGCTTGGCTTTAGGTCTTGCAAGGTTGGTGACCCTACTCCTGTGTGTGGGTTTTGCAGACTGAGTGGAAGAATTACTTCAGCAAAGCTGGGTGTGCCTGTGAAAATAATGCACTGTAGCCCAACCAGAAAATCCAGGTCTACTAGAGAAAGTATTGCATGAGAATCATCATTCTTTCTTCTGCTAAATCAGAGCAGATGGCCACCATGTTCGCTTTTGTATTTAGTACTTACGCATTTTCCATAAGATTTATATGAATTTTACCTTTTCTTTCATCTGAAGCACATTCAAAAACACTGTTGAGGGCTGCCTCAAAATGCAAGCAATCTTGCAAGCCCTGCCCTAGAACTACCATGAATTTAGTTATTTGCTAGAGTATTTTGGCAGGCTATGGGCCTTTGCTTCTTGCCATTGGAAGGCAGTTGAGTAGGACCATTTTTCCACTTGAAGCTGCCCACAAGGCCAGCCAAGCAGACAGGACAGCTTCAGTTTCAGGGAAAACAATCCTGCCTGTTTCACTGGTAAAACACAACGTGACCTTTCCCAGCCTCCTCTGCAAAGCAATTGCATTTGTGCTGGTTCCTTGAGCAATTGCTTGAGAAAGGCTTCATAGAGGTTTCACATGCGCAGCTGATGGCTGCAGCTGGATAAGGAGATTAGCAAGTGAGTTTGGCTTAGCGATAACGACGTGTAAAACTGAAACAGGATACCATAGAAATATGATATAAGATAATTTCAGTTATCAGCTGTAAAGAATGTTCTGCTTACTTCTGATTGCTCATATCTTCTATTTTTATCGGCTTCCTCCTGCTAGTCTTTGTGTGTGTTTCCCGGTATAGCAGGTCTGACCCAACCAACTGCTAATAAAGATAACACTGATAACTATAAAGTGAGGTGGGGGAGCTCATTTCGAGCTTGTGCATTGGAGTTATCTTTGACAATGAATCATTTTCCACATGGAGTTCTTAGTACTAGGGATTTGATCTCCCATATCAGCACTAAGGATTTCTTACATGTACAACAAGTACCTAGTCATCTTAAAGCTGAGATTTGTCTATCTATATATACTGAAACAGGTTGCCCAGAGATGTGGATGCCCCATCCCTGGAAACTTTTAAGGTGAGGCACCACCTGATCTAGCATTGGTGTCCCTGTTCATTGCAGGGGAGTTGGACTAGATGACCTTTAAAGGTCCCTTCCAACTCTAAGTATTCTGTGATTCTATGATCCCATACAAATAAATCCTCAGATTTATATTTATATAACAGATGAACATGTTGCCATTCAGGCAAATGACTGCATGCTGCTGGAGAAGGGCAGCTGCATCCTGCTGCATGCTGCAGCTCACACCGTATATGGCTGGTGAAGGTCTTCTTTGGTAGGGGAACTACAGGTGATGTTCCTGTGACAGTTTTGCAAGCACAGCCAAAAGAGATGTGCTTGGGACTGGGAAGCTGCAGCAATCACAGCATTGACCACAGTCTAAGCAATGTAGCCAGCTTTCCAGGGCAGAAAAAGGAAGAAGAGGGAACGCCTTGGCCACCAATGGTCTCATAACCTAGTTACAACTGTCCTGGAGCTTCTTCCTTCTCAGGCATGAGGACTGATCTGTCCATCTCAGAGGTACAACGTAGAATCTTGTCCACATTTATGCTGTACTGCAGTTATCCATATATCTTCTACATGTAGCTTTTGTTGCACATAACTTCCAAGTCAGTCTGAAACTCCACAGAATTTTCCAAAATATATGCAAGAGAGCACATGCTATATCAATTCTTTGCCTTTGGTTAAGATTTTCTGTGTGCAAGCATCACATCACTGCTAACAAAGTAGAGCTTAAACTCAGAATGCCATTTTTATACAATTCCATGTTTCAGAATGCCCTTTTGTGTATAATTCCTTTTATATAAAGCATAAACAGCTAGTGAGCAATACCTATGCCTGGAGGTACGCTCACTGGGCCAGTGAGCGGAAAGGCTGCCAACTGGAATAAGCCATAGGTGATGAAGCCAGGGACTTAAGCTATTGTGGACTGGAGAAAAATAAACCTCTGAGAGTTCCCTTGCCTATTTTATGTCCCCTAAGCAACAAAATTTGAATTTGAGGCAACATTTGCCTAATGACTTTAAGCTTCTTCCACCTCTCTGATTAAATAAGAAATTTTAAAAAAAACCAGAAAATATGATCACTGTTGTATTGGTAACAACGTGATAGGTTTTGTCTATGGCAAAGGTGATGAGCAAGTGAACTAATCACACATCTGTAGGTACTCCTTGGCCAACCTGTGCTTTCATTGCATGAAGTCAGGGATGGACTCGGTGTCAGCCTTCCTGCATTAGTTAGTTGTAATGACAGAGGAAGTGGAAGCTATGTGGAAGTCCTGAAGGATGCTCTGCAATGGAGGCTGCAGCTGGCTCGCACTTCCCATCTCCAAAATCGTTAATACGTGATCCAGAAAGGGATTTTGGAGCCTTTTTCAAGAATACAGAGAGACCAGGCTGACCCGACTTCTATCTCTCCTGTGATCGAAAGTATCCTTTCTAACCTTAAAAACCTGCATCAACAGAGCATCCCAGGATGCTCGTTTTGGCCTTGTGCAGAGCCAAAAGCCCTTCCTCATTTGTTGTACTGAACCAGAGTCAAGCTGCCTGGTGAACTGCAAACCCTGCGAGTTTATTTGAGGTGAAGAATTTATGCCTGACATTTTATTGTTTCTCCTGATCGAGGTGTACTGGGACATATCCCAGCACCCAGGCCTGGCCCTCATTAATAGGATGTAGAAATGTGACGGGTGAGTGGGTGCCCATCAGGTAGAGTCGGTGCTCTTTCTGCAAGCTTATGAAACAGCTCAGAAGAAAAACTTCTAAGGCCACAAGCAACATTTGTAATTAATATTTTATTGTTTTTTTTTCACAAGTGAAAAATGTATGGGAAGAAGGAGAAAGACTGATAGGTAATGTGAAGGTCCACTGTGGGAATCTACAAGTGACATAGAAAGGTGCTTTGTAGTCTGGTTACAGAGAAAAACATTATGACTAAGGCATAGTGGTTCCTCACTTATTAAAATAAATAAAATGGTAGAGATTAAAAAAAAAAAAGTGGAAGCTAAGTAATGCAGACAATGACCTTGTCACAAATAGCTACACTGGGCCTATTAAAATAAGGCCACCAGCAAATGACTCAGCCCAAAATACCTGAAAGCACTTGGAGTGGAAGGAGAGCTGCAGGAGGCAGACCTTTTGAAATGCTTAATGTTCAAAGGTTTTAATGTAATGAAGGCCATTTTTAATGCAGGTTTAAACATTTTCAGCAATGCTTTGTGGGTCTACACCTAGATAACCAACAAGCGAGAGCATTTGCATTCTCACAGAACGCGGGAAGTAGAAGCAGCACACAGACTGCATGGTAAGAACCCAAAAAAACAGTGCCCAAGTCAAGAAGTTCGCAGTTATCCAAAGCCTGGCTTGGTCTACCTTCCTCTAGAGGAGACAAAGGCTGAGATAATTAAGCTGATAGATACATTCCAAACTGTTCAAGACACTTAAAACATTGCCCTCACCCTCAGCTTAATGGTAGGCACCATACAAATACATTTTAAAAAATACACAGTGTTTTCAGTGTCCTAAGTTTAAGTATCATGGGAAGATAAACATGGCTGGAATGATACTTTAATGAAAGTACAGTGCTTTGCATCCCTTGCCTATCCAAATATTTGGTAGTGATCTGCTCCCACCCTGCCTTTGCCTTGCCTTGGAAGCAACTGCTCTGCATGACTTTTTTTCAAGCCTTTCCCATTTCTTCTCACTCTCTGGTAGCTAAAAATGAGATGTACATCTGTAGAGTAGAAAAAAAAAACGTCCCCTCCTGCCCAGACCATTGCTTCTTTGATCCCATACAAGAAAACAGGATTTGACCTGGCTAGGTTGCTATTTTAAGCAAGGCAGTGTTCAGAGCAGCCATATTTCTGCCTGATAGCAGAGACAGCCAATATTTGCTGCTAGAGCAGCAGAGTTCAGCTGCTGCCTTCTCCCTGCAGTTTGGTGTACACAGTCCATGTAAGGAGGGCATATGGGGGCCACAGGCAGAAATACCTTGCTGACATGGTTCCTCACATGGGATAGTTCCAGAAATAAACAGCTGTGCTAAGGGGGCTGCTCTTGGGAGCTAGAGAAACAACTCATGGGCTACAAGTTAGGTACGTAGATAAGCTGCTTTCATGACTAAATAGCAGAGATCTTGAGAAACCAATTTTCACAGTGTGGAAATTCACTTTGCAACCAAAGGCTAGCACCTAGGTCTTCTGCAATAATTAAAGGTGACTGAGACTCACAACGCTGTATGTTACTCAGTCCATGTACAAAGGTAGATATTGCTTCTGAGATCGACCTGGATCCACAAGAAGGAAAAACGTAAGTACTCTGCAAGTCTTATCTGTGGTATACAATGTGAATTAAGGACAGTCACTAAAAACGTTCCCTCCAAATTCTGCATTTTTTCACAGAAATGGTTTTCAGCAAAAATAAAGCAAATTCTTTAAAAAAAATAATTCTATCTCAAAAAGCTACATGATTCTCAGAGAAACTACTCGTCCATAACACTGTACAGTTTATATAATAATTATTCAAAAATACAAAGAAAATCTTTCTGCTACATTTTCGTGGAAGACAATGGTCTTACTTGAAAACAATTGCCTGAACAATACTTGGCTGTTAATAACTCTAGCTTATGCTTGATCCAGTTTGTTTTGAAGTATATTGACTACTGTAAGAATTCATGCTGGCAACATGAACAACTGCATTTCTCACCAGGTGAAGCTGATGAATTGATGATACTCCTATTGGTGTGTCCCCTTCCCTGACTTTACAGAGACTGAAACAATGTGATCAGGCAACTTTGCAGCACCGGAGCCATCACAAACCCATCAGCTTCACTGTCACCTCTGTAATTCAATCTGTCCTAGGCCAGCACCGGGAGCTTGGCAGGTGGGAAGGGAGCTAGCCTCGTTCATAGCAGATATTGCTTGGGTTGTCCCCATGCAAAGTTCAGTCCTTTCTCCCATTTGGCTAGGAAGACTTCTCCTCAGGAATGTGTATGCTTGGCTGCTCTACTGCCAGCTGGTTTTCAAAGACACAGCACAGCTTGTAATTTTCTATAAGCTTTGCTTGAAAATATTCCTGGTCCTTCTTGTGCCAAATGTCTGTTGCAATGTACGTGTTGTAGGGGTTGTGGGAGTCCTCCAGCCTCCTAGCACGGATATTGGTCACCATGACTCCCACTGTGAAGAACCCAAAGAGACCGACCATCATCAGCACGTAGATGATTTCCAGGCTGCCGCCAGTGCTTCCAACTGTAGAGGGGGCAGTGCTATTTGTCTGCTCCAGGTGGTCTTGAAGCAGCTTGGAGAGGAGAATGCTCAGGGCTGTGTCATTAGACAGCACCAACATCTTTTTTCTTCGGTCCTTTGCACTTCTTTCTTGCTTGTTTCCCTAGAAAAGAAAAAAAGAAAAACAGGAACATGCCATTAGACAAAGATGTGATTCTCTCTGTCTGTCTTATTCCCCCCCACAAGGAAGCTGTCGCAGCACATGAAGAGAGTCAGGGCTTGAGAAAGTGCCTGAGAGGCTTGCTTACCTCCTCCTTCCAAGCAAAGCCAGTGAGGACGTGTCCATCCCTTGCAAATATTTGTCTGAAAAAGCCTCCATGATACCAAAAGTCTTCAGTCTCCACAAATTCCACCCGGCACAGGCCTACGCTCCTGCTGCCTACAGCCCATGGCTTCTTCCCCAAGCCCCACAGGCACCAGGAGTGGCTCACTCCCATGCTGCAGCAGCTGCTTTTGGCTTAGAGGGTTGTTATCCTGGCTTCCCCTCTCTCCTATACCAGAACTGAATCTGGAAACAAAACTTCTGTACCTGATATACAGTGCAAATAATTTGGTACCTGCAGCAAGCGTCACACATCCACCTCTGTTGAAGAGCTTTATCTTCTGCAACCCTTGTATGGATATACCATGCAGAGATTGAACAACCAAACATCTGAGACACATTTATCCAGAGCTTATTTAATGTAAATTCCCACTGGGCATTTGCCCACGGAGGGTGTTTACAGGGAGTGTGCAGTAACTGCCTACCAGGCAGTGGCTGCTACTGATGCGCAAGGAAAACCTTTTCCCTCTATCCTCCCTCTTATATGCAGACAGGCCTCCCCTAGGCAGTTCAGTGCTTTCTCCTCCAAACTAAATTGCTGTGCAACCTGTGTTTTATTGTCTGATTAGGAGAACTTTCACTGGCATTGCTGCAGATCAGGAATGCATTAGGAGATGGCTCTACCAAGAAGCAGTGAACAACCAAAGCCTCCCAGCCACAGCCTTCTGTGCTGACAGCCCTCTACAAGAATGCCCCTCGCTACAAGAAAGACACTGGGTCTCTGGAGCATGTCCAGAGAAAGGGAACGAAGCTGTGAAGGGTCTGGAGCACAAATGTCATAGGGAGTGGCTGAGGGAACTGGGGTTGTTCAGTTGAGACTCAGGGCAGACCTCATCACTCTCTACGACCACCTGAGCAGAGGTCATGGTGAGGTGGGAGTTGGCCTCTTCTGTCAGGTCATAGTGACAGGATGAAAGGGAATGGCCTCAAGTTGCACCAGGGGAGGTTCAGGTTGGGTATTAGGAAAAATTTCATCTCAAGGCTGCCCAGGGAGGTGGTGGATTCAATGTCCCTGGAGGTCTCAGGAGCCATGTGGATGTGGCACTGAGGGACATGGGCAGTGGGCACGGCGGGGATGGAGTGGTGGTTGGACTAGGTGATCCCAGAGGTCTTTTGCAATCCTTAATGATTCTTTAATTCTAAGAAGTTGAAGAGTCCTTTTCCCTTTTTAATGTCAGCTGTGAATCTTTTAATAAGAACAACTCTTTCACCACTGCAGTCCCAAAGCCTCAACAGCCAGGTAACATGACTGACAGTCTCATTACAATGCCTAATTTAAACAGCTCTGGAAAATTAAGACAACAGTTTCTCCCTGTTTTTGCCCTTAACATGTGTGAATCAAGGTACTGTTATTCAAGGTGACTTCTGTGACAGCAATCCTGTAATAACATAAGACAGCTGTCAGTGCTTTCTACAGTTTTAAATATGTGATAGCAGGTCAGCCTGTTAACAAAAGCTTCTTCAGCATGAGTGTTCTGTTGTGGTTTTGTGTTGTTTTTTTTTTTAATGTTTGTTTGTTTTGTTTTTATTTTTTGTTCTTTGGTTGGTTTGCTTTATTTTGTTTGTAAGAAGTACTGTTATGTTCATTTATAATACATCAAGAATGAAATGAACCCTTGGGCACAAAGCCACCAAAAGACCCAGGCAGCAATTACATCTCTGCGTGAGGGCAGCATTAATGATACATAGCTGTTGTGCAGGACCTCCATGTAACAGGGATGTTAGCTGTGCACACAGCCTCCAGCTGCTGGTAATAACACTGCAGTGGATGTGAAGTGTCTGGAGGTTTCTCTGAATTGTCTGTGCCTTGTTACAGCACAAATGGTGTAGAAGGAGATGTTGAGATAAAGGAAATGAGAAAAGAACACTTATCTTGTGACCTCCTATCCCACATGTGGAGAGCAGTAATTTACTCTGTTCTGTGGCAGCTAAATGAATTATGTCATCAATTTAGACATGAATGTGATAAAAAATACTTGTAAAAATTAATTGCTAATACAACCTACGCTGATTTTAGCGCCAGATTTGTCCAAACTGTTTTACTAGATTTCCATGCTGTGCAGTCATGGATTTGAAGGCAGGTCTCATTGAAAGTCAGATGCTCAGCCCAGGATGATAACTGTCGTGAAGAAAGTTTTGCTTTCCTCATCACACATTCCTGAGCAACACAAATGGCTTCAGTCCACACCACCTGAACCCAGACTCCTACTCTTGGTGAGTGAGTGACCTTGGGGAGCTCAAGGGAGGCTTTTGAGGGCTCAGATTCACAGCATTCTGAGCGCTTCCGGAGATGAGCTGCCTTTCCAGCAGGAAAAATGAGCACACATGGGAGCATGCCTTGGTATTTTGGTTTTAAATAGAGATGAGCCTGGGGGTGGCAGAGGGAGACAAAATCCCCTCTACAAACAATATTCTGATCCAACTCATTTCTTCAGTTGCATGAGTCAAAGCTACAGGAAATAACATCTTGGCAGCTTGAGCTCAATAGTTAAAATCTATTCACTTTTCACAGCTGTTTTCAGATCCTTTAATAAGGGAAGGAAGAGAAAAAGGAGATTAAACCTTTATCTGAGATTACTCCTCCTAAGTGCATAGAATGTGTCAACACTGTAAAATGTAAAACTGCTAATAAATCATTGCAATGACTTGTTGCCAGCCTGGCTCTATCTCCACAGCCACATCAGAATAACATGCTGAGGGAGGGAAGAGGCACACTCTGGTTCCCAAGAAAGACAGCTTCTCCTGAAACATCAGCAGGCCTAAAGGTCTCTTCTACCATTTCACAAGCATTGTTCAACTCCACTGAAATCCATTTAGAGCTGCAGTACACAGGACTGGGAAGAACTGTTTGTATCACCGTCTAGCCCATGACAGATGGAAGTCATAATGTCCTCAAAACCTTGTTCCCACTCTCTGCAGATGTCTGCTGACGGGCTGCAAATCATCATCTCTGCCCCAGTCCCTTGTGGGGCTCCTCTGAAGAGCTCCACGTAAAATTGTGAACATCCCAAAATCTGTTGGCCACGGGTTGCAACCCCTGTAAGCACCTTACAGTTGTAGTGTGTGGCAGGTGGTTACACCTCCTATCCCCTCTATGTTTTGGGGGGCATGCACTGAGCAGTATTAGTAGTTCTCTGCCTGGTGTTAAGAATGGCCTGGAGCAAACTTGTTAACAGTTCAGCAGCTCTCTCAATGGGCAGTGATTCAGAGGGAATTCCTGAAGGTTGATAACAGCCTGAGCTACATCCTGCTCTCAAGTGTGTTGCTGCTTCTCCACCCGTTAGGCAGGTCAAATGTGCCTCCCAAGCAAAAGTAGAGGTCTCAGTGCAAGTTCATTTTTAACACCGAAGTTTCCCAGCTGTGCAGATGTACTGCTGGCTTTGCTCAAGCTCATCTTTCATTGAATGTCAATGATGAACCTGAGCCACTGCCCCATTGGCTGTGATCCACAGCATCAAGAATTGAAATGAACAGGTTCTCAGGTGTAGCAGCATGCCTTCAATCCAACCTTAGTGCAGACAGGAGGATCCTAGGACAGTGTTTGCTTTCCTGTCTGATGGCTGGAATTGCTTGGGATGCCTTCAGCCTTACTGCTGTTCTAAGCAAAAGTTTCCCCAGGGAAGTATTTGCATAGGTGGGCTGCTACTTGTAGCCGGGGGCTTCCACAGTGGGGAAAAAACAATCCAAACCCAAAAACAGCTTAGAGCTGTGAAGTATTATAGCTGCAACATGCAAGCCTGTGAGTCTGTGTGATGCATGGTCTGACTCTGCTTTGGGTCTGTGGCGAGGCCAAGCCAAACAGCTGGAAGAGCATGCAGTGCCCAGCTGGGTGCTGAGGCAGTTGCATTCATCCTGCTGAGGAAGTATGACTGTGACAGGGTATCTCTGCAGAGCTGCAAATTGACATTTGAGTTCAAGCAAAGCAATTAGCAACTGCAGAGCATCTGGCACTTAATATTACTTCTGTCTTCTTTATAAGCATCAGAACTGACTTATGTCTGGCTATTTCCCAAGAAAGGCAGAGGAGCATGGGTCTGTGCGTTGCAAGGCAGGCTGCAGACTGCTCTCCCAACCTAGGTGCCTCTGCACAGAGATCAGAACCAGTTGGAGCAGCAGCCAAAGCCCTGCCTCTGCTCCACCTGGGGCTGTGCTGGGCTGGGTCCCAGCAGTGGAGCTTCAGTGGCCCCCCATAGACTTCCAAAAAGCAAAGAGGCAATTTTCTGTGATGTACCTAGAGGATTCTCAGCTTTGGAGCCCAGTGGGGATTTTTCCTCCAATACAAGGTAGGCAAGTTGGTTTGCTTTGACTAGTGGTACCTCTCTTCCCTACTGAGTTAAAATGTGGTATCATGCAGGCAGAGGTAGATGTTAAATGACAAATGCTTATCTCCCATTGCCATCTTCTCAGCTCTCCAAAATCAAACAACTGTATTTTAATTTATAGCCAGCTAACATCTCCAACAATCTCTCTCTCACATTGCTGCAAAGAGCATCAGTAACCAAGCAGCAGAAACCGAGACTTCAGAGGCATTTATACCTTCAGAAAATACACTGCAGCAGCAACTTCTCAGGAGCTGATGACACACAGAAGAGCCTATTGTACACTGGCAACAGAAGTTAGCACAGCACATTGCCCACCTCCCAGTTCTGTAAAGCGATTAAAGCTCCTCCAACATTAGAAGGTAATGGAACTCCTGACCTCATTTCTCTGCCTGTTCATTACAGGGATGGGTAGGTCAGACAACAGCTTTCTGGAAAGCAGAGCATTGCACAAGATAGACTCATTTGGTCCCTTCAGATCCTGGATATGTGTGCAACAGCACAGCATGATGCAAGGCTAGACGTGAGATGGTACAGTAGAGCAGCCCAGAAGCAAGTAGAGCTCTGGGGATGGATCTGCAGTCATGCACAAGCTGCATGCATCATCTGCAACCCCTAACAAATCTTAATTCTTTCCCCACCAACCCTCAGGCCACCCATCACTGCCCACTTCTACTCTAAAATACAACACTTGTACTGAGGGTACAACTACTTCTCAAAAGCACCGGGTACATATCTAGTCCCCTTCCACACACCATATACATACCATACTATTTTGAAGTGAAAAACCCAGCAACCACCCCAAACAACATGCGGTGAAGTTTATCCTCCCAGATGCAGCTGCCTTGGGCTCATACCCAGTCTGACAGAGCAGACAAAAACTGTTGTGACTGCAACAGCAAACAAAAACTGTCTAGTGAAAGTCTTGCTCCCCCTTCTCCTTCATTAGTTCAGCCCTGCAACGTTTGCCATCACCCCTGCTTTCATCCCCAGCCCGGTACACACCTGGAAACAAACCTTGGCTGGATGCAAGGCTCCAAGCCCTCCTGGAGGAATCGAAGGTGTGAGCCCAGGGAAGACCACGAACTGTCTGCAAGTAGAAGTTGGTTTCTGGCTCCTGCAGGCTCTTACTGTCCCTATTCCTGGGATCAGTGCAAAAGGTAAGAGGCAAACAGGAAAATATACAGGCTGGGGGAGGGCAGTAGCCTGTGGCAAGGGCCAGCCTCCTGCTGCAAGGTGTGGGCACTGGCTGTGGGTGCCAGGTAAGTGGGAGGTACTGGGGGCAATTGCAGGTGGGACCCAGCCCTGGTAGGTGCTGCTGTGGGGTGCTGGTGAGGCAGCATGAGGGGAAGCACTTTCAGGGTTTCTCCAATAAAATACTGACAGCTTGGTCCAGGGGACATTTGCTGACCTCCAGCCATCATCCCAAAAGAGCTGCTTTCCATGTGAGAAGAAATGTCTGCCATCACCCCTTAGCTAAAAAGGAGTCATTAAAGCACATCTGGAACCTCTAAAATGAATCTAATAGCTTTGCAGGGCAGCTGCATTTAAACACATGCAGACAGTGCTGGCAGTGTGTGATAATGAGCTCTGGAGTGCTGTGCAATCCCCCTCAGGCACACTCCAACCAGGGACAGCAGCAGCTCCAGCTCCTCAGCTCTACTGTGCTGCTGCTGCCAGGGTGACAGCTGGAGAGAAGTGAGAGGGTGACTGAGGTATTAAAAGGAATGGGTGGAAGCAGTGTCTTAATATCTTCTCTTTCCTTTCAGGAGCTTTATTCTATGCTTTTGGTGCAGTGGGGGATATAGTCCCCAATTTCTGAGCAGCCCAATGGAGCCATAGGTGCCCCTGCTCAATGCAGGGGAGTTGGACCAGGTGACCTTTCAGGGTCTCTTCCAACTCAAACAGTTTTATGACTACAATTCGTTGCTCATGGCATTGCTGCGTCCCATTGAGGAGAGGATTGTTAAAAGGAGATTCTTGAAGGTTGGGCAGTGGCTAAGTAGGGAAGCAGTGCACTGCTTTGTGAACAAATTGGTCCAATCCTCCAGCAATGCAGAGGGATCAAAATAGGGTGCACCTAAGGGTGCTGTGTCTGCAGGTGGAGAACACAGGTCTTGCATGCTCCCTTCTCTGTTTCTGGGCAGTGTGAGCACACTGAAAGGTGCACTCTAAAACTGGAGATGGTCAAAAAGGAGGTGAGGGAAAGAGGAAGAGAAAAAGGAGGACACACATCAGCAGAGACAGCAGACAAGGAGCAGTCAAGTCCTGCTTCCTCTTTACAGGAGAAATTTGGGAGAAACTTAGATCACTTCCTCTTCCCGTGGCTGAACAGTCAGGAACATGTCGGGAAAGAGGAATGCTGCTTGGTGTGGGCTGGCAGCTGTAACCTTTGTTTCAATAAGAGCTGCCTTGCCACAGACAAGACATGCAAGCCATTTTGAGCCAAGGTTCAGTGACAACTGAGCCTCAGCACTGTGTGCAGGCGTGGCACCACAGTACAAAAAGGACATGAAACTATTAAAGTATCCAAAGGAGGGCTAGGAAAATGGCGAAGGGTCTGAGGGCAAGATGTGTGAGGAGCAGCTGAGGCCCCTCGCTGTGCTCAGCGCAGAGCGGAGGAGCTGAGGGGAGGCCCGATGGCGGCTGCAGCTCCTCACAGGGAGCGGAGGGGCAGCGCTGAGCTCTGCTCTGTGTGACAGCGACAGGGCCCGAGGGAACGGCATGGAGCTGCGTCAGGGGAGGGCAGCTGGGGGTCAGGGAAAGGGGCTGCACCACAGCGCGGTGGGCGGGGAACGGGATGCACGGGGCTGTGGGCACGGCCACCAGTGATGGAGCTCAAGGAGCGTTTGGACAGTGCTCTCAGACACAGGTTTGATTTTGGGTGGTGCTGTGTGAAGCCTGGAGTTGGATTCGGTGATCCTTGTAAGTCCCTTCCAGTTCAGGATATTCTGTGGTTCTATGAAAGCAAGGATTGACTTTGAAAGCTCTTGAGTTCTGTGTGACATCTCACTTCCATGAAACCTCCACTACAGCTGGGTGGAATGCATTTTGTTACACAAGACCAAATCCATTTTATTTTCTTTAGAAACATCCACGTAACCTCTATTTGACTTTGGTGGGACCTGACAGGCTGATTATTTTTTTAATGGAACAAAGGTAATATACAAAAGCTAGGCTCAAAGCCACAGAAACTCTTTGCCCTTCCTGATCTGTCAATAGGCGCAAGTTTCATTTTGTTCACTGTAATGACGACGTGGAGTAACTGGATCCCTCAGAAAGTAAATGCATCACATCTCTTGAAGGTGGTAAAGGACGTTTCACAAGTATAGGAGTGTGCGGATTTCCTGAATGCATCTTTCTGATGGTGATAGAGAAAAAATTTATATGGGTTCTTAGCATCATTTTAAGGAAAGAAATGGTGCAGCAGGTGTAGGAAGCAGAGAATACTGGTTGTTCTTTCAATGACTCCATGCTCTGTCTTAGAAAGGCTGCTACTGCGGCTTTCGCATATGAGGAGATAAAGTCTAATATCCAGGAGATCATTATCTTTGGCACTTTCCCAAGCATATCACATTAATCCCTCAAAACTAGAGGAAACTACTGGAAAGTTGCATGAACTCTTAGTTGCAGAGTTTTACTGGGCTTGCTACCAAAGTCCTGAGCAGAAACAAAAGGCCACAGAAGTGACTCAGAAGGTGCTTTTTGTCTCCTTGGGTCCTGCATTGATCTGAGCTGGGCTCAGCTCATCTCTGCTTCCTAACACCTGGCCAAGGGTTGGACAAATGGGACTTCGGTCCCATGCTCCATTCCAAGAAGGAATTCCCACCACATGGCATTGGTCTGGCCCTTTGGGACAATCTCTAATTCAACCCAAACTCTGTGGAAATGACTTTAGATGGGGGTTATCCAAGCCATCTTCCAAAGGCTGGGTTTTCAGGGAAGTCATAACATAGGTTTTCAAGCAAATAAAGCTTGAGTTAGAGAGCCAACTTTAAAAGTACCCAGAATGATGTGTAATATTTAGCAAACCTAATTAGTGACACTAATTCAATCACTGCTATCCAAGCACCAACTCAGTGCATCCAACTCGTAAAAGCCAGGACATGGACCACCTGCTTCCCACTTGTGCACGACTCTGCCATTACACAGCCACAACACAGAGGGTCACTTGGCTGCAGGAGCAGGAGAAATGCCACAGTCAGACCTACAGCTGCTCTCATCGGCATAGCTGAGGCAAAGAAGCGAGAGCTGCGTGGATTGACACCAGCTGGGAAAGTAGGTTTTCAGTCTGCAGTCAGCCAACCAAATATAATTTAGACTTTATAAAGCCACCATGTTACATTACGAATGTGCTGACACCTGCAGCATTTGGAAAAAAACAGCGTATGGAGAAGTTTCCAGTCCTCTATAGCAAGGTTAAACACAATTCCCTTCCACTGAAGAGTAATTCCTGGATACTGGCAGAGGCACAGTGTTACATTTTTATGATGATGATTCAAATGAGTCATCTCCAATCAACAAGCAATCATTGCTTTAATGACCAGACAGGGAAAATGCAGTTTAGCGGTGACTGACACTGCAGTTTCTTCTTCTGACTGCTCACTAAGCACTATGGGAAGGCTGTGTCACGAGCTACAATTTTGTATCCAGCCCAGAATGTATCTCCCGAAAGCTGGCTGTGGGTACCAGCTCCAGCAGGACCTGTGCGGCAGTTTCTGCTCCTTCCCAATGACAGTGTTGCAGGCACTCTGTGCTTCTGCTCTGTGCCTGGCAAGCAAGTGGCCACATCCCAACAACCACCATTGGCACCCAGCAGCAGGGCATGCTGCTTTCTGAACATCCCATTCCCTGTCCTAGGGATGTGGGAGGCTTTCTTGACCAAGGAAGGGGAAAGGGTCATTTTCCTCTCAACAGTCATGAAGCAGCACAGGCACACCCAGGTCAGCCTGAGAGGCACTGCCTTGGAAAGTAGGTGATATGGCTAACAGCCCCATGGGGATGCAGTCTGACCCTTATCTCCCATTTCTGATACAACTGCTGTAACCTCGGAGCAACTACCAGCAAACTAAGAGCTGGTGACCAAAAACACGTGCTTCAAGAAGTGCAGTCCTACCCATCCTACAGACACCTACTGAGCTGCGCATGCACCTCCAGAACTTGGGCTGAGGAGAGACAGGACTTGGCATCCTCAGAGCAGATCAGTCCGGCACTTACATTGATCACAGCTCACTGTGGTCACAGTGCCTGAAAGACCTTCTCTGCTCCACTTCTGAGAAGGAAGGGCAGGAGGAGAGCAGAGAGCTCTGTGCAGAAGCGGCTCCCCCCACCTTCTTTCTCAGGGTGTCTGCCTCGGATGAGGTGCTCGTTTGCTGTAAGGGCTTAAAACAGGTGGGGCTATATATGCCTTCCAAAGTAAAGGGCTATCTTAAGATACACACTCTGACAGAGGATTTAAAGATGCTATCTGAAGTTTTCATTTAAGTCAGGTGCAAGTGCCAAAGCTATATACTCATAAAAATAAATCATTATGAGCAAAGAGCAAACAGTGCAGTGGAAAAGCACTGCAAACCTCCACACTTTTGTAACAGTGACATACTAACTCTAATTAGTGGATGGAAAATACTATAAATTTTCTCCTCCTTTGGAGTTCACAAAAGTTTAAATTTGCTAAGAAATCAAGATGACACACTTCCAAAGTGCTTACACACAGCAGATGGTTTTATCTGCAACTCAATGTGCAGGCTCTGCGGCTGCAGCTGGAGACTGAAGGGCAGTGGAGTGCGTTGCCCAGCATAGCCTGAGCTTAGGATCCAAGAGAAGCAGCAGTGGCCTGGATGAGTGAGGGGCTCCAGGAGAGTCATAGAATATCCTGAATTGAAGGGACCCACAAGGATCACCAAGTTCAACTCCAGGTTCTAAGCAGCACCACCCAAAACCAAACCGTATATCTGAAGGCATTGTCCAAACCCTCCTTGAACTCAAGGCCTCCCCTCTGCTCCTCTGCTCTGCACTGAACAGACACTCCTATCTCCGTGTCTGGCAAAGAAGGTGACCCAACCCAAGAGCACTGCACAGGGGAGCCCCACACGAGGGAAACAGCAGGACATAACATTGGCCTGTGCCCTGTCTGGAGCTGCATGCTGTGCCTTACTGTGCCCTCAATCCTCCTCCTCACATCACACTGATCCTATGGCAGTCAGACAGCCTACCTGCAGCAGACAGACAGCCTGCGCACTGCTGTGTGGACCAGGTGGATACATGGTCAGGAGAAAACCTGACAAACTGTAATCCTGACTCCATCAGGTGGCATACTCAAAGGTTATGCTCACAGAGCACTTATAAATGAGCTAGATCCTCTGGTATTCAAAAGTCTACAGCCATTAATGGTAGGGTCCTTCAAGCACAGCAGAGGCGGTTTTGTATAAGGCATGACCCACAGAGAGCCGCAGTGTCAGGCAGGGAGGTTTTAGGAAGCCACAATATTATCACCGCAATGTTGGAGGCTTATTCATTCTCCTGATATTTAAGGTATCGAAAACCTGAGAGGATTGCATTGTTCTCCTTTCTGGCAGTAGGTTGTTTAAGCAAGAACAGTTTTGAACCTTTGGCTTTTCCTTTTCCAAGTCCAGCCACCACAGGAAGAGTTTCATACCCATGTTTTTTGTCAGCAAGTCTCGTTCACCAAGTAGAGATGGCTTATGCTCAGAAACCAGTTTTGCTGGCAGTGCTGCTGGAAGAAAGCAAGATCAGAGATCCTTTGCTGGTACAATAGCATTAGCTGTATGAAGATCCCTTCCAATCTGCCAGGAATTTGCACAAAATTGCTAGGCTAAGGCATGAGAGGAGGCTTTGCTGTGTACTGGGAAGGGCATTCTCAAAATTTCACCTATTCAGAAAAGGTACCAGGTCATGGGGGAAGGGAAATCTTGTATCCTGGGAAGTCAAAATGTAAAATACCTATCCAGTCATTTAGGTGAAATAATGAAAGCTATATCCCCCCACATGCCACCCACAGCTTCCTGTGCTTGCAAGCAATGTGAGGTCCAGCTTTGCCCGGGTTATCAAGGAAGGCTTTCAAAGGCAGTGCTATTCCTGGCTTTTTTGTTCTTTTCTTCTTTTAAAGAAGCTGTGTGTTTTACAGTCAGGTATAGATAAGCTTCTCCCCAGAAGCAGGCACGCATATCTCCTTGCTGTGCCTTTTTTCCCCTTGAGCAAACACCAGATGCAAGCAGCAAAAGCAAACTGCCACCCTCCAAACCCTGAGATGCTTGGTTTGTTTGTGGTTCACTGACCTGTGGCTACCTGCCTTGGGACGTTCTCCCTCCAGGCTCACAGCTATACTCCTGCAGCCAGATCTGAAGCACTAGCACAGATGTACACTGTCCTAAGCCTCTCATCTCTCCTTATCCCAGTTTTGCACTATTCAACCATGTCAGCATGAGCAAGCTTTCTCCTAGGGCAAGGAGCCATTGCTGTCCCAAAAAGTGCCCAGTTGCCTCCTTGGGAAGGTGGAGGTAGAGCTGGGCTTGTGGTTGCTTTGTGCCCAGCAGAGAAGGTGAGTGGAGGTGGGGACTCGATTTTTCTTCAGCTGAAGGAAACCCACATGGTTCTGAATATTAGATAGCTGCTTGGGCTACATAACAGCTTGTGTGCAGCTTTATAAACCAAAGGGCAAGATAATTCCTTGGTTAGTATATGAGCATAGATGGAATATGTTTCTTCTGCAATCACAGCCAAATAGAAGGAAATGAAGTCCTGGAGCCAGCACTTTCCAGCAGGTTGCCCTTCACTCTGTCAAGCATTTCAGAGGAAAAGGGTGTGGGATGACTCAGAAGAAGAGAATATCTGAGAGGGCACTCAGCATCTGAAATGCCCTTGAAGCAATATGATTCATTTCTCTCAGGAGAAAATGACCAGCCCCTACATACAAACAGCTGTAAATGTTTGTATGTAGAAAGAAATGACCATTTCTTTCAATCCATTTCTTTGTCTTATAATGGCCAGTGCACATGTTTAGGGAAAACTGGTAAGAAACGAGTGTTGGGCTGTGTGTTGCTTGGTACAGGCCCTCGGCTACCAGCAGCCATTGCTGCAGCAGGTTCTCCATTCACACAGCCACGTGCTGTTAGATGGCTCCCTGTGTCTTGCTGAAACTAGAGATGAGAGCAACCTACATAAACTAAGAACACACTGGAAACATCTAGGAATTTTCCTAGACAAAAGGTGTGTGGAACAGCAAATGCCAAGGTAGCATCAAACAAGCATTCCTCTGGTTGGACCTTTCAGCTTTGCTAAGGTACTGATCCCACTGGTGTGTTCGTAATGGCACACTGCCACTTAACCATAAGGGCACTGCAAATAATAAGCCAATGACCATAAATTCTTCTATGACAGCAACACTGCTGCAGCATGTGTTGGGTTCCTTCCATCCCCTAGGACTTCTTACACCTTGCCTGTCCCCACCACACCTGAGCATTCCCAGCTGTGCTAAAATGGCTGCTGCTACTTTGTTCTCTGGTCTAGAAGCAAAGCACAGAATTATGGAATCATCGAGGCTAGAAAAAGCTTTTAAGATAATCAAAAGTCCAATCACCCTACCAAAAGTCCCACCACTAACCCATGTCCCTTAGCACCGTGTCCACACACTTCAGAAGTACCTGTAGGGATAGGGACTCCACCACTTACCTGAACAGCCCATTCCAGTGCTTGACCACCCTCTGTGTGAGAAATTCTTCCCAATAGCCAATCTAAACATCCCCAGTGCAATTTGAGGCCGTTTCCTCACATCCTATCACTTGTCACTTGAGAAAAGAGTCCAACACCCACCTCATGGCAGCCTTTCAGATAGCTGTCAAGCAGGCTGCAGGACCAATGGAGAAGAAATGCTGCCTGTACCAAAATCACCATCAAATTTCTCCTCCCTTTCAAATAAAAGCACCTTCTGGCTGTCAATGTACCTGCAGTGTCCCCAGCTGCCTGTGGATGCAGGAACGCCAGTCAGCAGTGCGTCAGGGGTCAGTGCTGGCTGTGCTGGCGTGGGATGGAAGGAAGCTGCCCAGGGGCACAAAGCATAACTAGACTTGCCGTGGGCTGAAGTTATGCAAATTTACTTAATCAGCATTTAAGTCCTTACCTCAGAGCAGGGCCCGCAATACAGGGTGAGGAGGAGATCGGTGATATGAAGTTTAACACAAAGTCTGGTAGTCAGCCGCTCCTTTCTTCAAGGCAAACTCCTTTTCTCCCTTGCCTGTGTTAGCATCATGAGTTTTAATCGCAGCTTCCTCATAGCAGAGATCTCATTTTTCATTTACCTCAAAAACCTCTCGCAGAGTTTGGGCATGATATAATTAGAGGCAATGATGATAATTAATCGATTTTGAAGTTGCCATCTCTCTCCAGTGCATTTAATGAATGTCAATGATAGAGCTTCCCAGAAGTGCCAGAGGCTGTAGCTCCACCTAATGACATTGCTGAAAGTGAACCTTGAATGCATGCTGAAAGAGATTAATGATGGTAGATTCCAGCTTCGTTGTCAGTGATGTGGAGATGCGAGTGCAAGGCTCCTGCAACAGACAGAGCTGGAGAACATATAAGCTAATGGTTTGTGTGGCTGGTAGACAAGCACAGTGATGGGGAGAGGCATACTGAAGCCCAAGATTTCATGCCAACCCACTGAAATGCATGGCTTGGTGATTAGCAGTATCTATACTGCCTGCCTTGAAACCTCAGCTTGTTGACCCGCCTGGTTTCTTAATGTGCAGCCACAAAAGAAAGAGGGGCAGAGCTGCACCAGCAGTGCCAGTGAGCAGGAGGCTCGGGGCAAGGACCCAACTGCTCTGGTAGTTTGCTCAGCTGGGCTGACAGTTGTGACCTCAAAGGCACACCCACAGAACCTGGTGGCTTCCTCGGAGCTGTGAAATGTTTTTATTCCACTCCAGTGGGTCTTACCCTGGCAAGGGAGCAAAAATGTGCTTCTGTTGCCAGCCCCGATGAGGGTGTTGCTAGACCTCAGACTTCTGCTTCTACCATCTCTGCAACTTCTGTCCCTAACAAATTCTACTACACCCAAATCAGAAATGCACTCACAAGAGCAGAAGCTTTGGGCCTGCAGGTTGGTGGGGTCTTGATACAGAGCAACATGCTGCCTCCTGCCTTTCTCATCTCCTCGTGCCTTCCTCACTCTGGGGCTTTGGGTATGCATTCATACATGTTTGAAATGTGCACGTGAACATTTTTTCTACACATTGCATATTTGTGTTACTTTGGGCTCTTCCTTTCCTCCTAAGCAAACAATCCTTCTTAGTTCTTTGAATTCCCTCCCTCTCATAACAATGGTCTAGGCATGGAGCAAAACTGCAAAACTGTCCCTCCTTAGATCAAGCTGTCATGCATTTCTCTCTCCTTAAATAAGTGGCTATTGCTAAGCTCACAATTTCAGTTCTCTCTGCCAACAGCAAGGCTGAAGCCCATTCTGGCTCTGTCCTAGAGCTGGCATTCGTGACCTCATTTGCCCATGCCCTCTGTGTGCCACGTGGGATGAGCCACAGCGTGTGGATAGCATTGTCCAGGTGTGGAGCCCTCAGTGCAAGAAAGACATAGAGATTTTGGAAAGGGTCCAGAGGAGGGCGACTAAGATGATCAGGGGGCTGGAGCACCTCCCCTATGAGGACAGGCTGAGGGAGTTGGACTTGTTCAGCCTGGAGAAGAGAAGGCTGCGGGGTGACCTCATTGCAGCCTATCAATACCTGAAGGGAACCTACACCCAGGAGGGGAGCAAACTCTTCAGAAGGGCTGACAACAGCAGGACTAGGGGAAACGGATCCAAGTTGAAGGAGGGAAGATTTAGGTTGGATGTTAGGGGGAAGTTCTTTACAAGGAGAGTGGTTAGGCCCTGGAACGGGCTGCCCAGGGAGGTTGTGGATGCCCCGTCCGTGGACGTGTTCAAGGCCAGGTTGGACAGGGTCCTGGGCAACTTGATCTGAATGTGTATGTTTGGTGGCCCTGCTAGGCAGGGGGGTTGGCACTACATGATCCTTGAGGTCCCTTCCAACCCGGGTGATTCTGTGATTCTGTTTGTAAAATGCTTCTGTCCCTGGAGGTGTTCAAGAAGCATGTGGACGTGACACTGAGGGACATGCTCAGTGGGCATGGTGGGGTGGGCTGACAGTTGGACTAGGAGATCTTGGAGTTTTTCTCCAATCTTCATGACTCTGTGATTCTCTTCTATGATCCTAAAATGGCTGGAATTGAATTAGCATCACTGGAAAGTAAATGTCCCTAGAGAATGCATTGCCATTAAACGCGTTAGCTGGTAGTTAGCAGTACTAATAATTTTCAGCTGGTAGCTAAAAATGGAGCTTCAGAGTCACGCGCATAAAGATGCTCAAATATGAGCTGCCAAACACTCCATCACACCAAGGTGAGACCCCTCGTGCCAAGCAGCAGGCCTGTTTTATTTAGAAAACTGGATGTAGTTCTAACTACATTTTCCTTGAGCAGTGGTATTGCTGACCATGCCATTCATAATACAGTGACTAAGTGATTTACTAATTTTAAGCCTACTTTGTTTATTCCACACCAGGAAATGGAAAATGTGAATTCCTGGTGTTCAGCTCCTGCACCAGATATAGTACATAATTCCTTTCATTTGGAAAATCTTATTTCCAAACAGTATTGTTACTCAAACTGTATTAATGCGACAAATGTACCATCCAAATAGTTTCCAGTAGATCTCACCAAGAGGATGTTTCTTTTTTTCTGGTGCTAAGAGCTGCTCTACTCATGACAAAAAGCTCCAGTTAGTGTCATCTTTTATCTCAAATGTTTAAAACAATAAACGAATACTTGAGGTTCTTGTTTCCTCAGAAGTTATAACCACCAGTGATTCACTTTCTGCAAGTGTCATACGGACACCTTGGTCAGTGAGGACCAAGTTGGGAAACTACTCAGATATTTTAGCACTTCAGTCCTAAGAACTTCTGAATCTACAGCACTTGGTTTGAGCTTTGTGGTGCATTGCATGCTGAGTCCTCAGCTGCCTGAGCTTCTGTCCCTTCCTACATCATGCCAGTCACCTCCGGGAAGCCCGATCTGGTGGGTGGCAGCCCTGCCCATGGAAGTAGGTTGGAGCTCAGTGGTCTTTAAAGTCCCTTCCAACTCAAGCTGTTCTATGACTCTGTGATGATTTCCTCAATGGTCCACTGATGAGCAATCAAAACAAAACCCTCAGGAGGCCAGAGGAATCCTAGCAGCAGCAGGTCTCAGGGATTCCCATGGAACCAAATGTCCTGACAGCGGGTCCCTATGATCAAGGTTCCTGGATCCTCACCATGGGGCAATGAAAGGCTGGGAGGTGAATGAATGCCTGAAATCTTTCCATAGAAGGTACCAGTTGTTTGTAACTCTTCTCCACTCAGCTCTGCTCTAGCAAAGCCAATCTTTAATATCTTCAGTGTTTCTCATCCTTCACAGAAAGCAACAATGCTTCTGATGGCAGATAAATTAAACACATCAACAGCCCATGACTTAATTTTGGAGATGAGACAGCATCAAAAAGAAGAGTGCCTTAAAGTAGAGCTTTCCAAGACAAAGCAGCAGCATGAAAACAATACCTTGACTCACTCCATCACCATCGATATCATCTTAATGCTACAAATTCAGTTCAAATTAACTCCTTCAGGTTTCCACAGAGGAGAAAAATCTTCCTGTGGTTTGTTTGCTTTCAATCTCACCTGCTTAATAAAGCCAGCAGGTACTTGTAATATGAATGCTGCTGTGTCACACTTAGTGAATGACCCAAGATATCAAAATCACTTCAAGCCAACAAGAAACAAAACCCAAATTGACCCTGTCCCTCCTGATGAAGATAACAGAGCAAACTCATACCTGGCCAATAGTAAACAAACCAAGATACCTATGCTTTTAATGAATGCTGCAGCACCAAGCACTTGGAGGAACCAAAGAATAAATAGGTCTTAGGTCATCAGCTTGGGGCAACTATAGAGATGCTAAGATGGAATATGCACAGATGAAGCTACAGATGCTCCGTTTGCAATAACTGCTACGTGTTGGAGGAGGCGGGTGGTGGTGAAAGGACCTCACCCATACTATCTCTCACCCTGGGCTGGGTTCCTCAGCTGCCACTTGCTGCTGCCATTCATTCTGTGACAACACCTTCGCGTGAGTCCGCCCTTCTGTTTAAAGGTTTCCTGTCTTCTGCATGACCATCATTAAATTTTACAGATTATAAAAGCTCATTTAAAGTGCAGATTTGTACATGCATTCCACTTATGATTTGCTGCATTCAGCATATCTTGCTGCTGGTAGGCATGACTACTACTGGAATAAAGGTCATGGATAACAACTACCACCAAGCAATGAAACACTGCATGGGCAAACTTTCTGGATGGACATGACCCTTTGGCTTTATTTATAGAAGAGGAACACCAGGCAGGGCACTAGGTACTGGAGGACCTTCCTTTAACCTCAAACTTGCATGAACTGTCAAGCTGTCTGCAAAATATACACAACTGTGTTTTCTTTTTTTTCCAAACCCCAGGGCCAGGTGCCTGTGCCAACTGCCACATAAAGAGTCCCCTCACCCAGAACCTAGCCAACAAAATAAAAATCCCCTGTTGCTTCAGTTTGTTTGATAGTGCTCCTATTAACTCATGCTGAAACATTGGAAATTGTAGACTAATTAGAATGGAAGAGACCCTTACAGGCCATCTGGTCCAAGCTCCCTGCAGTGAGCAGGGACACCTACAGTTCCATCAGGTGCTCAGAGCCCCATCCAGCCTGACCTCGAGCGTCTCCAGGGATGGGGTGTCCACCGCCTCTCTGGGCAACCTGTCCTTATTATGCTTGAATACAAGTATGTTATTTGGAGCAAAAGGACTTCAGGTCTGCCTCTATCACCTCTTCCTGTGGTTGCCTATGTGCAGGGACATCTCTTCTGCTCCATTTTCTATAGTGACAAATAATTGTAAGGAGAAGAATATAAGAAACAAAGAAAGGGGTAATTACCATTAAGATGCTTGCATTACACTCCTTCACCTTGCAGTAAGGACACTCCAGCCAAAAACCAGATGAATAAATTCTGTGGATCTAGCCCTGACCCTTTGAGCTGCCAAAGAACAAATAGAATCACAAAATCATAGAACACCCACAGTTGGAAGGGACCCATAGGGATCATCAGTTCCAAGTCCTATGTACAACACAGGCATCTGATTTGCCAATAAAGGGAAGGATCACAGGAGGCTCCCACAGTGGCAGGTTTGGACTTCACCCAAATGTAAAGGCTGAGCTAAGATGGAGCCGGCTAATTGCGTCACCATGAAAGCTGGTGCAGATACGATTCAACGGCAGATGAGCTCAGGTGTTTAATGCAGGCAGATTTCAAGTGCGTTTACGGTGCTCAGATAATACCCTGGAAATATTACTGCTGCAATGGATAGACTGGGGCACAGAGCCTGAAAAGAATTTGGAGCTCTGTGAACACACCTTACAGATGCATCAAAACATCATCTGATATTTTCTATGCTTAAAAAGCACTTTAAAAGCTTCAGCACTGCCAAATATAATTTTTACCTACGATGTTTTAAACCATTACCCAAAGCACAGAGCGAAGGAAATTTCCTACAGATACGCACCCCACAGCTGGATTTCTGGAACATGAAAATAATCCCCCCCAAATGACAGAAGTGTTGCAGGAAGACATTTTTCTCTCACAATTCTCTCCCTCATTTTGCTTCACAGCTCCACATCAGTTTTCTGAGCACGGATAAAGAAAAGGCCGTTTATTTCTTTATCCTCGTTAGAGGAACTGTAGGCATCTCTCTCGCATCCGGCTATCATTTATCATCTTCTCTTGTAAATTCCACACACCTGGCCAGACCTCAGGACTATCTGCTGCCTAAATTCCCCGCATGGTTCCCGTCTGCAGCCCTCTTTGTGGAGTTTGTTTGTGGCGTTGGTGCAGAATTTTGCTGCGCCATCTGGCATTGTGTAATCAAGTGGAGCACAGGGAAATTGAGAAGTCTGGAAGCAAAACAGCTAGCATCTGCAGATACCAGGCAGCCTCAGCGCCAGCCAAGCTGGGGTGTCATTGGCAGAAGCCTGCCATTTCCAGAGTCAGGCTCAGAGATTTTGCAGTGTCAGCTGAGAAAATACTTGTTTTTGAGCCGACTGGTGCTGAAAGATTTGATTAATGACTGCAAGATGGCAGCCTTCTCACTCCCTTCACCGCAGGTACCAAGTGACAGCACCCCCGGTGTAAGGAGCAACCCTGTGGGTAACAGAGCTAATTCTCCTTTTCTGTCAGCAGTCAGCATCTATTTAGATGCACAGGCTGTGCTGTATGACTCAGCTGACCAGATGAAGGCACTCAATGGGAGGAAATGGAGGCCCTGGTACCCACAGCCCTGGCTGTGCTTCTTGCTGCTTCCACTACCTCACGCAGCTCAGCCTGTACAAGTGGCACGATGGGGCTTAGAAAAATTCTCATCTGCTCAAGGGTAAAAGAAATTCAAGCCAAGACTTATTCAAATGCACATTAGAATAGGGCCCATCTTTTCAACTGGAGTCTCACTCTGGAAACAAAACATTTAAAGGTATAAGTAGGAAAGGCCTAACCAAAAGCTTCATTAACACAATAGGTACTAGACTAGCATTCATGAAGAGGCTGTAAATGCCCTGTCCTCTACACCATCATAAAGATGCACACCTGCTCTGTACTGCCATTACTGTTGTGTGCCCTCTAGTTTAGCACTTGTCCTCTGACTGAGAGCTGTCACAACTGCTACCTATATGGCAAATATACTTCAGACTGGAAGAAAGTCAGCATTGCCATCACTCCCTCAAGGAAGCCCAAACCAGCACTGCTGGTTTCAATATCACTCACGGTAGGCCTCTGCTCACGTATTTAAGATATACTTTGCCTCCCTTGATTTCCAGTAGACTTCATCTTAAGTGTTTCTAAATTGCTTCAAGAGCTTCCTGCACACAGGGTAAGTCAGAGCCAGGGTACAAACTGGGGCCACTTCTACCAACACCTTGCTTGTGCTCAGTGACCTATTCTTCTTGGCTTCCTCTATATCTTCTCTCATTCTTGCGTGTCCGATCTTCTCTACTCACACTGTAGCTCAAAGCTGCTCAAGGCAGAGACTTCCTTGAGCCTGGTGTTTGTAAAGCACATGCGTCATCATGAACAATTAATCACAGCTTTTAATTTCAGCAGTTCTTCTTTCCTCCTCCACATAGCCCACACACCTCCCACAGCTCTTAAGAATCCTGATGAGCAACATCCCTAAAAAAACACAGCAACACTTTGCTTCTTCAAGAATGGAGGCATTCAAGGCCAGGCTGGATGTGGCTCTGGGCAGCCTGGTCTGGAGGTTGGCAACCCTGCACACAGCAGGAGGGTTGAAACTGGATGATCATTGTGGTCCTTTTCAACCCAGGCCATTCTGTGATTCTTTCTTACTGATATTCTCCAATACAGGAACTGGGTGTACACAAAATGAGTCCCAAATGGCTCTGGCAATTGGGTGTATAAGGTAGACAAGGGCAGAGAGGCTAAGTACTGAGCAGCACTATTCTGGAAACCTTTGGTAATGAGTAGTAACAGGACACGTGGATGAGTTAGTCCATTGACATGCTCTATGGAGAAAGATTGGGTATTTACTACCAACGAACACAACTCTCCCCCCAAACGCAGTACTATTCTTTTCCTGAATGATACCATAGGCTGACAAAGCATGGAAAGTTCTTGTTAAATATTTCTCCCACACAGCACAATTTGGCAGAGAGATTAACAGCGTAATGTAATGCACCTTCTTTTTAATCTCATGTAAAAATTCTAGCTGCTGAAACACTGCTTAATCAGCAGCTTGCCATTAGAGCTGCTCCTCAGCAAATGCTTACTGGAATACCACATCATGCTTGGAAAGATTTTTGACCTACCTACAGGAGCTCTAGCCTGTAATTAAGGCTATATCAAAGCTTCTATCCTGCAATATTGCTCTAGAAGGAGAAAGTACACAGAATAACCTAGAAAACTCTAGGTTACACACGAAATTGCTCAGGGTATCATTTTGTACAGCTGAGACTTCAAACTCAATACTTGCCATGACTCACCCAAGTGAATGCAGGACTTCACTGTCAGGTGCAGCAGTTCCTTCTCCTTTCTTGCAGTCTTCACACAGCATAAGCTATTTTATTTTCACAAGTTGTCATCTCAGTTTTCCTCAAGGTATCTAAGGCAGTAGGTCTCCACTCACCCTATCGATCCTTCAGCATAGCCAGGTTAGCTTTCCCCTGCCTACAGCAAGCACGCTGCATTTAAGCACATTTTCTCATGCAGCATTCTCTGATCCAGCCCATCAGACAGGCCTAGCTTAACCAAACAAAACATGTGCATACATCTACCTGCTTTCAGACTGAACTGTCTCCTCCATAAAACTTGAGACGATCCTGTACAATGCTCAAGTCCTTAACTTACAAACAAGCTATGAAATTATGTTTGCTTATATTTCTTACAAGAATGCCACAGCTGTACCTTGAAAAACAGATCCTGATCAGCATGACGACTGGTAAGGTAATTAGACCTGTCCACTCGGTTCATGTTCAAGTGGTGAAGCAAGGTCAGTGAATTATAGATACGCAACTGGAGCATAAGAAGTGGAAGCTTGCTCTCTGTAAAGCTCAAAAATGAGGAGGGCAGGGAGCCAAGAGGTACTTGGCATTGCATGGTGGAACTGGTGCTCTGGGAGAGGACACGTGCTTGTGCCAGCTGGAATCAGAACCATTACAAGAAGGTTCAGCATGACAGCCTCTGTGGGAACATACATAGTGCCAATGGGTACGAAGAACTTGGAGGACCATTGCATCCAGCGTGGAGGCATAAGTCAGGACACTGAGGAGCAGAGGGAGAGGAAGTCTGAGCCCTGATGCTCAGGTTCAAGCTCTCCTTGTACCCAGACTCCTCAGCTCAGCCTCAGGAGCCTCTTTTGCTTCTCTTTTCCTAATGATTTCACGTAGGCTTCATTCCAAGCTACGGTAATGCTTTTATGACCAAAAGAAACAACTGAAGTTGGTGCTGGCCATGCTGCTTAGGACACAGGCAGAAGTGAGAGACGGACTAATGCCAGCATATAAACCAAGATGCTTGAGGCTTGGACAACCTTCTACAGGCCTAGTGCTATCTGCTCTTCTCTAAATCTCATGGAAACATGGAAATCTCATGGAAAAAATAACATCTGGAGCACTGGACTTCAGCATAAAAAACTTTTTGTAAAGCTTTTTCATCTCTTTAAATGAATTACTGTGCATAGCTAGGAGACACCAGCGTGGCACTTTCAGTCTTTGTAACTCCAATATATCTAAGAAGTGCATCTGAAAACAGCTTGGGCAACTACTTGGTTTCAGAAAGAGCCTGCTTACACAGAATGGAAAAGCAATCAGAGGCAAGCCTTTTCCCCGTAGCACTGTATTTTTTTTCCTTTATGAAAATAGAACTCCTTCCAAGTGTCCTTCATCACAAACAAGCCCATTTGCCTTCAGCCAGAATAATGCATGTTATGGCATGCAATAGGCTTGACCTTCAGTATCAGAACAAGGAAGATACTGCGTTTCCCTCTCAGGACAGATATAGTAACATGTGTATTCTCTGCAAGTTCTTTGTACCTCTGAATGAGGTACGAAGTACACACCAGTCATTTAAAAGACAACTTTGAGAAGTAATTACTTGGCTAAACAGAGATCTCCTTGCAGCCTTTAGATCATTGTCTGTCCAGGTCTGCAAGACTCATGAGATCAGAAACAGCATTTTTAAAAACATACTTACAAGACATAGAGGGACATGGAGAATATACTAAAAGCACTGAAGATGTCACTTTCCGCAGAAACAGATGCGCTATGTACAGAGGTTGGTCTGGTTTGATGCCGACAGACTGTTGAGCTGTTTGTCCTCACTGAGCAAGGGGTGTCAGCTATAAACTAATGGATACCCTTGGCTTACTAAACAGAAATACTTCAGAACCTGAACCATTGCAGTCACTTCTTGCAGCTTCAAGCCACACAAGTACAGCAAGATCAAATTCTCTATTCCAGTAGGGGCAAAATCTTACTAGTGGAAAACAGAGGTATGAAGGGCTAGGCTATGAAACTGCTTTTCATGCCAAGTCATATTTTTTTCTCAGCCTTCATAAAATCGATAAATTGATCATTTACTTCTCACAACAGCGGCCCAAACAAACCTCATTCAGCTCCAATACCAGTAAAGGCCAACAATAAAAATAATTTAAAAAATCCCATGACACTGTTAAAAGCACGTTATACAGCTGCTTCTCTTTGCATTAGTTCAGCAACAACTCACAATGAGAAATGCTTTTGGGTGAGCTTGTCTAAGCCAAAGCCAACCAGTGAATTAGCAACACTTGATATATATATATACAAGTATTTGGATTTCACCTTTTACAATGAAAAGTGGCTGGATACAAAGGTAAAATCATTAACCATCTCCGCAAGCTTGCAACGCATGCTAGCTTTTCATGCCTTATTTTTCCCATTAATTGAGCACTGCGGTGATTATTTCTACTCTCTTTCCCTGCCGGGAAAAGCTTCTCTCCGTGAACTGCTACACCCCAGCATGTACAGTCCTTGTACAAATTGCTTTATCACCTGGCCTAATCACATTTTACAGTATGCGTGCTTACTTGCACACAGGGATACCCATGCAGAGATGTTACTCAAGTACTGGAGGCAATCCTGCCCTGATATATGACACCCTCAGTGTGTGCACTGTTTGCTTTCTATGGGCTATAAAGCATGAAGAGTGTCACAGATACGGAAGGCTGGAGGTTGAGATTTTAGTTTTATCTGCACTATGTAACGGCATCGCTTGATATTTAGCTCCACCTATTGGGCACATGCATGTACCTCTTCCAATTCATCGGAATTGAACAGCAACTTATTAACACCTTCAGTCTCTGATCACACTAGTCTCTGCCCATCCTTTCCCCAGCTATTAAGTACAAGGTTATAAAGCTCTCGAGATCCAAGGAAAACAAGTATATAAAGTAAGGGAGAGAGGATAGCAATAACCAAGGGAGGACTAACAACTTCAGTATTTCCAGAGATTTGGACAATGGCAGCATGCATGGGAATTTGATTTGTTCCAAAGCCTGTGTATTTACTGAAGGTATCACAACACACTGTAATACAGGGAATTGATTACAGCTTGGCCAGAATTACAGACGGACAGCACTAGAACAGAGCACGATTTGCACCCACCAGTCAAAGAAATGAAGGTTAAACATGTAAATGACAGTGATAGATGCTCAGTGCAAAGCAAATAGTAAAGCAGATGTAATTTCATGAGAATTAATAAATCAAGACATCTTGGGTGATAGGTGAATATAGGAAAAGTTCATACAGCTGAGGTATGCTACTAATGGAGCTGAAAATAAAACAATTTCCTGGCACATATCAGTGCCAGGAAAACATGCATGCATTCAAAATGAAGGCAGGTGCACACAAAGTCAGAAATAAAATCCAAGGAGATGAAGGCTGTGCTTGATAGACGGTACACAGCAAACTCAAATACAAAGAGAATCCAGTCCTGTCAGATCCACTGCACTAATGGTCAACTGAGCCACTTTTCTGGTCTTGCTTTACCAAAGTAGGGTACAGCGTCCTGGGGATGCCTTGAGCGGGTCTTATCTTCACTGTTATTGCTTATTATCAGTTGTTCTGTATTCTTGTTTTTAGACATCCAAACATGAATTACTAAAGGTGTTAAGTAGATAATTTTTTTCTGTAAAATGTTTCCAGAATGTGTTGGACATAATTCAGAATAAAAACAGAGATGATAGAGAAAGTGCAATAGCTAAGTCTAAGGAATGAATTTCTAAACTTAGTTTATGCCTGGAGTACAAGTCTATCCCTTGCTATCATTTCATGTTTGGAAATGGGAGAGGATTCTGGACATATCACAACAAGAAAGAAAGCTTCACAGATACAAATCACAATCTCAAGTTAAAGAACTTGTCTTCCCAAAGGCATTCTTTCTAATGTGACAAAACCAAACTTGACCTGGCAGGTGATCATGCTTAGAGCAAAATCCATGCTGTAACTGTTAAAATGGCATGAGAGAATTGCTTCCCCACCCTTGACAAGTCTGGGCTACACAAGAACAATTAATAGGCTTGTCTAGTATTTTAAATATCAAAGTTACTACACTTGTTGCTGCTCTGAAAAACAACGCCCTGATTAGAAACAAACCTTAGTCTTACATACTGTTGAATTCCCCTTGATAAGGTTATTAATGTAGTGATGTGTGCATAGAGCACAACCCAGCGATAGCAATGCATATCACTAAACTGACAACAAGTCTTGCAAGATGGCAACAGGTGGCATCTTCCAAGATTCCAGATAGCAGATGCTATCCTTAAGCAGAATGCAAATAATAAAACTGTGAACAATGTATTCAAAAAAGAAAAAGAAACAAAGTATTCTGTGTAAAGTGGCTCAGTTGAAACTGCTGCTGGTTGAAATTGTGGAGCAACTTACCTTATTTTATTAGGTTACGTAAGGATCAAGTTATTCTGGTTACTCTACATAGGAGTTCCCTTGGATTGGTCTGCTACTGATGAGCAGCAAAACCCTGCTATTTCAAATAACTTCTGTTTATGGGGCAATTTATTACAGATATCAATTCTTCTCAGTCGTAAGTACTGAGAAGAATGATGAGCATTAATATCAATAAATCCTTTCTGCCATGAGAGGATTTCTTCCATCCTAAGGAGTAAAACTTTCAAAGCATTTTTGCATGTGCTTTGCAACTCAGCACACTGGATTACTGGATAAAGCCATAGAAATGCTGACGTTTTCATATTCCGAGAGCTTTAAAAATAGAATTATTCATGCTGTAGAAGAAAACTAGTAAAGGTGTAACAGAATGGTAAAGTGTTGATACTGTTATTAAGAAGCACATCAACTCCTGACACAGAACCATCAGTTTTTAACTGAAATATTTTGGACTATTTCATTTATTAGTAGATTCTCATACTTGCATTAAGATCATGTAAGTCACTTAAGCAGAAGGTTGGGAAGTCTTTCTCTATGCATAAATTTATTTAGTGCTAATGATGTGACCTGGAACGATATTCTTATCAATTGTTACTTACTCAAACCAGCAATGTTTAAGAGGCCTAAAGTTCAGATTGTGGCGCAAAATCTTTGAATAGTTACATGTACAAATACCACAACATTACAAGAAGACAATAAAATATTTTAATTTAAATATGCCCCATACTATACAATTGTATAAAATACCAATGCAATTAATTAAGCACTCATTTAACCAGGTTTTTTTTAAGAAAAAAAACAGGGCAAACAATATATTGTAGTAATAATAACAGAAGGTGACACACGCCAAGATACACAATCAGAAAAGACAGGCAGATTACTGTCTCACCATCTTTGCTTACAATTACAATCAGAAGAATACACTGCAGCCATCCCAAGTCTCCCATCCATGGTTTCCAGTGTCCACCTTCATTAGGCAGATATTAGGGTAATAGTCTGGGAAGATCACATTGGTAATTCTTTAACATTCTTTATTTTTAATTGAGTATTAGCACTGCTTTCTTTGGATTGCCAGGAAGCAGAACAGAAACTAAGTTGCTAATGTAAAATTAATGCAAAACTAATGCTTTGACTGGTAATCATGAACAGACAGAAAAAGGACCAAACAGACATATTTCAACAATTTCAAGTTGCATGAAGTAAAACACTAAAGTCCAGTAGCAATTTGAGAAACATGGAAAAAATCTTGGAAAGGCTTGAAGACAGTTGTGGCAAACTAACAGGATTTCTCTCCATTTTATTTATTTTGGGGTGTTAAGAAGCAGTAGATGTATTTAGCTGATTGTTACTCATTAATAAGGCAAATAACCTTAAGCACCTTAACTTGGAGAGAGTGCCACTTAATTAGGTTCAAGATAGACACCAACTGTCAGTGTTTGGTATGCCCTGTAAACTGAAACAAACAGAACAAAGATCGTAAGTAAATGACCTTTAAAAGATTCCTGTTCTCTTTGGTCACAGGATATCAGTCTCTGTTTTGCTTAGTGTAATGACAGGCCTTCAACAAACCACTTACACACCGCACCACAGCTTGGAATGGCTTTGTTACACAACTTGCTTCACTAGTATTTTATTTAAAAAACAAGATGTGAGCCTGGACATTTAAGTCCATGTTTGCTTCAAATGGCACTGAATTGATTTCTTTAAGTCCAGCTATGAAAGTCATCCTCAGACCAAGTGCGGCAAAAGTGAATCAACGCGGAACCAAACAGCTTGGATTTCTAGAAACATTTTGAAAAGCTCCAAACATCCCCTTTCTAAAAATGGTCAGTGATATTTTCCCACAGATAGCAGTTACTATCTCTTAAAAAAAAAAAAAAAATAAATACATCAAAGTGAAGATTTCCATTTTAAAAAAACAAATAAGAAAATACACTCCTGCCATCTTTTGCCAAACCTGCATGTCATGACCTAGTGTTTTTACACACTAATATATTTTAAAAAAACCCTAAAGCTTTTCCCATGTGTACCCAATACTTAAGTATGCATCATTACTTGGCGTTAAGCATTTCTAAATACCAGCTCAGAAGCAAGGCTAAGAAAGTATATACTTATGGACATACAAAGCCAGTAGAAAAAGATACAAGTGTGCAGCTTGTAGAACAGTTAACATCAGGAATGAATGAAGAAAAGGCACTCCATCTCTCTTTGCTGTTCTACACACTGTGTGCAATTTTTCAATCCCTGTTAAATCTATTTCAACAATGCAGATTTGCTTACTGGATAATGCTCTCATTCTCTCCATTACCATTGTTCTCACTGAAAATGTACATTGCTGTGAACACACAACATTAGCTTTGTTTATACATTTCAGAATACTTTTCTTTAATCCAAGTGAGAAAGTTAAAGTCACTGAAGAAAAGTTATCCAAGATATAAATTATTTTAACTTAAATAATTTTAAAACAAGTTATTTAAACCACTTTCCTATTGCACATTTTTTTTTCTACAGCTTTGCCTGACAAAATCCTACATAGGCAGTTAAAAGAGTCAAATTTTAAAAGCACAAGTTACATAGCACCAAAGGAGGGTGCCAAACAAACTGTATGCCTGCTGAAATATGAGTGCCCATATAAACAAATATAAATATATATGTATGTACACATCTAGTAGTAAGTTCAGGATGCTGAGATAATAAATACTTTAAACAATTTCCCAGATCTCCAAAAGCATGTGAGAAACTATAGAAAATAATGCAAAGTTACTTTAGAAGACCAAGAATACACATGCACAAAATCTATTATATGAAAAAGATTTACAATTCCAAATATTTTACCTTTAAAACCACCTCTGTTATCGCTATGTACACCACACAACGACTAGCCTACTAGTTTGAGGATTTATGTGAGACAGAACAAAGAAATCTTCCCCCACTGCTTTATAACAGAAAAGCCTACAGTACCCCCCCCAGAAAGAACCCAAAGTTTGTCTTATTAGGTCTCAAAATGTCATTTTCTGCCTATCCTTCGTTCCCAGAGATCTGGGAACACACTCATGGTATCTTTCAACCTGCAGCATTAACAATAAGGATGAAATTTCCTTTATTTTTTTCAGAGCAAACTTACTTTGGAATTTCTCCTACTACAACTGCTGCTGTTGCCACCAAAGCTGTGACCTGCTGTTTCCACAGTAAATGTTTTCCTTTCATATGCCTACTTGCAACCCTTGAAAACCTGTAGCAGTTCAGCTTAAATGGGAAGGAGTATAATCCGGTCTTCTTGTTTGAATAATTTTTGGTTTGGGTTTCTTTATTTCTTCTTCCACATCGTTTTCCTGGTCACTCTCACATACGTGGACAACAACACTAGGGGTAGTATCAGTGGCAGCATGTAGCTCATACTTATCTCCTGGAAGTTAGAAAATTAACAAAACTAGTCAAGAAATTTTATAGACAGCTATGAAAGACATGCTAAAAAACAAAAAGGACTCATTCTTTAAATGTTATCTGTGTAAGTAAAACATTGATAACAAAAAGCCTGATGCCACAGAACATTCGATGGTGCAGACAAGTGTATTACTAACTGCCATATTTACCTCCCAGAAGTGTTTAAGGTCTGTTTTCAAAGCAACAGCACTCAGCTGCTCTCTTAAAAAGAGAGTGCATATATGTTATATATATATATGTATAAAAAGAGTAACTATAAGAAAATATCTCTGTACAGGCTTTCAAGAAAGTGTTCTATATGAGCTGTCCTGAGATTAATTGGAGTGTTTACTGTTTTGTATTGTGCTTTTTTGTTGTTTGTTTTTACTGTAAAGCACACAAAGCATCCACTGTATCATGCAGACAGCTTTTCTCAGTGCTGACAAAACCACAGAATCCTCCTTACTCCCAAAAGCTTTTACACTTAATGAGGCTGAATGCACTTCTGCCCACCTCTCACAGAGATGCTCTGATACTGTTCTGGCATTCTGTGAAGCAAGAGCTAGACAGCAGGCATCATATGAGGTGAAACACTGAGATACAATACAACCACCGTGTAGATGTGCTATGATATGAGTTTGGTTGACTGCTGATTTGAAATCTGTTTTTGCTACAAGATAAATAATTGCATCTAAACAGAGAGAAAGAGCAAACTATTTCTTTCCTCCATTTCCCTCATCAGCTCCCCTTATTCATTTTTTTTCTTGTTACTTTAGGCTCATAACCTCTCAAGTGGGGAATACAATTTTAAGACTATTTTAGTGATCAGTTGTTTGAGAGAACTAATATAAGCTGCAGGCTGTGGCGTGCCAAGGCTCTAAAGTGGTCTCTGCTCTGTCTTCTGGAGGACTGCAGGAGGGGGAAGTGGCAAGAAGAGCAATTCCACAGAGAAGAAGAGGTAGAGCCTTAAAAGGCTCAACATTCACAATATATGTGAAAAACCTCATGGGAGAAAGGGATCACAGATCTGCCAGTGAGCTTACTGTAATGCATCTTAATAACATAACTTGCAGGGGAAAAAACAACCAGTATTTTTTTTTTAATAGATTAGCAAACTTTTAAATATTTAAGACATATATATTTCTTCCTGGTATTGCCAAAACTTAAAAGGAAAGCAGCAAGCTGCAAGCAATCTCTGAACGTTAATAAGATCAGCAAGCTGTAGTGCTATTTATTTATTCCAAGTGCTTCATCAAAAACAACTTTTATTCCCATGAGCGCTGTCTTATGGGATTTCTGTTTCAAAAACAGATTTCGTGAGAATAAAATTTAGGATGTCAGAACTACTCTTGATGGATGGTTTCAAATCACCATATAACAAATAACAAAGGCTCACACGCTTTGTGTATATGCTTCTGCATAACCAAATGATTTTTGGAAGTATTTTATACCCTTACTTCTAACTGTGATATTTCTCCTATAAAACATTCTTGCCACTATAATTCATTTACTATTTAAAATATGGTACTTATTAAAGAACGGCAAATAATCCATCCCAGTTTTTACCCCAGTATAAACATAGATATCTGTCTCTCCACAGACTGCAAGGGTATGAACTTTCAGAGTTCAGAAAAATTCCCTTGTGGTCTGAGTCAAATTACTTTCATTAGGAACTGCAGATTTCACCTGCATGCAGTCAAGCTACTACACAAACGAGCTACGACTGCAAGGTTGGTGCATGAGGAGCTACAAGTTCTTTCCCCTCCTCTTCCTCTCCTTCCTACTGATGTAATAAGGTGTGCTCCCTAAGCAGGCAAACATATAAAGAATATTGCAGTAAAGTGATACTATAAACTATAGCAGTATCAAAGATACAATACAAACTAACTATAGCCAATTGCTCCCTCTCCTAAACCCAAGAGGACAGTTGTGAACAGGTCAAATCAGATTTGTATGTTTTTGGAAATAAAATTTCTACCAACTCTCATTCAGTAGCTTGTTTTAACTGAGATATAAATGGACATAAAGGAATGTGATCATATTAATCCCTGAACCACTCTCAAAATGATTTAGTTTAGCAGAATGTTATATATAACTCATGACTACTTGGTTTAAAATGTGGGTACCTATCTGTGATGCTATGTATTTTTAATAAATGGATGTATTAACATCCTACATGGTTGAAATAAAAAGCAACTAATGAGACAGCACTAGAAATAAATGGTAGTAAACAATGTTAATTTTAACATCTCCTCTGATTTGGACAGGGAAAGGTAGAAAGGAAGCATTTTTTTTTTCCAGGGGAAAGCAACCTTAAAGCTTCCAATAAATAAATGAACTGCAGCAGATGAAAATACCGAGGAGTTGGGAGCGGCGGAAACTTCTTCCTCTTAAATCCAGAAGAAAATTAGTGCCACAAACTACCATAATATTCAGACAGCAGTATGTGTAGGAGAGAAACTATCTCAGAATGCAAACAAAGGTAATTCAAACGCAGATCTATACAACTGTTAACTGTTTTACTGTCCTATCCCTGCAGAAGGTGTGCCACTACCCAGCTTCCTCTATGTTTAGGAAGTCGCTTCTTGATTCTTGCTTGATGAACAAGCTAATATATTGCTGAAGCGACATTCCTGCTGTTTGTAAATCTCAAAACACCATATTGTTGAGGCCCAGGCCCTTCAAATGATCCTGTGGAGTTACAGTGTGTGTAAGAAGTTCATATCTTCCTTTTTCAGATATTACCAATGTAATTGCTACGCAGTAATTCATTCAGAAAAAAATCTAGACATTCATTTCAAAACGCACATATCTGTGCTTCTAACGCTTCTTACCTGGCCCTAACTTGGAAATAGCATATAAAAGGTCATAGTTAATCACAGGGGTAGCATCTTCTACTTGCTTCCAACCAACAGGTGGAGAGGCAGGAGGTGAAATCAAGAACTGTTTGTCTGGATTTGGTGGTGCCAAATGTGAGCTTCCAATGTGTAAAGTCTGAAAAAAAAAGCGATAAAAGACCAGAGCTATTCTACTGTCATCAATGAATTCATTATTAATGAGGAATTTTAAGGTTTGGGTTAGATGTTATGCTGTAACAGGCACTCAAGGTGGCAGCACGTAACAATAGTATTGAAGAGAGCTATATGAAAGACCCAGTATACAAAGTACAGACAAGTCATCACATCCATTTACTCTGATGGAACATGCAATGAAGTGTGCACATCTGCATCTTCTCATTATGAAGTTTTACAAAACTTTCACCAGAAAGTATTTGCCCTTAAAATACTGAGGTAGGAGGAAGCTGGATATGGGCTTTAAAGGCAAATGGCGTTGAAACTTATTACCACAAGGGAGAGTGGTGAGAATTCTAGAAGGTATATAAATAAACTGGCTCCTTCAGGATTGTCCCTAGGGACATCTGAAACAGACACACACAGGTTAATTTTCCCATTAAATGTACGGAGGAAAATACATAGCAGCTACCAAAAAGCACCCAGATTACCACATCTTAAGCAGTAGATGCTAGCTAGTCCTAGAGCTGCATTGAAGGCAATGTAGAAGTACAAACAATCTGCAGTAGTGAGAGCCAGATCAACAGGTAGGAGTCCTCAACATGTGCTTCTACTCTTCAGATTCCCTTACAAACTATTTGAGCATCTTACTGTGTGTGTACTGCTGCCAAATACACTCGGCTTCCCCCACCCAGTGGAGTTCTATCTTTGACTATGTTGATTACTATCATCTACTCTATTTCCCCAAGGGTATCAAACCAACAAAGAGACATAAGTGCAAAGTATGCTACATATAGCTTGGGAACAACCTAATCAAACCAAAAATTAAGTGTTCATTAACATGTACTGGAAACCTGTGGAAGCTTATCACTATTTAGCTATGCTTTAGTACACTGCAATGATAATCACAAAAAGACATACCTGAGCAAAATACAGTTTTATTTCCTTTCCAAGGAACTCTGTCTTGTGCAGCTGGACTCTGGCATCTGCCGCAGACAAAGGGTTACTGAAATTTATTCGTACTCTTTTGAAGCTCTTAAAATACTGAAAGGTGATATCTCTGTCATATGTTCTAAACAGCGATTCAAATTTGGCCTGAAACGAAAGGACCAAGAAGAGTCAACATGCAACACCGTGCACTTCTCTGAAGAAACACAGACATAAACTGTAATTGCTAGAAGGAACACACCAGCGCTCTTGAAGATTAATATCATTGTTATAGCTTAGGTTTCTTTTTCTTATTATCTACTTATTATTAATTTTTCTAACCTATCACTTTCTGTACTAGCTTTTCCATTTCTTATTTAAAAATAGCTTATTATCAGTGTCTTATTTAGCAGTATAATAGAAACAGTAGTATTGTTAAGGTGTTGAAAAGAAATGCTTGCCTTACGAAATTAATATTGAAAGGCCTGGAAAAGAGTCTGCTAAGCACATCTTTGTCTAAGTGTGCAATTCTCAAGGAAAGCAGTACAAGACTTTTAACAGAAAAAAAGGAAAAAATCCTATTTGCACACTAAATGTAATTTTCTTCAGTGACTCAGCACACATAATAAAGGTCACGAACATCGCCTTTTAAAACAGCTGTTGCTTTCATTTAGGAAAATGAACGTTAAGAAAATATATTATTACTGAATACAGATTTAATAGCCTCTTCTATTTCTGGAGCTCAATTCTAAAGAAGCTCCTAACTACATCTCCTAAAAAGACCTAAGCAATAACCACAGAGCTTCTGAAGGTCCTCTGACACATTCTGAGTTTTGACTGCGTTCTAAGTACAGGAGTCAAACCAAAATCTCATGCCTTTACAGAACTGCAGCTGACAGGATGTTGCTATCCTAACTGCATGAAAAAGCTAAAGATGACCAACAGTTGGTCATGTCCTTGTTGCACTGGATGCCTGTGCTCCTAGGGCACCTGTGCAAATGTGACTTAGATTATTTTTACTTTTTAGATAAAGAATTTATTTATTTGAGGATGCCAAGTCAAAGGAGGAAGAAGCGTTGAACATTTTGAAGCTGGCATACTCTTGCGAAGTGTTTGTGGCTCACATTAGGACACAATCAGTTACAGTGGTGGAGATGGATTGAGCATGCTGGTATTTCTGGTATTTTCTCTTCATAAAAGCTTGCTGAAAGTTGAACATGAAGCTAAAATATGCAAATATATAGAACTGCACTACCTTTTTTTTTTTTCTTTTCTTTTTCCCCTTTCTTTTTCTGTTTTTATTTTGAATTAGTAGGAAAAGCAACAGATTACATAAGAGGGCAGCGATTACTTCAAAAATTTCATTTTCCTTTCCAAAGAGTTCTGTTCCACAAACTCATCACATACATACATAAACACCATATTCCAAAGATATATTAAAACTAGAGCTGTCCTACTTCTTGTTGAGCCATATTTAAGATCCCTCAAAATGAGATCTGATTACAAGATCCTTTGTAGAGACAGCCTCTATGAATTAGCTTCCTGTACTGGAAAGACAGCTAGAAGGAACCATGAAAACTAGCTCTGCATTTCTAAAGCCTTACTCATGTGTTACTTAGAAAAAAAAAAAGAAAAAAAACAAGTTAAAAAGAAACAACTTCAACACATTCAATATTCAAACTCAGAGAGAACCAGCAAGAGTTGTGCAAAATCTTGTTTCTTAAAGTGTGGGGATTCTATAGGTCATAAATATCATACCAGCAGTAGGACATTGAACAAAATGTTATTTTTGTCCTTGAGGTATCTTAGCAGTCAACAATTCTCTGTATCAGGACTGTATTACATTATATTCATTCTAACCAGTGAAATACAGATCCAAGAGAAGTACTTAACAATTCTAACATTATTGAGAGATACAGTGCCAAACAAAAAAGAACACATGAGAAAGTGTGGAATGCACTGTAAGTTACAAGAACTTTACTACCAAGATTGTAATCCAAGCATTGCTGCAAGCACATGAAAGTGAAGAATACACTGTTCAGACAAGAAATGTCTGGAGTTCAACTTCTGATCTTTTTCAAAACCACACAGCTTAAGATCTAATAATTTCCAGAGCAAGATTCATTCGTATCAAAGCATACCAGAGCACCAATGTGACATTTTCTTGTTAAGTAAAAGAACCCAAAAGCTTTCAAGGTAAGCTGTATTCTAACCTGTTACAAAACAGGACCTACAGACTTTTAGCATTGTGGTAGTCTATATAAGTAAAGCAAAAGAGAAAGCATACCCTTGTTTCTGCTTGATTGAAGACATCGCTATCAGCTACACAGGCAATCAGAGAACTAAAACTGTAGTTAAAATTCCTAAAATGCATTTTGTGCTTTGCTAAAGCGATCCTTGCTGTTCAGCAGAAACCAATTACTTTTAAGGAAGCTGTTGGTTCTGCAGGCAGCGTTTATAAGGGAAACAAGTCCAGCCCCTCTGAAGGAAAAAAAAAAAAAAAAAAGAAAAAAAAAAAGGAGAGGTTTCAGAGCATCCTGTATGTGACAGCGAATTCCTGAACAAAGTCCTGCATGCTTTGAGGCAGTCAGGAACAAAATGTAAGCTTCTACTGGAAAGAGGTGACGTCAGCACATTAGTCAGCTTCCCTATGCTAATTACCAGCGCTCGGGAGGATGGAAAAAGCAGCTGAGGTTTGCACAGCAGCTGCTTTATCAAGCCTCTTGCAGCATAGTTTCCACTGGTAGTAATTCCATTCAGCACTCAGACAACATGCTCTTCATTGGAATGGGACAACCCATCTTAAGATGGAAAATGTTACTGCTGAAGGACCAAAGTCTAGAGTAATAGGCTGTAATTAGCCAGGAGGAAAATTTCAAGACTTTGGAATGGAAAACAAATCCCTCAGGTCAGTAGCTTTTAGTAAATTTTGGAAAAAACACACAGACTGAAACTCAGAGATTAGGAGGGGTTCATTTGGGAACATATTTTTTCCCCTTTACAGTGAGAATTCATTTTGAAGCTTTCTCCATTGCAACTAGGTGGATTAGTTTCCATTCCCACTTCAATAAAAACTCAGTCTGAGCCCCATAAAGTGATGCTGATTTTTTTTAAAACCAAAGCTTCATCAGAAATCTACTGACAGGGTTTTAAAAGACAACCTGAGCTACATCACAGCAGTGATGAGCTATGAAACTGAAGTTCCTGAACATCTTCTGGTTTAACAATTTGCACCCTGGCTTCAGAATGTTTCACAAGAAGTAGCAAGAACAACTTATAAAATGTAATGAATTAGTTCAAAATTATAATGACATTTAAACATTTAAGCTTTTACAAACCGTTTGGAACCCTCCCACATAGATTTAGGTCAAAATTTATAAGAAAGTCAATTTTAAATGCGTTTAATTCATTTGACTATAAAATGAGGTTATCACAGAATCATATATTTTCATAAAATACTTGCAAAAAATAAGCAGTTGTCAATTTTAGACCTTATTTCATACATATTTAATAATGCATAATTATTCACACAAATAGCCTTCTTGACATGCTCAAGCTTTACTTACTTGCTTGAAGCTAAAGACTGTTACTGTGCCATAGGCCAAAACCCCTGTTTAGAGGTCAAATTATCTGCTACTGTATATAAACTGGCATATAAACTACCTTAGTGTGAAAGGTGGTGGGCTTCCTTAGAAGCCCATAGTTTAAAATAAGCTCAGCTCCAGAAAGTGGCATCAGGAAGAACAATGCAACAACTAACATAGATGCCATCAGAGAGATTAAACTCAAATCCTAGAAGTAATAGATAACAAGGATCCTGAGCTCCTAATGTACTGGCTGCCTGACAGACAGAAAGAGGGGAAGAATAAACAACTCTTCCCCGAAGCTCACTAGAAGATGGGATGCAAAGTCTAACATGCAACCCAACCATTCTGAGATTTGGATGTGGCACACGTACAGTGAAAACTGGTTTGAGTTCCCAAGATCACCACCTGTACTCAGAAATGCATATATGTAAGGATTCATAAGAAGCCATCATACCAAGATGTGAGCTACCTGAGGTAACGCAGAAAATCACGCAGAGCATTTCTTGAATCCTGCCCTTGCCCTGGAATTAGGTCATTCAGTGTCCTAAAGACTCTGCAAGTGGAAGCACCGAGCATGACTCCATAGACCAGTGGTCCAGGAGCTCAACTGGAAAAGATGGCCATGAATCATTTGGGCATACAAGGAAACTGAAAATAGGCTTTCCACATCCTGAGGTGAATGCTGTCGCTACTGATAAGTAAATAAAGGTCCCCATGTAACCTGATGAGGAATCAGAGTCACTTGACATACTCTGAGGCTATCTAGGTGAGTGTATTTTGTGGGTGGTGGGTAGAAAGGATGTTGCTTTTAAAGAGCCTCACTGGACTGACATATGATGCAGTTTTCAAGCTGCTCAACAGAAGCAAACCTCCGGGAAACTCACTGCAGACCTTTATAGCAAAGGGTGTCAAACCTTCCTAGCAGTTCAGTGGTTAAAGTTCTTTAGAAGTCTTATCATGGACTCAGCTTAAAGTACCACAGGTAGATTCTAGGTACATACATCTCTTTGTAAGTCCAGATTTACATTTGAAGAATTAAAAAAAAAAACACAACAAAAACAAACCCACAAGCAGATTGCTACATCTAAGATCAACTACATGCTACTGAAGACAAGGCACAAGTAAAACAACTTTACAAGTCTTCCTAAAGCCATTTTATCAAATCTAACCTCATAATTTAAAACAGGACTATAGCACTAAGTTGCGTGTCCACTACAAGCCAAGAGTCAAAGTTACAAAACAGCCATTACAAAAGCCTGACTGTGTTGCAATCTTTCTTCTGCGTTGCTCACGTTCTTAAACATTTGCTAACCCCACATATTAATAAATTACCTGGAACAAGAACACTGCAAGACTATCAGTGCTTGGGGATTTATGGTTCTGATGCTTCCAGAGTAGTATTTTTTTCCTCCTTGAACTTCAGAGAGCTTGCTACTTTGTCTTCTCTGAGATTCCCTACTGACCTCATGACTATAATACAGGAAAGAGAACAAGGGTAAGATCGCCTGCTTAAAGATATATGCCTTCATTCAAGTAACAAATGAAATATTCAATACTGGTGCAACTGAATGCCACTGTACTCAATGATGAGAAATGAAATGAGTCAGATTCAGGTGAAGTGGCAGCACAGCTGGCTTCACAGTTAACCTCTGCATTGAACGGTACAGATTCTGGAGCTTAATTCTTCAAATTTGAGCTCTGTTTCTAAAAACTGCAGAAGACAAACTCACTGAAATATTCCTTAATCTCAATAGCTCCTGACAGATGCTCCATTAATAGCACATTCCAGGCAGAGAAATTTGACAGTTTGTTTTTGGGTTTGTTTTCCGGGGGAAAGGAGAAACAATGATTGAATGTCATAACTAGTTCTATAATTTAACCTGCACTTGCAATGAAGTAGGTAAGGCATGACAAAGGAGGAAATGAGACAGAATAAATAGAAAAAAGGCAAGTCACAAAAATGACTGGTTGCCACTGATATGTACATCAAAACCAACAATCCAAGAAAGAAAAATTAAAATGAAAAGAAATATACTGGTAGCTCTGTAAGTGAAGAAAACAACCACCTTACAGGCTATACATCAGAATGTAGACCACGCTCTTCCCTCATCACTGGCACATTTCTTCAATTACCCTTGGCGGTTGCTCCTTTTGGAGTCCCTGAACTCCCACTATATATACACTTGCTGATCCGCTGCTATCAACATACAGTTTCTATTCCTGTCTTCATGTTAATTATCTTGCCTTCACCCTTATTTAGGGCAGGGATAAACATCCTGAAGTTACTTAGGATGAATAACCATACGTGCTGATTTCATCTTCCTAGTAATTGGGAAAGGAGAACGATGGGCAGACAGTAAACAACAAACTTCCTATACAAGAGGAGTCTAGGGTCAGAAGCTATTCAAGAGACCTAGCCTATACTGTTCTGCCAATGAAGGAATAGGAAAGCCATATAACTCTGTGCAACAGAACGTGAAAAGCTGATAAACATTCCTTTCTAGAACTTAGCAGCAATCTAAAGCTTGGCTTGAACATAAATTCAGGTAAAAAGGAGAGATCTCCAGAAATTTGACCCACTGAAACTACCAGTGAGCATGTGTCCTCAACAGCGCATTTTTCCAACCCCCTCTAAGCATGCTCTCAAACTAACAGAGCAGTCAGGAGATGCTAACATTCTCCGTTGTCAGAAAACCTCCATTTCCTGCCCTTTCAAGATTAAGGATTCGAGAACTAGGTTGTTATTCTGGGAAAGCTTTTTGTGTTGTTCACTTGATCTTTTGTTACAGTTTTGTTTGGAAAATTACTTGATGAGCAAGAGCACAGATGAGCACAGTGTCAGCTGGCCCACCCAAAAAGCCAGTAGTGAGAGTAGTAAGTTAATCCACTTGTCTTAAGACGTCTGTACCATTCTTAGTCTCATTGTGTTATCCAAAACTAACAGGAAAAAAAATATAAATCTGCCAACCCCACTTCCCCCTAAACAAAAAATTTTCCACACGTGAAGACTGAAAGGAAAACTGCATGATTTCTTTTTGCAGGGTCCAACAGGATTTATTATCAAGTAAAAACAACTGGCAGATCGATCACATTTGTCTATAATCCTCCCTAAAAACCTTACTTGAGTCTGAATGCTGGAGACTGACAACCTTGATGTCTAATTCAGAACACTAAAATGGCAGCACACCTACTTACGTAATCAGGCACTAACCCAGTCCTTGACACAGCTGTACAAGGCAAATCCAGATCAGAAACAGAGGTAACGTGCAAGAAAAGCAGGGAAAAGGAGGGAGTTAGAATTATCATACAACCAATTACAGACAGTTTCTTCTGCTCTGTGATTAAGAAAAACCTGAAGTTATTCCACAAAGCCATACTCATTGTTCCACTCATGTGTGACATTATCAGAAAGGTATTACAGGCAAGTATATATACATTGAGTAGTACATTAGTAGAGAAATACTCAAAAACAAAACAAAAACCCTGAAATAATCAGTATTATAAACTGCAAAAAGTATTGGCAAATGTATTTGCTGAAAAGAAATCACAGAGAGTAGAGCAATACAAGTACACAGACTGGTTTTCCAAATTACACAGAGCTATGTGAAGTGTATTAAATCAAGGTAACACCCACACAGTGACAAAATGGAAAAAGAGGCATGAAGCATGGAGCTAAGACTCATCATCAGCTCCTCTCATTAACTTTGTTTATAATGTGGAACAGCAAACTCATGACCATTCACTATTTCATATGTGAATAAGTATTATAGTCACAATTTCCAGCCATAAAAGCCGAGACAAAAATTTGTGCTGCTTCAAAATTTAAGCATCTATTATGGCATCTATATCATGCCATATAGTACGGTACAGAAGGGAAAAAACCATTTGTCTTCACTACAGTTTATGCCAAGCACTATATGGGGAAGCCTTAAAAAAAAAAAAAAAGTATTAATGGCTACAGAACTCTGAAGTGCTGGACAGTATTTTCAGACAGAAAAAGCAACTTTTCAGAAATAATGCTTGATATTTGTCACAGAGCACTAATTCAGCACAAGCATCAGTACCACATTTGGCATGTCAGAATAGATACTTATCGCATATAGACAAGGCTAAAAGCCACTTGTCTGGGTGTAATGTCCCCTATGTTTTGGACTTAGCTGTTCTGGGAAAAGCTTTTCTTCTTCTAAATAGAAGACGCAACAGAAGACTGAGTGGCCATTTTTAAAGATGCTAAGTCTCAGTACTTGAAGGGCACTTATAAGCAGGAGGGGGACCAAACTTTTGTATGGTCTGATAGTAATAGGAAAAGGGGGAAGAGCTTATGTTTGAAGAAATTCTTTCCTCAGAGGGCAGTGAGTCACTGGCATAGCTGTTCAGAGAAGCTGTGATGCCACATCCCTGGAGGCACTCAAGGCCACGTTGGGCAGCCCTATACCCCCCACCCCAACACAACAAAGTTTGGTTTCAAACTATCAGAGCCAACCTTCATAAAGATAAGCTGTTGCTTCACAATGAATGGAAAATGTCTGGAAAAGACTGTTCAATCCAGCTCATGTTTGGAGAACAGGAGATGCAAGGAAAAAAAAAATCATTAAATTAGAATTCATTCATTGTAGTTAAAAACCACAATGAATCTTTAAACAAGACAAATGTCAATAGGATTATTCTGTCAGATGTTGGACTGCTGATTTGTTTATATTTAAGTAGAAAAGGGGAAGAAAAAGTAAGAGGGACAATCCAATCTAAGTCATGGAATCAGTGCACATGTTACACTAGATGAAGCCAAGTTTGGAAAGGGCAGGAAATCCTTAAGCAACTCATCCATTTTTCCTTAAACTTTTTGAGGGCTTCTATAAATATAGGTATTTATATAAATCTTTTCCTCAGAGAAGAGACTAAAAAAAGCAGGAAAAAGGAAATAAATATAGATGATCTTTGGAGAATTTCAGCTGAAAAAGAACAAGGACTTTTAAAGCAAAGTGTATTAGTAAATCAAGTTTGCATACTACAGAAGTATCTGTAAACTATTTACAGCAGTAGGAAGCTATTAAAAAAAAAAAAATGCCCTCCCTTCCCCCATCAAAAAGTGCTATCTCTTAAACACTGGGCAATCATGAAGTAAAGGAAGTATATTCTTCCTGCCACTGTAACTGGGAAAAGTCACCAACAGACTGACTCAAGGTTATTTATTTGAGTACTGGCGTGAGAAAAAAAAAATATTCTAGACAGCAATTAACAGATAGGTGCATTTACAAGATGAAACAATTCAAAAAAGTAGGAGACAGACAAGCTACGCAAATCTCCTATTAAAACAAAAACAGCCTCTCAGTTAATTATTTTGAGTGAGGGGGCACCTTCTGAAGATGAACACTTTGCTTTGTAAAAAGGGAACAGCTGTAAAGTTATTTATAAGTTAGATTCAGTAGGGGGAGAGCTCTAGGGGACAGGGCACATGCTTACTGTTGGATTCATGCATTCTTTGCACGTCACACATACTCTAACAGTTACCACAGCTGGAGTGCTGCAATGTTGCCTCTGCACGTTGCCCATGCAGTATAGCAAGCTGAGGGGAATTAAGGAAATCTTGGTCCTGGGCTTGTACACTGGTATCTAAAAAAATAACAGGCTTAAGAACTTAACAGAGACCAAATTTTGACAAAATGAACCTTTAACACTAGCTTTAGCATATATATATATATATATATATATATAATGATGCAAGTAGGACTGTATCAATCAACTGGAAAAATGAAGTGATGAGGAACAGAAATTCTTGCGTAAAGATAATCAAGAAGTCAGAGCCTATGAGAAAGAAAGTATATAGACAGAAATATAAAGGAACAAAGTTCTCCAGATATTTCTCAAAGTAGGCTGTTACTGGATCTGCAACTGGATCTCCCCTATGACAATTCAATCCCACAGCTCAGAGTATTTTATTCAAGTCCTATCAAGCTGAAGCCTGTGCAGTTCATCCAGATGTCTCGCTAGGAGGTACACACTTTCAAATCTGCTGCCTTCCATCCATGAGTTGGAATAAGCATGCACGACATAAAAGAAAACTGCCAGCAGAGCAGGGAACCTGAATTCAATTTATGATTTTTAAAAAACAAGCCAGTAAGTTGGAATCTGTTTTTATATGAGTCTTACAAATATAGTAAGATATATCTTGTAAAATAGGAGTTTTTTTAAAAAAACAAATCCTGAGTTAATTGAGCAAGGTTATCATCCAGATTTAAATATCAAATGCTGTCTTTTAAATAGTTGTGGTTTTTTGTTTTGTTTTGTTTTTCGTGTGTAATACATCCATCAGAATAAAACCTTCCTATCAGCACTTTATTCCTTTTAATACCACTTCAGGAAAAAAAAAAAAAAAAAAAAAAGTCTGGCTCTCTAGTTTTATGAAACACACACTGACCATCACATGATGCACATGTGCATCGCATGTGGCCAAAAAGGCCAACGATATCCCGGGGTGCGTTAAAAAGAGCATGGCCAGCAGATTGAGGGAGGTGATAGTTCCCCTGTACTCTGTCCTGGTGAGGCCATTTCTGGAATACTGTGTCCAGTTCTGGGCTCCCCATCTTGAACAGAAAGACAAGGATCTCCTAGGGAGAGTCCAATGGAAGGCCTCAAAGATGATGAGTGCCTAGAGAATCTCCCTTATGAGGTAAGGCTGAGAGTGCTGGGACTATTCAGCATGGAGAAGAGAAGGCTGAGAAGGCATCTTATCAACACTTACAAATATCTAGAGGATGGGAATCAAGCAGATGGAGGCAGGTCCTCTTTGATGGTGCCTAGCAACAGCACAAGGGCAGCAGGCACAAAGTAGAACATAGTAAGTTCCATCTAAACATAAGGAAACATTTTACTGTGAGGGTGACAGAGCACTGCAACAGGCTGCCCAGAGAGGTGGTGGAGTCTCCTTCTCTGGAAATATTCAAAACCCACCTGGACACTTTCCTGTGCAACCAGCTGTAGGGAACCTGCTTTAGAAGGGGTTGGACTCTTTGGTCTCTAGGGTCCCTTCTAACCCCTCCGATTCTGTGATAACAAGGACAATAATGACACCATATCAACTGAATATTTTCTAAAACAAACCAAAGATTCTAAGATACTTCTATCTCACGCTGTATGTTCTATAAAACAGAGATGATCATAAAAGACAATTTTGAGAAGGAAAAAAAGGCAAAAGTGGATCGGTTATTCTTATTTGTGTCATCATCTACTTATCTATTCTCCCTATTCAACATTAAAATCAAAAGTTACCATGAGACACTGGAACAAGTAGCCTAGCGAGGTTGTAGATACCCCTTCCCTATAAGCATTCAAGGCCAGGCTGGATGGAGCTTTGAGCAACCTGGTCTAGTGGGAGGTGTGCCTGCCTATAGCAGGGGGTTGGAACGAGGTGATCTTAAAGGTCCCTTCCAACCCAAACCATTCCATGATAACAAAGCACGAATCACTGCATATTAACGATCCACATAAGATCCACAGTTTAATTAGCCTAACTACTTTTTTGAGCAATCTAAGCAAAATCTAGTTTTCAAATTGTTTCTGGCACAGCCAGATAGTGTTTCAAAGGCTTCTGAATCTATGAACAATGATCTCCATGATCACTATTTCCCATCAACAGGTTAGATTGAATTCCAAAGTTATTTAATGCTAGAAAACTCTGAACCCAGCTATCATTTCTGCTGATGACTTTGCTGCTAGTAGCATGCTAATCTTTGTTTCACCATGACTTGAATCATTAACCTTACTCTTCAATTTCAGAATACAGTAAAACATAACATAACCTACAACAGTGAAAAGTGAAAATTTCAAAACAAGTAATACCTGGTAGGGGGAAGAAAACCCAGTCAATCCAACCTGACTCAACTCAAACAGAACTGGAGTTTTTGAGCCACAATGAAACTTCTAATATCACCTTTGGGAAATCAAATCAAATCAAATCACTATGCTGGTTCAACAACAGCATTTTATCATCAATTCTACCTACATTATTGTGAAAACAAGCCAACAACTAGGAATTTTGCAGCCTGGAGAATCTTCCAAAACAAACACACACTCCTCAAAATAAATGGAAATTTAAAAAAAAAAAAAAAAAGAAAAAGAAAAAGAAAAAAAAAAGAAAAAAAAAAGAAAAGAAAAAAGAAAAAAGAAAAAGAAAAAAAAAGGAAAAAAAGGAAAAAAAGGAAAAAAAGGAAAAAAAGGAAAAAAAAGGAAAAAAAGGAAAAAAAGGAAAAAAGGAAAAAAAGGAAAAAAAGGAAAAAAAGGAAAAAAAGGAAAAAAAGGAAAAAAAGGAAAAAAAGGAAAAAAAGGAAAAAAAGGAAAAAAAGGAAAAAAAAGGAAAAAAAGGAAAAAAAGGAAAAAAAGGAAAAAAAAGGAAAAAAAGGAAAAAAAGGAAAAAAAAGGAAAAAAAAGGAAAAAAAAAGGAAAAAAAAGGAAAAAAAGGAAAAAAAAAGGAAAAAAAAGGAAAAAAAAGGCAGCTTGGGCCATTGCTGCAAGCAGAATTTTGTTCACCATTCCATTCTGCTACTCAGCAAGGTGCTACCTTTATTCAATCTGTGGTGTTTCTTAGCACTATTTTTGTGGACATTTGAGAATTTGGGTATAGTCTTACAACCAGAGATAATACACCAGTGTCATTATATGTACTCCCCCTCACAGATAAAGTACAGCTGACTGAAAATCTTCAACAGCTATTATTATTCTTTGATGCCATTTGTTGAAGTAGCATACTGGATTGCCTGTGGTCTCATTACTTTATAAAGTGCTTTTGTTTGAATAAAAAGCTATTGGTTTGGAACAGTTACTCAGTCTTTCCTCAAGAGATACCAAAACTTGTAAAAAAAAAAAAAAAAAAAAAGTTTTGTTTCATCAATAATTATTTAAAGCTGCCACTATTTCTTTTCCCTTTACTTAAAAAGTTTTACCTTTCAAATAGATGTGAATTGCAATCTAAACTGGCTTCAGAAACTGCCAGTTAACCTACTGCTTTTCTTGATCTTAACTCAGTAACTTTTAACATAATGGAAGGAAAAAACTTGACAGGAGGTTATTTGCATCTGTTTCTATTGTTTCAAAAGGAAAATAAAGAAGAAAACCTGCTCAAATTAGTTTAAACATCTTGTAATCCCATTAAGAAGACTGAAACTACAGATTACGTCCTGAAGATGCCTGTCCTTTCAGCAGAAGGCATCTAAGATTTTGACAACCTATGTGGTGTATCAGCTGTGGACGTCAGTAAGGTTTCTACAAAGCCAAGTGCTGAACTCAGCCATTTGTCTGCACATAGAACCTATCCACTCTACAACTACTCCACTGATGTATAAAAAAATAAAAGCTCAAATAACTCTCTGATTATTTCTTTTACTTACAGATTCCAAAAGCATTGCCAAGGAGGAAAATAGTGGTTTTTATTGAACAGATTTTTTTTTTTTTTTTAAAGAGCTTAAAATGCACTAATTTTCATTCTTACATTGCATAGTCTACTATGTTCAAGCAGAATATAAAGAGCTGTGCTCTATCACAGAAGGGCTATTTACAGATCAAACGTGTGACGGTTTTCCAGTCAGCCATCAGAAAAATACCTACAGTGTGTTTAATCCTTCCTTGGAAAAATCCATGACTTACACTTCCATTTCCAAGCATTAAACATTAAATTCCTGTTAACTGACTGGTAACATAAAAGTGGTAATTTGGAAATTCCACAAGAGAATATTTGAGTAACCAACTACACTGTTTTAGAGATATTTTTAATATAGCAACTATAATTCAAAATTTAAAAGCTCTTTGTAACCTATTTTTACTCCCGCAATGAATTCACCCAAACAACCCGTAGTAAATGGATCACAATTTTGCCCTCATTCAGGTATTCTGATGGAAATAGACATTTTTCATACAGTATGTTTACTAGCAACTATTTTTCCATTCATATTAAAAATATCATTCCACTTGGAAAAATGACTTTGGAGTGCTGAGAAGCAGCATTCCAAATACGCAAAATTGCAGTGAATGAACAGAACAGTGGACTTCTGAACAAAGGGTCTTAGAATCTGCTGTAGTGCAAGTACTCACAGAATCACAGAATGGCTTGGGTTGGAAGGGATCATGAAGCTCCAACCCCCCCACCACAGGTAGGGCCACCAACCTCTAAATCAAACACTAGACCAGGCTGCCTAGGGCCCCATTCAACCTGGCCTTGAACAGTTCCAGGGACTCTAGAAGAGATCAACAACTTCTGTTCAATTAAGTTTGTTCCATTGAGAAAATTATTTTTAAAAGAATAGGAAGCAAAATGAGAATGACTAAATAACACCTGCATTGCACTGTCAGCATACATGGGTTGATTATACAAACCAGCTGTTCAAACGGTCTAATACCTATGCAGAAACAACACCAAAGTGGTCTTGAATAACTTGGCTGAGAACATCTTCCTGCAGAAAAATACAGAACAACTCCTCCTCCTTTTTTCAAGGAATGATGCTTACTGAGTGAATGTGTTAATCTGAAACTGCATGACCATGACACACTTATCACTAGTTCTCCTGATCAGCACTAGAAGTTCAACTCACTCATCTACACGTCAAAGCCATCTGGCACTTTGGAGTTACGAAGAATCCAGTCTGGAGTACATTCTGTCTCTTTAGAAAAGAGAAGAGCAAGAAATATTTGTGACTGCTGTACACCCAGAAAATATGCCAGCAAGTCCACAAAGCCTTCTCACCTGGAAAGCAGAAAACAGTATACATTCAATAAGGGCCTGTAACCCTATATCCATCTCTGAATAATCTCTTTGGGACATTATTTAGTCCTTTAAAAAAAGAAACTTTTGAAGTCCACAATAAGCAATGCATGCCCCTTCCCTCCCCTTTACCCCCATTCATAGCTCCTCCACGTATGGATAACATATGGGTAAATCCAGAAGAAAAATGTACCTTAAAGAGATAGGGAGAGTTTTTTTTTTTTTCAAAGTCATCAGACAAAAAAAAAAAAAAAATTCTCTTGAGTGTCTTAGCAATCAAGACATGGGGATAAAGACTTAAAGAATTTGTGATTAAAAATAGTGTGAAAATACTGAAGGGACAGAGCAGAAAGACAATCAAGGAAAAGGCATGCAAAACCCAATTGCAAGATATTCTGTTTGGCATTAGTCAGCCAGTCAGGTTTTGTGAGCCTCCAGACAAGCTAGAACAAGTACCAGTGTATAACACCATACCTAAAGAAGAGAGAATTCAGAATTCTTTAGAAGGTGGCTGTCAGGAACACACATGGCAAAGTAAAGAGGGATGATTGTTTTGCAGTCTGTGTAACATGCTTAGTGCATAAAGGAATTTCTAAGCTTTAGGACCTTATTTAATCCACACACTATTATTTAAAAGAAACAAGGGGGAAAAAAAAAGTTATCTTAGGAAAATGTTCATTTTCTGATGAACTTCCAGAGAATTTTCAGCACAGAATTTAAAGAATGAACTAAAAGTGCTAAAGATGGCACTTACCTCAGATGATTTATAAGGACTACATCCTAATTTGCAACCTGGTAAGTGTATTTAGCATAGATCTTCCTTACAGCCAAGAAGCGCACATGCTAAGGACAGAAGGGACAGAAATAATTAACTATCCAGTGAAAGCGCATCAGAATCAGGGAGAAAAAGATTCCCAATGGGCAGGGAAGTAATGGGTTCAAGATTGGTTCTATATACAGAGACAGGGAAGATTTCATTTTCAGTGTTAATGCAATGTTACCCTGTACTGTAACAATTTTTTATTTAAAAGCTTTCATATTAGAAAGATTAAATGCAATCATCTTTGGAAAAAAGTAGCAAGAATTGAGACTTCACATGTAATCAACACTCACAGCTTCATGTCTACACAAAGATGTCATAACTCCAAGCACAACAGCCCCCACCAGCAAGCTTTGGAATCAGCTGGTGCTGTCACAAGAACTACTGTAGGATTTGCTGCAAAAAAGCTTGAAAGCCACACTTCCTCACCATGTGTCCTTCTTCTGGCATTTCTGGTATACCCTTTTAGCACTATAATGGTGTATTCACAAGCCCTGTTCTGATCATGTTTGTCACAGCAAAAAATAAAAATTTAAGCACCTCTATGCCTTCACACAGGTGAAACACGTTGTAGAACTTGGCTGATAATTACACTGATAACACGAAAAGAAATATTTGCTACCACTTAGCAAAGGAACATTTGGCCAGCCTGCTAAATATGAGGATATTTCGATTCAGTTCTCTGAACAATAAAGAGTAATCAGCACTGCAGCATACATACATTAAACTTATTGAGTACTGATGGGTAAGCCTTTGTTTTCTAGAATTGTTTCAACTGCACAGTCTCTGAATTTGCTCAGCAGTTACACTGAAAGTAAAAGTCTGAGAGCCAAAGGAGAGAATATGAGTAACAGTTTTGAAAGAGAACAAAACAGGCTCCTATCTTAAATTATGTCAATTCAGAAACGCGAGCAGAGGAGGAAAGTTCAGGAAAGCAAGCAAAGAAATCCTCTGAACACCATGAAAACTTGAAGATTTCCCAAAATTATCTATACCTTTTACTCGATACTACATTTCTAACTTGTTTCAAAATAAGCATTTTTTAGAAATGCTGCATGAAAGTAAAAGAGCTCAATTGCAATTGCTTGCTATTCTTGCAGTAACTTTTCTTATTTATGTATTTCCATGGTTTTATAAAATCATGGAAAGTCGCACTATTTCCTGATAGCAGAAGGCGAGGACCGGTCACTCATTTGACTAATTCATTCCACTGGGTTTTCCATATGTGATTCATACATACTGTACTCCTTTTTCCTGGAAAACATTTCACAAAGTCTGTACAAGATGTAAAGTGGTATATTTTCATTGTCTAGTTTCTAACTGTAGATCTTTGAGACTCTCTCTTTAAAAGCAAACAGCATTCTTTTAATAAGTTCATTCTGTAAAACATGTTTTTGTTAACTCAAGCACTCCTATACTCAGCATCACTGCTATGATAAATATGCACACACTTGTTCTTCTCAAAATGTTACTTGCGGCTTACACGCAGTTCTACTTAAACATACAAACAGACTTAGTACATCCTTTAACAGTACATTTTATCCTCTCTTGCCTGTCCTGATCCTGACATCGCTATTTTATGTCTTGATTCTGTTCCCAGTTGAAGTTAATGCCATAACACTGCCACTTTTCCAAACGAAAGGAGGATCAAGTCCTTATCTGTAAGCTCCTCTTAATAGGGGTTTATACTATTTACATGTCACCAACAAAATTATGGGGGCAGGGAAGGACTCTGAAACTACCAACAAATAAGAATTTAACTATTTAATACAACTGAAGGTAAAAATATGAGGACAGGCTGACAGCTGATTTCATGGCAACCTCAGACACTAAATATTGTTAAGTTCCTGCAAAAAAAAAACACCAAACCATTGAAGACAAACAGAGGTGTTGGCAGATCTAATGCCCACTCCATTTGCCCAGCAAGGGCTACTGTGTTTAACAGCAGGACACATCATTCTCTACCAGTATATACATGAGAGGGGAGAAATAAGAGTCAAGTATATCCATTTGAACCCTAAATCTACAAAAAAAATCATATAAAAGGAATTCAAGTTTGCTCAATAATTCTTCTTGCTTCTTTATAGAATTACAAACACTGGCCTCATTAAATTTTTAGATGAAAATTATGTTGTACTTGAAGTTAAATTTCTGTGGGCCCATACGAGGAGCACCTCTGGAAAATTCTCTACCAAATCCTAAGACTTATGTCTCAAGAAACTGGGAATGATTGAGGGGCACAAGGCAATGCTTATTCTTAGTCAGAAATAAAATGAAGAAAACTATACATGTGTTTTCCCTCTTCATTTCCTGTATAATCCCATTTACTAGAACTTCAGTCAGAGATGTACTAGGAAACAGGATGGTGGCTATTTCTTTTTTTTTTTTGTAAGGAATACCTATGACTCTATTGTAAGTCTGTTCTTTTTTTGGAACTCAAAACATTACCAAGAATTTGTTTACATAGAGGAACTGTAAAATAATAGTTCCCCAAAACTTCTTGCCATACTGGTTTCTAAAATCCCTTCTGGTGTCAGTTCAACACAGCATGCACCAGTGGGGCTATTTTTAGTACCTGGGCAAAGTTCTGGCTACTCTGATCGAGACTGAGTCAGGATGGTACTACTTAAACAAATGAGCCTTCAAAGGAGTTCTCAGGACCCTCACCTCCTCTCATTTTCCTTAAGAAATTTAAGGGAACATAGGTTTGTTTAGTATGCAGATAAGCTCTGGTCAGAATGAAATTACATGTAATCATGTTTCACATTTATATGTGGGTTGCTGTGGCTGTGCAACAGGTTGGTTTCTCTTACCAGACATTCCTTCCTGCTTAATATGACAATCGATTACCCAGTTCTTCCTTTCCCAGACAGTCTGATGTAGCGCTGCTCACATTTCTCATTGCTTGAGTTTGACTTACAAATTTCGTTTCCATGCGAGCTTTACAATCCTTGCTTCAGGCAGGTTTCATTGGACTTCCCATTAAGCTCCCCTTTGAACTTATTAGAAGTATTTTATCAGTTTTAGAAACTGATGTTGCCTCACATATAAGTAAAACAGTTCTATCAAAATAGGAACAATTTCCTTCTGGAGGTTAAACAACACTGAAACTTCAACGGGACACTGAACATAAATGTAATTTCTCAGGCTTCCATACTGCTTTAAAACTTCTTATTTACCTGCTTTCATAGTTTCCCCAGAGCACTTTTCTGGAAAATACAACCATGAAGTCTTTTCTCGGGCCAAGGAAGAAAGGCACACAGCTCCCTCCAGGGCACTGCCCTGGACTATTCTTAGTCTGCTGTGACTGCCACTCTCCAAGGTATTTCTGAGGAACTTCGTTAAGTCACTGCAACAATAAAGCCTTAGTCAAAGGAAAGACTGCTATTGTACACTTAGCATTTAAATAACTACAGAAATGAAGACATCTTTCCCATGTGAACAGTTAAGGGTTATCGCTTTTCCAGATGAATTATTTCTTGATTACTTCTGTAAAAAGCTTGGAGAATAAATGCTTTATTTCACAAACTTTTAGTGTGAGGAGAAAAACCCCGATGTATTCAAATATTCTTCATAAGAACAGTTTGTGTGCAATTAATACATACTCTTTTAGGAGTTACAGTTTCATAAGCACTATTTTTACACAAAGGTCATTTCTGAAAGTCACTTAGTTTTGATGGCCTCTCAGAAAAGCAATACCTTGGCTGTTTGTATAGCCAACAGAGAAAATTTCAGCTGACATTTCAAACCTGAACAAGAAAGCTTACAAGCATATCCAGTTCTACGTTATGCAACCTCAATGTTAGAAAGTTTTTGCAAATTTAAATCCAAAGTAATTACATAATCTTCAAATTAGACAATATGTAATGCAAAGCACTAACCATAGGAGTCAGCGAAAACAGAAGTGGGAGGGATTAAACAATTATGTGTGAAGATGTGTTGGGAAAAAAAATTCTCTTAAGAAATGAGAGTCCTGTGAATTTACAAGAGAAACTGCAATGCCAACTCTAAGAAAGAATCAGCTGTCTGCTTTAAGGCTCCATCAGAAACTGCCAGTCACATTAAAGATAAATCAGCTCGCAGTAACAAAACTTCCCAGGGTATGTTTTTCCTCTGGCAAAGAGGGAAAAATAAATCACAGTAACGCAAAGTCATACTTGGGAAAAGTTCTTTTTTAAATTACTGCACTGAAAGCTGTTTTCTCTATAATCACATCACAAGTGCAGGATGTAGCAATTTCATAATTCCTTTACTGTTTGATATGGGTGAGGCTCCAATAAAATAAATACAATCAAGTGTCTCTGTTCGTTAGTAAGTTTCCGAACCCCACAAGCAATCTGTTAAAAATAAGACTATCACTTCAACACTGGAGAATTAAAACTACCTGCTTGGGTGGCCTGTTAAGACTTTCAAAGCCCTTATTTGCCCCTGATCATACTTTGTTTTTACATTCACAGATCTAAGAACTATTCTCCCCCTAAATCCTTATGGGGTATCACAGACAACTTCTCAGTTTTCCCAGCCTTTACTCCTACTAGATATGCCCAGCTGTTCATAAAGAAAACAGCTGACCTTCCCAAACAACGCCCCCATTCAGCATAACTGGCACCCAGCACTCTGCCAACTCCCCAGCGCCAGAAGCCACAGGTTCTCCTGCCAAAGGTCTGCCCTGCTGCACAGGGGCCTGAAAGGGTCCGTGGTTCTTTCACTGATACGACCCAGCACTCCTGAGCTGCATCAGCACAAGCCACTGATAGCTGTATCTTTAAGTGGCCTTATTACATCATGGTTTTGAAGGAGTGAAGTTCTGCAGCTGTTCTTTGTTTTCTTTTTGCTCCACTTGCATGGGATCTTTTACCTCCTATTTAAAGCTTAGATTTGTCGCAATAATACTTGGGCAATATTTCAGGATTAAGTGACAGAACAAGCACACTTATAATACTTATGGTTAAACTATAGGCATCAGAGAGCTTCTGGAGTTTAACTTAGGCTTTCTTATGGAAGGGGGATACGGAAGCAAAGAGAACAGAGATTCAGAGATTTAAACTTTATTTTCCAGCTGATGAATAACCAGTAAGAGATCAGAAGCTAATTATCAGTCTGGTTCTTCCATCACCTTGGATTTTTATTTAGAAGCTAGGTTAGATTTTACTTTTTAAAACATCATATGCCTTCTGCTTCATTACTTACCATGACATTTAAGAGAACAGGTCTAATACAAATAACTTCAAGAACCAATGAACTGTAGGAAAGAACTCATCACCAACACCAAAACAGGTATCAGTGCTGTAATCTGATTTCCAGACCCAGGGACACTGTGAACACCATCAGTTCAAGCCCCAGCTATGTCATGAGACTTCAATTGCCTACACTATAAGTTATGGCTGTTTTCGACTGTCCAGTTTTTCCATTTATTACTTGCCTTGACTTCTGCAGTAATCTACAGTAGGATGATCCCTAAAATATTCCTAATTTAGCAAAAGTCCACTACTTAAATAAAAAGCTAGTTCAGAACATTTTCAGAGAGAAAAAAAAAACCTCCTCAATTAGCACAGTGTTACATAACTCCTGAACTTGTATGCATTATAGAGAGAAAAAGTAAATCCACAGCAGGGCTTAAAAATTAAGAACTTTATACTGGCTAGCTTATTTTGACTAGCAAATATTTTGCATACAGTCTAGGCTTTGAACACACCTTCAGCACTGCATCATCTAAAGGGTCAGATGATTATTATAGTAGTAAAAAGATAGTTTCCAGGTAGTAAAGTAAAATTAACTGTGATTTGTTGTATCTGGACAGCGGCAGTATCCAGAGGTTCCCAAGAAAGAAGCTGAGAATTACAATTTGCTTTTCACTGGACACACATAGACAGACCTCAGAACTGTTGTCAGAGAGCCTCTTTCCACAAGGGAAGGAACAAACATAAAACAAAGGAGCTATGTTTTCACATAGAGATAGTTGATTCAGGTCAGAATGAGATGAGGGCTTGACAAAGCCGCACAAGCTTGTGCGCGCATAACACCTAATGCTAGGAATGCTGCAAAAATCTGATGACAATTCTATTATGTGTTTCTTAGAAACTAAACTGTGCAATTAAGCAAAACAAAACAAAAAAAAAACAAAACACACACCAAAACCCAACAAATAATAATAAAAAAACCCCCACAAACTCAAACCTCAAAGCCTGCGGCAGATAAACAGCTACAGCCCTGTTTCTTTGCCCACTTCAGGGTCTTCAAATGTGAAGTCTCTGCCTCAGTGACGAGGACAGCAGTGAGCAGAGCAACTGCTTGAACAGAACGGCCTCTTCCAAAGTTGTTAAGACCATGTGCCAGAATGCATCCACAGTGAGCAGCCTAACTCACCAGCACTTCCTTCATACCACTCACAGCAGTCAGCAGGAGTAACCTTCTCCTCTCACTTTCAGTTCTGTGGCTTCTGTGGCTTCTAAAAGCAAAGCAGGAGTCTGGGGCATTTCCACTCACTCGAATAGTACCATTCTGATGCACTTAACATACCTTATATTTAAAATTCAGTCACCTTCACGCAACACATTTTATGTAAGTAAAACAATTTGTCCTTTAAAAGACTACTATTGTTAAAGGGTGAAGCTAAATCTAGATATTACATTGGCTTTAATTTAAGTGCAGCATGAATGTGTATTTTCTCTTGGTGTTAATTCATAACTTCCAACAAGTAAAAACAGGATTTGTCCCAAAACCTTTTCCCACAACTTTTTTCCCCTCCTCCTTTCTTCCCTCATTTATGCCAGGTACACAAGCTATGTAATACTGACAGAAGATATAACCATAATTATGAATAATTCACTGAAGTGTTTGTGATTAACTATGTATTACCATAAAAAATGCAACATTATTATGCCAAAACTACTACTTGAAGGAGTAGGAAGGTTGGGAAAGGTGAGGACTGAACTGTATGAAAGCATTGAAATGCACTGTATTGAAATTCACTGTATGAAAGTATGGAATGCATTCTGGCGCTTCTTTAATGACTATTCCTTTATAACAAGACAGTAACATTTGCATAACTTAAAGATGCAAGATTAGCAAAGCTAAATACAAGTTTTCTATTCTACTGCATTCATCTTCTGACCATTCTTTTCTGTTCTCTGTGAACAAGGGAAAAATAAAAGGGAAAAGGCAGAGTATAACTCAGGAGTCTTCAGAAAACCACAAGGGCTGTGGAGAAGCAGGCTGGTATTTTTTGAACTTTAAAGAATGAAATTTTCCACTGGAGTCAGTGAAGGAAGAATGGGAGATGGTTTCAAAATATTTTTCAAGAATGTTCTGGGTGGGTAGCAGAAGAACAATATAATTGCAATTAGTGATCGTGTTTCTAAGAACACACTAAGCATACTCAAGAAGTTTCAACAGCATTTTTTAAATATTCTGATAAAGAGAATAAAATGAGCTGCAGAAGAGGCTGGATTTTATCTTAAACCAGATGCATTTTTGCCAAGGTTAATGTCTAATATTCTGTAATTTTCTCAGGCATATTAAGCTAATGACATGGTACAAGGTATGATAAATTATATAACTCATATTTCTGACCTTACTAAATAACATTGATTATGGCTTTTTAACAACAAAAAGGTTTAATCTGTCTGCCAAGTTTGTGAAGCTTCCCACATAACCAACCCTTTCACTGCAGCAGGCACAGAACAGCCACACAAGAGCTGAATTTTTTTAGCCATTTACGGAAATAGAGACATTAAAAAACACAGAATCATAGAATCACCAAGGTTGGAAAGGACCCACAAGATCACCCAGATCAAACATCCACCCATCATCAATAGCTCTCACACGCAGAGTAACATATGACCATCTGACCTAATCCCAGATCCTTCAGGGTAATTTTGCTATTGAAACACCACTGGTAACAACAACAAAAAAAAAAAGAGCAGTGGTATTTCAAGCTTTTGCAGTACTTAACAATAGAGCTTTCAGAATGCAGTCATTTTCCTTGTTCAGATGGAAAGAACACACCTGCTTTGTGTAAAGGGAAAAAAAAGATCATCTTTAAAAAATAGCTCCTGAAACTGCTTTAACTTCCTGGATATTCAAAGCAACAGTATTTGTTTATAAACTTATGCTTCAACTAATATTGCTGAAAAAACAAGTACGGTTCATAGAATCAGAGTAGCCTGGGTTGAAAAGGACCTCAAAGATCGTCCAGTTTCAACCCCCTGCTGTGTGCAGGGTCGCCAACCAGCAGACCAGGCTGCCCAGAGCCACATCCAGCCTGGCCTTGAATGCCTGCAGGGATGGGGCATCCACAGCCTCCTTGGGCAAGGTTCCTCTGTGTAAGGTTCCAGATTTCATTCTATTTTCTGTTTCCCCCTTCCTTCTGAAAGGCCTGGCTTTCATAGAGCAGGGGAGACGAAAACTTCTTTAAAGAAGAACAATGAACAAAGCTTATTGTTTGGATTTTGTTTATTTATTGCAACTCACCAGGGAAGAAACAAGAGACATAGCTGCATCTCAAGTAGTTAAAGATCAATCACTTCAAAAAACACCTATCAGCAGATGCACTTCATCTGCTATGGGCTTAGGTTATAAACACTGCTTTTAAAAGTTGTTAAAAGTTTGTTTGAAGTCATTATATACCTTACAGGTAACTGACCTTCTCCCAAAACCCATTCTCAAGAGGAAGGTATCTGATTCTTGATGCAAAGGCTTTATCTGTTCATGCCTAATAGGTAGGCTTTATTTAGCATCCTTAAATTATATATTGTAATGAGGCGTGAACACATATGCTAACAGCTTTTTTAATAGTCAGAAGTCAATGATTTAACCTAGTCTCTGACCCAATCTGATTATTCTTTTGGTTATACAACCCCCAGCAAGAGTTATTCATACTTTCCACTGACTGCAACAGCAGCTGCTTCACTATCACTCTGGAGCCTCAGGAAAATTCAAGCCCTTAATCACTATTTCCATTAGCCAACAGATCTTTGCTATCAGCTTGAAGCAATACAGCTGAAGTGCCAAGAAGTGTACCTACAGGAAATTGATTAAATAAATAAATAAATCTATCCTGCAAAGACGCTTCCACATCTATCAACAGCTGGAAAAGGACCAGGACGGGCTCCCATCAATTCCCTTTAGCTTTCACAAGCCACACACAGAAGTTTTCTGCGCAATACTTTACAAGCATGCATCTCCCGCTCGACAGAAGAAAACATCTCATTTAATAAGATCACAATCTTAGGACATACGCATTATAATTCTTACCAAATCTTTTCTCCCTTTGCCCATTACTTAATTACACCCTCCTTCCCAAACTGGGCAAACCAGTCTAGTCTACTACATACATACTCCCACTATTAGATGTAAAGAAGTCTCAGCTTTCCAGGGTAATGGATAACTTACTATTGCCTCTTCCTAGCAAGATCACCAGCACTGAACAACTTAGTAATTATCTCCCACCTCTGGGAGGGTTTAGCACCTAGAACTGTCGGGTTGCACTCCTTTTCTCATTTTCATAGAAGCACAGAATGGTTGGTTGGGAGGGACCTAAAAGATCAGGCAGTTCCAACAGTCCTGCTATAGGCAGGGACATTTCCCACCATACTAGGCTGCTCAAAGCCCCATCCAGTCTGGCCCTCAATACTTCTAGGGATGGGGCAGCTGCAATTTCACTAGTAATCTCATCAATGATGCGTTTTATCTAATTACTGGATTATGACTGGCTTTTTCACTTACAAAATTCAGAAATAGGATAAACTCAATTTCTTATAATACAGCTTGAATTTACTGGCAGTTCACTAGCTCTGTTGTGTTAGCTTCCTAACTCTTCAGAGGAAGGAAACAGTACAAAAGAAAAAGAAACTATCCCCCACACCTTTCATACTGACTTTCAGAAGCACTTTCCATCCAGACAAACCTTTGTTTTGAAAGCAAGCCCAAACCTTCACAGAATCTTCCAGAACGACATTCCAAAAACAAAAGAAAACAAACTTATTGTTTGACACACCTATAAAGCATCTAAAATGGCATTTCTTGGCAAAGCCCATTCTGTTCTAATGATACCAAGATTAACATTACAGTGATGGATACACACACAAATCTAATGATCAAACAGTAATTATCTCGCCATTACCTTCACTCCATAATCCAGCATAACTATCTGCAGCTAAAAACAAAACAAAACAAAACAGGACATTAAGCTTTTAATGGCACCCTCTATGTATTCCTTAGGAAAGCTCTTTCCACCATCTCAATAGGGCAACATCTTAACATAACTTTCAGGACAGAAGTGTCAAAAGCATGTTAACCTCCTCACCAGTCTTCTGTCAACTGGCTCAAAAGTTTACCCATTCAAAAACATCCTTCAATCAGGCTAAATACACATAGGAAGAAGTAACCATAGTACTTTCAGATCTTTCCTATTTCACTCTCTTAAACTGGTCACAGTTATCCCCCCAGAAAACACATTATCTCACATCTTATAGGGACTTTCATTCTTTTACTATATCTTCTGTACTTCACAAACAATAAGCAACCAAAATCCAACTCATGAGGCTAGCAACCTACTCTTAGTACAGTAGCTGAAAGCACATTTTCCTTCCAGGAAGTCAGCCAACATCAACATAACTCCAAAAAAGAAAACCTCAAAAGAAGAAAAACAATTATCAGTGTCAGATCCAATTATTAGTTTCAGAGCTATCTGAAAATCTGCAACAAAGTGAAAGAATTTTATCTTAGACAAAGTTACTTTTTTTTTTTTTTTTTTTTTTTTTTTTTAATAAATGAAATCCAGTGATAAAAGCTCTGCTTTTATGTGTGGTATCAGTAATAATGACTCACAGTGTTAACAAAGTGAGCAGCCCTTCTAGTTATCTCTGGCAGTAACAAACGCTTGCAGGTAGAGAAAGGAAGTATAAAGGCAGGTAAACAGACTTCTCCCAACTAATTCTTGCAACAGCAAGTCAAAAACTTTGAGGATCAAGTTAGACCCTAATCACTGTGCTTGATGGCCACTATTCATGAATCACTCCTTTCTTAATACTAAGCTCTTGGCCTCTAACATTCTAGGGCAATGAGATCAATGGTTTAATTATGCATGACACACACACACAAAATAATTGTATTTGAGACCTCATTTCCCACTTTGGATTCACTAAAGACAGCTGGATATTTCAGCTTCACTAATTTATTTCCAGTGTATGTTCTGTGCTGGAAATTTTTCATGTGGTGGCTCACTCCCACACCTCCCCTCTCCCATGGGAATGAAAAGGTTTTACTCTTTACATTCTGTAGAATGTGATGGAGCTTTTTTTTTTTTTTTTTTTTCCCCTTCCCATTTAGTCTGCAAATCCTTCATAAATACCAGGTTACAATAATTAATACTGCATGAATGATCTCTTCAAAGTTAAAAATGCAGTTTCCATTAGGAGGTGCAAGCAGGTTCTGGCTATCTGAATGGAAAAACCCATAACTAATTATAAAGCCATTCCTAGTTCCTTTGAGGCCAGATGTGTCTACAAAGCTCCTGTCACAAGGAAAGCAAAGTCCTTATATTACTCCATTTACGAGGTACTACTATCATTTGCTGTATCAAGTCCTGGGGGTGGAGGGGTGGAGGGTTGGGGGAGGAGCACAAACAAGCCACAAACTGCACTTTTGAGACTACTTTACCTAGCTGAAGTCTCACTACAAACGGGGCTTTGAAATCCCTTGTTTCTATCAGCTGGTCTGTGGAAAATATTAACAAGCTTCAGAAACTGTTCTTTGACATTCAATGTTACCCACTACACCCACGTCAAACAGCTTGTGGATTGTTTATCAGAAGAGGCAATAACAGGACAAAAACTTGAGAAGCACCTCCACACAAAGTCTGAAGTGCAGAAACATACTTAGAAGAAGAGGAAGACACCCAAACCAATCCCAACTAAAACTACCTATTATCCCTGTTGAAGAAGGTGACGCATCTGATGGACTACAATTTCAGAAAAAGAAAGGAAAAAAAACATCATGCACTAGGATTTACAGTATATTTTCACATCTAGGAAATAACATTAATTTAGGTTTTGTTTTAGTACTTCATGCGCTGAAGTCTGAACATGCTTTCAACTTCACAATTTGAACTTCACAATTTGTTTACCTGTTTAAGTACTTCACTGGGTTTCTTTCCAACCTTTTCTAACACTCACCCATGACCAGACAGCCTTTTATTGAAGAACAACATTATTAAAAGTATATACATTTATAAACATTTTCCACTGCAGTGTTATCAACTTAACAACTATCTTCAGTAACGAACTGCTGGGGACCTAAGCTTTCCCTATGACTGCTGTCAAAAAGAGCTTATTTATTATGTTAAGCCTGTTCTGCAGAGAGTTTAGTTGTTACTAATTAACATAAGCACTATTGTTTATACCAGTAAATATTAAGGCATCTTCCTGAGAGGTAATTGGGATGATTTTAAGTTCATATCATACCCAATATTCTGTAGTTATTTTTACACTTTCCTTTTACAGGAAGTTTCTGGAGAACTAACTGTAAATTTGTTCCTGAAATACATCAATAACAAAGAACATAAGGAAATGTACTCTACAGCATTACTACATATACTAAACTTACTGGTACGATCAGAGCACAGCGATTTAAACCAGACAGAACTCCTCAAGGCTTCCATTTGATTCTGTAGAAAAGCTAAAGCTTAAGTTTCTTTAGACTTTCTTCTTTAACATTTGCAGTACCTACACTATTAATGACCATTTAAAAATACTTATTTTTACTTTGTGCAAAGTAATTTTAAGCCACCCAAAAAACATCCTGTGCAGCATTGCTGAAAAACTTCCCATTTATAGCCAAACACACCAAATCTGAATGTCACTTACTCTTACTTTCACCCTACAGATATGGCTTTCCTTCAAATAAGTGACATACTTCCCTTTTATTTCTACATGTGGAGGGATTTGCATCGCTGCTCGAGGAGTAGGATGGACGGATGGCTGCTGCACTTTAAGGACTTCACTAGTACCAGGGCATCAGATGTAGAAGTAAGTATTTTACTCTTCTCCCCTGACCTAGGTGACCTACAAAGCACCTAAGTGTGATGTAAACCTCATTTGCTCCAAATATCTCCTCTGAACAAGATCAAGATATTGCAAGCTGCAGCATGAGGATTCTTCGTTAGTAGCTTACTTATTTCAATCAAAATTTCAACCAGTATTCATGTATGATGCACTCCTTGAAGGCATCAAAATAAAGCAGAACTGTAGAAACAGAAGTAATTCGCCTTCCCCTTGTGAAATCACAACTTCTACTACTGTTTCATGGCATTATCTGTACTCTCACAAGGATAATATTTAAAGGAAGCCATCTGAATTGCTGTTCAATGGTTCAAAATTCAAGTATATGAAAAAGCAGTCTAGCACTGTTTGAACAAACATCTTCATGCCGTACAGTCTCTTCAGCCCCTTCTACTCCAGCTGAAGAAAGAGTATTTAGCTCAAAAGATGATTTCTCCAAGTCATCTTTGTGATGGCAACTAGAGCAGAATACCAGATAGGCACTGAGAAGAGCAAGCAGAAAATTCTCTGTGGGCTCACAAGACCAGAAAGAGCTACTCAGGTGAGAAGGCTGAAGACATCATCCTTAAACCAAACAGTCATCTCATGATGACTATTACCAAGATTTCCATATAGACTGTATATACAGTACAAAATGCTTACACTATTCATAAAATATCTCAGCTTATAAGACAAGGTTTTTCCAAAGATTCTCAGGTGATTAGATATCCCAATGACTCTCAGGAGTTCTGCTTATGCACTTAGCAGACTGGATGCATCCCAGGAGCCATAAAACTGCATTAGTATGGTATTATGCTTTACAGTAACATCAAAGATTATCACATCAGCCAAAGCACTGCATTTATATGGGCTCCAGACTTGAAGTCGCTCAGAAGTCTGTCTTAAATTCTTAATAGCTGCAGAATAAACTTGTATCATCTGGAAGTAGAGCAGCTAAATACTTCTGGGTCTTTAATTTTACCACAGGAACTTCCATCCTGGAAGATTCTTTTTTTTAATCACAGAATCATTAAGGCTGAAAAAGACCTCACCCAGTCCAGCCACCAGCCCACCCCCCCACGCCCACTGCCCACGTCCCTCAGTGCCACATCCACACGGCTCCTGAACACCTCAGGGACGGTGACTGCACCACCTCCCTGGGCAGCCTGTGCCCCTGCAGCACTGCTCTTGCTGAGGAGAAATGGTTCTTAATATTGAACCTGAATCGTGCTTACTTATTTTCTTGTTGAATGCAAAAACAGGCCACTGGGATATGATTTTTAAACAATCTTAAGCCAGGGCATTTTTTTGAAAGAACAGAAAGAATTACAAACATTACCGCAAAGATTATTTGAGAAAAAAAAACAAAACAAAAAACAAAAAGCAAACACTGGCAGAGAAAGAATGAAAGTCTATGAAAGTCTTCAAAGCACACAGAAAAGTATGGATTCCATACAGTTTTCATTAAAGGAACATTTCACCAAAAGCAGTCCTGTGGTCACAGAAATGTAAGCATGTAGAAAACACCTTCCTGAAATTTACTTTTACTTTTTTTTTTTTTTTTAACTTAAGAGGTTTAACACACTAAGTAAAAGGATTAACAGGCATGTGACTATAACAGGAAGAGATTACCAGAAAACCCAAGTGCTATTTTGTAAGGAAGGTTTTGTAAGTATTCCTGAGATATTTGACTAAGTTCCTGTAAAGCAGGAGTAATTCTAAGCATTTAATACAAAATACACTCAGCATCTCATGATTATTTCAGCAGGCTGAAAGTCAATTAAAAGTTTCCAGAAGCATGGCTCATTTAACAATGAGTTTATTTTCAGATCAATTCACAAACAAGTTTTTTCCATATTAAAACCATACAAAGCTGAAGGAAGACTAGAATTGTAAAGCTATGATAATCATTAACAAGATGCAGTTTATCTGCCCTTAGTGCTTTTCCTCTTGGTTATATTACTGCAGAGAATTCTGCTCATTTTGAAGACCTCACCTTCATGCCCTATTATAGTCTTTTATAAAAATAATAATAATAATCAGAGCTCAGCTTATGCATGCTTGCCATTGGAGGTTACGTGAGGACACATTCTCCATAATGGCTGCAGGAGACTGGCTCACTCCTACTAATACACTTAAAAGTGATCAAGCTAAAGTCCTTTAAAAGTTCAGCTTTCAGCGAGTTTTTCTTTTTTCTAGCAGGTTCTGGAGAAAAACCTATTATTGCAATATAACCACTGTTATCTATGAATGCAATTTTTCCATTAAGGGAAATCTGCTATATTTGTTAGTTTGCAGTAACTTGAAAGATTTAGTAGATTAAGGCAATTACAGATACCTTAAAGTAATGCAAGGAATTCAAGCCATTCTAAGGAAAATAGCTGCAAGGAAAACCTTCCAGTTTCTTAGCACTCCTCCCCCCAAAAGAAACAAAAAAACCCCATCAACTCAAGAAGCAGCAAAAAGCACAACCAGGAGTAGTTTATCAGTAGCCCCAAGCTGAGTTCTTTCTAAGTACTCTACATTTCTCTCCCTCCTCACCAGTGAAATGAGTGATACTCATCTACAGTTCAGCTAAAATAGAAAGCAGTCAGAACAGACCCAGGTAACCTACTTAGCAAGAGACTGCCAGGGTACAAGTGAAGTTATTTAGCCCCCCTTGTGGCTATGCTCTGAAGTTTAAAATCATCACTGAAGTATGCCACATCCCTCCAGGATTACAAGATACAAGCAAGCCTATTACCTCCCACACTTGCCATTTGACAGTAGAAGTTCTATTTAAAACACAGAGTGTCCTCTACTGACACAAAAAAAGATTAAAAAAAAAATAAAAATGAATACCAGATAAGGAAAATGGAAATTGGCAAAAACATAATTGTTGGCTCTGTAATTAGCTACTGACTTTTTTTGTTGTTGTTTAAATGAGTACACAGACACGGTTAAACCAAACTCATTTGTATCAATAGAAAAAAAAAATATTCTCAAGCATAAAGCCAACGTGAGAATTACCAAGAACACCAAACCAGCATTTTTTCTAAGGCAATCAGCTAACCTGGAGATCACATAACGGCTTTCTACCAGAGATTGTTTACTGTACGCATCTGTGAAAGCAAAGATAGAAGTATAAAGTCTATAGGAATTTCTCCAACTGTACTTTGGAAGAAGCTTGAGAATAAGCATTGCAGCATTCTCTCAAAGATACTAAAAATGACACTGTAAAAAGCATCCTTGGGGGATTTAAATTGCTAAAATTCTTTCTTACGAGAATACAGGAAAGAAATTGTTGTTTACTAGTACTATTAACTCCCTAGATAAGATACTACGCAGGGGGTGCTCTGGAAGTACTGCCTACTGTCTTATTATGTTGGCCTGCGACATCAGAGGCAGATGTTGGTGGTGTGGCAGCAGAGGTTGGACCATCCAACCCATATTCCATTACATTTTGTTGCCATGAGACTGATGGCAGCAGAGGAGCAGTGTGACACAACGGTGCTTGATATGGAAGCGTGTATGAGCAAAGGTGTGTCACTGAATTCCTCTGTATGGAAAAAATGGCACCCACTGACATTCACTGATGCTTGCTGAACATTTATGGAGACCAAATAGTGGATGTGAGTGCAGTGTGGGGTGGGTGGAGCGTTTCAGTAGCAGTGACGTGAAATGAAGCATTTCCAATGAAGTATTCCATAAACAAATCACTGATTTCAAAGAACCGACTCCGAGCAGCCTCATTTATTTATTTTTTTTTTAATATCTCTACCCACCTGATTTGGTAGCAACAGTAATCTAAAGAAATGCTGTAGCCGCATGCTAACCCAACCCTCAGTACTTTCACACAAGCACAAATCACTGTTTGGAAACGGGAGGGCAAAATGGAAATAGATGTTGCCAGTCATCTTCTAGCTGCCCTATCTCACCTTTGATTGGATCAACTCTCCTCAAATAGGGCAATCCAGGATTATTAAGTGGCCTACCAGAGTGGAAAAAAAAATCCACAACTACGTACACAAGGTATTTTAAGACTGTTACATACACGCAATTTCCCACCTTTTTCAGAATAGATGAAAACACATTGCACGAACAAAAATCATACATATTTATAAAAATACCATGTCTAGTGATGTTATATTTTACAATACCTTTACTTATTCCTTGAAGTATAGATAAAATTAAATGCCCTTTACTGGGCATTGCCCTTTACTGAATTTGCAAAGACTTGCAAGTTTAAGCTTATTGTACAAAAAAAAAAAAAAAAAAAAAAGGGAATTTTCTTAAAATTTACTCCTTAAAGCACAGTCTTTAAAATTATTACATTATTATCATTTCCAAACACTAAGTCATCACTCTAGACCAAAATACCTTCATTTCCCAGATACCAGAATCAGTGACTGCTAATGGAGAATTGGAAGGAATGCATGGGAGGCCCCGATCTCTTTCTCTTTTCAATATAACCTTATTCTTTCCATAACACCCACCAGCACTATGCTGAATCCACCCCTTACCAACTCAAACAGCAGCCACAGTGCCTCATCCTGCCTCTTCTCTTTGCAAGTGACAGGTGGTCAACAGAGCATGATAAAAACATACCCAGTCCATTATTAACCTACTGTTCTCCTACACAGTAGTGGTCTGTTTTCTGCCACCTCTGCATTAATTGGGGGTAAGTTATGCTTTTCAATGGCTGAGGTTCAACTAGCCAAAAAGTAAGCTATTCTTTAGTCTATTGGAAGACAGCACACCTACTGTGTGCCACAGAAATCTTTTCTGAAGTTTTATAAGTAAGAACGTCCCTCCCTGTTGGACATAAATATCACTTTCATTCAGGTTCAGAATAATTCTTCCATCGTCTGTCTTCGGAATTTAATTTGAAGAGCAACAGTGGTGGTGAAGTAACTGCACATACAGGCATCCATAGTTAAGATCAGTTTGTAGCAAGATGATCAGTCTCCAATTAATTTGCTATTATTTTAATTAATCTGCATTCCTTCCTGTTGCAACTCTTGGCAAGAAAAAAAAAAAAGTAGAAAGCGTAGAAAGCACAGAAAAAATTATTGCAATTTCAAGGACACACAAGGCTTTACTCTGATCTAAATTAAGAGTGTCACAAGACCGAGAATCTTTGGAACCAAAACAGATGGAAAAACCATTTAAATATGTAAATACCTCCCGGTCTGGCTTGCAACTATGCATCTGTGTTGTCATGCATCTAACCATTTTCAATCCGTTCATTTTAAGGCCACTGAATCCATCCAAGAAAATACTATTACTACCTGCAGCTGAAAATACTATATAGAACTGATTATATTTTCCTAGGCACGTTTGGAGTTAATTTTAAGTAGGATAAATCCCAACAAGAGTGCCATTTCCGTCACACCAGCAGGTGCCCTAAGTGATACAGAAATATCAGGTTGGCACTGGAGGTTACAGAACTTGAAAAAGTAACAGTGGTGACGGAGGTACATTGTATTCCACTTTCCGGAACCTTTTTAATATGAGACTGTTGGTAGGGTTGAGATATTGAGCTACTGCTCTAACAGCTCTTAGCTGCCTTCCACCAGGAGATTGACAATTATTTTAATGGCATTTTAAAAATCAGGAACAGCGTATTTCAGTTAATTTCTGTCTACTTAAAAAGTAAACGTTTCCTTAAGTATCAAAGGCGCTAGAAAATATGATCTCGATGGCAAAATGAGCCATGAGAAAAGCCTACAGCAAGGTGGACTTCACTCATTCTTTAGTCCTAGACAGCGATGAGACAAGTAAAAGAAGAATGAAAAACGAAGCTAGGCTTGGTCTTCCACCAAGAACAATGCAGATGAGAAGCAATCCTGAAACAGTTACATCCATTTATTACACTTAGAGCTGCGTTAGACTTAAGGCAAACGAGTTTACACCATTCCTCTGACAGCTGCTGCTACCCTGCTCCGGAGCAGCGGTTCGTCATTCTGTTCGTATCCTTCCCTTCCTGGCAGGAAAGCTCCGTGTCCCCCAGCCCCCTGCTTACCACCCGCTCCCCGTGCCGCGGCCAGTGCAGCCACGGTGCCCGTCCCCCTCCCACTCTCCCCCCCCCCCCCCCCCCCCGGCTCCACCGCTGGCCCGCCCGTCCCCGCCCGCACAGCCCGAGGCGGCGGCCACGACGGAGGGAAGGAGGGGCGGGAGCGGGCCGGGACGGGCCGAGCCGAGCGGCGGCTCCCGCCGGCAGAGGGAGCCGGCCCAGCGCCGCCCGCCTCGCCGCTCTCACCCGGCACTGGCCGTCCTGGAAGACGCGCGGGTCCAGGTTGCAGGCGATGGTGGCGGTGGGCAGATCCTGCAGCACCACCGCCTCCATGTCGCCGCCGGCGAAGCTCCAGTCCGGTTCGGCCTCGGGCGGCGGCAGCACCTCCGCCTCCTCTTCCTCCTCCCTCGTTTCCCCGAGCGGCGGCTCCTCCCGGCCTGTCGGGCCCCTCCCGCCGCCGCTGCCGCTCTCCATGGCCGGGGGCGAGCGGAGCCCCCGCGGGGCGGGGCCCGGCGGCGGCTGAGGCAGCCTCGAGCGCCTCGCGCCGGCAGCCGTTCCCCCCACCTTCGCGTTTCTTAACCCCTGCGCGCGATTAACCGTCTCCTTCCTGCTCTTCCTGCTCCCCGCGCGCACGGCACACGGCACCGCCTGAGCCAATAGGACGCGGCGCCGCAGCAACAGGTGGCCTGCACAAGGCGGGCGCCGCTGCCGCCATCTTGAGTGAGGGCAGGGGGCGCGCTTCTTTCTCCCAGCCGTGTGTGTGAGGGACTCTGCGTGTCTTGCGGCGTGGGGCAGCTGCGCGCACAGGGGTGGGTGGTCAGAGCATTAGGGGTGGTATGGAGCGTCGTGTTTGTGACCTAGCGTTAGAATCACGGAAACATTAAGGTTGGAAAAGACCACTAAGTTTATCTAGTCTAACCGTCAGCCCTCCCCCCCCACGCCCACTGCCCACGTCCCTCAGTGCCACATCCACACGGCTCCTGAACACCTCAGGGACGGTGACTGCACCACCTCCCTGGGCAGCCTGTGCCACTGCAGCACTGCTCTTTCCTAGAACATATTCTTCCTAACATCCAATCTGACTCTCAGGTGGCTGTGGAGAGCCATGATACCTCCCTTGATCCTCCTCCAGACTGAACAATCCCAGTTTCCCCATCTGCTCCCCGTCAAACTTGTGCTCTAGACCCCTCACAGTTTAATTGCCCTTCTTTGGACACACTCCATAGCCTCAACGTCTTCATTGTAATGAGGGGCCCAAAACTGAACGCAGTACTTAAATCCATAGGCTGGGGGAAATTGCAAGCACCCCAGGGCAAAGCTGACTTGATGTAGAGGGCAGGGAATATTAGGCAACAGTCAGCCAAAAGTCACCACTGTGTGCCTCATAGTTCTCTCACTTGCCTGAAGGACAAGCTGTCTGGCCCTTGGTGTGCTGCAAACTGTTCCCAGAACAGGCAGAAGAAAGGAAGCTGAGGGAGGAAAAAAGAAAGCTGTAGCAGTATTTGGAGAGTTAAGCAGTGTCTGTGTCTCCTTACTTTGGACCTGCAGGAGGAATTTTCTTAAAACTATTCTCTTTTTTTCTGGTGCCAGAAATCTCTTAAAAGACAACTGCACCTTTCCTTGCGTCATATTTCTACAGAGAAAAACAGTTTACCTCATGCTGAACTGCTTTTTCTAACATAGCTGACCTAGACAAATGCTTTTCTTACATATACATATGTATGTATATATAAACCCTATATATAGGCAAAGCAACATCAGAAAAAAACTAATAACTTTGATAGCTGGATATTTTGTGCTGCCTACTGATTTGCACTGTACAAGGTTTACAGCAGTGACAATGGCCCTGCTACTTGAAATATCACAGTTATCTATCTTCTGTCTTTACTTATCACCACTGGCCTTTTTTTCCCCCAACACATCAAAGACTTTACACTGATGAATTACTAGTCTCAATTAATTTTAATGACATCTTGCAGAACACAAGGCAAAACATGTTTGTTTGCTTTCTTTCAGACATATGACCTAATCTTTGGGCAGTCCTGTGTGGAACCCAGAGCCAGACTTGATCCGTACGGGTCCCTTCCAAATGGAGGTATTCTATGATTCTATGATTCTCTGTCCTCTTTATTACAGTTGTTTTCAGACTTTGTACTCTGTCTGCCTTGAACCATTTGAGTCTTCCTCAGAGCTGTCATCATAGATAAATTATATATTCACGACTGCTGTAGGTGACATGTATATTCTCATATCGGTTTTTACAATAAAATCAGACAAATGGTATCTTACTAAAAGAAAGAAGTACATATATGAACTTGCTGAAACTTTTTAGTGCTACATTTTTTCAACATCTAGAGAACCTAATGCCATGTCAATCTTATTCTTTGCTCTCACAGTTGCTTCCTGACTTGAGTGGTGACACTTGCAATTTTGGGGATGAGCTGTCTGTATTCTCTACACCAAGAATTCTGCACCTCTACAGAAACCTCACCAGAGGAACCTGAATGGAAATCTGTTGTTACTCTTACTTAAAAACTTTCAGAGAAAAAGCAAAACATGGCAGCAGTAAATTTCTATGATTGCCATCTACCATCTTACTATTATAAAAGCCCTTGAAAAACATTAATCTGGCCTCTGCAAGTCTAATGGCATAAGCCATCTCCACTTGGTCATGGTAACCAGGTGTCAGATTAATGGATGAAAATAAGTTCTTAATGCTATTTGTATCATAACATTACCCAAAGCTTAAATGAGATCAGTATCATATTATACCAAGCACTGTAATACTTCATGTCAAAGGATCTGTCTGCCCAAGAACTGTAAAGTTCAGACAACTCAGAGAAAGAAAGCATTACTGACATTCTAGAAATATAGTGAACAACACCAATATGAAATAAACACTCTCACCACTACCACTCCCTGCTTTATTCAATCATGGATTTCAGAAGGAAAATTAAGCCGAAATTTTCCTAATGTAAAGGTTTCAGGTCAGATTCCTCCTCTCTTTTTTTAATGTATGAATGGAATGGAATGCAAGCTATGCTTTTGCCTGAAAGAGTTGGTAAGCCAAGAGAAACGACAACATTACCACAGTGCTCAGCCTTGAGAATGGAATGCATATTTAATGTGGATGAGAGTAATTGACGATAACGATTTCTCTGAACTCAGAAAAAAAGCGTTCATGGAATAAATCGTTAAATGCGCACCCACTGCCGTTCAAATGTTTTAAACAACGCACACTACCATCTAGTGGCAGAAAGAAAGCAAGAAAGCTTCTCAAAAGGGGTACTTAACATGTTACACGTATCTTCACACAATGCTCACTTCTTAACTGAAAAGCAGATATCTAACAAAAAAATAAAAATAAAAATACAAGACTATATATAACTTCATTACAATAAAATGGAATATATTTGTAGAAAGATCTTGTGTCCCCGTGGGTGACTTTGCTTCCTGGACAGTCATGTAAACCACGAGTTTACTCAATATTCTTCAAAATAGATTTTCAGTGCACCTATTTAGTGGCTGCACACAAGCAGGCATAGTAAGCTGTTCAAACACATGGCACTGATGTCGGTGACAGTACTTCAGAAGACTTAGTTTTATTTTTCCTCAGGAGAAGCCTATTCACTCGATGATACTGTAGTCATTCGTTCACTGTATGTGCATATCTAGTACATGCATATGTAATCAAGATTATTTTTGGATATTGATAACACAGCTTTTTTCTCATGCGATACGATAATTTGCACCACAAGTACAAAAGCGCGTATCCTCAGTTACCTGCTTACGTTGACACTTGTACTGTTATTTGCTTGTATTTGTAAATCGTGGCTTTTTAAGCATTATCCAGATAACCAGACTTAGAATAACGAACATCCAATCTGCTTGTAGACTTCAAAGCTCAAATAAACCCAATCATCTATTTGAATTGAAAATATAGTCAAAAGAACCTGATCCATATTCATACTTTCCTCACAATCAGGGATGACACACTGTATGGTATGCTATTTTAGATAGTAATCTCCCTTGTTAGATCGTATGAACTTCATAAGAGCCCAGTGATCCAACTGGCTTGTGAGGGTTTTCTTTATTAACAATGTCAGAGGAAGAAATTCTCAAACACTCATACCTTAAGTATGCCGGTCACTTTTCTGTCAGTTTGCTTCAAATCCAGTTATTTTGGCAGAATGGAAAAGCCCATTACTGTTTTCTCCCCAAATCAAGGAAATCCAAGTGTTCAAAGAACTTTGCCTCTGTTATTTCCTACAACTATCTTGGAGTCCATGTTCTTTAGATTTCTATAGAATCTACCCCAGTGAAGACTTCAGTTTACCTCTTTCAAGTGCTTTTTATCTGCTAAGCAGCCCCTCTCAGTTACTTTATCACAGATAGACATGTTCCCCTTGAAACAGCCTCCCACAGACCGAGTGAGGTATGGGTCTCATTAAGACAAACCAGATATCTTAAAGTGATCATATAAAGCATAAAGAACATCATTGCTTTTACTTTAAATCCAGCTTGAGCAATCTATATGCCCAAAGAGAAAGTAAGTGTAAAGAAAATCCCTAATCTCATATAACAATTTGTTCTGATATTAAATGCTGTTAGAGGTATGTTTAATTTCTAACTTAACTTTGCCTGATGCTCTCTCACATACATTTGTTCTTGTGACGTTTTTCTTTGCTGTTATAAAATACTCTCCTAGTATTTGGTGTTTTATATTAGGGTCCCTGCTCACTATTCTTGCTCAGGTAAGCAGATCCAGTCCTACAGATCTCTCAAGATATAGCATGTTTTCCTCTTGGAGCAGTTGAAAGTAGTCTCACCCTTGACACATTCTTTTTCCTCAGCACATTTTCTTTCCTTCCCTTGACTTGCTCCAGGCACCCAGGCATCTCCTTCTCTGTGCACCATCATCCCCAAAGTTCTGCTTGCTGTTGCTGCTGCTTGCCAAGCTCCTGCTGACACCATACAGTACTGTGTCCACATGACTGCCTGCAGTTCAACTCCTGGGCACCACAGCCACTAAGCCTCAGTAACCAGGTGCTCTGAACATTCATATTCCACTTAGGTATCCTTCCCCAGGCCTTTCCACGGCAATCTTGCATCTTGCAACATCACTAGACACGGTCTGATTTATTGTTGACTGAGATAAATTGCTTTAGATCATTTTTCTAATTGTTATTTGGTTTTTGTAGCCAACAGTATAGAAAGAATTGCTGTGGCCTGGATCATATCAGCCATCAACGTGAGCTATTTCCAGCTGCATTGACTGAAAATATGATTCAGGCTGTCATAGCAAAACATCTTTAACACAGAACTTAATGAGTCATTTCTGACAGCCGTTGTGTTCACTGCATTCACCAGAAGATATTAAGCACCAGGGGAGGTAACAACACACTATCTGTTGTTACTTTACTTTGTGCAGACTGATTGTCTTTGTCTTGAAACCATAGTGATGAGAAGAAGTAAGCAAGGAGACCATGCCCTCCTTGTCCCATGTTGCATAATATTTGTGTGGAAGGCCCTGAAGGAGAGACAATTATCTGGAGTGTTTTTCAAAACTGATGCTATTTGGAAGAGTAGGAAATGTCCTGGGGCAGAGAAGCAACATACAAATAAAAGGCTGTTAAATAATAAATAGTTGCAGTGAAGCTGAGGTGTCTTTACCTTGCTGTTTGTGGGAGGCAAAGAACAAGCCTGAGGTGCAGAAGGTAAGGTTTGCTCAGGAGTCTTTGACGCAGCAGCTAATGTACAAAGCCCACGTAACTGATTCAGACCAGTTGCTGTGTTGAATGCCTGTCAGCACAATCTCTTCTTTTTCACGCTTATCTCCCTCTCCTGCCCTGGTTCGCTGCACTCGCTTTGTGCCACCCATCCTTGATTAGAAGGCAAGGTGCCATGTTTGTGCTGTGCCCAGCACAATGGGGCTCCCAAGGTCGCTGCCACCTTTGGGTGCACCCTGGATCTAACAATGGTGTGCTCCTCATTAAACCAGCATAGCAGGTCACCCTGTACCTCTTTCTGATTTTCAGACTGTGCTCCGGTAAGTCATCTCCTAAATTAGGGAGAAAAGAGTAATACATTGTAGAGGTAAATGAGTCATTTATTTCAGGAGCAATTGGTAATAAGAAGTCTGGTTACTGATTTACTGCAGAACTAGTTTACAAGTGCTGTAGAACAAATAGGTTTTGCAAGAAGGCACATCTGAAAAGGAACAAAAAGTATAATGCAATAACAACAAAAACTGTGTCAAAGCTTTCCGTAGAAACAGTAAGGTTTGTTCCTAATTCCAGGGGGAAAAAAAAAGAGAAAATGAGAAAAGAAAAAGAAAGAAGAAAGGAAAAAAGAAGGAAGAAAATATTAAAAAGAAGAAGAAAAAAAGGAAAAAAAAAAAAAAACAACAACGCAAAGGCAAAGAAAATGAGAAAAGAAAAAGGAAAAGGAAGAAGGAAAAGGAGGTAAATTGTGGAAAAAACCCACATACAAATAAAATGAGTATTAGTGAAAAAAGGACTGGGGCTCATACAGAACAAACTGTAATTCTCCCCCAGGGCAGACCATGAATGCCTTTTTCTAAAATTTCTACTCTTTCTCACTGCTTTTAGGGTATTACATTCCAAAACTGTCTTCATAGCTGCAGAGACACCATGGGAATTCCAAACTGGGATGAAACAGAAAAATCATGGAATCACAGAGCAGCCTGGGTTGGAAAGGTCCACAAAGATTATCTAGTTTCAACTCCCCTGCTATGTGCAGGGTTGCCAGCCACCAGACCAGGCTGCCCAGAGCCACATCTGGAGAAGTAGGACACAAGAAACCTTTTGGAGATCACCTGCTCTTCTCACTACAGGGCTGAAAAATCATGGAATTCTGTATTGATTTTATGAGAAGTAATTAGTTAGAGCGTATAAAAATATTTCTGAAAATTCTTCTGAAGGGAAAGCTGTAAATTATATTATAGAGAGCTACATATGGCTGTGATGTGTTTCTCCAATGCACTGAATAATTTAACAGTAACAGTAAATCTGAAATTCCCATACGTTGACCATGATACATGTATTTCTGAATTGCACATGTCACATACTCTTATATCAGCTAGGTAATAAATATTTTTATGAGCATTTTGTAATATTATATGTTTATTCCCAAATCTATAAATACTTTAAAACCTTTAGTAATTTTAAAAGTTTTCTGAGATCTGCAAAGAAGAAATCTATTAAAGACAGAAACTATACAGAAAGTGATCTTATTTACCATGGGGTTTGTGGGGAGTGTGGAACTGTTCAGAGCTACGAAAGATAAACCAAAATTTAAAACATAAGAAAGAGCATGACGAGATCAAATGAACTGTGATTAGGGGATGTATTTTAGGAAATTATTTCAAGATGCTACATACATGATAAAATAGGGAGTAAATAGATAATAAATAAAAGGTTAATATAGTAGGAATGAGAATAACAGAGGAGTTCAAGAAATTTTGGATGTGATCTCTCTTCCAGTGAGATCCAGAAGAAGCTCTGAGTTATTTCCAGGTCCCATAGGAAAATATTCTGATGAGTCTAATTGGAACTTCAAGTGCATTTTCATAAACTGGATCAATGGGAGAAAAGTAGCATTTGTAACAGAGAACATAGTAGTACCATCTGTAGCTCATTCATTGAATTTTGGGCATCAGTATGTCCCGGGTGCTCAGTGAAACAAATAAGGGCATTTTCTTTCCCAAATAACTCATATTTAAGAATGAGTTTCCAGATGCCTTCAGCAGAAGAAATTCAGCTGAAGCTGGAACAGTTTATTTCCAAAATCTCACACCCCAAATTCGATGCCACAGTATGTGTCAGAAACAGAGGAAGGAACGATGAGGATGCCAATAATGAAATCACAGTTACTTAATAAGACCCAGATCCTTGCAAAGACTCTTAGCTTTAAACATATCAGTAATCCTTTTGAATCACCTATAAGTCGTGATGGTCCTTTAAATAGCGGCGTGTGCACGTCCTAAGCAACTGTACAAGAGTGACAGCATGGGCATGTCTGAAAGGCATTGGAAAGTGGGGATGGAGGAGGAGTTCAGTGAAATACCTTTGGCTGGGGTTTCCCAAGCAGAGTCACAGCATGGGCAGGTGCCACAAAGTAGCTTCTGCCCCCACACACATACAGATCCCGCTCGGTGCCCCGCAGGCAGCTAAGCAGCTGGGAGAGAGCCGATCACCCTAAGCTGCTTAGTGCCGGGCAGCTCAGAGCACTAAATACAGATGGCACCCCCAGCACACCACACCACTGCCATTTTCAGGGGTCTCTCCTACTCTTAATTTGGCTTGAGAGGATGGGGCATCTTGCCAAGCACAAAGCAGCAGAATGACATGCTGACCTCTGGGCAGGCATTTAAGGAGCCAGGGGCAGAAAGAAAAGAGGTATCTGAATTATGATTGTGCTGAAAAATCACAGATCTCCAATATATATTTCCCCATTTGTAGCTTTATCTTTTTCATAATTTCAATAAAATATTTTTTTTTTTTTCCATCACAAAGGGCAAGACAGCTGTATTCATATACAGAATCACAGAATCACTAAGGTTGGAAAATAGCTCTAAGATGACCTGGTCCAACCACCAGCCTACCCCCATCATACCCACTGCCCTCGTCCCTCAGAGCCACATTCACGCAGCTCTTGAACGCCTCTGGGGATGGTGACTCCATCACCTCTCTGGGCAGCCTGTGCCACTGCCTTGTCGCTCTTTCCAAGAAGAAATTTTTCATAATATCCAACCTAAATATATAAAAATACTGTATTACACCACAAATAATTTGTGGGAATTTCAGCAAAGCCACAAGCTGCAATGAAAATAACACACTGTGGGGAGAAACTAAGGAATCTTCAGTCCACATGTTGCTCACTGATCACCAAACTTCAGTCTTGATGGACATCACCTGGGGATTAATGGCACATAAGTCTAGGTGGGTGCAGCAGAGAGATCTTGCCATGCACCAGTCACCCCTAACTTCTCAGCAGTCAGTGCAGAGAAATGGACTTTAATGCCATGGCCAAACAGCCTATTTCAGACTTACAGCTGGGGACAAGATGTCATTGCACTAGATCTCTGCTGGACTCTTGGGCTTGCAGACTTGGAGGTTGTCCACACTGACCATGATGAATGTCTCACTGAATCACAGAATTACAGGATTATAAGGGTTGGAAGGGACCTCTGGAGATCATCTAGTCCAACCCCCTGCTGAAGAATGTTCCCTACAGTAGATTGCACAGGAGAGTGTCCAGGCAAATCTTGAATGTCGTCAGAGAAGGAGACTCCACAGCCTGTCTGCTCACTTCTACTGACCACTGAATTCACCGTTTGTCCTCTTCTACTCTGCACTTCTGGGGCCCCATCTGGAATACTGCATCCAGGCCTGGGGCCTCTGGCACAAAAATGACATGAAGCTGTTGGAGTGGATCCAAAGTAGGGCATGAAGATGGTCAGAAGGCTGGAGCACCTCTACTGTGAGGAAGGTCTGAGAGAGCTGGGCTTGTTCGTCTGGCTGGAAAAGAGAAGGCTCCAGGGAGACCTCATTGCAGCCTTCCAGTACTTGAAGGAAGATTATTAACAGAAGGCAGACAGTCTTTTTACATGATCTGGTAGTGATTGGACAAGGGGGAATGGCTTTAAACTAAAAGAAGGGAAATTTAGGTTAGATGTTAGAAGGAAATTATTTCCTCAGAGGGTGGTGAGGCGCTGGCACAGCTGCCCAGAGAAGCTGTGGTGCCCCATCCCTGGAGATGCTCAAGGCCAGGTTGGATGGGGCCCTGGGCAGCTTGAGCTGGTGGGGGGCAGCCCTGCCCATGGCAGGGGTTGGAACTAAATGATCTTTAATATTGCTTCCAACCCAATCCATTCTATGGTTCTATAAAACGTAAGTGGCATTTTTTCCTTATCTTAGGATGCAAAATGATAAGTGCATGATTCCCCATGCAGTGAAGGGAGGAAAGGAAGTGACAATAATTCAGGCGAATGCAGCGTAATTGATAGGACCTCAGGGTGCAGCATGCTTCCAGCAGGCTGTGAGGGGATCGCCATGCTGCCCACTAATGTCGAACATATGTGATATTTAATTACCTGCGCTCAGCTTCTAAATGAAGAAGGTGTGCAGTAATCCTTCCCAAAGCTGAACTAGGGAAATAATATTTATTAGCTGAGGGCCTGTGTTAGAAACAGATGGGATGTAAAGAGCTTGAAGACAGTGTAAAAGAGCACCAAGTGGGAGAGATTAATTGTTAAGTAATTGCCCAGTAATTGAGAGAAGAGTGTTGAGCAGAGTGGGCTGCTAAAGCAGGCAGCATGGACCCAATCACATGGCATTGCCAGGTCCTAACTCCACCAAAATGAAAAAAGCATCTGTGTGTATACCTGTGGAAACACACAAAGGATGGCAGTGCTCATGGCTTGCCTACACTGCTGCCTCCAGCTCTGCTCTGTCTTATGTGTAAAATGCTGTACATGGGGTGCAACCTTTGGGCCACCTGTTATGATCCCTTCAGCAAGACCTGAGATGAGTGAACTAGCCCTATCTGTGTAGAAATAGAGGTGACTGAGATGTGTCAGCCTACTGATATTAGAACCCATAAGAGAAGTGAAATAATTGCTTAATTATGGGTCCAACTACAAGACTGCTATTGCCAAATGCTAAACCCATCATTGCCAAGTGTCCAGAAGCATCTCTGATGACCACAGCTACCCAGCAGGTCAGGCTGCATCTCCCTGTTCTTCTGCCTCACTAGCAAAGCAACTCCAGGCAAGCACAACTTCTGTGGAAAGTGTCTGTCAGATTATTATCAGAGTGGGTATTTGTCTGACTGAATTATTTATTTTTCACTGTTGCCTGTCTCCTGTTGGCTGAACTTTCTCTGTTTCCATCCACTCAAAAATCTATCTTCAGCCCACTCTTTCCACATCCAAACATACAAAGTGGTTTTATATACATACACATGCATCACAGTGCTGAACTGTGTGCTTTTTCTAACTTCTGCTTCCCCTTGTCAGCTCACTTTTCCATCCACTTCCCCCTCTGCACCTTAGAAAACTAGAAACTACTTTCTGTTAGCAGGGGACAAATAGGGATGGTGTGTGGCATGGCTTTGGGATGGCAATGGGGTTTGGGTCTCCATCATTTGACTCTGTGATGCCTCCACAGTCTGGATATCCATCACCCAACTCAATGATGCCATTGGGGTTTGGATCTCAGGCATCACTGGGATCTGGATCTCCAGCATCTGACTGTGATGCCACTGGGCTGCAGATCTGTCACCCAAATCTGTGCTGCCACTGGAGCCTGGTTCTCCATCACGAAAATCTGGGGTTGGGACCAGATGATCTTTAAGGTCCCTTCCAAGCAAAGCCATTCTATGACCTGTGAAATAGCGAATGCTTCTCTACCATCAGCACCACTAGACTTGAGGGAGTGTGGTTGGAGCAGGCTGCACCTCCTACTAAATGATTTCCTCTTGCCTACAAGCAAAATCTAGTGAAGATGGTTCTCACACCAGAACCCACCGATCCTCATTTTTATGCAAAGTACTTCCATAAACGAGAGAAATTATCAAGCGTGAAAGTTGGAAGAGAAGGCAGCCTGGGGGATGAACCTGAACCCACAGCCACCTTCCCCAAACCCAAGCTTCTGTAAGGCTTCGTGCTGGTACCACGGGACAGAAGCCCGGGGGGTAGAAATGGGGTCGGGGAGGGGAAGCGAGCTCGGGCTTTCCCCGGGACGAACGATTTACCGGGGCAGGTTGGCTGCAGAGGGAGAGGACCCGTCGGGGCAGCAGGGAGGAGGAGGAGCACGGCACCTGCCTCCCCCTCGCCGCCCTCCCTGCCTCCGCCCGCAGCGCAGGCGCGGCCGTTCCCCCTCTGCCCGTAGGTGTCCAGCACTGATCCCGGTACGGTGCTTGCGGTTGCGTTCGTGTCGGCGGCGCCCCGGGGAGGCGGTATGGCGGAGAGCCCGGGTCAGCCGGTAGGGAGCGACGAGCCGCGGGGAGCGGGCGAAGAAGAAGGCGCGGAGGCAGTGGGGAAGCCGCAGACCGTGCTGTGCCCCGATGGGGGAGAGGAACCCACCGATGAGTCCTCCGACGGCGGAGGGGGTGCCAGTGGGCAAGAGGAGGCCGCCGTGCTCAACGAGGTGCCCGGCGAAGAGGGTGGTGGAGAGCCCGGAGGGGTAGCGGAAAGCCAAGGAGCGGGGCAACAGAAGGAGGCAGAGTTGTCGAGACCCGATGGAGACGGTGCGGCTCTGGAGGGAAGGGAACCGGCAGCGGCCGCGGGAGTGGAGTCCGCGCCGGCGGGGGTAGAGCCAGAGCAGGCGGCGGGGAAAGTGGCTCTGGTGGGAACAGAGCCCGAAGAAGCGGCGGTGGCCCCGGCGGTAGCAGAGCCCGAAGAAGTGATAGTGACAGCCCCATCGGGGTCGGACCCCGAGGATGTGGTACAGGAGGTGAAGGCGGTGGGAGCAGAACCCGAAGAGGCTGCCCCGTCCGGGACGGTTCCTGAGGATGCAGTGAGAGAGGAAGCCCCGTCCGGTACGGTCCCCGAGGAGGCAGCGAGAGAAGAAGCTTCGTCGGGACCAAGCCCCGAGGAGGTAGTGAGAGATGAAACCCCGTCCGAGACGGACGCCGAGAAGGCTACGAGAGAGGAAGCCCCGTCGGGGCCAAGCCCCGAGGAAGCTATGAGAGAGGAAGCCCCACTGGGGACGGAACCCGAGGAGGCTATGAGTGAGGAAGCTCCGTCGGGGACGGAGCCCGAAGAGGTGATGCAAGAAGCCCAGGTTGGGACAGACCCCGAGGACGCGGTGCAGGAAGAAGCCCCGTCGGTGCCAAGCCCCGAGGAAGAAGCGGTGATAGAGGAAGCCCCGTCGGGGGCAGAACTTGAGAAGGAGGAGGAAGAGGCCCCAGCTGGAGACGAAGAGGCCACCCAGCGCCCCGGGGTTGCAGAGGACGCGGTGCCGGCTGCAGGGGAGACCGATGGCGGCCGGCAGTCGCCGGCAGGCCCCGAAGGGGAGGACGGAGCCGAGGTCCTGCCGGGGGCTGAGCGAAGAGCCGGAACCGGGGAGGCGGCGGAGGCCGGAGAGGAGAACGCTGCCTCGGGGGGAGGAGGCGCGGCGGCGGCGGGGCGGCCCGGAGGGTGGCCGGGCACCGAGGGCGGCGAGTGGGAGTCGGCTGGCCTGAGCCTGAACGGGGTGCAGGGCCGGGCGGAGGATGAGGAGGACGAGACGGGCTCGCCGACCGCGCTGGAGGATGAGGAGAAGCAGGAGTACGACATCTCTCTCTTCGTCAAGGTAGGGTGGGGGAAGGCCGGGTTCGGGAGCCCCGGGGCAGCCTTTCAGATGGGCGGTATTTAAATCTAGCAGTCAAAGCCCTGACCTGGCTAAAGGGATTTGGTTATTAGCACCTCATGTAAACCTGCCTCATTTCGGGTTTCCCTGGCTTTAAATGGAATGCATACGTATGGCTCTCGGTTCTGGTTGACTCAGATACACTGTGGGGCTGGGACCCAGGGCATGGCTGTGAATGAATTGTGCGGCTTCTGTTTCAGATTGCTGGCTATGACTTGTGATTAAGTGGTTTTTAAAACATTTTGAGATCTTTGGAATGTACCAAGAAGAGTATTCAGCACACTACATGGGGAGGGCTGAGGTGGAGAAAACTGGAAAATGTGTATTAAAATGGGATATTGGGATTTTCTAACCTACTGCAGTCAGCGTTAGGATAAATACCCTCAGATTCGACAGCTCTATAATCAGAAAGTCAGTGAAGTGAACTGACCAGAAGCATCATGTCCCTTGCAGTTGTGCAGTTTGCCAATGTTTGGACAGGGAAAAGTCGAGTTAGGGAAAAATTGTACCAGTTTATGTCATTTTACAGTGTAGAAAGCTTTTCATTCTTCCTTTTGTCCCATGTCTGAGATTCCACTGGAATCAGGGGTCTAGTGGTGGGACCACCATCCATCCACAGAGATGGAGTATCAGATGTGTAATTTCTGTAGGCAGTAACCACCTTAAGCTGCTTATATTCCCTCCTCTGGGACCCCTCTGAGCAAAGTCTGGAGCAGGACGGTTTTTATCAGTAGACTGAAACTACTTATCAGTGAATGCTGAGTGTGGTGGAGGGACAAAGTCATGAAGGCTGTGTGTGCACTGTTGGACCTGAGTGTATTTATTGAAGAATGTGGCCAAAATTAGAGGGACTGTAATAAGAATAAGAACATCTGTTGTGACTGCAGTCCTCCAAATCAGGATTAATAATGTTTTCTGAAAATATCTGTGAATTACTAAAAACAGAAGATTCTTTAACAATTTAATTTAGCATTAGTATCTTAAGGATGCCTTGGTAACAACACTACAGCTACTTTTCTAATGATTTCAGTGGAAGAATATTACAAAGCTTTAGTATTTTACCTCACCTGGAAGTTAGGCTTTTTGAGTTTGATATCTGCAGAAGTTTCTCTAGTTACAAGCAAGGAGGAAAAAAAGCCTACTGGAGAGCTCAGCATCTCTGTGCCCACTAAAACAAGGACGGGCAGCATTGGGAAATGGAAACTGAGGGACATGGCCAGTGGGCATGGTGGGGGTGGGCTGATGGTTGGACTAGGTGATTGCAGAGGTCTTTTCCAAATCTTTTCCAACCATAGTGATTCTATGATTCTCTGTAACACCTTGAAGTAGGTTTTAAGAGCACATGGATAATATTATGCTTTAATAGCTGCTGCGTGTTTGTGATAGGGAAAAAAAGGGGAAAGTATATTCCAAAGTGAAACAGCATGGACTCTTACATGTGGAGGAGATTCCTGACTGCTTCTGGATTACCACAGAATTTGGTCCACATTTTATAGTTTATAGAATGATAGAATCACCAAGGTTGGAAAAGACCCACAGGATCACCCAGTCCAACCATCCACCTGTCACTAATATCTCTCACTAACCCATGTCCCTCAACACAACATCCAAACGTTCTTTGAACACCTCCAGGCTCGGTGACTCCACCACCTCCCCAGGCAGCCCATTCCAATGCCTGACCACTCTTTCAGAAAAGCAGTATTTCCTCACATTCAGCCTGAATCTCCCCTGGTGCAGCCTGAAGCAATTCCCTCTAGTCCTACCACCAGTTACACGAGACAAGAGGCTGACTCCCAACTCACTACAACCTCCATTCAGGTAGTTACAGAGAGCAATAAGGTCTTTCCTGGGCCTCCTCTTCTCCAGGCTGAACATTCCCAGCTCCTTCAGCCGCTCCTCATAAGGCCTGTGCTCCAGACCCCTTACCAGCTTTGCTGCCCTTCTTTGAATCCGCTCCATGGCCTCAAAGTCTTTCTTGCAGTGAGGGGCCCAAAACTGGACACAGTACTCGAGGTGCGGCCTCACCAGAGCTGAGTATAGGGGGACAATCACTGCCCTGTTCCTGCTGGCAACACTGTTTTTGATGCAAGCCAGGATGTCATTGGCTTTCTTGGCCACCCGGGCACACTGCTGGCTCACGTTCAGCCAAGCATCAATCAAGACCCCCGGGGCCATTTCCTTTACACAGTCTTCTAGCCACTCTGCCCCAAGCCTGTAGCTGTGAATGATCCACAGTTTTCCTGTTAAGGAATGTTATACTAGACTTGGCTGACACTAAAGTACTTTTGTTACTCTCTTAAGTTTTGAGAGTAACAAACTGAGCCATTACTATCAGAAAGTTTGCCATTTTCAGATATGGCTAAATGGTGACTGGAAACAGGACCTCTGTACTACTGCTTCCTGTTCTTGCCACTGTTGATCATGAGCTTATTCTTTTGCACTTGGAGACTTTTTTTTTTCTCTCTTCTGCTTCCTGCTTCTTTGCGTTGCTCCATTTCCAGTTTGAATGCATATATTTGAATACTCTGTCTATCATGTTGTCTTGTGCCATTTGAGGTAGCTGGCAAAGCTCCTGCCAGCTCCACAAGCATAGGCGTCAGGAATTGTAGACTTAGGCTGATAGGTGTTGCTAGATGGTGATGTTTAGTTTGTACTTGGACACACAGCATTAAGTTGGAGACCTTGTTCTACCTGGGATGCTCTGGCACTCAGTGGGGGTAGCAGCAGCTATGGGAGATGGTGTCATAGAGGTCTTTTCCAACCTTAATGATTCTATGATTATATGATCACCTAGTCCAATTGTAAGCCAGTCCCCACCATGCCCACTGCCCATGTCCCTCAGTGCCACATCCAGGTGGTCGCTGAACACTTCCAGGGATGGTGACTTCACCACCTCCCTGGGCAGCCTGTGCCATTGCTCTTTCTGAGAACTTATTCTTGCTAACATCCAACCTGAACCTCTCCTGGTGCAACTTCAGGCCATTCCCTCATGTTCTATCTCCGTAACTTGGGAGAAGAGGCCAAGCCCCACCTCACCGTGACCTCCTCTCAGGCGGCTGTGGAGTGTGATGAGGTTTTCCTCAGGGCTGACAACAGCAGGACTAGGGGAAATGGATCCAAGTTGAGGGAGGGAAGATTTAGGTTGGATGTTAGGGGGAAGTTCTTTACAAGGAGAGTGGTTAGGCCCTGGAACGGGCTGCCCAGGGAGGTTGTGGATGCCCCGTCCTTGGACGTGTTCAAGGCCAGGTTGGACGGGGTCCTGGGCAACCTGATCTGAATGTGTATGTTTGGTGGCCCTGCTAGGCAGGGGGGTTGGAACTACATGATCCTTGAGGTCCCTTCCAACCCGGGTGATTCTGTGATTCTGTGATTCCCCTGAGCCTTCTCTTCTCTGGACTGAACAATCCCAGTTCCCTCAGCTGCTCCCAGTAAGACTCGTGCTCCAGACTTTCTGGACCAGCAGCTGTACACCAGGTGGACCTGTCTAAGGCATCCCCTGAGATAACAGAAATCTGTCTTTAGGCACTGGGCTGTGCCCTTAACAAAGATGAATGGTGTAAGACTCCTTGGCTGCGAGGGCAAGACCATATCAAAAGTGATGTAAGTATTTAACCAGGTACTTATTTGATTTCCACTTCTCTGTGAAACAGCACTACCCTGTATTTCCATTAGATAGTGATGTTTGAGGTTTTTGGTGTTTCAAAGTCAAGTGTTTGTAAAAGGGCATCCAGATATACCTTCTGATTGACCATTCTGCTAAGCACGTTGGGTAGGACACCTTGTGGATGTTGGGTCTGGCTATTTGGTCTGCTAATGTTAAGTGTGTGTATGCTCTTTTCCTTTCCAGTGCTGTGACAAGAGCTTTTATTTGACAGAAAATGTCATGTATATATCCTTCCTCTTGAATTTAGTGGAATTTTTATTAAAATATTCATTTAGTATGAAGTAATTTAAAATTTATGTAGGATTTGAGAGTCTATTTCTTAATTAAAAAATTTAAAAATCCCACAAAACAAGCAAACGTAACCACCAAAAAAAACAAACAATCCAATCTCCAAGTTTACCTACCAATCATTTTTGGTAGGTAAACAAAGGCAGAGACAACTTAAATACAGGAATCACAACTACAGATTTCACCATTCTAAAGACTTATGTGGATAGTAATTTAACTGTAAGTGCTGAGCACAGGCAGCCAACAACCCAGCTTGAGCACAAGGTCTTATCTGAGATGATTCCTCTTCCAAAACAGTTCTCATTTAGTTTCAAGATTGGATGTTTTATTGTAAAAGCTGCCCAGGAGCCTAAGGGAAATAGATTTTATTCAACCAGAAGTAATAGTCTTCATTCAATTTTTGTTGCGTTCTTGATCTTTAAATCAAAGTCACTTATTTTCATTTCAGGGAGTCATTTCACCCCCAGCAGGGAACAGCATTGCTTGACGGACACCAAATTTCCCCACACCATTCCTGAGATATGTCATGTCAGTCAAGCACACTTAGGGCTGTGCTGAATCATCAGAACTGCTGATAAATCAGAAAGTAAAAACTTCAGAAACTTTGCTGTGACTAGAGACAGAAGAAGGAACAAGTGCCTTCATCTGTGCCTCCAAACACTGCAATTAGACTATCTGTCTTAAATGGCAGGGCGTGCTACGTGCAGGAGCATTCTGTTGTTCTGATGGAGTTTGTATATAACTAATACATACAATACATATAGGCTGTTCTAAAATTGAATTATTGGACTTTGAGTGCAGGAACTAAGAAGGTCATGGACAGCAGGGTCACAGGCATCTGAAAAAACCCTTGTGGTGTGTATGCCCGTTCAGTGATCTCTGTTTTGTACCTGATGCGCTATATCTAAGCACTTACAGTAAAATCACAGTATAATGTAGATATTTATTAGCATTGGTTGAAAATTACGTACTCTATCCCAGACAACTGTTCAAAGCTTGCATTGATGAGTGTGTTGGATTTGTGGAAGGCTGTGGTAAGACAGAATGCTGGGGAATGAGGATTTGATGAGGTTTGGTCAGTGGTAGAACGGCTCAGGAGAAACCCAGCGTGGTGGAGCAGAGTGGGAGGATTGCTGAAAGCAGCACCTGGCTGAAGCTGGATGAGGCTGACTATCATGGATGCCCCAGCAGAGCCCAGCTCTGATTTCCTGGATGGTGTATTTTTTCTGTGGTGATTTTGATGCTTTGAGTGTATACAGCTGTACACCAAGAGCCAAAGTAGGTGTCAGGAGGTGTGCTTGTTAAAATACATGAGGCGGTTCTTTTCCCAGGACTAGCTTACAAGGCAGGAAACTGGCTGCCTTCCCAAAGGCTATTTGCCTTTTCTCAGCTACCTTATTATTATTTTTTTTTTCCCAGCTGGACTGTGTCAAGTTAGGGTTTCCTAATGCAGCTTAAGAAGACCTGGCATTATGAATTCCTTTCATTCCTCCCCAGGCTATTTACTGCATCTGACCTGTGCACCTGCGGCAGGCTTTCTGAGATCCAAGTGTTCCTTCAGCAGTCTTCTTCTTTCAGTAAAGTAGTGCTTGGGGGACTTAAGTTTGAAAGGCAATGATATCAATCCTTTTTTCTTGGAAGGAGCTTTGCAAACTTTCTGAATGCACTCTTTCTTTCTTTAACTTCTGCTTTGGTTCTTGGCACTTCGGGTTATCACCTTAATCATAGAATCACAGAATCACGAGGTTGGAAAGGACCTACAGGATCAACTGTTCCAACCGTCCTCCCACTTCCATTGCTATCACAAGCTACTAAACCATAAACCTTACAGCTGCAAAGAAACAAGGTTCTTCAGAACCACTGATTGAAGAATGGCTTTGAAAGAACACCAGAATTGTTGTGATGCTGCTCCTGGAGGTGTTCCTGTAGGAGCAGTCAGGTTTTAGAGCTTGCAGTTCAAATCCTGTTCCCCAAAAACCCACAGTCTGACATACACATAGAAGGTCACAAATACAAAGATGCACACTTTTTAAAAATCATTATTTATTTATTTGATATGATCTGGTTGTACTTCTTTGGAGTTCTCTTTTTGCTTAACTGAGTTGAAAGGCTCAAACAGCTTCAAAGCTGCATTCCTAGACCTTTTTGTATTAGTATTTACTCTCAGCACACTGATTCTGTAAAGCACGTCTGCATGTGTTTTCTTTAAGCATAGGCTTAAAATCATGTGACGTTTAAGCCCTTGGCTAACCAAGGGTCACTTTTTCCTGATTCAGTCTCAGCACCTGTCCTCTTACTCCTTTCTTCTTGAAATAAAAAACTAGTGATGAGGTCAGTCAGCTGCCCCTGCAGTAATCAAGGACACCTACAGCTCCATTAGATTGATCAGAGCCCCATCCAGCAGGATCTTGGAGTACTCCAGGGGCTGAGCATCTGCAGCCTCACCTATGCCAGTGCTGTAGGCAGAGTTATGGAACTCATCCTGATACCTCTTTGGTGCCATCAGCGTTTATTTTAAATACCTGGAAAGTGAAACAGCATCAGAAAGATGGATATTGAGGAGCCAGGAATATCTGACAACTTTCTGGTTATGCAATGTATTTGCCATTATTTCCTATCATAGAAAGATGAAGAGTTTAAATGGTCTCTGGCTTTGGGTGTTCCTGGTGAAATCTGTCCTCGTTCTTGATCTAGCAGTTGGCAACTTTGACTGTGGCAAGGGGATGGAACTTGATCCTTGAGGTCCCTTCCAATCCAAGCCGTTCTAAGACTCTGTGTTTTTATGAATAAGAGATACACTACCCACATTTTTTGAGAAAGCAGAATGTGGAAGGCATTAGAAAGATAAAAAGATATGAGGTTCCCTTCCTGGCAAAGGTGTTAAACCAATGCCTTGTCCACACGAGAACCCAAAGTTTGGTTTGATTATAATTCCTAACAGGAAAAAATAAACCATTTATTTCGATGACAAGAGGGAGGCAAAATCTAGTTCTGTTTATTAGATATCCGTAATTCTAAAACAGCTGTTTCTTGCGTGCCTTCATCCATCTGAAATCAGTTCTTTGCAGAACTTTGATGTCATAGGAAGAGGATTCAGCAGTCTGGTGGGTCACCTCATTTCTACAAACAGTTCCACCTTCACCTTATACCTACAGAGTTTACTATCATAGAGATTCCAGTTTTGGTCTTTCTTACACTTTTGTTACTATTTATTGTATTGATCCTTGCAAGAGTAAATTTATGGCTACTTAAAGCAACAGTGAAGTTACTGTGAAGGAGAAATGATAATGGAAATTATTAATGTGACTGCACTTTTTCAGGATCTGAGGTGAAGTCACTTCGAATTGGTGGCTGTATACTTCTTTGCAGAAGAAAGCTCTCCTCATCAGACCTACTGAGGCAGTAAAAGCATGGATACGTACTCACTGTCCATCACTGAGTGCATTCTGTGTCTTGATTTCTGGGTCAAAACAGGTCCTACTGCTTATTTTAAAAAGTAAGAAATGGCTCTCTCCTTGAGTTCCAACTAAGGAGTGTAAGTCAATGCCGTGTGAAGGTTGCATGATTATTTCCTTGCTCAGATAATGAAATGTCACACTGTGATAAGGAGTTATGTGCGTTTCCATTTGCAGTGTCTGATTATTTACCGATAAAAGAGGAATGATTCAGTTCCAGTTGCTTTAATAACATGAGCACTGAGGGAAATTGTTCTAATTCCTTAATAAAAATCTTCAGCTTCCCAAACCTTGGAGCTACTCTGTTCTGCACAAGAGATGTACGAGCTGATGTTTGCCCTAGGGAGGGCTGTGGCTTCTTGCTCGTCTTCTGCAGAAACATCTCTGTATGTGGAAAGCATAGTATAGGGAGTTATATATATATATTCTCCTTAGAGAGGTGGTCATTATGAAGCCTCAGGGGCAGAAGTGGTATTTCCCTCTTTATTATTCTTCTCTATATGCTAAGATTTCAGTATATATTTGAACACTCAGAAATACAACTGTGACAGAACAAAGTGAGTGAGAGCGGGAAAGGAGTCACAAGTGCATGTTCTTTTCCAAGTTATTAAAGTGGGACAGTTAACCATTTACTCAGATTTCAGAAAAACTCACCTGTGTGCCTTAGGGAATCATTGACATTTACGTGTTAGTTCAGTTTTGAAATTATTTTAAAAGCTGTCACCGAACCTGAGCTAAAGAGATAAATAAATGGTGGCAGATGAAACTTGAAACAGGATCCATGTGTACCCTAAAGACTTAAAAACATAGAGGCATACATGGATGTTCCTCCAAATGAGAAGCTGTGCATACTGGGGCTGTTTGTTCCCCAGTACAATGCACACAGTATGTGTTTAACAGCTAGCAGTGCTGTGTTTCTTATACTGTAAATGGAAATGGCTGTAAATGGAAGCAAAGTGGTGGGTTGAGCAGGATGATGATAGTTGACCGTCCTCTGCAAAAGAAGGGAACAGAGTCTGTTCCCTGCTCAGCTGAGCTCTGGGGTTTGTGCTTGTATCCAGTACTTCGCTGTTCTTTCAGGAATGGCTTTGCCAGTTCCTGCTAGAGCTGACAGGTTTTTGATTTAATATTTTACTTGGTCACAGGAAGTATTTTCTGCTTGGACCATAATATCACTTGCTGTTGGAAGAGAGTGGGGGAACGCTATAAAACCAGATCCCTTACTTCATCTTTCACCTTTCAACTGCCTTAAAGAAGAGTACCAGTCAAAAATTATTTTCTTGAGCCTTCAACCACCTCCTCCCTGGAGCTGCATAAAGTAGCTTACTTACTTGGCTATTTCTTATTTACTTCTTTGCTTACAGCACAAATTACAAATGCTTTATGGGTATGTATGTTTTTTGCATTTAGATGGAAGCAGTGGGGCTGCGTGCTGTTAAGTGTCGCACAGTGGAGTGTAAAACAGGATGTGTCACTGAAATACCTGTTAATCTGTTTTTCCCAGACCTATAATGTGTTTGAGAGTATAATGCTCTTTTGTTGCAGTAATTCCCTGTAAGAATCTAAAAAGGATATAAGATTTTTGTCTCTCTGTAGAATGTTTGGCTGGCATCTTGCCTTGTTATTAAATACGGATTAGAAATAACATTGAGGTATTTAAACATAATTCTTGTAACAGGATAAATAGCTTAGAGCATTTGATTTGTTGCTTGTGTGCTTGTGACCTGGTAGCATTCCCATTAACGCACGCATGGGCAGACTCTGTGGGCAGAACTCATACCAAAAGGATATTCAGGCCTGTCTGGCCTGGTGTGAAATGGAGCCTGCTAGCTCTGTCTGTGGCTCACCTGCCTTCAGTTAAAGGCTGTTAGGCTGGTGTTTGGTGAAATTAAGGGTAAGAAACTCAAAGAGAGAATGCCACATCTGCCATTGAAAATAAATGACTTCCATTTAAGAGGAGCGGCAGTGATTGCTCACGAAGTTTTAAAGATCTCAGTTACCCTGCACGAGTAATACCCACATAATTCATTGTCACCATTATTAGTTAGCTTCTTTAAGTACACAACTAAAAGTAATGCTATCTTGAATGAGACCTAATTAAAGGATAACTACTGAAATATGATAAATACTTGTGTAGGATAATGGTATTCCTAAATTGGGTAAGATTAATTTAAACTCTACTAACTTGTAGCTGAAGCTTTTCATTCTTTGATAGTCACATGTTCATATTCCAATTTATTTTTACCTTGTTGAGTGAGCAAAGCAGTGGACTTCTGGTTGCTGGTTACTTTTGTGTTCTTACGATGTTGTGCTGTGGATGCCAGGTAGCTAGGTGTGGATGTCCTGTATGTTTGATTAGTTGCCTTCCTGTCACAAGAGGTGTATCAGAGAATGGTGTGGGTTGGAAAGGACCGCAGAGATCATCTAGTTCCAGGGTGTACCTGTGGTTTTGCCCTGGAAGCAGGCACAACATTGTCCCAGGTTGTGCCATGTGCCATAGCTACCACAGTGGCTTTATTTGCAGATCTGGCACAGGTAGCTGTAAGATATCTGAGGAAATCTGTAATTTGCATTTTTCCTGTGTAATTTCATTCGATTTTAGAAAATTTTTAAGAGTACCTGTTGCCTGCATTTATCTGCCCACAGTTGCAGTTGAAACTGCTTTTTCCAACATTATGGGGCTGGGTAAGGCTAGCTGTAGCACTGTGTGTAAAATGCAGGATTGTTGTACTTTTCTCTTTTGTAAAATGGCATACATACATGAGTTTAATCTTTAATCCCTTTAATTTGAATAGGAGTGAATATTAGTGAAACCACAGCCTCTATAAATGTATCACGAAATGTTGCATATTTAAATTTTCACTCATAGCTGCCTGTGTTGTGTTTGTTTTACAGCGTTATCACTTAATGGTTCATTTATTTATGATCTCAATCAGAACTGGAAGGCCTGACTGCTGGCAGACCTGCTGCTCAGTGGGAACGCTGGGCAGATTGCAAACAGCCAAATCAAAAGAAAATGTGTGTTTTGTACCTAAATAATACCCATTCTAAAATCATAGAATGGCTTGGGTTGGAAGGGAACTCAGGAACCATCAAGTTCCAACCCCCTCTGCCCCAGGCAGGGTTGCCACCCTCTTGATCAAGTACTAGACCAGATTGCCCAGGGCCCCATCCAACCTGGCCTTAAACACTTCTGGGGTTGGAGCATCCACAACCTCTCTGGGCAACCTATTCCAGCACCTCACCACTTGTTCCCTCCTTCAGATTAAAACCACACCCTTTGTCCTATCACTGTTTACCCTTGTAAAGAGTTTATTTCCCTCATGTTCATAAACTCTCTTTAATTATTGGAAGGTTGCAACAAGATCTTTTTGCAGCCTTCTCTTTTCTAAGCTGATCAAGCTCAGTTCCTTCAGCCTATCTTCATAGGAGAGGTTCTTCAGCCCTTGCAAGGCTTGATGGCCCCCCTCTGGACCCACTCCAACAACCCCACTCCTCATTGTGCTGGGCACTCCAGACCTGGACGCAGTATTCCGTGTGGGGCCTCACAAGGGCAGAGCAGAGGATAATCACCTCCCTAACCCTTCTGGCCACCTCTCTTCTGATGGAACCCAGGATACCGTTGGCTGTCTGGGCTGCAAGCACACATTGCTGGCTCATGTTCAGTCCTTCATCAACCAGGACTCCTAAGTTTGGCTCCTTGAATGTCACACTCTGTACTTCTCAGTGGTTTTGTAGTTGTTGTCATTACAAGTTCTTGTAAATAGATGCCTGTAACCTTTTTGGAACAACATTAACCTTTTAATTGAAATAGTTTCTGTTTAATTCCTTCTTCTTCTTCTTCTTCTTTAAAATATAATTCAGTTAATAGTTCCATTATCACTTCATCACTTTTGAGAGATGCAGCTATTAAAATAGAAAAGGGAGTACATTGTTTCTAGTGTTTTTCAGACCTATTAGGTTGCTCTAATTATTTAGAAAACAACTTGACAAAGGTAAAAAGTTTATTGCCACAAAGTTACTTCTTAACGAAGGAAAAATTCTGCCTATGCATCAAATGTGTTTAATTACTTACTAAGTAATTAAGTTAATTTCAGCTATAATTACTTACCCAGCAGACCGTGGTAAGTAAATAAAGTAGCAGAAGTCAGAATAATTGAGGCTTTCTCTGTCCTGAAATGGCTGCTGGCACACAGTGGGGAAGGAGAACAGAAACCAAAGGAAATTGCAGCAATTTCAGGCTTTTTTTCCTTTCTATCATGGAGAGAGGATTAGAATTTCCTGATGTATACAACCCCTTTAAGCTCTGACCACAGTTTACTACATAAAAGCAGAATGGAAGCTAATGTCCTGCTAAGAAACTCCAGCATACTGTAAATTCCTCAGCATGAATTGAGGACCAAAAGCAGAGAACTGTTTCCAGCAAAAAGCGAAGCATTCTACAGAATTTGTTTTGAAAGAGCCTTAGTGGACATAAGAATTATGGAATGAATGAAACCAAGTAGTCATAATAGTGTAATGCGAATACTGCACAAAAGAAAGATCTAACTGGTATAATTTCAGAAACCTAACAGAATGAAAAGTCTTAATTAACACAGTTGTTGGGAGATGTTAAGAAATGCTAATAGGTCACTGGTCCATGAGTCATAAACGTTGCAAGGAGGGATGTCATGGTTTCTGTGAGTGGGAGCCTTCTCAAGACACAGCCTGTTTTTTTACTATCAGTAATAATAAATAGATAATTATTAACTAATCACTAATGTAAAGCTGCATCACTAAAAACACAGTAAACAAGTATATGTCATCCTGTTTGTAGGCAGGCTCAACCTTTAGCCTACTGCTTACACTCTGTGGTCACACAGAACAGGTTGTGTCCTGTGGTTGATTGAAGCTGTGCAGGTAAGGAGTTAATTCCTTCCATCTCCTTTCACCTGCACTCATTTCCTTTCATTCTTTTTCCCTTAGCATCTCTTTTTGGCCTAATCTTAGCTTAAAGCTTTAATCCACACAGCATTTTATAAAGAACTTCCAGAAATTCTTCGGCATTCTCACATCCCTGCTGATGTTCTACATATGAGTTTCCTGTTTATTTAAGTTAGGATCAGTCTTTTTATTCTGTATTTGTAGAGAAATTAGTTTACAGTACCTGTATGTTGCTGTGAAGGTCAACATGTGCATGAATGGTAATGCCTGATGGTTGCATGTATTGGCCATATTTACCTCTTTGTCAAGAAGACTGACTGCCTGCTCGCTCTGCCCTGACTCTGGCCAGCCTTAAATGCCCAGAGAAGTCTCCTGATGTCAACTTAGTCCTGTCTGAAAGCTGCTGCTCCTCATCACCGACCTTCTGGGGAGCCATTAAGGTTCACTGTCTCATTAACAACATCCCAACTTGCTGTTTGTATAGTAGGAGATATTCACTATCCCTTGCTGCTGTTTTGCTGGATGACATTTGAATACCATCTGCATGCCTCTACCTTCTTCTGATGATTATCCAGTATAAGGGCAGCTGGCTCAGACATTCTCAGCACTCCTGACCTCCCGTGCTGCTTGGGTGTGCTCACTGTCTGCAAGGACTTTGCTGTTTGACCATCCTGGGTATCATCTGGATCCTGTAGCAGCCTCTAATTTCATGTCCCACTGCAGACTCTGACTCTTGGCTTTTGCCATTGCTTTGTGTGGCTAATAGACTGAGGAGGAGATTTCCAGTTGTGATTGTTGGTATCTTGTGTTGTTCCTTTTTTCTTTAAGTTGAGCAGTCTTACCTGGCCAGTAGATAAATATGAGCAGGCGTCCAGTTTTGCTATAAGCATATATCAAACATATAGTGCCTGCATTGAGATTAGCAGTGATTAACTCAATCCACTTGAAATAAAAAAGCCATTTTGTTCTAACTGTTCTCTTCTTCCCCACCAGAGGATAACATCTGGTACCGTTTACTTGCCTGATTAATCTTAGCACACGGACTTTCTTCATTGCCTGGCATCCTATCCTGTCCAGTATCTGATCATATACTCTGGATGTCACTATCAGAGATACCATAGCCATCATCTGTTTTCTTTCCCAGTGAATCATTGTAATATTTTGGAATATAAACTCTATTTGAAATAACTGCTGCTGTTTGTTTAGCAGCACCTTTCCCTTCCATCATTGCCCCAGAGTGTGCTACACCCTTATGATCGCTTGTTCAGTGGCATGAATACAAAAACATGAGCCTTGCCATTGTCCTGTCCTTGGAGGGATGTCCATGCTGCAGGTGAAGAAGCTGTGCTACAAGGGACCTCTCAGTACAATGTAAACTCAAGTTCCTCCTGAAGGGGATCAAGGCTTGTCTTGAGATGGAATTCTTTTGAATTCTTTTGAATTCTGCTCTGCCTTCATGGAGGTACCTGGTCTGATGCAGCCATTGCTCTTCTCTAAAGTTGAGTGGGATAGTTGGGTCACACTGGGTATATCATGCTCTAGTGTGTTTTTTTTTCCTCTCTTTGCAGCAGCAGCTATCTCTAGCTGATGAGTAGTCTCAAAAGATACATTTCAGCTCACTTAAGTTAAATTAGATGTCTGAACTGTATGGGGCTTTTTTGGGCTGTACTTGGAGAAAGCTGCACTGCTAGAGAGAACGTCAACGCATGTGGGCAAGATTAATCATCCTTGAGGAGCATCTGCTTGTCTCTGCTGACCTGTTGTCTCTGGCTGACTCTGTGAGGGGTGGTTTCCAACTTCAGTGTGTAACAGTTTGTACCTGTTCTTATCACTTTTGTGTTATCTCTGTACTCAGGTCTATTGTTTTGTGGAGTAGTCTGTTCCAAAACTGGTGCTGCCATTCCTGCCTCTCAGGCTGCAGGCTCCCATCTATCTGTGCTTCATCATCAGATAATTCTCCAGCATCTCTCTGGTTCAAACTGGCCCTCAGGTTTTGTTGAAATGCTGGATAAGACCTCCAGGGCTTCTGGCTTCAGCAACAAAAAAGGTCTCACAAGTGATGCTAAAGAAGGGCGTCCTGAAAATCAACCCACCCACACCTTGTTCTTTAGAGAAAGCATTTTCCTGCTCCCTCCTTTATGTTACTTTTTTTTTTTTTTTTTTTTTTTTTTTACTGTAGCACCATAAAAAGAGAATGAAGCTGTATTTTACAGATTGCTTATATTTATATTTACTGTTGTTTCCTTAACCTGAAAGCTTAATTAGGGTTTAGGACAAAAAGCGTGTTTTTGAATTTGCATGTTCATAGTTGCAGTCCTTCAAATATGTTGTGCATTATCTGAACTAATCTAATATTGTTCAAGATAAAAGATAGAAATCTAGAATATTTCTAAATCTAAAATAAGGTGCATTTCTTTTTAAAACAAAAAATCCTAATGTCACACTTTCAGTGACCAAGGTGCTCGTTTTGTTCCTAAAAAGAGAAAGGAAAGGGGAATTAGGCTTCTTTCTTAAAGCATCAAGTTGCTACTGAACACAACTCCCTGTCTGAGTTTCACTAGTGGCGATGTCACACACACAGCAGAAGTCTGTCCTGGTGTGTACCAAATATACAGTTTGTGTTCAGGAATCTGAACTACCAGACACATTTTAAATATACATATTTCTGCTGTTTGGCTGAGCCACTTAACGGCAGCTGGAAGCATCTGTTTCAAGTGTTGAATATTACATTGGCAGAACTACATGACCATTTAAAAAGAATAGGAATAATTAGTGGCAACACTTACAATTTTTCTATTAAAATATATTTTAAATTACAGATGTTTTACTTTAAAAATTTGCCTGGCAGCACAATTTCAGCATCCCAAGTACTCTCAAGAGTGCTATTAGCAAAAGACAGGAATCTTGCTGCAGAAGCGTCTCTGAGGCAGAGACTCCTGATGTGCCTCTGCTCAGAGCTCGGAGGGCAATATAAGATTTTCATGTTAAGTCCAGTAGGTGGCACCAAAACAGTTCTGTAAAGTTCAGCGTTTGGGTCCTCATGCTCTTGCCCTACACCATAAAATGAACATAGTGTTTAAATAGAGAAAATTCCAGGTAATCTGTTTCTTCCTGACAAAAAAAAGCTTTGCTTTGAAGAAGATCTTATCCAAATGACGTGCCTGTGTGATGTTTCTAATGCACATCACAGTGCATGGAATGTGTGTTGCTTTAGTATATAATAGTCACCTTCAGTGAGGTGGAAATACATATTTTTATTGCATTCTTAACAGAAGTAATATTTAAAATTTTGCCTTTTTCAGTGTTGTGGTACTAAATGAATCTGCAGGAATATTGTAGCAGGCATCAAAAGCACAAATTGTGCATAAATTTTTACCTTCAAGGTACAAACATGGATGTTTATATAGAGATCCTTTGTCTCCTAGACTTACAGCAGCATGCTGCACTGCAGCTTAACCCAGTGCCTCTGAGAAGCTATTGCTAAGGTTTGAGGAGGTCACAGTGCTTCCCTCCATCCTTCTGCCCTTGGTCTGGGTAGCTGTGGGCAGACTTTAGGACTTCACTGCTGCTGAAGGTTTCTCACTAAAGGTCTTCTGTAAATGCACTGAGAAAACTAACGTTGAGAGGTTTGTTGTTTATGTTCAGGATGGTGTGAAATAATATCAGAAGCTGACTTGCTCTGAAGCAATGTAAGGAAGAAAAGAAAAAATGGGTGGTTTCAGTGCTACTTGCGTGTCAGTGTGAATAGGTTTGAGCAGAGTGGCTCAAAGCCAGGCTGGATGGGGCCCTGGGCAGCCTGATCTAGTGCTTGATCAAGCAGTTGGCAACCCTGCCCATGGCAGGGGAGGTTGGAACTTCATGATCCTCGAGGTCCCTTCCAACCTAAGCCATTCTGTGATTGTAAGTAGAAGAACATGAAACCTTCCGTGACCAGGCTTTGGCCCTCCATAGTCAACCGGTGGGCAGTGGGATCCTCCTCTCAGGGGGAGTGGAAAGCACTGGAAGCTGCTTTTCTTCCTCCTTGGCCGCCCTGCAACACCAAGGCTGTTTGGCTAATGCAGCAGGATGGGAAGCTGAGCAATCCGCCACAGGAGTTGTGCTTGCCATGCCACTGCTACTTGGAACAGCTGCAAGGCTGGCACAGCAGAGCTCAGCCCAGAGCAAAAGCACTGCTGCGCACTCTAAATCCCACCAGTACAGAGCAAGTTAGTCTGTACCAGGAATTAAAGTGAAACAGTCGCTATTCTCAACTGTTGCACCCTCCTCACAGTTGCTTCCTATGCTGGGCCCAAGTGCATGAACCTATTGTAGTTTTCCAGGCCCAGTATTTTGGGGCCTAGCTCTTCTTCATTGATGGGAAACCAACTGCATTGTGAAATAGGAGAGGGGAGTTGTTAGTGTGATATGAGAAAGACGAACACACAGAACCAGTCTGATAGCTGGGGTTTAAATGTGGAAATGAGCAGGAGAGCTGCGACTCCCTGAGTCAGCCAGTCCAGCAGGATGGGCAGGGGTGGATGTGGGATGCTGGCCCCAGTCTCTGGCCCTGGTAAACAGTGGTTCTGCTCCACTTGCTGGGTAAGCCAGCCTCTTGGCCAGCGTAAATACAGGCAAGGAGAAGCTTAGCTCCCTTGTGCTGAAGTAAAAATGGAATTGGAGTTCAGTTTTCAGGGAAAAAAAAAAAGTTATGCTCACTGATCTCTCTCTTTTTTTAATTATTATTGTAGCTTCAAAGGGATTATAGAGTTATATGAAAACAAGCAAAAAATCTTGTCTGCTCTGCTTCTTCTGAACTGTTTCTTCTGTGCTCAACCTTCATCAGGAAACAAAAAGTCCAGGAAAAACAAATTCCACTCATCAAGATTTTGGAGGCACAGGACATTTGAGGTCAATAGAAGAACCTTCAAAGTCCCAGCTCCTGAGACATTTGGACATAAACTGTTACAAAACAAAATTTTTCAGCAGTTCCAGGGACAGAGCAACTGCAGCTCAGAAAGAGCCCAAATTAGTGGTTTATAACTGACCTTCGGTAGATGACTCTTCTGTAGAGTAGTTACCCTGAGGATAGTATGCAGAGGCAAGTGATCTTTTAAAGGCTACTCAGAAAATCAGAGCTGCCAGATCAAGGTGGTATAGTTTTTCTGTGACTCTCTCTGATGTCTTATGCATGAGGTCTTGTGTGTAGGGAAATGAGTACCGAGTGTGATGGTGCTTTTAACTTGAGAGCTGAAGCAGTAGTGGAAAGAAGGATATGGAGAGCTCTTCCCTTTCCCAGTAAGACTTAGTACACAAATTAACAAGCAAGCAAACGCAAAAAGAAAACCCACAAAAAAAGTCTGAAGAGAGTGTGGAACAGTGAAAAATGAATGAAATTAGGGAGTGTCAGCTAATAATCCTGTTAAGTAATGGCACATGGTTATGGGATTATGGGGAGCTGTAGTAAGTTGATATTGCCACAATATGCAATTGCTGCCTAGGGCCCTGAAGGTTCTGAAAGAAAGCTTCTATACACAGCGTGAAAGTTTTCTTGTCTGCAGCAATGGCTGTCCTAATTGTTTGATTAATGAACTCATTAATCTCAGTATTACTAGAAGAAGCACACTGACCTCCTGACTGATCACAATTAAAACATAAATGACATTTACTCAAGGCTCTGGTTAGACATCTACTTAGCAGCAGAACAGCCCCAAACACACCCACTTCACTAGCAGTATCTGGAGGTTAGCAGAGCGTCACAACAACTGCAGGTGGAGGGCAGGCCATTACCTGCAATTATACCAGCATTTGCCTGGTTATTAAGGTTATAACCAGTCTGGAAACACAATCCTCCATTGAATCCACAGCCAGGCTCCCGCTGACTTCCCTGGAGTTAGGATTTCACTCTGCGTCATCCCAGAGCGCAGCAGTCAGGAAGTGTAATTAAACCCTGCGCACAGACCAAGCCCAGCTCAGAGTTAAACATCCCAGAATAGTGCTGTGGAGGAAAATGCAGGGTGTTCTGCTCCGAGGCTGCAGCACCCCTCGCTATGCTGTCATCCTGTTGGTATTAACTCATGGAATCTTACTGTTGTATTGTGTTCCTACAAGGTAAGCAGTAGTGGAAAGAAGGCTACTGACCCACTGTCTCCCTGCTATAAAAAAGGCCACGCTGACTTTGTTGGAAAGTACATTAACGTACAATGATGGCATGGTTCAGCTATCGTGTTGCTTGATAGACTGCAATAAAGTTATTTCAGTACCTCGACTCGTGATTTTTGAGTCAACGTGGCCAACCCCCTGTTTGGAGCTTGAACAAATGCCTTTGGCATGTGTCGCTGGTGCTTTTTTGTCCATTACGAGTTGCGGCTCACTGGATTCGATGAACAGAGGTGTCTCCCAGGGGCCAAAATACAAGCTGATGTATCTGAAGTCATTTCAGCTAGCTGTATTCACCCTGGCTTCCTCGGTAGGCCAAAATATTAATGTTCTAGGCTTTCACCTGAGTCTATAAGAAATTGTTGTATCTTTGAGATGCCAGGCCAGAATGGTGTCAAACTTCAAATCAGATTCAGTGTCCAGGGTCTTCCAGTCATTGCAGACTGCCCATCACTGCTATAGCAGGGAAAAGTTTCACCACTGCTTGTGCTATTGTGTGGGCTTTTGTAGTTTTTCTGTCACTTGCCTCCAGCTCTGCAGAACTGAAACAAATGTGCCACATCCACACGGCTCTTGAACACCTCCAGAGACAGTGATTCCACCACCTCCCTGGGCAGCCTGTGCCACTGCCTCACCGCTCTTACTGAGAAGAAATGGTTCCTAATATCCAACCTGGCACAACTCAAGGCCATTCCTTCTTGTCCCATCTCTGTTACCTAGGAGAAGTGGCTAGGTGAAACATGATGTGAGAGACAGGGTGAGGTAAGATGGTGTAGATTTAGGGTTTTTTTAAGCACATGCTAGCAGCAGGTGTAGTCGCGTTCTTAAGAAGTGCACAGTAGTTTTTGATCAAATAAGTTGTACAGTGCTGGAAAGCAGTTCTCCAAGTAAGAGCAAAACCACAACAGCTTTCATTTTTACCACTTAGAAAACAGCTCCTACTTAACACAGCAGCTCAGCTATTCTTAGCATCTCTAAAATGCTGAAACGCTACATGAGGCAGTAGGCTATCATGTTTTTTCTCACCAAGAAAGCCTATTGTTGGCATGATACCTTAGCAGAAAGCAGCAGTGTTTGGAGGAGGATCCTCCCCACTGACATAGGGAACCATGGCCTGTGCACTGTGGCATTGTTCCTGCTTGAGGCCAGGTGCTTGTTTCCATGCATGGAGCTATTAGTACAGGTGAAGGAGCTTCAGGCAACCCAGCAGCCATGAACATTGGTGGAGAGTTCATTTGAGATTCATCTGATGGCACTGAGGAGGGTGATGGAACAAGCAGAACTAATTTCATTACTGTATGTTGTTTTGTCTTATGTAGTCCACAAACATTCATGAACTGTTAAGTAAGTAAATGACATGCTTGGGTTTTTATTTCTGTACCCTTACACATAAGCAAAGTTCTTAAACTGCTCTTCAGGAGAATGGTGTGGCAGGCTTGAAAACTAGGCCTCTGAGCTCTTGCAGCGGGGCGCAAAATCCAACAGAGCTGCACCGCCATGCTGAGCTGTGCCTTGTGTTTGCTCAGAACAAGACCACCATGAGAGGCACAGTTACATGCCTTGGCCAGGGCCAAGTTCCATTAAGATGGAAACCCACATGTTGTCCCCCATCCTGTGCCTTTCTCCCAGCCATTAGCCAGAGGTATGTGATATTTGTGCTTCGTTAGGCTCCGGTTCAGCAAAGCATGGAGACCGGTGTGCTCAGCCGCTTGGCAGCTTCCTTCCTCCTCTGGGGCCCCCACGATTGTTTAGTTGAAAACCCTTTAATTTTTTGATTTATTCTGTTTATTCCCTTAAGTGCCTTAGACATTACATCTCGATTTATGCCGGTAAATCTTTCTCTTCTTGTTTCCTATGATCATAAACTGATTTAGGCTTGTTTTAATCTTGCGGTGACTCAGGTAGATTTATGCTCATAAAGACAAATGAGGTGGAGACTATTTCCTCTGGAAGGACTGCTGTGATTTCAATTTTGTTTTCTAACTTACGGTAATATTCATTATGCATTTTAATGAAAAAATACATCTCTGAGATGGCAGAATTCTTCATCATATCCATGTGCATGTTCAGAGAAGGATATAAAGAAATTCTGCATGAAAATATGTGTTAGGGATGAGTAACACTCTGGTCTGGACTCTGCGTATCTATTACATCTGCTATCAAAATTTGCTATCTCACATGTATGCAAATTTATTATTATTATTATTTTTTTTGTAATTGTAGGCTGGCAGTGATGGGGAAAGTATTGGAAATTGCCCGTTCTCGCAGCGTCTCTTTATGATCCTTTGGCTAAAGGGTGTCATATTTAATGTCACAACTGTGGACTTGAAAAGGTGAGATCATAATAGGAGTTCTCATTTTTAGAACAACTTTACCATGATGGTGATTTAAAAGAATGAGTCTCTTTGATTTGAAATGCACGCACGCAGGTTAGTGCACATTACTTACACTGCAAGTTGGCACTGTGCTAACAGGCTGTGCGCCTGGTGCCTCTTTCAGGTTCACTGGTATGAGGTGGATCAACTTCTTTGAAACATTTGAGATTTTAATCTGTTTTCCAGTAGGTCTCTGTAACACAAGCCTGAAATTGTAGTGTTTCAGGGTGCATTCAGAGAGGGGCTAGATAATTCTGACACCACCAGCATGAGGAAGCTTGGTGCATTGTGCTTTTGCAAGAGATGTAGCCTTCTACTGTGCAGTTGAAGCAGATCATTGCAATAAGTTGTCGGAGATGAAAGAGTTGTCACCACTGTGATTAACCCAACCTCTTTTCTCCCTCTAGAAAACCTGCTGACCTGCAGAACCTGGCCCCGGGGACGAACCCACCCTTCATGACGTTTGATGGTGAAGTCAAAACTGATGTCAATAAGATTGAGGAGTTCTTGGAAGAAAAGCTAGCACCGCCCCGGTACAGCATTGCTGTCCTTTCTTCCTGCTCATAGCCCAAGTTGTGAGAAAGTGTCTGGGAGCAGTGCCTCCAACCTGATTGCCAACTGGGGAGGCCTGGCAGTGTGTGGCATATATCCTGGGCTAGCCCTGACTGCTGGCTGTGCTCTTTGCACTCACCTCAAGTTCATAGTTGCACCACTACAATCATTTTCAAGACATGAAATCCACCCTCCTGCAACAAGTATATGCAGAAACCTGCATACCACTGCAGAAACCTGACCTCTTGCTTGTGTTTATTTGAGGTTTCCTTCCTCACATTGTACAAATAATTCAGGGAACAGGTAGTAGAAAGAAGCAACAGTGGAAGCCTGACACACTGCAGGAGCGCTGGGGCACAGACCATTGCAGCTTATTTTGCGTGGCTAGGTAGGATAATCTCTGTGTGTGCTGCAGGCTGGGTTTCAGACCTGTCCTCATCCCAGGAGCAATCCTCACCTCTCCCCACATCCTCTGCCAGTGGTGTCATTCCCCCACGCAGGCACCTTTTCCTTCCCAGGACAGCAGCTGCCCGTTCAAGCAGCCAAACTTGACTCGAACTATGTGAGCCGCTATGTGAGCAGCTACTTTTTCCTCCTCTCTGCCTGTAGCAGCAGCAGTGACTGGCCTGGCCACTCTGAGCTTGCTCGTGCATGTGCAGGACAGGCGAGGAGGCTGGGAGGAGCAGCAGTTGGTGGTAGTGGGGTCTTTTCCCTTTGGTCTTCCTCACGGCTCTACTTAGCCTCACTTCCAACATAGACAGCTTGGAAGAGGCACTGGGTTGCTCAGGCAATGGTTGCAGCACAAACAGTCATTTCCCATCTGCCCCAGGAGCAGGAGGTGAGCCAGGTGGTTTGGGTAAGAGGTGAAATTCACACTTAGAAACTGGTTTTTAGCTTAGGATGGTTCTCTTTGAAAGCCCTGAGTAGCCATATATTGTAACACTTCAGTTTCAGTGATATATATATGAAGTAATTAGTGAAGGTGAAAGTAAAGGCTAATCCATAATTTTTTGATTCTTTCAACTCCTCAGGTATCCCAAACTTGCACCGAAGCACCCTGAGTCTAACTCTGCAGGAAATGATGTGTTTGCAAAATTCTCTGCATTCATAAAGAACCCAAGAAAAGATGCTAATGAAAGTAGGTGCTACGATCCTTCTACCTGTCCTGATATAAGTTAGTCATGCAACTCCTGTGTCCTACAGCTCCATCTCCACCGTTGCACACCAGCCCCATCCCCTGTGAACACCCCAGCCAACCCTTGCTGAGCCCTGCAGTTTCTGGTAACACAGACCCAGTTTGGTTTTTCTCAGAACCCCCTTTAGCTACTTAGAGCTTTTATCCCAGCATTACATTTTAAGCTTTGGATAAAGGAATTGCAGGAGTTAGCATGGCTGGGTATCTGCGAGCTGGGCTGGTGCCAGGAGACAGGATGCAGTAGGCGCCTTTCTGCTTGGTGTCAGAGAGACCTTGGTACAGGCTTGAACGATCTTTTTATTGTCTTAACCTAGATCTGGAAAAATCTTTGCTTAAAGCCCTGAGGAAGCTGGACAACTATTTAAATAGCCCCTTGCCTGATGAAATTGATGCTTATAGCACTGAGGAGATCACTGTGTCCTGCCGGAAATTCCTGGATGGAGATGAGCTCACCTTAGCAGATTGCAACCTCCTACCAAAGCTCCACATAATTAAGGTTTGCATTTGCTTTTCAGCCTCCTGAAGAGAAGGGCAGCCTAGAAGCTCAGCCTCTTTTCTAAAAGGCAGAAGAAGTCTGTCTTTTTTAAGCCACACAGTAGCTGTGTATGGACAAGGAGTGCTAACGCACAAGGCCATTGCAGTGCAGCACAGCTAGGCAGATCTTCACATTGACAGCTGGAGCTGGAATATCTGGTTTCATATTTGGACTACTATTTGACTACTTTCTCTACGCCTCTCACAAATATTAAATGGGTACTATATTCAGTGCTGTAGAGAAATATTTCTATTTGCGTTTCACATGCAAAGTGCCACAGACCGATAAGATTAAATGATCTTGCTCTTGCTAAATGAAGAAAGCAGCGATTGCTGAAATTTGACCATCTCTCTCACCTTTAATCCATATCCCTGGGCTTGTTTAGCCTGGAGAAGAGAAGGCTGCAGGGTGACCTCAGTGCAGCCTTTCACTACCTAAAGGGAGCCTACAAACAGAAGGGGAGTCAACTTTTTACAAGGATAGATAATGGCAGGACAAGGGGAAATGGCTTTAAGTTGAAGGAGGGAAGATTTAGGTTGGATATCAGGGGGAAGTTCTTCACAGAGAAAGTGGTGAAGTGCTGGAACAGGCTGCCCAGAGAGGCTGTGGATGCCCCATCCCTGGAGGTGTTCAAGACCAGGTTGGATGGGGCTGTTGGCAACCTTGTCTAGTATTAGATATGGAGGTTAATTGCCCTCCCTGCAGCAGGGGGGGTGGAGCTTGATGATCCTTGGGGTCCCTTCCAACCCAAGCCATGTTATGATTCTATGATTCTGTATGTGTAATACAATTTTTCTTTTATTTTCTTTATAAAAAGGTTGTTGCAAAGAAATACAGAAATTTTGATTTCCCACCCGAAATGACGGGGATTTCAAGATACTTGAATAATGCATATGCAAGAGATGAATTTACAAACACTTGTCCTGCTGATCAAGAAATCGAGTATGCATATTTGGATGTTGCAAAGAGAATGAAGTAAATGGAAGATGTTTCCCTTCTTTTATACTTCTGAGATTTTACGGGCACCAGCCAATATGGAAACAAAAAAAAGCCAGCACGCATTCTGCAGTGCAATTTTAACTTCTGTTATTGGCCAATCCTTCTTTTGTAATAACTGTGTAGCACTGTTTGCTTGTTCTTAAATGATGTATGTGCATCTGTGTCTGTACAGATGTACACACACAGGAATGTGTGTCATGCACTCCAAGTTAAAAGCATCAGTCAGTACTCAGGCTTTTGCTGAAGTTAGAGAACCAGCATAGGTCACAATTATAGCAATATTACAGACTAGCGACACGCTAAATGACTGAATTTAGCGAAGAAATAGCCCTGTTCCTAACACACATGTAACCTGTCATTACTGCTGCCTCTGATGTGTGTTTCACAGCTGTTGCCAAATTTCGCAGTTCCCGGGAAGGTTTCTGCTTGCTTCTCCCCAGGCCTCGGCGGCCCCATGCCAACAGTTGGCACGCATGCAGTACCCTGGTTAATCCAGGAGAGAAGCCAGACTGGAGGTGGGACCACACCTGGCTTCCCAGAAGCCCTCTCCTCTGTGCTAGAGACCTGCAGGGCAGGTCAGTGAAGAACAGCTTGTCCTCGCGTTGCATGAACTGTCTTTGGTATGAAAGAAAGTAATTAGAAAGATCCCGCCTTCTCCTCTCTCAGGGCTGCATAACCCATCCAGCTTCCTTCAGACAAGGAGAGGAATGCAGACTGTCACTGGCCCGTGGATTATTTGATAACAAATATCTGACAAGGGAGGAGGCAGAGGCTTGGTTGTCGCTGCAGACTCAATAAATGGGTGAACATCTGCCCCCTGTTACTGGTGCAGAATCCCTCTGTCATCCTTTTGTGACTCCCATTTGGTTTTGGAAAGCAAAGAGGAGGGTTTAAGAAAGCAGTTGTCCTTTTATGCTTCCCTTTCTGGATTTACTTGCAGGGTTTGCATTTTCCCAAGCAGTCACAAGGACTTCTTTGCTGAGAGCTTTCCAGATGTCCAGGCGTTGTCCCACTGAGGACAACAGAGGCATAGCTCCTGCCTGGGGGATGGATGAGATGAACCTCTCCAGGCTGGCATGACCCTGTGTTCACAGTACTACTAACAGATATTCCCTGGGCTTCATGGAACGTGCTGTTGGAGAGGTGTCAACTCTGAAAAGTCACATCCATGGCTGCTTTTTGCTGAGCAGGTCCTCAGCAAGCACCTAGGAGCAGAGGGTGCAGTGGTTTAGTCATAGGGTCATCTGGAAGTTTCCTTCTGATGCGTTTTGCCTGTATGTACAAAATAGACATGGAAACAGCTAAAAATAGCTTTTGTAGCACCTACATCCATACAAAGACTGATACAGAATAGCCATTCGTCTTTGCCTGAGTTAAACATAGGCTTGCTTTCTAACAATGCATTACTTAGGGTAATAGTAGGTGTTGGGTGTATGGTGTCTGTGGCTTCCTCTTACACACTACGCAGTTCTTTTGCAGATGTCCTAGCATGATTATTTGTAAGCAGTGTTAAACACGCAATTTTAGTTTCTCTAGCTTCTCTGCAGAGAAAACAGGCACAACACCTTTCCCTTACAGCCTCTGTTGTGAGGTTACTCATTGGGGTTGGTAGCTGAGCAGTCACTCTTCATTTCTTACTAACTGTTACTTTGTATTTTCAAATACGTACTTGAATATATAATAATATATAAAATAAAAATCTGTATACTCTTTTCACATGCCTTACAAATTTAAATAGAAAATATACAAATCCACAAGTAATTTTGAGCAGTGTTCTGTCTTTATTTCCATAGTAATTTCCTGGCAAAGATGCTTTGCAGCAGTGGCCTGGATTTCAGCAGGCAAGATTTAACCCAACTTTGGTTTGTTTTGGAGGAATGGTGTCTCAAACCTGCAGTTGGATCTGGGAAGCAATGCACACAGACCGTGCTCCTTACTGCTGAATAAAAATACAAAGGGTCAGTGCGTAATCCCTGACCTTGGGGCCACCTAGCACAAAGCACATTCCCTCTGCTGGGGACTGGCCATGTTTTAACAGTGTGGTCTGGGAAAGAGGAGGTTTTGATGGTTCCCTTACTGCTCATACCCATGCAGAAGTTTGTGGCTCCAGCTCTCCACCATGGGTTGCTGTCTTCACAAACGTTGCTATCTAAATCAGCAAATTTTGATTGATATTTGCATATTTCAAGCAACACAGGGAAGAGATGTGCATAGAGAAGTTCTAGAAATGACCCAGTGTGTCAGCAAACTGCAGTTACTTCATTTGCCTAGGATAGGAAGAGCTAAAGTGCTTGCATAGTCCTGCAGTGTGTGGAGCCATACCTATGACGTTTTGAATGTCTAATTCCACCCCCTGAACATGTTTAAGGAAAAGCTGTTGTCCACCTTTGAGTTGCTCTATTTTTAAAAGACCATGGAAATACTTTTAAATTTACTGGAGAACAAATAATATGATATAAAGGGAGAGAGAAAGCAAGTTGTGTTGTTAATTATATCACCACCTGACCGAGCAGCCTTGACAGGGTGTAATACCTAGATACAGATTTGCAGTGCTTGACTCCATGTAAAAGCAGAGATTATGTCCAATTATTTTAAGGCATGCCTGTGCAGACAGAGCTACTGATTTCCAAATGCTTACGAGCACAAGAAGTCTTCTCTGTAACATTGCTTGTATAAAATTTGTTTTTATTGTTATCGTTTTAAATACCAATGTCTGTATTTCCCCTTTAAACATCTGCTATATTCAAAGAATATCTGCTCAGAAAGTGAATTATTTTTTCTTCTATCACCTGTGTAGAAAGTTCTTCGGGTTTGAAGACTTTTTTTTTGTCAGCTTCAGTATCTCAGATAGTCTTCAGAATGACCCATCAACTTGAAGGTTAAATACTACTTGTGCTCAATGCAGTAATTCCAAAAGCATGCTGGAATAAAATCAAATACATGGTAATTAACTGTAACATATTTCCCCCAATGCATTTCATTTTTGAAATAGCTTCAAAGCACTGAAAAATGAAACCTCATGAAAGCAAGTTGGTATCCATCGTCGGTATCAACATGCTATTTGTTTGAGTATAAGCAAATATCTAAATCCCATGAGCTCCTTACAGCTGGTTGAAGTTTAGCTTAAAAGCCACACCCGCTGGTTATTTCTAAGCTGTCAAGAACCAGTAATCAAGTGGTGAGGTGAGGCATGACCCCCAAAAGGTCAAATCAACAAAAGCTATCAAAAACAGGGTAGAGCCTTGACTAGGCTGAGCCTTGACTTCGTAAGTAAACTTTCCTCTAAAGTGGCCACCACGAGTGCAGCTGTTGCTCAGTCACTCTTGGCCTCACAGATGCTCCCTGTGGACCCTTCAAAGCTGCTCAAAGAACACTCACCATGACTTTACTGATCACACATGGGATATGCTGCCCTAAAAACTGAATTTCCTGGCGAGCTATTCTGGATAGCTGGCAGAGATGGAAGAGCAGAGATTTGCCTCATGGCTCTCTACTACGTGCTCTAGTCAGCAGTACTAAATGGCACCATATTCCTGAGCTACCCTTAGTTTTCTTATGAGACAGAAGGCCAGACTTATGTCCTGCTTCTGAGCTATGGGGTAAAGCAAACTTCTGGATTCCCTAAGTGATGGCTCACATCAGCACTCAGTTTTCCTTCATTTCTGAACTGCAAAGAAGCGAAGATTTTGGATTCCTGGAGACCTAAATCTGACTCTTTCTGATTAAGTTTTTATTGACTAGCAAAATGCAAACAGAAAAATCTCGTCTGGAAATGAACTGATGGAAATCAGAGTTTTGTTTCAAAATCTGAAATTTGTCCAACTTTTAGATTAAACCAATGAACTGAAATCAAAATAAACATTTCTTTTGAAAGCTGAAGGCAATTGTTTTTCTTGGGTTTCTTCTCTTTATCATTCCCATTTATTTATTTATTTATTTATTTTCAGCGATGAAAGGGGAAAAATAAGAGATGGAAGTGTTGGAGAAGGGAAGAAAAGCAAAGAGAACAGAATACCAAACCTTGGTATTTCAACTCAAGACTAAAAAGTAACACAACCTATAAACCAAAAGTGTATCTTCTGCTGAAAAATACAGTTGCTTTCATCTAATTTGTCGTTGTCTTTTCTTTTCAAAACATTAGGACCTGTACCAAACCACTCAGTTCTCTTCACTAAGCGAAGAAAAGCTTTTCCTGATGATGAAAACTCTGCTACTTTTTTGCCTCTTATGCTATGCTCACAGGAAAGATTGCAAGGAGTTTGACCTTGCACATGTTGTATGAAGGATGCTATGCATCCCACTGCTCAGACACAGTGTAAAAGCTCTGTATGCCTCGTATGTAACCATGCTGTAGCAGATAAGAGTGTTACAAGCCTCTCTGCATAAAGATGCCTGAGCTAATGGGCCACAAGATGACAAGGATGTGTCCATGCAGTAACAATACTGACTGCAGTATCTTGTGTGGATGGAAAGTACTACCACTACATCCATAGGCAACCTCCTAAAGGTGACTTCTCTGCTGGCGTTAGCAAAATCTCCTCTGAAAAACCTCAGATCACTGTGGATGTAATTTGAACTAAACCATAGATCTCTCCCCACCTCCTCCCTCCCTCCTTCAACTATTTCATTCTAGATCAAGTACATGCCTTAAGAAATGCAGTAGCAAAAGCACACTCAGATAACTGCATCAGAGAACTGATAAAACTGTCAGTCTGCTGAAACACAGCTGGTTGGGTGGCAATTCCTAATCAGGTTTCCACTGTGTCTGCTGCAGAGTTGAGAGCAGCTACAGCTGTTGCCCATATTCCTGCAGTTGGCTCCTACAGAAACACAGAGGAACCACAAGTTCACTGGCCCTACGGTGTGCTTAGTAAGTGAGGTAAACATCTCCTGCTGTGCTTGAACCCTACTTTAAGAAGATTCAGGAGATTCTGCCCAAGCGTGGCTTCAGGCAGGGCTGAAGCATGCTCAGTGTGCATAAAAAGGGATCATGAGCCCTTGTCACAAATGGAAGGCTGTTACGCTCATCTCATACCCACAGAACTGAAAGTGGCACAAAGACATTGTTTCTTGTCCAAGGACATGTGAGGCAAACTGATGAAATTAGGTCTCTCACACTTCACAACCAGGCAGGGGAGAACTTTCCTGAGAGTGACCTTGTTATAAGTACATGGGGAGATGTGCAGTTCTTCATTAATGTAAAGTCAGATCTGATTCAATTTGGTAATCATAGAATCATAGAGTCACAGAATGGCCTGGGTTGAAAAGGACCACAATGATCATCCAGTTTCAACCCCCTGCTGTGTGCAGGGTCACCAACCAGCAGCCCAGGCTGCCCAGAGCCACATCCAGCCTGGCCTTGAATGCCTCCAGGGATGGGGCATCCACAGCCTCCTTGGGCAACCTGTTCCAGTGCCTCACCACCCTCTGTGTGAAAAACTTCCTCCTAATATCTAACCTAAACCTCCCCTATCTCAGGTTAAAACGATTCCTCCTTGCCCAATCTTCTCCTTAAGTTGAAAAGTGTTCCTTATTACTTTGTTGAAAATTTTTATGAGAGGACTATGAACAGGTATTGATTGGATTCACACAAAGCTTACGGTTGAAGTGGAACCCATGCTTAACATCTGAACCAGGCAGAGGGTAGATCCGACAAACCAGAATGGATTGAGGAAACAGTAATTTGTAGCATGACACCATGGCATACATGAATCAAGCTACAAAGCATTCGCCTTCTGAAACTAGAACATGACTTACAAGTGTCAGTAAGAGAAATTATTGAATCTCTAAATATAATCTCTAATTCTCTAAGATAAAAAGCAAAAGATGACTGATCCAAATAGATGTCAATGGAAATACTGTGGCTTGTGGCTTTGTCTCTTGTTTAAAGCCCTCCACCTGCCTGGGTGGATTTTTGCTTCTAGTCATGTTAAAATGTGACCTCTGCCCTGCAGATATTATTCTCTCTTCAGTATTTGAGTCATGCTGTGTCACTAGCATTGAATGATAGGGCAAGTTGTATTAGAAGTAAAACATACGGAACTAACAAAAGAGGTGTCATTAAAATGACACGAAACCCATCTACAATGACATACAGCTTGCAGTAAGTTTTTCATAGTTTGCTCTTCTCTTCCATTTTGAATTTCATCGTAGAGAAGCATCTGCAACAGACTGAATGCTTGCATGCTTGTAAGACTTTCTGGTGGGGAGTCTTTGAAACATATCAGTGTAAACATTTCTTTTTATAAAGAGATTGATTCCTTAGAATAAAAATATTTTGCTAGAGAATATATGTAGGATGAAGCTTCCTTCATGTTCCTTGTTCCACCTCCTCTTTCCCCAAAGTCCTTCTACAACAAACAGACAGACACACAGACAAACATACAGTCTGTCTCTTAACTCAGTCATATCCTTTCCTTAGAAAAATACACTTAAAACAACAATCAAATAAATACAGAAGACCCTTACCCCATTCAGAAAGGTCCCTGACCCTTTTTATTACAGGATTCTTATGTAGGGGAAGGCAGACAGAATCAGATATATAAAATCTTTGCAAAACCAGTAGCAGATATGCAAATCTCTTTTTGAGAAAACACTTTCTGGCATTTACCTTTGATTCCACTGATTTTAGGGTCTGCTGCCGGACCAGCACTTTTTCATGCCTTGTCAAACACTGATAATAATGTCAGGATCCTTTCTTGTTCATCATCTACAATGGCATCCAATGATATCTGCCTTTGAACTTGGGTTTGTTAGAAAAAAAGAAAGAAGTGTTATGATCTTAAATGGCACGTGTAAAACAGTACCTACATATCTACAGTCTGGCTGGGTTCACACCCAGATGCCCTTCTTACATATGTTTACCCCAAAAGGTAGCCTTGCATTTAGTGAAACTACAGACCTCTAGTTGAATTCAGTTTGATGGCAAGGTCTGCTGTAAAGCACACAGCTTTGAGACACAAAATAGAAATGAATTATTAAGTGATATTTTAGAGTAAAGGTAATTAGATAATTATATTATTAAAATATTGAAAATAATTAAATGATTAAAATACATATTATTAATAAACAAAAAGGGTTTATTAAAATGAAAGCAGCTTTATTGGCAAGCCAGCTTCTTTGTTAGGGCTGTGAGAGTTAACTGCACCTAAGAATATCTTACTGTGTTTCTTGTTATCCCTAGCACAATGCAAACACCTCTGTATTGTCTTTAGTTACATCTGTGAACTCATCCTTCCAGCCAACCCACTGACAGTTACACCCATGACAGGAGGCTGGTGTCTAATGAGACATATAGCCAGACAGTATGGGGATGCTGCACTGAAGCAGGCCTTACCTGTTGGAAGCTTTGTTTTTTCAAAGCTTCCAACAGCTGGAGCAGCAGCTGCTAAAAAACTATTTGAAGTAACCACAGTGATAAGAATATTAGCCAACACATCGTTTGCCACTGTGGTCAAACAGGATCTTCTGGGTGCCTTAGCCTGTATAGTGAGTGCCCTTCAACAAAGCTTGGCTTTTTTTTTCTGGCTGAACAAACCATCTCATCTCCTGCCTTATAAATACTTATCTTCCCTCACCACCCAGAGAACAAATTCCACATCCCATTCCACTTTAGCAATCTGCATTTTGATATTTGGTGATGTGTCTTCTTTTGTTCTCCATGGTTTGCTTTATGTCACTCAAGTAATAGAGTCACCAATGCCAGAAGCCTTTTATCTGCCTTGGCAAAAACATTAAGTGGGTGTTACCACTGCTTGAACAGGAGAATCTCAAGTATGTATGCAAACTTTGGGAATGAGAACAGCCACTGCTAACAGCAGCATGGAGATGAGCTCCTCAGTTCTCATTGTCGAGGTGCGGAAAAGAATTGGGAGCACTACTTCAGAAGCCAAGATTTCTGACACATCAGTGATGCCAGCTGTCAGCACAGCAAACAGTGAGGAGCTGGATAAATAGCAAAGCCTGCAGACTCAGTCATATGTTCCTGGGGACTAAATCAAAATGTGAGAATGGAATGAGATCACGGATCTGGATGAACTAGAAGGATGGTTCTGGATGACAGCCTTGTTGTCAGAAGCAGGGCTAAGTCACTGAACCACTGGTAGCCAAAGGTGGAACAAGAGTGATACACCACTGGTTCAAAAGCTTGCCTCTGCTTGCGGGGATGGAGAGCCAAGAGCCTTCCTCCTGTGTGTCAGAGGAGTCTGAAGCCAGAAGAAAGGCTACAAGGGGCATTTGCAGTAGCAGAATAGTATCTGATCTTAAAAGTGCACCCTGGGCTATATTTCGTCAGCATCCAGACAATGCAATACGAGGAAAAATAGTCCCAGAACCACACTGAGGAGAGAGAAGCAGCTTGGAGTGAGCATTGTTATTTGACTGGGCAAAAGCCTGTATTTCATTCCTGGCACAGAGCTGCACTGCCCGCTGCAATACAGTGTGTAGGGTATGTTAGTGTATGCAGTGCATTAAAAAGAGCATGACCAGTAAGTCAAGGGAAGTGATTCTCCCCCTCCACTCTGTCCAGTGAGGCCACATCTGGAGTACTGTACCCTATTCTGGGCTCCCCAGTTCAAGAAAGATAGGGAACTACTGAAGAGAGTCCAGAGGAGGGCCACAAAGATGATGAGGGGCCTGAAGCATCTCACTTGTGAAGAAAGGCTGAGAGATCTGGGACTGTTCAGTCTGGAAAACAGTGGACTGAGAAGGGGGGATCTTATCAATGCTTATAAAGCTAGAGTGGGTTTCAAGTGGACAGGGCAAAGCAGTTTTCAGCAGTGCCCATTGACAAGGGCCAACAAGAACAAACTGGAACAAAGGAAGTTCCATACAAACACAAGAAAATCCTTCTTTGCTCTGAGGGTGACAGAGCACTGGAACAGGCTGCTCAGAGAGGTGGTGGAGTCTCCTTCTCCGGAAATATTCAAAAGAAGAATAAAAAAAGCTTCACCTAGAAGCTTTGATGTGTGACCTATTCTAGGAAAACTGCTTTAGCAGGGGGTTAGACTAGATGATCCCCAGCAGTCCCTTCCAACCCTTTTGATTCTATGATTATATGCATGTACCTAACTCCATATGCCCACTGTCTAATGGGGATTCTCTGCTTCATAAGTGGCAGCTTTCTTCTCTTGGCTGTTCACTTAGGTTATGCTGGGAATCCAAGTGAGATTCTCCAGGTAAAAAGAAAGAGTGGAAAGTAGTGCAGGGGATGAAGCACAGCTCTCTTCTTTGGTGTCATCACCACAGACCTGTTCTTCTTTTCCAAACACATAAAATGTGTTGAAAGTACATTGTTAGGTAAAAGGTTGGACTTTGTGAGAAAAGAAGAATACTAAGCCAACCTGGAAAGATGCACATGACCCAGTCCTTCTTGAGGAAAAACACTCCTTAGTTCTTAGCTTAATCCTGAAGAAATCACTCTGCACCAAATCTCCTCATCCGGAATTCATTTACAGGACTGAGTCTAAGTAAATAGTATATCACATCTGGACTCATCTCTCTCCAAATTGTTTCAGTGGCTATTTTGTCAGCCTTTCATCAGTCACTTGCGGCTGTCTCACTTAAGCCAATGTTTCAGCATGATACTGACTCTTGTTTGTTGGCAGTTTCCTGAAACTAAAGCTTGGGCGAGTGGTCAGAGCTGAGCATAGACAGGTTTTGGCTACGCTTTCGGCTAAGGAAACCACAAGAAAGAAACTAGTAAATTGTTTTGACAAGATCCCACAATGCCTGGATGTAAATTAGGAGCTGAAGCTGCCGTTTGAGGTACTGGGCAGGGAAAGGCTGAATAAAATTCATTTCTTCGTATAACCTTTCAGTTAGAACTTGACTGGCAACCAGGGCTGAGTTCAAATGCCAGGGGTCACTTCTAAACTCAGATGCCCATTCAGAAGCTTGGGAAAATAAAACCTAACCTTTCTGGCGCTCAGCAAGCAAATTTTCTTCATTTGCAAACATGGCTCAGTTGACATAATGCAAAATGTTTTATTAATGGCAGAAAAGGTAGATAAACAGTATAAGGGATTATATTGAACTCCCAGTATATTACTGTTACTATTTCAGTCTTCTTTTTTTTTGAAGCTCACTAGCTCAGCTCTCAGAGGATGGTCACTTTCTTCCCAATCCCCTGTAGTAACATCCTACTTCCAGTTAGGGTTTGTCAAACCTTGCTGAGCAGTAAAGTCTTATTAAGGCTGTAGGCTCCATTACTATTCCTTCTTAACAACCCTCATTTTCCACGCTAGCATTGCTAGCAATTTCTGTTTTTACAGCTCATCAGCTAGACTGTGTGCAACATGCTGGATTACCCTCATCTCTGTACATTCAGGGAATCCTTCACCATGTCCTCATCTCTTGCTTTGGAGAAGACATAAATGATTTCTACTCTATATTACCCTTTAAAGAAAAACTTTTAATCCAAGCCTTTTCCATTTTGCCTCTCTCCCATTTTGGTTTTGGTTTGCTGTTCTTTGGGTTCTTCTTTTTTTTTTTTTTTTTTTGAGGCTATAACTTTTGCATTCCAATTCTGGAAGCAATTGCCCAGGTGAGGCTGACCAGCTCACCCCAGGGACACCAAAGTGTAGCTCCTTGGCCCAGACTATCCTTGGTTACAGCTACAAACATCCTTCCAGTTAATTATGCTCCTCCTTTTACCAGAAATACCTCCCAAACATAATAAAATATCACATACAAAATAAACACGTCTCAGACCTGCCCATCGGTTCTTTTCATTTATCTCTTCTCTATCTCTTCTCTACCTCTTCTCTACCAGAAGTCAATGGAGTACTACTCTCTTTTTTTGCATTCCTGTGAAGTGGTGAGACGATTGTTCTTTCTTTCTGGACACACGGTAAAGCAAGGTTGACAGTTGTCAAATGACAAAAGAATTCCTGACAACACATCTGCAAATAGGAGTGCACAGCCAGGGGCCATTTTCACTGTTGTACAAATGGCTCAGGTCAGCAGTATTTCCATGTAGAAACCTCAGCACTTCTGGAACTTACCAGTGAAGGAGCTGCCCAGGCCTGCACTGTGTATGGCTCTGGCCAGTAGTGAGAGTTGTTCCTAGCTATTATGCAGCTGTCTGAACTCACAGCGCTTAAAATTATGGCTCACGCCTACCAAACTCCCAGGAGACCATTGAAGATAAATGCATTAATAATTCTGCAATACCTTGTTTACCAAATCTTGAAGACAGGCATGTCTAAGTGAGAAAGAGAAGGAATTTCAGTATGCAGTAGGTATTCTCTCCTGTGAAAATATATAGACTTGAAAAAATGCACTCATACTTTACTGTAAAGATTCTTTTCCAAGGCCTAGATCAAAGCAATGAACCTACACTCTCTTTCATGCAAAATTACACAGATGTATATTCAGAACTGATTAGTATTAAAAGTTAAACATGACAAAAAAACAGAGCATCCATCTGTGTAGGTCCTGTAGGTCCTGCCTTTCCTTAGCCCAGTGATTATCAGAAACAGCACTGAGTGTTAGCTTTGGGCATACGCCTTCAAATCAAATGGCAGAGGCAAAGCTCTTCAAGAAACTGATCAGAGTACCTGCTCTATTTAGGTTTCTCTGAATGTTACAAGCTACCCTCACAGCTCTTTTGACTGCACCAAATAAATATTAGCATTTCATCTAGGATACTTGAGTATTATTTATTATTTACCATTCAAACCAGCCAAAACCATGTTGCATTAAGATCACAGCTTTCTTTTGTTACAAGGTCAAGATTCTCACTCTGCAGTCCTATACGCTTATTATTTCACAAATCTTATTTTAAATTAAATGTCAGCCCTTGTGAAAGGTGATGCTTGATGACTCTGAAAATGAGCAAACCCGCAGTAGAAACTTCCCTTGCTTGGACTGTTACTCTGCCCCAGAAAGGCAAGCTGAAGTTAAGAACCATTTCGATTCTGTATCTGGTGAGCCCTTGACCTTTCCCACATCTCTCAGCAGAGCCCATGAATGCTAATTGTGGTCTATTTCCAATAAAAAAACACATATCCATACTAAAAAAGATTGTACCCTTTGACTCAAATGCCTCTCATTAATTTGCTTCTTGACAGATTTTTTTGATCTTAGTTGTGATTTTGTTATTCAGGGTATCTATCAAGGAGCTGGAAGGGCCAGCTGATCCTTATGGACTGGGGAGCTGGGAGAAAAGGATGACCACAACACAGGCATTGGCTTCACTCATGAGTGACATCCTGAAGTGTTGGAAAGCGGTGGGCAGAGCCAAGAGCTGCTGCAGTGTTGACCAACAACCCCAGCAAGGTGTGGAATGAGCTAGGGCCAGGGTTCTTCCAGGCAGGGCCAGCAGCATGGCTAGAGATGAGCACAGCTGCAGCACAGCTGAGACAGGACCGAGAGCCTGCTAGTTCCCTCAGGGCCACACAGGAGATGGACAGCCAAGTGTGTAGAAGACAAAATACCAGTGAGTCAAGGAAATACTTCTGAACAATCCAGTTTGTTGTCTAGTACCATCTTATGGTCTTCGGATCAGCTTTGATTCTACTGAAAAAAAACATAAATCTCGGGAGTAGCTCATGAGATGTGACTGGAAACATGCTGTCACAGAGCTCAAGCCGTCTCACAGATGAAGCATGACTAAGCATTTGGCACTCCAAAAGTTTGGATATGAAAGAACAGGAGGCAAGAAATGAGTACTAATATTCTGCATATTGTTGAGGACTAAGAATCAGCCTGCCTCTGGAGTAGAAGACTTCATATCAGCCAGCCAGGGCGCCTGATGCATTGTTGAGATTACAGCCATAATACAGCACTGCAGACAACCCAGCATATTAGCTTTGAACCTCATATTACAGTCAACTTTCAACATTTTCCAAGCTTCCAGGTCTCTGATGTGGCAATGGGAAGTTCTTCTGAGCTATTCCCCATCTGGATGCATTTATGGCTCCTGACAGTTTTGATCATGACTTCTTGAAATTTATTCCCCATAAGCTTTTATGGATCTGTCTGCTGATAGTCATCCTGGCTGTCTGATCTGTACACAGCTAGCCCATCTGTCTGGAAAGGTCAGAATTTCTCTCGGAATGGGCCATAATTGCAAGCCTCAAGCCCAGATGTATGACACTGAATATTGTTCACCTTTCTTCCAGGCTTGGAACCAGTTAGAAAAGATTCTTATAGGAAAGCTAAGTTAATAACTTTTATTATTATTATTTGTATTTTGAGACTTGCAATTGCCGAGAGACCTGAAATAATCCATCTTGTCTCTGTTATATCTCCGAGCCTTTTCTTCTTGAATTCCCCTCCCCTGCTATCCCTGACAACGTGTCCTGGTCCTCGCTGCCCTCCCCTGGAGCTGTATTGCTCGAGTGCCCCACACGGTGGCAGAGTGGGTGACAGATATTCTCCCAGACGGAGAAGCGAGGAAAGGATCAGCGGATGAAACTTTTTTAAACAAATGCCAGATGGACGTACTCCCTTCATTTCCACTGGAGATACACGGCTACGTACACCCTTGGCACGGCTTCGAAACTCTCATCCAGCAGCAATGAACACAGCAGGCGAAAACGTCTTGCAGACAAGGTCAATGGCTTTTTAAAATATCCCTTCTGTCAGAAAGGAAAGCACGTTGCTGTCTGTCCTGCAGGTACCACTGTGTCCTGTATCTGTTCTTCCTGGCAGCACCTGATTGCTGTCTTGCTGAGCTGAAGGGCTATAGGCTTCGGAGACTCAATGGATGGTGGAGGCCTTTCTCATTCTTGTACACACTTTCCCCAAGCCTGGTCTCTTCTCACTGGTGGCAGGAGACAGGAAGAGGGGAAATGGTCTCAAGTTGAGTCAGGGTAAGTTTAGGTTGGATATCAGGAAAAACTTTACAGAAAGGGTTGTAAAGCACTGGAATAGGCTCCCCAGGGAGGTGGTTGAGTCACCATCCCTGGAAGTGTTTAAAAACCGTTTGGATGTGGTGCTCAGGGACATGATTTAGTGGAGGGCTGTTAGAGTGAGGGTAGGATGGTTAGGTCGTGGTTGGACTCGATGATCTTTAAGGTCTTCTCCAACCTGAGCAATTCTACGATTCTATGATTCTATTACTTCATAAAACGACCTTTCCAATTGGAATTCTACAAGCCAGCTCCATACAAACCAAGAACCTCTTCACAGCACCCTTGTTGCTCCATAGAGCAAGCCCCTCTCCTGCCAGGCTGGAAGTCACTCAGCAATCTGCTGGCACAGCCTCCATTACCTAACGCTGGGGAGCCAGAGCCACAGGTTTCAGATGCCTCCTGCTCCCCCCAGCCCAGCACAGCCAGCCCCAGGCTGCCCCAAATGGTGTGTCCCTAAGGGCCGCCCCCGGGCCACGGCAGGCCCCTAGCGGCCTCTTCCCGTTGCCCGAGGGGGCTGGCAGTGATGTCGGTGGCTGGAGTGAGAGGGGAGGGAAGCTCCCTGAGGGCTCCGGTGCCCGGAACCACCGCGGTCACAGACTGAGCCACTGTCTTGTCATAAGCTTTCCCCTGGCAGGATGACCCGGGCTGGGCTGCCTCAGACCCCTCTTTGTGTCAGAGCTTTTCAAAAACAAAGCCAAGAACCAACCATCCCACTCCTGGTAGTGATCAAGTTCTACAGCCCACGCTGTGATAAACGTGCTTGTGTAACTAACTGAGTGACCTGCTGCTTTCAAAGAAGCTTTGCTTCCCCTCCCTAAGCTGAAAGGCAGGCGTCGTTGCTTCATCACTTGTAAAGCTTAGAAGGACCCATGACAATTCTCCAGCCCTAACATTTTTAGCACAAGCCGTCGGTGCGGTTTGCATTTAGCATTTCATCGAGAGGCCACATGGGTGTGGTAACAGCCTAGATTTTTATGTTCTCAGGGCTCACGTCCATGACAGTCCCAGCCTCCACCTCCTTCCCCCGTTAAGTCCCTCTGCTAGCAAACAGGGAAAAATGAATCCCTCTTCCATGTGCCCTGGCTCAGCCGTTCTCCAGGAAGACCTGAGTCAGATGTTTGGTACCTAAACCAAATACCTGAGGAAGGTGGGGAAGAAGGAGACAATTGCTGGAGGGAGACACACAGTTACTAAACCAGCCTAATGTAAACAAGATCTAAAGCAAGAGTTCAAAGTTATTAAAACTAGGGGAAAATGCCAAAGAAGGAAATTCTTCTCTGTTCAGTCACCCAGCTCCAGAGCCAATGAAACCTGCTTTACCATCCCTGAAAGATGATTTATGAGCATGTTTTTACTCTGCAGACAACAATAACAACAAGGCTGCTCTCCCTGGACTTTTTCATCAATGGAGCTCAAAGTGCTTCTCACAGAAGGTCAGTGTCACTGCCCATTTGCAGATGAGGCAAACGAGGCACAGGAAAGAAGGGATTTTGTTACAACCATCAGCAAGTGAGAGAGCCATAGAGAGATCCTCCATCAGGTACATTCACTGTTAAATTGTCACTCAGCAAATATAAGTGCAAATTTTGAAAAAGAACTTGTGACAGACACGTCTTACTGTCTCAGCAGGGGCTCTTCCCTAATCTTGTTCTCTGTATGGCACATGGACTCATCTGAAAGAAAGAGACACCTAATTACACCACACGGGCCTGGATATAAGCTGGAGGTGATGGAAGAGCGCATTTGAGCTGGACAAATGGAGAGAAAGCAATTCCAAGGGCCAAAAAAGGGGGAAAAGTACAGGAATAGCTGCATTCGATATAGCAGTGTAACAACTGACAGGGAGATAAGCAACTTGTGGGAGCTGTGTTAGTTTCTAATGGTGGGTTGTAACTAGCAGCTGGGAGCTCTAGATAGTAAAGTTTCACAGTGTATGTAGTGGTAGAAACAAGAGAAGAGACACTTCAGGAACTTAACTCTGAGGGATGCTGAACAATCACTGTAAGATGAGGTTATTCTCCTTGCAGCATCCATCTCCATTAGCATCACAGAGGAGAACCTCATTCCTAGAGTGGTTTAGCCCTACCATCACCCTAGATTTGTTTGTTTTATCAGAACAAAAAACAAAAGTTCACAAGTTTTGCTTTTTCAGCAATTTACAGCTTCTTGCACTGGAAGTGTAAATAACTCTCCTATTCTGGCACTTTGTTAATAGGTAATGAAAAAGCTCATTTTCTTTAGTAGGACTGGATTTTTTTTCCCCTCTTTGCTGGTTGCAAAATCCAGGTGGCAAGGAAAGCAGACAGGAAACTCGGTGTTTCTTATTTTAAGATTTTGAATAAATTTGACTTCCCACTTGCCTCTCTTTCCCCCTGCAAAATAGACCGAATGCAACTCATTCTTCGCCCATGCATAGTTCCTGAAACCACTGGGCTGCCCGTGGGTGGCAAACCTCAATACGTCTGTAGATGTTATTGCAAACAGGGTACAAAAATATCCCTTACAGAAGTGACTCTCTCTTCCTCCCACTCTTGTCTCGATACACTGTTGTACCAAGAGCCTTGAAAAGTGGTGGAATTCACCCCCTCAAGGAGGGGACCTCAGCAAAGGGTGATGCTTCTTTCATCTTTAATGCAACCACGCTGGTTGAATGGACACTTGGAAACCTCTTGACCATATTTCATAATTGTGTATATGGTTTGGAAAGGTCTGGATGAATGATGCATCTTAAACTTCAAAAGAGGCATAGAATAATCATCCTGAGACCCAAGTTCCCTTGGTGCATTCGCCCCCTCCCGGTTTCTCCAGCGTTTCCTTTCCATGTTGTAGGCTGCCTTTGTGAGAATGAGAGGATGCAGAAAAGAAGGCAAAAACCTGCAGCAAAGTTATTTTGAAGAGTGATCTATAAGAGGATATGGATAGTATTGGGATCACCTGAAAGTTCAAGTAAAGAGCCTGAGGGTTGAGGAAAACAGGCAGAAATTATTATAACTTGGAAAGATCTGAGAGTGCTTTGGACAGTGCTGTCAGACACGGGGTTTGATTTTTGGGTGGTCCTGTGTGGAGCCAGGAGTTGGACTCAATGATCCTTGTGGATGTTCCACGGCTCTGTGATTCTATCTCCTGCGAGACAGCACCAATGGAGACATTACAACAAAGATTGCCCCAAAGACCATTGCTTGAGACACATACGTGGAACAAATGTGCTTTGTAAACTGGGTACATACCTGTAGTTTTATCTTTCAAGTCATCCTTTGTGATCTTCGTAATTTTTCTTCTTTTTAATTCTCTCCTCATTTTCTGACCTCTGTTCATAGCCATGGACTTATTAACCTTTCTTGAGGAAGCAGTGCAAGCAAAGGAGAAGAAGCCACCTCTTTAGGGATCAGGAAGAACATTGGCAGATATTGATGTCTTAAGGAGAATTAATGTGCCTGTAAGACTTCAGAAAGCAGAAAACGTCAAACAGCTACAGCACAATGAGATGGGACACAAATATTTTCCAGTAGGCGATACGCTTAAAGACCCAGGGAGGTCAGAAAATATACAGAGCATTACAAAACAGCCTTACTAACTTCAAAGAGATCACATTTGGAAAGAGAGGAATACAAGGCAAAATATCTGCCACTTCAGCACTCTTGGACTCAAGTTTGCAAGGCCATCCAAATGAGATCACAGGCACAGTCCTAACAGCAGTGAGCAATAGCTAAATTGCCTGTGTAGGATGAGCTTGCTGTTGACCACTCATACCTGGAGCTTGTTTGAAATACTTCTGATAAACTGTGGTGCAGCACACTGACTCACCCCAACCGTATCACCAGCAGTGCTGCCTGCTTCCCACGGACCAGGCTTCCCAGCTAAGCTGGCAGACTGCAGCCCTTTGGCAACTAGGATCATTTCAGTTTCAGTATTTTCAAAAGGATACAACTGAACATTATTTCAAGACCACACGGACAGATTTTTTGCTGTGTGCTGAAACTTTTGGAAATGTGCCTTTCTGTTACAAAACAGAAGAACTCTTCCTCTCATCCAGCCCCCAGATCATAATGCCCATGGGATGGACATGCTGGCATCTGCCTGTCTGTGCTCAACACCCTTTCCCTTGCCTCCCACCCCCTACCCCTTTCCAAGTTGTCTGCACTGAACTGACATCATTGAGCTCCCAGTCCTGCAGAAGACTGGAGGGAGATCACAGATGCATGATGGTGAGGAGCGAGTGGAAAAGAAAAAGAAAGGGAGGACAGTTCCTCAGTAATAATGCCCTCTTCCCCTCCTTCCCTTCTGCCTGCTGAGCTTTGTAGGGGGAGGTGGGGGCAGGAAACCTGTACACTTGTAGCTGGGATGTCCCTGCACACAGAGACTGGAACTGCATTTTGAACTGTTGGGTCTTGGCACTGAGCGGGTCTGATTCGAGAATGCAGTGGCAATGGCAATATGCAGCTGGCTGGCATAAGCACCATGAAGTGCACCCAGACCTCAGATCTCCCTAGGGAATGTAGTGCAGGCTTCCTTGGGTGTAGCTTGCAAGATGGGTCAAGCGCAGCAGCAGCAGAGGCTGGCATGAAGGCTGTAGTAGGATTGCCTTTAAACTTCCACAGAAGAGCTGCAGATGTTCCTGTATTTGGGGCATTTGAAAGTAAAACAGCCAGAGGCATTTTTTACATGCTGCAGGAAACAATTCTGCATCAGCAGGGAACAGGTCTCTATCTTCTGACAGCCACCCTAGCCTTCAGAACCAGTGTTTATGAAGTCCACAGATCAGACCTAACCCCCTCTTTGCTCCGCAAGCAGGCTATGTTTTAAATCTGTGTATTAGATTTTCTTTCTAAATTGTTTTATCCTCCTCTCACAAACCCAAACAATTCCCAGACAGTGACTCGTGCTGACTAATCCAGTCTGGGAGACTTCTAGGTGTCCCTGTAACTTAAAACCAGAAAACAAGCTTCCTAATTCAGTAGCTAGACATTCCAATGAAGACCTGCAGGTTCCGAGCCTTTATTTTCCTTCTCCTCAGAGTTAAACATGCTTTTATCTGTACAGAGTCTTCCTCCCCCGGCAGGCGAGAGCTACGATGAGCTCAGTTTGGACATTCCTTCTCTGAAACACTGTCCACATTAGGATTTCTGCTCCACAGGGTATCCCGGTGGCAAAGTAAATGTGAGTCCTCACCAGAGTTAAACAGGGATGAAAGGTGCTGTCTTCCTGCAACTGGGAGGTTGCCTAAGGAGACATGCTTCTAAAGCATCTTACAGACCTGCAAATACCCTGTGTTGTAAAAATACAGTGGGACACCATTAAATAATATTTTTGGCCCATTTACAGTTCTGGACTGAGTCATACTTCAGTGATGTCTGGAAACCACAGTGTCATTACAAGGTCTTCCAGCATTGTAGCAGTGGCACTGCTGATAGGCTTATAAGCTATGAATGCTGTGAACAAGATCTGTCTCAGAGCAGCTAATGCAGTTTACAGTCAGCTCCGTGACCGCACACATAGCACCAGTACCAGGATTATTGTGCCTGCTCAGAAAAAGAGTACAACTTCTGGGCACAGTACACTCACCACTAATCCAAGCCTGTTGTCTTGTGTGACAAGCCACTGAAAAGAGGGAAAAAAGCCATGTAAACCAAAGGTAACACACCTGTGTTGTCTTTCCAGGACAGCTGTGTTGAGTCGTACAGTGCCTTTCAGGCGGATATTATTTAATAAGCTGCTTTAGCTCTGAAGCCTGACTCCAGAGGGAGGGGTTTCCTCATTGCACAAGTCAAACAAAGCAGTGCAGAGAACACCCATGACAATGGCCTTTATAATCAAAGCCCGTCAAAAGCTGTCAGTCAGAGTGTAAGGGTAGAACAGCAAGTCAACAACTGTGTGGGTTCACCCCACCAGCCCTTCCTCTCACAAACAGCAGCCTCCAGCCTTTGTATTCCTCACCTTTTTGCTCTTTCTTCTTCCTCCCCCTCATAATGCTAGAGGTGGGGCTGAGCTGGCCTCTCTCAGCTACCAGAGGAAGGCATGGCCAAGCCACCTGCCTCACAGGGATGCCCAGGGGCAGCTCCTCAGAGAGCAGAGAGTGCAGGGAGGGCAGCTGCCTCTGCTTCCTCCCCTCAGCCTGGGGAAAACGGGTAAATTTGGTCTGCACTAAGGGAATGGTGGAACGTGTGCATCATGTCCAAGTGGCCACTGCAGTCCTTTGCCTTCCCCTCCCATATGAAATGGAAACTCTGCTCATATGTCCTCCCTATAGTCTTTGAAATCCAGCTACAAATACTTCTGTTGAGTTGCCCTTGGGCGTAAAAATTTTGGTTTTTGTTTTGACTGTCACTATTTATAGCTTCTCTTCCTGCTGTGTTAAAGTAGAAAACAAAATAAATCTGTGCTCTGCTCGACCATCCACCTCTGAAGAAGTGCTCTTGGGTTTCAGGGGCTAAGGAGAAAAATCTCTGTGGGTGACCCTTGCAAAAATGTAGGTGCAATACTGTGAGGATAATGTGGGATTGTGCCAGAAAGAAATGACGTGCTCAGACTGAGCAGTAGCCTTGTCAGAGGCGTGTGTTAGCTCAGCCTAAAGAGGTTAGAAAGAGGTTAGAAAGTTAAGTGCTTGGAATTTGGTAACTGTTTTCTCATAGTCCCTTGATCCCAATTTTAAAATGATACTATGACTTATCATTTAGGAGATGGAATGCTACCTGACGAGATGTTAGAAAAAATATACCTGTGATAGTGTGCTTTGCAGCTTGTTTTTCACTGAGAGAAACAAATGAAAGGTAATCTTTGCATGCATATATTATTGTATAGAAGTGGACTACTGAAAACTTCTTCAATATGATGCAATGTACTCTTACTCTGTCAGGCCAATACTAGAAGATTTTATGTGTAGATACTGGGGCTTTCAGATTGAACTTTCATTATTGACTCTTCTTTTTCTCTATTTGAAAGCTTGATTTCTCCCTTATTAATGTTTCATTGACACTACTGTTCCATTATTTATTTAAAGAGAGGGGAAAAAAAACAACAGTGTATCTCAAAAATAGCATGACTTCAAACTGTCTGTTTTGGTACTCCTAAAAATAAGATTCAACTCATCAATATCAAAGAGGATCCAGCCCAAGAAGCATAAAATGAAGGAAGAAAAATAACAGATATAGGAGATTTTAGACCATTGAAGAATTTAATCAAGACGTTGGAGATACAGTTCAATTACCAAGCCTCTGTACATGCAAAGTCTCATCTGAGTCTTGTTTTGATGGTCCTATTGGATAGCAAGACAGGTCATTCTGCATCAGAAAAACGTCAATTTAATGTAAAAAAAGCAATAAATAGATTAAAAAAAAAACCCCACAGAAATGTATTTTTGATGTTGTGAGTGATACACTCTCAGTATCGTTCTCTGATGGGTACTTTTCCTGTGACAGTCGGTTTCTCCCTGATGAAAGAACGCACCAGGCCAATGCGCATACTTGTCAAACGTTTTATTTGTCATTCACACTAATTATGATACTGAATTTACAGAGGAAACTGTGGTACAAAGAAAGAAAGAAAGTCTTCATTAAAACTAACGCAGCAGTCCAGCTGCTCTGCGTGCTAGTTGTAATGAGTTTTCCCGTGGAGCTGGACACAGCCATCCGTATGTACAGCAAGAGCCTACTCTGACGTGGTATCTGGAGACTTTCTGTAGTGGGGGAAAAATCTACTCTATTCTCTTTTCCTTTCTGGTTCCAAAAAAACAGCAGCCCCCCTTCCCACCCCCGGAAGAAAAATCCCCCTGTGATCAAAAACCAAAAAAGCAAACTTCCAAAACCTGGTAGTTTCCCCTTCTGGAAATGTTCAGCATGACAGCGTCAAAGGAAAATGTGACTGTTCCAGTATGCTGCAGCATCTGGTTTGTAAGCAGATCCAGTAAATGCTGAACGAACACACTTTGATGCCGTCCTGATAGGAGCGCGTCTCCCACCAGGCCTCCCCTCTGACTTGCCATGCCACCCCCTCAGACTGAAAGTTGAGTTTGTGTTTGAAAGAAAAGTGTGTCGCTGTCACACCCAGGATACCACAAATAACCCACAGATTTTTTGCACATTCGTTTCTCCCCTACCACACACAAAAAAAAAAAAAAAAAAAAAAAGAAAAAGAAAAAGTGAAGAGTGTTGGATAGGGACCATGCTATAACTGTTTACGAAAGTGAATAAAATGTAGTTTATCTCGAAGCCTAAAATAACTAATTTGGAAAGAAATAAGTCTCACTAGAGTATTTAAGCAAACAAAGGTAAGTTCATTAAAAACACAGGAAAACGAAAAGGAAAAAAAAAAAAAGCAGAGTAATTACAAGCACTAAATATTTTGCTGTGAAGCTTTTGAACTCTATTTACATACATAAATACAAGTAACTCTGTTGATGCAACCCTCTGAGGACAAGGAGAAAAATGCCAAGTGATCAGTACTGACCAAGCAAGGTTAACAAAAATAAAACACAAGAATGTTACGATGCAGGAAAACAAGAAAGTGTTTTGCCCGAATTGAAAATGATCCACTTATCCTGAATCTTCAAATACATTAATGGAGAAGGTCATCCAGAAAGCAGTAATGAATGTTTCAAGAGTGCAGGCAATTCAGAACACTCTGACAAAGACTGTGGGCCATTTGGAGGAAACCGTTTTTCTCCTTTCCAGAAGTTTATTTGGCATAATTCTGCAAGTAAAATCCTTAGTAGCAACGACGCTCCCTGCGTCTGCCTCCTCTTGCACTAAAGCTCCTTCACTTCGCTCTGGAAGCCAAATGGGAACTCTGGAAGTGAGCAGAAACGCTGAGAGCAAAGTAAGGGGTCTTTATGCAAACAGGCGGTCGGCCCTGTGTTTACTTTGGAACTGGTGGATGAGGCTGCCTCTGGACAACAAGCTGTGTCTTGTGAGAGGAACACACAAGCTGATAGTAGAGACTGCCATCAACTACTGCACGTCGGTAGGGGAAGGAGCCTAAGGCACTCTGTTGACCGAGACTTGCAAAGGGAAGCACAACAGTGCTATTCCATTCAGCAACTGGGATGATAAAACTATATAAATATATATATATTACATATAAAAATATATACTTATACACTATAATTTGGAGGCATGTGAATGGGGGAAGTGTTTTACCTAGCTGTCCTCCTTTTGCCTGCCAAGTGCTGTTTAGATATGAGAGGAATGACACAAGAGTTTTTACAGCCTCAGAGAGCTTTGCTGTCCTGAGCGGGGCAGGGGATGGCTATAAAAAGAGATTTGAGTGAACTGTGGTGTCTCATAAGCACTTGTGTGAATACACTGTAGCTCACGGTGATTAAACAGACTAATTGCACGGGATAATAAACTCAGATGTTCCTCTGTAAGGGGAGCACTGTGTTGTTCTGTGTTTGACATGCATAGAGAAGTTTGACTCAGGAGCTGCTGGCAGTGATGGTGGGCGAGGAGGTGGGAAACCCCACATTCTGGTTTGTGTTTCAGAAACACAAAGTGCTGTGCTGCGACCAGCTCCACACTTTCTCAAACCGTTCACAGCAGGGAGTGTAAAATTAAACTTCCACTTCAGGGCAGCTGTGAAGAAAGTAGACGTGTAGCCGTAAGAAACGTCAAACATTAGGCCTGACCGCTGGGCCGGCAGACTGGGCTCACCTTCCCATCAATATAGTTTCAGGAGGGGATAGTACAACACTATGGGCTGAAACAGGCAAAGGTTTCAGCAGACAGCAGTCGTGGATGTGGGGAGAGACTGATGTGGGAGCAGCTGTGCCCTGTGCGGCTCCTCTGCGGTTCCTCACCCTCACCTTTGGGTTCCCACTCGCAGTACTGTGCGCTTGGGTGGTCCAGTCACAAGGCAGACATGAAAGCCGTGGTCAATGGGGATTTGAACTGCACGGCGAGTGCGAGAGAATGTGTAAAATGGATTCTGCAACAGAGCTACTGTTTGGTGAGGGAGGACTTTTTTTTAGGCTACTGATGAGGTGAGATTCCAACTATGCAAGGGTAGGGTCTCTCTATTTCCGTATTCATCAAGGTCTCCATACTTCCAAAATGCATTTTTAACTGTTCTGATACTGGTTTTGATGCTTTCTGCCTTTTTTGATCAGAGCAAACTCTAGAAAATGATAAATTCCATTACGCTAAACAAAAGCACGAGGCCACGTATATATTTCAGCAGAACCATTTTGAACTTTTGCTGAGATCTCTTGAAACACCCCCTATTTTCTGCACAAAGATGACCTTGTTGACAATGCAAGTTCTTCAGTTTGTAACTTTTCAATACCAAAGTGCTACTGCATCTGACTCAAACAAAGAAGCAAAATCATATATAAAAAAAAAGAAAACTTGAAAAACAAATGGTTTTAAATAAGTCCAGCTGTTCTGCTGCCTGCAGCCAAGGATCTTTTTAATTTGAATCCTTTTCATATTTTTTTTTTAAACATCAAACACTGATCTGAAGTCCTGCTTTCAAATACTCTCTGAGTTGACCTGCAATTGTTTCACTCATTTAAGAAGTACATTAAATAATAATCGGATCATTTGGAACGCACACTTGTCAACATCAGCAGTCTGTAATTAATGAGTAGTACAACAGCTGCGTTCAGACCAAACCCTCAAATAAAATAGTGCCATAAACTTTACAGTGACATCTGATATGTTTGTGCTGTAACGATGGGCAATGATGACGACTGTATTAACATGCTCCCAGTACAAGCTGTGCATATTTGCTACAGGACCAAATAGTTTGTGCACAGATTTTAAATCTCCTTCCTCTTCCCTCAATATACAGTGATGGAAGAACCATTAAGGCCCCTTCTTTGCTGGCCTGCTTTCCAGATGAACTTGACTCTGTTCAGTCTGAGCTATTTTGTGATGCACAAATTGATCTCTTTTCCAGTACACTCAAACATGGCTCTTGTACTGCAAATCTTGGCTCCACTGAGCTGGGAGCAAGTCTCACATTGATTATATCAGTCTTCTTCACTTCACTCCTGCCATGCTAACTGTGTGCTGGCTTTTGATTTGAAAGACTATGAAGCCTCTACCAGGAAGCCAAGGGAAGCTCAGCGCAGAACAGGGCTGTGTGGGGACTTACATAGTTGAGGGAATACAAAAGACTGCCTTATAAGTACCTCCTGAGTACTGATCCTGAGCATCACCACTGGTGACAAAGGAAAAACATGGAAGGGGTGTGGAGAGATGACTCTGTTGGGGGAAAGGCACAGTGCCTTCATGGGGACTTCGATGCCTCAATTGTTTCAGTGGGAGTGGGGCATCTAAACAAACAGCTCTGAGGCTCTGGACTCACCTAGCTGAGTAAAATGAAAGGGAGATAACTGTAAACAATATTTCTAGGTAATTGGGAAGTCACTTTACCCATCGTTATTCCAGCCTTTTTCAATGTGACAAATTTGACTTTGGCTGCTACCAAAAAAGGCGATTGCTGATATTTTTAATATAGGCATACTTAAATAATAACAGTATCAACAAATAAGAAAAGTCTAAATATCAAGCATAAATATCATCAAAGTAGTACAGTAGTTGAAAATGACCCAAGGCTGTAGCCGTTCTATTAAAAAAAAAAAGTCCAAGAGAAAAAAAGTTAAATTAACTCATTGAAAAAGGGGCTGATTCTTTCAGTTGACAAAGCAAGAAAGAAGCAAGCGTGATTAAAACAACAACAAAAAGTAAAATCTCTTTTTTTTTTTTTTGCGATTTATAAGGTGCCAAGAGAAATTAAACAAATTAGATGCAAAGCAGGATGAGTTGCATCCTCAAAAAAAAATAAACAAACCCAAACAAACAACAACAAAAAAACCAGCAATAAAAAATTCCATATTCTTCGGAATACACAATGTTGTTTAAAAAAAAAAAAAAGGAAAGGAAAAACTGAAGTCCAACATATAAAACCTCTCATTCACAGCATTGCTAAAACAGAAGCGTTCACAGTTTCCCTCTGAGAATCTTCCTATACTTCCTTATAGTTAATACGTCCATAAGATGCAGTAAACTCATTAAGTTTCTGTTGGGTCTTAAGTCTTAAAAACAGAAGTGAACTGAAAATCTCTTTAGGGCTGTGGAGACCTTCAAACCTGGGCATGTTTGAAAGCCACAAGCCTGAAAACAGCCTGGATATCTTCCTACTCACCCTCACTACCTACAGGCCACCAAACTGAATGTCCTCCTTTCCAGAAGCTCAGCCCCCTGGGGGGTACCCTGCTGGCATGGCATCACCTCACCAGCCACGCAGCTGGCCCAATGCGTGCCACTGCTCCTGGGACCGCTGACTTCTGGAGAGTTTGCTTCTGGAATTGATGTATGAACATGGCAGGGCCCATAAGCAAGACAGGTGTTTATGGGATACCTACGGACATCGGTAAATCGAAAGCACGTTAGTCCTGGCCCACGACTATTTAAAATGCATTCAGTATGGCCTCCAAACCGCTTCCTCTAGCCTTGCCGTGGTACCCATGTTGGTTGGGGAGTTGCTGTGGCTCCCTTCTGCCTCAACCACATCACTTTGATTGGGAAGGTTGGGGTTGAGGAGTGTCGATCCTGTGGAAGCATTGGTGCAAGGGGGGTGGATGCGCGGGGGGGACCGGTCTCCTCCTGAGATCATGGAGAACTGATAGGACCCAGCGGAGGTTCCGTAGTAGAGGTGGTACGAAGGTGAGCTGGTCTGGAATGGGCTGCCTTGGGCCTGAGAGGAACCAGGATACGGAGGTGGGAGGTAAGTGTGGTATCTGGTGGCCGTGGACATAGCAGACATACCGATCCCTATCCCCGAACTGACGGGAGTTGGCGTGTAGGTGAACGCTCCCGGGTAGTGCATCCGAGGATCAGAAATGGAAGGGAGCGCGGAGAAGGAGCGGTCAATCCCCACTCTGGGGTCACTGAATGCCGTCAAGTCAGAAGCACCTGGATTGCAGGAAAGGAAAGCAGAGATTGTCAAACTGGCAGAGCAGAAATGCACCTCTGCAAGGCTATTATCAACATCAGAATCCCGTTCCACAATTAACTAACGTAGTGTTGCCACGGAAAGAACTGAGCTATCCCGCACCCCATCTCTAACACACAGTGCTAACAGGTCTGGATGTTTTGGATTTACTGCAGTAAAGCAGCAATTAAAGAGGAGTGCCAAGCTCTCACCATGTTCTGTAGGTGTACGTGCTTGCTCACAGAGATCTTACAGCACATGCAATTTACATTTCCAGAGTGCCCTCATCCTCAGCAGGTGGGTGGAGAACATGGATACTGATCTCAGCCTTCTTGCTTAGAATCACAAGTCACCACAGACACTGATAGGACCTAAATACAAATTGTTCAGCTTCTGTGTAGTCTCTCCTTGCTCCCAGCTTCTGACTCAAACGGGAAGCTCCTTGGAGCACACACTGTCCTTTCAAAATACACAGGCAAGTTCTACACACATAGGCTCAGCCCAGCTCTTAGCATTTAGCAACACAGTTCTACACTGATTTCTGAAACTACCAAAATCAGAAAAAAATCACGTTCATTTGAGGTCTTTATATGTGGGTCTTCATATAGTGTCTACATAGTTGTTATGATTTCCAAAAATCTTGGCTCTAGTAAGCATATAAAAAGGGATAACAACAGCAATGCCTTTTGAAAGCGGAAAGCTACATGTGGGAGTTGGGCTTTTTTTCCCCCTTTCAATTGTACTAGAAATCCTTCTCATCCTAAGTGAGCTTTTTATAAAAAGCTTTTTATAGGATGGCCAAATTATGCTCTGTTTTGTCTGACACAAGTGAAAAGACGCCCAGTCCCACCATCTCCTCCTCTGACGAGCACAGATTACACAAGCAGAGCAGACAATGGCTTCTCTAGAAAGGATCTTCATGGTGACTCAGATTAATGGAAGGTGTCAGTCCCTAGAGCTAGCAGCTATGCGTGATTAAAATTACTGCAATCATAATTAAGAAAAAATGTTTCCAGAAGACAACTTCTTCCACCAGACAAGGTGTGGAGTCTGCAGAAGAGGAGCCATACGCTGAAGGAAATACTCATGAGAAGAAGCAGAGGGAAAACAAAGCTCTTGGCTCTGGCCAATTTTAAAGCTAGAGCAGACACACTCCAGCGCCAAGCTCTGAAAGCTCGTCAACTGCACAGCCAGCACTCTTTGATGAATTTATATGAATTTCTCAGAAAAGCTCTGACGCATGTGGTATGCTTCCTTTTTCAGTTTGCCTTCTGTCTTTTTGACTTCTGGAAGATCAGCGGGACCCTCAAACACATTTCCTTCCCCCAAACCCCCGCACCGTTAGATTTAACACGGTAAGACAGACCATGGTGTGGAGTGGTAGGAGCTTGAGGGTGGCTAAGGCCAAAGATGACATCTGACAACCTGCCAGATATTAAAGGGTGCTTCCACACCTCATTCCTGAGAAAGAAATCAAACTTCTTAAAACTGCCTAGACACATCACTCATCAGAGGAGGGCTTCTTCTGCCTACTTTGGCAAAAAGCAGGACAACAAAAGTTAATGTCAAGGTGTTTTAAGTATGTCTGATATCCTTTGTCTTTTGAGGCACCATGTCTAAAAACCCTCCAGCCGGCTGTTTGTTTAGACAAGAAACATGATTTTTTAAAGTAAAATCCTTAATGAAATAGTTTGCCCTGATTATTCAAATGAGAGCAATATGTATGGCCAAAGAATATGCTTTTTGAGAAAGCCATGTGCAAGGTTGGATTATATGTCTCTCATTCATTTTAGCAAATTTTCTGCTATTGAACACACACATATTGATTCAATATGTGGGGGTTAGAGTCAGCAGATGGTCAGCTGAACACAGTGCAAACCAGGGGGGTAGCTTTCACTTTCAAGCTGTATTTTTATGCTGGCTTGTAAAGCCCTGCAGTACTATTTCAGAAAGATGTAACAAGACAGTACAGCGCAACACTTAACGTGTCAAAAAACACCATCCTGCACGCTGCATGTCCACCCATAATCTGTTGTACTCCGGTCTGAATTTTGAGAGAAGGAAGGAAACAGAACCAGTCTGTGGCATTCATATGACAGTTCTTCTATCTCAACTATTTTTATAGTTCCAGACATCCTCAAAGTAGCCACTTTCTCCTGTTTCTTTCTCTTTTGAGAACACTATGTTGGGACCCAAACCTCATTTCTTCACTCTTTGCGCAAATCCCAGTCAACCAGCTGAGATGGCTCTCTGCAGAAGGCTCAGAATATGCTTCACCAGCAGCAGGGAAAAGCTGCAGCAGCAGCACCCGAGGACACAGTGATCACTGCATGGGCAACCCAGCACCAACAATTTGCAGAGGCTCACCTGAGAGGCGGCTGGAAAGCTCTGCGGTGAGGGACGTCATGCCGCTGGCCCTGCCAGGCGATATCGGTGTGGCAGGATGCACCGAGGGAGTCGCGATGGAGCCCAGGTACTGGTAGGACTGGTCATAGGACCACGGCGGGGATGGCTGCACTTGCCTTGTGTCTGCAATGAGAAAGAGACCTATAGGCTGATTTGAATGATAAAACAATATCCAAGATGTGAACCAAACCACGTGGTGGATGTAGAAACTTAGATGGCTACGCAATTACTTTTCGGTTCCACAATCCCCTTTGCCAAGAGACCTGCAGATGAATTGCTTCCTCAAATACGAGCTGTACATCTGTGAGTTTTGACTGGTTGATTTTTTTCTTGCAAAGCTTTCTACTGTTTCATGTTGTTGGGAAAAGCGGTCAGGGAAAAGACTTTGCCGGGTGAAAAACCTGCTCATTACTGAGCTCCATTAGTATTTCAGGCTGTGCAGTCACAGCCCTTTTTGCCAGAAAGACACGTCCTGCATGGCACCACGAAGACAAAAATACTGTACTGGGAGTGCTTCTGTGAAAGCTTCCAAGTAGAGAGAGCAAAACAAGATGGAAATGTGCCAGCGTGGGAGAGACAGAGAGAGGGAGTGAAGCTCATCTCCTCCAGAAGGCAGATTCCTAATTGGAGGAATGGGACTGGGGGAATTTGACTTCCTCCACCTTTTGAAAATCTCAGCCTGGATTAAATGAAGAGGTATTTTGTACATCTTTTTTTGGTACTTATTATGTATAATAAACAGAAAAAACTCAGAGGTATGGGTGCACCTATTAGCAGTGACTGAACTTCAGAAACAGGAACCCCTACGCAAACTCTGGAACTGCTAAGCTGAAAATGCAGATGCCCAGAGCGTACAGGCTTTCAGGAGAAACTTCTGGTTCTTGGAAGAAAAATCTGAAACTGCATAGATGCATAAAACATTTACTTAAATATGGAAAACCACTAAGCTATTATTTTCTAGCCTCGAGATGTTTGAAATCAAAGATGCATAGCTGGGAGTTTGTCCAAACTGGTTGCACCAATGTAGAAACAGCCCTCTTTTGCTTATTTAATATTTGCATTTGAAACTGGCATTTTTGAGTGTATAGAAATGTCTAGTTATTGCACAACTCAAAGTGAGAAAGATTCATCCTCCCTTTGCCTACCCACAACATTTTTTGCTTTTTTTAGCAAAATCTTTTTCCATACTCTTCAGCACTAAGCGCAGTCTCCCGCAGCTCCATCTAGCTAATTGTCTTTTTGAAAGAATCCAATGTTGGGACAGACTGCATTGAGATAAAACTGATACCAGCGTGGAAGGGAAATTTCCCAAGTCTGAGATGAAGGACTTTGATCTTCCATCAGAAAGCCCATCTGGAAATTATTATTCTGTTGTGCTTTATGGAGATGAGTTTTACATTTTGTTTGTTTCACCCATTTTGCAAGGAGGATTTATACAAAACTCGGAGCTATTCAAAAATAGCTAGCAAAGGCAGTTGCAGAATAAAATAAGGTGTACTAAAGATTTTCCAAATCGTTCAAAATCAGATATTAATATTTAATTTTTTTCAGGCAGACTTCCTTAAAAATAGATTCGGTTGACTCACGTTGTTTTAAAAGCAACATCCAATTGGATTAAATGGATTTTAGGAGCAACAAACAAAAGGGCACAGGCACAAAGCCTGCTATGTTCGGAGCTGTAACATCACCTTGTTGTTAATGTATGGCCATTGCTTATTAAAGATGACAGGGAAAGAGACGGGGGAATTCAGTCTCTAGGGGTAGCGTTAGGATAAATACCACAAAGCTTTGGAACAGTGAACTTTGTAATGGCCTGACCCCACACGTATTTTACTTCTAAAATGGGGTTAATTAAATGTGGTTGGATATTAGGAAACATTTCTCCGAGCGGTGCTGCAGGGGCACAGGCTGCCCAGGGAGGTGGTGCAGTCACCGTCCCTGAGGTGTTCAGGAGCCGTGTGGATGTGGCACTGAGGGACGTGGGCAGTGGGCGTGGGGGGGGTGGGCTGGTGGCTGGACTGGGGGATCTCAGAGGTCTTTGCCAACCTTAATGGTTCTGTGGTTCTGTGGCTCCCTTACTTTGGTGTCAGTCCCACTGATTTCCACTCAGGAGCTCTGCTGAGTGCTGGAGCCATGATACGTGTGAACACACCCAGCCCAGTGTGGAGGTTCCGCAGAGGCAGTCCCTGCCTGAGGCCTTGTGGGAGCCAACACTGCTCTCCACCACCCCTCTCCAAGGGCTTTGCCCAGTGCTGTCATTGCAGAAGGAGGTTCCCACTGAGGCCATGGCCTCTCTGTTTTCCTGCCTTGTCAGGAGCGAGAGCACTCCGCACTGCTCCTGTTTTCCCTGCATTGTGGTGGCGGGGAAGCTGTTTTTCAAGTGAGGAGTTGTGGAGCGCATCCCAAGTTGGCCGTATCCCCAGTATTTGTTCTTGTTTGTTTTGCAGCTGAGTGCCTTTGACTGGAAATGTTTTATCACTAGCTCGCAGGTCCTCAGCTCCCAGCACTGAAGGGAAGAGAGGAGAAGTTGCTGCCACCCACCCTTGTTTGTCAGCCTGGGGGAGGACACACTGCCTGTTCCCTTCTGTTACAGCTTCCATTAACTGGCAGGACACCTCTACCCTTCACTTTTCCTTTGTCTCTTCCATTGCTGCTCTTCAGGGCAGGGCTACGGGTCTGTCCTGTACCTTGCTCAGCATGACTCCTGCTTCATAACACAGCCCCTGGTGCAATAAGCATCCTAACAGTGTAAGAAGATGCAGGAAAAGCCACAGCAGCAGCTGTAGTGGCAGAAAGGGAGGCAAGACTTTGTCATAGATTTACTAAGTGTGGACAGAACAAAATACAATCTCTTCTCATTCTGTGGTACTACAATTACCTTATGTTGTGTCCAGACCAGAAATTGAGTAATGGACCAAACATGTCTGCTAACATCCAGAGAGAGACTGCCAGGGCACCTGACCTACCTCCTCCATTTGCTATCATTACCAACCCCTGGGGTTGGTGACAGCCAACCAGAGAACCCCCATCATTAATCTCACAATCCCATTAAGTCTTTCTTAAAAGAAAGTTCTACCGATCAATTCTACATCTTGTTACCTGTATTCCCAGTCCCTGTATTTGCTATTAGATACTAAAGATCAGCTTTTTGACATCAAGTTGATTAAGCAATCTATTCAGCGATGTTAATACAGCGTATTATGTTACACACACATTAAAGCAGGTTATATTGACTGACCCCAAGCATCTCTCTCAGGACTGTTTAATAACAAGTGGAGAAAGGTATCACAGAATTGTAGGGGTTGGAAGGGACCTCTGGAGAGCAGTGGGTCCAATTCCCTGCTAAAGTGGGTTCCATACAGCAGGTCACACAAGAAAGCAGATCTTGAGTATCTCCAGAGAAGGAGACTCCACCATCTCTCTGGGCATCCTGTTCCAGTGCTCTGTCATCCTCAAAGAAGCTCTTTCTCATGTTCAGATGAAGCTTCCTGTATTTCAGTTTATGCCCATTAGTCATTGCTGATTGTTGCTGAACTCCACTGTGAAGAGCCTGGCCCCATACATTGACTCCTTCACATTAGATATTTACAGCAATGAGATCCCACCTCAGTCTTCTCTCCTCCACGCCAAGCAGCCCCAGGCCACTCAGCCTTTCCTCATAAGGGAGATGCTCCAGGCAGTAGCATCTTTATGGCAGCATTTCAGCATTGAGAGGCAGATTCAGCTCCCAGTAGGGGCAAGCGCTGCACTCCCAACAGCCTTAGCAGGATCTGGATTAGGGCTCTCAGTGAGTGACGTATTTTTTTGGGATATCTGCTTTTCTTCAGCTTTTGGTTCATCCTAAATTGAATTGGAACGGGTTTGAATTTGCCACAGAACTGGGCTACTCCCTCCCTCTCCCCCTCCCAAAAAAAAAGAAAAAAGAAAAAAGAAGACAATGAGCACTTCCTGAGTCTACTGCTCCTTTCTATTTTCTACTTTCCAAATACAGATATATTTCTCAGAAGTGGACAGACTACTGCAAGGAACTGAATGCATGGGTTTGTGTGGCTGAGGTTATTCAGGTGAAGATACGCTGAAAAGACAGGGCAGTTGCTTCCCTGCTCTGAATCATTTGCAGGGAGAGCTCCTTCAACAAAGGGAAACAACGGAGCTGCGGGCCCACGCTGTATTTGAGCTTCAAAATCATTTTAAAGCAGATCAGAATAGCACAAAACCAAAGAGGTTGCTCCGGTCGATGAGCTGTGCCCAGTTCTCCCGGTATTTCTCCCATTAGCAAGTACTTTCCATTTCTGCTTTTTATGGTGTGAGAAAATGTATTTAAAAACATGAAAACAGTTATTAATTGCAATAAAGCACTCCAGGGCGAGAATTATGGTGCAATAATTCACACCTTGCTGCCTAGTCACTAGCTCTTCAGCCTCCAGCCTCATGCCTAACAAGCTATTAAGCAGAAAGCATGGAACCATCTTTCATGCCTCGTCATGTTTTATTGCCACGAAAAGGTTGTGCTCGGCTCCTTTTAAAAACTTGTAATTAAACTGTACAAACGTTGCATAACGCTTAATAGCTGAACGAAACGAGAGCTCCGGTGTGAGACTCGGGATAAGGCCACTTTCCTCCTGTCGGGATGCTACTGGCGGTCCCGGCGCTCTACGTTCCCGACGGGGGAGAAAGGCAGCGCAGCCTGGGCAGGGACCGGACGGCAGATGGCGGTGCGGAGCCGCACAGAGTCCGGCACGGAGCCCGCACAGAGCTTCGCACAGCCCCGCAGCCCGGTAGAGGGGTTTGAGCTGGGAGGGGCCTCACAGCCCACCTAGCCCCAACCCCTGACACCTCCACCAGCTCTGCTGCCCAGGGCCCCATCCAACCTGGCCTTGGGCACCTCCAGGGATGGGGCACCACAGCTTCTCTGGGCAGCTGTGCCTAACTTTCCCTAACATCTAACTCAATTCTCCCCTCTTTGAGTTTAAAACCATTCCCCCTTGACCTATCACTATCAGACTGTAAAAAGTTGCTCTCCCTCCTTCAGTGTCCTGCAGTGCCGTTTGTATGTGCTTTATAACGTCAAGCCATGCACTTTCACCCTCCTGGAGAGCACCCTGCTGCTGTCAGGCACCCGGGAGGCATCAGTCAGTCCTGTTAGGACTGCTCTGATTGGTACTGCCCGCTCAGGACATTGCTTCAGACACTAGCAAAATGTTTGTTCCTGTCACCTCACTCTTTCTGTATAACAAATATAAGTTCATAACAGGCTGCCTAAAACACTGATTCATAGAACTGTTTGAGTTGGAAGGGACCCCTACATATCATCTAGCTCAACTCCCCTGCAATGAACAGGGACACTTACAGGAAGATCAGTGAGACATACTATTCATGAAGTAATACTTAAAACTTTAAGCTTGCAATTCAAACCAGGTAACAGGTCCCACTGTGTACCTGTGAACCAAAAAGGCTGTGGGCTGGGCTGGGTCCCATGCACTTCCCAATGTGCCCTCACTCCCACAGCAGAGCAGGCAGCTCTCCGTGTACCACCACAGCTGCGACACAGCTGTCAGCTCCCAGCTGGTTGCCGTGTGGCCAAAGCTTGGGGTGATGCAGCACGTTGCTGGGAGCTGAGGAGGAGCAGCAGGATGTGAGTCAGGAGGATGGAGCTGGCGGGTGCGAGGCAGCAGGTACGCCCTGAGTCAGCCAGGCCCCGCAGGCTAATTGCCCTGGCTGCCAGGCTGCAGTGCCACACTCGCTGCCCTCTCTTGCAGAGGGCACCTGCCACCTAGAAGCAAAGCTGCCTGGACAGACCATGCTTTACAAAGCCACTGCCGGGAGCTGAAGAAGTCACTCCAGGTGCTGGGTGGTGACAAGCCACCAGCCAGAGCAGTGAGGATCCTGTCATTCTCGGCACAGCGCGATGAAGACGTATTGCGAAACGGCTGCTGCTGTTGCCAGGCTTTTTTCTCAAGTTGCAAAAATTGCTGTCAGTCATATGCAACAAAGCCCAAAGTCGCATAGCATTGAGCTCTGCAGTTCCTCCGCCATCCTGGTGAGCACTTGAAAGGCACCAACTGGCAGAAGGGACGGGGTGAATGAAAGCTGGGATTAGTTTCCTGGTGTCAACTCAGAGGCAGACAAGGGAAGAGCGGGATCCTGAACTACCTTGAAAAGCTTTTCTGAGTCTGGGACTCATCCACCCTCCCTCCCTGGTCTGATTTGCTCATCTTTCCAAAGGGAAACAGTTTTTATAGTGTGACTTTCCCTTTGAGTACAAGGCAGGAATCATCTTGACTGGACTTGTTCATTCGGAGAGGCATCTTGCTTAATAGGGGAAAGGGACTGTGAGCACAGGAATACTTTGTGTTCAGGAGAAGGATGTCTAGAAGCTGCTGTTCATCCTTCACCCCTTTCCCAGCGTATTTCCTGTCGGCACCTCTCTGCCTAGTTTCTGTGTCTTTCTCTCAGTCATTCCCAGCCCCATAGGCTACAGGTGATGGTTTGAGCAGCACATGGTTCTCTAAGCCCCTCTAAAGCAGTGCTTCTGAGATGATTCAGTTGCCCTCCCTCGCTCTGCTGCCAGCAAATCTTCAGCTGAACGCAGCACCGTGAAAAGGCGTGTCATCTGCCGGCAGCTGAAGGAATTAGTCAGGAGCACAAAGAAGGGGGACTTTCCAAAGGACAAGTTCATCCCTGGCAGCAGCAGAGGCAGCCGTGGCCTCCACACAAGGCTGGTATTCTCATACCTCTCAGCGCTGGAACACGAGGAGCTGGAAAATTACAGAGCAAACTGTAAAATTCCACCGGCAGTGACTGCAGCCCGCAGGGTGGTTTCCCTCCACGCGCCGGGCTGAGGAAACCGCTGTCACAGAGCAGTGTGCGCTCAGGTGGGTGCGAGCTCTGGTTTGCCCAGAGGGAAAGTTTTTTGAAGCCTTCTAATTCCCACTGGAAATACATAGGGGATGAGCACTCACTCCCCTCTGCGGCCTTGAGAAGTTCAGCTTGCTGATGGGTGTCAGAACTTATTTTGGTCAAGAACGACAGTGACAGATATGTTGTGTGTCTGGAAATTTCTAAGTTATGGTGGGGGGAAAAATGATCACCCAAATTCCCACCTAGGATCCCCCTCACTGAAGGACAGATCTTTGGCAGACATCTCCTACCTGTGTTTGCTTTCATTTTAGTTCAATATTACTGTGGTTTCGTGGAATACGACAAAGACCAGAAAAGTTCTGGAAGCAAAACATCTGCTGTGGGATAGGAGGGTGGGAGAATTTTCCCACACTCAGGCATCAAACTGTAAGAGAAAAATACGAGCCTTGAGGAGAAAGATTTCCCAACCTGCTGTCGCTGTTGGTTCTAGCTGCCCTGTTGGTGGTGATACAGCACTCCCTAATGTACAGCACTCTAGGTATAGCACGGTCATATAGAAAGGTGCCAAGCCCTGAGAAAGACTGGCTACAGAAGGCCATGAAAACCTACAGACACAGAGCAATGTGAGCAGGCACTGGGGTGCCTGCTCTTCTCTTCATACTACCTGTGCTCTTCGCTCCCTTCTCATTCCATTTCTACCTCCCACTGCTCTCTGTGACCCTTGTTAGCAAGTTAGCTCACTCCTTTCCAATACTGTGCCAGAAAGGGTCTCAAGGAAGAAAACAGCGCAAATCGGCACTTCTGAGTGTATTAGTGTTGAATGTGGTGACAGAGCAGAAATCTGTCAATGAGGCTTTTGCTAGTTTTTCTTTGGAAATGAATGGCAGCGAAGGCAGAAAAACAAATCATGCTTCCTCACAATTTATTTGAATTTCCTTCACCCTCTTTGTATCCACGTAAAAAAATTAAGAGCTCTAATAATCTTAAGATGCCTGGAAATGCTACAAAGGGTACCTGTTCTAGCTGTGTATATTTTGGGGGTAGAAGGAGAAATGTGTATCGCTTCAGGTTTAAAGCACCCCTAACGAACTGCCAAGATACAAAACTGTATATGCACTATACACAGTGAAGAAACAGCAGGTAGCAGTCTAGCCATGGTAAGTGGTTGTGAGGAGGGGGCTCCTAAAAAACAACCCCGGGCTCACAGTTAACTTGGTGTCAGAATCAGGAAGTGCAGGCAGCTCCAAATGCCAAACTGTGAAAACCCTGATTTCACAACCAGCATATGTGCTGTCCTAGCAGGTTAGTACATAAGCTGCTCAGATGAAATATAAACCATCTCTCCTACTGAGTAAGCACACTCCTTCTGGGCTGGCGTCACTGCTGCTTTGAAGAACACGATGGCATTATGGGCAAACTGCAAAGTCTCCCAGTATACCAGTGACACCCAGAAGTTGGAAAGCTAAGTTTTGCAAATTAAGGATGCATTGTTCTTTGTCTCACGAGGTATGAGTCACCCCGCAGAACTGCAGCTATTTGTTAACAGGGAGACTCCATTCCCCCCCACCCATCCTCCTCTTCCCTCCCTCCTGCATCTACAAGAAATGAAATAAAACAATTCAGCCCTGACCTTCCACTCTGTTGGCTCCTCTGTTACAGACAGGCAGCCAGACTCCGTGCCGCTGCAGTGCTCTCCCCTATCTCTAAGTACTCTGGGTAAAGCACAAAGTGAAAAGGCGAGGAAATCAGAGACAGATATCACACACGTGTGTTGGTGGTGAGCAAACATTGCCCCTCCTCCCAGTGTGCCCAGCACTGGAGGTCATGCCATGCAGTGGGCTGTAGGAAGAGGGATGGCATGTAGGGAGGAATACATGGATGCACACATCTGTACATACGTGCATGCACACAGAATCAGATAATCAGAGAATCACAGAAGGGTTTGGGTTGGAAGGAGCCTCAGAGCCCACCCAGCCCTAACTTCTGCTGTGGGCACGGCTGCACCTCATCAGCTCAGGCTGCCCAGGAACCCATTCAACCTGGCCTTCAGGAATGGGGCACCACATCTTCTCTGGGCAACATACACTTGTTTATTTATTTGCTGTTTGTCACTGAAGTTCCTGGAGCTCCAGAGGCACCAGGGAGAAAGCTGCAGGGAAGGCATCTTCAGGGACTTAGGCAGCATGGATGAGAGCTGTTGGTAAGGTCATTGCTTCCTTATCTTTCTCGATAAATCCACATTCTAGGAAATCTAATCTCTGAGCCTGGAGGGGAATCCCTGACCTGTCCATTTGGCAAACCCCATCTGAGAGCCGAGAGCCCCTGGTCCTATCCTTTCTGCCTGCTCCCTTCTCCAATCTGATGCTCCAGGTCCTGGCTGCTCCTCTTCTCCTTGCTTTCTCTGAACCACTCTGGTATGTGAATATTTCCCAGCTCATTAATTACTTGATCCTCACACTGCCTCCTGAGGAAGGGTAGCATTACAACCTTCATTTTAGCAAAAGGAGAACCGATGCACACAAAAAGCAAGGCTGCAGTTCAGCAGAGCACTTGGCTGGGTCAGAGCACATGTGAGTTACCTGATGTCACCCCAGCAGGGAAAGTTAACCTGTAAAACAGCTTGGGGGAGATGTATCCACTTTATTCTAGTTATCCTAGTTATCCTGAAAGCAGTCTACCTGAAGAACAGGGCTTAGGTGGGGTACAGTACTCACAGGGAAGCCGGTCCATCAGCCAATCTCACTCCTCTGCTGCTCCCAGGAGAAAGAGCTGCCTTCAGCCTGCCCTGGGTCATGCCCTGGAAGCCCAGATGTAAAAGCATGGTGCTAATTGTTACAGCATGTTATGTTATCTCCTGTGCCCTGGGTCCTGGGGGAGGATTCCTCCCACTTGAATGATCTGTGGTGTAGCTGTCTACCTCTGAGCTACATGTCTAGACTCCCCTCGTTGCCAACAGGGTAAAAGAGATGCTAGTGGGGTGCAAGCCACTACAACCTAAATAAGACATCCAAGCCAAGCCAGGTGAATCACACTCAAGGAACAGCTGTTTCCCTCCCCACTCAAAGATTCCAGACAACTGTGTCAGATGGAGACATACAAAACACGGATGTTTCAGGCTAGGTGAAATGAATCCCACCCTGTTAACACCTCCACAGTTTCTCTTTCACAGGTGGAGCCAGGTGAAAGGAAGTGGCACGGTATCGCCTGGGCCAGGACCTGGAAGTCACACTTAGTATTTGCAGGATTACCTGCACCTTCCTCTCCAGGTCAATGCTTTCCATGACCCCGCTGGTCTGGGCTGCTGATGTCCCAGTGCCCGGCTTCTGAGGCACTGGACTCTGCCTCAGGGTGTTCAAAAAGTTCATAAAAAGTCATAAGTTTGTGATACAGCAAAACATTCCCTTGCTCTCTGTCTACTGTTCAAGACAAGCAAATATCAGGCTGAAAAGTAGATTATTCCCACTGGAAAACAAGTGCCATAAGTAAAGAAGCAGAACTGAATGAAGAAGTCTCTACAGTCAACTGAGAGTGATAAAGGAATGATTGTAGCATGGCCTCAGGTATCTTAAAGGTTGCTCCTGATTATGTGGACTAATTACACCATATTAAAACTTCTTTAGCCTACAGATAAACAAAAAGTCCTCATCAATCTCTTCTTTTGTACTTTCAGTGCTCCCTCCCCTTTTTCCACATTAAAGTAGTAGAATAAAGAACTTACTCTCTGGAGTTTACAGTCATTTTATCCACCACAAAACACTGACCTTGACGTGAACTAATTAGGATTGCAATAGATTATTAATACAAGTTGGTAAGGTGGAGTTCTGTCAGTATAAAAGAGGCCTTTGAAGATAACAGCCATTTACACTTTCATGATCTCATCCCAAGTGCTCAGAAGAAAGCCTACAAACTAATAAAGTAGAATTCATCTAGGGGCATTCTACACACGCAGCAGAGTATCACCCTCCAAACTCTTATTCAGGATGGCAAATGAAATCTGCTCGGATTCTTTTTAAAGCCAACACCAATCAGGATTAAAACAACTTTTGGTCATAAGCGGATCTCTGATGATCTAAAGACACGGGTTCATTTATTTTGACTTAGAGAAAGTAAGTGACATATCAAATACAACCTTCATACTTCAACAACTGAGGTCACCTTGAGAAAAATGATACTGAGCCCCATGGTATGAAAACTCTCTCCAGAGCGAAGCTTTGATTTACAAGGTGAGTTAAGGTCTTCTTCATGTGAATGTATATTTGCAAAACGAGTTTAATTTAGAATAATGCATTGATTTTTTCTTTTAAAGTAGGTGACTAAGAAACTGTTGCTCATTATAGTACTAAACCATAACGGACTTTTTGGAAACTCTGTGAAATGATCTGCTCCTCTGAACTGTCAAGCTGGTTTTGAGGAGATCTGCAAAACCGAAATGGAAAATGAGTTAAGCCCAGAAGTATGTGCTGAAAGCCCCAAGTCCCTGGATTGTCGGGGGCATTCAGTCCAGAAATGCATTTAAAATACCTTTTAAGAAATGCTCTGCTTCCTGTATGAAATCCCTTGGCACTTCCTGTTTAGCCGAGGAATGCATCGTCCTGCACCGGCGGCCGGCACAAATCTTACACAAGCTGTGGCACTGGCTGGCCTGGCCTGGACCTGCGGTGAGGCTGGGAGGCTGGAGGAGCACACATTACGGAAGGATCTGAAGGAAAGTAAAGACCCATCTCCTTGTTCAGCCCCTCTCCGCAGCCTCTGTCAGAACGCTCTGGGCACAGTTTAGCCCAACCTGTGAGTGAGCTTTATGGGTCATATTTAAATACTGTATTGCTTGATCTCAGAGCAGGCTACATCTAAACGTGAAAGACAAACGGTCCAGGCAGCCTGAGCTGTGAAGCCATAGGTGCTTCTCTTGCCAGCCAGAAGCTCTCTGGCTCTCTTCTCTTCTCCAGCACAGCAAAAGTGCACCCCTGTCTGTGAAAGACCGACCGTAACCCCGGGTTTGTGTGCAGGTGGTGCTACCAGTGGGTGGGGTAAGGAGGAACGACGTTCAAGGAAAACTGATCCAGTACAGAAAAGAAGTGTCAACACATGTCAAGTGTTGCAAAATGGCCCAGTATGGAATAAAAAAGTAATTTGCAGTATTAGAACAAACAGCTGCTGTGTTGCCAAGCTGAAGATTTCTTCTCGCAATACGCAGTGAATGACTTATGACAAAAACAAGAGCTTTGTTTCACATTCTGCATAAAACACCTTAAAAATTAACCACTATACCTTTAATGGGCTGAATACTTTTGAATCCAGCTTGCTATAACCTCTTGTCAGACTGCACCATGTGACCAACCTGTCTGCTCAGAAATATCATATAAAAGTATTGTTCTCTCTGTTGGCATAAGTTACAAACTTATGAAACAGTGACACGTCCAAAACTTTCTAGAAATGAAGCTAAACACAGCTGAAGGCCATTGCATGTGCTGAGCTGAGCAGTATTATACAACTGTGGCATAGAGGGTAGGACCTGTAGTCATTACTACAAGCAAAAAGAACTCTTAGGCATTTCAGAAACTATTTCAAAGCTAAACGTAACCTTGATGTATAAGCAATCAAATATGAAATAACTTGTTTTCTTTCATAAAGAACACCAGTAAAATAAGCCAAAGACGTGTACATTTAATCTAAAAATCCAATGTGATGGCAACAAAGGAAGTTATTTTAGGTTATAAGTCACTGGCTTTGTCAAGAAAAAAAAACCCTTCAAAAATTGCCCTAACTGAAATATATTTATGTCTATATTTTCAGAGTAGTTATAATAAAGAATCACAGAATGGCCTGGTTTAAAAGGACCACACTGATCATCTGTTTCAACCCCCTGCTGTGTGCAGGGTCGCCAACCAGCAGACCAGGCTGCCCAGAGCCACATCCAGCCTGGCCTTGAATGGCTCCAGGGATGGGGCATCCACAGCCTCCTTGGGCAACCTGTTCCAGTGCATTTTGGAACTGCCAGTAAAAAATAAAACAACAACAAAAAAGCCCTTCCATTTATGCATGCAGATCTTTAATCTGTTTCAATTAATATGCTGTATTACTCATTTTTTCCCTGATGTGATCCTAAAAAGACTACCTACTGCTCTTGCATCACTCTCTCCTACCAGTGAGTTAAATATGAAATGGTTTATTCTCCCATCCTCCAGCAGCTCATCCCCCATCCCTATACGCTCATTTAGCGGGTCTGAACTTACAGATAAGCTGGTGATGAGACACTACAAGGCAAAAAACAGACAATTACCTAGGCAAATGTTTGAAGGATTAGGGCCCTTGGGCAAAAATGCTGTTTACTAAAGACTGAAAGCGCCATTTCTACTTAGTGCAACGGAGTGCGTCTGAACTCAGCAGTTCTGGATAGTGGCCACCAGTGGACTCAGAGTGAGGTTTATAAGTGTGAGATAACATCACACTCCTGTCTGCATTTCATCACCGCAGGGCCTTGCTCTGTATTCTGAAACAAAGGCATGCAAGTACCAACAGAAGTATACTTTATTATCTGTCTTTACATTCACTCGTTGCTCAGTTAATCATTTATTTTTATTTTTATGCCAAAGACCACCCCGACAAGGTGCGAGGACAGATCCTCTGCTGGCCTGCTTGCTAGAGCAACACCAGCTTGGCCTGGCTGGAGATCTGTCTCTGGGTCTGTCTCTGTGCCTTTCAAAACTCAGAGGGTATGAGAAGTCTTGCCCTTTTCCCTTCCTAATTCCTTCCTTAAGGGTGTTTTGGGCAAAAGAAAAGTAAGAGACAAGCGCGGGAGAAACACAATCAACCACTCCCAAGTAGGGACGGGCCAGTCACTGACAGCCTGCATGGTGCACGTCTGCCAGCTGAGAAAGCTTAGCGAGCCTTTGCTTATACAGGGCAAACAGGTATGCGGGAAGAGCCTGGAAAGCCACTTGGGAGGAGAACTGCTGCTTGAACCCTGCTTGAATGAAATGTTTCATCCTGCTTGAATGAAATGCTCAGCCAAATGCTTCCTCCTTGATACGGTGAAAAAGCACCACTAACTGATTTAGTGGAAGATGAAACTGTGTGGGACAGGTCTAACAGCCCCTACATCCCTTGGTGGGAAGGAGGACACAAGACGGTCTGGAAAAGGCCCCAGCTTAGGGCCAGAAGTACTGCCAGCACAGAAGAGAACTAAAAACGAGATCTGACAGTTTTGAAACAACACTTGCCAAAGAGATAACCAATGGCAGAGTTTTTAGAGGATGCAGATCTGAGATATCTGAGCAAGGAGGAAGAGTGGATGTAGGGAGACCGTAACAGCAAAGAGAGATCACCAAGACAAAAATCAGATTCCTGCCCTCACTTCAGGAGTTAATGGTGTCTGAGCCAGGCTGATCCTCCACCCAGGCTGAGCCGCTTCAGTGCCAGGAAGTAGAGGTTCTTGACCATGCTGGCATCAAAGCCCAGCACCTTGCACAACCTCTTAGATCTCAAGAAATGTCCCCAAAGGACTGGGTAAATGACACAGGTGCTAGGCAAACTGATAAGAAGCTATTAATAGCGCTGACCCAGGAGAGGAGCATCTTAGAGAGCCTACAAGGTGACCATCTCCCATGCCAGAGTCCTCAAAGACCAAGCCTTAGTCACATTTAACTGGCAAGATCAAGGAATATTTTATTTCATAAACACTCCACTGCCTTTGTTTTGTAAATACATTTTCCCCTGAAGAAAAGAAAGGCATGATTGCCTCAAAGCACTGGGACCGTGTCCTGTAAGGAGACAGCATGTCCTCAGCCCTCCCTTTATTTTTTTTTCCTCCTTCTTCAAATGTGAAAAATAAGTTGTATGACAGCCTTTGGTGGAGATGTGTGCAACAAGGCCCTCATTGTCTCAGACAGGTGTGAGATTGGAATTGATTCAGTGCCAACAACCCCAGTATCAGAGCCAGCTCTGTGAGCTGAAAACATACACCAACCATCCAGTAATACCACTGCAGCCAGCCAGAGACTCAACAATTTAAGGCTTAACACACACACAACATAAATCAGATGAGGATGTACCAGCCAACCGTCAGCTTCTTGGGCAGATGCCTGCAGACCGTCTGTGCAGATCAGACCTTGCCTGTTTCAGTTATTGGAAACATTTTTTTTTCATATAAAGATGAGAGGCTGGGTGGAGTAGCTAGCTCAGACACATTTACATTTGCCCTATCTTGCCCCAACAGCCCTCCTTTGCTTGCTGTTTGGAGGCAGGACTTCTTGTAAAGTCGCTTTATTCCAAGTGCAGGAGGGAAGGAATTACAACTTGGGGAAATGTTTAATGTACAAATACAAAAATCACATGGACATGCATTCAGTCTGCACCACCCTCACGAAACAAAACCATTCCCTTCCATGAGAGTCTAGGAGGCTCTGAACATGATCAAACAAGCACAAGAATTAGCACAGCTGGTTCTCTTTTCTCTTTCTTTTTTTCTTTTTTTTTTTTTTTTTCTTTTCTTTTTTTTTTTGCTTCATGGATATGTTTCCTTCACTTTTCTAGGAAAACCTGTTTTTGTGTTCTCTGCCTCTCCTTCTCTCACCCGCTTCACCCCAGCAGTCCCTGTGCTGTGGTGTCTGGCTGGCTTACTCACCTGGTGAGGGCATGGGAGGGCAGTGTGGGTGCAGCTGATGGCTCAGCCACATGCAGGAGTGATCCCACGTGCCACCCCAGCCTCAATCACCCAGGGGTGACCCAGAACAGGCCCAGCCCTCTTGCTGTGTCCGAGGCTTTGCTCTGCCCATTTTCTCCCTAGGCTCCTGGAGCCTGCCCTGTTTTCTTGTACCATGTATGAGGAGCAACATGCAGGTAGCACATGAAACGTGCTCCCAGCATGCTTGCAGATCCCAGCACCGAGCCCCTGACTACTGGCTATGTTGTTGCAGCAGCCTGCTCCCTCTGTGCTGTTCCAGCTGCACTCATGCCACAGCAGATTTCTGCAAAAGATCTGGGTGCTCCCACTGGGATGGCCGCAAGCCCTCATCTCAGGCATCACCTGTTCCTCTGTCCTGGGAGCAGATCACTCAGTTCTTGCATTTCCCAACACAGTCTCTTGCCAAGTGAAGGCTGACAGACACTGCCTGGGATGAGGGCTGGCTCCTGGCCCTGACACAGCTGCAGGTCCCAGACTGGTTCCCTGCCACTTCCAACTGTAATCTTGTTCTCTGGCTGGGCAATGGGAGGGCTTGCAGGGGTGGTAGCTGGGGAGTGCCACCTTCACAAGAGCTTGGCTCAAACACCCAGGTATGTGCTTACAAGCAGAAAGAGGGGCTTTCAAAACAATGTTTGAAGAGGAGGCAATCTGCTAGCACTCCATTTGTATCTAGGTGAACACGAGCTGGCTAATCTTGGTTTGCACTCATTTGAAAAGTCCCTTTTTTTGTGGTTCTTTTTCAAGTTAATACCAGTGTTCACTTTCATAACGTATGGTAGAGTAGTACAGTTTTCTTGTTGATACTTTCCCCTAAAGTCATTAATAGCGGGTCTGAATTTGCAAGTGGTTTTGCGTGTAAAATTGCTCACGTCTCAAAGATCTCAAAGAGTCTGTTCTCTTGAGCAGCTATTCTTGCGCTTCACTGCTGAATGAGGATCATCATTTGGATTTTGGAGATTTCAAATTAAATGCACTTCAGTAAGCTTATGCAATGAGAACTGAAATAATCATAAATGCCATACTTGTTCAGCTAGTTGTAAATCATCATTATGCTAATAAAATAAAGCATCACTGCTGACAAAACATTGTCTCTTCTACATTTCAAAGGACATACCAATTTACAGCAACTTCTTTGAATACTGGTAACTTATAAATGAATAAAGCAGTTAATATACAACTTTTTTTTTTTTTTTCTGTAAGAAGGATTTTGGCTTCAGTATTTTTCATTCATCACCTGAACTTGATCATCAAGAAATGAGGGAACCTAAGCTGGCCAAGTCATTCCTAAAAGCCCTGGTAATTGAACTTACTTTAAAATACAAAGGGAGTAAACCACAATGGTTTAGATTATAAAGCATGCCTAGTGATCTTAGGCATACCGAACCAAAGACATTCAAAGCAACTCTTTTTCAGAAATCCAGGCTCCTTGAAAGTGCCTGGAATTGAACTCAAAGACCTGGAAGCTCTCAAAATCACCAATCTTAAACTGATTATATTGCCCAGTACAGATAAACCTCTGAAACAGTCCTAGACATTTACAGTTAGAAATCAAGCTGACCTTCAGAGAAAAACCACAGTTTTTTAATGGATCTATTTCCCATGCTTATGTTTTTCAGTGCTTTTAAGTTAAGACATGTATATGCAGGACAAAAAAGGTCAGATGGAGGCAATCCTCTATTGACTATACAATGTATGCTTTCCCACAAAACTGACTGTTTTACAAAGCATATCCAAGCACACTGCTCTTCGCATGCAAACAATCTCCATTTGTAGGGGTCATAATATAGTGAACACATATAGGGAAAACTTACGAATAAGTTTACTAAGGGTGTATTGTGTACTCAGCCATGTGAGAAGAGCCCTGTGAACCCTCAATATATGGGAGATTATTGGAGGAAAGTGGCTTGACGTAACACCTTGTTAAAGACATGGCAGCGGAAGAGGGCAAGGGCATGCCTGCACTTGATGCTTTGAGGGAGCCCCTGCCCCATGGATGAAATCCCACTGGAGATGGAGGGCTCAGCCCTAAAGCCTGAAGGAGGTCCACACAGAGATCTATCATACTGAGTGGAACAGAAGTCACTGAGGTGAAAAGAAGAAGGTAGGGTGGATTCACATCTGCCTGGGCACAGGGACCAACTTATGTGTTAGTCTTCCCATTTGTTACCTTCTTTATTTTCTAGATTGCAGGGGTGCCTGTGGTCACTGCAGAATTTTGGGTTTGGAAAGGCTCAATACAGTATCTGAGGGAAAACAATGCATTCAATTACAAAATCAAAGCAATATTTTCTGGCACATGGGCAGCAGCATCAGCTGAATAAGCTGGTTTCAGTGGGTGTTTGTTTTTAGGGTAAGGAGTGCTTATTTATTTTTTTTGTTTGTTTTATTTACCATGGGAGGTAATTTGAGCTCTGGTATCAAAATATGTCATGTTCTGCCAAGAAGGGATTAAAGAGAAGAATGCTATGGAAAGAAACTGGATTTGTCAGTAAAGAACTAAGAGATTTTATTTACCAGAGTTTTGCAATCAGTGCTTTTAATCTTCATCACAATTGGGCTATTCAAAGGCCAAGAATTTCCTCTGAGGGCCAGTAAGGAATAACCCAAAAAACCAAAAAGCATCTGCCTCAAATGCTAGAATGCTGTCAAGTACATGATCACTTGCTGCCCTCCAAGGTTCAGGGCAGTGGGGCAGGCAGGAGTATTTGATTTAGACAGCTTCAGCATTTTGCTGCAACAGGTGGAATATGGTGCTGAGGAAAAGAAGTGATGATAAGATGTTCCCATGGAAAATCAGGAGAGCCTAGTCACACAGCTCATCAGTAGACATGAAATGTCACAGAGGTACAATACTGCATGGCTCAGAGGAGGCTGCATGGAAGCTGCCATCCTGAAGGATGCTGAGCCTCTCCACTGCCTCAGAAGCGAGCAGTCAAGAAGAGGACCCAGAGGCAGCTGCTCAGAAAGGAGCCTCCAGAACTTCTGTGTCCTGGGGGAGTGAAGGAAGTTAGAAATGAGCCCAAGGAATGTCTCGTCTCTGACCACTGAAAGCACTTACATGGGATAATGTTCATGCACCTACAAGGTTCCTGCACCATGTCAAAGAGTGTCTACACTTTTGCCCTGGAGAGGGGAATTTAGATTAGTGATTCAGAAATGGCAAAACGAAGTAGAATGGAGAGATGTGCTGTGAAAGTGAAGAGCTGAAATAGGGATACTTGTTTCTACCTGCAAGCTCTTTTTCTTTAGTGGTAACCATCAGCTCAACATAGCTATCATGTGGCAAGAGACAATGGACTGACTAATGAAAAACAGAACTGTGGTTGGGCATGAGCTGCCAAGTTTTATCACTGCCCAAAATACTCAATGAGGCAGCTAAGGGCATTTCCAAAAGCATTTCTGTCATTGTAACTAATTTCCCTGTGGCCAAGATGTTTGGCAACTAACTAAAATCTTGCTAAGATATCTTTAATGTGTGACAAGTTTTCCAAAAAACTCTTTAAAGTTTTCGTGTTTCAAACAGCTTGCCAAAAGGTATCCAGAATGACTTTGTCAAACCTTAGGCAAAACCTTTGACAAAAAAAAAAAAAAAGACTTCTAAGCTCCTCTCCTTCTGCTTAAAAACCAAGGCGTCATGTCTTCAGTAAAATCTGTGCTCTAGGATGCGCCGTGATGAGGATATTAAAAAAAAAAAAAGAAAGAAAAAACATAAGGAAAATGTGTGTAAGTGGAGATGTTGCTTGGGGACTGAGAACATATTTGCTGCCTTATCTACTGCTTTTATAACCTCAGGAAGTGCCAGGCAATTGGAATACAAAGATCGGTATCTTTGATATATATCGACACTTGGAAATCTTCTGGATTAAACATCATTACATAACTCTTTCCATTAGGGTGTTAAGTTGATGAAAAAGGGTTTCAAACCCTTTTTTTTTTTTTTTTCGAGAGCTGCATGCAAAGAGGCAGGCAGGGCCCCTGAACAAGGCTGGTGCCCTATAGCTGTGCATGCTGCCTGGGGAGCTAACCTCCTTGCCTAGAGCTGCCTCAACTCTAACAGGTTGAGGAGCCTCTGACATGCGTCTGCCTCAAGGATGGCTTCCTGCCACAAGATCTGGGGAGGTCTTCTCAGTGGGACAGGCACAAGGTCGGCAGCCCTGGCTAACCCACATGCAGTACCTGGCAGTGCAGGCACTGGGGAGCTGGCTGAGGTCTGTCCTAGGACTGCTGTAGACATGGTGATGAAGGTGGGAGCCAGGAAGACACGCGGAATCTACAGGCAAAGACTGTCTCAGTTCTGAGAGGTGACGCAGCAGAGCACTGAGAACACACCTGAGTCTCCCATTGCTTGTCCCAGAGAATGAAATGTTCCTCATTTGGTCTTGTTGAAGCCACAGGTGCAGGGAACTGATTGAATGGAACAAAATATGAGCCCAGAAAGCATCTCTGGGGTCATGCAGTCCAGCCATGTCCTATATTGTGCAGTAACATCTAAGATATGTCTTAAATTACATCTTTTGGTCTCTAATAGCCCCCTGGAAGACTGCCAGGGCTGCACAAATACCAATTTCTTGCCTAAATTAATTGATGGCCAACTTAGAGAATAACCACTTGCTCCCAAGCCAGCGTGGTCTTTCAGCACAAGAAAGACCTGGTGTAGAGCCCCTTTGCTGTGTTCACTGACTGCAACTATGCTCACAGCCTTTGATTTGATGCCCTCAATAAACTTGACTGCTGATCTCTTTAAAGTAAGCTCTGTGCTTCTCCTATCATTCTAACAGCTCATTTTGCATCCAGTGCTCAATTTTTCTTGAACACTGGGTGACTGTGGGTCAAACCTCAGATAAGATTTTTCTAGAAATTTCTGTCTTGCTGTGAAGGCAGTATGCCACCTATGATACCTGAAAATAGCAAAACAGGGTCCTGCTTCCAATAGGTGAGAAGGTGATGGGGACGTGATGGTGGAATGAAAGTTTCTAATGCCAAACACAGGGAATTCCTAGAGACCGTTCTTGTTTCTGGGCAGCTTCTGGCTATTAATAATCCCTCTCTGGTGTCACAGAGAACCAGCCCTGCACAGAAGCTAAAGCTTGGCAGGTAACAAAATTTTATTCCTGTCAAAATTAATATTTGGAGAAGATCCAACTGGTGTTAAGAGCTTTACAAATCAAATGAATGCCATACATCTTGATGCAAGAAGCCTGTTTCCACAAAGGATAAAATGGCAAAGTGAAAAGCAATGTGAAGGGCTGGAGCCAAGAAACAGTGAACACGATAAAGTCGAGGGTTATTTCTCTATACTACGTACATCTTGCTTATATCTTTACCAGAGATATTTACAACCCATCCTCTTCCATTCTACAGAATACATTCTAAATATATTACAACCTAACAAACATTCTCCAAGATATAGATATAGAAGGTGTTAGTTTCACAGCAAAATGAGAAGTCTTGCTTGGCCAGAAGTGCTACACAACTTAGATTTCTGCTTCTGCAAATGACAAAGAGTCACACGAATGATGTTTTCTTCCAATTTCTGCTTTCAAGCAAACTTCCATAAAACATGCTCCAGTTTGGTCAACATGAGTAACCATGGAGAAAAACAACAGCACCTCGGCATTCAGAGCTATGGGATAGGCCTGGGCACCCTTCAGAAGGAGGTTTACACAGATTTGTTAGTAGGGGTTGTGAAAGAGGAATGATTTTTCCCCTGAGAAGAATTCTGTTAGACTGAATGAGAGGAGAATGGCTTTCAGTAAGCTAATCTGGTTCACGCACCATTGTGCTCATCCCTTTATATGGAAGCTGGTTTATGACACAGCAAATAAATAGTAGGGCGAGTCTGCTACTAATGACACTGTACCCTTTAAAGAGAAAAGCTGGTGAGGTTATTCATGGCAATATTAAAGCATTATCTCTCGAGACATAAAGGTGAATCAACTAAATGTATTGCATTTAGTAAAAAGGTATTTCTCCCTATAACATCTCCTCTTGATGGAGCCAGTTGGAATTCCAACTAAACAGATCTGTTTTGCAAATACTTTGTGAAAACACCACTCATTCACCAAATTTCCTGCAATCTCCCAGTGGCCGTGGCACTCAAGCTACGGGTCCTCAGCACCAGGGCAGCTTCACCTCTCCTTCACCCAGTGTCCTCCTGCTTTGTTCCCATGTTCTCCTGCTCACCCTCAGTGTCTCCAGTGAAGGGATGTGCCATGGCCACGCACCAAATTCAAGCAGCTTGGCTTATGGTACAGAAATGTTGCTCTGGAGCCAGGGAGGTGAGCTCTGGGCATCTATCAAAAAGCACTGGAGCACTGCATCCCTGGCCACTTTGCTGGGAAATGACATGAGGGTTGCCAATGGCCACCTGCCACAACCCTGCTGGTCGGGAAAGATGCTGATAGGCAGGGTGCCAAGCTCTGGTGGAACTTGCTTGAGATACCTGGGAGTGTATTTTGGGATGGAGAGGTCAGGTGGTTAATCAAGTGGAAACACGATGATGATATGCTGAGGGAATGGCAGGGAGAGGCAGACACGTCTCCAAAGGATGTGAAAATGCAGGCATTTAGCATATTGCACAGGGGGAAGGGTTGGCGAGTGCGGGATCCTGGGAGGCCGTGTATCTGTCTTGGATGAGAGCTGCCTTGTGCATGCTTCTGGCTCTGCTAACCCATGGCCTGCTGAGCTGATTCAAAGTGGAAATATTAGGAATTGGGGCAGGATGCAGTCATAGGAAGAACAAAGCTGCCTTAATTCCCCACGCTTAAACACCGCCCTTGACTTTACCACTGCGTTTGCCTTGTTCATGGGAACCCTGATAAACTCAGGCTGTTTTTAGTAGAGCAAGATTATGATAGCAAAGACCTTGAAATGTCTCCTCGACAAAGCACAGTGCACCTGGAGGAAGACAAAAGGCTGGCCTGTAACAAAATAATCTCTCCATCGTTAAGTTTCTTGCTAATTCAAAAAGCTGATCTCGACACGATCTCTGTTACTTTGCCATTGGTGCTGGTTCTGCTGCTTTGGTTAAAGATCTGTCAGCAGTTTTATTACAGACTCTTGTTTCCAGGGATTTCAGTCTTGCTCATAAAAACACGGTCCCAGCTGAAACTTAACATATAAGGTTACAAAACGTAAAAAAAAAGTGAGTGAGAAAGCTCAGATATTTTTAGGGCTATAAAAGCATAAACAGAAACAGAAGCATACAGCTTAAAGTGATTACAGTGATTGTTTTCCCCGGACAGGAAAAATAGCTTTATTCTATCTATTTTTCCAACTCGCAGGTAATTAATAAATCACTGGTTGGAGGCACTCATTGGGATAATGTGAAAATGAAAATGGTTGAAGTAATTTAATTGCAGACATTTTAGGATGATATTCCTAACCTCCTAATTTGCTTAGACTATTTATTGCTCTGTGTTATTGCCTCAGAAGAATACCTTCCAAGGTTGATGACTTACAGATACAAAACATTTCTATTGGCCCTTAAAAAAAAAAATCAGACTACAAAGGAACCATATGAATTCATATTTTTACAATTCCTGTCTTATGGATCTACCTACTCCAGTTAATGTTACCCACTGTTAAATTTCTAATTACATATTTAATGCCTGGTTCAAACCAGGTATTAGAAGAAACTCAGCCACAATACATATAAAGATTTACATTTACTGCATGTGTAAATTCCAATGCTCTGCAGGGTTTTGCCTAAACTTTCATAAAGGTGTATAAATAACGTTTGGACGCTGTGTTGAGGGATATGGGTTAGTGAGAACTATCGGTGATAGGCAGATGGTTGGAAAGGATGACCTTGTAGGTCTTTTCCAACCTTGGTATTTCTGTGATACTGTGATTCTGCGAAATAGCAACGCAACCCAGCTCACATAGCTCTATTTTCTCTTTCTCCGTGCAAAGGAAGGGGTGAGTTAAGGATGAAGTGTTAGCTGCTGTCTGAGCTCTAACTGCATTTCCTTACGCTGTGAGCTGGGTCAAAGCCTTTGACACGATACGCTCAGTACTTGCACAAAGTAATCTTTCAACTTAAAACATGTGTGATGTGGTGGAAGCCTTCTCTCCCCTTTTGTTCCCCTCTTGTCTGTGAATTGGTTATGGTTAGAAGTTTTAAATGAACAGGTGTAGTCGCTTGCTCCTTGTGATATGAAAGAAGCATAAAACTCGATTATAGCAATTTATGGTCTCTTAACTTGCTAGGACTTGTATCCATGACACAAGCAGCTTTATGCTCAGATTCAAGACTGGTAAAATAGGAAGTTAAAATTAACCTCAATCCTTTTATAGACGAAAACCTCAACAAATAAACAGTGGTTTAGTGGCATGGCAACCTGCCCCTTTAAATCCAAGAACTATTCTGAGATGTCTATTTTGAGTTAGTTTTTTTTTTTTTTGAAAAAGATAATTGGGCCTGGATGAAGAGAGGAGTAGCCTATGATTCATAAAGGTGTGAGTTAAAGCACGATGTGATGCTGCTACATTGCTACTAGCAATGTATGGTCTTTTTTTGCCCACATAAAAAGCTCCCTGTGCTCTCAAGGGTCAGAAGCACGTCATTTTGAGGACCCCTTTCTGAAACATAAAAAAAATACAAATGGAAACACCCCAGCTCTCTAGATATCCCCCAGCAGACCAACCTGACAGCCAGCCCTGCTTTGAGCACTGACAAATATACCAGTGGTGGTGCACCTTATCACAACCCAGCCTTTTTGCCCTTCCACGACACAGGGGCAAAGATGAGCCCCGCCAGCCAAAAGGTGCCCACAGCAGGAGCCCAGCATCACAGAGGATTCAGACTTCAGTTTATCTCACCAGCAAATACTGCAACTTCAACAAGTTGCTCAAGAGGTCCTAGCATAACTTGCAGTTGTGGACATAGAGACTAGGGGGAACTCAGAGGAAGCTTTGGAGGAGGGCACCAATGAGAAACACTACTAGCTCAACTGCTGCTGCCTTGAGAGCTACATCTGCAGGTGAAACGTATTAAAACCATGTTCATGGAGAGCAAAGTAGAGCAACATACTAAATGTATTTCTGGAGAGAGCAGCTGAGTCCCCAGAAAGGCGAGAAGCCGTCCCAGTGAGGGACCTCCACACAGAACAAGGGAAGGGGGATAAGTGTGGCTGAACCTGATACTCTGCTAAGCATATAGAGTTCCCAAGAAGCCAAGGAATGCACGTCTGTGATTGATACCTCCACACACAGAGCTGCAGGCTGCTGAGCAGCCACAGCAGCACAGGCATTAGCTTTTGCAGGAGCTGAGCTGTGCACAGAAGCCCACAGCATGGCCTGCTCTACAGCTCAGAATGGCAAAGGAGGTGGGATTTGTGGGTTGGCAAGTTGCAGGATTAGATCCAGGGAGGGAAGGTGCTTTGTGGTCCTTCTGTGTTTTTTTTCCCCTGCCTTTTACAACACAATGTATACTTCTCAAAAATATCCACTTCTGCTCCCTGTGAAGTCAACAGCAGGCTTGCAACAGAGGTCAGTGGTCCTAAGACCTCCCTAGAGGCAGCAAGCATTATATTCTATAAGCAGTAACCTTTTCTGTATGCACAAAAGTAAACCTTCACTTTAAAAATAAATACCAGAAAAAGAACCCATTGAAGAAATCTCTTTCCCCAGAGCATCAGCAGAGAGCCTCAACTATGACCATTTCATTCTGGGCAGAAGAGCAGAGGAAAACCACACTGAAAACAGCTCTCACTGTAACATGTACCATTCTGCATCCTTCCTCTGGGGGCATCTCAGTATGAATCTGCACCTCGATATGCAGTTTGCAAATTATGTTATCAGTTGAGTGTAGTGATCTGATTCTTTGCTTAATACTTGCAACAGATTTTGGTGGCAGATTTGATCTTAGCAGTGACAGACTCAGATCCAGCAGAGGCAAATGAGGTTTCCTACTGGATTGCTTGGTTTCACTGGCATATGTGTGAACCTCCATCTCAGAGGAAATTGGACTCCAGAGTCATTATTTTGTAAGTTTTCTATCAAATACAACCCAATGGATAACCACTAGCCCCAGAAACAAGTTCAAACCAGCCCTCTCAATTCAGATCTTGGCTCTAAGGTCCTTTGCCTAAAGCTCTCTTTGCAACTGCCTACCATGAAGGGCCAAATCAAGGCCTTGACAGCACTTTTGTTTCATTCAAGCACACAATTAATTGATAGCTACCCATCAAGTAATACCTATAAATATGAAAAAAGCCTGCCATAATGTACCTTTGCAAGAAAACAAAGACTTGCAAGGCTTCCACACATCTCAGGACAGCCAAAAAAGACAGATGGGAGCATCTGAGCCCAGGAGCTCTCAGAGGGGCTGGGTGGGTGCTGGGCGAGCAGGGGAGGATTTTGGGTACTTACCCTGAATCTGACTCTGAGGCTGAGGGTTAAAAGCAGTGGTGTGGTTCAAGGAGGCTCGTGGGTTGGGTGTGGGGGCTGGGTGGTGTGGGCTGACCCTCATGGCCGTACGACGCAACTGCTCCAGTTCACTCAGGCGCTCTGAAAAGGACAAGCTCCCGGGCTTTGTCTGCTCATCTAGTTTCTGACGATGTCCTATTGTGGGAGGGGGGGGAAAAAGATCAGAAAATCTCACTGGTACATGAGGTCTGTTGACTTTTAATTTTAATTTTTAAACCCCTCATCCACTGGCGAAGTATCTAACCAGCTAGTGGCTATCCGAAGTTATAGTGAGAACACTTCTCTGCAAGGACAGGAGAAACAAACCATGCATTGAAACCATATCGTGGGGCAGCCAAAGTCATGGTGTACTCTGAAGAACCAGGCCCTCTGAAAACAGCAGTGCCTCCTTACTACAGCTCACTCTGGGAGAGGAGGCTTTTATAGAAGAAGTAACGTCTGACAGGGTGAATAACAGGAGGAAACTTGTGGTGGTCCCTGTACTAACCCCGCATCAGAGTAACTCATCTGAAATTCAACCCCAGACTGTCACAAAGTACTGTGCTCAGTACTGTGGGGCTGTAAAATAACAAACCCAAATAAATGTCATTTTTGGACCCTTTAGCAATTGCTTTCCAGACAGAAATAGGCAAGAAACACCAGAAGCTGGCAGAAGCAGAACTGCAGCTGCAAGGTCATGAAGTCTCTCTTAGTAGTACTAGGAGTTACCAAGACATGAGGTCCAACCAGACATCCAACTATACGAAAGCAGACCCTAACATGGCGGCATAGGATGAAGCACAGCGGCACTGGCCTGGGCCAGGTGGGAGCAACAGGGCCCAGGACCTGGCCGAGGCAGGCCTTGGAATGCTGTCCTCATGGCACTCTGGTGCTGTGGCCTCACAGGGCTGCCAGGGGACAGGAAAGGAGTTGGAAAGGCCTTGCTCCAGCATGGCACTGGGGTACATCCAGGTTCGTCCAGAAGGGCAGAGACCTGTCCTGCCACAGGGACCCTCAATGTAATGCTGCCACAAAACGCCATGTTGCTCAGTAGCAATGTGCACAGCATACATAAAGGATACTTCACCTACTGCAGCACTTGCTTTCTGGTAGGCATGATGAAAACACAATTTTTCTATCCTTGTTTGCACCCTCTTAGCAGTTAACCTATCATCTTTTTCTTCTTACAGTTCAAGGAAACAACCTCTTAGCAGAAAGACCAAAATAGGACTGTCTCTGAAACACAAATTGTCCTATCAAAGATGGTCTTTGTAATGGAGGACAAGATACTGACTGCAGAGGCACAGTGAGAACCTCCAACCCCATCTGTATTCAGTCAGTGGATTAGGATCTCCAACTCCAAAGAGGGCACCTTCTGCTTTGTACCTTCACATGGATGCCATCAACCCTCTTCTTCCCTCAGTCTCAAATCTGCACTTTGCATTTGTCTCAAGAAATCAAGAAATCAGCTGCCTTGTGAATCTTTGCTTATTCCTTCCCTTTCCTTTCGACGTGAAAGCACATTGTTGTCCTGATGTGAATGTATCTCCCGTATTTAGCACAGGGGTCAATCAATGGACATCTTTAGTTCTACTTGCTCCATTGAAGAAGGTGGTGTTATCCACAGTTTCTGACAAATAACATAGTTTGCTGCCTGTCTGCTCCTGATTTTCATTGTCTTGCAATAAAAAGTTGCCTTTGGCAGCTCTCTGTGCATCTCCACCTCCTTTGCCTCTCTACCTCCTGCGCTCCTTTGGCAAGTCCTCCCCGAGCTCAAGGCATCAGCAGTGAAATGGACTGATACAAAACTCCTCAGAATAATCCACACATTCCCATAATATTTAACATCTAAACATTTATAAACACCCAGCTTCCAATTTCGCATATCGGTGAATAAGCAACAAAAAGCTCTGTATGTCCCTTACTCTACAGAGCACTCTTTCATGCCACCCTAACAGCGTAATCAAGACACAAGACCATTTTATGCATGAAGGGGAAAATGTACATTCAAAAGCAGTTCCCAGTAGCTGCATTTCCAAAATTAAATTTTATAACTTGTATTATGGTTCCAAATCTCAGTGGCTCGGCGTTTCTTCCTGTTGCCAGGCCCTCTGGCACAGCATGAACTGTCTCAGATTCCACACTGTGCTATAAATTATCCCAAGAGGGGAAAAAAAATTAAAATATAAAAAGACATATTATATAGCAGAGGTTTCACTGTTAAAGAGACCCATTAGGGCTTCCAAAAAGAAAAAAGGAGGTGGTGAGGGGGGAGAAAGATGAAAAAGACTTCTATCTGACATTCTGGTGGGCCAAGAGCAAGTGCTTTGGTTGTCAGCAGCACGGAGCTGGATGCTGCTCCTGACACAGGACTTGAACACCAGCACATGGAGTCATGTGTAAAATACCTCATGCACTTGGATTAGCTTAAGCTTCAGCAGTTTGACCTGAGTCTTACAGAGCCAAGATTTAGACCCTTCCAAATTCATATCCCCAGTGTAATTTACTCCTCATTTTGAATTCAATTCAGCCATTTTCTGCTGTTAAGTCAGCAGCTTGACCTCCTCGTATCCTGCTTTCTTCTCTCCTGGCCAGGCTGCTGCAGCTCTCACCACGGCCCCAAGCTATCCCAAAGCCCAGCAGCCTCATGCACAGGCAAGCAGGTCCTACAGGCTACGTTGAGGCCAACCAGGTAGCAATCAGCCTTCCCCTCTGATGCACTGCATTTGTGTCTGAATTAAATTAACCAAAGGTGCAGCATCCTCCTGGGGTTACCACAGGGCACCCCACTTCTGAACATGCCTCTGCAAGTCTCTTCATTGCCCATCCACCAACTGAAGCCCCAGATTTTAACTATCTAGGGTACTGACAGAGGGTGCCTCAGCTTGCAGCTTCCTGTCATGCATGAAAACCCCACTCATGTCATTGGAGCTGGTCAAAGAACCAGCACCTGTAGACTCCTCCTTGGGGCTGCTCACCTATTTATTTTGATCTATACGTGGCAGCTTTGTGGTGGGAACTACCTACAGATAACATCAGGGAATTGTCATCTCAGATGTACCTCCAAAAGTGACTTTTATTTTTTTCCCCACTCAGAAATGCTATCCAACCTTTTCTCCTCTGCTAGTTGCTACAGGTAGCAGCACAGAACCTGTTTTTGTGGTAGGAAAGTGAAGAACTGTGTCAGAAAAATGTAACACATTTAAATAGTTTTCCCAAGCCACTATAAATGCACAGGCAGTGCCTTGCTAGGGTGACTTGTGTTTCTGTGTTTATTAGCTTTACTTTGAAGTTACCCTCTAAATAACTTGCTTAAAGAGCAGTCAAGTTGTCCTTAGCTCACCTTTGCAAAGCACAGGTCTATTATTATCCCCGTTTTACAAGTGGAAAACTGAATCACGGGGAAACAAGGTGGCTTGCCCGTGGTCAGACAGCAAACCTGCCGTGTATGCCTGCCTCTCTGAGCTCAGCACTATGCCCAGACCACTGGTCTTCACAGAGCCATAGACTCTTAGAATCATTAAGGTTGGAAAAGACCTCTCAGATCCCCCAGTCCAACCACCAGCCCCCCCCCCCACGCCCACTGCCCACGTCCCTCAGTGCCACATCCACACGGCTCCTGAACACCTCAGGGACGGTGACTGCACCACCTCCCTGGGCAGCCTGTGCCACTGCAGCACTGCTCTTGCTCAGAAGAAATTCTCAATACCCAACCTGAACCTCCCCTGTTGCAACCTGAGGCCATTCCCTCTCATCCTATCATTGTTACCTGGGAGAAGAGGACAACTCCCAGCTCACCACAACTTCCTCTCAGGTGGTTGTAGAGATTGATGAGCCTCCTCTTTTCCAGACTGATCAACACCAGTTCCCTCAGCTGCTGTGCACTCCAGTGGCAGCGCTCCCAACACCAGGCAGGATGAAGGGGAGAGCTGGTGACATTTTTGCCTCTCTCTCCCTCAGGGAAGCAGAGTTTGAGCCTTTGCTTACAATAAACAGGATATCCAGCCTTTTTGGCTAAATTAAAGCATTGGGTGTTTCTTGACTTTTTTCTTCCTCCTTATCCCTTTCAAATACTGCCTCAGTGAGGTCACACAGATTTTTTCTGTGCACAGAATATTAAACAAGGAGCGTAAAGACAACATTAGTTTTTCTGATATTTCTACAGTAACACAACATTAAAGTGTTTTCCCTCTTTATATGAAGGAAACTTGGTTTTATAGACTTCAAGAGGCAGCGGAGTGCTCAGCTTGGACAGCAGCCACCAGCTCGGAGTGCTGGATGTGGAAGCAACCAGAACGATGTGTCTCGGCAGCCCTCATCCCACACACATCCAGGGGAGGTGTGAGGCCCTCCATGCTCCCGCTCTGCCCACTGCAGCTACCAAAATCCCAGTGGGTGCCCAGCAGGAGGCAGCCGCGATGAATTTGAGCAGAGCCCTTTGTCCCCACAGGGAGCAGAACACCTCTCTTCCCTCTGCATCTCTTTTCCCTCGGATGGAAGAGGGGGCTTTTCACTCCCTGTGTACCCCAATAAGTGGAAATACACAAGAAAACAGTGTCTGTTCAGGCTTTGCCTAAGCAGGGAGATCCAATCAGACTCAATGCTTCGGTTTAATGACATCTCACCACTCTGGAACTGCACTGGAACTGCACTGATCCAAGCATCTTCACTTTACAGGACTGCTTGTGTGGACGGCTTTAGTTTGGCTCCAGCTCTATCTGGGCAGAAAATAAGCCATGTTGCATTGTGCCCAGCTAATAAATTGGGAAACATTGTATTTTACCATGGATTTAAAATATATCCAATTATTCTGTATGCAGCGAAGAATGAGAAGAAACTATATTCTTTCACATCATTCTAGAATGAGAGCACATGCTTTTCAGTGCAAAAAATATATAGTCTTGTAAACAAAAATTAATTGAAATATTTCTACATTATCATGATGCATTGCAAAAGCCTGAAAATCAGCTGTTCTGCTTGCAAAATAAATGTTTGTGGTTTTTTTTGCTAAAAATGGAAATAGTGCCTAAGCGAATAATATTTTTCTATGTGTCCTATAAAATAATTTACATTTTTTTTCTCTAAATTTGTATCTAACTGCTGTTATACAGCAGCCTAGGGGGTTCTAGAAGATGATACTTGAAAATGAGACCAGACTGAATAGTGGTTTCCTCCACAGCCTCCACCACTTGGAAAGGACATCACATTTGGACATTGCAGAGACCGCTGCAGGAGCACACTGAAGCACACCAACACCTTGAACAGTGTTAAAAATACTGTGTAAAATGCTACTAGTAGAGGAACTAGACTAGCTATAAGATGTTTTCCTTCTCTGTTAAAAACAGTACTGCAGCAAGGAGAAATAAGGGTGATGGTAGAAGAGCATTGAGTAGACTCATCAGCAATTATATTTTTTGGCTGTTTTCTTAAGCACCGTGTAAGGAAAGCCTTATTTCCAGACAGTAGGAACACGACGGCAGACAGGATATTATGCTAAACATTCTTGTGCTGTGTCTGTAATTACCAGCAGAAGCAGTGTTGGTCATCAGACCCAATGTGACCTTAGGCACGAGGTACTGGGAAACGTGAGCAGGAGACAGGGCATTATGCACATGCACCATTTCTGGCACAATGAACAGCCTGACATCCAGACGTCCTTCAAAAGCCAAATGCCAAATAATGCCAGCACCATGTAATGCCAAACACAGACAGACTGACAACGGGAAATCTTTCCAGCTGTGTTTCTTCTATCAGCTCCCTGGCAAACCTTGGTCTTTCCGTGCCTTTATGGAAAATCTGTTTGTTGTTCTGACTAACTGCAGACATGCTAGACATTTCAGGTGTCATCCTTTGCTCTGCATTTAAATTTTCCACTCGATAATCCAATTTGGCTGTGTGTTAAGCAAGTGTCTGGTGATGCCAAGAAGGCAAACAAGGGTTCATGTGGCACATTCACTGCTCTCCAGCAGCTCCACCAGTGCAGACCCTTGCCCATGGGAAATGTGAGGCAGCTGATGGCCTTCCGCTGGGGTTCTTCACCCCGCACTCACCACAGAGTAGTAACACACAGTAGTAGCTTGCAGCTCCTGCTGAGCAGCTGGGGCACTTTTTTCCTGTGTTTTTTTAGTAGGAGTTAAACATTCCCAGCAACACTGTTTTTCTTACTATTTCTTTTTAAAATCAGTACATTAAAAAAAAACCCAAAACCTCATAATGCTATGGATATGCTATGGATAGAGCAAGCCACAAATGTCCAACGAAAGGGAGTACTGCCCCCAGCTGAGAGTCAGAATCAAGCCCATCTTGCCTAATCTGTAATAGAAAATGAACTTCAGTTTCCTGTTTTCCAGATGAGAGCCCTAATTACAAGCTATGAGTCCTTCTCTCTCCATTTCTATCCATATTTAATTTCCCAGCTGCACTGGGATAGTCTACATTTTGAGATGAATGCTGGTGGGCTGAAGAGTGCACCCTTCCTGAAAGAAAGGCAAAACCTGGGGATTTTGGTCATCCTCCTTCCAGCCAAGCATGCTGAGTGCACAACTACAGGCCTCTTTGATCCTGATGAACACTTGAAAAGTCTCACGTTCATCCTGAGTTACAACAGCCAGAAAAAGCAATCTTGGAAATTGCTGCAAGACAGGAAAGATGCTTCCTCCCCTCCAGCTCTGCTGGTACAGCCTGTGCTGTACTAACAAACAGCAATGCACAAACACACTTCTGCTTAAATCTTAACACACATTAGAAAAAAAAAAACAACAAACAAAAACACACCAAAACACCACAACTATTTTGCTTGATATAGGTGCAACAAAACTTCTAATGAACATGACATATAAGTGTCCTCTATTTTTGTTGTCAAAGGGCAATTATTCTGTGGGTTCTTCTCTGGAAGAACCTCAGTGAAGTAAAAGTAAGGGAATTGAGAGTTGAGAGTTTTGAGGGAAGAAATTGTTCATGAAGTTAAATTAGTCTGCAAATTATACCCTTTACCTTCTTTTCCCTTTCCCCCATGTTGATGTATATACTCCAAGAATCCTGACTCCTCGACAAAGCTTTAATGACTCTCAACTTAAGCAGCACATTGCCAAAATCCTCTTTTGTTTCTTTATAGTTTGCATCTTCCCACATGTACAAACTGCCATAAGAATACCCTCTAGACATGGGCTGAAACATAATAGTTGAAGATAGGGATGAGAGAGGAGATGCAGAATTAGGAACAAGCAGCCAACCAACAAGTACGCCAGCAACCAAGAAAAACACTGGCACAAAAATAGACCTCTGTCCAAGGAATAAGCTGCAGAAATGCAAGTCTCAGACTGCAAAGACTAAGCCACCATTTGAGAATCCCTTTGAAGATGGTTGCAACTCCGCTGAATGAAGGCGATGAGGCTCCTAATTAAACGCACAGGTTTAGTTGGGATGAAGCTGAAACCCTGCCCTCTGAGCCAAGGTTGTGCTAAGTGGGGATGCACTGGCTTTTACTGCATGCCTTTGAGAGGTCAAACATATGGAACAGTGAGTTGCACCAACACAGTAGTACTGAAGGACAGAAACTTGTTTCATCAGCTGACTGAAATGTATGTGGACCATAGAAAATTTCCCCAATTCAGCCTCTTACAGGGATGAATGAAGGTCCTAGAATTTGAAAGTCATGTCCCATGGCTGTTCACATAAACCAGGGCGATTTGGCAACACAAAAGAAAATTTACCCTTGTAGGGCATTGACTGGGCAGATGTTGAAGACTTTTGACAAACTCTGTTCCTGTCAAAAAAATCCACAAACTTTTCAGGTAGCCAGGTTATGTGCTTCTCTTGAACTAAAGACCTTTACTTTCCACAACGCCAGTGGGTGGTGTCTTCACAGAGTAGCTGCTAATACCTGCTTTTGCAAAGAAATGAGGTTGAATCTTTTTATCTGTAGGTTACTAAGTAGTCCCTCCTCTGTACTAACGTGCCACTGTGCCTAGACAAGACTGCAGTTCACTGAAAGCTCATAAATTTCATGTGGTTCTGCTGTGTCTTTATTTTAGGTTCTTGAACCATTTTTTGCTTTCCTCATTTTCTTTGCAGCTGCAGAGAGATATAGTAAGCTACTGTATAGCATTTTGAAAGCAGGGCCTCTGAGAAGTTTCCAAACTGCATACAAGCAGGTTATTCTTTGGCTTGTTTTCTTTGGCTTGGTGTTAGCAGTGCAGAATGAGTCAAACAGTATTAACTTTCAAGAGGGAAGTGGTGTGGTCAACCAAAACTGTTTGCGGCTAGATTGCGAAGATAGGTAGAGCAGGTAATGAAGAACAGCCCATAATGCGGGGCACAGGTAGGAGAGGCAGAGAGACTCAGACAAACAGAATCCTTAGTAATTAAATCAACATGGTCACTGAAAGTTTTGTGTGGCTTTATGTGCTGGGGTTATGACACAGCCTGACTCTTCCTGACTGGTCAGCCTGGAGAAGGCAGCCTGGTGTACTTAGTGCTTAATAGGCTCCAACAACATCACTCTGCCAGGAAAGAACAAAGGGCTGAAGCCATTAAAAAAAAAAAAAGAGAGATAAATGTATGAACTCTACTACTAGACTTTACTACTGTGGCCAGTTAAATTCTTTCTCATGTCTCCTCCCATTTTCACTGTCTGTTCCTTATCTGCTCCACAATTAAAGAAGGCATGGGCCATGTTTTCATTCTTCTTGCTCCTTAGGGTATGTTTCAGTCATTAACAAGCATAGTGTGCTGTAGTACAACAGACAACTCTTTCTCCTACAGTGTAGAAGATAAGTGGACATAGACTCACCCAAGCATTGCTCTCCCTCATGCTTTGGACTGACCCATGCAGCATCAAGGTATGGACAGTCTGACCAAGATTCAGTGAGTGAGGGCCTCAGAGGGGACCAGCAGACAGTCACATCCCCATTGGCCAACCTACTTGTCACCACACTGCATGTCATTGCTTTTCTCACATACAAGCTCACACAAACGCATATGAAATCTATGCAGTTCTTTCTTGTGTTTCTACAGACAAAATATTTGCCCCCCTCAAAAAAGACTTGTCTATCAATCTCAGCAGCGATAAATTCTCTGTAGTTAAGTGCACTTGACAGAAGAATGTCAGAACTACTGGCTGGTTTGAAAGCATTTCTGTAAGTTGGAACGGGCTGCCCAGAGAAGCTGTGGTGCCCCATCCCTGGAGGCACTCATGGCCAGGTTGCTGGGCAGCCTGAGCTGCTGGGGGACAGCCTTGCCCATGGCAGGGGTTGGGTCAGCATGGGCTTTGAGCTCCCTTCCAACCCAGACCATTCTTTGATCCTGTGAATATACATTCATCTCATTCTTTTGCCACAGTTACAGAGGACTTTCCCAGTAACTTTAGTACAACTACACCAAGGGTAGATATACCTGAAAATTCCATTGTGTAAATATAGGTAAACAAACATACCTCTGTCTTTGTTACTGTTCTACAATTAGGCAATAAAATAATGAGTATTCAGTGCAAAAATTAAATTAACAAAGATGAAAAAAAGTGAAAGAAATGAAAAAGGAAAGTACAAACCTCTTCTCAATTTTGAATCACACTAATTCAAGAAAGAAAGAAAAAGATCTGTGTGAGACTAAGTGACTCTAACAAGGGGCAGAAATAATTTATAGAGTACCAGGCGGCTCCTAGCCTACATCACAACAACTCTTACTTCCTCTTTTTCTACTTTATGTGAGGAAAGAACCTACACTGTCAACACTTCTGTCTATCTTTAAAAAATGCAGTTTATAGCCTAGACAAGCAAATATGTATGAGCTACCACTCACAGAAAAGCAGTCTCTATAGCAATGCTCAACAGAAGATTTTGTCTTGCAAGTACTGTGGCAATTTCATTAAATTAAAATGACCAACTCCCCACCCCACCAACCCAACATCAACTCTCCCCACTGTCTCAGCAGTGAGACTGATAAATGCTGTGGAAAATAATCTCAATCCTCCTTTTCCAGGTGGAAAGGAAGCATCTGCACCATTAAATCTCAAGGTACACTGGGTATATACTGGTATATAAAATAAAAGGGAAATAATGAGCAGGACAAAAATGATGTCCCTACAACTGAGGCATGTTCGGCACCACTAAGAGATAGTCACATTGCTTGAATTTGGGCTGGAAATGTTGTTAGTTCACACAGCTGCTGTAGGCTTGTACACTGCCATTGCACAAGCTGACTATGATGTCTCCAGAGCATGCTTGTAATTTAAACATCCGTCCACCCACTCATCAGGCAGTGTCAATGAGACAATGGGACACAGGGATGCAAATATGCACTGAGAATCAGCACTGCTCAGCCATCGGCTCTTCTTGCAGCCCATCCCTTTCTTTTGTCTATACAAGATTTATTTAGGTTGGAACCTCTCCGGGGCAAGTGTCTAAGCCAAGATTTTTAAACAGTGATTTGAAAGTTTGGGTTCCTATCCTCAGAGGGCGGTACGCCATGGAGCCTGTGCCATGCAGCTAGTGTTAGCAAAGGGAAGGAGTCCCAGTCACACTCGCATTTCAGTACAGGGATTTTGCTATATAGAAAGGAACTTAAAAATGCCACATTTCCCTCTACACATTTTCTGCCAAGAAGCTTTTAAGCACTGTACATCTCCAGGTGAGTGGGAGAATCTCAAAAACCACAGTCAAATTTCACACGGTGGGTCTATGCCAGTGACGTGATGGCTCATTCTCTCACGATGCTAAACAACTCTTTGGTACACATTAGTCTCAGTTTTCAGCAGATGGAGGCACTTGCAGCAGAAAACAAGCAAAAAATGAAGGCATTTCATACTATTTCAAATCACTGAGATGACAAAGGTTTGGAAAACTGCTTGGCTTTTCCTTGCAGGAAGAGGCTGAAGGTAAAGATGCTCCTTCTGAGCAGATCCAGGCCAGGAGCTTCACTTCAAACTTCACAAGCTAGTCAGGACCAGTCCAGATCAAGGTCTGAGGGTGCCCTCGGCTGCAGCAGACCAAAGCTGTGCATCCCCATGGCTAGCTCTGCCAGTCAGCAACTGTCCCTCGAAAGGCATTTCTTCAGCCAGCAGCCGTTAAAGCTCCTTCTCCAAGCCTGCTTAGCAATATTATTCCCTGTCTGCTTCACAGTATCCTGCCCTTTGATACAAGGATGCCAAAAAAGTATTTGGGAAAACCACATATCCAATATGGGATAATAACATTTAATGCACAGCTTAACCTTGGACAGCTCAGGGCTGCTGGGGCGAAATCTGTGCAGCCCTTTCATTTTGCACAGTCTTCAGGCACCTGGTCCATTAGCGAATTTTTCAGAGCTATGTAGGTTAAAACAATTCAATGAGAAAAACAGAAAGAAGCAGTCAAAAGAAGAAAAACCTAATTTTTGAGCAGACATACACAGTAGGTCAAATGGCCTAAGGGAAATATTTAATTTTAGAGTCATACTATTTCTACCAAGTTTCCTAACCAAAAGTATTTTCATCAGGAGCACTACTCTTGATCTGGTTACTGCTAATGATTTTCCCCATGGACTTAGCTCATAAAAACATAAATTGCTTTATGAATCATAGAATCATAGAAGTTGGAGAAGAAAATGATGGGTTAGGTCATCTTGCCCTTCTCTCTGACGGTGCAGTATTTATTTCTTTTTATAAAAAAAAGAAAGAAAGAAAGAAAATAAGCGTTTCTGAAAAGCTGGAGAATTAAAATACTAAGTTTAAAAGAGATTTTTCAAAATACATAACAAAGACAGCAGAGGAAGAGCCAGATTCTTAAGTACCTTGGCTCACTCTACAAACCCTGAAAATTTGATGAGAAGAATCATCTGGATAGGCACAGTCAGAAACTCAGTGGCAAAAAAAAAAAGGCAATGCTATAAGCAACTCACACAAGTAATTACCACAGTTGTAAATACAAATATTATAGTTATATATGCAAATAGGCTGATGGGCAAAGAGCTGCCCGTAGACTGTACATTGTGACCAAATGCATGGCATGACATGCAAGAATCCACAGTCTGAAAACCAAAGACAGGACTTGCTTCAGAGAGGGGTGGTGCGCATGTACAAAGATACACATTGTGCTATAGTTGCCTGTTGTGACATCTCCACACATCAGAGTGAGCCAAAAAGTCTATGCTTTGTATGCTTGCCTTCAGAGCCCTTGGTCTGAGCATTTTTCTCCTTGCCAAGAATGGCTTCAAATGCTGCTTTGCATTACTTTCTGAAGTTTCTCCCAAACATGCATAGCTTAAGAAGCTGTCCTTTATCATTAAAAAAAAAAAGATTTTAGAACCCTTTTGATTCTGGCTTAGAAATTGTTCTTATTCTGTCCTTCTCTAATGACAAAAGAACGTGTTTCTATTATTTCTGAAGTTAATCTGTCTAAAGGTTTGGCGTTCTTTTTTAATTATTATTTTTTTTCTACAACCTATTAATTTCACTGAAAATTGTTCTGTTACAAAGCTTTAACCCTTATCTCAAAAATGGCATCTTACCTCCCAGTATTTTTTATAGGCCATGCTCATTAGAATCCAGCCTATCTGCAACCACTACAAACATAAAGTAAATGAATCAATGTTTATTACTACAGTTGGCTGTGGAAGTAAGCATGGTTTTTCCAGAGGTCTGCAAGACAGCAGTATCTAATTTTGTTCCTAGTGTTCTCTTTCCCACATTTCTTCTGAATCAGGGTATGTTAGAAAACACAAGTCAGTATTTCTGGAATTCCTGCAGCTCAGGTGAGAGACTGAGTTATGGATCTGTATCATAGAATCACAGAATCACAGAATCATAGAATCACAGAATCACAGAATGGCCTGGGTTGAAAAGGACCACAATGATCATCCAGTTTCAACCCCCTGCCGTGTGCAGGGTCGCCAACCAGCAGACCAGGCTGCCCAGAGCCACATCCAGCCTGGCCTTGAATGCCTGCAGGGATGGGGCATCCACAGCCTCCTTGGGCAACCTGTTCCAGTGCCTCACCACCCTCTGTGTGAAAAACTTCCTCCTAACATCTAACCTAACCCTCCCCTATCTCAGTATAAAATCATTCCCCATGTAGACATGGAAGTTCCCAAATAGTGATCAGTGATGAACTGTTTATATCCCAGTTTTATTTTGATTCTAGCCTGCATGCAAGAAGGCTGATATCATTTTAAATCCATTCAATACATGGCATGCATCTACTGATACGTTCAACCTCAAATCCTGTGCAGATAACAGCCACACTATCTATTTTGGTACATGCTACAGACGTACCTTGATCTAATCAAAGCAGTGCAGAACAGAATACACTCACTGAAGGGATAAAAAAAACACGTATAGCCCTAAACAGCAGGTCTCTCTCAGAGACATAATGGCTATTTGGAGAGAATTAATTCTGAGTTTAATTACTAAAAACTGGTGAATGGGTGACAGTTGGGAAAACTGAGCTGTGGTCAGGGTTGTTCCAAACATGTGAGGAACAAGGAAGGGAGAAAGGTCTGGGTACCACTTTTTCCCTCCTTTGTAGCACTTTATCCTTTTAAGCCACATTATTATTTCAGTCAAACATAAATAAAGACAGCAGAGACCATATTGAGCTTGGAAAAGAGAAGGTTTCGGGCAGACCTCCCCGTGTCCTTCCAATACTTGAAGGGAGCTTATAAGTAGGAGGGGGAGCAACTTTTTAAATGGCCTGGCAGTGATAGGGCAAGAGGGAATGGCTTTAAACTAAAAGAAGGGAAATTTAGGTTAGATGTTAGAAGGAAATCCTTTCCTCAGAGGATGGTGAGGCGCTGGCACAGCTGCCCAGAAAAGCTGTGGTGCCCCATCCCTGGAGGTGCTCAAGGCCAGGTTGGATGGGGCCCTGGGCAGCCTGAGTTGGGGTGTGTGGGCTTTGAGCTCCCTTCCAACCCAAACCATTCTGTGATTCTATGATTGCAACAGCTGCCACAGTTCCTAAGCTGGTGTGGAGTCAGGCTACAGGACCTTGCAGCCCACTTAGAAGTGAAAAGGAGCAGAATTCCGTCCACACTGCATTATGAGTGACTTAGCAATAAAAGGAGCTGTGCACTCCTGCCAAGGAGCTGACCTCTGCTCATGGCACATGTAAAGCCTCCTTGAGTACGGAACTCCTTTGTACTTCTGGGTTGCCCATGACAAAATGAAATCATTTACAAGGAAGCTTTTACATACATTTGAGTTGGGGAGATACGAGTATTGCTTCAGTATATATTATATTTCTACTTCCTTTTTAAAATGTAGAATCTTATTAAATATTAACTACTATACCAACTGAAGAATTGATTTAAAACAGTAGGGTATGCCTGCAGGATGATTTTGTGTCTTACTATTCTAGCAGACTCGTATTTAAAAAAACAAAGCTTATTTGTTGTATGCAAACTGTGAACACGTCCAGGTAATTACACATGCAAACCTGGAGCTTGCATATACAAATATCTATTTTATGTGCACAGCTGTGAACCCAGTGCCTGGTTCATGAGGGATATTTTTCAGGGACAATTCTTTAAGTTTAAAGAAAAAAAAAACCAAAATCAACACAAATACCAACTAAAGAAGAAGCATTATCCTGGCAGCATTTAAAAAATATAAAAAATTTAAAAATAAAAAACGTAGGTAAGATTTTTTCCATTCAATGCATGCAGCATCATGACACAACTCAGGCAAATGAAGGCTCCATTAAAAAAATGCATATGAAAGTCAGCAGTTTTCTAAGTTATTTAAACTCAAGTTTCAAACTCTTCTTTTGCACCACTCAGTTAAAGTAGCCCCGAGCTGCATGTCTCATTCCCTAGTGGGTGTTTGAATCTTACTGCTTTCTTCTCCCAGGACGACTCCACTTAAGCAACAGCCAGAACTTCTGCCAAGTGTGCAGAAGGAGTGAAAAACTAACCACAAACCTCAACTAACATCAGGGCATTTTGATAGAAATATGAAAATTCCACATTCTGAGGTTAAAGATTGCCTGCGGTAACAGGCAGAGCATACGCCAGAGAAGCACCTACATCTGCCTACCTGTGCAACCCTCACTTCCCCCAAAACAAAGCAACCTTCCCCCTCTGACCTAACGAAAACAACCGCATGCGTGAGCAGTGTGGATATTCCCCTGGGATATCAAATCATTCGTCTTCTCCTTAAGCTTCATTCTTAAAAAAGAAAAAAAAGAAAAAAAAAAGGAAACATTGCCTGTCTGTGAGAAGGGGTGTCCCACTGGGGTAATTGCATCTGCTTGTTGGAAGCATCTCTCTCAGCAATTACTGCTTTCCCAAGTTGTACAGTGGAATGAAGCACAGTGAACTCTACAAGGGAGAAACCAGGTGTTTCTCCCCTCAGACATTTATTTATTTCTTCAGGGTGGCTGAGTTTGAAGACTTAGATCAATGACGTATTGGTTTCCAATACTTGAAAACCCTCTGAGCATCTGAAAGATGAGACTAGCAAGAAATGTGCATAAGGTATATGCTGCCCACTTTTTACCAACATGCCTTTTGTCAGCTTTTGGGTACAATCCAAACCATCCTTAGGTAGATACTTTATAAATGCAAAGTAATTCATATTCTAGATCAAATGGACACCCATGAAAAATAAACCTTCAGGAAGGCATTAATTAAAACCACTCATAGGACAGCCTTGGCTTGAGGCACACCCACTGATCCACATGCACTGGGTGCTGTTGCACTGCATACAGCTGGTGATGGAATGCCTGAGCTAAATAATCAACACGACCTTCTGCAAATGTTTCTTTTTAGTCCACTTACTTCTGGGTTCGCGTGGTCCATCCACTGTTATCTTGATGGCTCTGTGGTACGTGGCTACTTGTGGAGGGTTTGTGAAGACTGTGATAGTCAGTGTGAAGCTTTTCCCTGCAAAAGGAGAGAAGGTTACTGAACATATGTATTGAGAACAGGTTGTCCTTTCAAACAGAATCAGGACACACCAAATGACACTAACCACTAGCTGTCCATATCTGCAGACAGATATGAAGCAGCATGGGCTTACTTCTGTCTGCTGCTGGATGCATTCCCTTTGTGGCAACTGCTCAAAGCATTTGGAAAAAAAAATCAATTTATATGTAAATGTTCTACACTTTGTTTGCAAAATAAGGAGGTTACCCTTAACAGTTACAGTTTATCTGATCTACTAGACTACTGGTGCATTATCTGAACTTTTTAAAGGCAGCTAGTTCAGAGAGGCTTAGAAATTGTGGTTGACTCTTCCAAAACTGCCACGGGAATTTGATCAAAAATGCTTGTAAAATTAAAGAGAACTGGGTACTCATGTCCCTGAGGCAGGCCGTAAGATTCCATGCTTTGTGGTTGAAGCTAGTATTAGATCAATTCCATATTATGAACCAGAATCCTTTAAAAATAATCTGCTCCTGCAATGCCAAGAAACAAGGGAATGGAAAAAATTAAAAAATCCCTACAGCCTGTCCACAGAGAATTAAAACATCTTATGAAGACATAGCAGAGCATTACGCTCAGTTTCTCTATTATTCAATAAGAAAACTGTGAAAGCCTTTTCTAAACTGTTGTGCGCATGCCACAGCTATGAGTTCTGAAAAGAGTCCATCTGGACAGCTGCTGGGGAGGCGGGATGATTTTGTATCCCCCTGTGACCATGAGGCATTCAAACCCTGCTACCTCTGGACCTGTTTTTGGACAATTCCAGTACTACTTCAGGCATTTTTTCAATAACAAAAGTAATTTTCTTTATCTTTGATAAGATCTCGTGTTTGTATTTATCATGGCTTTGGCCTGGACAGCGATAAAAAAATTGGCTGTTGGCAGGTTTGGCATCCTTATCTCAGCATTATGGAGGTCTCAGATACTGGTATCTTCATTATCAGTCAGAGACAATAAGGGCCATCACCCTAAGTTAGATTACAAGGAACTGTTGCAAGAAAATTGAGGTTCTTTTCCTCCGGGTACATACAGCTCTGTCTGTTCCATTTCACTGCTTGGCTCCAGCCCCCCCTGAAGGCTGAGCCTCTTCCCTTATAAGACCTCCCATTTTTACAATTTGCCTGGTTTATCTGTATAAATGTAAATACAAGTACAAATGCCTGCCTCCAGCAGCAACATATTCAACCCTTTCCCTATGCACATTTACTTGCAATTCAATACTTCTCTTAATGCAGTTCCTACTTTGGTGCTAATGGTCTGCATCAACATTACAGCGGGCACACACACATATAACTGTTACTGGAAACCGTCCTCATCACAGCCCGGTGAATTAGAGAGGTATTCTCCCCACTTCACAGACGAGGAACTGTGGGGAGATAAAGTGCCTTGGCCAAGATCTAACAGGAAGCCTGTGGCCAGCGATGCTAACCACTTTGGCTGCTGCAACTAAATCCGACAATAATCCTGAATCACAGCCCTGAGCAAACAGAAGCTGAAACACAACCCTCCCCAGACTGCAGGCCACTATCTTCCCACCTTCACATCCTCACTAGAAAGCACTCCCTCAATCAAAAGAACTACAACAGCAGCAAAAGTAATTTTAAATCCCTGTTTGAGGGCCCTTAGCCCTCAACTCTTGGGTTCTACATCTACCAAGACCAAGGATCACCATGCTCCTGGCTATTTCTAGATGCTAAATTACAAGATAAAGCTTTGCTGACATTTTTACACTTGTAGACCAGATTTTTCTGTAAGGCAACAGGAGTAAAGTTCAGTAAGCTTTCTTCTGAAAAAAACTCTAATTACACTCATATATCAGAGAGGTGCCTGTAGATCTTCCTTCTAGCAAAAAAAAAAAAAATTCCCTGTATTATTATATACAACACCTAGATCACCAAGGCTGTAAAAGACTTTCAAAATATATGTTATTGCCTTTACTAATCTGTAGCGTTTTCATCTTGATCCCAGTTTTATTTTTTGACAACTGCTGATGCAGTTGGTAACGTGCTGCTACTGTTTTGCTAGAATATGTAGTTAACTGATTTTTTTTTTTTTTTGAAGGCCCTCATGGTGCTTCCAGATAGAAAAAATGCACAAAAAGAAGATATTAAGATAACTAACTTCAGGAAAATGAGGCCACATCACCAGTCTGTGAGACCAGAATGAATAAGAAGAGGGGAGTGAAGTTAATTTCAGGATCTTCTACTGAGCAGATGAGACCTCAGAACCAGTTTAAGGTTGTGATACAAGCTGGCAAAAGCAGGAAGATGCTTAGCTTACTTCTTGTTGACAGAAGAGTATTCATTAACCACATACTGGTTAACCACAGGACTATATAACCATAAACCTATGTGTCACTCATTGCTGCTTACCAATAATTCTGCCTGTGTTTTTCTCTGGTGGTTCTGTTTCATTTACACTTAGTTTTATTAAGTGGTTTTATCATTTTTAGTCATAGCTTCTATATTATTCATTTGTATGCCTGGTTGACAAAGGTAGGTTTAGATTGTAGGTATTGTTAGTGAAATGCATGTTTTATGGATGTACCTGCTTTGGGATGATAGTACATCTATAAACTATAAAGGAGCAGGTGCCTCCAAGGCTGTCAGACAGCCTGAGTGAAGATCTAAGCTGAAATGCTGGTCTGGCTCAGATGCTTCAAATAGTCACAATGACAATTTGGTTATGGTCCAGCAGCGACAGCGAGATAGCATGTAGCCCTTCACTGACTAACACCAAAACCTGAGATCCTCTGGTCCCATAAAACTACAGAAAATCACACACAGCTTAGCTCAGGTCCATGACGTATGCCTCATATGTTTAAGCCAAACCCTACACCATCGTTCTCGGAGTCTCTGCTGATGGTGGAATGCTTAAAAGGCAATGTCCACACCAAGCTGTGCCTTGCTGAGTGCAAGAGTCCTTTCAGAGACTGCTTGCTCTCCACAATTCCCCTGACAGCTCCTATTATTAGCCACAGAACACCTGTTGAGCCCAAGGATTAAATTCTCCTGATGTGGGACAGAGATCTGCCATTGAAAATCCTCCTGACAGACATCACACATCCCCTCACATGCATAAGGAAAGAGCACAAGACTCACTGCTTCCATCGAGCCTTCCCACTTAGGGGTCTTAGGATGGGAAAAGTTGCCTGGTAATGTTTATTTTGCAGGAGCATTAAAGTCAGTACTCATTCAGAAAAAATAATGGAAACAGCAGCAGATTTGGCTAAGATACAACACTCACTTTTGAAAGAGAGACCAGAGATTGCCAAAGCGCTGGTTAGGGACTGGACTATCAACTATGCCTTCAAGAATCACAACTGAAGTCAGATTAAATCAGTTGCCCCCAGCTTCTTACTTCACAGGATTGCTTACAAGATCCCTTGATGCTGTGCAAAGCTGTAAGAACTTAAGAGCAAGTGCAGAGTACAATGCCAACCAACACCTGCTCAGCAATGCTGCTCCTCAAACCAGCAAAAGGCAAAGATCAACCTCCAGTTCCCAGGCATCTGAAGTTGCTGTGCCCATGCTGCATTGCAACACAGCAACATGAACTTTGCATTCAGCTGCATCACGTCTGTCTGAGTCTGGAAGCAAAGAGAACCATGAGCTCACACCTGGCAGGGAGAGGGATTTATGTCCCCCAGAACAGTCCTGCACTGGACTGATGGGCTCTAGAGGGAGCAATAGGCTTGTAAACTACAGCCCCTGGGAATGTCCAAGAGGAAATGAGGGGGAAAAAATGAATCCTAAGTGACAACATGGTCACATGAAGCTCCTGTGTGCTGTTTTAATCAACTCTAAGCAGAGTCACGGCCAAATGCAACTGCGGGGCCAGGGAGGGTGGTGGGAGGGGTTGGAGGGGGGAAGGCATGCTTAATATCAATGGCTGCATGGGCAGATGCAACGGGGAGTGGGAAGAGACAGTTCCGGGAAGATAATCCACCCCTGAAATACACCCCTTCACTTCAATCCATCTCATAACTACACAAAAAGATTGATTCCACTGAAGAAGGATCAACCAAATGAGGACAGAATGAAAACGGAGTTAAAGCTTCAGAGGTTTGTGCATGTGGAAGGGAGCCAACAGATGCTGTGATCACACTTAATGCATTTTGCTTTGGGAATTTTTTACTGCCAATCATAGGTGTGCCATTAAAGCTTTTGTATATACATATATAACAAGGGCAGATGGTTTTTAAACTGAGATAGGGGAGGTTTAGGTTAGATATTAGGAGGAAGTTTTTCACACGGAGGGTGGTGACACACTGGAACAGGTTGCCCAAGGAGGCTGTGGATGCCCCATCCCTGCAGGCATTCAAGGCCAGGCTGGATGTGGCTCTGGGCAGCCTGGTCTGCTGGTTGGCGACCCTGCACACAGCAGGGGGTTGAAACTGGATGATCATTGTGGTCCTTTTCAACCCAGGCCATTCTGTGATTATATGACTATGATATATATTATGATATCAATGAGATATACATAAGTCATTATGGTAAAATATTAGATAAAACAAAGAAGAAGGGAAAGGAGCCAAGAACGCTTGTGCTGATAAGGACAAATGGCATGGATGGGAAAATATGTAATAAAAAAATGCAATGCAAATTATATTACAGATGTTTCTATTATATTAGTGAGAGACTTCCAGATCTTTGTAGAAAAGATTACAATACCATTCTTTTCATTCAACTTTTTGGTATTTATGTACTCACTTGTATTAAAACACACTAAACGATCCATTGTACACATCTTTACAATTTCTAACAACATCTTCCTGGGTGTCTGCCAAAGTAAAGATATCTGCTGTGCTTTAATAACATATCAGACAGCATCCCTGAGCAGGAAGCAAAGCAAACACACCTATATTCACTCTCAACAGTTGACTGCTGTATACCGGGGCCAAATTTTGCCATTTTTCTCACTTAAGGCACTTTATAACTTATTAGCTGAATAATTCAAATGTAATTGATAGGGTAAAAAGGGCCAACATAATTTGACCCTGCATTAGTTAACTGTTGCTCATGATACAAGCGTAATATTTTTGTAGTTCTCCCAACTGTATGTCCAGCTGCAAAAAACCTGCACAACTCCAGATTCTGTCTCCCTGTACGATAACTGTTCTGTTGCCAGTGGCAGTTTCACAAAGTAAGAGCACTGCTTTGCCTGTTATGCTTGGTCCAGTGGCTATTCTATCAGAAAAGCACTGCAGCTGAAGTAAGTGGCATCAAAAAAAAAAGAGCAGCATTTGTTTACCAGCAGTACCGCAAATGCCACTGAATTTAAATATAAGAAAAACCTGTTATGAATCTCATGCACTGCAAACTCTGACCACCTCAGAACAACGGACCAAACGGATCAGTAAGCACATGGGGAAATGGCAGCAAACCAGGGTCACAGCCCAAAGCAACACAGGGACAGTGCATGCAAATCAGCATGGACAACCGATCCCTTTGCGTACTTGTAGTGTTGTCCTGTGTGCGTTTGAAGCAAGTATGAGACATGGGAAATTCACCTGCCAAACCAGATTGGGTCAGCATGAAGGTGCACTTTTGAGCATTGCTGTCAAGTGCTTCACTCCAGGAAGTTCTCCTATCTGTGTTTACACAGCATTTACTCGCACAGAATGAAAACTTGATCTCGGTACATCAATAGGTGCTTTGTTCTGGATTTACGTGGGACCAAGCCTCCATGCAAATGGCCCAAAGGGCCCTGCTACATGCTTGGTCCCTGTGCTGAACTTCATTTGCTGTGCAACAGGTACTGACAAAGCTATAAGCAGCTCTGCTGAGCTGAGCAGGGCATCGCCACAGGGCTCCTGCCCGTCTGCTTCCCTCTTACTTTCTGCAGCATGGTCCAGCACTGAGGAAGGATGTGTGCCTCCCCTGCTCCTCCTCGCCGCTCTCCAAGGCCTCTTTCACCACAGATTCTCTGTGCTGGAAGGCTGGAGGGAGGTTATATCTGGGGTGAAATCATTTCAAGGCATTATTTTGGTGAAGTGTACACATGGTATTTAACCTAAGGCAACGCAGGGACCGTGTTAAGCAACCAAAATTACCTAACTGAAATCTGAGCAACATCAGTAGAGGCACTGACAATCTCAGCAGGTGCTATAACATCCACGTTTACCTTAAAACCATTATCTGGGTGATAAGGACAGTCCCTGACACTCTTGTGCAGACTGCCCCTGACAGTCCCCAGAAGAGTGATTCTCCATTGCACAAATGGGTTTGTTCACCCTCTCAAAACCTGCAAGAGAGGACTCAGCTCACTAAAATGGTTTCATTTTTTCCTCTCTTTTTTTTTTTGGCCAGTTGTTTACATTTTAATTTGATGAGTTTGTGTGCAGCTAGTTTCACTTCTGCAACGATGATGGGTTTCACTTCTCAGTTCCATATGCTGTCATTGTGATATTGGCACTGCCTCCTGCAGCCTTGCAGGGGCCTCCATGCTAATCCCATCCTCAACAGCCTGGCAAAGTGTGCAAAAGTGCAGCCACCACTACCACTGCTGCTGCACTGTGAGCCTGCAAGGTGGCCCTGCTCTGCTCAGGGATTGATGTTCATGGTGTTGAAGACAAGTTATCGGTCTCAATTTTGATCCCTTCAAGTTCCTTCCCTTGAGTTACTACTTCTATTACCTGCATGCTATTTTTTCACCACACAATTCCCGGGAGTGTGGTTCAGCAGATAACCACAAAAAGCACAACTTCAACTGCTTAGAGATAAAGTTATGGTGACTCAGTAGCAGGAGGTACCAGGTGTAGATACCAAATGGTCATGGTCGTTTATCAGGAAAGGAACCACAGAAGATATGCTCCTATCTGGAGGGCATCTCTGAGACATAAGCAAACTAACGGAAGAGAGGAAACACACAGGCATGTGATTTGGGACCTAGGTTGTAGGAAGGAGGTCTCTGAAGGCAGGGTGTCTTCACTGTCTTACACTGGTCAGCCCAGTAGCATCTTCGACATTAGTCACTTTTATATAGCAACATCAGCAATCCACAAACACAAAACCACCAGGAATTCCCCTACATTGTGACGTTGTCTAATTTCTGAAAAGTGACTATTTCAAATTACGGTAGGAATCTGGCTGGCGTAAACATCAGGTTTATCCTATGTATGTTCCAGCTTTCAGGCTCTGAGACTGAGGTAGTGTGCGCATGTGTGTGTGTGTGAGAGTGCGAGCACCAGAACAGCAACCATGTCTGTCAATAAGACAAAAAACATTTTTCCATCCTGTTCTGAAAGATGACCCGAGTGACCTATTTTAACCGAATCTTGAGGGTGGGATGCCTTCTTAGACTGAAAGCCTGCAGATCAAGTTTGCAAAATGGATTAAAGCATTAAAGGATTGGTTTGAGGGGGAAGTAGAGAGAAGACCTTTTAATGGAAAAGCCAAGCAGCCTCTAACTATAAGTGGAGTTGCTGCAGTAACCACTATAAAATTCTTATGAACTTGGGTGGAGACAATAATTACACCACAGGAAGAATGAGATGCTATGGGGTGCTTGGCCTCTGCAGCAGAGCTGTAGCTCAGAGAGATTACAGCCCAAGTTTTAAAATATAGTGCTTCTTGCTACAGTTTTAAGACTTGAAATGTATACGCACAATTTACACAAATACACAATTACATGTGCTGCTAATGTTTGAACACAGATTTTGAGAGGGTGGAGTTAAAGTGTCAATAAGAATTAATTAGAGGTTTTTTTTTTTTTTTTTTTTTTTTTCTAGGATGACTCTAACATAAATTTCTAACACTCCATTTGAACTAGCCACAACAAAAACTGAACTTCTGCTTTCAAGCTGTGGCTTACCACATATCAAGGAGTTTTCTTTTTTTCACTGTGGTATCGTTTTAGTTTTAAACACGGTGCTTCCCTATGCTTGGAGCCTAAGGTATGTGTACATAAACATACATTCAGAAATGATAGCCTTCAGAAGCACATCCAGCTCAAGTGGAACAAAACCACCATCGTTCAGCAGAGTGCTGTGCCACTGCTCACCAGTTCAGGGAAAAATAGCGATGGGAGCTCAAAATGGAAAAGACAGTTCAAAATGAGACGTCTTAAATGCTAAGCTACCAACCACCTTCTCACTGAAAATGCCTTGGGATCCTTAAGCCTAATAATAGCCCTTAACTTAGCCATAATTTCAAACCATTAATAAGCTTTCTGAGGCAGAAATTACCACCTACACTTTACAGGGGATGAGACAGACATGAAAAGGTGAAGGCCCAGATTCACAAGAAGATTTAGCTGCCTGAAGTGGGATTCCAGTTTGATTTAAATGCTTCAGCCCCAAATCACACCCATCGGCATCCTTGTCCAGGCACCTCCTGGCTGGGAGAGCTTCCTCTGCTGCACGGCCCTGCTGTTCCGCAGCCACAAGCTCAGCCCTGGGGAAGAACAGCTCAGCACAGCCAGTTGTGAGACCAATGGTGTAATGGCTGTTGTGGTTTGTGGCAGATCCCATTCTGAGGCACCTTCACCTTACGGTGCATGGTCCCATGAGCCTAGAGAAAGCCCTTGAGATCTAGGGTCTGTGGGAGCTCCCCTGCCTTTTTCCAGCAGCTGGCCTGGCATCCACCCTGGACAGATATTGGCATACCTCGGTGCTTCAGTATGCTGCTGGGGCTGGGGCTGAGCACACTCCTTGCCCTGTACAACAAGAAGGACGATGGTGAGGCTGCAGGCACGGTGAGCAGTGAAGGCGTGGGTTCACAGGAAGAGCAACGTGCTGCTCTGAATGCGGCAGGTGAGGAACCCTTTGCGATCATCACTGCCACTTCAGCAAAGGCGACTCGGGCCTGCAGCAGCCTAAAGCAGGAAAGCCAACCTGACAGGTCACCTCTCCAGCAGCAGCCTGAGCGTGGGAGTGTGAGTGGGGACTGTTTACTCTGCGCTCATTTTCTTAGAGGAAGGACTCCTCCGTGCTGTCATTACGCTAATGCAATGCGCATTGATTTAAGAGCTCAGCAGAAGTCTGGGGTCACTTGATGGATATCCGTGCAGTCAGCGATGGGGAGATAACGCTGCCATTATGAAACTGGGACCTGCCAAGCTCTAGCAGGGACAACTTCCAAGAGCAGAACAGCCTCTCAGACCTCAGATGTGGGCACAGCTTTGTCAGAGCTGCGGTGCATAAAGTCTGGCCTGTGGAAACTCTGCGGCCTTGCCAAAGCATTTCCTTCAGTTCCTCCCTAAACTTCAGGGAACTGATGTTGTGCGTATGCTGCGCTCCAAGCACCGCCCTGCTAAAGAGCTCTAATGGCATCAAGCCTTCAAGACATTGCTTCTCTCCTTGCCTCACCTCTCAGCCCTCTCTTCCAGCAAAGCCTGCATGGCATGGGTGTGCAGTTCCCTGTAGGAGGGCAATGGAGGGAATCAAAAATCCATCCAAGCACCACACCACAGGCCAAACCTGGCTCTGGCTGTACAAGCATGAGACCCAGCTTGTTTGCTGCCTGCAGGCACCACCACGGTACACACAGAAGCACCTAAGGGTTTGCGGAGCTGGATGTGGCCTGGCCTCCCCAGCACCAGTGAGGGACTTTTGTTGAATGCCTCAAAGGGGACAGGCAGCAACAGGGGATGGGGAATATGGGGTGGAGATGGATGCAGGATGTAAATGAAGGGAATGAAACTTTGAAGGCTGAGAAAGCTGTGTTGAGATAGTATGATGGGGGAACTGGGTGAAGCAGGCTGGGAGCAGAAGAGTAGAGAGTCAGCCAGTATCAAGATAAAAGAAAAAATAGGGTGGGTTTTGTTTTTTTTTTTGCTGTTGCTAAAGGATTTTTGGAAGGGAACAGAGACTGATTCAAACTGCTGAGGGTTTATGCACATGACTATGCTGGAAAAGGAAGGCTTTGCTGACAGCAATTGTAAGCCACTGATTTGCAGCATCCTCACTTTTGCTAAGGCTGAGTGAGCTGACAAGAAGTGCTTGCCCCAGGACAGTCATCTGAAGTTCACTAGCCAGCCCTAAAGCCAAGACCCTAATTAATATCAGAATGACTTCATTCTGAGTATAAAACAGCAGTTATTACTGGAGTTGTAATATACGTGCATACGTACCTATCTACCTACACAGGAAAATAAATGTTATTTGACCAGAAGAGCTGCTGAAGGGGGGCATGCTAAAATACAAAGCAAAAAAATTTATCAGAAAGAAAGAAAAAAGTAAAAAGAAAGAGCTCAAGGGCAAGCAGATCACTTGAAACTATGTAACCTCTTCATCTAGAGAGGTCCTTTGTCTTCCTGACGCAGTATCCTGGTCAGCCTCACTCCTTTTATCACTGCAGAAAACAAGAAAATGCTCGGAGGATAGCATCTGCCTCATCCCTACCCTGAGTTTTAAAAAATATACAAGCACAGCTCTGCACAACCAAAAAATAGATTTATTGTTATTGGAATGAGGGCAGTGGTTCAGCACTTGGCATGGTCACTGTTTACAGCAGTAATGCTCCCGGAGACAGGAAGTTCTCAAAATCACTCTGCCATTATTTTTCTCCTGTTGACGCTTTCTGATTGAGAACTCTTTCACCCAGACCAAATTTTAAGTAACCCAGCAGAGTGTTTGTGAGCTGGCAAAGATAGCCCCAGTCATGCTCAGCCTCGCAGACCACATGATGTTTTCGATGCAGACACCCTCGCTGAGCTGTATCATATACTTTCTTACACAATCAGCAATTCAGAGAAAAACGGCTGCACGTACCGAGCGTGCACCCACAACGACTGGGGCTGGATGCTGGCAATAAGCAAGCCTGCTCCCCCACCTCCTTCAGCCAGTCTCTGTCCATGGCTTGTGCTGGGAACAGCCGTGCTTCAAGGGCTGGCTTTGCTCAGCAGTCTCACTGTGACCTGTGCTGACTGACCTCAAAGACGCACTGACTCGTGGGCATTAGGGTCAGGAGTTTTCTCGCTGAATGCTGGCAAGGCTACGTCATTCACACACACAGAGCTCTCGATGAAATGAGTGACACAGCCAAGCCCCCATATGTCACTCAAGAACAAATGCCCACTTCCAGTCCCTGTCTTTTAGAGGGTCAGACAGGATGGTGGAGGAGAGCCCTGTGATACGCGTTGACATCTAACCGAAGCGCGGAGAGAATTTCTGTGCCAAGCATCTGTCGGTGGCACATCCACTACTGTTGCCACACCCATGGGCCCAAGGTATTGATAACCAGTTGTTTTTCAGCTCCATCAACTGACCCCTTTTCAGCTTTGATTGCTGCTGTGCTTCTTCTATTTTTGTCCTGCCTGGCAAGTATGGCGAGTCGTTAGTCCAGTATCTGATACCACATCCCCTGAAGCATTCCAATGGTTTGGACCCGGACCCGGGTGGCTGCTTAATGCTGATTTTACGATCCTGCTGAATAGCATCCTTCTCTGTTTTGCACATACTTTTGTAATTTTGAATATGCTTAAGTAAAAATAAAACAAATTTTAACTAAGTGCCTACATAACACAACCACAAGCTGAAGCTACACAGAAGGAGCAAAATTCTGACTTCAGAAGAGCAATAAAAATAATTGGACTCGGGATACGGGCCAGTAATTCTTGTCTTTTGACTATTTCTGAGATTCCAGCTCAAACTGATTTTTCTTCCCCAAAATTATATCCAGAAGGAAGACTTCTGGAGGCAGAAACTTACAACTGTGCTTGGTAATATGCCTCCCGTGCTCTCCTACCAGCTGCTTCTGTGAAAACCGGGTACTTTTTCAACTCCAAAGAAAACGATTGTGAAATTTATTCAGACGAGCCTAATCTCAATAGTGGGCAGAAAATGCGTACGCAGGCTCAATGTACAGTCCTTCCCAAAATTCAGTTTTTAAAAGGACCCTGCTGGAAAGCTTGCTATATCATGAAGCTCCAGCTACAGACTCCAGCTTTAAATTGACATCTGCAGCAAGCCAAGACAACTCCTCATTAGCTCCTATTATGATAACCTATTAATAATCATTTTCATCTGGAAAAAATATTTGTTGTTGTTGTTTTTTTACTGTTACGTTTTACAAAGAAGATAGTTAATGGGATTAATGATTCCATGAGGAAAATATGTAATGCTTACTGAGCCATGAGGCTTGCCCTCTCCAAAATAACTATTTATTTTTAATTTTATCCAGTGAACTTCCATGGTGTCAGGCTTTTTGCATTGGATTTATTTCATCACCGTAACACAAACTTGCTCCTTATACATTGAGAAAACAGGGCACTAGCAGCAGTTTGAGGTTCAAAATGTTTATGAATGGAGGGAGAAAAAGTTTTTTTAAACAGGTAAGCAGGCACAAGGGGCTGAGATTGGCTGAAGTTTTAAACTACATTTTTCTTTCAGAAATTACTTACTTGAGTTTACAAGCCAGACAGGCAGGTTTTCCCAGTAGCATTCTCAAACCAGGGTGAGGAATAGCAATTCTGGACCCCAGCCAATTCCAATGTAAATCTGTTTTGTTCGGGAAAGCCAGCCAAATTGCTTTCATACAACATCTCGCTGTTTCGGGAGACCTGCGATATTCTCAGCTCCCATCCTCGGTGTCAGAAATGAGAGTGTTTTTTTAATCCTGAACTGCAGGGACAGCCTGAACAGCACAGGGCCAGCGCTCCCCGTTCAGTACGGAACCACTGCTGAAATGCCATGCGGTTCTTGGAGGCGCAGCTGATACCTGGGCTTTCACAGATGCACAGGATCAGACCTCTGGATGGAGTGAGTTGGATGCTCCCACGGAGCCGCTTGTTTACTGCGATGGGACAATGGTCCTCTGCAGGAGTGTGTGAAGCAACTGCTGTCTGCCTTGCCAGACCTCACTGAAAGCCCACAGAAGAAAAACTGAACTATTTGTCAGGAATGTCAAGAGCGACAATTTTCTCCTATTTTAAAAGAGAGAGGGAAGTGGCTTGCTGACAGTTCTGTGAGGCTTTAATGGGGATCTTTACACCTGAGCAAGAGCTCATGTGCAGTGAAATAGAGACATGGACCAGGACTGTCACTCGGCAAAGTCGTTCCTTGTTCTCCAGCAGTGATTTTAAATCACCCAGGTACACAAATAATGCCCACTATAACTGCAACCAATGTGAACCTTCAATGGCTATTCATATAATATTCCTGGCATCTCATTATCACTGGTGGCAACCGAACTTATTCAAACTCAAATATTACACAGCAAACAAAGTTTCAGTTAATTTTCCTCTACCGAAGTATCAAAGGCAGCAATGCCCTTTGAAGCAGCCACCTTATGCTTCAGGCTTTATACAAATTCAACAGAACAGCACCTCAGAAATCATGTACCAAATGCAAACAATCCACACCTTTGGAAAACAATCCCCTGTTGGAGGAGTAAACACAAGCATACATTAGTCACTGGCTCTAAAGATGGGCAGCCAATGGGGCTTCATGAGATTTAACCTCCAGGACTGGCTAGCAGCACGCAGCGCTCCCAAATCACTCTATAGCTGAAATGATCCCGAGCACCTGGGTGTCACATAGAGCACAGCATCCATGTCCACATGCACGCACATCCGTGAGCGACGGCTTCCAGCCACCGGTATCCAGCAGGCAAGGGGCTCAGAGAGGCTCTCTGCTAAGCTTGCTGAATGAATAGCCACTGTTCTCCCTCTGCCGCTGAATTTTGACCTTGAAAATCCCACAGTTCACTGTTATGATTTCTAGCTTCACTACCGTGGCCAGGAACTGAACTACAGGTTTGTTTTTATTAGCTTCTCAGCCACTTTGCCAGCTATTCATTTGAATCTTCTAAACAGTCATCTCTGAATCATAATGCAAATTCCATTTACTGAAAAGGTGGAACCTTTAATATAACAAATGAACATGTTTAATGACTGATACTTTTAGACATTACAGCATCTCTCATGTTTTCAGTAAATGGATATAATTTTCTCTGCATTACCCTATTATTATTCTTTGCTAGCATTACGAAGCTATGTTCTCAGCTGCGGGTGTTTTCCACCAAGTACATTTTGAAGACAGCCCAAACAACACAATTTAAAAGACATCTCCCTTTGTGCCTTCAGCTAAAAATGCTGCAGGATGCAGACGAATCGAAAGGGGATTTTACACTTAAAATGTACCTGCTGCTTGCATCCGTATTTCAAGAGGGCCGAGTTCGTCTAAAATTGCAGGCTGTACTTACACTAGAACTCCACAAATGCATTTGAATTCAAAGGCAAATAGGAGCTGTTGTGTATAATCAGAATGACCTCCTCAGCCTAAAGCTTGACCCATCATCTGCCACTGCGAGTAAGAGATTTTGAGAGAGCAAAAGTGGGTCACCTTTGAACTCTCCTGAAGCGTGCCCGTAGCTCAGTGCGTTCATGTAAGAGCTGCACGTGCCACCACGCATTAGAAGATGGCCCGAGTGCTTAAGGAATGCCCACATGAGTGGGGAAAATGGTGAGGAGGGGTGCGTGAACCCCAGACTATTCAATCTCCTTGTCAGGGACAATGGCTCACAAAATGCTCCAAAAGATGGAATTAAGAAACCTACGCAAGTGCTGTAGATGCTATCGTTTTGATTTGTGAATGCTACAGCACTGAATTGTCCTTAGGTAACAATGTTGTCTTTAGAACACTGTGATGTTATGTTCCGATTTTACTTGAAGATATGAACTAGACAAAAGGAAAATACATAAGCAAATAGCGGATGAAGTCACATGGAGGATGCGATGGTTTTTTGGTCTTGACCTTAAACCTGAGAGGCTGATTGTTTCTCTGCACTTTCTCTAACCAACATTTCACTGGCTCCAGTGGGTTTTCTCTAACCACCCCGACCATGCCAAGGTGCTTGGCTCATGGGAACAAGAGCAATAATGCAGGAGCAGTGCTTCAAATAAACTCGTAACAGAAACGTAAACGTGATCCATGGCTTTCAAGATTATGGGTTTGAGCTAAAAAGTGACGTTAAGAAGCATCCTTCTGTTGCTGTGACGGGCTTTTGGACCAAGCTTTGGATACCTAATTGTGCGCACGGGAGCTTCCCACAACAGTTATATATAAATACAGTCTAAGTCAGCTTTGACTTGTTACTTACACTGTTAAGACCCTTCTATTTGTACCAGTAATTCTTAGTTATTGCAGAGAGCCAATATTAAGCTTAACTGTTTAGTTCTGCCCTGTCCTAACCCACCCTTATGCACCCTGCAGTAATACGTTAAATAATGACTACTGTGTACAGTTCCACAGCTACTCCAGAGAAAGAAAGGTCAGAGAAGTGCTTGTCAGGTCGCAATAAAGCTTGAAAAAAAATCAAAATCATGTGGGAACTGTTTGTAATTGTAGGCTGACTCACCCTGTTGCAGAGATCAGCTTTTGAGAATTGTCGTTTTAAATTGAAAATGTGTTACTTAAACTTAAGCATGGGCAATATTGTGCTGCTCTAAATCAGTGGGAAGAATCCTGGAGTCACAGTGAGCCTCGCTGACCACAATTTATTTTTTTTTTCTTAAAATGAGATCTTACTGTATAAAAGTTGAATTACTGAAGAATAAAACGTGAAAAACACACAGCTGATTCTGCACCTTTTAAACTGTCCTCAGATGTTCCTACTGCAGAAAGCTCAACAGATAGCACTCAAATTCTCTCCACGTAACCAGAGCCGGACACGGCAGGTAAAGATGACCGAACGGCGGCTGCAAACAGATACATACCTCTTCCACTTCTACCCACAAATCTGAGGTCGTTGAACCTTGCCACTTGGTTTTTCATGGCAGCCGTCGCATTTCTGAGTTCTGCAGAGTAGTTCTCATCGTTTCCAGCCATCACCGTGACCAGCGTCCCATCGGGTACGTCTCCTAAGGCCACCACCTACCAAATCAAAGCACAGAAACCTCAGCTTTCTCACGGGACGTCTGTTTTGGGGAATAGAACATCAACAAGTGATGTGGTAAAATAGGAAAAAACAGCAGCAACAAAAATGAATGCAGACTAGAAGTTGTTTGGGGGAAAACCATGCAGACTTACAGCTACATTGACACGCATCCAAAATACAAAGCATAACGTGACCTCAGCACAAAATAAAGCTTTCTAAAATATACTTTTGTAATTGGCAACGTATAAATTCAAGTAACAGGAACCAATCCTGATCTGATTTACCTCAGTAGCCTTACTTTCAAGCTACAGCGAAGTCAGGACGAGCATCTAAATGTAAAATTTGAAAGAAAACAAACCCAAGCCAATTGCCTTGTGAACGCCGAGAGTCAGGCTGCCCACAGGTGCATCAGTTCCCTCTCTGTTCATCCCACTGATATGAATATATAAATTCAGAATAAATCCACAGAGAATCAGGCTTCAACCAAGGCCTTACTGAAGGCAACTTACTGAACAATGCCTTTTTCTCTTTGGAAGCGTGAAAGCAAATCACTGACTTAAGACCTCACCTGCGATCTGATGGGTGGAAGCTGCAATCCACACGAATGAAACCTGCAATAGCTCAGAAGCTTTCACCTCATCCTGAATGTTTGCAATGTAGCACCCCAGTGCCAGTATCTGCTGAACTAATATTCAGGAACACAGCATCCGCATTTCTTATGTTGGGAGATGTATGCATTTCGAACTCTAAGCTTTCTGACTCCTGTCTACAATGTTCACATCTTTTAAACTAATAAAAGTTGAATTTTACTTTATCTTATCTTCCTCAGCAAGACTGAATTCTTACAGCAGTTTTCCCCTGTGACAATCGAATGCGTGTTTGGTGTGTCTCTTGATTGACTCTGGCAAAAGTAACAGCTCAAAATAGGTCCTCTTTTGCACTGTTTTACAAACCCGCTGCTCTAGCTGTTTCCCTAAATTAAATCTACAGGAGTGACCTCAGGACTACTACCAAAAAAAAAAAAAAAAAAAAAGGGGAAAAAAAGTCTAGTTCATTTTTATTTCCTCTTTTACATACTCTAGGAGGAAGTAGTCCTGCAGCAGGTTCTCTGAGTTGCTGCTTGATATTTTTCCTTCCTCTTAGCGAGTTCTAGCTTACGTCCATGCAGTTTTAATGGGCTCCAGCTAGTCACAGCCCGGGCTGACCACTGTTAGTTTCTGTTCGCACTGCTCTTTCCAAACAAGATCAGCTGCTCCTTTACTCAGTCCATCTCTGATGCTGACCTTCCAGTAGCAACCATTTCCTCCAGCATGACAGGGAGAGGTATTTTAGAGCTTTTCCTGATGCAGGGGGCTGCTTTTCTCACTTCAGTGCTTTCTGTTCTGTCACCTATCACCCTTATTTTCACTTCCACATACCAAGTTAAAATCACTGCGTCAAAATTCCCGCTTTATGTCTGTATTTCAGCTTCCTCTTTCCCACTCCTCATGCTTTTGTTTTTATTTCTCCTCCGTGTGCCACGAGCTGTCTCTGTGGCCTATTCTGTTCTCTGCTCTGCACTCAGCGCTGTGCCTTTCATAAAGCCCCGATCTTGGCGCCCAACAGCCCCCTCTCAAAACGTTTAACAAAACTTTTCTCTTTCCACAGCGCTGTGCAATGAGGAGGTCTGGCTTAAGCCAGCAGCAGCTGTGAAGTCGAAGCACGCATTTCTTATGAAGTGATCAGAAAACCTGAATACATGCACGTAGAGTAAGGACAGAAGGAAGGGAAAAGGGAAATGTGGGCATCACCCTCGGCTTCCTGCGATGCAGATGGTGCCGGCTTGTTCAAGGAAATACCTGCCAGCACTTTTAGGGAGAAAAACCTTCCCAAACCCAGCGTCCATCGGCTCTTACAGCACAACTATTGAGAAGCATCGTTTTTAAATCACACTGCAGGCAGCCTCAGCGACAAGAAATGCGAAGAAAACGTTAGAAACAAGCGTAAAAAAGAAAGGCACAGCGCAGAAAAGAAATCAGAGGTAAAAAGGCACAAACAATAGAAGCAGAAATACAAACATTGACATTAGGAAAAAAAAAAAAGACTGAACAGATAAGTCGGGACTTGCTGGCTGCTGTTATCTGTGCTCCTAAAAGACGTGTGCTTCTAGAGAAGGGAGCAGCACTGCTGCAGCACCGCCGACTATCACAATGCTCATTGCTGGTGCAGCAACCAAACCAAATCAGCCTTTTTAATGAAGACTGAGATGATTTCCAAGCAGCGTTTGGACAAGAAATATGTATGGCACCCTGCGAGAGCTGTTACGTATTTTTCTTTAAGTTTCTCAGAATCCTTCCTTACTTCAGGAAAAAAAAACACAAAACCGTGCACGGAAATGGTCGTTGCGTTTGGGTATAATATCCCGATCCTACAGATCAAATGTAAGGAAACATGAGGAGAAACCTCTCTGCCTCTTTTATGTCGGTGCAGTGATTGTTAGCAATGGGGGATAATGAAACCCAGCGATTTTTGTGTCAGATGAGAACATCAGACACAGAGGAACGAACTGTGTTTTCTATTTTCTGTTAGACTCAGATAACCTTAAGAATCGCGACTTTAACAAAGCCATCTGCCCGGCGGGCAGGTGTCTTTACCGCATCAGCAAACGCCCTCCCGGTTTTGGTGGTTTTCACTTTTTTCTCTCCTTCATTTTCCTTTCCTTGCGTATTCCGAGGGCAAACCACACCACGAGCACTTTCGGCTCTTCAGAGGAGCTTTACCCGCGGCTGAGCGGCTCCGGCGGGGCTCCGCACAGCTCTGCCTTCCAGGAGAGCTCCCAGCGATGAGCGGACTTTGGGAAATGCTCCCGAAGCCCCGGAAGCCGCGCCGGTTGCCTGCTTCCAAAAGCCGCCCGAGGGACCGGGCTGGGGCGGTGGGGGTCCGGCGCTGAGCGCCCCACGGAGCTCTGCCGATTCCCTATCCTAACTCTGAGCTTCGGGGCGCTCCGCCTCGAGGGGATCGTAAGGAGCAGACCGAAAACCGCTCAGCTTGCGGCAGGCCGAAGTCAAAAAGCAGAAAACGAGCAAAGCGAGGGGGGAGAGTTTTGCCTACAGTCGGGTAACGGGAAGTGGGGACGGGGCTGGGAGGGGAGGGCAGCTCTGAGCTCCGCGCCCGTCCCGTGGATTCCGGCCCGGTGGCAGGGGGAACGGGGGGAGAGCCGGGATGGGAGTCCCGCGTTTGCGTGGGCTCCGAGCGGGGTTTGAGGGGGGAAAAGAAAAAAAAAAGAGAGAGAACAAAAGAAGAAAGAAGGAAAGAAAAGAAAGAAGAAAAGAAAGAAGGAAAGAAAAGAAGGAAAGAAAAGAAGGAAAAAGAAGAGAAAGAACAGAAAGAAAAGAAAGAAGGAAAAAATAAAGAAAAAAAGGAATTTTTTTTCCTTTTTTTTTTAGTATTAATTTTTTTTTTTTTTTTTTTTTTTTTTTTTTTTTTTTTGAGGGCCAGCCCGTCGCTGTCACCCCAAATCCGTGCTTCGGGTGCTCCTCGGGTTCCGTCCTTTATTTTTCCCCCCTCCTCCCGCAGAGGCTCTGTGCTGGCTGCCGCGGCTGGGGCAGAGCTCCCCGGGTCGGCCGTGCTCCCCACCGCGGGGTCGCCTCTTGCCCGCCCTCCCCATCCCAGCTCTTTCCCCTTCCCTTCTCCCCGTCCCGTCCCCTGCCCTTCCCGCCCGCCCCCGGTGCGGCCGTACCTTGAAGGCGATGGGCAGCGTCTTGTTGCAGCGCCAGTGGGTGGGCAGCACGGAGCAGAGGAAGTTGGGGCTGTCGGTGCGCACCAGCTCCCCGGGGTGGTCCGCCAGGACCTCCACCATACTGCGGTCGGCGGCGCGCAGCTTCCCCGCCAGCGCTCCGCTGTGCTCGGCGCCGGGCAGCGGCAGCGGCTCGCTCATCTTCCCCGGGCTCAGCGCGGTGGAGGGCGGCGTGAAGCGGCGGCTGGTGCTGGTATCTACGGGGATACGCATCACAACAAGCCTGTTGAGTGAGGGACCTCCGAGGGCTTGGGGCAAAACAGCGAAGCGAAAGGAACTCTTCGGCGAGCCGCTCTCTGGGGAGCGACATACACGGGCGCGGGGCGGGGAGCCGGGGGCAACTCGTTTGGATGCCGGTGCCCGCTGGTTGTTTGTAGCCGGACGCGGGGGCGGCTCCGCGGGGCCGAACGGGGCGCGCCGCGCTCCGAGGGGCGCTCAGGGTTCCGCCGGGCACAGCTGCGCGCACGGCCCCGGACGCGCGCACACACGCGCACCGCGCGTCATAAAGTATTGACGGCGCGATCCGCCAGAGCTTTAAACACGGCAGGCATCCATCAGTGCTCTACGGCCTGGCTGGTATATTTTTTTTAGGTCTTTTTTTTAGGTTTTTTTTTTTTAGGTTTTTTTTTTTTAGTTTTTTTTTTTTTTTTTTTTTTAAGCAGCCTCGAAAATCAGCTTCGGTCGTTTAGTTCGCGTCGCTCTACGAGGGCTCATGGCCTCGCCATAATTCCCGCAAAAAATCATATAATAATAATAAAAAGAAACGCTCAGTGCATGGCTTGAGATGTCTCTCTTTGGATTTGTCTTTGGGACAGCGCTCTGCGTAAAGCCGCGGCCGATGGCTGAGGCCACCCCCGACTGTCGGTGCGGCTGCGGGCGCTCTGCGGTCGGTGTGCGCCACAGCGCTCCCTCTCTCTCAACTCACGTTCCCCTCAGCACTCAAACCCACACTGCAACAACTTCGTCACTCGTTGCCAACTTGGTTTTGTTTTTTGGTTTTGTTTTGCTTTGATTTTTTTTTTTCCCCTTCGGTATCTGAGGCGGTCTTCCTTTCGCTCGGCCGCAGGAGAGGCTGCTTAACACGATGTCAACCGCAGCAGGTGGAGCCCCGCCTCGGGCAGCATGGCTCTTCCCTCCGCCGCCTGCAGCACTGGGGTCGGGGGGAGAACAGCGAGCAGAACCCGCGCAGAGCCACGCAGAGCCGCGCAGGCACCCCGCAGCCAGCCGGCAGCGCTCAGCTCCGTTTCCAACAGCCCCGCGTCGAGTCGCTGCGAGTTTCCCTTCCGCCAAACGGGTGACGGGGGGGAGGGGGGCAGGACGCCGCGCAGACAGCGAAAAGCGGGGATGACCAAACGCAAAGTTCCCAGCCGGGCTCGGCGCTCACAGCCTCCAGCCCGGACGGCAGCGCGGAGAAGAAGACATTTCCACGGCGCGCAGCCCTCGGGTCTTCACGGGAGAACCGCCTTCCTGCCCGCCCGCCCGCCGGCCGCACACCGCGCAGGGCCCCGCCGCGCTCCGCTCGGCGCTCCGCTCGGCGCCCGCCGCCGCCGGGATGAATGGAGGCGGCCGGCAGCGCGTCGGCTGCGGCGGGCGGAGTGCGGAGGAATGTCATCCCCCCGGCTGCTTTGCATACGGGGAGGGCGCCGGCCAATCACAGCCCTTTCCGGGAGCAGCCAGGGCGCGGCCGCGGGCCAGGGGCTCCTGGAATTGGCGCGCCCGCTGCCGCCGCCGCTACTGTGCGGGCAGCGGTTCCGCGTGCGGCTGCGGTTGCCGCGCGGGATGCGGTTCGTCCGCCGAGGGCTGAGCCTCGAGCGCCGGCCCGGCTGCCCCGGGGCGGTCCCGCATCGCGGGCTGGAGGTCCCCGGGGGAGCCGCCGCTGCCGGGCTCCCCGCACGCGGCGGGTAGAAGCGGAGCCGGCGGCGGTGTGCCGGGTGGAGGCGTGGCTGCCCTTGCGGGCTGGGTTTGGGCTCCGTCCTTTTTTTTTTTTTTTTTCCCCAATGTTGGTGCTGGAGTTCCCCGTCCCGAGAGCCGAGCCGCGCCCCTGTGGTTCCTCCGCCTTATTTCCCACCCCCGGAGACCCCCTCCCCGAGGTCGCCTCGGGGCCCGCACTCAACAGCTGCGGCGGCGGCGGCGGCGGCGGCGAGCGGGGAGCCCCCGGGCCCGGCGGCTGGGAGGCGGGCGCCGAGTCCCGGGACGACAGCCGCTGCAGCTCCGCCGCGGGGCCGGCAGAGGGGGCGCGCCGCCCGCCGACGGCGCTCCGACGGCCGCGGAGGAGCTCCGGGGAGCGGCTGCGGGACGGGCGCCGCCGCGGGGACGACGGGGGGAGGGCAGAGCCGGCGGCCGCTTGGAAACTGTGCGGGGTCGAAGTGCCGGGCTCCGTTGCGGGGTAAGACAGCGTGCAGAAAGGAAAACACCGGCTCCGTGCTCCCCGCACCCCGCTCCGTGCGACCCGATCCAGCGGCTTGCGCTCGGACGCCGGATCCTTGGCACCCACTGACCGTGGCGCCTCCTAACCGTGGGGTGTCTGTGCCCGCCCGTGCGGTTGGTTCTCTATAAGCCCGTCCCGCACGGATGCTTCCCTCCCTCTGTCTCTCCCTGTCGAGTTGTTCTTTAAATGAACCTATCCCGAACTTAAATTGCCGTGGAGATGTTTTCTTCTGCTTGAAGGAAAAAGAAAAAATGCAAAACAACAAAACAACTATACAGGCGAAGCGCTGTTACAGCACAGCTTAAAGCCACCTGTGGCCGGTCGCTTTTTACGGCCATTACCGAGATCACAAGGGCTCTGTTAGCTATGCGCACACACATCGCGTAACACGTTAAAATACGCGCATAGCGTTTCAGTTTTCTTTTTTTTTCTTTTTCTTTTTTGCTGTTTCTCCTATCCCAGCCACGAGGTAGGCAGCTTTCTATATTTTCAATCAATTCCGGCGAATGGATCGCACTCTCTCTTCACCTCAACTCCTTTGTATAAGCGCAAATTAAACCCAGTTCTCAGAAAGGCAAAATAAACGCGCGCGAACGACCAGAAAAAAATGATACAAAACGCCGCTATTTAACAGAAGTCGGGCAAAATACGCCACGCTTCCCGTTCCCTATAACCGGGCACCAGCTGAAGGGCCGATCCTGGCAGCAGGTGACGGTGTTCCTACAAGTCGAGCATTGAACTGTACCTATCCTTTAGCACCAACCGCACACGGGGGGGACGGGAGGGGGGGTGTATTTTTTTAGCTAGCACAATCTACCGCCTTCCTTATAATTTTCATCGAATCACAGAATGGCCTGGGTTGAAAAGGACCACAGCGATCATCTATTTCAACCCCCCTGCTATGTGCAGGGTTGCTAACCACCAGACCAGGCTGCCCAGAGCCACATCCAGCCTGGATTTAGCTTTACACGACAAAGGGAGGAACTCTTGCAGGGGTTTGCCGTCCCCTCACTATGCTTTGGGTGCACTATGGAAGAATAGGAACTGCTGAATGAAGCAGCGGGCGCACCCACGATTATTAGGCAAAGGAAGGCAGCGAGGGACTGCATTGAAAGTCAGTATTCCTCCCTCCCGCTGCGGCTTTTAGCCTGCCCGGCGCCCCGGCTCACGCTCGGACAGCCGCTCCTTTGTGCCCTTTGAAGCGTGAATCGCAACTGTTGTCGGAGCTTGACCCGTTCGCATGCAGCACCGCTTCCATTTGGATGCAGACAACAATTTTTTATAGCCATAAGCAAACCGCAACGGAATCTCTGTCTGCCACGCGTTGCCTCTGTCGTGCGGGCTTCGCAGACCACAAAGCACCGAAGTTTTTACGTCATACGGTTAAGTAAAAGCTTCGGAAGTTGGAGAGGGGGAGCAACAGCTTTGGGATGAATTTTCGACACACCAATTGCAAAGGGAGAATGAGAACCCGAGCGCTCTGCGAGTCCGTGCTGACAAGGAAACCCTCTGCAGGCAAACGGGCAAGGGGGACGCTGGTGCAAAATGGGTTGGATTTGTGCGGACAGAGAGCAAACGTGACCAAGGAAAGGAACAAAACATTTTGTTGAAGAGCTGCAGACTGTAACAGCAAGCGCGTGCAGTGTAAGCACAACCCAGAGAACTGGCCACAGACTCTGACTGTGCAACTTCTTAGGAACATCCCCGGCCTCTTCTTAGCCACCCTTCTGCTGCATGAAAATCTCTGCGAATGCTATTATGCACTCAGTGGGCTTAGTCTGGCATTACTCAGTGGGTCATTTCCTCCCTTTTGCACCCAAATGAGTTTAATCATAGGATCACAAAATGGCCTGGGTTAAAAGGACCACAATGATCATCCAGTTCCAACACCCCTGCTCTGTGTAGGGTCACCAACCAGATCAGGCTGCCCAGAGCCACATCCAGCCTGGCTTTGAATGCCTCCAGAGATGGGGCATCCACAGCCTCCTTGGGCAACCTGTTCCAGTGCTTCACCACCCTGTGAGTGAAAATACATGTATTAAGGCCGTCCTGAAAATATTTATGATGATGTGAGTGTGCCTTACTTGTAGTGGCAATGAATCAGTGGGTTAATGCTTGTAAATAAGATTTGTAGGATCAGGCTTCTGAACTGCCCCTGCAAGTATTTATTGTATAACAGTTACCATCGTGGGTAATTCCACTGACTGACATGAAAGAATGACTACGGCGATGCATTAAATTATTTTAAATTATGTCACATTATTCCAGAGCATGGAGAAAAGCAGCTCCCTGTAAGTAAAAAGGTGAGGTCGGTGTTCCTTGTTTCCTGCACTCATCTCTCACACAGCGAAATCTGAATGTTTCATCCCAGCACATGAAGCATACGTATGATGCCACCAAGAGTGAGATGTGAGATGCCAGCAGCATGCTGGGGAGCTTGGCTCTGTGGGCCAGCACTGCACAGGTGCACGATCTGTGACCTCTCTCCGTCTCAGGGAGGGAAGTGCCTGAGCCCCACTGGCAATCTCCTCTTTCATCTTTGTTAGCTGATACAAGAATATTTGCTCTGGAAAAGGGGAATTGGCTGCAGCTCAGTTTATGCTGAATAGAGGGGTTGTGATGAATGACAACATACCATGTATCCATTCAGTACCTTTAGTCTGGGTGTCTAACTACCTGCGACCCAACTTGAACACTGGAAAAGTTCTCAAGGAGTCTCTATCCTCCTCAGAACGTCCTGGTGGTGACAGTGCTCTCAGAAGTTGTGAGCCTTTTCCCATTCAAAATGGACTGAACATTCTATAGTCTTGTCACTCTAAATATTTTAGAGGGTAGACAGAGATGGAATAGGCCGAATCCTTGTTCAAGACAAATATGCAAAAGATAATTAACCACCACTTCCAGCATTTGTAAAAGATAGCTATGCTGTCAGAAGTAAATTGTTCCTTTGTAGATGTGCAGTATAGTCCATAAACCCACTTTGAAACGTCTTTAGTTTGCTTCCATGTTTTATCGGTCATTTTATAGTTGGATTTTTGAGTGGCTCTGTGTGAAGTGAGGAGTTAGACTCAGTGATCCTTAAGGGTTCCTTCCAACTCAGGATATTCTATGATTCTATGACTCCCTTTCTGAGGATGTGGGGACATGGACCTACATTAAAGGGAGTTGCCTTTCACTGTTTTACCTCTTTGGACCTTCAGAAACTGCAGTCCACAGAGCTGCACTTCAATCTGTCAGCTAATGGAGGCAATGCGCAGGGAGCAGGGACACCTGGAGAAGGACACCTTTCAGGAGAGGCTAAACTGTGAATCTGCATCCAGCATTAAGCCCAGCTTTGCAGGCCTGTGCGTGGCTGCAGGTCCTCCTAGGGCTTTGCTGGATGAACAAATGAGGGAAGCAGCAGCCCAAGGATGAGCTCAGACCAAGCAGAGCCCCAAAAGCAGGAGTGGGCAGTGGGAGATGATTTGTTCAGCTCTTCTCACTAGCACAGATGTTATCTCAGTGCACAGAGGCATAGGGTCACAACTGCATGACCAGAATAGCATCCCGCCAGTGCCACCACCCTCAGAGGCTTTTCTCCATTGCACCTTATTTCCACCTTCCCCATTTCCTCAAGGGGAAGATTAATAATTGCAATGAAGTTACTGCAGCAGCAGCTGATGTCAATGCCCCTTCTGTCTTATGATGCATAGCCAGGCTGGCTCAGCTTTGCTGGGAAGTTTCAAAACTTTTTGGCCTTAGAAGTCCTTACTAGATCAGGGCCAACAAGCCAGCTTGCTGTCTTCACTCAGAGAAGCTGTGGATACTCCATCCTTGGAGGTGTTCAAGGCCAAGTTGGATGGGGCCATCAGCAGCCTGAGCTGGTGCCTGCCCATGTCAGGGTATTCAAGGTCCCTTACAACCCCAGCCATTCTGTGATTCTAGGATTCAATGAACTTCACTTCTTTCTCTTGTGCAGCAGTTGGCAAACTTCCGAGTAGGAGTGGGGACTTTGTTAAAGTTTCCACTACAAAAATACCTTTCAGTGGTTTGCCTTGGATACCTTCCCCATACCTGTGGACTGGGCGTGTGAAAAGCATGACTCTGCCATAAAGAGCCATCTCATTTCGCCTTCCTCAGAACGAAAGCTGCTTACACAGTGCAGTGGTGCACGGTGGACAGGAGAGCCTCCCTGAGGTGCAGGAGCAGAGGGTCACATCAGAGCCAAGGGAGCAGGCCGGCTTGTTTTCCCAGAGCTTAAATCCCAGTGAGAACAACGGGTTTAGTCCTGGCCGCAGTGTTATTGGCTATATATCAGTGAATGAGGGAGATTACAGAGAAGGGCAACTGCTTTGATTAAAGGTCTGGAAGGAACTACCTATAAGGAAAGATTAAAGGAATTAAATACATACATATAATTTGGGGCAAAAGGGAAGCCAAGGGGACAGCATGACTGCGGTTTACAAGTACATGAAAGACAACTATAAAGAGGAAGGGGAGGAACTGTTTTCATTATTTAAAAACGATAAGACAAGAAATAACAGATGCCAACTGAAGTAAAACGAGTTCAGTTTTAAGAGCAGGGGCAACGTTGATCACAAGATCAAATAGGCAGGAGAAAATGCTCCCAGGGAAGCGGCAGAATCAACATCACTTGAACTTTTCAAGTCAGAGCTTGACAAGCACCTTGAAGGGGAAAGTTTAAGAAATAGTAGAAACGAAGCCAAGAAGCGCAGGGATGTACTGCCTGACCTAAAAGCCCAAATGATTTTGAGGCCGTTCTAGAGGGCTTCTAAAAACAAACACGAACTCAGAGCTTTTGGATGATTTCTTTCTCTGCATAGTTCAAAATTAAAAGAGGGGTGGGGGAAGAAAAAAGCTAAGTGAGGAAAATTAGTCACTTAATATGGTTCTACTGTGGCTAATCCCTAGAGAAGAAGCCAATTACTTGAAGTAGTTGGGAGTATGGGGTGGAGAAGGGAATGGAAATTGTTGAAAAGCCGCCATCTGGTATAAGTAGTTGTTGGTGTGGAGACTTAAAAAATACACATTGTGTGCCATTATACCGTGCTCATTACATGTCGAGATTAATGCAGATAACATCATCCACACCTTGTATTTTCTGTAGCGTTTTATATACTCAGGTTCACATCATCACAACCTCCAGCACTAATTGTACACATTTGGGCTTTTGATCTTCTGCTCTGGTAGGAACACTATGGATGCCTTGTACCAGCAAATGGAAAAAATAATAGTAAAAAAAAAAAACAACAAAAAAACAAACCTCCAGCTCCCTTTTGTTCCAGGACACTTAAAAGGAGCAGTAAATCTAACCCACAGGACAGCAGGGAACAGCCCTACCATGAGGAGGATACTATTGATGGCACAGAACTAATGTAATTGTTATATTCCCCACACCTGTCCCTCTGAGGGAAAGGGCATGCCTATGGGGCACTGCTGGGCTGTAAGCATGGCCCAGATGCAGCAGACAGCCAGGCTGGTATTGGAGAGGCCCTGCTGATGTTTTGATTGATGTTGAGCAGGTAAAGTTTCCCCTCCTGTGCCCCAGACTTTCTTCCTGCAATTAGTGGTGACTGGCCAGACAGAATCAGGCCGCTGAATGCGTTCAATCTAGGGGAAAAAAAACGCAGTACAGGTACTGTGTAATAGGGAAAATGTAGTGGTGGTATGAATGCTGCATTCGGTGCAAACAATGTGGTGTGGGTCTGCCTTGCTCAGGGTTGGTTTGCTTAATTTTCAGTCAAAACTGAGAAGGAATGATAAATGTTTGCCAAAGTTCCTATAGGGAAGTTCCTATAAGAATTTCTGGCATGTAACAGAGAGGAAGATGCTTCCAAAGGAGGCTCCTTCCTCCCAGGTTTGCCAGAAGGAAAGCTGCGCTCTTTCAACACTTTGACTTTGGATGGGAGTGAAAAAAAAGTAGAAACAAGGATAACTGCTTCCTTTTTCTTCTTCCTACATTACTTTCACTATTTAGAGACTGTGACAGGCTTGAATGTTGAAACAGGAAGGCAAAAAGAAAATAATGACATTATTCCCAGCATGACATTGCAGCAATTGTGTCAGCGGGTGGTATTATTGGTAGTGAAGGAATGGATTCTCTGTTCCTCCTGTTTCTGTTTTTAAGGGCTGGGACAGGTTGTCCCTCTCCCTGTTTCCCCTTGAAGAACCCTTCAAGGCTGGTGGAGAAACTGCTGAGAGCTCATGAAGCTCCTTGTCCCAGGGTGAGTAGGAGTATTAAATCCCAGTCACCTTATTTCTTTCTCTATTGTCTATAAATTGTTTCTCATCTGAGACCAGGCTTCTGCCAGTGTCTGTCTCCAAGCAGAGGGCTGGTCTTAGCAGCAGGAGATGGTGTGGGTGCCTTCAGCCAGCAGCTATGCTGTCCCCTCCGTGTCACTGACTGCTAGCTTTGTACTTAATCCTCCTCATACCTGCAGTGAACACACAGCAATGCCTTCACGCAGAAAAGGATTTTGCTTACAGGGGAATCCTGCCTGGGACTTTCACTGCAACACCACTCATGGACAGAGGAAGGAAAGGCTGGCTGAAACACCAAGGCACTAGTGACCACGCGCAGCACCGCTAATGCACTCTCTCAGCCACAGACGAAGCCACAAGTTAATCTCATAAATTCTTTCTCCTCCACTTAACATCCCACCTGCGACTGCCTCCACCCGTGCTGTGCAGGTCTGGGCTTGGGCACACCGTGTCTCAGCAGCTGCGTGCCCAGCAGGGAGCACCAGCACGGTGCGGTCAGGTGAATGGGATGGGCTGGTGAGGGAGACAAGGCTGCAAGCTCTTTAAAAACAGACCTGGATGACAGCAATAGAAAAAAATATTTGGAAAAAATGATTTTGAGCCTGATTAGCAATAAAACCTGGAGTCTGTACTTGACAAGTGCAGTTAGATATCCCACCCTGCTCCAACACTCGATGTGACAAACTCCACAGTCACAAGCAGGACCCCCCAGACCTCCGCAGAGCCAAAGGCACCAGCACCACCCTTGTCAGACTCTTAGTACATTGACCTCCCCTAAGACTTATTTTTATTAGTTGAGGAACAACAACATTTCCCGAACTGTTTCATTCTATTTTTTTGTGTATTTTCCCAAATCACTTTGTTTTCGCACTACAATTAAAACTTAAACCTACTGAACTGTTTTACAAAACACTTCTACAATTTGGTTATTTCAGGAGACTCTCAGGGTGACACAAACACTTGCAAAGGGAGATCTGTGTGACGGAAGGAATGGGCACTGCTGAGGGAAAGGCGACGCTTCCTAGGCTGTCAGTCTGGCACCTCTCACCTGCAGTCATAGCATCACGGAATCACAGAAGGTTAGAAAAGACCTCAAAGATCCACCAGCCCACCCCCCCCACGCCCACTGCCCACGTCCCTCAGTGCCACATCCACACGGCTCCTGAACACCTCAGGGACGGTGACTGCACCACCTCCCTGGGCAGCCTGTGCCACTGCCTCAACACTCTTGTTGAGAAGAAATTCTTCCTAATATCCAAAGTGAACCTCCCTTGGCACAACTTAAGGCCATTACCACTCATCAAGTCATTGGATTTGAAACACATGTAAATAATTGCTACAAAGGTAGTACTTGGTTTTAATGGAAATCACTGCTGCTCCTCTTGGGTGGTTTTTTTTCTTAAGCATTTTTAATTTACCAGGTATGTCATTTACAGCTTTCATCTCAACCACAGATCTCCCCCGGGTCATAACAAGGCACAACTTTATATCAAAGCCTTCATGCTCACCTGCCTGAGATGAGATCTGTGCATAAGCAAGGGAGCAGCTTGTGCTGTGGATAGAGGGAGGGAGCAGACAAAATCAGCCTGCATAGACACCAAGAAATCCACTGCAACTATTCAGCAGGGTGCAGGAAGATGCCTGGTGCTTAGGATGGAGTGTAAGACCTCTGCCTTAAGCAGCAGGAGAGGTGGTCTGGTTCCCTGTGTGTCTCTAGCTTTGTCCCCAGAGGGGCAACGCTAGCCTTGGGCTCTTCAGTCCTATATATGTCAGATGGGAAGGTGGGGTGAGGGTCGTGATCAAGCAGGGCTTAGCAGAGCCCACCATCTCCCATCTCCCCAAGCTGCAAAGTCCTCCCTGGTGATGGGCCTGTGCTTACTTAGCTGTAGTTGCAAGGCTCCTGCTTGTGGCAGGGAAGGTGAGAAGAAAAGCTGCAGATCCAGGCCTTTAACATCAGTCTCATTGCAAATCTGCTCTGAAACATACCTTACAGAATACTTAAGAGCATGAAATATTCTTTCCAAGGCAGAAAGATGTAATAAATGACTTGCTGAATACCAGCTACCATGCACAATGCTTTTAAAAGGAAATATGTTGTAAAGTGAGCAAAGCTTAGCAAGATTAGTTTATAGTCATATTCCTCTTCTGCTTTCCAGCTACAGATGTTGCCCATGATGTGCTGTCTGTAAATTGGTGAGTTCATTTTAAAGACAACAGGCTATTTTAATCTATTTTTCCTCTATTTCATTTGCACAATTAGGAAATCAGGGATTGTAAATTCTTTAGTTTTGGCAACAGATAGAAGTAGCAATACATTTAAGCCTTTCTTAGCTAAGACAATGCGTTCTTACATTATTTTTAGGTGTGAAGTAATACCACTAAATCAAGTATACACAGGAAAATCTTAAGCAGAAATAGTTGCTCTTTTGGTTTACGCACTACAGAAACCACTACAAATGCACTACAGTATCAAAAGGGAGTTTTCTTCAGCGTCCTGCAGAGCAAGAATTATATGCGTCTGTTAAGAACAAAGTCTTAAATACAGCAATTTTTTCTAACTTTTATTAGAACTGTCTTTATGTACTGCTGCTACACAATGCTCGAACACCAACCAAGACTTAAGATGCTGCCTCCTAAACACTTGTGTCACGTTCTCAATGGAGCCATAGGAAAACGGACCACAGCAGGGTCTGTACCAGTGGTCAACTGGCTGCATTATTTAATCCACAATTTCTTTGGATGCAAAGTCATCTTTGGATTTCTGATGGGAACATTTTTACTCCATCATGATTTCTGAGGGATTAAAAAAGCATGTAGCATATGGGTCAAGCCTTTAGTTTGCACAAAACAGCATCACTGTTGACCACAACTAACACTTTGACTCAAGCCAACTGACAACATCTTTTTACACTACCTTGTCCTCCATGACCACTTTGCTTCTGCAGAGCTGCAAAGTACAGAGCAGTAGGTACCATCCGACAGCTGTCACCTCTTGCCCCACGCCCTCCTGCCTCCACCTCCTTCCTGAACATCTCAATGAAAACTGTTCTGAAGTATTTCCTCTGAAGAAACCAGTTCAGTTAAAGACGCTTGCAACATGTTTAACAGACCAGTGAAAGCTCCCGTACAAATCCAACTGTCTCCTGGAAGTTAATGCACACGCATGCATGCAGTGATGGATTTCCTTACTTCACTCCAACAGAAACTATATTGCCTTAAATATTTTCTCCACCAAATACTTATTATTTTACAATCAAGATTTGTATTGCATTGCAATGAAAAGAAAAAAAGAATAATGAAAAGGAAGATAAAGAACTCTTTACCAAAAAAGCCAGGGGCTGCTCTGTTTTTCCTCATCAGGTACATGGTCCAGGAGAGAGAAGACACACCAAACTGCCCGTGGTTCATAATTAAGTCTATATGAGAGCCAGGCAGTGGCCAGACACTGCAGAAGATGAGCACAAACTAAACAAGATGAGGGGAGAGCTCTTCCTTTTCACTCCACTCCTTCTCTGCCCTAGAGATCATTATTTAACATGAGCAAATTGAAAAATGACATGCAGCCATACTTAGAATGTGCATTTTTTTTTTTTTTCCCCACTAACCAAACTCACATGAGACCTCCCATCCTTTTCTCTCTCCTCTCTCTCTTTTTCTTTGCCTCGGGCATTTATAGACTAGTAATTTTCATTTAGCTTCTCAGATGATTTTTCTCTGCCCAATTAGAGTGGAAGCAGATGAAGATTTAAGAGCACAGTTTTGCTGTTAGAAACCAGGTTGGGATGCTTCAGTGGGCTGCTCTCCTATTGTTTAAGCTGATGTTCTGTATGTCAAAGGTATGAGAGTCTACTATCAGTAAACAGAATGATGATACTGGTAATGATTCAGACTTCTCCTGCTTGTGGTGTTTTACAATCACTAGCAACAGATAGTGGTACCATGAGAATCCCCCTGATTATAAAAAGGAGATATTTCTTTTCAGTAAATTCACAGGACAGTTTTTTGCTCAACTTCTGCACATGGGAATGATGGTACTGATGTCCCCAGCATGGATATGTGTATGAGAAATGGTGACACGTCAGCCACTCTGCTCTAACAAGTCAGCAAATGTGAAACAGTATCTGCTAAGCACAAATTTCTTCCATAGGTGAAGTGATTTGCATCTTGGTTCTCTAGCATTTAAGAGGAAATAATCCTTCCTAGGAGTGTATAAATAGCTATGTACTCCTTGAAAGCCTGCCACATTTGTCACCAAGTGAGAAATTCAGCAATTTTATTAAGTGCCCTGGAAGAGATGAATGGGTGTATGGATGAATGGATAGATAGATTGGTAGATTCTCAAAAATTTACACCAGATCCAAAGTTTAGTCCAGTTGTCTTCCAAAGCATACCAAAGTGCTGCAGTCCCTGAGAGACAAGGAGTTGGGAGCCATGCAGACCTCAGTGTGTAATGCAGATTTGCCAAGCAGCCCTTGTAATGCAGTGCTGTAGAAATCCTGCACATGCAGTGATTCCCATGGCTACATCCCCCCTATTTTTTTCAATTAAAGGAAAGAAGAGTTGGCATTTGGCAATGTGGTGATGATTGTGATGGTGGCATGGTGGTGATGGCTGGCCTAGATGATCATAGAGGTCTTCTCCAACATTAATAATTGATGATTCTAAGAATCAAAGTTTTTTTCTTCAACTTTTGTAATTCCTTAGAAAATGGAGAGGCATTTATAGACAGAGATAAGAGGCACAAGAGGCATAAGGGATAAGTGGTGGCAATTGCACCTGGGCAGAAAATAAGAAATGTTACTGAAATGTATAGCTGCCATTGTGATGCATTTTGTGTTTTCCAGATTCCATGATGGGATGTTTCTAATGAAATCAGGCAATGTGTGTGGAAACAAAAGGCTGTGAGATTTACTGGGGATTTGCTGCTGGCCAACTTTCACGTTTTCAAGCAGAGGCCACTATAAAGGTTTTAAACATTACATTTTCACTCATCAGCACATGCCCACAAACCAATAGGTCCTACAAACGCTTCAACATGTATAACGTTGCCTCTGAAGAAAATCATGGGAATGCTTAAACTGTTCAAGGGATGGCCAAAATTGTACATCTGTGAGGGCAGGTTCTAATTCCCTGGGATCACACGAAACCTTGCAGTGCAGCCTCTGTAAAAGGAATAATGAAATAAAATTGTACTTTTGGAAAAGCCTAATCTAGAAAGCGTTTAGGGCTGTTGGTCCATCAGTACTGTATGTGAAAACAAGCAGCACACCATTGTGCTTTCTTTTGTGTTTTGTCTTGTTAAAGAGAGCGAGATCCACACCAGAAATGTAGTCCTTTTTCCAAGGACAAAAAGGGAAAGAGAAAAAAAACCTCACACCAAACCACAAAAAGCCCTGTGCTCTGGAATGAAGCAGCACAATCTCAACCACTCCAGCAGCTGTTGCACAACCATGGGTTATGACATTGTTCAACTGCCACAGGAGGACTGGGAGAGACCTCAGGCAAGTGTTTCATCAGTCGCAAGGCAAGGTGTTTCCTGGGCTTTGCTGACAGTGGTTCAGCAAAAATGCAATAGCCCTCCTGTGACAAGCCAGATAAAGCACCCTGCATGCCACTATCTAAGATGCTAAGTACACTGAGGAGGTTCCTTCTTTCCATCTCTCCATCCCGTACTAGATTTGAGCTTTTGAAATGTACAGACCTTTAGTCCCCAACTCTCTCATGACTTTTTATTATCAGTTTTCACCTTCCTTTTCCTATTGCATTTTGGCCACCTATCAGAGCATGAGCACCTTGCGGACATTTACATAAAGATAACAAATGATGGAGCTTTGCAAAATATCCATATGTTGACATGAGAAAGGATGGATTTCCTGGGAAAACTAAGCCAGAGGTCTGGGATGGATTTGTGTTTCATATTTTTCTTCCTTAATATAATACTTTAGCTGATAGAGAATTGAGGAGATTGTGAAAGACTTCCTTTACCTCTTATTTTAATTTGGCATTAGTAAAGCTAGCAGTCCTCAGGTGCTGCTTTTTACTCACAACATGAAGATGGCTTATTGAATGCACAGGCAAAATACCAGCTGTTTTTTTATTGCACCAACTGTACTCCCTGTCCAACTGCCTCCTTCTCAGCTGTATGACAGAGGGTTAGCCTGAGGTAGTGGGGGGGCAGAGAAGAGGTTATGAGAGCCAAGAGAAGCAGTATTCTTCATTTGCACTTAACATTAACAGGAAAACCTTTGCTTCACCAAGCATGGAAGATGAGGATGCTGTGAAGTGAGTGGGTTCCCACATGTGCCCCTGATCTCTTCATGCATCTTGCAAATCTTTGATAACACAAGTGTATCTGTTACCTCTAGACATGATTCTGTTGCCTGTGTTACAAGCCATAGGAAAGGGACACAATGTGATGTTTCTCAAGATCTAACTCTGTCAATCTCATTTTTTTGGACTGTGCAGGAAGTTTACTCAGTAAACACAGAGAGCTTTGCTTTGTGAACAGAAGTATTTTGAGGGTTCTCAGAATGGAGCTAAATGACTGACATATTTTAAAATGCATAATGCAGACCAAAAAAAAAAAAAAAAGAAAAAAAGAAAAAAGAGGTGAGTAAGAATGAAACAGGATGGAGCACACGTCCTGTTTTCAACATACAACACCATCTTTAACTTCATCTGAAGCACGACATCCTCTTGGCAGAATGGTTAGCAAGCCCCTCTTGAAGCAGGTTGTTTTCTTTGAAGCAGAATAGCAGGGTTTTGCCTGTGTATCCAAGGGAACTGCCAAACTAGTGGATAAGGGTAGATTTCACTGTAAAACTCACATGGCTACTGAGAAAATTCAAATGCCAGTTCTTTCTGGATAAGGATAATATTTATGTGCACTTTCACCATGCTGAAGCTGGATGTGTTCTGCAGTGAAACTGAACCTAGTGAGACTTTTGGAACAACAGCTAAGATTTCATTTGTTTTGGAGCTGCCTAACAGACATTTGAAAGCTGTCAAAGCAGCATGTTTATCCTTTTTTTTTTTTTTTTAATGTGAACAATCCTTCCATCACAGCCTCTCTTAAATGAGATTGCAGAGTTGTGAAGTGCTTACTTCTGAAAAACGCAGGCCTCTGCAACCAGGGAATACATTTACCAGCAGTAAGACCAGTTGCTTGGTGGCAGAGCGTGAGTGCTGTCCCACACCAGCAACCAGCACCAGGTCTACTCAGCCATGGCCACAACAGCAGGGTCAGTTGCAGTCCCTGCTCAGTTCCTAGGGTTCTACCAGGAAGCACTGCGGTGGGTCGTCCAGGTGCAATGCCAGCACAGTGAGTTGGTGCCATGGCCCAACGCCAGCTCTTTATCCACTCCGTGTGCTTGGGCGTATGTCCTGCTGTGTCTGCACAAGCTGTATATCTACACTGCCCAGCAGTTTCCGTCTCTCCTCTGCTAAAAGCTACCCTACGCTGTAATTACTTTGTCATGGGAAGAGGTGAGACTGACATTAACTCCTCCACTCTGATCCACTATCCATGGGATGTAGACAAAACTGAAATTCATTAAGATACACTCTCCCAGCCAGAAGTGCTGCAGAACCGATGCTCAGCTACCCTTCTCTTCCTGGCGTTTTACTGATGGAGAAACCAGCCCTTGGACTCTGACAGCTGCAGACTGATGCAGTCTGAAATACCGGAGTGCATGCAACACAAGACATGTGTGCCATGGTACAGCCAAAATGCTGACATGACAAAAAAAATTCCATACCTAAAAGCCTAGCAGATTGATCAGCCTCTGGTTTGACCAGACATCTCCCAACTCAGGAGTTGAGGGGTGTTTTCTGGTCAAAATCAGCACATGTGATTTTGTCAAAAGCTTTAGTTTTGAGGAATTAATATTGTCTTACAAACAAAACAAAACTAAACAACAACAACAAAAAACCACCAAAAACAACAACAAAAAAACACCCTACAATTTCTCATTAGGGTGGTGAGGTGGTGAGGAACAGGCTGTCCAGAGAGGTGGTGGATGCTCCATCCCTGAAGACACTCAAAGTCAAGCTGAACTGGGGTCTGAGGATGGAACTGCAGGTATCCCTGCTCATTGCAGGAGAGTTAGACCAGATGGTCTTTAAGGGTCCCTTCCAAATCAAATACTTCCCTGATTCTATGATTCTATGATCTTAGCCAGAAAAACAGATGTAATCAGAGTGAAGGAAACACCACTGGCTGTCCTGACAGGTACAGGTCATGAGTCTAGGAGCCAACTGTTAGACTTCTCCAATGCTAGCCAATTGCCTGGAAATCATCAAACCCAGGGTCTTTGTAACTTAGGTCTCCAAAGCAAGAATTCCTATGGGGCAGGCAGACAAGGGAAAAAGGCACCCCAGAGATGTCACACCTTGTTGCCTTTCCGATAAATATACTTTCCAGATCTCCATGTAGTATTGGTCAGGCTTCAGGTGCTACTGGAGATCTGCTTTAAGGTAGGACCAGAAAACCCTGTCCAAGCACAGGAATGCTCCTTGCCCACATTCCAGTTGTTTCTGCAGCTCCTGTCAGGAGGAGGATAAGAAAGAGGAAGAGGAGGAGAGCAAGGGGTGTCCTTCGCACACTCAGAAGAGATACATTTGCTCATGGTCAAACTGAACCACAACAGACCGTCACTGGAACACGGTGCCACCTCACAGAGCAGGGTTGGTTGGCAGCCCTCTGGTGTACTTGCACCAGCTAGGGCTACTCGAGCGTGCCAGACCCTCCTCTGTGGGGCTTCCTCTCCACAACAGAGAGAAAATCATAAGCCCGAGCCAAACTCCACCTCACAGTCACCTCTCCATCTTCTCTGATTTATTCACCCATGTAGTATCTCCAGCAGTCCAAGGCATGAAGAAGGCAGAAAGCTTCACAACACGGTCCCACTCAGGACTTGTTTCCCTTCAGCATGCCAGAGGAGAGTCCCAGGCAAAAATCTATAACAGACAGTGACATGGGAGGCACAGTCTGAGCAGGTCCCTTGGTGAAGGTCCCTGCACAAGTAGACAGAGAGTCCTTTCTGACCTTCTCACGCTGCTGTGCTCACCGTGTCTATGCCATTATTCTCATCTGGATGTTGTTGCAGCTCCGTGAAAGGGATGGGTTATCGGTCAGTCTTCTCAGCCATAACCATTGCAGACTCTGGTGCCTGTGCTTTGGGAGTCAGCATGCTTCCAGTTTCATGCCCTCCACCACTCTTTTGGTTCCTGTTGCTTAGCCAATAATGTTGATTAGGCTTCAGGGCAGAAGCAGCATTTTGCACTTTCTTCTAAGACAGAGTTTCAATTGCGGAGAAAACTCAACCTTGCTTTCTTTAATAATTCACATGGCAGTATTGTGTGGATACTCTTAACTGCTACTTAAAAGTAATTAATTGATTTTCTGACATATCAGTTAACAATGTATTGCACTGACATGAAGTTGTGATTCTGCTGTTGATTGGGCTGGATGACTAGATGCATCATACTCAGTTCAGTAGCTCAGCTTAAAAGATTCTAAATATATTCTGCTATAAAGGGAAAGGCATTTTACATGTAGTGTTGTCTAAAACTTGAATCCATATGCTGCCTGCAGTGCTGTCAGAGTAAAGTATTGCATTGTTATTTACAGTGGACCAATAGTATTTAAATTTAGAACATCCGGTAGGTATGAAAACACAGCTTCTGTCAGCTGGAGAAAATGGCACTGAGCCACAGGATGAGTGCAGTCTGTAGAAGTGTGCCACGTGCCCAGGTATGGTTGAGCTAAGAGGTCACCAGAGCATCTCCTGACCCCATAATAAGTTGCCTATTCTGTTTGTAAACTCATGAGCACTACAGACACATATATGGATGGGTCTGGAGCAGGAAGACAAAAAGACAGAACCTGTTTCTGGAGATTGACAGTATTTTATACAGCATTTTATCTTTACAGTAAGTCACCAGTTCTAATGAACTCCAGGGCTGGGTGGCTATAGCAGGTTAAATAAACTACTGCAGTCAAAATGTTCAAAACAGACATATTCTATCAGATAACTAAACAAAAGAAGTCCGGCTCTTAACTAGTCTGTCCTTGACTAAACGATTTGTGAGCATTTATTATGCTCCATACTCAAAGATTTAGAAATCTACTGTTTAATTACATAGGCTTGAAAACTGTGATGCGGGTAGACAGTGCTTGGAGGAACTTCTGGAGATATTTTCATTCATTATAGAGGATATGAGCTTCCTTGCTGGTGACCTCTGCTTTGATTTAGGTAATCCCAGCACGGATAACTCAAAAGGTCAAATCCCTGACTTTTGTATGTTCCAAAATGCATCACATGTTCAAAACCCTTTTGCTTCTCTTCTGAAAGAGTCTTTTTTTCCCTTCTTTCTCTTGCTACAAAAGAGAAGAAGCAGCAGATAAAGAACAAAACAGTTCTCCTCCAAACATCTTTTTTTTATAGATATTTTATGGATGTAGTATGTTAAAATTGTGGAGAATAATAGGTGCCTTTATTGCATCCGCTGTAAAAATTGGAGAAAACCAAGAAGCCTTCTGGTGCACAAATCCTTCTTTAGCTATTTATACCCATATTTACGTCAAGAAAATCTTCCATTTTTATCTTTTATTTGTCAAGAATATGAGAACATTGTTGATACCCACTCATTCTTGTCACAAAATCTAGAAGCTGCTACAGGAAATTAATTTCACCAAGACCAGCCTGTCTGTGTGACTGCAGTATTAGCTGACTTAGCACAAAACAGAGTCCCACACTGTGAAATGATATTAACACTCAGAATAATTTATCATCAATCCCTCTCTGAGATTTGGCCATCAAAAGTACCAGTTCTGACTTATTTCAGCTTTAGAAGATGAGAGTACAAGAACCAGGGTGGATTCAGTAGTGAGTACGTTATGAGGCGTTTAGGTTCGGAATAAATGAGTTTCGATGAAGAAGAGCAGTCGTGAATTATTAACGGTCCCTTCTGCTGATGGGAGAAAGCATCAAGATTTTGCTGAAGTCACGGATTGATTTTCTGACACAACAATTGAAAGGAGGCGAGAGCAGCCACTCGCAGGGTGGTGTCAGATATACGATCCGCTGTTAAATGGCATTCCTCCTCTCGCCTTGCCAGTGCTGCTTGGCTCCATTGATCATGCTGTATTAGATCGTCCACACTAATACTTACTGGGAAGAAAGAGTCGGACTAGTAGGCAATAAACTGTGGGGCTGCAGGATGAATAAAGGAAAATGGACTGAGGAAATCCTGCTTTATAGGGCAGGAGAAAAGGCCAGAATCTTCTTTTGCCCACTCACCTAATGCAAATTTAAGTTAGGGAGGTATTTCATGAATTCACGCCTGTTTTTCAGTATGTTTTGCTCAAGAAACTGGAAGTCTACACATGCATTTCAGTTATTTTCAGAATGAAATTTTTGATCAAATATTTTTACCTGAAATAACACTTCACTCTCAACTTTGTTTTGAAATTGTTCTAAAAGCCTTGGCAGCTGAAGCCTTTGATCTGAGGGGTTTTGCTTGGTTCTAGAATAATTTTTCAAAGCAGTTTGCCAAAATTCTTAATGATTTGCTGTGAGCCAACTCAGAACAGAGCATTTCCTGAGGTTTTCCAGATTTTTCTTTTCCTTCTACACAGCTAGCACTGGCAGAACAGCTCCAGTCATTTTATCTCAAAGCAATTCACCCTTCTGCGATACCCAATTTTGTACGTTCCTCTCACCACCCGTCAGCGAGAACAGGGTGCTGAGCATAACTGGTCTCATTCTTTCAAAGTGCTGCTTTCTTCTCTCCTCTTAAATTATAAGTGTAAAGAGAGAGGCTTCCTTGCCAGCCTAAGCAACAGCCAGAATGAAAACTGAGCACCTTTGAAGCCTTTACCTTGGTTTATTATTTCAAACACATAACTCATAGAAAGACATACAGAAATTCTTTCACTCCACATCAACACAAGTAACAAAAGCTGGAATGCTTTTTTATTACGTCACTGCGTATGGGAGAAACTACATACCCCTTTCTACCTCTCTGTCCAAGAGCTGGGATGATAAGGCCCTGCTTTAGCCTCTGGAGATTGCAGTGACATGCTCTTTCTCTTTCTCTTTCTCTTTCTCTTTCTCTTTCTCTTTCTCTTTCTGTCTCTCTCCTCTCCTCTCCTCTCCTCTCCTCTCCTCTCCTCTCCTCTCCTCTCCTCTCCTCTCCTCTCCTCTCCTCTCCTCTCCTCTCCTCTCCTCTCCTCTCCTCTCCTCTCCTCTCCTCTCCTCTCCTCTCCTCTCCTCTCCTCTCCTCTCCTCTCCTCTCCTCTCCCTTCTTTTCTTTCTTTCTTTTTTTTTCCTTTTATTTCCTTTTTTTTCATTCAAATAAATGAAAAAATGTAAATGTACCCTTCACAATTTTTTAAGCATAGTACACTGCAAAGCAGAAGGTGAAGAGATTATAGATAAATGGTAAACCTGCTGAACAATGTCAATTTTAAGGTAACAGCCAACACTCCAGATTCAGTATATTCATCTTTGAATAACTCCAGTTTCCTATGGGGCTTCTCTTAAAGAAGTTACTGTTTGACATCTTCTTGGTGGTTTTACATCACATCATTCAATGATAGGCAAAAGTTACCAACTTTTGGTATATAAACTTGAGATGATGATCTATACTGGAGTTAATCCTAAGTTTTTCAGTGCAGCACTTTTTTCTATCAATGATTTATCAAGTTCAATCTTCTTAAGGCAGAAAGGATGTGTTTCAGTCAATCTTCTTTGAAATATTTTGAAAATAATCTAAAATTTAACACTTGACTATATGCTTCCTTGTTTCTAAAGAAAAGAAAAATTCTTTTTGGTTGGAAATATTTTAAAAAGAGGCTCACAATGATATTTTCTGTGGTCGAACATCAAAAACAGTACATAAGTAAGAGTGGCACCTCATATTTATCTTTATTTTCTGAAGTATTTCACCAGAAATTTCATTTCATTGGAAATGACGTCTGGGTAGAAACGTGGAGCAAGAGACTTTTTCCTTAGAGGTGCCCTACACATCTCAACTGCCTAAAGAGTTGTGCTGAAATGTGATACCACGCAGGGTGATGTGAATGAAGGCACTGATTCCTATGGGCAAGTGGCTGAGGAGCCCTGTCTGAAAGTGGAGGGATGCTGCCAACTGCTTTTTGTGGGAAGGGATTTGCTGAGCCCAGCCTTAAGACAGCAATTTCAGACAATGGTAAGCTTATCTGTAGCACGGGCAGCTGAGGATTTTTGGCAGCACTGTGGTGAAAGATAAGGACAGAGCAGAGCCAGGCAATAAAAGTGAAGGTGGTCAGGAACAGTTCGAAGCACATTGGAAGAATAGGTTACTGCCAACTTTACAAGAAAGCCTGCTCTCTACAAGCAATGCAATGACAGATACCTGAGCGCTGAATGAAAGATGAATGACCCTATGCAGAATTTCTGGAAGTGTGCTGTTGAACTCCAGCAACAGCAGCTGCATGGTGAGGAAGAGGCAGCTTGCTTGGTGTTCTCATCTTGCGGACAAGCTGCCTGTAGAAGGGTGTATTTGGTGGTCTTTGCTCAGATTGTGGTGGTTTGTACTTTACCACACATTTGGCTCCTTTCCAGTGGAGCCAAAGTACTGAAGAAAATCATTTAGGAATTAGTGTGGTGATAGCAATATTTCCTCCTCCAATTGGGTGGTCCACTTTATAGCCCTAGAGAAATTAGAGCCAGGAAGTGACAGGTATTCCCGAGGCTGAAGCTTGATAGTACCAAACAGAAAATTCAGACAGATGTGTTGCAGAATTCCCAGGAAGACAGAGGCTGGAGTTTGCAGTCATACACAAAGCAAGGAAGAGAGGAATATTGCACTTCTGGAAAAAAAATCAGGATGCTGACGTGTATCCATAACATTTCTGCCTGTTTTCCTCAGTGAGAATAACCATGCAAAATCCAGCAGGGGCTGGGGCACAGCAAAACATTACTCCATTTTTTTTCTTGTTCCTTTTTTCTGATACAAATCTAGCAGGGAATGGTGTTCTTTCTTTCACCTTGCTTGTTTCTGTGGAAGTACAGTGAAATAACACCTTCTCAGCAAGTGATGCTGGTGGTGGCATTGGGTGAGGATTCCCATGGCCATAGTGTGCTGAGCACATCTCTGTAAAACAGAGCATGCAAAAGCAACTGTAGCTTTTCCAGGTTATACACAGCAGGGAGCCTCCCACAGTTTTCCACGTAAATTCTCCTAATTTATGCATTGCTGGAAGTCAGTATGAAAAGCTCTGTAGTGAGAGTCTCTCCTTCTTGAGTACAGGACTGTGTAGTCTGCCAGCAAAGCAGCAGCACAGTCAAAAGCAGGGTAGAGAGGAGGAATGGGTGCACTGATGAAGCTGCAGCTGAGAGATCCACATTTAATTTGCCAGAAGTGGTTGCTGCCCATTTTGCCATCCTAGGAATTAGGAGGGCATTAAGTTGCATCCATACGGAGAGGGAAAGATGGAAACTTGCAAAACGTGAAACACACAGAAGTCAGCATAAGATACAGATGCTGAATATCTGGAGGAGCTGAGGAGCTGTTTTAAGCATGCATGTTAGAGTCTGATTTCTCAGCACTTTTCTTGTAAGCATGCTTCATCTTTCAGTTTGATAAAAGCTGAGATAAATAAGGCTGCCAGCACTCTCAGCAGCAATTTGTGTTTGACTTTGTGCCTGCATGCATGTTGCTATGGTCAATACATATATTTTACTCGAAATTCTGAAGTCATTTTTATGAACGGCAAAGCTCCAGCCTCACTGATGTTCTGTCATCAGAGAGATACCAAGGATGATCAGGGTGGCTCAGACTGATGGTTCCTCTGTCACTGGCAGCTCCAGAGATGCACACCAAGCATGCAGGGCACGTAAAGCTGCAGGAAACATACTAGCAAGGAGCAGCTGCACAATACCCCATACTGGATATCTCCATGGACTAGTTACAGAAACACCCCCCAGCAGTGATGTATGCGAGGCTGATCTTTCTAGGGACAGGGAATGGATGGGGTGACCTCTTGAGGTCTCTTCCAGCTCTGCTCTTTTAAGACGCTGAGAAACTTTCTTATCAATCCCATCGGCTGGGTTTTGACCCCCCTCTCTCAACTCAGTGAATCAGGCCTGGCTGCTGACAGCACTATATAAACCACTGTGTGCATGTGTGTGGGTGCACGTCCGCAGGCGTGTGTGAGCATCCCAGCATACACATGTGTATGCAGAACAGACTACTTGATCTCCGTTTATAGCAGCCTTTGCCCGCATTCATCAAAGATAGGGTGGTGAACAGAGATATGATATAAGGGACACTGTGCTCACTTATTTTATACATTTGTAATCTCTACCCAGAATGCTTTTTTTAACAACGGTGTCATTTCCATAAAATGTTTCAGATTAGAGAATATCTTGGCTAAATTTAGCTTTTATGGAAGAAAGAATAAAACATAATTAACTGTTTAAAGAACAAAACAGAAACCACATGAAGCAATGAAACTTGTTGGCGAGAAATCTAACAGTAGTGCTTGGTAGCAAACCCCTCTCCTGTGGGACAGATGTTTGGGATTTTACACAAAAATAGAAACTACACTAATGTCAAATGCTTTAGTGCCTGAAAAGCTGACAAACACCGCGTGTTGCTCTTTGGGCAACACAAACCTCCAGGTTGCGCAGAGACGTCACAGAAAATGGAAAGAAATTAAAGGAAAACAGCAAAGAGAAATTTTGGCAGATTTTTTTTTTTTTTAAACAACTCCTCAAACTAAAAATGCCTCTGCGCCTTCAGGCAGCTTTTAGTGCAGTCTGAATGGCTAATTATTGCCAGCAGTGGTGGAAAAGCTGGTTTGCAGGCACTTGATTACCCTTGAAGTATCAGGCTCTGTTTTCAGTAGACCCGAACGCCACGTACTATAAAGCCTGTTGAAATAGATTGGTTTGCCCCTCCTCCTCCTTATTTTATAAACAAATATTGGGACTGCTGATATGGAAAAAGTAGAAAAAATCACCAGTAACTTGACTCTTGTATGGCTATCTCTTTTCTAGTTGTGAGAAGAGAAAATGTGTGCCTGATCCTTAGGGCCAACACATGCAGTGAGCCGGCTCGAGCCATGCCTGCTGCTGGTTTAGGCAAGCAGCAGACTGGGATGGGAGCCACACAGCACCAAGCCTGGATGCCTCTTGTGATGTGTTCTCAGAGTCTGAATGAATTCTTTAGAACAAATTCATCGTAAAGAGGCATTAAAAACATCCCGGTTTTGGACCATTGGTTCACAAAAAAAACACCAGTGTAGAGCTTTCTTAAGCTCTATATTCATGGTGAAAAAGACCTATTGTGTACGTACCTCATGAGCTAAAGCCACCAGAAAGAAGGGAGATGAAATACTGTGCAACAGGCACCGCATGAATTTTCTAAGTGGGTGTTCATGCTTTATATCTCCATATGATACCGCGCAGCCTTGCACAAAGACATCAGGCCTTGCCACACACACACAGACAAGCACGTGCTCCCCAAAGCTGAACAGATGTCACACCAAGCACACATCTCACCAAAATTTTCCAATAGTCAAAATAGAAAACATGAGGCCAAACACAGCCCCCTTCGACATGCACAAACACACCACTTTCACTTTGATTCACTTCTCTTGACATATGGTTTCCTCTCTCCTCCCACTTCCCCTCCCCTTCGTATTCTAAACTTTAAAAGAGATAATAAATTGGATTTAAATATTGTGTCTGCAATGGACACCAATGGAAGACAGGAAACTGAAAAGTAAAGAGGAGCTTTCAAAGGGCAGACCAAGGACCAGTTCCCAGCGCCCAAGCAAGCAAAGCATGCTGCTGGTGTGAGCCAGCATATATTGCTCTTTGCAGTGCCTGCGGTTTGCCATGCTCACAGAATCTAAACTGAAGTGAAATTTCCTCTCCTCTTTCATATTCTTTTGCTTGGGATGCGGTTTATTCCTTTTACTAAACGGGTGCAAAAAATCTCTTCACCCCTCCAAGGCTGAATAGATATTTCTTGCACTTAAGTGGAAGATTAAGGCACAGAGTTTTCTTATTCACATACCCAGAGTGCTTTCATGCATTCCAGCAGACACGGATGTATTTCTCTGTGTTCCCCTGGATAACTGGAACAGCGCAGAGCCACTGGCATGATGCTGATCACACCAGAAGTCTCCAAGACTGCAGAGATCAAACACTATGTGCTCTCCAACAGATGTCTGGTAGGTCACAAGCCTTATAGGACTAGCCTATAGAAATCAAACCAGAAGTGGAAGCGCTTCTGGAAGTAAAAACCTCTCAAGCATATGAAGGGAGGTAGGATTTGCCCATGCTGTGGATGTGACAGGCTCCCTGAGTGTTGTTCTCAGGCTAGGAGATGTTTTTGAAAAGCTTAAATCTAGCATGATCCTCATCTCTTTTCAAGTCTGGAGAACAAGGGTTGGAAATTTGCTTCTCACTGCTTAGGTACAGCTTCCCACATTCACTGAACACCAACTTTTTAATATTATGATTGGGGGAAAAAAAAAGTGCAGCCAAACCCAGCTCTTTCAGCAAGTCGGTAAAATTCCAGTCAAGGCAAGTTTGTACATACCGAGCTGAGTTTGGTTCATGTTCTGTCTAATAACAAAGCAATTAGGTTATATTATTAAATTATTTAGGATTAAATTTCTGCTTGGAAAATTATTCTTATTTGGCTGCATGAGTGAGTTGAGTCAATAATCTATTTTACACTCATATTTCAATTTGAATCCAGCAGACTTTGTTGAACTGGGAGAAATGTGATTCCTTCACAGTGTGCTCTTTCACTTCCTCAACCTGGAACGAAGCTGCACATGTCCATCTTTTTTTCCAAATTAACGAGTAAATTTTAAAAAGCTGTCAGCACTGAACTGTACCTCACTGGAGATGAATCTTATAATGTTGATTGTAGAACACAGTAAATTCTTGTGTACTTTGTTCAACTTTGCTTCTTTCCACATGCAATTTTTATATTTGTATGTGTTTGCTGTTGCTTTATCCTGAACATGTACTCAAAAGAAAATAACCTTGGCCAATACAAGTTGTATTTTCTACACCTTGTAAATCACCTTTGAATGTTAGAGAACCTTTGCTTTCAGTTCTAGCAGCATACACAGAAGTAGACACAACTTTTCCTTTACGTAGCTCTTTTCATCCCAAAGAATTCTGCTGAGCGTTTCTGATCACAAGGAGTTTGAAAGCGCAGTTTCACTCACCAAAGAAATGCAACCACATCTGAGTGCCCAGCAACCTGCGGGGAGAACTGAGGGCGGTGGCGGCGGCAACTTTTTGTCCCCGGAGCAGGGTTGGTAAAAGGCAGTGGCCCAATGAGCTCAGTGCACATTCATTGCTCCTTCAAGACCTGTGCTGAAGCACTTGCAAAACCGCACACTGTATAATGGACTGGAGGATTCTCACATGAGTGCAGCCTTTGCCTGGCTTGGCTAAAAGGATGAAATCTTGGCTTGCAGGCAGTAAAATCCCTGTGATCCCTCTATCCACCACAGCGTGCCCCAGTGTTTGCATACACTAAACCTTCTCTGCCACAGTTCCACACACAACTATTCCTGCAGTGTCCTCAGGCTTAGGGCAGGGCTGGCAACACCCATGAAGATGATGCCCTGGCAGCTTGCTCTGGGGCTCCAGCACCTGGCCGTGCCTAGGGCAAGCATAGAGTGCCGATGGGTTGGGAACACCCAATGGACATAAGTCAGGATGTAATAAAGAAGAGTAGAACCCACTCTAGCTTAGGCTCCAAGTCCTTCAGATGAAAGGAAAAAATAACGTGCTCTGCCTTGTGTTAAGTATTTGCCTGTCCTTGAATGTCCTTGTTAAATGTGTTCTGTATTAAAGATATGTAACCATGAGAAGTATATATTACTGTATATATCCATTAGTAACTAAAAATAATCAGAAGCAATAAATAATCAGGTTGGAAATAAAGCCAAGGGCAGCTTGAGGGAGCATTAAGAGCAGAGGTGCTCTTAATGGACTGCCCACGTCCCCACCTCTGGTGTTGGGGGCAGTCCCTGAGTACTCCTTCACCCCTTTTCCATTGCATCAATACTTCCTCCATCCCTGTCCTGCAGCTTCACTAGCCAAATGGAAACACATCTTGAATGTGAGATAGGTCACTTGGGAAAGCTCTCAGAGCCTGGCTCATGTAGGTGGCTTGTAAAGGAATTATTTTTATTAGCAGAGTTGCCTCAAAGCTGATATTTTTCTGCCTCCATGCTCTTCACAAACCATTTTCACCAGTATGCTTTTGTTTGGTGACTTGACTGTCTTAAGATAATCAAATGTGTTTTCCACTACAATCTGGACATTTTCTTAAATGTCTTCAAGCTCTTTCCCCTGAACACAGACCTTTTTATCTCCCAGGCTTACTTTTAAAATCATTGCTTCTGCATGTGTGATGCTATGTTGATTACAGTAAAACAAGAGAATTCTCTTAAATGTCAGGCTGTCTGCTCTGCTGCAAATGCTTCAGTGCTTTATTCACCCAAACTCTTTTTGAAGGTCACTTTACTAAAACCAAATAACAGCAAGATTAATGCAGGGATTCTCATTTCGTAATGGTCTAGAAAGCTAATGATAATTTTATTGTTTGATGTTTTGTTATAGACAATGAGTTTTGGTGTTTTTTCATGAAGATCAGGGATTGGATTCTTTAATGAAAAACACATGCAGTAACTTAAGCTTAGTAAGCTAAGACTGTCTCCTACAAAAGACTGTGTCCTACAAAACTATGCTAAATCCTTTGATTTATACATAGTATTTTGAGCCACGCAGTACAATTACCTTACTCATTCTCAAGACATCAGATAGAGAGAAAGACTCCAGAGTTTATACATCAAATAGTACCAACTATTCTACTTCCAAGTATCAGCTAACCTTCATTACTATTCAGGAGATTAGCAGACTTTCATTGTCAGTGTGACAAAAATATCAGCTAATTACCACAGTAACCACACTTCCATTCACTTGTCCATAGTCCTATTGCCATAAAGGCAGTGATTCCATCTTCACAGTCTCATTCACTTTCTGTTTTAGTAAAGATAGACTCCTTGTTATTAGAGACTTATGGTCTAAACAGAAAAGGTAGAGACTAAAATAGGTATATAGGTCTGCATGGGGCATGAAAGACCACTAACCAACATTATTGTAAAGAAAGCACAGTAGGATTACATTACGAGCTGTATTTTCTGATGAGTTCATTAACCTGACAATGAGATGTGTATGCACTGATGCAAATTTTGGTGAGGCACAACTTCAGCATATTAATTCAAAATGCTGTGCATGTGCCATGCTTAGAGTATATACATTCTTCTGATAAAGCTTGGAGACTCTGGCTGGATTCCAGAGCTCTGCTTAATCTAGCATCAAAAAATCAGCAAGATTTTTGTTACATTACCTTCCTGAATGAAAATACTTCCTCTTTATCAAAATCTATGTGAATGTAATGTTTACTGATCTTTACAGAAAATTGGAGCAGAAGGAAAGAGAGAATAAAGTGACTGAAGAAAAAAATGTTTGAGGGAACAATAGTAAATATCATCCTGTAATTACTCAGTGCAAAAAAAATCCCTACCCAAGTCTCTAAGAATTGCAAATGCGTCTATGGTCCAAGCAGACAAAAACTGCTGACCACAGCAGAAAGTCTATGAAACCACAGTAACCAACTGACTACAAGTCTAAACCGTAACTTCATTGGCAAAAGGCTTAGTCCACAGCACCCAGTGGGGGCCGTTGGCCATTTGTCACTTGTGGTACATTCTTCCTTGACTTTTAGGCCTATAAATTCAATAAGACCTTCCCTGCTTACATCCTCTGACTTACTCAGCCATATTTAGCACGCTTTGGCACAGGGCTACGTTTGAATCTGTCGTGAACAAGAGTGACACTGAAGGGGAAAGCACTGGCTCTACCCACCCGCATGTTTCTGCTGAATTTCAGGAAATAAGGAATTTTGGTTTCCTGTGTCTACAGGGTTAATGTTCCTGATGATCTGCTTCCAGGAATAATAATAATAATGATAATAATAGAGTAATAAATCCTCCCTTATAGTCAGATGTTGTTCCTGAGGTTGTGGAACCATCAAAACTCCAGGGGAACTGGAGGGGATTCTGTCTGAAGCCTAGCAGAGCACTTAGGAGTAAAAACAAATTATGTGCTAAGGTTTCATTGAGGCAACATGACTTCTGAAGATGGTTACAATCAGGGCTTTGGTCCCAAAGAACATCAAGGCTCCACACCAGCAACACGCTGTCATAGAATCACAGAATTGTTAAGGTTGGAAAGACCAGTAAGATCATCCAGTGCAACCATCAGCCCATGCCTGTGACCACTCTAGACCACGTCCCTCAGTGCCACAATTACACAGTTTTTGAATACCTCCAGGGACAGTGACTCCACCACATATCCCTGGGCAGCCTGTGCCAGTGCATCAGCACTCCTTCTGAGAAGAAATGTTTCCTCATACACAGTCTCAACCTCTCCTGGTTCATCTTAAGGACATGTCACTGTGTGAGTGTCTCAGCAGCACAGTTTATGTCGTGTTTCTTATGGCAGTGCAGACAGTATCGTGCTGTGGCCAGGGAGCCCGGGCAGCCCAGGGCTGTGCAATGTGCCAAGCTGTGCCAAGCTCTTCTTTGAGGTCTTTTTTTTTTTTTTCTCTTCATTCTGCTTTAGAACATGGTAAATTCAATTGAGAAGCAATTGTCACACGGTGGGGCACGTGAGAGGAAACAGCACAGACCACATGAGTCCAATCCTTTATATGGACATTTAATCTCCTCCAGTGACATCAAAGCCCTTGTTCTGACATCCAATTGTACTTCCTCATGTGAGGTTTCTAGCTCATTTTCTCTCCCCTCCTCCTCTTTCTTTCCCCATTTGCTCTGCTTAATATTAGTACTCAAAGGCACAATCTCTTTTTTTCCCCTCCTTTCTACCTAAGTGGAAACCACTCTGTATAGTTACAGCACTTGTATACTGCCTCTTTCTTTTCTGACTTTTTCTCCTTTTCTCTGGCAGACACCATGCAGAATATAGGGATATAGCTCCTGGAGGGATACAGGGAGCTGGGGACTCCATGCGTGGGCCGCCCCACTGCATGTGTTTGGAGATCCACCACGTGCCCGCAGCTGAAAGACAGAGATGAAAAGCCTCCCAAATTGAAATGGTCTGGCTTCAGCACTTCAAAAGCATTGTACTGCCTGCTTTTTGGGGCAGGGAGCTGCCATGCTGGTTGGGGGGAGATGAGTGCAGGCCTCTATGCTGGACCAGGAATGGAGAGGACACTGCAATGCCTGTAGGCAATGGCCAAAGCATCTCCAGCTTCAGAAATGAAGGGGATGTTTCCTCATGAGAATATCTTAAAAAAAAATAAAATAATCTAAATGCATTTTTTGTTTGCAAAATAAATACTTTTCCAACTTGAAACCAGCTTTGCATTCCATTGCTTTTAACATGCTGTCACTGTGCTATTGTAGTGCACAGTACCCAGGTATGCTGAATGGAAATGAAGCATCTTTCCTCACGTTTGCCAACAGAGAATCATAGAATCATAGGATGGCTTGGGTTGAAAGGGACCTTAAAGATCATCCAGTTCTAACTCCTGTTCTGTGGGCAGGGTTAGATCAGGACTAGATCAGGCTTTCCAGGGCCCCATGCTACCTGGCCTCGAACATCTCCCGGGATGGGGCACCCACAGCTTCTCTAGGCAGTTTGAAGACTTTCCCCCTTGTCCTATCACTATTAGACCACACAAAAAGTTGATCCTCCTCCTGCGTATAAACGCCCTTCAAGTGCTGAAAACTAGCAGTGAAGTTTCAGAGCCTTCTCTTCTCCAATGGCACATCTCATATTTTCAATGGAAATAGCTGAGAAATACATGAAACATTGCAACACAAACTACAGTTTCCTATGGCATGCTGTCCTCTTCCATGATATAAGGCTCTTTGTGGCAGTTGTATTTCACAATTTCAGATGAAAAATAGATGACATTGTGCCTTGCTGGTTTTGTGTACACAACCTTGGACAAGCACACATTATCTATATGTAATACATGCACATACGTATAGATACACACATCCCCAGAAAGATAGAAAAAAAGAAACCAAAGCCTATGGTAACATAACAAAATTTCTAGAAAGATTATGAGAAAAGAATACTATGCAGCTGAATTTCCCACTAGTTTCATGAGGTGCAGCACTTGGTGATGAATGCAATATATGAATTTGATATCTTATGTATGAAAGCAAATTCCTAGAAATGACTTATGCTAGATAAAAACCCAGACACTGCTACCACTGTCATATCTGACTCACAAGTAATGAATGCAGAGACCTTTATCCCACCGCGGCAGGCCATTTGGCACCATGTTACAGCCAGGGCTGCAATCCCAGGCACTGCTTCTCTAGAGAAATGAGTGCTACTATGATTCCTAGCTATTGCAAATGAACAGAAGTTTTCTCAGCTACAGGTTGCAAGCACTGTTACTGTATATGCATGTAGAGGCTGGATTCCTAAAAGTAAAACAATAAATACAGAATCTACTTTTCCTTTTGATCTATGCTTAGGATCAGAAAGGAGGGAGAATTTTGCCCTCGACACACCAAGAAGGAGAATGAATAACACATCAAGGAAAGCATTCCTGAATTTTGTTTCTCCCCAGCTGTGGCAAAAGATGTGTTCAAGTTCCTTTTGAAGTGGAATTAGAAAGCAGCTCTACTGCGGTAAGGCAGTGGGTGCACACACTGTCAGGGCGGAGGTGATTTTGTTTTTCCATGTCTCATGGCTGCACAAAGTCACCCATGCTCCTCAGCACTCACTGTCTCAGTGCACTGAATGCAGTGGAGGTGCTCTGAGTTGCACTTGCCCCAGAGTGTTGTAATTCAGTGATTTTGACAGGGACAAAGGCAGGAGGATGAGAAGCAGGGCTGGGGCTACCTGTTGATGGACACCAGCTACTTGCACATGCAAACAGTCCCATGGAGTGTATGTCAGTGCCTTCTCCTCTTCAGGGTGGTGAGGCGCTGGCACAGCTGCCCAGAGAAGCTGTGGTGCCCAGTCCCTGGAGGCATTCAAGGCCAGGTTGGATGGGACCCTGGGCAGCTGAGCTGGTGAGGGGCAGCCCTGCCCATGGCAGGGGTTGGGGTGGGAGGGCTTTGAGCTCCCTTCCAACCCAAACTGTGATGTATTCAGTCCTCGTAACAGAAAACTTCCCAATTCCTACCCAAAGCTAAGCTGCACCATATACTTCACAGATAACCTCCATTTTTTCTAAAGGAGAGTTTACTCAAAATCATAATACCTCATAGAGATGACAAAGTTACTCCCAGGGAAGAAGTTTGTCTTTTCCAGTGTCAGTGTGAAGCAGGATGCACAAAGAGCATGAAACACTCCCAATTCTGAAATCATTATGATAAAGTCCTGAAGACAATTTTTTTTTTTCCAGTGCAAGATGGTACTTTATGGGAGTGAATCACAGTTTGGTAATTAGAATAAAATTTGCGTATACAGTCAATCCAGAAAAATGGGGAAATTGTTTTGAAGTGATTAATTTCATTTTGACATTTTCTAAATGGGCTTTTTATAAAGTGTCCCTGAGGCATTTTTAGAATGAATACTTTGACTATCTTGGTAATTTTTGCTTTTCTGTTATATGTTTGCTTGAAGACTAGTCTACATTAAAAAAAAAAAAAAAAGAAAGGAAAAACTATAAAAGATCAGCAAATCAAACCCAAACAAAAACATTTACATTCAGATTGAAGAAAAAAAACATTTTTCACTACCTTGGATTAGTATTTGTTAGGTTTTTCATTTTGCTACAAGGTGTTCTCTCTTCTTTCCGTTTTCTCTAAATGTGGAAATTAACTCCCAAATTCATAAGCCATCCATGAATGAATTATTTTGGTTGTGCTAGAGTTTCGTGAGATGAGTTTACAACAGATAAGGCTGTTTCCTCCTGCATTGTGTGACCTGAACATTGAGAGAGGACAAGAAAAAATCTGCCTTTAATTCTTCTCCATCCTTTTTAATAAATCCATGCAGCGCAGGAACCAGCCCCTTAAAAGGCAGCATTATTATTTATACCATAAATGATCTTAAAGACATCAATATAAAGCTGAGGAATGTGGCAGACAATACTTATGTACAGCAGAACATGTAAGAGTTCACACTTACAATTTTGAACATATGGTCAAAAATGTCTTCTTTAGTACTGCAGACAGAATGTACTTATAAAGATGGCGTATGACTGACGAATGAGGGAAACTATTTCATCTTCTATGGAAATAAAAATACTCCCATGTTTCTGTTCTGACTATGGATCAGCCTCACCACTCCGTAGCTACCTATAAAGATGATTTTTAAGCAAGGAGAATGGAGATTTCATGTGTATCGTTTTAGATACATAGAGTTCATCTCTTCATGGCAAAGATAACCTTCAGTATGTACTCTGGCTGTGTTGGCATCGGCAAGTCAGCTTGGGCAATAGCACTAGGTTTGCAGACAGAAAAGCAGTGGTGCTGTATACCTGACAAACACACTAGGTTTTAAAGTGCTTGCTTGAGGCGACACTTGAGGCCATCTCATTTCCTAGACCCTGCTGTTCAGTTGTGTTTCGGCAGAGAGAGTTCCAGCCCATGCTTGCTGAGACCACTCCATGATACACACTGCAGTGTGATGGGGGATGACAGAGAGATTCCCTTTGAAGGTGCAATCCTGACCACACTAAAATGCCCATTAAGGCCCATTCTTGCCCACTAGAAAACAATACAGAAGACAAAAAGCTGTCTTTTTAGAAATTGATCCACACTGCCTGAGGAGCTGGGCACACCATCTAACTGACCATCACCTTTCCATTATGTCCTTGCTGCAACACTAGTCACAAGAAAGACAAATCCCTCTGTCTCCAGTTAGAGTGCATATTTTGTACAAGCATTTGAAGACCTCGAAGCCCACTGAAAGTGCTTTCGGATGGAGAATCACCCCACTTACTCATCAACCCCTGAACACAAAAGGCAGCCAGGATTGCAGGCTGTCTCAAAATAATGTGATATGACTTAAATGGAGAATCGATGTAAAACATTATGATTTGCTGCATATTCAGAAATGAAAAACATCCTAGAAACTGATGAAGGAAAAGGTCATTCTCATACTGCTGAAATCCCTCAAGAATCTTAAGGCTGTGCTTGGTGCATTGATGGATATGTGCTAATGACCATGCAAAGATGTGGTCTAAGGCTGACCACCAGCCCTCAGCCCTCACTGCAAAATTATCGACAGCTATATTGCTTATTCTTGTAGCGGTTAGGAAACGAAATGCCTTTCTCTAATCAAGTAATTGCATTAAGCAAGTGCTGGGAACATTTGGCTGCTCTTGTTTAATAGCCTAAAAGTCAAGCGTATTTCATATTTGTTAACTGTCAGGAGTAGTTTTGTTCACATTTATTTTCGATCTAAAACACCACTCTTACTACTTCTGCCCTTTCATGTAAAAGTTGTTGTTTTTTTTTTGAAGTCAGACAGCAAACGCATGCAAGTGAAAAGTTTGAGCAGTCTTCAGCAAGTCTGCAAGTAACCAGGCAAAGAAAGCTCTGGCTAGAATTTAGCACCGAACCAGTGAATCTGTAATAATAATAATAACAGTAAGAGATACAAAAACAAACTTGGCAGAACAAACCAGTTATAACTGAAGTCATGCAATTCCTGGCAGACTAAAAGTCAAATAATTTTTATTACCTCTCTCTCCTTCTCTGCCTGCAGCCACTGGTGCAGTGATCGCAGCCCAGCAAACCAGTGTGGGCTGGATGAGAACTGCTGCCCTTATGGGTGACTGCCAAGGGACTTTTTGACTTAGTGATACTGCAGGTTGGGTGATGGATGCCAAAAGAACCAAGGGAGAAGTCACTATTCTGCTCTGGCACACGGTTCCCTCAAAGTCTCCCTTGAGCTGCAAAACCTCACAGCACCTGTGGTCAGCCCTTCCTGGGTGCCACCACTGCCAATCCTACACATTGCCACAAAACCTTGATGTAATGGAGGGGTGTCCATGAGTCATCTCTCTCCCTGAGGTGCCAGGCTCTGGAGCTGGCAAGATGGCAGCACTTGGGTGTCTCCAGAATCAAGCCCACCAGGCCCACTCTTACACATGAGACACCTGGGCCTCTGCCTACAGATTGGGGTGGATGTGCAAAATTTCCAAAGTTTCCCAGGTTTTCATGTGAATCTAAAATGCCAAGTATTGCTCCCATGGTGGTTTGGGGCTCTGGTTCATTTCAGCTCTATGTTTGAGGATCACCAAGCCTAACTGACGGGTGTAGCCCCAGCCCATCTCTGATCTGTCTGCTTTGGTAATGTGTAGCTCATCTCGCCAATAATGACACAGCTATGCTAGTGGGAGGAGAGGTTAATAACAGTGTGATAACCCCAAACGATGAGGACAAGAAATTTGTCAAAGATAAAGGCGCAGGGATTTGTAGAGCAGCAACAGCATCTTCTGCTGCCCGTAGGAATTTGTCCAGCATTAACAGTGACCTACTTCGAGGTGTTCAGTTTGTAAAATGACTGAAAAGGTATATCACAAGGTAGATGTCTATCACTGCTATAGGCTCAAGTTGTCACTGGGATTGTCCATTCCTTTACAAATGGAATGTAAAGTAATTAATGGCAATCAAAGTGAGAATAGAAGGAACTCAGGATGCAAAGTGGGGGCCGATGATGATATGTAAAGTCATGACAATTGACTGCCTCTGTAGTTTAGTAGTGTGCAATGCTGAGGTTTGACAGTGGATCAACACAGCTGCCTTCACACTGATACGTGAGGAAAAATGATACTGTGAACTGCTTCTGAGACTGAATACTCAAACCTGCAAAAGGCCTAAGTCATCACATGAAACAAAAGGAAATGCATGCTCTTACATCTGCTAAAAGAAGAAATAGCCCAGAAGCCCTGCTGACAATCCTTGCTTGTGTTCTTATCATCTCATTCTGTGAGTTTGTCTAATTTTCTCCAAAAGAGAAAGGTAACGAAAGAAGTGTTTTGGGAACAATTAAAACATGCCCCTTGCAGTATTATTCTGCTCTTATTTAACAATTGCAAAATCTGCTGTTTTTCCTGAACTCCATTTTCAGCACTTATCTTGACAGGGGCTTACAGCTTTTTGATTTTATTTTCCACTCACATATTCTGTACTTACTGTCTCCGATGTTTTCTTTTATGAAATTGCCCAGCTGCTCCAGAGTCCCACAGATCAAGAAGCAGAATTTAAGGCTGAACTTGGAATGCACGGTGAAAACGTTGTGCAGCTGATCTTTGCTAAAAATACAAATTATTTAGTGTGTGTATTCTAAAGGCTATTTGTTGTTGTTTTTGTTATTGTTTTTAAGCTAAGTTTCTATCCTGAGCAAGGAATTATTTGGAAACTCTTAATCAGCAAGCCTATTTGATTTGCAAGGACTGCAGTGGAAATTGCTCCCATAAAGGCACTGGCCAAGATACAGCGCCAACACAGCTACACCCACCAAACCTTTGCTGCTCTCTGACCAGGGAGAAACAGCTTTGGGAGCATTTTTTTCTGGTCACAGCTGGGGAGCTTCTGTGTTTGTGGTCAGCAATTGAGGGGAAAAAAAAAAAAACAACAAAAAAAACCCCTACTTTTGTTCTATACCAAATGTCAAATCTGTTTTCTACATTGAAAAGAATTCCCAAGCCTCTCAGAGGTGAAATGTAGAGCAAAGTCATGCATCTAAGAGTGTAGTAAGTTGAATGACAGTTCATATTATATTAGAAGGAGCAGAGTAAAACTGATAATTTCCGCAGGTCTCAGCCCACGTGCTAAGCATGCTACAGTTGGGGCTCAGCAATCAATTAAAGCACTTACTCAGCTACTTTTGGCTAGCAATCACTTGCTCCTGCAGCTCTCTCCTGTGTGACTTAAACACTTTTGTGCAATTGTGTTGGACTGATGGCTCTGGAGCAGCAGCCATCCAGCAGAGCTGCAGTCGGGCACCTCCTGGGTGGGCAGCCTGCTTACTGCAGGGAAGGAGGCTATGGGTGTTTAGTTGCTTCAGAATCTCAAGGGCTACTCCAAAATGGCTTTTCAAAATGGAGATTTCACATTTTGGATGAAATTTACACAGAATCATTGAGGGAAATGCAACAAATCCAATTACATGGGCAACTGTGAAGTATCTAATTCCATCCATGAAACCAACCATGAAATGTTCTTGCTGTGCTATTTCTAGCAGAGAACAAAAGCTCTCTATTACTGCTTAAAAAATCACTCAGCTGAAGGAGTGCTCAGGTCTCAGCTTCTTGTACTATGAAGATGTTTGTCTTGCAAAGAAAGTTCTTGGTCCTTTTAGCTTGTGTATCCTTGGGAGTGTAAGCCTCTGTCTTTGTTACAAATAACATACAAGAGACTCCTAGATGAAAAAGAGATCGTTGTTTTTAAATCAGGCATGATTCTGGAGAACGTTTACAATAAGTTCAATGGTTACAGTTTTGTAAACTCTGATACTTTTCTACCAAGACACTCACAGCAAGCTCAGGAAAGTGAGTCTGCTGGCAGGGAATTTGTATGAGCAGCTTATGCTAAGGGATGACAAGCAGAGAGGGATTTTGAGGAGAAGATGCGATTCCATAAGCCGAGCTCTGCTTCTCCCCTTTTGCTAACAGCTGATTCCAGGTCCTTGGACCAACCAAGAAAGAGAGAAAGAAAAGATGAAAAGAGGAAATATAGGAAAAGGAAATGAAAAGAGCTTTATTAGTAAGGTTCTTCTCCTGCCTGACCCAATTATCAGATTTTGCATTTAAGTTTAAGACAGTAGATCAAACAACAAGAGCCACTTTGTACTTTTGCCAGGAGACCATATGATATCTCTCAGTGACTCTCCTGCATGCCAGGAATAAGAAACTGTGCCTCTAAGTTAGTTTGTCTTACATATGGTGCAATGTGCAAAAAATAGCAAAATTCATAAATGACTGCACTCATGGATGATGTCCAGGATTTATGGCACTTTATCAGCTGGGGTGGAGGGAGAAGAAGGAAGAGGAAAATCTAATTATAAGTTTCCACAAATAAGCTAAAAAGGAATGAGAACTGAAAGAAAGTCCAAAGGTTGGTGTCATGCTAAGTTAGCAAAAGCAATCCATTACAGTTATTTTGAATAAACAGTTTATAATGTTCAGATCCAAATCTGCGCTGGATAGTTAGACATTTTTTGCAGGGATTAAATCTGTTACAGAAATTAACCTGAAAACACCCAAGGTGAACTGCAGCTATAGAGCTGTGATATCTTTTAAACACTAAGGCCTGCATCCTCACCTTTCTCTATGCTGTGGCATTTCAGGAACTGGGTGTTTTAAGGGTGCAGTGGAATCTGTGTGTGTCCTCTACTTCATCTGCTTTAGGCAGTGCTTTTCATATCACTGGTAAGCACTGGAGGCCCTTCCATTCTGCAGTGTGGGGGTAAATCTTGCTCCTCTGCCACGATGTCTGGCAGTTCATAAAATAACATATGTGGCTTTCACTTGTGCAAACAAAAGCAAAGAACTGTAAGTTAACTGTGCTTAAGCATATCCCTTTAACCAAAAGCAGAGGCAAATGTTGCTGAGAGCTTTTATATTAGGCTCCTCTGAAGATGAGGTTACTCGCTTACCTCCCACAAAAAATACACTTGATTTTAAGGCCAGCTCTTGTTTTTCAGCAGCTGATTCTGACACTTTCACACATTTGTTTCTAAGTTATTTTTAGTCCTGATGCATTTCATTAACAACTATGTTTCTGAGCACAGTACCAGCTTTGTTTTCAACAGACAACAATATTATTGCATTTATTATTCCCTTTGGGCTGGAAGCCACTTCTAATGGACTGTATTATTATGCACCACATTCCTCAGAAGGAAACATCTAGTCTGAACTTGGCCATCTTGGTCCCAACCTTGTGCCGCAGACAATCTTTCTGGAAGCAGAGACCAGGAATTTCTGTTCTCCTGTCCTCCTGTTTTGCCTACACGATCTCAGTGGAGTTCAAACATATCACTTCTTCGCTCTGACTTCATTTACCAACAAGGACAACTGAGCCTTCTCAATTTTATAACTTCCCTTTACACAGATGTATACACAAGAGATACGGACAGCATCTTGCTTTTAACTATTCCACTCATATCCCTGACATTTTTGCATTCTGTTATTTTCTCCTTTTCTTGGTAACTAGTGAAAACTGTGCATATGTTAAGCTAAGCTGAGCTAAGGAAGGACTTACACACAGCTTATAATACAATTGTGCAACTTATGTCACAGGATGCTGTAGAGGCCAAATTATAAATTAATTCAAAGAGGTTTAAACATGTTCACAAAGAACATGTTTGGTGAACCCAAGGAAGTAAAGGTCTGTTACTGTCTACTAAGCGCAATAATCTACATACAATTTCCAGCCCAGGAAATCCCTACGGTGCTGACAGCTAGAAGCTGTGAAGGGCCAGGAGTGCCAAGTCAGACATACCTCCTTAAGTATGTGCTCCTGACCACAGATGGAGACAAGATGGCTCTCTTGTCTCATCACTACATACCATTTTTACAGCTTTGGGCAGTGAAGAAAGGATAAGACAGACTTGATGTACAGAATGATACAACCTCTTGGGCTTCAGCAAAGCTATAAAGATCAGTCCTGCACCTTACTCTTAGAGTCTGAGTCTGACCAAGGAAGGCGAATTTTCCTTTTCAGCAATGAGAAGTCTGCCTCTGCACATTGGGTTTTGCATGAACATTTTCAGTTTTACCTGTTCCAGAGCAAAGACTATCATCGCATCACATCAATAGGGAAATCTTCCCTTTAGCTCACATCAGTTAAGCTAACACAGAGTTGTCTCCCAACAACCAGTCTTGAAGAAAACTTCTGGAGGCCCTTCAAACCTCTTTGGCAGGTGGCATGGCATCAGCCTAGAAGGGATGTGGAAGGTGGGCTCTGATGGCAGGGATGGAGGGATGTCCTGCAATCAGAAGTAATGCTAACAGCTACAGCTCCTCATCCCACCATGGCTTTGCAGAGCTGGAAGCAGATGTCTCGGGGAAGATGTGACATGCATGTGTGACAGCACTGCAGAGCCGTCACCTGAAACTGAGCATAGCTCTACACCTAAAATCAGGAGCTGCTGTGGAAGGACAAAGGCTCCCTGGTATGACATGGAAAGCTCTTAGTATCCATTCACTCTGTGGGTTCCATCATATTGGGCTATTACTTTGCTGTCAGGATGACTGACTGCTAACTAACAGTGTCTGATTCTTTGTAAGTCAACACGGATTACTGCCTTTGCTCTTAATATTGACTCAACCTGCTCTGCTTTCTTTCCACCTCATCCACAGTGGCATCAACACTGACGTGGGTCTGGGAAGGAAATAATTTTTCTTGGAAAGATTCTGGCTAGTCGGAGACAGCTTCTTGTGTTGCAAAGTATTGTGTTTCTTGGTTGAAAGCATGCTCATCATTTGCTTTTTTTTTTTTCTTCATAAGCCACGTTTGAATAAGGAAACACAAATATATAAAAAACAGCTGTTGAAATGTAATTAAAGAACAGACAGGGCCTTCTGCCAGGTCTTCTGAGAGAAACGAGAGCTTGCTCATTACTTGAACCCTCCTCTGTACCACGCCCAAGCGCTAGGATACCTCGCTACTGAAAGCAAGCCCTGCCTGCCTAGTGGGAATAGACAAAAGCAGTCACACAGCGTGCGTTAGCAGCACTCCTGTCATCTGACCAACTTCAGTTTGATCAAAGGAGAAATATGTTACAATTTCATTTTTGCTGAACAACAGGACTGTTTTCTTCCAAAGCAAATATCCAGGAATCACTTGCATAAAGGAAGCCGTATAGTTCCCTCTTTATACTGTTCGATACTTCACTGTGACTTCAAAGCTTCAGAGAGCAAAGCTATTCTGAAACAGCATGAAATATCCCATGATACCTGGAGAAGTAAGGATGGTTGGAATTTTGCTATGCCACAGATTTTATCCTGGGGCCATTTACCACAGAAATTCCTTTGCTTGAGGACAGCTCTTTCTTTGAACCTTGTATCTCTAAGAAGTCTTTGGGTGACGGTGCCAAAGTAACTGCGCTGGAATACTAAGACTAGTCCAGAGACTCACCATAGGTTTCCAGTGCTCTGTGAGAGGCCTTAAGGAGTCCAGGATTTCCACATGGTGTAAAGCAAATATCTGACATGACCCATGGGGAACCATGACGTGGACAGCCATCCCTAGTGGCAACTGAAGGCCAACTGAAAGACCCCAGGGCATCTCAGATGTATGTGTATGCATGACGGAATTGAGAGCCTGGTAGCATTAGGAAATACTTTAATTTAGAGACACCCATCCCCGAGAGTAACTTGTAACCCTGTCAGCCCTTGTATGTAGAATGCAAGCTTCAGCTTTTACTGAACTGGACAACATGTAGTCACTGGTAGCTATACATCCCTGTCCCCTCAGCAGAACAGAAACTTTTGCCTACAGCTCAAAGGAATGAAGGCTAGTCTTGCAAAAAAAAAATGAGAATGCAATTTGCAGATTCACTGAAAATAAATCTGAATGAATGAGCCTATGCCTGAACTACATATTATATGGACACAGGAAGAGAGTTCAAATACCATGGGGAGAAGATAAGCTTATCCAAACTGTGAAACTGGCAGAGAACTTGCATGAAACTTTTCTAAATATATCTATCTCACAAGCTATCTTTGAAACAGCTTTCTGTGAGAATCCCCAAACCTCTTTCACTTAAAGCAAAAATGAGAGGGAAAATCAGTGCTGTAACATTTCAAGATTGCTTCTCTTTTATAACTGCACAACACAAAGTTTTATGTCCTATATAACACACACGTGTATGTTTGTCTTTTGACAGACGCTGCACATTTCTCCTGTCTGCTGCATATCCAGAACTCTTGGCTATTACACTCAATGCACTAAACTTAAAAAGGCCAAGAAAATTTTAAAAACAAGGTGTTTTCTTGAAACAATAACCCCTCCAAAGAAAAAGGGGCTGAAATTCAAAATGAAACAATCTGGAATTTTATTTATGTTTAATGCTGTCTTCCAAGCTTACCTCTAATATTCCAGAGGGAATAGGTTTTCTCATGACTGATGGAAAGTTAAATCTCCTCATAGGAAGGGTTTACCTTCCAGAAATTTAGAATTTTATAAAAATAAAATGAAATAACATAAAATAAAATAAAATAAAATAAAATAAAATAAAATAAAATAAAATAAAATAAAATAAAATAAAAAAAAAAAGAAAGTATCAGACAACACAGCACTGTGCCAGAGAACAGAATTTTCCAAAGATTAGAATGGAATAATCACTTTGTTTTACATGGCAGACAAAATTTCCACTGAAAAGAAAACACAAGGATGTGGAAAATACAGAAACTGGACTTACAGGTTTAAGAATCAACCAATGTTGTATCCGCAAGGTTGGAAAGCCAGAATTATTCCTATGCTAATAACTGAAAACTGAAAAATTGAGAGCGAAACTCGAGTATTTCAGAAACATTCAGATTAAATGTAGCCTAGAGGTTAAACAAAAGGGTGTGGATGTCACTGAAAAGATGCAAAGGCAAATTTTGCTGGAAAATACTGTCTGCCAGCTCATTAGACTATGTAGTAGCAATGTCATCCTTTTAACACCATTTTTTAAAATACACTTCAGTGGTGGTTCTTTCCTTTTACTTCAAACCTCATGCATTCACGATTAAATGTAAAGAGCGAGATCCTCAGCAAGGACAAGTCGATGTGTTTCCATCCTAGTAGCTGACACGGGGCATGGTTTCATTCTGCCTTGTTCGGGTGAAGGTAGGAAACACGTTCAAACTCTCCCAGTCACTGGGAAATCCAGATTCCTTGCGCAGAGGCTCAAGCTCCAGGAGCAACAGGGACACTATCCATTACAGTTATATTCTCCAGGAAAAGGTGTGAGGCACATTTTATGCTTTATAATCACAAGTATAGAAGTTAGTATTTTACAACAGGCCTACATTTTATTACTTAGACTATGGTAACAGCATTAGCACGTGTGTATGCAGGAAGAAAGAGAACCTATCTCCCTATGGTTCCAGCTCTTATACTAAAATATACGCTCCAAAATTTCAGCCTGTCTCTTCTCTGTCTTCCCATGAAGCCTGCAGCGGAGAGACAGCAACTGAAAATACCTTTCCAGGCCTCATTCTGTACTTGCTGGTGTGAGAATGTGTTAATATTGATTTAGTCAGAGCCAAATACAGATCCTTTCTCTTATAGAGTGAATTCTCAGTAAATCTCCAGGTATACTGCCAACAAGGCAAGCATCATTATCTCTACACATGGGAAATTGAGTTATAGGAAGAGGGATCTTATTTGCCCAAAGTCATCCACCCATTGATTAAAACCAGACTATCTGTGAATATGTGCTATTCAACAGTAGCAGAACTTGATCCTTTAGAGTCTGTTTTCAGGAATGTTACTTACGCAGGCAAGAAAAGAAAATCATTATGGGCTCACTCCTGTGAGGTGCTGGGCTCTCTGACTCCAGCCCCAAGCAGTGCTTGAGAACAAGCCTGACTTTGAGAAAGTGAGTCGTCTCACTTCTGTGATGACTTCTGTGAGATAGAATAATGTGCTGAAAGTTAAACATGTGCTTAAACATGTGCTTTTGCAGGACTGAGCCTTTATGAGTCACCACTGTACTGCCACACACTCCACAGATTGAGATAAACCCACTTCAAACCATGGCAAACCCACTTGATGGATATATGGGCTGGAGCGATCCTAGCGATTGCTCAGTGAATAAACACATCCAAAATGGCAAGATGCTAAGCTGCACACAACATCCAATTCAGGGTCAGCTACAGTAAAATAATTTCAAAGTGCAATTGCTGCCCTCCTTGTCAAATGCAGTGAGATATGAAACCACAAGGAAGAACAAGAATTTTAAGGGAAAATGTGTGAAAATCACCTCTGATGTACTCAGTTAGTTTGCTCTTTCCAAAGGCTTTGAGCTCCCATTTGTTTATGCCAGAGACATAGGGCTTAAATTAGGTTTCTTCCGGCACAGATGTTTTTGGAGGGGGAGAAAGGGGCAGGAAACTGAGCCCATCCAGTGTATTTATGCAGACCAGACATCATTTACCCTCTGGATACGAACTTGGAGAGTGAGGTGAAGACAGAGCAATGCCAGGAGAATGCACACACACACTGGGGAGCACAGGCACAGCTCCAGTACAGTGTTCCAGCAGCAAGCATCACGAATGTGCACAAGCTCCCTATGTGGGTGCTTCTGCTCACTCCACTTTTCTTCTCACATCTGACTGCTCCCGACCATCAGCAGGCTCATGTGTGCAGCAGAGTGGGTGGAGAGGGGGCTGTGATGAAGGGGAGGGGGGGGGCTTCACTTCAGTTGCTCATCCTGGATCCACAGTTGGTGTCTTTGATTTCTCATGTCCCACAGCACGGGGCTGAGATGCACAAAGCTAAGCTACCCTGATAAGCAGGGAAGAAAACACTTCTACGTCACTGATGAGTCTTTTCTGCTGAAAGCATATGCATTGAAATGGTGCTGGCTACCAGCTGGCAGCTCGGACTTCAGATAGAATAGAGCTGGCTACAGAGGATCAATTTGGACAGCTCGCTGCAAGCCAGCCACAATGCATTCATAGAAAGGAGGAGGAAAAAGAAAAAAAAAAAAGTGCAGAAAGAGAAGAAAAAGCTTCAAGAGGAAAAACTCACAGGCGTTGCTTTGTACCAACATAGTTTATTTGCTCTGCTGGCTTGTAAGTACAAGCAAGCTCTGTGCAGAAGTCTGCTACGGTCCACAGAAAGCCAAATGGAGAGATCTAAAAGCGAGTACAGACTTATTGCAGTCTGCATCAGGGAGACAAAAAACCAGGATAGGCCCAAATACCCCAGGTACAGGGACTTTTTCTCCCCTAGCCCACAGAAGGGGCTTGCAGCCGATAGCACATGCTGAACCATGGTTTATGCATGGCCCCAGGCTCTCGTGCCCTTGTGCCTCATCCTTTTTTGCTCTGTTTTTCCCCAGGGAGATGAGATGAGGTCTAGCGGTGTCTGTGCTGAGTGCACTGCCACCTGAGGACCTCAAGCACCCCAGCCTGGCCTGCCCTGAAGCTGCACGTGTCTGTGCCAGTTCACATGCATTGCCAAAGGGAAAAGTGAGGCTGGAAAACAGCCCCAAAGAGACAGCACTGAAACAAGCTCTCATCTAAAAGCTGCCGCTGCACCTTAGGCGTGCCCGTCCAGCCTGGCCTTCTGAGGTTATCCCCCTGGCAGCTGACCCTGAGCAACCCCTGCTCCACCGGTCCCACAATGGGGTCATTGGGGCATGTGAGCTGACACCTCCCATGCGACAACCTCCTGCCACAAACCCAGTCTATTTCATTCAGCGAGCTGTAAATGCTATGCTTTGTCAGGCCCATAAACCAGGAGGCACTGATCTGACGTCCTAGGAATGTGCTTTGGAAAAAGATCAATATAAATGTTTATTTCTGCATGTGGAAGCTCAGGTTAGGGGCTGATGCCTTCCAAAAAAAGAGCGAGCCCAGCCTTCCAGCCTGGCTGGTGCACTGCTGGATGATGACTGGAGCAGGGGGGATTACCTTTGGAAACTCCCACACCACAGGAGGGAATCTCTGTGCTATTTCTTCAAAAGTGGCGACTCTAGAAAAGAGTGGGGGACCCAGCTCAACTGAGAATGTGTTTCTTTTAACTGCAAGCTGGAAACTTCTGCTGAAACCTGCCCTCCAAACAATTCAAAACTAAACCAAACCACGAACTTTCCTTGAAGACTTTCACTCTGGATCATTTTTTGCTTCTTCTAAAATGGGCACTGACTAGCACCAGTAAATACTACTTGACAGAGCAAAACGGAAAACAGGAAAACAAAGCCATAGTCTTCAGGAGACTCTCCTACTGCATATTTCTTAGAGAATGAGTAGGTAGGACTTTAGCTAGGCATTCTGCTTTTGTAACTGGGGTATCAAGTAGAGCTTCTGTGAGACCCATGCCCAGTACCTGCTCAGGCTTATAGAGGGCCACTTACAGCCAACACCAGGGAACAACTGCAGTGTGAACCATGTCTGATTCCTTAACAACCTTTATGGAACTCAGCAGCTCCTGGAAGCAGTATAGGGAGAAGGTGGATGTGAAAGCCACCTTTGGATCTGTGAGAGGGCAATAGCCTTCAGGGACCAGTTTCTGGTCTTGAGCTCAAGGCAGATTTCAGTCTGACTGGCATGTAGTCTTAAAGGAAAGCAATAGAGAAAAGCAGGAAAACAACCACTTTACAGAAGATTTGGGGCTTGCTTGCTTAATATAATAATGTAATAACAATGAAGTATAGTTCTATATGAGCACAGCCATTCAGTTTTTGTACTCCAAAGTCAGGTCAGCCTGAGAGTTTCCTGCTTTAGTGCTTGGATGTGGAAAGCAAAGCTTTTTGGACAATAAATGGCTGCCTCGCAAGGAACACAGTGTGCAGTACATGTGCAGGCATTTGAACAAAAATGCAAATACAACTTTACAGTCTCCAGCTATTCCGGTCTGAAATAATTGCCAGCAAATAACTCCATTTAGTGAAAACAAAAAAGATGCTGCTGCTCAAGAAATTCTCTTAACAAGTTGATCTTAAGATTACTTGCTTTTTGGTGTATTCAAGAAGAATGTCTACACGACCCCTACATTTTTTATATTTTTTGCTCTGCCCTGCCTTGAGGATAGTCAGTGTCAACCCAGACAGGGTCAAAAAGTATCCCCAGATCAGTAGGGTACACAGACCCGGGGCAAGCCAATGTGGCCCTAAGCAAGGAAGAGCCAGTATGGGGCTGTGCAGTGGCAGGTTTCAACAGGACACTCAAACCGGACATTGAGATCTTCTTTCCTGAGAGAGCTTAGGAATGACTTTTCATTCTGGATAAATGTGAAGACAGTGCTATGTTCCTTTAGGGCTGAAATAAGAGGGGACCAGAGCCAAAAGAGGAGGGACTGTAGGAGACGAAGCAATAGCAAAGCACTGTGATGAAAAAACCCACAAAAGCTTTCAGTACTAGTAAGTCTCAGAGAGGCTTGGAGCCACCATCAAAGAAACCATTGCTTGTTTGATTCTCGCTGCATTCATGGAAAGAAGGCGTTGCTTGCTGTTTGCAAACAAACAGGATTATAGCAAACAAATATCTGGCTCCCACACCAGCATCTACTCCTGACAGAAACCCCCTTAAGGCCCCCGACTGCAGGCCTCCTGCTCAGTTCAGAAATAAGGGAAGGTGCCACGTCCTTGCATTGCCAAGGTCAGCTCAGTCACACTCAGCAAGGGTGATCCTGAGCAGGGGAAGCACTGTGGGGATCAAGGCCATTCTCAAAAATGAAGATGCCTACACATCACCGTCTTTACTCACACCAAAACCTCCTGCAGAATCTTCTCCCAACCTGTAAAGTTTCGTTAAAACATTGAGGAGAGATGTCCAGAATGGAGTCCACCAAAAAGCTAAATATTTCCATCCAATACTTGCCGCTGTCCCTACATGCTTCTATGGTTAGCTTATAAATCAGGGCATCCAGCAGCTGTTGGACAAGAACCCTTAGCTGAAAACTTTCTCCTGACAGTGTTTAATTTATGGAGTGTTTAATCTGTGTGTTTTACCTCTCTAGCTACTAGGATATCATGTAGGGATAAAGGTGGCAGCTAAGAGAACAGTATCTAACTCCTAAATACACAGCAAACCCATTCATCTTTACCTAGAAAGCAAGTGTAGCTTCAGTCAAAATGTTATTCGGTGGATCTGAGGAAAAGCACTAATTTCCTGTAACTAAGAAGAGTGCATCTAAAAGCCTTTTAATCATTTTCAGAAGTGTTAAGAAAGCTTTACCTACTCTCATTAAGCATTAAAAGATCTTTTTATTTTTATAAATACAAAGAAAATTCAAAACATCTGGAGTCTAATTATTTAAAAGGCTGTTTTGAGTATGAAATCCATAAGCTTTACAAAATTCACCCTGTACTACTCACTGAGATGAACTGATCAGGGAAATCCAGATGACTGAGACTTCTTTCTTTCCTTCAGAAGAAATGGCCGGCCACAAAAAAAATCTTCTGTTTTCTATGGACAGGCACAATTGGCTGCTCGGTCTCCCTGGTAGCCAGTAGGCTATTGATATATACACTGTAGTCATCCTGCTAATGAGCTTACACTAATGGAAATGCATTTTGAGTCTGGTTTATGAGATCATATCGCAAAATGCAAGGGTAAATGGAAAGCACCAAAAGTTTTTAGATAACTCAGCAATTATCTTTATAAAGTCTCCGCTGCTGTTTCTCTTTAAACATGTCTCAGTCTTTGTATAAGATCTCCAAAGCAATCAAGAAATGAAATGTTATTTCGGACTAACTTCTTTTTGTGGATACTCTCACTGGACATCAGGGCAAGGCAGCTTGCTTCCCTTTCAGCATGCGGTTAAAATGCATTCCTTAGTTACCCTACTGGTATCTCCTCTGCAAACAGGGTTTAGCACAGAGGGGGAAGAGCACAGCTATGACTAGATAAAAAAAGGAATAACAACTAGGCAGTCGTCATGTCATCACAACTATCTCGTACCTAGATAACTGGAGAAAACTCAGCAATTTCAAATGGTGCTTTGTAACAAATGGCTTGATTCCTCAAACGGCTACTGCAATAATCTCAATGTGGACGTAACAATAAATCTGAGGTTATGATGTATCTCTTCCTTTTATAGTGTCAAAATGAAAAGAACAACCACCAGCCAACTATGAGAATTGTTTAAAAAAACTGAGATTAAAATACAGAGTTTCCAAAGTGGTGTGGTTATGGCTGTGCAGTTCACCACACTTAGTTACAAAGAAATTTCTAACCAACTAGGCATTTTTAAAGTACATTGATTAATTGACAGGAAATCCTTTCCTTCTTTCCAGGGTTTCCTAAAAGTAGCATCTTAAAAATGAGAATGCTTTGTATATGAGGAATCAAATAATACTGCTTATTAGTTCATTGAGTTTGTCTTGAATACACTCCATTGCTAGAAATGCTGACTTATAAATACTTCTAAACTTCCTTTGATCTAAAAAAAACAACAGAATTTCCATCATGAAATAAAAGTTTTGTTCTGCAAAATTTCAAGAATAGAAAGTGCAGAGAAAAGGTTTTTGAACTGTGTGAGTGAGCCTACTGCACTAAGCTGACATTAACTTTATCTTAACTGCTTTTGCTGCTGTTTGCACAACTCGATGGGGAGCTCTTGCCAGACCCATAGTCAGGGTGCCAGACCCGTAGTCACAGACTGTTGAGCCTTCCTGACGTGGGAAGTGCTGGGGAATGAAGTACCCAAACAAGATGCTTTCTAGAACTACTGGCACTGAAAGGGACACATTTCCAGTCTCACTTTTTAGTTTTTAGAAACAAACTGTTCGAAGTGTAACCAAAGTTGCATACTGGCAGCAGTTCTGCAGTTCAAAAGGGCATTAGTCCAAAAGATAGCAGCCAGTAACGAGGGAACAAAAGTCAGAAAGCCAAGCAGTGAACAGAGATAGGTTTCCTGGAAGCACACTGATAGGGACTGGCAAGTTTCACTGCCTGCCTATGCTCCTCACATTGTAGTGCTCCAACTCTACCTCCTTGGTATGGCATCTCTTGAAGTAGTAGTGGAAGTGAGTCAATTATGAAGTGATTTAGATAATTAACTACTTTCCTAGAACTACAGACGAACTGTCAATCTCTGGAATCCTATGCATTTTGCCTGCAGGGTAGAAGTAGATAAGATGAGAGAGAAAGAAGGTGGACCAATCTGATCTTAAAGGTTTTTGTATCTTTGCCAAAGTTTCCTTTTTTTGAAAGCCAGGGGAAAACACTGGTAAAAATCCTTATGATCATCCTATTTTAATCCTGTTTTCCAGCATTTCATAGCTTTCCCAGTTGAAACAACAATTACATATGTAACTTATTAAGTCTTCCTTGAAATTTAGCAAAGTCAGTGGACTCCTGTGACCTCTACTGGGTAGGGCAAAACTTCACAATCATGATGGTAGCCCAGGGATGACAGTGTGTAGAACCTCAGCAGTCAGAAGTTCCAACCTACAGTCTCAGATTCCCCAATCATGCTGTTGTACAGCAATTTGTCTGGGTGCAAAACTCGGAGTGGGGATTCATCTCACCTAATTTTAGCTTTGTCTTGTCTAAGCCAGTCTAAACTATGCTCCCTTTATAGTCACTGGATGTTAGAAAGTCACTGCCAGAGGGTGATTCAACCTACTTATCTTAGAGACTTATCTTGTGCTGGTAACCAACCCTATATGGAGGTGCCTCTCTCACTTTCTTTCCACTCATGAACTAGAGAACAGATTGAGCTACATGATTGACACATAGGTGAGTTGAGTCTCATCTCCATTCAGCTTGTCTCTTTATCTGTCTCCTAGTGTAGCAGTCACCTTTTCCTAAGCATTTTTGGAATTTGCAATCTTTTGGCATGCTGATGTGGAGTGCAACTTCCAGACATGCAGAACTGGCCTAAATCTGAAATAGTTATTATCTTTTTTTTTTTCTTTTCTTTTTTTTTCCCAGCAGCTGTACAAACTGATCTAACAGCTCTAGTGTAATGACTAGAGGACTTTTGTTTTTTGACCTCCTCTTCTTAAGGCTTAACTTCATTATGGTGATTACAGCTACTAGTAAAACAATAGCATAACTTCTCAACCAGTAGATAATGTAATAAATTCCCCTAAATCTTCCGAAGTAACTGCGTAAGGCTTTAAACACGAACCCTCCATTAAAGTCAATGGGAATTGCATGGCTAAAGCTCCACACACTTCTTTAGAAATGAGTGTCCTAATCATTTTTCCATTCTGCAGAAGCAGTTACTGCACCCAAGTTTAATATTAAAAAGAGTGAAACGTCAAAAGGCTGAGGCATATCCTAGGTTATATGCACAATGTCAAAATGGCAGAGATCTCTATCTAATTCGGGGAATATATACACAGATCCCATTTTAGACCTTTTGGAGCAGTGAGACAGCTGGTAGTGAAATCACTGGTACACATGCAAGTGAGTCAGAGAGGAGAAAGAGTAATGGGAGACTCCCACAAGTGGGAAACTCAGTAGATGTAGACACAACTATGCCAAACCAATTTACAATTGCACATAGTTAAGCCATGATTTGCACTTTGATGATGAGTGAACAAGAAGGAAAAAAGCTGCCTGTAAGAAATTACTCATCCATTTCTTTTTCTTGGGAAAAAAAAATAGAAAAAGAAGAAAAAAGCACCCTTGTGAAAGAGAGTTGCTGCATGACATCACCAATGTTAGGAATATATTTAAAAACTTTTCTAATAACTGTCAGGGTCATGGCTTTGCCATCAGCTGCACCCAAAGGCACACAGCCAACTTGGGGTGGAACTGGTGGATACTGTACTCTCGGCACAACCTGTTTATGGGACATGAATGGACATGGAAATAAATGAGGGCCTAATATGGTATGTTAACATACCTGACAAAGAAATCCAACCTTTCCTCCTTTTTTTTTTTTTTTTTTGCATGCATGGAAAGAATCACTTAAAATGTTCAGGAAATCCTTCCCAGCTCTGCTTTGGATGATGTTTCTATCCTAAATAGTGTGAGAGCCTTGTAATCATGCAGAGACAAAAGTATATCTTCCTTTCGAAAGCATGAGTAGCATTTCAAAGAGTAACTGCAAAGCCAGGAGTGTGTGTCCCACACAGAAACAGAGGATTTGACAAGTTCATCTTGAAATACCTTACGTGACCACACATTTAGGGACAGAATCATAAATACAACTGAAAATTAAAAAAAGTCATTAGAATAGTTTCCTAAAGGCCTTTGCTAACTCAGGCTTTAGGTGCCAGCCAGCTCAACTGGCACACTGCACGCTGCCACCACTCCATGTTTCAGGGCTTTTCTGAACAGGGAATTCCTGCCAATACATGTGCTCCAGCCATACAGCCACTATGGCCACCTGGGGAAATGTCTGCATTTGGGCAAGGTCTATGGGGCATCCCATGGGACATTCCTGGGCCTGTGGGAGGAAGCCTGTCCCCAGCACGGAGCTGCCTGTGTCCTTTCCTGCTGCTGCACAGCAGAGGGCAGGAGGTCACAACGCACCGCCCTGGGGCTGGAGCTGCATCATCCCCTTGTCCGTCTTCTTCAAAACCAGACTTGGGACTGATGAAGACCACAGCGGAGAAACAGATCCCCAGTCTTGTCCTCCTCTACTGCAGTGAACAAAGGGCCTCCTGGGGGTTAATGTCCACTTCTGACTTTTTTCTCCCAGACCTTCCGGTCTCTAGAGAAAGTTGCCAGAGAATCATTTGTAAGACCTTGGTTAAGTTACATAGGTGGCAGTGGGCAAGGCCAGGCATACATGTACTAAATACCCTGAGCCCATGCAAAGAACGCCAGCAGCGTGACCATTCTCCACACCCCGGGCCATACAGTAGATGTGATTTTCAGCATCAGCTGAGAGGAGTTTGGTGTAAACAGAACAAACAGAAATCCTGGTTTATCTATAGTCATCTTCCATCCCCCAGTCTCCAGTGGTGGCCTGTTTCTTCTACAGTGCTTTATGTTGACAGACTACATGGTAACAAGATCTTTTTTGCAGGCGTAATTTCAACTGGAAACTAAAATGAATTTTATGACAGGTTCAAATCCATGTGCATAGTCTATTCTTCTCTGAGTGTTGTCTCTGCCAAAGAGTGGTGTAGTGTATTCAAGGAAGTAAAATGAAACCTCTTACATTATGGTTGGGATTTCCATTTCCAGGCATAAAACCAAGGCAAGCTGCACTTGATACCTGATACCCTGACACCATAAGTACTCTGAGAGATGTGTGCATAATCAGAACAGAGCTGTTGGGTAATCAGCAAGGACTAAAACGTAGTGGTGAAAGAGGGAGACCAGAAAGGACCCTGGACTGAATACCAGTAAGGCACACCATGGTGTAACAGCTAGCACGTGGCTGAGAACCAGCTGCAAGACTTAAAGTTCTCATTGCATCATGGACACACACCAGTGTGTGTCACACAGCACAAGGTAGTATGAAGAACAATATTTCAGGTGCTTCTTTGGAGCTTTGTCAATAGAATAAACTTTTCCCACAATCTCAAGGATAATGCATGGAATGTACATGAAATCAGATGTGGTGATGGTTATTTCTGTACCATGGAGACACTCCAGAGTTTAATTATGATGACCAGCAAGAAATTACAGCTAACAGCAAAGACCAAATCTATTTCAGAAAATATAGATTTGTTCTGAAGTGTGAGATAGCTGCTCTATTTAATTGTATTTATTTATTTTTAATTAAAAATGAAGTCTGGATCCATTCTGGCATTTCCCTTCTTCTTGTTATCTTAAATGCTTTCCATCAGCTGGCTTGGAAGCTCCCATGTTATTAAGAATGTTTGTGGTGTTGGCACAGGTTGCAGTAAGAGATCATCAACAATGGCACCAAAGCATTAATATATAGCAGCATTCTTGTGGCTGTGTGAATTTATTGCTTGTGAAGGGTGACTCACTGATAGCTGCGGAGACTGCGATCCTCTGTTAATCCACACAAAAGGGAAAGCAAACAAGTCTCCCACTCAGCATTTGCCACAATGCCTTTCCTTTCGCAAGGTTCGGCTCCAGAGGTAAGAGAAGACGCGGCAGGACGTGCAGGCAGCCAAGGCTCTGCTGGAACTGTAGTGAGCAGATTCACAGAGAGGACATGAAGCAGCCCACTCCTTCCAGAGGCTCTTCCTGACCCAGCCATCAGCCTGTGGCACTCAGACCTTTCCAAAACACTTACTACGTAAGGCTGTGGAACCTCACACCATTCACACCATAACTGTGATGGCTACTCTTCCTTGTCTAGTATGCTCTGATTGTTTATTTGGGAATAGCTGCTGGACAGACAAGCAGCAATGGAACAGGATGCCCAGGCAGGTGGTGGAGTCACTGTCCCTGGAGGTGTTAAAGAACCACATTGATGTGGCACTGAGAGATATGGGCAGTGGGCAAGGTGGCGATGGACTGTCAGTTGGACTAGGTGATCTTAGTGGTCTTTTCCAAATTTAATGATTCTGTGATGCTGTGATTCAGTTGTGTTCCGTCCCTTGCTGGAAAGCTTGCAGCAGACTGAGCCAGAAGAAATGTGCTGGGTGCTTTGCCTGGTTGTATTACTACGTGCAAAAGCAAATGTGCAAAGGCTTGCATATTTGCAGCACAGCTAATTCCATCAGCCTCTCAGGAAATAACATCCTTATTTTTATGCACTCTGCAGGCCTATTGTAACGTACTCGGCTGTTGGGCTTCCCCGGATGCCTACCCGCTGCTATTCTGCAGCTCCCTGTTCTGCTCTGGCTAGAGCTTTCCCTTCACTCTCTTCATGCAAAGATGCAGGCTCGCAGGGGTTGGAGCTGTACCTTTGAAGTGACTCTCACAGGACATTACAAATCTCCCTGGAAATCTGCCACAAAATCTAGTTTATTTTTAAGGGTTTTACTTTTTGTCTTAAGAGCAACAGCTTGTCTGCAGTCCTGGAAACACCATTAGGGGTCTGTGTGACTCAATTTATGACTCAGGAAACTGCTTATTCTGTCTTTCAAAGCGCTACATTTTTAGTTCCAGACTTCACTCAAATTGAAGTCAGATCAAACTGATTTTTTCCCTTCTCTGAGTAATTTAATTAGTCTGCACATCTGAGGGAAAAAAAAAAAAAAAGAAAAAAAAAGGAAGAAAAAAACCAAATCCTCATGAGTTACAACAAATATCGGCTGGGTTATTCACTGGGCCTAGAGATTGGTTTCTTATCCCATGTTTCACTTCTTAGAGGCTGCTCTCCTTCACACTGGCTGTCAGGTAGCTGTGGGCATTTCTGGAGTGTCCACATATATATGCATTTGTCTCCGGACAGTGTTCAGATGTCCAGCCACCGCTAACACCTCCTGGATCAGAGTTAATGCACAGTGTCAGCATACTTTGGGCCATGTAAGCCTTCACTAGAGCACTCAGACAACACAGAGAACTCCCAGCTGTACAAGAAACATGCCATTGCACAGCCTCCAGTGCAGAAAACAGCTCAAGAAGCATGGTTTTGCTTTAGCAGATTGCTCTCCCTCCCTGCAACCCATGCTGAAGACAGCTGAATTAGCTGAGCTAGTTGGACATCACTGTGCACTCTTCATCCCCTTCTATCTATTTCCACAATGTCCTGTAACCTACCACAAGGAACCTGCTTTAGCAAGGTGGTGAACTGGGCAATCTCCAGAGGTCCTTTCCAATCCCTACCGGTCTATGATTCTGTGAATGTTAATATAAAATATGCCTCGGAATGCTAGCATATTATATAAGGAATAAAATGAATTGCTGGCTAGCAGCAAGTTTGCATTAGTTCTGAGTGGCAAAGTCCTTGACTAAGTCCACCTCCATCTAGCACTAACAATGCACTCACACCACACTGACGTGCTTTCTGCAGGGAACACACAATCTGCTGTAAGATGACCATTTTTAGAATCACCTCTAAGCAATAACCCACTCCCTTTCAGTTCAGACAGATTCTCTCTCACTCTCTCTTTTTTTTTTTTTTTTAAATCTGACAAGTACAAAATGAAGAGAAAGCCTTCCTTTCCCCTCACTTGGGCTGAAATATTCTAGAAAGCTGTACCTGTGGCCTAGGGTAACTTTTTTACATGATGACAGCAGAGTGCCAAGTTTACGTGACGTGTCTGGGAGAACAGAGGATGAAGTGATGCTGTGTTTGAAATGGCAAGCAATGGGAAAGCCCTACACAGTAGGAAAGTAATTAAAAGCAGGAGGCCAATGCACAGCACAGCACTGAAGAGGCTTCCCTTTGCCTGACTGAAGGAAAAGAAACTGTTGGAAGGAAAGGACATATGACTGTGGTAGGGAAAGCCCTGGCTTTGCTCTGTATTATTTTCTCATGACAAGAGGGTAGCAGGGGGCTTGGCTTTTGCTGGCTTGCCAACACTCAGCCCCAGCCTCCATACTCGGGAGCAGCCCGGAGCTATCCTTGCACCCAAGCAATGCACCTGTGTTATGACCTGCACTAACATTTTCCATCACCAAGAGGTGCTGGTGTGAGCTGCTTCCCCCTGTTCCAACAACATTGACTCTGTCTGGAATAGGCATTACGGGATGAAAACGAGAGGAAAAAAATTAAGCTGAATAGGAGGAAAATTTGCTACCATATAGCCTGTTTAGACTGCAAACTTGTCTCCCCAGGGAAGTGATAGGAAGCACCATAGCTTGAGTCACTTATAACTACACAGGACTAAACGATCAAGAAGGCAGAATAGGAAACTATCCTGCCCTGGCAGGGGAGCTTGGCTCAAAGCAGATGATGCAGTGCTGAGTTTCCAAGCGGCTATGAAAACAAGACGAGGCCAAGAGGAAAACATCCACTCTAAGCTTTTAAAAACAGAGCAACTGAAGCCTCATGATAATTCCCAATGATTTTTTTTTTTTCTTTTTTCTTTTTTTCCTGGCTAACCTTGTCTGTGCAGGCTGCTGCCTACACCTCAGCTGCTCATTGGAAAACCAAACAGAAACCCAAGTGCGAAATTCTGAGCCATACACTTAATACCTGACTGGGAGGGAGTCATCCAGCATTGAGTCAGGGCTTGCAAAAAGTACTCCCCTTGTCCCCTGCATGAGTCTATGGCCCTGGCCTTCCGAACAGACCTCACATCACTCCCTGCACTACACCTGGGTCTTGCTATTACTTGGTGTCCCTGAGTGCATGAGAGAAAGTTTGGGATGAAGTTCAAGGTATCATTCAAATTCAAGAAGTTCTACTTCTGCTTTGGTGGAAAGATATAGAATATGATATTAAGTTCTATATAAAACAGTTGGATTTTCATTACAGCTTGGGCATCCTGAAATGGAATTAAAAAGAAGAGCAGAATTTGAATACTTTGTCTATTTTTCATGCAGCTTGGCTCTCAGTCTCTGCTTTGCACGAACTTCCTGTATGACTTTGCAGAAGGCAGTTACCCCCTCTATCTCACTTCCCCTTCAGTGAAGTAGGAGGTAGTGGGTCCTGCTTGCCACTCACTATCTATCTGTGTCTCTTAGGATGACCCACACTGAAGATAAGGCCTGTCTTACAGCCCTGTCATGTTGGGGACAGACACTTGAGCCCACTGGCCCCCACCTCTGAGGCATCCAGGGAAAAGGAGTTGAATCCCTTGCACAGAAATAAGCAGAATGTTAGACGTCTATTTCCTTGCTCCAGCACACACCTCCAGTCCCTGCTTGAGCTTCTTGGCTGCAGAGTCACCCACTGCAACCAATGGTGCTTACCACAGTTCTTGTCACCCCTGCTCCTCCTGGGCTGCTCCTTTCCTAAGGAACACCCCTTTGAGAGCCAGCAGAGTGTTCATCTACATTAGTACCCATTCTTCACAAAGTAATAACATAATTACTGCATACTCCAAAGAGCAAATGGGCACATGCTGTTGAACCAAATGAACAGGCTCTAGAGATTGTGGTGTGATAATTAATGGTTATGAACAGGGTAGGCTTAGAGGGCAAGATGAAGTTTCACTGTTTTAGGACATCAAACAAACACATGCATAAAAGGAGTCACTGGTCCAAAAAAAAGAATATAAATTTGATGATGGCGCTTGAGAGGCAGATGCATGGCTCTTGAAGGGACAGTTGGTCGTGTGCGCTTTGAATAACAGGCAATTATCAGTGGTTTTTCCTGCTTGCTCTGAAGAACATAGAAGAGCTGGAAACTTGATCTACAAGAAGAAAAGTGCTGCTGCATTTTCAATCACATGCAATCAATATGGTTTGGCTGGACCGGTTTGCCTCAACAGTTAGATTTGTTACAAAGAGTCAAGGAAAATTTTGTTCATTTGCCTGTTTGACTGCACAGTTACCTCATGCAAACTCTTTTAGACCAAACTGTCAGAAATTCAAGGGAGAAACACCAGGGCTGAGGCGCAAGTGAGGAAGCACCCACACATCCCTTCTAGTAAAGCTGCTGTCCTCAGCAGTACAGTTGCTGTCTGACTGGCACAGCTGCCCAGAGAAGCTGTGGTGCCCCATCCCTGGAGGTGCTCAAGGCCAGGTTGGACGGGGCCCTGGGCAGCTGAGATGGTGGGGGGCAGCCCTGCCCATGGCAGAAGTTACAGCGGGGTGGGCTTTGAGGCCTCTTCCAACCTAAGTCACACTATGATTCTATATTTTATGGTTTTCTGCCAAGAAAATAAAATGCTGGGACTGGGTGGATTTTGAGGTCCCTTCCAATCCAAGTCATTCTGTGAATCTATGGCACATCTCTGTGATGAGTGGCAACACGCTCTGGCCAGATGGGAGGAACCCTGGAAAGCACTTTTGGGCCACTGCATCCAACACAGGCACTATGTTGCTACCTAACAGCTGGAGTAACAAAACCCCTTTGCCACAAAATGCAGTTATTTGCAGCATCTGGTACCTGAGCTCTCAACCCTAGAAGAAGACCAAGATATGAAAGCTGTGATTATTCATGTTTAAGCAACGGCCTGTGAAATAAATCTAAAGGGTGTTTACCATGAAAAGTTACAACAAATAAAGTACTTAAAGAAACATATTTCTCAGGTGAGTTTTTTCCTCCTTTTGGTATTTTTTGATACTTCTTTGGTACTTTTTGGTACGTCTTTGGTACTTTTTGGTACTTCTGAAGTTCAGAATAATATTTATTTTCAAACTACTAATGCAAATATAAAGGAGTTAATCTTTTTCAATGTTTTCTGCAGAATATGTCACTGCACACTGACCCTAACAGTGTTATCATTTATTTTCAGTTTGCAAGGTGCTCAGCTCATGGACTCAGATGATGCCTCTGACAAAAACTCCAGGGAGAATATGTATCAAGATTCATTTGCTCCTTACCTCAGGCAAACCTTTTTCTTTAGGTTGTTTTAGTAATCTTTCCCTGAAACACTTCACTCTTTAGTATTATTGGTAGATCAGAATGTTTTCTTTTCTTAGACATACTTCAAGCAGTTTGAATTGGGTGTATCATTTCACTGAAGAATATACTAATTTTCAGAGGATTACAAGAGGTTAAAAATAGAGAAAAGTTTCACAAAACTTCTGAAATATGTTGAAATGGAACATCTGGGCACTCTCAACATTAGATGAAAAAAACAATTTATATCTTAAAGTTTTATTCTCCCTCTCCAATTTTTCCTTCCCTGTTGACTGCAAGAAGCTGAAGGAGCTCTTAATTCTTGTTTGCTCTTCTTTTTTTATTTATTTATTTTTTCACTGCTCTGTCAATTTGCTAAACGTTTCAAACTTTGAGAAGTTACAGATTAGTTAAAGCAGACATGCAGCTCAGTTTCTAGGCCCACAGCTTTCTGAATTTCTTCAGAGTAAATTTTGAGGCAAAAGAGTGAAAAAGAGCTGTGAAGATCCAATCTCTGCATTTGGCGTGTGTGTGAGGGGGGAGGGAGGGATTAAGTGTACTGTTATGTAGAATCACAGAATCATAGAATCTTTAGAGTTGGAAGGAATCTCTGAGGCCCATCTAGTCCAACTCCCCTACAATGAACAGGGACGCCAAGCTAGGTCAGATTGCCCAGGGCCTCAGGGATTGCCCAGGGATTGATCCAGCCTCACCTTGAAAGCCTCTAGGGATAGGGCATCAACCACAACACTACACAACCTGTTCTAATGCCTTGCCATCCTCACTGTCAAAGATTTTTTTCCTTATATCCAACCTAAATCTACCCTCCCTGAGCTTGAAGACTTTCCACAGAAATTAAAATATTCAGGCAAGCATTTGGCTAGTCTCTCCTCTCCTCTCCTCTCCTCTCCTCTCCTCTCCTCTCCTCTCCTCTCCTCTCCTCTCCTCTCCTCTCCTCTCCTCTCCTCTCCTCTCCTCTCCTCTCCTCTCCTCTCCTCTCCTCTCCTCTCCTCTCCTCTCCTCTCCTCTCCTCTTTTTTTTTTTTTAAAGAGTACTTCATTAAAAACATATAATGATACAATGAAAAAAATGAATAGATACATACAGGATATTCTTAGCACTATATTTTTTTTACAGAAAACAATCAGCTGCAGATTTATTTGAAACTAGAATCTCTTCAGGAACCTTGAAATCTCCATGTCTTTAAGCAGCTAGTTTCCAGAAAAGAGGGTTTTCTACTAAATAAATGTATTATTTCTTTCACTGCCGGACATAAATACTCCCGTCTCCAAAGAGGACACATCTTTCCAAGCACTCATCAATTTATTCGAGTAATGAAATCAGAAGTTCCTTAAGAAAAGGCATGGAGGACTGTAGCTGAAGAAATCCTGCCAACCATGTAAATCTTAGCACCACCTATCTTGAGGATTTATGTTTTTCATACAATACATAATTCAAGTCACTGTCAGCTGGGTGTGTCAAAAGTTTTGAAAGGAATTAAGCAAGTTTTTGGCAGGAAAAAAACTCCTGTCCTGGTCAGGGAAAGCATGTTATATTTGCTATGTTTCTCATGTTTTCCTTAAGTACCTGCAGGTTGCCTTTCTATGGGACAGTATATGGGACCACCTGGATTTTAGACCCAGTTTAGCTTTTCTTCAACAAATTATGAGGCTCTTGTGTTTTTAGTCAGAGAATCACAGAATCACAGAATTGTAGGGGTTGGAAGGGACCTCCAGAGATCATCAAGTCCAACCCCCCTGCCAAAGCACCAAGTAGTTCCATAACTATTGCATCTGCAATCCTGGCTAAAATCTGTGGCAGCCAAAGCCATGCTTGTTTCACACTGTGAACTGACTTGAAACGTGAGAGATTCTTCTCACAAAGGTATTTCCGCAGCACTTCCACTATCACTAGTTAAACCAGCTCATTTTGGAGCCTGACATTCAGGCATGACATGGAGCAAGCTTGGCACCTAAGCCCCATTAAAGTGGAGGATTGACTCTTAATTTCCAGGAAAGCTCCAGAAAGATAAACTTGTCTCGCTAGGTGGACAAAAATTGTCACTTCAGTGTTGTACAACAGCCCCTGAGCCACTACCAGCAGTAGCTTGTTGCCTACGGTAGGACGAGTTGTACGTAATGAAAAAATGCCACCCAACATTGAAAACTTCCTGCTAATACCAATGATCAAGATGCATAAAATCAAAACCTAGTCCAGATATTCTTCTCAGCTTGCTTACAAGCTAACTCTTCTTCTGCACTTACATATACTTTTTTTTTTTTTTTTTATTTAATATTTTTTCCCAGCTTTTAAATAAACTCTGTTGAAAGCCACAGAAGTGATCTGGAGTCTTTTCCCTCCAGAAGCCTAATGATCTGAATGAGCAGCTGGCCTGTAACATGAGTCCCACTCAGCAAACTGCCTTTGTGCACATCCTTGCACCTAAAGAGGGGGTTATTGGGTGTCCTTTGGCAGGTGCTACTGGATTAAGGGTGGCACACACTTTTTGTCCAAAGTAAGTAAACATCATCTGCACAATCCTGCAATCCTCTCCTACCACGGATCCAGGATCTTGTAGCAGAGTTTTTTTGTTTTGTTTTTTTGAGTGTCTGTATTTCATTAAAATATTTATATCAGTTTTGTTTTCTGGAAAGTAATTGAGAAATAGCACACTTTTTCTCTGAATACTTTTTGTGACACTGTACTGTCAATTCGCCCCCAAGTACTGAGCAAAAATGTCTCCAAATTTTAGCCGGTACAGCAATTGGTTTTGGCAGAAACCATCCCAACCCATGTTCAAAAAGATCTCCAGCAAGGGCAGAGACACTCTCCTTCATTTCTACTGTCTGACACCAAGAGAAATGGACTGAAGGCAGTAGCTCATTTCTGTCAAACATAGGATGCCATTTTTTTGTAGGGGCTAAGAAGCCATGGCATCAGAGTGGTAGAATAATAATAGGTACTCATCTCCTTCCAGTATAAACACGCCAAACTCATAGCTGGGGACTTGTGAATTAACTCACAGCAAAGACCAAACTTTCTACTTAGCGGCAGTGCTGGAGCAGACAAACGCGCTCTGCTAGGCTTCCCACTTCAAAGCAACAAAAGCCTGGAGGGGAAGTATTGTGCTGGAGATGCCAAGAGGAAAGGCATAAAGGTGTGCTCTGACTCCCTGCTGTTTCTGGAGTCTTCATTCTGCAGTTTCTTCCCTCTTCTCCTCATCTTTTCCATATCTACTTCCTCTCTTCTGTTGATAGTCTCTTTTCATTAAAGCTGAGTTCCTTTTGCCCCTTTTCCTACATCCCCTAAGAAGCCCTCTCTGAATCTCTATGTGCTTTGTTTTCACACAGTCACCTTTTTCCAAGCAGGAACCCATCAAGAGGAGAAGCTTTGCCCAAGCCACCTCATCCAGCCACTACCACTTGCTTTTTTACCACTCCAGTTTTATTGCTTGCTTTTCTTCTACTCTGAATGCAGAATCTGAAGAACTGAATATGAAGACTTGACCTAAAGAGACAGGGGCAAATTCATAAGCAGAGGAGTCATGTCAGAATTGCTGATCCTACAGAAACTTCTGGACTGTGAGGTTCACAGCTATTTGTCGTTCTTATAGCCAGCATGTTGTTTGCATTAGGGAAGGAGTTATTTCATACTGAAATATTAGAAAAGATAGCTAATTCAGCAGAGTGGGAAAACTGCTTCGTAGAGGTCAGAGAGACTTTTTGTTTGTTAGCTTTAAACTAGGAATGTCAGTTTTTGTTTTTAGCTTACATCTTTTGTGCCTCTCTCTGCTACAAACATTTGACCCTCCTCTTTATTGGCTGCAACACTTTGCTTTGTAGTGTGAGCACATGAAGGAGGCAGGCAACTCCTGAACAAAGCCAGTGCACCTGTCCTGAAGGCAAATGAGGCCGCTCCCAGCTGCTTCCTCCTATACAACAGGAGAAATACTCAGTAACTTAGTTGATCCAATCAGATCAGTTATTCCATGGCAACAACTCCATAGGCCCCATGCTTGTGGTGTGACAGTTGTAGGGTGAACCTCAAATCCTTCTTGCAGAGCTGCCCCAGTACCTGCACCAAACAGAGACACAACCAGAGTGAGCATCCAGGCAGGGACAGTCCTGGCAGCTCTCTGTGCCCTCCTGTCACACCAAGAGCTAGCTGAGATATGAGCAGGGCTGGTCCCTTAGTCTATACCTTCATATACCATAGGCTTTCCATGCCTGCTGGGCAGCTCACAGTTTATCTCATGATCACATCCTCTCAACCAAGAGATTGCCTGGCTCCACTCTCACCCACAGCCTGCTTCATCAAATGGCAAGGAATAGGCCATTGAACAACCTGTTGGTGAGTCAGGCATTAGCCAGGCTGTCTGGTTTGGGATGGACGCTTGATGCTTCTGCTTCACCTGCTCATTGCACAGCAGATTTGGACTTCCAGGTTTGCCAACACTGGCAGAATCATTGTGACTCCCATGCACTGCAGTGAACTTCAGTAAATGAAGAAGGAATCCATCCACCTTGGCTTTTACCAAAGAGCCCTGAGAAGCTGGTTTAGAAGAACTGTCTGTAGCAGCTGCCCAATATCGTGCATGTACCCATCCCCCAAACACATTCTGCTAGGGGTGTTTTTGATGTGTAGAAAACCAGGGATACCTGCAAATACTCTAGGAGAGATTATTGTCCTTTAAAGGAACAGCCTGAAACTGCCACACAGTCTTTGTGACAAATTCTGGAGAAGAGATAATACCTCTTGGATTACAATGAAATCCCTGTGGAATGGCTCTATCATGTTGGTCTTTAATACAAGTCAACCTCTGTATAGTTTTCTGCTAAGGAAATAAAATATTCTGAGACAGTAACATACTGCAGTTGTGACACATATCCTTTAGCTGGTCTTGTTAGGGAAGTAGACCTATTTTTGACAGAAACTCACGTTAATAAACAGTAGCTTTTGTGGTTGTCTGAGTGGAAAGCCCTTATCAGGACAAATCCATTTGTATTGCAAATTAGATGGTAGGGAGTAGACAATGAACCACAACTTTGTCTGTTTTAAAGCCTACTGATGGAAGTTCACAGTTGACATCTAAGCATTGTTTTCTACTGAGAGTTCAAACACCAGCTGCAGCTTCTTCTCTACTGCTAATGTGGAAGCTCTGGTCTGAACTTGCCATCTTGAACCCCCAAAGATGAATCCAGCCATTGGGGTGCAGGACTTTGGTCAGATTCATGAACACTTTTAGATAGTGATAGATCTATATGAAACAGAACTGTAGTATGAACAACACACCATTGCCAAAAGCAAACACAGCTTTCTTTTGCTTAAAGGAGCTTTGTCTGAACTTCAACATTTAAGATTTGTCACACTTTTCTGCAACCCTGTTGCTGCATTTATACAAAGAAAGACTTTCTAGGAAGAAAATAAAAAAATAAAAATGAAAGACATATACACAAGTGCAGAAACAAGGATTTCTCATTCACCATCAGCTCTCCAGCCCAGCCTCTTGCAGAGCTACTGCTTTGGGAGCTGAGGAATAGCACCTCTGCAGTTCTCTGCTGCTCTGTCAGGTGTAAAGAAGACATGTTGGGAGTAAAGCAAAATAAGTCTGAAATATCATTGGAAGAAATGAGGTCAGCTAGTGCTATCTGTGACTTAGCAGAGAACTTCATATACCTCCATTCTGCCAATCGTCAGCAACCAAGGAATGATTGTGGTGGAATTAGTGGTGTACGTGGCTTTTGCCTTCCCACAAGAAAAAACCTAGTGCTTTCTGCAGCTTTACTTTCTATGAAACTCACTGGGGCAAGCAGCATTGCATTCACACTTCTGGTAATTACAAGATGAAATCAAAGCTAATCAAAGCACCGTGAAGTGAAGCTGCTGACTACAGTTGACTTCTAAGGAGCAGCCTCCTCCACTGGTAGACAGTGAATAAAAGCAAACTGAACTGATGCTGGCAACAGATAAGGACACCAGCAGGCTCCTGTAGGGGAGTGGGAAGTCAACATTCTGACTCAGGGCACTGGCAGTACCCATGCACAGCCTGGCTGCTACATCACTGTAGGCATGGCCTTGGATTGCCCCAGTGCCATCAGGAAAATGAGGAAAAACTCTCACACTGCCTGTTAAGTGTGGCACCTGGCACACAGTTGATCAGAAGGCTGTCCTTCTGATCCCCACGCAGATCCCCAGTGCTCCCCCGAGGAGCAAAGCCAGCCCACAGCCTGCCCTGCCCTGCCTACCACCTGCCTTCAGTAACAAAGGGCTGAACCCACTGTTCCCCAGTCTGTGTGCCTCTGCTGTTCCCCAACTGCTTACCGGGTTTTCAAGCAAATGTCTCTCCTCTTCTTCCTTCCCTGCACACACGTGATGCTGTCCTGCTCCCCTCTCTGTGTCCTCCTTTGCTGTCGTACCCACAAAAACTTGGCACTGGCTTCTGAGTTGGAGCTCCGGTAGAGCTAGCAGCCTGCCTCACCTGCCTGCACGTCCATTTGTTGTCTTTGGGCTGGTCTGTGTTTTCCCTTTTATCCCAGAAGCTGGCTGAGGCAGGGATGCTCTCTTTCATCTGCTCTTACACAGCATCTAGCTCTGCGAGGAGACCTGGTCTCATCCTAGGCTCTAAGTTCAGAATAACACAATGATTACCAGCTCAAATGTGGGAAAAGTAGGCTCAAATGAAAAAAATGACATGAAGAGCAGTGGCACACAAAACAGGGTGTTGGGGGTTGTGCGTCAGCATCTGCCCAGCAGCCTGTTGGTGCTTCCCAGAGGATAACGTCTGTCTCTACATAAAGTGGTCTCAGGCCTCCTGGGCACAGTCAATTGCCTGGTCAGAGGTGCTGGAGGAGCAGACATCAGAGAACAGCTGGCAAGCAGTAAGTATATGGAATGGTGAGCACATCCTACAAGTGCTCAAAGGGTGTCATGCAGAAGAGGCATTATTTAAGGGATGAAGTAAGTGAACTCAGTGTGCGTGCAAGTAATGTATGGATGTGCCTAAGTGTACACAGTTGTATATATATACTTATATATTGTGTGCTATGAACATGCACTCATGAACTATAATAGTCTATTAGAATCAGGCAAATTATGTGAAAAGAAAGTTGCTGAATGCTATGGAAAAATCCCTAGCCAGACATTCTCCCAGTGAATTGCCTAGGGGGAGGGATGGAACACATCCCTATTACTTTAGCATTCAAAACTGATTGCAACGAGTATGCTGCCAGCTCAGGAAAGCTTCTCAGAAGATTTTGTTGTTTCCAACGACTAAACTACTCACTGCTTGCTCTGATCTCTCTGTACAGATATGCTTCGTGGTACAGAAAGGAAACTCAGAAAAGAAACTTCGTACCCTAAGACAATCTTTCTTCAAGAGAAACAAATGCAGATGGGTTACTAAATACAGAAGGTGATGCATGTTTCCATAACTTACCAATAAATACAAGAGGAAATAGATTTTCTTCATTTTCTGACACACAAAAATAGACTGAAACAATAAATAAGTTCATGTTGGTAACTGATGCAGCCACAGGCTGTCAAAAAAAAACCCAGCTTCATTCTCTGATCACAATTTGATGTACTGAGAGCACCATAGGTAGCTTCGAGACCTGCAGTCACTGGCAATTGGATGTGCAGGCTGCTTTACAGGCTATTGGTGGTGTCTTGCCTTGATTTCCTTGTCTCGTTAGACTTGAGCAAGGCATTTGCAATGGTCCCACACCATATCCTTATTTCTAAATTGGAGAGTTGCGGATTTGAAGGCTGGACTATTCAGTGGATTAAGAACTGGTTGTATTGATGCAAGCCAGAGAGTTGTGGTTGACATCTCTATGTTCAGGTGGAGGCTGGTCACAGGTGATGTCCCCAGGGGTTTGTCATAGGCCCAGTGCTCTTCTGCATCTTTATCAGTGACACAGACAGTGGGATCGAGTGCACTCTCAGCAAGTTTGCTGATGACACCAAGCTGAGTGGTGCAGTTTGTACAACAGAAGGAAGGGATACTATTTGAAAAGTGTTCTCATGTGAACCTGATGAGATTCAACAAGGCCAAGTGCAAGGTGCTGCACTTGTGTTGGAACAATCCCACATGTGTATACAGACTGGGAAGGAAGTCATTGAGAGCAGCCCAGCAGAGAAGGACTTGGGGATTTTGTTGGATGAAAAGCTTGACATAAGCTAGCAGTGTGTGCTCGCAGCTCAGAAGGACAACATTATCCTGAGCTGCATCACAAGAGAGGTGGCCGGCAGGAAGAGGGAGGTGATTGTCCCAGTCTGCTCTGCCCTCGTGAGGCCCCATCTGAAGTACTGCATCCAGACCTCGGGCCCCCAGAACAAGAATGGTATGGAGCTGTTGGAGTGGGTCCAGAGGAAGACCACAAAAATGATCAGAGGGCTGGAGTACCCTTCTTATGAAGAAGAGTTGAGGGAGCTGGGCTTGTTCAGCCTGGAGAAGAGAAGGCTCCAGGGAGAGCAACCTTCAAGTACTTAAAGAAATCTTACAAACAGGAGAGCGACTTAGTTTTTACATGATCTAATAATGATAGGACAAGGAGGAACTATGTAAAACTAAAAGAGGGGAGATATAGGTTAGATGTTAGGAGGAAATTCTTTCCCCGGCAGGCAGTGAGGCGCTGGCACAGCTGCCCAGAGAAGCTGTGGTGCCCCATCCCTGGAGATGCTCAAGAACAGGTTGGATGGGGCCCTGGGCAGCCTAAACTGGTGGGAGGCAGCCCTGCCCATGGCAGGGGTTGAGGCAGCATGGGCTTTGAGCTCCCTTCCAACCCAAACCATTCTGTGCTTCTATGATTCTATGCTTCTATGAAAACACTAGTCTTTCAGCTTGCTAGCATATGAATATTAAAAAAGTTTAGTCTGAGCTATGCAGGAAGATTTTGTGAGGGTTTCACACTTAAGAGATGAAGAAATATCACAGATGTTCCCAAGGACAGGGCAGCAGGATAGGCTGGGGTACACAATCCCAAAGAACATGCTGCCCAAGGGGAGGGGTAGAGAGCAGGCACATCACAAGATAAGAGGTCAGGGTGGCCTTGGAGGGGGATGAGATACATGGTCCCTACCAGGAGTGAGGCTCTAGCAAGGGACTGGTGCTGCGAAACTTCTCATGCTGGAAAGGAGCAGGGTGAGAGGAGCTGAGGGATCCCAGAGTTTGGGCCGAAGCAAGATGGACTGCAGTAGGGCTGGAAGTAAAAAGACACCGGTTCATTTCTGCTGCAGAGAAGAAAAAGCATGGGCAGAGACTCACAGCAGAGAGTGTGAGGTGACTTCAGGCAGTATTGCCTGCCAGTGGGCTCTCCAACTTCTCCCCGTGCCACTGCGATTGACGTTAGTTCTTCCAAAACCACTTTTATCTTTTTGTTTCATTTCACTCTTCTCACAAGCAAAGTTTCGAAAACACTGATACAGCAAGGCCATGTGCTGTACCCTTCACTTTTCTTCTACTTGATTTCTCATTTGCAAATGCTCTGGGGTGTTCTCCTGAACGTTTATAGAACTCCCCACATAGCAGGCTCAGCTGTGGAGCATGAGACTGAAACAAAAAGCGTGAAGTCATAGGGAGTGAAATTCAAAAATTAGGTAGGCAGTATTTAAAATTAATGTGCTGCCCACGTTTTTATTATCTTCATTTTTTTGGAATAAAGTGTGTTGACATTTTATTCTTCTGAAATCAGGCAAGCCCAGTTTTTATCAAATTAAAAAGAATAATTTGTGGGAATTATGTGACTGATGTTGATAAGAATGCTGGTCCAGCAGTAGTAAAGAAGCATGTCCCTAGATATCTTTTGGGGCAAAGAGCACTCTGATAATACTCATGAACTTTATGCAATACTCAAGACAAGCACAATCCTGGTTACAAAAAGAAACCCCCTTTTCTGTTGAACTGAGCACTGTGATCAGGGATAAAGAACTGAAATTGATTTATGTTAGCACGTGGCTGATCCTTAAGCAGAAACATCCCGAATCGGAGAGTACCTAAGTCCAGGGAATGCCTCAGCTCCCTGCAGCAGGACAGCTCATGTCCAGCAACTTTGCAACCTATGCACCCATGAGCTTGCACCACTGCAGCTCATGCAACCGGCTGACAGCCTTACAGGACTGCTGGATCGTGCAGGCATGAGCAGCATCACGTTCACACACACGCACAGCGTCAGGGCCAAGGCGCTGCATGCAAACCACAGCCTCGTGAGCACGCAGAGCTGGTGCAGCTCTGTGCACCTCAACATCAACCTGAGGAGAGCCGCCTGACCTCTCGGATGGAGCAGCCCCTTGAGCCATACAGAGGGGAAAAACAAGCGAGAAACTGAAAAAAAATGTGACAGAATTGAACAGCAAAGAAACAGCAGAGCCAAAAAGCGCGAAACAGGAAAGCGGCAGTCACACTTGGGCTTTTTTTGTGTGTGTGTGTCCCCCGCCCCCCCCAGCAGGGACGGAACTGCTGCAAGCGTAACACAGGCTGTTATCAGCCCCGCGCAGGGGCTGCGGTTTGCTCGCTCTCGCAACCCTCATGCAACCGTCGCTTGTTTTCCGACAAACAGGATGCCTCCATTTCGCCTGGCAGCTTCCCCGTGCTTCGAGGCGAGGGGCAGCCCCGTGCTGTCCCCGGGGGGAGGACTCAGGTGCACCCCAGTAGGGCAGGAGGAGAGCACAGAGCTATCTCCTTCCTGCAGCCCCTGCTAATGGCAAAACAAGAGGCATGTGGTGTGGGCTTGGCTGCATTGGAGAGGGAAGTCTGAGCTTCCAACTTGCTCACTTTTTTATTATTTCACCAAAAAGCAGTTATTACAGTAATGCTTATGAAATGTTTCAGCACATCCAAGCTTCTTGCTCCTCCCAGCCCATCTCCCATTGTGTAGTGGCTGCAGGGAGGGGGATAGTGCTGTATCTTTGCCATGCCGTGTCCCCGCAGTCAGGATCACGCGTCTGGGACACAACCATTTAGATGGAGATGCAATCAGAGGAACAACAATCTCCTTTCAGGTGGTTGTAAAGAGTGATAAGGTGTTCCCTGAGTCTCCTCTTCTCCTCACCGCTTCCCATCAGACTTGTGTTTCAGACCCATCACAGCTTCTTTGTCCTCCGGACATGCTCCAGGGCCTCCATGTCTTTCTTGTAGTGAGGGGACCAACACTGAACAGAAGTTAGATGCAGGAAAAGCAAAACTCTCTCTATTCTGGTAATTGCATGGCTGAAGGTGAGCCTCTGGCAGCAGAGCTGGAGCCCACACCAACAGCAGCATAGACTTACTGATGCATCATTTCTCCACACATCCCTCAGGACAGCAACCTCCAGCTTTGCTGCATGCCTGGAGATTCCTGGGCAGTCTCCAAGCTGGGCAATCTCCAACTAGGGTGGCCAGGCTGAGCTTCTGCCCTCCCCGCTCTGCAGGCACAGGAGGCACTGAGCACCACTAACTTCCAGGATGGTGCTAAGCCAGTATGGAGAAACCCTGAACCCACTGCTTTTCCTGGAGTTGAGATTCTGATGAGCTGAACAAACGTTGTGTCACAACCAGTTTCTCAGCTAATCTTATTTCTTTTTCTGTTCCCGAGTTGCCCACAAACAGCTCATAACACGTTCAAGTTAGCCTGCTGCTCAAAAAGTCATCGGAAAACTTTTTTTCCTGGATTTTCTTCATGGTTTGGTATTTGAGCTGCATGGCCCAGTTGTGGCTAGAGACGTACGGTAACTGTGCCCTGAGAGAATGAGCACAATGCTAAGGCATCTTTCTGACAAAAACATCTGCCTAGCCAAATTTACAATTCCAAGTGAACAGGAGATCATGTTGTGCAGTCTGGCTCAGAACTGTAAGACAAAAAAAAAAAAAAAAAAAAAAGGGTTCTGCTTCCACTTCTCTCCCCCGACTTCTGATATGATCACTTTTCATGGTTCTTCATCCATAAAAATGAGGATCGTGCTCTTCCCAGAGCTGTTTAAGCAGTTTCTGAAGATGACTGTATTTGATTACTGCCTGTATATCACTTTGGCCCAGTGTATGTCAAACGGAACTGCAAAGCTTTTATCAGCCTGCTTTTCTGTGGAGACAGAGCTTATATGATAGCTTCCACTCCCTCTGTGCTTCCGCTAACTTTTCTGGCTGTGGGCCAACTTCAACTAAATTCCATACAGCAGAAATGGCCTTAAGTTCCTTCAGCTTTCCTGAAACATGGCAGTAGCGAAGGTTGGTGTTCCCAGATCCCAAGCACTCATCCAAGAGAGATTTTAGAGATTCCTTGAGAAAAAACGTGGATCAGATTAAAGCCTTATCAGGTGTCAGAAAACATGGCCACAAGACCCACGTCTACAAGAACCAGTCACCAGCTCTGCCCAGGACAGCATGTCTTGTCTTTTTAAATGCAACAAACGAGATTTTCCTTGAAAGAACACAACAAATTATGAGACATTTTCCACAACCTGACTGTGGAGAGTACAAACAACCTGATGAGAGCATTTGGATTTAATAGAGTTAACATACACAGCAGAGTTAGTTACCTGTGCTGTTTGAGGCAGATCTCTACCCATCTTTATCCTAAGTGCTGCCCCAGCAATTCATTAGCAGCATGATAAGAACATTAATGATGTCACTGATCACATCATTAGCATCTGCCCTGGCTGGAGGCAGCCTCAGTATGCTCCAATTCAAGTTAACTCCCAAGGAAGGATACTACAAATGGCCCATACTAGCAGCCTGACGTCAAATGGGGTGAGGCACAGTGACAAGAGGTCCAACATGAATATTCACACAAAAAGCAGCTACTGATGTCACAAGGGCTTTCTGTTTGGATGCACTGATGTTCCCTGCAGAATGCAAGCCAGCATGATTATTGGTCTACGTACTTCTTGTAAGGCACACTGAAAGGTGATGCTGAAGGAAGACACACGAAAAAAAAAGATAGAAAAAGAAATCCCACAGGTATATAAGTACTTGAAAAAGCCTTTTAACTAAATATTCTCACTGCTGTCTATCCACCATGGTGTATCAGAATCCTGGCACAAGCTGCCTACCAAATTTCACATTTATTAGTATCCGCTGAATGTGAAAATGTAAAAGGCTCTGAGACTACTCTAGAAATACTTCTTCCCACATTTCTTCTTGCTGTCATGCCCCAAACCCACCTCTCAGCTTTGCACTGATTTTGTGGCATTATTTAAACTAAACCTGTAGGCTAAATCTCATACAGAGGCCTTCTGGACGAGGTTGGTATGAGACAAAGAGGCAAGAACCCACTGAAACACAAACCCAAGGATCCCATGGGCACCCATGAACAACCTAAATTTGAGATTTCAGAAGAAAATCCAGAAACTTTTATATGTATTCACTATGCACGCTGGAACAGGCTGCCCAGAGAAGTTGTGGATGCCACATCCCTAGAGGTGTTCAAGGCCAGGTTGGATGGGGCCCTGGGCAGCCTGGTTTACTATTAAATGTGGAGATTGGTGGCCCAGCATGTGGCAGGGGGTTGGAGATTCGTGATCCTTGAGGTCCCCTCCAACCCTGGCCATTCTGTGATTCTCTGATTCTGTGAAATACACAATTTGTTGTCCCAGGACATGGCAGCAACCAAAAGCAGCTAGCTCCTCTGACCCTTTCTGTCCTGTATCTCTGGGGAAGGGCTGATCAAAGGGGGCCGGTACCAGGTGTGAGAGACAGAGCAGGCTGGCTTCTGGCCACCTGTATCCATCTAGTACTAACCAACACAGGAAGCTACCAGGGAAAAAAAGGTTGCTGATTTAATAAGCAGGTAGGGTAGAGGTATGAACAATGGGAGACTTAGTTCAAACATTCTGCTTCTTAAAAAATGAACAAATGCCAGTGGATTATTCTTGGAGCACAAGCTGTGGGAGTGACTGATAGTGCATTATTCATTTTGGGAATGGCTAGCAGAGGCAGCTCAGCACCTGGGGCTCAGATGTCAGCAGCTGGGGCAGTGAGCTCTGTCATCCACCGATCCCCTGAAATCACACCAGCTACAACTGCTTGCACTATACAAACTGGAAAACACAATTCCCAGTGGAAATAGCCCTAACACCCAGAGGTTTGCTGGGGAGAATCTCTACTGATACAACGGATTCTACTGCATAATAAAACACTTCTTCCCCTCCTTAGAATCACAGGATCATTAAGGATGGAACAGACCACTAAGATCGTCAAGTCCAACCATAAGCCCATCAACCCATTTATTCTCCATTCTGACTTTCTCACCCTTTGTTCTGTGCTGGCTTCTGTTCAGCATTTGCTATGGTTTTTGTTTTCATTTTGTTTTCTTTTTTTTTTTTGTATCTATACTCCTTGGCAATCAAATACATGATCCAACTTTTTTTCCTCCTCTGTTTTGCGATAACTGAGGACATTTTGGTGTCTGCATGCCAAAAGGAAGGCTAGGAGCAGAGTTAGCACAGTAAGTCATGCACTAGAAATGTTTGGGTTAATGTGCTCATGGTGAATGTTGCAAACAGCAGCATTTTATAAAAACCTCAATGACAAGGTAGCTTGTTTTCTCACCAAGGAGAAATAAGAGAGGGAAACTATGCTACAGCCAATTATCTCCTAAAATAGGACAGCTAATGCTTTTATATAAGTTATTTTCCTAAATCTGATTTCAATCCCTCTTTGAACAGCAGTTTTCAAATAAGGCATTCTTCAATGCCTCAGGAAAAATAAAAAATAAAAAAAATCCAGCAAGGTCTTGCAAAAAGAAGGGTTCAGACCTGAACATGCTAAGGTGTCAAGGCAGAAAGGAACTAAGGGAAGAAGCTAACTCAGCTGTCTTGGCTGCCTCCTCAGAAGCAGTGTTACTCCTTTAAGGCATATGGGATATAAGGGACTTGTCATTACCAGGGCTGAGAAAGACTTGCTGGAGAAATAAGCAAAGGCTCAGTGAGAAACTGTCTGATGGGAAGAGAATAATTCACAAACTTAGGATGAAATTGGTGGTTAAAAACTGTTTACTGGCATTCTTTACTTTTCCCATTAAAACATGAATCTAAGTCACCCTTATTCATATAGGTGCCTGCCTGATGACATAACTTCAACCCACAGGGGAGCCACAAATCCCACTTTATGTTGGTACAGGTCTGGTTATAGCAGGGCACTGTTCCAAATGGAAAGAGACTTAGATAGGTATAAAAGTGTTAATGCTGGCAAAGTTTATTTCTGTGCACTACAGAAAGGAGCACTTCAGGACTACTGGAGCTTTGCTGTTGCATAGTGTAAAACAGATGGACTTGAAAATATCAGTACAAATAATACCATCCTTCAAAAGTAGTACTTGAAATTGTTTGGACTGTGTAGGAAACTGTAAAAAAAATGACCTTTTCTTTTGCAATCCCTATTAAAATAAAACACAGCAATAAAAGTTCTGACTGTTACAATAAAACATCAGTGGTTTATTTCAGCACTTCGAAGCTTAAGAGGTTTACTCTATCATTTTTTCCTTTCATCCAGGCAAGTAATTCCTTAGGTTCCACAACAGCGCAACACACTGCAGTCAAAACAGCACATTTCATTGAGGAAAGCAAATCATTTTTATCCAGCGCAGGCAAGTACAGGCAGAATAATCTTGTGTTTGTGTGGAAGACCTGAGTCTTGGCGTCCATCTGCAGACGCTACCAGCTTGTTGGAGGAACCCACACGATACAGCACGACCTCCACAGCAGATGGACAAAGTAGCAGTGAATTTCCTTGCAAAGTCTGTGGTGCATGTGCAGAATGTGTAGAACATAGAAAAGCAATTAAACTACCCTGCACTGCAACAACTGATTCACTGACCCCCATGCAAATGAGGTTAACAAAGTCTTAACTTGAATGTACCTTCTAGCCATGAATTCTGTTACACCCAGCCCATGCAAAACCCCGAGCTCATTTACACATAGGTCCTGAAAAACAGAAGCATTTTACAGAAGTCTAATATTATCTAGTAACTGTGTTGTAAAATAAATTGTACTTCCTACTAACTGGGTGCAGTATGCTCTCTTGTACCAGCACCCTGCAAAAAATGATGTGCAATACTGACAAACGGTCAGCAGCCATGGTGGAACACTGACCACATAGGTCAGACCTCCTCCTCACTGTCTCCTATGGAAAAAAGATTTTCAGGGTTGCTTTCCCAAGCTGTGGTTACACATGTAAGTCCTGTCCCACTAGAGTGCTTCTCTCAGAGGCTCTCCTTACTTCAAGAGGGAATACACCGCCTATCATTCTTACACCCCCGCCATACATGCTATGTGCAAACCAACAGCCACCAACTAGAAAAAGACTCCCAGCTGACACAGAGCTCCTCCCACAGCCGCACATAATAGGCCATAAACTATTGTTACACACCAATATTTCCAAGGTAAAACAGACAAAAACTTTCTATAGTCACAGTTCTGCTAAGTGGAGTCATACGAATTACACCTGCACCTCAAAGCAGTGTTTAATTTAGCCCCTAGGTCAGCACTGGCATTCATAGTTCACCTCCTGTCTTATTCATGACTTCATTCTTGTGTTAGTTTTTGCTCTTGGGAGGACAGACCCAGGCCTTCACAGCTGGTGGCCATTTTGTCACTGCCACTGCTTCTGGGAGGAAACAGGATGTTATCCCAAGCACTGCTTTTTGCTCCTGGCCATGCCTATGGAGACGGGTGGAAGCGCAGCTGCAGGCAAGTGGCAGTAGAGCGGCGCTGCCTTGAACCTCTCCCCGTGGCTAATAGCAGTAGTGACAACTGGAGGTGCACCTGCCACCCCCGCACACCAGCACTGCGCACACCTACACATGTGAGGGTTTGGCGGTGACTTGCATCTGTCGGTGTCACCACATGAGATGGAGGGAAGCTTTCATTTCGCTGTGCCAGACTGCCTTCCACTACCTTTTGGTACCACAGCACGTACATAAAGAGAGCCGAGTGCTGACAGGCAAGGAGGCTCATCTGTCCCCTGTGCAGCCTGTGATGCCCTGTTTCAGATGCTCGGCTTGCTCATAGCGCATGCATTTGCTGAAGGTGAGAGCAGTGCATGGTGCTACAACAGTGGTGACTGAGCTCTGCATCCCTCAGTGCTTGTTCAAGGCTTCTGTATACGCCCTGGGATATTCCCGCTCGGCATGATGCAGGTGAATGCCACAAAGCCAGCTTGAAAAGGCACTTATGAGAGCTGCATGCAGCGCTGGGGAAGTGCAAGACTTTTGCCAGAAGGGATATGGATGCTCATCTGTGCTCCTTCACCCCCAATATTCAAATATTTCACAAATGGGCATCTTTCTTGTCTAAATGCTAAAAGAGGCATTTCACAGGCATTCCAGTGCCTCCCGATAGCACTGGTTTGACAAGGATTGCAAGATTTTCCCTTAGTACAGCTGAGTGAAATGTTTATAGCAAATCACATCCAAACCATCAGGTTGCGAGTTCCCTCATGCTGCACTGATAGAAAAGTTTTGTACGAGAGTTCAGATTTTCAACTGGCAGCCAAAACTCTACCAAAGGGCAGCTTCCTAGCACATCTCAGTATCACAGCTTCAGCGTGAAACCAGTCAACAGAAAGCACTCTGCAAGAGCAAATACTCAGAAGGCAAAAGAAAAAGCCCCTAGCTCCTGATTTGGGTTGCTTTTGGGTTCACTGGAATCAGAAACTCAAAACAAAAAACGCAGGCTGAAAAGCCAAGACAGATCAAATGCGGAGAGAATGTTCTCACAGATCTTTGTGAAGTGAAACTACCCAATTTCACGGAGTTTCACTTGCAAGCAGAAGTGGTGAGTCCTGTGGACAGCATTAAGGATGAATTGGAAACACTACCAGGTAGCTCCTACTGGCTCTCTCTGCTGCTCTGCTTTCACAGCCAGGTCTCCTATGCCCTTTCTTTTCTTCCCTAGTTTAAATTGTCTGGACACATCTTTACAGACAGTTCAGCATTTCAGACTATGGTGTAGCTTGGTTACTCATGCCTTGTTGTCAGCTGGGACCTAAGAGGAAGAAAATTGAAAATTGATTACATTGTCAATCCATGTTTTTAATTTCTAGCCTTGTTTCCACTGGCAGCAAGAATAATATGCCCTGCAGGCAGTGTCACTGTGAATATGTCAGTGCTTTCATGGACTTCACCAAGTTACTGCAGACCTTTATAGGTGCTCTGCTGCTTTAAACTTCAGCACAGTGGTCACCCAGCCCAGTTCATTGATACACTTCATGGAGGAGATATCTAGACTGCTCTTATATTATTTGGGAAGCTGACTCAAGTTTATTCATATATTATCCATTCTCATGGGATGACAGAGGAGGTAACAAAGGTACTGTAATATTTTCTTCTCCTTTTCTCAGACCAGTGAGTCACCTTGCCTGTGGCCTGTCTCTTCCCTCAGCCAGTACCAGATGCTTTGGAGGAAGCCACAATTCATTTTGCAGATGACAGACCAGCTTACATGGGAAGCTTTCTCTCCGAACTTTAGCAGAGAATAGTTTGTGCTCTGAAATATGGCAGTGAAAGATGAAGGCAGAAATTAACCTTTCAAAAGCTTCTTTCCTTTTTACCTGGCTGGTACATATCAAGAAACTGTTCTCTGTTTTTAAGACTTGGCTGATTCATGGATCCTGATACACTTGGTTTTAATGGCATTGCATGACAATGGAATTACTAGGCTGTAATCATCCACCATTTAAAAAAAAAATCTACACTGCTCCATTGACTGAGCACAGAGAAGGGAATAGGAACAGGTGAGCTGGCTGCCACAGTTGTTTTAGAAAAACAACAACAACTATAACAACAACAAAAAAACCCAAACCAAATAAATAAAATTTGAAAAAAAAAACCAACAAAACAACAACTGAGTAAAGACATATTTGCACACTGCAATCTGCAAAAGTACAGAACATGTCAGCATCACATCCCATGGTGCACCCTCCCAAGGCACGGTGCCATACCTTTCCCACCTGTTAGCACAAGCATTTGGCAGAGGTCTTACTAGCTATGTTGGGCATGTGCCATGGCTGCTTTCAGTGTACAAGCCCTTGTCATTTGTAGGAGAAAGACAGATTTCCATACCTTGTCACAGGGGTGAGCAACCTCATGTTATCCCTTAAGGAGGCACGATAGCTGGCAGCTTCTACAATAGCACTGGCAAGAGGCATTTCCCTCTGCTCTTGAACCTGCTCTGCTTCTCACTTCTATGCTTCACAACCACATAAGAGGACCTGGTCCCAATATCCTGCCCAGACCTCAGGCAGCCCCTCCAGGAGTGCAGCTGCTGGGACCAGCGGGGTCCTGCTGTGTGTAGTGGGGTCACACAGTGAGGTGAGTTTCTTCTGTTGGTGGAAAAAGGTCACATTTGGGCATGCCAGTCCCGCATATCTGTAAGCCAATTCTAATCCTGAGTTCATGCTGAGAATGACATCACAGTCCATCACTAAGCTGAGTGTGATTGGTTAAACAGAAGGTTCATTATTTTGGCCTTAGATAAAATCTCCTGATCTTACCGAAGTAATGTATTCATCTCTGTCAGGTACTTCACCCCACCACGTGCTTGACAGGAATTCCTGTGTTTGGGTCTCTCAGTGCTTCTCAAGGCTTTTGAGTGAAAAAGTCTCAGAGAAGGCTGTGTAAATCTGACAACATTCATGTTTTTTCTTCCAGTAAGCCGAGGTTTTTATGAGCTTTAGTTCAATTTCCCACTCACAAGACGCAGTTAGTATTTTATAATGCTGACACAAATTGACTCTATGCAACAGTTCAGGCAGTCTGCAAATGGATTGGAAAAGCTCCCTCTCTACACAGTCACAACCTAGACTATGCTGTTGCTAAAAGAGCCGTTTCTTTCCCTGGGTGAGCAAAAAAAAAAGCCTTTCCTAGCACATGGCACTGCTGAGTACTGTGCATCTCCCAGAAGAACGTGTTTGTCACAGAGAGCTGGTTCTAGCATGATTACTTCTGCCAGTGTCACACACCTAGACCTGGTGACACAAGTTGTACTCACAGAGGATGTCTTTCTGCAGTGCTTGATGTCCCACTAGGACCACACAAAAGCTGACACTGGAAACTCTCGTCATAGAGGTAGATGCTTGCTTTGATTTCAGCCTGGGGCTGCACATCCTGCTGAAGGATCACAGAGACAGAGGGAGCTCTATAGAGGAATGAAGCCAGCCCTAGGTGGGAAGAGCAGTCACACTGTCCTGCCCTCCACCAGCACCCTCTGTGGATAAGCACCAACTCTAGGATGTTGAACCTACAGAGCCAGACCTGAATAGCAGAGAGCTTCCGGACAGCTCATTTTCCTAACTCACATATAGGTGCTAGGAGCTTTGGGAACAACCTCCCTTCATAAATCCTATCACAAAACAAGTCAGAGCATCCAAAGGGCAATGAGAAACAACGCGCTTGTATACCAGTGTCTACAGAACCAGGCACAGAAGCCCTTCCAAGCACGAGGAGCTTCTTGCAATGTTTTTACTTAGCGTGTGCAAATGAAGAGACCCACAGTGGCTGGTCACAACAGTGTTAAAACTAAGAATAAAGCACACATGGTGTGTTTTTCCATTCTGTAAAAGTGCTCTGCTGGAGTTTATTCCCATTTGATAAGAAACCAAGAAAATGTTGCACCACAGAGCTTCACTGCCTTGATTAATCAACAAAAAATACTACAAAGGCAAAACTAGGAGCAACCTTCTTTGCATACTGAAATAATTAGACCGTGTAGCAAAAGAGAAAATGAGGAAAGTGCCTTCCTGGAAAATATTATGCTTCATAATATTTAGAACCCCATAAAAAAAACAAAAACAAAAACCAATGTTTTTGTAAAAGGACTAATTATGCTGTCTTCTTTTGCAGGCAAAATTGTTAGGAAACCTTACAGAACAGCCTAATGCCTCTAAGAAAAACAAAGACATTATGGGGTTAGTTGTATCATGTAATTATCTAGGCCTCTTTTAGAAATGAAACATGCACTCTTTAACACAGGACTCTCCAATGGGTCTTGTTTTGGTCCTCCTATCCAAAAGATACCATTTCTGTGACCCAGTTCATACACACAAAATCACACCCAGTCCCTAATAAAACCAGCAAATCTGTCCTTGTCCTACAAACCATACTTGTGTATGAGTTGAAATGGCAGCCTTGCTGATACGAACCCAGGTTAGAGAAAGGGATCGAGGGATGTTTTATTGAGGGCTGTACCACAACAACAAAACAACCATAAAAAGGCTCTCATTTTGTACTCCTAACACACAGCCCAGGCCATAAACTGAAAGAGGCCATTAGGAAAATGAGGCCATCATTAAAAGCAGAGCTGGTAAACATGTAAATGTGTTCAGCACGCAGAGCACATCACTGGAGGTTTCAGTGCAATCCTCATTTCTTTACCTAGTGGCAGAAGCAAGGACCTGGTGTGGTGTGATAGAAAGAGGGCCATATCCTTTGTGGTGTACCACATTCAATTAATATGTCAGGCTTTCTATGTCTATCATTGCTCACAGGGGCTGGAACAATTGTTCTGCTTCCCCATTCCCTTTCTTTTTTCCCAATTTTCACATAGTACCACGCTAAAAAAAAAGTAATGGATTTCCTTCTCAGAGAACTGCACGGGCTGATAAAGTGAAATCCATGGCAGAATGCAAGTCACTTTTCCCTTTACCTCATAATTTCGGCTAGAGGCAAAAGTGTAATAAATTTTGGCGGGAAAAAAAGAAGAGATGGTTTGGGACATTTCTAATGGCCAGTTTGTGTAAACATTGTTGAGAAATATGGCTGAGAACAGTCTGCCCTGGGGTTGATTATTTTTCTTGCTCCGAGACCCGAGCATTGCTCTTGTTGTCCCCAGAATTTTGAAATTGTCTGAAGTTCATTTGAGCAAAGACAGGAACAAAAAAGGAACGTTGCAGCTTTCCATGTTAAAACGCAATATTCTTTCACAATGATGAGGCATTTGCTTTATAACCCAACCAAAGCACTCTTGCCCAAGCTCTTCCTGCACTGAACAGCTGCAGTTTCACCTCGCTTGTGCTGGATACCTACCAGGATCTGTACTTAAAGTATCTAATAAATGGGGACCTTGTCCATGAAGGAGTACAGATTACTGCAGTGTTAACAATAAGATTGCAAGCGGTACTGAGAAAGATAATAATGCCTATAGTGAAGCACTAAGGTAATCCACTGGCTGGATTAACCAGCCTTAGCAAACCTAGGCGAGAAAGAATCAGCCCTTGGTCCCCATGCAGTCACTCCCCTGCACTTTAAGGGGCTCCTGCCTGCAGGATGGCCTCAACTGTCCCCAGCCCATCCCACGGGCTGGCTGTATTCTGGCACACTGCAAGTGCTGCCCCATCAGGCTCGTTTTTTTTTATTTTATCAGAAGGACAGAATTTCCTCAAGAAGTCTTCCTGTACTGCAGATTAAGCTGCAAACAGTTGAGTGACTTAAAAAACAACGACAACAAAAAGCTGACAAAATGCAGGAAGATCCTTCTTGCTACTCTAACAGTATTGCTTCCTTTGCTTGGAAGCAGAGCTGGCAAAACATTAGCACGGTGAGTGCTGGGAGCAGCCAGCTGCCTCCTGCCAAGCCTCCGGCATCTCCCCTCGCAGGCTGGGTGATGCTGTGAGCCAGGATGCTGTGAGCCTGCCTGACTCGCACAGCTCACTGCGTTCAGCTCCCCGCTGGCACCAGGAAAAAAAGACGCAGAAAAACTTTCATCACGGGAGGGGGACAAAAAGAAGAAAAGAAAGCAAAGAGAGATGGTGGGTGCTTTGGCACCCTGCCCTCATCCCATGGCGGTTGGTGGGAGCAGCTCAGGGTTCACTGAGCTGCTGTGACACAGCAGTAGGGGCGAGCCTTCCGCATTCCCAACTTGCATATTAATAGGAATAACGCGTGACTCATGCTGACAGCAGCGGCAAGGCCGGGAAGCTGTAGTCTGCAGTTATAAAGAGCTACACAGCGCTGCTGTATCGTGGCATGCTGGCCAAGTCTGATGAGCCGTCTGCACGCTGTCATCCGGCAGGCACGGCACTGCAGAAGGGGCTCGGATACTCAGAGGGTGTGCATGGAAGGGGAAAAGTTCAGCTGCATCATGCGCTATTTGGGAAGGCAGTTACAAGAAAGTGAACAAGTTTGTCGTGCCAGTCCCAGGCTCACTCGAATGAATAACCCATGACTGAGCAGCAGACCTCTGAATATGCTCGGTCACCGTGAAACAAGTCAGATTGCCGGGGTCTGCACTCCATTCCCCTCCCCAGCCCTTACAAGACTACTTCATTTCTCTAGGATTGGTTGCAGCCAATAAATCACAGTCATCAGAGACCTGCGTGGCATCAACAGAAACCCTGAATTTACCCACATCGCTTCCCCGGAGCCATGTGAGTTGCAGCCAACTTTACGCAGGTTTCTGAGCTTTCCCGGCTTCTCCCCAGCGAGTGTGCCTTCACCCAGGCTGATAGCACAGTGTAAGTGAGCCAGCATCACGCTCTGCTGGCTGCCGGCACGAGCCTGCTGCTCGCTCGTGGGGGTGCAGCCTGTAATGGGTGTCGTATGCAGCTGGCTGTCATTTTTCACGGCAGTGGCTCAAAAAGTCATAATTCTGCCAAAAGGAATCAAAAGGGGCTTGTGCTACTGCTATTGTATCTGCTTTAATTCACGTGAGCTCCTCAAACAGACTTTGATTTATGAAGAGAAAATTCACAAGCATGCAATGCCTGTTTGAACAGCTTAAATGAGCCCATGTCATAATCTCCTTAATGGATGATAAGTAATAAGGTGGTATTCCTACAAGCTCATATACTAGCTTGAACAAGAACGCCTTGAGGAAAATTGAAGTAGGAAAAAGAATGTACTACAAGAAAGTCCTCAAATTCTCTCCAGACATGCATTTGCTTATGTATGGGATAGTGAAAAGAATATTTAGAAAGTATGAATGGCACTTACCTCTCAAGAAGTGCTGGTAAGAAGGAAGTGAATCAAATACGCTGTTTGAAGCCATTGTTTCCTCTTTAAAACTCACTTTCTCTTTACAGTGAAGGAATATATGATTTCTTCTACCTTGGGAAGTGAAAAAGTGAAAAGAACGGTCATTGTTACCACCCTCTGCCCAGCCATCACTCTGCTGTATCCCAGTGCCTCTTGAGTAACCCAAAGCAAATAATAAGGTTCTTTTGCTAAAAGAACTCTGAAATTGTTTCTTAAAAAGAAAAAAAAAATAGCGGATCGGTTGTGGTTGATGATGCTTACCACTCTACGAAACTGTGGTTTGCAGTCAAAGCGATTTGCCCTGCCTGCTGACCAATATCCCGGACCCGCTCTTGTGTGACTGCCTCTGTACCCAACTTGTGGTTCTGTGGTTGTTTATGAGGCCCAAAGAAGTGTTTCACACAACCAAAATTACAAATTTAACTGTTCCCCTTTCCATAACCTGCCTCCATTGGTCCCTCTGAGTCACGTGACCTGAGTGATGTCAACTTTCTTTCTTTCTTTTTTTTTAACTTTCTGAAGTCATGCCCTACCCACTCCACCTGCCCTCCCCGGGGCTGAGCGAGGCAGCCATGGAGGTTGCTGAGGGAGGGAAAAGAGAAATGACTCACCGGCCCGTGTGCAGCAGGCGGGCGTGCTGAGCTGGTGCAACGCTGCTTGTTTTGTTGTTTGTGGTTTTTGGAACTACTGATTATTTTGATAGGGATTTCATTGCTGCTTATTCAATAGTAATTCAAAGCTGGGTATTAGTTGGCTGCTGGGGCAGGATGCGTAAGTCCTCCTGTATAATGTTAGGAATCAGCTGTAGGGAAGACCACTGGCTGGGGAAAGTACACTGCAGAGAGGTGTGAGAGAGAGAGTAGACGGAAAGAGAGAGAAAAAAAGAGAGAGGAAGGACAGAAGGACGGAAGGACAGAGGGACGGAAAGATGGAAGGACGGAAGGAAGGAAGGAGGGAAGGAAAGAAGGAACAAAGGAAGAAAAAGGAAGTAAAGACAGAAAGACAGAAAGAAAGACAGAAAGAAAGACAGAAAGAAAGAAAGACAGAAAGAAAGAAAGACAGAAAGAAAGAAAGAAAGAAAGAAAGAAAGAAAGAAAGAAAGAAAGAAAGAAAGAAAAGAAAGAAAGAAAGAAAGAAAGAAAGAAAGAAAGAAAGAAAGAAAGAAAGAAAGAAAGAAAGAAAGAAAGAAAGAAAGAAAGAAAAAAGAAAGAAAGAAAGAAAGAAAGAAAGAAAGAAAGAAAGAAAGAAAGAAAGAAAGAAAGAAAGAAAGAAAGAAAAGAGAAAGAGAAAGAGAGAGAGAAAGAGAGAAAAGAAAGAAAAAGAAAGAAAGAAAGAAAGAAAGAAAGAAAGAAAGAAAGAAAGAAAGAAAGAAAGAAAGAAAGAAAGAAAGAAAGAAAGAAAGAAAGAAAGAAAGAAAGAAAGAAAGAAAGAAAGAAAGAAAGAGAGAAAGAGAGAAAGAGAGGAAGGAAGGAAGGAAGGAAGGAAGGAAGGAAGGAAGGAAGGAAGGAAGGAAGGAAGGAAGGAAGGAAGGAAGGAAGGAAGGAAGGAAGGAAGGAAGGAAGGAAGGAAGGAAGGAAGGAAGGAAGGAAGGAAGGAAGGAAGGAAGGAAGGATAAAGAGAGGAGATGAGAGGAGAGGAGAGGAGAGGAGAGGAGAGGAGAGGAGAGGAGAGGAGAGGAGAGGAGAGGAGAGGAGAGGAGAGGAGAGGAGAGGAGAGGAGAGGAGAGGAGAGGAGAGGAGAGGAGAGGAGAGGAGAGGAGAGGAGAGGAGAGGAGAGGAGAGGAGAGGAGAGAAAAACAAGCTGTTGAGAAAGATAAAAAATCATCTTTTTGAACCTCTATGACAGTGATTTCTGAGGGAGTGCCTGAAGGACACAAGTATCTGTGAGCTCACAAGACAGCTCTGTAGATTTCCCATAAGTCCAAGTCCAGCAGTCCTTGTTCAGCACAATGCCTACTCTTGTCAGAGACATCCCTACCCAAGAGAAAAGCTGAGCAGAGTGCTCAGGATGTAGCTCAGCAATGCTATGGTGATAGCAAAAATACTGGTAGGTGGAGCACTGCAGTAATGCACAGTGCCTAGTCCATGCAGGTTGCTCCTGGAATGCTGGATGCTGTTGGGACTCTGAGGTTGTGCCCATATTTGGGACCAACGAGCCCTTGGCAAAATTAGGCACTTCATGCATTGCTTCCACTTATTGCAACTTTGGAAGTTGAATTCCTGACTTGCATTTCTAGTGCAAGTGCAGTCTACACCCTGGCTTCCTCTAGAGTGAGTGGGGGAGCTGTGTGTGCACGAGAGACAGAAGACATCAATTTGCTGAAGCTGCAGAAGGAGCAGTTCTGGGCAGCTAGGACAGGAAGACGGGCACTTTGCTTGGATGCTGTGAGCCCAGCTCACACTCCTGCTGTGTCTCAGCTTATGCATTTTGGCTTTTTTTTTTTTTCTGACTATGCTTCCCAGAGTCTCCCAAGATATGGCCAATTTTTGGTCTGCGATAAACCTCACTTTGTGGCAACATAAATAACTCAGAGATCACCAGGCAAAGGCAAAGCCTTCCCCCACCAGGACAGTGAGAGCTAGACCCAGGCCCTGTGCCCATTGGAGATCAGGGCCTGCTGCCTATGAGAACTGGGGGTACACTGCCTGTCAGGCAGTGCCAGCAGAGGGAGCCCCGGCAGGAAGACTCCAGTTTTTAAATCACTTTTTTTTTCCTCTTCTTTTAAAGCTCAAGGGGCAGGAAGGCTGCCAGAGTGGAGGCGGATGCCCAGGCAGGCAGAGCATGTGAAGCAGCCATCCGCTTTGCTGTGGGCAGAGCGCACAGTGCCAGTGAATGTCAGCAATGCTTGTGCTTCACCCGGGTCATCTGCCTAGAAGGCCAGGGCATTGCTATGCTATGTGAGAAGCAACAGTTGGGCTGCTTTTGTCATCTTGTAGCTAAGGCAGATGATGCAAGGGAAAAGCCTGACTGTTTCAACATGCAGCCTGCCACTCTGGTCTCTGCTCTGCCAACAGCCAGCTTCAAATAGCAAGCAGGAATACACTTTATTAGGGTTTGACACCTCAAGTTTTCAAGGAACAGTCTGAGCTATGTGGGTCTGTGCTACACCCAAAGGAGTGGATGGATAGAACTTCTCCTTGCCACTGCTACACATGCCAGAGAAACTGTGAGACCCCTAACATGGCAAGGGTTGCTGGTGATGCTGACTGCACCACAGTGCCATTTTCTGTTGGGTGCTCATCAGCTGTTCCTGCAGCCCTACAATTAATCTATGTGAAAACTTACTGCTATGCATAGCTGGCATTTCTCTGAGGAAAGGAATAAAGTGGATCATTTCACAATTCATGCTCCAAGGAGTGCGTCCAAAGGTTGCCACGTGAGCTGTGCCATCATTAATGCCAGTCTCTCTCTTTTTTTTTTTAAAGCTGTCCTGCAGTTAGTGTAAACTTCTGGAAAACTCATGTCACTGGTACTTAGACATTCTTTGCTTTCTAATGAATAAGATGCAAGATAACAGTGAACCTTCAGGAAATAATATTACTCTCAGGTCTAGAAGCTGACACATCATGTAATAAATTAACAAGCAGCTACTGAATGATGGAGAGATCAAAATGTTGTGCCAGTGGTCCTCTTTAAAAAAAAAAATATAATAATTGTTGTAGATAAGGGATCTTCAGGGATCTTAAGAAATCTGTTTCCCACATTGGTACTGCAGAGTATGGCCCCTTGGCTGGATAATAACCTTGAGAAAGCAGACCTTGACACCAAACATTTATGTACACTAGAATCTCACTCTCAGTCAACAGAAATCATTTGAAATCTTATAAAGTTGCTAACGTTTGGAAAATGACAACAACAACAAGGCAAGCAACCAACCAACCAATAAGCAAAAAGCAAAAAACCACACAACAGAAAAAAAAAACCATGAAGTAGGCTTTTTTGTTGTTGTTTTTTGGGTTTTTTTTTGTAAGAGCAAACACTTGCAGTTTCACTGGTAGGAATGAAAACATTAACTCAGGGGAAGTTCCAAGAGCCTAAATTTATCAGATTCTATAGCCCACCCCAGCAAGGTGTGCCCCAGAGGCCAACCATTCTGCAGGCTGCAGAGTCCCACAATGGAGCTACTGAGAAGTCTAAAACTGAATCATGCAAAGATTATTTCAGCTGCTGCAAATTTTTCAGAGCCCAATGGTTTACCCCAAACTCCAGTGGTAGCCTCTAACAAACCTCCAGCATGTCCAAAAGAGACACAAACCAGGTTAGAAACCATGAGCCTGAACTACATGCTGAGTGGGTGCTGAAAGGCTGAGAATGGCTTGGAACAGGCTCAAGGTAGCATATTGTTTGTCACTGAGCAGCACATTGATGTAGTAAGCTGGCGCTGCCATTATCAGGGAGCTCTACTGTACATTAGCCTCCCAAAACCTTGTGAATAAAGTAACATCTATGCTGGTAATATTTAAATGTGGAAGAGAACAGGGATGCAATTTCAGAGGAGCTGTGTCTGTCTGTGAAATGAGGCTGTCAGTCAACACAGCTGAGGGGAGCCTGGAAACATTTTTAAAAACCCAAGTGTTTTACTCCACCAGTTTATAAAAATGCTTTAGTCTTTCATTTCAAAAGTGACCTAAATTAAATAGCTCAGCTGAAAAAAAAAAAGACTGACCTAAATGAACTGTTTCCTTCTGGCCTTCCTGTTTTGAAGCTATATCAAAAATGCTACATCAGTGCTGCTGCAGAGTGCTCTATTACAGCAATTCTGATATGCAGAACCTCGCCACTATCACTTCACCACTTCTAGTCCTTTTTCTCCCTGGATACAGGAGTTACTTTATTCTTTTTTCCAGTAATTTATTGTCAGTAACAAAGTTTGGAGGGCTTTTTACCAGTCTTTTACTGGTGGTATGAGTTAAATGCATGTGGGCAGTGGAAGAAAAGACAGAAAAGTAGAAAATAAATGAATACTAAGAGTATTTCAGGGAAGAAGAGGAAAAGGAAATATCCAGATAAGCACCTAAGGTTGCTCACACATAGAAACTCACTTAAACTTCAAAGCATTTTGAACTTGCTTGAAAACATTGCAGGCCAGCCCCAATTAAAATCCGTCCTGCATACCCCTAAACTTCATGTGAGAACCAATGAGAGTCAAGTTTATGCTACTCCCTTGTGACATATAGAAACCACTGGTGATGCCCAATGGTAACCACAAGTTGACTTTTCCCTTTTCCCTTTCTCCCCTACCAGGGAGCAATTCCAGTCAGAGTTCAAGCTTGTCCTTTTCCTTGGCATGTGTCACCACTGCATTTTGCCTCAGTTTCTTCATCAACAAAATCCTTTTTGGATGGAATTAAAATAGAGAACCAACTTGAGCTGGCTCAATAGTATCCTGACGCTAACCAGTAGCAAGAACTGAACTTGTATGGGGTCTGTATGGGCTGGATTTGTGTTCTGGGTAAAGTCACAAAGCAAGGACAGTGAAGCAGGTAACAGACGCTTGTATTTCTTCATGTGAGTTGTTTTACTGGAGTCAATAGGATTACTCATGAGTTGGGAAAAACTTTTAAGGGGTCACCATCTCTTTGTTTTCTTGTTTTTAGGCACTTCAGTGAGAATGAGAAATTAAATGGCTATTTAATAAGAATGAGTTGCTTTAAAAGAGAAGTCACTCAAGTAATTTACTGATAAAACTACAAATCACTTTTCAGATGTGTGTTCACAGAATAATGCTTGGTGTCTGTATTTCTGTATTTTGCTGGGAATCCTTATTCCATCTAATTGCTCAGAAAATACTTCAACATTTATGGTTAGGGCTCACTCATTCTGAGAACATCAACATACTGCTCAACAGACCTGGAGTTGGTAACAGGCACTCAGAGAGTGCTGCTGTCTTTATAGCTGTTGCATCCTCTTTTAGTGTGGTATCATGCATAGAGATAGCTTGAGGTGAGCTAGCTTGTGGCCTGATCCTTTTACCTAGTTACTCCCTCTGCCAAAATAGTCTGAGCTCCTGCTGATCCAGTATGAAGCCCTGAGGAATGCTCACCTGGTGCATCCCTTGTAAACAGCAAGATATACAGAGAAGATTTTCCAAAAGCTGTACAAATGGTGTCCAATTGCTAAAGGAACCTGGCTAAAAAATGCATACTAAATTTATATGCCTTCACTAAAAATCGCTGCTAACAAGCTTTAATTGCCCCTGGCTGTTCTTGCTTGCCTTAGGGAAGATGTCCAACAAGCAGGCTCTGGGAGGATGTTTGGGATGTAGGAGATAATACAGAGGAAAGACAACTGGTGTAAAAGAGTGAACAAAAGATTGGGGAGCATTAATTTGCAATAGCAATTGGACAGCATGAAAATAGTTAAGAAAAGAAGGAAGGAGAGGGGAGGAGAATTCTGAAGTGTCATGGAGTTGAGGATACAAACATTGCACTTGATACAGTGAATGGTAAGTCAGAGATGAGTGTAGAGAGGGAAGACTGATTAGGGTAATGAGTGATTCTTACAGTCATTGCAATGAGAGCAGGTTGACAGAGAAAATAGAGGCAGACATTCATGAAAAAAGTATGTAGCTTCACATATAAGAACCCTTCCCACTAAATAAAGTAGAAGAGTGCTGTTGTTCATCAACCTTAAATGAAAGAGAGTGAAAGTGACAATTTGCCCTGAACCAATGCAAAAGAGTCATTTTCATAGATTTTCTGAGGAAAGGCTGCATCCTGGGAAACAGCTTAACAAAAGAAGAAGAGGTGAAATGGGTTGTTTACCTCATTTTTCCATGCTGGCTTTGCTTGCATTTTCTTCCATATGGAGTCCTCATGGCAATGTCTGGGTCTTTTCCCTTTCCTCAACATGAAATTCTTGGATGTCTTAATTGCTGGCTTGGAGGTGTGCTAAGTTAAAGTGGAGAGCAGTTGAGAGTTAGGCTCATTCTGCAAAACAACATTTGAGTTTCTTGCGCCGCCAGTCACAGCAGACCTCTACCCGCACATCCACTGTGACTATCATGGTGGATCCTGTCTGAACAGAACCACATCCCACGACCCAAAACTGTACTCTCTTCTGGTTGGAATAAGAGCTGCTTTAGCTGTGGGACTGCATGTATCTGAAGGCCTACAGGCTGGTCTACAGGCTGGCAGACAGTCAGGCCCCTACCACAAGTCACAATTCCATGGCAGGCATGACTGGGGCCAATCCAGGCTCCACTGGAAATGGCTGCTCTGAAGTAGCCAGCAGCTGCTTGCATCAGGTTTGTTTTTGTGCTGAGCAGAGAAGGCATTTGTTTTCCTAGAGACTAATGTCTTCCTGCCCACAAAACATCCACATCTTTACCCACATAACAGATTAAAATACTGAAAGCAGAACAGGATGTAGTCAGGATTCTCCTTAAAGCAAGACCAAAGCTACTCTTTATGTGTTGATCATTCTATATTGGGCTACACTTTCACTCAGAATCAGCTTATCTGATAGTGCAGATGCAATGGTGGTGCTGTAATAAACATATCATTTCTCTTAGTCTTTAAAAAATGCACCCAGTTTATGAATGTCTGTCAGTGGGATGAGGCATGCTGTAGAAAGCCAATGAGAATTAACTGTGATGTGAATTTCCTTTAAGGCTTGCTCCTAACGGAAAGAAGTACTGGTGAGTCACAGGATGGGAGTCTGGGTTGATGAGAGGTCCAGTCACGAGCAATAGCACTCTGTTCACATCACTTAATAAGCTTGTCATGTGTTGGCCAACTTACAAAGATACAATGACAGCTGTACAAGATTCCTTGTAGCCTCAAGGTAATTTCTAGCAATAAAAAAAGCAGACACCAGAATGGGAGGAAAACTTGCAAGTGAAAAGTTTTTATTCTGTTTTTACAACCCTTGATTCCTCTTCAACCCTCTCTATTAAATTTTATTTTTTGTTCAGCAGCTAAATATAGGCCAATGCCACATTTTCAATGGAACTGTATCGTTAGAAGCTTACAATTACCAAGAACGTAATTTCACCTTTGTGTCTGCAAACCTTTTATGCAGAAATCTTAGAAATTAGAAAGATCCCTCCCTGAAATACCATACCAGAACCTTCTTATCCCAGGCTGCAGGCAAACCCATAAAACAGATCATACCGCAACACTGAAAGCAACAGTATGCAAAACTGCTTTTCATGTTGACAGAGGTTTAGCGCTGTGACCTTAGTACACCTGTAGGAAAAACGTGCAACTGTGTTCAGGTTGGGAGGGAGGATGGTCTTATTAAAACAATCTTCCAGCATGAAAGTCTTCTATAGATGTGATGGTGAAAGTTGTCAGCAGTGGTTGACAATTTTCTACACACTCACTGTGAGCATATGGAATCATTTGGAGATAGAAAGTCTGGACCCTTCTGAAAGTGAAGTTCCTTCAATTCGGTTCAAAGTTTCTGATGTGGTTTCAGGAGCTTGGCACTCTTACCTGGTTCTGAAAATCTTGGTCATATTACGTACCTGTGTATCAAAGTTTTTGAAGTGTCTCTTCCAAAGTGTCAATGCCCAGTAGCATTGGAATACAAATTGTGGCAACAGCATACATTTTCTTGAATAACTACTCAGATAATTCTATTTAAAAAGTGGTTCCCACTGGTTCAGCTTAAGAGAGCAATCAAGGCAATCAAGTAAAAGCTGGCAGAGGTTTCCATTTTGCTTGAGGGATTACTATGTCTCATAGCCTGCCAGGACCTAGCTGAAAAGAAAGTAAAGTGGAATGGAGACCTGGCATGCAAAGTTGGATCCCTGGGGAAGAAAACTTTCCAAACCCTGCTACAATCAGTTGCTTGACCACTGGAGATGTTGGATATCCCGGAGCTCTGTTGCTGTTTGCCGCACATTATTCGAAATGAACAGTAGTTTCAAAGAGTGATCTTGCCATTTCACCTTGCTTGACAGGAGCAAATCCCTTGGAACAAGTTGACATTGCCATCTTTCTGGGCCAATTTGCCAGTGGATAAATGATAAAAACCATTACGCTGTCAATCCATATCATAAAAGTTTCTTCTTGTGGGATTTCTTTTGGGAAAAAGTCAGTGTAGCTGAGCAGTCATCAGCCTAAGGTGTGGGTGTGCATGTTTGAGAAACTGCAGTGAACTGGGCAGGGGTATCTTCCCAGCCTGAACTCTGTATCCTACTTGCTGCTTGCTCATCTCTGGAGGCATACAACCACATAGTGTTCAAAGATTCTCTTTCTCTGGAAAGGTCTCATGCCAAGTACCCTCAAGGGAAACTATCTGGGGAATCCTTGGATCTCCTCTGATTGCAGCAGCACAGTACACTGAACTTCAGAGCAGACCACACAGATGGATAAAATGCTAGCAGAAGGAAACCCATGAAAGGAACTGCTAACTGAGATATCAGCAGAAATCATGGTTTCAAACATCTGAAGGCCTACGGAACTCACTGGAAGGAATGTCATTGGAAGACAGTCACCGGTTTTTGAACCATAGCCCTAAAATAAACACATTTTTTTGGGGTTTATTGATTTTCTCTTTGCGTGCTGGCAATAGCTTATTTGTTTGAAGCTTGCTCTGTAGGGTTTGTATGGCTGTCCCCAGTACCAGACATGCTGGTGCTGTGAACAACCCACCCACAGAGCTGCCGATCTTCAAGAGCGCCTGGCATGCCCTTGGTTTTGATCTGCCCCTTTAAATACCAGAACTGTCTCCTTATCTATACATTTATCTGACTTTGAGGTCATATGACTGCAAATGCTGCAAACAACAAATGCCTTGTTCCTGCACACATTCAAGGAAAGGGAGATTTTTGTGCCTTACAGTGAATCCTGGAACTTCCACAGGAACTGAGCACAGCTCATTTCCATCCTCATGAAACGTTACCAGCAGCTGTCACTTGGTTTCATTTCATTTCTTCCTCAACACAGTCTGAGGAGGGGTAACACGTCAGCTTATCAGGAGTGTATGAGCTCCTACATGTTATCTCCTCTATTTAGTTAATGAAAACTACTGAGAAATGTTGTCTAAAAAACCTCTCAGTGTTAACTCTCGTTTTTGCACCAAAGGGGCTAGAAACTTGTCATTGGCTGAGGTAGGCAAATGAAAGGCGTGGACACCGCTGGTATTAAAGCTAAGCTTCCCCTCTGAGCTCTCTGAAAGCCCTTAGCTGTGACAGCACATCCCTGCTTAGGAGTCTAGCACCAGAAGCTGCTCAGGAGACGGTGTCCACTCCCAGCACAGCTCCAAAAGGTCATCTCTGATGTTCCCAGCCACTTTTCAGCTCTTGGAACAGTTTAAGAACTCCAGACATACATGAATTATAACTTGATGAGATGGAGGCTATACAAACCCAACCCAATGGCCATGCTGTTTGTAGGAGATAAGCATGAGAGTTAGTGTTGTCCAGTGATTTGCATATGGTAGAGTGCAGAAAAAAAGTGTCAAGAAATGCAGAAATGTTCACTCATACACCTGCAAAAGATAACAGGAAGGGGACAACAGAAACAAAGAAAGCAAGGAATGAACTTCAAAGTAGAACAGTTAAGAGAGAAATAAAAGGGAAACATCACTTAAGTGACACTGATGCATTTCTGTAGTTGTATATTCCTAGAAGCTGTACTGCCAGCCTCTGGGAGTTACACACTGTACAATTGCATAGCAAGTTTCAGCTCAAGCTCTGAACAGTTCACAACCTCAGTGGTATATAAAACTACTGATCCTCCCTTCAGGCTTAAAGAGTGACATAGAAAGTGGCAGTAATTTGCTGAAGACATCTGAGAGAGGCCAAAGAACTCAACATCAGGGTGGCTGAGCTCTACTCCAGCTGCTTTGAGGATGAACCAGCTATCTAGAGGTTGACTCTTTGTCATTAAAAGGGCCAAATTTATGCCATCTCTTTTCCTTTAGGTTTGCTTTCTCTGTCTGCTCTTAATAAGCATCTCATTTTGATTTCTTTTCTATGATTTTTCATGATTAAAAGACAACGGATGTTTTAATTGTGTCTTCTTCCAAAGAGCAGCACAGGATGACCTAATACACATCCTTGGAGGCTAGTGCAACTGGAAAACAAGAACCATTAAAATGCTGCCTGGCTTCCAGGGCAGCAAGCAAAGTGAAGAAACACTAGAGCAGGAAGCAAAAATTCACCCTAAATGCAAATTGATGTGTGACTCTACAAAGTAGAAGTCAACTATTGTGAAAGATTGGAGCTCTATCTATTAATTTTACTTTTGTTTGCTTGTACAGTGTAGGTTGTTTCTTTATTCCCTTTTGTTCTCTTTCAAAGCAGAGCATAGATCTGTGAGCCTTAGAAAAAAAGCCCTCATACTTAGCAAAATACAACCCTACCTTTCTCATGCATGCAAAATACCAGATACTCCATTACCTTAGCTTCATTTGTCTTTTCTTCCAACATTTCTATGGCATTCAGTAGAAAAAGGCAGCTGTTGTATGGGTTGCACAGTAAATGCTAATTGAATAAAGTATTAAAACAGCCTGCATCAAACTTGGGCAGCAATGATCAACAACATACTTCCTTCTGTATTTCTTAGGAGCTGTGTGCATTTCTGTATCATTTGGTAATAATGCATAAAGCATGTCCTTTATGTGGTGTTGAAATATTATGCCATGGACAATGACATAATATCATAAGAAAAACCTCAAATAGCATTTCCAGAGGGTAGCACAGTTAGCCAGTTATGTCTTGACATCAGAGCCTGGACAGCAGCCCTGAAATTGTCTAAGTTTAGGAATATGTGAGAAAACCCACTTGGGTCAATATCCTAAATAAAAATCAGTAGTCATTTATGTATCTTTCCTAAGTGACTGCCTGCTTTAAGTTACCTGCTCAGGCTCATTAAGAGACCTTGGCAGCATTTAACAGTTACCAAATGAGAGTGCCTTTCCTGGGAGCGGAGGTGTGGTTTTAGCAAGCATGCAGTCACTTCTACGTCAAGCAGAATATTTTTGTCCTCTCTGAACCCTTTAAGTAACATATGCCAATGATGACTCTTGCAGACGTGTTCAGCCTCCCTGTGTTTAATGATGGAAATAGGGAAGAAAGGATTTTTCTTAGAGTTCAATTGTACCTTAATGACAGCCAGATGCCTGGCTGCGAAGGGCATTTCGGAGGAGCAGTACCACAGTCGGGGGAAGGCTCTGCGCACAAATGTGTCAAACAAGGCGTAATCTAACACTAGCCCTTCAAGGAAAGAGTCAGTCTGTTCACCAGGGAGGGAAACTTGATAACAGAACCAAGGAAACCACATCATGTGTTACATCTTTCATGCAAGTCTTTATAGATGTGATCAAATACAAGGAGCTGGCTTGCATGGTTGTATTGCTGGCAGCGAGGCAAGAGTTTGAGAGTATATAGAAAGGAATTACTAAAAGTAACAATGCCAGGGAATGGATGGTGCTAAGGACCTGACCTCTACATCATTCACTTTCCAGGAAGATTTAGGTCAAATTTCTGTTAGTCTGACCCATACACTGAGTGGGAACAGAGCATACCTCCCACTTTAGTGTCATCTGGAAGTCATTGTGCTCATACACCCCATCGATGCTCTATAGTATGAGCTGAAGTGCTGTGAGGGACAGGAGACTTGCTTTGAACGCATGCTCCTGATTCAGACCGAAACGCTAGTGGGGACGCGTCCTGAGTGTTTTGATTTCATGTATTCTGCATTGGAAACGAACCCTAGGTTGGTTTGGCAATGGACTGAAGCTATCCCAGGATCGTTAGCAACCTCACTTGGCAGCCTAAAGATAGTAGATAAATTCCCAGCAGTCTGGAAAAGAGGGAAGCTAGCTTCAGGAAATCCCTGATGTTTTCCTGATCTCTCCTGACCTGTGAGCGCACAGAAGATAAGATGATGTAGAGGAGCATCTAAAAAAGGAGAAGAAAGCAATCATCAAATATGATCCCACTGTGTTAAGGCCTTTGAAAAGGAAACAGCACTACCACTGATGCTACCAAAACAATTGAAACCACAAGCACTTTGGAAGATAGGACTAAAATGGATGCTCTTGACCCAATGAGCAACTGTATGAATAAAGAGGGTGAAATTCAGTTGGTACAAGTGCAAGGTCTTATATTTAGCAATAATCAGAAACACCAGCTGGAAAAACACTGGCTCAGCAGAAGTTCTGCAGAGGAAGACATGGGGCTGGTAGTCGACACTGCAAATATGTTATCTGCCTACAGAAAAAGCAAGTGCTGAGTGTCACGAGCAAGTCACGCAACTTAGTCTTTCTTCACGAGTTGTCACTAACAAAATCCCAGCTGGTGGACACAGCCCTCCACAGTCCATCACAGTTTGAGAGTGTGGGTGAACTGGAGAGACTGTCAGAGAAGGCTTTGAAAAATGTGGCCGATAGATGGGTTCAGCTGAGGTTGTCTCACAGTCTTCCAAGGGAGAGCTGACACTTGTCTTCAAACTCATCACAGGCCAACAAGTAGGAAGGGAATAAGCTGTGCTCCATATATTCACTGTGGAAATGGGAGTGATGGTCTTCTGAAGGCAGACATTTTTTTTTTTTAGAAAAAAAAATCATTCTTCATTTTGGAAGGCATAATGCTGTTCTACAGCACATGTCAGGCTGCAGCTTTTGCTTTGGTGTTCATATAGTACCTGAAATCTTCAAGTACTACAAGGAAACCCTTAATGGTTACAGAATAGGCTTTGAAGCATGGCCAAAGGGAAGAATCTTTGAAAGCGATCCTCCATCACAATGCAAGATAAATAAATCACTGCCCATCCTTTGAAAAAGTAATAATCTTCTTCTCTTTGTAGTGTGTCACTTCCAGTGAAACGCAAAATACTGTTATACTGTTATCACAGGGTCACAAAAACTAAAAAAGCTGCATTAGCTACATAGCATTGGAGAAAAAAAGAATAAATAAAAACGTGAATTTCCAGCTGCCTGTAACTTGGAAAGAGCAGCTCACTTTGTTCAAAGTAGTGAACACCACTTGCACCCCTCTGCTGTTGCAGGAGGTTTGTGCCCAGGTATAATAACTTGTAATGAGCATTTTGAATCTCATCTCTCTACTTTTTTGCCCACCCTAGTCTTGCATACGCAGTGCAGTTTAGCTGCTCCTGCAGCAGCATCCACCTCCACAAGCACCTGGTATGATGCTTTGCCATTGTGTTTCAACCATCCTAGTTGTGTGCTTTACTTGGTTATTTTTATTCTTCTCCATCCAGTGCTTATAAGGCCTTCAGATGGAAAAAAGCTTAGTATGCATATAATCAATTGATATCAAGATGTTATAGCCAGCTCTTAAATAGGTCTAGGAGAGGGGCAGCCACGCTCCACCCCTTCCTGCAGCACAGCTGAATTGCCTTCACCTGTGCTCCTCTGGCTGACTCATTGCTCGCCTCAGGTGATCAATCAGAGGTTCAGGCCGTGACTCAGCAGTTCCCATACAGTATGAATGATTCCTACAAACTACATCTTAAATAAAAGTTTGGTAAGGCTAGCAGTATGCCTGGGTTCCAAATCAGTATGAAAACAGTAACCTATCAGCAGATCTGACAGGTGAAAAATATGGCTCAAAAGAGCTTAATGGCTACATCTTAGTGGTAGTTTTCCATGGCATTTTTGCACATTTTTTTTTCTTCTGGTATCTGGCCTTTTTAAAGATTGCATTTGAGGCATGACATTCTCATACTGAGTTGTATTTAGCCTTAAGTAACAAGCATGTATACTCTTCAGAACAGAGGCAAATCAAACACTCCTCTTAATAAAAAAAATTAATAAATATATAAAGAAAACCCACTGCCAAATTATTAGAAGAACTATTAGAATTATTAGAAGATCTTCCTGGGGAGCATCCTTCAAAACTTTGTGTCCCAAGCTGGATGCTACCCAGCATGGAAGCAGCACACAGACCACTGAACTGCAGCTCCTCCTCTTATCTGGCCTTACTGAAGTACCCCATTATGCTGGGAGCCATGCCAGGCCGACCAGACCACGTTGCAGCAGGTTCTGCGTGCAAGTCACTGTGATCCCACCTCCCACGTGCTGCACTGCTGATGGAGAACACCTGTCACCATTGCTTACCTCTTACCCCGATCATCAGTGCGTGAACAAGGGAGAGGGCAGGGCTATGTCTCTCCCAGTAGCATCCACACCAGTGGCCACACTGTGATGGCACTTTCCAGACAGGACATGCAGCTACACTGGCTGCAGTCACACAAGGCTGGGAAGGGCAGAGCTCTCCCTTTTTCATTAAGTGTATTTATAAACATGCAGTACACAAGCATTTTTCCTTTCTTTGCAAGTGACGGGTGATTATATGTCTATGAAATGTTTTCATTTATTTGGCGCCAGGGTAATCAAAATCAGTTGAAACTGTGGCAGTGAAGGGAAGGAAAACAAGTATGCGTGGGACCAACTGTGCCTCTTGCTCCCTGGGCTGTCCAAGGGTAGTAGCTGGCAGAAGTGCACCCCTCGCAGATGAACATCTTATTCAGCTGGTAATTGTTCCCAGTTGAGCTCATGGCCTCTGTCCATTAAGGATGTAGCCCTGCATAACTTTAAAAGCAGTCAACTCTGCTCTGGAAGTGCTGTGGGAGCGTCTGAGCCAGTATGTGCGTGACTTCGCTTAGGCAGAAAAGAGCTGGTCCCAGAAAACCTTTGTGAATGAAATTTTCATGCTTTCATGTCTGCCCCACTGCAGATTCTGGGTCAGTCCCTGTGATCTCAAACATCCGGTTTGGACGGGTGTTTTCCACTACATAGATGCGAAATATTTCCATTATAAGCTTTCAATGGCTCTGCATAGGCAAGAGAAGGGGATGAGCAAGAGACCAGAGTTTAGAATGCTGTGGCAATGGGGTTGCTTTAAAAAAAAAAAAGGAAAAAAAAAAAGAAAAACCTTCAGAAATATAAAAGCCACCAAATTTCTCTGGCTGTGAGTTGAGAAAAAAAAAAAAAAGTCTAACAACAAACCAACACTGTATTCATTTTTTCAAAGCCAGATGGCAAAGATTTCAGCAGTAATGTTTCTGTTTGCACTTCTCCCCTCCTCCTTCCCTATCTACTCATCACTGAAGCTAGCTATGTCCCTGTGCATTGGCTTCCCGGAGACTTCCTGAGGCATTCCCATTTCCCTCAGGAAAAGGGACCTTCCATGTATCCCCTCTGGCATCACACAAGAGTGATGGACCTGGTTGCTGACCGCATTTGCAAACCTCATACCTGCACACAATGGCATCAGGAAAGAGGCTGCACTGCCTCTGGATGCAATGTGGTGATGGGTAAATGGGGCTGCAGAGGTGACTTTTCTCCCACCCCTAAGCAGTTGGTACTTTCTGAAAGTCTCCTGATCTCCAGTGGTAAAAAGCGAAGATGAGCCAGTGGCTTTACACACAACGTTGTGATTGCTTGAACCACAAGGGATAAGCAGAGAAAAGCTGGGAATTTATCATTTTTTCTGCATTCAAAAGATAACAAAATAAAGCCAGTGATTCAACCACTAGGGTCAGAAAGGTTCGAGGAAAACACCTCTTCTCTCCCTCCCACTCAGCTTTTCTTTATTAGGCCCTGGGAAGCAGCTTAAAAATACCCCCAACTTCCCCCTCAAAACAGTTGTTCCTCTTCCGTTTCTCATTACTGTATATGTATATACATAAATATATATTAAACAAGACTCTAAGCTCTCTAAAATGGCTCTTTTCTGCTGTTCTCACACCTCATTCTGAATTAATAGAAATCGAGCTTTTTTTTTATTTTTTTTTTTATTAATAGCGCAAAACCACATCCCTGAAAAGCAGCAAGAACACGATGTTCACAGCCATAGCTGTGTTTTTAAAAGAGAGGGGAAAAAGAAGAGAAGAAAAAAAAATTGTCTTTTGAAGCTGGTTATCTTCTCGCTTCCGGAGAATTCGGTGAACTATCGCATTTTCTGGGTAAAACTCTCTTCCTCAGAACACAGCGTGTCATCTCGCTGAGGCTACTGTGCTGTTTCAGAGCAATGATGCAGATGCTGCCACTTAGGAAAATCTGGTAGAACAGCTGGCAAGCATACTAGAGCTCCCCTGGCCAGCCAAATGGATGGCTAAATGACGGGATGATTTATACGGAGGCACTATTTCAGCACCTAATATTATTGGCTAGTAGTATGGATGACCGTTTGCAGAGAATTGACTACACTTCCTCTTCAAAGATATATTAGCCAGCATGTGCACTCCAGAGGCTCCCGTCCAATCTGTTCTTCTTTCCGATAGAAGGAAAACCCCTCTTGGCATGGACTTCTAGGGACTTTTGTCCCTGAGCTCACAGCTTTCAGGGTGACAAAGCTGTAGGAGCAGGGCGCACCAGCAGCATTCCAATTGACTCCACTTGCCAGATCTCTGCATAAAAGCAAATGTATGTTACCCATCTGGTGATCTGCAAGTAAATCATCTATCCATCTGTCTATGTAACATTAACTGGTTAACTTCAGGTTAAAGAAGCTTCGGGTTGTCTATTGAACAGCCTAGTTAGCACAGTTTAAGTGAACGAGACTTCATGCATGCATATGTAACAGAGAAAGCAAAAGCAAGAGTGATACCAGTTAGGCTCCAAAATCTCTCGAAATACAGTGTGATCGTGTCAGCACATCCAATGGCCCACTTGCCAGTGGACAGCCATGTTTGTTCATATGTTTACAGGTACATATTTAAATTATTTACATTCCTCTAAATCCCCTCTCTGACTAAATATAGATGGAATAAAAAACACCAGAACAGTTAAAATTAACATGTACAAAAGAGAGCTCCATGAGACAGTCTGGTATTCAGAGCAGTAGGATTTCAGTCATCACTTGTACATGTCAAAACACAGAAATGTTTAATTACCCCCACGTTGGAGCTGGAGCAATTGCTTGGGAGAAATCTCATTGCAAGGCTAAGTACAGAGAATCCAGCTCTCCCACCACCTTTGCCAAACAAAAAAAGATGCCTGTATATAAGACAATGGCTAAAATATTGGGGCTGACTTTTCTACCACACTAAAATAATACATCAGTGGCTGTGCTGACTTGCAAGCCTTTCTACTTCTCTGCCTTGGCTCATCCATAACTCAGATAAGGACTGCAAAACATTTCTGGCTTGTACAGGAAATACATTTGTATTCACCTGGAAAGTGCTACAGGTGTCATGTATTACCTGTCAAGCAATTAATTTTAAATGATGCATGTGTAATGTTTACAGCTAAGGAAAATACTGTGGGGGCAGACTGATCTGCAGTTCCCATGGCTCTACCAGCAGTGTAACAAATTATTTCAGCTATGAAACTGTGTTGATGTTTCTTCCATAGTGCACCAGAGATCTGTAAAGTCTGGTCAAAAGCACACAGGTTATCCATGAGATTTTAAGTGTTTAATTAAACTCCATATTTATAGGTATCTAATGAAAATTGCAGTATCACTATATTCCATCAGCATTGCGGTCCAAAGGCAACCTATCTCTTCATCACTCTACCTCTCTTGCAGAGGTATGCAGATATCTATTGGAGACTCAAAAGCATTTTCTGTTGATCAGTTAACTTTTATGAGACTGTAGAGTGGGATGAGGATGAAATCAGACAGAACTTTGCACAGCCTTGTCTTGTGGACCTAAGCAGATACTTAATGTTATCTGAATGTGATTACTTTGACTAAGCATCTTATGATGGCTTGCAGGAAGAAAGTATAGCAGTGTGAGCATCTCCAGCAGCACTGCTTGCTCTGAGCAAGTGGTGTCCAAGGGCAGCAGCATGCAGCATGCAGCAATCTTAACACCTAAAGCCTGCATGAGACTTTGACTGTTTTACAAATTGGTTTACTCCACATTTCTGTGAGATACGTAGAAGTTATCCCATCAAGAGAAAAGGAAGCGATTTGCTAAAGGCCAGAGGAAAACTCGTGAACTCTTTGAGCAATTACTGGAATAAAAGCAGCCTCCCAAGTGCCAAGATTTTCTCTTAGATGCCTGAAGCTCCAGGGAAACCATGCACTTCTCTCATAATGAAACTTTACAAAAGCTGTCACCAGTGTGGAGAAGCCATTACTGAAATGGTGTTAAAGACAATTTTTTGTAAACAGTTTTTGTCTTGCTTTTATTCTAAGACAGCCATCACGTTACATTTAAGCTGCAGGCAGGAAATACTATTGCTGTAAACCACTCCTTCTTGCCTACAATTGTAAACTACAAAGACTCTCTCCTTAGCCTTTTGCAATCTAGAAAAGCCCAAGCTGAATCACAAGTACAGCCCGATGAATATTTTTGCAGAGTTTTTTTGTCATTTCAGCATAGGGATAGAGGGCAGACCAGTGAGTAGTGTGTCCTCATGAATGACTGTACACAGGCATAACATGTTGGTTATTTTCTTTTGTACTGACAAAGCAATCTTCATGTTCTTTAAATTTTTGATCTCGTTTTTATTTCTTATTCCATCCTCTTCCCTGTCTTACTTTTAGATTCCTTTCCTCTCTGGTGGGTCTCTCATTTCCTTTTCTTTGCATTTATTTGTTTATTTATTTTTTTAATCAACTTCTACCCTGTCTGGGGCAAACTTCTGTGGTGGGCCATCTGCTGGGATAAAGACCAGTGAATTGGTCTGAGAGATCCTCTCAATTACATTCACTTGAGTGAGCACTGCAAAATGATTATAGGGTGGTCAATTTCATATTTTCCCAAGACTTTGGTAAATGTTATCCACGAACTCCAGACAACCTAATTGTATTGCACTTCGCATTTGAAAGATCTGTTCTGCAATGTGAAAGTTATGTTTAAAAAAAAAAAAAAAAAGTTCATCTTATAGAACTTATATACCAAAACACACTGAGTGTGCTAGAAAGGGGCCAGAAACCACGTATCTGAAATCTCTGCAGCAGAGGAGTATTCCCTCCTGTGTTCCTGCTCCAGGAATGAACTCTTACATTTGGAATTTGCTTCCTCCCAGAGTTCACCAGATCTATCTTTTGTGGATCTGGAGGGCACCATGGCAAGGAAGCTTGCCTTGGCAAATCCATGAGTTCTGCTTAGCTCATTGTTATGGGGAGACATGAAAAATAAAGAAAAGTAAGGTGGTTGTTGGGCTGAAGTGTAAGTGGCTGGTTGTTATTCAGTTGAATTGACAACATGTATGTTTAAAGTGCCCAGAAACAGTTTGTCCTGTGCAACATAAAGGTCCCAACACAAATATATATATGGTTGTATAAACATACATTCACATACGCATATCCTTTCCTGCTGTCTGTCCATCTCCTCCAGAAATGACTAAGAGTTCATGAGAAGGAGAAATCATTTTCATCTTGTGCTGGGTGATGCACATTAATGATACACGTCTCTAAGAAGCACCAGATCGTTTATACAGAGTAGTCTGCTGTGTTTTTCTGAGTCACCTCCTTGTTCTCAGCACAGCTTTGTGCCTTGTAGCCTGTTGCTTTTCTCTCTTCAGATGCCTTGGCATTTTTCAGGCTGCACCCCTCCTCACTTTCATGTCCTCTAAGTTCCTGTCCTGCCAGCCTATTTCCTCTGAGAAATCTTTCTGGTTATGGCCTGGGTTATATTCTTTGTTTTGTGTAGCTAGGATTACACTTCCAGTTGGCTGTACTTCACAGCATCCTGTTTTGTTCCAGACTCTGCCTTATTGGCATCACTGCTCTATCCTAAGGCTGAGAGGAACATATTCAAGAAGTCAGTCATAACCAAGTCAACAGAACTGGGGAAAGTTACAGCACCAATTAGTTTTCTTCCTCTCCATTTCCAGGTTCATTTTCAGGTTGCACACCCCCTTCTTTGCCTTGAGCCTTTCTTCCATCTCATTTGTTTGTACAAAAGGAGGAGTCAGCAACTTCAGGAAAAATCTGGAGCCCAGTGTCTGTAGGAAGAGAAACAAAGCAGAACCGGTACTGTAGCCATGTGAGGTTAATGAAAGGGAAAAAAGAAGGAAGTACTCATCCACATTTTGTGGAGGGAACGGAGGCAAAAAGAGAGGAAATCACTTATACATGGTTTCATGGGAAGCAGTTTGACAGGACTTTTTGCAAGCTAGCAGTGCTATCTGTGTTGTCTGGCTTCCTGTTGCTACCTGAAGCTTTGACAGACTCCTAAGGTTATCATGCAGCGGGTTTAGTCAATCCAGCCACCAGATTATAACCAAAAGACTTCACATAAGATGTGTTCTTATTTTAGCTGTCTTTTAATGTTGTTGCTGCTGTGCTTTTTGTATGAAAAGAATTAGTGCAGACTCTTTCTTTCTGTGTCTCCGATGAATGAGATGCAAACACAAATACAATAAAGGTCAGAATTTCACAACCAAACTTCAACACAGAAGAAAGTATTGTTAGAAAGCAGGATGTTTGCACACATATTTGCATGGTCATGATGCAAATGACCTTAGGCATTTTGCTTAAGGAAATTACAAATTTCTAGTACAGAGTCACAAAGTAGTCAGGGAGAAAAAAAAAAAAAAAAAAGAAAACAATAATGGATAAATACAATTCTTTTTAACTAACTGCAGTCACACGTGTACCCAGTGAACCACCTTTGCAAAAATACTGTGAAAACTGCAGGCCAAATACATACTAATGAGAGAGGTGATGTTTTCCTGAATCCCTTCTGGGGAGGTCACTCTGGCTCACATCTGAGCAACATCTTGGGTAGGGCTAGGATTCTGCTCAGCATGAGCTAAAGCAACACGAGTCTGTTTCCAATAATTGAATGTGCGGGAATCTGTTGCAACTCCCCAGTGCAAGGCCTGTAAGGACCCCTGCCTCATCCTTCCACTCCTCTCCCTCTTCTTCTAGAATCCAGCTCCAGATTAAAACTGGAACAGAGAACTCTCTGCCTAGAACAGTTAAAAACTGAATGTTTCTCTCATCCTCTAGCTTGATCCAGGACTTATATGAACCCTTGGAAAGTCAGGAGGTGCTTCGGCAGTCTGGTGGCAGCCTTTAAAAAAAATTGCTGTTTACAGTGACCTGTAGGGTATACATTTGACTTCTGCAATAATCCCTTGTTCAGCAGAGACATACAAACGACATGTTCTGCACCTGAGAGTGGAGGTGCTTCAGTGGCTGCCCTTCATGATGGCTCAATCTGGAAAGCAGCCAGACCTTCTCCATCAAACACACCACAGTCAGAGGCAAGCTCTCAAGAGAAACAGGAGGGAAAGGAATGAGAAGCAGCTGTTTGAGAAGGATTGAAACTGAGAGGATGAAGGAGGGAATGAAAGGGTAGACCAAAATCGTTGTGGTTCTGCTTCCATTAGGTTTGTGGTCTAGACAAATTTTCCAACATATCCAGGATTATCCAAAGCTGATGAAGCCAACACAACACTTCTGACTTTTCATTTAGTAATTTTCTCACACCAAATCTTACAAACCTCCATGACCAGGGAAAACAGATAGGAAGTGAATGGGAGATTTTCCCCTTACTGGCTTTCATTCCTCTTCTTAACTGTTTTTGGCACGTGCTGATGCTAAGATGCCAGGGGTATCCCGTACCATGGAACCTCAGTCCAGCAGGACTGGGGCATGACTGAGGACTGCCACTGTGGGTATGAACCAAGAAGGAAAAGTATCAAGAAATTTGCCATTTTTTTTTTGGTATTTGGCTAGTTGCTGTGGATGGCAAAATGAAAGGTATGATCTGCTCAAGATACTCATACCTTCCTCTGGCAGTGAGTGATATGTTTTTGTTATCTTAGTCTGTTCAGCTAGAATAGGGGGCTACACCCCTATAAAACCTATCAAAGTTGGATGAGTGAAGTCTTTATTTCCCTACTGCCTTTGCACATCCTGACTGTTCCTACTGTATTTTCCTCCTGACCCTTATTTCTTTCAAGCTGACAACGGTGCACAGGATTGCTTCCTCACCCCTGCCTGGAAGGTGAGGGACATCTGAATTTCATTTCTTTCCACTGAAATGCTCCTTCCTCCAGAGCTAACCTCCAAGCACTGGGGAGATAACCAAGAGTGCAGCTAAATGGTCTTTTGAAGGAAAAGGAAGCTATACCTTGACTGCACTTTACACCAGATGGATGCCATGTAGATATATTAGAGTGGCAGTAAGCCCAACATAATATTTCCTGCCTCTTAGCCCAATTTATAAGTTTGAGCATGGTACTACACTAACCACAGCCATGTGGTTTCCAGTGCACAGTCAGCTTATGAATACATAGCTAAGACCATGAGCAAACCACTGTGTCTGTCTGAAAGAGACATAAGGAGAGAGGAAAAATGCATTAAAAGCCCTGTCATGTTCACATCGAAGACTCCATATCTTCATTTAGCACCTTACTCCTTTGCTGCATGTGCAAATTTTACTACTCTGAAATAATTTAGGTGCAAAATTTATTGGAATGGAGGCTACATCTCCCATGAGGATAACTAGAGGCTTGATGGTCAGATAGGATATTCACCAAGACAGTGCTGGAAAAATGTCTCCCTGCATCTCCACCAAAGATGTTACAAGAGACACATGGTGTATCTGTAACTGCAGCTGGCCCACTCATGCAGCAGGTAAGTTGTGTACTTCATGAACCTCTTACATATTTCAGACTTGAAGAAATAAAGCAAAAGTCCTTCTTTTTTCTCACCATAAAGCATAGAGGATGGAGGAAGTTATCTGACTGGGTAGCTTTTTGAGAAGTGGGAAAGTTGGGTGTAAGATCTCCCGTGGATAGCGCAAATGACAGGATAAAGGAAGCAAGATGCACCAATATCTTTGTCAGGCTCTAGTTTTCAGCAGGGAGTTTAGAAATCCACACACCTAATGCAAGGAGTAACAGTTTCCTGAGTGTCAGGAAGCTTCTTTGCAGGCTGGGATCATTCTGGGGAGTAATCAGCTCAAAGCTAGTGATGATTTTCTCCTTCCATGTGTCTCAGAAAAACTGGTTTCCAACTGCCAGTTGGAAAAATAAAAAGAAGATTTTCAAACTGAGGTCATTCCCTCAAGTGGTTCTCAAGGCATGTTGCGACGGGTGTGCTGCCCTTACATAAGGTACATCCCTGAGAGTCTGTTTCCCAGAAAGTGTGCTGCTAATTAAAAATAGATTCAGGAAGGCTGAGCTTCTACTCTGCTCCTAACGGCAGCTATTACTTCTCACAAGAAGAACTTCAGCTGTGTGACAAAATCCTGAAGGCACCAATTTCTGCCTTAACCTCGAACCTTCAGCCTTACAAATGTCTCTTACAAAACTCTGTTTTAGGCTCATTGCTGTTCACGGCAGGTTCTCCAGTCCTTTGAGAGGCTCTGCACTGGGTAAAGAAGTTCACTACAAGAAAGGAGTTCCTGCATCAGGGACACGTGTGACCTCTAGTGTGTGTGGGGCCCTCACCAGCCCACCATGTGTTTGGTGGCACTCCCACGAACACAACTATTAGAAGTTGCAGCAAATAAAAAGAAGCCACAATTTTATTTAGACTGACTTCCGATGAAAGAGGATCATGGCTAATAAATTACAGATTCCTGAATGAATGCTGCACTGTTGGCTGATATGCCAATAAAAGACACAGTTTAACACTTCAAAAAATTATCTGTATTATTGGGAAATGCTATAAAAATCATGACCCATTTTTTTCTTCTTTATTTATTTTGTTACTTTGGACATCTTCAACTTCCCCTGAGGACAGCACCGTGATTATTTAATGTAGGCATTTTCTTTTTCAAACATATGAAAATATTTTATACGGAATGCATTAAAAGCAAAAGCACAGCTGTAAAGAAAAGCCTCTATCCTAAACTTTTTGATGACTGGATCTGTGTGTCTGACTTCATTGGCAGGCCTAGTATCTGGGTTGTCCATCAAAATGTAAACTTGATCTGATTGAAGGTTTATTTTTGCAGACAGAGTACAGGCCACAGGCTGCTGCCCTCCCTTGGTAGGTGCTTTCCAGAACACCATTAGAATCACAGAATCATAGAATTCTTTGAGTTGGAAGGGACCTCTGAAGGCCATCTAGTCCAATTCCCCTGCAATGAACAGTGACATCCACAGCTCGATCAGTTTTCCACGGCCTGATCCAGCCTCACCTTTAAAGTCATCAGGGACGAAGCATCAACCATCTCTATGGGTACTTTGTTCCAGTGTCTCACCACTTACTGTAAAAGCCTACTTCCTTGTATCCCATCTACATCTCTCCTTGTTTCATTTGAAACCATTTCCCCTTGTCCTGTTACCCCTGGGAGACACTGCTCGTCACCGATCTCCAGCCAGACACTGAGTCATTGACCGCCACTCTTTAGACTTGATCCTTCAGCCAGTTCTTCATCCACTGAACAGTCCGCCCATCAAATCCGTATCTTTCCAATTTGGAGAGAAGGATGCTGTGAGGTACCGTGTCAAAGGCCTTACTGAAGTCCAGATATATAACAGCGGCTCTTCTCTTGTCCACTGACGCAGTGACACTATCATAAAAGGCTATTAGGTTAGTCAAGCAGGTTGGTCAAGCATTACTTTGTGTTTGACTGATGTTTGTGAGTTGGATCTCCTCAGTTATGTTATGGCTTTGACCTCTGTCCTCTAATAAAATACTAGAAATATTGCAATATCTTATATCCATTTTGTACAGAGAGTAAAAACAATCCACTTGAGTACTCAACACAAGTAGTTAATGTGCTAGTGGTGGTAATAACTGTCTAATAGGCAGCTTTGTTTTGGAGAATGTTTGTATTTTGCACTCATTTTAAGAGTCTTGTGTTTCTTCTAATGACTGGAAAACTTTTGCAGAGTCCTAAAATTCAACATTTTGAATGCATTTTTTTCCATTTTTATATTAAAAAAAACCCAACACATTTATTTCTGAGCTGCACTAAATCTGTTCCTACCCAGCCATGCCTTCCTTATGCATCAAACATGTTCTGTCTTTAGATATTTGTCACAAGGCTCTCTCCTTGAAAAGAGATCAACCAGAGTAAATATTTTGGACTGAAATTATGTTCTGTAACTATTCTGTGTGGTTCTCCATGTGCAAGGTACTCTACAATAAATATAACCTTATTACAAAATAGTATTTCCACGTTTCTGCCATCTCAGTTGTAATGAATCAATATTGTCTTTCTCTTTGACTCTGGACATATATTACTACTCGCACCTCTTGTGCCTTTCATACAGAAAGGCAATATTTGGTAAGTACATAGCAAACAACATCAAAACTTCAGCTTCTGATCTAAAATAAAACAATGAACTTACACTGCTCAGTAGGCAACATCTACTGAGTGCTATGTGTTTATTTATATCTTAGCAAAGAGTCCACCCAGAACCACCAAGGCCACCTCAAAGTTCTCAGTAAGTCAGTTTTGATTCCTTGCTGTCCTTAGAGACTTACAGGATCTGAGTCACTCAGTGACATCAGTCTTAGCAGACCTAAATCTACAGAATTGTCCTGATCTCCTTGACGATGGGGAGACCAAGTCAGTACCAAGAGATCTTGGAGTGCAGAAGGGCAGTGGGATTCCGAGCACTGAGTAAGTTGGGTATTTCTCAGGGCCATGACCTACTCAGCACTGCTGGAGTTGTCATCACCAAGGCTGGTTACCAAAGCTAGGTGATGTTCAAGACTATTTTCCTATGTGGGAACTTTTAGGGAGGTTTCATCCTTTCCTTCAGTGCCCACCATTTCTCCAGTTAAAGAATACCTCAGGGCCAAAAAAGTCCTGAGCAAGAGGTATCTATCCCACAGCAGCACTGGGGCTGTATAGAGCCCTGCAGAGCATCAGGGCAGTGTGGTTTTGCAGAATGACCTTTCTTGGCACTGATTTCTCCAAGCTTACATGTTTTGAAAGGCAGAGCTCAGCAATAAAATGGGGCTTTTTTTTAATTTTTTTTTCTTTTTTCCCCTGGAGCATTTGTAACCTCTTTTGTGGCTGCTTCATTTGTTTCTTCCCCTGTTAGTTTCCTTCCCTTCACAGGTTCTGCTATTGATGTGACAGGTCAGAGCTATCATGTGCATGTGCACTGTTGGCCCTACCACTGCCTCCCTGAGGCATGGAACAGGCAAGTGGAAACAGCACAAGCATCCAGATAGTGACTCTATCTTGCCAGGGGAAATCATCGGTGCTATAAGGATGCATGGGTCTGGCCAAGCAGATGAGACAGACATATTCAGGGTCTGCTGAGTGCACAGGTGTCCTTCCCAGCTTGGGACTGTCCAATCTGAGAATGGCTGGAATCTAGGGGCAGCCAGGAGGCTGCATCTTACATTTGCCTATTCTCCACCTTCTCTCATTTTATTTATTCATACTTCTATATTTTTGAGATTGTCACTTCACTTCCACCTCATGCCAGTGACCATACCTATATTTTCTTGCTTTAGTCTAGAGGCTTGCAAAAGTAGCATGTCAATTTTAGAGAATGATTTTCTGAAACTTCAGTTATTCTGAGATATCAAAGTGTGAGAGTGGCTTGGTGAAAATTCCTCCCTTGCTCCCACAAATCCCAGGTTTAGGAATATTTTAGAACTCAAAAATAATCATCAGTCTCCTGTAGCATTCTTTCCTCTACAGACAATTCTGATGAGGTTGTCCAAGCTTTCCACATCTGCTGCATAACTCCTGTAATTCAGGTTTTCCTTAGAGCAAGCTGTCATCACACTCCGATAACTATAAGTAAATCCCCAGTTTGTGCTGACTTCAAGAGTGGGCCAGCAGCACTAAGAGCTTCTGACAGCCTTGTTCCTTTCAAACTAACAGATGACTATGGACTTCCAAGAACAGAACACACAGTGCCTCTTGTGAGTAATATAATATATGATTTCCTTACTGCTGGAAATAAATAGCTTCATACTGTCACTCACTATAAGGATACCATCAGTTGCAAATCTCAGCTGTAAGGGAAAACCACTTTAGGAAATCAAACAGGTGATTTTTAGCTTTAGATTGAATCTGTGGAAACTATTGAAAGCATTCATCTGTAATGCATTTCTCTTGTCCAAATCCCCCTGACAAGGAATTCCAAATTTAGTTCTGTGCAGTTTATTGGGGGAGGAATATAAGGGTCCTTGTCTGTAAGTAAAATATTGTGTGGTATGGAACTGCTCACTTAATTGCTGCAAGATTTACAAGTGTTACAAGATGTGTATGAGTGCCAGGAAGAGCGATCTCCATAAAGCAACTTACTCCAAAAGCTCCCTCGTAGACTTTGGTTGCACAACTCTTGCAGTCATAGGGACAGCCATCTTCACTGATGGGATTTTGCTCTTCCTTGCACTTTGCTAGCTCGTCTTTATTATGCAGCTTGAAAAGTGTCACAAAGTTGATCTTTCCCCATTCAAGATTTTAATTTTTTAATTCTCCCTCTGCTTTCGTTTGGAAGTTCTGAACATCAGAGAAGAGGATGTTGGGACAGGAACAATCGCTCAGAGAAAGAAAGTAATTAAGTGTCTCAGAAGCTGTGGTGGGTCTGGGTTCCCAGAACTCAACAGGAGGTGAGCCTAATGTACAGCAACTAGGAAGTTCTTAAATTTTTTCTACTATCCTTCCCAATTACATGATCAAGTCTTCTAATGAACTATCCAATTAAACTAAAGAGATAATCCACTCCAGCGTGGGGCTGTCTGCCAAAGAGTTCAAGTTGTTAGAAAAAATGAAGTGGTACTGCACTCTATGTTGTTAACATGCCAAACAACAACAACAACAACAAATCTTTTCTCATGGTCCAGAATATTAAACAGACACAAATAACTTTCATTAAAAAGCCACATTTTCTGTACAGAGTTTTCCCTGGAGAGAGCAACATTTCTTTTCATAAGTAGGATGAATTTTGCACTTCATTAAATGCCTTGATCTTTTCATCACATTAGCCTTTAATACAACAACATAATCTTCAGTTTGTCTGGATTAGCGATTAAAACAAATGCGTGTGCTGTGTGTGCATGTGTGCAAAATCCTTAACTAGTCTTTACAAACCAAAACACAACAAAATGACTTTCAGCTCTCAGTTTTCTCACCAAAAGTATTGGTTTAAAATAAATATGTATGCATTTTTCAGTCATGGCTAAAAGCTAACTGTTAAAGGCCTCTACCTCTTCCCATTTGAGACCAGAGCTGAGCAGGGTGACTACTGGGATGAGCGATCAACCTGCCTTCTTGCCCTCCAGATCCAGTTGCGTTACATTCATGCCCTGTTCGCTCATATTAAAATCTGAATATTGCATTGCTGAGCCTCATACAACTCCGTAAAAAGAAATAATTACACCTCTGTTAGCTGATACTAACAACCAAGCAGTGAGAAGGCAAGGCTTGACCAGAGGCACTGGATGAGTATCCATACTCAGCTGTCCATTTCTCCTGCTGCGCATGTGCCTGGGAGGTTCAGAGGTCAGCTCCGGCTGTCAGAGCAGGAAAGGCAAATTTGCTGAGGATTTGTCTTAATCCATCTTTCTGTCATTGTGGTGTTTGTGCTGCTGATTCACTGGTACCTCAGCTGTTCCTGCAGTGGGGCAGGATGCACAGCTGGGTGCCCCAGCCATGCGTCAAAGAAAAATGGTTGCCAAAAGATGAATGAAGTAACTGTGAGGACCAGAAGTCAGAACATATGACTCTATAGATACATTTTTGGCAGAAGATGGAACAAATGATGTCTCCTTCCTGTGACAATCCCAAATAATACTGAATGGAGAGAGAATAAGTTTTATGTCACCAGAATTTACTGGAGAGATTTTGGTCTGAAAAACTAGAATCATAGAACAGAATCATAGAATCACTCAGGTTAGAAAAGGCCTTAAAGATCGTCGAGTCCAACCACAACCCAACCATCCTACCCTAACTCTAACAGCCCTCCGCTAAATCATGTCCCTGAGCACCACATCCAAATGGTTTCTAAACACATCCAAGGATGGTGACTCAACCACCTCCTTGAAACTGTATATTTTGGATTGTGAACTCCATTCATGCAACCCAGAAGCAGAAAACTCTTTTCTATCTGAAATCCTTAAACCTTTTTGTTTTATGTTTTTTTAATTATAATGAAAGGCAGTTATAATCAAGTCATGTCAAAGAGGATACATTAGAATCATGCAGCCTTCTAATTCCTCTTAGATATAAGCAATATGGCAAACCCAACATAAATGCCCTGGAAGAATTTAGAATTTCACAGTATTTATTTTTCAAGAAAAGATTTTCAGATGAATTTCTTTACTCATGTATGCTACAGATATACCTGGAAGATGCACTGCTCCAGTTCAACTCACCCATAAAATTATTAAATATCTCTCTGCTTGTTAGTGATGGTCAGAGATGCAGGATAAAATCTGATTAAAGTTGCTGCTTTTTTTTTTTTTCCCCTGGTGTTTTCAAAACAAAGCTCTGGATGACATATGGAACTGAATACCCATCTGCTTCAGAGACGGCATCAAAATATCAAAGCCAAAACTTAATGCAGAAACTGCTGTCTTGTCTTACAAACATGGGAATACCAAATTTCAGAAACTCACAGCGCAGATCTGACACTAACATATGCCCCAAACAATCCCTGCGATGTGTTTCCAATTTGGGTACTGCGGGGAAATAAAGATATAGAAAGAACTGAAAAGTCTTAATTCTGGAACCACTTAGGTCCTGCAGTCTCAGAAGTCATGAAAGGAAGGTTTGATTTCACCCAACTTCAGCTGTGTAGAGAGGGGCTGTAGTCCCAGCTAATTAGCTGGGCTCCCTGAATGGTGCATACCTCTGGACAGAGGCTGTGGATGAGCTGCCAAAGCTGGGAGGCTTAACCACGCATCTCCCTGTTAGGGGGCCAAATTAGGCTAGAGGAGCCTTATCCCAGCTGCTACAGTCGGATGGAGAGAAGCTCAGGAGCAATTTAGGCATTCAGCTGGGTACCAGAGCAGGGCTGGCTCTCACAGCAGCACGTGGCTTGTTGGGACTACGAAGTGCACTCAAGAAGCATCAGGCAGTTTCTCTGCACGGCTGGCATGGTTGTGGCAAAACTCTTCTGCTGAGCAAGTTGGCTGCTTCAAAGTGCCTTCAAACAATTCAAACTTTGTCTGGTTGTGACTGAGGTGTAACCACAGCCAATCCTGCCTTGCTGAGCAGTAGAGCTATTTACACTGGGTTTAAGGAACGTGGGCAAGTAAACAACATCTGACAGATGCCTTAAAAGTGATATAACTGTAGGTTAAAATCTGTGTTCCTGAAATCTTTCAGTTCCCCATTTTCTATCTCTGCCAGCTGCTTGTAGCAAAGCATACAGGGACAGGAATGGTTTTGAAGTCAGTGAAAATAAAACCAGAGCAAGTTAGTTTCCAGCAAGATGTAAAAGACCGATGAATTCTTGATGCACACAGGCTTCCAACTAATAGCCTTCTCCCTGACAACGTGTCATGTGAAATGTTCTTGGTTGTTTTACAGGCTGCAATGCAATTTGTGATTGGGAAGTTTGGAAAGAGCATTTGAAAGTTTCCTGTTGCATTGCAGAATGTATGAATAAATCAGGAAAAGATTTCTGCAGTGATGCATTATACCTTTGTGACTTAAAATACATTGTGTAGCTGATGAAAGCTGAACCACAAAACATGAGCATTTGGAAAAATAGTACTTTTTCCAAAAGGGAAAGCCTCCTATTTTTTTTTCCATCCACAATAACATATAGGAGGAAGTGTTCCAGGGTATCACTGCTTTGCTATAGATTAGCACTAGGCTTCCTATATTTTTTGATTTAATATATTATTGTGTGGTCCTGATCTGCCGTAGTAACTTCATGGTAGAAAGGGAGCTATGCTTTCAAATAATGTAATACCACCAAAATCTACTTTAGATTCAGGTTTTGTTTTGTTTTCATTTGTTTTGTTTATTTGTGTGTTGTTGTTTTTTTCTTCCTGTTATATCTCAGCTAACATACTATTCTGGTATAAAAATGCATATGATTTTACACCTCTAAACTGTGTTTCTGCCTTGGCAGGCATTTATGATATGAACCCAGGGGAATCCAGTAAGGAGAGTGCTGGCTCTTAGAATCAGCAACTATATATACAGACCTTGACACTGCAAAGTGTTTAAGCCCCATCTGAGGCACAAAAAGATGTGTCCCAGCAGCTCAAAGATCATTGCTGAATGAAAACTGTTTTGGAATAGTTTGTGACCATCTAAACCCAGATGTGAAGCTCACTGTGTTAAGTTGGCTTCAGATCAGACCTTACAACATCCTCCCATGCTAGCAAAGCCAGGACATTTTTTACCAGCAGTATTAGGCACTCAGCAAGTGTGTTAGACAACTAGACTAATTTATAATACTTCAGGGTGTGTGTTTGTTACAGGTATGTCTGCTGGCAACCACGGTGAGTCATCTAAACAGATCCAGTACACATTATGCACACTTTTGATGTCTTCTATGCTCTCTGAGTGAAAACTCAGGAAATGTGACTCTTCTTCTTTTTCAACAGAAATCAAAAGCACCGTTGGCATGGGGGTTTAATGTGCCAAATAAATGGGAGGTAATAAAATGAATGTTGTTGAGAAAATGGCAAGAGAAATGGCAAGAGGGTGAAGACCTGCCAATGTAGCAAACAGAAACCAAATTAATGCCATTGATGGCCAAAAGCTGGAGCTGACCGTGTGCCTCAGGGGACCAGCAGGGTGATGGCAGACCTTACATTTGGGTAAGAAAGCAGAAAACACAAGGGTCCCCATAGGAGGGGGAAGCCTTGGAGCAACAGTGAGATGAGTGAAGTTGTGATGTTGCTGTGCCCATCTCCTCTTCAGCCTGTCATGGCTGCCTCACTCAATATTCCCTTTGGGCTCAAGTTGGAGGAGCACAGGCCAGCACTACAGGGCCTTGTTTCATTTTGCCTCTTATTAGCTCCTCATCCTCTGCATGCTCTGAGGACTGTGTGCTCTGACGGCTGCCTCCTTCACCTTGCCTTCCCTGGTTCCATGCCTCCGCGTTGATCTGAGAGCCTTTTGTTTGGGCTCGTAGCTTGCTGGTGAGTCAGCAGCCACAAGCAGGGCGAGTGGAGCTGGAGCAACCAGAAGGCCTCAGTGACCACCTGCTCCAAGAAGTTTCCTGTGTGGGCGGCCAACTTGGAGACACTTAATGTTTGAGTTACAGTAAATTTTATTTAACCTTGCATAGGCTTTGCAAGCACTCAGGGTGGTTAAAACTGGATGACGCTGACCTTGTTTTATCAGAGCCTGGTGCTCAACACCGTATACAAAAGGCTTTGCTGCGTAGCTGGCCACGCTGCTGATTTCATAGAATCACAGAACAGTTTGGGTTGGTAAACAAACTCAAAGCCCATGCCACCCCAACCCCTGCCGTGGGCAGGGCTGCCCCCCACCAGCTCAGGCTGCCCAGGGCCCCATCCAACCTGGCCTTAAGCGCCTCCAGGGATGGGGCAGCACAGCTTTTATGGGCAGCTGTGCCAGCGCCTCACCGCCCTCTCAGAAAAGAATTTCCTCCCTAACATCTCACCTAAATCTCCACTCCTTCAGTTTAAAATCATTTCAAGGAAGAATGTCAAGGATCTTCCCTAGCCTGGCTACTCCATTCATCAACAATTACATACTTTGTGAGCAATGACTTTGGCCTATTTCTGCTCATGAGCACCAGAAACTGCTTTCAATTCCTCTAGTCTTTCATTCCATGATGTCTTTTCTGAGTGTATTGGGCACTTTTTTTTTTTTTCGAGTTGGCAGTTATAACTGTTAGCAAAAACATATACTTGGAATTTAAAATGTATTCTAAATTATTTAATGAGCCTGAGAATTCTAGAGACATTTTTCCCCCCGTGCACATACTTTCAAAGCAGATGATGTGCTGTGAGTAATTTGCTATGCTCACAGGCAAAGAGATGGGATGCCATCAACTGCTTTTAATTGTTTCTCTTCCCCAGATCTCAAATGGTCATTGGTGAGGTTTCTGTTAAATTTTGGCTTTGAAAGTAGTACACTTCTCTGTATTTTATGTCAGGCAATGGACGGGATTAATTAATGTGAATGCATGACAACCAGCCCATTTCTGAGGCATTGGGATGGTGAGCATTGCTTAACATTTCTCCTTCTCTCCCTACACCACACATACAGCAAATCACTCACACTTTGCAGAATTAAACTGAAGACAAGAATGGCAGATGAATTTCAACAGTGTAAAGTGATGACACTGTGGAGAAAAAAAATAAATTCTGAACTTCAAATATTCAGTGCTTGGTCTCTGAGTCACTTGCAACTGTCCAGGAACAGAGTCCTAGGGCAACAGTACTTTGGAAATACCAGCTCCATGCCCAGAGAAGGGAAGAGTCACACCAAACCACCGTCACTACAAGTCTGTATAAAACCCCTGTGTGGACTTGCCTAGAATGCTGTGAGCAGTTCTGCTGCTCCTTGCAAAAAGACCATCGTGGGGCAAGTAAGGACACACTGGAGGACAACCTGGTTCATCAAGCATGGTCAAATGGCTTCTATGCAAAGAATGACTGGTTGGCTCAGAATCTTTCTGAGGCATACCAGGGAAAGATGACACAGAGCACAACAGAACAGATGGCTGTTCTTTTCCAGTAAAGGAGCTAGGAGCCACCAAGTGGGTTGGATAGGAGGCAGATGCAAGCTGGACAGTGGTGGATCCTTATGTGTGCCCCGTGCTGGAGATGGCTGGGAAAGGAGAGAAAAGCTCCATAAAGAAATGTGTAAAACTGTGAATGCCTGATGTGTATACTTCAGGCAGAAGTACCAAGTCTAGCTGACAGCTTACAAGGACTAATTTGCTGGGAAAGGTCTTGGCTGACTCTCTGTAGGGCTCTGATGTTGCTTCACTGCAACTTGATCCCGAAAAATGAGACCTCGATCTAAAAATGACTGATCTGTGCAGATGAGGAAGAGCAAGCTGTGTTTCACAATGTGGAAACTGTAAACCTGGTAAGGGAAGTTTTTTTTTGTCTGAGAAAGAATGCGACAAACCTGATGCTGAAAAGAATGAGTTTTATTTTGTTTTCCCAGGTAGGATTGTAGGCAGCATTTTTCTTAGGTCTTTCTGAACACATCTTCTCATTTCCATTTTGTGATTTAGGTCTACTTCATTCATCTGTTAAACTAACAGAAATGAACATGTGTTTGGCCCTGTTGGACTGAAAGAAAGCAAATAAGCTTTTTATTTTGTTTTGCTTTCCCAGAGGTACTTGTGCCCAATGAAAAATATCTTTGCTGTAATGTAAGTTTTTACATAGGTACAAGAACACACACATGAGCACAAACACAGAGTTTTGCTTGGACAGTCTGATCTTCAGTGAAATGAATTTATCAGCTTGGAGGGGTCAGAAAACAACATAAGGCACACAGGGGACACAGCAATAGGTAAGTGAGTGGAAAGGATCCCACACATCCTTTGATGAGGCCACAGAATCACGAAGAATGGAGAAGACCTCTAAGATAATCTAGTCCAACCATCAAATATGAACGATTTCTACCAAACATGGAGACAAGCTTTCAAGGTCGCTGGGTACATTAAAATAATGTATTAATGATTGTTTCCTTTCTTTCTCTAAAATTGCATTCAAAAGCTACAAAAACTCCATAAATCTTAATAATGTATCAGGACCCTCCATGACCCTGCTCATCTATAACCATTGCATTTTGGAAGGAAAGGAGCAGGGTGCAGCTATCAGTGCAGCTTTGTGCTTGCAGGACTACCTACGGACAAAGATAGATTTCCACTGAAAGGGAGCACAGATGTGGTGGGTTCAGGGGAGGTTCGGATTGAACATCAGGGAAAAGTTCTTCACTGAGAGGATGGTCAGGAACTGAGAGGATGGTCAGGAACTGGAAGACGCAGTGGTCACAGCACTGAGCTGCCAGAGATCAAGAAGTACCTGCACAATGCTCTCTGCCATATTGCCTGATTTTTGGGTGATCCTGTGTGAAGCCAGGAGCTGGACTCAAAGATCCTTGTGGATCCCTTCCAACTCAGGATGTTCTATGATTTTATGTTTCTGTTTGGTTGGTTGGTTTTGTGTTTTTTTTTTTTCTTTTTTTTTTTTTTCCAAGAAGGGCCTGGTGTAAGCCTCTATGCTACTAATAACACTCACACAAAAGCTACCCAGGGCTCTTCACAATAAGCAGATACAGGTAGATGCAGGATCGAGTGCCTTAGTGGGGAAGATACCATTGACTTTTCGCATCCTTTGTAGTAGGGCTGGCATTCATCTTTTCACAAGTTCCTCACCTCCTGCTGCCACCCTGAAATGCTTTTCGACCATTTTCCTCTCTCTTCAAGCACTGAAGATTAAGTAAGGGGGAAAAAAAAAAAAAAAAGATGAACCATGTTGATACAGTTTACATGAGTCACCCTGGTCTCCAAAGTACTCGATGAGGCAAACACCCCAGGAGAAGGGGTGGGATTTTAAGGAAGGTTCTGTTTTGTGTTTTACTGTGATGAGGCATTTTTAGCACATAAGAAGGCCATCCTGGGAAAAAAAAAAATACAAAAAACAAAATACACAAGCTCCATTGCTAAACCACAGAAAAAATGAACTTCTGTTCCTTTTAAGGATAAGGCAGTCCCAGGACACTGCCTGCTGACAGATCTATTTGACTCTTTACATCAGAAAGAACCAAAAAAAGATACTTTCTCACTTATCATGTAGCAGTGCCACCACCCAATTCTGAAGGGGAAAATAGTTTCTGTGGTGTAATCCCATAATCATCCTTAAAATAATTCTGTCATTCTGACCAACTACTTGATAAATGCTGTTAGGGCAACATGAGGGTAGTGGTGTGTATTATTCCATATGAGCATTTACTGTACATACACGTCAAGATCTCACACAGACTTTGGTAGAGCTGTACAAACAGATTGAAAAAAAAATCCTACCTGTTATTCTTCCATGGAAAATGTGGATTTTTGTCACCTGTGTATTTTCACAGGGCATGCCTGCACTCCTTAGACTCTTGGATATAATAATATTTTCATTTTTTTCATGCTGTAAGGTCTAGGTGTTTTGATAGATAAGTCCATAAGTGATAAATTCCACAATAGAAAATAATGTGACTTTTCTATTTAGAAAAAGCATTTAAGCACATCCTCTGCCAAATATAAATGAGTCAAAAACACAAGCTTGAGCAGTCTGAAGCTTCATAAATTTGAGCTGAATTCAGTGGTCAGTTTGAGAGGAGGTTAAAAAGCAGCAAGAGTGTGCATTATTTCAACTTCTGAAAAGAAACTTCTGTTTTTATCCTGATTACATGTTCAATTAATAAGATTTTTTGTTGTTATTGCTCTAATGGTTTGGTTCTCCTTTGTTTCTTACTACAAAGTGTAAGTAACCTGAAAGAAATTACTCTCCCCTCCCAAACACTTAGTTTTGGCTCAGCAGAATCTTAAAATTAAACATGCTGCTTTTGGGTTTGCTAAAAATCAAGATATTTCCATTGTGAGACAACTTATTTTCTTAGATCCTTGTTATTATGACTTTTCAGTTTAGTCACCAAAGAGAAACTTCCATTAGCCAGGTAGCACTACACCTCATATTTAGGCAGGTGTGATTTGCTGCAGAAGTGGAGAATTCAGTTGTTCGTTGGAGCTATACCCTCTGGTTCTTCACTTCAAATGAACAGATTCAGAGTAATATATAGCATAATAAAAGTATTAAAATAAACATATCTGCCATAGGGTTTGGTCTTCTTCCAAAAATGGGAGCATGACTTGTTCTATACAGCTCCTTCTTTTCATTCAGGTTTGAACATGAATTTTTTTTCTCTTTTTTTCCCCCCTGCAATAATTGGACCACATTGTCTCTCGTCAACAAAGCGCTCACTGTCACACTTCGATATCTTAGACTCTTTGTGTACAATTCACACATTAAGGCACTTTGTGAAATTGATGTCCAAGAAGAAACAAATCCAAACTCTTAATAAATTGAGATTCCCAGCAGTAGCTTTCCCTTGCAGAAAAACAAAAATTTATTTGAGATTAGACCAGAATACCACACTAACTCCATCAAAAAGAGTGAGGAAAATCCTTGAGTGGCCTACTTGCTCTCTCCTGTTCTGTGTCTTACAGGCTTCCATGACTTACAAACATATATGTATGCCTGTATGTACATCTGAATCTACAATACCAGCAACGCATATAGCAAACGGACTGAAGACTGAACTCCAGTGAATTAAAAATGCTTTCAAATAGAGCACTGCCTTTGTACTGTACATTTTTGTCTGGCCACACCTATCTTTTCAACATACCAAGTAACTCGAGAAAATGCAGAGCTAAATGGTTTATTCCAGCCTTGCTAAACAATGATGCAACTTGATGTCTGCCTTCATTCTTTAATAAGGTTCAAGCCCTGGCTGACTAGCAGCTAGTTACCCTGGAAAACCTCCCCAACAAACATGGCTCGTCACCTTGGAAGGCCAGCACGCAGAGGAGACGCTCCGCAGCCAGGCTGACTTCTGCATGCAAGTGGGTGGTACGAACATAAAAGGGATGGCATTAGATTAGAGCTGCTACTTTGATCTCCCTACAATAACAATAAAATAGTCATAAAGGACTTTCACTATGTGGATCTCAAAGCACTAGGTGCAGCGTTAATAAACCTCACAACTCCCCTGTGAGGCAGATATTATCAACTTCATTTTTGCCAAACAATAAACCCAGCCCAAAGCTCTGAGATGGTTTGCCCCAAGTGTGCAGGCAGTGTGCCTCTGGCATGTGACGTGGTTCTCTTTGCCCATTCTCATCCCTCATGATGGGGCTGTGGCTACCATATACCACAGGAGGTGGCCAACATTGTCATGGCTTTCTGGTGGACCCTGTATGACTGGTGCATCGTGCATATTAGAACCTTGCTTACTCACAATGGCCCTATTTCACCCATTAGCTCTGCTGTGAATGAAGAAAGTAAGATTTCTCACCAGTTTGTTAGCATTCAGAGCATTTGACTCTTACTTGGTCTTTATTTTGTTATTTTTCGCTTGTCTTTTGTACTCGTGTCCTCAGGGGTGTTCTTGGCAGGTTTCAGGGATGCCCAAGTCAGAACTTGTGAATCTGATGCCTGTGAAATGCTGGGGCTTGTACGTTACCAAAACGGAGAGGAAGGAGTTCCCAAGGGAGGTCTGAAGATGCAGCCCTAGGTCTCACAGCTCATACCTCAATCTGCTTCTCACTGGTGTGCTCTGGAGAAGTGCTGTATTTCCATGCCCACCCTGAGGGACCTGCCACCCCTACAGGCATGGCCACAGACAGCCCCCAGCCAAGAGGCAGAGCAAATACTACGCTGTTACTTGTTGCTTTGGACAGCATGCATGTGGTGTGAGATCTGGATCTGACCAGGCAGAATGGGACTAGCCTAACTCTCTGCTCTGCACATGTTTGCACTTGCCTTGCCCATGGATGTTGGGCTTCCCACTCCATTCCAAGCCTCTGGAGAATAGGCTCCCATCCTGAAAGTCTGGATGCCTGCTGCAGAATTACCATAAAGCTCCTTTTTCCCAGACGTGTCCGCTTTTTCTTCCCTGCAGGCTCAATGCAGGTGGAGCTCTAGCTACAGCTCCTGTCTGGATTTGGGAAATCGTTGCCAGGATCCCAGGCAGCTGGCTCCACAAGAATGGAAGAGGCCGGTTTGGCTGGCTGAGGCAGGCGCGGGTGGCCAGCAACCTGTGGCTTGTGGGATTGAGCCGAACCCTGCTCACACAGGAACATCCCAAGGGTCTCTGGTTAAGGAGAAGGGCTGAACAGAGAACCCTGCAGTGGGGGGAGATATGGGCAGGGGGCCAAAAGCAAGCATTACATCAAGGAGGTAGGAGCATGAATTAGTGCCTGCACTTGTCTTGGTTAGCACAGGAAGAATGGGATTAATTATATTAATTTTAATCATCTGCTGCATTTGAGGTCGGCTGGAAGAGACTTCAGGGATGGGGAGAGATTGGAGGAAGGGAAGTGGGTCCTCACACAAGTGGACACGAGGAGCTGGGGGGAGGATTGAGAGCAGGGGACAGGGGAAGGTTGCTGGGCCCTGAGGGAGGATATTGGGGTGGGGTGGAGGCATGAGTGGGAACGGAAACTGGGGTGACCCTGAAGTAGGAAAGCTGCACAGGGTTGGAGGTTCTGCTATGGCAGGCCTGTGGATTTCAATGCACAAGATTTGAGGTAACTTTAGAGTTATTCAAAAGCTATGTAGACACAATCATGGGCAAGCTTGAGCAAGGACCTCCAGAGGTCACTTCCAGTTCCAGCTGCTGCTGTGACTCTGTAATTCAGTGAGATAGAAGGATGACTTGGGAAGTCTGGGAATCCCTGAGGCAGAAATGGAGTTAGACGAGCATTGAGAAGAGAGGGCTAGTGGGATTAATGTAGGGGCAGGTTTTCAAATGGCATATTTTAGAGGCAGTCAGGCTGGAGCTGGGAACCCTGATATGATGTTCGAACTACCCATCCTACTGCCACCTCTCTCCATCTTGTTGGAAATGCAGCATAGCTGATTTGCTATGGAAGCACTTTGAAACACTCTCACGATTATAATTAAGGAATATTAGAAGCAGCCACCAGAAAAGGAGACAGGACATTATGCCTTTATTAATAACCATTTGAAGAGTACAGTGATATTACCCCTTGTTTACTACTGTAGTAAGACCTTCTTTATCACAGGGATCAAAATCATAGAAGCCACATGACGTGTCATCTTGCAGTGTAGTGAATCTGCTATCCATTTTTTCCAGAGCACATCTGATTTTCCTGAAGCATTCACAACAGTGATATTGACGTTCTTTGTGCTCTCCATACCTGTGCCCAGACGTAAGGTCAGGACTGTCTTTTCTTACTGTGATTTTTTGTAGATTGGGTTTGATATGTTGTTTTTTTTTTTTTTTCTCTTGTCCCATGGGAAATTTAAAAGATTTTGCATATTACTATCATGAAAATACATCCATTGAAGTCAGGACAAATAGCTAAAATATCCAGGTGGGTTTTTGTTTATGTTTTTTTGGCTATTTTTTTAATTAAAAGCAACAAAACAAAACAAGTTTCATTTAATGACTTTCAAACTTTTTTTACTTATTTTGATTTTAGCTTTTTAAAACATTGCTTTATTTATATTACAAAACGAAAAGGGCTTTTAAAGAGAACTTCCCTCCCCCCACCCAAAATTTTCCTTTGAAATTACAAAGGGAGACTTTTAAACTACTACTAACTTTTTCAGTACCTTTCTCAAGGAGGGAAACTTGTCTAAGCCAAGTCTTTCTTGAGAGGTTTTGATTCAGAAGTTCTGACAAAATTTCTTCTGTTGAAACATTCCCAAGAAGATCTATTCTAGCTTTTAGTCTGTGGAGAGTTTCCGTGCTTGAGCAGAAAAAGGAACTCCACTTAGAGCAGTGATCAACCCACTATAATACAATATAGTAGATGTGTATATCCAGCTGTTGCCTCCCCTCATATCCCCAAAAGCCTGAAATAAGGGCTGAACAAGATGTGGATACTCTTTTGTGCAATTTTATTAGATGTGTGAAGTGCAATGACCAAATATAGGGGTGAGGGTTTTTGTTGTTGTAATGTTGGCACTTTGTTTGAAAAATCACCCTACTTTATTTGACAGAGGGCATCAAGCTACTTCACTGTTGCCTGAAAGTTGTAGGAGTATGAAAAGCGATGGCTCAAACTCTTTGGCCTTCTGATCAGATCTCAGAATCTGACTGAGATTTCTAGTGAAATATGACATACTGTGCCCTTCAAAATGGAATTCGAGATGAAATGTCCTGAATGGGCAGGCAAGCATTTTATTCACTTCACAGCCTCCCATGAGTTTAATGTCAAAGATGGGATTGTAGTTTCATTTACTGTTGAGTTAGGTCAGTCTTTACAGTTAATAAATTTGATGATCCATCAGATTTGAGTGGTCTGAATTCACAAAAGTTCAACAGACATGTAAGGAAACGTAACAATATAATCCCTCCCTATCTGGGAGGGAGCTCGTGAAACATCTCTGACAACATCAGAGTTAGCTTAACACAATAATAGTGCTGTGACGCCCAACTTTCTTCTTATATGCCACCATCTCTATCCTTATATACTTGCGTGCTCTGCATGGATGCACACATCCACACACACATCATTTCTGTAAACCTCAACCTTGAAATATGATAGTATTTCTTGTGGTGGTTAATTCAGTCAGTGCATTTTACTACACTTGGTATCTTTCTTTTTCCACTGGACTCTTCCCTTCCTTCTCTCCCACCTCCAAATAAATAAATAAATCAATAAATAAATCAATAAATAAGCAAGCATATCCTCAAAAGACTCCCGGTTTCCTGTCAGCAACCAGTATCTTCTTGACAGATTACCCTAGGGAAAAAAAAAAAAAGCCAACACCAAAACTGTCTCTCACAGAGTTCATATTGCCCTCATTTACCTTTTGCATAACAAAAGCTTAGACTATAATTCTGAATAGATGTTTTGTGTAGTTGAACCAGGTGTCTTGCTTGGAAAGAAAGTACATTAAAACTCAGCAAAATGCCAATTTGCTTTGTTTCAAAAACATTTTGTTTCAATCATTGCCAAGGCCTGGGGCTAAACACTACATTCTGTTTTAAGTGTCTCTATTCTGCAGTCAACGAGTTTTAAAGTTTTTCTTGTTATTTATCAGAGTACTCAGGCGACAGTCTTACCTAATCCTATTGATCTGGAATTGATTTTAGAAAGGAAAACCTTAGCTGCATACAGTCATGACTGTGATAATTTGATGCCCACAAAACATTTCTTCCCAGTTAATGTGCCCAGTGTAAGGAAAGATCAGAAATAGATGTCTGTGTTAGAAGTTTTATTTGTTTCTTGTTGTGTCAGTTGAGTTCATAAACCAGCACCTGCAATGTGTAAGCCATACAGTGTACCCTGCTGTTGTTTTGTTTTATCAGACTTTAAACAAATAACATGATTTTATTGCTTGCATGCTACATGTTAGTAAATCACTGGTTTACTGTGGCCATGAGGCCATGCCTACTCAGCCAAATACACCAACTGTCTTCAGATGGAGCTTAAGCACATGCTGAAGTGCTTTTCTGTACTGGGGCCACAGTAAGTGCCTTATAAGTCCCTGCACCTGGAAGCACTTTCGCACATGCCTAATTTTACGCACTTGAGCAGTCCAAGGGAATTTAATGAAACTACTTATATGTGTGAAGTCACTCTCATGTAAGTCTGAGTGATCAAGGCCTAACACTAAGCTGCTCTGTCCCGAAGTGTAGTAGGACATCTCCAAGTAAACACATTTTCTCCTTAACCCTATCGTAAGCACCACAGGGCAGTTACAGCAGACAGAACAGAGGGCCTTCAGCTCAGTATTTTGCTTTAAAAAATGGTAAATAATGGACAACTGGGGAAAATAAAGGAGAAACACGGTGATGGTGTGAATATACTTTTTGTATCCTCTCCCTCCTCTCCAGCTCTGGCCATCAGAGCTTTAGGGAGATCCTGATCTGGAGGCTGCACTTGGTCCATTGTGTTTCATAATTCCTGATGGCTTTTCTTTCCCTTTAGGCCTTGGCTTCCACAACAACCACTAAAAGAGACTTCCATGGCTGAAAAAAAAGGTGTGGGAAAGCAGTTGTGTGGAAAGAGTGCTTCCTCTGGCAAATCCCACACCAGCCTGTATCGGCTGCCACTAGCTCTCAAGTGATGGCAAGCTCCTCCTCCCATCACTTCCAACTACTGTAGGTGTCTCTGTGCATCCCCTTTCCATCACATCTTTCCAACTGCCAGCATCCCAATTTACAGTATTTATTCTCTGTATAGGTGCTTGTCCATACCATGCTCTGTGCATTCTTCCTGCATACCTGAGATGGGGCCAAGAGGAATTTCCCAATTAATATTCCATATGCTTTCTTAATAAGAGAATATTTTTATTCGATTGCCGTGAGAGCTCCCCACGATGGCTCAATTGAATGTATCTTGGCATTTCTAACATGAAAAAAACTGTGAATGTTGTTGGCTTTAGTCTGACAGAAACGAGAGTCTCTTCGAACAGCAGCTGAGTCATCTGTATCCTGTGACTTGTTTAAATTTCATGGTGAGGGTACCACGTTTATCACAGGAGATGTGACGAAACTTGTTACTGGTAATGAATGAATAACTGAAGAAAAAATCACAGATTTTCTTCTAAATCCAACAGCTAATTTCAGTTTGACTGAGTTTCCAGGATTGGGTGTTTTTATTTGTTAACACTTTGAAATTTTAGTTAATGCATTCAACTGCAGAACTGATAATTTCAGCTGTGCACTGGTCAGTTATTTACACAAATCAATATGGCATAACTTCTGTTTTGTAACTGCATTAACTCTTCAATAAATCAAAACAGCAAACGTTACAGTCAGAGAGGCTCCAGCTATGGCTGCGTGAGTGGCTTAAGTGATATCCTACATGTGATGTTGTGCACTATACTTTGACTTTTCCTCTGCAATTGCATGTTTTGAATGAGCGTAGTTTTTTGTTGTTGAAAAAATGCAATGTTTTTGAAATTTCAATAGGCACTTTGCTGTGTATAACCCGGTCTTATTGCAATGCAGAGCAAACCAATGAAAAGGGTCCCTATGATTTCTTCTGTGACTGAGTTAGGCAGTCAGTGAATGCAGTAGTGATGCACAATTAAAGTAAGAAATGAGTTGAAGCTTTTACCTGTAGTTGACCCTGGAGCCCACCCGAAGGTGAGTATAGTAAGTGAAATAACTTCAGCAGGGTTGGGATTAGCCCAGGAAGGGTAGCTGCCATCTGTTTTGGAAGAGGCTATGGGCAGGAGCCTCAATGTGAAGCATGGTGGGTCCAATGCCAGCAGCTTCACTGAGTGGTGCTGTCAGACACACGGCTTCTCTTCGAGTCAAATATCCATTCTCATTCACAGCCATCACCCAGCATTACCCTGACTAATGCACCTCTTTAGCCAAGAGCCAGAGTTTTACTACCACTCCAGTTTGCTCCTAAGAACCTTTCAATTTAAATGTAAAGTGCAATTATGGCATGTTAAGTATTGATTGTTTAAGAACTGCTTTGTAAAGTGGATTAAACAAAATAGACACCTTCCATCCAACCACCTTTATGAATATGAGAATTCAATATGCTATTATACATTTATTAACACATTAAATATGACTTGCACATGGCACTCTGTATGCCCTTGATGTTAAAGCATATGTTAATACTTAATCTGACAACAAATGTCTAAATGATACACATAGTAGCTTGTTCAATTAAACCAGATAACTGTAAAAGCTCTTTAACCTTCAACCCTCTAATACTTCCTGGTGGACTAGAAGAACCATTTAATAACATTAACTTGACAGCTGAATTGTGTGTGCTGAACTCCAGACCTAATCAATTCCCAATCACTGCATGGCATTTTATGCTGCAGGATACTGAGAGGAAGCAAGGTATAAGAACCAAATGTTAAGGCTAAACTGAATGTACCAGATAGGAAAACATTTCATGTTGGTGAGGGCAAGGGGTGAAGTCATTATTGCCTGTATTTATGTGGAGTTAAATATATAAACTTTTTAAAAGGAGCTGAGAGAATTTCTGAGTTGCTGTTATTCACTAGGTCAGAGAGAATCCAATGATTATTCCACAGCTTTGGGGTGAGCAGAGAATTGGCTCTGTGGTCCTACACCAAGTCTCAAAGAGGTGAGATTTGAAACTATAATTTACTTATCTCAAGTGGATACTTGAGGGAAGAGCAACCTTACTATTTTCTCCTTATTTATCTTTCTGAGAAAGGACTAGTTCCATTCTCAGCTGGATTTTCGGCCCAACCTCAGATCTTAAGGGGAGGGAAGACTGGCAGTAGCTGTGGCTGCAACACAGCATTTCCTGTAGACTATCTTAGATGGCTCTCATTCAACAGGTCAGGTCTCTGAGGATTCTGCCTTAGGGAAACAGCTTTTGAATGTGTCGGGCAGCCCATTAGTGTCCATCCAGTTATGTTCCTCCTAACTGGATCTGGACCCACATCCTCAGCCTGGCCATGTACTATGTACCCTCAGTAAATGCTGTTTTTCAGTGAAGCTGGAATGTGACATGATTTTCATGTTCAGACTTGAAATCTCCCCAGTGTTACCATAGAGAAACAACATGAATTCTGGCTATACGTCACTCATTATCCACAGGTAACTTCTATGCCCTTTTTTCTTAAGCTTGCGTCTGTTCTTTCTTACGAAGAATACAATTAGAAATTATAATATAATTTTCTATCATAATGTTGCCACGAGTCTTACAAGTCTGTGGGGTTTCTGAGGGCTAGTCTTGCCCTATGTGTATCTGCCTTGGTTTCAGTGGTGTCGCAGTAGTCATTAGCTTGGAACCGTTCTGTCTACTGTAAGCTGGAACTGCCATTTTCATAGTTTGCTTGGTGTCTGAGTAAGAAGGCCAGTGATGCTGACTGCTGACTGAATTTAGAAACGTAATTGAAGTCACAGAAACAAAGCAAAGAAAAAATGCATCAAGTAAAAATAACTGTTTACAAGAGAATAGAACGTTCTAGATGAATTGTGTGGAAATGGTAAATAGAGCAGAAATTCCATTGGAAACAGGACAGAGCTCTTTATGAATAGAACTCTGTAGATTCTAACCAAATCCTTTCTAATAAATCTAGACCCTTGAAAGTAAAGAAACATAACTAGTCATTTGGCCATTTTTCATTAGACTCTGCTGGTGTGTAGAGAACACACATGACTGCTGTTTACTCATTTTGAGTGCCCATAAACTTTGTTTCTTAACTGTAATAATGATGTTTGAGTCTCAAAGAAATATAATAGGATTTCAAAGCAGCCACATCCTTTTAACTAGTGATAGTAAAGGTGATTTTTTTTTTTTTTTTTTTTTTAATAACAACTATCCATTTTATTTTTTTTAGGACAAAAATAAAGAAGGTAGAGAAAAACATTTTCGGCTGCATAGGTAGTTCAGGTTCCTCATTTCCAATAAACTGTTGACTAGACATCCTTGCCAGACCGCATCTCCCAGCTTACACCGCTAATGAGAAGGTGAGGGGGCAGGGTGTATGGTGGGAAATCCCCCATCTTGCATCATGGTTCATGGTAACCTACTTGTGAAATTCTCACGCTAAAAAGTAAGGCATGGGGCAGTCAAACCAACATGACTGCGAAGTAGAATTTTACTGACTGAAATGTGCTTTCCTTTCAAACTTTAGAACTTTATCTTCTTCTTTAACTTCGTAGAGTTTCCTCATCCTTGTTAATACAGGCATGCCAGCAAAACTAAGAACTCAGAAGATATCCTAGATGTCTTACTTGGAGTAGCCACAGGAGTGGCAACGCAAGTTTTCACTTGTTGCCCTCACTTTTTCTATTTCTGGTGAAGTACTTTTTCTAAAGGGTGTAATCGGGATGATTTTCTAAATTACATCTGTAAAGCCAATACAATAATAAAACAACTTCTCAGTACAAAGTGTTCCGGCGTGTTTTATTTGTTGATGTCTTCCCCAAAGAAACAGTGGGAGCCTTTTTTCTTTTTATTTCTTTTCAGCGCTGATAGATTGTCTATGAAAATCAGATTGGTGATTAAACCCCATTGCACACACTGTGGAAAATCTGCCAGCTGGTTGCTGAAGAGCCTAGTGAGCTTTTAAGTAGTGCACTTCTGTGCAATGTGGTAACTCAGTACACTGTACCGAAACCTCAGAACAATTCAATCTTTCTCTGTTTGCATTTTTAGCTGAACTGAGAACTTACTGCAAATATGGCTAGAGAAGTTCTTCCTATTTCATTGAGCGAAGCCACAGAGTCTTGTAAGCTGAGGTGGGGATCCAAAAACCTTGTAAAGTTTTTACAGAAGTCCAAGGGATTGACAGCATTCACCTTCATACATTCCTGGGGAACATCTGACATCTCTTGAAACCATATGGCAGCAAGGCAAGGGATGCTCTCTCCCAGGCAGGTTTTGGGGCAAGAGCAGCCCCTGGAACAGACCGTAGGTTAGTGTAGAGTGAGGGCATGGGAAACATCCATCCCAGCCAAATCTTGTGCAGGAAGGACACAATCAGATTGCAGGCAATATGCAAAGCAATGACAAATGATTGAGTTGACTTAATTGGAGTGCTAATGATGGACTCAAAAGGCCGACCTTGGTACGCATGGGTCATGTACCATAGATTTTGGTACATCTTGGAGGGATGAGCCTCCTCCTCACATCTGTTTCCACACAGAGATCACATGGTAATAAAACTGAAGCTTCTGCAAATATTACAACTCATCGTGCTGAAATGGGCTGCGGCGCCTGGAAAGCTGTGGGGTGGGCCTCCAGCAGGCATCAGTAGGAGCTTTCAATTAATGTGGCAATAGTTCTCAGTTTTATATTCTTAATTAATGTAATGTTTCTAAGTGGTGTCAGGCAGACATCAAAGCTCGAGGCTTACTGCAACAGCAGCCCCAGCTCAGACACCGCAAGGGGAAATTGCTTCCATTGCCATTAGCCATGACTATCTAGCCTTCTCAGGATGGCTTGTTAAGTATAGAGCTTCAGATATGAACCCAAGCCAATGCAAACAACAAACAAAATGTTGACTAGCTTTGGGAATTTCCCTGATCTTTCATTTATTTAGATAAACAAAAAGAGATTTTCTGTATTTTTCAGATGGTTGAATTTTCCTGTTTTAAGCCTGTGTCTTTTTTAAACCTGTGTTAAAAGCTGTGGTTTGAAAACCACAATACTGATAGTACAAAAAATGACTTGCAAAGAGAGAAAAATTTGATATTATTTGATATTATTAGAAGCCACCCCCCCAAAAATTTTCAATTTTGTGCTAGCATTATCTCTGAACTCCTCACATACTCATATGAGACATTGTATAGATGCAGACTTTTGCCCCTTGCCTATTCATGTGCAAAAATACAAGGTGTAGATTTGCTTAAACTGTGATAAGTTGATATAAATGTGGAACATGGTAACTGCTACATTCTACTGTAGCAGAATAAGCAGCAGAGACAAAAAAAAAGAATTTGATGACTTATAACTAAGTTATTCTTTTATTTAATTTTCCCCAAATACTGACATTGTTTTATTTGGTTTGGAATAGATTCTTAAAAAAAAAAAGTGAAAAATAGCTTTGAATGGAATACCTCTCCAAGTATGTAAGGGCAAACCTTCCCTCACAGACAGTCTTGTTGGTTTCAAAGGGAAACACACCTTTATTGTTTCTCAGAAAACCTGAGATGCTATTTTCTCTATTTTCCGAAACAAAACTACAGTGGAAAGCTTGTCCATTTTGGAGGTCTCCCACACACTGAGCTCCATAATCACACTTGCAGAGTGGTGCATTATTCATCAAATACATTTGTTCGGATGATGTCATATATGTCTCCCTAATGGGCCACATTACTTAATAAAGGATTTTTATTTTCTGTTGGGAGGCTGCTTGAGGAGGTAGAGAACTTTTACTGGGCTTCTGAGTCTTGTAAAATAGTATGGCTTTTTTCAGGCAGTCCTGATCCATCTGGGGGGCCTCTGCTTGTGTTTCTCAGTAGAAATGTTGGCTTACTTACCAAACTTGATACAAGCATTATGCCATAAACATAATATATAATACAAGCTTATTATATATAGCTATAATAATTAATGTTCAAAATACACACATGTACTGTGGAGTTATGTTTCGCAAATTAATATACATATTACATTAACCCTGTGCAGAATATCAAATAAATCCATTTCTGCTGCATCCAAAACAGACATTTGAATGTGTGAAGCAAATAGGAAACATGTTTCCCAGTAAGTTTAGAGGCCGTATTTCATGAAGATCTCCATATGTCTTAATTCATCTCATATTTCCATGGCCATTTGCATTTCTTCTCCCTTTTTGTCTCAGAACTGGTATGAGTTAGTCTGTTTGCAGAATCAGAGTCAAGGCTGGTATGCTGTCTCTCTGCATTGCCTTAGTAAAATTGTCATAGTTTTTTTGCTTCTCAGATATTGTTGTGTGATTACTGTCCTCTTTTGGAGAGAAGGGCAAGTAGAAAAGGAAAATTAAATATGAAAGTGGTTTAGCCCTCATGCAGAGAATCATGGTCTTTACTTAGCATTAGTTGACAATGTTTAAGTAAGGAGACAGTGTAAATAAAAATGAATATACAATCCCCTAGGTTAACTACTGTAGGGGCCAAATCAAAAGGCATATGGCCTTTCAATAACTGCATTGCTGTAGCACGTCCTACACAGTAAAAGAACCTATACTTTCAGCTAACATCTAGAAAAAATATTATCTCACAGCTTTGTTTGGAAGGTTTGTTCACCTATGCAGTCCAGAATCAAGAATTACTTTGCACTTTACTTTAGGTCACAGATTTTTAGTTAAAATTTAGCATTGTAAAATAATGTGTCAACTATCCCGTGTCCTATTTTTGTCTACTAGGTGATTTACAGATTATTATTTCCATAATGTTTTAAATGAAAACACTTTTTTAAACTAGAAAACCAAAAATGGTTTTGGAAGTCTTATGCAGATGAAGCCAGGGTACAGTTTCATTTGTCAGCACTGGTATGGAGCTACTGGTGGGCAAAAATTAACTTGAGTTTCTCTCATTGCTTCTGCCTCTTCAACATGAGCAAATATGGAAATAACTGATATGGCATTTGCTAATGACATCTACTCTTTCTGTGGTCGTTAACATGCAGGATGATGTATACTAAGAATTCTTTTTATGTGGGAAGCTATAAACTGCTCTCCCAAAAAAAAAAAAAAAAAAAAAAAAAGCACCCTTTAGAGCTTGGTAGAGGGTAGCAGCAAAGAAAATGTCTGGTGACCAGAAAAATCAGACTTTCAACACCAGCAGCACTGAGCAGGTTAAGGGAGCACTGACTACATATTTATCCTTCAAATGTTTGAGTGCAGTCTTTCAAGATATCCCTGCTGTTGTCATTGTAATAGGGACTTATGTAAGTTTTTTTTCACACCTTGCCTCTTAAAATCCTTTCATGATAGAGCATCAATAGTATGAATGTTACTGCCATTACTGCTGTTTTTCACAGTGAAGAGAAATACGATGAGCTGGCAAGTAAACCTATTTACCATAGTTTCTTTCCCTGTGGAGATGAGTTTCCCCATCCTGGAGTTGAAATGCACATTGCTGATCAAGCCTGCTTCACTTAGAAAAGTGATAGCATGTTTTCTTCTTGTGGATACCCTTCAAAATGGTTACAGTATGTGCACAGCCATCATCAATACTGATCTGGGGATACAGTCATCTCATTGCTTGAAAACAAACTGGATGAATGTTGTCCAAAATACAGTGCAAAACAACACAATAATCTGCTGTTCAGTAATTTCAGAATTGCTTCTGTGCTGCAGCAATTGGATGGGAACAACTCTATGGGTATTTCCTCAATGCCAGGTCCTTAACTACAAAATATTTACAGATGAATTCTACTTTTTGAAGTCTCAGCATCAGAAGAGATCTGTAGTAGTAGCAACACCAAAAGACAGGAGTGGAGCAATCCAGATAAACGAATGTAAAATAAATAAATAGAAATAAATATTGTGTGTGTCACATCTCCTTTCCTCAGTTCCTTTGTATTGCCTCTGGCTCAAGCCCACCCAGAAGAGTTTAAATATTGGTTAATGTGTCACTTCTGAAAACAGGATGTACTGCAAACAAGTTTCCCTCCTGTCAGAACCTGGGCACATAACAAAGGGAACCCATATGGCTGAGGTGATCAACCTGAAATCTGTTTCCAAGACAGTGATTTAAGTAAGAACATGAAACAACGTGATGGGAATCTCCTAAAGCAAGACTTACAATGCAGAAAGGGGGAAGGTGCAAGCCTAGCTTATTACTGTTGCAGTTTTAAGATTACAATCTTGTGGTCTCCTTGGGATGTCATAACATGCTTTGAACTTCTATCAAGATATTTCCATATTCATTTGCTTACTTCCACAAGGACAGACACCAATAAGACAATATGCTACAAATAATTTTGTCTAAAGTTTCCGAAGAGGGGGAAGAAAAAGGGAAAGAAGAAGGGAGGAGGGGGAGAGAGAGAATATTTGGTCTGCTCTTAATTAAAACCAGCCGATGACATACAATGATTTTGTCTGAAGCACTTCTGAGCTGTACCCATCTCTGTTTACACTTGACAGCTGTACATTCTTTCCTGCCTGTATTGTTTGAACTATGGCCAATGGTACAATCATTAAATCTTTGATAGTGTTTCTTAAATACAAAATTGACCTTTTTTTTTCAGACAAAAAGAGAGGTAGAGAAGGAACAGCTATGTTACATTAGAGAGGTTTGGATTTACTAGGTCATACACTCTGTATTGCAAAATAGTGCCTCTGTCATTTTTGGATTGGCTATTAAGAATTTTTTTTTTTTTTTCATGTTCCTCACATCTGCTTACAAAAAGAAGTCATCATCCTGTCACCCTTCCTCTCAAAAGATGCCTGTTTTGGATAGAGAATAATGCATGATTGCTGGGTCTGATTCTGCACTGTGAGAGGCAGAGAGTCTCACCAGACCATGACAGGTTTTTGCTATGCACAGAAAGTTCCAGAAAAGAATCCTCAGATTAAGAAAAACAGGAAAGTTAAATATGAGACATTTGAAAACAACTGTCAATGCACTACAAATGGAGAAGCTGGAAAGTAAAACTTTGTCAAGGCCAAACATGTCCTAGGTGCTCTGTGGGTTCTCTCTCTGAATCCAAACTGCAGCCTCCAAGACTGGTGGCTTATTACAAATGGAAATGCTTACCTAAAAAGGAGAGAAAGACCATTAGCATATGCCTTATCCCTTAAGTCTGAGCTAAACCACAGAACTGATTTGATCCAGATATTACCAGCTGTCCCCTGAACTTGCTTGAAGTGAGTTTTGTTGCCAGCTTTGGCAGAGGTGGTTGGTCAGATGATGCTGTATTACTAACCAGAGCTGTGCTGCTCCTTCTTGGGCTGAGACGCCAGAGATGCGTTTTGTTTCATAGACTGGAGCTTAGTTTAAAATCACACAGAGTAAACAGGAAGGATATATTTAGCTTCTGCAGCTTAGTGGGAGTGGGAAACTTTCTCTTGACTTTAAAGTCCTGCAGTTGTCTGTGAAAACTTGCAAAGTCCTGGTGACTACCTCTGAGCTCCCTAGGACTGTATGAGCTTGAGGGGGTGTCTAAGTCCTGCTGATACTGCAGCAGTACCTCCTGCTTCTCTATATATTCTGTTTTACATGGAGACTGCCCTGGTTTACCAGGAAGAGTTTATTTGTTAATTTAAATGTGCTATGAAACTAAAGTCATAAGAGTTTGTTTGGTTGATTATGGCAGCACTTAACTGCCTAAAATGAAATTAATGAACAGGACAAAAGGAAGCATAGTCTCAGCCTTGAACAACTGCATATCTGCCTCCTGCCCCTAGTTTCCAGACTTTCTGAAAAGAAAGTCTGCCAAAGATATGTAAAAACACATTGCACAACACTGAATGCATTCAAGCAGTGTCACAGCAATGCTGGGAAGGCATGGAGTCAGAGCATGACAGAGTCCCTTCCCCAGGGACCTCCATGTGAGATTTTCAAAACTGCTCAGCACTGGCCTAATTGAAGTCAATTGGAGTTTTCCCCTGATTTACTTTCAATATTAGATCAAAGCTAAAATGTCAAAAAAATGTTCACTTACATTCTAAATTATTATATTATTTGATTTTTCAACCAATCTGGGATCTTGATGAAGAAAAAAATGGTATTTCAGATCCTGGTATCCTGCCCTGTCATTAAAAGTATATGCTTGCTAGTTTCAATGGATTTTCTATTTTCTTATTTTTTTCCAAATGTGCATCAAAAAACACCAGAGAAGATGCCTTTTCTGAGAAATCACAAGCATGAGAGGGACTGATTGACAGGCACAAAAGCAATTGCTACATCAGCCACAAACAAGGACCGAGAGTCAGAGTTTTTCAGGCTACTCAGTGTGGCATCCATGTTGTATGATCCAGGCATGCCTCCCATCACTGGTCCATATGAGGAACGTGGTCTGCTCCAGATGAGCCCTGGATACATACCTTCACCTTCACTTCTGCCAGGGGTGCATCATTCCTACGAGCAGAAAAGGAGAAAGTTTCAGTGTGTACCTACAGATCTCCACTCTTTCTTGACACTAAGATTCATCTTGTAAGTCTGACCTTAGGCAAACCTCCAAGAGGAATCTCACTTCACCCTGCAGATTCAGCCTCAAGTTTCCAGGTCTTTGAAGAATACCTCTGGAGAAAACTAGAGGTGAAACATCTGGAAGACTGCACATTTCCTGTAATAGGGATTATTTACATCTATTGAAAATTGGATAGGCTGTGCTGCCACCGTGTCTTTCTGGATTGTGCCTTCCTATCATATCTGTCTTCCAGGCTAGAAGTTTGGATTTCCCTCCTTCTCCCTTTCTTCATTTTTCCAGCACCCATAAACCTTGTTTTTGCATGAACTGTCCCCAAATACAACCTACTATTACGGTATTTGAGAGGTGAAACTTATGGTAAAGTTCATGCGCACATTAGAGAGTCAGTCCTGTAGACATCTCCCTCATCATGCCATCCCAACAACTGCCCTTCCACTGCACTGCTTCTTTAGGATCTTCACTTTGCAATTCAGATATGCAGATCTCACTCAGAAATCACCATCTTGATATCTCTTATGACACTGCCTTGGGGCTTTGAGAGTAGAAAGAGAAACCTTAGCTATAGAGAGTCTTGTCTTCTGCTTTGAATCACTGATTTTTCTTGCAGTGTGTTCATTTCAAGTATCAAGTACAGTTACCATCTAACTACCTCATCATCACTCTTGACTGATACAGAAATTTTAGGGGCTGTCACAACAGGCCCATGTAAATACAAGTAAATCAGCACCACTGAGAAGAATAAAGGAAAATAAAAGAAAGAAATCTCACAGCACAGACTTTGAGAGGACTAAACTCCATAAGTATGCCTACCAGCAGCAATAAAATCAGACTTTCTGGTTTCTTCGCTATCTACCATGTGCCTTCTTGTTTGATTTCTCCTTCTCTTCCTTCAGTGGAATAGAAGGATATTTTTAAAATAAATCATGACAGAGTTTTTCCATTTGTTTTCATTTGTAACAGTACTTCATCTACATACTCACATGTATAACCCACTCCTGAGGGCTATCTCCTGTCTGTTGCACGTTACTGAGAGGTGAAGCAATTCATCTATCTCCTAGATTAACACTAATTTAGGACTGCTGTGAACTGGCAAGTCATGAAATATAAAACCAAGGACAACAACTCACTACCATAGTGCCAGCAGCATGTGCCAGCCCAGCTAGGATCCTCAGCCTTTTAAGAGAGAGTGGAGTTACACCGCAGTTATGCCCCAAGCAGGTGGGCCTAATGAGCAGTGAGATGATTCAATCCAAGGGGGATTCAAGGGGATTCCTTACAGAGCACTGAATCATCAGGTCTGTAAAATAATTTCCACAGCAAACTGTTGAGAACAAACAGTTAAAGCTGCAAACAGAGGATTTGGGTCCAATAGCAATCTCTTGGGACGCTGCTGAGTCATATGCAGGACTTGGATAAAAAAAGTGGATGTCACAGCTGGATGCATTCAGCTAGAAAAGAAATCAAAGAAATGATCAGTTCTTAGCTGATTATATTTATTTGTAGTTCATTACTGTATTTATATTCCTTCCTATGAAGACTGTACAGCAATCAGCCAGGCTGCTCCTTCTGGAGAAGTACTTATCGGAGCCTCTAACACAACACAAATGTAGAGGGTCCTCATTAGAAGGCAGTGAAATGATAACTCAGGGCAGTTTTCTGCAGTTTATGAGCAAGGAGAATGAAGACAAGATGAGAAAAACATGAAAGAAGAGATAATGAAATATGGTATCCCTTGCAAGGGAAGACAGAGTCTGAGCAAGAAGCACAGCAGGGGTACTCATGCCAGCCACCCTCAGGTCCTTATCTAGATGCCTACACTGAGATCTCCCATCACCCATTGCAGAGGCAGGCCTTTGAAGACTAAAGCCACTGTCAGGAGGTCCCAAGGACTTGGTAGGATGCTGAAGAGTCTCACCTTGGTTGGAAGTCACTAAGTTGGATGTGCCTTTATGTACCACCAGGTCTTGTCATGTCACTCTTTGTGTTTGGGGTGCTTGGCTAAATGAGAGACCCGTACACTCTAGTTGAGCCCTGTACCACAGGATAGTTTTCAAATCCTTTCTATGTGCAGGTACAGATCTAAGGAAGTGGCAGCAATCAGCCTATGGGAGGTGTTACCTAGGCTTGGAGTCAGTGTAATTAGTTGACCATGTGCCTATGCCGTAAATGCAGTCTTCAGTAACATGTAGATCCAAGGGATCAAAGTCTGGATGAGCAAACCCAGCTTAAACAGGTTAGCTGAGGGGATTTGCCCTTTTTTTCCTATAGCTTGACAGTACTCATAAGGAATGCCACATCAGTAAGTTCGCATTAGGCTGCACTGCATTACAAAATTCAAAACAGAGATGTGTCTTATTGCGTTCAGCTATTATTAAATCAGCTCCCTCAGCTTCTTTAGGGCTATGCCAGTTTACACCAGTTGAGGATGTGGTGTGAGCACTCAAGGAAGCTGCTTGGTCCTAAGTACAAACACATTGCCTGCTAAGATCTCACAAGCCATGGCAAAAAACTCACCTGGGATTCCTGTGATCTCTTGCTGCTGTTCAGCCTGAGGAACTGAGGCATTAATGTAATATGAAGAAATAAAAATATGTGTATTTTTAACTGAGCTAGATTTCCGCGTCTCTTGTTTTTAGGAGTATTATATCAACACCTGTTACTTTTGCCCTAGTCAACATTTCCATCAGAAACTTATTGTTTCAGGAGTTTTATAACTAGTAAAACTTTTATAAGTCAGACAAGATGCGCTTTAGGAAAAAGCTAATCTTTCAGGTCTTGGTGCTGGAATGTGCTTTCATATGCAACAAATGTAAAAGAGAGTAGTGGTTGTAATGGCTTTTTTGTATTTAGAGGGAGAAAGAACTGCAAATACAACCAGATATCAAACCATTCAACCATTAATTTTATACTGAGAGTCTGGGCCACTCTCACAAAATATCTGTCTACAGGCAGCAAACAAAATGAAAGGCAGACAGTAGGGAAATTCTCATCCCTCACTTCTGAAAAGACCTTAAGCACTTACTTAAGTCCATTCTTACTTCAAAAGACATTTAAGCATGTACGCAACCCCCTTGTGCAAAATGATTGCTTTCCACAGTTTGTTCTGTGAACCCAGGAGTCACCCCACTCTGCTCATTACTAATGCTCTTGAAATTACTCATGGGCATAAATATTTGCAAGAATGAGGCCTCACTGAGGAGCTGTGTCTATATGAGGCATCATGGCCAAACAACACCAATCTAAAGAAGAATGCTCCCAGACTTGCTGTCTCCACCAGAGAGCAGTTACCAGCACAGAGTGGAGTCAATACTGTCGCCCATATGGCAGAACCCTGGAGCGTGCCATGCCCCCTGGCATCAGGCCACATCTCAGAGGGGCCCAATGTGTCTCCTAGGAATGCATCTCCAAATGGGTCTTGGGAAGAAGAGAACAATTCAATGATTGGCAGCTGATTGCAGAGGAACCAAAGTTTCTGTAAAATCCCTCTAACTCTTTACAAAAAGCAGACTGAGGTTCCCTGTGGATGATTGCAGCACACAAGCCTGACCAAGAGAACTGTAGAGGTCACCCAGCCTGAGAGTTTAAGGGACGAACAAATGGCACCTCAACACAAGGCATCAGTGAACTTGAAAGGATTTCCAGGGAAACTTATCACTTATCCTCTGACACCAGCCAGAGGATGACTGCCCTTCCGGAGGTGGCTCACTCCTTGGTGCCTGCCAGCTGCTGAGACATCCTCTGGAGAGACACCAACAATATCTGGGAAAGGAAGAAATTGTAATTTCACAAAAGCACAATGGCATATTACACTGTTCCCTTGGATGTGATGTTCAGAAGTTCTGAGCTGAATCAGTCTCAGCTCATTCCCACATTTAAACATCCTAGGCAAAGCCACCCCAAATCTTACTGGTACAGGGCTCACTTTCCATGAAATAAATAATTTATTTCTAACTGTGTGTGATGTGGTCTTCCTGAATTTTGAATTAGCAGGAGAAGCAACTTGCTGCACACTCACAGATAATCACATATATACCCTTATTGGGATGTAGCCAGTGTTGACAAAACCCAGGTTAAAAAGAAGAATCTGGTGCAGATCTCTGTTACTCAAAGAGAAATGGCCAGCCTGACAAAATTTGAATGTCTGTGGTGCTTCCTGAATGCTTTGCTCAATTGCTCAATTTCTGTTTGGAGACTCCTGTATCCACTCCAAGTTTTGAACTTCTCAAAGTTTTGAAGACCCAATACACATTTAATTGCTGTGTTTTTACAGTGCTACCTAAATTCATAGGATCATAGAATCATCTGAGTTGGAAGGGGCCGTTAAAAGCCATCTGGTCCAAATCCCGTGCAATGAGCAGGGACACCTAGATCTCCATCAGGTGCTCACAGCCCCATCCAGACTGACCTTGAGTGTCTCCATGGATGGGGCATCCACTGCCCCTCCGGTAACGTGCTCCAGTGCCTCAGCACTTATTGTAAAGAACTTCTTCCTTCTATTCAATCTAATCTCCCCTCTTTTAGTTTGAAACCATTTCCCCTTGTCCTATCACCACAGATCCTGCTAAAGAGTCTGTCCTTTTCTTTCTTATAGCCATCCTTTAGATACTGAAAGACCACTCTCAGGTCCCCTGGAGCCTACTTCTCTCCAAGCTGAACACATCCAGCTATCTCAGCCTGCCCTCACAAGGGAGATATTCTATCCTTTGAATCATTTTTGTGGCCCTCCTCTGGATGCCCTCCAACAGCTCCATGTCTCTCCTGTGCTGAGGACTCCCCATCTGGACGCGGTACTCCAGGTGAGGCCTCACCAGCGCAGAGCAGAGAAGCAGAATCACCTCCCTTGCCCTGCTGCCTATACATCTTTTGGTGCAGCCCAGGATATGGTTGGCTGTGGAGGCACAATTCTGGGTCATGTCCAGCTTTCCATCCACAGTAACCCCAGGTCCTTTTAGGCAGGGCTGAGCTCTATCCTTTCCTCTCCTAACAGAAGTAGCAGCTGGTATGACTTTGTGCAAGTGTTTCCTTATCTGGGAGATCTCGTAGAGACAGGGGATGATGATGAAAATACTGGGTAACAGAGGAGCAAAAAAAAAGTGAGATGTGTAGGTGTGGCCTGCAGTTCTGCCGTGTTTCTGTCTCCAATGCAGGGGAGAGACAAAAGTTGAGTCCCATCAAGATTTACTTGTCCTTACCATTCCCTATCACACCTTACAGCAGCGGGATGCCAACCCAGAAAATCTTCAAATCCAAACACCAAAATGTTGAAGCTTTTTGGCTGTATCTTAGTACTGAGAACGAAATAATCTTTCCTGTTTCTAACTCAGCCCACACGTAGAGCTGTGTCTTCAGCAGGAGCTGCTGACACCCTTTTGTGATGGCAGGAAGCAGAGGACAGCCTCCCCACCTAACAAAACAGCCACGATGTTGATGTTGACGGGCACTGCTTTCCTGCCCTCCTCTCCCAGTTCCAGAGGACCTGTCCCGCAGATTAGCTGGGGCTGGCTGTAGCTTCCTTCCATCGGAGGGCTCTGGCTGCCAATGCAGTTTCTGGGCAAACAGCCACTGCTGTGATGCTTGCAGCAGATAGGCCACAGCTGGGCTGGGGGATCTCAGAGCAGGCTGCGCGGCAGCACCTGGCCTCTGGTTCCTGGTAGAAAGAGTTTCCTGGTTTCCTTCAAGCCAGAATTTTTCCTTTTTTGTTGTTGGATTTTGTTGTTGTTGTTGTTTTTGTTTTATTACTTTTTAGAGAAAGCAAGTGCTGCCCAACTTCTAGGCAGCGTAGTAGCAATGTGAGTGTGAAAGCTGCTGTGCATACAGGAAGGCAGCCCACCCATCCACCGCACCCCTCTGCTCGCCTTCCTCTAAGGCAATAAACAGCACTTTCTCTCTTTCCTCCCTCTTTTTGTTAGGATGAAAGCCAGCGGTTCATCCTCCTTTCTTTCAGCGCTGTGCTCCTAAAAGGAAAACAGCACTCGGGGCTGCTGGCTACAAAGCAGAAAGCATGCACACAACTGGTGGGACTAAAGGAGCAGCGCCAAGGAAGCATTTATCTTCATGTTATCTCCTAATTTAAGATCCATTCTGGCAAAACTTCACTTCTTCTGCTTAAGCTGCAATGTCAGGCTGCAAATACTCAGCAGCTGAGGAGCCGGTATGTGTATATATATATATATGTGTGTGTGTGTGTGTGCATGCACGCGTGCACCATATGTATTCATGTTTATGAAGTTTTCTACTCAAAGCAGTTGGCGGAAATGAAAACCTGATTTTGAAAGGCTTCCACAGCACAGTCAAACATTCAGTTTTTCCTTAAGGGAGTTGCACTGGAAAAAAACAACAAAAAACAACAAAAAAAACCCCACAAACAACAAAAAAAGCCAACCTCCTAAAATATTTTTTTTTCTTCTTTTTAAGTTCAAAATAATTTGCCTTGAAGAAGAACTAAGGAATGATGGGAAACACGACTATTCTTTTTGGATAGGAGAGAGGAGCAGTGAGATGAGAGGGAGTAAAAAGAAATTCCACAGAGAAAGCAAACTGAATGGAGGGATTATTAGTTCCTGTGTGTGTGTTCATCTATTTTTGTCCTAGAAGAAACCTCCTTAACATGGCTGTGTATTCTTTCACAATGCTCTCCTTCCTTTGTGAGACTTACTGAATCCATCACAGCACCTGGTTTCTCCCTGAGTTGGATGTGTTATGCCTATAAGACAGGACAAACTTGGCAGCAGTTGCTCTGGAAGAAGGAAGGGAACAGCCCAGCAGTAGAGCCGGATACTTTGTATGTTCAGGGGCACATAAGAGATGACATTTATTTCTTTTGCTAAGGATTTTGCTGGCAAAGCTGACTGCTTTCTTTTGGCCTTGACTGAGACATTCAGACATCCAGTGGGAAAAATTTTTTTTCTTCCCGTTTGGATTGTAAGCGTATCCTTTCTCCTAACACTTCTGTTGCTCGTGTTCTTATTTGGAGAAAGCTTTTCTTTTTTTTCTGAGGCTATGAGACAAAGGAAACATTTGGCTGGAGTGCAATGTTCTTAGAGCAGAAAGGAAGCAGAGTCTGAGGCACAGAACTTCAAACATTTTTCCATTTGCAAAGCAGCACATGGCCAGAAAGGAAAGACCACATCCCAGCTCCACTGCAGCTGATGGGAAACACGCCACCCATGGGATGGGAGAGCTACCTGAGGAATCCAAACTCACTGGCCTGCCCCCCTAATAAAGGCTACTGATTATGTTATTTGTGTTGCTCTAGCAGCTTGTAGTCAAGGGGCAGGATGTCTTCTGTCCTTTGGGGCCATGCAAGCCCAGATCAAAGAGACGTTCCTTGCCCTGCAGATCTTGAAATCAAAGTTTATGGCTCACCCAATAGCTTATTGAAAAACCACATGGGGAAGGCACCCTGGCCTTGCAGCCCTACTGCACTCCTAGCCAGGCACAGTATTTGCAAAACAGCCATGCATCTATGCCTACCTGTGCCAGTCCAAATGTATAATGCTAGAACAGAGCACAACAAGCACTCAGAATTTAGCAGCATGTTCAGAAGAGAAAACAGTGCTCGCTGAAAGTTGGAAAGATAAAAAAAATCAATATTTTTGTGATACAGCACCAGATGATTCAGTATCAAGGGGAATATCATCATTATCTTTGGCATCAGAACCTCTAAATATAAGCTGAGATGCTGGAAAAATGGAAGTTGTTGTAATCAGAATCACAAAAAAGAAAAGGCCTTTTAAACTTAGTTGAGATGCAACTTGGCTGGAAATAAAAAGAGTAGAACCCAAAAGAAAGAAATTCAAAAGGGAAAAGCTTGAAGCAAAGTTCCTTCAAGCATGGGTGGCCGGGGCCACGTGAGGAGAAATACACACATAAACAGCTCTTTATAAAGTCACATACCTTACTCTTATTCAAAGGTTTCATCAGACTTTTTCTATCAGGAGTGATGGTTTCTCAGGTGCTGTGAACACAACATTTAGGGGAGACGGTCCCAGAACAAAAAATGTCCTGATCTGCAGACTTGTGTTCACTTGAAGAGAAAAAGACCGGCATGGTCAAATGAAATCTTGAAGAGAACAGCCATTTCCAGTCAGCATCCCCATCTCATACCAAGGGATCAGAAATCACTCTGTATCTTTTGTCTCAGTAATTCATTCAATGAATTTAATAATGATGAACTCTCAGAAACTAATCCTATTTCTCCTGGAGAAACAGGATTCTCGTAGAGAAATAGGATTAAACATAATTCCCAGTATGAAACCATGGCTGCTTAGGTGGGTAATGGCTCAATACATCAAAGGAGAAACAAGAACCTCCTTAAACAGGCAGTTCCCAGACTCTGGGGTGTTGCCTGCATGCAGCCATTCCTGGCAGCAGCAGCAGCAGCACTGGGTGCTGGATGCAGAAATTGTTCTAATGTCTGGGGTCTTTAATTACTTTTTCTCTTTTTCTCTTTCCTTTTTCTTTTTTCCCTTTGCTTTTCCCCTTTCCTTTTTCTCATGAAAAAGAGATGGAGGGAGGCCAATGGTGAATCCTGTCACCCATTTCCAGAGTGTAAGATGCAGCAGGTCAGTAGAAACAGCACTGGTGTACAGAGCATTTGAGTTCTGTGCTCTCTGCAAGATCTTTAGGATAAGTAGCAATATGTCACCAGGACAGAGGTGTTCTCATTTGTAATCAGTCAGGTTGGCAACTTCAAGCAGGAAGACCATGACATGGGCCTGTTTAGGAAGGCTTCTGAGTTCATGGAGTTTGCAGGCACATCTGACATAGCCACTGGTTTCATGGGGAAGATATGTGTACAAGAAACTAAAGTGTGGGAGTTGTGTCTCTGAGGGAAAGAATGACTGCAGAGGGGCTTGCAGAAACATCTGCAAGGCATCTTCATGATGAGTGGCACACACCCATGCCTTCCACAGCTGAAGTTACCTCACAATCATTTTCTTCCATCTCAAGTCTGTCAGGGTCAGTGGAGAATATCAGGGTTCAGACTATTCAGACTAAGTCAGATATTCAGACTTCTGAATCAGGGTTGGTGTGCACCCGTCTCTCTGGAGCATGGAATCACAGAATGGCTTAGAAGGATCCCCAAGGACCATCAAGCTCCTATCCCCCTGCTGCATTCAGGGCCACCAACCTCCACATTTAATACTAGACCAGGCTGTCCAGGGCCCATCCAACCTGGCCTTGAACACCTCCAGGTATGGGGCATTCACAATCATTCTGGGCAAAGCACAGGAGCTCTGATTCTTGATAAATAAGTTGCAGTCTTTTTGTCCTTCCCCACTTCATCCTCTGTAATTCCTTCTTCCTTACTGTGGGACAAGTTGATTTAATGACACCACTTTGGGAACACTGACCTGTTCCATTCCTGAGGTGGTGGGATCCTGGTATTGTAAGGGCAGCTATCCAGGGTCAGAATTAAGGACTGTCTGTTAACTTGAGCATGACCAGGAGCAGACGCTTTGACATGTCATATGTGGTACCTCCTCTGCTTTCCTGTGTGGGATCTTCTTAAGCCATCCTAGAGCACCATTTTTACTACCACAAATACAGTCAGGCTTAACTTCAATGAGACCACAAAAACTTCCATTGCAATAATTTGCTAATGAATTCTGGCAATGAATATACAAAAGTATTTACTTAATATATACATACTAAGTATATATACTCCCTTCCCTTGCCTTGAAAATACATCTTAAAGATTGTATCAGAAAAGCATTGTTTCAACTGTTCAAGTCTGCCATGCAACTGCACCTCTACCTCATTCCTGCCCATATTTCCCTGCCTGTCTCTTATTTGGTGGTTCTGGGGTCACTTCTTTCAGATCATAAAGCTTACAGCAATGTAGAATTTAGACAATGACAGCAGCCATAAAGCTGACCACAAAGTTTCTGCAGTGTCAGGACCGAGAGCCAGAAGCACCTGCAAAGTCTGTCTCCTCCAATTGACTGCTGGGTTCCTGTCTCTTTAACAGTAAAATCAGCAGCTCCCAGCTGCTAGCAGCTGACTCAATTTTGGGGGGGGAAAAAAAAAAAAAAAAAAAAGGAAAAAGAGATTAATAGACTAATAGTAATAATAATCCCAAGCAGCATTATAAAAATAATTAAAAAAAAAAAAAAAAGAAAAAAGAAAATTCGTCCCTAACAGCTGTGGTTTGACTCAGTGGCTGACTCCTGCACTGGTCTTCCCCTCACTCCACCCCACTCCTCCCTATCAGCTCATCGGGCCCTTGAATGCAATCACCATCATCTATTTGGCTTCCTTACATCATTTCAAATGTCCCTTCATTTCAAATTTGGAATCAAATATAAAGCCCTGCTTCAGTCAGTCAAGGGACAGGAGCAGGTTGGCTGGCAAAGAGGAAAGAGTAGGAAAAGCCCGAGGGAGAGGAGGTGGGAGTTCAGAGGGTTCAGGAGGGTCACAGACATTTTGAATAGCTGCTTTTCTCCTCCCTGCAGCATCGCTCAGCTCAGCATGGGATGGAAACATAGCAGGGATTTGGCTGTACTCCTGCTCCTACCGTTCATTCTCTTCAGCTGGGATTACAGGAGCTGAGGAAAAGCAGATCTCAGTCAGGCAATAGGTATGGAAGCTTTGCTTCTTCAGGCTCTTCCCTACTGCTTTTTCTCTTTCTTTTTTTTTTTTTCTTCCTTTTTTTTGCCTCTCCAATATTTGTGTTTATTTATTTGTTTATTTTTGTGAGAGTCCTTCTCCCTGACTGTCACTGCACAAAAGATGGACACCTTGTACCCCCCAGTCAGAGAAACCAATATCACTGAAACAGAAAGTCCCAATTATAGTGGGTGAGTAGTGTTGCTCTTGTTAATGAATTCTAACTATTTTCAGTCTAAGTTTATGAACTTGAGGGAAAGGCTGTAATATTAACTTGTGGTTTCTTTCATTTTGAATTTCAATATTTTCCTCAAAAATTCTGAACGGAGGTTTTCACTGGCCCCACATTTCACTCTCTTCGGTAGTCACTTCCCACAACTGCTGCTGTAATCCTAATCATGAGGTTATGAAAAAAACTTTGCCCTGCCCAGCCAAACAGGCCCTGCAAGCACATCCTACATGGGAATTCCTCCCTGACACACTTCCTTGTGGACGCTGGAATTTGAATGCTGTCCTCAAAGGACAGCCTAACACTGGTCTCACTGGTTTCTTTGGGAGTAGAGCTGAAACACTTTGGAAAATTCCTTCCTTCAGCTCCAAGAGCAGACTTTGTCCAGTTCTATTGGGCGGGTCCCAAACATGACAATTTAATTAGGAGGTCTAGACCCTACATGCTTATGCTCACTCTGAAGTGCCAATTCCAGATATCCAGCGGGGCCAAGAGCAAGTTTGACTATCAAAGCCACGTAAGCTTTTTGACATACTGTGCTAAGGTAGCCAAGTGGAAAAAGTAGGCTGCCTGTCTAGTCTTAAACACAGACAGTAGCCACATTCTTGTAGGGAGCCCAGAGCATGTTCGAGAAATGCAGGGAGTCTAAATGAAAACCTGTTGCTGTCCCAAAATGGAGCTGTTTGACTTGGAAAGGAAAGCTTAGTCATCTGTCCTGCAGGGGTTTGCCCAGCTCCTTTGGTCTCTCCATCTGTCTGATTTACTTCTTCATTTTTTCCATTCCCTTTGCTACCTTTTTCTTCAGGGTCTCAGACATGAAAGTGCTCACTTTCTAACGCAATGTTACCACTTGCCCAACGTATTTCTTCTCAGTTTTTGAAGAGGGCATCGGGGGAATGATGCATTACAATGGCATTCTTATACCCACATGTCATATGGAAATGTTTAGGAAGACAATAATTTTCAAGTAGCTCAACTATCATGGGTTGTACTGCAGAACCAGCATCAATTCTCCCTCCCACTTTGCTAACAGCTCCTGTTGCATTGGGTTCCTATAATTAGGAGATAATTGTAGGCTCTCAGCGACCTCCTTTGTGTTTCAGGGGATATCATCCAGTATATAAGTTATATTCCTATTTCATCAAGTAATGAGGTAAGTATTAGGAGGCTGAAGTTCTTGGCATAGGTCTGTATCCTACCAGCACTTGTGTTTGGCTGCTATATGCGACTCATTACATGGAGGTGGGTAGGTGACATCATCACTAAAGGGAAACACATGATAATGTGAGGGTTCAAGGATTCAAAATTCAGCTAATAAAATATCCAGACAAAGAGGATTAGCTCTGCTTGCAGGAAGAGAGTTTGCCTCTGTCAGAAGCAGAGTAGTCCAAAGAGAATAAACTATATCCTTTTTCTTCCTTTAGCAAGCAGTTTCTTGTCATGCTGGAAAAAAAAGTGGGGAAAAAAAAAAAAAAAAAAGCAAAGAAAAAGAAACCAGTTGCTTTTCAAAAGGATGTAGCTATTACTTCAGTTTGTGCATTACAGAAGCTTTTTAAAATCATGAGAACTTTCTGTTTTATATCCAGGATTTGGATTTCCTTTTCTTAAAGACATGGGGAGATACAGAGCTAGACAAAACAAAAGTTGCTTTAGTAGCTTAATGTGTAGATCAGTATGCACAAGTCTATTCTACCCAGGAACTGACCTGCTCCTTTTTCCCATTTTTACAGGCAGCCATAAAATACAGGTCTGCCATAGGAAGTTATTAGCAAGATGTGAGTGGTTTGAGGCTCTGGATGGTAATGACAGCAGCCCACCTGCCTCATGCTGAAGGGAAGGGTGGGTGCAAGGATATGAGGGCAGACTGGTGACCAGTCCTGGCTGGTTTCACTCCTAGGCAGTGGAGGTGGCCTCACTCCCAGGCAGGTGCCACGGGCTTCCTCATGAGCAGTGAGCATTTTTTGCTGTCAAAAAGCACAGAAAAAAATGAAAGACAACCCTTTGTCCAGGAGCAGAGTCAGCAAATGAACTTTGGGAAAGCATGGTAGAACATAAACCCAAGCCTTCCCAAGCACTTTTCCAAGTGCAGTGGTTGGACACTTGGAGCTGTTAGACAAGATTGTAACAGGGGACAGTCATAAGCCTTCTTTGTTATTGTTGTTTTTGTGCCAGAGCTGACAAATTCTGGTCAGGCAACATCCGCAGACATGACAGCAGTAGCCTCTTACAGAAGCTGTTTGGAGCTGGCCTCAGATCTGGGCATACAAGCCTCAGCCAAAATCTCAGTCAGTGGACACTGAGCACATATACCACCGGTACATCCTGGGGACATGTCACTTTGACTCATTCTGTGCTGTCACTGTGCTGGTTCTGCAGCCCCTAGCTACACATGCCAGTGCTCTAGAGCTGTGGCAGGAGGTTACAGTGGTAAGCAAAGGTGACAAACATCTCCTAAAAGTGAAAATCAATTTTGCTAATGCTATCCTGGCCACAGCTTTCTACCCACTTCTCCATGTTAAAGAAGGATATTATGGAAGATACATGAGGTGTGATGGCTTGTTGCCATAGGCAGTAGGGGATTCCATCATCTTGATCCAGGAGGACTGCTTACAAGCTCAGGTAATGCAACAGAACAGTGACTGACTTACTTAGGCTCTTTGCTGTGCAAGGCAAGAAGTTCTGCCGTGTTTTCACTCTGAAGCTTTCACGGCTTCAGTATTAAAATGCCTCACATGAAAGGATGTTCACCTTTTCTTTCTCCACAGCGTAAGCCACAGCTTGTGGAAGCCAAAGGCTTCAAGCGTGATATAGGACCACACTGCTATATCTCTTGTCAGCTGAGGTTTAGAAAAAACAAATGCACAAAACCCAAAACCTTCCCCCAAACCCATAAACACTGCAGTCTGTAAAGCAAGGGTTGAAGTGTGAACTGCACTGTTCTCACGGTGGGGAGGAGAGGAAACAACTTATACCATTGCAGCTACTGCTGTTAATGCCAAGATTCAAAGAAGAAAGAAGATGATTATGATATGTTAGACAGGCTCAAAGACCTGCTTCTATCTATTTCTGCTACTGGCACTTGTATTTCATAGTATATTGTGTGTCCATGTCCCTGAGAGCTTGTCCCTGGGAGAGCTAAATCCTCCCCACACTAAGACTGATAGTAGACAAAATATTTTCTGTTCTCCTACAGTCTGTGTTAAGTCAATATTGCCCAGAGAAGTTGTGGATGTCCCCTTCTGAAGATGTTCAAGGCCAGGTGGGTTGGGGCTTTGGGCAACCTAGTGTAGTGGAAAATGTCCCTGCTCATGGCAGGCAGTTGGAAACGGGCGACCTTTAAGTCCTCCTCCAACTCAAACCATTCTATGGTTGTATGATATCCCAGCTTTAGTCACTGACCTAAACCATCCTAGGTACTTGAAGGCAGGCCTTCATTTAACTTCTTAGTTTCCATGCTTATGTTTCATAGCATTATGGATTTGGGATATTTTTACCCTATACCAACACATCTTGTATGTTCCTAGCCATTAGATTAGAATTTAGGTTTCCATTTTTTTGTTAGTATCTGCTTTTACGTAGAGCATTGGTGTGTTATCATGTAAATCAATGGACATGTTCTTCAATCTCACACTAGAAAATAAACTTATATACAAATCTGATTTCTGATTATTTAAACTAGCTATGAGAATTGGGAACTGCTCAGCCTACCCTCTCCTGTGCCTCTAGTTTCTTTTGCAGGCTGCAGGATGTTTTTCTGTGCTACTGAGTTATCACGCTGCCTCCCATACCTGCTCATGTCTTACAAGAACTGAAACCAAAGACTGTTTCCTGACACCACAGCAACTGAGCCTGAAGAAAAGAAACTATCAGATGTTTCTGCGTAACAGCTGCATGTCAAATATAGTAGGCTAGCCAACAGCCTCTATGCACTCAAGCATAGGAAGCACACTGCCTCTAAGAAACATGTTTCTCATTAATTGGAAATGGGCAAGTGAGTCCTTTTTCCATAATCACAGACGAGTGGGAACTGAAACTTTAAGGTACAGAGATCTGCATTTGACATTATAGCTGGCTTTTTGTTACTCAGGCACTGTGCAAGCAGATACAGCCTGAGAGCTGGACACTCCTGACAGAGTATTTGCCAGTGTACATGTTACTGTGTCACAGTGGGAGTACAGATACTAATGTGGACACATCCAATGAACTGAATAAATAAGGCTGAGTTTCGTTTAATGGCATCCAGCTCTGGGGGGACCTGGCTATGTGTAACCCACACATATCAGGCTTCAGGATCTTGCTCAGAGAGGGACAAAACATGAACTCAGAGTTGGGACAGAGCACTCACAGTCATCAGGAGTTTCCCTGTGTGTGTTTTGAAAAGAATAACTTTGCTATCATTATCTGTACTTCCAACCTTCCAATTCTAAGGAGACTATTTCACAGGTACTGGGACAAACCTTTGAGATGAAGGCAGCAAGCAGTGTGTGAAGCCGTGTAATTACAAGCCTCTGAGCACCTTAAAGGGATTCTGGTACCACAAGAGCCCCAAGGCAGTGTCCTGGTGTGAGGCTGTTTGTACAGTTATCATCTGTGGCTGTTTCCCAATATAGCAAAGTTCAGATGTCTACATGATACGTGTGCAGCACTTTGCTGTCTGCCTCATGTTTTCAGCTGCTCTAGGGAAATTTTCAGGGATATCGTTTGACTGCATTTAGACACACACACACACACAAGCACACAAAAAAAGAATGTGTGCTCACTCAGTAAAATGGCACTCTTCCCCTTGTGGAAGGGTTCTGGGTTTGCTTTACTTCTCCCAGATAAATAAGAGGATTTTTCTTTAAGAAATCACTCCTATGTCACAGATTTTAGACAGTTGTGTGGCACAGTGAATGCTTTTTTCCTCCTCCAGATGGTGGGAAATTGTTCTCGAACAGCCTCCCACTTGGTCAATGCATGGGTGGTTCATTGCCAATGAAAACCCAGGTGCTGTTGAATTCTTGTGAGTGATTCAAGCAGCAGTCTTCCCTCTGAGTCAAGAGAAAACCAATACCCCCAGAACGGTTTTAATAGGGGCTCTGTTGGAAGTTGCTCAGACAAGACAAAAAATAGAGGTCCTGACCACGTCTAGTCATTAAAGATCCCATAGTGCCATTTGTAGAGGTAAGAGCATGAGTCCTCATTAGCTTTCCATTCCCTCTCGCCTATATTTCTACTCTCCTTTGCTCCCTTAATATTGATGTAATTGTGCACTGTCTTAAATGATTAGGGACAGACCTGCTTTTAGGTGGATAAGGTCTTGTGAGAGTATTGTTCACTGCTTTCTGCCTCCTTCCTCCAGCCTGCTAGATTTCAGACAATCCTTCATGTGTACACATTCACCATGCACATAGATAAAGCAAGTCTTCTCTGAATTGCATAGACACTGGGGAGGGAAGTCTCAGCCCTAAGAAATCTGCAGCACAAGGTACAAGAGCCTCTCAGTTTTCCAAGTCCCTGACTGTTCAGCAAAGCACTGAAAGTCTCTTCTGATCCCAGAACCTGGCCCAGAGAGGTGCCAGCCTCTGTTGCTGGCCATATCTCAGGGGAGGATGGGCTGTGCAAAAGAGCTACAAATGCTGGGGTCTGCTTGCTCCCTGAAATACCTCCTGCCTTGCAAGGGAAACTTCAGGCCTTCCTGAGCTGGGCTGTCCTGCTGTCATCCCCCCTGGACAGACCCAAAGCTGCTTCTCCGGCCTGGGCTATAAAATGGCACGATCCATGCAGAAGATGTGACACCTATGGGGGTGGGCTCAGGACCCTCAGGTTATGTCTCAGTGAGATCTTGGTGGCTCCAAATGAAGCACCTCACCTCAATCCTCTGCCTTGCACACAGCTGTTGAGGATGCAGGCACAGCTACGTGGCTGCCCCCCTAGCAGCAAGACTTGTTTCCTCATCCCACTGTGCAAGTTTCCCCTCCCCGAGGGGCACGGCTTTCTGAAGGCATCTGCAGCTTTGGATTTCTACAGGGAGAGAGAGAGGACGAGGCACAGAGCTCAGGGCACCCACAGTGTTTAGGTCAGGAGGCACATGCTTCCTGTGACAGTGAATACCTACTGGCAACAAAGGCAGTCATGCTCAGTAAAAGAAGAGAAGCTGATCTTCTGCAGCCAACTGAGAGGGACACAAAGTCATTATAAAGGCTGACCTTGAGTAAACTGCATCCCATTTCCCTGTAGTGCTTTTCGGTATGGCAGCCTTTGCCGTTTGGCCTCACACTATTCTTGGCCAAGATGTGGAAACTGAATTCAAACGTAAAAGGGGCTTTTTTTTTTTTTTTCCTCTCCACACACACACAAGAAAAGATGTCTTTATATAGATATGCTCTGCATCTGGCTACCTCACCACAAGTTACAGGAAATTGGTTGGCTGCCACTTAACACAGCTGTTAACACTTTGGACTAGCAGTAGCCATTGTGCTGATACTGGTTTAAATGAAAAGGATGAGGTATGCGATGGTTAGAATAACAACTGTCTCATGTTCCACAAGGAATATAGACAACGCTGGGATAGCAGCCCTGTGTGCCTTACTCTGCTGCTACAAACATTACTGGGGATGTATAATTCTGCTTCACAGCTCTACCCAGCATCAAAGAGATTCCAACACATTAATAAAATGTGTCATAACAACCTGATGATACAGGATCGTTCTATAAACATGACTGATAATTATGACAGTGTCCGGGGACCAAACAAAATCAAGACTGTGCTCTGTACAAGGCAGTAGAGTCAGTCCCTGGGAGTTTTGAATGTAAACAGAAAAGATGGATGAAGGCTGGGTGGGAAGGGAGTCTCAGATCTGATTGACCAGCCGAGGGAAAAAAAAGAGCTGAGAGAGCTCTCTGCAGCACTTCTGACATGGATTGAGATCTCTGCGGAGTTCTTAGCAGCAAATAATGACAGAAATTGTTCTTGTGGGAAAGCTCAGCTTCTCAGAGGTAGGCTAATCACAGCAGGATTCATACGTCCTTGGGTATGATTGTTGACAGATCTCTTTATATATGATTGCTGACTTGATTTCATCCATGCTGATGCCAATTTGGAAGATATGATTGTAGAAAATTACCTTAGGTCAGATGATTAGGAATTAATTCAGTTCTCTTAATAAGATTCTTGATTTAAAAAGGAAAATTTTCATAAAGTTAGGGAACTAGTGATTCAAGCCATCTGGACTGAGCAGTTCATACCCCAACATGCAAAGTCTAAAATTTGCCTAAGTCATAGGTGCTAGCAAAGTGGATAGGGGCATGGGAGCATAGTGCAGAAAAAACCAACATTCATTCCCGTGCAAATAACCACATAAAATATGTTGAATGAAAAGTGAGGCCCATCAGCAAGGAAAAGTACATCTTACAGGTAGTAAGTGTATGCACAGAAATAAAATGGTCATTAACCAGGACGTTTTAGATCTTTCAAAAGAGATAGAAAGAGTAAATTAACGTTCTTCGGTTATATAAATAAAAAGAGAACAAAAAAGAAGAAGTGAGGACACTATTCAGTGAGGGCAACTTAGAGATTACAGCTACAGAAAGAAGTTGCCTGCAAACTTAGTGAGTGTTGTACCTCATGTTTCAGCGAGGACACAAAGTGTGTTGGCAAGAGCAGGATGACAAACAGGAGTGGAAAAAGGTGGAATTGGAAGTGGTCACATATGAGATGGAACCAGCTCACAGAATTCATGGCCTTTAAGAGGGGGAACTGGAAATTCTCCATCTTCATCTCTGAAAGAATTTGCCTGTGAAATTGCAGGTCTGCAGCATAGATCTGTAATGACTCTTTTGTGCTCAACTAGAGCCATTGGACTGGGGATCTGCAAATGTAGTTCCTATATTTGAGAAAGGCAAAAGGCAGCCAGGTAACCACAGGTCTGTTAATCTGATCTGAGCATCTGAACTGAAGCTTTATGTGTTATTGGTGAGTTAAAGATAGCAGTAAATGGAAAATGGAATGAAAAAGTCAATAAGAATTTACCAGCGTTAAATCACTCCAGACTAATATCTTTTTCCTTGACAACAACTGTTTTTGCAGACTATAGAAAAGCAGCAGAATCCATTTATCTGGACTTCAGGAGGCAGGCACTTGATAGTGTGTTTTATGGGGAAATTAGTTAAAATAGAGAAAACGGAGAAGAGCATACAACTGCCAAATCATGTAGGAGACAGGCATACTTGCACAGAGTGCATCCAGACTGGGAAGTACTGTGTACTAATATAAATTTCTCTGGGTGTCAGAGCATAGTAGGAAGCAGCAATGATGTGAGGCTGGTTCTGCCCTCCTCTTCTTTCCAGCATTTCTGAAGCAGCAGAACAAGTGTATTTGGGTGGAATCTTGTGTTTCTTAAACATGTAGAGGGGAAAAGGCAACACAACCTTCTGCAAGAGGAAGCTGGCATTTGTGAGGAGTTTACAGCAAGCACAATTTTGATGCTATCACATATTTCCAAAGGAGGTGGTATAAATGCAGAAAGCATTCTATTGCCCAGAAATGGTAAAAATCCAAAGTTCTACGTGTTCATCATTAACTGGTGAGATGCTGGTAAGTTTGCATCCTTTGCCTTTCAGTGTAGCTGCTCAATATGGCTTGTTCTGCCAACACCACCTGTGAATGCACAGCTGATCAAGCTCAAAGCTAAGCTGAGATCCTGAATATGTTTGGTGCCACAGCCAAAAGGTCAGTGCTCAGTTTATTTCCACTCCCCAGATCATCTCACCAGATATCTCTTGTAACTCCCCATCCAGATAACTGTTCGCTGTAAGCCTGTTTTTGGCTTAGCTGGGGCCGTTTGTCTGAAGCCGGTAATTCATAAAGGGAACAAGCAGACCAGTAAATAATAGAGAGGTAATAATAAATAATACAGCTTCTGGGGAGAAGAGATCTAAGAGGAAAATAGGGTAAAAGAGAGCAACTCCCATTCCTGTGGTCATCACCACTGGCTCTCATAGTGGAGAACACCCGAGGTTTAAACTACAGCTGAATTATACCATCTTTTGCTGAGCACTGCCTTGAAATATTTAGGGAACTCTAACTGCACATAGGAATTCTGCCTCCTTAATCCAGTCTTAACTCCTTAGACAGGGAAATTAGCATGAAAACCTAATAATCATGTCTAGGATCAAGAGAGACAGACAGGTATTGTTTTATATTCACATTCTAGCAGCATTAGTAAGCAAGCACAGGGGAAAAACAGTTCTCTGTTGCAATGCATAAGGATTTTGGCAGGAGGAATAAATACTGAAAGCTCTGCTTGTAATTAACTAAGCTGTATCTGCAGCTTGTAGCATTGTCCAGAAGAATTCCCATTGCTCCAATTGAAGGTGCTTCAAAGTCCATTGCAAAGAACACACTATTGAAAAGTTTTGCCAGCAAGGTCTTTAATTATGGCTTTGTTATACATTTAATTTATAGATGAAAGGACTGCTATTCTGTTTGGCTGTTAAAATCATATACGTTGCAAGTTGTTAAATAGGCTTCTCGCTTTTTGTTAATTCCCAAATATGTCAAGAAAGTCATTTAATATAATGCATGTGGTGCTTTTTTTTTTTCTTTTAAAGTTAGATTTAATTGGACATGTACTGCAGTGAAGCAGAAATAGTGGCATGCATTTAGAATTAAATACTTCAGGATGTGATTTTAGATTCAGTTTCTAACTGAAGCATCTGAAAGAGGCAGAGTTTACTTAGAACCACTGTGGGTGCTTTATCCTGCTTTGGATTACAGTAGCCTCTATGATCATTGTAACCCAAAGAGAACAGTAGACTTTTTTTCTCAGTCAGAATGTGACTTAATGCTGTACCTAAGCACTCCCCAGCAAGGTCAAAGGGAGACCCATCTCAAGGCTGGACTCTGCCACTGTTTCCATGCCAAGACTTGTGCTGGTACAAAAGTCTCACACCAAAAAGATCCATATGAAATGCAAGAGTAAAACTTTTTTTTCCTGAATAAGAAAAAGGATGAACCTATACATTTCTTCCCTCATCTTTCTTTAGAGGGTGCTGCCCTTGTAAAGCAGTCGTGTCAACAAATCAGAGACCTTGGATCATCACAAAGAATTCAGTAGATCCCAGTCAAGAGCATATACCCCTGGCGGCATCAGACAGTTAAATGTTCAGCACCTGCAGAAATGCTCTGTGGGCTCCGCCTCCGTTTTCCATCATCTTCTTTTCCCTTGCAGACCTACATTTTAGCTAACTTTCATAGATGGTGTGAAGAGATTCATAGGCAATGCTGTGGCTTTGGATTTTCTCTTCATGCTGTGTAAGAGCATAGCTGTGTGATCAGAAACTGATGCCTAAGTTACTTTTTCCCTTTGGCGTGGGAGCTGGCATCTGGAAGGGCAAGCATCAGGGCTGGCAAGCCAAGGGCAGCCCTGATGCTTGCCAGCTCATCCTTGTCCATGCATGTGTAAGCAGCCCCGCTCCCCTCTAGGAAATCCAGTAGATGTTCGAACCACTTGCTCAGAAATGTGTTTATAGAATCATAGAATCACAGGATGGTTTGGGTTGGAAGGGATCTCAAAGCCCATGCTGCCCCAACCCCTGCTGTGGGCAGGGCTGCCCTCCACCAGCTCAGGCTGTCCAGAGCCTCATCCAGCCTGGCCTTAAGCGCTTCCAGGGATGGGGCATCCGTGCATGGGACACCCATCACCAGTCACACTTTCCAACCTCTGATGAAGCAATGCCATCAAATGCCTTACGATGATGAGATTTGCCATCTGCAAAAAGAAGGCCATTGGGCAGTCCAATGATCTCTCAAGTCGGGAAACTCCAAGTGCTGAAAATGCCACACTAGTGGCTGGGCTTGGTCATTAATTGGGGCTCTCATACTGGATTAGCAACAGTGCTCACCAGGCGAGGAAAGAGAAAACCAGAAATAAGTCACCTGCTTCATTAACCAGAGCCAGAGCAGATTAAAGATTACTTTTTCCAAAGAATACACATTAACAAACTGCAGCAAATATTATTCATAAACAGTTGGCAAATGTGTGTTAAGTAATTTGCAACTTCCTTGCAGACATTTTCTGAGCACAAAATGAGTCCACATTCACAAAATAATTCACTACAAATGATTCACCACCCTTATAAATTATCTAATCATTGATCTCTTTTTCCAAACAGAATGGATGAATTTCTGTAGTTTGTTTTCAGTGTCTATCCCAGAAACTTAATTCTTTTCCAGCTTTTTTATCCCTCATTTGGTTTCTATTACATTTTTCTTGCCTCCTATCTAATATTAATGAGAACAGTTTTCTTCCTGACTTACTCCCTTCCAGCGAAGGCCTCCTTAATTGTTGTCTCCTGTTTGCTAAAGTGACTTTCTGGGTCCTGAGTATTGCATAGTCTTTGCTGGTTCACCTCAACCCTCTTCATTTGCATTCTTAGTCCTCAAGGTCTCAGCAGAGACTCTCTATGCTGCTGAGCAGTAAGCTTTCAGCCACTTGCACACCCACCTACACCTTGCATCTCGTTTTCTCCTTTTTGAATGCCACAAAACCACCCTTTTACCATTTACCATCCACTCGGTGCACAGACAGCTGAATAAGTCCTTTGGGACACATGTCACCAACTGCTGTCACCATTCACAGAGCATGGGTTGTGGATTGGGACGTTAAGGTCTAGTGTTTGCACTGGATAGGAGCAGCCAGAGGGACAAACACTGGGGCAGGCACACATCCTTGCCATTCTGGAGCTGACAGCCAAAGGCAGTGAGACACCCTGGATGAATTACTGCTGTCAGTTGTGGTCATTCTTGGGTGTGAACTAGGCTTCTTCAAAAATGTACTCTAGTGTTGGAAAGTTTGCCCATGACTATCCTCAAGCTAAGCTGAGCACAGACACTGGGATGCCTTAGGATACTTTAAAGGAAATTTAGACTGGATAGAAGAAAAATGTTTTTTTACAATAAGGGTGGTGAGGCACTGGAAAAGGTTTTCCAGAGAAGTGGTAAATGCCCCATCCCTGTAGACACTCAAAGTCAGACTGGACGGAGCTCTGAGCACCTGATGGAGCTGTGGGTGTCCCTGCTCATTGCAGGGGAGTTGGACTAGATGACCTTTAAAGGCTCCTTCCAACCATGGGGTCTATGATTCTATGCCGATCATACAGCATCTCTCTCTTTACCCCCTGCTACTCTTCTGAATTGGACTTGCTTCAAAGGACTGAGACATTTTCCACCACGGCTGCTAAGTGACATGAGGTGCCACTTTCTTGTTAGCTAAAAGCAACATTGTTGTGAATAAGGGTTTTCCAGTGATGCAGAAACACCACATTAAAATCTGTGCATGCTCAGATGTACCGCTTTGCGGTACAGGTGGCAAGGCTTTCTCAGCTGCATCCTTGCACAGCAGACCGGATTTTTCAGTCTTGCTGGTTAGTCATTTGCTCCTCAGCAAAATGAGTGTAGAGCACTGCAAGATCAGAGTGGCTCAGTCCTGTGTTCACTTCTCAAATGAGTAAATGGCTGAGCAAACTGAGCAGAGCCATCAAATCCAACCTCGGGCAAAATTTTCTAAGCTACAAAGAGCTGGAAGAGTCCACAGACCAACTTCTGAGGCAGCAGCATGGTTTGAAATAGCACACTCAAGGCATGGTACTGCTTTGTAGCTGCAACCTTCTGCGCACAGCTGCAGTGCCAAGCCTGGCTGCCAAGCCAAGTAGTTCCATTCCTGCTCCTGGCCAACATGCATAGTTAGCCACCCTCTCTGTGGCCATTTGTTTCTTACTGTCTGCCAAGCCAGGAGGCCAGTGCTTGCAATGATATCTTAAAAAGCCCCTTTTACTTATTTGGATTTTTTTTAAGGAAGAATCTACTTGCATTTAGTTCATAAACAGTGAGAAAACCTAACAAACTGAAATGTAGAAGCTGCACTGACTTCCTCTCAAATTATCAATTATCTATGGTTCTGGAACAGAAACACTCTGTTGTTCTGGCAGTAGACTTTGTATAAATGTGAAACAAAATTGCAAGCAATAGAAGGGAGTGACTGTTAGCTTAACCACATCTTCTCTAAATTGGTGACACAAGCCAGGGTCCTAAAAATAAACATTGTAATTGCGGTTTTGGTTTCAGAGCCATAGCACAGTCAATGGCTTTTGTGCATTTAAAGGGGAAAAAAAAAATCTGTCCTTCCAAAATAATGAGGAAAACCTCTCACACTTTCATAGTTTAAGCAATTCCAGCCTAGATAGATGCAGCTGTGATACAAAAAATTGACTGTTGTGATGGAAAGATTCGTTGAAACTTACAGACAGCCAAGGCAGCAAGCACAGCTTGCTGCTGATGACCACAGAGGAATTGCTCTAGCAGAGCCATGAGGATCAAAGTGATGTTCTGGTCCCTGCTGAGCACAGCACTGAACTCAATATACCACGATATGCATGCTGAGGTTCCTCTTGTGCTAGGCCAGAGCAGAGGAGCTTCCAGAAACCAACTCTGATGCAGTCTGCAGACACATAGTATGCCTTTCTGTTACTTGTATCTCTGCTGAGTTGTTAATTAGCCTGCACACATCAACAACTGGTTTACAACTGAGTTATTTTCCAGATGACAAACAGATACCATTCTCTGCTAAAATACCCTGGAAAGTGTTGGGGACAGGAGTGAACCTGTACCAATGTTGAAGTCCCCAGTGGTGAGCCACTGTAGTATGAAAGGTAAGCTTGCCTTGTGGCGCAGAGCTTTCCATGCACTGTGTATGTGTCCCAGCTCTGCAGCAGAGAGGAAGGAGTAGGACAGGTTGAGTTCACAGCAACCAACTCTTAATTAAGTTGAGCTGTTCTGTTTCATTAGAGAATTTTCACATTTTTAAACGAAGGTGACGCTTGCTCTTACCCTCTTTGCCTTTATGCATCAGAAGGAGCAGACAGTGTATTAAAACAGAAAGAAAGAAAAGAAACCTATTGTTGCCTCTGAACAGGATGCTTTCAATTAAGAAATGTCAATTCTTTTCATTTTGGTCACTACACCCATTTTGTTTCTGTTTGTTTTTTTTTTTTTTTTTTTTTTTTTGCCAAGAAAATGTCACTTGGGAAAATTTCCAACAAGGCTAACTCTAGATGGAGTAACAAGATTGAAGACTATCTATACCTATATAAATACATCAATACTGATATAGATATAGACTTTTTCTTTTTTTTTCAAATGCATTTTTAAACAACAAGGCAGCCCTGATAAATGGATTTTACCTTATCCCACTAATAGCGTGGATTAGGGAACTTGTAGAGTTCAAGAAGACTAGGCAGATGAGTCAACCAGAACAGAGTGTGTGGTGACTTCAGCTGTCCATGTACATGTTGGGTTAATTCTAGGGAAAATTTGATATATCTAGAAGAGTTGCTACATAGAAAAAATGTTTCTATGGCACAGCAAGTTTTGGCTTTATAAGCAGTTCCAGTTAAGTCAAAAATGATTTAACCACAGAATAGTTCAGTACTACCTCAGGAAGGGAAGAATCAAACCCCAAAACTACATTAGTAGCAGCAAACTTCGAGCAGGGGGATTTCTAAAAATGGAGGAAGCTGTTGAGAAAGACCCTAATGTCAAAAACAGGGAAACTAAAATCCTCAGACTCAGCAGGGTGAGTGCATGCCCTGCACAGCCCATAAGAGAAGGTATGTGGCTAAATTGAAAAGGAAGCAATGGACAAAAAAATAAAACAAGACACATGGGATTAAATGGCAGAGTTCAAGAGGTTATGCTAACTGTGCTGGTATGCAGCAGAATATGGAAATCTGAAGCTAGTGCAGCTGACAGAAAAAGCATAAACAAACAGGTAAGTTCTAAAGATAGAAGGGAGAGGAACTGAGTCAGGGGGGCGAAGAGAGAAAGCAAAAAGAAAAATATTCAACAAATCTGTACAAAATTAAAAATGTATTTACATGTGTTAAAAACTGAAGTCAAAACAGTGTTCTGACTGTTCACTGGGAAGTCACTGAACTAATTCAGGTTAATAAAGACACTGAAGAGAAGATTTTGCGACCACGTTTTCTTGTATCTGTCTTCATCAGAGAATTCAGTGGAGAAATACCTGCCTTAGGGCCGCTCTTTCCAGATACAGAAGATGATGCTTTGTCACAGTTTGTCAGCAATGGAAATAACAGGACCAAGAGAACAGAAATACTTAAGAATGAGTGACACAATAGTGCTTCTCTGTCTCCTCTTATGAAGCTAATATCTATCTCCAAGAGCAAATCAGCAAATACAGCAAATCAAAACCAGCATTTCCTTTTCTCTGTTAAAAAGAGGCACCACTGGAGATGTGTATCATGGTCTTGAGGTATCACCAAGCCTAATACATCTCATCTTGAAAAAGACTGGCCTCTTACACAGAGATAATTAATCTGAATCAGTATGTGAATATAAGGAGGGGAATTCTGTTAACTTCATATCCTTCAGAGCATGCACCAGTGACTAATCGACACGAGTAGAAAGGAAGTTTCCATACGTACAGATAATGCTATAAATAATGTCTACAGGACTTGGTGTACTAGGTTCTTAGTGCTACCATTGTTAAATACAGGATAGAGCAGAAAAAAACACTGCTGCTCTAATGCAGCTCTGTAAAATTCTTGTGCACCTAAAGGAAAACTTGAGATGTATACTGAAATCACTGATTTCTAAGTGATAATACTGCTTCTGTCTCTCCACCAAACATGAATTTTGTGGAGGCTTGCAGAACAAATAGCAAAGTATTCCAGAGCACTTTTATGGTGTTTTCCAAGCTGCATCTGTGCCTGCTGAAGGTGCCTGGTGCAAACTACTCTGTTCAGCACAGATACATTACCTGAACTCTCCACTAATTTCTTTATGTGCTTAATGAAAATAAAACTTGACTAGACAAGAGATGGTAAAACCTTCTAGCAACAAGCACTCAGAAAGAAGAGATTTCTAATTTCTCAGCACCACATTTACCCATTACAGAGATACTGTTTGCTGACCTCTGACACACAATAAGAGTGCTCCTGACATTCTCTTTTAATTAGAAGCACACGGTGGATGCTCTTTGCACTGCATCAGCAAGCTCTCCTATCTGCAAGAGATGTTTTCTAATAGGTACTGTGCTCCATCACTCCTGCCCTGCTTGCTGCTTCATGGTGCTGCACAGTTGGGTATCCAGAGAAAGAATTTTTGGGGGTCCATGTGTGGGAGTTGCAAAAATGAGCCCTGGAAATATCTAGACAAAACAGGATCCAGAACTTCATCCAAGAGAAGCCTCAGGGAGCGGAAGACTTAAATCCTAATGACCAGATCTTCAGCTCCATAAGGCTGGTTTTAAAACCTCAGCCTAAGTTTCAGTCAGCCAACACCGGCTTAGCACTGTGGGTTTCTTTCAACACTCAGGATTAAGTGATAGCAGACTACAGGGGTAAAATAAATAAGTTAAGATGGTGGGTTTCATTTCTCCGGATATTGTGATGAGGCATCTGCGAATCATTGAATCACAAAATCATACAATCATTAAGGTTGAAAAAGACCACTAAGACCACCCAGTCCAACCACCAGCCCACCCCCACCACGCCCACTGCCCACATCCCTCAGTGTCACATCCATACAGCTCTTGAACACCTCCAGGGACGGTGACTGCACCACCTCCCTGGGCAGCCTGTGCCACTGCAGCACCACTCCTTTTGAGAAGATATTTTTCCTAACATCCAACCTGAACCTCCCCAGGCACAACTTGAGGCCATTCTCTCTCATTCTATTGCTGTTACCCAGGAGAAGAGGCTGACCTGCACCTCGCCACAACTTCCTTTCAGGTAGTTGTAGGGAGTGATGAGGTCTCCCCTGAGCCTCTTCTCCAAACTGAACAACCCCAGTTCCCTCAGCCACTCCCCATCATACCTGTGCTCCATACCCCTCGCAGCTTTGTTGCCCTTTTCTCTACATGCTCCAGGGCCCCAATGTCTTTCTTGTAGTGAGAGGCCTAATTCAAATTGGGACCTCACCAGTACCAAGAACAGAGGGCAATTAAGAGTTGTTTGGGCTGCAGGATTTTAGTTTTTTTTCCTACCAGCACCATACACTGCATCAGGCCTAATATCACATGAAAAATGCAAAACACTTTGTCATTTCCCCCTGGTTTTTGTCTCTAAGGCTTTCCACTTAAAACTAAACAGCAGTTAAGGAAATCTTAATCTTTTCTGTGTGCAATGAAATACTTTAAATACTTCTAGGGTGTCTCTGAGAGCTGTTGAGCTGTTTCTAGCACTTATTTTAACCTCTATGAATTGGAATTCCCAGCAGAGTTACAGCTCCACCACCTAAATTAGACCTTCAGCAGATCCTCTATTCGCAGGCAGAAGCTTCACCTCCCTGCAGCCTGACACGAACCTGTACACATAGAACCATGTGCTCATTGTTTCGCTAAGCGCTGTTTACTAATTAAGAGGCTCAGTAGTCCCTGGGTAGTTAACAGTGTCATTAGCGGCAGCTCTGACATGAGGAACCATTTGCGCACGTCTGGAGGACTGGGCTGGCTTCTGTCCGCAGAGCCATGTGGAGCATGGCCCCGGAGAGCTGGCAGCTGCCCACCTGCAGCAAGGACAAGTAATTGGTCCCACGAGGGGCTGCCAGAGGATTGCTGCTCCGCAGCAGCATAACGCCAAGCTGCCACAATCCACTGCTGCATGCTTGTTCGGAGCTGGGTGCATGATGCCTTGAGGGAGGTTAGGAAAGGGAGTGAGAGCGTTGCAGCTGTCCTCCTCCTCACGGTTCAGCTGAATATCCTCAACTTCAAGTTAAAAATCTTTTAAAACCATATGCATAGGTTAAACAAAAAAATAGGAGAACACAGCAGATTTTTGTTCTCATTTTGACTACCTTCTTTTCCTAGGCAGGAACACTGTTTTTGGCATAATAGAGATGTTCTGCTTCAGCCCATGTGTTGTAGCTTGTTGAGCACAACAGAACTTTCAGTGTGGAGCAGAATCTCCTTCCCTAGAAACCAGAGACCAAGTCACCACCCTGTTCCTGGTCACAGGACTCTCTCTGAGCCTGAGTCAGTGCAGTTTGTAGTTTGAGATCTGGCAAGGGTGAGAAGATAAGAGCATTACAGCCTACCTCAGAGAGGCACATATAAGCTGAGGAAAACACAGGTACAAATATTTTCACATTAGAGTTGGTACGGAAACAAGGTGTTCCAAGTCTTGCTGGGACAGAAGAACACCTCAAACAATGAGAATGAAGAGTTCTACACTGTAAACTTTGAATTATAGAATCACAGAATCATTGTATTTGGAAAGACCACTAAAGATCCTCCAGACCAACCACCAGTCCATGACTGTGACCACTCTAGGCTATGTTCCTCAGTGCCACATTTACCCTTTCCTTGAACAGCTCCAGGGACAGTGACTCCACCACCTCCCTGGGCAGACCTTGCCAGTGCCTCACCACTTTCTGAGAAAAAATATTTCCTAATATGCATCCTGAACTTCCCCAACACAACTTGAGGCCATTACCTCTCATCATATCACTGTTACCTGGGAGAAGAGGGCAACTCCCACCTCATCACAACCTCCTTTCAGGTGGTTTGTAGGGAGCAATGAGATCTTCCCTGAGCCTCCTCTTGGTGTCCAGGCAGATGTTGCAGCAGCTGAAGTCCAACAACATCCAGCTGTACAAAAAGCACATCATCAATTACTTATTCTGCATATAGTGGCACAATTTACAGACATACTAAACCACAGAGTGTTTTAATGATTATTTGGGGCTGTGAGGGGAAGAAAAAAAGAAGAGGAAAGGGTGTGGGCTTTTAAAGTCAATATGGCTATTAGAAGACAAATACAATTTTAAAAGGAATTGTTCATTTATCACCATTAATAGACTAACATTCAGTTGGTGATCCCTCGATTCATGTAAGTCATGGTTTGATTATGTTTCATGACACTACACAGAAAACCAAATTTTTGATGACTACTGAATTCTGGAATAAAAAAGTCAAATTTTATTTCTAACAGATATTCTGTATATAAATTATTTTCAGATCTGGATACATAAGCCAGAAATCAAAAAAAAACTTATAAAACACTTTACAAAAAAGCAAGAGCTGCTTATAAACAGATCACGTATGGATTACTAACACTTTCCTTCAAAATAGTCAAGCCAAGTGGAATAGTTGGCTTTGTGAGTTCAGAGCAGTCCTAAACAAAATAGACATTTGACAAAGCAGGCAAAACTGTCTGGTGTGAAGATGCAACAGGGTTTCTATGGCTGGAAAGCTGAGAAAATCTTCAGAGCAGCTCTAATATTAAGTAATTTACAAAAAAAAAAAAAAAAAAGAGAAAATGAATGAGTGGAAAGGTCCATAAGGGTCAGATTTAAAGGTGTTTATTGAATGAAAATCTAGCATATTATTTCCATGGAGGGCAGTCTAGTAGGAACAAACCATTTTTTTAATAAAAATTGATGAGAAATCATACACATTTTAAAAAGCAAGCAGTTTTTTGCTGTGATATTGTTGACGTCCATAGGAAACCACCTGGAAAGCCCCCACACAAACTGAAATATTCAGAACTTTAGTTTTTAGTCTTAGTTTGATTTTAAGCTCCTATTTTCCACAAATATACATGGAGATCTGAAGATCTTGAAAACAAGAGAGGAAACAGAACACTGAAACCAGAGAGGATGAGTTGGGCAGGGGACAAACTGATGTCCAGCATTTGAGCATCAGCTGAAAAATGTGAAAATGACTTTTGAAGTGAGTGCACTTTGTTTGTTCTCCAATGGGCTATAGCAGTGTCTAATGGCTGTTTCCTAACTCAGACATAATGGATTGCTTTTTCTCTCAGTATGAGAGAAGAAGTCCCCTTGGGAAGGTAAACTTGTGTCCTCTGGGCAGAGTATGTCGAAAATCCCTGTTCTGTTGAAAGAAGGTTTGGTAATCCTAGAATCCCAAGAAGGAGTTTAATGTAAGTGCAAGGAGCGTGGGCCAGAAAGGTCTGCACTGAAGGCATAACAAAGACTTCCCATTGACTCAGAGGGGCTACGATCTGTGCAGGACTGTGCCCGGAGATGCTGACCGAGAAAACTGCTCCAAATCATGGAGAATTCTCCTGCACAATGCTAGATACTGGGAAAAGGACAGACACGAGCCTTTTACTGCCCCTGCTTTTAACTTTATTGTTTGCAGAGGGAAAATCAGCACTCGCTGTTTACAACAGTGGATAAAGTTCTTTATCGTCACCACCCTGCCTTTTTGCCAGCATTGCCAGAGGTGGGTAGCTGAGCGCAGGGAGTGATCGCTGCAAAGGGAGGACAAACTTCTTGAATTTCTTCCTGCAAACTAGAGACAGAATCAAAGCCCAGAGCCCCTCCTGCCTAATTGTCCAATTTTCTTTCTGCAGGTCAGGCTCAAGGAGAAAGTATCTTCATTAGAAAAGAGATACTTTGAGTGTCCTTGAGGATTGTGAGAGAGGAGTTGGGAAGATTATGGAAAGTAGAAAGGAATATTAAAAATAAAGAAGAAACCAGGGACCAGAAATATCTATTTGGTCATGAAAGACTCGTGCTTTAGGTTCTGGTCTGAAGTAGTTCTGGGGAATAAAAATATTTATCATCCAGCATCTTCCACAACTCAAAGGAGTGGGGCCACCCCTGCCCATGAAGTTAGCCCTGCCTCACACTCTCGTGTCTGAGTGTCTTGCCCTGGCACTTGGAGAACATTGATGCAAACCAGCATGTTCTTGCCCTGAGATGGTGTTTCCATAAACAGGCACCTCCCAGCATTCAAAGTCCATGAGGCAGCAGCATATTCCCATCTCTTACTCTACTAGCAACTTGCTGTGCTGGACTACATTGCAGAGGATTGTATCCTGGTATCCCTCATAACTGATATGTTTCTCTTGTTTCTCACTTTCAGTGGAGAGAAAAAGCCATATTCCCATGTGCTCGAGTTAAAAGCCCACAATACAATGAGGAAAACTCTCAGCTCAAGGTGCTCTTTTGTACCTGCTTGCTGTGGTAGGAAGCTTCAGGTAGTCACACCATTTGTCAGGGTGCCCTCCTTGTTTCTGGCTTAATTGCCCCAGAAGGTGTTTCAGATATTCCCCACATCCCAACGTCTATAAGGCTTTTACAGTACAAATGTATGTTTATTTAGTGCCAGCAAAGAAACTTTTATGTTTTACACCAGCCAGAGTGTACTTACATAAGTGACGAGTCCTTTCAAAGACAGAATCTGATGTGTGATATCTGAAGTGTCTGCCAGATCAGCGCAATCAGTAGCAGAGAAGATGGCCTAGCACACTTCCATCAGAACTCAGTATATAAAACAGAAGATGGAAAAAAGGCTCATCTCAGTTACAGACTGTTTTTAGACAGCTCTTATGTCTTCACCTAAGTACTCCACTAGGAATTAAAAGTATCTTTATCTCTTCTTGCCAGTTCAATATTTTATCATATTTTCTTATATTTACAACCATTTCACTCTTTCTTTCCTGACAGATGAATAATTCCCACAAGAAAACAAGGGGAACTGAGTAATTACTCAAAGCCAACAGTGAAAGTGATTACATAGACTACACAACTTTTCCTCTAAACTTTTTCATTTCTAATCACTATATGTCATTACTAGCAAACTAACAACTTCTAAAAATTACTCATGCTCTCCCTTTAATTAATTGTATCACCATGAAAACTAACTTTAAACCTCCTAAAAACAAAGAAAGAACAATGGGAGACTTTCTCCCTTGACACCTGTCACAGGGAGCAGGGAATGTGTTTCTTCTTTCTTTATCTTTCTTTCTTTCTTTCTTTCTTTCTTTCTTTCTTTCTTTCTTTCTTTCTTTCTTTCTTTCTTTCTTTCTTTCTTTCTTTCTTTCTTTCTTTCTTTCTTTCTTTCTTTCTTTCTTTCTTTCTTTCTTTCTTTCTTTCTTTCTTTCTTTCTTTCTATCCTTCTTTCCTTCTTTCCTTCTTTCCTTCTTTCTCTCTTTCTCTCTTTCTTTCTCTCTTTCTCTCTTTCTCTCTTTCTTTCTCACTTTCTCTCTCTCTCTCTCTCTCTCTTTCTCTCTTTCTCTTTCGTTCTCTTTCCCTTTGTTGCAAGACTTGAGTAGCACTGAGCAGCAGCTGCTGGAAGTCGCAATTGTAAAGTGTGACTGTCCTGGCCAGCCTGGGTGGGAGGCAGAAAAGAAACCACTTCTTCAGGAACGTGGCAGGTCCCAGTGTGCTGACTGAGTCATCTCACTTACACTGAACTTCATTTACTGGCATGGGTGATCCACTTCCTGCATCAGATGGATAATGTTACACTTGCAAGCTGGCACCCAAAACTTGCAAGCCCAACTTGTGTTGACTTGAACATCTCAAGATACCAGTTCCTCCGCTGCTATTTCAAGTAGCAAGCAGCTGCATCCGCTTGCATTTACCATTGTCCATGGAAAAAAGACACCTTCTCTTACAAACTGCACTGCAAACTGAGACCACGAAGCAAGAAGTGCCCGTGAGCATGCCTTTCAGCATAGAAACATAATGACCCCACTGGCACCCTGCCAGCCATGCCTGCTGAGGACATCTTCTCCTGAGGCTGCAGACCAAGGAACACCACTAGTGGCCAAAATAATGAGCCCCTTGGCTTCGCCAGCTCCACGTGTTGCACTGCAGGAGGTGTGCGACTATCAGTGAAAAGAGAGGCAGAACTGAAGTGCTGAGCCAGTCTCACTTTCCCTACTGAGCCCTACTAAAACAAGTGACAAGCATTCACTGAAAACCTGCCTTGGCTGTGGTTCTCAGTCATTCGCTTTCTCCCTTTTTCATCCTCTCTTAGAAACTGAGTCAGGCTGATTTTGTTCACATATTATGGGAACAGCATTAGGTTTTACAAGCCAAGAAAGGAGGGTTGGGATAAACAGGTGCAAAATGGAGGAGGAAAAGATTAAATAAAAAAAAAAAGATACTCTGAGTCGTCTTCCTTCCTTCCTTCCTTCCTTCCTTCCTTCCTGCCTTCCTGCCTTCCTGCCTTCCTGCCTTCCTGCCTTCCTTCCTTTTACTACAATACTGTGATTTAGCACTGCATGCTCAGCACATCAGCACTACTCCTACCTCTTTGCTATTTTGTAGTTGTTGCCTTTTTTAGTAATGGCCACAACATCCAAACTCACCAGTGATGAAATAAAAAGAAAGAAAATGAGTAAAATCCATGAGGGTCAGATCACTACACTGTTGTAAAGAAGTAGTGCAAACCTTGGTTCTTTAATATGCAAGAGTAAAGCTGTGCTTTTCTGTGAGGACTTGGATGTACATTGTGACTCAGACATGAGGATAGGAACTGGAGTAATGTAGCTGAAGTGAGAAAGTAGAGGTGCCCACTGAAGAGCATTCAACCTGGCTCTGAAAGGCACCAGGCAAGAGAAGGGAAACACAAATTCCCAGAACTTCCCCTCCTGACAGACACTTGACTGTGCAGGAGGTGATCATGTGCTCTGACACCAGGTCTGAGCTCATGTACCAGGAATCAAGAGGACAACTTCATCAGCAATATTCGTCAGCTCTTAGTGAGGGTTGACATCAAATGAGGAAGAGAATTAGTAAAATAATGATTTTTTACTAACTAATAAGAGACCTGGAAAATAAGCATGAGATAGTGCTTTACTGTCTCTATTTGTACCAAACAAAGCCAAATGGGCAAAGAACACAGCACAGTGCTTTTGACAGTAACTGCAGAGAAAGGGCAGAAGAACAGATGGAGTGGCGCTGAATGGCAACTAGTGCGTTTGAATACATAATGGTTGACCTTTCATAAGATGAATGAATGTGTTGAGGGAGGATTTAAACTTTATTTAAATGGCTTCACTGGAGTAAATCTGGGAGATGGAACTGCCTGAAGGAAATACGACAACCATCAGAAAGGAGTTGTTTGTCCTCTTAACAAAATGAGCATCACAGAGTCTTATGGGGTCAGGTTTTTCTCAGTTCTCCTTTCAGGACAGTGGTGAGTCCAGCTGAAGAACCAAGTGATGAACAGAGCAGTGAGAACAGCCAGTGCCTGAATAGGGAAGTAAGTATGGCAGCACATCACTGCTGTTCTGGGATTTCATCTTGAAATTACTAACCAGGTTGCTAGCAAACTTGGGATATTTCCAGTGAACTGCACCAACCTGTTTCTCAGCTCCTCATTTATTGTTGTAGCTCTTTACATCTTCTCTTCCCACCAAGACTCCAGCATTTATTTATTTTACTCCATCCAAAGATGAGGAGTGTCACTTCTCTGCCTAGCTTTATCAGGGAAGTACTGAGCCACTGTGAGAGCAGCAACTCTATAGAAAGAAATCCATTTCTTTAAATAGTGAGAATATTCTCAAAGACCAACACTAGTTGCATAGATAAACCTAGATAACAGGCAACTGAAAAAAAAGAATGAGTTGTCTGCCAAAATAGTAGCAGCTAGGTTTGGTGATGCCTGCAGTGACCCATATGTCCACAAAAAAAATAAAAAATAAAAAAATAAAAATAAAGGCAGAAGACATTGATAAGACAAACATGGAGTGAGGACAACAGCTGAAATATAGCTGTCAGGTTTGCCCAGGATCAACTTGGCTGGATGTCAACCTTATGGTAACTAATATTGATTCTAGTTCTTGTTGTTATTGTTTTCTGAAGAGGTTTCAGCAAGGCATGGCTTGAGGCTTAACTCCTGCTTCTAAATGAGTCTGAACAGACAAATCCAGCAGACTGGAGCAGGTTAGGCGATCAGAGTATATCACACTGCTTGAAAATGGAATGAATCTGGCAGTTTGGGGCACCACAATCAGCAAAAGGCATGTATGGAAGTATTTACTGTTCTTGGTGCAGAAAGGCACCTCTTTATGTTTCCTTCCCATGCACCACTCTTTGGCCTGTTCTACAGGCTCCTAACTTGGCCCAGCTTGGAAGACACATGGTGAAAGAATCAAGCTGAAACCATTGATGATCTGCATGACCTCAGGCAAACCACTTGCTTTGCAAGAGTCTTACTTTTCTTTCTCTTATTCTTTGTCATACACACTCACACTGTGAACTTGCTGGGTGGCAATTGTGCACCCACTGAGAATAGCCAGGCATGACTTCCACTACCAGCATACTCATTAGCAATTTGTTTTGGGGCAGCAGTGCAATTTTTAAGCAAATTTCTCATCATCTCCACTTACTGTGCATTGTTTTTGGTCCACAGGACTCTTCTAGTACACACAGCTGGACTCCTTTCAGAGGCAACTAACCTGGAAGCTGTGCCTCAGGTATGTACCAAATGTGCTCTAATCCCTGGTTGGTCAGGAAAAGCCGAACCCAGGATGAGTCCCCTAGACAGCTTTGAACCACATGTATGATAGGGATGCTTGGTCTTTAGAACCAGATCCAGTATAGTTGAAAGTAGAGCCCCTAACTGCACATTGTGGATATGTGACTCAGCACCAAATGCTCTATCTACTGACATGCTTCTACTGTACCAAATTACTTGCTAGTACAAACATAGCAACAGATGTTTCCAGACACAATCGTGTCTTGCCAATGCAGCAAAAACAGATCCAGTGTTAAAAGGAGAAAGACAGTTTTTTGAAGCATATGAAATTTTAGTTCTTTCGTGAACAGTTCTGTGTTTTTAACCTGAAGTCTCAGTTTTTGAATACTGGAATGGACAGTAGCAGTGAGCAGCTGTGTGTAATATTGAACTGTAGGGCAACATAAAGTGCTTTATAATGATGAGAAGTGGAATTGACTTGTGTGTATATACACCCATTTGCCCACACAGTTAAATTCTTTGTAAAAACAGATAGCATTTGCTCTGATCATCACTAGAGCTGGAGTCTACTGGTTGTGCAGAGCAAGAATATCTTCTGTGTTGTGTTTTGCTTTCAATGTCCCCATCTTTTATGCTTGCTGACCTCTGCAGAGACCAAGGACTACATTAATCCTCGCTTCCATCTCCTCCCAGTCCCACACATACATACAAGTAGCCATAACCTCAGTTTTTGGCTTGCCAAAGGTACTACTTGCCTTGAATGTGCTACAGGCAGTGGTGGGGACAGCAGGGAGGGGATCGGGGTCTCTCAGTCTGGCTCTTGCCACTGCACCTGTGCGGAAGGATCTCCAGTTTCAGGGCAGGGTCTGGCACCCGCCTGACATCCACTTGTGCAGCTGTACATGAGTCAGCAAGGGCCTGGCAGCACTCTGAAAGCTGAACTTTACCCTTTCCTTAGGAAAATAAAGAGAAGTGAGTGCAAGTTTGAGTGCTTATGTGGTGTTTATTTGACTCCAAATTTATTTTGAGCGTTTTGGCCAAGGAATCAAGCTGCAAGGTCTGAGATGTATATTTTGGGGTTTTTTTTTACCATAGTTCATGATCCCAGCTGAGTTAGGTGTTGGATAAAACACTGCCTTTGAATATTTGGAAAATTTTTACTCAAAGAAATGAGGAGCAGAGCAGCTTTCTTATTTTTTTTTCTGTTTCAAATCAGTCTGACAAAGATTTTAGGAATAGAGGCCTTCTGGGAACATAGGGCTGGATAGAAACTTGTGTGTTGCTATTGATAATACCTACCAGGTTGCACTAACCCTGTGATGAGCACACAGTATCCTGATAGAGTTGTTTGAGTTGGGAGGGACCTTCACGAGCTATCTAGTCCAACTGCCCTGCAATGAGCAGGGACACTCACAGCTCCATCAGGTGCTCAGAGCCCCTTCCAGCCTGACCTTGAATGTCGCCAGGGATGGGGCATCCACTGCCTCTCTGGGTAACCTGTTCCACTGCCTCACCACTCTCACTGTAAAAAGCGTCTTCCTTCTATCCAATCTAAATCTTCCCTCTTTTACTTTGAAACCGTTTCTCCTTGTCTTATCACAATGGACTCTGGTAAAGAATCTGGCCCTTTATTCTCACAGCTCCCCTTCAGATACTGAAAGACTGCTCTCAGGTCTCCCTGGAGCCTTCTCTTCTCCAAGCTGAACAGCCCCATCTCTGTCAGCCTGTCCTTGTACAAGAGTTGTTCCATCCCATGGACCATTTTTGTGGTTTTTCTCTCTGTGCGCTCCAACAGGTCCATTCCTTGATACATCTCAGCAGCCACAGAAAAGCCCAAAGGAACCAATCAGAGAGGAATCCCTAGGGCATGGAGGACTTGGAATGTGGGAGCATCAGAGCAATCTTCTGAAGGAGTCACACCCAACCCTGTAGAGACAGACTCTTGGAGACCCAGCTGATGGGACTGGAGGACATTTCTGATGAAGTGAGGTGGTAGCTTTCTCTGAGGGCATGTGACCTGATGCTTGTTCCTAAAAGATTTCGTACATCTGTCTTTTGACTGCCTCAATATTTTCACTTGAAATAGTCTCTCTGTTCAGCTCAGGAGCATTTAAGCAAGTCAAGAAGAGGAAGGGCTGCTTTGGGGCACAAATTACTTTGTAGACTACAGTGATATGAACATATCATCTATGAGAGATTCATATCTGATGTTGTGAAGAACAGATTTACTTTCATGGTGAGAGCACCATTCCACTTTCTTTCCTTCAAGGTTCTTGCAGACTGCAGTGAGCTCTTAGCACAGTGATGGTTGCTCACCATGTGGCTATACAGTCACTAGTGTAGCTCTCTTTTCCCCCTAAAACATATATAAAAGACTTTCTCTTGAGGCACATGTTTTAATAGACTTACAGAATTATCTGTGTTGGAAAAGACCTTCAAAATCACTGAAGTCCAACTATCAACCTCACCTACCAAGTCCCATTACTAAACCACATCACTAAGTGCCACATCCACATTTCTTTTAAATACCTTCAGAGATGGGGACTCCATCACTTCCCTTGACAGCCTATTCAAATGTTTGACTAGCTTCTGTGTTAAGAAATTCTTCCTAAAATTCACGCTAAATGTCCAGTGGTGCAGCTTAAAACTGTTTCCCCACATTTTTTAACGTCTTTGTGCTGTCAATTTCTTGGTAAAATGTATTTCCTCAGAAACAATACCCACAATTCACCTATATGCAAACAGAGGCAAATTATCCTTTCGACAAAGTCTACCTTGATGAATGAAGATCCAGAGCTCACCAAGGGCCAATCTCAGTGAGCTTAACTGTAAACTCACAGCAGTTCATGCCCAGAAACAATTGTGTATTTACTGGGGCCTGAATGTCCCAAGTGACTGTGAGAAAGGAGGGTGAAGATGCTGCAGCACCCCTTCCTTTCTTGTCATTTGCACTGACTAGCACAATACAGATTCCCACATTATCTGATGCATCTTAGATACATGTTTCTTCACCTGCCTCATACAGATCAGTGTTGCCTGTGCCCCAGAGGAAGGTTTGTTTTTAATTTGGATCTCCCACCATGATGACCTTTTCTTCAAAGCATCTGAAGACATATTTTCGTTCTATCCCATTTCCAGTTCTCATTAATAGTTCTTAACTTACAAAGCATCTTTCATCCTTTTAAAACTCTTTTGGCAGCAGGTCACAGAAACTGAAGCAATGGACTGAGAGAGAGGGGAAACATACATTATTGATTTGTTATATGAATCATGGTTGGTTTACAATAGATACAGACATTCAGCTCAAATTTCTCAATGCACTCTTCAGCAAACATGTAAATGTTATCCTAAGTTGAAGTTGTTCAGCTTTTACATTAAGTATCACATCTAGTGGATGTTTTTATTTGACAACAAGCTTTTTTTCCAGGCACCCTGTCATCTGCCTTGAGACACAGGAGGACAAATCATACAATGAAAGGAAAGAACAAAGAATACACAAAGCAGTATCTGGCATTTCTGATATCTGAGATACCGGGTGAGTAATGTTCTCCTTTAACTTCAGAAAGTGCTCAGCTTCAGGTACGAAAAGGTCATGAAAGGCCCAAACTTCTTTAACATGAGTTTCAGAAATCCATTATGAACAATAATGATCATGTTCTGTAAGAAGATACAGTGAGTTTTAAATAGATAGAAACGGTGTCCTTTTATTGCTAGAACTAACCTTACATTCCAACTTGCAATAGCATCATGATCTAATGTAAACCACATGAGATTTGCAGCAGGAAGTTTTAGATCAGTGCTTTGAAGACTATGAAAAGTTTCCCATTACTATTTAAAATATTTACATTGACTGTTGCTGAGCACAACAGACCTTGTGTTCTCAAGGAACGTCATTTCACATAGAGCATTGTAGCAAGAAAATACAGCACAAAATCAGCGTGGAGAGAGGCTAGAGTGGTCCATCCTGAAGCTGGGCACAGAGCTGCATGCTGAGCTTCGTTTGGCCAAAGACAAATTGAGAGGGCCTGTGGGCTAAATGCATGATCTGAAACCTGAAGCTCACTCATGGCCTACTCATGCTGGAGTCTCTAACAGGGTCTAGAACCAACTCAAGTTAATTATCTAAGGACAGATGTGCACCTAAGGATGTTATTTCTGACCAGCTGTCTGTCTGAAGCACATGTACTCCCCAGAGGACTGAGAATTCATTGTTCATCCCTGTGGCAAGGCATATGTTGTTCATAATGCAGTGCCATAACTGTGCTACAGGTCTTGATCCTTTTCTGCAGCATCACAGGCCATAAACTTATCTGCTACAACTTTTGTTGAGAAAAAGGCAGCTCCATTGCTCATGTGGTGAGGAGGCATTGCTTGGAGCGGATGTTTTCAAACATCTGAAATGAGTGTCCCTGAAATTGATTTCCACTGTTCAAGGAGTTCATTGTAGAAGTACAATAGTTCTAAAATAATATTCTAATAGTTCTAAAGAGAACTACTCTATAGTTCAATAGAACAACAGTTATAAAACAAAACAAAAATAGTTCTAATCCCAATAGTTATCTTCTCATATATAATGTTTTAAGGCTCAACATCCTGAAAACTCTCATGTTTGTGCAATGTGAATCTGGTGATGTTAACTCCTGAAGGAACTTTCTTCCACTGAGGATTTTCCCAGAGAAAAGGAGTCAAGGACTTCATTGAGCTGAATATTGGCCATATTGGCGATTACTGTGGTTAAAGACTCTGTATTTTGTGGTTATAATTGAGGCACACTCAGTAGCTACATATTGTGGATTCTGCGGTTAAACTACACTATCTCTGCTGCTATCTTTGTTGGTAGTAATTTTTTCTTTAGCACTTGCTCCTTTCCTGCCATCCACCTACCCTTTCCCCCACCCCAAACGGTAGTGACATGCTTCCAGAGAATTAACATTTGCTTCTTATTTGCCTTTGGTTTTTTTTCCCCTCTCTGCTTAGTGCAGTGGAAGTGTCACTGCCAGGGCTGGGGTGCCCCTGCTCATGTTGTGTGCCAGGGGGCAGCTGGGTACAGCTGGACCATCGCTCTCTCCTGTGAGCCCGGTTGTACCTTGAACCAGAGCACCTCAGCAGATGAAAAGATACCTCCACAAAGCCCATTCCACTCTAGACATCTTCCTGATGCGTAGATTTTGGAATGTTCTGATGACCCTAAATGAAAGTAAAATTCTGACCCAGCTGTTCAGAGATTAGACTGAACTGGCATGGTGATTGTGCTAGACTTTTACAAATAGGCTGTTAGCAGTGAGCATATACTCATATGTCTTTTTAAAATAGTTGCCGACAGACCTGTGAATAATTTTATGTCCATTACCAGCTGGTCAAAAATAGTTCTAATCCCACTAGTTATCTTCTCATATATAATGTTTTAAGACTCAACATCCTGAAAACTTTCATGTCTGTGCAATGTGAATCTGGTGATGTTGGCTCCTGAAGGAACTTTCTTCCATTGAGGATTTTCCCAGAGAAAAGACTCTCAGATGCCTGGAAAGTCAGAAATGAATATTTATGGCTCACAACTGTCTTGAATTCCCTTCCTCACCAGGATACTTGTCAGAACTTAGTCTTTCTAAATCCTCTCCTGCCTTGCAGGAGGGGTGGTTGCCTTGCAATTATTAAAATGCAGTCCCACTTGCTAGCACACAGATTAGTTGCTAACATATTGGAAACCTTCTTGGCTTGCAAGTGCTGCAAAACCAAGTAAAACTTCTGTTCCAGCACAGGGCTGAGTATTTGATCAGGTACATTGCTAGCCCCTAGGTGCTGGTTGCCATATGAAGTGCCTCTGTGGTATTTCAGGTGCATGTGGCTACATTGCAAAAGAGGCTACCAACTCATTGCCAGGCATCAAGTGGAAGATTGGAAAATACATGAGAGAGAAATGCTCACAGAGATGTCAGAAGACCTTTGGCGAAGAAAAGTCTATCATATCTTCCATATCATTTAACCATATTCTCTATTTGATCCCTTTGCCTTCATCTTTCAGATGTTTAATATGCCAAGGAAGAAACATTAATTGAACTGAAAGGATACTTTAGATGTTGATGCAAAGATATTGAGGGAAAATTCTGTGTAGACAGATCTCATTCTCCTAGAGCCTGGCTTACAACCAGGAAGATTGTATTCATAATTTTACCACTGAATTTAAATAATTGAGAGAACCCCAACACAGTTTTTGTACCCACTGAACTACAGCCAGTTTTTGAGGAAAAAAAATTATTTAATAGGCATAGCTTTGCTTACTAAAGTTCAGAGACTATAAATCTTCTGGGGAAGAGTCTGCTGAGATTTGCAGAGGGTTCAGCACAGCAAATCCTCAGTTCTCATGCAGGTTCTGCCACATAGATATCATAATCATCACAGCAAGTGGTGGCCAAGTGCTTTGTTTCTTATTTCATGGCTTCCCAGTGATGGGACAAGATGAGAAGAAAGAGTCTTTTTTTTTTTTCTTTTTTTTTTTTTTGGTCATCATTTTATTTGTGCCTGGCTAATGGCAAGTGTTAGATACAACACACCTGATGAGTATTTGACCTTCTGGAAGAGTAGAAACTGCTGCTATTGAATCTCTCTATTATGTGAAAAGGTACAAGTGTAACCTGTTTTCGTGTGTTGGAAACCTGTTTTGTGTGTTGGTTTTCAGCTTCACTTTTTCAGCAGCAATGTAACAGAATGTGTTTAACTTATTATTTGCATTTAAGACAGAGATTTGCAATGTAAAGAATATATTCAGAGGAATAAAGTGGATGGAGTCCAATGCTTGCTGTCTGTGCCACTGTCCTCTGCCACATCAAAGCCTTCACCTCAGTACTTTTATTCTCTTATGCTGACATCTCAGTTCAGCAATTACACTTTGTTGCTGCTCTTCAAAAGTCAAACAATGCACCTATTATATTTTAGCAAGAGATAGTGCAATTATCTCAACTGCCAGGTGTGAACAGTGAATTTTCATAGGCCCAGCTGCAGTGCAAGTAAAACAGCCCTGCAGTGCAAGTAAAACAGCCCAAGTCATTTAAGGCTTTTGCTGTCTCAGTGCCAAATTTTGGCATTCTAGCTCCTAGCATGAGGCACATGCTTAACTTCAAAATCACCAGCCTCCACAGTCAATGCTGAATGGTTGCCTCACTATCCTAAACACCACCACATGCAGGCTTTCTTAAATCAAATCAGATTAATTGTAAGAATTATGTAGGACAGGTCTTCCATCATCCTCTGCTTTTGTGCACAGGGAACCAAACTATGGGTAGATGAGGCTGTATGTGTGCTGTCAGCACAAGTGTGTGAAGAAAATATGGGAATATTTTCTAATGACAGCATTATTTTTATCTTTACCATAAGTGAAGTGCTTTTCCAAACTGAAGCACTGTACTTCTCAATCACTGTATTTATTACTAAGGAAATGGAGGAAGCCATTGTTCTCTTAATAAGTTATCTGTTGTTCAGATCATCATATGTGGTTTTGTGGAAATCTTAGCACAGCATGATGTGTAGATCGTGGCTTTAAAGTTAGTTGCAACTTAGCTACTTATGGTCCCCACAAAGCAGCAACCTTGCAAGGGATGCACTGATGAATGCTGCCATGACTCAGCATGTCCTTTCCCTGCAGGCACTTGCCAAACTCATGTTTGATCTCCAGAAATGTTCAACAATTGTCAGTGAGTGTTAGTGGATGCCATTTCTTTCTACATGGAGAAATTCAGTGACACACCTTTGTTTCATACACACTTCATACATATCTCAGATGCCATTGTGTCAGATTGCCCCTCTGCTGCCATCACACAGCAACAAAATGGAACAGAATATTGGTAGGAATGTTCAACCCTTACTTCTGTACTATCGGTGTGGGCCTCTGATGTTGTGGGCCAACGTCATAAAATAGGAGGCATTACTTTCAGCCCTCATAATTTAAGAAGCGCCAGGGTGCTGAATTACTACAAATCTTGTTTAAATACCTCAAGTGATGCCTGTAAAATGACAACAAACTGCAGCAGCTGGTGACTTGTCAGGCCAACAAAAACAAGTGGAGTGTTAGCATGCCAGTATTTTAAACCAATCTCTTCAAGTCTCTCTAACTCTGGAAGAAGTGGTGATGGACAGGATAGTGCAAGGACTAACATTTGTCCCAGTTCTCAAGTATTTAATATTGCATTCAAAAACAAAAACAGAAAGGAAAAGCTGCTTTACCACCAAACTACTTTTGAAATATTAGACTGAACTCTGAGTATTTTATAATACTGAAAATAGTGTTAAGACTTACAGATTGTAACACTGAAAAGAGTCTTGTTGTTATAGAATTTAGTAAAAAATGATAATTTATTCAGGTTTCAAGTAAGAAAGAATTCAAGAATATGCTTTAAATGACCTCTATTCAGTATAACACTGAAACTTAACATTGGAATCACAGGATCTTTAAGGTTGGAGGAGACCTCTAAGATCCCCCAGTCCAACCACCAGCCCACCCCCCCATGCCCACTGCCCACGTCCCTCAGGGCCACATCCACACGGCTCCTGAACACCTCAGGGACGGTGACTGCACCACCTCCCTGGGCAGCCTGTGCCACTGCCTCATCACTACTTCTGAGAAGAAATTCTTCCTAATATCCAACCTGAACCTCCTCTGGTGCAACTTGAGGCCATTACTTCTCATCCTATTGCTGTTACCTGGGAGAAGAGGCTGACCTCCATCTCAGCACAGCCTCCTTTCAGGTAGTTGTAGAGAGCAGTGAGGTGTCACCTGAGCCTCCCCTTCTCCAGATTGAACAACCCAGCTCCCTCAGCCATTTCACATAAGACTTGTGCTCCAGACCTTTCACAGTTTTGTTACCCTTCCCTGGACATGCTGCAGGGCTTCAATGTCTCTCTTGTATTACCTGGACATGAGAGGTTCAAACACACACCAAGCACTTCCTTGTAGTGGTTTAACGACTTCTATTTTTGTTTGATTGATGAACAATCTCACTACTGACCAAATAGTTCAGACATCCCCATAAACAAAATCCATGATGAATTCTTCCTTTGTTCCTTTGGATGTCATTCCACACTGAAGCAAGGCACACTGTGCTTTATTTTATCTCTTTCCCCTGTTGATCTGCCAACCTTCAGATTTAGTATTTGCTCTTGAAGCACCTTGATGGTAACACAGCCTGTAACTGCTCACATATACATCTCTGGTCTGAGACTGATTGAAATTTACTCTGGCAACATTTTCAATTTCAAAACCAGCAGCCATATAGGATTATGTGGGACCAAGAGGGTGAATGCTAGCAAAATCAAAAGTCTTTGAACAGACAAACAAGCATTCTCCATCTCTTCAAAGTGTAAATGGGCTTAGGGAAATGGGAAGCATTTTTATTTTAATATACTTTCACTGTGGTTCTCTTTAGGCTACATGAAAGCTTGAGAAATTTATTTAAGGTAAAAGAACACTTCCATAATTCTTCTAATGTTGTTTTTACAAAAAAGCATACACAGGAAATTTCTTCTCCCCGTCACCTACACAAACATAAGGCAAGAAAACATAAGCATAATTTTAACTAGCCCTTGGGAAAACTTTAAATAAAGCTAAGATGAGGCCAGGTGGACTAGAAGAAAGTGCTTATGTTGGATGCTTAGCTGAGAGCCAAAAGAAAACAAAGTCATTTCCTTCACGAATTGATGACTCAGAGGACTGGCAATGACATGGGGGACATCACGTACAGAAGTGCTGTTGCTACAGATGAAGTGGTGATTAATACTCTTAAAACAAAACTTTCACAGCAAGTTCATTGGCTGCCACTTCCCTAAGCGTCACCAGAGTATGAGACCGGATGGTGAGTGGTGTGCTTCCCAACTGACTGCCTGTTCCCTCCTCAGAGTGCCTGCACGGCACCCAGACAACAGCCAGCAGGGATGGGCAGACTGGAAGCACGAAGAACATGCAAGTAGGATGCCTTGCAGAAGTTTATTTGGCTGTTCTCAGTGTTATCCTTCCTGACTAAGCACAGGACTTCAGCTGCTGATGTTATTACTGACTATAGGTCTGGCTGTAGACTGATCTGTCTATTCTTCTGTGTACTCTGAGCACCTTCTCCTCTCTCCTATATGGCTACATTTACTCCACAGGGATGTAAACTTCTTTTACATGGCTGGAATCTTCCTTCAACTTAAACACACATGTCAAGGTCACTGAGGTATTTCTTCCACTTGTATTAATACAGTTGAAATGTCTGTAACACCACAGCAGCCATACAGAATTAGTACAGTTGCCCCCATGGTCTGTAACTAATCTCCAGGATGGGAAACCAGCAGCTGCTTTGGGAATGGATGTTCAAAAAACCCCACCAATGTAGAGCAACTATTTACCTGGTATCACCTTCTCTGTCTCTGACACATAGAAACTTATTGTTCTAAAGGTTGTACCTGGATCACCATGTTCAACCAAAGAACCTAAAAAGTATTTATTTAGTTATTTATTTTGAAAGATTATACCCACTATATCTTAAGTTTCCAAATAATTTGATTACAGTGACTTCCACGACTAACTTTTCAAGAAGAAATACTTCCTTGTTACGTTTGTTCTAAATCCATATTTGTTAGTCATTGGACATTCCCTTCCTCATGAGTAGTAACAAGGAATAATCACTCCTCCACAGCTATCTTCACACAGCACCTTATTTTACATGATATTTTCTTATGTCAGCTCCAAGATGATGACGTCTCAGTACTCAGTTCTCCTGTAATATCCAGTAACTTTGATTTGCTGGAAAATGTGCTGCATGTTCATAAGTTTCAACCAGTGTGTTGCTTCAGTTGTTCAATTTATGCAAGAGAAAAGAAAAGTTGCAGGAGGATGGATCTCTTTTCCAACAAGGTAGGAAATATTTCTTGCCAGAATGCATTAAAACTCCCATAAGATTTATTTGATTCAGCTGATAGTCCCTGATAACATGAAGTATAGTGCTGTTTTTATACAGAGTTGACACAGCCTTGGTTTGAGACTGCAGCTTGGAAACAAGCCCAGCTCTCAGCATGCGGCGGGCCCCATATCAGACTTTTTGCCTGTGCTATTCACCTATACAGGAAGTCCAAGTCTTTATCAGATGTGCTGCCCACATTGCCATACTGGGCCAACCTGGTGAGGGTGGCCAGGCCGGGCTGAAATCCCACCAGGGTTGCTCCCCGTAGAGCTTGGGACTGAAATGCCCCTCTACAAATTACCTTTCACAGAGGAATATTTTCTTTTATTTCTACCATGTCTAGAACTGTGTAAGGACAACTTAAAAGATGATTGTATTTTCCTTCGATGATGAAAGGAAAATACGATGTCAATTTCCCTCTGGAAAAAGGAAATGCAAAATATTTGTCTCACTATTAAAACAGCCAAAGAGTTTTCCTTAAACTATAACAGCTAAAACCTTGCAGAACCAGGCCAGGAATCAGGAAACCATACCTACTCTGTTATGCATGCCGAAGCTGCACGGCAGTTCCACATTTGGACGAGCTTCAGTTATGTACACCTCGTTGCTCAATTGCAAAAATAAAAGGGATTGCAGGGTCTGGGAGGAGTGCTGAGCTCAGAAGTGCCTCACCTTGGACAATATTGAATGAGAACAGCTTCTCTCCGGGCAAAGTTGTGCCGGTGGAGTAAAGCATAGCAAGCACCATGAAGCACCATGAAGAGTCCTCTCACTGTGGCAGTTGCTAAGGGGATTTCCGTGTGCAGAGACTTTTGTTAGACATTTGCAACTTTGACACATCAACTAATGACTTATATCAAGGACAAAAATACAAATGAAAAGGGTCTCAGTCATCCTAACATCCATATCCCAGTTCCTTTTTCTTCAGAATTTCTTTATTTACACCCTCTCCTATAATGAACTTTGGCTTCCTGGTGATATTTCTGCAGTCAGATCATGACTTCCCAGCCTACTTTACAGGAAACTCTCCTCTCCCCAGTCTCCAAGGATTCACATTCAACAGTATCCTGCACCTCATGCTGTCAAGGCCCATCAACAAGCCAACAGCAATGCCCAACATAATCCTTCCACTGTCATCTGTTGCAGTGAGTTTGCTGTTTGAGGGCCAAATACTTTTTACATTCACTGAGTAATGGCAACTTCAATTAAGCCCAAACTACTTGGGAACATATTCTGAACCACATCTTTTTGATAAATGACTATAAAAAAAAAAAGCACACTTTTCATATTTTTTCTGAAACCAAATATAACCACTTAGAAATGTTTTTTTTTTTTCTTTTTTTTTCCCCAATTTATGTAAATGTAATAAAAAATAGTATATGTAACACCTGCCAAGAAAAAAAAGAAAAAAATTTGTTTTAAACAATGAATTTTTTCAGCATTCGGTTAGAGAATGTAAAGAAGTTACTTGGTAGGTTTGAGAACAACCTGTGATAAGAAAGTCAAGCAGAAAAAAAGCAAAAAAAAGCACAAGGAACTCAGAGACAAACAAGACACTTGACTGAATATTTACCTTCAAAAGAAAATTGACTGAGACCTAGTAAGACACTTTCCTTTCCCCCTCTCGATATTAAACTACAGGCTATGCAGGTGGAAAGAGATAGCAAGGAAAACAAAACATTACAGGGAATTCTCTTATGCACTTAAGTCAGATATCACTTCCAGATTTTTAGTCAGTCTTACCATGGCATACTAAAGAAGACCAACTATTGCAAGTTAGCCCCAGTGGAGATTGTTACGAAAGCAAGGAAGTAAGTTCCCTTTGAAGAAGCAGCATCACAGCAGTAATCAGCTGCTTTTTGAGGCAGAGAAGGAAACCAACAGATATTCATCACCCCAGTTCTGGAGACAGCGTTCTGGGAGTCAGGAGTGTAATTCTGTCTGGAAAACTTCCTGATCCAGATCCTTCAGCTGTTTATAGAAAAAGTATCCATGGGATGACACTGATCCACATCATTTTTGCAAGCTCCAGGGTTTGCGCTAGGGTGTGTGATTTAAATAACAGATGGGTAAAATCACATGTAACCAGGCAGCTCCCTAGTGGCTGTATAGATGTGGATGTTGGAGAGCATATGATTTTCCAGGCTAAGGTCAGCACTAACCTGAGCTCAATTTTTCCTCCAGATCTGCTTTTTCTAGTGCTATCACGCAGCTTAATTTTTTTGGCTTGTTTCACCTCCTCCTGCTGAAATCACACCCCTGGAAGGATCCTTCCAATGCAAACAGGGGAGTCACATGGCTCCAGAGCTGCACCATTTCTGGAAGATGAGAACATACCTCTGTGAGGTGTGGAAAGCGCTGTCTGCCACATTAATGAAGCCAAACTGCAGAAATCTGCAGTGTGAATCAGATGGTACCACCTGGCCCTCAGCGTAAAGGAGATAAGCACCCTGATTTATAAAGAGTCTATTAAAGCTATTAGCTTTGGAAACTACTCACCGAATAGTACACTTTATACATGATAAACAAGAAACCTCTAATACTTTTTTTTTTTTTCTTTTTAACTTGCAAAATCTGCTACTGTATTTAACTTAGCTTCAGTATACCACACCTTTAATGAGTTCTATATTTTTACCTTGTTTATATATTTATGATTCTTGGGTCTGGCTGAAGATTAGAAGCAAACCACACCACAGACACAGCACAGGACTTGGATCTCGTGAGATGAGCTTCATGCAGCAAGTGTGTGGGGCTCGTTGTCAGCAGCACCCCCAGAATCCCTGAGATCCCAAAGAAGCATCCTCAATTGGAAGGTGCATTTCATTGACAGCACGAGGGCTTCAGGGGACATGTCAGCCAATGGGGCTGTAAAAGCAAATCTTGGCAGACTCCCTTTGAGTATCTTTGGACTAGGTCTTTATGAGTCCTATGGTTTCTTGCTCTAGTTTCATCTTTTTTATTTTGTACATACATGGGTATGTATTTATGTCTGGTATCTGAGAGAATTTCTTGAACACAAAAATGAAAACACCTTAACATAAAATGAAAACGCTCAAATATTTTTTGCCCAGAACACACCCAGCAATGTTTCAGTGTTGTCTGAATGATGGGGTGTGGGGCTTTCCATGTGCCCTAAACTCAATAAAATTCTGAGGAGAATTCCAACAGACCTTTAACCTCTGCATAAACTGATTTCTCACTTGACTCTCTTGCTAGACCTAGGCATATCCTAATTTCCATTCCCCTAATTTCCACCAAAGTAAACGACTATGTGGGTATTTTAAAGCATACCAAAATGACTTTATGACTACAGGCCGTTCAGTGCTCCACCACAACTTAAACCCCATGGACAGCACCTGGAGACTGCCTCCACCAGTTCCCAATGTTTTGGTAAGCGTTCACCATGGAGAGAAAAAGGCAATGGGCTGATGATCTTTGTTAATCAACCAAAAAAAAAAAAAAAAAAAAAAAGTGCAAACTGATTTTTGGGCATTGTACCTAGGCAGGTCTAGTAATTGTATAACAAATATGTATTATGCTAGAAAGAGTAGACTCACAGGCGCCAGGAGTGAAACATTATCCTTTTCAGACAAAGTCTCAGACGAAGATCTTTATCTCAGGATGATATATGGGATATATTTTTGAGATGACTCCACATAATACCTTTATTATTGTTGAAGTTTAACAACTTAAAAGGAATTAAAAAAAGATCATATTTGTCCTTTGTTTCATATCCAAATATGGGCAGGAGGCTTCCGATGGGGTTAGGCTTAAAAAAAAAGAGAGAAACACCATTTAGCCTAAAATAGCACCAATATTTATAGCGTTGCAGGGGGGATATATGAAGCAACTGTAGAATCGGTTTGAAGAGCCAGAAATGCTCTCAGTTACAGTTTGCTATTGCAATCTATTGAATCAGAACAATTGCTCTGTGTGTACTCTGGTTTGCCAGAGAGGGAATTAGGACTGAAGTTCCTGATGAAGATGAGAAATTCAGATTAAACTGAAAATAGTAGAACATTATTAATTATAATTCTTCAAGACAAAGTTGACAAAGTTGACAAAGGCCAACTTTCAGTAAACTTACAACTTACAGTGTTAACACTTTGTGGCTCTAATTCCAGGAATACAAAACAGTTATAAGCCAGGAGATTGAAGATGAGCTCTTGAGGACTTGCCTTAGGAGTGCTTGAATTCTTTAGCAGCATTTCCTGGAGGATGGGCAAACTTTCACAGGAATACACTGCTCAATGATCCTTAATTACGGATTAGCAAGGAGAACTAGTGTACTTATGGTCTTTTTGCCTGAACCACACGAGGCAGACTGATTGCCTTCTCAGTGCCGTAAGCAGTGGGCTGGCCACAGCCATATTGTGAACAGCTGTACCTTAGCATAACTTTAACAGCTCTTTGTATCTATGCAACTTCTGTCTTACACCACTCCATTGGCAGCTATGGGACATGGTCTTGCTGATGTTCAAGATCTGCAGCACTATTCTGCAAAACCATGTCTGAGTGTTGTCCATCAAACAAGGCAGTTAGGTTATTCAGCACAAACTCCCTCCAGTCAAGAAAAGAACTGACAGTACTCCTCTATCTGTGAACCATCCATATTCCTGATTTGCCTTGCCATGACACATCATGCCATGCCATATGATACTATGTCATGCCATGCCACACTGGTTGGAAGGGCTGTTATTCTGTCATGTTATGGGACCACTACTTGATAAATACAGAACACCTATGATGTTTGTGTCTTCCCTGGCTTGGGGGGTCCTCCAAGCGTATTCACTTTCCCTTAAATGCCAACCACATCATCAACAAGCAAAACCAGAAGAAAAAAAAAAAAAAAGCTGAAAAAAAGAAACAACGCAAACAACACATAGGCAAAATGTGATGAGACTTTGCCTGGTCACACAGTGATAGCCAGCTCCCTTGAACTTTTTCAGTGATGGCTTGAATATCGCTGAGATACAAAGCAGATCCACAAAGGTCCTGCAGGATGGACAAACATTTCAGCCCCTCACTGCCTTGGAGATGTGCACCTTGCACTGTGTCTGCCGGGATGCTGGAGCACCACTGCCTGCTGAGCTGTCATAACAAGACTTAGCTTTCCAGATCTTCTGAACCCCACCCTTTGAAAATGACAGCAAATAACACAGGAACCACATCAGTACTTCTGATGAGGCTTCTGTGCCCAAAATGTGAGCTGCCAAGGCCCTCACGGAGGCCTTGGAGACCTCCTCTCTCCCCACTGCATGAGAGTGCCTAACCCTTTTTGTCCTAGTCACTCCAATATAAAACATAAAGACGTACATGACAAAGACTTCTTCAGCTTTAAGATAGATTGTAGGCTCCTCTGGGCTAAATAAAACAGCAGAAGACAAGGCTGCATAGGTGGTCTGGCCGAGCCCAAAGCAGGCAAACTTCCTCTGGAGCAGCACAGCCTGGGGCCCAGGGTCAGGACCTCTGCTACTGGCTGTCTATGGGATGGGGTTCGTCCCACATTTTCAATAACGAAACATAAAAGCATGTTGCTGATTGGAAAGGGAATTGTAACTCACGTGTGAATGAAGCGTGGCAGTGGAAAGTGAGCTAGGACATTTCCCAAAGCTATTTCTGACTCCTCAGGACCTTTCTCACACCTCACACTCACTTTGTAGGCATCAAACGTTGAGTACAGGTACCAGTCTTGAGGAGGCATGTGGCTGTATGAGCACTTAATATCAGAGACTGACTGGGGCAAAGGAAGCCTAGTCCTGCACAGCCCATCTCTGCTAAGTGTAGGTCGGTGAACTATCATTTCAGCCATGCCTGCTTTTCCTTGCCAAAAATACTAAATACTTTAACCCCCGATTTGATGGGTCAAGAAGCCTAGTGTGAAACAGGGAGGAAACTAATCTAACACTAGAGACATCAGCCTAAAGTGTCTCTGCAGGCACTTCTCTGGAAAACGAATAGCCAGCACTTCCAAAAACACATCATTCACTCATCTTCTGCAGAAGGGAAAAAAAAATCATTAAAAAAAAAAAAAAAAAGCACCCTTCATTGCACAATTCTAAAAAATGTCTGCATGTGAGTAGTGATGGTATCTGATTGGAACCTTGTTGGTGTGGGAAGTGTAAGGAGGTGTGTAGGTGAAGTTGTCACAGTTCTTACTTTGTCGCAGTGACATAAAATGTGTCCAAACAAGGACAGAAGTAATCATGTGCTCTGGCAAGTTAACAACTAGGCTGTAATAACACAAGCCAAGAGAGATTCTGCAAAGCAACTTCTGAAAGGCAGAAAAAATAAAACATTTCTGAAACACATCAAATGCAGACAGTCTGCCAGAAAGTCATGGGGGTTGATAGATGACTTGAGGTGTAAACCATTGCTCAGAGAAGGTGAGAACACAGCTGGAAAGCTTTGTGTCCCCTTTCACTCACCAGGGCTTTCAGGCTTGAATCTTTCTTTTGGGGAGATGAGTCCAAGAAGCTTTCTCAAAATGAGGTGTCAGTAAGGATGAGCTGAATGTGCCCAGGCGTGGAGCTGCTGAAATGCTCAATACGATCCATAATCTACCAGTTAAATCTAACACAACCTTGCCCCAAGCACTGCACTGGCAGCAGGACTAGACAGTGGCCTGGCTTTTTATTTTCAAGGTGATTAACTTATTTCATGGAGGAGAAATAAAGCGTAGGCAAGTACTGCAGTTCTCCACAGGCTATCCTTCAATGTTACTCACATCCAATTCTTCTTAGGGATCTGGGGGAGCAGGGACTTCTTATCCAATAAAGTTCATGGCATGTCTTCCAAGTTGTAGGGGCCTCTGGTCAGGTACAGTGAGTACTGAACAAATATTGTGTTTACAATGATGGAAGCAAAACAAATAGGCCAGAGCTGGCCTTGACTAAACTTGCCTTCTTTGCTTTCTGTTCCGTGTGAAAAAGACTTTGATCATTTTCCTGATAATCACTTGGGTCTTGCGGGTGTTTTTGTAAGTCCAACTCGATAGAACTTAATAGGAAGACTGGAAGCATACAAGCTCTAATTACACAGTATTGCATCAGTCTATATGTAGACATCTCCACCACCAAACTGTTCGCTCTGGACACAAAGAGCTACTGTTTCTGTGATAATTCTGCAATGACACTCTTATATTGCTGGAAAATAACATTTGACTTGGTGAGGATGAAAGTGCAGAAAATCAGTGTGTTGTGGTCAATTCCTTCACTGTGTGCACTGCCCCAAGTGTCTTGGCACACCTCTTTGCTTTGTGACATTTCAAAGCTGGGGTTAGTGCATGCCTCCTGGCACAGCCCTGAGCAGAGCAGTAAGGAAACCACACCAACATGGTGAATAACCAGGGGAAATCTCATGCCACAGAAATAACCCTTAGATGTGCAGATTTTCCTTAGCTGCTTTTTTCCTCTGGCTGTGTCTGAATTATGGTGAGGTAAAATGACTGCAGATCTCTGAAAGCAAGTTTTATTCTAACTAGGTCATGAACCAGTAACATGGAAGATATAACGTTATGGCATGTACTGGAAAAAAAAAACACCTCCATGAGTACCAAATAATTGTGGCTGAAGCCTCTGCTACAAAGATATGTAATTCTTTGATATCCTCACTGGCTAAATTAGAGCTGGAGTGCAGTCACACTTCTGACTGCTGAGTGAGAGCATATCCAACAGCTATATTTCCAGTTTTGTTATTCATCCCCTATCCCTCAAATTGCATTGGCCAGTAAATACGGAGATCATGGAATAACAGAATCTTTTGAATTGGAAGGGACCATTAAAGATCACCTGGTCCAACTCCCCTGAAATGAACAAGGACACCCACAGTTCCATCAGATTGCTCAGAGCCTGACCTTGAGTAGCTCCAGGCATGGGACATCCATCGCCTCTCTGGGCAACCTGTTCCAGTGCCTCACCACCTCCATTGTAAAAATTTTCTTCCTTCTATCCAGTCTAAATCTGCCATTCTTTAGTTATAAATCAATAGCTCCTTGTTCTAACACAACAGGCTCTGATAAAGAATCTGTCCCCTTATTTCTTACAGCTACCCTGTAGATACTGAAAGGCTACACTCAGGTCTCCCTGGAGACTTCTTCAGGCTGAACAGTCCCAGCTCTGTCAGCCCATTCTTGTAGGGATGTTTCATGCCCTGGACTATTTTTGCAGTCCTCTTCTGGATGTGTTCCAACAGGTCCCCTTCTCTCCTGCACTGAGGATTCCACATCTGAACACAGTACTCCAGAACAGATCAACAGGATCACCTTCCAGATCTCTCCCCATTCACAATCAGATGATTTATTTGGTGCATGAATCTCTAGAGATCTGAGGAATAGAGAGCTGTTCAGTATGGTCACCTCAGTTTTATGCTGAATTATATAAGTCTAGGAGTGGGCATTCATATGCAAGTTCTCTAAAGGTGATGTCACTACTGGCTACATGCACAATTCCTGAGATGAAGGTTGTGGCTCACCCAGGACTAGAGATCTCATGCAAGAGACTGTGCAGATGAGAAGGTGGACATGAATTGGCCTTGCTCACCCTGCCCAAGCAGACTCATGATGGCAAAAATGAGCCTTGCTCTGCAGCAAGGAGCAAGGAGCATAAAAAAAATCACACAACAGAATACATAGTTCACTCCAAAAGTAATGTTTCCTATTTCCATGGAAACTACAACAGATACAAAGAGCATGATAACACTGTTTGATAGAGAAAATTATTGGCTACAAAACCTTATTTTTTAACACAGGCACCACTATTAGCAGTGTATATTCACCAACAATGAACAAGAGCCTACATGCTGCACTCGTAAAAATCTGCATGGCTATCTGCAACATGGCTTGACTTTCACATTGCTGTCACCACTACTGAAACGCACTACCCACCTCTTACTGTGCTCACATCCACTGTTTGGTCTCCATAAATATTCAGCAAGTGTTGATGAATGTCAATTGGTGGCATTTTTTCTACATGGAGGAATTCAGTGACACATCTTTGCTTCATCTGCACTTCCATAACAGACACCATTCTGTCAGACTGCCTCTCTGCTGCCATCTCTCATATGGTAGCAAAATGGAATGGAACATTGGTGGGAACTTTCAACCTCTACTGCCATACTACCAACATCCATCTTTGACATCACAGGCCAACATAATAAAACAGGAGGCATTACTTTCAGAGCAGCCCTTGTACCAACATTACATAACTACAGGTGATCAAGTGAGGTCAGACTTAATAGCTTTCAGACTCTGACCTAACAAAGCTATTACAATTCCCTGAATACTCACAGAGAGCTTTCACAGTCAAGTTCTGACATGTTATTTCATGGGGCCTGATAGTTTGCTCAATGTAGTTCAGCTGAAGAAAACTGCTGTGCAGAAGCTACGTGTCATACCATCCAGTCTTGTGGCACAACAGGGGGCAGTGGGACATAGAGGCCACAGTTCCAACTGTCACCACATCTCCTTGTTGAACAGATGGTGCTTAGCTTCTCAAAGTAAAATCACTTGGGTGACTTATTCCTGGGATACCTCAGACCTCAGCCTGAAGACCTGTACTGATTTATTTTCCCATGTCTATATAGACATTAGAAGGGCCTTCCATTTTTAATGCTTTAGCTGCTTGAAGAGCAGTGCCCATATTTTAAACACTGCAGGGGCTTTCAATACATCTTCAGATGGAAGAAATTTCAAAGTGCAAGAATTGCACAAGGATCCTAGGAGGTCAGAGGGAGTGGCACTGCTGGGCATCCTGGAGGCAAAGTTTCTCAACTCTTCCTATAAATGAGGCTAAGGAGAGAGGTTAAGAGGAGAGACAATTCCTCTCCAGCTCCGGCACACATCCTGGTCCCACATCCTACCCCCTGTAGCAATTCTGTGCTGGCGCCTTCCTAGGAACCCAGAAATAGGTTTTAAGCATGGTTATTGCATCATGTCCTTTGGGACTATGCTGGAACTGCCAATTTGAATCACTTTAAGCTCTCACAGTTATTTTACAAGTCCCTGGGTGAATTGTTTTACTACATTAGGAACCAATCAACTAGGAATTTTCTTCTTACAGTTCAGTGTGTATTTCTTCCCATGATATAGCCACAAACCTGTCTTTCATCAGTTGCCCAAGGTTTTTGCTTTTACATCTAGTTACCACAGGGCTATCAATATTTGCTTTTAGTTTCTTTAATATGTGCACACAGTACTCAAATTTAGTGTAATTATGATTATATGCAGCAAATTTAAACTTCACTTTACTTGGCTCAGGGCAGGATAGTCAGGGTAATGTAGAGGTTGTTAAGTCATTGGGTCTGCCTTCATATTTGATACATAGGATCTACAAAAGAATTTGTGTGCCAAAGGCCAAGAATGAAATCCTTAAACCTCCCACAGAGCTGCCACTCTAAAAGAAGAACTGCCTATGCTAGCTGCCCCACTTTCATCCAATAATTTTCTACATACCTAGACCATATACCATAGAGGTACAGACTCCCACATAGCTCTTTATGTCTTAGCTTTAACGAGCAATCTAAACAAATGAATCACTACTGTTGCCATTCATAAAGTGAGTGATCTCCACCAGTCTCAAAATTTGGGCCCTATCCCACCAGTATTTTATGGGTGCATCTCTGAAATTTGATCTAAATCAAGGCATGGACAAAAGGGGAGGAATGTGCCCCTTTTGCCACTCTTTATTCCTTAGAGCGCATACAGGGATGAAGGAAACACAGACTTAAATTGCATTTCTTCCAGAAGAGTAAACCTTCCCTTCCATCTTCTACCTCCTAGTGTACTGACTCTACCATTGTAAGGTCCCCATATTTGCTTTCTCCTTCTACTCTTTGAGTTGCTCTGCTTTGTCTAAAATGTTTGCATTCTCACTCTATCAGTCTCAGAAGTGCAAGTTCTCTGTTTCAGCATAAGAAACCTCACCACGATCTTGCTCTCTGTGTAGACTTAGCAACATTGAATTAATTTCTCAGGATATTAATATCAGTATGTATCTCACTACTAAATAATCTGACTTGCTGTCTACCCAGCAGACTGGAAACCAAAACACACTGATTTGAACGACTTTCTCTTGCAGATCCTCAGGCTTAGGCGTTTACCTGGAGTACCTAAGTTAAAAACCTAACTGAGCTAGATTTTCACAGAATCATAGAATCATTTATGTTGGAAAAGATCTCTAAGATCCCCCAGTCCAACCACCAGCCCACTCCCCCACGCCCACTGCCCACGTCCCTCAGTGCCACATCCACACGGCTCCTGAACACCTCAGGGATGGTGACTGCACCACCTCCCTGGACAGCCTGTGCCCCTGCATCACCACTCCTTCTGAGAAGAAGTTACTGCTAATATCCAACTTGAATCTCTTCTGATGCAACTTGAGCTTATTATTTGCCCTGTTGCTACTTGCCTGGGAGAAGAGACCAACTTAGTAAAATCCTGAAAAACACTAAAATCCTGAAAGACAGTGAAGTCTCCAGAGGAGAATTCTGTCCTTTGATGAACCAACACACAAGGGATGTGCATCCGAATAGGGACTTTGGGTTTCCAAATTATGTTCTTCTATGTGGTGCATGAATAGAAGCTAAGTCTCATCCTTGGCAGCTATGTACAAACACACTGTTCATCAGTGGAAGCAATTACCCCCTGCCAGGACTCTAGGTACTTAAAACTCTAGCTTTCTCTCCCTGTTGTCCACGAAAATGTACAGAAGCCAGTGCATAGTGGTGTTCTCTCTGATTCATCAGCCACCACAAGCTCTTGGCTGGGGTCATAGAATCATAGAATCACCAAGGTTGGAAAAGATCTCCAACAGCATTCCCTTCAAGCCTGAAAAATATCCAGTTGTTTGGTTTTGATCAGATTGCTTGGTTTTGGCAGCAACAACCACCTCCATTTCAGCTATCTTTAATGGGGAATTTCATCTCTCCCCTGCTCCTCTGCAGGATTCTCTGAAGCAATTTTTGCTTAACATTTGTGTTATTGCTTTCACTGAAGTCTTCATGGCATGATCCATGACTGGATGCTTGGAAATGAGATCCTTGCACAATGCAGGAGTTTCTTTCCTCCTTGGGAACTCTTTGGGGGCTCTCACCCACTACAGCTGTTGTGTGCCAGTACTGGTGTCAGTAATGATGGGTCTATGGCATACACAGAGAGCTGTGGGACAATATTTTTTCCCTTTTCACTGACAGTAGGAGTACCCTTACCTCTGCAGAAATCAAGCTGCAGTGCCACAGACGGGCTTTCTGCCAGTCTTGTAGTCTGCTCTCCAGTACCTGTGCTGTGGTTGTTGAAACAGTAATTACATCACTACAAAATAAAAACAGAAAGCCCCATTCAATAAAAAATAAATATTATTGTTGAGTTGTTCTTCCTCCTATCACGCAGCCTGAGCAATTGCTATTTTTTCCCCTTAAGAGTCTAGTTGCTGGTACTATATCAGCATGACTGCAGTTTGTCAGTGCATTAACAATTCATGACCAAAGGATGCTGAGTGAGAGCTTTAGCTTTGGGGAAAACTCCACCCAGACAAACAAAACTGCATTGGAGAAGGGATAGGAAAGCCAGTCAGAGATCCCCCAGTTCACTGAGTCAGGCAGATATTTATAGTCCAACCTGCTACTGCTGTGCTGAAGAAATGGAAATATTTTTAAATCATTCTGATCAAATATTCATATGATCCTAGCACCCAAGCAGAAAAAGAAAGATCCTGACCTAGGATGGTTCAGTCTACCTGTGAGGCACATAACAGATGGATATAGGGAGATGGAGAAAACAATCACAGGATAACAAAACAATCAGGATCACAAGCCATGGCATTGGTCAGTTTTTCCGTAGGCACTGCGGCGAAGGGAAGTTTTAATGCTACCAAGAATAATAATGAGGTAACATTCAGGGTGTTTACGAAGAGTTTCTCCAATGTGTGAGGGGCAGCACTGGAAAAAAAATGAAGTCAGCTTCCCAGAGGATGGTGTGACTTCGCTTAGGGAGAAGGCTCTCTTTTTTTTTTTTTCCTCAGAGAATGATGACCTCACTTAAAATGGAAATAAGCCTTGGTTCCCCATAACTGCCAGGCAGTTGGGTGAATGAGGGGTGTCTCTGCACCCTCATTTCCAAGCAGTGGAGTTAGTCTTTACTGCAACAGTTTCAGTGAAATGGGAATTTGCTCTCTGAATATACAAAGAGTTAGTTTTCCTTTCTGCTAACTCCACTGAGAGCGCTTGAAATTTCAGCTGCCAAGAAATGTCAGCCCAGAGGTGTGGAGAAAAATTGTTTCAAATCCATTTCCTCAGTGTTTCTAATGAATCTTTTTTTTTTTTTAAAGGAATTTTATGAGTATGTGGAAATTTCAAGCAGTTGTTGAGAACAACAGTTACGCTACTAGTGGGAAGCCGGAATCTTTTTGTAGAAGAGAACAGTGGATGTTGTACCCTGAAGTTCTCAGGTTCTCACAGTTTGTTTCTGCCTAGTAAATTTATGTTACAGTTTGGTAAAGTTTTTTCAGAACACGGAAGCAAGTATGACAAGGTTGTTCGTATAGGCAAGAAACATGGACTGTGCCTTTGTTGTTGTTTTGTTTGTTTGTTTTCTAAGGCAGTAACTTACTCTTCCTACTATTATTTTTCTCATGCAGACAGTGCCAGTTATAAAGCTACAACAGTCTTCAATAAAGCCTGCAGGTTGTGAAATTCATGAGTATATTTGTTGCCAGAATTACATTTGTTGGAGCTCTTGGTCTCAGTTATAGATCATCCATTTCCCATTAACCCACCTGAGAAAGGGGAACAGAGGTTGCCACCACTTTGTCTCCTCCAGTCCATCATGGAGCTCTGGTGGGTAAGAATCACCAAATTTTGTTGGCAGGTGCAGAAAAATCTTCTGAGGACTTTCTGATAAGCAGCTGGGCTGCCCTTGGCTCTAGCCGGTATGAGAGGCAAAGCTTTCAGTGGGATGTAAAACACAAAGTAGGAAATAGGCAGAAAGCATTTGTTTGCATTATTGTTCTCAAAGTAGGCTAAGCTGAAAACGATTTTTATTTCAATAAAACAGTCTTCCCAAGACTTATTTGCTGCTGAGCTATAGTTTCAAGTAAAGCTTCCGTCTATGGACATCTACAAAGAAATCAAAACATTTCCTGTTAAAGTTATGTTAAAAAGCAGAGACCTTTCCACTTCCACTTTTTTTTCCCCTCACAGGTTATCTTTAAAAGACATCTAAAATCTTCCTTATTTAATTTATCTCCAGTCTTTTTAATTGTTCTGTTACATGTATGGAAGAGATGTCTTTATTCACTTCTTTCTTATTTACACTTTTTCTTTAAAAGTGTCGGGTTCTGACCTTCTCCCTCCTCTGCATATTTTTATTTTGTCACTGCTCTGCAAGGCATTTAAGTACCTGCTTAGCTCCAGGACTGACAGTGCAACTACTCGTGCACAAGTATGTGTTTAATATTTATCTTGGTGAATCAGACATGGGACTCCCTCTGTCTTCCTCTTTGACAAAAAAACACAATTATTTTCTCTGTCTCTGATTTCTTCCTGTCTACCATACATACTTAATATTGTCTGCCTATGTTTTCTCTATTTCCTAGTTTTTCTCCTCTGCTGTTATTCTTTCTTTCTTTTCTGCACTTTTCTCCACAACAGTCTCCCTCTCTCTGGTCTTTTGGTTCTTTTTTCTCCTCACTTCTCTCCATTTCCCTCCCTGATATTTCTTCACTGAATGGTTAAATTTGAAGAATTGCAGGGATATCTCATTTTCTACAATATTCTATTTCACTAGAGCCTGCTACAATTGAAATCAACAGCAAGCCTCCTATACACTCCCAGGAGAGCTGGAATGGATCCGAAATATTTGCTATTTGCCAAATGGTGAAAGTCTCTGCGTCCAAAACTGGTCTGTTTACATCAGGATCAAATGCAGGCTCCAGTTTGAATCAGAACCATATGCTCTTCCCAAATTATGAATTTTCATAGTAAAATAAGCTGCATAATGGATACTGGAAGACAATAATGTCCTTGTTAAGTGCTGACTCAGCGCCTTGTGAAGGGAGAGAGTTGTGCTGCTCTGGAGCCAAGGCTGCACAGCGCAGCTCAAAAAATGATGGAGTGGAGGATAGCAAGGGAAAGGCAGGAGTAGATGGCAAAAAGTTGGTTGTGTTTAACAAGCAACTACAGTTAGAAAACATTTCACAATATCTGCCACCAGATACCAAGTGAAACTCTAGCTCCACTGACGTCAATAGCAAGCCTCCCATTGACTTCAGGCATCTGGATGTCCACCTACCAAACATTCAGTTTGCTGTTAAGTGTGAATACAAATGAGATAGTGTCCCTTGGGAATGAGGCAGTCCTGTAAGACATCCTGATGATGCTGCATTTTGCTATTGCGAAGCTCACTTTCTTATTATATTTTATTATTCTCAAAATATGTTGATAAATCACAGAATAGAATCAGAGTCATAGAATGGTTTGGATTGTAAGAGACCTTTAAGGTCATCTAGTTCCAGCCCCCCTGCTATTGGCCAGGACACCTCCTTCTAGATAAATGCTGGTTTGGTTAAAATAAAAAAATACTGGTTACTGTGCTTTTGTATTAAAAATGGCTTTTATTTTTAAAAACACCCCGAAAACTCACAGCATTAGTAACCTGTGCTGCTTCTCAGTTCACAGGGTTTTAATACCAGTGCTGTTCCCTCTGTGGCTGACTGTGCTGCAAAGCCACAACTGGGCACAGGTACCTCTTCTTCCTGGAGACAGATGTACTTGCTGGGTTATATGCAGAGAATTGATATTTGATGACCTTGGAGGGGCTGCCAGACCTGGCAGGTCTGGTGGCAGTGGGAGCATGGGAGTCCCAGTCTCTGGGCAAGCTCTCCTCATGGTCCACAGTACAAGCTTGAGTATGTGAGCCTGTTATTGCTGTCAATTACAATCCACATCTTTAAACTATTATTCAGTTAAAAAAGAAAGGAATCTATTTTAATTGCTGAAAGGAAGCCTATGAATTAGGGATGGAGCACCCTTCCGTGCAACCCCTACCTAGGATAAAATATAGCACTATATTTAGATTATTATTAGATATTTTTCTTCCTTTGGTTTCTCTGTCTTATAGCACTGTCTTTATGTTTGTTTTTCCCCTGCTCTGTTGTCACTTTGTAATTGCACTGGATTTCTTTCTCTCCCTCTCTTTGGCTTTTTTTCCCCCCTTTCTACCGTCTCTCCCAAGCAGAGTGCAAACCCATTAACATTCCCAGTTCCCCGTGAACAACCAAGCCCTTCCCCTGTCGCTGCATTTCAAGTGAGGCAGGGCAAGTTTGAGGGAAAAAACAGGCAGGTACAATCCTTTCTCTTCCCCACATATGCAGGATTGAAGGATGGCTGGAGAAACTGCAGGAAGCCTGCTACAAGGAAGCGTGGCGCCACTCAGACCCTTCACACTGGCATCAGCTCCACTGCTTGCAGTGGAACCCACAACTTCTTCCTCTCACCCCAAAATCTGAGGATTCTTATGGCGAATCTTGCATTGCTGACCCATTTCCAGCATCCTGTAAGTGGCTCCAGTTGGTACATGCTCGTGCAAAGTGACTTCTGAAACGCAAATATCACCAGCTTGAGGGGGAGCCATGGAATCAGTTAAGGTTGAAAAAGACCTCTAAGGTCATCTAGTCCAACCATCAGTCCACCCCCAGCATGCCCACTGCCCACATCCCTCAGTGCCACATCCACATGGCTCTTGAACACCTCCAGGGACGGTGACTGCACCACCTCCCTGGGCAGCCTGTGCCACTGCATCACCGCTCTTTCGGAGAAGAAATTGTTCCTAATGTACAATCTGACCCTCCCTTGGTGCAAATTGAGGGCATTACCTCTTGTCCTATTGCTGTTATCTGGGAGAAGAGACCAACAGAGAGGAACAACTTCAGGCAGCACCAGGCAGCCCTCCAACCAGGCCCAACTTGAGTGGTGTACACAGAGAGTGGGCAGGGGACTGCCAGTAGTCACTTCCCAGAAGACAAGGTGCAGGACGCTTAACCCTTCATCTCATACAACAATGAACACAATTTTCTGGAATGCACTTCTCTATTTGACAAACCATATTTTTAGTCACTAAACTCATTTACATTGACTGGCCAGTGGCTGGATGTGGCAATCATTCAACAAGTGACCCAGAGATGAAAAATTGTCACTGGGTGCCTGAAATTACTTTCTCCAATTAAACATACACACTAAGAGCTTTCAGGAAGAATTTTTGGCAATGCTGGTTTGTTCTGTGCTGCTTTACAAATTACTGCTTCTTATATGCTGAATTTTAACCCTCCGTCCCTCAGTTTTAAAGCACATGTCAACTATATGCTAAAGGAGTCAAGAAGATAGGCTTCAATTATTTCATTTTATGGAGGTTAAAAAGGTTCTTGTAAATGACTGATACAAATAACTGGAAACCCAGTTAAAACAACTGGATAACAGATGGCAAAGGAAAGTGGTTTACTGTAAAGTGTTGCAGACTAGAAGATCATTTACAAGAAGCAATTACACAAACATCCCTAAGCATCCAAGATCCCATAAAAGGGTTGCTGAGGTGGAAGCACAATTTTAGTTGTGGATATTTGTGCTTGAATTAAAATCAAATCTTTTTTTTTTTCCTGTTCTTACTTGTTTTCCCCCCTTCCCTCTCTGTATTCCCTTCCTTATCAAGGCAGCTTTAGTGCTTCTCACCCTGCATGAGGAATTAAAGTGGCCAGAGAAGTCCTCCCTCCAAGAAAATCTTGTGCAAAAAAGGTTTTTCTTTTTCTTTTTTCATTCTTTTTATTTTATTTCCTTTGAGGTTTCCTTTAAAGATCAATTAAAGACCAAAGAAGACAATGCCTGTGTGGTGAATACAAATAGTTTAACAAGTTAAATGATGAGAGTATTAACACATTTTTTTATGAGCATGGCACAAGAGAGAAACTGCCACATTCTGACATGTAAGAATCTAAATGTTTATCTGCATTTACCTTTTTAAGCCTTTTTTTCATCCTCCCACATAACCCATTATGTATAGATAATAGTAGCATGACTTTCCTGTTGGATCTTGACAGAGTGTTGAGCTAATAAAACCAAAGCTTTACATAGTGGATTTCTGCAGACCAAAATACTTTCCCTCACTTGGAAGAAGAGCATTTCTAAAGTTAGCAAAGGCAACTCTGGCCTTTGCCTGCTGTTTATCTAAGGATGGAGACTTAGTAGCTCCTGCAGTTCCTAACACTCCACTGGAAAAGGAGGGAGGCACAGGCAACACAAAATTGTAATTAAAAAAATCCTAGTTTTTCACTATTTTTCATAGTATCCATTGATTTTATTTAAAAATTTTGGCAATCTGACCACTGCTAGGAATGCTGGATACTTTCTGCACTTGCAAAACTATCTGCAGTACTCTGATATGATATTTAAAGAATCTCCTTCTTGTCTAAGTGCCAGTATAAGTACAAAAGAAATTCATCCTACTGACCAATATTTCCCACAGAATCCTTGCGTCTTTCTGCCATCCCCAAACCCAAGTGCACAGACTTTCCCTCTACATTATCAGCAGAGTGAACTTTCTCCTCTCCTGTAACTTGCAGGCAATAACATATATATGTGTATGTGTGTATCAGATTGTCCTCTTGCCAGTTATTTTCATTTGATGTTGAACTTAAAGACACTGGATTAAGAGAGAGACAACTTGTCTGCTGCCCTACATATACATCCATAACACAAGGTTTTCTTGCACAGATCTAACACGGAGGTTGCATTTCCAGGCCAGACTTTTACTAATGGAGCAGGGCAAAGTGGTCCAAACAACAACTGCAGGAGTGGGGTGAGAGTTTGTCTCAATGTGAAGGCATGCCAAGGCTCATTCTAGGCACTTTCTAAGAGATCTTACTTGCTAGAACAATACAGAAAATACATGTGGCATCCCTAGGTGCTGGAACATCTCTTTGAAGTTGAAGGCATAGAAGTGTAAATTTGATCAGCCTCAGTGCTGAGGTTTAAAAAGCTGTGAGGGCTTTTTAACAACACTGAGCCACTATTCCTCCAGTCCTGAAAGGTGAGCAAAGCACAGATTAGACACAGCTGAAGATGTCTGGAGTTCCCAAACCATTGCATCCAGGCGTAGCATACACCACACAGGTGTAGCTGCTTGTCTACTTTGTGCTACTGCAAATCTTGGCAAATTGTACCAATGTCAATGTTGTTTTCTTTGTGTGTATTGCATGGTTTTTATCAACCCCAGCATCAGTATGGCACAAATCTGCCTATGTTGGAGTTTTTCACAAGGCACACTGGTGTTAATGAAATCGGAAGGATGGCTATCAGGTTGATATGGCTATCTCATTGGCTGATAAGGCTGTACAAGTCTGAGACCGTTGAGTACAATAATTACTTACTGAAGGATGCTTGTACTTTCTTCTTGCCCCTCCTGCACACACATGCACATGCCATGAGACCCTGCCACAAGGGACTAATAGCTGTGAAGCTGCAAGCAAAATGTCACTGATCTCATGGAGATACCACGAGATTCATTGCCTCCTGCTTCTGGGATCAGAGATGCAGCTTCCTGGTCTGAACTATCAACACAAAGCAGGAACCCAGCAGACCCATCATCAGCTTGAGTAACTCCGCGCTGTCGCAACAGGAAGGTCTCTTTGCCCCGCTGATCTGCAGCTATCTGCAACATGTGCCAGTACACACCACTGTGGCCTACTTCTGACCTCACATTAAAAGCTGCATGTATGGCCTGGGTCTCTGGAGAATGACAGGAAGGGAAAAACTCTGCTGAGAGACAGCTTGCTCCAACCTGGATTAGTTCTCCTGGACAGGTAAATCAAGTGGCACTTGTTTATTTCTATCTGATGACAACAGAGGGAGCCTAGATGACAAGTTCAGAGGGAGGCACCTACCTTCCAGACAGCTGGGAAGGTGAGGTCGATTCCTGCCCACTCCGCTGTGCTTCAGGGACTGGAAAAATGTCATGTCTCTGGAAAGAGAGAATAACATTAAGTGGGGAAAACAGTGTTTGCCAAGCTGGACTAATTGGGTCTCTAGCTAGCTACCAATCACTGGCTAAGAGTGCTGTGGACTTTGGACGAAGAGCTCCAGATTTCGTTTGAGAAATGTGCCAACAGCATTCCATTCCCCAAGAGGTGTTATGCAGGGGTGAGCAAATGCTCACAGGACGCTGCAAACAGTCACTGGAGTATCTGAAAAATAATCTAGTGTTCCTTAAATGGGCACCTTCTGCAGCTTTCCTAGAAGGAGAGGTTACTGACAGGGGTATTTACTGAAGCAATGAATGAGCTTCATATGAAAGACTGAGCAAAGCTTGCAGAAAGATCTTTTCTGCACTCTGACATGATATGGCTCCTGGTCTGAATTTCATCTTCATTAGGTACCTGACACATCAAAGCCACAATTTCCCTGGTACTTAAAAGACGGCTTATGTGGTCCTAATAACATATCAGCAAGTGTTCAGCATTAAACATATATCATCTGCACAAAGAGAGAAAGGAGGACTGAATGACCTCATTTTAATTGAAGGGTCTTAACTAAGCCACTAATACTGCACATTCCATATGTTAGTTATGTGCCTAACTATCACCGTTTGGCCTACTCATTAAATTGCATCTACAGTTAATTGAGAGCAAAACATTTCATCCGGAAAATTGCAGGCTAGATTAAAAAAAAAAAAAAAAAGCCTGTAAAAGTCCATAAGCGAAAGCAATTATTATGTCTCAGTGGCAAAGTATATTTTTTTAAATAGAGAAAAAGTTACGTTTCATAGTAAGCTCAGCATTGGCAGCACTGCACATTGGCAGAAGGGCAATATGAGAAGATGGCAGCTAAAGATGAGGACAGAGGTTATGGGGCATCGCGCACACACCCCAACACCAGACCATCCCTGCTGCAGAGGAGGTCCTGGTTACAAACCAGAAGGTACTCTCTGCTACCTTCCAATGTGGGCAGGGGACAAGCATCTACCTCCAACATCAAGGCATTAGAGCCAGTGTGGCCAGGTGGCAGGGCCTGTCACCCTTGGGCTCATCTCATCTGCAGGGCTGCCATCTGTACCTCTCTGAACACCAAATGAGTTGCTTCCTCCTCATTTGTCAAAATACCTGATTGCATAGCAAACAATATAATTCCCCAGTTTTCTGATGACAACTTGCAGAGTCACCTGCCTTTGATCTGATAGAAAAGTGTGCATTTGTGCTTTATGTATCTAGTAGGATAAGAGCAAGAAGAGAGCCTGGCTACTGAATAACATAAAGCAGGTAACCAAATTTAGAACAGTTGTTCACAGTACAAGTATTTTTGGCAGCTTGCTCCTCCAGCACAGATTCATGAGTGCAGCTGTTAACATTTTCTCACCCACCTACACAGTCAGGACAGCCAGTGTTATTTTTTTTAATAGGATGAATTGTGTCCATTGGTGAAAGAAGTTTTGTTGGAATCTGCTGCCTTCAGCAGCCACACTCACAAGGGATTTGATAGGAAACCCCTCTTAAAGGAACATGAGTCAGTTATGAGGGCTTTTTTTTTTTTATTGCAAGTTGCACTGAAAGAATCAGTAAGGAGTTTTCCATCCATTACTTACATGGACAAGCTGAGTTTCAAAAAGCTTTGTAATGAGGAGCTTTTCAAGGAAGTCTTTGTGCTTCGACTGTTTGAGAACTTGGCCAGGGAGTTATTTCACTGCTCCCCTCCCTCCTCTCTGTCTGATCTCCTGGGGAAGCAGCCCCATGATGAATTAAGCATGCATTGCACTCCCTGAAGACTGTGATCACAACAGCTGGTTGCTCTTCACCCAGGAGAGGGGAAGAGGCTAAAACTGAGGCTCTCCTTCCTTCTTTTCTTAAAGCCAATGTCTTGTCTGGAATAGGGCCACTGTTTTTGCACTGAGTTAGGAAGTGGTGTTCCCCTCTGTCTTCCTACCATCTTTTGGGGTCCTTGGACACTTCTGAATTGTCCAAAGGATTTCCCGAATACTCCAGAGAAAAAGTATGAAGGTATGCAGAGATGAAATAATGTTCTATGTGGTGATGTTCTTATTTCACAAGTATGTCTGTGAAGTAATATAATAATTTTCCAGACTAGAGCATTTCCCTTAAAAGACTTCAGATCAGGGGCCAAGACACATGCTTCTTCTGACAGCAGAGAAAGCATTCCAGGGCTGCTTTGACAGCACTGCCATGGAGGGCTTTCTTATCTGCTGTCCCAGTTAGACACACAGTCTCACTGCTTTTTGCTTCAACTTTTTCACTCTCTGAAATGGGACACAATGATGACAACGGCTCTTGGAATTTGCTCTTCTCCCACGTATCCTAAAGCACCCCAGAGAAATTGGCATTTTGGATCCTAGGGAATTTTCTGAGATAAGAATCATAGAAACATAGAATCAATAAGGTTGAAAAGACCTCTCAGATCCCCCAGTCCAACCACCAGCCCACCCCCCCCACACCCACTGCCCACGTCCCTCAGTGCCACATCCACACGGCTCCTGAACACCTCAGGGACGGTGACTGCACCACCTCCATGGGCAGCCTGTGTCACTGCCTCATAACTTGATCTGACAAGAATTTTTCCTAATATTCAACCGGAAGCTTCCCTAACTAATAAGGATTATAGACTAACTTCATTACACAAGCAACTCAGGTAAGTGAAGTTCATCAGGTTAATGAGACACACCGATAACCTCTTCCTAACCTGTAACAAATAATGCCTTCATTTTCAGAGCACCACTGAACACAGTGGTGGTCAAGTGTCTCACACAGTTCACAGGAGTGAAGTTTGAGCTGATTTTTAAAAGAATGTCCAACTATAAGGAAGCTTTTGACTAAGCACATAGTGGGAATGTGGGGGCAGAAACAGATCCTGACATACAGCAGCCCACCAGCCTGCGTAGCACAATGCAGCACAGGACATCACAACCCAATGGAGAGGGAAAAGGGGCTTTTGTAAGACAGTAGCTGTTTTCTCTGCAATATCTGCATTACATTTTGTAGGCTACATTTCTGGCTGTAATTGAGGAGCAGAAAAAAGCAATGTATTGTGAGAACTGACGCACATATTAAAGCATAAGCAAACCACAATAAAAATGAAACTCGGACAAAACATTTCCCATTCTGTGTGCATTAATGGCATGCAAAACCGTTCCTCTCGTGACATGGAAATATGTTGTGACAGGAATATGTTGCAGCATATCAGAGGACAGCCTCTGAGAAAACAAAACAGTGAGTGAGCAAATAATGAAAACTTAAAGAGTCTCTTCCTGTGGACTTGCACTCTGAATGGGAAAGCAGAAAGCAGTGGGTAACTATTCCTGGACCACTTCCAGTTGCTGATTCTACCCTGGGGATAACTTTTAGTGTGGTCTGGGTTGAGCCTACACTGCAAGATGTTCACATTATGGCCCATGGCTTCCTGTGAAGTGAGGAAAAAATCGTGAATGTTAAGAGAAGCTAGAGGAGATTTTGTTCTGTGTAGTTGCATTTGCAGAAAAGGTAATCAACAGCACACACACACATACATTTTACCATCCATCCAAGCCTGTCATTGACTACTGTTCCTCAGAGGACTGAAACAGGTGGGAAGATGAGTGGCCTTTTGCTGTGCTATATTTGGTTATTCATACCTAAGCTTGGTTCCAGGCTGGAGCATGGGAAATGCTGGTGAGTCCCATCCCCTCCCAAGGCTGAGCTTTTGAAAGATTGACAGAGATGTTTTCCTTTACCACAGGGTGGGGAAAGACATTTCAACAAAATGTTCATGTCATCCACAGACCTCTGGGTGGGAGTTGCATTTGCATGTTTTTGATCCTAGTCATAAATGATCCTTAGGCATACTTAACTCAACTATTGACCCTCCTGATTTCATGAGTATAACATTTCCAAGGATGTTTCAGTCTGACTGATCTGCCCAAGGAAAAGTCATATTTTTTAGACTCTATCCACCTTGGACACACTGCCAGTACTAAGAACAAAGAGTTTATGCTGACAGACTTAAAAAAGGCTTCATGTGATTTCTCCGTGTTCCAGAAACTGCAGAGCCAACTACTGTTGATTTAGTCTCAACCTTTTCACCCTGCTCCCTTTTTATGTCAGCGTGGGAAGCGCTAAACATTAAATGTCTTGAACATATCTTTCTACTACTTTCCTGCCATGTTCTAATGCTCTTTCTGTATCTTTGGGCTATTGCTCATATTGCTCACTGAGTAACATAGCTGTGCAGCCATCAGATGCTCTCAGAGCAACAGCAGAGCATGATTCACGGTATGAGCATTCATGGCTTTGGAGCTGGCCCTCAAGGCAATGAATACAATTAAAATCCAACTCTGCTGCTGGCCTGCAACCCTCCAAGGGACTCAAAGGCACCTCAGGGCTCTGTTTCCCAACATAGTTCAGCTTGTGTGGGATACAAAGGTAGTGATGACTGAAATAATTTGTGTTTTCTTTGGCTTTTGACCACTGAATAAAAACATGCTTTAGTCATTCATCTCTACCAGTTGCTGCAACGAAGGTGCTACTAATATCATTAGCAATCATACACACAAATACTCACTGCTTTAAATGTGAAATGAGGGCTCCTCACTGCATTCTGGGGCAGCATGATTTTTTCCACACAACAGCCATGGTACCCAATACCTTCAAAGCGGGTTCACGGTGCAGCCAGAACTACATCCTGTAGACAGAGGTTTCCTGACATCCACAACCAATATGCTCCTCAAGGAGACAAAGCCACAAGGAGAATGGGAGATACATATAATCCTTGTCTTCAGATGGAATAATGGGAGTTCTGTGGAATTTCCTGCATGCCTTTTATGTCAGCCCTCCAAATAAGAAAGACCCAATGTCTTATCATATCATTCCCTGTATCCTTCTGGGAAAAAAATCTGCAGTATAAGCAATAAAACTCCTGCATAACAAAATCAGAGGATATAATTCTGCCTTTACCTTGGATTTGTCCCAGTGTAATTTGCTGTTTTCAGTGTACAGAAAAAGAATTAGAAAATGAGAACAGACTTGGGCCTGTTACAGAAGAGTCGAGTCTTGGAGTAAGTCCTTTAAAGATACCCCACTGGAAGTCATATGCTTGTGCAGAAAGGTTTTCTTTTTCCTGAATCAGCCCAATATTGATGTATTTTGAAAGTAATGTTTTTCAAAGTAAATAATAAAAGAGAAGCGGACCAGGAAGTGCATGGGAATGGCCATGTCCAACATTTTTGCCTAGCAACTGCCATACTCAGAGAATATTAAAACAGATGTTTTAACAGAACGTTCTTCATCAATTGTAGTTTTGCAAACATGCACTCAGGAGTGGCCTTGAGAAAAGCGGCATATCTTAGAAAGCAACTTTTAAAATGAAATCAAAATTAAACGTACATGTGCAATGTAGCAAAGAGAGATCTGTGGCTTTCTTCCCCATGGAAGCATTTTTTTTTTTATTGTTGGAGACTTCTTAAAGAAGGCTTCGGTATGTCTGGATGCTAATTGTTGAGTTGTCTAGACGGTGATGATATTATTACCAAGTTATGCACAGATACTCACTTTGTCACTGTTTCCAGCACTGCCTACACATATTGCTTCACTGAGTACTGTTGACATGTGCAAAAGCTCCCTAGATATTTATTTTTCTCATTTAGACAGAGATACTGCATGTTTCTGAAAACCATTATGCACTGAACCATTTCTAATGTTTGAAATGTCTTGTGGGTTAGAACTGAGGGATAATAAAGGGGATAAAAAGCACTGCAAGCAGAATTTGATGGGTTTGCTCCTGATACAAACCAAAGAACCTGGATAGAAAACGGGGATATGTGAACATCTTCCAGATGCATAAAACAATGCTATCTGCCCCAAATCTGAAATTAACCATTACTTTGTCCCATGGCTTCTCTTCCATAGGATCTATATGCAGCTGGGAAAAAAGAAAAGGAAAACAAAAAACAAACCTAAAACAAATACCTTCAGAGACTTTGATATATGATATTCTTGTGTCCATCTAGGGTGGTTTGCAGAGATAAAAATGTTGACTTGCCGGAGTCATACTATTAGGCACAAATGTGACCACATGCAAGCTGATCAAGTCACCAAGGAGGCAGGGCACCTTGAACAGGGAATGCGGGCTTCCTGTGTCAAGTAGTGCCACCTCCCAAGCCCTTTGTGCATCACATTTTAATGCACCATTTTAACAGCCCACAGCTTAGCCTGCTATCTCTCTTTAGGGCTCATTGCCACTGTCATATGCTTCAGCTCAAACCAGATCTCAGACCTGGACTTTCTGAGGGATCCTCTGACGTCCTCAGCATATATCAACAAAGAAAAGTAGAGTGGTGAAAAACACAGCAACCACTGCAGCTTTCATTTGAAAAGGCAGAAGTGGCTCTGCTTCACTGCAACTACAGCACTCCTCTGGAGAGTGAGAGATCTGGACTTAGTGCTCATCTCGTCTAAGAAGGTTTAAACGTATGCCTCTTTCCTAGAAAAAAATCCAACTAAAAGCTTGGGCTGTTGAAAGAAAGGTCTGTCTGTGCCCTTCTCACTAAAGCTGAGCCATTTGGACATACAAAGCTGTAGCTGCAAATTGTGGACCCAGAAATAAATGTGCTCCACTTGACAAAAGGATGCTTCAGTTCTATTCCCAGACTACTTTTGCACTCTACATCCATCCTTACTACAAGAACTAAATTCATGGCAGTATGAGAATGTCAATGCACTGACCTCTGTGGATCCCAGTCTTTGTTCTCCCAGGCATTGTGTTGGGAGTCAAATCTAGAATGCTGAGCTCTTCTCTGTATGTTGAACACTACAGTATTTTATACTTTCTTTTAGATTTCGTGACAGCATTATGGTGTATGTGTGGTCTCACAGAATCACAGAATCACTGAGTCTGGATAGAAGATTCTCTAATTCAACCCTTCTGGTATAGGATATCTCTTAGAACAGCTCAACTAGAACCTTGCTCTTTTGAACATCTCCATGGATGGATATGGCTCTTTTGGCATGCAGTTCCAGTGTTTGATTATATTTACAGTTAAAAAAAAAAAAAAAAAGATTAACATAAAATATCGGGTATTTTTGCCTTTTGCCTCTTGTCTTGTCACTGAAAAGAGCCCAGTTATGTCTTATATGTTCCTTTCATGTATATAGGTAAAATCCCCCTAAGCATTCTATATTAAAGGCTGAACAGCCTCTCCTTTGATGTGTTCCAGTCCCTTCAGCATGTTTGTAGCCTTCCACTGGTCTCTCTTCACTATGTCCATGTTGCTCTTGAAATGGAGAGCTCAGAACTGGACACCGTGCTCCAGCTGTGACCTTACCAGGGCTGAGCAGAGAGGAAAGATCACCTTTATCAACCTGCTGGCAACACTGCCTGATGTAGCCCAGGATTCTCTTGGAAAAGAAGTGCTTACAAATGATGGCTTATGTTCAGTTTGGTGTCCACCAGGACCAATAGCTCAATTTCTGCAAAGCTGCTTTCCAGCTGGTTGGCCCCCAGACCTTACTAGTACATGTAGTTATTTCTCCATGAGTGTGAGACCTTTCTGCCACACATTTCTTAAGGTCCAAATAGACCAAGACTGTCTGAAAAACAGCACAACCGTATGGTATATCAGTCACTCTTCTCAGTTTTATATCATCTGTAAACTTGCCGAGGGTGCACCCTGCCCCATCATCCAGATCTTTAATGGAGAGTTTAAGCAGTATTTTTCTCAGTATTCTACCCTGAGGTACAGCACTGTCAACTGACCTTCTGCTGGACTCTGTGCCACTGGTGACAACCCCTTGAGGCTAGTTACTCAGCCAGCTTTCAGACTATCTCACTGTCCATTACCTAGGCCACGTTTATCAGCTTATCTATGGGGATGTTACTGGACATGGTTCTACAAGCTCTGTGAAAGTCCAATTAAATTATGTCCACTGTCATGTTCCCATCCAACAAGCTACTCATATCATCATGAAAGGCTGCCAAGTTTGTCAAGCATCTTTCCCCTTTGTGAATCTGCAGTGACAATAACCAATCACCTTTTTGTCATCATTTAGAAATGTCTTCCAGCCTGCAGCTGGTACCTTCAGTTCTCTGGATCTTCTTGTTTCACCTGTCTGAAGATAGAAGTGAAATTTTCAACAGAAATTATGCTCAAACATTTCTGTACTGGCTTTTCATTTGACCTGCAAGAGTATCTTTTGGATTGGTTTGGGGAGATCCAAACTGAAGATCTAGAGGAGAAAGCCTAGGGGAACACTGTACACAGCAGTCTCCACAGATCCTATGAGTCCTTTTATCCATACTACTTGATTGACATCAAGCAGAAAAAAATGCCCAGAGTCTGTCAAAGAAAAGTCTCTATGATGCTGGTATCAAGAACAGATGGGACACATTAAATGCAGAATATCTACAAGTCACATACAAGCTTGTATGATTCTAATGACTTAGGATTCAGGTCCTTTGTACCTCAATTTCCCTGTTACAAAAGTGAGCATCTTTTCATCCCTAGAAAGTGTTGGGAAGATCCATGTTTTGAAGACTGGGAGGATCTCAGGTTTTAGGAGTATAGGAATGGTAGTGTTGATGCAAGAGCATAGGCAACTTCAGTAACAGTGGCAAGTCCACCAGCTTTGACTGTAATGATTTATTTGAACTTTCCTGTGTTAAGTCATGCTACAAATGTAGCAAGACTTCTTTTGCTGATTTCAAAATGCTCTTTATGCCCTTGCTTACTTTTCAGACAACGGTGCAACCCAAAAGAGAGCTAGTTACAAAACAACAGATATGAACAGTCTGCTGCCAGACTGTAAAAGTTGGCCAGGAAAAATGAACTTAAATGTTCTATGCAGCAGCTTAGCTACATGTCACTCACTGGAAAAGGCTTAGGGGTTCACACAGCAATAATTTATTTAAAATAGTGTAATAAATGTCTTCTTTTTCAGATATATTACCAACGCAGACATCACAGAAGGAGCCAGAAAAGCCAACTTCCCTTCAGGCCATTTCTGTATATGATATGTTTCAAAGTCTACTGGATGTTTGTCTGCTTTAATTACTTTGTCAAACTTCACATTGACTGAATATGAGGATGTTTTACAAACAAAAGTCTTGATAGAGAAGAAAACGCATTTCTGTACAAAGCAATAAAGATGGAAGAAAGGTAGAAAGGAGATATGCTGTTCTGTATGTTTTTCTACATGGATTTGTCTGAGCTGTGGAACATTTTACTACAGTTTAATCAGATATCTGTCAGGAATAGGTTAAGCATAGTGCTGTGGCAGGGAAAGTCCAAGTGACCACTTCAATCCCAATGACTTCCTGAGTTCCCAGCTCTACTTTTTCCTGAGTAACTTGGTCAAAACCCAGTCTGACAGAGGCTATCACCAAACAGCTGATGTGTACAGTAATTCTTCAAATCTTCTTAGGCAAAGGTTCCAGTTAAGTTTCAGGTGTGCAGTTGTTGACCTTCAATATGTTTTGGGCTTTAGAAGTGCAATGACAGGCATACTCTAACTGAGTTTGAGGATTCTCTTAAAGGGGATGCTTTGCCTATGACTTAGAAAAGCTCCTCAGATTTTGAATCAATGAACTGCCAAACAAACATACCGAGGCAGTATTTCCAGAAGTATTTCTCAAGTTACCTTTAATCTCTCACTCTACTCTACTAAGCTGCTCTGTAAAGTGCAGTCTTGGGCCATGGATGCAGGGCTGTAGCAGTTGGTCATGTCTGATTGGTTCTTGACTCTTGAATATGTCCAAGGAGTGAGAGAAACACTGCATTGAAACACATGACAGCAATACCAGCAACACCTCTTGCAGTCTGATTCTCCATTGCTTTACCCATTTGCTGATCATTCTGTGCAGGAGAAGGGCTGAGTGAGCAAGGCTGGAAATGATAATGAACCTAATGCTTAAAGTAGTACCTGTGTAATCAAGTGAATGATCTAGGCTGCAAAGGTGGGACTACAGGCTTTGAATTTTGCTGGACCCATCTAACAATTGCACTGCAGATGCTTAGCAGGCAGCTGCTTGTCAGCTGGAGGTAAAGCAACTGTATTAGAGGTGAAGTTCTGCAGTCATTGTGCTGCAGAGACAGCATGCATGTTACAACAGTTTGACCAGCAGGCAGCAGTGCATTAAAGTTGCCTTTGTGTAAGTTTTTGCAGTTTACAGTGGTGAACAGTTGTACTGGTGAAGTGAAGGAGCCCGGCATCCTTGCAAGGAGTAACAGCATCACAATACAGGAGATAAATAATTTGTACTGAGAATTATTTGTAGCTCTAAATATAAATGGAAAAGATGTGCTGAGCATGCATGTGAATTTTTATTTTTCAAAACAGAATTTTACTTGAAGGGTTCAGAAGGATGGCACTCTTCCTGGGAGATAACAGAAGTTAAGCTTTCAAGTTTGCTCAGTTTGCTGATCTAAATATACAGAAAATGACCATCTGGGTTTTTTTTTTCATAAAAGGCAGAAATTGATACTTTTCTTAGTGGTGAAGTGGTGATCTTTTGTTTTGCAGAATGCCCCACAAGAGCATTAAGTCATATCCTTCTCAACAAGAGGGACCTTGAAATTGCGGTTGCAAAACTGAATCATAAGCTCTACTTTACTAACATACTCCCTATTTTTATGTGGGATTTTTTTCTCTACTTATTTTCATTTCCCCTTTTCCCTTGCTATTTCCTTCCCTATGCCAAGCATGCAAAGGTTGTTATCCGATACTGGAGGAATACAGCACTATGTCAATGCTATTTCTAACACTGAACTGAGAGCACGTAATGTATGTGATGGGAGCAGAAAGAGGTAGTGACGCCATCATCCCCCTCCTGAGCCTAGATGAAAGTCATGTCTGATGCTGAACGAAGCTGAAAGCGAGATGGCAGGAGTTGAAACTGGCCTTCTAGTCATTAAGTTTTGTCTGCACTGGATTGGTCATAAATTACATCACCATTGCAGGAAAGCACATGAAATACAGACCAGTGTCTGTGCAGCCTGGTGTTGTCAGGCTTGGGATCTGGTTTCTGGCTGAGTTGCTGGTGCTGGAGGAGGCTCACCTTCCACCCCTCCCCCTTTCCCTGCCTGCACTTCACCTTACCACTTCTGTGCAGTGGGTGCAATAGGACTCACAGGCAGATGGAGAGATCCCGATTGTTAGCTCACCTGACCAGTGCTCAAGGCCAAGTTGGATGGGGCCCTGGGCAGCCTGAGCTGGTGGGGGGCAGCCCTGTCCATGAGTTGGAGCTAGATGATCTCTAAGGCCCTTTCCAATCTAAGCCATTCCATGATTCTATGATCCTATGATTCTACTGAAAAAGAGGTTATGGTGCTCCGTGGTGGGCATTTCCCCATGTGTGAAATCCTGCAGCCTACTGAGTTCCTTGCTGTGGTAATTGTCTGATCACAGTGTTTCCTTTTCCTGTAGGATCCACAGGAATAAAGAAATTAAAGAAATGGGTTCTGTGCTCACACACCAAAACATTAGGTAATACCGTGCCCTCTTGCCTCATCCATGGTTCATTCTCCCATGCAGCAGCCTTGTATGGGAAGTGTCCCTTGGACCTTGATGGGGTGGCACCAGAGTGACTGGAGGAGGCCCAACTCCATTGAGACTTCACCATCACCCCTTGAAGACATTTACATCAAAGGTACTACAGATGCCACCACTTGCCCCGATAAGCCCCTGCAGTCAAGTGCAGCAAGCTGTAGGGAGGGGTTTAGACAACAAAAAAATGGGAACTGCACATTCCTGTTCCCTTTTTATACTTTGTAGTCATATTTTTTCTTTCATTTTTACAACTCTCCAGGTGAACGTACTATAACACTAAATCTCTTGTAATTACATCAAGGCCAACAGGAAAATATCAGAATATTATAGAAAGAAAAGTAGAAATATTCATCTTTAAGCAGCTCATTTTTTAATAAAGTATGGAATCTACCTCTGAAAAGTCAGAACTGCTTTTAATTTGGAAATAAGTGCGGTTGTAAAATTGTCTAAGTAAGACTATGAAAATTCAGCCTGTATACCTTAGTTTCATTGTGGTAGCCTTGAAAGCAAGAGAAAAGTAATTCTTCACATGAAGCAAGGAAAGCTTTGTACTAGGAAACCTTTGCTGCTATTTTTTGTTTATTTGGAGGCTAGATGATCTTGAAGTCAAAGGTAAATTTTCTTGTAAATTCAGTCAGGCCAGTACTGGTGCTTCTTTTTGCATTGCAGTACTAATCCTCTTTTTGCATTGAGGTTGGTAGGCTGGGAAATAGAATGTTTGAATATTAAGAATATTTTCCAAATGTGTTAAGAATGGTTGTATCAACAGCACTGCCGGCTAGTGCTAAAATCCTGTGGTTAAGAGCTATTGGATGGTTTGTGACTAGTTTGTTCCTCCCATGTGCCATGTATGTAAAGGTATTCCCATCTCATAATTCATTTTTTACAGTGGTTTATTTTGTGGTTGAGCTGACTCAGTTTCAAAGAGCAAAGGAGACTTTTTCTAAGGTTGACCCTTCCATGGCCTTTTTTTTTTTTTTTTTTATTCATTAAAATACTATGGAAAAAATGAGCACGGATGTAGAACTGAACAAAATCCGCAGAATATTGATAAGGGTGTTTTAAAGTAAATATGAATTGTATCAAAATGAATGCAATGACAAGTTCACAAAGCAAGTGTTCCAAAAGTAGGAAATGCCAAATCTGCTCTGGTAAGATTAAGTTAACCTACTTTGCATATCAGCTGTGATAGACAGCACGGTATTGATTAAAAATGACCGGAGAGCAATGCGTAATTATTTTTGTTTGACGAGGAAGAAAAAAAAAAGGGGTTTTGCAAATGAAATGTATCCATAATAATTTTACAGTTAAAGATTAGATTTACAGGGGGGGGAATAATTTTACAGTTCAAGATTAGATTTACAGGGGGGGAATAATTTTACAGTTAAAGATTAGATTTACAGGGGGGTTTCATGAGTTTGTGCTGCCTAATTTCAGATCAGTGAAGTTGCATTTACTTCGAGGGCACTGGTGTTTATCCATTTTTTTGTATGTCTTTAGCCTTCTGCAAAAAAAAGTTTTGTTTTGAACCTTAGGAACTCAAAGTCTGGGATGGTTTTAGAGTTCCCTGCTTGCAGCTTTGAAGGACTGTTTTTCAGCATTTTCAGAAATTAGACACTTCCAGACAAAAACAAACTGAAAATTAGATAAATAAATACATAAATAAATAAATAAATAAATAAATGAAGGAGAGTTTGTGTGTGTGTAAACAGACAATTAAAATATAGTTTAAAATTTAATGAAAATAGAGGCTACAATACCCATAGTGGCTATGGTACCAGTTGGGTGTGCTGGCCTCGTTGTTCTTAGTAGGACAAGCTGAAAAAATAAACTTCAACACCATTCTAGCAAAAAATATTTTTCTTTCAGAAGATGCTCGAATGCTTTTTCAATAATTTTTTTCAGCACTTCTGAAAATTTTAATGAATTTATACAAAACTTGATTTTTGAAAAGAAACATTTTTATCATAAATTGTTATTGAAATACATAGAATTCACAAAAACAGATACTCCTGGCAATTTCCTTGTCATGTTTTTTGCTGTTTCTGCTGCTCAGTGGTATTTCTGTATGGTTGACTCTGGTAAGGAAAGTAACTGGTGTTACTCAAAATCATTAGAAGTCATTAGAGACTTCATTAGAAGTCTCAGCAGCGTGTATACACGTTGCACTCTTAAGGACTTTTCCTTGGAAGAAATGCTGATCTTCAGCTAACTTTTCCAGTTAAACTACCTCATAGCACTGACTAAACGCCTTTTCAGCTCAGATCAGAGAGCTGCTTTTCTTCCACATCCCAGGGAGAGCATCTGGCTGGGTCACGCCGCAGTTATGCATCACATATGAAACACAAGAGTAATGCAAATATTTGCCCTGCTGTCAAGACTTAAGCGGACTGCTTGAAAAAATGAAATGCACACCTCTCTTTGCTTTTTCCTACTGGTCCTTGTCAAAATATTCAGTGTTAGCATATATCAGACTCTTAATGTTTGCTGTTTTCTGTTGATAATAATTCACCACTGCGACAACCTCACATTTTTTATTGCCATTCTCCATAAAACAGGCTGTTTGGAGGAAGCATGTAAAGAAGCCAACAACTCTGTATGCTGCACAAGCCTTTATCTCCTGCCGGAAATAAAAATAAGTGAGTAGAACTTAAAGCTGACCTATGTCAAATCAGCTGCTTGCTTTTAATTTGCTTGCAAAACATGCAAGCATCCACCTAGCCTCTGCCACAGAGGTGCCTATGTTGCAAACAGGATGTTTCCATCCCCATGTGTGGCTTCCCACTGCCACCACAAACTGTGGCATTTTGTCTCTTGGTGATGGCCTCTTGGACTGTAATTACAGTATATGGCTGTGCTTCTCCCCTATCACCACTCTTATTGTACTCTATTGGTTTGTGGTTTCCCAGCTGAAACTTTAGCTACCTACTGGTTAGAAGTTGCACATTTTAATGAAGTACGGTAATCACATGCCACCTAAGTCTGTGGAGCTAAAAGACTTATGATATTCACAGCAAAATCAACAGCCATGGATTTGCACCACTTCTTTCTCTCCTGGCAAGGTGTTAATGTCACAAGAATGGAAAAATAGCTTCTCCAGGAAAACCATTACAGGCTGGATAAGGTTATAATTTCCAGCACATTCCACACTACTTGTGCATATTAGGAGGACACAGAAGGATGGTAGTGTGGGTAAGCCATTATCACAGCACTGTCGCAAGCAGGGCTCTGAGGCTCTGGATGCCATGTTCCTGTGCCACTCACCCCATGCCTTCCCAGTCACAGAGCCCTGAGCTCAGCCACAGGAACAAGAAGGCAAGCTAGCTTCCTAGAGTGATCTTCATCCCCCAAGAGAAAATCTTTGCCAGTGTGAGTAACGTGCGTTGGCTGCATTGATGAAGAAACATAATAGACTCAGCTCCAGTTCTAGCCATGCAACTTGAGACGAACTTAAAATCTCATACTAAGACGAAACATGTGTCCTAGATACACAGATATTACAGCAAAGGCGTATGGAATTATGGTGCATGAACTAATTTCTTTTTTGTTTAATACAAAACCCACTCTAGTGTGACTGTCTAATAGTTTGACTCAAAATTAATCTATCTTTACAAAGTTGAGGGGAGAGTATCATTAAAGTCCAGCACAGCTTGAAAAAGTTCTCAAAGATTTATGTGTGCATGTGTGCAGCAGCTCTTTGTAACTGCTAAATTCTTCTGCAGCTTATAAAGAAAGAACTTATAAAGGCAAGAGGAGGAAATCACTCCAACTGAACATCCTAGCAGAGGTCACTGGAGCACTCAGTCCTGGAGTTACCCAGTCCAGCCACAGGACCTGCAAATTAACCATGCATCAGCTTGGCCAGTAGCATTGGGTTTGATTCTTATTGTCGTAGGTTTTCATAACCAAAACTCAATTCTTTCATCCTGAAGGAAGGAGATCTTAGAAGTCAAAACATGGAAGAGACATGTGTTGGCTGGCAGTGGACTCTGCATAGCTCCAACTGCTTTGTATTCTTCAGTGAGCACTACCAACTGAGGAGCCAGCCATCTTGTTGAGCACTTCATGCTTACAGAGTTAGTCAGAAAAAAGTGCATTCTTATGTATCTTTCATTCTCTCTGTGGAGAAGTGATTGCAGGCTACACATGATTTGCAGAGCCATGAAAAAATGTTCTCCTGGAGGCCACAAGCAAACCTGTAAGGCTTGGTGGCTCAGTTTCAACACCATTTGAATGTCTACTACCTACACTGTGTATTGGGTGCTTTCCAAGAAGAGGCTATGAGCAGCACATCACTCAAGATGAACCTTATCTACCAGCTGTCTGGGGATACATGAATTGAGAACTTTAGAAAGAAGATGAAAAGGTTTGCAGCTTTTGAGAGACCTGTGTGACTTCTTAGGAAAAAAATTCTTCTCAAAGAGAGTGATGAGGCAGTGGCACAGGCTGCCCAGGGAGGTGGTGGGGTAACTGTGCCTGGAGATGCTCAAGAGCCGTGTGGATGTGACACTGAGAGATGTAATCATTGGGCATGGTGGGGATGGACTGCCAGTTGGGCTAATTAATGATTGTGTGATTCTTACATAGAAATACTTGTTTGTCAGTGGTTAAATGTTAAGGGCTTTTCTGGCATACTTTTGACCCAGATGTGTCTCACAGCTGAGGATAGGTGTCAGGCAGCATCTGGCCCTATGCATGCTCTGCACACGGGTGCCTGGGGCTGGAATGAGCAGCTCAAACCATCCCATCAAGCCTTCTGCTTAGCCAATTCCAGCAGGAGCCAAGCAAAATGCATCCAAGAAGAAAGTGGCTAATATGAAATAACAGAAGTAACCGGTTGTATTCTTTTGGGGGAATTATTTAACAATAAAGGTCCCCTTTTCTGGTACCCTGAAGAAATGCTAATCCACACCAAAGGAAACTCACATACCAAACTGCACACAGGCTCAGATCAGCCCAGAGGCAGGTCACTGCCAGCCAGCACACTTTTGGGGGCACGCATTCACATGCTCTTTCATTTCATCCCATTTTTCTGGGCCTAAACATCCAGCCTGAAAAATCTCACCGACACCTCCAAAATACAGCAGTGCCATCCGCGTGGCATCTGCCATCTGCGGGCTGGTGCCTGGAGCCGGCCAGTCCCAGAGGGGTCAGGCAGAGGGGGCAGCTGGCCAGGCACGGGCTGAGCCCGTAGCTGCTGGCAGCAGAGAGCGGTGAGCTGGCAACACCGTGAGCTCCTCACGCCAGCTGGGCCAGAAGTCTGCAGTGCTTGAACGTCTGTCAGCATCAGGGCCGACCTCCCGCGTTAAAAATAGGGCTGTCAGAAGAGAGAAGAGCAAGCGGGAAAGGGAGAAGACGCCCTAGCTGAGGTTTGCAGTGCTGTCAAAGGGAGAGAGTCATCTAGTTTCCCTTTGGATTAGCGGTGGTTTTCCAAAACTCTCAGGCTCTTAAAAAAAAAAACAATCCGCAGCTATTTTTTGAAAGCTGCAAAGGCAGAGGTGGGAGAGGGTTATATGAAGCAGAGTGAAACCAGGGGATTACACTCAGCAAAACATTAATTCTAATTTATAGAGGTTGAATTTGGTGATAGGGTAAATCTTCAAAGCATATGTATGTACTTTCATTTGCAATTAATCCAGTACAAACATATTTAATCCATAACAAAATCTATTGTAATTTAATCCTGTCCCATGGTGATAGAAGGAAAAGAAAAAACTTCCTGAGGCCATGAATCAATACCCCAAACTGTAGACAGCTTTAAAGATATCAGTCTGGAAAATAAATACCTCTATTTTGTCTCAGCTGAGTCAGAGATGATTCACATTAAATATACACACTTTTCATTAAAGAAAGATCTTGCTCTAAACTTCCAAAGGGTTTTCTGCCTTTTTCCCCAAGCCTGACATGTAGGAAAGCACACCTTTAAATTGCTGTGAATCTTCACAGAGACCTTTGGTCTCCTGCCCCTTGGATTTCAACCCCCAGCCTTTTTGGAAGGCCACTGGATAGATAGAGCAGTACATACCAGTGTTAGTGTCAATCTAAATAATCTGTCCCTCTAATTTTCTCACTCTGTGTATATATACATTCATGTGTACAGTTCTCCCTGGGATGACATAGAGATGTACTCCAGTGTAGGTGGTTGGAGATGCAGATGCACCCACCAAGAGAGACATGGGAACCTAGTTCAGCACCCCTGCTTCCACCTTATGGAGCACTGGAACAGCTCAGAAGTAGAGGCAAAATTTGGCCTCTACTGTTAAATAAGACCTATATACGCAGATAATTTACAAAAACATGTTGGGCAATAACCAGCTAGAAGGTGCATCATGACCCCCAAGGGAGTGAGTGGATTAAAGTGAAGATGTCAACATTGAGACATGCAGCATTTCTGAACTTGATTTTCTTGTACCATCAGGAGAGCAATATGCCAGAAACCTGATCCCTGAGGACCATTCAAGGTTGAGCTCCTACGGAATGCCTCTCATGCTGGTTGTGGCTGCAGATAGTACTGCTTGTTTACAGTCTGGAGTCACTCCCCCATTCCTCTATCTTCTGAAGTTTAAAAAGAGCAGTGCCAGTAATAATTTGTTTTGCTTTTCCCATAATTTTTCGCCCTAAACTTAAATACAGCATTCCAAAATGAACCAAAATATCACTGAAAACCTCTGCTCTTATCTCCTCACTGTCTAGCTTTGTGGAGCGCTCTCCATGACAACTGGTAACAGCAAGTCAGCCAAATCCTGAGACAGCAGCAGGGTGTGTGAGCACCAATATAATTACACAGAAACACAAGGAATTTTTATTTATGAAAAGCAACTTCCTAAGCAGAAGACGCCACTACAAATATTCTTTCAGATTTCATTAACTTCTTACTTGGTAGGTATTCTGGAAATATACCTCAAAATAATCTGACTGCCTATGTATATGTTATTATTGGCTGTAAATAAATAATCACCTTTTACTAGAAATGGGAATCTTTAATATTCTTCTGCAGCTTCATATATATAGCAGTTTCTATTAAGCAGCTCTGTTATGTCGCTTTGCTTCTTGAACACAGCTCTCAGGAATAATCTTTCTTGTATTAGAAAATAAATAATCTAAAAACAATTTCTCAAACAACAGTTTTCAGTTGGGTTTTGGTTTTGGTTTCAGTTTGGTTTGTAAGAATGTGGTATTCAAGGCAACCATGGAAAGAAAGTGGTTTCTTCTATCACAGACTGACTGGTTTGCTACTCGTCATGTCTAGAACCAATCCTGATGACACCAACAGTCACTAATCACAGAAAATGACATCACAAGATATGGTGTGATATTACTGAAGATGTGGCATTGAGGGACATGGTTAGTGGTCATGGTAGTATGGGCTGACTAGGTGACCTTAGTGCTTTTCCAACCTTCATGATTCTATGATATGAAAAGATTTTTCAATTATCACACTAAGATCAGAAGAAAAAGAGAATTGGATGCCTGTAGAAAATCCTGTGATGGACTGTGAGAGGTGTGCCTGTTTCTGACCAATGGTTCCCTTCCCTCCAGACGCATCTCTGTGTTCTGCCTCTGCAACTTCCCCAGTTTCTAAGATGTTTAGGTGACCTTGACAGCAGAGCATCACTGCCATAATTCAAGCTTAACAAGACCAAATGCTGGGTCCTGCATTTTGGCCACAACAACCCCAAGTAATACAGAATCACAGAATCACAGAATCACAGAATCACCCGGGTTGGAAGGGACCTCAAGGATCATGTAGTTCCAACCCCCCTGCCTAGCAGGGCCACCAAACATACACATTCAGATCAGGTTGCCCAGGACCTCGTCCAACCTGGCCTTGAACACGTCCAAGGACGGGGCATCCACAACCTCCCTGGGCAGCCCGTTCCAGGGCCTAACCACTCTCCTTGTAAAGAAATACGACAGGCTTGGGGCAGAATGGCTGCCCCACTCTGGAATGGAAGAAATGGATCTGGGGGTATTGGTCAACACTCAGCTGAACATGAGCCAGCAGTGTGCACAGGTAGCTAAAAAGGCCAATGGCATCCTGACTTGTATCAGAAATACTGTGGCCAGCAGGAGCAGGGAGATGATCATCCCTCTGTACTCAGTTCTAGTGAGGCCGCACGTCAAGTATTATGTTCAGTTTTGGGCCCTTCACTACAAGGAAGACATTGAGGTCCTGGAGCGTGTCCAGAGAAGGGCAATAGAGCTGTGTGGGGTCTGGAGCATAAGACTGATGGGGAGTGACTGAGAGAACTGGGGTTGTTCTGTCTGGAGAAGAGGAAGCTCAGGGGAGACCTCATCAATCTCTACAATCACCTGAAAGGAGATTGTGGTGAGGTAGAGGTCAGCTCTTCTCCTGTATAACCAGCAATAGGATGAGAGGGAAAGGCCTCAAGTTGTTCCAGGGGAGGTTCAGGTTAGATATTAGGAAAAATGTTTTCTCCAAAAGTAGTGAGGCATTGAAACAGCCTGGCCAGGGAGGCAGTGGAGTCACCATCCTTGGAGATATTCAAGAAAAGTTCAGATGTTGTACTAAGGCACATGGTTTAGCGGGGAAATATTGGTGGTAAGTGGATGGTTGGACTGGATGATCCTGGAGGTTCTTGGTGATTCTATGATTCTACCTGTGATGCTAGTGACACAACTCAGCAATGGCACTGTGCTCTGCAGTGGATGCCAGGCATGCACAGCACAGTCAGCAGAAGGAGCATCTGAAAGGTCAGCTGAGGAGAATGGCATTGCTACCCAGAGGCTGTTACACTGTGCATGACTACAAAATAGGAATCGCTGCAGGCAGATTGGACAAGTCAGGGTACGTGTTGTGAGATGTTGCTGTGCCATTGTAAATCCAAATAGATGCTCATTTGACCCCGAGGCTTGACTCCTGTTGGCCACTTCTAACAAGATCTTCCTCCAACAGCTGTTTCAATGGCCACACACAAACTGCCTCCTCTGCTCCAAAGCAACTGGCCAATTTGTGTGGGGGGGAAAAATATATATTTTTATGCAGCTGGCAGCCAGCACAACCGTCAGTTAAACTTGTTTCTGCTGATGCCTTGAGCAGCTCCTGCAGCACTCTATGGTGCTGCAAGAACTTTACTTTTTCAGGGGGGAATTCACCCTGGTGTAGAAAGGCATAATGAGCCTAGGAAAACAATTTGCATTGTTTTGGCAACAGCCAGAGAACCATTTTTCTGGACTCCTGTCAAAGGTTGTATGGAAAGCATGCCATATAGGCCTGGTCTTGGATCATAGATTGCTTTTCAAACCTCTAAATTGATCTGAAAATTTGACCATTTACAGATTGGTTATTTCATGGATCATCAGCAATGCCTTGTCCAGTGAGGCCTGAGAGCAGCCTTTCAATATCTAAAGGAAGCCTATACGAGAGAAAGGGACAGACTCTTCAGCAGGGTCTGTCGTGATAGGACAAGGAGAAATGGTTTCAAACTAAAAAATGAGAGATTTAGACTGAATATAAGGAATAAGTTTTTTACCATATGGCTAGTGAGGGATTGGAACAGGTTGCCCAGTGAGACAGTGGATGGCCCATCCCCGGAGACACTCAAGGTCAGGCTGGTCAGGGCTCTGAGCACCTGATGGAGCTGTGGGTGTCCCTGTTCATTGCAAGGGAATTGAACTAGAAGACCTTTAATGGTATCTTTAAACTCAAATGATTGTATATTTCTCCAAGCAAAAATGTGTGGCCTGTAAAATAAGGATTCACTGCTTTGAGTTTGAAACCTGCCTCACTGTACACGCTGATTAAACATGAACACCATTATAGGAAAATAATGTATTTATTTGTTTTTCTTTTACAATGGAAATATGTATTCCTCACCATTAGGCACAGACTGATACTGTCTTTGCCTACCAGAGGATGTATGATTTTAAAACCTGAAAATACAGATTAATTCAGTGGTTTCTTTCCTATCTTAAGGTATCTGATGGTGTGAACAAATCATTATTTTTATTCAAAAGAAGCCAATGTAAGATGATTCTGTGAAAGCACTGACCATTTTTTCAGTAGAAGTGAGTCATGGTCTAACTCCTCCAAAAGAGCATGTGTGCTAGGGGGGCTGGCGCAGGCCCCAGACACTGCTGTAATCTGCGAAGATGCCTGTAACAACCAACACTTTCCCTAATGAGACCTCAGAATGTCTTGATGATCTTCTCTAATTGCTCTGTATAATTGGAGGATGCTGCAGCCCCGTCCTCTGAGCTAAGGATGTGCATTTCAAAAATGTAAATTGTACAAACACGGCTCTAATTGGCCTGGGGAGTTTGGTGGATTTTGTTCTAGCCTTGATTATTAAAGAAAGGAATGTGAATCAGTGGACAGAGGTATCGATCATCAAATTGCTCCATGGAACGACAAAACTCTCTGTATGGCTGCATTAAAAATGTTTGTTTGCTGTCAGAATTTTACAGGAAATATAGTCTGTTCTGACATTGGCCCACTAAAACAGTTAAGCTTCAGGCTCACGTTAGGACTTGCAATTTTAGGAGGGACCAACACCGTTTCCCAGCAGTACACTTGCTCCCACTAGTTGACTGGGTCTCATCAAAGTTCTCATTTCTAGGCACTGTGCCAGTAACCAGAAAGGTCCTTTGTAGAAGCGGCTTTGAAAATGTGAATGTTAGCAAATGTAATTTTGGGTGCCACAAAAAGTTGTGCTGAGTTAAGCTGTGGCAAAAGTTATCCTCTAGGTGTCCCTGCTTGAGCAGGAGGTGGAAGGTTGAGATTTCTTCCAAACTTGCTTGACTCCTTGCTGTCAGCAGGACATTGGGATGGAAAGATTGAAAAACTGCACCTTCCTTACTCCCTAGATTTAAGGTCTTGATGGTATAGAGCTAACTGATCTAACTTGGGCACCTCTTTGGAGCACCAGGTTAGGAAGCCAGTCCTCCTTGTACTCTTGATGGGAGTGAAAACCCTCTCCAGAAAGCAGCGTGTACCAACCCAATGGAGACCCTAGCCACACTGTGGAGGAAACTGCTGGCCTTGCTCCACAGTAGGATGCCACTCCCACTGAGACTTGCATCAAGATACTTCCCAGCATGGATTCCTGCCATCACTGCTTTGAGCTAGAAGGAGGATTTTTGGCATGGAGGCTACCAAATTCTTTAATTGGTCCTCAGACATGTTCAGCCACCAGTCATAGGTTAGGTTTGCACTTATCTCTCTGCCAGTGGTCACAGAAGATGTGCAATATGAGTTTTCTCTTAGGACTGGATTTCCTCTCTTATTAGCAACATGCCATTTGGACTGTGTGGCTGAAAGAATGATTAAAGACACTGTTCTTTGTGTTTGCTACTGGAAAACCATGAGGTACTTGTTTCTAGCATGTGACTAAGTTATAATCAACAGAAATCTCGAGTTTTGTGATGGAAAATGTCTGTCAGTCCTATTATCTGACATTATTGCCTGCTGCAATACTTTCACAAGTAACTGCAAAGAGGGAGGAAGCTCGACAAGGAGAATCACATCCTGAGTACACTATATGCATACATGATAACAGCTTATTTGCTGGAATATTGGCCAAAAAAGGATGAGGAAAGGAGTGTGAGCACAGACAAGGCAGCCTTATTGCTCTTTCTGATCACTACCATCAGCAAAGTTTCGTGGTGTTTGCCCCATTCTTTTTTTTTTTTTAATTTTTTAATTTTTTTATTTTTTATGATTTTTCTTTAGGAGCACAAAAGATACAGGAGATAGAATCTAGCACTTCATCATCTCTCTTGTAATCTCTTTTACCGAAAATGTGTTAATTTGGAAAAATAAAAAGGAGGATAAAAGAATGACTTATGAACACACATAGTCTAATAAATAAGCTTATAACATTGCGAAAGAGCCATTGTTAAATATGTTTTACATTTGAACAGCTATAAAATTTTTAAAGAAAGCTCTGGTGAGTCTGGTTTTAATGAAGTCTTTTCTCTCTCCAAAGCAGCATATTCCATGTGGAGGAGGTTATTTTCCCCCCATTTCTGAGGTAGTTAACTCTCACAGAGATGGCCAGGGCACTAGTTATAGCTGCTGTATATTGCTGCTTTCAAAAGGAACAAGAAATCCAGATATTCAGCACATTCCCTCAGCATGCAATTGAGGTAGTGGCTGCCAAACAAAGTGTTAAGCATGCAAAGTTGGGATCTTTACTGAGTAAGTGGCCAGTGCCAAAAATACAGCTAGAAGACTCAAAGGGGTGAAAAAACACAGGATCTGTCCTCTGAGCCTATCCCTAGCAATCACAAGCAAACTGATTCTCCTTTCCAAAAGCTTTGCTTGTCATATTCTGGAATCCCAGCACCTCTCACTTATTACTCTCTACCACCATCATTCCCTGGTTCCCTACTTCTTCTGCTACCTTCCCTGGGATGTCCTTGACCCTCCGGTGTACGACTTGCTGGCATTTTTCTCTCTGTGTTCTGTTCCCCAGGGAAAAAGAAGCCATTTATGTGCCAAAGGTTTTTTGTGCAGTGCTGGTCAAAATAAATACAAACACAACCCCCTGAGGTTATGTATGCATTCCAGCATTTGAAAAGGAGCAGCACTCTTCGAAGTGTTAACTGCATTTTAAAATTAAAACGTTAACTGAGCTGGTTAAAAAAGCATGTCATATGATGAAAACCAAAGTCTGCTGCGAATGTCAACTGTCTGTAACTGATGCGGAAGCTGTTTGTCTCTAGTTTTTAATTAAAGTATTGAGTGCAAAGTGCTGTTACAGTCTTGAAGACCAAAAGAGAAAACACCCTGGGAGAAGTAGCAGTATAAGGGATAGAAGTTCAGGGTAATATTTTTCTTTTTCTCATTGTGAAGAGACAAGCTATTCTCACTGGAGCTCAGGTAGAGAATAGTCCATTGATTCCTTGACAGTTTTTCTTACTTGTAAATGGCAGACAGGGAGAGATTCTGATTATCCTCCACACCCTTTTAAGCTGGTTACTCATGCGCCTTTTCTTGCAGCCCTGAGCTTTTTTTCCAGGTATACTCTGTGCGTCCCACTGTGAGGTAACTCCACGCAGAGTTTCTTCTCATTCACACACTCTGCTCATACTTTTCATAGAACCAACAAATCAAAGAATCATTAAGTTTGGAAAAGACCACTAATATAATCTAGTACAACCATCAGCCCATCAATGCATTTCCTGTTCATCCAAATGGCAGGCTTTATATGATCCTTCCCACAACTAACTTGTCAGCTCTCAGCAAGCAATCACGTATCTTCACCCATCTCTGCTGCCCTTATGCATCTTTCCATATTATTGAGCAGGAAATTCCTTCAGCAGAATGGGCCTGAGGATCAACTCCTCACATAAAGCCCGAGACAATATCGCATAGTATGTCTTCCACTCCCTTTGTAAGCTTCTGGGGGAAAATCAGTCTTTCAAAGACACTTAGTTTCCTCTTCCTACTGTAAACTTCCCTAGATCTAGCTAAAGCTCAGAAGTAGCCAAAAGTGCTCTGGCTCCACTATAACTGAAGAGAATGACATTTTCTCCAATGTTCACTGACTTGGTGTTTGACTTCACAGGCCTTCCTGTGCATGGTAAAATCATAGGGCAGGGCAGCACCTGTGTGAAATTGAGCCTCAGTGACTGAAGGGAAATGTGGTGATGCTTCTGGTCCTGAAGAGAAAGAATAAGAGGAAGAAAGCAACTTTAACTCAAGTTGTGTGCACTGAGTCATATCTCCTGAGGATGCTTCTTAGGTGCAGCATTTCATGTGTCATCCTTCATTGGTGGCTGTGGCTGAAGTAGGAAATCTGGTCCTGCAGGGATGTGTAGCAACTTGCACACTAATTGAATGTAAAATGAAGGGTAGCCTTTGGCGTGCTTCAGCACTCATCTGCGTGGGTGTAAGCTCAGCAGTGACTTTAAACTACTTGCACATCCTAGACCTGCTCCTTGCCCTTCCCTTTCTCCTTCTAAAAAAGAATGTGTTTATTACCCTTTGGCATGCCCAGGGATGGCTCTTCTTCAGCTGAGCTTGCTTTTTCTTTGGCCAGAGAAACACTTGCTCCCATCCTCCAGATTTCCATTTGGAGCACAAAATGAGCCACTCATGTTGAGCAGGTTTCACGTTATCCCAGTGCATCACATGGGAAATCTGCATTAGCATGAGGTAAACATTCACTGGACCCAGTTCAAAGGCTCTGAACAGTGACCGAGTGGAGGCTGCAGTGGGGAAACAGCCATGGTTCACAAGGCCGGCATCCCACATACCTCACAGGCAGAGAGATGGATGGGCCATGCACTGGAACATATTTTCAGCAGCAGAGGCCCAGGATAATTTATGAGAGCTTATAATGCTAACTGTTAATGTTAAAAATGCTATATCCTGTGCAGAGGTGGGCAAAGTAATGAAGCATAAAGTCTGGCTGCAGCTGAAAACCTGGCTCTGTCTCGGCTCCATGCCCGTGAATGAGAAAGAAGTCGGGACAGAGCCAAAGTACTGAAAAGCGTCTGGCACTGCTTCCTGGCGGTCACCGTGACCTTACCTGCCTGCACTTATGTGTGCTTGTGCACGCCCGCATGCATGGCACACTGTACACTTCCCATGTTCTGCTGCATGCTCCATTCCAAAAATCCGATGATGTTTTTGCCTCTCGGGGCTAAGACAAATGTTTGGCTTGTCACAGCCTCATCCATACCTTCAAACCTTTTGGCTCATCTTGGAGTAATGCTTAGGCATAATTGGAGACATCTTTCAGCAGGGCCTATCTCTGGGACTTCAAGACATAATGAATGGTTCCTCCTCCTCAAAAGGTAAACTGTTGCTGAACTCTCAGCACTGTGTTCACCTGCCTGATGAAACATGTTTCGGATTACATAAGACTAGGTGATGTTAGTTTCCCAAGCAGCGGTGAGGAGAGGTTTGTACCTAACAGATTATCCTTCAGCCACTGTCTTGGGTAGAGCAAACATGAAATCTATTCTTGGAGATGTCAAAAGAGTGAATAGCAAAACTGCTACCTTGAACTTCCAGAGGATGGACTTTGACCTGTTCAGGACGCTTATTGCAGGGGTCCCATGGGAGTCGCTCCTTAAGGGTAAACGGGTCCAGGAAGTCTGGACGTTCCTCAAGATGGAAATCTTAAAGGCACAAGAACAGGCTGTTCCTGAATGCTGTAAGGCGAGCCGCAGGGGAAGAAGACTGGTGTGGATGAACCAGGAACTACTGTTGAGACTCCAGAAGAAAAAGAGAGTCTATGTTCTCTGGAAGAAGGGACAGGCTACTTGGGGAGATTACAAGGAAGTTTCTAAGGTATACACAGGGAGGAAGTTAGGAAGGCAAAAGCCCAGCCTGAACTCAGATTGGCCACTGCAGTAAAAGAGAATAAGAAATCCTTTTACAAATATATCAACAGTGAGAGAAGAACCAAGGAGAATTTCCACTCTTTACTTCATGCAGCAGGGAATGTTGTCACTGAGGATAAGAAGAAGGCTGAGGTCCTCAACAGTGTCTTTAATAGGCAGATCAGCTATCCTCAGGGTACTTTACGCCCTGATCTGGAAGTCTGGGGTGTTTTGCAGAATACGCCCCTGGTGATTCAGGTGGAGACAGAGAGCTCCTCCTCCATCTGGACTGTCACAAGTCCATGGGACCAGATGGGTTCCACCCAAGGGTGCTGAGGGAGCTAGCAGGGGTGATTGCCATTTTGGCCATCTATCAGTGTTCCTGGTTATCTAGAGAGGTCCCAGAGGACTGGAGGCTTGCTGATTTGACTCCCATCTACAAGAAGGACCGTAAAGAGGATCCAGGGAACTACAGACCTGTCAGCCTGACCTCAGTACCAGGGAAAGTTATGGAGCAAATAATCTTGAGTGAGATCACACAGTACGTGCATGGCGTCCAGGGATCAGGCCCCGCCAGCACGGGTTCATGAAAGACAGGTCGTACTTGACCAACCTCATCTCCTTCCATGACTGGGTGACCAGACTGGTAGACGAGGGAAAGGTGTTGATGTAATCTACCCAGACTTCAGCAAAGCCTTTGACACGGTCTCTCACTGTGTTCTCCTGGGGAAACTGGCTGTCCCTGGCCTGGACAGGTATACACTTCTTTGGGTAAGGAACTGGTTAGAAGGCTGTTCCCAACAGATAGTGGTTAATGGAGTTAAGTCCAGCTGGTGACCTGTTACAAGTGGTGTCTTGCAGGGGTCAGTATTGGGGCCCATCTTGTTTAATATTTTCACTGATGACCTAGAAGAGGGAATTGAGTGTACCTCCAGTAAGATTGCAGATGACACCAAGTTGGGAGGTGCTGTTGATCTGCCTGAGGGTAGGGAGGCCCTTCAGAGAGATCTAGATAAGCTGGATCGCTGGGCTGAGGTGATGCGATGAGGTTCAACAAGGCCAAGTGCTGGGTCCTGTACTTTGGCAACAACAACCCCATGCAGTGCTGTAGGCTTGGGGATGAGTGGCTGGATGACTATGAAAAGGAAAGGGACCTGGGGGTGTTGGTTGATGCTCGGCTGAACATGAGCTGACAGTGTGCCCAGGTGGCCAAGACAGCCAACGGCATCCTGGCCTGCTTTAGAAATAGTATGGCCAGCAGGAGCAGGGAGGTGATCATCCATCTCTGTACTCAACACTGGTGAGGCTGCACCTCGAGTATTGTGTTCAGTCTTCGGCCCCTCACTAGAAGAAAGACATTGAGGCCCTGGAACATGTCCAGAGAAGGGCAACAAAACTGGTGAGGGGTTTGGAGCAGAAGTCTTATGAGGAGCAGCTGAGGGAGCAGGGATTGCTCAGTTTGCAGAAGAGAAGGCTCGGAGGAGACCTCACTGCACTCTACAACTTCCTGAAGGGAGGTTGTGATGAGGAAAGGTTTGGCCTCTTCTCTCAGATGACAAACAGGACCCTAGGAAATGGCCACAAGTTGTGCCAGAGGAGGTTTAGATTACACATAAGGAAAAACTTTTTCTCTCAGAGAGTGGTCAGGCACTGGAATGGCTGCCCAGGTGGTGGAGTCACCGTCCCTAGCAGTGTTCAAGAGGCATCTGGATGAGGAGCTACAAGATATGGGTTAGTGCTTGTGGTAGCAATGGTAGTAGGAGGACAGTTGGACTAAATGATCCTGCAAGTCGTTCCCAACCTTGTGATTCTGTGATTCTATGATTCTATGATTCCACCTCTCTGCATTTGCAAGCTCACTGGGTGACCCCCAGATGTTAGTTTATTTTTCCATCCTCTCTCTTTGCAATAGATGAGTGATGATAATTCTGATGTTCTCTGTGGAGCCCTCAAATTAGATGCTGTTCTTAAAAACCACATATCATGTCAGTGACTATAGAAAACTCTCAGCTTCCCAGACATCTCACACACTAACACATGCCAGTGCTCCCAAATCCCACTGTATGCATGGTATGCACACATTTGCATATTATCCCCAGAAATACACAAGCATGCACAGTGCACTGTGGGCTACATAGCATGCTGAGGAAAAGGCAGTCTGGATTTAAACATATTTCAGCCGAAAAAGAATGAAGTTGAAATAAGGACTTGGTGTGCCACATTCTCAGGAAAACATTTAATTCATTTTTTTGTTGGGAACAACAGCAGACTACTCTTAAGAAAGCACATAAAAAAGCTAAAATTTCTTAATGTATGGGAAAGCTTTACTTAGAAAACAAACTTTCCCTTGTGCTTTAATTGTCTGGAAAAACCTGTGGTTATTTCTCTGATTTCCACTTCAATCTTTGTTTCTTCCTGCCAAAAGGTGCACTAATGTTGTGGTCAGTACACTTGCTCAGTCCTGTCTGTATGCTACATTCACAGGCAAGAGCAAATGGCCTTGAGTTTTGCCAGGGGAAGTTCAGGTTGGATATTTGGAAAAATTTCTTCTCAGAGAGAGTGGTGAGGTGATGCAAAGGGAGATGGTGGAGTCACTCTCCCTGGATGTGTTCAACAAGCATGTAGATGTGATGCTTAGGGAATGGTTTAGTAGGAAGTATTGATGGTAGGTAGAGGTCTTTTCCAACCTTAATAATTCTGTGATTCCATGATTTCTGAAATGGGGACTGAGGGAGGAACAATCAACAATTATTGAGTGCATTAAGAGATATGAATTCTGTGTAAAAGTTGAGAGTGGGGAGTTATTAAAATGAAAATATTTTTTTCCACAGTATTTTTGTTTGTTTGTTTTGGGGTGGTCTGGGTCTTAAAAGTCACTACTGTGAAAAACTGTCACATGACTTGTAGTTGGGTGGCCAAACAAAAATACCATTATCAAGACAGTCTGTATGAAAGACAGATTGGGAATCACATTGATCTCATCTGTCTCTGTCACTCCATTTAGACCTCAATTACTCTGCAACACAGATAGAACAGAGCAAGCTGGAAAGCATGACAAGAGAACAGCAAGTCAAGCACAGGTATTATTCAGAGTAAATGCTGTTGCAAGCAGGTATGTCAGACAGGCCGATCTAAGCCAGCCAGAGCCTGAGAGAGGGACTCGCTGACTGCTGAGGTCGGGCTGAAATAACTCAGCGACCGCCAAGAGCCTCGGGCCAGCCCTGGGGTCACCAGGCACAGTCCCGCCAGCTCCTGCAGCAAGCAGTCTGTGGGACATTGTTTGCTGCTTTGCACGAGAGGACTAAGATTTGCCTGCCATCTATTGGTCACAGGCCTGAAGAGTTTATGCTTATCATTACATCTGTGCAGTCAGACACAGACCCTGACAGATGCCTCGTGACTGGGCTGTCCCAGGCAGGACCCGGCTGCTTGGCTGAGTAACTAACTTGTGGGGACACAGGACTCCCCTGGGAGCACCACAGTGCTCTATCTCCAGCTACATGGCACATAGAGAAGAGTCTGGCCACCAGCCCTTTCATTGCACTATTCCATACCCCTGTTACCTGTGGTGGGGGGCACTCGGGTGACAGTCAGGTCTCCCGCCCACCCAGGCAGTGGGTGTCCCTGGTAACGCTGCCTGGAGCTCAGCCTGGCTCCATCCCAGCACCCATGCACTGGGGTGGAAACATCGCCAGCGGTGCTTGGGTTGGGACCATGAATATGCTTTGATGTCCTCTGAAAGGACCACAAAGACATTGGCCTTCTGAGTCCCCAGCCAATGTTCTTCTCACCAAACCATGCATTAATGAAACTTTATTTATTTGGTGTTATATTTGAATCTGTATTCCCATTCTGACTCCTTACACAATAGTTTTTAGGCCAACAATCGTGTACCAGGGTAAATATTACAACATCTTTTGGCCGGATTCAATAAGAAATGCCTTCTGAAACCACGCCTGACTGTTCCTTGATTCTTGAGGGGAAAAAAAAAGCCAGTGACTGTGTGTCATGGAATGGTTGCTTTGTTTTTTCTACAGTTCACTTTCATGGTAAGCCAAACATGTGTTTCAAAGCCAGAGTTTGTGATCTTAAAATTCATGTAGCATGAAAGGCTGTGGACATAATTTTTTTACTGAACGAGACTGTGATATACAATGAACATGCTCCCTACAGAACTGCACGGAAATGTCTATTACACAGGAGAGGTCTTGATGTTACTGCAAAAGAAATGCTATTCCATCTCCTGGGACCTTGTTTCTACATCATAAGGTCTAGACCTGCAGTCTGCTCATCCTTGGTCTGATCTTCAGAGCCTTGCCCCACCATGCTGCCTGCTCCAAACTTGCTTCTAGAGTCCGGTGATTCACAAAATGGAGTTATGCAAATCTACCTCTTAAATATTAGCTGAGAAATTACTTCCTGGTGGTTGCTAGTGTGTTGGTCTTTTTTTTTTTTTTTTTTTTCAGCCTTAAACTTTTGGGTTTTGCTGATTTCTTTCTCTTCAGGTAGTGCATGTCTCATCCAGAGTACTTACGGTTCTTTGTGAGCATGGTTATGTATTATTTTATACCATTCCCCACTTTATAGAAACCAAGACACAAGGAACATGATTCATCCAACCTGCTGTAAACAGCCACTTCGGGGTGAATGGAAACACAAGCCACAGGGGCTTCTTCTCGCAGCTCCCTCTTGCTCTGCCTATATTGCCAAACAGAAGAGTCAGGGACCAGCCTCTGTGCTGTGGCCATGTGGGTCACGCTGCTTGCTGTTCATGCAGCTTAAGGTTAACTCCCCTATCAATAGTTTGCCTTTGAGACAGCTTGAACTTGTATTCCATATTTTAGTGGCATGAGTATATTCTTTGGTGCCTATAAAAGGTGTCAAGGGAGAAAAGACTCAACGTGGATGTTTACATATGGTTATGTGACTCCTAGACAAAAAATTTTTCAAAATCATGTGCTGAACAAGTAGTGGTAACAAACTGGGAGCCTGAGCCATATGGATTACACCAGTATTCCCATCCCATAAATGCCTGCCATCAATGCATGGAGAAAGTACTGAATATATAGCACTGTGCATAAGACTCTGAAACCTCACTAAGAAAGTCTATTTTTTCCTCAGTTATCTTCAGTTAGAACAGATCTGTCACTGTGGTCTATAAAAGCCTTGGATCTAAACATTGTAGAATCTCCAGAAATCTCATTTTGTTTTCTTTATTTAGGGACAAAGAGAAAATCCTGGGTTATTGTGACACCCTCATTAATTACTTATACTCATTACTATTAATATCTAAGTATATTGCTTTTCCACATTCTTCTTCTTCTTCTTCTTCTTCTTATTATTATTATTATTATTATTATTATTTGTAAGACACAGGGTATGTTATGCTGTTGCCTAAACCTTGGTTCTTTGATTCTTTGTTTCTAGTGTTATTTAACTGCTTAAAAACGTATACTGAAGAAGGTTCTGGGATGAAGTGTGCCTGCATGTTCTCTTTCACGTTCTCTTTTCCCAGGAGATGCACCCAGAAAAGTAGTTCCAGGAAAGCAAAAGGAGGATGCTTTTCTGTGAATACAGCAAGGCTGGTGCAGTTAATGCAGCATCAAGAAAGTATGTTGAGAAATCATTAATCCGTTAAAATCTTCATGTAAGCTTTCCTGACATTATGGAGGATTAATATGTAAAAATAATTATGGTTTTTTTTTTTTGTTTTTGTTTTCTTTTAATTGTTTCTAAGCAGGCCAACTAAAAAGATCAGATCTGCATCTCCTGCCTGTTCCTGAAAGTGAGTGAAATTGAGTCTTCTATGTTATGGTTTAAACTTTTGTGCACAGAGAGAACAAATTTTCTGGGATTTATTTATTTATTTGCTTGTTTTATGTGTGTGTGAGTACTTGTGAGGTTTTTTGTTTGTTTTGATTTTTTTTTTTTTTTGGCTATTTTTAAGAGAACAAAATCTCTTATTTTAATAGTCTACTTGATTGTGTTTGGCATCATGATGTGTGAAATGAAGTCAGATACCTTGACTATAGACCCTTTGGTTCTTGTTTCAACTTGTTCAAGTTTCTGTAGCCATATAAATAAATTTCAAAGCAGAACAAGACTAGAACTAGCTAAAAGGCCGGATTTAGGGTTAATGATACTTTTTCTTCTTTTTCTTCTTTATTTATGTGGTTTTGTTTGGTCAGGACCTACATCAATTCTTCAAGACCTTCTCATGACCCAGAAATCCCCAAACACTGTTTCTAAAAGGAAACATGCATGGTGTTTCTGAAATATATCATTTCCTGAGACTTTCTTATTAGTTTCACCTCTACTGGCCTCCACTTCCACAAACACTGAGTTCCTAGCAGTGCTGTGTGTCATGCCTGAAAACCCTGCTTTGGTGAGTCAGCCCTGGAGTCACAGAGCTCAGGAGCCCAAGTTCCCCAGCTGCCTGGATGGGAAACCAAAGAGGGCCGACAGACCTGCATCCAGTTGGTATTTTCATCTGTAAACTTCTAATCAGAGCTGAATAAGGAGAATTATCTAATTAAGACCATAAAATCCACTGCAACTTGAAATTATGAAGTCATAAATTCATTTTACTCTGTTGTAAAGAAAACAGCGATATGTTTTAGCCTGCTACAGATGTCACAGAGTGAACTTTTAGATCATATGATCTTTGATTTTTTAAAATTTCAGACACAAGAAGAAGAAACACTGGCTTTGGCATTAGCTTGTAGTGTTTCCAATACATGGAAATCCCTACTTAGTACTACACCTATGTAAAACAGTATTTTATGGACTACAATAGCACAAAACTGATCTACTTTCAAAATCGGACAGCAGGTATAAGTGTTTTGGTATTCCTTCAAATACAAAGTCATTAAATGCACTTTAGAGATCACAGTTCAGTACAGAGCATGGACTGAATACCTGACCGATGTCACCCAAGACTACCTCTCTAAGCACTCTGCACTGCACTAATTGATCTCTTAATTGGCTCAGTCAACACAGCAGTCTCCATCACACAACAAGCACTAATTGCTACAAGCTCGCTTCTGAAATGTTAAGCACTTTGAAGGCAAAGTGTATGTGCTGGAATCGACTTGCACAATGGTGTGGGGCTGATTGAGGGCTTTTCAGGGAGCCCCACCGCCAAGTCTGGCTGGTGTTCCCCTGGGCTCCTGGGGTCACTGTCTAGGACAGCTGTGCTCCTTATAGTATGGTGTATATGTGCAAAACGAGTCTTGTCCTAGGGCCAGAAACCTTTTGTAAAAGATATTAGCAGTCACCTGGACCCACACAGGAAAGCTTCTGTTCTAAGGTCAGTAACTGTATGGATGCGTTAAACACAACCAAATGGATGTTTGCTTTCTTCAGGGCCCAGTTTAGAATATAATGAGCCAAAAAGCTACTTTGCAATCACTTAGACTACATAATGTACCTGGAGACTAGATAATTATTTAAGTGAGGGCAGTGTTGTGGTATCTCCACTCTGGCAGATCTGAATATTAACAGAGAGGAATCTGTTGCTCCCCTCGGGGCAAGATAGATTACCTCGGTAGGTGGATTAGTGGCAGTATGCCTGACAAACTGCCTCTGAGGGCTTGTCCACACAAGACAGCTGCACCCATTTAACTCAAGGTGTGATTTTAAACCAATTGAGTTAAACCCAGGCAGAGGCTTACCAATACAATCCTTCTTGAAGTCAAGCAGGTTTAGAGTCAAATTAGAAGAAAATGGGCAAAAAAAAAAAAAAAAAGGTCTGAAGCCAAAATGAAATGAAATGGTTCATCTAGCCTTTGGTACAGAATACTTTTTTTTTTTTTTTTTAATTAGGAATTAGTCAAATGTGATACTATTCTCTTACCAAGGTCCAAGGGACACCATACTGCCCTCACTTTGGTGGTGAGGATGACAGAGACTCTTACTCTCTCCTCATCCACAAACTATGACAAGTTTTTCTCTATGTCACCCATAGAGATACTCCAATGCAAGCAATAGAAAGCAGAAGCAGCTCAAATTTTACAAAAGGTTGGCCAGAGATGAACAAGAAATTTTAAGGGATACAGAAACTTCCACAGAGAGGTACTGCTATTTCCAATGGCGTTTTCATTGGAAAAGTGAAAAAGATGATACAAAAAGAATAATTACATGTTTTAGCCTATAGATTTGCCATTGTAATGTGGTAAAGGCACTTGAGACCTGGCCTTGTTTCTTTCAGAGGAACCTGTGATGAAAAATGATTCTAATTCAAATACAGAGGCTTCCATTCTGCAGTTACATTGACTAATAAGTAGGTGTGTACAGCTGAAAATCTAAAGCCTTGGCCCACAAGGGTATTTTGACACATTCTATTTTTATAAATATGTTCCAAAATTTATTTTCGTTCCAGGATGAACTCAAAATATATTCTGAAATTTGCCACACAGAAAAAGTTATACTAAGAGGTCAGGATAAGTTTGGTTTGCAGTGCATAGTAGAACTGGACAAAGACTTTACTCAAATAAAACACTTGGGTTTTGTATCAGCTTGGTGGATAATGTTTTCTTAAATTTAACAGACCACAGTTGTTATTAAATTGGTAAAATTGGTAGGTCAGTTTCTGGAAATCAAGCTTCCAGCATTAGATCACTGACCCAGTGTGTTAGAGTGAGCACTTAGCATTAATCAAGACTAATGAGATATGAAAGGAAAGGAAAATGTTGGAAGCTCTATACAACCTAGTGGAAAAAAACAAACTGAATCAGACATGCAAAAGTGAGACGGTTTTAATGTGATTTTTATAGCAACCACTAAAATCACTAGCAGTTGGATCAGTGGAGAACAGTGCAGACAAATCCTGCATTGTGTCTGCCTTAGCATAATACTCATGCGAGCAATCTTTAATCCCTATTGCTATTGCTAGCAATAAACACCCTTCCTGTACTCGTAGGATGAACTCCAAGAGTTTTTAGCTTGCTCCCTAGTACCTATCTGCATGCCTGAGAATCAGCAGGCTCACTGAAAGACACCGTTGGTTTTTTTTCTCTTGATGCCAACACAGTTTTCAGCTGCATCCAGTTGGTTTCTTCTCTGACAGGTGGGAATAGGCATGTAAGACAGGGTTTTTACAAAACTATCCTTTTTATTGTTGTTTTACTGCACTTCTGAATGTGTTGTGTTCTAATTACGTTGGAAACACACATTAAAAAAAAAAAAAAAAAAAAAAAGATAAACCAAAACAACAACAACAAAAAACAGAATTACGAATGATTATGAAAAATCAGTTGATGAAATGAATACAAAATCAACCTTTATCTGTTTTTGCTAATGTTAAACTAGAAAAGTCTCTCTCCTTTTTTGTGGCAATAGTCTGTTACTTGGCATCATGTCCATTTGTCATGGACTTGACCTCTCAGTATGTCATGTTGCATCTTGTAGAAAAGAAAAAAGTCCGAATTTTCTAAAATTCCAAAAGCACTTCAATGCTGGGTTTCAGATGGAAAACTGAATTCTCTAACCAAGAAGGAAATCAGAGATTTTTGTAATGTATTCTGTCTTCTAACAGGCGGGGCGCTGGCTCTGGATGTCAACAAACTGTATTTCTATCCCTCTTATATCAGAATATAGAATTCTGACACAGAATTTTATGATCATACTTTATTGTATTGTATGTATTTTGTTCTACTTTATTGTAGTTTAATCTCAGGACCAGACAATTTGGTCAATTAATAAAATAGTTGGATAAACTAGTGGAGGGAGCCACATAGAAGGAGTGATGTTTTTTTAATAAAACTTAATATGAGAAGAAAACATTAGACAACCAAAAAGATATCAGATGAGACTATAAATATTTCCAGGCATGTTTTTTTTCTTAAGACTGTGTGAACTTTGAGCATGTCACCTAGAAAAGAAGTGCACAAAACTGTTTCATGATGCTGTACTTTGAAAAAGTGTGCTGCTTTAGTTAGGAAACAACATTTGGAGTTCTGTATGTTTCAGACTCCTTTTTATACCATCCTATTCACATTTTCATCGTAGATGATAGCATAGTGTAATTTTAGGGATCTACCTGGAATAGAGAAGTCTCACGAAAAAAAAATGCCAGAACTTTGATCATTCATTTCCTCCATGTAATCTTCCATTGTATTATGTTATTCCAAACAGATAAATGCCCTTAAAAAAAAAAAAAAGAAAAGAAAAGATTTCTCAAGAACACTACATTTGTTCAAAAATCTCAGCCATATTAATATGGTCTCCAAAGACGTGCTGTAGATAAATACTAGCCTCTCTATATTCATTGTTAATTGCCATTTCAGCTTCATCCAGTGTTGTAAAATCCCATCCATCTGGCAGATGTGACAAGCTCTGCTATATGAAGTAGTATTTGCTATCCTTTTCAATTTCTCCCCCTCCCCATTTCATAGTTTTGCACTAGCACTATTGACTTTAGGCCTGGTCCTTGTGATACTCCAGATTTTTACGTGTCTTTCCCACAAAGAGAGCAAGGCCTCTGTGCTCTACTGTGCAGGTGTATTAGCACATTTCTGCTGCACTGGGTGGGTATGCTGGGAAGAACACAGACTTTGGGTAGATATTCCACCTTCTTTAGGCAGAGATGTTGGATAATAACATAGTGGGACTATTCCAAGAGTGTACAATACTTATTTATAATTTATTTCCTGTCAGAAAGAAGGAAGAAAGGAGAAACAGTGACTCTGAATCTTCACTGAAACATTTTCTCATCACAGAAAAATGTATACTAGTAGGAAATCTGTAGCTACTTCAAGCTTTGCTGCTGTGAAACAGTAGAGCAGTGTGGGAGCAGAGCTAGTGCTGACTGATCTGCTCTTAGAGGTAGAACTGGGACAGAAAAGTTGGTTTAGATTGCCCTCATCTGTGCTTAGATATGGAATATATGATATATGTATTTTCCCTATAGAGGAAACTGGGCTTTCTGGAAAAATTCACACACACAGAAATACTCTAATAAAAAGTATGTGGTTGAATGGAATCTGAGATTGGAAGACATCAGTTTAATAAATCCGGGTTAGAAAGTCTTTGGTCAAAGGAGATGGGTTAAATGAAAATAGACATTGTGCTAAAAAGGAGGGAGAGAGAAGAAGGGACAAAGAGAAATTGGGATTTCCAAGGGAGAAGGTCTAAAAAGGACTGAAGAAAAAATGTGCCTGCCAAGATTAGAGATGTCAGAATAGTCAAAAGGGTTAACCAGAGGAATTAGGACAAGTTTCTTTTTAGATTCCTGTTGGGATGATGGTACCGTGTTGGGGTATATATTTAAAGATATAGAAGTTAAGGAAATTACTTTGAAAATAAGAACAACAAAGTTGTAAAAAGATGATGAAGACCAACATGTGGTCCAAAGATTCAGCTGTGAGGAACCATATGAACCATCTCATAGGAAGCTGTGTTTAAAAAAATCAAGCACAAATTTTACTGTAGGAAAGGCCAGGAGACAGTATCTCCACTGTCAAAATAACCCAAAACCCTACTGGATATGGCCCTGAGAAACCTGTCGTAACAGACCACACTGTGAACAGGGATTTGGACTAGATGATCTCTAAACATCCGTTCCAATCATTGCTTAGCAAATCTACAAGTCTTTGAAAATAAATTTAGTTGAAGAGAACAGAATAAAATGTGCCCTTGGTAAAGCAAGATACATGTGGCATACTCTCCTGATGCCCTTGTTTGAGTTAAGAATCTTTTTAGACAAGGTGTACGTGTGGTAGGTGCAGTTTTTCTGATCTTTCATGTCTGCAATGCTACTTCATGGGAAACCATTAGTTATTAGGAAGAACAGGGAGTGTTGGGGATGAGTAGCAGATTTTGCTTAAAGAGGAATCAGAAGTAGCAAAAAGCCTGCAGCTAAAAGTCAGTTTGATTGTTGTTATACTCTTCACAAGGGCACAGGCAGCACAACTCATCTGTTTAATGACATACTGCAGCTTTCCCAGTACCAGGCAGTGCAATTAAAAACGCCATTCAAGCAAGCATCCCAGAGGAGGTTCTGTGGAAGTACTGCATCTATAGTGTAGGTGAGGGAGGGGGGAAGATACTACAGATATCCAATATCCATTAGGCATAATGTTAATTGGACTCTGGGTATTGGAAAGCATTAAAAGATTACAGAAAAATCTCAGCAAATGCCATTCTCAGGAATTTTAGCTATTATGCTCTAAAGAGCAGAATACTCTAAAAGACAAAATAAAGGCCTTGGCTTTTGAAAAAGCCAGACGTGACTTCAAAATGAAAGCCTGATGTTATGATTAATGTCTCGTCCTTTCCAAGATTTAAGCTGGAAACTTGTGAATTATTGAGAACAATGAATAATTTGGAGGGCACACCTGAAGATTCACCACTGTCTTTCAGGTATTGGCCTGAATGGCTAGCATATCTGAAAGGCATGGTGCTTGTAATTATCTTCTTCCTTTAAGGTGCCACTGAAAAGTAGCCCCATTTCTATCTGCTCCCATTGAGTTGAGGTGCTCTGCTGTACCTGGAACAAAGCAGTCAGTCAGGTCCTCTGATGAAGACTCGCTTCTTGTTGAGGTGTTAATTGTAGTATTCAACATGAGTGTGAAATTCAATCCTACCTTACTGTGGAAAAATAGAGTAGCTATGTCTTTTGCTCCATCACATTTCCACTTTGAAAGCATTGTTTCTTCCAGTTCCTCAACTCCACACGCCAGGTGCAGCTAGAGCACTTGTTTAGCCTTTGCTTTCAGCACACAGGTCCTGGAGAAGTGTGCTGCCAGGAGGTGCATATCTATGCCCTCTTCCCAGGACAATGAGGTGATGTGGCATATAGTATTTCCGAACTGGAGAGACTGCTTCTTGCCTTTATCCCCTTGCAGTTCATTCTTCTTAAATGAAACTGTGAAATGCTGTGGTTATGGAACTAATCACACATACGTAGCATAAGTATCATTGTTAAACAAGGGCCTGGCATGAAACTCTTGCATGTGCTCCCACTCACTGTGAAGCGTAAGGTAAAAAAGTATCTCAAGAGCACCAGTCTGTATCTCTTTCCTACACATGCCATCCCACGCTCATCCAACTTCGTCATCTCAGAACTTACAGGCCATAATCTTTCCCATTGCTCTTGAATGCAAACAACATACACCTGAAAGAACTGTCACAGGAAATCACTCTGGGGAGATATTTACAGAGCTTTTCTCTTCAGCCTCAGATTCTGCATGGTGGTATTGTACCAATTCCTCTACAGTAATGATTTCCAGAGTGCCAGGCACAACAGTATCTTTTCTGTAATCAGTGACCACACCAAAGGCAATAGTGTTACAGACACAGAAACCTATAGTTTTGGGAAAATATATAATCCTGAAGGTCAAATGTATTTTTGCATAAACATAGAAAGAGAGCTGTTCAGCTTCAGCCACCCTACTCTTGCCTATTTTCTTTGCTAATCTGTATTGTTTTCACAGTTTACTTCATGAAGTCAGATATTATTTATTGAAGTGTTGTAACTGATGCTTTTTTAGCTTTGGGTTTTGGTCATCTTATTCTTTGAGAATAGAACAGTATAGGAGGATATCATTTCTTAAAAGTAAATTAGGTTTTGTAGCTCTAAAAGGTCAAACTGTAATAACAAGTAAAACTTGATCCTAATCCCTCCTTTTATGAGGACACATACTAAGTCCTGACAAAAACTCCACCAAAGTCTGTATATAAGACTGCCTGTTTTGAACAGTATCTCAAAAACACCACATATTTGGAGATATTCTTGTCTCTGCACTCCACTTGAATTATTCATGCAGAATCAATTCCTGAAATATCTGTAATGATTCTATGTTAGATGCTCTGGTCAATTTAGAAATTATTTTTAGGCTAATGTTTGGGTCAAAATGTGCAGCAAAATTCTATTGAGCTAATTGCAAAATGTAGTTTTGATTGGCCTGATTTGAACTTAATCTGAGCTCTTGACTGAACTGTTTGTCTGTAGGAGCTAAACAGAGACTACAAGGATCCAGGGTCAGTTTTGTCCTGTAATATAATCCATGCTGGACTCCCTTTGAGCTGTGAACTTAGGAGCCAAGCTACTCCAAATGATCTGGCGCTTGTCCTTTCAGCATTTCATGATTTAAGAGAGGTGTGGTCTATTCTGAGAAGAGAATAGGTCAAGTTAAGAACTGGCATTAAGAATGGCAATTAAGAATGAAGGGAGTGAAGCACTGGAGAGATAAGAACTTTGCTTGGGGAGCACGAAAAAGAAGGCCACAAATACTGTTGATAGATAATGCTTTGGTCCTCCTTGTCTAGGACTCTGGCTTAGAAAGAATAGCACAGCAAGGCCATGACTAATTCACAGACCCCGGCAGACTGTGATTCTAGAAGGTTGCCTAGTTTGCCGATGTATCACACAGATGTAAATAATCTGAGATCAGAAAACAGTCCCTTCAACATTAGCTGAAAGATAACGTGGCAATTCTTTGACAGATCAAGGCAATAAATATGCAACTAACTGAAAGCTATTAGCCATGAAATACAGAGTATGATGTACCAGACCGTCTGGTACTGGTGAGATTTCATCAAGATGACAATAAACATCTGAGTGCTCCTGTGAAGGAAGTTTTTCATAAGTTTCTCCTGCATTGCCCTAAAGAATAATGTTTGTTTTGGGAAGAGCTTTCAAACAAAACGATAGTAACTGGGGAATTCTCAGTGGAGATGGCAACCTCACTAAAGCAAAGAGACTTGATGGTATCAATAAAACAGTTGTTAAATTTCATTTACAAATTGTATGAAGGAAAAAGTTGGACCAGCAGCATTAGAATTCTAGGCAGATGTCTGATGTCTGCTTATCGTTAAAGATTTTCAGTGATGAAGACTCTGCGTCTCACCAAAGAAATCTACAAGTGGAAGATTTTCCTAGTGCTTCTCTTGAATTTTCCCTGCTGCAAGAACCCTTCAGTCTTAATTATTATCTTTCTCAGCTAGTGATAGCTCAAGCACAAAAGCATAAGGATTGATATGTGGGTTCTAATCTTCCATCTCAGCAACATTTAGTCTCCAGAAAAGTCAACTACCTCAAAAGATGGTTCCTGCAGTAGATAATCACAGATAGTTTACACAAAGTAAGCATTCTTATGAATTTACATCTATTAGAAGAGGTTTTTATTCCTAAGGTGTGAGCTGTATGGGGTAAAATGGAAAAAAAAAATTAAAAATAAATCCTCTAGTTCAAGCCACGTAAGGATTTGTTTTGTTTTACAGGCTCAAAACACCAGCTCCTGAGGTTTTACAAAACCCAGATATCCCACGTTACACATTACAGGCAAGGAAGGGAAACAGTCTTTCACCTAACCCACTAACCTGAAAACTTTGGTGGTTCAGAGAAAGTGGAACCTGAATCTGAACCTATGCTGGTTTACAAACCTCAGACTACCCTCACATTACTGCCAACACCCCCTTAAGGCACTGTCTTGAGGGCTGCCAGCGATCTGCGGTGTCTACGCTCCATCAGGTTTCCTTACAGCAAAGCCCCAGAGATTTCAGCAATTTGGATGTCTAAGTATGACCCAAACATCAGCTACTTTTGAAAGAGTACAGCATGAAATATCATCTGTGACTTCCAATAAGCAATGTCTATGGAGATGACTTCTCAGAACTGCGGAACTCTTTATGGGCGTTTTAGCAGAGATGGTGCTTGTAAGTAATCTCATTGTAAAGCCACTCGTCTTCAGGAATACACTTACAGCACTAATTGTTTCCACAGAAAGTGGTGTTTAATGCAGCAAGATCCTTTCACTTCCCCCTCCCTTCTTCCCCCGTCTCACTCGAGAGCATCTATCTCTTTCCTTTATGAAAGCCACCTCATCCAGACCTGAGACTTGGAAATTCATCATACTCCATGAATAAAAGAGCAAAATACAGTAACAGAGAAGCAAGTAGAACAATATAAATGATTGACCATTTTCTCAGCTTTTTGGCTGCAAGGTTGCTTGTGAAAGTGTTAAAATGATCACTCTTTATTACACTTGTTTGAAATGGTCTGGCAAGATAATTTGTCTGTAGAGAAAGACTGATCTCAGACAACTGGTGATTTCAGCTGCATTACTCTAGATCTACAAAGAAAAGAGTCTAGAGTCATATATTTGAGCTATACATCTTCTTTTTTCCAATTAACTATTTAGAGAAGGAGGATGGGTTGTTACCCAGGGTTAGGTCACCAGGATATTATTCCTGAGAGCATACACTCTGTATGACTTTGAGGAAATTACATAGGTTAAGGTTTGTAAAGCTGAATAGAAAATTTGAAGCTGAATAACATGCTCATCTTTTAAAAGTTCATTCATTATGTTTTCTTGATTTTGCTCTTCTCATTACTGCCCTTATTATTTAAAATTGGCCTTATGAACACCATTCGGGCATTGAGATCCCTTGCACTAAATTCTAAAAAGTCAACAAGAAGAAGTATATGTCCCTGAGTATAAGAAATTACAGGACTTGAGATAACAGGTGAGTATAATACAGGATGAAGCCCATGTTGGTCAGCAGGTTAAGCAGTAGTCCCTCACATCAGTTGTGTACCGTATCAAATGAGGTTGTTTCAAGAGATGTGCAGCCCAGTTGGAAGGTAAGCATGTGGCTCTGTGGATGTTTAGTGACAATTTTCCTTTGTAACTCAGATTTCTCATTTGAAAAAAGGACAGCAATTGTAGGCCTTTGCTACATAGATGCTGATCTTGATTCACTTGATAGTATGCATCATGCTTGGAAAGTAATATGACAGTAGGTCTACAGAAATATCTTAATATAAATTCAGTCAGAATTCATTTTGATGTGAAGCCTGGATTATCCAGCACTTCCTTCCTACATTTCAGTTGGGCTGCCTCTTCAACATCTTGGCTACAAAATCAGCAACTATCATTTGCTATAGATGATCTGAATATTCATTTGGAAGTCACTCTTTCCAGAAAGACTCAAGACAGAAACAAACGGAAAATAGACAGATTGAAGAGGTTTAAAGAAGAGATTCTCGCTGAAAACTTCATGTGGACAAGCAGAATGTATTCATATATAGACAACAAAACATTTCTCTTCAGGCTTTCCATTCCTCTCTGCAAAGAGTCTTTATGGCTGACACACTGGTATTGGGAAATAAAGCTTCTTTCTATTTTTACCACAGGGCAACCTATGAATTTATGGAATCAGAAGTAAAACTCCACTATCGAGCAAACACTTCAGACATTTAATCAGAAGCTCCCTAAAAGCATGATGCCAGGATAGCCAGCATTCTGCCAGGGACAACCTGTTTTCAGGAAGCAACTTCATTTTTGTACACACTTTCCAAGCACTATCACTCCTAAGTATTCACACTAATTGCCTTTGACACCTCCACCAAATACACCTAACCTTTGAAAACTTCCCGAAGGGTCCTTTGCCTCTCAAGTCTTGTGAGCATGACAACGAGCAAGGAGGTAAAATGTCAGTAGGTGTCAAGTCTCGGTGTTTACCATCAATACACTGACTTCAACACAGCTCCACTGATTTGCCAGTGTTATGGTTTCAGAAAATAACACTAGAGAATCAGATTCTTTGTAAAGACAGCTATCTTGGTTTATTGTGAACTGTAAAAGAATAAAATGCTTGCAAAGGAAATTCACTGTCACCACCTCGTGTGGTCTGATTGGGAATTTCACAATGACTGATATCTGTCAAATCCCAGCATCAGATCTCAAATAACAGTACAGAAGTATTTGGCCTGAAAAAGCCTTGAAAACTTGAGCCAGTAATGTTGACACTTGAATTGTGAAAGATAATCAGAAAAAAAAGAGAGAGAAGAATCTATCATTTATTAAATTTTTAGGAAAAAACTCTGCATTTTTTTCAGTCTGACTCATAGCTTCTGAATTCTTTGGGCTGAACACAACAGAAATGGTATATTCAGAAGTATTTGGTCATCTCCGGGGAAAACACATTTTTTTGCTGTCTAATTTTTTTAAATGCTCCCTTTAGTGTAGAAATTTGACCATTAGTGCTTGGTCAGCAAATTCCACTTGCTGTTCTCTGTTTCTTTCTCTTCATGACAATTGCTTCCTTTTTTTCCCTGCCTGCTTTCCTTATGACACAAAAGCCACACCAGATACTGAGAAAGATAAGCTGACATCCAGCCACTGCTAGTGCACGCAAAACTATGCTGCACATGAGCAGCAGCCACTAAGATTGGTCACAGCAGAATGGGAAAAGTTTAAACCATGCTGACTAGAATGAACAAAGGTCTTGCTCAAAATTCAAGGAGGGAATTACTCACACATACATTATTTCAGCCAGACATTGTACACCCCCTTGGTTCCCACAGCGTACCTTAGAGATGGCTGGCATGAGTCTATTAGTTCAATCTTCCTCTTGCACACGTACTAATGACAATAATGTTTTGGCAGGCAACAGAATACTCATGTAACACATGCACTGTCCATTACACATGCACCTCATTATCAAGCCACTGCATGTATCAAAAAGGTTTATTGTTTCTCTTCCCTGTTGTTTTTTTTTAAATATTATTATTTACAAAATATTACTAGAGAGAAAGAAGAGAGAGAAATAAAATAAATTACCTTCTCAAATACAACTACCTAATTTGAGAAAATATGTGCATCAATTCACAGAATCACAGAATCACAGAATCATAGGGGTTGGAAGGGACCTCCAGAGATCATCAAGTCCAACCCCGTGCCAAAGCAGGTTCCCTACACCAGGTTGCACAGGCAGGCATCCAGGCAGGTCTTGAACATCTCCAGAGAAGGAGACTCCATGACCTCCCTGTTCCAGTGCTCCGTCACCTCACTGTAAAGAAGTTCTTGCACACATTTGTGCAGAACTTCCTATGCTGCAGTTTCCGGCCGTTTCCCCTTGTCCTGTCTCCACACACTGCTGAAAAGAGTCCAGCCTCTCCACTCTGCCCCCTACACCTTAGATATTTATAGACCTGGATCAGGTCCCCTCTCAGTCTTCTTTTCTCAAGGCTGAACAGACCCAGTTCACTCAGCCTTTCTTCATAGGAGAGATGCTCCAGGCCCTTCACCATCTTTGTGGTCCTCCGCTGGACTCTCTCCAAGAGATCCCTGTCTTTTTTTGTACTGGGGAGCCCAGAACTGGATGCAGTACTGCAGATGAGGCCTTACCAGGGCAGAGTAGAGGGGGAGGATCACCTCCCTCGACCTGCTGGCCACGCTCTTTGTAATGCACCCCAGGATGCCATTGGCCCTCTTGGCCACAAGGGCACACTGCTGGCTCATGGCCAACCTGTCATCCACCAGGACACCCAGATCTCTCTCTGCAGAGCTCCTCTTCAGCATCTCATCCCCATCATCCCCCAACCTGTACCGGTGCATGCAATTATTCCTCCCTAGATGCAAGACTCTACACTTGCTTTTGTTAAACCTCATCTCGTTTCTAACTGCCCAGCTCTCCAGCATGTCCAGTTCCCAGGAGAATAAGCAAACCAAGGAGCACAGTGTAACCAGACAAATCTGCTTCAGCCAAAAACAGAGTGTAAAGAGACATCTTCCTGCATTAGAAATAGTGTGGCCAGCAGGAGCAGGGAGGTGATCATCCCTCTGTACTCAACACTGGTGAGGCTGCACCTCGAGTACTGTGTTCAGTCTTCGGCCCCTCACTACAAGAAAGACATTGAGGCCCTGGAACATGTCCAGAGAAGGGCAACAAAACTGGTGAGGGGTCTGGAACACAAGTCTTATGAGGAGCGGCTGAGGGAACTGGGATTGTTCAGTGTGGAGAAGAGGAGGCTCAGGGGAGACCTCATTGCACTGTACAACTTCCTGAAGGGAGGTTGTGATGAGGAGGGATTTGGTGGTGGAGTGGCTGTCCCTGGCAGTGTTCAAGAAGCATCTGGACAACGTGCTGCGTGATATGGTTTAGTGCTTGTGGTGGCAATGGTGTTGAGGAGACAGTTGGACTTGATGATCAAGGTTTCCAACCTTGTGATTCTATGATTCTATGATTCTATGAAATATCTGAAATTGGGTGAATTGAAAATAAATGAATCAATAAACACAAGTGCCTCCTGATATGTTTACAGCATGTTGATGTTCCAGCCTCCAAATGTGACATGTTGCCCATTGATTCTTCAAGAAAACTGGCATGAGTTACTGGTCTGTGAGGAAATAAGAGGAGACTGCTTCTTTAGTAAGATCTGTTCTTCCAAACTCATGTATAAGACTGCAGATTGGCTCTTCAACTAGCAAAAATCACCATTCTTCAGCTGAAGAAAATGAATCATCCATTTTAATTGCCATAAGGAATGTGGCCCTCACAGATCAACAAAGATGATACTGTCCTTTCTGCAGCAATGCCCAGCCACCATTTCCTTGCTGGTTGTGGAAATCAAACTCCACAAAGTGGATACTGAGAAAATCCTAGAAGATGAGAGGACAGCCAGCTCAATCTGTCCACACACAGTGGAGAGAGATCAGAGAGCCAAAAGGTATGGTCTAAATGACAGAATGGCTTTTTTTTTTTTTCTCTCATCAGCTATAGCTATGAGCCTAAAGGTGGAATAGGTAATTAACTTTCAGGTTTTCATACAGAACAGGTAGCCAGTAATAGTGGAAAGGATGGTCTGAAAATACACCTTTATAAGCACAGCCTTTTGTTCAGTACAAGGCCTTTTGTCATCAATCAAGTACAATCGTTTGACATACCAAGCCAATCTGTGGTATTTTCAAAGAGCTACGTGGTGGAGAACAGGGAAGGAGACATTTCATTAATTCCCTTTTATTTATGAATATTGCAATTATAATTCAGAGTGAGCCACTAGTGTGTCCTCAGGCTATATTTGAGGGCAGAGGGATATACACTCTTACTGTTTCTTAGCTAGAAAATTATTACTTCATGACCTCTCAAATGCCCTGTCTGCTGACCTCTGAGGATATTCTGCCTGGCAGTTGACATCTGTGGTCCCATCAGCAGCACTGAAGTAAAAGGTACTTAATGCAGAGCAGCTCTTTTGCAAGGTTAGAAAGGATCGATAGGAGATGTGTTTAATGTGGTATCACTATCAGGTCTCATCTCCCTTCTAAAACTGAAATATCCACAGTGGGACATAATCTTAGTCATTCAGCTGAGAGATCTTTAACACAACAAGATCCCTTTTTCCCAGGTCTAGAAATGTAGCTCAAGACACACAGAGGAAATTGCCAAGGTTTAGAATAAATGCACATGTTTCAAAAAGAAAAATGATCAGAGGAAGGCTTCTGGCATTTCAGTCCCACAGCATTTTTTTTCTGGAGCTTGAGCAGTTCTTGTGGAAAACAACCAGCTTTGCAATAGGCTGTGAACAAACCCAGGGTAGTTTTTCCCCTGGGTCCCTGTGTATCCACTGCTTTAAGCTAATCCTCTGTGACTATAGAAAAAAGTAAAAAACACAGTTAGAGGGAAGGTAGCTTTCTCACAACAAATTCAGTAAGTTGCAATTCATGCAACAAACCTGTCAAGGCTCACCAAAAAGAAGGACAGTTCAACCATTCTTTAAGTACTGATTATGATATTCAGTCTGATAGGTCTTGTGTTAAAGCAGAGGGTAGAATTATAGAATCATTAAACTTGAAAAAAAAACACTAAGATCATATAGTCCTAATGTCAACCCATTCAAAGCTCCTTTACTTCCTTACATCTATCTGTAATAAACTATGCATTTAAGACACACTTCTGAAAATACTGCTGTTACCCTACCACATTTATAATAAAATGCGTATGCTCCCTCTTCCTTCTTGGTCAAGGGCAGGCCTATGATGTTGAAGATGTCCTCTACATCTCTTTGTGCCCTGTAGTGATTTGCCAGTGAGATTCCCAGCGTGAGATCCTCCAGACCCCCAAGGTTCCATTGTCCTCAGCATATATCGCATTCCCATTTGGCACTCAGCAGGGCTGGGTTACACCAGCATGCCTGTGGTGGCATCTAATGTCCAAACAGAAGATGCTGGGGACAGTTACCTTCTAGCTTATTCAACTTCTAGTTAGTGGCAGAAAGTGGACAAGTGTGCAGAGATAGCAGAGCCACCTCTGGAATAGTTTTATGCTCCTATACAGTACGTACGTGTACTACAAACTGAAGAGTGCAATTCTATTGCTATTCCCCAAAGGCATCTGCTCAGACGAGTGATTCAATTGTCTGGCTTGGAAACTTGCTGATAATTACTGTTGTTACAGTTTTCAACCCAAGTTGCTGAGCTGGGAATTAAACAGCAGCTTGTTATCATGCCTACATGATAGCCACATTTTACTGTCCTTAACAAAGTGGCATATGTCAGTGTCGCCCTTTTTGGGCTAGATATACATTCCTAGGCACGTTCAGCTACATCTCTTTCTAGACTCCAACAGGCATGTGAATACCCACATTAAAAATGTTTAAATTTCCATTTCAGCTCTCTTTTGAGACAGATGCAGCCACTCTGCGGCAGAATCTGCAGTGGTGAATTTAAAAATGGATTTGAACCAAGTGTGTTAGGTTTGCAATATGATCGCTGAGGGACTGGAAGGGAAGAAGGGATGCCAGGAGAAGAACAGTGCTGGCTGGAAGTGTGAAACACAAGTTCTGAGCAATTAAGAAGCAGAGATCTAATTTACTCTTTTTTTTCTCTGCAGACCTCTTTTCTGCTCAGACATACTTCATGCTTTTCATTTTCATACATACCCCAAACACTGAAGAGGGAAGTATCCATGACTCTATGGCCATGCTAAGCACTAAAAGCACTGTATCTGTAAAATCAGTATCTCCTGTTCTCTAATAAGAAAAAATGTTGGTAAGAGCATGAGCATTTCTCTTACCTCTTCTCCCGCTCACAAAGATATTTTCTTTAATTATCAGTAGATTTGGATTATGGCAGTGCTTTGAGCAAGGTTTTATACAGCCACAAAGAGAGCCCTCAAACAGGTACACACTGTCTGACATAAAGCCAAGCCAGCCCTTGCAGTTCTCACATCTATGCACAATCCTTCATCCACTGAACTCGGATGAAACCACAGCAGGCTTCTTACAGTTTTTAAAAACCATTTTTAGTGCTTAGCTAGGTCAACATGTGTGTTGAAGTGGGAGGATAAAGACATGGAATGAAAATCTAGGTCCATTAAACCAAAGGGAGCTTAACAACTTACAGCAGCATAGGACAATATTTCTGCCTACACCCCAGCTTTTAAAGGCACAATACAATACCCAGACTATGAGTTGACCTCTTGCAAGATCAGAAGGACATACAAGGAACATTTGACAAAATTGCACTGAAGCTGGGCAATGAAATTTCTATGTCCTCCTCCTCAGCATTTATCATCCTTATAGTTTTATATTGGCATCACTGCTACTGTATTCAAGCACTTTTTGAAGGGTTTCACTAATTATTCTATTGGTATTGAGGGTATCTCTGACTCTCTTGCTCTGATGTCAGACTGGTTGTTGATGGCAAGATCATTTGGGGCTTCAGGATGAAAACACTGATGGAATGATGACTGTAACATTAATGTAGTAGAAAGTCATCACAGTAAGCATTTATTAACATTTAATAAATAGATGAATAGCATAGTATTTCTCAGCATTAGGCATTTTGTGGGACTCTCCTAATTTCTGGATTCCTCTCAGACCACTCATTCCAGTCCTCATAGGCCTCACCATGAACTGTGTCACCATACACAGCCCCAAAGACCTGCAACAGACAGCAGAATCCCTAAGGTCCACATTTTGGCCTGTCAGTTAGCCAGATGTTGATCTGCACACTATCTGGAAAATTAGGACTTATTAGAGGCTAATTAAGTCTCTGGTGTGTTTTCAGCAGGCAAGCAAGCAGCAGGGAGCAGGGGAGGAAAATGTGGCTATTTTAGCAAGTGCCTGTTCCCCTTCACATTCAACTTCAGCTAAAAATTTCATCACCTGAAGGTGATGGACTTCTGTGGCTGGAGAAGATGAAGAAGCCTCCCCTAGAAAGTCCAGGTGAAATAAAGTACGGCCTGCTGCAAGGTGAAGGCAGCAGTAGCATCTACCACAGAGTTGTGTTTCTTCTAGATAATTCAGAATTTCCATGGTGGTTTTCAAGCACAGTCCTCTGCTCCTCACCCCACTGTGTTTGCAAAGTTCTTGATTTTTATTAAGATATCTAGTAGAAGAGGTCCTATGTCACCCTGAACAGAATACACACAGGCATGAGTTTAGCAGTTAAATTACTTATGGGATTGTTCTGTCTGGAGAAAGGGAGTCTCAAGGGAGACCTCATCACTCTCTACAGTCACCTGAAAGGAGGTTGTGGTTGCGGGAAGGAGGGGTAGGGGGCGGGCGGGTGGTTGTCAGCCTCTTCTCCCATGTAACAGCAATAGGACAAAAGTTAATGGCTTTAAGTTGCACCATGGGAGGTTCAGGATGGTTGCTTGAATAAATTTATTCTCTAAAAGAGTGGTGATGCACTGGAACAGGCTACTCAGGGAGATGGTGGAGTCACTGTCTTGAAGGTGTTCAAGAACCATGTAGATGTGGCACTGACAGTCTAGATTGGTCACAAGTATGGACTGATGGTTGGAGTAGATGATCTTAGTGGTTTTTCTAACTTTAATGATTTTATGATTCTGTGATACTTACAGAGAGCTTGTATGAGGCTTAAGTTCTGGCAGAAACCTGAATCTCTATCCTAAGTTGCTCCAAGTTGTAAGTTGCTGCCAACCATCTCAAGGCAGGGATAGGAAGCCCCATGTTCCCAAAACATCAGCTGTTCTTGGTGGTTTGCCTTCTGTATGAGAGGAACAGCCCAGGCTAAGCCTTGTTGGATCTTCACTATGGCAGATACTGCTGCACATCTCACATCACTTCAGCATCCTGAGAAAATACTGATAAAAACTCATCAGCAGGCTGTGGTTAGGCCTTGGTTTGACCATATTTAGTAGGTGCATTTGTAGACACACCGACTGTCTGAACTGAGCAGGTGCAGATAAGGCAGCCTCACAGGAGGAAGAGGCTGGTTCCCTGAAAGCAAAGCCCAGCACCATCCCAAACCCACTGGTCATGTCCTGATGATCTCTTCAGGGTGCAGATTCACTGTGGGGCAGCTCAGCTCTGCTCAGACTGTTAACAGACACATGACTTCCTGTGTGCATCTTACAGATACGCAGAAATTGTGGCCCTGAAGAGAGAAAAGAGGGATTTGTTGTAGCCTGCCAAATTCTCAACTAGTATTTTTGTCTTCTGGTTGCTTTAACCTGAGTCATAATCCCATTACCATTGCTAATGAATGACAGTTACAGAACCTGTAAATGTGAGATCACTCTCAGCGCTCTCTCTAACCTCTAAATGGAGTCAGTCCTCAGGGATGGATGGAATTTCACTGAATTTTTCCATTTCATTTGTATAATGAAATCACTCTTTGGCCTCTGCTCTGTTCTTTTTTGTCCTTTTTGGAGTTAAGGCAGACACAGAGTAACACTCTGTAAAGTATTAATCAATGATACAATCATTGATAACCAATAAGTAGGATAAAAAATGTGGTTTCTATGAATTACTTCACATTTAATTTCTTTTTTTAGTATTCCCCAATAGCAGTGTATATTCCTGTTTAGAGAATTTAGAGAGCCTTCAACTTTACACAGCACAAAACATCTCCTTTTTGTTTCATATAATTGGGATGCTTACTTTGAATTTGCTCCACATAAATGTGTCTGAAAGCAGTTAGGCAACTTCAACTAAAACAATGTATAATTATGAATAGTAGGAACCAAGTTTACACACAGTGACTGTACTGAGCTGAATCTTGACCTAATATTGATAACCTTCATACCTTTGTACATCAAAGACACGTTTTCCCACACCCATGGCTTTATTCTGTTTATTCTGTTCTATTAGTTTTTTGGTTGCACAATTAAGTTTGCATCAAACAAAGCTGCTTCTAATTTGCATCCAGCCTACCGTCCCAAGCTAGCATACGTGTTTACAGATACATACTATATAGAAATCCATAGTAATACACTTTTGCATCAAGAAATTGGAAGAGAGTGGAAGAACATAACAATTATTTTTATTGTCCCTCCTAGCCTTTGATGTGTGAGGTATCAGTGTACTCTATCTTAGATGACACTTTTTTTTCTTTATACATACATTCTTTCTACATACACAGCTCACAGCTATGGACTTATCTTGATGCAATGCCAAAGCATGAGAAGAATATTTTGTTGCAGGTAGGCACACCACACTATAAAGGAAGGTATGAGTTTTACATTCCTGTCTTTTGACACAGCAAAATAAGCTGTCTAGTCTAACATGCTCTTCTAGGATCCAAGTTTAGCCAGTGGAGATATCCCAGCAGTGAGGCTGGATTACTGAGAGTCCAAAGAAATCCAATAGTTCCTTAGATCACTTTCTTGGGTACTACCATGGTAGACAGAGCCAAAAATCTCAAATCCTGTAAAAAACAGTCCATCATGTTTCACTGTCAAGATCAAGAACAACTGTTAGGTTCAGATCAGGGTTTGAAAGATGGCAACACCAAGCTTAAGCTTGCTTTGGTGGTAATTTCTTTCTTGTGGCTCTGATACAAATCAGGACTGAAGAACTATCAGGTGAAGTGGGAGATACCTCAAGATGCTTAAAGCTGAGGAAAGGCTGGTTCAAAAAACAACTGACCAGTATGAACAGATCTGTATGAGCATCACTATTGATATCAATAGAAACAGGCTCAGGCCTCAACCTGGCTTGAAATGCTGTTGTGAATTTATCGTTTCCATTAGTATAGCATTTACTGAGGACTGTCCCACTGAATTCAATGGAAAATTAATCCTACTCATCGTAGCTAGTGTGAGATATTTAGACTCTTTTTTCTTTTTATTTCTTTTTTTTTTTTTTTTTTTTATCCCTTGTTAAAAATTGTGTAATTGCACTATATTAGAAGTGTGCTAAAGAAAATGAAAACTCAGACTTATTAGACTGAACGTGGGAGACTGAATACACAGTAGGGTGAGATTTAATTAGTCTTGTACTATTTAGAAATCAGAAAATATTGCATTTAGATGTTACACAGATATGATAGCCAAGTATATGGAACTCTATGAAAACTTGCAGGTTGATTCTGAAATACATGCTACAAGTTTTGCAATATAATAGTTTTTCATCTGTCAACAACAGATAATTGTAATCCTACAATGGTCTTTCTGCTCCTTCTCAAATTTGTGTTATGACATATAAGAATAATAGATCATGATTCATCTTGCCACTCATTTGCTTTATACAGAGTTAGAATATCGAAACCTGCAGAGTTAACAGTAGAAATAATTTCTTTAACTCTCTCCTATTTTTCTCTTATAAAGGCATGTAGATATCTGGTTTCCTTATTATTTGAAAGGAAGAGAGGAAGAGAGGAAGGCAGGGAAGACAGGCAGGCAGGCAGGCAGGAAGGCAGGAAGGCAGGAAGGCAGGAAGGCAGGAAGGCAGGCAGGCAGGAAGGAAGGAAGGAAGGAAGGAAGGAAGGAAGGAAGGAAGGAAGGAAGGAAGGAAGGAAGGAAGGAAGGAAGGAAGGAAGGAAGGAAGGAAGGAAGGAAGGAAGGAAGGAAGGAAGGAAGGAAGGAAGGAAGGAAGGAAGGAAGGAAGGAAGGAAGGAAGGAAGGAATCATCCACTGGAAAGCCTGCAGTGTATGTAGTGCTCCCAGCCAAACTCTTACGTGATTAGTCTATGTTGCAACAGCCCCATGCAAAACACAGATGCTGCAAAACAGGGTCAGGAAAGAACGGTTGAAGTCCTGCTACACTCCACTCACAACCCAGGACTGAAATGGAAATAGCTGCTCTTAATGAAGGATAAGAGGACAATGCTAAAGAAAAAAAGATTTCTGTTTTGTTTGGAAAAGTTTTCTGTCTCTCACTTTTGATCCTGACTGGTTAGACATGTTCTTAAGCTTTAGCCTGTTACTTCACTGAAATTAATTATGGTCAACAGTCACATTTATCTGAGGTTGTCAGAAGCACCTGAGTGATGTGGAAACCGAAATACCACTTTTAAAATACCTGTGATGCCCCATTCTAAACAGAGGAGATATCAAAGCTTGAATGAGTGGAAATGTGACTGAAGAATACAGCTGCACAATGGCTCATCTGCTGCTCAAAGAAAATGCATCCTGTAATGTACCTTTTGTCTTCCCAATCAGTCACTAGGGAAATAATTTTCAGCACATTACTTCTGTATTTTAGACTGAAAGCTCCACTAGATGAGTCCTTTCTTCAGATTCAAGGCCTTTCATATTCAATGCCAATTTTTTTTTTTTTTTTTTTTTTTAAATCTCAAACACACCATAAACATATCCAAAGCATTCAGATATTCAACATGTTACTGTTTTTAATCAACTTCATCCTCCAGCTCCTGTAACTAGAAGTGGGTACATTCCAAAATGTTTAAAATAAATTTTCAGGGCAAACCCTCACCTTGAAATATCACAACAAATCTGGCAGTACTGTGTTGAAGCAAATACAAAACAAACCGCAGCTGGACCAGGAAGGCAATGACTTCAGCATTCTTTTGCATTCTCTTTCCTCTCCTATTCTCACTCGATAGCCAGTTTAGCATGGGCAGCTTCATTTTCTAAAGAAAAGCCAAACCAAAATCCTAAACAATACTACTGGAAAAAAAAAAAAAAGAAAAGAAAAGAAAAACAAAAAGGCTAAAGGGCTAAAGGGAGGTGGGAGGAATTTTTGTTTGCCAGGGGTGTCGTGGTGTGTCATTTTTACCTCTAAACTGCAGGGCATTTCCCAATCTCTTTACAGAAGCTCCGCTATTAGCTGACAAATACTGCTAGTGATCAGCAAGGAAGGTCACAATCTTATTTATTGGTCTTCTGTTGCAAATAAACATCAGTAACACTACTATGGTGAGTATGACCTTATTACCATGGCAGCTTTCTATACTCTCTTTAATAAGAGTGCATTTTGTCCTTGCTGACCATTAAAACTAAAGCCAAACATAACCCTTTTTTCAATTCTCAAACACTTTCATTTCAGCTGTGAAACACAAATGAGTTTTAGGTGGGCTTTGTTCCATTTAGATACATGCAAGCAAAAAGCAAATTGTGAAGAAGCAGATCTGAGATTTCATCAAAATCAAGAAGGTGAGGGTGAACTATAGCATATAGTTCAGAGTGCACTTGGTGAAGAGCTGGTCTGCTCCATGGACTGTGGTATGGAGATGTTCAAAAGGTGTTCAAGACCAGGTTGGATGGGGCCCTGGGCAGCCTGGTCTAGAACCAGACCTAGAGGTTGGTGGCTCTGCCTGTGGCAGTGGGGTTGGTGCTTGATGATCCCTGGGGTTGCTTCCAATCCAAACCATTTTATGATTCTATGATGTCAGCTTTCCCTAGCAAAGGATCCAGTCCAGGAGCATGTTCCTAAGGGTGGTGTGATCTCCTGCATATTGTCAGCATGCATAGAAATGTTGAAACGCTTTGCATGATAGAAAAAGATAAAAAGTAAGAAATATTCAGAGCAGGGGGGAAGGAATGGAGATCTCACAGGTTTGTTAGGCAGCTCTCCAGCCTCTCTCTCCCTCTCTTCCCTCTGCAAAGAGAAGCAAATTAACTGTTTAATAAAGGGATCGTATTTCCGGATATGACAGGGGGAGATGAATTGTGAACAGATACAAATGAAAAGTCTTGTGCCAAAAAAATGAATGCTCTTAAGGAAGACTAAGTGTCCTGGGCAGCTATCAGGATTGCTAAAGGAAATGAGGAAAGAAATTAGTGAAGCCTTAACAGATTTTTCCCAATTGCCTCCATGACAGGTTGGGTACAGAGCAAGGGAAAGTGAGCAACACAATGCACAGACTTACTTCAAACATTATTTTTATTATTAAGGGGTCATGAGATTCAGCAGGTAGTTAGAATCCAGTTGGCTCAAAGTTATTTCCTGGGGAAACAGTTTTGTGGGTTTTAATGAAGTCATGCTATAATACATTGAAAAGACTCATTTAGCTGGAGATAGCCAAAATGAATTAGGCTGAGGGGCAGTCTTGCTTAACAGCTTTTTGGAAGTCCTGGAAGACATTGCTAAACCTGTCTGGGAAATAGTATTCCCATCTTGCAAAACTTTTTGAGATTTTAAAATATTTTCCTGCTCTGGATCAGAATGATAAACAACACATTGTAACATTTTGTTCTTATTAGGTGCACAAAAAACAGGGAGAAAAAAAAAGAGACAAGGACAGAAAGAAAGGAGAGAGTGATCCACTCATCTGTGTCAAACCTGTGGCACTCATCTCAGGAAAGCAGAACTCCCTTCTTGGACAAATGGAGCAGGGGATCGTCTCTCTTGACCCATTACCCTTTATCTATTTTTCCAGTGTTTTCCAATAATTTCCATATCTGCTATCCATTGTCTCAGGTTTTGATCTTCAGTTTCAAATCATTATTCTCTTAAGGAAAGTCAAAAAATAGTATAGTACCAAAAAAAAAAAAAATAAATAAATAAATAAAAATCTGGACTAAATATTTCTGCTTGCAATATACATGAGAAATGTTTTCTGAGTGGTCTCTTACACTAAATGTTTACTCTGAGGATTGTTACATTAGCTTAGGAACAATCAGGTATGATTTATTGACAGTAATGTGCTTTGAGCAGACAACAGAAGCACAGGATCACAGGATGGGACCACCTGTCCCAACCCCTGCTCTACCAGGGACACCCAGGGTGCCCAGGGCCATGTCCAGGCAGCTTTTGATCTCCAAGCAGAGTTTCCACCACTTCTATGGGCAACCTGTGCCAGTGCTCCATCCATCGCCTGTACAGCACAGGCATGCTGCTTGATAGTAGATGGAACCTCCTGCAATCCAGTTTGTGATCACTGTCTCTTGTCCTGGCACTGGGCACCACCCAGCAACTTCCAGGTTTGTACAACAAACAAACAAACAAACAACTTACATGATGCTTCCAATGCATTTTCTAATTCTAATTCGATGGAGGATGGTTCCATGGGATAATCCACTGATGGAAATACTGTGATCATAGGCACCCAGGAGATCTGGTACAAACTTTGTCATAAAATCTTTGTGTAGCTTTGAGAGTTCAGGTAAAGAAATGGCAATGGATAAGTTCTGTGTTCAGCAATAATGAGAACAATAATGTCTGCTCCACAAAGGTGTTGCACAGACTGTTCAGTTAGTGTTTGTCAAGAATTTTTAGAAGAATGCTTTATATTTTATACTCTGGTGTCTTCTAAATAAATTAAGAAATAAATGGGGGTCTTTTATATTACTTGTTACATCAAAAGTGAGCTGCAAATTCAGTGCCACTGATTCAATTTTACATCCAGTATAAATTCACCAATTTCAACACTGTTACATCAGATGTGAAATTTGTTTGTTCTTCAGCCATTTCATTTTCTCCTACCTTACTTTCTGATGAAGCCATTAGGATGAGGAGGATTTGGTCTGAAAAAAGAAAAATTTATGCAACATGCTGTGGCAATTCAGTGCTACGGGCTGAATTTAAAGCAAACATTTATTGTGACTAAAGCATTTCATGAAGTTTGACCTTTAAATCATGTTTTGACACCACTAGTTCTTACTAACTGTGGCGGCTTTTAATGATGAGGTTAGAACTACACTTGTAAAAATACCTGTGACTCAGAAAGCCATATTCACTGTGATATTACACATTTTTCTAGACTTATAAACTTCTTCACAATTGATTTTCCCAGCTATTTTAACCAGGCCTGTGCCTGCTTCACATTGTCAGAGAGACAAAGAGCAGTCACAGAGACTTGGGATTGAAATCTGAATTTGAGACAAATCTCAGAAAAAGCTCTTGCTGTTCAGTGGTGTCCAAGGACCACTATGGTTGCTTGTCAGAACAATCTTGTTTGGAAGGACAGTATGTTAATATAGAACAATATACAACACTGCTATTTTTCATATAAACTCTGACATACTGGTCCTGCTGAGGAATGTCAGCAAATCTGGATTTCGGTCACAGCCAACTGGCATAAATCTAATAAAACCAGGGCACCTTCCAGTTGAACTGCAGCTGAAGAGGAGGGCTGAAAGAAGTCCTGTCCATGGAACATATCTTGATTAAATGAGTGGAATGAATTTGAGTACAAAATGGCATCAAATTTAGCAGACTGTTCTGATTCGTGTTTTTCCCTGATTTGATAGCTGGTATTTCTCCTCGTAGATTCTACAGCAAGATTATTAGTGTTGGAATCTATATCTTATCTATGTAAGAATGGTATATTTGATTATAACAGCGCATTTATAAGCAGCACATCTAACAGCCTTATTAATCACATTTCAGTACCCCAAAATTTGTCAGAAACCATATGCTTTGAGTACTGCTTTGTCAAAGAAGGTGACTTCCAGGTAACATTCTTCTTTCTAGCTTTTAAGATTTCCAGGGCAAGAAGAAATCAATTCTCTACAAGAGTATTCAGCTTGAGTCAGTAGTACTGAAAATTCACACAAGGCTATGGTTGCCAAAGACACAGCCACTATGAAGGTGGGATTTGCCTTGTTTTTGCAGCATATATAAAGACATAGTAACATTCATGTATAGATACAAGTGATAAATAGGAGCTTTATTCAAAGAGGATGTTTGTGGTTAGCTAAGAAGTTTTCAAATTAAAAGATATATGTGTAGAGAAACACCAGCTTCGGTTCTCATTTGATATTTCTTTCCTGTCCTTTTTTTTTCCTAAGCTTTAAGGCAGAAACCATACCTTTTACATCCTTCATAAGACTATTACCATAGAGAGCAGCTTTCTGTGTTGAGAAGTGCTGTGATTTCTGTTGAGAAGTGCTGCTTAATTTCTGGCTCACGAGCGTGGCATGGTGCTTGTTTGGCTGCCTGAGCACCACAAGATCGACCACACCTAGTAATTATTTTAATCATGCCTTCATTTTTACCTCCTGCCTGTAGCACTCGGCTGACTTGGAACAGCTCTGGTAATTAGTGTAAAATTAAATGAGAAGCAGAGCTGGAGCATGCATCACGTGGAGGCTGCAAGAAGGGCCAAGCCACCACACTTCAGTTCACTCCACTCGCCTATCAAGCTCATACCACAAGACATGTTGACATCTTTCAAAGCCTCCACCAAAACACACCATCAGCCCAGCAGCCACAAAACATAACCTGAGCAAAGCATGTTTGGACAAAGAGGTAACACTGTGTTTTTCCTGTTCAATAAGGACATATTCCAAACAACATCACCATATCTTCATTTTACAGCACTAGCTGCAAACTCATTTTGCTTGTTGATGAGAGAACAACTCAAAGAGATGAAGAGAGGAGGGGACAGGGGAATGTCTAATGAACACTAAAACCATACTTTATTTATGGTAAGCCCCCACAGGTCCCCTTTAGCATCCTGGAGACTTGAGAGGAGTGTAGAGTAAGCCCCAAAAGAGACACTTAAGTGCTTTCCTTCCCCTTGAGCATCAGCCAAGATTGAGAGAGGAAAAAACGGGGAGAGTAGCAATAGCCTCAGAGGAACAATGCATAAAGTGCTGGTTTCCCTTGTGATGGGATGTGAGGAAGGAAGAAGAGGTGAGAAGCATCATCTCAGACTCAGAAGAAGGGAGAAGTACCATTTTCCAGTACTTCTTCCTTGAACAAAAGATGCAAGATCACCTTTTCTTTGAACTGGTTGTATTAAAACCTGGTCCTGTGAACCTTTACCCATATATTTAACCTGAATACTGAGAGGGAGACATCAGTTAAAAAGAGATATTTCATAGGCGGAAGGGAGAAAAAGTGGAACTTTGCTTTAAAATCATAACTTGAAATTGCTTTAACTTTTTTCCCAACTTCAATTATAACTAATGTAGCCATGAAAACAAAGAAGTCATAACTGAAGGGTGAGAATGGAGCAATATAGCATACAAAGTATTCTACTTCTAATCACTTTGAACCACTGGCAATATTTCTCACTTTACAAAAAGAACAGAAACAAGCTAAACTTTTACACAGGCCATTAGGAAGATTTTCAGCCTGCAGACATGAAGTGATTGATAAGTGTGCTAGCACACACATCACGTTAGTAGGGCTGGGTGCAAATATTTGAAAAGTTCATACAAAAATACAACAGCTTTCCTTGCACAGCATGTGAAATAGAAAGAGCTGCCATGGAGTCACAAAAGAGATTCCCATCATTTGATCCTTTCTCTTGAGGGAGAGAAGGAAAGGTCTTAAAAGAAAAGCACAATGAAAAGCATTACAAGGAAAATGAAAATTCCTCAACAAATGCTGCTGTTGAAATGGCTCCTGCTCCAAAAACAACTATTAACAAATTCTGGCCAATTCATGTTTCCTGGAATCACACCTGACACCAGCTAGAGAAAGCCAAAGGGTTTCTTGCGAGCTCATGGAGGGACTTTATCTTTAAAGTAGCAGAAGGCAAAATAGAAATCCACTTGCATTGTGTACTGTCTGAAAGTTCACACATTTTACTGTGTACCTAGCTGCTTCTTACTGCATAAGAGTTTACAGTATGCATAGACCATTCAAAGCCATTCCCAAGACCTCAGTATTATTTGGAGGTTATACTGATTTCATCCATTTGTATAGTTTACTAAGAAATCTGAAAATTGATCTTTTCATAGAATCTCCATTAGCTAAAAATGCAATTCTCCCTGGTATGCTACAGCTTCTTTGAATCTAAAATCTTCACCAGTATTTGGGATCTTGTGAATTGCTTCCATTAGAAAAAAAAGGCATTTCTCCTGCACACTTCTGCTGAGGAGATCAAGTGAACACCAGATGGATCAAACACTGTTATACACATTTCCAAAGCACTCTTCCAACACCCTTGCCCAGTCAGGAGCTCTGCCCTCTCTCAGCTTTCTCCCTTGCCTGCAGAACAAATATTTCTCTAGTGGAGCTGCTGTTTTCTGTTTGTTTCTGAGATGCTTATATAGGCAGTGTTCCCTTCATGGATGATCTGAGGCATCTGGAACCACCAGCCTACATCCCAGTGCAAGAACCCTTGACCAAGCCTTAGTTATGCCCTCTTGCTTCTCTCCCATTTGACTCTAGCAGACAGTGCCATGCATGTCACCATGGCATGGGGCAGAGCTGCAGGTTCACTGAAATGTCGGGAGCGGGGCCAGTCTTGAGCTGGGGAGCAGGCTGTGTGTGCTACAGGGCCGTGGACTCATTCATTTCCTTCACCCTCACCAGTCAGCCCATGCCTGCTGTAAATGGGTTTGCTGCTCTTTGATTGGCGTCATTACCTCATGTAATGTTGTCTAATTATATTATTGATTCCCCCCCCCTCCATTCTATTTAATGGATTCCCCTTCCAATTCACCCTCAGTACAGACACTAGCAAGTACAATGGATGGATCTCTGGGGAGTCTCTTCCAAACATGTGTTCTGCATGCAGCATGCAGGTGTTGCAATCTGTGTTTGCTTCTTAGCTAGCCAGAAGCAATATTGTTTGGGAGACAGTGGGAGAATAGGAGAAATCATGGTCCACTAACACATTCAGGCACAATAATTACAGCTCCATAATAACAGGCAGAATTATTACTGTGACCAGACATTTTTTTTTGCTGTTTCACAATTCAGAGAAGCTGTCTGTAGAGCTTGGCAGGACATAGACCTCATATCCTGCAAAATTTTTAGTAATTTAAAAAATATTCTCATTGCACATTGGAAAATATTCAAGAATTTGGAACAAAAATCAGCATGACCATCCCACCGCAGGGCAAAGAAGCAGATGGCAGTGAAGGCACTACAAAAGAGAGTGCTGGTGTGTTCAACCACATAAATGTCAGGGAACTCTGAGCAGTAGTACATGGCCCTCTAATACAAAAAGCCGTGCTAGAATCCTGAGCTACACCTAAGCTGGCAGCTCTTTCTAAGCATGGATTTGGAGACAGGAGGATCAAATGGACATTGCTTCCTAAGCTGGGCCAGCCAACTCCATTTTACCCAGTCTCACTACCCTTGGTGTGCATCTCCTTCCCACTCAATCTGAAAGCAAATCTACTGAGTAGGAAGGCTGGTCCAAGCTAAAGGCATGGCTCTGACTCAGTCGCATACCAGGCTCACACTGCTGCTAACAGTCCTGCTGCCCTAGGAAGATCATGCTTTAAGAGTGAAAGCTTGACCTCCATCTGCAGCCATTACGATGGCACAACATCCCTTAGTAGGCACAGCTTTTTTTTCCTGATGTTTATGATTCCACTTTGGAATCAACAACATGTAAAACTTCTTTTTTTCCTTTTTTTCTTTCTTTTTTTTTTTTTTTTTTTCCCCTCCCAGTGTCCCACATGCTGCATCTGCTGTGGGACAGCACAGACTTGGCCTTGTCTTGACTTTTCTCAGTGCACTCAGCAAGATAAGGACCATATGTTCACTCTTCCAGCAATCTTCCAGACAATGGTTTGTCCAAAAACAGTAGAAATTTGAGTGTAATCTTCTTTCATTCCCAGAATCTTTATTTCTCCCCAACACAGCAATTCCACTTGTATGTGTATTGGGTATGTGTTCAAGAGGCCAAAGCCATGCACTGCTCCTCAGGGCTCAGGGCCCTTCAGAGCAGTCAATGTGCAAATGGAAAGTAGAAGAAAGCAATGTACAGCCAAGTTGGTGTTAGAAACATCTTTTCTAACCATGATAAGAAAAATCATGGTTCACTGGAAGCAGAAAGTGCTGGAATTACCTTTTTCATAAGAAATCCACTGTGTCAGATCAAAAGTCCACTTGGTCAAATACAGATGATGATAGTTTCCAGTGAGGAATGCTTAGCTGTAAAACAAAACAAAACAAAACAAAACAAAACAAAAACAAACAAACAAACAAACAGAAGAAAAACAGAATAAGACTTGAGCCTCTTATATCCTCCAGTTTGCAGTATTTTGTAGCTGCAGGCTCCTGATCTGGAAGGTGCACACATCTGGTAGTTACCAGTGCTCCCAGGTTAAAAACTGCATGGAGGTGCAGACAAGTTAAGAGAGGGGAAGGTGACATATAAACAGAAAATGTGATTGTAGCATGTTCCATCAAGGATAGAGATTTATCTACTGTATTGGAACAAATAAATCTGCCTACTCATGAATGCATTTATCCAGTCCTAGGAATTAAAGAAGTTCAAAGAGATAAAAGTAGCTGTGTTCCCTACCACACACTATGTGCGATCGCAGAGAGCCACTAAGCAGCAATGCAGGAATCAAACCTGAAGTTGGTGTGAATCATCACTCCTCTGCTACAGTCAGAGAGACCTGCCCAGAGCTAAGTGTTGCCTGGGATGAGGGGGCATATTTGCCTTCAAGCTATAACGTGGAAGGCAGTTTGTTGTCAAGAAAATAGAAGGGAAACAGTATTATCTACAATGAAGAACATTATATAGGATTTTGCTGCTTTACTGCAACAAATCAAGGCGGCAGCAGCAGCCATTCAGTAAAGTCAACATTCATATAGTTGCCAGCTGTTTGTATCAATAAGTCTGAGTCTGAGTCCCTGGATGGTGTCAGATGAGTTTTGCTGATGTCAGGTAGCAATTTTAGTGTTCAGAAATTACAAAGTCAGATCCTTCCAGGCTGAAAACTCATCTGCTAATTTCATTCCTCTTCCTTTCCTACCAAATCCAACACTTCAGTTGTGAGACAATTGCATCTGATACTTATAGAGACGTATTTTATTGCTTTTGAGAGCAGGTGGCAGAAAAGACAGGATAACTGATTGCTGGTCTCACACTGTGTCTGCAGACAATGATGTTCTCAGAAGAAAAGTTTGCCTGTGACTTCTCTGAAAAGAGGATGGCACCCACAAACATTGGTTTAAAGTCCTGTACAGAGCTTTAAAAATGGCCTCTACAGTCACACAGAGAACTTTTTTCTTGCCCTCCTTATCAGTACTTGAAATGTTACTTTTCTCCTACAGAAAATGCTGTCACCTTTGTCAGGAATTCATAAAAACCCTTTTGACTTCTAGTTGTGAAGGTAATTTTATGATAACTTTAACTTCTCCAGGCTAACTCATCTGGCAAGATAATCCTCATTACAGAACTCCTCATGGGTAATGAGACAAGTTGCACACTCTTAAATGGGTGAAGTGTCGCAGATCTTTGCAAACTTGCAATTACACGAGCTCAAACCTGGAGATGACCCATCTTCATACCTACTCAGAATCACATTGGCACCTCATGACTCATTCAGGACCAGTACCTCTGTCTACAAATAACAGAGTTAGGAGAGGTTCCTGCCCTTAGGGATTTGAAGCCAGACATTGAGGGAAGGCAGAAATACCAACAAAGGATTAAAAGGAAGGTAACTGAGGACATATGACATTTAGTGGGCTCTGTTAAACTCTTACACTCTAAACCAGCCTATGTTTTTACGATTGTATCACTTCATATTCTATATTATATTTCATAACCTGTGTCTGTGTGGGTCAGTTACCTGAAAGCCTTTTCCAAATCTCATGCACAGGGAATCATAAATCATACTGACACTTGACATTATTACATCCTTCGATCACATCCATGGATGCCATTCTTGTACAAGCAGATGCCCCTTCAGCACCTGTCAGAGCTTGAGCCTGAGCAAGTCACCCTACAGATGTGGCAGCATGAGATTTCCAGCGGGCCCAGCAGTAGTTTTATTGTCCCACAGGCTCCACTTGATTCAATTTTGCACTTACTCTCCTAGTGAAAAGCTTTGATGTTACAGAGTAGCCAGTCCTATCTGCCCACGCTTGTTCTCTCGCTAAATAATTTCTCACAGTGTGAGGGGTAAGGTAATCCAGTGTTGCCCCATCATCTTTAAGAGCTGAACCCTTTCTCTGCCACCCTAAAGAAAAACTCTGAGAAATAAGGGCTACGTGAAAGCCTTATCAGGCTTAAAATCAGGACATTTTACTTTACTTGGTATTAAAATTTCCCTTTGGGCCAGGATTCTTTGCATAAGCATTTCCACTTGTCTGACTAGTCTCCCGCTGGTCACTTGAGGTGCTCTGGAGCATCTAAGCCATCCCCACCAGAAATTCAGACGTGAGCTAGAGAAGTCTTGCACCTCTTGAACCAGCTGCTTGGCTCCAAGGGAATACCCTGGGGCACCTGAAACAGCACCAGTCACTCGTGTATGGGTAGAATATTTCTCCTTCACTGCCTCTGAATTCACAAGCCTGGCATGTTTATTACCAGGCAAAGAGATGGCCCCTACTCAGCAATGTACATATTCCCTTAGAATATGGTAATAATTCCTGCTCTTTCCAAACCATATATCTGTGGGAACACCTAAAAAACAATCTTGGAAGAAGACCTTTAAAGTTATTGTCAATTATTGTTGATGCACAACAAGACAGTAGAAACTCATATGCAACATCTAGCCAGATGTTCCCTTCAACATTTGTAAAGCTGTAAGAAAGTCAAACCCAATTCTGCCTTTGTACACACAGAAAGAAGTACCTCTGCTGTTGGTTGATGCTGTTTCCACATCAGACAATTCTGTCTATTACACATTAGGCAACAAGAGTCTTCCTTCTGGGAAAAGAGTGCTTTTTAGTCAAGGATATTGTAACAGTGCTTTGCCAGTCTTCTGCCTGCTTCAGCTCCACTTTCTTCCATCTCTCATGTATCCTGAGCCAGACATAGGTGTTGCAGTCATTAGGAGTGTTCTGGACTCTGTTACAAAGAAATGACAAATTACACATCATTGATTTATGCTTTTATTTAGTCTCAATCAGTGGAAAATAAAAGTGGTGATGTGTCAAACAGCATTTTTGGCACAAGTTGCTAGGAAGTCAGAATTGAGGAAAGTTTGGGTAACATCCTGTTGGGTTTCTTAATCTGCAAACTGTCTCACAACTGGTAGTGTAAACATTTACTGGATATTTTCAAGAAGTAGACTGGCATCTTTTCTATGAAGATGTGTGAAGCCTTCACACTAGGGTGTGGAAGAAGATTGCTGAGAAAATATTAATCTTAACAGTAAATCAGGGTTTTTAAAAAACCCCATTTAATAAAATTTGGCACATTACTTAGTGCATTAGCGTATCAGTTGACTTTGCTAACTGGTGCATGGTATTAATGCTACCAAGCATTTGAGATCACATCATGACAATGAAGTTAAATGCTTTTATTTACAAACACCTTGCTAAATATTTTCTTTTCGTCATACCTTTGAGCTGCAACAAAAAAGGGGGAGAGATTCACCCTGAAGATTAACAGTACAAAAACTCACCAATCATCTGGGAAAAAGGTTACAACCATATCACAGAAAGGCTAGAAATAAAGACCCAGTGGTTTATTCCCACTCTTGCACAGGAGCCTTTCAGGGCTGCTGGTGTTTCAAGTTGCTCAATGAGATGCTCTGAAATGAATGCTCATTTTCAGACACATCCTTGCAACACATGCATGTCAAGTTATCCACTTTCTGACCATACCATAAGATAAAACACTGCATGAGGCAGATGAGAGGCAGTTAGCAAATGCTGGAAGTTTCTGTGGCACAGGTGAGAAGCTGGTGGAGGTACAAACTTGGTTGGACTGTTGGGTGGATCCAATGAAAGCAGACAGAAGATTGTGTACACCTCCAGGAAAACAGCCCATTTACCTTTCTGAACTGAAAATAATAACTATTAATAAAGTCCTAGCCTATATTTTTTCTTTATGCTCACATTGAGTAAGGCAAGCCCTGGAATGATCATCTACCGGATGGAAGATATTTGTTTATGTCTGTTTGGTTTAAGTGGTGTTTCTTTAAACTGTTTTCACCACAGAAATCAAACATCACTGCTGGTTTGACATAGACAAAATACAGGGCACAGATCTGAACAGCTATTTTCTTTTTTCAGCCTTGGCAATACAAGTGTAATTGATTAAATGTCTGAACTCCAAGCCAACATAGACTTAGCAGCATGCTGCCTCCTGAGGATGCTGGATTTACCCCAAGTTTTAAGAAGCAAATGGGCGCTGTTTTCATTTTGAAGGGTGCTGGGGAGAACCCTGAAGTTGCCAACAACTCCCTGCCTCCCCCCTTTCCTCTCCCCTGATCCCCCCACCCCACACTGGCACCTCCTCACCCTCAAAACATCACTCAGTGCACAGCTGTGTGTGAGCTCAGCTCCTCACTTGCTGTCATGTCTGCAGTCAGCATTCATTCACTTCATTCTGTTATGGACAAATAATTGATTTGGTCTTTGTGGAGAAAAGAGTTGCTTTCTCACTTCACAAGGGTTTGTTGTCTGTACGTTTATTGCTTTGCTTGGTGCTCTGGGAGACCCTACAGCCTGACCTCGCTGTAACCCTTGTTTCCTGTTTCTGACAAAACACTATTACATGGCTAACAACAACAACAAAATAACAGCTGATCCTTTTCGTTTGTGTAAAGACAGCAAACAGTCAGCTTAGCTTTGACTCTGAGACTTCAGTAAGTTCCCTCACTCCATGACATCAAGTCCCTGCTGGGTCCGAAGACAAATGTCATGACACAAGTTCCATGCATAGTCATTTTTTAGGACAGGACACACAATGCTTCCCAACCAGCTGTGCTGAGACAAACACAGGGCCTAGCAACTGCTTTCAGGGCCCAGCCATTTCCACACCGAGGCATAGAGGCAGCAGGGGCCCAGCAGTGGCATGGGTGTCCCCTGAGCAGGGGTTGAGTCCCAGCTGAGCATGGGAATTTGCCCTAGGAGCAACCCGTGACTTTCATTGGTGTAGTCGCTGCTCATGGCATGGCCTGTTGTTGGACTTACCTGATGCTTCCTGGTCTAAGACCCTACTCTCCAGACCCCATCCCATTATCAGCCACAGTTTCCATTTGAATATTTACATATGTATGCATGTGTATGTATGCATGTATATAAATTTATATACACAACCATCTGAGCCTTGCCATGGAAGAAATGAGGGGAATCTTTCCTGTTTCTGTATATTAAAAATGATGTTGTGTTTTATATATATTTATAAGCTCCAATTATTTTAATACAGCTACACCAACACAGCTCTTATGAAAATGTAGAGAGGATGACCACAATATTTAGATTTCAATCCAAGCTTCCCTCAAGGGAAAGCACAAACACACACACACAAAAAAAGAACTTCCACGTTGGCTAATTAGGTAGACAAACCTCAAGTGTGAAAGTTGGAGGTGGAGTTCAACACCGGAGTTTTGGTACAGCAGCCTGTGTTTAGTGTAATTGCTGTCAGTACAGAGTTTCCTCCTCTTCTTCCTTGCTTTCAGGTGCTGTGGGCAGGTCCCTGAGCTGGGGCTGGGGGCTATTGCTACTGCTCATCCTTCTCACAGCCCGTGTGGGTTGCAGTTCCCTAGGAGGCAGTCATCATGCAAAGATCCCTCAGGTGTAAAACATCAACTTGGAAGAACTGCAATTATTCTGAGCCATTAACCATGCCTTCCTGTGCTGGAGAGGTTAAACTCCAGTGATTCAAGCACTATGTATGAAGTTTCCATTTTATTTTCTATCTGTGTGCTTGCTTACTTTCTCAAAGACAGGTAATTTTTATTTGAAGCTGTTGAGAAGCTGATAAAGAGGTGCTTAACATTAAATGATACTTATTTTTGTCAAGTGGAAGCAATAATATAGCTTGAAATGTAAGCATCTGGATTTTTAACATCTTAAAGTTATGAAAGATTTAATGATATCCTTCACTATCATTGCATAATTTATTATTTTCTTTGCTATAATTTGTTGCACGTTCTATTCAGATAGAAATCGGGATCAAAATAAACGCATATCGCAGCCTTTAATATTAGCTATTAACAATAACATGTACTGGACATAAATTGTGAACTTAAATGGTGCGTGTTTGAATCAGCTTAAGAAGAGATTTAGCACCAGCAGTCAGGGAGCCGAATCGATAATGTTTATGTCATTAGGTCTAGCATATCTCACCTTGTCATGTTTTTTGTGTTTTATGTAGTTTGGAAAAAGAAAATGGAATTTCTGCTTCTCCAGCTAAGCGTTCTCTACAGCCCTCGCCGAAGCCCAGGCAGTGCCATGAAGCAGATCTACTTTCTGTTTGAGGTGTCAGCAGCTCCTGCCTCTGAGTGCTCAGCTGACAGCTTGGCTTTTCTTGTGCACTCACTGCAAGCACACTCTGTTGTCTATGTATATGTAGTTGCTAAAGTTAACCAGGTAACTCACTGTATTCAATGAATAAATGTCACTTTTAATATGCATTCAATTACACATTTAATCCACTTTGTATTTATTTAATTCTTCCTGTCTCACTACAGGGATGCTGTGCACAAGCAGGAAAGTGGTCCTGTTCCTGCACTGGAATCCAGATGTAGGACCCAACAGGAGCTGAGGTATCTCACCACACCTGATAGCCTCTGGGATGGACATGGCCAAAGGAGAAATGCCTCTGGATGCAGTGAACATGAACACTAGGTCAGTATCCTTAGCTTCTTGTATAGTTTTTCTAATAGTTTTTAGCTACTATTAAGACTAGTTTCAGGGGGAATATAAGGTTAAGAAATCTTTGAGAAGGTTTTCTTAAGATGTTGTGATGCTATTTGCTATAGTTTCTAAAAACACAAGTCATCGTTTGGCTAGACACAGCTTTGCAAGACAAGCTAATTTGAACTTGCTAAGAGAGAATAATTCCTAACTATTTATTTCTAAATAGTGAATCCAATTTTTATACATAAGGAGATAGGCAAGATTTTTTTCCTGTTTTATCTATAATTAAACCTTTGCTGAATATAAATATTTCCTAAAAATATATCATGAATGAAAAAAAAATATTGCTATTAACTTAATAAAAAGTTGTGATCCTTTTGACCAAAAACAGTGGCCAAAAGAAACCAGTATGCATTCATTTCTGATAAAGCACCTGAAGGTGGGCAGTGTTGCTTTCTACAGGGAAAGAGTGGGCCAAAGCAAAGGATCTGAGGGGGGCCTATGAAAAAAAAAACAGGACAGACTCTTCAGCAGGGTCTGTTGTGACAGGACAAGGAGAAATGGTTTCAAACTAAAAGAGGGGAGATTTAGATTGGATAGAAGGAAGAAGTTTTTACAGTAAGGGTGGTGAAACAGCAGAACAGATTGCCCAGAGAGGTGGTGGATGCCCCATCCCTGGAGACACTCAAGGTTAGACTGGACGGGGCTCTGAGCACCTGATGGAGCTGTGAGTGTCCCTGCTTATTGCAGGGAGAGTGGACCAGATGGCCTTCAAAGATCCCTTCCAACTCACACAATTCCATGATGCAATGATTCTATGTCCAGTCTTCCACAGTTTCACACAACCCTCTGAATTCCCATTTCAGCTGCTCTCCTACTTCCAAAACTTATAAAAGCTGGATGAGTTAAAATGAGAACAAATGTGTATACCTAAGATTAAAATATCTGGTGGTAAAAGAGTGACAGGGTGTCAAGAATGTGCTGCTTCACCTGTACGCCTGACTTAGCTCCAATGAGAACTTGCCAATCTTTTAGGAAGAAAAATCTAAAAGAAAATATCATGGGGACCTATGTCTGACATTTTTCTTTTTGAAGTGTTTCTCCAGAGTCAATTGAGAGTTCAGCAGTTTCCAAGTGCATGTGAAGAAGCAGCAGCATGATGGATATGAGGGAGGAGGGTCGAAGGCAAGATGGCAACAGTTAAATGTGTGGTTTGAGTGAGTTCAGCGTTAATTTAGGAGACTGTGGTCATTTCAGACAGAGAGAGAAAGAAAAAGGAGTGGTGAGTGCTGCAGTGGTAATTATTCTAAAAGCTAATTCATGTATTTGCTAGTATTGGAGAACGGACTCTCACACTTCCAAAGAAATATATCTGAATTGATTACTTTGTGTGCTTTTTTTCAGTCTATGTGTGGCAGAGTATAAAAGCTGAGAGATTCATGATCCCATCTAAAAGATACACTGTGCTTTCTCTGAGGTGCTCTATGAGAGCACATCTGCCACAAGGCTCCAGCCTGGCAGGTGTGTCGCATCTGTCAGACAGGTGAAGAAGAGCAGGTTGATCTTCCCAGTGAGAGAGCAAGCTATAGAGAACAAAAGCAAAACTGTCTCATTTTGGGCTGTCATTGTGAAAGCTGCTAGGGCTGAGGGCTGAGAGCCCCAATATGCTATCAAAGAAAATAAATGAATTCTGATTCAGGTTTGGCTGCACATTAGGTGAGCATACAGCTGTGCTGCTCTAATTATTTGAGAATTTGGCCTTTCAAAGTGCTGTATTTTATTTCTGAAGGAGTGACTCTTTCATGTTTGGCATTTTGCAAAACTGTATGGGTAAGGACACTTTGATATTCACATAAATGGTGTTGTTTAAACTAAGTACACAAAAACACGTGGTCAATAGCCATTGTGTTTTAATAGCAACATTTCATGGAAGTAGCATTACATGGAACAGAAATCCATTTAAAAGCGTCAGAGTTGCTTTTCCCTACATGCACACACAGTGCAGTGCTGCTGGGCAAATAGATAGATGCAACCCGTTGGACCTGCAAATCAATTTCTGTATTGTTAGAGACAAGTGAAAATGAGTCTTTTGCACTATTGACCCCAGACAGGCTGGGCAGTGGTAATAGCAGGTCAGCCCACTGCTTCCTTTATGGCCCGATGCTGATAACTCTGCTAAATTATCTCCAACTAAAACCTGGAGGTTGCGGCTAGTGAGGAATAAGAATCACTAGGGGTTCCCATGCTCTCCAGTTATGACAAAAGCAAAAGGAGACAACAGCACGGCTTGGTCATCCCTACTGAGCACTGACAGGCAAGCTCCAACAGGTTTCAATGGGCATCCAAAGGCTTTACTGTTCTCAGATGTCCATCCCAGCTGCACAAACATCCTCACCCAGGTTTTGGATACTTACAGCTCAGTGGGTGCTGTAAGCTGGTGAGTCAGTCTCCTCTGTCTGCTGAGTTTGTTATCTGGCAGCAGCAGCAGTGACTGGTGGGTGCTGAGGCCCTGAGGCTTTTCCTTCCATTATGAGTTTTAACCCTTTTCCTCCTGGGGTCAGTTGCTGAGCAAGCAGGACACTGGTCCAGCAGAGCAGGAAAATCAGGCTTCTGAGATGTCAGCACCCAAGCTGGAGGGTAGAAGCAGGACTCAGAAGTGGGGTGACAAAGTGCACAAGTGGCCACAGAAATCCTCCAAGACTTAAAAACCTTCTCACCAACAGATGTTGTAGAATCACGTAGAGCTCTCTGTCCTGGCACATGATTCACCAGCAGCCAGCATCTGGAATACTGAGCTCCTTTCAGTGGAAGGATCTGTTGCACTGAGCTGAAACATGAACATAAATTACCAATTCTGAATTTATTTCAGTGCAAAAAGAGGAAAATACTCTACTAGAAGGTATGAAGTGTCACAGGCTGCCCAGAGAGGTGGTGGAGTCACCATCCCTGAAGATGTTCGAGAATCATGTGGATGTGGCACTGAGGGACATGGGCAGTGAGTTTGGTGCGGATGGGCTGATGGTTGGACCAGGTGATCTTAGAGGTCTTTTCCAACCTTCATTATTCTATGGTTCTAAAGCCTCTGTAAGCCAGCTCTTTGCACTTGTGACCATCTCCATATGCATGGTGAGCACAGTCTGTGGAGGATGAGGTGAGGTTATTGCAGACCCTTTTGACTGCTGAGGAAAATGTACGAGGCCTGGGGTTATTTAGAGAGAAGGATTACTGGCAGCAAGCATGAAGACTTTTGCAGGGAAATAGAACCATCTTCAGTCTTGAAAGCAGAAACTGAAGGAGGAGGGCAGCAATCACACAGTAGATGCACTTCCCCAAGCACTATGGACAATGCACCACTATGAGGGCTTGTCTGAACTGGACCAGACCCATCGTCTCTGGAGGTTTTTAGCAACAGACTGGAGAAGTATCTGTCAAGAATAGCACAGCTCTTCTGGGCAGGCAAAACTTCTAGTCCTCCTTAGATCCATTTTTCTACCATTGTAGGACATTTGCAAAACACTGCTTTGAAAACTCAGCCTTGTGACTAATTCTGTGGGTTACAACTCCAGCAGGCATAGCAGGAAACAAATTTGCACAGTGTGTATACTGTGGATCTGGACAGTGTTGAATATTCAGGTCCCTTCTTAATACTCTTCACAAAGCTTGGAGGTGAAAGGACAAGCCAACATATAATTCTGAGTATGTCTCTTCCAGAGAGATGAGATACTGATGGCCAACTGAGAAAATCAGCAGAAAAACAGCTGCCTCATCCCAGCCATATATGAAATAGTACTTTTCTTCATTTCTACGTTGTTCTTTATTCTCCCTCTCCTTTATCTATCACTTTAGAATTTATTTTCTCTTCACTGAACTTAGCAATAATTCCTAAGAGGCCAAAAACAGATATTACCTTGACTAGGCTTCATGAGCATAAAAACACCACAAAACTACTCTGTCTGTGCAGGCAGGAAGGAGATTTTTCCTGGCTAATGTAGAACATGTCAAAGAGAAAAAAAAAAAAATTGATTTGAATAAAAAACAAATCAAAACAAAACAAAACTGCAGCATGCTATTAATTGGCGCCATCCAAATGCCGATGTACATTTTGTCCTTGCGGTGGAGGGCAGGCGAGTAGTGTAGTATGTTAAAATATGTCTGTATCTTTCTCTGTAAATAAATTGTTTGGAGTTCTCAGATTTCTAGCTAAATGGTTATGAAGTTTATCAGTGCTTGCAGATAGTGTTGGTTCAAAATAGGATCTTGCAATTATCACTCAATTACAGTCCTTCAAAATCAGACGGCGAGGCACCATTGGCACAGCCCCAGGAAAACATTCTGTACAGAGATACTAATCAAGATGCTGCTCCTAACAGCTAACATGAAATTCATTTTAATACACTCTGTGTTGAGCAGTTTGATGTTGTCGGATCAATTCGCTCCTTTGATTTTGCAGTCTTGGTGAATAAAATGTAAGCTAAGGCTCCAATTCATTCCAGCTATTCCATTATTTACTATTGTGTCAGAAGATTTCACAACTGATCTTTAATGGGAGACTTAAAGCATGTTCTTTAGGTGGGAAAGGGAGGGAGGGAAGGCATGGAGTGAGTTGCTGAGAGGTAGTAACTCAGCCCACCAGTCATCCATGTCAGCTCCACCAAGCTCTGCCTTGGAGATTTTCACAAGTCAGAAGATCATGGTTGTGGATATGGCTTGGCTGGACTTTTTAAATGGAAAATGCAGCCTATTTTCTAAAAGCCAGGGATGTCTTCCACTCACATTCACAATGGGGACTAAGGGAAGACACAGCAATGGAAGTGAAATGGGAGAAATGAGACAACTCATGATGTAAGATAATAGTTGTACAAGTCAGACAACCTCTTCTCTTTTCATAGGAGGTCCAGAGGGGCTTACCTCAAAGAGAGAGCTCTAGCAAGTGTATAACTTCAAGAAATATGTCACATAGAGGGTAGTGATATCAAACATTGCATTAACTCAAAGCCATATTACATTGCTCCCCTAGAAATATTTCACTGAGGTAATATGGAATAAAACTGTCACTAACTTCCTCATAATCTTGCAGTGCAGAGAGCGACAACACATATTCCATGTGAAAATCAGATTAGTGGAAACTTTGAAACAATAACTCAATGCCTATCTACACAATTTGAATCCAAATTGTTCGTTTATTGGAAAGATCAAAGATAGTGACAGAAATGTGTAATGCTTTAATACTCTGGAAAGGTATAGATATGGTACTTAGGAACATGAGAACTAATGGGCCCTATTAGTGGCATGTGAATGGTTGAACTAGATGATCTTAGAGGTCTTTTCTAACCTTAAGTATTCTATGTTTCCATGATTCTAAATTCACATGCACAACAGAAGTTGTGTTGTTCAGACATGGTTGATTTATTTCTTTGTGTTTCACAAGGTTTCATGGATTACAAATGCCAAATAGCAAAACTGTAATGCAATTGTAGCAAGAAAATACTTTCAAGAGGTGATTCAAAAGGTAAAGCACATTGGTTTGAAGACATGTTTCCTAGATTCTTGGCTGATATGCCTAAGTTTCTTGATTTGTATGAAAATGAATATTTCAATTATGCTAAGAGATAAGCCTATTCAACATAAGTCATGTTTACCAAACCTTTATACAGCAAACACTTTCATCACCCTTACTGAAGAAATTCAGTGCTCAGCTTGCTCCCAGTGCTCTCCATGGAAACCATGGCCCACAGAATTTGGAGAAGTTGGGACATGACAGCTATCAGGAAGAAAATTGCTTCAGACAGATAACTGAACATATCACCTAATGCTGTAATGGGATACAAGGGCCAGGGCTTCTTCTTGATTTTTCAGGTGATGTGCTGGGTATTTAGAAGAAAACATCTTTCCCAGTTCTCCAAAAGCCTTTTTCCATCCATCTTGCCCTTCTGTCCAGGAATATGAACCACCATGTTGCAGTGCTGCAAGGCCTCTTTCCCAGCTGCAATGAGCATACAGTACTCAAAGGTATGGTTCTTTCATTGTCCAATTAGTCATGAGATCTCTAGAAGAAAAGCTGCAGCAGTCAGTAAGTGGAGTTTCCCCTCTTGCTGTCTAACAGTAGTCAGTTCCTCATGCCAATGTTTCCTGAAGACTAAGCACTGATGTCTGGAACTATTTTCAGCTACTTCTGCTCAAAGATGGCACAGATGTGTGTAATGCAAGATAAATAAATGGCACAAAGCAAATACCAAGCTCTGTGCTCACAATTTCTTTCCCACCAGGAAGAAATTGTCATCATTCTTTGGTTGTCATCTGTCTGTGTGCACATCGGAAATGACAGACGAGGAGTGTGGTTTACTTTACTCGATGTTGCACCCGTGCTTCAGTACTGCTGCCACCAGCATTGCAACTGTGGACAAAGTCTGATAAAAAAATACATTTTCTACAGTCTGAGTTTCTTAGGTGTTGCATCCTGGCTTGGTCTTTTGGTCAGTTTTGTAAAACTGAGGTGGGGAAAAAAGTCTTTTTTCCAGCAGGCTATTTCCTTCACTGCCAGCTGTACTGGCTTCTTTTGCTGGCTTCTGACTCTTCTTTCTTGTAAGTGAAAAAAAAATTAAAAATCCCCTGGCTCCCTGAAGGGAAATTTTAGCCTCAGTTCAACAGATTTCTCTTCAGACCATGGCTCATATGCATTCCAGTTTCAACTTATCAACAGCTGGAAGAGAAAGAATGAAAGAGGCTGTGTACCTTGGGATGAGGAAAACGAGTGAACATGGGAAAGGGAATGGCTGGGCTCAGGCACAGACCCATTATCTGCAAAGGAGACTATAAGAGTTAGGGTAAATTGTGCTCTGTCCTCTCTCTGGAAGCTAAGAAGAAAAGTGGAAACTGAGTCATCCAGAGCTATGGGGTTGCTGTCTTATCCTTACATAGATCTCCCCAAAGAGGCTGAATCTACCAAACTACTAACAAGGGAGTTTATAAGCTATGTATGTATTGATAAATAGAGAAAACAAAGTGACCAAGCAAGAAATTAAAAGTGTTTATACCATCACTTCAGTTGCCCGCTATGTCTTCACTGATGGGTTTTTCAACTCAATGACTTTTGAAATTACAGCAACTATCGTACAACTATTTCTGGCTTCTAGAAAAATCTTTCAGTTCTTTCTGAGGCCTCAATAGGTCTTTGGACCTTGCTTCCCCTAGCAACCAGTCAATTTCTTTTACGTTGAGCAATTGGTTCGCATCACTTGCCAGTGTCCATTGCTCTAACTTCCCTTCCCTTGGGAAGCCCTATTTCTCTCACCTGCTCCAAGGAAAAGAAATGGAAAGACAATAGGTAAGACAGAAAAACACCACTACAAAATAGAAAGATAGGTATTTGATTCAAGCTTAAGCTACGCCATATTACAGGATACATGGAGGAAAGTAGACTTGGCATGAATCTCACTCCCTGATTTATCACTCTACGGTGTAACTTGTTCTCCAGGTGTCTCCTCTGGTTATCAATCAGTCATCCTAGAAAGATACTCTAGCATGCTTATTGACATTTAGGTAAGAGGAAGAATGAAAACAAAAGAGGAAAGCAGTATCAGAAGGTAACATTTTCTTTTTACCTGCTGTTTCCAGAACTCTTTGCATTAAGTATAACTCTGACAGTGGTTATTGTCCTATTTTTTTTTCAGCAAACAATCAAACTGCTTTGAATATATTTTAGAATTCATCTGATGTCCTGGAAAACTTTTGTATTTATCAGGAAACCAGTCTCCCAAATGCTTAAGTCAAAAAAACTTTGGCTTTATTTGCTGAAAGCCAAAAAAACTTAGATTTTTCAAATGTTATATGAGAAATTTCCACAGGAAAAGAAAAAAATCTTGTCTTCAGATGGACACAGATTTATAGTCAGATGAATCATAAAGTGTCACGCTCAGAAGGAACTCTGCCCAGAGAGTTCCTTTTCCTGCTAATGTCATGTTTCTGCCTTTGTGGTTCACTGCTTGCATATGTCCCTTACTGACATCCCCTTAGACAGACTGGTGAGGTTGCAGAGAGATTTCCCTACACCATGTGCATGTCATTGGTATTCTGTGACACCCTCAGCTGCATTTTTTATCTTTCATGTAGGAAAATGCATTACTGCAGTTATTGTTCTTGGCCCAAATACACGTGTGTGTGTATAAATATTTACACATTTGTGTATACACACATACACATATGCCTATATACGAGTGTTTATGTATATGTAAACCTAAATATATTTACATATCTATAATTAAGTGCATGTGGGTAGATGAATGGGTGGATAGATAGACAGATAGATGAATGGCTAGACCCTTACAGGTCGTCTGGTTCAATCCCCCTGCAATGAACAGGGACATCTACAGCTAGATCATGTGCTCAGAGCCCCATTCAGCCTGACCTTGAGTATCTCCAGGGCCAGTGCATCCACCACTTCTCTAGGCAACCCATTCCAATGCCTCACCATCCCTATGGTAAAAAACTTCTTCCTCATATCCAGTCTAAATCTCCCCTCTTTTATTTTGAAACCATTTCCCCTTGTCCTATCACAACAGACTCTGCTGAAGAGTCTGTCCCCTACTTTCTCATAGCCCCCCTTTAGATAATAGATAGATAGATGGATAGATACATAGAATAACAAAGCATTTTTACAAGCAAGCAGGGGAAAAGCATCGTGTAGAGAAATTTTTTTTTTTTTTTTTTTTTTTTGAGCAACAATCAGTGGTTATGCAAAAATATTTCATACTGTAAATGGAATATTCTGAGTGGGAGTTGCTGTTTGTCTCATGCTAATTTGGCCATACAAGGGTAGTGATGTCTGCAGGAGTGATCGCCTCTCAGCAAGCCCCCAGGTCCAGAGCTGGTGCATGAGTGGCTGGTCGGGACAGGGACACTCCATCCTACCGGCAGCATCAGTTCAGGCTGAGTGCCCGCTGTCAAGCCACGGTAGTGGCTATCCCCCAGTGAGGCACAGCGAGCGTTGCTCAGGGCCTCAGCCCTGTCATCCTGTCTCCCACTTGGGCTCATTTATTAAGAGAGTCAGCAGGAAGCAGCCATGGGGAAAGGGGGATCTGGCAGTGACAAACCCATGGCTTAACAAGCTCTTCACAGCAGGGCTTGTCAGAGCCTCCCTCCCCATCCTGCACTGACAGCAGATGTTTGAGCCCTGAGACCAAGCATGATCTCATGAGGACTGTGGGATTCATTTTGCCTGGGCCATGGGCTGACTCTTGTGCTGTTGTGAGTCTGAACCTGGGCATGAATTGGGACTGCTTGGGTTAAGTGAGTCTCCAGTGGTCAAGTGCTCACAGCAAAGGGCAGACCACAAAAATCAGCATGATAGTTATTTACCATAACCATATACAAAACCACAAGCAGCGGAGGTTCCCTGAAACACATCAGAGACTCCGCACATCTCTTTATTAAAGATCGCCTGTGTTTGTTACACTTCAGCTTGCTTTCAAATCACAAATAAAACCAGAGAGCTCTAAGTAAACAGATACAAAACAAAAGACAAAAAATAATATCTAAAGAAACAAAACAACATTATGAAAATGTTTCCCTCTTCTCCATTTTTTTTCTCTTTGCTTTAACTTTGAATTGATTTTAGTCTGGTCTAGCAATGGAGATTAGTTATAAGCCATTAAAAAATTCTTTTATTCATAAATAAAACATCTGCATTGTTTGAGAGTTATCTACTGCTTTTGACAGTAATGAACTTGTCATACATTTGAGTAATCCATTATAATCAATCTGAAGTCCTTAAGGCTAAAGAAAGCAGTTCTCTGGTTAGAAATCAACTCTCTGGCTCCATGTGAGTGATATCACTGTTCCAATCCATATAATTTTTTTTTCTATCTACACACTCATTCCTATCAGACAGCCCTTTTGTTTTGAGAAGCTTTTCAAAGGGTTCTATTTTTTCACTCCTAAGAATCTTTTCCATCAGTTCCAATCAAGAAATCAACTCTGACACTTAAACTGTTAGTTTTGTACCCAAACTGATGAAAATACTGAGGTTGCCTTTGTTTTTTGTTTCCTTTTTTCCCGCCCTTCTCAACCACAGCCTTTTTCCTTAACCTTCTCTCCTCCCAGGTCGTTGGCCCAAGACATGTTCTTTCCCATAATGTTTCCATAAAGCCTCTCAAGTCAAGTTCTGGAGTTTGCTCTGTCCAGTTGCTGGCTCCAAGACTCACAGCAAGAGGATTTTCCCATTTTCCCATTAAAAAAAAAAAAAAAAAGTGGAGACACTGAACCAAACTGACATTTCCAACTTACTGTAATGTTAAAAAAAAACAAGGTTTGTGAATGTTACTGGACTGACAAGGGAGCAACCAATTTGCAAGCTGCCAGAAGGCAGAAAGCTCTCAAGCAAATGGGCAGACACAGAAAAAGAGGTGGCCTTCCATCCATCCATCCATCCATCCATCCATCCATCCATCCATCCATCCATCCATCCATCCATCCCTCCATCTACCTTCCCATCTGTTCATTCATCCTTCCCAGGCCTCCCTGAACCATCTGAGCCATTTCTTTCTTTCTTTTCAGTCAGGCATAGATAAAGTGATCTGAGCTTCTGTGCAATCAAACTGAAGAGGGATTAATGGCCTTATTTAATACTCTTTCTCAGAAAGTTTTGTCATTATTGATTAGCCTGTCAATAAGAGGAGTTGCAAAAGCACAAATGTGAGTGAGGTGCTCAGCCACCATCTGTGCCTCTGAAAAGCTCTCTCTGCAGAACAACATAGAATATATATCCTACATTTTTATGTAGGCTTGATGAGTTTTTCTGAAAAATAATGCAGTTTCACTCGGCAAAATTTTCTGCAGTTGGAGTCAAACTCTGCAATTCATGTAAAAAAAAAAAAAGGGGGGGAGGGGGAATGCTGTAAATTAAAGGGGAAAAAATTCTGTAAATGTAAATTCAGAACAGCTCATTTCAGTGCCATAACCGAAAGCTTTCTCCTGTTTAAAGTAGACTCCAATTTTTAGGTGTTAGAATTTGGCCCCAACTGTCACATTCTTCATTTTCTTTTCCTCAGGAAAATAATAAAAAATTATTATTAACACAGTTCAAATTCTAGAAATGTCCCATTATCTACATGAAATCCACCTTTTTTTTTTTTTTTTTTTTTTTTTTTTTTTTTTTTTTTTTTTAATAAGAAGTGTGGAAGCAGGAAAAGAAATGGTGGCTAATGATAGGATAAGTTTAGAGAAAGTACTGAGTCCTCAAGCAAACAATAGAGGACCGGTCAGCCCCTATCTACAAGACCCCAGGCGGATTAACAGACCCATTTTTCTAGACATAAAGACAACAAGCAGAGTCCAGTGCTAAAATCTCAAGCCTCTGAAGGTCAAGGGAAGGAGAGTCAGCTGCTATTGGGGAAATGGAGAAACAAGCATGAAGGTTAGGAGGGCAACTCATATCTCCCAATCCAGAAGTGGAGGATATGCCTGTTTTCTGAATTTGCAAAGTTTAGGTAAGATTGGGGATGCATAAACGTCTGTTGTTTTAACTACTTCCTCTGTGTAAGAATATTTTTGGGTGGATGAACAACACACTGGTTTTGGTAAGTTGTTTTGAGTCACATCAATCACAGTCACAGTAGCCTGGAAGGAAGTCTCTTTCAGGTGCTCTGCACAGTTAAGCTCCACGGTTTTAGCCATACTGATAACTGAGATAAGGGTAGGACTGAAACACCAAGATCCACTCTCTTCAGAGAGACGGGAAACACAAAACCTCTCACCCAACATTGAGGTAAAATGTCTGTTCAAGGGATAACTACTACAGGATTTTAGAAAGGTGACGTACAGTGTTCATACTATGTGGTTTTGGCTTTTATAACAAATGATTGATTTGCATTTGAAGAGAGAACTATGTCTAGAACTTCCTAAGCAGGTACAGAAGTAAATGTGATCAGTCATCAAGTCTGTGTTTTTGGCGCTATGTCTTAATATTATAGAACCTATTAATTCTACACGGCATACCCCAAGCTAGCACTGCCTATGTGGCTCAGACTGGTGTTCACTGAGAGGGGTGGTACAGGGTGGTTGTTATTTCCTCCAGAAAACAACTGATTTGCTTTCTGAATTTGCAAGATGCAAGCTTAACAGGTGTATTCCTTCTCCTCCTCTTTCGTCAGGGACTGTAAATGGGAAATAACTGTGGCTACCTGTAAACCCAATCTCTGTTTCAGGGTACCAGACAGGTCTTGCATAGCAAACCTGGGGAGCTGTCTTCCCTCCTCCTGCTTCTCTAATGGGCTGACAAAGCTTACTTCTGCAGTAAGCTTGTTGGATATCAGGAAAAACTTCTTTACAGAAAGGGTTGTAAAACATTGGAATAGGCTCCCCAGGGAAGTGGTTGAGTCACCATCCCTGGATGTGTTTAAAAACCATTTGGATGTGGTGCTCAGGGACATGATTTAGCGGAGGGTTGTTAGAGTTAGAGTAGGATGGTTAGGTTGCAGTTGGACTTGATGATCTTTAAGGTCTTTTCCAACCTGAGCAACTCTTTGATTCTATGAAAGAGACACCACTTAAAACTGGTCAGCCTCTCCAGAAAACTGTGAGGAATTTCTAAGATCAACACCTGCCCCCAGCATAAACATCTCTGCCCAGATACAAAGAGCCAGTCCAATAGCAGGAGAGTACCACTGGTTTTAGACCTTTTGTCCCAGCTGAGATTCTGACTATCCAGAATGATGATTAACCCAGAGAAACGCAACAGCCCACATTCAGACTAGTTCAGATTTCTTCTCAAATCTAATTTTAGATCTCCTCTGCAATTATTTATTCAACAGTGAGATACAGATTGCTTTCACTGATTGCCCTCTTTTGCTTCTTTGTAATTTGCCAGTTCTTTCTTGAATATCTCAGAAGTGTATTACTGTACTACTGCTAAGACCAGGAGAAAGAAACTCTGTTGAATCAAAAGCTAAAAAACAAAACAAAACAAAGCAAAACAAAAAACAAAACAAAACAAACAAAAAAAACCAAACCCACAAAAAAATAATCAACAGCATTACTTTCTGAACTGCATTCATCCTGATTTTCTTCCTGTCAGTGCTGCTGGGACTTCTAATTTCTTCTGTGTATAACTAGTTGCAACTGTGCTGTTACAGTCTACAGCAAACTATTACAAGAACAGAAAAATGTGGCTTGAAAGTGATGTTGGGTTGTCTTCAGCAGAATCTTAGATTCCACTATATAACAAAAGCTTTCCATCATTTTTGGCCTGACAACTGTACAATGTTTCTGACTCCTTTTATTTTACTTTCTGCAATATACCTTTAACTTGGCAGCAAAACAAGGGATACGCTGCACATACTATGTGTGTTCCATAAATCCCAGGCAATTGAAGTAGGGTTGGGTTACAGAATGCCATTCATAGAAAGGAAAGTAAATCCATAGACAGAAAGGCTGAGGAGAAAATACATGTGGAGAACTTTCCCTGTGAGTAGTAACTGCTCTAGACCAGCAGTTTACAACTACAGCAGTCAACAGAACAGTCTTCAGTTCTCTCCAGGATGTAACTGTGTATGCAATTTCTTCTCCTGTTCCCATTTCTCATTTCTGCCATTTGCATGCAGGCAGTAAACAAGAGAAAAACATGCAAATACGTTGTGTTCTTATGTTATATCAGAACAAAAACCAAATACACCAACCCCTCAGAAGCCATGCATGCTGTGAAAATGAAAGCAGCCTTTGAAACACTAGGCAGATTAACATTTTATCTTTGTGTACTGGAGCCTCACACCCTCAGGGCCTCATTTTGCAACTTGCTGCAACAACTGCAAGATGAAGGGATAAAGCAGAACATAAGCACTCCGTGCAATTAGTGCACACAGGGTAAATTGGGACATAAAATGTTCATCATCAGTGCTGGATTGGAAGCTGCATGCCAGATCGTAGAAAGTTTCCTCCCATTCTCCTCACAAAAATGCCACCAGATCCAACAGGCATATTTCAGCAAATGGGATATTCTCTCCAAAAATCAGATTTTTTTACAAGGTTAGTACTTTTTCCACTTTTTCTTCTCTTCGTACTACAAAACACTACTGAGTGATTCTGTCGGCAGGTGCACAAGTGCTTCAGAAGAGGCAGCTTGTGTCAAGTCCAGACACCTGGACGTGTTCCAGCTACTTCTGGCTGAGTAAAAACAAGCTAACTGTCCCATTTCAGGTAGAATGTTTCAAAGCTTAAGTCTTACCCATGTGGGTTTTTTTTTTTTCAGGGAAAACTAATTACAGGAACTTAACCCTAGGCCTAGAACGTCTTGAATTTTGGACATCAGTACACTCAAAGAAAAGGAAAATTCTATCATACGTAGAAAACTCTCTGTGTTTGTTTGACAAGGAAAACCAGTGAGAACTGGGATTCTGACCCCAAATTAAGTAGGTTAATCATACTCATGTCATAAGGCATCTGTGAGACAGGGAGGATGCTGATGTGTTTGCTACAACACATGGCAGATGAGGCAGAGGCATGTTTACAGAACAGTATTGGGAGGAGGAACAGAGTCAGTGAGTGTAGTCAAATCAGAGTGACTCACAATGGCTGTATAGAAAAACCTTTCTCAAATTTCTTTTCCATTTATTATTGATATTGAATGTAGCAACAAAAGTAGACTGCTTATTTTCTTATGTTCAGGATTCAGACAGACTTCTACAGGCAATAGATATCCAGGAAAATAATTAATTTTTAGAAGTGTTAGGACATTAAACAAAAGCTCAAAAGCTCTCTCTGATGCAAGGGGCTTCCCTTACCTGCTGTTCATGTGTAAGACACTATGTGTAGAGACTGATAGATGCTTCTAGCTCAAGAGAAATCTACCCTCAGGAAAGATGTATCTGCTGTTACCATAGGGGAGTCCACAATTACATGACGGGGCTGAGAACGGGTTAGTGGGAAGAACAGTAGCTTCAACATAATAAAAAGAATGGCATCGCTGTTCCTCCGTCTGGCTTTGCAAGTGAATTCCTCCAGCATCTGAGCTACTCAAAGCCCACTTTCTTTCTGCAAAAGCTAGAAAAAGAGACAACACATTTTTTGTAAAGATATGAAATAGCTGTCAAGCTTCCTCTGGTTTTCTGGAAAGGGCTGGGAAGCCAAGTAGTGCAATGTTTCCCAGAGGTGATGTAATTGGATGTGTCGTTAACTGAGGGCAGTTCTTAGATGACACAATTCATCTGTTAGCAAGAAAAACAAGGGTAGTTCATGTTGCACCTGGTGCAATAACTTGATGTTGTTGAAGATATGCAATTTTAGAGGTCACTGAACTTAGTGCATTTGATTTTGTAATTTAACAGAGCACCAAAATCCTAAGGACAGGGATTTCTTTAACTTCATTCTCTTTATTTTTTAAAGGAAACAAATTTAGAAAAAGTTTTAAACCTTTTCAGTGTAGTGCCACGGTTTGAAAGCTATCATGATAGTGCAGTGTCAACCAAACTATGACATACTGTTGACAAAGATAGACGTGATTAATTCCAGTGCCATCTCATACAACAAATTCAGTTAAACAATGGGAACTAAGATGCATGTCTACGAACATTTATAATTATGTTAGGTAAAGCATTAAGAATGTCAGTATGAGTGAAATCTGAAAAGATTCTCCACGGAGGTATTTTCAATGGACAAGTCTTTAGTCAGAGAAGGTGTGACTTTTCTTCACAAACCAGGATTTTTATTTGATATGTACACTAGGAGTCATTAACTCAATGAATGGTTCAGTGGCAATGTGCACAGTGCACACAATCCTGCTAGAGCACTGAGACAGTCTCCTACAGGCCACAGCTCTTCTCAGGCTTGTAAAAATTCTTGAATGAGATGAACTGTTTGCTATAAAGGGCCTCTTTCTTACTACTCACTATAAAGACAGTTTGGACAACAAACTCAGATTTAGGCAGTCCAGCATCTGAGATCAGATGAAACACTCCAGCTAGGACATCTAGAGGCATTGCTAAGACCAGGCAGAGCAAACTGTGCCATTGCTGAGCTAGGTGTACAACTGTGAGCAGCAGAGAAACTCTGCTGTATGCATTATTTCTTCCTAAGGTAACGGAAGCTACAAAAAATGGAGCTACAAGAAAAAAGGGGACAGACTCTTTAGCAGAGTCTGTGTTGATAGGACAAGGGGAAATGGTTTCAAAATAAAAGAGGGGAGATTCAGGTTGGATATAATGAAAAAGTCTTTTACAGTGAGGTAGTGAAGCAGTGGAACAGGTTGGTTAGAGAAGTGGTTGGTGCCTCATCCACCTCAAGGTCAGTCTGTATGAGATTCTGAGTGAGCTGATCTAGCTGTAGGTATCCCAGTTTATTGCAGGGGGGGTGGACTAGATGACCTTCAAGAGTCCCTTCTGACTCTAAGGATTCTGTGATTCTGTAATATCCATCTGGCTGCTGTCTCAAGTATAATGTGTGGCAGATTCCTCAGGAGCAGTGAGCTGGCTGACTAATGCTCAGCAATGTCGTATGAGCAGGCTTTTTTTGCCTATTTTAATTTGACAGAAGCAGCACAGACACTTTGTTTCATATTCATTTAGTAAGAGGAATTACCACTTCTGTGAAAAGACTGATGCATGTAGTGTTCCATCATCTCCTTCCTGCACATTGCTAACCTTCAGGAAATTCCCTCACTATTGTGCATCCTCACTGTGAAAGCAACACAGAGTATTCATTTTCAGGGTTCACTGTGGAGCCATCCCCACACTATACCTTATAGCCTCTCCTCTACCCAGGAAGCAATACAAACATATGTTCACTCCGTGTTGAAGTTGTAGAGCAGTCTGGTTCCAGTCTTACCTCAATTGCAGAAATTCCTCCTATTGGAAGAGGGAGCATGTAGGCACTGATCCTACTGCTTTGTACCTTCTCTCTCCTTCCAAATACTGTGTGTGAGACGTGTACAATTCAAATCCCATTGAAGTCTCAGTATTCAAAGGAATTGAACCACATGCATGAATTGAGGAATTCTCAGTAGGACCATTCTCATTCAGGAAACCTTGCTCCCTGAAGATTGAACTTGACTAATGTGTTTTCTTGCACCAAGGCACTTCCATGCAGAAAATCCAGAAGTTGCAGTGTGATGCCAGCTCTAAGACTGGCAGGAGATTTAGAGCACCAATTAAACTACTTACCTAGTTAGGGGCATCTTTAATTGGAAAAATATTTTGTTGGTCCCACAGTAAAGATTATTCACACCTAGGAGAATGCTTCGTTTATAAACATATTGCACACTGAAGAGCTGCTCTCCATTTGCTTGAGTCAGATGGTATCTATGTAAAATATCAACCAACTGACAGACATAATTACTGAGTTGGTATAACACAGAGGATAAGTTCTATTCCCGTGTGAATCCTGAAATGACAGTTTGTCTTCATTCAGCCTGTGGTTTTCCTCACTGGGCTTACCCTGAGAAGTGGTTACATGCGCAGGATGACAGACACTGTGGTGCCTCACTGCAGTGGGTGAAGCAGAGGGTACCTGAGGTCTAACCACAGAGACTTGATACATCTTAGTGGTTGCATTTTAAGCTCTCTTTGCCCAGTTCCTCAAGGGGCACACAAAATGCCACTCCCACTGCTGCCATCAAACCAGTGATGGACAGCTGCTATGAAGGATTACAACCCCCTGACATGGCTTTGATTTGAGTAGGATAAAACTAGAGTGCCCATCAAGCCAATATGTTATCCCCAGAGCAAATCCAGGGCAGGCAATCTGGGTAGGTTTATAAACAAGTAGAATTGCAGATGTCCTCAGAAAAATTAAAATATGCAATTTTTAGCACCTTAGTATGAGTTTGATGATAAATAGTATCTAGGTACTTCAGTAACTATTGAAATAAAATGCACAGTGTGTTTTCCATCTCTGAAAACTTGATTGCTGCACCAAGCAGGTAATCTTGGGCAACAACACTGCACACGTCCTTTTTTTCTCACCTCTTCCCTCAGCATGGGTTTGCTGGCCCATGCATGCCACTGGAAGCAAAGCACTGCCTCCTCCAAATTTCCTTATGGCCAACTGTCAATTTTGGCATAGCCGTCTTCTGTGAGGCAACTACAAAACCAAAGGTGTTTTAACCTGTGCAGTCTATTGTGCACTGTAAAAGTGTTTATCAGGAAATAGTCTGGCAGAACGGTATAGCTAATAATATCCAGATTCTTTCCACTTTACAATAATTTTCTTACCACCTTACAGTACATAAGAATGGCCTAGTGTTCTGTGGACCTCCTAATCTTCTCCATTCACTGATATGTATCTACACAGCTAATTAGACAGATAAAATTATTTGCAACATAAATAATATTCTATGAGGAGAGACAATCAAATAAAGAAGAGGCCTATCATAGTATTTGCATCTAATACTGATAAAAAGATACTGAAAGATGTACTAAGATAAACACACCTTAATGATATCAACTTTTCTGAGCTAAAATGTGAGTGCTTGCTTATTTGCTCCACCCTAAGCTTAACAATAGCATCACAATACTACTCTGCAAACTGAACCTCAAAGTAGCATCTCTTTAAAAGTTCAAAAGTTAATGCTGATTAAATTGTTTATAGAAAAAAATAGGAAAGAAGAGCCAGTTTGTTATTTCAGTTCTCTAAGTTATCCCTGTTCTAACATCTGGCCTCAGAGACTGGCAGCAAGAGAAAATGAATGGCATCTTTTGGAATGGATTACTAATTTGAATGGATTACTTGTGATTTTTGTGTGTTCATCTCTACATGTGTCAGGTTAGCTTAAAAAAGAGAACATAAAACTTTCCCCCAGTGCAGATATAGAAATTATATATCAGTGAGGGTGCCAGGGCACTGGAACAGGCTGCCCAGAGAGGCTGTGAAGTCTCCTCTGAAGATATTCAAAACCCACCTGGATGCTTTCTTGTGTCACCTGCTGTAGGGAACCTGCTTTAGCAGGGGATTGGGCTCAGTGGTCTCCAGAGGTCCCTTTAAATTGTGTGATTGATACCAGAAATAAAAACCAGAAAATTAAGGAGAAAAACCCTCACAAAATAGTATTTCTCACCAAGATGCAGATATAACTTCTGTCTCAAAAATTTAAAAAAAAAATCAAACAAGAAACTTCAGACATTGCTGAAAACTGGAAGGATGTACACTTGTTGGCAGTGCACTGGATACTTGTTTCTTTTCTTTTGTGACTTTTCTTTTCTTTTGTGACTGCTGTTAGTCACTATTAAGGCCTAGGCAAAACTAACTTTTGGTCTTACTCATAGTAGCTCAGATTTTATTACTGTTTTCTTCAAATTGAATACAACATTCTGACATTTAGAAAGAGATTGATTGCTGCCCTCCCTTCTCCCAACTTTTTCATTATGTTTTCTCCTACAGGTCTAGATTTCTGACTTCCATGTGGATATAGATGTGAGTATGCTGGTAACTCCATAGGTAGTCCCAACCTAGCAAAATATATATCCAAGGTCCACCTGTAGATTCTTTTCTCTCTTGCCTGTTTTAGGACTTTGCCTTCTCTAGTAAGTCATATCTCTGCGTAGGACCATGTTGCTATTTAGTCAGTTAGTTAAGCACATTCCAGAAGAGCAACCTTCATCCCTCTAGAGGAGTAGGGCCTGCACAGTTGTAGCATCTCCAGAAACTTCAATTTCAGTGCCTCTTGCAGTGCTCTAAACTTTGTTTCTTAAAATTAAGGACCCCTCTGTGCTCTGGCTCAGTCTCCAGATTCTGTAGGTAAGCATGAGTCTATCAAGTTTAATAGTGACAGCAAGGCAAGGGTTGTCTGCTTCACTCAGAGAAGCAAAGAATCAGGTCACAGTCAAGAATAATAATTGTATGAGTTCACTGAGAAGCCTGCAACCTTTACTATGTCCTTGACAAACTATTCAGGATGATCAGAATTTGTCATCCTTGGTAACTCTTAGACTTTCAGTACTGTTGAAACCAGTTCCTCGGAAACTACAAGAACCATATCTACCTGCCAAGAAGGAAGGGAGAAGAGCATTTCCAAGGGAGCTGCAGCTGTTCAGCCCTCCCAGCTGCAAGATCCTCATTGGGAAACAGGGAGCAGGAGGTGTATGGGGCATGGCTAAGGACATAACTCTTAACATAAGGCCAGCAGAGCGGGGAAGAAGACAGACCTGGCATTTTAGCATCAGCCAGCTGAAAGAAGAGCTTGTATTTTTCCTCTCTTTGAAAAGTACAGATGCTTTCTTGGTGCCAGCTATTCACTCGAGTTAGCATCCAGCCTGCCTACTACACCATGCTGACATTACCAACATGCTCCTGAGAGGAGACTTTGCCAAAACCTGAAGCCAGAGACAAGGCTTCTGCATTTTCCTGGCCAAACTCATTCTGGGAAATCAAGCCAGAGCAGTATGTCCTGTCCGTGTGGGTGGGGAGAAACTAGAGCTCGGAAATAACCCGCCCCAGCCAAGCACTGACAGGAACAGTCCCCACTGCCTGCAACCCACCGCCACCCCCACCACCCCCAGACAGTTCAGATCAACGGGATTTATGAACGGGTGACTGCTAGCAGGGAAAAACTGCTGAAAGTGTCCAGGGAAGAGGAAAACAGGGAGTTAGAAATAAAGCAAAGACCATGCTGGCAGAAAGATATGTCTGTGTGGCTTCAAACAAAGAGCAAACAAGAAATTTTTGCACAGAGAAATACAAGCTCAGCTTCATCACAAGCATGTTGCCAAAAACAGTAATACATGGTAGGAAATCAGCAAAACTGGCAACTCCCTATCCAGTCAAAGGGTGTCGTTTCGTGTTACTGAGACAATTGCGGCCTCTTTTAAAACAGTGTCCTCTGAGTCACTACCACTCAATGGAACAACAGTTCAGTTTAAAACATTCTACTGGAAATTCTCATCGTCAGAGTACACCATCACTCTCACTTTTTCTGAAACATGATACATGTTTAAGTATTTTCTGCCAAAAAGAGGTGCTTCCAGAGAGGAAGCTTTCACCTCGGAGCTGAAGCTGGCACATCACCGAAGTGACAGAGCTTGGCTCTCAAATGGGCTTAAGGACTGGGACCCAAGCATTCCCCACAACGCCCTACTCTATGGCCTGTTGAGTAGGAATTCCTGACTAAAATTCCAGGTTTTCTGTGAGTATGAACAGGGAGGAATTTGGAATTTACACAGGTACAATGCCAGATAGGTCCCCAAAACCTCTATGGGAATGAAGCTCTTCATGGCCCCTGAAGCACAGATATGGAGGCCACATATACAAAATACTTTTCTAGACTTACAAACATGAACACTGGAACAGATTTTGCCCAAAGAACACTCCGAAGCAGGAGTTATCTGGCTGAAACTGTCCTAAAACTTCTCTTTTCTTTGCGCTTATTGCTATGAGTGATAGAGACAATGAACCCCCTTCTCTATCTGCCTGAGTATTTTCCAGCAATGCAGCCACCTATTTTGCACAATTCAAGGCTCTCAAAGACAAGGAATTTGGGATCCATCTGGCACTAAGCAGACCTTTCCAAAGGTGTAGCTCCCCCCATACTCTAGCTCTTCCCTGTATTCTGAAAAGTTGGAGGATGGTGATCAAAACATACGCTTCGAGAGGCTGTGCTGGGCTTTGCAGAGATATGAAGTCACATTACCCCAACAGTGGGTTGACACAGGTCTCTTCACTCACATACGGAAATTCCTCCTGTTAGCCTGGGCAAAGGCACCCCTTTGTGTTGGTAGATTTCAGATTTCCCAGTGTCAACAAGCTAATAAAGCTGATGCAATGCACTTTACATTTTCATTGGAATTCTAGAATGGACAGCACCTGGATATTTAGCAAAGTAATTTTAAACTGAACAAGAAAGGGATCCTCTAGCCCTTTGTTATTGTTTTTTTTGGAAAACTTAGGGTTTCATTGTCAAAAGCAATTTAATGTGATAAGTTACAGTGTTAAAAATCATGCGCAGGAGCAGATGAATAGCTGCATACTGCCTGCTCAACCATGATGAGACTGAAGTCAAATATTTGAGGTTTGCCACAAACCAAGATGAAGCTTATTTACACTAACAAAGGGCACCCAAGGAACACTGGTGGCCTTAAGTATGCACAATGTGTTTATCAACACCAGATATTTACTTTAACTTTTATACTTGGAGAGCGGCTTCCCACATGCTCGGAGTCATGACCTACATGGTTAGCCTTGTCTTGTCTTGCTTCTGTACAGCACATGCTGTGTACTGAAGGAAGAGACCAAGCTCAGAAAAAAACCATGCACAGCACAAAATAATACCCCAGAGTATTCATGTAAACCATCCTCCTTTATTATATCCCAGACCATAAGACTCCAGAGCTTTCTGCCCTTGCTAAGTTCTCACAAAACCTTCCAGCTATTAACTATAAATTGGACTCTTTCTCAAGGACATTTTTATTCAGAAAAAAAAGATATTTTGCTGCCAACAAAATGGATTGAATTTCCCTCATACCAAATCCCCTGGCAGCTCCCACAGGCCCCCATGAGCATGAGTTGTTGTGGGGGAGGACTTCCTCACCCTCCATTCTAAGCCAAGCACTGGAAACATACGTAGCACAGGCTTAGGGCAGGAGTAACTTCCCCATACACCAAGGCCTGGGGAACTAGACAGGAGGGAAGAGACAGCATCTACAGAGAAACTGCAAGCACAGAGATAAAAACACATTGCTCTTCACCTGGACCTCCTACTAGACTTGGTATGAACTGCTTCCTAAGGGCAACTCTTACACCTGGAATTTGTTATTTCTCCACCCCCAGTGAATGATCCATGTCTTTCTATCCTGCTTCATGTTTGCTAAGTCACTACTTATACATGTTGTTCTTTTCCTAGATTCTTTCCAGGATCCTTGAATCAACAAGGAGGATGTGAATGCTGCTCTGATGATTCATAAGGACCAAAACCAAACATCTTGGCAAAGGACAGGAAGTCTGCAAAGAAGGATGCTCATCTGGATTTTAGTGAGGGGTAAAAATTCATCTTGTTTCCCCAGTACAGGGGAACACCAGGAAAGAGAAACTGAGATGTCCTTATATCTGTCTGCAGACTCTATCTTGCTTAATAACTCAATTAGCAAAGGCCTCCACGGTTGCCTGGATTAGAATCAGAATCATAGAATGGTTTGGGTTGGAAGGGATGTTTAAGATCATTTAGTTCCAATCCCCTTGTTATAGGCTGAGACTCTTTCCACTAGAGTAGGTTGCTCAAAACCCATCCAGTCTGGTCTTGAATGCCTCCAGGGAGGGGGGCATCCACAACCTCTCTGGGTAACATGATCCAATGTCTTACACCCTCACAGTAAAGAATTTCTTCCTAATATTTAGTATAAATATACCCTCTTCCAGTTTAAAGCCATTTCCTCTCATCCTGTTGCTAAATGCCCTTACAAAAAGTCTCTCCCCAGCTTTCCTGTAGCCCCTCTTCACGTACTGGAAGGCATAATAATAATAATAAATAAGGTCCCCATAGAGCCTTCCTTTCTACAGGCTGCAGAGCACTAACTCTCTCAGCCTGTCCTCTCAGGGGAGGTGCTTCAGCCCTCTGATCATCTTTGTGGTCCAACTCTGGACCCGCTCGAACAGCTCAACATACTTCTTGTGTTGAAGGCTCCAGGACTGTGCATACTATTCTAGATGGAGTCTCACAAGAACAGAGTAGAGATGCAGAATCACCTCCCTTGACCTGTTGGCCATGTTCCTCTTAATGCAACCCAGGATACAGTTGGTTTTCTGAGCTGCAAGCATACATTGCCAGCTCATGTTGAGTCTTTCATCAACCAACACCCCTGACTGAATCTTTCTCCTCAGGGCTGCTCTCATGGCATTCTACACTCAGCCTGTATTTGTATTCAGGATTGCCCCAATCCAGTAGGAAGACTTTGCACTTAGCCTTGTAGAACTTCAGGAGGTTGGCACAGCTCCATCTCTCAAGCCTGTCCAGGTCCCTCTGGATGGCATTCCTTCCCTCTAGCATGTCAACTGCACCACTCAGCTTGTTGTCATCTTCAAACTCACTGAGAGTGCATTTGATTCCACTGTCCATGTCACCTACAAAGATGTTAAATGTGGTCCCAGCACCAATCCCTGAGGAACATCACTCATCACAAGTCTCCATTTGGACACTGAGCTGTTTACCACATCTCTCTGAATGCAATCATCCAGCCAATTCCTTATCCAGGAAATGGCCCATCCATCAAATCAATTTTTCTCCACTTTAGTAACCAGGATGTTACGTGCGACAGTGTCAAATGCACAAGTCCAGGTAGATGACATCACTTGCTCTTCTTTTATTCACTGACACTGTAACTCCATCATAAAAAACCACCAACTTTGTCAAGCACAAATTGCTCTTGATGAAGCCACGATGATCATTTCATCCTTATTTTCCGTGTGTTTTAATAGGGCCTTCAGGAGGATCTGCTCCATGATATTGCCAGGCACAGAGGTGAGACTGACTGACCTGTAGTTTCCTGGATCTTCTCTTTTTACTTTCTTGAGAACTGAGATTATGTTTCCCCCTTTCTAGTCAGTGGGAACTTCATCAGACTGCCATGACCTTTTAAATATGATGGATAGCAGCTCGGCAGCTTCATCTCCAGTTCCCTCAGAACCCATGGATGAATCTCACTGGGTACTATGAACTTGTGCACCTTCAGATTCTTTATATGGTCTCAAATCTGATCTTCACTTACAGCAGGCAGATCTTTCTTCTCCCAGTTCTTACCTTTGCTTTCTGCAGCTTGGGCTGTGCGGCTAGAGCCCTTGCTGGTGAAGACTGAGGCAGAGAGGTCATTGAGTACCTCAGCTTTCTTCCTATCTCTTGTGACCAGGTCCCCAGTTTCCTTCTGGAAATGGCCCACATCTTCCCTGGCCTTCCTTTTATCACCTATATACCTGTAGAATTTCTCCTTGTTCCCCTTTATGTCCCTGTCAAGATTTAATTCCATCTGGATTTTAGCTTTCCTGGCCTGATCCCAGACTGCTCAAACAACTTCTCTGTAGTCCTCCCAAGAACCTGTTCTTGAAAATAAAGACATGAAGGCTAGTTCTGGCAGCCTACTGCTAATTCCCTTTAAAAACTCTATCAAACCACTCTTTTTGGTCCAGTTGTTCACAGACAAGTGTCTGCTTTCAGTTGTATTGGGTTCCTGTAGTTCCTGGGTCATTCTGCACAGGATAGGTTACTAAAACAGAGAGGCAATCACTTGCTTTTTGTCAATATTTATGCAGCTTAAGTTCATCTAGTCCAAACCTCTGTACTGAGGCAAGGTTAAATTTAACAAGACATCTCTGGCAAAAGATTATTTAGCTGAGTCTTGAAAACATTTTGAAAAGTTTCATGATTTTTATATACAACCTGTTCTACCATGTCAGTGACCTGCTTTTTTTAAAAAAAGAAACAAAAATAACAAAAAGATTTTGCTAGTAAGTAAGGTATATCATCTTTACCATAGATTGTTCAGATATGAGCAGATTTGTACTTCCCTAGATGGACTTGAAGAAAATTGATTGCCACCCTATAGCTGCTCCTAAACATTCAGATTTTATATATCCTTCACAAAGCTTTGCCCTTGACTGACCCCCCTACCTCCTTTAATCTTTCTTAACGTACCATATTTTTTAATTTTAAATTTCTTACTGTTCTTTCAGCTCTCATCTGGCCTCTCCCTAATTTGTCTGAGAGCACTGAGAGCATTTGCATTATCCACTCTGATCTCCTGAAGAGCAGTTCCTCCTCTCTTGTAGATTGATCATTAAAAGCATTTTTCTGCATTATGTTATCTTCAAAACTCAGTGTGAAATTTCAAAATGAAAATAACACACACCGCCAATAACGTTTCTCACTAATGGACTTGTACACACAAAAAAGTCAAAGCATCCCAAAGCAGTGCTACCCCTGCCCACAGCTGCTCCTGTAACAGTTATCAGATCAGTTACCTGATTTCATTTGTTCAGGATGAAATTCAAATAACAGCAAAAGAGTATATGATGTCCAAATTGCAGTTAAAGCAAATCACTTCAGTGTAACCTGGGACTGAGAGGGATCATCAAGAAGAGATGGACACCATCAACAACTCTGCACTCTGTCTGAGGAGGTCTACATGGAAAACCCTCATTACCTCATCACTGGTTTCTCTGCCTTTTTTCTCCTGCCAGTGTACAACTGAGTGCTGCTGGGCCCCTTCTGCCACCCAGGAAGAAGAGAGCTGCTGCTCACGGTTGTGGGTTGTTTTTTTTTTTTTTTGGTACAGAAACATGCAATTCCATAAGGAAATATTTTTCTACATAGGATGTCAACCCTGGGACATGTCTTCTCTTTATCAGGGGCCAAAGGAGATTTCCCTTTCTATTCATCCATGAGAAAACATGTGATGTAAAATAATGAATGTGAGGTTTTGCTTTTTATCTGCAAAATCGGATGCTGTTTATTTTCCAAAGAATTTTTGGACATAAAAAGAAATGGGAATACAAAAAGGATGCCAAAATTAATTTAATGGAAAGCTCAGCTGCTGAATACTGCACAGTTAAACTTCCTGGATAGCCTCAGAGACCTGCAAGCCAAACGTGGGACATCATTGCTCCAGACACATTAAACAATCATTAACTTCCCCGTGTGAGGGAAAATGATTAGGTGTTGCTCAGTGTGCTGTATAAGAAATCACTTGTACAACCCGAGGTTTGTTGTAAAAAGTAAAATCCTGCAATTTGGATAGGCAGCTGGTCGTACCCTTAAGCAGGTAACACAAACAAAGGTGCGTGGCATAGCCTGTTCTCTCACCCCACCATCCCTCTTATCCCAGACTTTCCAGGCCTGCTCTCCTTCTCCTAACACTGCATCGCTGCCTGCTGCCCTTGTTCTGTATTTTGTCCTGTGCAAGATCTCTCAGAGTACAAGCTATCTCATAGTTTCTTTTTGCAGCGTGCTTTTACAGCAGGGAAGGTTGACTGACATGGGCAGAACATGTGTGAAACTTCAGTATATCACCTGTAGTTCGGTTTATTTCAAGTCTGGTAAATTGGTGTAAAATACAAAACTTCCAGGCATGTTGATAAATTCTGGCTTCTACTGAAGTCAAAGGTAGAAGTCCGTTGATTTTACTGATGGTTGGGTGATGCCAACAGGTTTGGAAGATGTGTGGGAAGAGAAAAAAATTCTTATCCCTGTCTGTAGGTTGTAAGAAGAAAACAAACAGCAGTTTTAATCTTGTTTAAAAATTGTTCTGACCTACTACACTGCAGGGCACGAGGAACTGAGGACACATGGTACAGAACAGGCTACATTTCCTGCCTGCATATTCTCATTACATAAACAGATAACAGAAGAAAACATATATGATTATTAGTTCAGCCTGGGTTTTGATATTGTTTTTGGAAAACCAAAGAATTTACTAAATGTTACTTTTGCCAGACAAATCGCTGGTGTCCACTGAAATCTATTTGTACCACCAGAGTGGAGTTGAAGCACCTTCCACGTCCAGCTGTAATGCCTGATTAAAGCCAAATTTTCTCAACCCATCCTCCTCATGGAGGAGTACATCAGGAATAAGAAAACAAAAACAAAGCACACCCAGACAATGCTAGGCCTTGCCTTTCTATGGGTCATATGGGACTTTCCCAGCTGATAAATAAGCTGTCATAGCAAGCCTATGGTTGCTCTGACTTGTAGGGGCAGCTGGTTCAGACCTCAGGACCAGCATCTGAGTCAGTGGGGCAGGGTACAGCTGGTCATAACCAAGGAGCTTCTGACTTCAAAAGCTCTGCCAAGCATTCCCGCTCCTCTTAGAAATGCTTTACTATCAGCTATGTTTGAATACAGTCTTGTCTCATCCTGGATTTGAGTACCCTGGAGAAATGGCATGAATATTACATATTCAAAAATATATTGCATAACATGTTTATTATTTACCTTGTTTTCAGTTAATTTTTATTTTATCTTATTTTATTCATTTTATTTTTTTGCATGGAAAGCACTGCAGACTTTCAGATAATGACATTGTCTCGCACACTGTGTTAAACCCCCAGGGCAGGTCTAATTGGCTTGTGGTTGCAGATATGTTGTAACTGACTTGGCTTGAAGTTTTGCTGGCCACTTCATCTATATTCATCCTTATTTGCTCCTTTAAAGCAGGAAGAAGACATCCAGATTTCTTCGGTGAGGTCAGTATGAGGTTTCTTTCCAGACACAGGGGCCATTTTCTCCCAAATCCTTCAAAATGAATTGAAACGCTAAAAGCATTTCAGAACATGAAGCATTAATTCATGAGAGCTTGTTCTCTTGAACTGTCTATTTAAACAGTGAATAATTTTGGTGTTTTATCTCTTAGACCAAATTTACATGTCTTGCTGCTTGTAGCTCCTGTCAAGATTGCCTTACCACAATGTAGAACAGCATCAGAAGAGTAGGAAATTGCAGTAAATAAGTTGTGTTTCTCCATAAGCCTTGTCTAAACAGTTTCTGTGTATTTCAGTCAGCAATATGGCTTCCTTCTCCCAGAGTGCTAGGTCTGTGCTGCCACAGATGGGAGTGGGATATGTTTAGGACATATACAGTAGCCCTGTGTATGCATGAGCTCCTATATATCAGTATGCTGATTCTGGCAACTACTTCTGTGTAAAATTAGCCCTAATTAAATCAGCATCGGGCTTGGTGGAGATGCAGTTATACTGAAATAAAAATGTCTTGTTGTGATAAAACACATTCTGCTTTCTCAGTTGTAACTTAGGCTCGTATAAACATCTTTACAGTTGGGTGATTGCATCCACACCAAGGAGGAGTGGGGGAAAGGGAGGGATTGTTTTACTCTAATTATACCAGTAAGTCTTGAGCAGTACAGCCTTTCTGTATAGGCAAGGCCTTAAGGTCAGCATATAAATGTCCAATAAGTGGTGACCTCTGAGAGCTGGTAAATGAATTATGACTTCTGATAACGAAGCTTTTCACTCAACATAGTAGTCAGGGCATAACCGTGTAGGAATGCGGAAAAAATGGCAGTGGGAATATAATTTAACAGAATGACTCAGGAAAGCACACATAATGGGAAAACCTTATTTTTTCCACAGTATTCAGGGTGTTCTTGGGAACTGGGAAGAGGATTGTGCATTGGCAAGTCAAGCCCCTCACTACCTCAGGCAATATATCCCATAACTTTTCTCGTAACTGACTGAGATGTATCCTGAAACCACTTACCTAGGGAGGGGGGAATGGTGCTCTCCATTTCACCTCCTGGGAGGCTGACAGTTACTTGCATTGACATTTCAGTCTGGCAGCACAAAAGCTGAGTAATGCACCAGAGTACAGCAGCAGTGCCAGGAGTCTAACACGCTCAGCTGGAAAGCTAGAAACAAAAAGGCAGGGATTCTTTTTTATTATAAGAAAAAAAAAGAAAAAAAAAGAATGAAAAAAACCAAAACAAAACAAAAAAAAAACCAACCACCATCGTTTGGCTCCCAGAAAAAACGTCTTCCTAATTCTCTTAGGAAAATCCTAGTGCTGGCTGCTGCTAAGCATACATGTATGTCTACAGGGCTGGCACCTTAGTCATTCAGAAAACATTCCCAGTCCCATGTAGACACCATGAGAGGTTAAGTGTACCTGGCAGCTAATGAAAGAGCTGAGACATAGATGATGACCACGCTGACCAAGTGTGGGAAACCCAGAGGTTTCCAGAGCTCGCCAACCTGTAATTGCATTTCCCAAAATGTTGATTAACACCCCCTGTGTAAAGAAGGAAATTCCTCTGTCTGGGCTCTACGTGCAGAACCCACCCAGGGATGGAGTGAGACACTGAGGGGAGCAATGATACACTGCCAAAGCTATGCCCACACAGAGAGCTCCACTCCCCTGACTCATCCAGGCAAAAAACTGTACATGGGGGTCCATGCAAATGCACTGCAGAGGACAGTAGAGGACAGTCTTCCTCAGAATCAGTACTTCCCCTAAGCCAATCTCCATTCTTGATGTAGTGGGGGGCAGGTGTCTGGCATCCCCTCTCACATGCCTCCCTATCACAGACCCAAGGGGAAATTCAGAGAGACCACTCATCCCACATGCTTTATCTCGCACAAGCCACAGAAAAGCTGGCATTCAGAGTGTTCAAAATAAAAGCCACATTGAATAACTAAATTAGGTACTCACTGAAATGAGGGGGAATCTAACAGATCGGGTATAGTACAGATACTTTGTACAACATTATACAGGGATGCAGATCTTTTTTGACCCAATATTCTTGAGAGCAGCTTGCAAGAGACACTAGGATTATAGCTAGACATTGAGTTCTGCCTCTTTCTCAGACTCTGCAGTCAGACTCTGTCTCCAGAAAGCCCCTCTTTGGTAACAGGGCAAAAAGCCATCAGAAAGCCCCAGAAACCTTCAGATGCCTTCTTCTGTACTCTGGCACTAGATTCTGCCACATTTATGGACTACAGATGTGCAGCCAGCAAAAACAAACGTTGCTAGGTGCTTTCACTGTACACACTTCACAGGGATGTTTTTGTTGGGACAGCCCAATTTTAGGCACAAGCCCCTGCTCTACCAGACTTCAATTGCTTCCTTTCCCGTGCTCTCCCATCATCACCTTTCTCAGAGGAGACCCAGAGGGAGCAATAATCTCTGCAATGACTTGGATAATTTATTCGAACTTCCCCTCTTCCAGAGATAGCCAAACTTCCTTGGCTTAGAACCAAAGATCACAACTACTGCAAGTCTTCTTTTTCTTCGTTCATCTTGACCACTAAGCACCCTCATCCTGCACTGGGGGCAACTAACGTGAGAGTCAGCACTCAGAGCTGGTCAGAACCCACTAGAGCCAACAGGAGCTCATCAGAAGTCAGGTCCCACCATCTGTTCAAAGGTAAACACATAGTTGGACTTCTTGCCAGGCTGTCTTCTTGCATGTCAGCAGAAGATCTGCCAAAAAATTGCAGATGGTTGGGCAAGTCCCCAAAAAGGTCTGGCAGCAGGGGTAATCACCTTTCCACTTCCCAGCTGAACTTACCTGGCTGAAAATTAGGCTTGAGAATATTCACTGGGCTACACTATCATGTGGAAATCCAAAGGAGTTGAAGGAATGAGGGAAAAGGGGAAAGGACAGATGTTAGGTAAACATTATGATTTCAGTTAAGATTACTCAAATCCTGAACCCAAACAGAACAGCAGCTCTTATTTTAGCTCAGATCACTCACTGTCACAATTCACACGATCAATATGCCCTGATTTCTCTGGATGTGTGTCACCTCCTCATGCCTTGTCCTATATATCTAAATATCTGTAGCAGTGCAAACATGAGAGCTGAGGTGGTAAGGAAGGAGTCTTGTAAGAGGTGACCTATTTAAAATTATTCCAAATTTCAAACTGTCAAATTCTGACTCAGCCTATATCTACAACTCAGACCAGTCTCTTAACTGCCTTTGGTAACTGACTAGTTAGAATAGAGAACCACAAAATGAGCCTTTTCTGCAAGGATGATTTGGGAAATCAGGCTCCCTATGGATAGACCCACTGGACTTGGTTTCATATTCTTGATGTATCATCGCGTTTTAGACAGAGAGTTGAGTAAGACACTATTGTTGCACAATACTAAAAGGACAAAAATGCCCTTCCCTTTACCTTGGTGCCACGTACCATTTCCTATCTGTCAAAATAACCCAGTGTACCTATCACAAATCTTTATGTCTCTGTGGCCCAGCCTACACTGTGAACCTACAACTCATCAAGCCTGGTGCTCAGCAGGCCTTCCTGGACTTGTTCCTGCTACACTTCTGAAACCTGCAGCATGATCCGCAAGGGCCAGATTCCATTCCTGCCTAGAGCGAGCTGTAACTGTATGCTTAAAAACAACAAAATTTTCTTCATCCCTCACACAGTACATCATCAGTGACCACCTATAAAAACAGAAAAAGAAAGGAGCTGAGTGTCTTCAGGGTAACATGGTTAAATAACAGAAAATCTACAGTCCTTCTTGGCATCAAACTCCTCAACCCCCCTCCTTTCCCTGTTAGGGCCAGAAGGATAGTACAGATGAGCCAGAGCAGTTAATCACAAACAGGTAAAGTCGACAGGAGATTGAGTGTCTTTTCAAAGTTGATTGAAGTCAGTGGAAAGACTTTACACTCAATAAACATCTTTGGAACAGGCTGTAAAAGAAGTTGTTCTGTGGGGGATATTTACATAGTTTTAAATTAAAGATTATAACAGCTCATAGGCAATTTAGTGCCCTAGATCTGAAAAATATTGTGTTTTTCTTTTTTTATTTATCTTAAATCTCATATTTTTGGATTAATAATGCCTATTTAGGAGAATTCATAAATACATACTTAATTATTAAACCACTGATGTCTCTATAGCTATAAACACTCCAGCAGTTTAATAACGTACATTTTAAAAGCTTCCTATCATCAGTATTTACACTGCAGGGTCAATAATTATGTGTAATTCATGCCTTTCATTGCAGGAATTTTTTTCAAAACAAGTATCAGCAAGTTTGTTTTGCTAAATTTTTACATATTAAATTCAGCTACAGAGATGTCCTAGCCAATGTAGAGTGGATAAGATTGCCTTAAAAACTAGGCATCTGTAAGGCTAGACTCAATAGGTTAAAATAGGGTCTTAGCAAGCTAGGTCAACCTAAGAATTGCTTTTTGTTGTATCTGGTTAGGATAAGGATCTCCTGGCCACAAGGAGTCATTGAAGTCAAGAGCTTTGTGTGGAGGAGAAATGCATTAATAGGTTTGGATTAATAAGAAGAGTATGCAGTGTCATAATAATGCTAACTGCAGAAAGTACCATTGGATAGATGAGGTACTGGAATACAAACCCGTAGGGAATGCCCAGCTATCCAGTGAAATGAAATTTACAGGGTGGAGAAAATCGTTATATTTACCTGATGTGAATCTGTCTGGAGTTTCTTCTCAAAGACAGATGCTTGCCCTCTCTCAGAGCGCCTTGACTAACAAGACCACAAGGCTGATCAGTTACTGTACATCCATTTTTTTGGTCTAGAGCATCTGAACACTGCAGGATTTTTTTTACAAAATCTATTTTTCATCTACTTCCTTCTCCTTTTGTCATGTGTGCGTTTTCTCTCTGTGCCTTTCTGATCCTTTTCCAAGCCTTTCTCCTCCATTTTCACTAGTCTTACACATAGCATCAGGCCAACATGCCTAGGAATTAAACTCCCAGGTCCATAGGCATTTGATCTAAAACTTAGGCAACGTAATTCCACTCATGAAAACACTTCTTTATCCATGCAAACAGCAAATCATTGTGATTCAGTCTTGCTTGGAAGTAAACACTCAACAAAGAATCTTACTTCTTATGATAAGAATCAATGTGTCTTTAAATCAACCAGAAAAAATTCCTCATAAAGAGGAGTTAATAAGAGAGTCCTGCATTTTCTTAGCATGAATGTCAGAGTCTGAAAGGAAAGATCCCCTCATGGGTTACTCACCCAACAGACCCTTGTCTCTCTACTTTGCTCAAAACTTACACGAAAGCATGCACGCTTTTTAGTGATGCAATAGAAATCAAAGGGAAGAGCCTGCCACTTCTGAGGGGCATAATTACATCTGGACTATGGAGGGTGCTCTATAGTGTCCCATAAAATAACAGAAAACTGGACCAAAGCCCAGAGATCAGAGATCATTGTAGACTGAAGAGGGCTGAAGGCACAGATCCAAAACCAGAAATACATCCTTCTGCTACCATCTTTACGTGACTCACCTGGGAACACCTTGTCTGCCATGTGGACTTGGCAGAGTTTCTTCTTTCGAATGAAAAACTGGCTTTGGGGCATACCAGCTGCATGGAGCCCCTCTTCCTCCATTCCAGAAGCATTTCGGGATTGTGAGCAGCCATAACCTGGAAGGATTGGAATGGAAACCAAAATTCCTGCTATCCATCCCTTCTGCCAACTACTAGATTAAGTCCAGTGAAACTCTTACAAAAGGATTTGGTTTTAAACATGTTAGTAATCTTAGCAAAGCCAGTGGGTCCAGCCATCACACCTAAAGAAATCTGCTTACTCAGGGATTTTCAAAGATTAAAGCTTTAATAATTCAATCACTGCTGGTCTGGAAAAGATTTGTCTTGAAACACACATGCAAAAAAAAAAAAAAAAAAAAAAAATCATAGACTGTTATAAATGATTTTTTTTTCTTCTTAAAGCTTTTGTAAGGGTGATTCACAACTTTAACTTTCTTGAACAGGTTACTTTCTTGTCGTATTCATTCCTGGCTTGTGAGCTGACTTTGCTTAGGAAATTCTGGATGTTTCTTCCTGTTATTCCCTCAGTAACTGCAACCCTTCCACCATCGATTAGTGTGTTGCAATATAGGGTGTTAATCGACTTTAAACATTTAATTATGGTTTGTTTGAGCACAGCATTTTATAAGCACAGTGGCTCATCACATTGCTGGAACAAGTACAATACAGCATCTTTAAAATTATGCACAAATAATAGATTAGTTACAGCAATACTTTTTCAGCAGCATTAATAAAATCTCTCAAGCATGCAGAGAGCCAATGGCCAGGAGGATTCTCAGGAGGTCTTTCATACAGGATGCACATCTTTGTTACGAAATTCCTCAATGCCTTTTTTCTGTCTCCCTAATGACCAGTTAAATAGACTCCCTTGAGAATGCCTGAGTCAGAGCCAGCTTGAAAACTGCTGAGGAAACATCCTCTCTTACTGGAAATGATTTCCATCAAACTGCCATGTACCATATTTAGACTAACGGATCAGTAACGCCAAACAGAGGGAGCTAAGTTCACAGGGCTTGGGATTCTGCTCTGTGTGAAAGAGATTGCCTTTGTCTGGCCACAGTTGCTTTAGGGCACACAATTTAAGAGCTCTGTAATGCTAAGAAACAAATTCCAGTGGCAAGCTTTTGCCACCACGCACAGTCAAAGTGAGGCAGGCAGCATTTCAGAAGCAGCCGCTGACTCGGTGAGGTCTAATTTGACTTGCCAATGGTATATCAGGCACAGCTGATAATGCCTAATTGTGGGAGAATTGGCCCCGTCAGCCAACTACCGCACTACCTATGTGGTTACAATCTGAGGCACTTTCCTAGTTTTCCTTTCTTAGGTTACCATGAAAAACTTATTTTCAACCATGAGCTTCCCTCCCACCAGTGGATGCATACACCAAAAACATCAATTACCAGAACACAGGGATTTCCAAGGTCACTGAAGAAAACAAAATGCCTATTCTGCCTTATGCAAGATGTCTAATATAAATCTGATTTTTTTTAATATGCTTTTCTTGCTTAGCTTAGTGTCTATTAAGTAGATAATGGTAGCTGAAAGCAAACCACATGCAGAAAGTTTTCTTTCTTTCATATAATATTTGTTGAGTCTGGAGTGCTTAGGTAGCCTTCCAAAGCATTATTTATTTTTAGAATTAGTGAAAAATGCTTACCAAGGACTGGTGCGAAAAACCGCTCCCTGAACCTCCCTATGTTTATTCTTCCTATCTAGAGGATGTTTTTTCCACGAGGCCCCAAGTTTACCCAGTTATGTTCCCATGAGTGCCTGTACTTGCTTCGACTATCAAAGTGCAGTTTTGGATACTCCTGAGTGGAGAGGATAGGGCATCAGAGGTGGTTGGAGGTGCACATTGAGGGCTCATTAGACCCCACTTCCTGCAACTGCCTGGAGGAGCCTCAGCCCATTTTCTTGCTGTGCATAAATACCTCTGTGTGATTTGGTGCATGTTACCTCTTGTCCTTCCCATATGCTGGTCCTGCTAGGGGTTGCTACCTGGTGTTGTTAACAGACACTGCGTTAGTCCCAGGGCTCTCTGCATCAGCTCTAGAAACTGCATTCCTGATCTCAAACCACAGAAATGTCAGTAAGGTTCCAGTCCAGGGAGGTCCTCCTCCTCGATGCCAACCAAAAAAGATTAGGAGTTATCCCTTTTTGCTCTCTCAAGGAGCCTGAAATCAGGGACTTCTGGAATTAAGAGTATATATCTTTGATTATGTAAGATATGTCCAAGTTTGACACCTAGTGTCAGGAAATTACAGTCCACATTGTTCAGTTTCCAAGAGGTGGAGAGGATGGCTTTGTGTATACCTCCTTCTTGACAGTTCTAACAAGGAAAACCCAGGTTTGGATTTAGGCTAGGGTCCACTCAGATCAGGCATGTTCATTCTGTAACCACACAATCTTTTCCATAGCAACTGTGCTTTGCAAACTGACTAGAGGAGACCTGCACTGGAAGTAAATCAAGGCTATGTGGTAAAACAGAATGAAGTCTGAAGTACATCTATGTTTTTTACTGTAGAGGCTGGAAAGTATGAAGCCAGTGAGTCAGGGGACTGGAGGAACAGAAAAGCCTGATTGCCTTCTTGGGGGATCTGACTTCTGTTCTTGCCTACACCACAATGTGCCTACATGATGTCAGGTCTGAGAATTTATCACAAAAAGTCATGCATTCCTCATTTTCTGCATGCCAAACCTAAGGCCGTATGGTCTCCTTTGCTGAAATGTTGAAATTCGTAATAATCAAAATCAAATGGCATCTGTTCTTGGATTTTGGTGTTAATGTTAAGTAGACTGAAAAATAAAATTTCTCAGGGCCTCAGAAATGAAACTCACAAACCACTAAATATTCTGTGACTGTAAAAATAAAATTACATAAAATAAATAGAAAGTTCTATTTCCTCCTCCTCCTCTCAGCAAGGGCACTAGGATCTAAAAATCACTCTTGTTGGTAAAGTCCATGCACAGGCAACTGGAGTCTGCCACAGGAAAGGCAGTGAGGAAGCTGATAGCCATATCTGCAGAGCAGGACTTGAACACTGTGCAACAAGTGAAGCCTGGAATCACACATCAAGCAGAGGACAGTACACTGAAGGAAACAGAAGCCAATAGGAAAAAATATCATGCAGAGAGGGATTGAAGACTGTCATAATGCAGGCACACAAAGGCTACAAATAAAGGCTAGAAAGAAGCTTGTACACGCATGCTCATCTCAAGCAATGGACAATTTCTGAGAGCTTGACTTTGCAACCTTAATTATACCCTTTTACTTTGGAGGTGTTTTTTTTTTTGTTCATTTGAAAGGGACAATTGCTTTCAGTCCTGCAAGCAGATTACTAATTAATTCTTTACTGAATACATTTAAAGAAAGGGTCTGGTTCCATCTGCCTAGGTTTGTACTAATAAAGGAAACAAAAATGAGGGCATGTCTCTTGCCCAGTAGTCCGGTAAGCTTGTACAGTACATCCATATGGCTAAACCTTTTACCCCTCCATGTTCTCACCACCCAATGAGAGTGGTTACCTGAAGACTAGAAAGAAACTCTTAACACACACCATCTCCAAACAATGCTCTGGGAAATGGGAGTTGGCACAGGCCCAAACATGGCCAGGGAGTGTGATAGCAGGTAGTATGCAGCAACAAATCACAGGCTAGCACTTGAACATGGGGCCTGAGTCTGTCTTGTTTGCTACTATACTTAGAGCTGGAGTGCATGTCTGTGCTGCTAAAAAATGTCAGGATCACAAGCACTTCCAACTTCCCATACCACCTAGGTTTTAGCATGCTTCCAGACTCTCTGCCGAAGCTGCCCCACAAGTTCCTAGAAATAGCACCTGGGCATGCTGCTTCCAGAAACCATTTCTTGTAGGTGGAAGGGACCAGACGGACAATATTGACTTGCACGACTGTGCACAACTCCAGCACCATCTCAGCAGGCTCTGCATCCCCCAACAGCACTTCCCCACACACCAAGGAATGGCATGTACTCCCTCACTGTTGTGTTTCCTCAACAGACCTCTCAATGGCTGCAGACAGCTCTTTCACCTGAGTGGATCTAAGTCACCCTCTCAGCTGTAGTGGACAGAGGAACACACAGGGCTGAAGTCCAGTGGCTGCCAGGGGGCCCAAAAAGGTCCCTCATGTCTGAGTTGAGCTGGAGGAGACAAGAGACGTTGCTGGTATCAACTCATTCCTGGGTGGCCTGAAGGGCTGCTTCTGGGAGCAGACCTGCAGCAGCTGTTCCAAGGGAAGTCTCAGGAATAAAACCTTGATTATAGGAAGGCAAATGCCAAGATGCATGCCAGAGAGCCTTGGCACACCAAAAGGAGCACCAGATGTTTGCCTTCAGTGAAGGAGTTCTGCTTTGAAAATATGCAATTCAAAACTCCTGAGAAGTACCAGGCAACCAGGAGGACCCTGAGATCCCACACAGCCAGGGCAATGGCTAGCAGATGTGGGGAAACATCTCCAGTTGTCTGTCTTCTCCATATCTTTATTCAGGCCCCGGGGCAATAGCACAGCAGCGTCATTCCATCACATCTCCTTCATGGTGCTGAGGCAAGGAGGGCCATTTATTGGGATGAGATGGCATATGGCACTTGGCAGTTCCCACAGCCATAGTAAACAGGCAACGGGAGCCTCTAAACTGGCAGCCTCCTACTATAAACGCAGCAGATAAAGTTGCATCAGCAAGAGATTATTTCCTTGTCAGCTATGTCAGCATCTCTGCTGCTGACTGTATACCTTGTTCACTGGCAGTGCAGCACATGATGACAGCAGGGACAACAGATAAGTGGTCTTGCATCTTTCTCCTGGCACACTCCTGTGATGGGGCTGAGGATGCTGCACTACATCAAAAAATGCCCTTGCCCACCTCAGTCCTTCTCTAGAATGCTAGGGTGGGCAATCTGAAGTGCAGTGGTTTATTGCCTGTCACAGTACTTCAGGGCTGCTTTGCTGGGCTCAGGTTCCCAAGTAGCAGGTAGTGGACTCACCCAGATTGATGATTCAAGAGTCTTAGCCCAGAAAGTCGCTCAGCAGCCTCACACTGTGCAGGCATCAATGGCAGGAGCACAAAATAGAACCCAGGTAGATCTGGTCACCATGTCACCATCTTGTCCCACAGTACCTGTGGGGTAGGTATTGCCTCTTGTTGCTGTTAGACATAATGAAACAGGCATAGCCCTAAGCGTGTTGGTAAAGATGAGCCTTCCGTGAGCACAAGAAGAGCCTGCCACCACCATTCATACCTGCTAAAGTTCAGTGTCAAGAAGCTGGTCAAGTTTTCTTTTTACTGCTGTGAATTTCTTTTTCCATCCACGTGCTAAGGGGCAGTCCCACAGACCTCCAGAAATGACAGAATCACAGAATTGCAGGGTTTGGAAGGGATCTCTAGAGATCACTGTATCCAACGCCTGGTGGCTCGTGGGCCCCTTTTCTCCACACAAAGTTGCAGAATTAGGAGGGACATCCTTGATAACTGGGCTAAAATGTACGCGTGAGAATCAGAGCTAGGGCAGGTCATTATCCACCAGGTTTGTAAGTATTTCTTGGCAGTCCTAGAGGGCTAGAGACCCCACTTTAAAAAGATCAGGTTATAAAATAGCCACATCTTCCTCAGCTCCTAGGTATGTGCCAAAAAAGCACATGCACACACACTCACGGAGCATAGGAAAATCTTGTGCAAAGATACCAGTGCTGGATCCAAATGGCTACAAGAAGCAACAGCTGCATTAATGAGGCCATCCTCATGGGATCCTCATCTCAGCTAAGAATCGCAGTAATAGCCCGGGCAAATTATAACGCTGCTATTTTCTTTCTCCAGTGCCCAAGCAATGACAGGCTTTCTGTGCTGTGTAGAATTATCCTGTGTCAAGGCTTTAATTGACCCTACCCTCATAGTCATATAAATGTGTATTTCCCTTTCACTTCAAAGCACCTCCCTCTTTCCAAGAGCAGATTTTCTTCCTGCCCCCATTGTCTTGCCCAAAATCAAGATGTCAAGGTCAATCATTGCTCAGCTGCAGCAAGAAAAGCAGATTGTATTACCTGTTGGAACTAGGTTACCTCCAGGTATGGGCTGGGGTCCTTTCTTTTTTCCAGAGCTGGAAATTATCCATTACTGCATACTAAAAAGGAAATTGAAAGCAGTTCACTTTTCCTTTGCTTCTGCTAAAACAGATGAATTGGTATTTCAGCTCCACAGAGAAATTCACAGGACCAATCAAAAAGCAAGGGTACAACTTTTATATAATTAAATTGTAGGCAGTTATATTTTCCAGCAGCAGGTATGTTACTTGAAATGAACCTCCATGCTGTGTATCTGAGCAGTTCCAATTAAGAAAATTCTGCTTTGAGATCTTGCAAGCCAAAACACACAGTATGGCATTGTGCCCTCAGCTATTAAACTGGAAATGCAAGCCACTTTTTTGTGGTTCAAATAATCTCCAGGAGATAGTTTTACTGGAAGTTTTAAGCCATATTCTTCACATTGTATTCGTCTAAATTGATGATTTCCATGACCTTTTCATATAATTACAAGAGTGTTGTGTGTCCATTTTGATTAAATGGTTCCATACGCCATTATACCACCGTTGTTTTTAACGCTGCTGAAGTAATTAGCTACTCTTTCCTAGCACTTCTCATAGGAGACTGTGGAGGACACACTGATTTCTTAAAATCAGTATCTACTTTTTATTGCATTGCATTATCTGATATTTCCACTCAGCTGATGTAATAAATTGGTTCATAAATTTCATGGACGATAAGAAAGAACTGATCATAATCACAGACAGAAATTTATAAGAAGACCATTAAGAACGGTAAGCCATACACTCCAGTACTTGGGCTTCCTTGCCATGTAATATTACAGATGAATGGCATACTTTAATGACTAGTAAATTAAAATTTAATGGACTTTCCATTGCTGCCAACTGTCTGTGCTTTATTTGAACTCAAGGTAGACAACCTCTATTTTCATTTAATTCAGCTGTCTTGTTGGATGTTTTGCATTCAGTTCAATGACATAGAACACATATTTGCTGGCACTGCTGACAGTAATACACTGATAAATCAGAAACACAGACCCTCCAATTCTTTCCTTATATTTTTTTGTTGTTCTCAGCTATGTTTTTCCTCCTCTTAGTTCTTCAGAGTTGACAAAAGTTTTATCTCCCTGTAGCAAGGGGAGGCATTTGCTTTAACGCTCCCCAACACTCTACTGTGGGTGCTGTGCAAGTGATTAGGTGGGCTTGCAAAATATTAATAGTAATTGCATTACTAATTTCATTAGCCCTTGCATTATCATTATGTATTAATTATTATAGTTATGCCATTGAGTGCTAATATCAAATACTGACAGCAACAATTCCCTGAATGCATCTTGTGGTTGCTGAACGTGATCACTGCTCAGCAAACTGCTGCTTTTTGACAGCTGCAAGGTAACTAATACTGCTGTTTGTATTTAGCAATCACTGTACACCATTGAAATCTTTCCAAGAGAAATTTTGTATGGAATTTAGAGTTTAAAGTGGAGTGAAAGCCAAGTCATCAAATCACAGCAAGAAGTCTCTATTCACCACAGGACCAGGAACTGTATACAAAGCTGGAACCAAATGCTCTTTCTTTGTTGGTAGCATAAGCCATACCTCAGAAAAGCAAAAATCTCCTTAGAAAACTAATTTGTCTCCTATCCACCTCTCTTCAGCCTTGGACATTCCTGGATGGTAAAGCCAAGCACAGCAAAGAGCATCCCCATTGCCTCCATCAAGAGAGGGAACAAGGGGATGTGGGGGCAGCAGCAATCTCCTTACCTCCAGTTGTGCAAGAAGCAAGGGGGCAACTTGGCTGTCCTGCTATTTATGCTTCCCGATCCCAAAGTCATACTAACCCAAACAATCTACTGGCTCTTTAGGCAAGCAGTGCTAAATCCTTTCTGTCCAGCTGAGCTGCACTGCATGGACAGAGTGAAGCAGACTGAAGACCGTGCATGCAGTAACATCATTGGCCTTTGTCATGGCTGAAAGTGTAGGACAGATCTGAGGTTTCTTCCTTTCCCCTGATATCCTTCATAATCACTTCGTTGCTTCTTTTTTTTTTTCTTTTCTTTTTTTCCCCCATTCCTCTTGTGTTTTGCTTGTTAGGTCTTGCCTTTGGTTGTATCTGCATGCAGTATTTCTATGCCAGCTGGAGATAAAACGTCCTGCTTTATATGTGGCTCACCACTTCTAGCTGGTTAGATAACCCAAAGTGATTTTCAAATTAAGTGTGCATAAGGCATTTAGATAAGATTCACATGTGCTACCAGTTTCTCACATCATGTACAACGTGTCTGCTAACAGTGGAGCACTGGCCCTAGTGGAAGCCTCTGAGTTACTGCAGGAAAAAAATAACCATGTTGAATAATATATATTCATTTGCATTGAAACGAAGTTATTTTCCAGTATGTTGTAACAGTATACTACTACAACATTCTTCTTCCCTTCTTTATTTTTTTTACTTCTGCCTTGTATACAATAAACAGAGTCGTTCAAAGCACAGCAAAAGCACGTTACATCTGTCAGTCAGCCTGATCTGCTGCATCCATAGGATGTTTCCCAGTCATAAAACGAACAGTCATTCATTCATTCATTGCAAATTCCAAGCAAACACTTTAGAGGCCTCTTTGCAATCCATTCACTGCTTTATTGACCCAGAATCCTCCAGGGAATGTCATAAATCCATATAATGTGTACTACCATTTGTGTCTGGATCCTTGATTTAACTGGAAGATATGTTTAAAAATCACACAGAAGCCATACAGTTCTCTTTGGGTCACATACATAAAAAGTAGTTCAGATAGATTAATTAATTCTACAAAGGCCTCTCAGTTTTGCCACAATTCAATAAACTTCTCAACTTTAAGCACATGCTTAGATTTCTTTGGCATGAATAGAACTTAACAACATTTTAAAATTTAAGCACACACCTACATGCATTACCTTGGTAGTCAGGAAACCAACCTAATTCAGAGTATTTAAGCACATATTTCAGTCCATGTGGTGTCGCTGGATAACAGTTCCCGTTCTTCATTGCCTCGCAGGCACACTAGCAAATGCAAAAAGCTCTGTGCAACAAAAGTGAATTTTCTCAATAAGACCAGACTGAGGTTATGCATAAAAGTCAAATTCTATTTATTGTGTTTGAAGAATGAGAGGGTCAAAAAACTTGCAAGGTGGTAAGCAAGGTCAGCAGGAGCAAAGACACACAACCCAGTGGCACACAGAGGTCTGGCCAAGACCATAGCTGACTCCTCTAGGATTGCCATGATCAACTCTCCAAGGCATGTCACTGTGTCATGGCAACTTATTCTTAAACATACTCTTATGAACTGAAATTTCATACAGAGAGATCCTACATGATGGTAAACCGCTCAGTCAACTCTTCTCGAACAAGACTGGTCTGCTTGGAGCTCTGCCCTAACAAGCACAGACATCACAGATATTTGGAAACCCAAATTTTTTTAAGGATGGCAGAATGTCATGCTTTTCCAGTTAAGAGCAGACATGTTTAAGAGTCTGGAACATTGGACTAGAGATTTTGGCTTTAACAAAGAAGATTATACCAAGCCAAATACAACAAAACTAAAAATAACCGTTCTGTGTGGTACTTTTCTCCCATAGGTAGTAGCCAGTTACTTGTGGCATAATCCTTCAAATATTACCATGTTTTGGGTATAGTGGTGAAGTCGCTGAGTTCAAGAAAACTCCCATTTGTGGCTCTACTTAATGCAGGATCTCACTCAATGAGCTGTAACTAAAATTACATTTACTGTTCTTTCTGTCTTCTTCCCAGCAAACATTCATTACTGATATCATCTGAACCTCTCCAGCGAATGAAAGAGCCATCCAGCGTCTCCATTCCAGATTCTCCAGCATCTCCATTCTCACAGCATGCATTTTCCCAGCATCTTGAGGAATGAGTCTGCAGATACGAAAGGACATTAGCTCAAGCAGAGATGTACCAGCTTGCATCAGTGATGTACTCCAGCCTAATGTCAATACTTTCAGCCTTTCTATCCCAGGTTTCTAGGGTTTCCCATAGATTTGTTGACTATGCGCTAGTGTCTGCATGCAGGACTGGCACAGAAGAAGCACCTCTGCCTTTGATAGAGTTGGAATATCAAACTCAGATCTGTCTATACTCAGGCATGGCAACTCACCCTGTGAGAAATTAACAACAGCGACAAAGGACAACTCTTTCTCCAGAGCTAGCAGGGGGATTATTTCATGTACTCTGAATCAAATGGTACATTAACAGTGCTACAGGAACTGGCAAGGAACTGGTGAGGAAACGTCCATTAATTTAACATCTGAATGATCACTGCCTAACACTACATAAATGTAATAAATCACTTCACTTAATCTTGAACAGAAGTGACTTTTCTGAAAAGAGCCTTTTGTTCAAGGCCCAGTGGTTTTGAGATGTGAATAAAGGACTAATAAAAAAGGAGGAGGCTGGGAGAAAATTTTCTTTAAACGGGAGTTTTGATTTGACCCTCTGAGAACTGCAGTCTGGTGAAATATCTGAAGTTATTGTTTTTTATTGAGCAATAAACTATAGTGAGGTTTGAGTCTGTGGTGTCTCAGAGAAATTGTTAAGCCTGGAAATCACATGGCTGAGTGACTGGCATGGCAGAAATATTTGGCACTTCAAACAACTCGCAAGACAAATGAGCAAGAAAGAAGAATTTCTTACACAAGTGTAACCCAATTAATGTCAACAAAAACTTGTAAAATTTATGGTTCAATTTGTCTCAGGGAAAGTGCAGAACTGACCCTTTCCTGTACCTTCTGGGCAAGTTCATTAGCAAATTCACTGGTGTCTTGTTAACTCTATGGTCCAGTTATACAGTCAGGGGCAGGTTCACAATCCTGCATCCCTGCAAGTCAAGGTTAGAGGTATAGTGTCATAATGATGCTAAAAACACACAACTTGGATCAAGTGCACTCCTCCAGAAGTGCAGATATGATGTAGTGAACTAACTAAAATTGAAAGCTGGTCTGGAGAACTAAAAGAGGCAAAATCCCTGGAGAAAAGCTAGCAAAGTCCACAGAAAATACACAGGATCTTAGCAGCCCTTAGATCAGTGAGTCATTCAGGTGATTTTACAAGGTGGGCAACACAACAGAACTCCCCAAAAAGCACCCAAAGAGACCTCTGTCCTTTTGTTCCCACACAAGTGCTTTCAATCTCAAAGTGCCTCCTCACACCCCTCCCTACTGAGTAAATCATGGAAGCACCTGCCTGCATCCGCTCCAATAGAAAGGGATCCATGTAGAAACTTCAACGCTATTTCAAGCTGGGGAAAAAGCCAGACTTCATCATCGTGACATCAAACTTAAAACAGTCAGTAACACTAAAAGCAACTAAAAGGAAATAATGAAGATGTTGTGGACATTTTTGCAGCTCATTCTCCTCAACAATTTTGTATTGCATACAGGCAGAAATTCTTGGCACCCTAGTGCCAAGTGATAGCTTAATTTCTCTTATTGTTATACATTATACATATGCTAGTTATTTTATAATACAGTTTTGGTTACGTTTGGACAATCTCATCTAAGATGCAAAATTGAGTTAATGAACAAAAAAGCTGCAGAGACCAGAAGAGGCATATCTGCATACATTCTCAATAATGATTTTCAGAAGGTGTGGATCTTCTACTCAGAAAAGCAAAAACCTTTTGTGAAAAGAAATTTAAACACAGCTCAATTTCTTGCTACGTATAAAGGCTGCCCAAGGATCAAAATCAGAAAATCCCTCAAACAAAATGAAGGTAGGTAAATAACCCAGCATTACCACATCACCTTCCCTATTTCAATTTTCTGCAAGACTATTGGAGTTGTAGTGCAATTACTATTGTAAAACTCTGGTGGTAGTTTGACTTTTTTACTTCTAGAGGATAATTGTTTTCTTTAACTATAATTGCTGGCACAGGTTATATTTGGTCACTTTTCAAGACTTTCTTCTCCCTACATTTTTGGAAAAGTTCCTTGTAATGTTTTATGGACTCTTTTAATTCTTTCTGCTCTGTTGATTGATTCATTTCTTTTCAATTTGGGAGCGTTGCCTTTTTTGTTGGCTTACTTGTTGTTTCTGTTTGTTTATTTTGTTTATTTGTTGGTTTGTTTTTGTGGTGCTGTCCTTGAGGGACTGGATTATTCTGTTTCAGGCCTTGATTTTCATAACTGCGCATTTCACACAGTGTGTGCAGCTATACAATATTTCTACATGCTTTTCTGCTCACTGAAATTACAGACCCATGATAAACTTCTTCCCGGCTCATTCTTCTCTTTAAGGAGGAGGTCACACCTTAAGATGCAATCCCAAAAGTGAGTTCAGGTAGAAGACCTGAGGAGTCACACTGGAACTCCACAGAGAGCCACCTGTTTTACATTAACATTTGTCAGACACTCGTGCTGTGTTACCAAGCTTGTTCAAGATGCTCTGTAAAATACAGCTGTTTTGAATGGCTTCACTGGAGCATCTTTTAGAAAGCAAGAAAGTAAATGAAATGTTGTATCATGGAAAAGTCCAGCTTAAACTGCGGAGTTTGAATTTTCACTGCTTTATTTCTGGATCATATTGACAACAAGCATCAGACTTCACTGTGATGGATTGCCTGAAGAGGCAAGGACACGGTCACAAAACCATTAAAGGCAATGAAGAATCTTAACAAAATATCTGTAAACACCCTGGTATCCTTGTTAAGGAAAGCACAAATTTTTTTATCAGGCCCTGAGCGTTACATCCACAGCCCAGTGAACGCAGGAAAGAGCTCAGTTTCTTCCTTCATATGCTGCCTCCCCTGTAGGAGGAACCAACAGGAGAACCAAACACAAAGTAAGTTTGAGGACACATGTGCTTTCCCTCAGGAACTGTTCATGAAGCAGCAGTTTGCTTCACCAAAAGACCAGAGCCAGACAAATGTGTATTTCCTGCCAGATTTAGCAATCTCTTCCTATGAATTATGTTGCTTCAAGGTCAAGGATGGATAGCAGTCACAAGGACACGACAGTTTTAAGATCCAGTTTATTATTCTTGCCACTTTATTAGAGCTAGAATTAGAGAGCTGTATATCATTAGTAAAGGAGATACTTCTATATTTCTGACTGCCAGCATACTCCCTAATAGACCTGGCAAGTTGCAAGGTGTCAGGCTTTGAAAATCCATTATATGAAAGTTTAGGAGTTATTTTTAGAACTTTCTTAAAATTTGTGCAAGATTTACGTTTCCTGTTTTCCTTTCAGATCTGTAATGTTGGCTCAGACTTCCGACTGAGTCGGAAAGCAGATGCATGATGTCAGTCATGTGAACAACCCTGAGGAAGTCACTGGGAGGGCTGCTGACTTACAACCTGAATCATCTGACTTTGCAGACAGCTGGATCTGAAGGCGTACTTTGAAAAACATGTGCCCTTCTGCAAGATACAGATTTTGCATCTCCATCCATTCTGTTTTAGAATAGACCCCTCTGAAGACTCCTTGGGGACAACCCGCACTGCATACTTTTGTCCTTAATACTGTGAGCAACAGCACCAGCACATGTTCTAAAGAGCATGATGGCTCATGCTGTGCAATGTTAATGACTACAGTGATGGATTCACAGTGTAGCTGATTCAACTATGAAGTACCAGTAGAGGATCTCCAGCAGACCTACACAAGATTTGAACTAGGTTTCTAGTTAGAAAATGAGGGTGTGCATTTATAAATGCCAGCAAGATTCTGCATGGCAGATGGTTTACGTCCTGATAACATCAGAGGGTCAAGGTAAATCCTGCACTTCATGTCATGTTAGTTACTTCGTGTGACAGAAAACAAAGGACTCACTTCACTTCTTTTTTGACTCTGCCATTGTATGAGTTAAGCCATTGTAGGAAAAGAACAGTACTGTACTGTGATCTGAACAGCCAGAGTTTGGGTGTTGTTAAAACCACACTGCAATTCCCCCAAATACACTTCATACAGAAGTCATAAAATGCTGCATGATGTTATTTGTTTATTGTAAAATGCCAGGAAAAATAGGTTCACCTTTGGGCATTTTTAAAGGTAAGGAACCATAAGGTGTGAAAGCATGCTGTCAGAAGTCTCATTAAGACATTATTTACTAGTTCAAAATGAATTTACATTGATCTTTTGAAACTATTGCTAACCACAAATGCATTAAAACTAAACAGTCCTCATTTACCGAGAAATAAATGTGTCAGCATAACCTTGACTTTTGTCCAATGCTGTTCCGGCTTTTAATTCACAGGGGCTCAGTGTTAAGCAGTTTATTACTTGTTGTGCTAAAACATGCTAATTTAATTGCTAATATGTTTCCTTCCTGCAATCATTTTCCAAATTGTTATCTTGAGAAAATATATAATTTTAAAGAAAGTGCCCCAAAACATTAGCAGCGCTGGGACATATTCACTGAACTTGTTACTTGCTACATATTAGGTGTCACTTAAAACAGGTGGTAAAGCGTGAAAAGAAGTCTGAGTCTGTGCCTCTAGACTGGTAGTTTTGGAGTTTTGTTAAATGCACATGCACTCCAGCATTTACATCAATAATTCAATGTTTACATTAAAGAAAATGACAACTTTGTCAATAGTTCTAGGCCACCATTGAAAATAAGTGATTGCTTTTTATTTGAAAACTGTAACACACACTTAAAATACCACCAACCATTCCTGATTCAAAGCCAAACAGAGCTTACAGGTTCACACAATGATCTTTGGACTGTTTCTGTTGCAACAAGAAATCCAAGTTGAGAAGGCAAACAGCCCTACCACCTTTAGAAGCAATTTCTCCAATCTTTATCCTACACACGAAAAGCTCTTTATACAAGAGTGGGTGAGGATACCAGTGTAGCCCAAGCAAGGGTGGAAAGTACACAGCTGAAGATTCAAGATTGGCACAGCACTTGCTTCAAGTCCAGGAACTTGAGACCTTTGAAATTGCATCTTCATTTTAAATTATGAGTGACAGAAGTTCAGCAGTCAAATACTTCCTACGCATATTTTCTAGACCTCACAAGTAAGCACAGCATGTTTAGTACATGAATGAAATAATACCGTGTATGGTAGACTTTCTGCATTAGTACTGTTCTGTTGCAAAAATGGTAAACATGAATTGGGAAAGGCAGTGGAATGTGCAACATAATTAGACAATTTTTCTATTCAGTCTCAAATAGAATGGAAGAACCAGGCTGAAGCATAGGACTTAGAAAGGTCCAGAGCAGAGTTCAAAGAATAGTAATGAGTGATCTCATGATGAAAATGATTACCTCAAGATCATAGGGAAAAAAGAGGTAGGAAAGAGCAAGGAACTGCTTACCTAGATGAACTGGCTGGTAGAACACACAATAGTTGTCTTTGTGTCCATAAAAAAACTGTTGGAAAGAACACTCTTTTTGTCAGAGCACACTGAAAAGTAAGCACAGAAGGAAAGATTTCTTTTAGATACTATTAGACAGAAGCAAAGGTTGTCTGGATAAGCTTGGAAGTCTTATCACTAGAAATCTTCAATTTCAAGTTGAGACCATCTTTCAGGAAATGGCAGTTGTTCCTCTTCAAGTCTAGAAGGTGGGTTAGATGTCTTTCTTCCTAAGGCCCTTCCAATGGCATGTGTCTGTCCCATCATCTTCAATCACTTTGTGAAATGTAAACTTCTGACCCTTAATCAGAAATTGTCCATCTACCAACCTGTTTTCCATCCATCTTTTTCACTTAGTGCTTGTTGTAAAATCACTACAACCATACAATTTTTCTGCCTGATTAGGTAATGAGCCCAGACCCTATAGCTAGCTGGAGAGGTAAGCTTGAGAGAAGGGAGCCATCAAAGAGTTTTTATTTTCAGAAGTCCCTGCCCAGAGAGCACAGGGTCTCAGTGAAGTCAGCTCCTGGTGGATCCACTTGGAAGCAGAAAAGGTAGCCCTGTGGAGACAGAAGTGCAGTCACCAGGGCTGCACAGCCAACTTTTCTGGGATGAGCTCTCTACAGAAACCAGCTCTGCTCCACTGGATTGGAGCAGACGGGCTATTTAAATGTCTTAAACCCTTATAAGTTCTCAGTTGTTCTTTCATTTGACTCAACTTATAAGGTATTTTCTGACTGATGGTAGATGCATTCTTAAGATATCAAAGCACCGTTTTATCAAACTGTAGCTATTTTCATAATTAATGCACGTAACTAAGTCTTCAGTCATAGCCTCAAACTGCATTCAAGCTTATATTATTTGTTCTTTCCTCTGGATACTGATGCCATGACTCTCTCTCCGAAACTAAAAATATTTGCTAATTTTTAATGTTAAATTATATTTGAGCTTCCCAAAGCTTGTGCATGCAGGTGTGAATACAAACTTCATATTAACTCAGGGTCATGAAACACATACTTGAAATTGTATTTTGCCTTTTGATTGTGATGAGCCCCAGGATTCTTGAATGCTTGGAGATAAAAAAGAAAGCAAGTGTAAAAGGTGCCAAAGGAATCATTATGTAAATTCTTAAAGCTTGAGAATTAATAAAGTGCTAGTTGATGCCTATAAGTAATCTTATTTGTTCCAAGGCTGGCCCTTCATGTGTATTACACAGAAGCATAAGGTCTGTTCTGATTGTGCCTCACCGAGTTTGAGCAAGAAGAGTCTTCCTGTGAGAGGTAACAGCCTTTATCAGTCTTTATTCCCTGCTCTAGTCACGGCAGCTATATATAACTGGACACATTCAGACATGGTCTGCAAACAGATCTATGTCTGGAAAGACAGCCCAGCAACGAAGAGCTGATCTGCACAGTCTCCAGACAGCTATGACCCCAGGCACTTGCAGTATGTAGGGAGCTTTGGCTTGTACAGACTAGATCTTCTTTTGAGTTACTCCTCTTACCTGTATACTATAAACCCGATTATGGTCAACGGAATGAGGAAGAAGCCATCAAGAAGCAGAGTAATTAATAAAAGTAATTATAAGAATAGAAGAAATTATTTATATTCTGTATTACAGATCTGCAGCACGGGTCTGCCTGTTAACGCTTTAAGATCAATCAATATTGCATACTACATGATAATAAAATATTGTTATTTACTCTTGTCTAGCCCTCATGTCAGTTAACCATGTCTCTGCATCCCTCCCCTTCATTCCATTCTCTATCTCAGCTGTAGCTGGCAGCATTGCTTTTATAACTCTATGTCACTGAAAAATGCTTGCAGCTGTCAGAAAAGTGCTAAAAATCTTCTCTTGTTAGCTTATGATCATTCAATTAAGAGAATAAATAGTGACCCAGAGGTTGATTGGAACTGGCTTTGCTTCCCACATTTCCACAGTTTAAGATGGAAGTAATAGAGGAAATGTTTTGTGGAGAATGCTCACATATTCCATGCTAATGGTGGAAATGCTTAAGTATCGTCTGCTCAGAGCTAATATAAACCAAAGTGGTTTATTACCACCATTTTGTGATTTATGATCCACATTATGACTTTATTTTGAAATGGTTTCATTAAAAATTAATGTGTGGTGAAGGAAGAATGCACAACAAGTTACAGCGATCAGGGTCTATCGGGGGCAAGGCCACTCAGTGATTTATTTCCTATAATCCAGTGAAACAGCCATTTCTGTACTGTGACTATTTGGATGCAGAAAGATGCAGAGTATTGTATTGGTACTTCACAGGTGAGGCAGTCACACTTTTGCATCCAACTGACTGCACTGCAGACTCTTAGGTTTTGTGTCTTTCTTAGATCTGAGTAGTTTATAACCAAATCTGAATAATTTATAACCAGTGTTCTCAGTATTGATTAGTGTGCTTTTGTAACAGAATGTCTTTTTCATAATGCTTCATTCCTTTAATGTCTTGTGAAAACTCAAGGAACTGCCTATTGTATAGCTTAATGGAAAAATCAGCCTTCATTTTAATCAGATATGTAATCAAGGATACGTACCAATATTATTTTCCTCTGCAAGGTATATGTAGCATTAACACCAAGACATAAGAGGACCAACCCGGAGACGAGTTAACAGTGCTAAGGAACTGCTTTCCCTATGAAGCCCCTGGAAGCATTTCCTGAGCACTGCCTTGCCAGCATCACTCTCTGGGACTATGTCCCCCCATCTACCAGCAGAAATATCCCCCAAGCCTGTTCTCACCTCCCCAGGGAAATCATGCTTGGCTACTTCCATGGCACCATTCCCATCATCAGCATCATTAAGTGACTCACCATCACTTCATAAATTAAAAGGCCCACATGGGAAAATGGAGGGAAAGAGTAGTTGTTGAGAGCAATAAAGAGCGTCAACGGCTGGGAGAATTGAACCCAAGAGGCCTGGCATCCACAAATATCGTCCCTTTTCAGGGCCTGCAGCACGATCCAGCTTTGACAGGTTCTACCTTTTGAAGAGGTTTGATCTACTCAACCAAATATACATATACATGTATAATTTTAAAAGCAAGTGTTTTAGTGCAAGTAATAGGAACACAAGTATTCCTCCCTGTTTCTGAACTTTATTTATGTAGATTAACATAAGAATACATACGTGAAGGGAGAATATTTTTATTTGGGTGGCATAGATGCTATCCACCCCAAATGTCTTTATATAAAGTTCTTTACACTAATAATGTTTCATTCCAAGAAAGGACAGAATCTAGCTTTAAAGTAGAGGAAATCATTATCAACCCTGAATTTGAATGTAAAACTTTTCAAGCAATTAGACATTAGACTTTGTTCCTGTATTTTTTGTTTGGTTTTGAATTCATTATTAAGTGCTGTCAGGGTCATATTCAATAATCAGGGCTTCAGCCAGAGTCAGAATCCAGACAGTCTTTTATTTCAGGAGTATGTTCACCTAATGTAAACACATTCATAACTTCTCCTTCTTGTTCTGTAGTGTAAAGCAGAAGGAGTTTCACTGAAACAAGGCCATTATGTTCCTAGTAGGAATACACCCTTTGAGATTTAATGTAGATTTTTTTATGTAGTCTGATTTCAGCCCTGTAGGTAATTCATCCTAACTTTCCTTTGTCTTTATTCAACTGAAAACCCCAATAAGCACAGTGTTAAGAACATTGAGATTGTTTTCTTTGTATGTAACTTACTGCTCTTTTAATGAAGGGATGTATTTTCAGATTCTCTTTCTAAGATTACTGTACAAACATAGAAAGTTTCCTTACAAAATCAAAAACATCCAAACAAACGCTCTCATGTACTGCTATCTAGTCAGGGCTGGTTATCATATAAGGGAACAAATGCCTTCTGTACAGCTGGAGGAGGTAAGTAAGGTACGGAGGTAAGAAAACATTTCCTCTATCATTTTTCCAAGCTAAGATTTTGACAAATGAAACCATAAGAAACCTTTTTGTGAGTGCCTTGCAACTAAAACTTCTCTCTGATAGGTTCAAGGTCTGTTGAGGAAAAAAGCCACTTAAAAGAAATGATTCATCAGATTTGATCTTTTGGGAAACAAAATGCTTTCTGTTTTGTCTCTGCACATATTTAGCTCGATGGAGCACTGGTCTGCTGTAACTTCATTATCATTATTAATAATGTTGCAAAGCTATGGAGGAAACTTCTGCTTTCTCAGGCAAATTACTGAGCATAGGGCATGGGACCTGGGGTTTTACACAATCTGCAACCATCTGAAGAATTCAAAGGGATGATCAGGACGCACATCCACCAGCCTATCCGAGTGAGTCATTCCATCTGCACATCCTGCATCTGGGCACCTCCAAGAAGATGGAGTGACCGTAGAACCCTCATCATAAAATCATCAGCATTTGAGTTGAAAGGGACTGTTAAAGGCCACTTAGTCCAACTCCCCTGTCATGAGCAGGGACACCTACAGCTAGATCAGTGCGCTAGGAGTCCTGTTTAGACTGACCTTGAGCATCCCCGAAGACAGAGCATCCACCATCTTTCTGGGCAAACTGTTCCAGTGCTTCACCACACTTACTTTGTAAAAACTTCTTCCTTCTGTCCAGTCTAGATCTCCCCTCTTTCAATTTGAAACCATTTCCATTTGTCCTGTCATAGCAGATGGTACTAAAGAATCTGTCCCTCTCTTTGTTATTGCCCTCTCATTGACTCCCTCCGAGTTCTCTGCTTCCCAAGACAATCCAGAGGCAGAAAGACTCTTTAACACTTCTGTTTTACTTTGTGTGCTGAGCCAAGAATCATGGTGGGGGCAGAGGCAGATCATCGTGTACCACCAGCCAGTGCCCTCCTGCCAAGCAGGCAGTGGCGGGCGGTTGGCACCACATTTCCAGGGCTAATTCCAGACTACTTTAGTGCTCATAGGAAATTCTTTGTAACATTCCCTTTGCTCTAATATTCAATTAGCTTTCAAACAAGCGAAGAGCCTGGATGAGCTGAGATGGCCATTTTACCAAGTACTGTACCATCATGAGGAGTTCACAGACAGCTGTTTCAAAGTAATTGAAGTCATAATGCGCAGAAAAATGACTTTTCTAATGGTTGCCTTGAAGATTTATTTTTTTTTAATGTAATTAAAAAGTAGATTTAGAAATATGCTCGGCAACCCAAAAGATTAAATATTAATATGGTGCATAATTAATAAATGATACATCTCTTGATTACTAATGGGTTATCGACTCTAAAAGCCTAACATTATGGAATATTAGGGCAAACAAAGGCTTTGGGGGAATATCTCTAAGTTTCCAGGATGAAGCTGCATCTTTGTCCCTGTGAAAAGTTGTACATTTCCTTCAGTATTCTCCAAATCTCTGAAAAATAGCATTAGAAAGTGAAGCGATAAGTCATGATGATTATAACCACTTTAGAAAGTTGCATTCTTACAATTTATTCTACAATGGAGCCCTGACCTGCAGGTCTATCTGCAGGTTATTCTATCAAAGAAAATTTTGCCTAAAATGGTATTTTGTCATAGAAAAGAAATTAATCACATTACCATTGTTGTTGTCATCTTTCAGAAATATGACAGTGATTTGCTGGAGTCAGTTGTCTACGCTAACTGTATTGTGTATATGCTAACTATATGTGTAACTAAATTGTGGAATGTCACCTAAACTGTTGATGCCTGTCAAATGCTCAAGACAAATATTCAGCAACTTTGAAAGATTGTATTTGCTTGTGCAAGAAATAACTAGGATAAAAGGAGCATTAACGTTCACATTTTGTAAGGTTGCAGAGAATGGAGAGAAAGCAAAAATTATGGATGTTATGATGTCGGTATGTTCATTTGCCCTGTCTGTTTCAAACACCAAACTCCTGACAAGCTGATCACTGAGACACTGCTGCCCGCTGGCCTTTCTTGTACCCCTAAGGGTGAGGAGGTATGGACTGAGCAAGGAAGGGGTCGAGAATTAATGAGAATATAAGCCAGTGTTTTAACCTAACAATTGTATCCCATCTGTGCTCAGGAACAGGGTACAATTGAAGATAATGATGTCTTCCAACTCAGCAGTTATGTTTCACTTAGAAGAATAAAACTGCTGTGTTTCATGACCATTAAAATAACAGTGTGCAGAAGAAGCACTTCAAAACCCTTGTGCTGCCATAGGTTTCCTGCCTGTCCTCATGTAAGCGGTCCATACTCCAGAGTGACTTTGCTGAAGCCCACCAGCTCCATGGTAGACCTGTAGGACTGCCTGAGCACAAGCTGCTGAGCCACCCCTGCATTCATTTTATGGATGGCACTGACCACCCAGGTGCAATCAGCCCAGCTGTTGACTAGCCCATCCTTCCTCTCTTGTGCTCAAGCAATTGGCTGATCTTATTTGCAGTTGCTTCTGTCCCTATCAGATGAAAGCCCTTTTCTTTTTCCCCACATTATTTGTCTTATTTATCAAGACGATGTTCAGTTTTAACCCTGTCTTTAAAGTGTGCTTGCAGAATTTCCCATCTTATCAGCTGCAAAATTAATCCTTGTTAAGGATGATTACTTACTCATGCCTATTTAGGGCCCATTAACCTTAATTAGGTTAAAAACGCTTTTATTCTTTTATTCTTTTTTTTTTTCTTTTTTCTTTTTTACTATTACATTTTACTTGGTTCAGGCTTAAGGAATGTGCCAAAGCTCTCTCCTGCTAATCCTTGGGATTCTTAGATGAATTTTCAAACACTGTTATTGTTCTGGGAGCATACATTTGATTCTGCATATGTAAATAAAATAATTGGTGCCTAAATAAAGAAAGGGGAATAAAGATTAGAAAGAAATTCCTTTCTAATGGATAACATGATACACAGTATTCCTGGCTGAGGATGCTTGTAGGAAAAGCTCCTGGCCATATAGATAAACTATTAATACTCACTTTAACCCACTAAAACATTCATCGTTCTTTAAATGTTTGATACCTCACTATCATCAGTTCAAGAAGTAACATTCAGAAAACCAGCCCTTTCAGTCCATCCTTTCCTCTGATAGGCTCCAGACTTTTGTGCTAAGCTCTGGGACTCCATTTGAGGTCTGTGCTGCCCACAGACAGCAAAAAAGCCCCTTGGAAGTTGGGACAGGTGAGATCAGTAAATAAGTTTTCGGTGCAGGTACTTCATGGTTGGATTTTTTCTGCTTACCCACTAAAGGATCACTGGTGAAAGGACATGCTGCCTACCTGCCAGGAAAATGCATGGCACAGCGTGCACCATATGTATTATAGGCAGCACTAATTCATAATTGATAGCAAATGCCTAGGTTCAGCTTGCACCAGGAAAGTGCTGCATCACAGTCTATGCTGGATTTTTAAGTTATCAGTCTTGACAAAGTTAAGATGTGAAGGTAATAATGAATAAACTTATGGGCTCTTTAAAAAATAAAATGCAGATTTATAATATTCCTACGTAGGTGTAATAGATCTAATGACAAATGACTAAGGCTTTATGTATTAGGTTGCATTAATTTTATGCTTCAAAGATGTTGAAAAGCTAAGCAAAAAATATCTGTACCTTGAGTTAGGAGTACATAGAGCTAAATTTGTTTCTATGTCTATATGACATGATTTGCTTCCAAAATGATTTTGATTAATAGAAAACTATTTCTGGAAGTCTTTCATATATTACATAAAAATTCTACTTTAATAAATACAGCAAAAATAGTTATTTTTGAGCATGTATGTGAAACAAGTCATGTCATATGCTTAGAGAAAGACTTGATATGAATTTAGTCTTACTTGGGGTAAATTTGTTTGGTGCTCATAATATTAACTTGCAGACTGCAGAAGAAGTGAAGTCATTTTTGTGACTGTTTTTTTTTATACTTAATCCTGAAATCAGTGTTATAGCATCGGATAGTTGACACTAAAACTACATGCTGCATATAAATCTCATTAGGACTACATGCATAAAGCCAAAATGACTCTATGAGGGACTGCGTACAGATTTTTCTGAGTGAAATACCCATCTTGTCTAACAGGAGCTGCTCACAGCTTTTGAACACCTGCAGAAAAAAGACAACTTTCTCTCCTTGCTTAATGTAGCTTCCCTCTGCTTTTTAATGTTGTGATGGTAAGTCCACTTTTTCATCACATCACACGCTGACTGGACACAGCTCTCAAGTAAGCTGCAACTCTAACTTTACAGAACGAAACCAGCAGTTTTGCCACCATATTCTCCACTCTCTCTTTTTTTTCCAAAAATAGTTCTAGTCTGACTTGTTTCCTCAGTTTTGAGAATAAATGGTGTTATCCATGAATAGAACAAAAGGCACAAGCAATTGCATTTTGCCTATTACATTATAGAAAATACAGAATCATTATCATAGAATCATTTGAGTTGTAAGGGACCTTTAAAGGCCATCTGGTCTAACTCCCCTGCAACAAACAGGGACACCTATGGAGTGCTCAGAGCCCCTTCCAGCCATGATCTTGAGTGTCTTCAGGGATGGAGCATCCACCACCTCTCTGGGCAACCTGTTCCTGTGCCTCACCACTCATCATTAAAAAATCTTCTTCCTTATATCCAATCTAAATCTCCCCTCTTTTAGTTTGGTTATGTCATATCATTAAGACATTATGTAGCACAGCTGTATTTTTTTTTTTCCCCGAATAACAGTTCTGAGGGAGCTATACTTGGAACAGCTTCTGCTTTTCTACCATGGACACAAAACTCAGCACAGTGAGTTGGCTCTAGCTCCCAAGCTGGCAGATAAGGAGTACTTCCCATCTCAAGGGAGGGGTCTGGCTATTCCTTTTCATAATTCCCTTGGCATCATGGCTGCCGGGTAGTGCAGCCTTACCTGCTCCAGTGAGACCACTTTCCTTTGTTTTGTCAGCAAGGTAGCATACCACAAGAATATGTCAGTCAAACAGCAAATAGTGCGAGCAGAAAAGGGTAAGTTATGTAGAAAAATGCTGCAAATGTAGTAATAAGGAAATAATCCCTTGGAACTCTTAGGGTCTAGAGCAATAAAACAAAACAAGCATGTTCTGGAAATTAAATATCCCACCCGTATTGATTGCTAATGGCCTTTTTTAAATTTCACCCTTATTTACTATGTAGAGATAAGAGCTGACTCTGAGCACTTTGTCTGATTCAGAACCTCATATAAGAAATCTAAAGATCACTCAAATTAAGAGGAGATGGCTAACAGCTCCCCTGGGTTATGCAGAAGAATATTTCATTTGCCCCCATTAGAGCAAAAGAATAGCACAGAACACATTCAGACCAATCAGAAATACTATTCAACAAAAAAAGTGGCAGCTGCTTTTGTTTTTCTTAAGGAACATGGAAAAATGCATCTGTTTCCATTAGCTCTACACTTTCCAATGTTGGTTTTTCTAATGTTTTGTTGTTGCCATTCTGCAAAATCTAGAGCTATGTGAAAATCTTTTAAAGGCATTACCATGTTACCTATTTTAAAAGATAGCTATGAATTCATTCACACTGGAGCTAAGTTTCTGGCAGAAAAGGTGTGTCCTGAGCTGTAAGACATAAAGAAATATTCTGAGCAAAAGAATTAAAAATACACAAGCTTTTTTCTAATTGGGCTGCATATTTTCTGCAAGATCAAGAGCATTAAAATCATGACAGAATGTACTGACAAAACATTTGAGTAACTGACTGAAACATGTATTAACTATCTTCTAGTTTCGCATTCCCTGTCTGGCTTGGCATCGCATTATATATGCTGTCATAGGCAGCAACAGAGCAAGAAGTGGCTGTTCTTTCGTTATTTTGAACTTTCCCAGCAGGATTTACCACTGGCTTTTTTGAGCAACTTGTGGTTTGGAGCGGGCAGGCAGCGTGCATTATGTACTCGCTTGCATATTTCTACCTTAAATAGGTGGTGTAACTCTATGAGACTGAGTAGACCTGTTTGCAAAATGTGAGTCGCTCCAAACCTCAGCATGAAACCTCAGACCAAACTCCATAGTTCAAGATCAGAATTGGTTCAAAAAAGTACTTCTGTCTCTCATCTCTGCGGAGAATAGGGTTTATGGAAGGAGGCCAGCGCCTTGCTACAGGATTTTAAAAATGCATTTTTTCCTTCCTGCAACATGACTGAACATCACTCAAAAGGAGGCTGAAGAAGCACAAAAAACCTCTTCCAGAGGACACCAGATGTTGGCGTGCTATCAGCATGGAGGGGTCTGAAGGGATGGAGGAAAGGCCTAAAGATGAAAGACTTCAGAAGTTTCATCTAGGAAGAGCCATCAAGGTCTTTGTCCTGAGCCACCTGCATTTCCTAGAGTTGGAGAGAGAGCACGCCATGGGCAGACCTACACATGTCCTCTTTCCCAAAGCACACCCGTCAGACTGTGGGTTGCTCTCTGCAGCATCTCTGCAGAGACTGCCAAGCAGCCTCTGCAGGACTGGTGCAGGTCTAGGTCCAGACAACAAGCCTGGTGTGAAGTGAAGGTACCAGCCAGGATGACTGCAGCCAATTCTGAAGTCATGCAAGTTAACGAGAGTCCTGCCATTGCCTTAAATGGGCTGGAGAGATCAGGCTTGCTCAGTGCTGTGTCTGTGAAAAAATCCAGTGGTTTTCAAACCTCACTGCCATTGTTATGAAGTAGAGAAAGACTGTCTGATTCTCATGCCTGAAAATAGCTGCGAGTATGTTCTGGAGCATACCAAGAGCTTTTTATATTGTCAATCCATGTACTCAGACTTTGTGTTTGGGTCATGAAACACTTTGGAATAGGAATCCATGATTATTCTTCAGCATCTTGGCTGTGGTAGAGGAAGTGCCAATGTCACATCTTTCCTGTGCACTGGAAAAATTCTCCCCAGATGATCCACTGAAGGCTAAATCCTTGTTCTATAAAGAACCTCATAAGTATTTTTCACCACGTTGGGAGTTTCAAGACAAGGAGAATATAAACCAGCAAAACTGTGAAATAAAAGCAGCAAAATGTCTAAGTTCCTTAATTTTTTTTTTTGTTTGATTTTTTTTTTCAGCCTTTTTAATTGGATGTGCTGCAGAATTGAATGCCTGTACCTATTCCTAGAGACAGATTTACTCAAAAGGGGAGAAGGGAAAAAGAAAGGAAATACAACATTTTCACAGTATTTTCAAAAGTTCTAGAAATATTTAGAATCATTAAGGTTTGGAAAACACTTCTACAATCATCTCGTCCAACAGTCAGCCCATCCACACCGTACCCACTAACGATGTTTTTCAGTGTCACATCTATACAGTTCTTGTACACCTCCAGGCACAGTGACTCCAACACCCCCCTGGGCAGCCTGTGACACTGCCTCACTGCTCTTTCTGAGTAGAAATTTTTCCTAATATCCAACATGAACCTCTCCTGGCATATCTTGAGGACATTCTCTCTTGTCCTGTCACTGTTATCTGGGAGAAGAGGCCGACCTCCATCTCGCTACAACCTCCTTTCAGGTTATTGGAAAGCAATGAGGTATTCACTGAGCCTCCTCTTCTCTTGACTAAACAATCTCAGCTCCCTCAGCCAGTCCTCATAAGATTTATACCAAGCATCTAAAGGAAAATGAAGTTATTTCTGGTATTACTTATAACATATATTCAAACACAGTCAGCACCAATTGCAATAAATATGCGTTTGTACTCAAAAAAAGCAAAACTACTTTTTGAAGAGAATTTATTAGAAAAAGGAAACCATGTTTTTTCCTCTACAAGCACAAAGCTTTTCTCCTTGCCTTTAGCTGGTAGAGAAGGCCTCAGGAAAACAGTAAATTAAATTGTCTTTTGCAGTATAGCTCCACAGAAAAGAAATTATTTTTTCCATAGTGGTTGGCACCTCATCTCAAGTGCCTCTGAATTTTGTAGATCCTGAAACAGCGATTAGACATTTCAACATAACAGACTCAAGTGCTGAGTAATTCCTCTGCAGAAACAAAATGTAGTTCAGACTGAGTTTGCAGAGATTGACTGGTTGAGTCTATCTTTGACCCATGTCATCACTCATGACATACTTGCTCCAGTGTGTTCAATATATGAATTTTATTCATCTGCATCACTTAAAGGAATCTGAATACATATATATATATATATTTCAGTGAAGGAGATAAAACTGCAAAACTTTAGTTTGAGGCAGGAATGGCATCACAGCCCTTGTCAGTAATATCATAGAGAAATCTAGGAAATCTTGTATGGCTGAGCCACAATCACAGGAACAAAACACAGCATAGTTGGCTGTCAGCAGCTCTCTGTTGCCTCTCTGGGCAAGCCGAGGGATTGGGAAGCTCCTCCTGTAGTCTCACGTACATGAAAAAAGGCAGGGCTCAGCTTTCAGAGCAGACAGGAAGCATTCTGCAGAGAATATTCAGGACTCAAAGTCTCTTTTGTTTAAGGAGGCAGAAGCTATACGAACAGGCAGCCATCCACACAAGTAAACATGCTGAAGTATTTATTAAATGAATATGGATTTTGCAAGTGATAAATGAGATACAGCTCTTTTTAAAAACTCCGTTATGCTCCTATACACAAACACACACCTCTGAGTACTAGACTATTTTCTTTTAGATCAAAGGAGGTAGTGGATATGACTTCTTTTTTTTAATTGTTAGGAAAACTTCCTATTAACTCATTTCTCTTTCCCCCAGACCAATCAGCAAACAAGAAAACATTGCCGATTCAGCTCTACCAGGCTTTTAATTCCCTGATATATACTCAGCCCTTTCGTGCTCATTGTCTCTCCACAAGAACACATGCAACTTGATGATCCTTGAGGTTCCCTCCAATTCAGGACATTCTATGATTTTATGAGTGTGTACCAGAGTGCAGCCATCCTAGTGTCCTGGGGAAATGCAGATAAATGTTTTCCAACTTGCCTATTCTCGTTATGCTACAGCCCCTCATTTGCTGGTCACACAGTACCTTACCCTGATCACCTCATTTCTTCAATTTCAGTTTCTGAGTTCTCCTTTTTAGCAGCAGAACTCTTGCAGTTTTCTCCCTGTATTTCCAACTTTTGTGCTCTCCTCCCCATCCCCAGATTGCACCAAGTGGTATTGGTGCCACACAGCTAGCCAACATTATCCTCAGGATATGCTCTCCAGCACATGGCAGGGCCATGTAGGAATCTCCTTAGCATTTCAAACCATCTCATTTATAGCTGAGCATCATGGACCTAAATATGAAGTTATCTTAGCGATACAAATAGATGGGTACACCTTTCTTCATGCCCTCTGGGATCTGGATCCATTATATAGGTTTAGCTCCATCCTTAACCTTCAGGAGATTTGCTGTGTTTTCTATGACTTTTTAGCAGATATTATCATTTGCTACAAACTCTGTTTTGCTCCGAAACAAGTGGAGAGGCGATTATGTGGCACTTCACTCTCCTTGTTAATCACAGAATGACACCAAAAGGCCAAGAGAAGAAATGCAGGCAGAGAATGTCTTAAACCCCAGCTTAGTGTAGAAGCACTTTCATGCAGCTCTGCTGCCTCAGCACACATCAGCCCAGACCTCTCTGCAGGATGTGGTGTGCAGGTGACCAAAGAGGAGAGTGAACTATTCCTTATTTGTGTGTGGGAAAAAAATCTGGCTTAACCACTCCTGAAAGTTTTAGTCAAAATACCCTGAGTTTTGGAGGTTTTCTAGCTTTAGTATTTTCAAATGCATAAGGCTCTCACAACAGAATCAAAGGCAAAAGTCAAGATGAGAGTGGGCTGAGCAAAATAAAAGCTGTTGAGACAACAGCCAAAAGGAGGAAAGACAGAAAATATTGTGGGAAGTATAAACTCCCCTTTAGAAAACCAGAACTCCTCAAATCCTTTTTTGAATGTGGTATAAAATAATGATAATAATAATAAACCCTCTACAAATTTAAAAGTTAAAAAATGTAAAAATCCACATGATTGATAGGAACTGACCATCAAAATAGCTTGCAGGCTCCACAAACAAAAGCCAGCAGTGTGAAGATGCCAAGCTATTTCAGGCTCCATAGCTTGAAAAAACCTCAAATTCCTCAAAACGCTCTCATCCCAGGAAACTAATCCTGGCAGCTGCTGTCCTGAAATGGCTTCTGGGTTTGGATGCCTTGCAGTTCCAAGAACATAGAGAAAGGCTGTGTGAGGGGGATGTGCCAGTAGCCAGACTGAGCCTATCTATTCTGGAAGTGTAGTGTTGCTGTGGTATGGCTGTGCAGCGCAGCATGGGGATGATTGAAGAATATCCAGTCATCCACTGGGTCCACTCCATGAACTCTGACTGCTCAGAGGAAAGCCCCCAAGATCCCAGGAACCCAGACCCAGGAGAGTGTTTCTATTCATTCATGGTAAATTTTTCTAAGACTGATGATGTCTTTAAATCAAAGAATGCAAAAAGAGTAAGTGATATTTGCTGGCACTGATGGTAGCACATGGCAGCTTAGTCTCTAAGAGGCTGCAGCCTGGTCTTTAGAAAGTGTGTGTGCTGCTGGGGTATTGCCTGAGAAATAAGCAAGTAACCAAGTAAATATTTACTGGTGTAATACCAGTAATGATATTTAGAGGTTTTATTTAGAAAGAAATGAACATAAAAAATTCATAGAATCATTGAATCATGAAGGTTGGCAAAGACCTCAAAGAACCCCCAGTCCAACCACCAGCCCACCCCCCCACGCCCACTGCCCACGTCCCTCAGTGCCACATCCACACGGCTCCTGAACACCTCAGGGACGGTGACTGCACCACCTCCCTGGGCAGCCTGTGCCACTGCATCACCGCTCTTGCTGAGAAGAAATGGTTCCTAATATCCAATCTGAACCTTCCCGGAACAAGAATTTGGCAAGGTATAGTCCAGATGAATCGGTCGTCTGAGCAACCTCCCCAAGAGGATTTTTAAAAAGAAAAATAAAGAAAAACAAGTAGTGGAAAACGGTAGAAAAGTGAGAAAGGTAAAGCTATGCTATGCTTTCTTCTCATTTCTTTGGCACAGTATGAGTTAAATCCTTTATCATTTACTGATCTCTGAAGTTGGAAATTTCTTGGTTCCTCAGCTCACTGGAACTTTGATCACCCTGAGATGCTGCTGAAGACTTGAGGCACCTCAGCAGGGGGACATTTCTATCACAGGAGCATAAACATGTTGCAAATACAGGGTCCTGATGTCATGCAAGCTTTCTCAGGGAGAACCACTGTGAAATAGTGCAAAACAGCAGTTCCATGGCTCCTCTATGTCAGACAGTGCAAATGCTGATCTGAATGGCACAGAGAGCAGTCCCAGAGCACTTGTGCAAAACAAATCATATCTAACCACAGTTCAAAAATTGCTTTCTGGTGTGTTGGTGGTGTTCAGAAGCTACCCAATTAATAAAGGCAGCTCAGTTTAGTGTACAGTACAGGGTGATATTGTAGAATTTTAAAATTTAAAATTTACAGTTTTGAAGAGCAAGCATTAAGGGAGGAGGGGAAGAAAGGGAGGGGAATTAACACCAGTTAAAATACTGTCAAAGTGAGGTAGCTTCAAATGCAAAAGGGACTAAAGGTTAAGGTCTTTGCTTGATTCACTGATATTTGATATCTACAGGAAATTAAACCACAGAAGCTCGGGTCAAAAAAACATTAATAAAAATGAGGAAACTTAGAAGTTTGGAAAAAAATGCTATTTTTAATGTCATTTTCCCTGTTTCAAGGGTTTTCAGGCAAGTGTATCACACTGCGTGAGCTGTGATGCTTAGTGTGACTTGTGGCTTACAGTGCTGTCACCAAATTTTCCCAGTTTGGCTTGTTCCATGCCATAGCAGAATATTACTCATATAGAGTCCTTCTGCAGCTTAATCCAAACAATGCAGAGCATAGACATCCACCATCTGTTAGGAATTGTGGCAGCTCTGTAAGGCACAGATGATAATGTTTGAAGTAGAGATCCTCCGGTTTGGGCAAGGAGCTGTGGTGAGCAGCTTGCTGTTGATGGTTGAAAATAAAAGCTAAGTTACTGGAACAAAGGAGAGAATGTTTTTCCTTGTATAGCCATTTTGGATAACAGCTTTGCATTGGCCAAAAGAGCACCGCATGGTCTAATGCACAGCATAAACTTTACGAGTTAGATAATCGGTCAGAAATGACACACAGAAGAAGGCTGTTCATTTTCAAAAAAGGATGTTTTACAGTCTAGAAAGTTTTAATCATTGCTTTTTCATTGAGAAAATGTGGAACAAGATGGCCACCTTTCACATATAGTGCTCTTTGCAGTCATGTGAAAAGCCTCTGGTCTTGTTCTTCCCTAGGTTTGCTCCAAGACTACATTTCGAATGTGTAAAAGTTCACAAGCATTGTTCTTGATGTAAGCCCTATTGCCCCTTTCCCACCACTTAAAACAAAGCTAGAAGTTTATATCATCATAAGGGCATGTCCTTAATGGAAATCTTTGACATGAACATTGACATGAAAGCACTCAAATTGCTGGAAACAGACAAGAGGGAAAGCAGAGCAAAAAAAATCCAACAAGAACAAAGCCGAAGCACACTATATGACTATATGACACTATATGACACATAACCTAGATTCAGTTATAAAGTGTACCCAGCAAAAAGCTACTTGAGACGCAGTGTATGTTCCCCATACACAGCAATAAATCAAAATCACTTACTTGAGGTGCTTTGTTATAAAGTGATCCTACTTCTTTATTGAATAAATGACTTCAGAAGTCCTGCTAAAGATTAAATAGCTGACTTAATTTCATTAAGGAGTTTAAAAAAAATAATATTCCACACTCTGAACTTCCTTATTGGTCAAAGGCTGATGAGGCAAAGTACTTCCAGAATGCTACTCTCCAAAGTGTTTAATAGACTTGTTCTTTTACACTTGGAATTACTATTCTTGTAGTAATCCCTATGACAATACTGACTTCCCGAGAGTTGTGGGACTGAACTGTATAGATCAGTATCAAATGGTCACAGTTTAAAAGCTAAATTAATGAGCATCATCTCCGTAATGTGTGTGTGTGACAAAGACCAATCACTCCGACCCCTGTTGGTTCTGGAACTTTATTTAAATTAAACTTCAGGGCATATTCTGTTATCTGGGCTTCTTCAGCACTAGGAAAGGAAAAAAAGAAAGTTTCCCAAGACTACTGTCTGTGCTGTATACACCTTGAATTCAAAGTAAAAGCAGCTTGGCCGAAGTCCTGCTCTAAGATATTACTCTTTGCAGAAAGCAATTAGCTCTTGGTCCAATGCTGGCCATGTGGTGCTATAGCTGAGCTGGAGGCGTCAGCTTCAACAGCAATGGTTCAGGGAGGTTGGTCATTCAGGACTGTACACTCTAAATGTTCACACCCTGTGGTTCAAACTCAAGACTGGCCATAAACATGCACTAACATTTGTCACGTGTCTTAAACATATGATATGCATTACTCATAGTTTTCATTTTGGAAGATTCAGCTGCAAAAGCTTCCAAATAAGACAAATATTAGGAAAAAATTAATCTCAGAATGAGTATTGAGACATTGGAACAGGCTACCCAGAGGGGTGGTGAAGTCACTGTCCCTAGTGGTGTGGAGATGTGGAAATGTGGAGATGTAGCACTGAGGGACATGGTTAAGTGAGCAATATTGGTGGTAGGTGGACGTTTGGACTAGATGATCTTGGAGATCTTTTCCAACCTTACTGATTCTATAATTCTGTGAAATGCTGGGACGAAGTGTACATCTATTCACATATTTTTGGTGCACAGCAAGAAGTAGATAATACGTTGAAAATGAAAGCCAAAAAAAGCTAGCTGCACTTAAATTCCCAATTACTTTACGAAGCATTTTCTCAAGGTATAAGAGAAATGATTAAGCACTCAGCTGTCACTTCACTGATATGGTTTAATTACATTCTAAAAACATATCGAACAGACTATCAAGGAAAGACTATATTGCTGAGATATTTTATTATTTTAATAACAGACCAATATCTGTTGAGTAGAAGGAAGGCACAGAAGTATACTCTTAATAGTTTTAAATAAGAAAATAAAGTATGAAACTAAATCTACTACCCTATGGCATTATCTGATCTTTCCAATTGGACAAATATGCTCAAAACTGAAGAAAAAAAATAAACCACACCTGAAAACTCCTTATTTCTGCATACTTCATTCTGGGTCTCCGGAAACATAAGTATAGACATAACAATGCTGACAATTAACCACAATTTCTTTTCTCAGAAATAAACTTCAACTTTTAAAATATAATTTTAAAGACAGAAAAAGGGTTAGGGTAAAAGTGTGAAGAACCTGGCTAGCCAGCTGAAATATACAGGCTTGGAGCTGCAGCATCATAATCTATTAGCACAACCCCCCCACATTCCACAAACCTGGAGATATTTGGTCTAGTAATGACCTTATACATCCAGAATCTGCATGAAGAAACACACATCAAATTGTTTTTGAGAACTATTAATCTTATCCGTAATTTTTTTTCCATCCAAAAATTTTAATAGCCCTCTACAAATTTGGAAATTTAACAGTTCTCCCACTACTGTTAAAAAAATTCCCTTTTAATTCCAGACTCCTTACTTGTGCTGTGCTCTATCTAGCTTGAAAGGTAGACAGTTCTGGTGCATCTAAGGTGCTAAAACTACATAAATGGTAATTTCAGTATCATTATTCAGTGTTTCAGAATTTATGGTACTAAAAATAGATCACATGCTCTAATGGATCAGGCTGTAAACACAGCTTTCAGTGGTTCTGATCCAGAAGTACAAAGACTTATACGAAAATAAGCCAAATTGCCTTCTTAAGTTTCTGTTCATGTTACTATATACAGGCTTGTACTGAACAGATAACTTAAAAATTCATTAAAAAAAAAAAAAGGCTTAAAATATCTTGCAACATTCTCTGAGTCTTTTGTTTCTATGTACACATTGCAGGAGCTGTCCATAAAGCATTTGTATGTCACTGCACATACTTACATACACTGATTCCACAGCAAAAGACAGCTCTCATCCTAAATATTGAAGTTATATGCACAAACCTAGCCAAATGATATCCAGAGGATTTACTTTCTAGAATACTCAGCCATACTCCCTGCATCTGAATTGCTACAAGGAAGTTGAAATAAGAAATTAATTTCACCTCATCCTATCAAAGGTAAACATGTTCATCTTTCTGTCAAAGCAGGATGTCATGGAAATGTTGCCTCAGCTGAGAAGAGGACTGGGAAGAAAGCAGAGTTCAGCAAAAAGAACTAAATACAGGAGATTTGAAAGGTCTCAAGGACCTATTTATCTGAAGTTAATCTTCCATGCATGTTGAAAAGGCAAATTTCCTTTTGCTCCTTGCCATGATTAAGGAAGATGGAGAAAAAATAGAAAAAAAGAAAATCTGGCAGGCCTGAAACTTTGTCCCTCGATTTGGCTGCAACACTGAGAGAGACTAGAGCTTGCCTCATAAATTTTGCAGGATTAAACAGAGAAACAATAAAAGGGCAGTTTCAGAATAAAAGAATGAGTCAAAGGTCTTCAGTGCCCTGGGGAATATTGGTGACCTTCTCAAGAAGAGTCCAAACTGTTCCCACCATCCTTTAGAAAATGTCTTATCAAAATTCTCCATGTTAGGCTGCAGAAGGTCTAAAATCTCTGAGTCTGCCAAGAAAAGACGGTTGTAAGTGCTGTGGGTAGGGCATTTTCTTAAAAGATTGTCACAGGTCTACAGTGGTAGCAGAGATGACAACTTACTTGTCCAGATTAATGCTTGACCAAGTAACTTGTACTCAGATAGAATAGTCAGTACACATGCACTTCATACACCAGTCTTCAACAGGAAGGTAACAGCCAAAATATGGAAGAAGGATTGATATAAGAGTAAAAAACTCCTTCAAAGGTAAACCCTATCTTGCAGTCTCAGTGAAAGGAAACTAAAAGGCTCATATTTGCAAGGAAGAAAAATTAATTCCACAGCTCTTTAAAGTTTAATCTCTGCAGAGGAGTTGAATGCATAGGGCATTCAACACCACGTAACAAGCTGAGGAATTGTACTGCTCTGCTTACACTGATAAAGCAAAAACTATCTCCAATGCTGAGCACTTGGGCAAAAGTGTGTTCATGATTTAAACATGGTTAGAAACAAACATTTGAAGCAGAATATTTTTCTCTTTCTCAGTAAAACCTCAAAACACAATTTGAAGAGCTACTGTGGTCAAATTTTGTCAATCAGTCTTCCTTATCAAGGCTTTGGTGTAATGTTTCCTAGACTGGAGTCTTCTGTCCTGCACATCATCATACAGGCAGTCAAGCAAAGTAGACTTAAAGCTAGATTTAGAAGCTAATGAAAAGCACTGTCACAAACAATGTACAATAGTGTTTCAGTGTTTCATCATTTGTCATGCAACATTTTGTCCCACGAGTTGCAATCTGAAGATTGAGGGGTCTCCTGAGCCATGCAGAAGGGATTAAATAAATTTTGGGAAGTGCCTAGAAAGTTGAGCTGTTTGTTGGGTTTTGTGTGTTTTGGCTTTCTTTTTTGTCCTAGATTCTTACTTAAGTACCATTTTTATCTGTCTGAGATGCATTCATTTGAGCATTGTGCTGTTCTTTGTGCCAATACGTACCCAATACGTAATGTTTTAAACTGTTGTTCCTTCTTCTTGTTGTACTGTCACTCTTTCATTTAATTAACAAGTAAATAAACATTGAAGACTGGGAGCCCTTGTTCTCCCTCCTCATTACTTTGTCCTTGTATCACAGTGTGGAGCCACAGACTTTTTTCTTCTGAGATATTCCTGACAGTTCTCACAGACGTCTTCCACTGACAAGGCTGGATTTCAGAGCATAATTTGATTGGAAAGACACCATAGTAAAACCTGGGACACTGTTGTTACCTGTGGAAAAACTTCTGCATGATTAGAGCACAGGCAGTTTCATGAGAAGCCAGAAGGCTGCACAGATTTGTGGCACCAGATGAGTATCAACACTGAACATTCGAAACCTCAGTCCCTACCACCTCTTCTTTGCTGGAACTGTTGTGGTTGGGAGCTGTTTACATATATTAAGTTTGCAATCAGCCCTATGTAAAATACCACCAGATTGTGGTCAGCGGTTGTATGCAGACTTTGTCATTTTGCTTACTGACCACACATTCCCATTGATCAATTCTAAATTGGATTATTGTTAGGTTTAAAAGCGCCTCAACAGCAGAAAGTGGCGGTGGTGGCTGGCAAAGCAGAGATGGATAGCAGAATAAACAGGGAAAGTGACAAGATTTCAGACTGAATTGATCACTGTCAGCGAGTTAGTGGTCAGCTGTCTGACCTTTGTTGCCCAAACCAAACATCAGAATAATGTTTAGACAAACACATTTGATTTTTGAGGTAATGGGTATGTCAACTAAATGACAAACCTTCGAAAGGTCAAAGGGATATCCATTTTTCAGACTTTTTTCAAGCATTAATCGTTCATTTGGGGAGCAGTGCCTTTTTTAAGCTGGGCAAAAAGAGAACTTCACTTTCTGTCTAAGTGTGCTTGTATACACTACAAACTGTTTAGTCACAGCCACCAGCCCTGTAAAACCCAGCCTGTCACTACACCTGACATTCACAGCTGTTTTGCCACAGGTAGGAATTTACTACGTGTAGCAGAGTTTGGATTTGGGATTTTGAAGAAGGCCAAGAAAAGCTTTAAACTTCCTACTATTCTGAGTAGCAAAGATAGGAAAAGTAGCCATGCTTACTGCTCAGGTGAGACCTGATGGGTCCCAGAGGCATGAAAAAGCTGAAGAAAAACTATGAAAAATGAAGAAGAACACAGAAAAATGAATGAGAACCACAGCAACAAAAAGACTTTCTGATTTATCTTTACAAACTGTGGGTGCCAGGTTGTCGTTTGAACAGCCTCGCTTACTCTCATATTCATTCTTACTAGATGTTTTCTTGACAAGGTGTGAAAGCAGTTCAACATGTTCTTACGGAAAACGTCAGCAGGGTATTTTTCATGGTGGATCTATCAGTATCACATGGAAAAAAATAGTTCTTTCTTCCTCCTAACTACTTTCCTCACATGCATACCCTACTTCCATAAGCTGTTTGTGATGCCAGTGCTATACTACAGAAAGAAGAAGCACACAGCAACTGGGAAGAAAAGGAAAAAGACTATAAATTAAGAACAGGAAAAGGTTTTCCTAACTATTCCATGAATTCCACTCTCAGGTGTTTTCTTTTTCCCTTTCCCAGTGTATCACAACATTATCTGTTACAGACTAAAGGATTATCAGCAGCTCCCAGGGTTTCAGCTCAGTGCCTTGTTTCAGTGTTTAAATCCCTGTTCCCAAGATTCACTCAGAGGGACAGCAAAATGCAAGAGGGTTTCCAAAACCACTGATTTGTCATTTTAAAGTTCAACTCTGCCTATCTGGATGAAATCTTATCACAATGCAGGCAATGCTCTACACATGAGAGTTACTCTTTCCCTAGGGCAGAAATTCTCCATATAATATGTCTAGTGCCACTCTTCCCATAGATAGGATAACAAAAAGTTAGTCTTGTAAAAACAAACAAACAAACAAAAAAAACCCACGAGGGAATATTTGGCGTATCTGAAGTAACTGTTTAGCATCAGGCATATGATTTAACCCTGTAAACAAGAAGGGCCATTTTTCATTTCATATTGTCTATGCTTTGACATTTAAGATTCTTTCCTAGCTTCTGTCACTAAGAAAATTTTATAGTAGAATTGACAAAAAAACAGAAGTTTTTTTTCTGGCAAGGTAACTTTCATCCAAAACAGAAGCATTCTAAGACATTTTTTTTTTTTTTTTTTCTTCAGAAAACTGCATTTTTACAATGCAAGAGTTTCAAAGAGTACATAACTACTCACAATCTTGTCACATTCTCATAATTACAAAAAACTCGCTTTCTTTAAAGCATTATTCCCTGAAGAAAATGTGCACTGGCAAAACTCCCATATCAACATTTAGCACGTTTTAATAATTGGAATTAAGACTTTGAAGAATGAGAGCCTTTTTCAATATTGCTTCTACAGTAAATTATTATTGCATTCCTGGGACTTCTCTAAATTTTACCACAGAAATATTTTATCATGGCCAATTATTAGTTGAATTTAGCTCAAGCTAAGAGGGAAAGGAGTTAAGAGAAACTCAGCATGAGATTCAGTGACAGGCTGCAACTTTTATTTATGTCATATATGCCTATAGTTATAATCAGGTTTATGCAGTTTCTACTCTCTGTGTCAATGGAGACCCCATTGCAACCCACAATGGTCATTACAAAGTGCTTTTATCTGGTAAGAGATGATGTTGGCAGAAGAAAAGGGAGATCTGAAGTTTTCCAGCTAATTTTCCAAAGCTATTTCCTGCTCTAGGTGGCCCCACTTGAGCAGGAGGATGGCACAAGATAATCTCCATGGGTCCCTTCCAACCCCAACCAAGCTGTGATTCTGTGATTCTGTATCCAGAATACCAGTGAAATCAAGGCAGGAAATCACCCCAAACTTTTGACAAATTGAATTAGAGAATTTCAGCAAGGGTCTACATCTAGTCCTCTGCAGCACAGAGGTTGCACTTCCGCTGTCACACATCAACCATCATCAGTATCACAAAAACCTTCAGGACCTGAAGCCTCCACCAACAGTTTGATGTTGTTCAGTATCAAACTGGCACTCTGATTTTCAGGCAGATTTGGCTAATCTTGTCCATTATGCCAGCCTTTGAAAAGGTCCTTGCAAATACACAGGCTCTGAATTGATTATCATTACTTACATAGAGGCTGGTGTGTAGCAAAGTATGAAGTAATACGAGAAAAATATTGATTTCATGAAAGTTAATATTATTAAAAGATAGTTGTATTAATTTCTTTCCTGAATTTTAGCTGGGGGTTTTCCTCTTAGAAAATCAATGAAACTAATAGTCTTGTTGTAGCAGTTGCACTTGTTATCCTATTTTTTCACTCCAGAGCTCCAGAGCTTTTAAGTTATATTAAGAGCAGAAGAGCTGAAAGGCTATAAACTTATTGACTGGAATTTAAGGGATGTTAACAGCTGAAGACATTATGTTTGTTGTCCTTTTGACACTGTATTTGAAAGAGGAGAGCTTTACTTAAACTGGATTTTAATTGTATCTGTCTGTTTTCTGTTTTGAATGAAAAAGATACCAGTATTTTGGGAATACTTTCATCAGTCCAATATACATCAATGATACTAAATCAGATTTGAGTAAGGATTTGATCATTCCTTATGAGAGAGTCATACGCAGATACAATTCTGCAAGCACCTGGAGCATAAAAGTAACAGAGGAACAAATGTCTAATACTTCACTTTATAAATCGTGCTTTCTATTTTGGCAATTGTTCACATTTTTTCATAATTGTTATTGTGTATATAGGCGCAGCTCATCCCACCTTCTTACTAATTCATCTCTGAATGACTCATAAGACCAAAGCCAGCTGGTTTCTGCTGAAAACCAAAATCGCTAAGTTCATCAATAAGTCATTTATTATTTCAGTGTTCTAAGAAGTTCCCAATGACCAATTCCTTCCTCAGCTCCAACACAGATCCTTAACAAAAACTTCTTTGCCTCATTTTTTTCATCTAAGCTTTCCTGTAGCTATTTTTAGTCAAAGCATTTACCCGAGCAATACATAGAACTTATGCTAGAAGTCACTTTCACCTGGGTTATTGTTCAAATAAAGGCAACTGTGAGTTCTTGCAATCTCATCTCAAGAAGCAAAGCCATGGATGCAGTCATTTTGCGTCTTTCTTTCCCTCAATTCTCCTGCATGACCATGTATAGAAATTAACATCAAAGAGAGCTGGCACAGCCACAATGTTCCTGGAGGGCCATGTTTTGTCATAGGAAGTTCATAAGGTCTGTAAGCAGAGTGGTATAAAGCTGATTTCTAAAGAGCATGGTGATGGTAGCCACTAACAGTGATCTTCACTGAATGCTGTGGTTGAAATGTGAACTAATATAGGTCATGAAGGAGCTTTCCAAAGGCATAGTGTTAGCTTCCAAGGTCCAGTGTCTGTTTCCTTATGACTTTTGCTTGACAGTAAACCACAATCTCCTCCGCCTTTTTCCTTTATAATACTCTAGCTCTTAACTCTGCCTGATCTGTCTAAACCTGTCAGTGCAATTATCTGCCATCAGCTATATACTATTAACAGGAAATAATATGTATGCTTCATCTGACACAAAGAACACTATAATAATATGATCTGAAGCCAGATGAGGTTCGACGATAGCCTGTCTCCTCTGCTCTTGAAAATCAAAGGTGTCACTGGCACAACCACTTTTCTTGCATTTCCCTCTTAGCCAAGCACATGGTTTAACTATCTGTATGCACGCTCATAAGCAACGTACATCCCTGAACATAAAAACAGGTCCATTATTTTTGTAAATAAGGTGAAGATGGTTCCTAATCTGAATCATCAATAATTAACAAGAAATATTTTAAAACCTTCTGCATCCTGCAGTGTAAATGAATGTGCTTCAAGATGCAGTAATTGCCTACAAATTATCTTCTAGTGGAGATGGAGGAAATATTTTACCTTTTTTGTAATGTGCTGGTTTTTTACACCCACCTAATAAGAATGTCTTGCAGTGAGCTCAGTATGTAAACTGGTGGCGATCAAATCTGCGCACACAGATTATATTCTACACTCAAACTGCTTTTCCTGAGGATTTGTTGGCACTAGAACGAAGGCTTATATGTGAAAACCCTAGAGAGGAGCAAAGTGTATGGCCTTTTCAGTACTAATTGCTCAGTAGGGGAAGTAAAGCAACAAGGTTACACCAGAAAAGAAAGTCACAGATTCTTTTTAATTTTCTCTACTTTTTCCCTATGAAACAAACAGACAACAATAACAATAGCAAAAACTGGAGAAAAAATGCACAGTCTGGCTTCCATAGTCAACAACAACAACTTTGATAGAGCCCTGTCCATCGCACAGCGTTACCCAAGTTTGCAGTGTTTCTAGGAGAGCAAAGTTTTCCTGATATGCCTGTACTCTCACAACACATTCAGTGCCTTCTAAGGAGATCAACAAGCTTTGGGAATTTTTCCATTTTTCCTCTTCTCCTCCCTCTATGCCCACATATGGCAGCCTCAGCTTTCTCACTTGGTTAATGAGCAGGCTTTATGGCAATCAACAAGAGGCCAGATATAATGTGACACATTTCTTACCTCTCAGCCCCATCATGCTGAGGACATGAGGGACTAAGCACCAAGTCTCATCCCAGATACTTGTGGCATACTGTTGGCCCCTGAGACAACATCCACAATGCAGACCAGCTTTGCATGTTGCCCTGCCCAAGCATCTGCAGGCCTCCTCCTGTGGAGTTTCCCCCAGACCAGGAGTACAGCAGGTCCTTCCTGTACACACCACATAATCCCAAGCAAACATCTTTTTCCATTCAGCAAAGAAGCTCTCAATTGCTGAAGCACTGGCAGTGCAAGAAAGTGAGGACAGAGAAGGATTTAAAATGCGTTTGTCAACTTGAACACAAGCTGTTGCATTCTCCCACAGTGCCATCATTCCATCTCATCCCCATCCTCAAAGCACTGACACAAGAAAAAGAGAGTAAGTTTGACTGCAGCTCCCTGCATGCAAGGATTTCACAGTTCTGAAACATCTTTGACTACTCTGTGGTTAACCACAGCCAGAGCAGTGGCAGCACCAGGCCCATGTCTAACAGCAAGTTGCCCCAGTACTGCCCAGGGAACACCAATTCTCATGTGGGATGGGAATGCACAGACAACTGATGTGGGGCATTTTTTTTGAGCAAGTATATTGGAAACAAAAGAAACTATTTGCAACCTGACTGTGGGCAGCTTTATTACTATCCCATGCCTGGGTCCAATAAACCACATTGCTAACCCCCTCACCCTCTTCCCATCTTCCCCCACCCAAGAAATTAATTCCTTATGTCCAGTGATCATCAAGAGCTGCCGTGGCCTTTGAAAAGAAAGCTTTAGCAATATTAATAATGCCCAATTGCCCAATCTCACAAAAGCTGCAGCTAGAGCTGGCTGGAAATTTTTCAACAAAATGTCGTTTCATTACAATATGTTGTTTATCAAAGCCGCAATATTCTGTGAAGACATACTGGTTTTGACACAGATTTCTGATGCTTGCGGTTTCTGACAAGAAGCAGAGAGCGACCCGAACCAAAACCTGGAGCTTTTCAATCTGAAACAATTCCAAATCACAAAAAAAAAGGTCTAAAAGTTTTGTTTTCATGCCAGCATGGAAAATTTCTGGAAAATCAAAAGTTTCATGACACTGAAGTTTTACTCTCTGGCCAATTTTGGCAAAAAAATCTGTTCACGTGAGCTGATTCTCAATGAAAGGCCCTTATTTTGTAAATACTGAGGCTCTTCTGTATGTGCGTGTGCATACAAATTCAATTTATATTGTTTATGATTTTGTTTGGCAGCTGTTTTCTGTAGCCTTTTATTATGGTCTTACTGTGGATCAGCTGCGAAAGACAGAGTGAAGGAAGAGCAACAGCAGTCACCTTCCAGGAGTGGATAAAAGAGGCCATGTAAGGCTGCTCCCCTCCCACTTCTCTTCTTTGTTGCTGCACTGGTGATTAATACACCACATGAGCTCAGCTCTCTCAATAGGCCATGCGAGGTCTTCTTCTACTGTTGATGCAATTACCATCGGAGTTCTTTTTTGTTTTGATTACCTTTCTTTAAATGCTATGATAGCTGAGTTGATATAAAGGAAGCTGGCCACAGAATGCACTGTTATTTTTCTAACCTTTACTGTTAGATGATATATGTTGATGAGAGTAAATAGCAGATATTTTTCCATTATGATCTTCTGCTTCCATTATTTGCAAAGTACAATGCATTGGACAAAACAAAATAACTGTTCTGCAGCATGTAATGTCTATGCAGTAGCTGTTAAAGAATATATCTCTGAGATATGTTATATATCTCAGTTCAGAAATTATAGAAGAGATTGTGATTTAGGAGAGCATGTAAACCGCATTATTCCACACAAGTCCTGCTGAGTTCAAAGCTTAAGTATTTTCTCTGGACCAAGACCATAGAACTCATATTTCGTAACATGGATAACACAGAGATATCAAGCATTCTTAAAGTTACCATCTCTGGAAACTATTTTAATACAGTGATGGAGGTTAACATTCTGATGACAAAAGAATGTCATCAACTGCGGAAAAAGAAAGCCTTTACAAATTCTAGGAACTTCCCTTGCTCCTAGATACCACTGACCTTTATTTATCACCTGAGAATAAGAATTATTTTCAATATGTACTCCCATCGTGCTTTTGAAAGACTCATGCAAAGCAAAGGGGAAGCAGAATAATATACCATGAAAGGATGACCATGAAGCACATTATTAACAGTCCACTGTCAAAGAGAGTCTGAACAATAGACATATTGAAGTCCGTATTCCAAAAGTTGTTCCTTTTATTTTTTTCATTCATAATTGTAAATAAAGATTGAAATGATAGAGGATTTATTTTGAAGTTGATGATATCTCTTTCAAACGATCTAGCTAGGTGTTATTGTATCCTTTGTCCTTTATCTTGAAGAGTTATGTGTAATAGCAGTAGTGCAACACTATACAGTATTTCAGTAGCATCATCATTTTAATGATGATGCTACAAAACAACAAAAAGCTTCTCCCAGAGTATTTATTTGGGGCACATCTTCCTGTAATTTGCAGAAACTGCTTTGAGTGGGTCTCAGAAGCCCTGACCAGCCCTTAGAGCAGTTGGCATTAAACACTAAAGTTACTGACTCTGTAAGTATCAACAACCTGTCCTCTTGCTAAATCTATACTTACACATAAGGTATTACAGCAGATCTAAGGCTAAGTCAGAAGCAGATTAACAGTGGTGAATACAGAACAACTCTTGCTGTGGTGTGCAACACAGGAGCTGGTAACACAGGACTTCTACCAAATGCAGAGGTCTCAGAAGACTCAAATGAGATCAGGGACACCCTTCTTATCCCAAACTCAGGGTCTTGCTTCTGTTTCAAACCACTGATAATTGCAGAATGACTCACTAAATACAGAAAGACATATCTCAACCAGTTTTCTGAGATGTTAAAGGTGGGTCTGAAGTGTAATCCAGCTGTGGACACTCATCCTGAGCTGTTCAAAACTTCTGGATCTCACCTTGGTAGCTGAAGTCCAACCATGGCAAAAATTATATCAGGATCTGAAATGAGGCTACATGCTTCTTTCTTCCTTTTTCCTTCTCCTTTATAACTTAGGAATTTCCTCGGCCTTTGCTGGCAGATCTTCCAAAGAAGTATTTGCTGTCTTTTTGTAGATCTGTGAAAGGAAAATTTGCCCTTGAAATCATCCTTTCTTTACAAGATCGTAAGGTACTTGCATTTCTTGTCTCCAGCAGCAAAATGAAAAGTGATCCCTGGGCACAAATATTCAAGCAGCTCCAGATCAGAAGGTTGACTATTAACGAGACAATGAAGAGCTCACTAGGTACGGATAAACTGGGCCTGCGAAGACAGTTAAAACAACATTGATGAACCTGTTTGTCTTCTTCAATTCAGAAGGTTTTTGAAAAAACAGGTACTCCAAAAAGGACATAGTCAAAAACCTAATACTCAAGAGATTTAATCTACATGTCTTGAAATGCTTTGAAAATCTTATCCATTCTATTCAATAGTGAAAATGAAACATGATTGTGTTCAGTGTTCATTTCATGGATACAAAAATGAAGGCAACAAGAGCCTTATGTCCTGCTCACACGACCTGCAGTGGACCAAGGGAGGAATAGACAACAATTCAGCCTGAAGAGAGAATACTAGGGGAATTTACTCCTGCAAACACTTTAAGCAATGAAAATACCAATGAGGAGAGGAGACTATGTCCCACTCATTCACCTTTCTGGGAACTAAATCATCAACTTGCTTAAGAGCTTCTAGTTTGCATGGCTTCTCAAGTAGATGGAACCAGGACTGGATGGTCTGGAGACTCCTTTGCATACTGTGTAGTTAGAAAGAGGAGAAAAAGCCTGTGCACACTCCCAAGCACTCCACAAATGGTCCATCTTGGAGGGATGTGATCTGAACTAAACAAATGACCCAGATCCCTTCTTTGTTAGCTCAGCCTTAACGGTCATCTGGTTTAGTCTTATTGTCCCCTGAGACAACACTGCTGGGAACAAATCCTTTAAAGCTTGATTGGTTTTGTATTTCCATTGTTTTCTTGTCATGGGTCTGTTAGGCAAAACTTTTCTTTGACAGTGGCAGCTCCTCCCTAAAAGCTTCTGATTTCTTCTTTTTGGACCAGCAGGCTCCAGTATAGCATTTCTCTCTCGTAATTGCCTCAGGCCAATTTCTTCTAAAAGAATTAAAAATGCAAATCTAATATCATAATTGTGTAATATGATAAGCTTGGCAGCTCAATCAATACTATCCCCTACTGTCAATAATACAGCTCTGATGCATGTTTGTCAGACCTGACCAATCTCACTTTATCACTGGCACTGTGGTCCTTCCACATCCATAAGATGTGACATTTTATTAGTAGGTTCCTATCAATCAACTCTAATTTTTGCATCATAGAAATTCATTTTGTCGTCTTCCTGCCTGGCGGCACTAGGGTTGCTCTTTGGGCCAGGCGTCAGAGACTTGCAGACATAGTCTTCCCCGGGCTCCAGAGTTACAGCCTGGCTGAAGACTGGGGCTGACAACGGCACACTTGGGTGTCTTCATTACCTAGCCACAAACGACATGGGGTTAGCAGCAAAGGACATGGATGGTAACCACCGTGGAAAGGGAAATCTGTGAATCAATGTCAGAATGCCCATCAGTACTTCTACTGTTGGGTGTATCCTGAAATAAAAATATAAGTCAAGATAATTTCTCACCCCCTACTAAGCCTAGAAAACTGATTCAAGGCAGTATTTTGTTACTTAATATCCCTTCCAAAGCAGATTTTTTCTGAATAAATCTGAAGAGCTGCTGATCCAAAATGCAGGCAAACCCAAAGATAGTAATTCTATTTACACAAACATTGCTTTTTCCCACTTGACCACAATAACTGAAAGCAAAAGGACAATTTGTGTTCTTCTAAAGCCTATACCCAGCCTCAGTGAACAAATCTACTGCTTGAACATGTTTTGAAATGCTGCCTTTAGAAAGGGTCCTTTCTTTAAAAATAGCTTTTAAAAAGGCTGCGTTAATATGCTTCAATCAACTGTGCTTGGGTTTCTTATCATTATAATCCTTTAATGTCCCTCCAACTCCATTCACCTCTGTAGCACTAGCCTTGATCTATTCCTAAAAGTAAAAATGAGTCCACAGATCTTCAGCCTGGAGTACACTAATAGAGAAGAGTTACCTCTCTTGAACAAGATGCACAGTGAAAGTGGAGTCAGGCTTCTTAACTATTCCTCCAAGTTATGGAATTCAGGTTGGTTTGAACAGCTTGCTAGTATTATCTGTAAGTATGCTAATGCCTTTACCCACTTGCAGTAACATATTCACACAATTTTAAGCAAAGGACCCAGTGCTGGAAGGAGAAATTTATGAGTTGAATATGCTTGCAAGGTGTATGCTTTAGATTTGGAAAACTGTTGTGTTCTGTTGCATCACTATAAACCTGACAGGCGTGACTTGACGTCAGAGAAGTGGGGTGAGCAATAACAGAGAAGAGAAATCCACTCATCCTCCCTTCTTCTGAAAGCATGGGTGTTGCACACAGAATTGCAAGCAAGAGACCAACTCAGGACATATTTGTTTCACCGTATAAGAAAAGCTCCAGGGCAAGGAAGGAAACAAGTTGAAACACAGACAGCTGCATCCTGGATGTCAGGAAGCATAGGGATGAAGAGACAACTGCCAAAATCCAAGTTTAGTTAAAACTCTTCAGTTATGTAAATAAAGAAGCAGCAAAGGGTGGGAGGAGTAGAAGCAGCACCGATTATGTGGTGAGGATAGATTAAGGACAAAAAGTAATATAAAGAAACTACAAAATATTAAAAGAATACTTTGTTTCATATTCACTGAATGCAGAAAAAAAAATGGAAAATGAAGAATGGCTAGTGAGAATAAATATATAGAAAAATGGTCACTCTTTGAGATAAATTAAAATTCAAAGATCTTCATATGCTCCAATTGGAAAAATTACAACATCCAACACAGAATGCAGCAGTACAAGGCAGGTGAAATTGCATACATTTGGGCATGGTTACGAAAGTTGTCAAATCGGTGATCACAGCAAATCTCTAGAGAAAAAGATGCATAATTTAGGGAGTTTTTCCCCATTTAACTTAGTTAATTGCAGGCTCATTGGCCTGACTTGAAGGGTATATAAAGATTTAAAATTAATTTTGAAGGAAGGAAAAAGATTTTAAGCTTAGAAGAAAATTGGAAAAATTGTTAAATCAACATGGTATTTGAAGAGACAATCATTCCAGACTGGCCTAATATTTTTCACATGACATGATGACTGATTTTTCCAGTTTTATATTTGGGAAGCCTGCAGAATCTATTCATATTTCAATAAAACATTTGGTTTGGTGCTGCATGAGAAGTTATTAGTTATCACAGGAACAGTTAAAGATTGTTAAAGAACCATAAGAAACTCATTAAAGAAAGCGACAATGAAATCTGCTGAAAGAAGAACATTTGGGTTGCTGAGGGGCATAAAAAGGATGGATCTTCAGACAACTCTCTTTTATGACTTAATAACTGGTGTGAATTGTAGCATGCATGCTAATAAAGCAAAAATTATCTTGACAGTAACTGTGTCAGGATGAAATATAGTAACATGATGCATGAACCAAAAGAAAATTAGCAAGGACCAGCAAAACAAAATTCTACCAAAAACTAGGAGCTTGTCAATTAAAATAGACATAAGGTGAGAGATCTTGATATATTCCCCATTCAACTGAATATCACTCAGCTGATGTACCAAGCAGGAGAGGCACACGGCAATGTTTAGGGCTTTTGCTGAATCATAGTCTCGAAAATCCTCCATGTTTCGGCCCTTGTCTTCAAGACATATCAATTCATCTGGAAGATTTAAGATAATTAAAGAACAAGTAGTCAGTTAAAGGGACTTTTGTTCCTGCCCTTTCAACGTAGGGCATTGTTGTTTTCCTGATGGCATGTGTCTACATCAGACGACTTTTGTAGCCATCTTCTTGGCTAAATTTATTGAACAGAACAGAACAAAGCAAATCCAGGCAGGTATGTCCCTGTGATCCTTCTCCTTCTCTCCTAAGCCAAAGTTGCACAGTTACCATTACTAGCACTCTGTGGACCCACCCCAGTGCCCTGTCACTAATTTTTCTTTTTTGTTTTGAGCATTCCCCTGCCTGTGTTAACAATGATCTGTGGCTGGAAATTGCCTGGGAGACAACTAATGCACCAGATCCAGGTGATGCCAGCAGTCAGGGTTGCAATTTGGTGACATGGATAGTTGTACTTCAGCTTCCTAGGGTAAGCCTTAATCTCTCATGACTGAATGAGGCCCAAACACCTTAGTCATTACACAGTACACCTCAGGTGAGATGCAAGACAGAATTTTCCTGTCAAATCCCTGCCTTTATTTGCCTTAATCCTGATTTTCTCTATCATTCATATGACTGTGCTCTGCGATACACACCTATTGACCTGGCAAAATCATTACATTTTTCTTTCAGTTATTGCCTGGTACAGAATGAGGATAGAAAGATAGACAAGGTTTGATTTTGTTTTCTGATATCTCTGCAAGTGAAAATATACCATGCCAGTGTCAAAAATCATCAAGGCTGTCATATCTTTACACAGCGATACAAATAGATACTATTATTAATGTACACATATTAAAAATGGCTTTTCCCTGTGGGAAAGCACCACATGGCCATTAATATACTTATGCTATCCATTCTCTAGTGGACTGCAGTCACGGTCAATTAGCTGCAGATGAGCCTTGAAGTTTCCAGGCTAAACAGAAGAGTTATGAGCTGAGAAGGGAACTAAGAGAATGAAATATTGTAAATGAAGCAAAGCAAGGAAAGAATCAAGCTTATTTGCTGTCTTTTATCTTTTTACTTCACTTTGACTGAGAAATGGGTTCATATTAGCCCTGCGACAATATTGCTCCAACAACCACATCAGCACATTTCTAAATATCACAGCCATGATCACAAATGAGAAATAGTGCTCCCAGTTTGTGACAGGTAATGGAGAGGATAAGCGCCGTTTAGACATGTAACCATATGCTGCCTTTCCTTCTGACCCCTGTGAACAAAAACAGGGTGCAAGTTCAGAAAAACTGTTAACACAGAATAAGATTTTCTAATTGTTCTCTTTGCCATTGATTAATCTTCTCGTTAATTACAGAATGAATAAAAAATAGAAAATGTCAGAAAGAAATTTTCAGTGTCTGGAATGGCTCATTTTGGACTACTAGCCTCAAATGAGGCCAAATACATGCATAAAATTTGTCATAGTGGCATCAGTTAGTAGATTCAAGTTTAAGTGGACTAAATATAAAAAATAATCAGAAACACAGAAAATGCAATTTCTCAAAGTAGGAATAGTCTTCAGTTAAGAAAACCTTACTTCTATTTTACTGAATTAAAAAAAAAAAAAAGGTAGTATTTTCTAGTGATAACAGCATTAGTGTTCTAGTTTTTGTCTTCCAGAAATCAGCAGTAGGGTGATAACTTGTGAACTACTCCCTTTTAACAGCTTCCTTTACATTACAGAGAAAGATATCAAAACCAGAAAAAAAGAAATCTAAGGAGCTGCAAGGATGCTAGAATATTTATTGAAGAAATACTTAGGTCACTTGGAAAGTAATGCCTCCAATAGATTTCTGTGGAAACTACAAAAGATACAAAGAGCACAACAATGCTATTTGATGGAGCAAATTCTCAGCTACGAAACACTGTCTTACTGCATAGACACTACCCCTATCCATGCATTTTCACCACCAATGAACAAGAAGTTTCACGCCATGCTCATAAAAATCTGCACCAGTGGAGGTGAGCTGTTGTTGCTGTCACCACCACTGTTGAAACACACCACCTATCTCTCACTGTGCTCACATCCACTGTTTGATCTCCATCGAAGTTCAGCAAGTGTAGATGAATGTCAGAGAGTGTCATTTTTTTCTGTGTGGAGGAATTAGACACACTTTTGCTTCATGTGCATTTTCATGTCAGATGCCATTTTTTCAGACTGCCCCTCTGTTGCCACCTGTCACCTGACAACAAAATGTAATGAAATCTTTTTGGGAAGGTTCAACCTCTTCTGTCTTACCACCAATATCTGCCTCTATCATGGGTCAACATAATAAAGTAGGAGGCATTACTATTGGAGCAGTCCATGTATCCAAACAATAATTTCTCACAGGTTCTGAGTTACCATATGTTCAGTCACTTTGAAAGCAAGAATGGATTAATCTTCAAGCTCTTATTTGCTCTCTGGAATGAAGAATTCAGGATCTGGAGGTAAAATTGCCATAGATGTAAGTTTTCACCCCTCTAAGGACTTGCAGTAATCCAGAGAATGTTGTTCAGGAATGTATCTAAGTAGCTGTAAAATGATTCTTTGCTTTCTGATTTCTGCAGTTCCTCAGTAATCTTCTTCAATATCTTGATGGATTTCCTGTGATCTCCTCTTTTGCTCTAAACACAGAAAGACTCCTTCCATTCCATGCTATAAAGTGACTTGCACTCAGGGACAAATCTTTTCCTCTCTTCACAAAGTTGTGAAGAATATGTTGTCAGAAGTCAAGAAAATACAACAATGCTTTGTTTTGAATTAGTTTGGGATCAGCCCATCGCACCACATCAGTGATCCTTCTAAACAAACCATCTTGTTCTTGACAGTATTCATGAAAGGAGCACATTAGGGGACTGAGGGTTGTGGACTTAAGTTCATCAAACTAAAGATATACCTGATAGTATGAAAAAGCAATTTTTTACAGTGAAGTTTTACATCTTCTTGGCAGATCCCTGTCAGTACGTTGTTTTGAACATCTATTGCAAGAAGATATTTCTTCCAGTAAGTGTTGACGTGGATCTTAACAGCTCCTTTTCGAAGAAGTCTGTGTACCACAAGTTATTGAAATTATGTTTTAGGTTGTGTTTTGTGATGACTGTGCTTTGCTCTACTGGTTTGGAAACCTAAGATCTAAATTTCTAAAGTCACTAAAGTCAGTAAAATAACATTCATTTCTTTAAACAAATGAACAAAACTTTTGAAACAGCTTTTGTTAGTTCTTTGAATGCTTGCTTTCAATCTCATTGGCTTGTAGCTGTCTCTTCAGCAGGAGAGTATTCCCAACCCTGACAACATTGATTTTCAAATTTATGATCACCAGTGAAATATTAAACTCCATTGATTTGAAATTCAGGATCAGACGCACGTTAGATATTCTGCATATTTTGGGAATGGGCAGTTTCATTTATCAGCTCTTCCAATTGCAGAATAATTAGAGTTCCATCATGTTCCTGTTCTGAGATGTATACATTCCCATCAGATCACAGCAGCTGTAATATTAAAAAGTGTTCTATGCATTATGTTTACTAATTGGTCAATTTATCCTCACTATGAAGCCTTTCCATTTATTTCTCAGGAAATGTATAGGAGCAAAAATACTCATCTGAAATACACACTGAAATTTCTTAACCCATGGAAAAAGTAATAGAAGCATAACAGAGATCTCCACAGTTAAAGTAAAATCAAGGAAATTATCTTAAGCATTTGAAACAAAGCTGAGATATCTGGGAAGTGCTTTTTAAAATAGGTCTGAATTGTTGTTTAGAGGTTTCTATTTCAGGAATGAAATTTTCCACAAGAGTGAAACTTACTGCAAAACTGCTCTGGGAAAAGTGAAGGAAAAGGAATGAAGGAACTGTTGACTAGTCTGACCTTTGGAAAGTCAGAAATGTACAGAAACATTTAAAATTAATAAAGAAAAAGTTCTACCATGGTTTATGGATTTCATGATCAGAAAAATTCATTGACATTCACCTGTCTCTGTCTCTGAGGCCTACTAATGAAGGAGGAGATCTCAGTCCACTCAGACCAAGTGATGTTTTGCTGATTATTTCAGTGGGGACAGAGTTTAATCTTCAACAGTTAATACAGAAATATTCAAGACTTTCCCCACAAAATTTATTAGTTGTATTCTAGGAAGATATACAATAAACCAGATTCTACCCTTCTGTCCCTCAGCAATCAGGGAGGATTTGTGATAAAGAACTCTGGAAAAATAAAACCTTAAACAGTGTTGTTGTTTTTTTTTTTTAATTTTAGAAACAAATAATCCAAGGCAGATTTATATAGTACTGCAAGTCATTTAGAAGGTTTAGTGAGTCCCGCATTTTAACTTCTCCCAGGTTCCCTGACTTTGACCATACTAGGCACACTGTGGGTTTTTTTAAAAAAAAACTGGAGATAAGATTTAATAGAATACTTTTTCCTAGGCTTGAGTTCGGGAGTGTTGACACTTTTGGAAGTCAACACATTGGTTGGTAATTAATGCTTGCTTTGCTGAACCTGGAGATTGTGGACACAGAGATGGGGTAAGAAGGGGAAGGTTGGAGGGCATTAAAAGAATCTGCAGTGGAGAGTGATAGTAAAATTGGGGGAATGGAATAGAAGCAGAGGAGACAATTTGAAAAAAAAAAAAAAAAAAGAAGCAGAAGTTCTGAGTAGACTGCATTGTTGTCAAGGAAGGTAGTTTTCAACTTCTCATGGAGTTTTTGGTGTGACCACAAACATTTACTTTTTGTCAATATGTGATACCATTCTTCAGTCCTATATAATGAAAACTACAGCACCCATGAATTTTAGCAATATTCCCATTTGAAATTCATTGTCCTTTAATCCCTTTGAACAGAAGAGATTTTTCTTTACTTTGTTTATACGTTTTTTGAAAGATTCGATCTATATTAACATCATGAATCCTGCAGTCAAAATAGATAGGGATTTTCAGACCATAGATGAGTCTGATGTAAACCTCTGAACTCTGTGAAATTTTCCTTCAGCCAACGAGAAAACAAATTTGCCATTAAGTAAAATTTTTAACCAGCCAACATCCATATTCACTATGCAAAAAGCTTATAGGATGAGAAATTGCATCTGCTAATCAAAATCAATACAATTCATTGACACATACAAATTTACATACAAGAGCTAAATTCCTAAGAAGTTTGTTTGTTGTTGTTGTTTTTTGTTTGGTTTGGTTTTGTCTACAGTACGTGTACACAAAGAATAGACATTAAAAGTTTAATTATAATAATGAGACGCCAGTTTACTCTTCTTACTTATGCACATTTCCAGTAAGGACGGAAGAGTGGATTAGGATAAATCTTCCCAACAGATAGGTCAGGACTTTGAAGCATCTTACGAATATGAATTAATAAATAAGTCAGTGACTTCAAATCTGGTCTTTGATTTACTGCGGAGACTAAGACTATACCCCTGACTCCATTAATTTCCTCTCCACACTGAATCTCCAGTTGTTGCTGACAGTTCCATTGCTTTGCTGAATTATGCATTTTTTTCTTTTTTAAATTCACTAGGAAAACAACCTGACCTAAGTCATCTCATTTGTATGCATTCACAGTCTTTCAGTTTTCTCCACGTTAAAAAAATTCTGGTATTATTTTCAGAAAAATCTTCCTTTCCTTGTTTCTGTATTTCACATATTTACCTGTTGTTTTACTGATAAAGAGTGTCTTGTAGTATTGTGAAGATCTCTTTGGCTTTCCACAATGAGAGTGATAGTGAAATATGAATTATATCCACATTATTGTTCCACAATCTTTCTCTTTGCCCAGAAAATATTCCCAGAGTACACAGTTTCTGCCAGCACCTAAAATATAGCTGTCCTGTTGAAGTGTCGGGCATGCAGCTGCAGTCTTAAGTGGCAACTGATAACATTGCCCTAACACACCTTCTGAGAGATGAGAAATTAAGAACACAATTATATATATTATTACGAAATATCTCAATTTTTGTGTTGACTAGTAGCAACAGAGAACTAGAAAGTTTTTAAGTGATCTCTAGCATATGAATTGTCTGAGAGATCTTGGGTTATATAAGAGATTTATTCTGAAATTTCAGACCAAAATGATAGATTTTCAGGAACTCCCAGCTGGAATCGTACTTCGCACCTCTACATACCTACACAGTGGTGGACAGCAGGGTAGCAGAGATCTTTCTACAGGGTCTCTGTGCTGGTATCCACATGCTCTCAAAAAAAAACCAAAAACAGTGATTTTGTGCCATCGACTGCTTTATTGAATTAACATCATTCTAATTCTGTGAAACATTTATCTTAATGCCTGCTCATTTTTATCTCATTAAACAAGAAAAGGTAGAAGTGCCAGGTTTCTGAGTCTGCCACATCAGCATCCCTATGGAAATTTAAGGTGATGATTTTGCTCTATAAACTTCAATATGTTCAAAGTATAGATTTACAAAATAAGAAAATAAGAAATAAGCAAATCTTATGTAAAGAAGAAAAGACACTTCCTCAAGTTAAGAATATTTGCCTGCATTTGTAGCTACAGGCATGGTAGGCTCAAAATGAGTCAGCAATCTGCACTTGCAGCCAAGAGGATACACTGCATTTTGGGGTGCACTAAACAAAGCATATCAAGCAGGTCAAAAGAGGTGATTCCCTCACTGTATTTAGCATTTGTGTCGCCTCAGTTTGAATACTGCACACAGTTCCAGGCTCCTCAATATAAAAAGGATGTCAAGATATTTGAATGCATCCAAGAGGAGGACAATGAATCTTGTAAGAGGACTAAAAGGGATGTCCTGTGAGGAGAGGCTGAGGACACATGGGTTGTCCAGTCTGGAGAAGAGGAGGCTGAGAAGTGACCTCATTGTTCTCAACAACTTGAAGAGGAGGAAAAGTGCAGAGGGAAGTGCTGGGCTCTGATCCTTGGCACCAACAACAGGATATGCAGTAACAGCACAGATCTGCACCAGCGGAGGTTCAAAGTGTACATTAGGAAAAATTTCTGTACCATGAAAGTGATCAAACATTGGAACAAGTTTTCTAGCAAGGTAGTTGTTTCCACATGCATGTCAGTGAAGAGCTCAGGCAACTTGATAATCTTTGCAGCTTCGTTCCAATTGAACTAAACTTAAATGAATTAGCTGTTCTATTCTAATTTTCTATCATAGAAGACTTCACAGTGAATATATGCAGAAAATCTATTTTGATCATGTCAGTTGTGCTTGGGCTTGAAATGGGTACTTTCTGCAATTCCAATTCATCAATGAGTCTGTGAGAGACTCCTGAGAATCTCTGCTTGATAATGTGCCAATATGCAGAAGATTTATGCAGATGTTTTGTTCTGGACATGGCAATTATGAAAGTTAAGGGTGAAGGGACCAATATTTTGTTAAGTAAACTTATCAAAAGGATTTTTATGCATTTATGCATTTTTTTCTTGCTAATGTTTTTTATAAAGATGCTCTCATTGCTGACATCCACATGAAAGTTTCTAGTTGGGAATTTGCTATTCTGTGTAGTGGCTCAAATTCAAAACAGCACAGATGAAAACAAATTCTGTTCTCTAGAGACAGGTCAGATGCATACCTCCAAAATATGCCTATGCTTGTCAGCACAGAGGTTCAAAGGGTAGGCAGAGGAATACTGGCTTTCAGGCAGACAAGATGAAAAAAAAAAAAAAGAGAAAATGACCACCAGTTCTGGGGAGAGAAAGTTCCTGGGATCTGAGGGAACTTTTCTTCATCTGACCCCCAGCTAAAAACTCCTGGTTGCTTTTAATGTAGAGGCAGCAAAGACAATGCATCATTCATTATGTCATTTTGGTGTTTGCCTTTTTAAAATATTAATGAACAGTCCAGGCCTTTCTTTTGCTGACCACTGAAAACAGTCCCATTCCCCTGAGTAAATCAAAGCTGACTCTTTAAGCTTGTGATTGAAATTCAGTCAAACCTCTGGGTGAACGGAAATCATTTGTTGCGTGACAGTGACACGTGGCAGCTCCTTTTTGTTTGCAAGAGAGCTCAGGGATTCTGTGTCTATTGTCATCAGTTGAGGACTTGGTATTGATGGTTACCCAAAGCTCTGTGGCTTTGGAGAGGGAAGGCTGTAGTGCAGCTGCAGATTTGTCAGGGAGAGCAGCCGAATCTGAACAAGAAGCACTTTGTTGCTTTTAGTTCAGCAAATTCTATGCCAGGCAATCCCAGCTGATTGGTCTGGAGGGAGAGAGTCAGAGTCAAGATGACCCTAGAAAAAAGGAGAATAAATATGCCACAGAAGGATTATCTTATCTGTTCACTCCCTCTGATCTCCGTATGTGTTTGCTACTGGTCACTCTCAAAGACAAAATCCCAGGCTCAGATAAACTTTTTCTCTAACCCAATATGGTGACATTAATGTTCTAGAGAGTATAGACAAGTGGGAAATGATTTGCCTGAAATAAGCTTTTACGTAGAAGAACAGAGAGCAGCTTTTTGTGTGTGCGTGTGCGTGTGTGGTCCTTTCTGCCCATTGCTATTCTGCCAGTATGAATAGCCAAAGGAATAATATTAGGGAAAAGACTGGTGAGCAGCAGACACTTAAAATTGCGGTCAGCTGTCTCAGTTTGCAGGCTGCTTTGAAGATGATCTGGTTTCTTGCCCCCTCTGTTATCAAGCAGTTTAGGAGTTAACATACACGGTAACCCTATGGACATTACTCAAAAGAAAATAAAGGATCCTCTCTAGCTTCAGACCAGATTGAGACTCTGCTCACATGGACCAGCCATACCATGGTGAGTTTTAAATACAGAGCTGAAGGGGCCCTTAATCTTTACTCTTCCTGTGGCCCACTGTCTTTCAGATGAGAGATCTTTCCTTTAAGAGAAGATGCTGTGAAGGAATCTGTGGCCTGTAGGAACGAAATGTCCAATGGAACTTTTTACAGAATGAGAAATATATACCATGTTAGGAAAGATAGGTTAAATTACCTTCTTCCCCCCCCTCTCATTGAACAGAAAGAGAACCAGAAAGACTGACCTAGACTCAAGCACGCAACTCTCAGCCAGAACGTGATGAGGAAAATTCAAAGCTACACTCAAGATACCCAGTAACTTCTCAATCCAGAAGGATCCTACCAACCCTCTGCACCTATGATGGAGCAAACCTATTCAATATGGAATGCATTTAATATGCTTTGCTCCCTTCGAACACTGATATGGTGATAAATAGCTGTATAGAAATTACACACTTTCAAAAAATCTGCAGATCAGATTTATTTCTTAAGATCCCTGAAATGGGCAATTTCTTTTCTTCATAGAACTTTTCTACTCCTGATATACACGCACTCAACACCAGAGCTGCTCACTCAGCTCACTGCTACAGCAGCTGTGCCAGGCTTTACCCAGACAGACTGCACTAAGCACATGCACAAATACAGAGAAAAAAAGCAATTTCTGACACTGTTTCAAAGCAACAGTCTGATGTAAGAGATGAAGGTAGATAAAGCAAACATGGCAAGAAAGAAAAAACAAAGTGGAAGTGAAACAGCTAGAAAATCAACTCTGTACATTGTAACCTTGGCATAACACCAAAGATTTTGTAATCATTTCATTTCCAGAAAAGGTGATAAAGAACCTCAAAAAGGTGCCAGCAAGAAGAGATTCCATGGGAAATACCTGATTACTGCACAATTTTTCCTTTTTTTCATAGTAATTACCTCACAGGAACTTTCTGCAGGGAAAAAAAAGTTTTCCTTCTGGAAAGCCCAGTGAGACTTTCATCGGGGCTGAATTCCACACTGCATTTTCCTCTTGCATATATATTTTATCCAAGTTAAAAAAAAATACAAATAAATAAATAATGTGAGCTCCCCAATTACAGTTGAGACTGAGTGTTTGTGACCTTGTGTTCCATAGAGGTTAACCTACTCTGATTAACTTTCCCATGTTATTCCATTAAATAAAAACAGTTTTGACACCCAGAGACTAAGGCATCCTAGAGATAACACAATAACCTTATGCAATCATTCCAAATTGAATTGCAATAATTCATTTAGGTGACCATACATATTTGTTATGTGTAATATGAAACATTGCAAAATGAAATCAATAGAAATGTTTCTTGTTAATGAAGATATACTGTGCTGTTACGTGTGGGGTTTGGACTCCATATCAGAGAAATCTTATTTGTATTCTACATTTCATGGTTTTATACTAGTTAAAAATTATGAAAACATTTCTTTAAAACTATATGTCTGGACAGATGGAAAATTATATCACACATTTTGCTACTTATCTTGTTCACTAAACACGAGACTGCATACCTGAAAACACTGAGTTTTGCTGTTTTCTTCAAAAGAATAACAGACTTTTCCCTGAGGTTTTAAGAAATTACTGTTGCATTCTCAATGAAATTTACAAATCTGATGTGAGTGGTGGTTTTTTGAAAGTTATAATGGAAGGTCACCCAGTGTAAAAAATATATTTTAAAAAAAAACAAACAGTAAACCTTACAAATGTTTCTGATATTGACTAATTCCTATATAGGACAAATACAGCATTATATGTATGAAACCCTTCCCTGTCCTGCATGTGCTCCTCTGCCCAACGCTCACTGCCTGCTAGTCCACACACACAAGCTGGCTTACCTTAATGGATGGAAAAGTCTTCAGAGACATTTCATTTATCTTTAAGGGATGGGAATCAAACGCTATCAGTGTATAAGCAGTATGCAGGAAATAAAAGACTCTGAAGACACCAGCTCCAGTCCCAGCCATCATCATAAAGAGCTGGGCCCAAGTGTGCTGAGCTCAGCATGAACTCAAACTGAGCTTATTATCCAATAACACTTGCTTGAAAAGTTGCCTACATAACCAGGTCTTTACAACAACGGCTGTATGCCAGAGAAACCAAAGCAAAATACATTTAGATTTCCTCTAATGCCAAAGCTACTCAATTTTAAACTAATCAGAAGACAGCTGCACTGTAGCATGGGAATGTCTGGTGTCATTGGCACAGTCTGGTTCTGCTCAAATGGTCTTTTGCTTCAGAGAAACTTTGAGTCAAGAATCCAGGGCATTAGCAGAGCTACATAAAGGTAGAGGTATGGAGAAAAAAGGAAACAAACAAACAAAAAAATAAAAAACAAAACAGAATTGTGGATACAGCTGAATCTTTAACAGCACAGATTACAAGCTGGCACCCATTTTCCTCTTGGAAGGATGGGATTCCTTCATAATCACTGCAAACACTTAAGGAGCATCAGTTTTACCATAATTTGACTGAAGAAAACTCCTACAAGTCCTAAACAAAATCTGTAATAAGTTCATTCAAGGAAACACTGGAGAGAATGTGGAGGCAAAGACTGTAACTTAATGGTAGGTAGTTTAAATTGCACAGAAAAGCTTATTGAGTGTAATGGAGAGCTATGGACACAGTGATTAAAGGAAGCTGAACTCTTTGACCTAGAAAATCAAATCGGTGACAACTCACTATGTTAAACTACATTAAAATTTATGACATTGAAGAAGAAGATCAATTTGTCTGTGTGTATCTGTGCATCAGTGTGTGTGTGCGAGGCTGAATTAGGAGACAGTCAGAGCAGAAAGAGCAATCACCTCCAGGATTTTTAAGCATCCAAAGAAGCAAAGGTTCTGCATTCATTTACTGACCCCAGAATGATGCACAGGCTTCTTTGAAAGGAGGAGGCAGATAGACACAGTTCCTTGAAAAAGGTAACTCTAAATGGTCATTAGAAGGAGATATCTGAAGAAATTTCACAAAGTAGCCATGGTACTTTTTCTGACTCAGGCAAATGACCCTGTGACAGCAGTAACCTCTAGCTAGGGAGCAAGGCACTGTGATCTCAAAAATCTCTGCCACAGTTCAGGTGTCAGGCAGGAGTTTATGCAGTGAAAAAAACAAACTTAGTGTAGAGTCAAAAACTTATGATGAAAAGCAGTACATTAGAGTACACTTTCTTAAAGCAAGTTTTTCTTTTTAATTTCAATAATGATTTTTGAAATTAAATGGATGTTGTCAGGGTAAAGTCATCTTTTAAGAAACAAGCTATATATATGTTGCTAATAGTAGTCTTTTTTATTTCAGAAATGGATATTAAAAGCATTTCATTTTTTTGGTGTGTTTCCTTTAACTTGCATTTTCATATATTTCAATCCAGACTGACTATTTTACATCTATTATTAACTAAAACCATGTCATAACTGATGAAAGTAAAAAAACTGATAACTTCTCTGGATGTCTTTTGCATTTCCAAAAGAATCAAAACAGAAAATAAATGCACTGACTTTTTTCTGTTCCAGTCTCATAATGCTTACTTTAGAACTACTTCTCCTTACCTCCATTTTGCAAATCAAAAAGGGAGAAATTAACGAAATGCACATACACATGCAAAACAAACCAACCATAATTGCTCTGAAGAGATGTGACACAGAAAAGAAGTGGTTAAGTATACTCAGAGGACTGTTCATGGTACTCTGGTGTAGCCACAGATGGTCACTGGTATTGATAAATGTTGTTTACTTACCACCCTGGCCACCACTCTCAAGGAACACCCATAAAACATAGCACCACTCCCTTGCAGACATGGTTTCTGCCTGCCATTTACATGCGTTTTGTTCTTCAACCAAAAGTGAAGAGCTTTGGGAAACTCTGAACATTTCCGGGGTCTGCCTCACCATGTTTTTAAGGAATTTTCTCAAAAAAATTCTTGGGAATTTCATGAAATATTTTCATGTGTGCCACGTGAGTGAAAAAAAGTAAACCCACAGGGGCAAAACATACAGTTGTCACTCACCAGAGTTGTTTTTTGGAAGTTATTCTGACTGCAAGTTGAAACTTGAGCTAGATATAGAATTCATTCTACAGTTATCCTTACAACAGAAACAAGCTTTGAAAGCTATCAGTGTGGTCCTCTGCTTGTTTTACACCATCACCATGTATATTCACTTCCATAGTGAGAAGATAAGGCCCAGAACCTTTTTTATTTCCTTGTCTTCCACTCCTGTCTTCCATACTGTCCTCTGAGAGGTAGTCAGTACTACCTCAGCAAGAGCAACCTTGACAGCAAAGCAGGTGTGTTTAACAAGCAATAAATTAAGAGTTTAAGCTGCTTTGACTGAATATGCTCACATCTAAATGGCACCTTTGCAGCGCTGAAAAATCCCTCATAATGATGAATGAGAATTCAATAAAGATTTCAGAGCCAGAAAGGAAAAGAGAGTGCATATGACTGCAGTATTGACATGCAGCTGGCCTTCTGTTTATGCACATTCTAATCATATGTGGCTTGGGGTGAAATCTGAAGCAAGCATTGGAAAGAGTGAATCAAGTCTGGCAGTACCCCATGAGTGTGTGGATTTGGTAGTTTGTTATGGGAATTCATTTGAAAAACAACCTCATTCTCCAAGATCTGCAATGGCTCTGTAATAAAAAGTACTGGAGCTACTATAGGTGGTAAAATGGGTCTGGATTTTTGTAGATAAATATATGCAGTTCCCAATGGGCATCCACTACGGGATGTGTGAAGATTGTTTATAGCAAAGGTAGAGATCCTGATACAAGAGAAATGATTAACTTTTTGTTTAACTCCCGCACATTTCCATGAGAGAAAATGTCACCTCTCGTAACACTTAATGAAGAAAACAGAGATGAAGACCTTCTCTTCACTCCAGCTTTTTATGCCAAGACACTAGAATAGTGCTCCCCAGCTTCATGTTGTCAAAAATAATAAATCTGGGTTCCTAATATTAAGCTTATGAGTTCATATGAAGGGATAGCTCATAGAAAAAGATCACATCTATTGTGTCTTCACCTTTCTCATAGGGGAAATTTAATTCTCTTCCATTCAGAAAGCAACTGTCCCTCAAAATGTTGTGACTTCCTGGCAACTCTGCTCAAGCATCATCCTCTTCTAATAGCTCTAGTTCAGTGCATACCCATGCAGCCTTAGTTCTTCCCACTCTTCCTTGCACTTCTTCCTCTCTGACTTTTCTTCACAGCCTTCAATCTGTCCAGCCTTGTAATCTCTGTCTCCCACCACAGCGCCTCAAAGCGGAGCTGCCCTGGGCCACCAACCGCCGGCGGCCCCGCGTGGCCGTGGTGGTGGGGAACTGTCCACGGGAGGGAAGTGCTGAAAGAGCCTGGAGACACGCGTCCGCCAAGCCCGTGAGAGGGGTTCTGCGTCGGACGGCAAAGGAACCTTGCCTCAACCTTCTGGAGACTGAGAGATTTTTTTGGTGCTCCCTTCCAAAATGCTGCCCTCAAGTTACGTGTGGGGTCTTGTAACAGCAGGCAAAAGTTTATTCTAAGACAACATGCATGAAAACGCTCCTTCTCCCTTGCATGTGGCTAGCAAAACGTTCTGTTCTGCCTAAAAAGACAGCTCTTCATTCTCTGCTCCTCTTAATGAATTATTCTCTATCCAGAACTTAATGGGAGGGGGGTGAGGGGGAGGGTAGGAAGTGGGGGGAGGGGGGAGGGGGGGAGGGGGGGAGGGGCGATTCTTCTTATTTTTCTTTTCTTTCTTCTTTTAGAAATTACTGCTGATCTATTGCTGATCTCCGAGACATTTATGAGCTAAAAAAAAAAAAAAAAAAAAAAAGATACATTCTGTTGAATGAAGAAAAATACTATTCAGATCCAGCATTTTTAACTGTTCAATATTATTATGTTTTTTAGGAGGGGAAAAAAAGAAAGAAAAAAAAATACACTTCTCTCCTATTCCTCCTTTCCATACCAAATAACCTACCAGTGCTCTTATTTTTTGCTTGATACACAGGGATCCAATGAAATCATACTTATTCTCCCCAGGATATTCATTCTCCTTACAAGTTCTGCCTTTTTAAATTCAAGAGATATTACTTAGATAATTTTTAGTTGTTATCCATTTCTAGAAGTGATGTGAAGTCCTATAATCATTCATTTTTAAGACAGTTAAGATGCTACCCACTTCAAAGACCACCCAGTTCCAAACCCCTGGCATGGGTAGAGTTGCCACCCACTAGGTCAGGGTGTTCAGGGTCCTATCCAACCTGGTCTTGGACACCTCCAGGAATGGTGCATTCACGACTTCTTGTGGCATTCCATTTCAGTCCCTCACTATCCTCCCGGTAGCAAAACTAAATCTCATGTCTTTTACTTTAAAACTGTCCCCCCTTGTCCAGTCACTATCAGATCATGTAAAAAGTTGGTCTCCCTCCTGTTTATAAGCTTCTTTCAAATACTGGAAGACCTCGGTGAGGTCTCTCTGGAGCCTTCCCTTCTCCAAGCTAAACAAGCCAAACTCCCCCAACTTTTCTTCATGAAAGAGGTGCTCGAGCCCTTTGATCACCTTTTTTTCTTCCTCTGTACTCACTTCAATGTCTCCTCATCTTTCTTCTGCTGTGGGACCCAGGCTTGGACACAGTACGACAGTTAGGCCCCACAAGAACAGAGCAGAAGGGAACAATCCCCCTCCTCCTGCTGGCCACATCTCCTGTGATGCAGCCCAAGAAGTAGTTGGCCTTTCAAGCTGCAAGTGCTCTCTACTGGTTTGTGTAAAATACTTCAACCATCAGAACTCCCAAGTCCTTCTCTGCAGGGCTGCTCTCAATGAGTTCTTATTCCAGTCTGAACACATTTCTGGGACTGACCTGCCTGAAGTGTAACATCTTGTACTTGGCCATGTTTAATCTCATTTAGGTTCACACAGTCCCATTGGGCCAAGTTGGATAAAAAAATTACTTTTTGTTTGTTTGTTTTGCTTAGATCACTTATCAGTGATTAGATGATACTTCCTACCTTAACACTGTCTGCTTGACTGCACCTGCAGTCTAGTAAAGAGGCAAGGTAACTAATAAAAAAAAAATGGTAGGTAAAAGCAACCACTTACTCTCTACTTCTTTCTTCTCCAATCTGTTTGGATTTTTTTTTATTACATTGACTTCTATTATGACCAAATATTAAAAGTCAGAATTTGGTGACACCAGAAACAAAACATTATTTTCTTGGCTCACTAGCCTTTCTTCCTATGTGATTTCATTCCATTACATTTTATTTTAACAAAGTCATGTCTGATACACTTTTCTTCAACCATATGCATCTCTCAGGTAGAAAATCAGAGTGGAAATACTTTTCTTCTAGGATTTATCTGTAGCTGATCTATGTTCAGCTTCATCAATTTCCAATGTTTTTGTTCTCCTATGTGTTATTTTTTCCACTGAAATTTTCAGGATAATCATTCCTTATGGAATGGTTACTGGTCAGAATGTTTTGGAGCAATTACTGGAAAAGTAGAGTGTAGGCACTTAAAAAGGACCTTGAAAGTCTATTTAACATTTACAGAAGGTAGAGTGAATTTCTTTTTGTTAACTCTTTCAAATTCATGAGATTTTTTTTAAAAGTAGTACTTCCCATAGATTCTCTTTATGCATGCAAAGTACACAAAAAATTATTTGACTAATAAACCGTCTGTTTTATTTTATTCATTTTTTACAAGACAAAAGTATTGCTTTGTTAATTAACTAATGTTTCCTTTAAAAGTGAGTAGACACAGTTTTTTATTTTTATTTTATAAAAAGAGTGACAGATATCTAAACAAAGGTCAGAACTAAAGATTGTGGAAAGGAAAGAAAGTGAGTAAAGGAACAAAGATCCTGAAGGAGAACAAAATGTTAGATTCTACCCAGAGGAATAGAAAGATTTTAAGCTAGAATGGCATTATTACTAAGAGATGCCATAAAGGAAGAGTAGATTTCAAGAGAAATTTGAAAGGAAAAGCAATATGAATTATCTTTCATCTGTCCTACTGAAAATTTGAACCACATCAGAACAGGATTGACATTCCCATATGAAGTTTCTCCTTTCTATTTTAGTGGTAGTAATTTCAATGAGGAGCACTCAGTACTTAGTGCATCCATGCCTCCAGTGCTTTGATATATTGAAACTACACAGCCTAAATTGTTTCCAACACTTTTGCAGGTCTTAACACAATCTACTAAAGAATTAAATTCTTCCTCTGTTTACTGTGGAAGTCCAGTGTTTTAACTACCAAGATCCACCTATTCTAAAATAAATGCATGGAGGTTCTGCATTTGATGGTAGGTAGAAAGAGCCATTTATTTCACTTATGAACTGTGCCCCTCTTAACTAATGCCAACCTAAACTGCACAGCTGGCTAGTCACCAGGTTAGGTCTAGGTTGCAAATGAAGCAAAGAAGCTTTCCATCTTAAGAAAATGTCAGTATGAAGAAATAATTGCCTCCAAGAGAAATACTTAAATAACTACTTTGGAAATCTATTTCTCACATCAGAATCCTGAAGGTTCAAACATTTGATTAACTTCTACCCACAGAAGCAAAATCTGTTCCAACAGTAATGTCAGGCTTCGCAGTAGAAAATAAAGGAAATGAGAATTTCAGGCAAACAATTGTTATTCTAAGATTGCCTACAATATTTCAGCATGTGTTTTTAAACGTGATTCTACAACCCTGCCATCAGTGCTCCCATCAGAAGAACTTTGTGAGAGATGTGAACAGAGATTAGGAAGATCAAAGATGTAACTTTGATTTGAATGGTTAAGCATCTTTAACATAGGCTGCATATCTCTACAGGGCTCATTGTAAAGCCAGAGTCAAAGTAAAAATTAGAAAAACACTGGAAACAAGACGAAAGAGATCTATGATGTAGAGGCTGAGGGGATACCTTATTACTGTCTTAGAGTCTCTGAAAGGTGCTTACAGCAGAGCAGGGCTGGTCCCTTCTCACAGGTGACAGGTGACAGGACAAGGCAAAATGGCCTCAAGTTACACCAGGGGAGGTTTAGGTTGGATATCAGGAAGAACTTCTGTACAGAAAGCATTGTTAAGCACTGGGATGGGCTCCCCAGGGAGGTGGTTGAGTCACCATCCCTGGACATGTTTGAAAACAGTTTGGATGTGGTGCTCAAGGACATGATTTAGTGGAAAATTGTTAGATTTAGTATGGTTAGGTTGAGGTTGATCTCAATGATCTTTAAGGTCTTTTCCAACCTGAGCAATTCAATGATTCTACAACTCTATGCCCTGTTAAGTTCCTTCCAGCCATCTAGTTGTTACAGAATTTCCAAAGTGTGGAGCACATCTCTGTATTCAGAACATTTCCTACAAAGAAAGGCAATCATTTTCTCTCATTTTCATCTTCTTTCTGTCTACAGAAGTGATTTTCAGTAGTCACAACAGGTTGCCTAGGTTAGGAGCATACTGCCATCATACTTCCTGTATAACTAAAAGAACAGGACCCTAGTGAGAAACTCAGTAATTCAGCCTACCAAATGTTTACATCATCTTGTAGAAGTATTCCTGAGCATAGGAAAGCTTCTAGTCTTAAGGTTTCCTGGGGTGCCTTTCTGAAGTACCTATGAAAGAAAAATTCTTGTTCAAAGGTATAAAAGAAAAATAAGTGATAAAATAAGAGAACGAACCCATATCTTCGTAAGTTCCCTAACAATAAGATAGAAGGAATAATCCTTATCTCAACAAGAAATATTACATTCATTTCATCTGAAGGAACAGCATAAAAATGATTATGTGAAGCAAAAAGAACATCTATTAGATAGCTATTTTATGTTGAGTTTAATATATCAAATGATCACACATTTGTCTGACCTGCCAAGCTGATAAGGAACTTCATCTTCCTAGGCATGTTGACTCAACCCATGAAGACAAGGTACTGGTTTTCATCAGGCTAATGCCAATGCACATACCATGCAGTGCAGAAGTACTGGACAAAGGCTGCTATCTTGAGGCCCAGATGCCATACAACCTTGTTAGCAGAAGGCTTTGCCATAACTATAAAGAGTTTGTAATCCCTTCTTCTCACATCTCAGTCATACAGTCTGGGGATGCTATGAATTAAGTATTGTATAAACAAACAAAAATATATGCTTGTCAGTGCCATTGGGCCCCCATTTAATTTTGATATGTCAGAAGAATAAAGAATAAAAGTTAATTGAATGGCAATTTCTAAATCTAACAGATGTGCATCTTCACTTACAGCAGACTTTAGTTGCCTTTAATCTTGCAGAAAGGTTAATCATTGACTCTTGTGATGTGACTGGAGGACTCCAGTACTAGTATTTTATTAAGATATATAGGAGTATTCAGTGGCTGCCATAGTGATGGTTGTTATCATTCTATAACTATAGAAACCTTTTATATATTTTATGATTAAAGTAAAATTTATTCTTAAATTCCAAATTTGAACTAAGTGTTTGTAAAGTAGGAACCCTAATGTAATGAGAAAGTCATTACTACAGTCCTGTAACACTAATTCTTCTTTGCCCTGAATCCTACTAACATAAATTAAATTATCCATAATTTTAAAATGCCAAATTCTTATGCTTTTTACACAGTTTAAAGAGCACAAGCAAATCCAACAGATTTCCAATAAAAGATGTTAAAGGTTCAAAACAGAAACACTAAGATGAGTTTGCTTAGAGACTGACAAGGACTTCATGGCACTCATCATGTTCTGCCAATGCAGAGTTCATGGTAATAAAAAGGACGTGCAGCAGAACATGAATTTGTCATTGTATGACCTGAAACTGTTGCCATTAGTGAATGGCCAGTAGAGGACCTGGCACAACTTAAAGATGGCTTCCATTTTGTTGGCACTGACGCTGCATTTTGCACTGGCATATTTTTTAATCTAATTTCAAAATTAAATTATTGTCATACTTATCAAGTTGACATTTCTGCACCTTCCTTTTACTTCTTGTATAGTTTTGTTCATATTTGGGAAACAAAGTATTTGTGAACTCCTTCAGGAAGGCATTTTAATAGGAACTTACGACTATCATCTCAGTAAAAGTGGTTTATGACTTTATCTCTCATGTACTAAAATCAGTGGAGTTTACAGATGATTTCTCTTTAAGTCCTGACTGTATTCCAAACAACTCATGAGTAGAGCAAGGCAAATTTTTTTCATCAAAAAGATGCATGTGCGTATAAAACTCTCCTATTACTCTATTCTATTGACTCATGCAGATGGCTACTAACTTCCTGTGCCTTAGGAAAAGGCTCTGAGTGATTTACTTTATCTTTCCTCACCTATTTCTTCCCTTAGGCTCTGTCACCATAGCAAAAATACTGAAAGTAGTGACAAGTACAATATCAATAAACATAATAATAATTGATTTCTGGGACATGAAAAAGCTGAAATTAGTGGCAATTTCCCCAGGAGCATTATCTGATTAATCTAATGTTCACCTTGCTCATTCTAAGTCATTCTAGTACTGCTTATTTGCTCAGCAAACCTTTGTGATAAGTCTAGGCCAAGGCCCCCTCTCCACTCCCCCCCCCAAAAAAAAGTGAATAGTATTGCATAGTCTGGCAGTTTCTAAACTAGAGTGATCTTCAACTGAAAGAAAAACAGGGCTCATGGAAATGCTTAAAGTTGTGAGTTTACTCTACATTTTTAACTGGGGACTGTGGTATGTGACGTTGTCTGTCATGCCTGTCACTCCTACACCTGAAGAGCTATCTGAAAGTATGAACTGGGCTCAAAGAGAAAGTGAGGAGCAGTGGTAAAAAATGAACTCAGAGTGGAATATATGCAAAGAAGAGTTGTCTTGATGAGGGTGATTGAGAGCCTGGGAAACAAGCGTGGATTTAAGGAAATCTCAGCTTTATAATACAGCTAAATGAAGGATGTGCAGGCATATAGATGTGCATAAATGTCCTGAGGGTTGGGGGGCGGGGGGGGGGGGGGGGGGGGAATATGCTTTTTAATGAACAGTGTTCATGCAGTAAGAGAAAATGTGAACTAGGTTTTGAGCAGTGAATATCAGGAAAGTGTCTATGTGTCAGAGTCAGAACTGCATCCAGGAGCACCAGAAGAAACTGGTTCCACTAACAAGAAATGCAACACTATCCCCTCAGACAGGGATAGGATAAACTGGGAACACCAACATCTTTGCAGGGGAACAATTCAACAGTTTTTCATTAGATGAAGTTTTCTACATTTCATTGCTCTTGCAATTGCATTCTGATCAAAATGTATAGAGACCTCAAGCAAAGGAAAGATTCTGTGAACTCAAGAAATCGTTGCACAACACAGTTCTGAGATAAGTTTTCTTAGTATCCTATTGAAGCCATTAGTGATTCAGACACCACTAGAACAGTTCATTACCGAGAGAGACAGCATTCATATTGTTTAGGCAATGGCATCCTTCATCAGTCCTTAATAATATCTAAATTGAGCTCTCCTTAGTGGGCTTCCTCTCTTCAGAAAGTAGGAAGAAACCCTGCACTACAGGAACTATAGTTAACAGCCTGATTCTCTGCACCCAGTGTGGCTTCAGAGAGGAAATAAAGAGCATTTAGAGTGACTGAATCACATCAGATCTTCCAGACATCCTCATTAAGCTGTTATAATTAGGGCTGTGTTGTTCTCTTCGTTTTCTCTCAATAGTGTTAGTTGGCAAAGACTGATGCCTTTAGCCCTCTAATAAATTAATTATTAATGTAGGAGTTAATAATTCATGTTAATTGGTAGTATGAGCTACTTTCCCCAACAAATGTGAGCAAAGGTCAAAACTTGTTAACAGCAGAGGTGAATTCTATTTTTAAATCTTCTGTTTCATAACATACCCATGAAATCAAGCTATCACTTGCAAAAGTTAACTGTATTTCAAAAATGAGCACATACACAGAGCAACAATCTACTCAGCTCACTTCAGAGTACCATTAACCAAGCACCTGCACTGCCTTTATCATACCAACGATTAGAACTGCACACCCTGGATCAGAGGAAAGCATCTCATGTGCTGTCAGGAAGGATGGCACAAGTCTGAGCAGGAAGCGATCATCAAAAATGTACAATGAGAAGATGTCACTTATGGAGGTTTTGAGATGCAATTTTAACACCATCTTGTTAAGTACATTGAGGCACTGAGTATATATGTTGGCATTCCTGAAACAGAAGAACTTGTTCAATCAGCATCATAATTGTGAGTAGTGGAAGATCTAATGATTCTCTAGAATTACTCCTCAATGCTCAGATAAGAGGGATTCACCACTCACTCACTGTATGAGGTGCAGTGCTTTGATCACTGTCTTCTTAAATGCAGTACAGTTTCATGAAAGTGCTTGTCCCAGCCCCATGGACTTAATCTGGAACATTTGAGCTGGAATCTGCTTTTAATTTGATAGGATGTTTGAAAAAGCCATGTGATGTCACATGTGCTCAGCAATCAAACGTTTTCCCATGTAAAGAATAAATCCACAGTCTTTCTTTAACAACCAACAGGAAATCATGTTTTTGTTTGTGTTTTGTTTATAAAACAGAGAGATTCAGAAAAGCAAAGAGGGGAAAGATATGTGTAGACTTTGGGGACAGCTTGAGAGAACCAAAAAATGTATACTTTTAATAAAAATAATCAGCTTTTCTTAATGGTTGTAATTGTAACTAACCATTGTAACTAACTAATGTAACAGAAGGGTTTCACTGCACTCATTATAACTTGGCAACTCATTTTTCTGCATTTAAACATGAGAACGAGGTGGACTTCATCCAACACCCACTGTCATCAGTGGGAGTTCTTCCACTGACTTCTGTGGGCATTGGATCCGACCCCTGCTCAGCAGGACATTTTCTTTCTGGGAAGGAAAAGCAATCTCTTTCGGATGGTTTTTCTTTATGACATGGCCAATATATCTATTTACTCTTTTCTCATTGTTTTACAAAATCAAGCTGATGTTTTTTAAAGAGAAGAAAGTACAGGAAAAACGAGTGTAGTTTTATAACACTTTATTCCATTAACAGGGGGCATTAAAAAATATTGAAGGAAAATATTTCACATCTTCTGATTCATATCAAGTTTTTCACTATAAATGGGTACAGTTCCCATAACAATACTTCAACATCTAATTGAAGTACAATTACACACATTAAAGGAAAAAATAAGAAGTATGTGCAGATCTTTCATTTTTGCCATTATGTAATTGAAATATACAAAAAGTGTACAGATGTGAAGCCACTGTTCTGCATGCTGTTGCTGAAGATATAGACTTTCTCATTTCTTCCAATGGTGTCTGCAGAGCTTACTGTACTGGCTTGAAAATGCAACAGAGGACTGCTGGGCTTTGCAGTCAGTAACAAGGATTCATCCTTGTGTCCAGCAAATAACAGGGAGAATCTTTGTTACTATGTGCAATTAATAGCATGTGGCTTGGTGAAGAAGTTGAAGCAAGGGTCCTAGCAGTACAGCTTTGATCCTTTGCTCTAGAGTAGGAGTTGGTTTTCTCCATCCTGTTACTGAGATGTCATAGTTAGATATGCATCACAACCTGAACTGTCCTAGGATATTAGTGGTGCAGTAACTACAGATATGTTCTTTCACAAAATCAGGTTAAAAACAAAAAAGAGCAACAAAATCAGGCAAAATGGTACATCTGTCCAAAACATCTCAGACCATAGGGAAGACCAAAGTACTTGAGGTTCTCAGTCTAAAAATCTTTCCCTTTTTGCTACTATATAGAAGCTTCCCATATCACAACCACAAATTCAACAGTGATATGAAATAGCCTTTTCTGCCTCCAAAGTCCATTGGGAATTCATCTGTCTTCATACTGCAATAACCTCAGATTAGAAAATCCCTCTAGTATATAGTACATATTGCACCTTTCTCTGGATTGCCCTGATTTTGGTTTGTGTTTTCAGGTAGTGCCTAGATGACAAATGGCAGCACTTCCATGGGGTAATCTGATCTGGTTTACACTGAACCATTATTTAACAAGTCCATCCACTTGAGAAATTTCACCTTTCCCTCCTACCCTTATTCCCTTTGCACTACTGGGGCAATGTCCCTGGATCTGGGAACAGAGTATTTGGAGCTGGAGAAGAATATGTTTACTCTGGCTGTAGCTTGCCTCTTATTCAGACCCATGAGTTCAGAGCCATGATCTGCACAAGATGTGGACTGAGGGCATCCTCCAGAGAACAGTAGTGAAGAAGAAAACTAGGCCAGTGCTGACCTCAGAATGGGCACACTGGCCTACTGATTTGACATGTAAGAGGACCTGGCAAAGCTTTCCTCATAGCAATACCAAAGTGGAAGGAGAAGGAGAAGGGAAATGGGAAGGGGAAGAGAGAAGGGAGAGGGGGAAGGGGAAGGGAGGGAAGGGAAGGGAAGGGAAGGGAAGGGAAGGGAAGGGAAGGGAAGGGAAGGGAAGGGAAGGGAAGGGAAGGGAAGGGAAGGGAAGGGAAGGGAAGGGAAGGGAAGGGAAGGGAAGGGAAGGGAAGGGAAGGGAAGGGAAGGGAAGGGAAGGGAAGGGAAGGGAAGGGAAGGGAAGGGAAGGGAAGGGAAGGGAAGGGAAGGGAAGGGAAGGGAAGGGAAGGGAAGGGAAGAAACCTTGCAATGGATAACTTGTAAAAATCCTGCAGAGACATACCTGTAAGTATGCTTGTGCATAGGAGGATACAAACACAGTTCTCTTTGTAGGCCAGGGATGTGAATCAGTGAGGTTATTCATGGTAGAGGTACAACAGCAAGTGTTTGCAGGACCCATCCCTCCATGTCTTCTCCATTATCAGTTCCTAAGGCCCAGAAGTGTTACTAATGCACAGCAAAATGTAGCTCAGAGGGTGTTTAGTCAGAGAGATGAGTAGCTTCTTGTTCTCTACTCACATGGAAGGAAAAGGGACAGAGCTAAAAGGCTAACATAACAGCCCGCTCTTGGCATCGGCTGTTGATAATTTTCTTTGGAGTGCTTTGACTACCTGTCTGAAAGGCTGCTGCAGTGCAGGAAGGAAATTTTTCAAGAGATTAAACTATTATTGTTTCCTGTGTGGCTGTCTTCGCTGTATATGAAAAAAAAAGCTTTAAGGGCACTTGAAAAGAGATTTGTCTGAATAGCAAAGTTGTTGTGATTCATCCCCCACCTCCTTCCTCAAAGAGTCAGGATTTGGCCAATTTCCTCAGGAAAGTGGTTGATTAGGGCCCGTGGATTTATCCACAGCCTACATACAAGATGTCATAAAGGTGATTAATGGTGAACTCTCCATCATAGGAAGCTCAGAGTTTAGAAAAGCTATTTTCAAGGGCATGGAAGGAAAATAAGTCATTTGTAATTTTGCCAAAATGTTTTAATGTTTAAATGCCTCTTTGTGCTTCTGGCAATTAATGCTTCTGCCTATCAGAGGCTAGTGCATTTTCTGATTTTACAAGTTTGTTTGAAAAAATTGATTCAATGTGTTTTAGTGTTTACGTAAGAGGATATTGTGGAATTAAAATAAAATGTTTCCACAAGACCAGCATTTGTTGTTATCCTTTAATCTAAGCTTGATTTTAGAAACCTTTTTTATGCCCCTTCCCAAGAAAAAATTCACCTGGTTTTTCCACAGAAGGCCATAGTGCAACTTGATAAGTGCTTTGGGAGATAATTATCTGATCTGACAAAGAAAACCTACACTGAGCCTTTGAGAATTCACTATGAGTTTAAAAACATGAGATTTTCTTGTATTTCTCCTGTCTGGAACTTACTTCTTTTGTCCAAGTTTTCTTTCCAATAATTTTTGTCCCAGCCTTCCCTCCAGAGACCATCTGCCAACTATCACATCTTCCTTTAGTTTTTAACTGAGTGGTTGGGCAAAGGGAAACACCATGAACCATATGAATCATAAGCAAAGACTACGTATAGTTCCCTCTTTTTTTCTACTGCCATGCTCAAATCTCAGTATAAGTATCCAGGACAGCGTCCGTAAGTGTTAGACACTGCAGGAAGTGTGTTTAGCATCAAAGAAGAAGATCTGGAAGGTGGGGAGCACAGCTCCACTACAAACATTTTAGCAGTCTTATATCCTTCCTTGCTGTAAGCATTTTCTGTTAAAGCAAAACACCTGAAAGTGGAAGGCACAATACTGGATTAGTCTTAGGGCCCTCACTCTAGAGTTGAGGTTAGTGAAAAGAAATCCACTGCAGGTCTTCCTCTGGGAAGCTTTACATACTATGGATGCTGTGCACATCACGTAGGACTGAAATGTCTCTGAGAAACAGGACACCTGCAAGTAATACTGTTATGAGCTGGACAATCTATAACAGCAAGTATGGCTTTCTATCTCTATAGTTGAAAATCCTAAGAAAAGCAGACAAATAAAACCCCATAAGTACCTGGTTCTGGTACTGTTCTGTGAACAGAGATCACAGAGCAACACAGGTGAGAAGACAGTATCCCTAGTCCTCTCCTGGGAAAATATTTTCAGTACTTATTCCTGGCATCTGATCATAACACAGCAGCTTTTTCTCACACAATGAAGTAAGTAATTTGTGCCAGGAATAGGATAGAGGAAACCAAATACATCTGGGCATTGTGCAACATTATGCAACATCTGTTAATGGTAATATACTTTGAAAGAAAAAGAAATGAGGGCTCTGTGTGAACTGATTTCCCAACTGTATGTTTTTGGAGATATTATTACCCAGTTTCCTCCTCTTTAAAGCTGAAGTGTTTGTTCCTAGTCCTCCTTCCTCTTCTTTTCACACTTCTCTTTTCATAGCTGCTACTACCAACTGTTTCACCTCCATCATTCTAGTCATCACATTCATTTCCCCTGCTTCTCCTCTCACAACATCCTGACCAGCATCTAAGTCCTGTGCTCTGTCTCCCAGGCTTTTGTAACTTCATATTGCCACCCCATCTCCTTTTCACACCCAGATACTTTGTTGTTTTACAGGTTCTGATGTTTTCTTACAGCCACAATGGGGCAATCTGCACTCTTAGCACCACCACCAGAAATAATGCGCTCAGTTCAGTATCTCTACTTTTGTGACCACTTACTACAGTCAGTTTGCCTCTGTGTTATTGTGGTGAGCACCAGAAAGTTTTTAATCATAGAATCATTTGATCACTGAATCACAAAATAGATTAGTTTGAAAGGGGTCTCAAAGATCATAAATCTCCAACTTGCTGCTGTAGGCAGGGCTGACCCCCATCAACTCAGGCTGCCCAGGGCACCATCTAACCTGGCCTTGAGTGCCTCCAAGAATGGGGCACCACAGCTTCTCTGGACAGCTGTGCCAGCGCCTCACTGCCCTCTAAGGAAAGAATTCCTGCCTAATTTTGAACCTAAATCTCCCCTGTTTTAATTTAAAGAAGCTCCCCCATGTCCTGTTACTATTAGACTGTGTAAAGAATCAGTCCCCTTCTAGCTCATAAGCTCTCTTCAAGTACTAGGAAGTTTGGTTCGGCTTTTTAAGACAAAATTTCAGTGCTCTGCTTCGCTCTTCATTTTCTCTCTTGCAAATATACTGTATGGAATGCTAGTGCCTTTGTAATGACAGAAGCGCCAGCTGCCATAAGATTCACCATACACTGGTGGGTTTGATAAAGCTTTGATGGGAACAAGGAACTAAAGATGAATTTTTCAGAGGATTTCCCACTAGGCAAACACATTATCATGGAGATAGAGAAGGTATCAGCAGAAACTTCTCCATCTCAAATAAATGCGTGATGTAAACGATAACATATGTTCTTAGAACTTTGAAGTACCTGAGCTTTTAGCAAGGTCTGTGGTCTTTCAGCAGTTCCAACACAGCTTGGATTTTCTGGCTCAGAGTTCAGAACTGAGCTCCAATGTGAAGTAATTAAAAAAAAAAAAAAAAACAAAACTACTACAGAGACTCTATTTAGAGCTTCCTGGCAGCAAGCAAGTAGGAGGGGGAAGTTGTTTATCTTGACCAAGGATTTCCTTAGCTGTACATGAAAAACATTCCTTTTGTTGAACATGGCTAGCAGTCTCACAGAGTGGCACTCTGGAGGCTTAGGATCGCCAGGGTGTTGCTGGAAGTGTTGCTTGCCCAGACAGGAGGAGTATCTGCTGACTTCAGACTGGGGCACCTGACATCTGACAACATTGACGATGATGACGATGATGACCTGAGAGAAGGAAAACGTTATGCAGTTAATATTTTCCTGTAGGGAAATGTCATCACTATCCACCCAGTAAGCAAATAAAGGTCATAACAGAAGAAGCACAAGCAAACTGGATTACCAGCCCTTGCAGTTTTCAATAAGGGTTGTGACTAGCACACAAATGGGAAGATATTTTCCTGTCCCACAGATGTTTTTTAGGAGACAAAAAGAGCCCAAGTTTTCATGATGAGATAGTGAGAAGAGGATGCACTTTCAAAATAGCCAGGAATCTCTCATCCTCATGATGTGGGTTATGGTAGTTTGGTTCCTTGCTCCTCGTTCATTTAAATGAATGAATGAGACAGCTTAGCAAGGAATATAAATGCATACAGAATGCATCCAGAGGGCTTAAAAGAAGATGTACATCCTTCATTTCAGTTGACATCACAAATTATCAGGCAGATGCAGCTTAAGTTCTGACCAGAGAGCCTAATCTTTATGTCAGTAACTTCTCATTTTAAGTTCTTCTTGAAGTTGGTTCATTCTTGCTAGGAAAATAAAATAAAAAAAAAGTTTCTGGTTTTAAGTCTTGGGTTAGTTACCTTCAGTCCTGGCCTTACAAACAAAGGGAGTTTTTCCATTGTTTGGTCCCCAGTCTGTTTTGGGCTGAGTGACCAAAATAGAAGTACTAAGCAAGCCATTACAAAAGAATTATATACAAAAATTATAGAAACAGCTATATTTAGCTTTTTCAGGACAGCCCACTGACCAGTTTCAGCACTTGGAAAAATCTCCAAAATTCAGCACTCACATAATAAATCCACTCTTTTTAATATATTAGTAGGAATTCTATAAATGCATAGCAGATGTTACGACCCTGCAGAAGACTGAAGTCTGAAGCAGCTATAAGAGTTGCCAGTGGTAACCTATTCTTGTTGTGTTGAACATGTAATGTTTTCTTCAGTTCAGAAATGCTGTGAATAGATCCTCATCAGAGAAAAAAAAAAAAAAAAAGAATGGAAGACCAAGGCTGCGTTTAGGAGTAACACACCAGGGCATTCTGAGGAGATATGGAAATCAAGCATATCCTATTTCTTGGATTTCACATTCAGAAACAGAAAATGTGACCAGCCACCTCAAAGCTAGGTCTAGCCTGTCCTCAGCATTTTCACTAAATTAAATGCTTTTTAGCACTGCATTCTAATGGAGATTTTGGCTCAGGCTGTCTCACCCTTATTCAAGAAAAGCATAGAATTATTCAGGCTGAAGAAGCAAATGAAAAATACTTCAGATGACAGGCATATGGAAATAATTAGAAGGAAAATACAAAGAGAGATCATGTCAAATGCAAAGTTTGCCATCTCTTCTTGATCATCTGATTAAATTTTATAGTCCACAGGTACTGTGAGATGTTACAGGAAAGAAGATTTCATTCAGACCACATTTTTCAGACATTATCCTGATATTTGCCACCTGTTTTTTTGGTGTATTTCTAGGAAGAAAAAAAAGATGGCCGAACTGACTCTTCAACAAGAAAAGAGCAGTAGTAAAGAAAGCTGTAACTTTCTGTTTCACATCAACCCAAGAAAAATGAAAAAAGGAGTTTTCTTACACTGCAGTATTGGTACATTACATGTAAACAACATGGGACTTCTCTACAGTAACTGGAATAACAGAGTTCCTACTGAGAAGGAAAACAGTGTGCCACAATGTGGCAGTGGTGGTAGTTCTTCTCACTCTATCATGAGTATAAAAACATGAGAGACATAAGTGGGACATTTCTGAATATAATGAGTGGGCTATAAAAGGCAAGAGGAGATGTGATATGGAATTTTGGATATGTAATGTGGGCTAAGAATTCCTCCCTAGTTTGCAGCAGGATTTCTGAATTTGACAAGAAGATGGTCTGCAGCTCAGTCCACCTTTACACTCATTTCCCTATTTGCTCTCCTCAAGCTTTGTGTTACTTCACTTCCTTCTTTCCTTTTTCTTTTTATTGTATCTCTGAGTTGCATTCACCACGTGAGCTCAGGTAGGATGGAGGAGGCCAAAGCTGCTGCCATTTTTCTGTTCTTTGCTCCTTCACAGGGAGTGAGCGTAGGTTGCAGCTATCTGAGTTATCACCAATTCATTTAGGGACACAAAAATAGCACAATTCATGAATGTTAACAATATAAAAACTTATAACATAACAAATGCAAAATCATTTGTGTAGATGAAGTATCTCAGAGTAGGCTACAGTTACAAGAAGGTTTTGTCAGCATTCATTTCATCAACATCTTTCCTTAGTTGGAACTTCACAGAAGAGATCAGTTGGCCAGCTGTACCTTTTATTGGGGACAAGTTTTTACTATAGAATCGTTTGAGACATTCTGTCCCTCACAAGACAGATGGGTACATAAGCAGAGCACACTGTTAACACAGCTTTAAATTACTCTTTCCATAGAAGAACTCCTATGGCTTAGCTAAATTCATCGATCCTTTCCCAATTAGCCATACACTACATTTCATTCTTGACTTAGTTTTCTTAAGAGCAATTGGTCTTTCAGAAACTTATAAAGTGACATCCCAAAAACAAGCTTATTTTATTATGCTCAATTATTAAATTTTCTCTGACATTTGCTGTTCATATTTGCTGGTAAGCAAATACACACATAAATATTTTCTGAGTTCAAATGGAGTTTAACAATATGAATTCCTTATCAGTGAAAAATACTGTGTTCATTGGCAGAAGCCAAGTACATGAAGAATTAACAGTTATCAAATTCCAGAGGGAAAACAATTTCTGTTAGAGTCTGTTGCCAACTGCCATACATCCATTTGCAGACATGAATTTCCCTTTGTTGGTCATCAGCTGTAGTCAGCCTCCTAACATTCATTTCCTTTGCACACAGCATATTCAAGCAAGCCCTAGACCTCAGATCTCAGTTCTCATCCTACAGTAGTCAATAAGAATATTTTAATTTATTTCAGTGGAAGCAGAGTTGGAACACTCACTGGAGAAAGATGTTTCAACACTTTTATGACCACTTAACTTAGATATGCACAGAATTGAATGCTCTTATAGACAATACAAGCTTTGACATTTGTTAACTGGAATGACTTACTAGCTATTAGAATGTTTAACCAATGTGTAGCCACTTCTACATCCCAAATATGGGAATCTCTTGAAATACTCTTTTCTTGCCTTCTTTATACTTTCTTCTTTCAACAAAAAGCCAACATTTTCCACAAAAAGCAGACAGCTGATTTCCATTAAAGGCTTTTCATTTAAAAAAAAATAAGTTTCATCAGAAAAAAAAAAGTTTTCCATAAAAAAAATAGTTGAATGGAAAAAATTCTTTACCAGCCCAAATATTTTCCTGTTTTAAATAATTAGTGTTTGAATTACTCTTCTGGGGATACCCAGTAGAGATTTAACTGTTTTATTACCATGTCAGAATATCACAGATCGTTCCAAGAAAACCAAAAGTCGGATATTGCAAATGCAACCCAGCTCATAGATTTCTCTTCAGTAATTTTTGACAATTATTTTGGAGAAAGAAACCACCACAGAACTAGAGCTCATGTTGGGAGATGTCTTGTCTTGTTCTTTGATGTAACTTTGAAAAGCTTCAACAGCACTCAAGATGCCTGGTGGAAGCAGGTTTATCCCTTCTGTGTCATAGCCCAACTTGTCTTCTCTTTTCTGCCAAAAGCTTTCTTTCTCCTTTCTACTATCTTACATCCTTAATAGCAGTTTATTTTCCACATTCTTTTCCACAGTCACCTGTCTTCCTTTCCAAACTATAAAACAAGAACCAATTCTAATATGATAAATACTAAAATTTAACAATGACAAAAATTACCAAACAGCACTACCTATAGATAGACAGATAGATGGATAGGTGAATAAACTATTGCTCTCTGTAATCAGAATGAGAAGTAACAATTGTCTTTGATGGTATTGCATGCTAATTGCAAGAAAATGCTGACTTCTTAGCAGTAATACTGTGTACTTCTGGAGTATGTTGAGCAATGGTTGAATAAAGCTCTAGACAACTAAAACTGATGGATTTTCTCTTTGAGTTGTGCAAAAGATTTCAAGGAGATGAACAGCCAAATTTTTGAACAGTTAGTCAGAAAGAGGCCATCCGCTGCTCTTACTCACTCTAGTAAAGTAACTAGTACATTTGTTATGTAATAGAGTGAACTGAAACAGAAATTGTACAGGATCTCTTAAAAAAAGAGGAATTGAGAGAAAGTATGCTGGAAACTGTCTCTAGTTTACATCACCGTATTTAAGGCTATCCTTCTATCTCAGTGCGCCAGTTTTCCCTTCTTCCTCAGATTATAAAATTATTCATATCAAGGAAAAAATAAAATTACCTCCTTTCTGATCTTGCAAACAAGTCTATCTGCAAAGCACCCTTTTTTCTTTTTTTCTTTTTTTTTTTTTCAGTTTTACCTTTTGTTTCAGGCTTATACTGTAAAAGCTTACATAATAGAAGAAAGCATTCCAGAAACTTGAAGCAACAGCACAGTCCTCCTTCTTTTGACATGCAGGAGGTATGGGTACCCAGACAAAGCTTATTTGTATTATTCAAGGAAATAAGGAGGCTTCTGAAGGGATCCAGTTGCACATGCACACAGGTGTAGTTGAACCTTTGAGCTTAAAGAACATACTCATATAAGCAAATTTACTCATGTGCATAAATGTCAGATAGGTTAAACTGAATGGCTGAGTTATTTAATCCAGATTGTTCTGACTTGTTATAACAGATTTTAGTACTTGTGCTCTACTATACATGCTGAGAAAGAATATTCAATCTAAATAAATGAGTTGAAAACTCAGGTAAATGGGATGGAAGAATTTTGTTATCTGTGTGTTATGCATTACAAAATATTCACTGGTAAGAAAAATCTGACAAAACCACTGTTTCACAGAACTACTTTAACAAAGTTAATCATCTTTCAGATGATGATTGGAATCATCAGCTGGCAATTTTAGTGTGCTCTATTTCATCAGACTAACAAATAAGCTTCTAGAGCTCAATACAAGGCATCTTCAAGATGGTCTGTTGTTTTTCCTGAGAAACACTTTTTACTGGAAGAATTATTAGGCTTCTCAAGATGTCTTAAAATAAATACACTGCAATGCGATTGTACCATTATCTTTGTAATGTGGTTAATTTCAGATCTTCATTCAATAACAAATGGACAGTTTTCCTCTGCAAAATCAGTCAGACACAGTTCTGTAAAACAGAGTCTCAGAAAACTATGGAAAACACTGGCTGGTTTTGACTGACCATGAATGGTTGCAAGACATCCTGAAACATCATTCACTATTTTTAATGAAACTATTAAGGCATAACAATAGCAATTATTAGAAGATAGCTTTTTTAACTTTGATTTCTCATTTAAGTACTGGATTGTATACAGCTGAATACAGTCTATCACAAAATATTTTTATCACCTGCTCTAGTCCATCTGCAATGCAGACTCAGTCTGTATGAAATTTAAAGGCTTACTCTTAAAGGCTGCAATTTATCACAAATAGAAACAGTATAAAATTGTAATCAGTTGAGCTGTGATGTTTGTTTCAATTTTCTTTTTAAATTGTAAGTATAATAATTTCTGTGAACAGGATATTCAAATAAAATTAGGCATAGCAAGAAACCTATGGGACAGAGATGTCAACTGAGGACCTTCGTGCTGGATCTATCCAAAACCAATCATCACAGTAACATGTCTCCAATAATGGACATTAACAGAAGGTTATGAAAAGAGCAGAAATAAAGGAGCAGACATACAGTGCCCTTGTTGTGCCCTTTTAATCAGATACAGTTTAGGAACTTCCTGAATCAAGCATAAGATAATACTTCTGCAGTTGACCAGATTTTCAAAATATGTTAAATTTGGATCTGTGAAAACAATGAAACCAAAGTGCTCAAAAAGTAATCTGACTTAAAAATATTAAAGATTTCAAGGACAGCAATAAAATGAAATGATTGGGTATAGAAGACTGCTGTGACAAGAGACTTAATGAAAAGTGAAAAGGAAGCTAAAAAATTAGGGAGATGTGATTAGAAAAGAAGGAAATTACCTTGTGGAAATAAGTTGAAAAGAGCATGGATTTACAACACATGTGATTGAAGAGAGTTGGGGATCAATCAGGCAATAAGAAGACCTGACACTGCTCTTCAAACTGAGAAGAGTTGCCAGTGTCTTTCCGATTAAATATATGTAGGTCACGCGTCTATCTTCCAGCTCCTATTAATACCAGTGAGAGTAACCAGTATCTATCTCCCACCATTGCTGTGATTTATCCATATCTTCTCTTCTGCCCCTGTATCACTAAGATTTATCTTATCCACCGCCTTTGCAGTGAAATTTATCTAAGATGCATAGCTACAATTAACATGAGATCTAATACATTTTTACTTCCTATTGGCACAAGAATGAGAAGCGAAGCTTGACAATGTTATTCACAGGGTGGTGCACATGCATTTATAGCATAACATAAAGCCAAAACACTGTCCTCTAGGCCTCAGAGACAGGGCACAACAGGCATTTATATTTTGTAAAACACATGAACATGAACAAAGGAATAAATCAAAAGGGAAAACCGTGCAGCATAAATATCCACTGAAAACTGGACATGTGAAAGCCAGAATGAAACTTCTGGGAAGAAAAATAATATACACGTGTAAAGTTACTTGTCTTAATATAATAAGCAATGAAAGGTAAACTCTACATATTTGATGTTAGGCATTCCAATACACTGCTCTAAAAATTGGATTAAACTTGAAGATATTGAGAAAAAACAACCACTTGGAATCTAAAAGCAGCTTTCTCCTTTTGCCCAGACTCCCCTTCATAGTTACCTAAATATACTAGCAGGCAATTCTGACATGTCTTTGCTTAAATGTGGTTATAAAAAGTAATACAGAAATAAGTTCTGGCTTTCCTGCAAATGTGCATAATGGAAAGACAAACATTATTAAAAAGACCATCATTTTTAGTGATTAAAATAATCCACAACAGAAAAAAAAAATCTTCTGTAACTTTCCAAGTTCTCATTTATCATAGTTTTGCAAAAAGAAGCCACAGTAATTTCATTTTTCTTGACTTCTATTAAAAAGATCAATACATATGATTCCAAAGAGTCTCGGCTCATGAAAAGATGGAGCTAGTCTGTAATCACATCTGAAAGTATTGGTTGTCATTAGCAGTAAGATTGATCTGTAAAGACAGTCAGCTCAGAGTGAAAGTACTTAAAAATTTCCATTGGGCTATTGCTGAACAACACTGCCCAGCAACCTTTCACCTTGCAGATAATTAAATACAGATAACGAATTACCATATTAGAAGGAAGAATTGCTTTGAGGATATTCAATAGATGCCCACTTTAGTAAAGCAGTTCCAAATCTCAGAATAATGATTTTGTTTTGTGCATAAAACCTAATGAGCTCTGACAGAATAAAGTCATTTTTCAACATGCATTTAAATTTGACTTGTCAGATAAGATATTAATAAGTCACCTGAGGTACAAGGATTGCAAATGGTCTGCAGCATGATCATTGCAAGTCTTCATACAGCCTTGGATGTGAGAAGAGGATCGAGTAAGCTTAGCAAGGAAGAAGCTTCTCCTCAGAGACAGAGAAATTCCAATCCTACTGAAACCCCTTGGCTTGGCTGAAGATGAGGACCCTCCCCTGCATCTTCCCTACCAGCCAGCAGCTAACCCTGCCATGCCACAGGAATCTTCTGTGGCTCTCAATGGTTTAGGCTCAGGCCTTTATGCCTGCCTCATGGCAGTCTTGTTGGAAGACATCGTCTCCAAACAGCTCTTTGCATGGGCATGCAGAGAAGGCCAAGCATTCTTCAAGCTCTTCAGAGTTGCCCCCTAACTACATACTGCTGCAGCTAAGAAAAAGTAAGGGGACACCTTCACAGACCCCACCAGGACTGAAGTTCACCTGCAGGTTTCTTGCTTGTTTGTATATTCAGTGCAGCTTGCATGAGATCTCCTCAAGGCATAGAACAGGATTAGGTTAGAAACTAAAAACAAGCAAAAATTCACTAAGTTCTTAGAGCTGAGATTTTAATATATTTTAATTCAAATTACTTGAAACACATAATAAGGGAAAAAACTGCAATCCTAGAGTTTTTAGTATCCTGTGCACGAGCTAACGGTCCTAGAGTTGAGAGGGAAGAAGAAGATGAGAGAAAAATTCTGATGGAGAACAGAATGTGAAATATCAATGTAGTTCTGAAAAGAGAAAGGAAATAACAGTTTTTGTTGCTGCCATAACTTCGGATGCTATTGGGTCAACACAGCAAGGAATCATAATTTTGTAGCATCCAGAAAAGCAAGCCCTCAGTAAGAAACTTCATTTATCAATAGAGAAAAGCATAGAAGAGAAAAGCATAGATACTAGGATCCTGAATTCTACTTGTGATCCTAAGAACCCACGCAAAAAAATACACAGCCAGGAACATCGCATTCCCCTTGACATCCAAAAAATCCCTGAAGCATGTTCATAAAAGTTTTATGTGACTGCTTTGTGTAAGCAGTAAGTATAGTAAATGAAGTGTAATTCAGAGTATCCACAAAGCTGGTAAGCCTGGAAAGGATATGCTCAGGATTCTTGCTGAAAACACTGTAAAGCAAGAAAAGCTATTTTGTTCAAAGCAAAATAATGTAGGAGAGCATGTTTTTATGGAAATGCCATAAGGTAGGAATGCTCTGCTTCTTGGTATTTCCTATAAAAATACCAGGGAGAAGGTGTTTTCTTATGTAATTTCAATGAAGAATAATGGATCTGGAAAGGAATTATTATTCTTTCAAAAGCCAAAATTATATTTCCCTTCTAAAGTGTGGCTAATGCTTCCAAATTAGATCTTGGGGTATTACTTTGTTTCTACCAAAAATTCATCTCAATCCTATGACAGGGGAGCATGGTTTCAGGCAACACTTTCTAACCTCCCATTTGCTCCTAATGCCATCACTGATAAATAAACAGTTTTGCTTTAAAAGCTAGTTAAAGCTGATATGTAACTGAGAAAAATTATTAACCTCTTATGCCATTTGATAAAGCCAGGCATTTAAAAGTAAGGAAATGAAGAGATGAGGACATTGCTTATTTCATATTGGCCAGCAGATAAACCTAAAAACCTCAGACAGTTCAAACAGTGCCATCTGTAACTGATTTCCCACCACCCATATGAGCCACTCAGGGTGCTTGGCAGGAGCGTATGTAAATGGAGGGTGTTGCAGTCATTCTGTTCAGCCATTTCCTGCTCCCACTACAAACTACAGGCTATGGCTTAAACTTACTAATTGAGTATTAGTGATTTAAGAGTTGCATTTGGCCTTATCATTCTGATGGGTTCACAGCCGATGGTTGTTTTTAAGAAGTTTTATTTTATGCCTTTGGTTTGAAATTTCTTGATTAAATATTCTGTAGCAAGGGTCAGAGTGACTGTCTTTGTGTTGGGATGAAATGTTCACTTCTCCACAGTTGATAAGATTGACAGTTGCATTTGTAGTTTGAGATTAATAAACTTCTTAATCTCCCTAGTGCTTACATTTTGTCTTAAAATACTTTATGCAAATAATACAATGACTATTTTACCAAATTATTCCTTTTCAATCACACAGAAGTACAGAAAGTACATGTAGTTCCTTTGGAGACCACCTTATTCAATACCAAATTGTCAAAAGCTTTTCCTTTGTCATATAGGAAACCCATCTGCAATATGAGAACAGGACAGAAGTAGAGGATCTTGCACCACATTGCATTGCATGTTTCACCTCTGCAGGTTTTTGGTTTCAATTCTCAAACAAACCAAAAGAATAGCGTGGGTTCAAGTTCAAAGTTCACGGGTTCTCTTCAGTTAATTAATGTTTCTTTGTCCCTGAGGTCAAGGCATACTTTTAAAGCTGACAAATTTAGAAAAGGTCTTCCTGGTCTTCCTAAACTAAAAAGATCCTAAAAGGGCAACAAGTCCTAATGGACTTGGAAATTAACATTTTTAATCTTGAAGGATTCAACAGCGTCAAAGTCCCACTTTCATACAGCTATAATTTTTAGCATGCCTTGTACATCTGATACATCTGATTTATCTGATTACATCCAGATAAATCTGGAATTAGGAGGCAGTCTATGCACAGCAGTCATGCTGGCATGTTTAATAATCCACAAGGAGTGCTGCAAACAGTCCAGAGTGAAGTGCATGGCAGGGGGACAAGGAGGAAAGGTTGGCTTCTACAATGCATCTGAGTACAACACCAATTTATTTCCTAAACGTGAATGTTAACATGAATATAAACATTTGAGCACAGTTTTTACACGGGATATTGTACAGGGTAACTTAACAGAACTTGCATTTTATTCATAAATCTGATAGGGCAGAACTTGCATTGTATCATCAGAAACTTGGAACAAGTTCTCCTTTGTCTTTTAATTTCAGCATAGATGTGTGTTCCACAGTCAAAGTCTAGGCAATGGCTGGACAGAAAATTGCACTGAAAACATTTTTCTTTTCCTAAAGCAAGCTCAGGGAGAAACATTTATTTAATAAAATGGAAAATCAATATGATTTTAATTTTAAGAAGTCAGGGCCAATGCCAAGCTGTCCTTTAAGGAAGCCTGATAAGAATTCATGACCTTTTTTTTCTTAAAAAAAAAAAATAAATAAATTAAAACCAGCACTGATTTAATGATTCTTTTCCAAGTTTGTTTGGAGTCTGAAAGTTTGGTTCATCACTGTTACTTTAGTATCTTCTGCAAATTTTGCTTGATCATCATGCCTTTACTGCTTCAAAATTACTTTAGATTTTTAATTAATTTACATAGAAAGAAAAACAGGCAGCACAAATACTGCAGCTATGTGTACTACAGACTGTAACATATTCAACAATTTAAGCACACCAGCAAAAATTCAAATCAGTTTGACAGACATATTGGAAGCAATAGAAAAGATAGTTCACAAGCCCTTAATAGAAAAAAAAAAAAGATGGAAGGAAGGAAGGAAGGAAGGAAGGAAGGAAGGAAGGAAGGAAGGAAGGAAGGAAGGAAGGAAGGAAGGAAGGAAGGAAGGAAGGAAGGAAGGAAGGAAGGAAGGAAGGAAGGAAGGAAGGAAGGAAGGGAAAGAAAAGTAAAAAGAAGGAAAATAATAGTTAAAGTGAGATCACACTGGAACATATTTATTGTTGAAAGATATGCTAGGACTGAAAAAATGCAGAAAGCAATACAGAAAATTTAATTTTGTTGAGTTGCTAGTACATTTAACTATTTCTCACATTTCTGTAGTGCATGTCTTCTAACCATGTTTTCTACAGAGTTCTTGATCGTCCTGACTGATTCAAACAACCTGATTGTGCTCCATTAACCCCAACACAGGAACAAGCAAATATACACAAATGCGTCCAATCCATACAGATAGAGTTCTATCAGTTTTGAACCACTTCCTTAGCACCAACTCAGCACCTACTCGTAGAAGGGCTACCGAAAGCAACAGAGCTAGAACGTATATGTCTCTTCTTTCCCTGGAAACTTGAGGATTAATTCCTTGTTGTGATCCAAATAGTGAATTTGTTTACATGACTTGGTGCATAAAACCAGACAATTCCCAGTGCCTTATGCGGCATGTAAGGAGAAGAGGCCAAAGAATTTTGGCCTACTGAGTGGAAATACTCTTAAATCAAATCTCTGGGACTTTAGCCTGAATGGAGTGATGGCTCTCACGGGTGAGGAAGAACCAATACTCTTACTGTGCAGGGCTCTGAGTCACAAATGACCTCCCAGGGTGCTTTTGAGACATTGCCCTTTTTATGATATGAAGGAAAGCTGTGGCTGACCCTCTTATTTAGTGCAATATTTTTTTTATTATCTTCTGGCCTGATTTTTCTTTGGAACTAGCATTGAACCACACAGTGGAAATTATCACACCCTTACAAGATCAAAGTCCTTAACATAACATCAGATTGGAGAAGTTAACAGTGCCCTTAAAGACCACATCCAAACACAGATGTCAGAATCAGAAAGAGACTCTAAGAGAAGAATTTGTATGTGATAAAAACTGAAACCTAGGAAAATCCTGCTTAGTTTAGTTAATAAAATCACATCCTATTACACACTAAATAAAGTATTTTAAAAGTAAATAAACAGGTGGACTAACACATGTTCACTGAAAATTGGATTTCTGGACTGAAAGTATGAGACTAGGATCCATCCTCATATAATGTGTTTGTATGTATAAATCATGATGTAATTTATCAAACACAGCTGAGGACATAGCTAGCTCTGTTAATTGTTTATTTCCCTCAGCAGAATTTTGAAGGCTAGTTAATTGGCCCTCCCAAACTTAGAAGAGATTATTTTCCTTTCAAGCTGTGCCAAGGTCAGGCTGTCACCACTACAGGCTTGGGTGACCTATGGAAGTCCAACTGCTCTTCTCAGGATTTAGAGCAGACTGCTCCAAAGTCCAGCAACCAAAGGAACTGATGAAACCATAATACACTCAAAAAACACATTTAACTGCTTTGGCATGCAGCGTGTTTTACGTGTGATGAGGTTTGATTATACGAAGGACTTTAAAATGTGCGATATGGATGACACGAATAATATTCTTTCTTGTTTGCTGAGGTAGAAAGAGAAGTAGAGTAATGTTTCATTGCCTTTAACTATTCTTTTCTCAAGTGTCAAATTAAGGATCATCTGACTTCCAACAAGTTCCCTGTCAGGCAGGAAGTTTGACTAGTTTTCAAGGGTCTATGTGTGTGAGAGAGCTGGCTCATCTGCTAGTCTTTTATATATATTATTTACATTGATTTGAATCCAGAGATAGTCTAGTTAGAGACCTAAAAATATATTATTTTCTGCTAGAGTTCTCTAAAAAGTGGAAGTCTACTGACAGAGTAGCAAGAGCTAAATGTTTGATACACAAACCAAGAGAATAGAGCCATAATTCATCCCACTTCAAACACAACAACAAAACTAACCAGGAAATGAGATGTAGCGTAAGTTTTATTAAAAGATGATTTTATCACCTGTGTGTTGGCATAATATCATAGAATCATAGAATCACTGAATGGTTTAGATTGGAATCCCTGCTCAAATCCCACACAGCCTCAACCCTTTCTGTGGGCAGGGCTGCCCCCCATCAGCTCAGCTGCCCAGGGCCCCATCCAACCTGCCCTTGGGAACCTCCGGGGATGGGGCACCACAGCTTCTCTGGGCAGCTGTGCCAGCGCCTCACCACCCTCTGAGGAAAGAATTTCCTTCTGACATCTAACCTAAATCTACCATCTTTTAGTTTAAAACCATTTCCCTTTGTACTTAGTATTTTTGCTGCGATGGAGATATTTTAGAGGAAGAATTTTTCTGAAGTCAAATATTAAAAACTGTGTTAACTTAGATAGAATCAAATGACGAAGGAAGGACAAAGTCATAACATTTCTTTCACAACTATGTGCATTTTTTCCTGCTTTTATCCTCATTAAAATTTTAAGATATTCAAGAATTTCATGTTTCTGTGTCTATACTGCTGCCTTGTCATCTATGATATACAGGATTGAGTCTACCTGGCATGCAAGTATTCATCTTCACACCTCACTGAAACACACATCAGCCTTTCCCTCAGTGGGAGTATTCATACATACACAGGTTATTCTTGTAATTAATGAGCCCAAGATAAGTAATAACAGTGCTTTCAAAAGCCATGTCCTTTCAGAAGGAAGTCTCCCTGAAGGAAATATTCATGCCTGTAGTAATTTTTTCTGTATTTAAAGTATTTCCTTTTTGTATGGGATTCTAAGAAATGTTTATACGAGGTAATATCTGAGAACTGCAGATGGTCCTAGATGCAGAAGTAACACGCACATACGTGTGCTGGTTGTGCTGTGTCTCGAGGCTATAGGATGTCTTCTAGGCTTATATATCAATTGACTTTGAAATTTGTGAAAGCAGGCAGATTTTTGTAGCCCTTAATGTGATATAATGGCATGAATTTTAAGGCTGTCAGCCCTTTCGGTGCAATTTAATACAGGCCAGTTAAAAGGAGCAATAGGAAATCTATGTGAGCAGTTTCTAGCTGTCAGCTCCAATTTGCCGTGACAGCCCATGATACAGGCAACCTGCACAGCTACTGAGCAGTTTTGACCACCTCCAAAAAGGACTGATTTGAATGTTCATGCTCTCTGGATCGCTCCTGGTAAAACTATCCAGCTCTGTAGCGAAAGAGGAAAGCAGAAAAGCTGCAGCCCCTTGGAGGACGCTGGGCTGCAGCCAGCAAAGACCTCTCGTCTGTTGGTGTAAGTGATTCCATGAAGATTGGTGGCTGGGGCTCAGTGTCTTGCCTGTGAGCAGGGGTGCTGGAAGCCACAGGGGTCCCTGTAACTCCTTTGTCCTCTGCACAGTGTTGGATTTGTGTTGTATTTGTAGTGCTCATCTACTGAGCCCATCTTCACCTTGTTTCATCTCCTTTCCTTTAAATCTAAGAGAGTTATAAAAAATTGTGGATCCGGTCCATAGACAGGTGCCTGACAGTAATGGAAATCTCTCAGGTCGTACACTCGGGTGTAGGGGTCAGTGTCTATTTCTGACTAACAACCTCAAGCTCTCCTTCCTTTAATGAATACTAAGGAATTAATTCCCTACAGTACTACAACAGTTATTATTACATGAGCACAGAACGCATCATTCATTTTCCTTTCTTAAGGGGCAGTGCAATATCATACTGCTCTTTCTCCATTAGTTACAGCCGGCTATTGGTAACTTTAAAATCAGGCTTTGGCACACCATACAAATAAAAATACATTTATGCAATTGAATGCCTATGCAGTAATTCAATCAAGGGATTCTACTGCTGGTCATAAACTACTTAAGCTGTTTGTCTCTCAGCTTAAAACATCAGCAAAAGTCTTTGTTTGAATTACAGTCTTAGATTTACCTGCACATTTTGTGTTATTCAATGCTACCTGTATACGTGATGATACATAGGATGTGATGCTTAAACTTTGTGCTGCTACCAAAATAAACTGCTTTTTTATCTGGGTGAAATCTGATGACACTGACATCAAAAGAAGTTTTACCTTGGATTTTGATGAAGCCAAGCCTGCAGCCCTTTTGCCTTCAATAACCACATTGTAGTCACAGGTTTGTAATCACAGTCTGCTGTTACTCACAGCACTCCTAAAAACAGCTAGTATTTTTCATTAAGTCAAAGAATATTGGAATTTATAATGACAAAATCTGTGGGTACACAAGACCTCGTTTAGTTCTGACAAAGACTTGGTGGGCAATATACTACATTCACACATGGAACTACAGCTCTGAGTGTAAGTTAAGTGCCACAGCCTGGAAGGAGGGCTTCTAACTGCATGCCAGCAAAATGTCTGTTTTGATACACAGCAAGGACAGGACTCATCCAGTGTAGTATTTTAGACTATTACTTTGAGTCTGTGAGTTTGATGCATCATTCACTCTTGAAGCAATGCCATTTCAGATGAGCACTGTTGTCTAATACAGAGGCTGGAAATGTCCCTGACAAGCATCCAGGGCTCAGACAGCCTTCCTGGTATATGTTTCCATTAGCAGTCCCATACACATCCCACTCTCAATTCCCAGAGTAGAGAGCATGTCAGGACAAGCTGTGGTCTGGCCAGGAAAAAGAAAAAAAGAATCATTATTTTTCCCTCCCAAAAGAGCAGCACTCATACAGAGTAGGAGAAGCAGCACAGACATCTCAAAGTGTAGATTTGGACAGAAAACTTATATGGCGCTTTGGAGTTCATTTCCAGTCCCTCAGACAGGTCTGGTACTCATATCAGTGCTTTTTGCCAGATACAGATTAACAAAACCATCTGCTCCTATTGCACGTGTAAACCAGGCTGTCATTCAAGGCAGGCAAACACTTCCTGGCTGTTCCTGGCGCAATCAGCTCTGAGCCAGGAGCGGATATTTTCCAGTTTGCCATTAGAAAGCATCACACACTCCCCAGCCCTCCCTGCAGAGCACACTGGGACGTTGCAATGGTTTTAGGGCAATTCTGAGGCATACTGGGGTAAGGACCGGGGCACTGCAGCAGTGCCAGTCCCCAGTGGCAGTGGTACACAGCTGTGAGGTGCTGAGATCTATGAGCACAGAGGAGAATGTTTGGAAAGCTGGGATAACTTCTCCTTACTCTCTGGAGAGGAAAGTGAGTGCCTATCTCAGTAGTGATGTGCACTACCAGTGGCAGCAGGGACATTTTCAAAGAATCATAGAATTATTTGAGTTGGAAGGGACACTTAAAGGCCATCTGGTCCAACTCCCCTGCAATGAGCAGGGAAGCTGCAGCTCCATCAGGTGCTCAGAGCCCAGTCCCCAAAGTCTGAGCTCCACATGCAAACACCAGCAAACCCTGCCTGTGACCGTGAGGAACACTCCTCATCCTTCTTCTGTCTGTGCAGTGTATATAAATCACAGCAGCTTGCACTGTTTCTCACACTGGAATCAGCAGATCTAAAGACAGAGCAAAGTACATCTTGGAGTCTAACATACAGTATCTTCAAATACGCCACAATATTTCTTTTTTGGAGTAAATTCGGAAGAGAAGTAGTAGTACTCTGGTATTTTTTTAAGTCCACAATCTTCAGAAAAACCACATAACAGAAAATGGAATATTGTGAGCAGCCCACATAATTACTCATGATAGATAACTGTATTAAAAATTAAACATAAATTATTGGAGGCATTACAGTGTTGGCACAAGATAAAAAAGGTGCTTTATATTACTGAAAGGTTTAGCTAACTGCCTGAAAGTTTGGCTCAGTAGAAACAGACTAGCCTGGATAAATTGAAAGCATTTATTGTTTGAAATATGGATTTTAATATAGCACAGCACAACCCCAAAACATCAGTCCTTTTCAGTATGGTTAAAGTAAGATGGATCTTGCAGATTTAAGTAGCCAGCAGAACACTCTTTGGCAGTAAGAAGCAGGAGAATTAGCAAAGGAGTCTCCTTGGAGCCACTCCACATCTTTGGAAGAGGACTCTTCATTTCTTCCCCAGGGCTCCCCAGAGCCCTGCCTGGCTGCTTTGTATTTGAGCTCTGGGACACACTCCTGGCACTGGCACCAAATACCCATTCTGCTCTAAGGACACTGAATTGCGAGACAGAAGGGAAAAAGTCTTGTGTCGGGAGTTTCCAAGACTTTCAGTGATCAGGGAATTTAAAGTGTTTGAAAACGTCCTCGTGATTTTTAATTAAATTTAAAAAGAAAAAAAAAGAAAGAAAAAAAGAAAATTAGTATCAAGTGATGTTATTCTGTCTTTGATAGTCTTCCTGTGTAAAAAATTATCATGCAGAATGGAGAGGGAAGAATGCAAGAACATAGCTATTCCAAAATCTATCAGTTTGGTTAGCTATTTCAAGTAGGAGATCTCTTTTTGCTTTGGGTTTACACAACTCCTTGCCCAGAGAGCTACTTTCCAGAACAAGAGTAGGTAGGTACTACAATGTTTATAGATATTCCACAGTATGTTTACCTAAACATGTAGGTTGCTCTGAAAGTAATGCCTCATATATATTTCCACAGGCACTACAACAGATACAAAGAGCCCAATCCCACTACACTAAGTGAGCAAATTCTCAGCTACAAAACACTGTTTGTCATCATAGTCACAACCATTAGCTATGCATTTTTGCCAGCGATGAACAAGAGCCTGCATGCCACACTCATAAAAATCTGCACCAGTGGAGGTGATCCACTGTCACCAACACCACTGCTGAAATGCACCACCCACTCCTCACTGTGTTCACATCCACTCTTTGATCTCCATTAACATTCAGCAAGCACCAGTGAATGTCAGTGAGTGCCATTTTTTCCAAATGGAGAAATTCAATGACACACCTCTGCTTCATACACATCTCCATGTCAGATACCATTGTGTCACATTGCCCCTCTGCTGCCATCTGTCACACAACAATAACATGTAATGGGATATCGACAGGCAGGTTCAACCTGTACTGCTATACCACCAAAATCCACATTTGATGTTCTGGACCAACATAATAAAATAGGAGGCATTACTTTCAGAGTAATCCTTTTAATTTTCCAGTTGTCCACAGGACAAAACTTGCTATTTTTGTCTACAAGTTCTTAGGTGGTTTTTATATTATACAGAGGAAAAAGAGGCTCTGAAAAAAAAAAAAAAAAAAAGAAAAATTTGTTCTCAGACTGATCAAATACAGAAACTGAGATTCCAGAGTAACATTTGACCCTATGAACATCATTTTTCTCCACCCCTGCTCCCAGCAGACAGATTCCTTGAGCGTGCAATATCATGCCACAGCACACACTGCCCCACTGCTTCCTCCTCCCAGTGTTACCACTGCCCGTTCTCAGCACCACATGACATAACAAAGCAGTATGTTGGGTGTCACATGCAGATCAGCCCATGAGCTGTGATTGCTGTTTATTTGAACACATAAATGTTTGTCTAGCAAGCTGGAACAGTGAGCTCACTGTACCAGATATGGCAGTTGCTCCTTCCTGTGTCCTGTTACCCCTGCAAGTGTGACTCAGATATTTCCAGAGGAAAAAAAATTATAATAATATGTGAGACCGCATGTCTCATCTTTCAGAAAAGATCAGAAAAGACTCTTTCAAAGAGGAAAGCCTGAGTAGCAGCCCCAAGGAACTTTGCTCTCAGATGTGTATTATCTGTAAAAAAAGCAATGGTGACGATGCTGGATCTGTGGAAAAATTGCAATGATAATACCACAAGAAACTGTTTCTGCAGCAGCCACCGCAAGCCTGAGATAGCAGAAGCTCCCTCGGAAATTCCAAGCAGGTCTTTCCCAAGAAATGTCAGTGAGAAGCCACTCTGCTCTCAGCATGGTAATAGGCTACATCTGCCAAGCCTGATCCCTGGCTGAGGAGTCCCACGTGTTGGGGCAGGAGCACAGCCACAGCCCAGCCAAAGCAAAAGGGATTTCCTCCAGCTTGTTTCCCATGAAAGGTTCTCCCAAACCTAGTTTGTAAAACCTCAACCATGGGAGTTTCTTCACCCTTACTATTTGGCACTGATTGCTATTCCTCTGACTAATCAGCACACATTTTTCTAACACCATGTTCTAAAAAGGTCTCACAGTAAGCAGGGCTAATATCTGCAGCTCTGTTTTTAAGTGACACTAACTAGGTCCAAGCGAGAAACTTTCCTTCTTCCCAAGGTATAAACTCCTCTCTAACTTATCAAGCCCTGGAGTTCATCCAGTGAAGGGCAACGGAGCTGTAAGAAGTCTGGAGCACCAGTCTGACTGGGAGCAGCTGAGGGAACTGGGGTTGTTCACTGTGGAGAAGAGGCGGCTCAGGGGAGACCTCATTGCTCTATACAGCCACCTGAAAGGAGGTTGTGATGAGGTGGGAGTCTGCCTATTACCCCACATAACAAGCAATGAGTCCAGAGGTAATGACCTCAAGTTGCACCAGGGGAGGTTCAGGTTGGATGTTAGCAGAAATGTCTTCTCAGAAAAAACAGTGATGCAGTGGCACAGGCTGCCCAGGGAGGTGGTGCAGTCACTGCTCCTGGAGGCGTTCAAGAAGCATGTGGATGTGGCACTGAGGGATGTGAGCAGTAGGCATGGTGGGGGTGGGTTGGCAATTGGACTGGGTGGTCTTTCCAAAACTTAATTATTCTGTGAGCCTATGATTCTAGGATTTCAGTCTTCAACATAGACCAGAACAAGACCAAAGATATTGTGGTTTCCACCCTTGTTTCCCATGGCTTCCCTAAGCCTCTTTGCTATGGCCAGGAGGAGGAGGCCAACCTGCCTCCCGCAGCCACTCTTGGGTCATGCCCAGCTCACCTTAAAGCATCCCCAGTACAGATAGGGAACATGGAGAAATTATATAATCTTGGAATGGCTTGGGTTGGAAGGCATCTCAAAGACCCAAGCCCTCTCCTGCATGCAGAGTTGCCAAATACTAAGGCTGAAAAAGACCAGCTCCCTCAGTCAATCTTCACAGGAGAGATTCTCCAGCCCTTTGATCACCTTTGTGATCTGCTCCAAAAGGTCCACGTCCTTCTTGTGCTGAGGCCCAGACCTCGACGCAGTACTCCAGATGGAACCGCATGAGGGCAGAGCAGTGGGGGACAATCACTTCTCTCAGCCTGCTGGCCATTCCTCTTTTGATGCAGCTCAGGATACTTAAAGGAGTGAGAATCTACCTCACACTTTCCATCTTTGGAGGACACTTGGAAATGGTGTTACCCTGTAATCGTGCCATATCTATCCCATAGCTTTATATAGGACTGTTAGGCACCACAGAATTGTCTTACTAGAACTCTTTTCCCGTCACTCCTTGACCAAAAAAAAAAAAAAAAAAAGTTGAGTTTTTAATTTTTTTTCTCTTCCTGAAGAGAATTCAGTGCAGCAAGGTGAAAAACTGGTCTCCACGTATAAGTACAAAATGCATTTTCACTTCACTTGAGAACCTGAGCAGGACAAAACTAGGGTAAAGAAAGGAGTGAAGTGTTACATGAAAAATGGTGAGGTCATTAAAAATTTATAGAGGAGAGGATCCAAGTGCAGTAATGAGGCATCACACAAAAGCAATGGAGTACTTAGCACTAAAATCCTTTCTACATGCTATTTGGTTACCATCTTATCAACATGACACCCATTAGCATCTGATAATAGTAACTAATCAGCTGTTCTGCCTTCCTTTATTTTCCTTCAGAAAATATCTTTTTCAGTGTGCAGTCCCTCCCCACAACAATATCACATACTAAATAATGCATAGGACTAAAACCCTGCCAGGCAGCCCTGATGTCACTTCCTCCCAGACTGATCTTACCTATGAGGAACGCTTCAAGTCTGAATGCGTGCTGCTCCCATCAAACTGCAAAAGAAGACTACAGTTGGTAGAGGCAACTGCCCCCTTCCATTACTATTTTAAGTTTTGGCCAATGCTGGTTTAGGGCTGGAATTTGTTTCTTCAACACTGAAGGACAGTAGAACATGTGGGTTCAACCCAGTGGCTGGAAAGTCATCAGGTTTGAGTGAAAAGGTTTTGTGAGCACAAACAAGAGATGTAAACCACACAGTTCACCTTAAAATTGGAATTTCTAACCTAGGGCAAGAGACTGCCACCTGGCTGAGAAGTGCTATCACTCTTATAAGCTGAAAATGTGAGAATCCAAGGGGGTCTTTCAACATAGTCAGTGATGGTTTCCAGCTATAAAAAGAACATGACTGTTTTGTTTGTTTTGTGGTTGAAACTTTGAACTGTTGCACTGGAACTTGGGATCCTGGGCTCCCTACTAGATCAGACACAGAGTTGCCATGTGATTAAGACAAGACCTTTTTTCTCTGTTTCATTTCCCCATTTATAAAATGGTGGTGATAACAGATATATAAATAAATGACTTTTTAACTCAGAAGCAACCTGAGCAGCCAAGACCATCATGTCAATCTGAAATTTTTGAAATGTCACTTGCTATAGAAGTTTGAAGTTGAAAATTCTTTCACGATGAAAATTTAAGCAGTTTTACCATCAGAAAGGGGATTTGAGAGCTTTTGTTTGAAATTCGTAGCCATGTGACACACAGATTTTGGTGAACTTAATTCAGTACTTTTTTCACAAATATGAGATAAACAAACGAAAAAAAAATACTCAGGCAAGAAACTCAATGTTCTTTCTCTTGCTTGTCTACTTATATCGAGTATTCTACAGAGAAAAAGTATCTAAGTCATACTGTAATTAATATTACAGCTATGTAAATACATAGATATCAAATGGACTTCTGGATACAGTTTTGCAAAGTATAAATTGAGGCTGTTCTAGGATCACAGTTTATCAGTTTTTGGTAAGGCACTGGCACATGTAAATAGCCTTTAAAACAGCCAATTACCACTAAAAATGTTCTTCAGATGTTTGCTCTTGCAAGATGGTGAATGTTCCCAGGGGACTGGAGTAAAGGGTAGTAGGAATTTATGTTTTCTTTTAGGGCAAACAAATTCAGGAACAACAGTGCCTTCAAGGGTGAAACGAGTGCTTGCTGACTAGGCAATGACCTCCATGCAAAGCCCCAGAAATTGTACAGAGGAAATGAGATAATAAGCACAAATATAAGTGCTTCTAGTTTAAGCCTAAGGATGTGGTTTCATCACCTTCTTCTCTTCCAAATGGAGAAGGGTGCATTTTGTATTATCCCAAGTATTACCACAGATGGATTGCCAGAAATGATGTTGGAGCATTCAAGAGATTGAGTCACTCTGGGACATCCTTTCCCTTGAAATCTGAGGAAGCTCAACATCTCTGGTTTCTGAAGTGCCTCTGCTCCACTTTCACCATCTCTGAAAGGGAGGTAAAAGCAGGAGGCTGTGAGGATTAATTCAGTTACATGGTAAAAGTAGGGCACAAATACTGAGCTGTAGCAAAGTGTCAATGGGATGGTATCATCTTTTCCTAAACAGTATTTCCACAAATATATTCATGCACTGTGGCTATTAGGTATATTCCTTCGTTACTGCAGTGAAGCAATCATTTTTTCAGTGACAAAAAAAACTCCCTGCTGTTGAACTCGACTTCCACAGTAGCAGACTGCAGTGGTAAGACTGGCTAAGACTCATGATAGACTCCTCTTACACTTGTTGAAAGTCTAAAATTTTAAGGCACGGTTCACTCTGTAGGCATTGATGTTACAGCAAGAGGAAAAACACCCTGATAGTGTCCATTTTTCCCCACTAACTGCAAAGGGACCCTCATGGGAGCTACTTGGATATGTGTGTTTACATTGTAAACCCCTGCAGTGGACTCCTATTAATAAGCTTATTTCCTAACACACATCACAGTGACCACATCAAAGGAGAAAAAAAAAAACCCACAGTTTTCCAGTGTAATGAAGGCTCATATTTTGGGAATTAACATTTCCAATTTCATAGCTTAGTCATCTGCCCAATAAATGAAGCCATGATCAAACCTGTTTATCTGAATCATAACAAGTATCAAAAGGGCACAACGTCATGTCCATCATGTCATCCCATTTTTCATACTAAAGAACCACATGGTTTCAGAGGAAGAAAACAATTCATGTGGATTGATCACAAAAAGCAATGTGTGAATTTAAATTATGATGGAAGACGAAAGTGGAAGACTAATACAAAGGCATCCTTCCTGTGAGTTTTTTTTTGTGAGATGTAATTGCAGTTCAAACATTTAACATTTGCTATATGAATTAACTTCTAGTGGAATTACTGTTTATTCTCTAAAATATGCTCTGTGTTACATCTATAGCTAGCATTTCTCTACAGACATAAATATGGCGAGAAGAAAACTCAACAAAATCCATCAGCGAGGACAAGCGTCAGCTCTCTCAAAACACCACTTGAATTCAGCAACAGACATTAATGCACTTAGGGATTTTGCTTCAGTCAGCTTATCTAGCTGAATACTTCCTGGTCAAATCCAATAAACAGCCTGTGAACAGGACAAGCATTGGTTTACCTTTTGCCCCCCTAGCCAAGACTTCACAAAACTGGCAGTTTGCCATGAATGAGCCATGGACCCAAAACTAACACCTGAGGCTTGAGAAGAGCCCCTTAACATATGAATTCTGAATGCTCCTTCAGGAGAAGCAATGCAAAGTCCCTTATTTTACTGTCATTCCAATACCTGATATAACACAGACTGAATCTGCAGGTAGCCAAGATTATTTTAGCAAAGTTAATTCTTGTGAGTTCAGGAGGAATTTGCTTTCACACTCATGACTCATCACGCACACCTGTAAAGTCTTCAGTTCTGTGGATATAGTCCCTTTACCCCACTTGTAAAATATTAATTTCCAGGAAAACAATTATCTTTTATGAATCTCATCAGGAAAATGCTCTTTGCATATGTTTACATTGCATGCTGCCAATTTTTTCTCATTTAGAATTGCTCACCAGAAAGACAAAAAACAACTTTGCAGACATACAGGCTGCTCATGCTACCAAGGATTAGCTGATGATTATTGACCAGGTTACATAACTGTTCATGCAGTGCATACTGCTGTTACTTCCTCATCTTCAGCATAGGAACACTGTTTTAAACAAAGCCACGTCCTGACTACACACAACATCATCCAGATGTGCTCCTTGATGAGAGGGTCAGCTCTGTCTAAACCACACCACAGACTAAGAGAGTGCCCAGGAAGGAACTGGAGCACCAGGGCTGTGCTAGCCCAGACTGGTATTACACTACTATTACTTTATTCTCTGGCTCTCTTTTGGATCACCTTAACCAGCTCTTTGAAAGCCAGAACTCCTGCCAAAGGATGGCCAACTCTCAGCATGAGTACAGTCAGTTCATTTGACTCACTCTCAGTGCTAGTGACTTGTTTGTCCCTAGCATATCTCGTGAGGACATGGGGAAGACAGTGACTGATGAGCTGAATTATCTCCCCTTAGCAAAGAGTTGCGTAGCAACAAGGCACAGAGCAAAGGATTTACTCTTTTCCATCCTCTCTTCCCATCCAAATGTCAGGTCTAACTTTAGGCATCTGCAGGGAATGGAAGAAGTTCTTCTTTAGTAGTTAGTGGGGAGATCCATTTGCGGTTCCACCATTCCCTACATTCAACTCAGGAAATTGGTTTTATTTTGCAACAGGGAGAAAAAACCACATGCTTAGGAACTATCTTAAACTGTGCCCTCTGTGTCCAAATCTGCCTGCGACAAAATAAACCAAGATTAGTAATTACAACTGGGCAGTCACTTGATTACCCAAACATGTGACAAGACCAAAGGAGCACAATGGGACAAATTCTGACAAAAGAAACATTTCTAAATACAAAGTTCATATTTCATTGCTGCTCATGCAGATTTTGATTGCGCTGCCCATACGCTGCCCTGTTATAGAAGGGATCTATACAGGCAGGCAAACATCTTCCAAAATCTACAATTGTAAAGTAATAGCACAGATTTATTTTATTGCTTTATTTATGAATTTCAAATTCATAAGCAAGATTGACATGATTCCACTCTACTTAGTTAATGAAGAAAGAGATTCTATTAGCCCTAGGTAGTTTTCCCAACACTTTCATGAGATTGTTTTTGAGCAACCTGCAAGCTAAGAAGAAAGGATTGGACAAAACGTTTGTCAACAACGGATAGTTTTAACAGAAATCTTGATCAGATTTCAGGCATTTCATAAAGCAAAGAGTAGCTTTGGACAGATTATAAATAGAATAACAGAATCATAGAATCATGAAAGTTTGAAAAGACCTCTAAGATCCCCCAGTCCACCCACCAGCCCACCCCCCCACGCCCACTGCCCACGTCCCTCAGTGCCACATCCACACGGCTCCTGAACACCTCAGGGACGGTGACTGCACCACCTCCCTGGGCAGCCTGTGCCACTGCTTCACCCCTCTTGCTGAGAAGCTCTTCCTCACATCTAACCTGAACCTCCCCTGACAAAACTTAAAAGCATTACCTCTTGTGTTTTCACTGTTACCTGGTCTGGTAAAGTCTGATAGCTGGAATATGCAGGGGGAAAACTGAGGAAAAAATACTGCTAAAATTCAGCATAAAATCAGAATGGAAGGTGATCTGACTCTGGGTCCTACTGAGAAGAGACATTAGTGCCCACAGAAAAGTAATGACTGTCCCTAGTTATTTCCTTTCTCTGTCTGAAGTATGTCAGGCTCCAGGCAAGGCCACGTCAGCATTCTTCTGCCAGTATCCCAAAGTCATTCACAGTCAAGAAAACATCCATGGGGCCAAAAGCAGACGTGAGAGTGGTGGAAAGGTGCAAAACTCCCTAAAATGGCCATTCCATGGCCTTATCCCTTAGAACCACTTGACAAGTGAGTCACCCACCAGGATCTGAGGTACATGACCTTTAGGCAGAGCAAGGAAAGAAGAGCAGGTGGTAACCCTGTAGGGAGGGGGCTGGCTTTGTAAAGTAGAGCAAAAAGCTAGAGGAATTAGAGCTGAGACTTTGGAGACCTAATATAAGACAGGAACATATGCTTGAATCAGGGGGAACATTGGAGAAGGGAAACTTGGGGTCTGAAGATGTCTCCCTAAGGATCCGTCCATCACAAAATGGACTGACCAGCCAAGCTCTAATGCTTTTTTTTTTTTTTTTTTTTTTTTTTTTTTTCCCCTTATCTTTTTATGCCAAAAATCTCAGGTATTTGGAAAAACATATTTTTATAGAATTCTCAGACATTTCCTTTGAAAAACAGTTACTGGTTTTTTTAAATCCAAAAGTTCTAAAATATTTCCCCCAAAAGCTTTATTTTTGCAGTTCTGATACTCTCACAGGTCCATTTTCTGTGTAGCTGACAAATGATAAGCCTTTCAATCTTTCCAAAGTGACTTTGCACTCATGATTTTAATTAGAAGCTGTGACAGGCTCGGGTGGAAAGCAATCATTTTCTGACATGTTTAATTAATTTCCTTGCATGTAGCACTTCTCTGGAAGTCCATAAGAAATTCAGTGATGAAAGGCTAGTTTGTATACTTTGAGAAGTCACAGCTAGGGTTAAGTTTACTAAAATACACTGGAAAAGTGAAGGCCAGAAGAAGGTGAGATGCTTGTGTTGCTGACTTCACAAACCTCATGTTTTCTCCTTTCTGACTTGATCCGTGCCAGATCACATCCCACTTATTCTTCAGCCACAACCACCATACAGTGGTCCACCTTGCCATATCTGTTTGCTCATGTTTAGTGCAGTCTGTTGACATAGTAGGGGACTGGAGAGGTTCCCCTCCATAGAACTGTGCACAAATGGTTTTCTTTATCAATTTATCACCAGTATAGCACCAGATTGCAAAATCAGGACCACAAAATACATTCTTCTGTGAAACTCAAAAAAAATGTATTTTCTGAATTGCTCCTCCTTGACTTCCTGCCTCCTTCAGATTACAGCTCCGTTTGTTTGCTTTTCAGCAAGAGGGGGAGTGGGAATGGGAGAAGAGAATTTGTTCCTATTTGCTTGGTTGGATTTGATGATGTGTCCACAATTTATGTCCTGAGGCAGCAGAGAAAACTGGGTGAGAGTTTTATTCAAGGAACTGCAAGACAAGAAGATTCAAAAAATTTGGTTTCCCTGGCAGATAATTATAGGGGAAAAAAAAATAATAATAATAATGAAACACCAAAGTACAGGGGAAAATAAAGAAAAGAAAAATCCTTTTGTTTAAATATACAAGCATAAAAAGGAATATGCAAATTGGTATTATTTTTTATAAAGTACAGGCAGGGAAAATGTTTCAGAAATGGCTGATGCCAAGTAGTTCTCTATGCCTGATGTGTCAGCAGGGTCCTGGCAGAGTATCTTAAAAAAAAAAAAAAATTGTGTGTGTTTGTGTGCATTCAACATCCCCTTTGGCAGACGCTCTTCAGACTGCTGTGTGGGCTGTGCTCAGCACCCAACACATACCACAAGTGCAATATCTGTTTCTTATCTACCACAGAGTGATTGCTAATACCTCTGTAGGTAAATCTTTCCTAGAAAAAAATTTAGCAGAGAGCCTAATGAGATTCCCTGAGTACCTCTGTCCTGACTCAGGCCTGCAGAGATAAAGGCAGACCACACAAAAAAGCGAACCTTCTGTTACAGCAATGTTGTAATTCAGGGAAAATACAGTGTAGCAAAGAGTACAGACAGATTAAAGTCAAGATCAACTCCGATGTGCAAGAAATGCAAAGGTAAGGTTGCTATAGTCCTGGCGAGTGCCTACAAGGTCAAGAAATAAGCATACAGGCAAAATCAGATAATTTCATATGCAGTGTTAATGTAAACAAACCCAAATGGCAGAGTGGTCAAACAGAGAGGGCAGCTTTGATTTTAGTAGTGTGTGAGAGAATGTTTAAAAAAAATATTGTATTTAATCCTGTGAGGCCAGTGGTAGCTGGTGTCAGTCACAAGCTACTCAAATCCTGCTGCTCGGACAGACCTCTTCCCATTCCCAAGAAGATAACTTTTTCAGCTTTATGTTAGGTATTTCCTCACATTCAGAAATGGAAACATAAGAAGATGCTCCTCCTATGTGTCCCATGCTTGCTTCTCATGCTTTAAAAGAGCAAGTCAAGGCTGGTCCTGGATGCCCAAGTAATACTCTTGTATCGTTTCATACATGGAAATGAACAGACCTCTCAGCCGCCACGGCCACTGCAGTGTGAGATGAAGTGACAGAGATGTCCAGAGTGTATCGTAGATACTCCTTTGGGAGTGCCCTTCAAGACTTGTCTGAAATGGGAGGGCATGGGATATTGCCTTAAACCCGACCACTTTTTGACAAGCTGATCCTATACTTAACAGAAGCTTGGTAAGTGAAAGCACCATTACCTCAAGTGGTAATGGCAGCTGAAATTGATCTATTATGAGTCCTACAAATTTGAACGGTTACGCTAAATGCTATTAAAATGTATGGAACCACTTTGTCTTCAATTATTAAATGGAGTAATTTATGAAACCTAATCTCAATAACCTCACTGTCCTACTGGCCATCCTTGATGAAAGGAAGAGTAAATGTACAGAATGGTGGTATTGATCTTTTCTTAAAGGGGAAAAGAAGAGGATCAGGCCTGTTAACCCTTGGTTGCAGGAGAAAGTGGTTCATTCGTGGTTTCTTTCCCCCCAGAGGTCATGTCCTTGTTTCATTTTTGGGGTCAGGTTTCAGCCTGACAAGTGGTAATTGATTCCGTTGCTGGTTAGGCTGGGGGTGAGTGGGAGATGAAGTTTCAGTGAAAACAAATAGCACTTCACAGGTCTGACCTTTCCTCTTCAAGCTTTTATTGTGGTTTACTTGGGATGTGCAGCTTAAAGACTCTAAACCAGTGGTGTCTATCTTACAAAATTTCCGATGGTCAGTCCTGAGCTTTTGGCTTGAAGTTAAACCTGGTTTTTGCCTTTGGATCTGCTGGCAACCTCACCAAGAAAGTATTTTCTTCATCTTCTTTCCCATGACTTTGCATAAGATATGAGAACGCAGTACAGCAGTAGCCATGACATTTTGCCAATTGAATGAAGCTTGCAGCTTAAGATTTCAGTGTTCATCAGGGTAGTTATGAAACAAAACATGTATTAAAATATAAAGCCAAACACTGCTTCTCAAATCAAGTCATCTGAGGAGCTGGCAGATCTCTACCAGTTCCTTTCTTGCTGCAATCCTGTCCTTGTACAAGATTACTTCAGGTTGCACACATGCTTACTGGTGTTGTTTTACATGCCTAAATTCCTGTGTGGTTTAAAGTCAGCTCTGAAGCAGGTCCCTGTTGCTCAGTGTGCACTTTTGCACTATATACGCATCTTTGTCAACGTTCCTGACAGGGAAGTGACACTGGGTTGCAGGAGAGTGCCTTCAGCTACACCCAGTTAACGAGAAACATTCTAATTCAAAAAGCAAAAAGTGTCCTGACCTGCTTGTGAATCATTGTTCTGTACACAACGGAAAGGAAATTATCCTCAGGGGCTCTGCTCAGATGCTTCCAGTCAGGGATAACATTTCACAAAAGTCAACCTCTTTATTTACAAGCATGTTATTATTGCCAAAGTCAGCTTTTATTTTAAGGTATTCTCAAAAGAGCGTGTGTGGCTCACATCTTAGCAGAAGGTTGAAATTGTTACAACTCCTATTTTTTGGCAACGGTAACATGTTAGCAAGGGGAAAAGTTACCTAGACTTTCATCTTCCCTCACCATCAAGTGTCCTGAATTTTCAAGAGAGCCTCAGCATTCCTAGTCAACTGCTTACCATTTTTCAGTCTGTCCCAGGACAGCTGCCGTTCCCAATAGCCCTGTTTCCTCCTTTGGTTGTGTTGCCAGCCCTCAGTGGCTTCTCTGAGTGATACAAGGAGCTAGAGCCAGTCCAAATAAATCCAGGGCTATCTATAGGTCTGGCTTCCCAGCCTCTCAGCCAAAGATGCACCCTCAGCCCTCCCTGGCAGCTCCAGCCCTGCTACTAACATGCTTGGGATCAAGATCACATAGGAAAAGGTGCGGGGGGATGCACATGTGAAAGCATTTCTAGGAACAGGGTAATAAGCCAGTGGGTGAACTTTTCAAACAGGACTGCAAAATACCAAAATCAGGAAGACTGGGGAGGCCAGCAGGCTCAGTGGTATTACTGCAAGGGTACCAAGGAGCCCTGCGTGACCACCAGCCAGCCATGGTGACCGTGGTTCCCAGTGGCTCTGCACCACCATCCTGCAGGGCTGGGTAGGCTGCACACTGCTGCCCCAAACACAGGAATCCGGTACACGGCCTCTTATTTTGTTATGCACCCAAGGAGCTTCTCGTAGGCATTTCAGTGTGTTCAGTACTTGTTATGGGGCCCATATTGCCACTTTATTCCTAGCAATGGGCAAAAATATTCAGCACTTCTGCTTTTGAGGATTTCTCCCCATTTCCTGTCAATATCTTTCATCTACTGTAAGCCACAGAACTCTGGTTGCCAAGCCCCTCTTTTGGGAGACCAAACTAGGAAAAAAACTTACTCTTTTGCCAGTATATCTTGAATGCCAGATGCTGGCTGCCTGTGCAATAACTTACCGTGAAGTAAAATCAGTCTCATTACACACCATTATTGCTTCATTTGCTGCATAGAAGGATCATATGCCTCAGCTACAAACGTCATGGATGACATACCCTCCAGCCCCAACCAGTGTCCTCCTCTCCTCCCCCTCCTCCCCCTGAAAAAATGCCCCCTCAGGACCCATGCTATCCTATCAGCATCACAACTGCACTTCAGGGCACGTTCCCATGCAGCTGCCCTACAGGACCACCAAGGTCTTGAGAGAGAACAGAGGGTCAACACCAATAACAAGACTAACCACAAAACTCCCACATGGAGTGAACCAGGAGTTCCTTCAAGAGAGCCTAGGGAGCAGCAGCTGCAGGAGGCCATGTCACAGCAAGACAACACTTCCAGCCTCTTGGTGGGAGACAAAGCTGGGGTAAAGGTGCCAGGCCTTGATTTGGCCCAGAACTGATTGTCAGGAGTAACTGAAAAAAAGTAACAGGAAGGTTGCAAGATTCCTTCCTTGTTGATTTAACTCATAAGAAATCAAAGTAAAAGAATGTAAATTTCTGTCCTTTAATCTGGACAAAACTATTCCATCAACACTAGAACACAGTTGTGGAATTGGGGTAATCATTTATAAAAGGTCTGTATTTAAATTATGTTGGAGAAAGTGTATCAGCATATGCATATACAGTAAAATGCAGAAGATGAGGGAAAATGATAAGTAACTTCCATCACAAGATGGTTCAAATTGTTCATCCAGATGTGCAGGGATATTTTCAGCTAATAAAATCTGTGATACTGGATGCATCATCCCAAAGCTTTTAAATTTGAAGGAAAGGGAATGAAAGGATGTTCTGGAAAGGATATTCATAATTTCTGGGATCAAATCCTGATCTATTTTAGCACAGACAGGCATAAAGCTGAAGGAGGAAATATTTAAGCATTCGCTGTATCATCCATGCATACTCATATATATATATATATATATATATTTAAATGATCTGCTCCAAATTTTCCATCTGATGAAAGAGGGATTTAATTGCATTGCTAAAAAAGAAAATAAACAGATGTAATAGAAAACATTTCTGAAAAGGAAATTCATGTTACCAAAAACCCTTGACTAATCATAAAATGATGCAGCTTTGAAAGGAAATACTTTGATTGCATTTTTACTCCTCTGAGAAGTCAGTTATTTGGAAATACCCAGGATTTTTACAAAATATTTCCTGCTCTGCACATATAAATAGAATGCAAACTCAGGAACTAGGATCTGATTTTTATCTTTGTTTGTTGTTTTTTTTTTTTTTTAGCTCAGGTGAACCACCTGTGTTCCACCAGAGTAACTCTGAGATATTTCTGATTTGCATAGATAAGGAACTTAGGAGATAATTCACTACACAGAGCTAGTAATATTAATGCTATATGTCTATCTCCATGTTTCACATAGAAAATAGGGCAACTATGTCAGCATTCAACTTCAGCAACACAATACCAGCTATTTACAAATGGCATACTGAAGTAGGGGGTACTTTGATAAGCTTTTTTATATATTAATAAACAAGTATTATTATTTTTTTAATCCTCTACTAGCCTTAAAACTATGAGAAAAAATGTATTCACTACCCTCTTACTTACCCAACTAGGAAACAAAGTGATGCCTACAGGCATGTCCCATGAGTTATCTTGAATTTACAATAATGTAATTATGAGCACAATTTATAAGTTGCCAAGAAGTGTAAAAAGCAGACAGGAATAAAGGGAAGCACTCGTATATTCTCTGTTTTATGTTAATACTTGTCAGGTAATATCCTTCACATGCAAGTGAAAGGGCTCAAGGAGGTTCTAGCCAACTGGATCTGTATCAGGACAAGGAAAACGCAGCTTCCTTGTCTCAGTACAAGATGGTCTATATCTTCAATAATCCTTTAAAAAGTGTTGTTCAACCACATTCCAACCCATTGGTAATGTACACATTAGACATTAATTAACGTACCATGCTCCCTTGTTAGTGTACATCCTATTGATATGCAAAGCAATGGGAGGGTGCAATAGCATTTGCCAAACACCTTTCAAGGAGAAAGGTAAGAAAATAAGCTGCTAGATGACATTCTGTAGTTGTTGGTACTGATGCACCTGGGGGTGAGAATCACTTCACTGGTGACTCCATGCCTTGGTGTTTGTGACATAGTTCAGCTGTCCACATGTAGAAATAACATCCCTAATCACATACCCTTAGCTCCAGGACTGATTCAGGTGACAGGAAGAGCTGGTCCATGCCACTAACTGCCCTGTCTTCTTCTGTCTGAGCCATGAAGAACAAAGAAGAGACAAAGCACTAATTTTCAGGCATGTTTCTGACACGTACCATATATTACAGAATCACACAGAATCACAGAATGGCCAGGGTTGGAAGGGACCTCAAGGATCATGAATCTCCAACCCCTCTGCCACAGGCAGGGCCACCAACCTCCCCATTTAATACTAGACCAGGTTGCCCTGGGCCCCATCCAACCTGGCCTTGAACACCTCCAGGGATGGGGCATCCACAACCTCTCTGGGCAGCCTGTGCCAGCACCTCACCACTCTCTCTGTAAAGAACTTCCCCCTGACATCCAACCCAAATCTCCCCTCCCACTTAAAACCATTTCCCCTTGTCCTGCAGTTATCAATCCTTTCAAAGAGTTGATTCCCCTCCTGCTTGTAATTGCCTTGTCCTCATATCTGCCCTGATAGCCAGAAGCAGATTCTTCCTGAGTTCAGCACTGGTCAGAGAGAGACAGGAACAAAAAATCTCTCATAGCTGCTCTTACCAATTTTGAGATGCTTTTTTGCATTGCCGAAGTAAAGAAATTGAAAGCTGCAGTGTAAGAACAACTTTGAATGACTTAGAAAGTACCTCCCAGGAGACAAAGAAGCGATGTTCTTGAATTGAAAACTGAAAGGTCATTCATTACCTTCAAAACTCAAGCACAGGATACAGCTCACAGCTTGCAGACTTACCCATCTCCTCCTATTTTTCCTGTTCACTCAAGATCCCATTTTTAACTGCTTCCCTCTCTCTGGTGTTGACCAAAGATTCTGGACTCTCTGAAACTAAAGGAAGATCTTCCTGTTGTCTTTGGTGGGTCTCTCTTTTCATTTCAGGCCTTAAATACTTCTTTGAAGCCTGAAAAGATACTGGAAATCAGAAATCCGATGAATGTTAGGTTCACATGCAAGATACTCAGACTCAATATTTCCTGCTGGCAAGGTGTGTGTGACAAGAACTGAGTGAAAAGCCAGTTCTACGGAGTACAGTAAAAAGTGGCCTTCAGTTGTCTTCGTATATATGCTCTTCCAATCCTATAAGTGGCTGGACGCCCCTGCTCCAGGGCATCTCAGTCCTCCCCATCAATTATCAGGCAGCCAAGAAGCAACATACACAAAGACCCGTGGTAAATGAATGAGAAGAGAGCCTGAAAAACCTCAGTGCAACATGATCCACCTCCTTCCACACATGGGTGGCCCAGTATTATGCATCTCCCTGATAGAAAGTTATGGAAAAAGGTATTACAAAAAGTGATACCCAAAACCATCTGAGTGAAAGAAAGCAACTCTCACTAGACAGACTACAAGCCAGATTACAGAAACTTTCAGCTTTTACTGAGGTAATAGAATATAAGGCCAGGACTTTAGCAATGAGTAATATTGATATGTTGTGTGAGTAGCTGTTTGGGGGAAAAAAAAGCCCTTCAAGGAAATGTTTTTTGTAAGTGCTGTTATGTTCAGAGCAGTTCTACAAATCTGAACGCTATTTACATGTTTGAACAGAGGCTGAATTCCTTCTAAAAATCTGGATAAACTCACTGGGTTATGAGATCTACATAACAAAAAGTTTTACAGGGAGGCACAATCTTTGCATTTTGTGTATCAAAGAGCAATCTGCATAAGCCCTAAGGACAGCTAATGTCCTTATGTGCTAATGATACAGCAATAATAGAAATGCTGAGATTTCAGTTGTTTGCATGCAAGACAACATAGGGTGTTGTATTATGACTGGCAGTAAAAGAGAAGAAAGAGATCATTATCTGCACTTAAATCATATTTTTTTTCTTCAGGAGGGAAAGTAAAAACATTAAAAACTCTGAAGGATTCCAAGCAATTTATCACAATTATCTTTAGAACTGAATCCTCCTCTTCCATACTCCAGCAACAGATGATTGTGAGATAAGGTATCATTTAAAGAAACAGAGCTATGTAGAAAAACATATTAGTATTCAGTGGTCAGAAACCAGGAGACAGTTCATTTTGTAAAAAATGCTTAGATTTGGTGATAGACCACGGGGGAAGCTGGCATTTTCCTGTTTATAAATATCATGGTTGCTTTGACTTCTGTTCTAATTCTGGGTATTTCATCAACTCCCATAGGGAAGAGGTTGTCCTTTTTATATCCTTAGATGTTTATTCAGCATCAAATACCACAGGACAGGGTAAATGAGGAAGTTGCATCTGCAGAAATAAATTTTGCCAATAACCTTTGCCCATTAGTTGCCAAGGTCCAACACACATGATGCTGCTTGCTGTGGACCTGGCATTTCTTGCCCTTCCCTGGATAGTAAGAAGAGAAATTTCAGATTCTTGCTGCTGCTTCTAAATTTGAGCATAGAAGTTCCAACAGATTTAATATAAAGAGATTTGGCATAGTGCTTCCCACTAAGTCAACTGCAGTAAAATCACATAACAAACCTCAGAATAAATTGAGTAGCCTGACAGTTGAAGTGCCAGTCATCTGAAATGCACTTTACATTTGTAAATTCATAGTTTTTCTTCTTTCCCATATCCACCATTAACCAGGTGAACAAAGTCCAAGGGCTCTTATTTCAATAATGCAAAAGTGAAAACTAGCAACTCATCTAGCAAAGGATGTGCTCTCCTTTACTGTACATAAAAAAAGCCGTAAGCAGCACTGCTCTGAGTTTGGTATGTGCTATTTAGTATCTCAGAAATTCTTCAAAAAGCAGTGGGTATATATATATAAAATCTATTTGTCTACAACTCATAGTACGATCATTACAGTCCAATATATTTTAACAGGAAGCTCTAGGTGATATGGTGTATGGAATTTTTGCTATACTATAATTCAGTGCATTTTACTTGTTAGGAAACACTTTCCTATGAACTTGTATTGTACAATACAAGAATTTCAGGTTCATAGTGTCCCAAGTTACTGAAGGTAAAAGACGCACAAAGTTACAGTGAGATGGACAGTTTGTGTTTCTGTGTGTTTATATGGTTCTGTTGGCCCAACAGGTGTTGTTTTCTCTCTTATGAAATTAATATAATCTGCACAGCAGCACTGCTATAGAGACATTTTGGGTTTGACAGCTAAAATTAGCATCTCAACTTAATGACCAAAATGAGGCAGAGATTTCAATGGGCACCTCAACTTGTCCTGGCTGCCAGGATGTTTCAGCCCATGATGGCCACATTTTAGTGAAGCTAATTAACCCTCTGTCCTTCATACAGCTTTTGTCAAAGTGGAAGAAGATCCTCTCTCTCTTATGTTCTTGTATGTAAGGGCTAAATGAAAGAGAGGATCAATATCAGGGAAGGCTTCACTTGGTGAGTGTCAACACTGTAACTTCCCAAGGAGGGAAAAAGAGCATCTTACACCAAACACATTCAAGCAAGCCAGTAAATAAAATCTGAAGATACTAAAACTCTATCCAAAACCTTCTGAAGCCAATAGAAAAGTACACCTGTTGATTTGGACAGAAAATTGAACATATCAAAACTTTAGGAATCAAGCTTTTAAGAGGGGCAAGTATTTTTTAGTATTTGTACACATTCAAGTTGATAATCATACAGGCAGTAGTTGTTAGATTGTCATGCACTTCTCTGTTTGGTCACCTGACAGTTTACAGAAAGCATTTTCAGGTGCACGTACCCATAAATGGAGTCTCATTTATCAAAAATTAATTGATTTCACATAGCAGGAGAATCACCTTCTGAAAGCTGGACCACTAAATCACAGCTGTAGGGTGATATGACCTGACCTGGTGTCCTGGTTTCAGTTTAGACAGTGCTAATAGTACACTGGTGTTTGGATGGTGCTGAGTGATGGGAACACATACAGGGCTGGGCTGGGCTACTTGAAGAGCCACTGCCATGATGGCACAGGACAGAGCCAGAACAGCTGGCATGAATGAGGCCAATGGTTATTCCAAACTGGATGCAGAAGACTGTTAGGCTGTAGGGATCAGTGAGGCATAAGTCAGAGGGTGGCAAGATGTTGAGTTGTTAGAAGGGTGTCAGTCAGAAGGCAGTTGTATTGTTAACTGGGTATGAGTTGGCAGGTGGTGAGTAATTGCTCTGCGGAGAGATGTATATACATATACACATATATTTAACAACAGATTTTTTTCCAGTTTCTTTTTCTGTCTTAGTAAATAGCTTTTATCTCAACCCATGAGTTCTACTGTGTTTCCTCCAGTTCTCGCTTTCATCCCAATTGAGGGAAGTGAGTGAATGGCTGAGCAATGCTGAGCTGCTACTGAGTAAAACCACAACGTGTGGCTAACTAGTCACACAACACAGATAACATTTGTGCACAGGGCAATTAAGCCAGTAATCTTCTGTAAAGATTCACAGTTATGTCTAATGTGAACATACACAGTACACATATGGGTACAAATATGAAATCAATTGCGCCCAAGTTGGTACAAAAATGTCCCACCAGAGATACCAAGTTCTGCACATATTTACTAACTTCCTTTAATCCACTGCTGTGCCTTTTAATGTTTACCTTTCAGAAACAAGTAGAGGCAGACCTTTAGACTTATTTACACTTGTGAAATTATTTTCTCTGCTAACTTATTCCATATATTTATTCTCTTCTTGTGTAAATTATTTCTACCTGAACTCCTATTTTGTCTACATTTTCACATTATATCTGCTAAGATTTTCAACTTTTTACTCATGTTAATGATTGTCCTCCACCTTCTTAGTCAGTCTTATTCCAAATTTGATCATTTAGAACTCTACATTTGTTGGATGGGCAGTTAGCCTTTTCATCAATATCTTAGCTAACAATGAATTTAATACTATAATGGTAGATCAATGTGCTGTGACCCAAACTGGGTTGGAAACTTTGAATTTGATAGAATAAGGAGGAATCTACTCACACGCTTTTTGAATGATAAAGAATATTGATCTAAATCAATAGCTATATTTCATTTTTAAAGGTTACTTTTAGCTGAAAGCAATTCTTAAGATTTGATGGATTGTGCCACTGATCTGCACATTTATTTTTTCAGGATACAAATCTCTATCATTATTCTGCTACACGTGACAACAATTTCAGAGCAAAAACATTGAGGAGTAAAGACACTGGAACACCAGCATTCTTCCTCCCTCTCAAGAGAAAATGCTCTCTTTAAGGGCAACTCTATGATGCTTTCCAAAATACTTCTAAGAACTTTTATGGGCTTTGTATCTAAGGCTTCCCATATTGCACAAACGACTGAAAACTCAATGTGTGCGGGGGTGGGAATTCACACAATAACTCCACCATGAAAAATCTCTCTCACTCTCTTTTTAGAACATTAGGCCCCAGGGATAGATACTGCACAAATATCTTTTTGTCTTCACATATTTGCTTTAAGAAAATCATGCTACACCTCAAGAAACATTATATGAGAGCCCTTTTGCTGATCTCCTTCAGCATGAAATTAGTGCCTGTACAAACAGAGGAATGCTGTGAAGCAGTAATAAATATTTTTCAGGACAAAATCACAGTTCAAATAATGTAGAACAGAATCTGGTGACATAAAATCACACAGTTCTCAGACTATAACATGCAACTAAGTTGTTTGCCCCACAGATTTTGCAGTTCTATTTGAAAAATGGCAAACCACTCTTAGGTGTTCTGATTTTAAAGGCTTCGCACTGATAAAACTTTCAAGGAATTTATTAAGAGGGTGTTTACTCAACATTTTCTAAACTTACATTTCTAAACTTCAGCAAATGAATCTTGTTGCAGTCTAAAGCCAATAATTTAGAATCATAGAATAGAATCATAGAACACAAGGTTGAAAAGGACCTATAAGATCATCTGGTCCAACCATCCTCCCATTACCATTGCTACCACAAGCACTAAACCATGTCACGCAGCTCCTCATCCAGATGCCTCTTGAACACTGCCAGGGATGGCAACTCCACCACCTCCCTGGGCAGCCATTCCAGTGCCTGACCACTCTGAGAGAGAAAAAGTTCTTCCTTATGTCTAACCTAAACCTCCTCTGGTACAACTTGCAGCCATTTCCTAGGGTTCTGTTTGTTGCCTGGGAGAAGAGGCCAAATCCCTCCTCATCACCACCTCCCTTCAGGAAGCTGTACAGTGCAATGAGGTCTCCTCTGAGCCTTCTCTTCTCCAGAATAAACAATCCAAGCTCGCTCAGCCGCTCCTCATAAGACTTGTGCTCCAGACCCCTCACCAGTTTCATTGACCTTCTCTGGACACGTTCCAGGGTCTCAACATCTTTCCTGTAGTGAGGGGCCCAAAACTGAACACAGTACAAGATGCGGCCTCACCAGTGCTGAGTACAGGGGGATGATCACCTCCCTGCTCCTGTTGGCCACATCATTTCTAATGCAGGCCAGGATAGCATTGGCCATCTTGGCCACCTGGGCATTTGTCACATGCTCATTAAGATAGGAATAGAAGAAGTCAGCACTGTTATTATTTTCCCTACTAGAAAGAAAAATTACCTCCAATCTCCAATACTGTTCAATTAGACTTTCTTCCAAATATTTGATTTTCTAGGAAAAACAAGACCATCATAAATACTTCAAAATGTTTTGAAATCTTCTTATTTGCTCTAGAAGAGGATAAAAACTATCATAACATGGCATGTGAACTATAATGAGATTTTTGAGACACATTAAAGTAACCAGTGAATTAATAAATAATGTTTTGCAGAGAGAGATCCCTTTTGTCTGCTCTGGTCACTGATATTTAATGAACTTCAATGTCTAATGAGGAGAGGAGAGGAAAGGAGAGGAAAGGAAAGGAAAATTCACCTCTGTGTGACACTTCTGAAAAGTTGATGGCCTTTAGTAGCTAACAACTTCAATTAAGTAGCACCTTGATAAATACAGGGGAGACACATCTTTTTTTAAACACCATTCTGATACTGATATTACCCCAAGAAAATTCAGATTCAAAGACTGTGAGATATGTAAGGAATATTTCTGACCTATTTTATGAAGAGCCCCCTTTTGATATTTCATATCTGAGCGGGAAATTCATACACCATGGACACAAAGAATCTTTCTGTTAAATCATACTAACTCTCATTTACCGGTGTCCTGAATTTTCCATACATTAAGCAAATGACTAACACTGAGCAGTGGTTAATAAATCCCAAGTGTTAAAATAAGTCTCAGAATCAGAGAATCGTGTTAACAGATGATAAACATCAGTAGATTAGACTCTAGAATTACATGCAACTGGGCCAAGTTTCTAACAACATTTTTTCTCTGGAGAAATATCAATGCAGAGTTGGTTTGAGAATCTGAAATTCATTTTTCAGAATGTATTTTCCTAGATTGTTTTTCATCTCCGGTATTTCATTTTGTGCTCTGCTCTTAAGAATCAGATGTGCATTTTCTGTGTCTTTCCAGTGACCCTTTCCTTAGTGTAGATTACCACAAAAGCATCAAAACAAACAGAAAAAGAGAAAAAAGAAAAACACACACGGGAATAATATGAGTAGTGAATCAGTAACGAGAGCAGTAGTAGACCTCTGGTGTAGATTCAAACATGGAACAGGGCGAGACCTTAGAAAACAGAAGATAAATGGAAAGCTTGTAAATGATGGCCAGGGAAAAAAAGGAAGAGAGAGGCAACAATGCTGCCACACCACTGAGTGCTGGCAGCCCAGCAGGCACCAAGGGGTATTGCAAATGGGACTGGAAGAATGGAAGGCAGCAAAACTGTCTGGGCAATTGGAATTGAATACAACAGCTTAAACAGGAAATATATTCTTCCCAGTTCAGGACTGCAGCTAAACTTGGCTTTCCTGTAAAGGATGATTTACAATTTGTTAGTCTGTAAAAAAAAGAGGAGCATGCATCTATCCCGCCACCATGCAAGGGGAACAATATAGGATTTAACATAATCCAACTTCCAGACTTGGCAGCTCTTGGCATCTTTGGTTTCAGACAACTCTAGAGCAGGCTAAATATTTTAGAGATAGGCTGGAAAGTTCTGTGTGCTGCTATGTCTGCTTTCTGGCTGTATAAATCACTTAAAAGGAGGTGAAAAGAACTAAGATCTGTTGACTACAATAAAACTTCCATGATTTATACATCCTGAAAGTTTGGTCCACTAACTTTTTTTTCCTCCCAGTGATTGAAGTTTAGTCTTCACAGCTATTCATATCAGGATATCGTGGGTTCTGATCTTCTATTATCATGTATTTATCGGTAATAGTTAAAAATCACTGTTATATTCCACCTCATTTTATATCAATAATCATTTACAGGCAATTGGAGGAAAAAGACATTTGAAGAACAGTTATCCCACTTCCAGTCTCACAGCTAAAGCTGTAGAAGATGCAGACTTTGGGAATCAGAGGCAAAGTGCAAATCCAGCTCCCAAGTAGGTTGCTGTCTTGCATGTGAATGGCCGTGATCTACCATGATCCTTAGAAAGGAAGAGAAGAGCCCTCTCCCTCTCAAGTTTAATCATATTGTCCACCAAAGCTCACAGATGTCTAGAATCATTGATGTTGAAAAAGAACTGCTGAAGACTTGCAACATATTTTTTTTTCCTTTGTCTCTCCTAGCTATCTTCTGGGAAAATAATAGAAGTCTTTCTGTTGCCTTAATGGAGGTTGAATCATGGCACATTTAATCATATCTACTCCCACAGTATTTTCACCTTCTGATTTTTCAGACGTCACTAAGTTTAAGAAGAAATTATCTACCAAAATGCTAACCCAAGAATCATCTGCAGTAATATCTATAGCACATTCTTTCACTGCTAGCCTGTCAGTGTTTCTCTTGGTTAGGACTGACACAAGATACTGAGAAGTTTACAGACACAATCAATTTCAATAAGTTTACAATATTCCATTCCTTTAGCATTGCACATCACAGGTGCCTGGTTTGGAGCCTTAACAAAATTTTGCAAGCCATATGTTGGACATAGGAGCTAATAAGCCTGGCTACTCATAGATTTGTGCCTGTGCCCATCCCTACAGCTCCCTCCAAGGCTGCAAGAGCATAATTTCTCATTGTATTCTGTATTTTCCTTGACATTATTCTTTCTATTATATCTGTAATTTCTCTCCATACCACTAGACCTTTGATCTATATGCTCTCCCATGTAATTACTATCTGACAGCAACATGGCAGAGGCTATAGCCTGAACTGTGCAGGCCAGCTAGGTGGCAATCCAAACAGAGCATGTAACTGCAGCATTCATTTTCTGGCCCCAGCAGGAACTTTATAGCAGATCTCCCTCTTCCACTCAATCTTCAATTTTCATGCATATCTAGAGAACTTCATGTCTTCAAGATGTTATTTTTCTCCATGAGTTTTTGTTAGTTTTCTCTACTCGGTTTTAAGGCAGACAGATAGCATGATACCATGTACTGTCTTTGAGAAAGAAAACTCAGAAGTGTAACAAAAAGCAAATCTGGCTCTTTATACAGACTTTTTAAGTCTTAGCTAATTAAATGGGGATAATTCTATAGTCTCCATATTCAATACAGAACAGATTGATCTTTTTCTGTGTTTAACACCACCTTGAAAGTTCACATTTGTTATCATTGTATTTCTTACATTTATTAGTAAACGCTTACCCGAAGTCCAGAAGATTTGAACCCCTTGCATGTACATTTTTCTCTTTCCTAAATACTCTTTCTATAAACCAAAGTAGTAGAACATGTAGAGCATTCTGTGCTGTGTCTAGCACCTGACACCTGCAGCTCGTTCTTACCAGCCCCACACAGAAAAACTGTGCACTTGTTGAAATGTTGTATTGGGCTTAATTGTTGTTCACATCACTAAACCTTAGATTTTATTTAGAGAATGCACAACAGAGATAACTGGAATTAAAGCCAGTGATGTCCAGGATCACATTCAGTTTTCAGAGGGATATATTCTGAAGTCTTGGACCAACTTCTCAAAAAACAGTGTTTTAAAGCAAAAGCCTGCATTTTCCCGAAGAGCTCTGCAGCTGTTTGTCTACCAGAGATTTAAGTGAGTCTTTAGAAAATTTGCATCCAGGTCAGAGTGACCTGAAGATAATGACCAAATCATCACATTTGACTTGGTATTCCACTATGAAATATATGAGGTTTCTACCACACAGATAGAAGTGTTGAACCCAGAAATCAAGAATACTCCTCTGATAATGAAAGTACATGACTCTGCCCAAAGCAGACTAAGCAGGTCACCAACTCTTTTCCCATCAGCATAACCTCCATGTTGCTTTAGTTCAAAGAGTTATTCTTAACCTATTCTATTTTAAAAGGGGAAGAAATAGGAACAGGGGAGAGGCTAAAAGCTGTCGCTGTGGTGAAAGCTTCTTATGAGAATGAAAGGAAAGCTGAAAATTTCATAAACACACTTTTTCCTGTGAGATGTCTGAGGTATTTTCTTCAAAGATGTTCCAGAGATGTGCCTGGTTGCAAGCGGAACACAAAGAAGTAAAAAAAGGTAAGATATAGTGGAAAGATTACTTTTTAAAGATTGGTTTTAATCTGAAATTACACAATCTATGGAAGAACAATTTATTTTGTACAAACTAGTTCATCCATAATGACCTAACAATTTCAGCCCATATCATAGGAGATAATGTCATTCATAGAATCATAGAATCACAAGGTTGGAAACGACCTATAAGATCATCTAGTCCGACCGTCTCCTCATCACCACTGCCACCACAAGCACTAAACCATATCACGCAGCTCCTCATCCAGATGCCTCTTGAACACTGCTAGGGATGGCAACTCCACCACCTCCCTGGGCAGCCATTCCAGTGCCTGACCACTCTCTGAGAGAAAAAGTTCTTCCGTATGTCTAACCTAAACCTCCTCTGGCACAACTTGCAGCCATTGCCCCGTGTCCAGCTCGTTGCCTGGGAGAAGAGGCCAAATCCCTCTTCACCACAACCTCCCTTCAGGAAGTTGTACAGTGCAATGAGGTCTCCCCTGAGCCTCCTCTTCTCCAGACTGAACAATCCCAGCTCCCTCAGCCGCTCCTCATAAGACTTGTGTTCCAGACCCCTCACCAGTTTTGTTGCCCTTCTCTGGACACGCTCCAGGACCTCAACATCTTTCCTGTAGTGAGGGGCCCAAAACTGAACACAATACTCGAGGTGCGGCCTCACCAGTGTTGAGTAGAGGGGGATAATTACCTCCCTGCTCCTGCTGGCCACACCATTTCTAATGCAGGCCAGGATGCTGTTGGCCCTCTTGGCCACCTGGGCACACTGTCGGCTCATGTTCAGCCGAGCATCAACCAACACCCCCAGGGGTGTCATTGTTTTTCCTTACATTCATCCAAATACTTCTTTCCTCACATGAAGAATATCCCTCACACTGGGAAGTCATTTTTCTGACACGGAAGAATAAAACTTCCCTTCAGAGATGGTAGGAGGAATCCAAGCTCAGGGAAAGATAAACCTTTCAAATGGGCTCATAGAACCATAGCAGTGGAGCAAGCTGGCTTTAGAAGAAAATCTACATTTAACTTGGAGCTTCTGACATAGCCAGTCTTTTCCCAGATGGTCTGGCTTTTCCCCCAGAATCATTTGTAATAGAGCAATCACTTCTTCCACTACGTGAAACAGCCCCTGTGCTTATCAGTATATACAGCAGAGCTAAGAAGAGAGTTTAGCCACAGCCTGATTCTTACACATCTGCCAGAATTGAAAGAATCATCTCACATCACAGCAAGAGCTCCATTCTGCCTCAAGCCTAAGCACCAGAAAGCACAAAGGGCATATAAATAACCAGGGGATAGTTGCCCACTTCTTGTTTCAGAAAGTGACAATCCAAGTAAACGTCCCTAGGGCAAAACGTGAGCAAACACAAGGGGGCCAGAGGAGATCTGGGCAATTTGGAGATCATGCCATCCTCTCATGCTGGGCTGATGCCTGCATGGCATGTACCATGCAGGTGTGTTGTGCATGTTCATGGCAATAACCAACAGTTAGTGGCAAGCACAGGTAGGAGGTGTTTGTGGCCCCTGCATAAAGAAACACAGAGATCTGTATCGTGTGGGATAGAGGGAGATCCTCACTCAAACAAGTCAGAGCTTCTTTGCACTCCTGTGGGCAATCTTGAGCTTTCCACCCTCAATGCCTTTTCAGTCTGTGCTCTCGAAGTTCTAGACGTGCTGTTAAATCTTACTTGCCTACATTCATCAAAACCCTTAAAAAGAATATTAGGCCACTCTGAAATAAGCACAACTCCTTAAAAATCACATGCTCATCCATTCATGTGGTATGCAAATGTTGCAAGGCAAGAGATGAAATGCAGCACTCTCCTTTGAGCCGAGAGGAGAGATGTACTTACTGTAACTCACCTGCGGGCAGCACGGCATTCTGGACAGCGTGTATTTTCAGTGAGATTAACAGAGGAAACAACGTTTTTCTTCTCACATTCAATAAATATTTCTTTTAAATAGCCATTCTTTCCCTTCAGAGACTTCCTAAGACCTCGGGAGATGCACAAGGTAGAGCTGGCCTGTCCCTAGGCCATGCCCACATCTCCAGCTCTATCTCCTTCAAGCACTACTGCAAGAGGAACTGGAACAACAGCAAGTGCCCATTCTAGCAGCAGGAATGGATCTCACCTCAGAGAGGGAAGGATGTGACATATGTGACAAAGGGAGGTTGTGGATGCCCCGTCCCTGGACGTGTTCAAGGCCAGGTTGGACGGGGTCCTGGGCAACCTGATCTGAATGTGTATGTTTGGTAGTCCTGCTAGGCAGGGGGGTTGGAACTATATGATCCTTGAGGTCCCTTCCAACCTGAGTGACTCTGTGATTCTGTGATTCTGTGATTACCAGTGCCAACACCTCTCCAGAAGAAAGGCAGATAAGGGAAGTGCATCATTTTGTCAAAACTGCCTCATGCTACTGGGAGAAGGCTGTGGCTGTGCTCGAGCTCCTATCAGATAACTGCAAGCCAGCAAGTTGCAAAAAGGGAAGCCACATTCACCAGCCCTTTGGCTTCTGGGCACTTGCCAGAACAACTAAGCCACATTATGGTGGAGGCCAGCACCTGAGAACAAGAAGGAAATCAGGTGGGGACTCTGAGAAGCCTGGCAAAGGCATTCAGGTGGAGGAAGAAGCATACTCATGAAACCTCCAGTCACCTGTCTCTTTTGCCTTTCCACACAGTGCCCTTTCACATCTTCAGCACACTTTACAAAGGGAGGAAGTGTTCTTCTTCAAATGACATTTCCCACAGTTGTATTTAATTGTTCATGCCCTCTGGATAGGAATTTTATTTTTAATCTTGGCTGATTGAAGTTGTTCCTAAAATCTTTGCCCCCAATTGCCCGATCAAGTAAAAGGCAAGAAAATGAAATCCACACAAATGGACTATTTTTGTTTTGTTGTTATTTAGGTGGTTACCACATCCCATTACACTCTTTCCCATTAGTAGTGTTGGGAAAATGTCTTTTTAGCAGCTACTTGTGGTTGTTACTTGTTCTGTTCCTTAATAGCATAAACATGTAAGAAAGATAGGTAGATCGACAGGCAAGTATGTGTTTATATCTTTGCATGACTCCAATAACATTTATATAATTTATATACAAAAACAAAACATTTGCAATCATTAAAGATTAGTTAAAAAATGAACAAACAAAAAAACTAATAGGAAAGAAGGGATGATATCCTGTGGTAGAGAGAACAGAACGCCTTGCTTGTTCTCTGGATGTTCCCTGCATCTCCTGACATTGCTCTGACAATGTGGATAGGCAGAGAGCTCTGACACTTAAAATTCTAGAAAAAATATGTGCATGTACTGCTCTTGATTTCCTTATTTCCCTACAGAAACTTCTCTTCCTGTTTGATCAACCAGAGAAACTAATTGATCTTGCACTATCTCTGTCATCTACTATCCTGGGCTGTATAAAAGAAAGAAAATAAACATAAAGCAATGTTTACTTTAAGCCATCCAACATTATGACTGGTTTTATAACCTAATGTTTGTTTCCTCTTCACACATTTTCATTTGCTGCTGTCAGCCATTCTGCTGTTGCAAAGAGTTTTCATCCCAACACTGCTAAGCATCCCTTTAATTCTTTTCTTAAAAGGAGGATTGGACCCGTAAGTTCAAGGGTCATAATGATCTCCAGGGGAGAAACACTTTCTCACTCTCAGGGAAACAGTAGGAAATTCTTGTCCTTGACATCTTCAGTGATAAGGCACCTCGAGCTGTGCAAATGCATGAGCAGAGGCTCTGCCTGCAACCACAGCCAGAACAAGATTGGTGAACAAACATGAAGCTGAGCAGAGCTGCTAAAGCAGCCCAGTATTACCTGCCTCAGGTACCCCATCAGAGTGCAACGACAGCTGGATCAGCTGTCCGTGTCTTACACTCTTAGAATTACAGACTCATAGAGATTGAAAAAGACCCCTAAGATCCCCCAGTCTAAATAGTCAGCCAACCCCCCCCCCCCACGCCCACTGCTCACATCCCTCAGTGCCACATCCACACGGCTTCTGAAAACCTCCAGGAATGGTGACTGCATCACCTCCTGGGCAGCCTGTGCCACTGCCTCACTGCTCTTTCTGGGAAGAAATTTCTCCTAATATGCAGCCATTTCAACAACCCTGGTGTGGCAGAACACACACTTGAGAGTTCCCTGCTTCTAAATGATCAGTTTCTGAGTCATGTTATCCTAATAACCAGTGAAATGTGTCTTCAAGGAAACTTTACATGGAAAAGAGCTTGCCTGGAAACACCAGGCACTGGTCTGACTTTTCAAGCAACAAGAATTGACTTCAAATTTAAATATCTGCTATTCATGTACCTTTCTTCTCCAACAACAGACTCACCTTGAATCATTGCAGTAGCTTAATACTGTCTTAATCACACCTGAGATCAAGAGGAAGGAAGATTAAACACCATCATAGTTATCATCATCATAGACTCACAGAATGGCCTGGGTTGAAAAGGACCACAATGATCATCCAGTTTCAACCCCCTGCTGTGTGCAGGGTCGCCAACCAGCAGACCAGGCTGCCCAGAGCCACATCCAGCCTGGCCTTGAATGCCTGCAGGGATGGGGCATCCACAGCCTCCTTGGGCAACCTGTTCCAGTGCATCACCACCCTCTGAGTGAAAAACTTCCTCCTAATATCTAACCTAAACCTCCCCTGTCTCAGGTTAAAACCATTTCCCCTTGTCCTATCACCATCCATCCTCATAAACAGACATACCCTCCTGTTTATATGCTCTCTTCAAGTATTGGAAGGCCAAAACGAGGTCTCCCTGGAGCCTTCTCTTTTCCAAGCTAAACAATCCCAGTTTCCTCAACCTTTCTTCATAGGAGAGGTGCTCCAGCCCTCTGATCATCTTAGTGGCCCTCCTCTGGACCCACTCCAAGAGCTCCACATCCTTCCTGTAGTGGGGGCCTCAGGCCTGGATGCAGTACTGCAGATGGGGCCTCACAAGAGCTGAGTAGAGGGGGATAATCACCTTCCTCTTCCTCCTGGTCACTCCTCTTTTAATGCAGCCCAGAGCATAGGTGGGCTGCAAGCACAGAATCTGTGATCTATCCACAAGCATGAGCCAAGGCAGGTATATACCAAGTGCAAAATGCATATCTTAGATCAGCAACAAGTTAGGATGCTGGTTAAACTGAATAAATCTCCTGATAGGATTGCACATTTTAAAATAAACTTCAAAGTCATGGCACTGACATATGAAAACTGCATGCGTGTATAGAAAACTTTCCCTTTCTGATAGAAAGTGACTGTTTATTTCATCAATGCTCTATTTATAAAGACCCACACTCAGCCTTACAAAACTTCTATTCAAACACCAGTGACTCAGATTTTTGGGACTTTCCTGCTTGTCAGGGAATAATTTTTATAGTATAAATGTCTAGTTAATAAAATGCCATTTTATGTGTGTCACTGATCTTTGCGTTCTGCAAGAAGCAGAGAAATAGCACCAGTCCTTCTTTATTCTTGGAAACATGGAATGACAATTACTGTGTTTCACTAGCAGATGACAGTGACAGATCCTGTTTTGATGAAGCGCTACTTCTTCTGCACATGCAGCCAGAAAACTTAGCACAAATCAACACACTGCTTGCCCTGTAGTAATAATATTCTTATTAGGTTGAACTGGAAACTGTTCTTTTCCTCTGTTTTCACACTGCTGAATCCATCAGGGCCCATAAGAAAGGTGCGTAAGCATTACAGAAATATCACATGAAGATATAAACTACAAAGACTTGAATTTAATTACAAAAAGGATCAATCATCACAATTAGTGCTTCACGAATGGAACCCAAACATAGAGACGCACAAAGAAGAATGTTTAGCTGCTCGTGGCTTACCCAGGGAAGAGCCCCTCTTAGACTCACCCAGAATGAGTCTCCTCCTGCAGGTGAGAAGGATCTCACTTCTGTTGCCAGCAACTCAGCTGCTCTGTAAAACATTCTTCAATGGAGCCACTGTGCCTGTCTAATCTGCTTCACAGTATTTCACTGTCCCACTTACTCTTCAATTTATTTAGAGAAGCTTCTTTATATATCACCAGCCAAACCAGATTTGGGATTTCCTGTAATTTTAAATGACAGCACCTTAAATGTACTGACTTAAATGGGTTTGGACTTCTCTGTGGAACCACCATCTGCCAAAGACCTCAGCAGGATTAGGTGCACAAATCAGAAAAGCAACATTTCAACTTCTGGAGGGCATTGCAGGCTTTCCCAGCATGATTTAGAAGCAGGGTGCAAACTATAGATGTTCACAGATGTTAGAGCAGTGCCAGCTCCTGGCTTTAGTCTTCCAGTACTGGAATTTGTCTTCATCTGCTTTTGTATGCAGTGGCACCTGCACAACTGCACAGCTTGTCCTCCTCATAACACTCTGAAAGATTGCTGTACTGGGTCAGATAAAATGTTCATTTAACCCAATATCTTGTTCCTGGCAACAGCCAGTAGCAGGCGCCTGCTACTGGAGCATAAAACCAGAGTTTTTTTCTGTGCCAGCACCTCCCTTGAAGACACAGGGGCTGGGGTGGAGGTGGCATGCAGGCATGCCATTTGTCCTTATGAACATGATAAATTCCTATTGTCACCACAGCTCTGTGACATTGGCCCCCCAGCTTCACCCCACACTGGGCTGGCATGCCAATGTTGGCTGTAAATCTTGAATCTGCTAGTTTAATTTGTGCTCCCTTCCTGCCTCCCTGCTTCTTGTATCAGATGAGACAGCAGCCTTGTTAATTTTGTTTCCAGGACTTCATTGGCTTTTCCAGTAATCAATGCCAATTTTCCTCTTCTCTTAAATATCTTGGTATTTCCCCTTTTTAAAACTCTATCTGCTCTAACCCCTCATGTTTTCATTAGGGGGAAGATCCTACAAAAAGGTGGCAATAATACTGAAAACAACATCAAATTTTTTGGACAACCTAAAGACTGTTGAAAGTTTTCCCAACATTTCAGTTCTCCAATGGACAAAAGACAGATGTGAATGTATTCTGGAGTAAAAAGTACAGGATGCAATCTGACCCACTACAGCACTGTTCTAGCACACACAAATGATGGATGGAGAGATCCAACACCAACCCACGCTGGGAAGAGGGCTGGCCATGCAGTGAGCAGAACTGGGCCTCACTGGGCCTGGACAGGGAGGAAGTGAGACGATGAGATTGGGGTCAACGGTAAATGCCAGAGAGCAATCCAGGTAAAGTGACCACACCTGATTTATGGTGAGATGAGACCTTGAACAGGGGACCTCTAAAATCTCATGCTCTTAATGCAGAACTCACATAGGACACATCATACAGTCCTTGAATTTGGTCCCTTACAGACCCCATTCTCAGCCAAGAAGTCATGCGTGTACCCCAACAGTCATCCCATAAGCTGCAGCTCCTGCATATTCAACAGCAGCGTAGCAGTCTTTGAGCTTACCTGTATATTTCTAATGGGCTTAAGTACAGGATAAGGAACTAATTTTCCCCACCTTCTAAAAGTTCTCCATTACCAAATTGGGTTGCCACTGGCCAAAATGATGGGGAAAAAAAAGTTATAAGAAGAGAATATATTGCTAAACAGAGAAACAAGAAAGTAGAATCCTCCTAGAAGTAGTTTCTATGACAAATGCAAACTACAGTGTGAGATACTGTACTCCAGTAGATTGAAAGAAAACAAATGACCTGGCAAGACAGCTCAAATTCACAGCCTTCCCTCTGCTGCTGGACTGGGAGACCATTGCCAGCAAACCCTGGAGTACTATGAGGGCTTGCTACAGGCAGAACATACATTGGATATCTAACCAGTTTGTTAAAAGAAGTTCTACCTCTAACTTCTTTTACTGTTCACATCTGATTCTGAGTCTTTCTGACAGCACTGTGTTTTCCTCATTTTTTCTTGTTCTCATTTTTTGAACATCCTGTAGTACTTGGAAGTGTAGAAGACGAGAAACTGAGTGGTTGATCAGTAGTCAGAGCAAAGAGTAAAACAAACCCTTGCTAAATATCTGCCAAATAAATGAAAATAGAAAACAAGAAAGCACTTCTGTCTTATCTGCACTCTGTTTCAGTACTCTTCTATACTATGCATAAAAGAAAGTGAAAAAAATTACTTCAAGTTAGGTGGGCTACTCTATACCGTATGCTGTTTTGGACTAGGGTAGTTAGACTAAATGGTCTAAGTGGTCATTTCCAAGATGAATGATTTTACGATTCTACATTTCTGCGAAAACGCAGAGCTGTATTTCATTCATGTTATCAGAGTTAACTGAGTTCCCCCAGGACAGAATGTGCTTGCAGACCAGGGTCTGAAAGGGAAGAATCCCTGAAGAGTGCAAGCTACTGGTAGGCAAATCTGTGTGGACACTGTGCTAGACTGTCTGCTTGGTTTAATGAGTGGTTTGAGTTTCCATATTTTGCAGTATGTGGCAAAGGAAAACAGCCATTAGCACACTCATGATTTGCTGGCAAGTCACATGTAAGGTATGTAATGAAAATAAGCATGTGACTAAAAGCACTGACTGAATGAAGGCTCACCTCTGCCAATTTTTCGCAGGATTTATTTATCGTGTAAAGCACACTACATGCATTTTTTTTCCACTGGGCAAAAGACTGCTTAAGAGTGCTTAAATGACAAGATAGAAATTGTTAAGAGAAATGCTGCAGATGGAGCTGATAGACACAAACACAACCCTGGCATCCTCACAGAGCAGGAATAGAGCAACAAAACCCACTGGAGTCTTACGGGAGCAAGAAACCCATGAGAAAAGTTTAAAAGAATACATTTCTTCTGTGGCAGTTCTCCTGCTCCTGGCTGAACAATGAGCACTTAAATCTGCCAGCTTTCTCTGTGTTTCCATCAGCTTGTCTCCCATTGTTCATTATCCAATATCGCTCAGCCTTGTAACGTCTGAACAAAACCAGGGCAGCAGGCATGACACTTCGTTACTGCTGGTGATTAACTGCCTGCTCCCCACTGCCCCAGGGGAAAGCAGAGATTGAGCTCTGGGGAATTCCTCCAATTAATTTAAACTCTAGGCTCCAGATACACTTCTCCAACTGCCACACTTTCGAAGCTCAGCACCGCGAGCCCAGGGCTGATGTGGATGCACACACAGCGCTTAATGGAAACCCAATTGGAGCCTTCTCAGATTTTCTTCTGACAAAGGATTTCCCGGGGGCTGTCTGGCAGTGATGGTGTCTATCACTGATCCATTTCATGCCTCCAGCTCCCTGGGGATGGCATTTACGTTGGAAACAGAGCTGGGAAAGTGCTTCAGCATCACATGTTGGCCTTCAGATGGGGCCAGCACAACCCTGAGCTGATACCCAAGTACAGCAACATCCATGCACCCATACCCAACATGTCACACACCCCGCAGCATCTGGGCAGAAGAGGCTGATGTTCATTAGGTTGGTTAATTATGGGAGTTTTGCAGTTCACTGCTTAATATCGAACAAATTGCCAGTTTGGGTGCGCACAATTACTGTCCAGATTGATAAATAACTCTTTAATTGGCAAAGCTTGCGTGAGATGAACTTTTAAATCACAGCATTTCCACACAATACGGTGTGAAATTTCTTTCCACCCCCCCCCCCCCCCGTTTTTTTAATGAGTCACAAAGAACTTGTTTTAAGATATATTGCTATCTTCTTTTTAAGTGGAGTCAGAATGGCTGTACCATAGCCTAATATTGCCAGCACTTGGTGCCAACACTTTGATCCATGCACATGAACTGGATATAGACATAAGAGCTTACTAAACAAACTGGACAGAGTCCCAGTGGGAACACTCAAAAATGTATTAATCAAAGTCAAGAGGCAGAGCAAATTGAACCAGTTCATTAATTATGAAAATTCTCTCACGAAGTGACATGTTGTTAACTGTGTGGAGACTTAACACATTTCAATCTGTAGAGATCTCTCTATACATGCAAAATTCAGTTAGGGATGGGAATTTTCATCTTTCCTTCCCCTTCTTTCAATTTTAACAACAGAAATAAATGCAGTATAAATACCACATGGGCATGGCCGTGCATAGCATATTTTTTGCTGCTATGCAAAGGTGGGTGAATTGAAGAGTCGGGAGGTCTGGGAAAAAAATGTTTTGCTCAGCAATTTTGGGAAGCAGACTCTGGTGGTTTTGGGAAGCAGGCAGTCAGCTGCATTCCAGGGCAGCCCTAAGCCTGTGCAGCAGCACTGGTGACTGCACAGTCCCAGCAGCACCCCGTGGGCTGCTGAGTTCTGTCACCCATGCACAGAGGCAGGAGATGGTGGTGGGCAACCAAATGTTAGGTTCCTTGTCAGCTTGGGAAAATACAAAATAAGAGAGAAAATGTCCTTATTTTTCTTGCTCATGTACAAACGTCATAGGCAAGTGGTTTTCAGTTCCTTGTGTTTGATGGATTCTGTTACCTTTAGCAGACCTTTTGAATATAGACCAGAAACCCACATATTGCAGGCTTAAAACAAATACCAGACAATATTGTTTCCCTTTCTTCCACTAGTGGAAGAGAAACAGTCGCTCCCAGATTAAATTCTGCAGCAAAGTGGATATTTTTAGAGGAACTTCTGCAGAAGGTGGTCTCAAGCTCCCTGTAGGATGCAGAGCACATATCCTCATGGTCCCATAGAAAAGGAACAATGGAGAGCAATGCAAGTGGACATTAGTGAAAGAAGTTATATCAGTCTTTGAATGCTGTGATTATCTGTCCGATGGATGCTGTAATTACCAGCGCTATAATGCACACTTTTTCCTAATCATCTTCACTTCTGTACATGTGGTAGTTAAATATATACATGAACAAATGAAAGAGTGTGGTTTCAGATTTTTCCCATCTTTCAGGCTGATTCATGTAAACTATCCTTCCTAGTGCAGGAAAAAAGACAGAAATTATATTTCTAAAGTAAAGAAAAGTGATAAATTAAAACATTCATATAGCCCAATGCAGTGAACTCTTTCTGATGATAGCTGCTTTTGAGAGGAATAGAGATGCTGGTTTTCATCAGACAGATACAGTTTAATAAAAAAAAATGTTTAATTCCAAGTTTTCAGATTTATTCCATGTATTTCATGTTTCTTCCCAAGTTATCCTCCAAGCTTTTTCCTTTTCCATTCTTTCCTTTTTTCCTTGGTCAGAAATCTTTATTCTTTCTCTTTTCCTCTTTCCCCTACCGCTGAGAACTTCGAACAAATAGTCACAGTTAGTTGTTATAGGAAATACAGTCATCAAAAAAGAACAGCACAATTATGTTTCAAAGTTTTTAACACGAGAATGTGTAAGAAGGAGAGAAAAGCACTAGCTGCCATGTACCAGCATTTTTTTTACAGAAAGCTCAGCCTCACTTCAACTAATTTCAGTCTTCCAGAGGTCAGACCTTAAGTAAACCAGCTCTTTGGGCTTTCTCTGTGGTCAGCAGAGGCGGACACGTGCCCAGGTGGGTTCATCCTGCCCATCTTCACCACCTGTCTCGGGATGGGATGGATCACATTTGGCAGAGTCGAGCTGCTGGCTTCCATTACACCCAGACCTTGAGGCAGCCGCAGCCCGGCTGGAGGAATTCCACCCACAGTGAGTGCACACGTTGTGAAGAACTGCACTGCTTCTGACACAAAACATTCCAGTAGGTTTCAGCAAAGCGGGAGGGCGTTTTGGCTGGCAACACTCCTTGCTGTATTTAGTACAGATTTAGTTAAATAAGCACTCTACTCCACACTTCCATGTTTTTCAAGATTGTTAAGTATTTTTCCCTCAAATTGTGTGTTTTCATCTTCAACTCAAATTTGAATTTAAAGTTAAGGATTCAAAATTTTGGTGAAATAGAAGTTACTTTATCACAGCTTGATTGAATATTTACTATCCACAAATTCACTCCACGGATTTCAAGACAATATCATGTGCATAAATGCTGTTGATGTGGGAGATAATTAAAAAAAAAATAACATGCTTCAGCAGTAGAAAAAGACAACCTATTCAATGTGTGAGCCCAATGGTATGGGAGTTAATGTTTGGGAGACTAAGATTTCCACTGACTTATGAAGAACTTTGGTTCAAGGAACAGGTGAAAATACGAATTCCACAGGTTGAATCACCATCCTGGACGTGTTTAAAAACCGTTTGGATGTGGTGCTCAGGAACATGATTTAGCAGAGGGCTGTTAGAGTTAGGGTAGGATGGTTAGGTCGTGGTTGGACTCGATGATCTGTAAAGTCTTTTCCAACCTGAGTGATCTATGATTCTATGATTCTACGGTGGCTCTGAGCTGAAGGACAAGGACCCCTTTTTGCCTTACTTTCAGAATGAAAAGGACAGCTAGCTCTCTTTCTCATGGTACCATAACTCATTAGCCCGAAATCCTCCCAATATCCAAACAAATCACTACATTCTTTGGAAATATGTTTTCTTGAAAGGCAGTGATCAGATGATCTGCTTTGCTCAGTAGCATCTATTAATAACAGGAGGGCACAGCTTTATCAGAAAATGAAGGCAGAGGGGGCTTTTTTTGTTGCTAGCGTTTATAAACTGAGGGAAGTAACTGCTTAGGTTATTACTGATACAACCATTCTCTTATGTCTGCGGAGTTGTACAGCTAAATCAGCCAAAAAGACCACTAACACGGACACCTAGCAACATCTAGTGACCAGACCAGGCTAATGCAGCAAAATATCAGGAATGCACTCTTGGAAAAATACTTAAATTTGATTCTGAGAGTGGTGATGATTTTAAGCTATTGATCCATCTGCATAAAATGCATTCGATTCCTGCATAAAATGTGCTAGTTTTAAAATAGCCATTAACTTTAATCAATGTGCAGATATTGAGAGAAAACTCTGTCTCTCTTCATAAAAATTTCCAAAATCCCACACAACCAAATGGTTCAAAAAATGAGATTTTTTGGAGGTTGTTGCTCATTAATTGAAAAAAATCTGCATATCATATCCTGCTTGTTAGCAGCACTGATGGTGTAGAACCACTGAAATCGCCATGATAGAATTTGAGAATGTTGTTCTATCTTTCTTTAGGAGATCAGAATGTGATCTATAACATATAAAAACATAAGCAATAAGATATTTTAAGCAATATGTTTAACAGATGGTGATTACCCTCACTCAGTGCATGAGTGCTAGAGTTACATACAGGCAGCAAAACTGTTCTTTTTTTTGTTCTTTTTTTTTCTTTTTCTTTTTCCTTTTTTTTTGTTTTGTTTTGTTTTGTTTTACTTCTTTCTTTTTTCCTCCTTTCTCTTTTTCTTTTTTCTTCTTAAATGTTGATTTTACTTGAGGGAAATTGGGGGGGTGAAAACTTACTGCTGCTTTTTTTAAACAAATGAACCGATCAGCTCTTTCCCATATTAAATTTAACAAAGACCCAAGGGGGATAAATGTGCATTTCTGTGGGTAGACAAATTGCCGACAAAGAGACAGAAGTGGTTAATTTGTGACCATGTCAATAGCAGTAATTTGGGATATAAATCTCTGGGGCTCTGTTCTGAATTTCTTAGACTTCCACAGTTCTAAAAACTTGTCTACTTTAAAAATTAATACCAACTAAGAGAGAATGTAAAATTAAAGCAAAATAGCCATTCTTGGATATTAGCATGTGTATGGTGCTGCCGTGGCACAGGCTGCCCAGGGAGGTGGTGCAGTCACCGTCCCTGAGGTGTTCAGGAGCCGTGTGGATGTGGCACTGAGGGACGTGGGCAGTGGGCGTGGGGGGGGTGGGCTGGTGGTTGGACTGGGGGATCTGAGAGGTCTTTGCCAACCTTCATGGTTCTGTGGTTCTATGACTCAGCTCCTAGTTGAGAACTGTAACATCTTGCTTTAGGTGAATTAGCTGTTTCATCAACAGAGCCCAAGATATGTGAGTGGACCTGGTGCTGTCACCCCATCACCAGCTCCCTGGGATGGTACAGGGTTCTGACTCTCTTCCCAAGCCTTCAAACATCTCTAGGGACACCTACATCTTACCCATGCTTTTAAAAAGTGAATTAAAAGAGCACAGATTCTCTGTCTTTTCTGCCTTTTATTTCTGCTAAACCAATTCCAAAATTCAGGGCAGGAAGTATGCGTGAGTGGAATAACTCAAAAGGATGCACAGGCACATCAGTGAGGGTCTTGGCCTTGCTTTTTTTTTTTTTTTTTGAAATAATTAGATTTCATCTTAGACATGCTGTGCAAAGCAGTGTCCTATTGCGGCTAGCACTCCTCTCCTGTTGCTTTTTACTGATCTTCAGTGAATGTCTCTTTCCTCCCTGCACAGAAATTAATTTTTCTCTGCAAAGACATTAGAACGCAAGCTGATTCATCCACAATGCAAATATAGAAAACCTTATAGCAGGAGCCCACTTTGGAAGAGTTTTGCAATCATTTTTAGGAGGAACGATACGAATACTCTCACACTGTTGGTGAGAAAGAGCAGAGCAACCTTTGTGTCTATCATTCATGTGAGATCTACCTGTCTGTGTGGTAAATGCATAGAAGAGTTACATGCACAGCACCAAATCCCAGATGAGTTCAATATCATAAGGCAAGGACAAGACACCTCATTCCGAAACATCACTTCCTTAGACTTACACACTGTCCTGAGATGAGACAGGCAGGAAACATACTCAGGGTCTGCTCCAAAGCCTCATGTCGCTGCTTTTTTTCCAAATGACGTTAAATATATATTTAGAAAAGTGAACAAATACTCTGATTATTACTTTATCTATGAGTAGCTTTCACTTCCTGAGCAAATGGAGCTACCCATTACATAATTATTGATTTTTGAAATTCTGGGTAAATGCAACAGAAAATTCCCAAGAAAATTCATTTGCCTATTTAAATGAATTTCCTATGACCTAGTTCCTGATTTAGTGGTTGGCTGCCCTGCCTACAGCAGAGGGGTGAAATTAGATGATCTCCGAGGTCCTTTCGAACTCCAGCCGTTCTGTGAATGTATGATTCTATGACCACTTGAACTCACATTCTCATAAGTACTTTTACTGGCAAAAAGTTTTACCAAGACAGAAGCCCTCCAGTGAACACTGCAGGATACATCAGAAAGCAAATATGCACTCACAGTCAGGAGAGCTTGCACCAGGAACTCATCACTAAGAGCTCAGGGGCTGGGGTTGTCCCATCACATATCATGCCCAGTTGGATCAGGTACAACTTTGGGTTTAACATCTGCTCACTTGGTTCTGGAAGGACAATTTACACTTTTGCCCACAATCTCTGACCAGCAACCTGATCACCTTTCCCAGCCAGTCCCTCATGAAGCAGCAGAATCCTAAAGTTGCCCTGTCTCTTAGGTCTTCGCAGAGATCTACCTGCTTCAAGAGAAATTACCTTTGGCAGTGGCAGTGCAGTACCATTAATAATACATACAATTTAAATACTTAACATTTAGATACTTTTTTGAAGGTGTTATTTGGAGGCATTTTTGTTACTATTTTGCCCAAAGACTACTGAAAACCAAAGGCTGGCTAGTCTTCCAGAACAGGCCAAGCTCCAGTTCTGGAGAGCAGAAAGTTTTCCTCAGGTAGTTTATGGTAAAAATGAAGTTTAAATAATTAAAATTATAGATATATATATATATATATATATTTTTTTTTTTCAGGTAAATTAAGTTTCTGAGATCAGTGAGATTGAACTCTTATTATATTCTGGAGATTGGTGGCCCTGCCTGTGGCAGGGGAGTTGGAACTTGATGATCCATGGGGTCCCTTTCATCCCAAGTCATTCCATGATTCTATGTTTCTATGTTTCTGTGATTCTATGATTCTATGATTATATATGTGTTATAAAATCTCTCTGCTAACATTCTCAATTAATCTATCTACTACAAAATAGCAAAACTCAGCCATGCAGAAAAAAAAAAAGGGGAGGAAATTTCTGTAATAGTGAAGGCCAGAAAGGTGAAACCTCTGAAATTCTCCCAGGCAAATGTTTCTCTGATATTATGAAGATATTCACAAACCTCCTTGCAAATGCTGTGCAGTGTTCACATGTGCCAATTTTCATTCTTTCAAAGACTTCAGAAGTCAGGCTTAGTGCATATGAGAGCAGCTGATGCCTTTGATTGAGGATATTGTTATTACTGAATGCAATTCTGTCACATTTGCTCATCTGAATGCAACCTCTGTGGAGCTGTCTGTGCACAAGCTGCTTTGGAGAGTGTGCAGCGCAGACCTTTTCTTTTTGATATTACATATGTTTGTTCTCTTGAAAGGCTTTTAGCCCTGAGGTAAGGATTAGAGAACAATTTAGCAGCCTTAAAAGACATCATAAAAAAATAGACTCAACTGTCATCTTCAGAAGAAAGAGGCCTCATTTGGCTTTCAAGGGTGTTGCATTGTTTTCTAATCTAGGTTTACTGCTGCTAACAGCAGATGCAAAACAGAATCATTTATGTAGACAAGAGTAGTCTGAAAAAATCCACTGCTGTAATCATCTATCTGATTGCTTTTTCTTCAACCAGTGCTCATCAAAAACACCAAATTCGCAGTTCACCTGATCAACCAGAACTCTTTGAAGTGAAACACCAAAACAAAGCCCACTGCCTTGCCCATCTGAAAATCCCATCACTCCCATCTCTCCCATTGCTCCCACTGCTCCAGACAGAGCTCTCACCCCACGTTAGCTGGCATGCTGTCAGATCATCTCAACAGCACTCTGGGGAGTGCTCACTCCCTCCTCAGACAACAAAACTGCACAAGAGGGAGGGCAAGAGCATGGCAGCATGCTTTTTTTCTGGAGTATTTAATTTCTGCCGAAACTGCATTTCCTTTCACAGAGCAGAGATACATGAATGCAGCCAGTAGGAGCAGGGAGGTAATCATCCCTCTGCTCTCTGCACTGGTGAGGCCGCACCTCAAGTGCTGTGTTCAGTTTTGGGCTCCTCACTACAAGAAAGACATTTGAGGACCTGGAGTGTGTCCAGAGAAGGGCAGCAGAGCTGTAAAGGGTCTCAAGCACAACCCTGACAGGGAGCAGATGAGGGAGCTGGAGTTCTTCAGTCTAGAGAAGAGGAGGCTCAGGGGAGATCTTATTGCTCCTGAAAGGAGGTTGTGGCAAGGTGGAGGTCAGCCTCTTCTGCATAACCATCAACAGGATGGAATGGTCTCAAGTTGTGCCAGAGGAGATTCGGGTTGGATATTAGGAGAAATTTCTTCTCAGAAAGAGTGGAGAGGCAGTGGCACAGGCTGCCCAGGGAGGTGGTGGCGTCACCGTCCCTGGAGGTGTTCAGAACTGGGTGGATGTGGCACTGATGGATGTGGGCAGTGGGTGTGGTGGGGGTGGGTTGACAGTTGGACTCAGTGATCTTAGTAGTCCTTCCAACCTTAATGATTCTGTGATTCTACAATTGTATTCCACAGCCTTCTCCAGACAGTGTTGATGCTTTTACACATTTTTTTGCACTGCCAGCAGTGCAGGGAACAGCAGCCCTGATGTGTCTGCAGAGATGGCTTGTGTGACAGTTTGTATAATAGAAATACAATTAGTGTAAGAGAAAGCATAGTATGCTTTAAATCTGCAACATGACAAAAATGTTATTACACACTGCATTAGTGATGAGTGTAATTAATGCCCAGGTTCAATGTAGAAGTGCATAAAGGAGCTATACAGTTCATTTATGGAGTCAGGTGACTATGAGTTTGAGAGCACCCACTGTTGATCAAGTATTCTCATAGAGTTAGTCCTAAGTAGAAAAAATCTGTCATAAAGGCATTTGGTACTGATAGAAAACATGCAGAGGTTTGGCTACTAACTGTCAGTGGAACTGAAGTTTATTTTCATCTTTTCTAGGAATTTGGGGAAGAAAGCTGAAAAAAATAAAATAACAACAGAATATCTAACAAAGAAGGCAGTGATGAAGCACCAAACATAGGCTTTGTGGCTGTGACACAGAACAAAAATTGAGAAAGTGAGTTTTTAAGGCATGGCTTGAATCTGTTACAAAGATGCTACTCTTGCTTGATCCAAAGACATAAGAGATTGATTCTAGCCTCAATTTCTAATAGAAAACACCTGGTGGGGCCCAAACTGCTTACTTACTAAATGCTTCAGGCCAAAAAGGGGATAACAGGATGCATTCACCAACATTTGGAAGCCTCTCCAGAGCATTATTTTGCAGAATGTACTGCCCTGGGCATCATATCAAAGAGGTAGACCTCAGCTAGATAGCCAAGTCAGTAATCTGGTCTGCCTTGGATTCTCTTGGTACTATCATTCAGGACTGACAGAACCTAAAAAGGCTCTAAATGAGCTCAGCAATGACTTAACCCATGATGTTCCAGCTACTATACCCCTATGGTTACACTGTGACATATCTTTGGCAAGGTTTGCAGTGAAAGATAAATTTCATCTCATTCCTCCCTCACCAAAGAGAAAGGGGAAGTAATTGTGTAAAAAACATATGTTCTTCCTCAAAGTTCCACCATTTTTTGATTGGTGTATCAAACAGCCTATACTGCTGCTAAGTTCTTCTAGCTTCCAACAAGATAAAGATGTCCTTGTTAATGTTGTTGAGTTTTACAGCTAATCATGCATGAGTATGCTCCACTATAATACCTCTGAGGGAGAAAAGAATGCATGATTTTAGAGAATCCTGGAATAATTCAGGTTGGAAGGGACCTTAGGAAACTCCAGGCCAATCCTTTGCTTAGAGGAGGTCCAACTAGATCAGGCTGAGATCAGGCTGGACACAGAAACCAGTATGGGATTCTCCAGCACTTTGCCATAAAGCAGAATCCTGCAAAAGGAACCAGAATAAGACAGTGCAACAAAGTGCTGCAATGAAATATGTGCAAAAATGTGTGAGAAATATCAGGCTGGGCTACCATAGCACAGCACGGCACAACACAGAATTCCCACTGAATTCTTCAGCTACTCAGGCATTCTGAAAACGTTTTGTTTTTGTTGTTTTCTAACTTGCAAGCACTGAGCAAGAATAAATAAATAAATAAACAAATAAACCCTAAGCTTCACAGCTTCACATCAAAGTTATCTTTCAAGCAAGTAGCTGGGATATTCATTCAGATTCTGATGCTTGGTGTAGCTACACATTTTAAGGAGATATGAAACACACATGCTACTGAGCATGTCCCTGACAGGTTAGTAGAGAACTGGGATCATGAAGAAGGCTTTTGTGATCACTTGCCTATGATTCAACAGGAGAAAGCAAACATGAAACAGGATGGCGAAGAAAAGTCACTGATCCTCATGCTGAATAGAGGACAAAGAAACAGCACAACTGCATTCAATCAAAACCACAAGCATGTGATTTTTGCAACGTTCTAAGCAGAACGAATTATCAGACACTGCATCTTAATGAGGGCAATGTGACATTAATATCAATGCAGGCACTCATGCCAGTACCTGCACACAATGCTGCCAGTTACTCAGAAGCCTTAGCTGACCTTCTCAGCCATTAGTCAGAGCTACAACAGTCATCAAAAGGAAGACCTGAAGTCCATGTTATCTTGCATTATAGTAGATATACTGTATTATTTACAAGACAGTGGGAAATGGCTTATACATCTGAAAAATTAGACAAGAGAGTGACTCTGAGCTTCTTTAAAGTCCACTCGAGGCCATAAGACAATGTATCAAAATCCTATTTGGTCTTCACTGACCATAATTAATTGAAATCAGAGGGAAACTCTGCCCTAACTTAAGAGGTGCAGGTTGTGCTGCATTGGCTGAATTTATCTGAATAGGAAATGCAATAAAAAGCCTTCATAAGCTATTCCAAAATAAAATTATTCCATTGACATTCCAGGAGAAAATTTTTTAAACTATACACTATGCTCCTTTGGAGGATTATTTCCCAAACTATAATTGCAAGTTACAGAAACTGAAGTGAAAGCACCAGGTCAACTAACAAAAGAATGGAAGAAAAAAAAGAAATATTTGAGTTAGACATATACAACAGCTTTTCAGAGTAAGGGACATTTCTGAGGGTTTACAATGAAAATTACTGTATTAAAAAAAAAAAAAGGCACATTTAATAACTAGTTAGAAGATACCACATGTTAGCATATAGAACTATGAATTTGAGGAGCTGGCAATAAGGCGTAAGCCAGAGCTCACAGTCTTCCATCATATGCACAACATGGTATAACTCATCCTTCAGCACATGAAGAAATTAATTCTGCTCTCTGCTGCATAAGGTGCAGCTGTCTGTTTGTGCACAGATACATGATTCTGGTCTGAGCCCTGCTGAAATTTGTCAGAAGGCTTTCGATCACCCCAGTGGGTCTCTGAGTCAATCTGTAGCTGACAGGAGTTTAGACTTCACTGATATTTTGCATCCTAATGTTGAAGATTCATATATTTCCACAATGAGCAGCCAACACCAGTCTTATGAATTATGTTTATCAAATTATATCTATTCTGTCACACCACTGTTTTTATGCTTTTTCTGTTTATTTTATAGCTGATGCATGTTTCTTCCATATGACTCAAACTAATAAGGTAACTCACATGTAGAGGTGAATGAGAACAGTTTTCTAAACTTAGCTTGCTCACTACCACAAACTTCCCTGTTGTCTGCCCTGCACTTTTCAGCCTCGTACCAGGACTGATTATATATGATGATTCCACATAATAAATCCCCTAACTAAAGCAAATGAGAGCTTACCTCAATACGGGACTGCCCCGTACAGATATTTATCGGAGACTTGAGAAAACTGGATGACATTTCTGGCCTCTGCCATGTGACAGTTTCCTGACCCTAGGCAAGACTCTTGCTTCCACTCCCCTCTCATCCTGCCTCCTCTGCTGAAATGGCACCTTTCCAGAACAGTCATTCTTCATGCATCTGTGCTTGCATCTAGTCCAGTGCCACGGCCAGCTTGACAGACAACTGAGAATAACCACTCCATAGAGACTAAAGGTCGTGGATATGCAGGAATGATTGTCATGGTGACCTAGGATGCCGGGAAAGAGTCATAAAAACAATAGCAAAAGATGTCAAGTAAATGTGCAGGTTAAAATGTTATTGATGCTTCTGTATTACACTCATTGGTAATGTGTAGTATCCAAAACGTTCTTCACCCTCTTTGTACCAGCTCAATTTGAAAAACAGTTTTGAGAAAGCAGGACAAAGAATAGAATTATGGGAAATTCTGAGTTGGAAGGAATCCATAAGGATCATCAAGTTCAACTGCTGGCTCCACAAAGTAGTGGTCAGACCTTCCTTGCTAGAAGTCAGAGGTTGGAGTCAGACATACCTGGCAGACGAGGACTCACTGAAGACAGACAAGGAGACTGAAGAAGCACATCTGCATTCCTTATACATCCCTGGGAAGGAAACATCCACCTATCAATTCAAGATGTGCAATGCATTAATATGTATGGAGATCTTATTACAATGATCTGACAAAATCACTATTACTGGTTGCATGAACACTGCAAGACAAAGGTATGAACAAAATAGTACTTTCTGATTTTTTTGTGATTATGATTCCTGGTTCAAAGTGCTCCAGACAACATGTTAATACATGTTTTCTTTCATTTATTAAAGCATCTACATGAGATTTCGTCATGCATGCATGGAGTAAATACAATCTTAACACTTAGGAAATGGTCACTGTTAAATTATAATCTCTTGAGCTTCACACAGTATTTCAGATGTGATTAGAGATTAAACTGCACCTTTTCTGCGCCTTGTTTATTTTAAACATTCAGGACTCAGAACTATATCAAAGGTAAGATTTAATGTACCAAAACAGAAATGCATAATGTTGTCTGAGGGAGACAATGAAGGACTGTGTATGCTGTCACTGACATATTAGCACTAATTTGGAAGTATCCCAAGTATTCATTTCACCCATCAGGAGCCATCTTGGTTTACAAGAACAGTTACAACCCACTTGTTACCTTCTTTTTTTAATGCATTTTAGAAGGGGAAGATTGGACTTTAGTTTGCTGTAGTCATTGACATGAGCAGTGCAGCAGCCAAGAATGCACTTGGACATACACAGGTCTTGGGGGGTCGGCTGAGGGAACTGGAATGGTTCAGTCTAGGATGTTCACAGAGGACACCTCACTGCTCTCTACAACCACTTGAAAGGTGAGGTGGATGTCAGCATCTTCTCCCAGATTACAGTGACAGGATGAGAAAAACAGCCTCAAGTTGTGCCAAGGGAGGCTGAAGATGGAAATTCTTCTCAGCAAAAGCAGTGAGGCAGTGGCACAGGCTGCCCAAGGAGGTGGTGCAGTCACCATCCCTGGAGTGTTCGTGAGCCCTGTGGATGTGGCACTGAGGGATGTGGGCAGTAGGCATGGTGGGGGTGGGCAGGTGGTGGTACTATACATAAGCATACATAACTCAGAGTACTGATAGTTTTAAAAACTATTTAATACATTAAATAGAAGAAAGTATTTAAAGGACTTTGATGGAGAAGAATTTTGTCCATTTTCTATGCTGTATGAGTTATTGCCAAACAATGAAATGATTAAAAAAAAAATAGCACAGCTGCAGTGGTTAATTATCTTTAGCCAATGTATGAGACGCAGGCAGGAGCAGAGCAAGAAAGCAATAGTAGGCCTGGTGTCCTTGTGAGGCTTAACACTTGAAAGCTAATGCTTTGTTAAGCTTCATTCAAAAATGAGATCTGTCCTTTTTTGATACTAATCAAGTCCTACAAGAAGGGTTGTACACATTCAGATATTGCAGGATTAGTGTCAGGCATCCAACAGAATAAAGCCTCTCTTTGGAGTCTTGGTTTTAAGCTACCAGTGTTAGTCTTGGAGACAATATTCTAAAATATAGCCAATCCCTGTATACCTCTACCTCTAAAAAGATACACTGAAGAGGATGTCAACTGAGAGAAATCTTGGAGAGAGGTCTGATTTTTTTCCTATTACCAATAAAAGCATGAAGTGTTTTTGCCATGACCTTTACTGTGATTTCTCATTGCCCATGTGTATTCTCATTCTCAGGTTTTTTTTATTAATGATAAATTACAAATATTTTTTTACTCCTGAGATATTTCAGAAAAATAAGTGACACATTTAAAATCCGCACGCTTTGCGGGTCATTAATTACTGCATTTAGGAGTTGACAGCTCTCATGTCATACTAAACTCTGTTTTTCAAACTGTCACACCCACACTCTGCCTAAAAGCTATTGAGTATAAGCGTCATCATTTATAATGCAAAATGGGTATCATTGATTATGTCCTGATTATTCATCATAATGCTTTCTTTCATGTGTACTCAATCATTGCGGTTTCTTGGAATATGCAAACCTTTCAGGCAAATCTTTCTGCAGACCAACCCAAAGAGCGATCTGAGCTGACACCAGCTGGGCAAACAGGGCCAGCAGTGCTGCGAACAAAGCCATGGCACTCACCACCTGCAGACCACTGAGCGGGTGCTGGGAGGAGGCATTGAGGGGGAAGGATGTGTCAAGCTATGAGGTATGGGCTTGATTCCAATCCCAAAGCCACATGCAGCTTGGGTCCGTACGTTTGAGGTGGCCATCCTATTGCCATGGTGCTGTTTCTCAACAGAGTGAGAATCTTCCTGTCACTGGGTAGCACCAAGGTGAATCAGAATTTGACTATGTATTGTTTTAAAGCAGTGTTATGAAGAAGGTAACAAAGCTTTCCATATGCATGCTTTGGATTTTAGGAACCACGGAAAAGGTAAACAAGTGTCCAGCTTGTCATCTTGTCAGGACACCAGCATGGACATCATTTCTCCTGTTTTCCTGAGTGACGTCACAGCACTTTTCCAGATCTCCTTTATGTCCTGTTCAGAAAGCATCACCACACCAGGAAAAGTTTGGTATTTACCTGGTATCTACCATTTACTTGGTATTTATCAAGGGAAAACAGACCACTCCCAGTTCACCTAGAGGTAGCTCTGAATTTTGTGGCATTAACACTCTGTGTACAGGGCCAGATCCAGCCCAGCCAAGCCTATGGCAAGCAAACCACGCATACATGAACATAAAGATTTGGAGAGAAATGTCTTTAATGAGATAGTGACTGCAAAGACATGAGCACATCCTTTTCTAGGAAAGCTGATGAAGCAGCAAAATCCATACACATCTGGCTTTCATGGAATACGGAACACTGGCTAGTAGTGGTTCCCAGAATCACACTGCTTTCTTCCTGAGAACTCCTAGAAGTCTTAATTTATGGTGGGTACTTAACAAGGTGAGCATTTCCAGTCATCTCAGAGACACCTGTGAAAAAAGAAACACAAATTACTGTGTTCTAGGGCTTTACCAACTCAGATGAACATAAATGCAAAGTACAAATGACTGACACCTAACTAACCAATAAGGAAGACATCACCCAACACATTTTTAATTATGAATTATAAAAATAATCACAACTCTGTGGAGCTTGAACTGTTTCTTGCTATGTTTCTATTTTCACCAATGAATTTAATAGTGAACAATAACTTCTTAAAATTTCATGGAGCTACTTAAGTCTCTTCCATTGCAGGAGCCCCTCGCCAGCTTCATGGGTCATGCCCAGCATTTTGGGCTCATGTTCATCCAAGAACACCAAGTGCTGGAGCACAACAGCAAGCTGGCCTCAGGAATAAGATCTGCTGTGTCTGGAGTTCAGCCTTTGCTTCTGTGAATATATTTTCAACAGAAAGCTCAAAACTTAAAATATTTATTGGTTGGAGGAGAAGAGCCCTGCGGTCCTGAATGCTTTCAGCCTTTGAGAAGGGGCCTCAGGAGCCAGTTTTTCTTCTTCTAAAAAAGGGAGTAAGAACATCGCTAAATGCTAGCACGGGCAATGCTTCAGTTGACAGAGATGAAATTATTCCCAGAGGAGCTGTATTTCTCCTATTAAAAAACCTTGCTTTTCACATCTGCGAGCATGAGGCTCTGGCTATTTGGCAGATGCATAATAAAGTTATTTTAAAGGCAGAGCATCACCTCCTAGGAATATCACTACGTGGTGCTAGTCAGAGCAGGAGGGAGAGACTTGCCTTTTCATTACTCTCAAAGTGGGGATCAAAGAGCCTTGGCTCCATCCTCTCCCAGAGGCCAGCACAGTCACATGAGGGCCAGATGCAGCTACAGGCCATAGAGGAGGAAGGCTTCTATCTCTTCACCCCTGGGAACAGCTGTAGGTATCCAACCCACCAAGCCTCTGGTGCAGGAGGGAGGCGTGTTGGAAAGTTAGAGCGCAGGCAGAGCACTAAGAAAAGCCACCCAGGAGACGGTACCAACCAGGAGAGCTTACCAAGAAAGCACAGCAGACAAAAGCAGACTGCAGTGGTCTCATGCTCTCTCACTTACAAAGCACTTACCTCAGGAGGTCAAACTAACTTGAGGTTTTCAAGTACGGCTTTGAGTACAGGTACTGTAGAGGTCTGATCCTACAGGAACCCTACAGCACTCGAGGCAGGCCCTGAAAATACAGTGCCTCCAAGTGGGGTGCAGGGAAACATACAACTTTTAAAATGCTATGAAATGTCTGTCATATCTTTACCAAAAATAATTGTATAGCGTACTTCATATTATCTTTTCATTTCTTATTCACTATGAGGTAGGCAGAAGCCTCATTCAGGGATTGGAACTTATTTGTGCTGAGCTATAAGGATTAGAAGAAACTGTTGGTGGACCTCTTAAAATCAAGCTGCAAAGAATTTTCTTCCTGAACATCTTAATTAAGCATCCTGAACTGTTTGATACATAAGGCAGGCCTGCACCAAAACTCCAGAAATAGTCATTCAGGACTGAGATTGAACAGGGAAAGACAAAGCAATCTAAAACAGCACAAGGTTTTGGTGCAGAGCCCTTTATTTGTGAATAAAACAGTTGATAACTCCTTCTCCAAACACCCAACGTATCAACGGTGAGGCTGAAGGCCGTGTTTTCCATCTAAGAAAGCTTTTCCTGGGCAACTCTGTAGACCACTTCACTTCATATTAATGATTTTTTAATTCTAACACAGTTTCCAAAAATATTAATTACCTGCCTACAGGAATAAGTACATATCCATGTTACACCTTTCTGCAGGCAATCCTCAAAGGACAGGACAATTTCCAGTTTTATAGAGGATCCACAAATATTAAAAGATTGCCCACACCAATGGTAGAGAATCAAGGAGCTGAACAGACATCATGCAGTTTGCCATCCGATCAGTTGGATACTTCCTTTGCAAAACAGTCTTGCAGACTGCTGAAAACATTCGTTTTGTGAAGACCACAAGACATGTGGAAGCTACTAAGGGGTCTTCAAAACATCAGGCCACAAAATTCACTACCTTTAAACACTGTAGCTACGCATATGGTGTCAATGTTAAGATTAAAACGGAGAACAGTGTTACAGTTCTTAATGGCAGAAAAAGTAATGCTGATAACATTATCTGTAAGGTTAATTAATGCATAATTGTTCCTTGGGAGTCTTTTTCTTTTGTTCCAAACCAGGTTGTTTGCCAAGCAAACGCCAATAGATGTGTGAACCACCTACAGCAAATGTTCATACAATGAAAATTTCAGAAGTGACTGGTGATATTTGCTCAGGTATTATTTTCAGCCACCTGCATGGAGTTTACAAAGTAGGCGGGCAGCCGTCCTATCTTTTGTGTTTCCAGCTTTTGTTGCTGAGTTACCATAACTCATTCCCAGCCGTGAAAATAAACTTATCCGTTTTATTCCTCTGTCTGAACCCCAGGACTTCCAAAGTGAGATCATGTACCTGAAAAACACAAGAGGACCCTGTGCCTTTGAACTCCTTCATGTGTACAGACAGAAGCTGCCTTTGGAAACCCAAAGCAATGAATGGTGATCTAGGGGACATACTGCTATACATCAGGTGAACATGAAAAGTATTCCAAAGAGCAACATCAAATCTCTGGTACGTTTTCTCTGACCACGTCTTCCTGTGTCCCTGATGCCTGTTCTCTAATAAGCTGGTATGATTACCTGATTTTCATGAGTAAAGAAGGAAATGATTGTGAGAGATTACAAGTGTCTCTCTTGTTAGCAAAAGCCACGACAACCTCTTTTTGAAAGTAATCTTCAGTGTGGGTATATAGCACACATTTTAAAACAAGGATGTAATAACTGACCTAAGCCCAGGTTATGGTGATAGAGGAGCCAAAGGCAGGCAGTGCTGGAGGCTGGAGCAAAGGAGTCAGGTTTTTAACCTACAGTGACTTGGAAAAATTTTTAATACAAATGTAAGAATGAAGGAGAAAGAAGCCCGGAAATTGTGCAAAGGAAGTGCACAGATGGACACAGTGGTCATCGACACAGGAATATCCTCTATTATGAAGGGTAAGGGGAAGAGCAGGGCAGCCATAAAGAAACTCACATTAAATTGTCATAGAAGTGATCAGACAAGTTTTTGCAGAATTCTTTCCAACTGCAAACATGTTGAGAATTTTTTAATAAGGCTTGCTGTTCTCTAATTTCTTGTCAGTTGATCCCAGGAGGATATAAATGGAAAATCAGATACAGGAAACATCTTAATACAAGATGCTTGGAAAGCCCAAACTATATGGTCCAGCAGCTCAGTAGCTAGATTATAGATCACACTGCCCGGGAAACCAGAGCAAGTATATCAAGACCACTTGAAATTCAAGCCCACTTTACCATAGATCATGTGGATTCACAGTTTGGTTACTACCATAATAGTTCTGTCTATCCAGAGCGTGCACTGATGCTTGAGTTGTGATGCTATAGAATCATAAAATCATGGAATCGTGGTTGGAGATTAAGGTAGGAGATTATCACCCAGTCCAACCATCAGCCCACCACCAGCATGCACACTGCCCACGTCCCTCAGTGCCACATCCACACGGCTCCTGAACACCTCCAGGGACGGTGACTGCACCACCTCCCTGGGCAGCCTGTGCCACTGCCTCATCACTCTTGCTGGGAAGAAATTATTTCCAATATCCAACATATATTTGGTCATCTACTTTGCAACGAGGCATAAAACTGCCTTTGCTGTCTGTCTTCTGAATAACCAAAGGGTAGTGATATTGATATCGTGAAAAGTTCTAATCATTAGCAAAGTGTTAAGTGGCCCTTTGCCTGAAGTTGTGCCTTGAAACTAAAGAGAAATGCCCAGAAAGATTATTTTTGAACACAGTTTTTCAGAGAGATATTGAGCACTAGAATTTGAAACAGGTTAGAAGTTTCAGACAGTCTATGAGCCTAGATGTCTGCAATGGCAAAAATGCCTGCAGTGCTTGGTAGCAGTAGGGTGTCAGCACAGAAGACTCAGTTCTTCAGTTTTTTTCAGCGTAGCTTTTTTTGTTTGTTTGTTTGTTTTTTGTACATGAGAACTAAATTAAGGATGCAGGGCCATGGCTTTTTTTTTTTTTTTTTTTTTTTTAACATTATTGCAAAAGATCAAAAACCAGCAAGTTAAAAAATGACCAAGCTCTGACTCTGCATTATTGTTTAATAGACGGTATTCCACACTGCTCTTTATAGAATTTGTGTGAATTTTTAATTTTTGAAGTGTTCTCAAGACTTTGTCTTAGACTTGGACTCAAACGTGCTCAGTGGTGTACAACATAGCACACAAAAAATCTCCCATGCTCCAAAAAGTTTACAGTTGAAGCATGAACCAGGATATGTGTAGGCAAAAAATATAAGGAAATGGTGCCATTATTTATTTTTATTATTATTATTTTAGTTTTATTTATTATTTTATTTGTTCTAAATTATTATTTGAGAGATAGTGAGGTGGCTTGTTAGATACAGGTATCTCATCTTGTGAGCAATGTGGCTTCCAGTTAACAGATGAAAGAACTGCTAAAAACAGTGTAAGATATCAGAATTGTTTCTGAATATCTTTGAGGCTTTTTATTTTTCATTTGGGGAGGATTTTGTTGGTATTTTAATAGGACAATAAATTAGCCAGATGTCAGTATGTTGACTATAAACTGAATGGCAGGCAGAATGATGATATTGTACACTTCCAGTTAGGCTGTTTTAGAGTTGACAGATGGACACCCATAAGGAGATTGCCAAGAGACAGCCAAAGTTTTTGTTTGGACAGAAGGTGATGACCTGGATCGGAGAGGTATACCTCTGACTCATAAGTATGAAGATTAATGTTGTGTTTACAAATAAGATTATCTTGAGAGAAGATGTAAAAGAGCATTTCACAGATGGCAGGAGAATTAAATGTGAGGTAAGAGTCTAATGTTCCAAGAGAGTAAAATTATCAAAATCTGTCTTAATAGTGGTGCACACAGCTCAACAAGAAACTTCAGCAGAACAGCAGCAGCTTTCTTTCTTAATCGTGTCACTCACTTTGCCCATCATCTGTATGACCTAATTCTTTATCATGTTTTATATTGAAGCAGGTACAGACAATTCATATGACGCAAAAAGGGAGGGTGTGTTTGTTTTGGAAAGTGCTGTGTTAAATTCCGCATTCAACATTACAATACAACACACATACATACGCACACACACACAAAGAAAAGTGCACTGTTGCCAAAATATGGCAAATATCTCAGTGCATGAACTCACTCTGGGTCCTCATATGCTTCCCTGCCACCTGCTGCCATTTCCTTCTGCAATGGGACATGAAGATCTCCCTGCCTTGTCAGGGAGCAGGCATTTTGAGCCCAGGGCAGCAGCTTTTCCATGTGCAGATAGCACAGGACATAAGAAATCCTTTATCACAGAAAACCACAGTGTGTCATCAAAGATTTTATCATCAAGGAGTTGTTTGCTCTTCAGAGCGGAAGCGTGCAGTTATCTCCACATACTCAAGAGGCTTGCTGCCCACATCCCTTCAGAACTAGTAAAAGCAGATGGAAACCTCAGTGCAGGAAGAGGCACACACACGAGAGTGGTTTATTCTCATCCAGACACATGTGTTCAGCGCATTTCTCCAGCAGCACTGAGCAGTGGGTGGGCCACAAGATTGCTGCTACTACTTCAAGAGCTAGGATTTTATTTTTATTGGCTCAAGCTGTATAAGTTTGCACTTCAAGGCCCTGAGGTTCAGGTTCAGTACCACTTGCAAAGACACTCTGAAAAACACAGCATCCTCCATTCATGAAGAGAGTGGGCTCTGCAAAAAGCGTCGAGACATTGCAGGTGCAAAGGAGCTCGGGTAAGATTTAGACTGCATGTGTGTGTCTCTGTCCCATTGGCACTGCGCTGTGTGTGTAACACAAGGTGATTAGCACAGAAGGCTGCTATGTGCAAGAGATGCTGTGTATAAGCAGAGCTAAACCCAAAGATAGGGTAACCCACAGCATAACTCCATAAGTAGCATGTCTGTCTATCACCATTTAGTGGTACAAGACTGAATATTAGGAAGAATTTCTTCTCAGCAAGAGCGGTGCTGCAGTGGCACAGGCTGCCCAGGGAGGTGGTGCAGTCACCGTCCCTGAGGTGTTCAGGAGCCGTGTGGATGTGGCACTGAGGGACGTGGGCAGTGGGCGTGGGGGGGGTGGGCTGGTGGTTGCATTGGGGGATCTGAGAGGTCTTTGCCAACTTTATTCTGTGGTTCTGTGATTCCTATCCAAAAAGTGGAGACTAGCCCAGGTTCAGTTGGGCACAAGATGACTATCAGGTGGCTAAATCAGATTCTGATCAACTAGATGGCTTCTCAGATTGGAGCTGTAGGCTGCTCCTTGCACTCGTGCTTTGGCACTAGCACTGAAGGAGCTAGCTCAGGTATGTTTAGAGAAGATGCAATTGCACACATCCATAATCTTATTTCCTTCATATAGATCCTATAAATCAGTCAGAAGTGTAATAAAGAACCATTTCTACAGCAAGAATGCTGTGAAATCCTGTTATTTAAGACATGTCTCTGGCACTGCTGGAAGTAAAAGCCAAGTTACCACCTCAGCTTTGGGTGCTCAAGGTGCCTGAGATCATCAGGCACTCAACATCAGTCGATTTTCTCTTTGTACCTCTGACACAGCTTTAAACCCCCTGCTGCCATGCTTTTCCAAGCAGTTGTGTCCCTGAGGAGCATGACCATGTGAGACAAGACCCTGGTTTTACCACTCGCATGGCCACACAGCACAGGCCTCGCCACAGCCCCATCAGCAGGAGTCAGCTGGCATGCTGCAGGAAGATACATTTTCCAATTACTCTCCTGGTCTGCACATATCACAGAAGTGTATCAGTGCTGAGGTTTTCGTGGTAAGTGGGAAGAGGAGTTAACAGAGTGCTACTAGCACTATCTAACCTCAGCTGTTTTATCCCAACATGGCTGTGGTTTAGTCTTTAAACAAGCTGAAAGATAAGCAAATAGCTGATGTGACCCCTCTTGCATCATGTATGTTTTATGAAAGCAAACAGCAGTGTGTAATGTTGTGATTCATACCTTACCACCAAACACTCAACAGACTAATCATTTCACCAGAACAGGTGTTGCAAGTGTTTTCATTCCTTCCCAGAATGAGCACTGAGGGAACCCCATGCAAAATCGTAGAAGCACAGAATCATTAAAATTAGAAAAGATCCCTATGATCGCCCAGTCCAACCATCAACCCACCCCCACCATGCCCACGGCCCACGTCTCTCAGTGCCACATCCACAGAGTTATTGAACACCTCCAGGGACAGTGATTCCACCATCTCCCTGGGCAGCCTGAGAGAGTGAGCATCCAGAGGATCCTGTGTTGATTTTTTGGCAATTCTCATAGGCTAGTGACCAGATAAAAGACAGGCAAAGAGTAGATCTTAGTGGCACATAGTGATAAATCTGTAAGTCAGCTTTCGTGATTCTCTTCCTTGCTTAATGGGGCACAATGCCTTCCTTGTCACTAGCACCCCAGAGTTACATTTACATAATTGCTCATTTTTTTCTTCTTAAAATAATACACAAACTGGAAAATCTTATTTCTATGAAGCATCTCATTGCAAAGGCATCCTGGAAAGAGTAGAAAAAGGCAAAAAAAAAAAAAAAAAAAAGCAACAAAAACCAGCATTCACGTCATCAGTAGAATCACACAAGTAGAAAACTAAAAACAATTGAACATAGTTCTCAGCTCCCTTGAGAGCTGACATTTAAATCTCACATATACTTCCTGAAAGGCTTACAAGGCGTTCTTAAAAATACTCTTGTCTGCAGCTAAGTGATGAAGCATCAAATCCAAGCCATGCACACAAAGAAACTCAAACAGATTTTCCCTTAATATCTACTGTTCTAAATAATTTTAAATTAAGAAACGCAATTTTGAGTAAGAGACACTGAGCCAAGGTTACTAATATCATTTTTTAGAACTTGCATTTAGGTCTGAAAACATCTGGAGGAAATCTATAAGGCAGAAATAAAACATTGCTTTGTTTTAAGATGGACTTCTAGGATCCTAAGGTCCTGAAATACCACTGAAATCCTCTAAACAGATCACGTTTCTCTTTTAAACATTATAAAATTTAAAATTATGTGCAGGTTTAAAAGCAGGAGGGGATTATTACATTGCCAGCACTTCTCCCTTAAAAGCTTATCCTGACTAAATGAAATTTGTAACCCAGAATGGATTTGCCAAAGAAAAGCTCTTTAAGATTTAAATAATAAAAATGTTGAGGAACTCTTAAGTTTGTTCTTAAATTGCAAGGTTGGACAGCTCAAACAGACACAGGAGACTCATACATTTAATAAGCACAGTTGTGTAGATAAAGGGGCAGGCACTGCAAGTTTCCAAAGTGCAACCCTATCGGCTGCTAACCTATGGACTCTGTACTGCATTTTCCGTCCTTTGGAAACATTGGCAGCCCTGTGCCAATCTGTTCTTTTGTTTTGACTTTCTCACGTATTGCTGTACAACAGTATTATTTGGTATTCTGGGAAGTTATATCATGATTTCCTTTCACTCTGCCATGAATAATTCAGTTTGTTGCTCGGAGTTGTCTCTCAAGTTCATCTTTTGCAAAATCAGAAAGAAGCTCTCCATCAGCACACGCCTTGAGTGCTGTGCTAGTGCCATGGACACCTTTCAGAAACTACTGTGATGAACTAGTTCTGCTGTGAACTATACTACTGGAAAATATAACCAAATGCTAATATTTTTAGCTGTTTTGGGTATGAGTTTATCACACAAGTTATCCATTCAGGAAGCAAAAATCAACTCCTGTGTCGATTTGTGCTTTATAGGCATATAATACACCTACTGTGGTTCTGGAACTGTAAAACATACACAGATACCCAAGTGAGGTGATAGTTAGAAACAACCATCTGGTGCTTTCTGAATATAGAAACATTGACAAGAAATGGCAATTCTGTATGAGAACTAAGAACATTTGTCCCAGTGTCCAGTCTCTGAGAGCAGCAGTGTCTCAAGGGAAAAGCATAAGACACAGCATAAGCATGGTGGTCCTGTTGCAGTTTGCATCCAGACCATTGTCTCTGTCCTTGTCTCGTCCCTTTTGGAAATCCTTTTGGCCTCCAGGACATCTTGAGACAATAAGCTCAATAAACCTATTACACACCACTGTGAAAAAGTTTTCCCTTTTGTTTTTGTTGTTCTTTTTTCCTTTAAAATCCCAATAGGGACCCCCTACTGTTTGTATTTTCAGAAAGAATAAGTAATCTTTTCCTATCTGCACTGTCCATACTATTCCTGATTTTATGGTCTCTTACCACTACTTTTTACCATTCCTTTTGTCTATTTTCCCAGACTTATGAAAACTGGTACATTTAAATTCACTTTCTGCAGGGATCATTTCAGTCTCTGCTCTTCTCTTTACCTTTTCTAGTTTTGTAGCATTCAGTAAGTGGTAACCAAAGAGGGGACTGTTAAATTATTTAAACTATATTGCATTATATTATAGTATGCTGTATCATACTCTAGTATTCAGAAAAGGTTTCATGTTGGATATTTGGAGATGTACTGATGGTTGGACTAGGTGATTTTAGAGCTCTTTTCCAAACTTAACGATTCCGTGTTTCTATAATTCCTATCTAAAAGGTGGTATACTCATGAGTTGTACAGTGACTAAAAGTACTTTGTTAAATCCTTATCCCTTTCCCAGCAATCTCCTATTTGCCTTTTTGACTGCTGGGCTTTTTTGACTGCTGCTGAGACCTGAACGAGAATTATCATACACCACAATCTCACTGTCACAAGGTCATAGCAATATCCTGAAGGCAGCCGAATCCGCAATATAGATACCACATTGACTTCAAAGTGCCTCAGCCAAAGAACAAATGGAGTGCAATGGAGTGGATCTGTTCCTGAAAACAGGGCCAAAATACAGCCTATGTGCCTCTTAGCTCCTATTCAAATACCTCACGTTAGACAGTAGTGGAAGTATGGACATTTTGCATAGAATCGCTTTTAACTTCAATTAGTTTGAACTGACAGCCAGTTCTAGTTAGCATGAACTCATCAAGAAAGACTCTGATTCATTTATTTAATATTAAAATGTCAAAAACAATGCCCACTTGGCAGTTACAGTGGCTTGTTGCTTGTTTTGACCATTAACAAACAGTTTTGGAAAAGGAGGGATGACTCCCTACCTCTACAATTTTTTGTTCCTGATGGCAGATCAGAACATTTATTTAAAATGTTGTTTATAAAGATATTTGATTGTCTGGCACCTAGGGAAAGCTGCATAGTAAACTGTGATACAGGTTACGCAAAAGCAGCCCATAACTTTTGCAGAATACTTCTGCTGTTGAAAAGTCCATTACATACTAAGAAACAGTTATTCATGTGAAAACCACAACTAATGCTGATGAAAACCCTGTGAGTACTGCACACACTATTCTCTTTTTGTATGCCTTGCAACTATCTCTTTATCTTCCTCAGTAAGAGAACCAGCCTATTCTCCTGCACAGCCTGTTTCCAGTGCCATGACTGATCAGTCCATTCTTCCTTTCCCTGTTCCTCCAGTTTCTGACATGCCAAGATGAATCTTCCAGCACTACCAGGTTCATTTGTATGGGGTTGTTCCTGAGCCATTGTCAGGAGATTGATCCATACTACCGAATCCAGACTGACTTGAAACTCCCCTAAACTTGCAGGTTTTTAGACCCAGGACTCTCATTTGGATCTATCACAGTTCTCTCCTACTTCTGAAGGATGCCATAACCTCTCTGTGCCAGACCTCTTTTGCCAGGTCTGGCATCACCTTCCAGACCAAAGGCCTTTCGGCCAAAAGACTTGACCAGAACTTTTTTGTAAAAGCCTGTGATCATCTCTAATGCACATCCCTGAGCCATTAGCTCCATGTGAGACAAATGCGTTTTTTGTGCATTTATTGTTCTTTTGATTGGTGACAAAAATAAAGCAAAGCATTTCTGAACACAAGATTTACAAGAAAACAGTAACCACCTGTGGATAATAAGTAAATGAGGCCCACAAAACTGTTGGGGCTAGAAGACTGTTGCAGTTTGTCTTTAATTTTGCTCATGAGCTCACATAGTTCTGTTGAATAATAGTGCTATTGACTTCAAAATCTCCGATGTGCTGTTAATTCGGGAACTGTGAAAAAGTGACAGTCGGATCTGCAGCAGATGTGGCTAAATAGCTCAAGTAACAGACTGCAGAAAGAGTGGTATTACTGAACTCTGCCCAGCAAGAGTGGGTGAGCATCCCTAGAGGCAGGAAAGAATGAGCTCTCATTGCGGACAAGTGAGAAAGCACCAACAGACCACACCAAAACCAAATTATTCCATAGGTGGCAAAATGAACAAAATTCCATTTCCTTTGAGTTTGTGGCATGGATGAAGCAGGGTGGTGAACACAAGCTGTGTCCATTGGGTCCCCTGAGGTGGCATTCCACCCTAGACCTTAGCCAGCCCTCCTAATGCTTCAAAGAGCAGCTTATGAGGACTCAGCCCATTGCACTCACACAAGCACACCGAGAGGGGCCCTGGTGGCACCCAAAGACCTGCTTTTATCTGACCAAGTCTCTAGTTGCAATCATATGAGCTTTATCTGACCTCCCTTAGCCAGTAATCCCAGAATGAATCAGTGCAAAACACACAGTTCTGTGTGGAGGGAAGATAACTCTGGTTTACATTGGTACAATGTAAACACAGCATTGCCTGTAAATAAGTTATCCTTTTCCCTCTCGTGAGGTTATATTGTGATTTTAAAGGTAAAAGGGAATGTTCATATGTAAAAAGAAATTGTACATATATACACTTGTGAATATTTCGTACACACACAGCCATCTCACTATGAGCACTCAGTGTGTCTATAGGCATGGCAGCATCTTGTTTAACCGCAGTAAACCAAGCTGTGTTGCTGAGGTTTTCTTGCAGATAACCGTCATTTTAGTATGTCATTAATTGTTGGTCATACAGCCAAGGTATAGATACAGAGCACATCAGAGCTGCCCACATTCTTTAACACAGAAATTAAAGCCTCAGTGAGTGAACTTAGGCTTTTAGTTTGCATAGAACAATCACTTTTTTTTTTTTTTTTCCTTCTAAATCTGATAATTGTAAAGAGAATTCAACTTTAGTACAGCTGGAAACCAGAAGACAAGTGAAACAACACCAAAAATCAGCAGCATATAATCATGCCTTGTGATGAAAGGCAGATGTGAAGCCCTTGGGTAACTATAGAGGTACTCTCTGAACAAGTGCTCATTGCCATCACTAGGAACACCTTACATGGGCGCTGATTGTCTCACAAGCAAAGGGAGATGAGGCCAGCCCAGAGATGCCAGGGGAAGAATCATAGAATCATAGAACATCCTAAGTTAGAAGGGACCCATCAGGATCATCTCACCCAACTCCAGGCTTCACACAGCACCACCAAAAAATCAGATCACGTGTCTGAGAGCACTGTCCAAACGCTCCTCGAACTCCATCACTGGTGGCCGTGCCCACAGCCCCGTGCAGCCACCCACTGCCCTGTGGTGCAGCCCCTTTCCCTGACCCCCAGCTGCCCTCCCCTGACGCAGCTCCATGCCGTTCCCTCGGGCCCTGTCGCTGTCACACAGAGCAGAGCTCAGCGCTGCCCCTCCGCTCCCTGTGAGGAGCTGCAGCTGCCACCAGGCCTCCCCTCAGCTCCTCTGCTCTGCGCTGAGCACACGGAGGGCGCCTGAGCTGAAACAAGAATCATTCTGGTCACTATAGTGCCATCACCAAGTCATTGTGCTCCCTGGCTGGAAGAGGTCACATTTATTGCAGAGCAGCCACTGCTTTCAGGGCTTTGCTGCAGCGTCAAAGCAGCTGCGTTTGCAGTTCATAGATGCTTGGGAATTGCTAGGCCAAGGCTTTCAAGACTTCTACAGATGCAAAAAATAAATAAATAGAAATAATTTTGAAAGTTTAAGTGATTGCAAGATGGGAATTGGCTTTATCACACACTGTACATGGCGTTGGGTTTCTAAAATTCTGGGGAGCAAAGGAGAGGTACTTTGAGCAGTGCCGGAGCCCTCAGAGTCAGTACTCATCCACTACTGTGTCCTCCACTCCTTTGTGCTGGGCTTTACCTGGCACAACAGAAACCTCAGCTCTGTGGGCTTGAATCACAGCGTTAATGTAATATGCTATCCATCCCTGCTCTCAGTGACCAAAAAGTGCAGGGGCAGAGGTGACCAGAGCAACAATACATTTGTCCAATTGCATTAAGGAAAAGTGATTTATTGCATGGCAATCTTTGAGGGAGACACTATTTAGAAAGAACACATCAGGAGAAATACGTGTCTAAATAGAAATGCAGATGAAACGCAAGAGCCACAGTTATCATCGAGAGGATCTGAACCTTGCCAGCGAGCAAAACCACAATAAATGGCTAATAAAAATGAATCCCTGTAAAGCATTAAAAAAATGTACATTACCATTATGTTGTGGTTAATTCTCAGACAATACTGCAAAATAACATTGAAGTGTTACTTCCTGTCATTTAAAGGAAAAGAAACCCAAACACCAAGAATTCTTTGGGCTGAGGAATGCAGACATACATCATGTCTGTGAGAATCATAAAAAGATCAAATGTAATATTTTCTTTCAGTGCAGACAACTGCTTTGAGATTTTCCATTCAGACAGCCTTGAAAACCGCCTCCAGCATTTGCCAATTACTACTGACAAATACCATTTGGTAGTGAGTGATGTTTTAAGTGAAATAAAACAGCGAAGAAAACTGAACATGATGAAAGGATTTTTTTCTCCCTCTGAAGTGACTGTAAGTTATATATTCACAAGGTAGGGTTTACGCTTCCTGCCAATGACAAATTCCATGTGATGTTGAGCGCGGAGGTGAAGTTTGTTTGACAGTAATAGGAAAGGAAGACAAAACTCGTTTTCATGTTCTTTTAAGCAGTCAGATATTTTTTAGCTATAAACAAAGGAAGAGTTGCTAATACCTCTGTTCCACATCATTCTTCATAATAGAAGTGCACTAATGGAGAGAATGATTCTCTAATATTAAAGTGCTCAGAGTGCAAAGAAGGTATATAGTGGATCTTGCTGTCAGGAGCACTTGATTTACATATAAACTGCAACCTGCAGCCAGTAACAACTAGCATATAGCATATTTTTAAAATATTTATTGTCCCTGGAGAGCTTTGAGATGAGAAAAAATTGCTCAAGCCATACAACTGGAAGAGGTGTTTAAAGAATGATTTAAAAAACTGACTATTAGTACTCTTTTGACCTTTTCTCCTTTTAAACACAGAATAACAGTCCATTTAGCTCTACATTTACTACCTGAGATTGTCAGAAGCATTTCTCACAGGTCCTTGTATCATGGTATCTGCTTTCCTCACATTCTCCAACTCTGCAGCCCCACAGGAGTCAGGCAAGTGTTTATGAGGAAGGCACAGAGACCCCAAAGCCCAGACCCCAGAGATATCCTCCCGATCTTTGCCTGGCCGGGGCACACACAGCATCACAGCAGTGTTGCTGTTGGCTCCAGGACACCAAGTTACCAGAATTCTGTCTCTTCCTCCCAAGGGGAGCAGCATCTTTTTCTAACTTGTACAAAGATACGTCGCTGCAGCAGCTGTTTTCTGAGTTATCCAAGTAATGCTCATATTTTCCCCCCTATCTGACATTCAACAGTTGCATCTTGTTATTGACTCAGATTCAAATCTTACTTTCATCTTGAAACAGTGGGGAAAATGGGGAAAAATCCAGAGAATGTGGGTACATTAAGAACATTTTTCATGCTGTTTCATTTTGCTATGGCCTGGGGTTTCTTTGTTTCACAATTCTTTGCACATTTCCTCTAACCAAAAAAAAAAAAAAAAAAAAAAAAAGCTTAGAAGTGCTCAATCCATCATTTTTCTCGCACTGCTTCTTTCTTTTAGGTGGTGGAGTGATCATCAGGGGATTCTTCCAATAATTTTGAAAAACATATTAATAAAAACAGTCATTGTTTTGATATGAGTTTCCACTATTTTTGATGCTATAGTTGAAAACTTCAGGAAGGATTTTCCTTCAGATCTCAGGAAAGGACTCCCAGCTCAGGCTCCATGATTATTCTCATGGAGGCACAACCCAGGGACTCACTTGCCAGCCAGTCCCGCAAGCATGAACATTGTGGTGCATTTATTGTGCATGCAATGTCAAGTGGCCAGAGCATGTACAGATGACATGAATCAGGCTGTGCACAGGTGCAGAGCTATTGCCTGACACACAGTCATGACAACCAACATGCACAGGTCTCATTGGACATAGAGATGCTGCTTGGCTGTGTGCATGTGGCTGGTCAGCTGCCATGTGCCACTGTCTTTTGGAAGTCCCAGAGAAAGAACCACTTTCTGCTTTTTCCACGTGAACAACACTCCTTTTGGGAAAAACACAGACACCTAGGCAGCCTACCCTCAGCACTTCAGCTGCATCAGCTGTTCCTCTCTAGCTTTATCCCTGGGCTGTTACTGGAGGAGAGTAAGAGCAAGCTCAACAACGGGTAGATGGAAGCCATGCAAACCTTGTTACTGTGAGAGTTACACCTGCAATGGAGGACGTTAGTCCCATCTCAACACAAGCATAACACACTTTAGGATAGCCAGAGCTACCTCTTAGCCAATCCAGCCACAGTGCACAAAAGGGAATTGGAGCTCAGTGCATTCAAGATTCCCTATGTACATTAGTTCAGGCTACACCCAGGCACTTCCAGTTCAAACAGTGGGTTGATAGAGGAGTCATGCTCTCTGATACTTCCGGGAGGCTGCAATAATTCCCATGTAATTGCAAACTATTTTGTTATTTTCTTGTTAAAATGAACATTACGCTTTGACCCCAAACAAACAATTGATTTCTGTCAGGAAGATTTGGACCACAGCTATGCCTAGTGAAGCCCTGAGGCCAAATATCAAAGGTGAGATGTAGCTCCATTCAAGCTAGTGAAATTAAACTGACACAGGATGAACTGATTTTCCAGTTTTAGCCAGAAGCAGTCAGGGAGAGACAATATTAGGTCTCCCGTGGTTCAGATAAGACTGATCTGTGCTTGTACCAACTGTACATGCTTTTCTAGCTGTATCTAGAAGCAGAATGGCCATTCCCCAAGGGCAGGGACCTCTTCAGAGATGTACAATCACCTATCATTGCAATAATCTCCAATGGAGTTATGCTTAAGATTGGCTTCAAAGCATATTAGGTATAACTTTCTGATTTTCTGATGTGAATTTAGCCTGGAGTCACAAGGAAGCAAATCTGACTATCCTATCCTCTCTTTCTCTCGTTTATTTTCTGAATACATTAGCCAGTTTGTACCAATGTGGCATAAAAATAGTAGTCTCAAAGCAGCAGTCACACCCATGCTGTCCCTTTGAGTGCTGTTGGCTGTACCCTCAAAGCCCAGCTCTCTGACTATCCTGTCTTAACCTTGCATCATGCTCAAAGGACTGATCATGAGTGCACCCCATTGGAAATGCCTGAGCAAACTTGGCAAAGAGGACTGCTTATTTCTTTCCAATACGTACTCTCTACTTCACCAAATAGCTCCACACTAGTCATCCTAGCCTGAGCAACTCATGTTCCCCCAAATCCTATCCCATAGAGCAGGACAGCCTCACCAGTGAACAATGGTGGAATGCGCTGCATATCACAGACAGGCTGATGTTACTTCCATACCAGCAGCAGCATGACTGACATGACAAGATGAATTTCTCACCTGGAAACATGGAGGGATCCATCCCCATCTCCTTGTAAACGACAGCATAGAGAAGAGGGGCATCCTGATGGACCAGTACCACCACAGGGCTTCTTCTATCACTGTAGTTCTGGCTCGTACTGTTTCTCCCTTGCATAAATGAACCCTGCTCTCGTGGAGCTTAGATAGCACTGGCTAGCCAAAGCATGGCACTCACAGACACTCATACACACTTGCTTTAAGTTGTATAATTTTCTAATGGTTGCTGTTCCAACTGTGTGTTTATCTCCCTCACTTTCCTACCCACTTCCAATCTGTACAGAATTTGTGATCCTGGCCACCACACTATATGGTGTGCTTTATGAGGGTACAAAACATCCCCTGTCCAGTGGGACCATGCTGTTCCTCCTGTTCTTGCTCACCCTTTCCCTTCCACCTCCACAGCCAAGCCCACACTGCACTGCCAGCAATCCTTTAGGAGCCTCCCATGACCCACACAGAGTTTTCCCATTCCTGAACCAGGGGCTCAGGATCTAAGTGATACTTAGAAACATTTCAGAGCAGTGTGAGTCATCTTGGGATGGCAGAGTTCCTTATGATCCCTTGCCAACATCCTTTACAGACCAGTCCACCCACACCCAAGCATCTTTGTCCATACGAAGTCCATGTCATGGGAAGGATACACAAATGCACTGGATCTTTCTTGTAAAGAGAGCTGGCTTCTTAAGGATAGAGATACAGACTCTGGAAGCTGGCCCAGGCTGGGTGGTACAGACAGGCATGGCACCAGCCTCACGCTGAGAATGTCTCTCTGTCCTGTCCATGGTCATCATTGTCTGCCAAAGGTCAAAAGAGCCAAAATGCCACTGCCAGCTCCTTCCAGAGCAGTCCCCAGCAGGAAGGAAAAACTAAAATAGCACAGCTGTGCATCTGGATGTATCTGCAAAGGACATGGTGCTTATCTACCAATTTCTCCTGCCCAACTCTAGCATCTAGTGGAGAGGTAAGACTCTGGAAATGTCCAGGTGTACATAAAAAGGAAAACTAATCTTCCTCCTGCCATACTCATGATGGTAACAGATCTCAATCCACTTCAGTGCTTTCAAGATTGGCGCATTGTAGTATGACACAGCACTGGAGACAGAGGAAAATAAATAAGGAACAGGAGAGAGGATTTCAGAAGCAAACAATAGCTTTGCAAGCAGCATTTATCTTCACTCTTTTATTTACAGGACAACAGGGACAATCCAAAAGAGCCCCAAAGATGTACAGTGTAGACACAAACTGAGTGTTTCAGAAATCCCTGTGAAACAAATATACATCAACAGTAATAAGCAGTTTCTTGCCTGACCAATCTGAAGTCCTTCTAAGATGGAGTAACAGCATCGGTGCACAAAGACAGGGCAACTGATGTCATCTACTTGGACTTGTGCAAGGCCTTTGACATGGTCCCATACCACATCCTTATCTCTAAATTGGAGAGATATGGATTTGGAGGGTGGACTATTCGATGGCTAAGGACTTGCTTGGATGCTCACAATCAGAGGGTTGCAGTCATTGGCTCTACGTCCAGGTGGAGGCTGGTGACAAGTGGCATCCCAAGGGGCCTATCTTGGAACTGGCATTCTTTAACATCTTCATCAATTACATACTCCCTGGGACTGAGTGTACCCTCAGTAAGTTTGCAGGTGACACCAAGCTGAGTGGTGCAGTTGCTACAACAGAAGTGACACACACCATCCAGGGGGACCTGTGTAGGCTTGAAAAGTGGTGCCATGGGATCATAATGAGGTTCAACAAGGCCAAGTGCAAGGTGCTACGCTTGGGTCCTGGCAATCCCATTTATGAGTACAGACTGGGAGAAGAACTCATTGAGAGCAGCCTTGTGGAGAAAGACTTGGCAATGTGTGCTCACAGCCCAGAAAGATGACAGTATCCGGAGCTGCACCACAAGAGGGGTGTTCCACAGGAAGAGAGAGGTGATTGTCCTCCTCTGCTCTGCCCTTGTGAGGCCCCATCTGGAGTACTGCATCCAGACCTGGGTCCCCAGCACAAAAAAGATGTGGAACTGTCAGAACAGGTCCAGAGGAGGACACAAAGGAGCTCAGAGGGTGGAGCACCTCTCCTGTGAAGATATGATGAGGAGCTGAGGTTTAGCCTGGAGAAGGCTCCAGGGAGACCCATTGCAGCATTCCAGTACTTGAGGGAAGCTTGTAAACAGGAGAGGGACTGGCTTCTTACAGTCTGACAGTGGTAGAAAAAGAGGAAATGATTTAAACTAAAAGAGGGGAGATTTAGGTTAGATGTGAGGACTAAGTTTTCACTCAGAGGGCAGTGATGTGCTGGCACAGCTGCCCAGAGAAGCTGTGGTGCCCCATCCCTAGAGGCGCTCAAGGCCAGGTTGGATGGGGCCCTGGGCAACCTGAGCTGGTGGGGGGCAGCCCTGCCCATGGCAGGGGTTGAGGTGGCATGGGCTGTGAGCTCCCTTCCAAACTATGCCACTGTGATTTTATGAAAATGGGCAGGGAAGAAATTTCCAGGGAAGGAAATTAGTGGTCAAACATCAGCTTATTACTATTATACAATAGAGAACAGACACTAGGTAGAGTCCACAGAAACACTGTGCCCAGACGAGATATTTCAATCAGAGTTCATTCAGCTACATCAAAGGTCATTTTTGGAGGAGACTTGTGCAAAAGATTGCATATGGCAACTAAACTCTAACAAACAAGACACACGAGTAGACATTGCAACCGCACTAACTAAAGCATTAGGATTATGATAATATAGGTGATGTGAGTCATTAGTTATGGCTCAGGTGATAGTTTCATGGAAGAGCAACCTGATTTAACTTGAGGAAGAAGCAACTCCGACAAAGTTAAAATACAATAAAAGTGAAAGAAGACGTAAGTCTATGCATCCTCAAGTTTCAACTGAAGTCATCAGAAAGAAAACCACATCTTTTCATTATTTATGTAATACTGACTACGGCGTACCCATTGAAAACTATATTCTCTACTGCTAAAATATAATATAGAATTACAGTTGCCTGTAGCTATGCTGTAAATTCTATTTCTCTGTAGTACAGCTGCATCATCTAGTGGACAATGCAGAAATTGCACCAGTTTTACCCAGTATAGTTTGGGGTTCATTAAATATCCTTCCTTCTCCACTTAATATAGATCATCACAGTGATTTCTAAAAACTAATTCCAGAATTAAAAGTATACTCTAAAACACTCAAGAAAAATATTTTTTGCTTTACTTTCTACTCCAATCTTCAACAGGGTAACACTGCCTAAATTTTGTTACAACAGGAATACAATTGAGTCCTTTTAGCTAATTCCAGTCACTGAGCTGTGATTTCCCTTTGCACTGAAATGATAAAAATCATGACTCTCACACGGCTCAAAACCAATTGCTGTGCCAAGCTCCCCAAGAAAATGAGGTAATCCTTGTAAATCTCATAACAACTTTACTTCATATTTACTGTCTAATCAAACTTATTATTTTGATGGGAAAATTTCCTTCAGTCTTAGCGTTCACCTTATCTGTAGTCACAGATGCACCAAGTGCAAACAGTCACTTCAAATTATGCCCAAGTGTGGCATTTTTAAAGGAGTATTATTTACCTTCTAAGTAAGGGAGGGGCTACATCCCCTGGGAGACATCACTTTTAAAAGCTCTTTCTTTGGAAATGTCATCTTTGAAATGTTTTCATAGAGCATCTAAAAGCTTTAATTATCAAAGTATGAGAGTTGATACTCCCTTATCTTGTCCTGAATAGACAGGTCTAAAGGCACTTAGCAATGATGGATGAGCTCCACACATTACAGCTGAAGAAAACTATAAACTAGAAGGCATTCTCTGTAGAAGATCAAAGAAAACCCATGCTGTATTTACATAAATTGACACAGGAAAGATACTATCATAAGGGTTTCATGTTTATCATTTTTCAGTGACTTGAGGCTGCAGTAGATCAACTCCCCCTACCCTAAAAGTAAAAATAAAATAAGTTGTACTATTTCTCTCTCACATTTTTATCACAGAATATGAAGCGTCTCTCATTGCACCAATTCAAACTCAGTGTCTACTCTGCAGTCGCACAATGCAGTCCTACTTCAGCTCTCTTTGAGTAATAGTGCACAAGCTGGAAGAGAATCTAGCTCATCACCATGGTCTATACTACATTTGTACTGCCAATGGCGAAAAGCTATTTATTCCCACTATTGCTGAGATTTGCAGATAGGATCTGAAAGAAAAATTTTAACAAGAAGGAAATAAATCATATCTTTCCACACTAGAATCAGTTAAATTTCTTTTTAGATTAACAGATAGCCAAAGCCAAATGTTAACAGCAAGTCACTAAAGCCACAAGATGTTTGAAGCTCAAAGGAGTTCTGAATGGAGGCTGACAGTACCTTCACTCTTTGAAAACGACTTAATGTTCTCTAAAGCAGCTGGAGAACATTCCCAGCGCAGTTCCTTCCTCAGGCACCCTACCTCATAGATCAGCTTAGGATGTCCCTTTGGTATATAGCTCTGGTTTGATTCAAAAGAAGTACCCAAGCTTTTGCTGACACCTGTAGATGTACATATAAATGCTGATTCATTACCTATGCTATGCCGGTTTATTCATGTTAAAAATGCACTGCTATTGATGCTTTACAAAAGTGCTAGTCCCGATTTCATAATTTATTTGGGCAGGAATTTGTCTTTGACATTAAACACACATGGTTCTACTCAGAATACTTGCTAGAGTGCTTAAGGTAAAGCCGGGGGCTTACTGCTGTGTTTACATCCAAGAGACAGACAAGCAATTCAGGCTGCCTACTATCTCGCACTGCCAGATCCCCTTCCTGTAGTCCCTCAGAGAGTGTAGGAGTTACAGAAGTAGATAGAGTCCGTATTCAGACCAGCTGGTACAAATGTGTGGCCTATACTGCAATAAACTTCTGTCAAACTAGTATCCATTTTGAAAGGAATAAGAAAAAAGCCACTTATCTTCCTTAAGTACAGTACGAGCTCAGTAAAAAATTATCTCAAAACCACCAACATAAGGGAAAAAAAAAACAAAACTGGATACTCAGCTAAGTTAAGATAGTAAGGCCTTACTGACTGCAGTGAGACTGTATAGCTTTACCATATCTGGGAATTACATCTTTTCTTAGAGAATAAAAAACATGCTATGAAAACAATCTAAGAAGGCAACCAGTTCAATGCTAATCATAAAAACAGTAGAATTCGCAGCAAGATTCTCTCTAGTTTAGTACTCCTCTTTCTCCCACCTCAACAAGAGTAAGAACAGGTTAAGCATATATAATACCTAGCATACCAATACTCCCTTCAACTGCTTTGCAATCCAGGAACTACCCAAGACTGAACTGCTTTCTGGGCTAGTAACTGTCAGCATCAGGTTCTCAGCTCTGCCATCTCTTCTGCAGCCATGTTCATTGATACAGGACTCTTAGGCAAGCTGATGAAGATTGCACTTAGCAGGATTAGCAGAAAAGCAGAAAGTCATCTCCTCAAGGGGGTACTTCAGTACATGACCAGTGTGTTAACTGTGGTGCCAAGTGATTTACATGAGTTAAAATCACAGTTTAAGCAAATACAAAATTAAGTTGGTATAAAGGATATAATATACATTCTTCTAGTTCCTGGAAGCACTCCAGTTCCTCTCCCAATCAATTCACTTTGCTCTCTGCTGTGAAATACAAATAAACCACACACTGGCAGCACCCCCACATGAATGATCCAGAAAGTGTGTGAGTACAGGAGTCTCAGCAGGCAAACAAGAGCAAAAATATCTTTTTTTCAGAATTTCCTAATCCTAGGTATAAGTTAAGAGGGTGGCACCTCAAAACGAAGAACAACTTCTCTTTTCAGTGACATGGAACCCAAATAACAACAAATGGTTACTTCACTGTTCCTCTGGTTCTTTTACATCTAAGCCAATACACTTTTCTAGATAAGGAAAAGCCTTTCTCAGAGCTCCAAAGTTTGGTAAAGGAGAGTAGGGGAAAAAAAAAAAGAAACAGATGTCATCAACAGCACTGGGACATAAGTGAGATGCAAAAATTCTGGGAGATGATAAATATTTTGTGTCCTAAATAGAACAAGGCAGAAAAGAAACAGCAAAGAAGACCCCTGGATTCCTCAAATCCAACCAGGTCTATACAGTAACACTCTTGTTGACAAGGAATGTTCATAAAGAAAGTCAGAAAGTGAATTTATGCTAGCTTATTTCTTAGAAGTTCTCACTTGCTGCATTTTTTTCTTTAAATGATATTAGCTAGAATGCCTTTATTGCCATATATAATTTATTTAAAAAATAGATAACAGTCTTGTAGAAAATTAATCCAAATAATTACAAAAATAAACATTCTTTAAAAGCACAATTCTTTAAAAAGCCTAAAAGTATTAATGAAAAATTACAAAATATGAATCTCCATACAATGGGAAATAATTACAACACAACAACAATTACGAAGTTTATAAAGCTTAGACATGGATCCTGCTCGGAAACACCCTTAGAAGGAAGCTTCCTTCTCCTAAACCACACAGGGACCTTGAGCTCCTTATTTAGGTTGGACTAATACTGAAAGGTACCTCATGAGAATATCCCCTTGAGGGCAAGATTAAAACGTTTGTCAGTGTCATCACCAGAAACGACAGAAAATAAAATGAAACGTCTGGGTGGGCTTCCAACTGATACATCCTTTCTGATCTCATTTCCAGCAGGAGGAGTCAGAACACAAACTAATGAGTTTGGAGGAAGCTCTGAGAGTAAAGGAAAAAGTTCTCACTTCCTTCAGTTCAAGAAACATGAACTGATACTGTGCAGGGAACAATTTGGCATCAGTCACAAAGGGGCTGATTGCAATCTCTGCTCTAGTTCACATTTATTGCTCCCATAATGAATTGACACCATGTGAACTACTTATTCTTGGGCACATGCACATATCTCAGGGAAAAGATAAAGGATTAGTTCTGGGTATATACAAGTAGCTCCCTCCTTTCCCTCTCGACTGTCAAGTGCCAGAACTCAAAATATATGCTGAGGAATGTCTTCCTGACCCTCTGATCCATGCCTCTGCCCCACAGGCGTGGATCAGAGGGTCTGACTGCTGAAGTCCCCAGTCCTAGAGCTGCTCAAATTACCCCATAAGCTGTTTTGCTCAAAGCAATTATGATTTGGATGAAGTGTGATGAAAGCTGCCTATGTTCCTCCCTACCCTCTGGGCTAACCTTTTGTATTACTGAAGATCAGCAAAGAACAAAATAAGCCCTTGGTGCCCATGTGATCCTGTAAACTAAGCTGGGCACTTTACGATGACTTTTGTTATTCTTCGTCGCCCAGGTCCATTCAAACAGTTGAGCAAGGCATATCCATAGCAAATGAGATCCATTTGAGATCAGCTGCAGTTATCACAGCTCCAGGTGGATCAAACTGTTGTCACGTTCAAGCTGCAAAGAATCTCTGCTGATTTTTGTAATATTTTTAGATCTTCTAAGCGTAACGCTTCTACCAAAGTCAGCTGCTTTTTGAGGTTCTCTTTGTCCCTCTTCATCTGGGAAATCTGGAGTTTACACAAATGGAATGAAATTATTCAAAATTCCAATTATTTAATATAGCACATGAACAGAAACTTTGTGGAAAGCTCACCTTCCATAGGGATCCCATGCAACTATGTCAAAATACAGGGTGTTTTTTATCTTTATGTAAAAGTTATTTTGAAAAAAGAATGAAACGATCATCGTGTGGATAGGAAGCACACCAAAAAGAAGGAGAGGAAGGGCAATGCAACGAGGCAGGTGTGCAACACCTTATGTGCCTAATGTATTTAGGTCTGCATTTTCTTTTAAGAGGTAACTTCAAATATATTAATGCTGTAGGTAGAGAAACGTTAAACATGATTCACTTGTTTACAGTGCTTTGTAAGGTCCTGATGTTTTAGTTGTTGCTGAGTAGTGCTATACAGAGCCAAGAATGTTTCAGATTTTTAGCTTCTCATACTGTCCTGCCTGTCTGCCAGTAAGGGAGCTGGGGGGAGCACAATTAGCTGGGAGGGGAAAAGGACCAGGACAGCAGACCTAAACTGGCCAAAGAGGTATTCCATACCATATGAATTAATGTAAAAAAAAAAACAACAGAACTCACAGCAGTTCAGTAACCCTAGTGACAAACCCTACACCACCCCAGTGAAGTCAATTACCCCGATCATTCCATTCTCAACCCTGAAAATTATGCTGCTGTACATTTATGTTAGGGATAGAAAATATCTCAGCTACCTGGCTCTTCTAGCCAAATTACCTGCAGAAGGACATGCTGTGTCTCCTCTATTAAAAAATGGCATATCTTTGTTGTTATATTCAAAGCCTGCTGTTCGTTTCTGGCTGAAATTACATCACCAAGTAGTGCTCTCCTCCAGCAAGTACTAGAAGCATAATGTTTAAACAACACATAATCACTTGCTGCATCTCACTACTGAATAATAAATACATGGTTATATTAAGAATAACATCATTGGCATAAAGAAATGTAGGTTAACATATCTGAAAAAGGCACAGAGAAGAGACAAGCAAGATAAAAAGAAGATTTAATAATCCAGAGCAGCAATTCCAGTCCTCCAACCTTACCCTTTCAGACAAAGTAACAGTCTGCACTTGGACCAATGCTTTACTGCTTTGTCATGCTACCACCAACTTCAGCAGAACCAGTTAGGAGAACAAGCTGTACTCCTAGAGCTTATTAGCACAGCTTCTGTTAAGCTTCACTTCACATATTGACATATTTTATGGACTTAAAATTGGTGTCACTGGGATTTATTTTAAAAAAAAATTCTTATAACCAACTTTTTCCACTCACCAATCAATCTCTGAAGGACAAACTCAAAACCAAAGAGTTAAATCAAAATCAAAACCAAGAAAGTAAAAGGTTTTTTGTTGTTTTTTTTTTTTTTTTCCTATTAATCCTACTTAAGGCAAATTTGTCAATTGGAACAAATGATCAAAACTGCACTGACAGCCACTGGAGATGAATTTCAACAACTTTCTTAGCCCTAAAATTGCAGAAGCAGTCTGTGGAGCACATGTCAAAGAAATCAAGCAAGTTTCATCAAATCAACAGAAAAATTGCCTGCTGTCAGAATCTTAAAGAAACATCTGGTTCTTGAAATAGGAAGGGAAAACAATGGGGTGTGCATAGTGTTTAATACAAGAAAGTCAAAGATCAAAGCAACAAATAAGCATTGACTTTACAATATATTCTTTTATCTGACTTTCTTCTTTTCCCTTCTCACACAGAGTCAGTAAGATAGATACAGGAACCCAGAAAAATTGCTCCCAGTGTCTCACAGGCAGCAAAGAGCAAATAAAGGAAAACGACATGTGCACATTTTTAAAATATTGTACTGAAACTTACAATTCATCTTCTCCAAGACTTAACACCTTGAGGGCTGTAAGAAGTCTCCAAGATGGTCCATCCCATCCAAAGGTCAAGTTTCTAGAAAGTAAGAAGTGCTGAGATGCAGAAAGTACAGGGTGTGTTCTACAACCTGACAGCTTTCTTCCTGACAATTGTCAACAAGAGAACACCTACTCTTCAGAACTAGAAGATTCATTGACTAACCTTATTCTGCTTCTATCCACAGTTAGAAGGAAGACAGACTGGACACTGAAGCCTATCTGAAGCTTTGATATTGGTATTTACCAATTGCACGTTCTCTCACAAGCAGCACGCAAGCCAGTTTGCTACATAAAAATGATTTGATGGTGGATTTTGATACCAGAAGCAAAATTTGACTCCCAGAAAAAATGAATAGTAAAAAAAGAAAGCTCACATAGAAACAAAAAACTTCATATACCTACTCTAATAAATCATGATCCTTCAGAATGGAAAGTTTTGCATTTTTCTGCTTGTCCAGTGGTGGGAAATATTTTAGGAGAGTATCTGCATAAAAACAAATTTAAACATTTATGTAAATCATATGCAGAAGAAATGACAATTCTCAATTCTGAAATGAATTTCATCTGTATTTGTCAATTAGCTAAAGGAGAAAAGTGCTAAATTTGGGGAAACTTTAATATAATCAAAATATATTTGGGCTCACTATTTCTCAAAAGCAATCAGCAACCTGCACAACTATATCCTTATAATGAAAATTATGACTCAAATCAAAGTTATCAACAACTCTAAGACATCCAGTTGTGGGAAGCTCTACATAAATGCCAATGAGAGTCACAATTTCACAAAAGGAAAATTTATGGAAAACACCTCCAATTAAAAAACTTTGATCTTTAAGTCCTATGCAGATCAAAGTGAGCTCTATTCCAGTTCTTGGAAATACACATAAATGTTTTGATAAAAAGACCACAATGCCTTAATATGCATTGTGCATAAATGTGTACACAAGCACGTGAACTCCTTCACCGTCCTTTAGCTGTCCATTTCTAACCACACCTCCTGCTGAAGAAACTCTGCTCTCTACTATTGTACCTTTCAATGTTAAGACAATCTATAAATCCAACCTGATGAGACATAAACACTGCTATGAGGGTTATCAATGGCAACAAATCCATATTCTAGCAGCAGTCGCTGATTGTCATGAGGCCCATAGCAGATAAATACTTCTTCATACTTCTTGCACTGTGAATTTGTCTGAATTTCATAGCTTCTTGACTGTTCATTAAATGCAGCCTTTACCTATGATTAATTAAAAACAAAAGGTTTTACTCTTGGCAGGAAGACAGCAAGAACAGGAATCTGAATTTTAATATTAAAACCCAACAGAATTAAGTACTTCTCTAATACTGCAACAATAGGGTACAAACAAGTGTTTTAGATATCTGAAAAGGCAACATATATGGACAACTGCACTCTAAAATCGCTCTAAAAAATATGAGTATGAAGAATGAAAATCAAAACCTTAGGATGTGCCATCCACTCGGAAGACTTATTACAGAAACTCCAAATCTGCAAATAAAACCAGACTACTCTTGTAGTCTCAGAAATATGCTGGCACACAGAGTTCCAACCCTGTTATCAGGTGGAACTGCTCTATACACTTTCCTAAGATGACCCAGAAGCTTTAAGACAGAGGTGAAGTAACACAAGGATTGTTGTAACACAACAGTTATCTGAGGAGTTGAAAGCATGGGAAGAGAAGGGTAGGGTTATATTTGTGAATGGGTTCTTCCTAACTGTTACCCTTGAAGCAAATTGCATCCAGTCACTGTGGGCTTTCCCTGTACCTCTCCTTTACTGAATAACAGCTTCCAGGGTATATATGAATCATGCATACTCGACTTGCAGGTGTCCTCCAGATAGACAATTTCTCCACTATGAGATCTCTCACTGGCCTCCAGACACTCCTAATCTATCACATAAATGCATACTTTATTGAGATAGCACGCTCATATATATATATATCAAGATATTAAGTGATCTATTTTCAGTCTCTTACCTGAACATTTGGACTGTGGTTTAGCAAATCTAAATATGGTGCCAATGCATAAACATCTGGCTCAAGAGAAAAGCATTCCCTCTGGGAATGTTTCATGTATATTGTTCTGGTATTAATAGTGCACCAAGCCCACTCCAGGGCACTGTGATTAAAAATAGTTGCCGTGTTCTCAGCAAACAAAGATTGGAGAGAAGAGAAAAAAGCCTTGGAAGACATGTACAATTCATGGACCGTTGTTCTTTGCTCCTGAGCTTGCTTTCTTAAAGGTTCAGGAAAAAGTTGTACTACATCTTGCTCCAAACAAACTGGGCAACTGTATGTCTTGGGTAAAACATCAAGATACGGCTTCCACAGAGATTTCTCACCAGCATGCTTCTCTGCTATTAAAAATGTGCATAGTGCTATCAAAGGAGATACAGGAGGCTTCCATCTATTAAAAACATAAAATAAAGCAGATATACAGAGGTGAGACAGGAAATGGATGCAGTAGTATTTTATCTCTCTCTTAGTTCTTTAAAAGGTTATAAACAGCTTCTATTTTAAACTTCTTTGTAGTTAATCTCCATGTCCTTTTGATGATTTCAAAGGGGCTTTTGACTTAATTTTACTGAGAAACTATAAAAACTGGTTTGTAGTACAAATTTCAGGTTCACCTCTTGGGTTCTCTTTCTGTCAGCTTTTTTTTTGGCCACATAACAAATACTCAGTGTCCAGCACAGGCCGGGTTCTGCATTTTCTAAAAAGGTACATCCATGTGATCGCTTTGCAGCCTCATTTTATTCTCCTTCTCTTACTGAAGGGTATTTTGAAATTTCCAAGAAGTCACTCATAACTGATATTTAGCTCTGAACTGGATCTAGAAGCAGGATGCATTCAAGTCCATACCATCTCTCCAAGTCTGTATTCAAATCTCACTTCCGCAACATTCTGAATGCATGAAAGTTTACAATAAGTGCTCACAAATTAGGGGAAGCAGTTATGTCCTACCACCGCTTAAGATAATTTGTCTACTAATTCACAATCCAGAGGAAGGGACAGCTGAAAAGTCTTGTTTTCCTTTCTTGCCACAGAAGGTCACTTTTCACTTACTTCACAATGTATTCTCCTAAAGAGCTGTTAAGGACAGTGCTGGTGGTGACTAAGCATTTTTCGGGCAGTGAAATAACCAGCTCTCCTGCCTTTGAGGACAACAAAAACAAACAAGAAAAGAATAGTAAAGGTCAGGTATAAATGGCTTATCTACTATATGATTTATAAAGAAAGATAGAGATATTTCCCAGAAAAGTAATTCCAGGAACCAATCAGATGTGGTATTGAATTCAATGGAAACCAGCATGGTTTTATGACGGTCAAAGTCGTCAAGGGAAAGAGAATGACTGGAATCAGTAGGAACTTTCACCTGAAGAAAGTCAGATGTTCACAAAGAGTTTGGTGCCTGGCTATTCAGCATCACCACTTGCTTTGTACTAAGATGTGTGAGGGCTGCTCCAAAAGTAATTCCTCCAATTTTATTATGTTGGCACACAATCTCAGAGGTGGACATCAGTGGTGGGGCAGCTGAGGTTTGAATCTTCCCACCAATATTGTTACATTTTGTTACCATGTGACAGAGGCAGCAGAGCGGAATCTGACACAAGGGTGTCTCACATGGAAGTGCATCTGAAGGAAAGCTATATCAATGAATTCCACCATGTGGAAAAAATTGTACCCAGTGACATTTATCAATGTTTGCTGAATGTTGACAGAAACCAAACAGTGCATGTGAGCACAGTAAAGCAGTGGGCAACGTGTTTCTGCAGTGGTGTGAGTGGGTCACTTCTGCTGGTGCAGATTTTAAGGAGCACAGCACACAGGCTCTTGTTTGTTGCTAGTGAAAATGCGAAGTGGTGACCATGTTGAAAAAATATCTCTATTTTGTAGCTGAGAATTTACCAAATAGTGTTATTGTGATCTTATCCCAAGAGCAGGAAAGACTACTGCATCCAGCGCAAAAGAAGCCATGAAAGCCAGTGGCTAAAGGAGAAGGCATACAGCAGGAAAGGAGCCTGGTCCTTCTGGTTTCAGTTAGCCACTTATTGCCTTTAACAGAAACAAAAGGCTGCATACTGAATCACTGTCAATGAGTACAATAAGGTTTTCAGCCAACAAGTCCTCAGCAATATGATTTTACAGATAAACTGGAACTACAATTTCTGGTATTAGGTTAGAAATTGCACTCACAACAAGGACTGCAAACATCTTGTCTGCAATTTTGAGTTTCTTTGTTATAAAAGCCATTACGTATCAATGATTCTAGAGAAGCTCTTGCATTAGAATCAATATTACTAACCTGAAGAGCTCTTGTTGTCATTAGTCCTCTTCCTGTACCTAAAGTAGGAACAAACAGGATGCTTAGAGTAAAATACAGAAGACAATGGCAAACGGCAATAAATGAACAAGCCTCCAAGGAAAAATTCTGAAAGATCATACATATCCCTTACAAATAACAAAAAAGCAATAATAGATTGTTCCAGATATACATCTCATTTTTTTTTTCTCTGATGCTCTCTTTACTTTTCTACTATTTTTCAGGACCTGGTGAAAGCCCTTCCCCTGCACCCCTGCAACACTTGCTCTCCAGTTCTAGCCATTCTCGCTTTCTGTTTCCCATTTTTTTCTTTAAACACATCTTTCATCACTGGTTCTTGTTATTGTTTTCAGAGCTTTAACTAAACTTTATAATTTCTATTCCCAATATTTTTCTCTGATTCATTCTACCCTCTCTACTCTCCCTTTAATATTGCAAAACTTTTTGAAACACTACCTAATTAAAGAGAAAAAATACAAATAAATATATTTACTGCAAACAGTAGTAAGTGAATCCAACCTCTAAAATCATTTACTTGTCTGCTTCACTAGAGCTGTTGAATTTGCAGGGAAAAGGAAGAGATAAAGAAATGATACCAAGGTTGGGTTCTAATACTGCTTATATTTAAAAGATAGTACTCTTCTTGAAAACTTTCTCTTAGCACTTAAGGAGTATCTTTATACAAGAAACAGTAAACAGTTCATATTAAATGACATTCACATGCATTTGCAGAAAGTCCTTCAGAGGACTAAGGATAAGGGGCTTTTTCCCAGTGCTAGCCATGTGTGAGATTCAAAACAGAAGTAAGAACCCAATATTCCTATAAGAATCAGATGTAAGTACCATCAGTAAATCATTAAAACATTACCCCAGAACTGCGCTGGTCTTAAACTACTGTCTCCAAATCCTCTGTCTTTGAGCCACTTCTTAAGTTTAATGTATTCCAGTTTGTGACTGCAGTTGACTAAAAATGAAAAGGGGATAAGTGCTATAATATCTCATTTTAAAACAAAACAAAAAACATTGACTGTACATTCAGAAAAAACTGTATTTTGGACTTCTTAGTGTGGTATAATAGAATAGCAAGTAAGGCTCTCCTTGAACTAGTTTTCTAAGCTTTGGGCCTCTGGGTACTGGCAGCACTCAGAACTATAGGATATATTCAACATACTCAAGGGGCAAACAATGTGAGAAGGTGGCTATCCTTTCCACTACTCAGAAAACAAAGCTCACAATATTCACCATCCTCTGACTGGAACTATAAACTTACACACAAAAACTAATGTTTACAAATGTTATTTTCAAAGCACAAAGGTGTTCGTGAAACCATAAGGTGATACTTAGACAACTGATTATGTTATTATTTAGCATTTCTCCCTGGGATAGTACCTCCATACATAAATCTCTGCAAGTGTTTTCTTCTTCTATTTCGACTTGTCCGGCCTCTGCTTTTCTTCATACTAAAAAACCGCTTTTTCCGTATTTAGACTGTCTGAATTAAAAATATATATATATTAAGAATGTGTAATGACCTTTTCAAGCACTGCAGTTTCCTTACATAGAATCAAAGAACCATTAAGGTTGGAAAAGACTGCTAAGACCACCTAGTGCAACCACCAGCACCCCCCCCCCCCCCCCCCCCCGCCCACTGCCCACGTCCCTCAGTGCCACATCCACACGGCTCCTGAACACCTCAGGGACGGTGACTGCACCACCTCCCTGGGCAGCCTGTGCCACTGCAGCACCGCTCTTGCTCAGAAGAAATGGTTCCTAATATTATCCTGAATCTCATCGGCACAACTCAAGACCAATATTGCTCGTCCTGTCACTGTTACCTGGGAGAAGAGGCTGAACCCCACCTCACCACAACTTCCTTTCAAGTGGCTGCACAGAGCAATGAGGTCTCCTCTGAACCTCCTTTTCTTCAGACGGAGCAATCCGTACAAGTCTAAAGCAAAGCCATAAATGAACATGGGGTGATGGGGGTGAGGGGAGAGGAGAAGCCCATATCTGCAGCATCATCTGGGCCAAGGCATATCCATAACAGTATGCAGGAAATGGGACTTATAAACACAGAACTAAAACTGTTTTCACATAGCAAATGTATTACAGTTAGAGAAGACAGCATAAATCGTCTCTGTGGCTTCTCTGAAAGTAATAAAATCAACAGAATCGTGGCACCTGATCACACAGAGAGCACCACCAAGAAGCCCAGCACCACAGGGCGCAGCAACACCGCATGTTCGACAGCCGAACTGCATCGTCCTGTTTGGACTACGGAATCCCATTTCCCTCCAGCTCCCGATTCCGTCCAGAGAGAGACAACATAGACGGTCACACGATACCCACCCGGCAAAGAGAAGGAAGAAACCTCCACAGCCGCTGCCGAGTCCTACCCGACCCGCCCTAGCCGCCGCGGGAGGCGGGGCCGCCCGCCGCCATTTTAAGTGCGCCCGCCTTCCCCAACGTTGTGTGTGGTTGCTGTTGGTCGGCTCGTAGCGGCGCTGAACTGAGGCGTGGGGGAAGGTGCGTGGTACTGGAGGTGGGTTGGGGAGGGCTGTAGCCCCTCGGGCACGCCCCAGCGGGGTTCTCTGGGTTTTGCAGCGGTGTGGTCTGTTCCTTTGGCCCGCGGGGTGGGTAGCTGCCCTGGGGTGGTTGTGGGGTGGCTAGCAGGCGGTTGTCCGGCTGGTCTTGGGGGCTGGCTTAAGTTTTTTCCCTAAGAAATGCTGGCTCAGGGTTGGCTACGAGTCTGTTTGGAAGGGAAATGACTATTAAGCCTAAAGTGAGCGGGCTCAGTTCCTCACCCTTTACTGAGCCCTTGTTTATCAGCTTGGATTGCCTCAGTGCTTGCACTGAACCAGCTGCCTGACCTCACGAGAAAGAGAGAGTTTTCCTGTGAGGGGGATGTGCTCAAGTCCCTCCTATCAGCAGCTAACATAACGCTGCAGAGCAGTTACTCAGTGATGAGGCTGGTTGGGTGTTCTGTAAAACATTGCCACCTAATGCAGTTCTTTGCCAAAGCCTCGTGCTACTTCAGTAAATTAGTGTACGTTTACAATGTGGACTTGCATAACTCAAAGAGGAATTCTGAATAGAATTTCTAAGGGGGAAAAAAAAAAACCCACCTGGTTCATCTGTAGATGTACATTTCAACCTTCTAGGTGTAAAACTTCGCCTGACTGCTCATGACAGGGTGTGAAATTAGATGGTCTTTAAGGCCTGTTCCAACCCAAGCCACTCAATGATTCCCTGAAATTTTCCTCCTTGCCATTTGCAGTGGCTGTTGCTTTGGCATCCATCCAGAGGAGACAATGTCCAGCGTGCCCGTGGCTGTGGTGACCGGCTCCAACAAAGGGATTGGATTCTCAATTGTGCGAGATATGTGCAAGCAGTTCAAGGGGGATGTGTACCTTACTGCCCGAGACCCTGGCCGTGGTCAGGAAGCAGTGGCAAAGCTCCAGGAGGAAGGGCTGCATCCGCTCTTCCACCAGCTGGATATTGATGATCTGCAAAGCATTAGAGCCTTGCGGGACTTCCTAAAGGAGAAGTATGGAGGTCTGAATGTGTTAGTTAACAATGCAGGGATTGCTTTTAAAGGTAGGAATTGGGCTGTTTGGGGTAGTTGTTAGTCATGCGTGGTATAAAGTTATGTGGCAAAGTACAGTGTATGCAGCAAGGATTTCATAAAACCATTTTATATGGAACTTCTGGGCTGTTTTTTGGCTGAGTAAGCTGCCTATTACCCCAGGCATGATAAGAAGGTAGTGTGAAATGACTCTTCATCTAGCACTTATTGTGTTAACTGTGTGTAAGGGTGCTTCCCTGGAGTATTTTATTTGCATCACATACAAAACATGAAAGTACTCAGGTATATGGTTGGGTTTGTTGCTGCAATGATTTTTGAGTTCCATCAGACTCATGGGAGCCCATTATCTGCATGAATGTCAGCCATGTTCTTCTGGGATATTGTTTTCTCTCTTCTGTAAGCTTCATACTTTACTCTGTGCATTACCTGCTCAAAGGTTCAGAGTGGTTAAAGAGATCCTTTGGGTGTTTTTGTTTTCATTATTTAACTTTCTCAGGTCAGTTGATCACTGGTAGAACGGTTAACCTAAATCTATCTGTGTTGAGCAGGAGTTAAATCCTTTCTTCTCCTGGGGGGGTAGAAAAGTAGTGGAAGTGAGGAAGGCACAGCAGTTGTAGGGTAGCAGAGTGTATTCTATTTGTAGTATGAAAAATCATTGAAAATCAAGTTAGCTCCAGATGGAACAGGTCATAAGCATGACTACTAGTTCAATTCTCTGCCAGTACAAACTTGCTCATTCTGTGTCTTCTGGACTTTTTAAAAAAAACTCTTTGCCTGATCTCTAGCTAAGACATGTTACACTATTCAAGCACAGCATAAATGTTCATTCACCTGCTCACAGTGTGAGTTAATGCAGCCTGTCAGTGTGGATAAAACCTCACTTGCTGCTCATGTAGTCCAGTCAGCTGCCGTATTTTGTTTGGTACTCTGCACGATAATAGAATGGTTTGGTTTGAAGTGAACCTCAAAGCTCAACCAGACTCAACTCCCTGCCAAAGGCAGGACTGCCTCCCAGCAGCTCCAGCTGACCAGGGCCCTGTTCAACCTGGCCTTGAACATGCCCAGGAATGGGGCATCCATGGCTTTTTCAGGCAGCATGTGCCAGTGCTTCTCTGCTCTCTCAGGTGAAAACTTCCCCTGACATCTAATCTAACTCTCCCCGTGTTTGTATTAATCATCAGCCCAATAGAGGGCAGCTGTTACTATAAATGAGTGCATCCCAAACTGTGGACAAATAGGTGCTAAAGTCTTACAGCAGTAGTCTCAATCCAAGCATATCATGCAAAAACTTTACAGGTACTCAGAACAACATTTCTTTAACTCATAATGAGATCCTTAGCTCAGCCTGCTGGTGTTAGTGGGTTTGAACTAGACTGGGCTGTAACTTAAGTGCAGTGTGTGGTGTTGCTGATTTCACAGCAACTTGGCCTTCACCCGCTTGACAGCACTGTAGCAAGATTTGCTATAGCTCATGTGGGGTATCTTAAAATTATTGTTGTGTACTCACTTAACAGATAAATCATAGACTTATTTAGGTTGGAAAAAAGCCCTTGAGGTCATGAAGTCCAACCATCAACCATGACCAAGGCCACCACTAAACCATATCCCTAAGTGCCATGTCCACAAGTAGGTAAAAAAGGCATGAGCAATGAAGTTTCTGTTGCTTTCCTTGTAACATCATAGATTTTTCTGTTCAGAAGTTGTTTCCAGTTGCTCTGCCTTGACTTCATGCTTACAACTTACAGTGAGCCAACAGTAGGTCATATGGTTAAGAATTGTGATAGAGGAGCTGTTTATAACTGCTGTTAAGTTCTAGTATAGAGGGTTTAACACTGTGTAATTGCTGTGATGCCTATCTCATATTTTGGCATTTGTACTGAAGCTTGGCTTGTTAGGTTTTTGCTGACATCCCAGAATTTATGCTTTCTTTATTGTAGTACTGTTATTGCAGTTAAGGATTAATCACTTAATTGCTTTTGTTCTGTGCTGCACATAGTGTGAAGTCCATAGTCCACTGAAAAATGTCCCTTTATGAAATGAATATGTACTCATGACCAGCATTCTGGGTGAGCTTCTGTGAAAGCAGTGACCTGCTGCTGCTTCCCTTTGAAATTTACATAGGTCTGGGCTCTGGAGGCAAGAGAAGACCTACTTCATCTGTATAGGTGGCCTTTATTATTGCTGAGATTGAGCCTGTAGCAGATCAGGAGGAGTACTGACACTTTAGCATATTTCCCTGCGAAGTAGAGGTTGCATAGCATATAGCTTACTGATAAGCCAGGTTGTCAGCTGATGGTATGTCCTACCCTGCCTTTGGTGGAGGCTGTCTGTTCTGTCTGAAATTGCAGCCTTAAGTGCAGTTCTGTGGTCTGCTTAAGACTACTTATGTCAGTTTCACGCTCTTTGCTAACTGTTATTTCCCATTCTTTTACTTCTGTCAGCAAAGATCTGTTAGCTCAGGGGAATTATTTATGACACTTGTATTTATCGGAAGAAGGTTGCTTGGTTGGTTTGTTTTTTTTGGTTGTTTTTTTTTTTTTGGACTGCACCAAATGTTATCCTTCTGTTCTTATAGAATCTTGTATAATGTGTCAAGACACATTATGTTACAAGACACATCACTGTTCTGACCAAGTCCTGGGTGAGAACCCAAAAGACATGATGACAAATGAGTTAGGCTGTGGAAGCTGTTGTCTGCCCTAGTTTTTGAATCTGAATGCTGTTAAGGGGTGGTAGTTAAACTGCTGCATCTTCCTGAATCTGTGTCCTCCCCACATACAACAATGGACTGGTTGGGCAGCCATAAGAAAAACTTCTGGGGTTTTCTGTTCATGTAGTAACTTCCTTTCAACAGTAGGATAATTCTGATTTATTCTTTCTGTTTTTTTCCTCCCCTCCTTTGCTACCACCGTTTTAAAAAAAAAGTTAATGACAGAACTCCATTTGCAGTCCAAGCAGAGGTTACACTTAAGACAAACTTTTTTGGAACCAGGAATATTTGCACAGAATTGTTGCCTCTTATGAAGCCCTATGGTAAGTATAACATAACAAGTAGAGAAATAGTTCTGTATGAATCTTGGTGCTTATGACAGGATTTTGCTATTTAATGTCTTGAAACACACTGCCCAACGTGGAACTACATTTGTTGTCTGAATTGTTATGAACTAGCAAGAAAAAAGAAGGAAATGAGCAACTTTGGTACAGATGAGTGAATTGCTGATTCATCTGACTCATTCCTGTGTACTGAAATGCTAGGAGAGAAAAAGCTTGCTGCAGTTTTGCATGCTGGGGTTTGTATTCTGGAAATAAGCTGATAGTGCCAGTGTGTTAGTGACTAGATTGCTTTTGTTGAATTCTGCATTATTCTGGCAGTTGGGCTGCACTCTAAAAGCTGTAGCAAAACCAGGAATATTTTTCACTTCAACATCTGGCTGCCATTATTAATAAAATTACATTCTATTCTGAATATGCCTACAGATTGTAATGGGCTGTTTCCTGGAAGCATTCCTGAAATCCAGTGTTGAGTTTTTGCAGATTCATGCTTTATTTTTTTGTAATGAAACTCACTACAAACACTGAACATAAAGTGAACCCTGATCAGTTGTGTTCACATAAAATATTTTACAGGTGTTTGTTTCAGTGAACACACAGCTGTAAACAGACTTGAATTTGGGGTTTATTTAGTATGTACAAATATAATCAGTCTTTATTCTCTTTTTAACAGGTAGAGTGGTGAATGTCTCTAGCATGCAAAGTATCTCAGCTCTGGCAGGCTGTAGCCAAGAATTGCAGAAGAAGTTCCGCAGCGACACAATCACTGAGGATGAGTTAGTGGAGCTCATGACGAAGTTTGTGGAAGATACTAAGAAAAGTGTGCATGAGAAAGAAGGTTGGCCAAATACTGCTTATGGGGTATCCAAAATTGGTGTCACAGTCTTGTCCAGGATTCAAGCCCGGATGTTAAATGAGAAAAGAAAAGGTGACCACATTCTTCTTAATGCCTGCTGTCCTGGATGGGTGAGAACAGACATGGCAGGTCCAAAGGCCCCTAAATCACCAGAGGAAGGAGCTGAGACACCTGTTTACTTGGCCCTTCTGCCTTCTGATGCTGATGGTCCTCACGGCCAGTTTGTTAGTGACAAAACTGTTCGAGCCTGGTAAACTTAACATCTGTGGACCCTTGCAAGTGGTAAACATGGCTGTGAGTTAACATGTGCCTTGGTAGGGATATATACATCTAGATCAGTCTTGCCCTGGCCACTTTAGCACTGGGTCTTTTGTCTTTGTAGCAAGGGCTGCAGTTACTTTTTGTCTGTACTATGGTACTTTCAGCGGTGTCTGTTGGCTTGCTTGCAGCATTGATTGGGTAGCCTGACTTCTGATTTCTGGTGTGTTCCAACCTAGTTAACATGAGTTGATTTGGTATTGCCCCAGTACAGATGTGCCTGACCTTGTTTTACGAGAGTTCAGTTTTAGTGAAATCATTGCCAACCCTTCTTTTTTTCCCCATGTAAGAGAGCCTATATATCTCTGTGAAATGGGGCTTATATGAGGAGACAGATGCCTTGTGCTTTCTCTGTGCAGTGGATCTTTCTGGGGGACCATAGTTGCTTCTTAAGATTGTATGGGATTTCTTCAACAGAGAGAGGGGTTTTTTTCAGTGCTGTAGTCTAACTAGTTTGCGTTGGGAGAAGCTTATCAGATTCAAACTGAATCACTGTTGTATAGAGATTGCTTATTGTTATAGAACAGAATTTGGTGGAAACAAAAACAGCGATGATGTACCACTAATAGGGAAAAATTACCTAGTTGGTTTTATTAATATGTATGAAATGTGATTACTTACAGACTTATACAAGTGGCTTATTCTGGTATGAATACTAAAAATCTATGTTTGAGTCTATTTTTTGTATCCAAGTCTAATGCAAGTATGTGATGTTTGGAATATGCAGAGACAAAATAAACTATAGAACTGGTGTAGCAAACATCCGAACTTCTGCAGGACTTCAGTTTCATTTATTGCACAACCTGAAGTTTTTATGCTAAGAATCCACACTAAATGCTGTAATGGGATGGAAAGTACCACAATAATAGTGAGGTAGCAAAGTCTCTGAGTACAGCAAATGAGAATGAGCCCACTTGCAGCAGCTGCTAACACAGAAATGAAAGAAAAGAGCTGTTTACCTTTGAGAAGGCCTCAGGTAAGCAGGGATCTCCAGAGAGATCCTCTTGTCTCCACTACCAACGCTTAAAGGAGGTCTGGGAAAGGATGGATCTGGCTTCACCCCTTCTGGTTACTGAGGTACACTGCATGCACCTGAAATCCCCTGGGTGGACACTGTCTTCCCACCAGGTGCTCTATCACTGGTTTAGGCTGTGACTTTGTATTTCTGCTACAAATGCCCTCTGTGTAGTGGAAAAAAATGAACTAAGAATATAGTTGTCACAGTTTTCTTTTATTCTTAAAAAAAAAAAAAAGTCCTTCAAGTAAAATGGCAAGTAGAGGAAGCAGTAATATGGAGAATGTTGTTGTTTTAATAGTTAGTCATTGTGTTTCAAATGCTTAACTTTGAAAGGCAGAGCCACGAGGCAGCCTATGGGTAGGTTGAGGTAACTGGTTGCTGCTGGTAGGAGTGAGGTGGGTTTTAGTCACACTCAGGCTCTAACCTCTTAACCTTCTCCATGATGTCTTGGTTTCAGATAGCATGACAGCCATGGCTATTCTCAAAGACCCTGCCTGTTCCATGTTTCCTGCAGGGCAGGACTGCTATGCAGGAAGAGGATACCTCCCTCTTCAATGCTGAGAGAGCTGTGGAAAATTAGAGGTCTCATTTAGTCACGGAAAAACGTGTAACAGTCGTGTTAAATCTTAATCAGGAGTCAGCAAGACAATGGCAAAATGGCTTAGCCAACACTGGCTTTCTGTGGTAGTTTGTGTTCAGGGAAGTCTTAAGTAATGATACACTGAGCACAGTATGTGTTGTTTTGGTAATCACTTAACAGCACAGAACAAAGCTGAGAGTATTAATCTTTTAGAGATACAGTAGTTATTGGTTTGGGTTTTTTTTACTAATGTGGAAGTGTTGCTATGAGTTAAGCTCCAGATCTCATAAAAGAGGATGAGTGTTGCCTCCTGAAGTTATTATGCTGATATATTCTCTATGAAGAAAAACATCTGAGGCCTGGTGCTTAATGCCAACAGATCACTGACAATATGCTTGTTAAAAGGAGAAAAAAGAAAAAGTTGCTTATGTATTCTGTGTAGCAACTATAGGCTGCCTACAGCATCATAGCTCCAGTGGCCCTTCTGCTAGTACCATGACTCACATTCTAATGTGCAACAGAAAGGACCGTGGTTTTCCTATGTTCTTTGGCTATCTTACTGGTATTTGGGGTGGGGGGAAAACTTGGCTATTCTGATTTAGTAATATATTGCGCAGAACTGCTGAGAGATGTAATTGAGCAGTGGAGAGTCACACGTACTTTGATTCTTGACACTTGAGTTGTTATGTTTCAAAAGTTGCGTGCCCTTCTAGGTTGTGTGTATGAACTTTACAAATGAACATTTACCCAAACTTCTACTTATTTTCATAAGGTTTCTACAAAGAGCAGACTAAGAATCCCTGGTGTGTTTAATGCAGCTAAATTATATCTATCATAAGAGCAAATCAGTTTCTGAGTCTCTTCTGCAATCCTTAAACCTCCTCCTTAAGTCTAACTCAGCATCTGGGTTATTGTTGGTGGTTTTTGTTGTGTTGGGTTTTTTCTACATTTAAGTCAAACAAATGATGTTTGACAGTCTTACAGATGTTTCAATTTCTTACACTAAGCCCTTTTGCAGCACTTACTCTTTTTAAGAAGAAAAGTGGAAGACTATTTAGTAGTCCATCAGAAATGCTGTTTTTGTAGTGATTGATTATAATACAGTTTCTTCTGATACATATCGAAAGAACAGAGGATGCATCTTTTACAGCCTTTCAGTTCAGCGGTGCCATACTTGAGGAAGGAGAAGCCAAAAAATGGCTGCTCACAGGACCAGCCTGAGGCAGGGAGGAGCTTTTGCAAGAGATGCACACCCATATCCTTGTGACAGCGGGATGAGGACTGCATATTGGGAACAGAGCGGGGACTGTGCGTGGCAGGTTTCCAGAGGAGGTCTGTTTGCCAAGAGCAGAATGAGAGGACAAGCTGTACAGTATGCCTGGCAGGCTGAGTCTTTGGACAGGGCTTCCATTGTTGAACTATAATTTATTTTTAAGGCTGCTTCCCTGCTTCTCTCCCATGTCTGTTATGTCTGAAGTGTTTTGTTGTATTCAGATTCTGGCATGCCTGCAGAGTGGTCATTGTATAAAGTTTAAGGGTTGGGAAAAGAATGAAATAATGATCTGTTCTACTGTATGAAACCTTTACATGTGAATTACTGCTTTTCGTTTTACAGCATGTCAGTAACATTTTCACTTTGCAATTTATTAGCTAAAGAAAATGGCTGGCAATGCAGTGACTGTGGTGACATGGAACAGCAAAGGAACTGGACTGACAATTGTGAGAGCTCAGTGGAGGCACTTCATTGGTGATGCCATGGCTTGTGCAGGAGCTGTTCAGGCAGCAGTGGCAAAACTTTGGAGTGGAAGCTGTACAGGCTTCTGGATATAGACAGTGCTAGTAATAATGTGGTGTTTTCCTACTTGAAAAAAAAGAACTTTTTGAACTAGTTTATGGCTATAGTGAACTTTAATTTAACCCAACTCTTGTGGTAGCATGATCCAACATACAGGCAATCTTGAAATGGCTTTAAGTTGAGAGAGAGAAGACTTAAGATGGATGTCAGGGGGAAGTTCTTTTCTATGAGATTGGTGAGGTGCTGGAACAGGCTGCCTGGAGAGGATGTGGATGCCCCGTCCCTGGAGGTGTTCAAGGCCAGGTTGGATGGGGCCCTGGGCAGCCTGCTCTAGTATTAAATGGGGAGGTTGGTGGCCCTGCATGTGGCAGGGGGGCTAGAGATTCATGATCCTTGAGGTCCCTTCCAATCCGGTCATTCTGCGGCTTTGAGTGCTGTGGAGTTCCTTTCAGGCTAAAAATGCATCAAGAAAATTATATAAACCACTTAGTATTACTTAAAATGTTTAAATGAAGAACATAACTGAAATGCCAGTCTCGAATTCATAGAAAAATATTTGTAGTTTATTTTCTCCCCTCAAATAATGGAATTAAAAAAAAAAAAAAGGAACAATGGTGTTTTACAACAGAAAAATTACAGTTTTTGTTTTTACTCTACAAATTCTACTACTTTGGAGCTGACAAAGGAAGACATCAGCTGGAAAATGTTCTGGGCTTGGAGGCCAGTTGTCATTGCCTGCAGATCACTTCACAAGGTGAGCCATTCATAGCACATAGATCTTAATGAGTAATACTTAACATCTCATTTTCCAGCTAGGATTGTCTTCTTGTCCTTGGGCCCTACTCACCATGTTGTCACGGTTATTCTACATTCTTAAAATCCTACATTTGTGTCTTCAGATACGTACCTGCACTCTGAGACACCCCATAGCAGTGTCTGTTTTGTTTGATTGGAGTTGTGTAGTATTTAGAGGGTGTACAACAGAAGTGACTCTGGTTTTATTTCTGTGTGTGTTGGTTTAGATTCTTCTATGGAGGTAATGTGGAGAAAACAAGCAACTTGTTAAACTTTCATCAGTATTATTTACTGATGAAAATAAATAAGAAAGTGGACTGACTTGAAGGCTGGCTGGTTTCAGTGCATGCTCCAATCCACATTTGCCATCAGACTGAATGCTTCCATGGCCTCTCTGTTCAGTAGACTCTGCCACAGCTGACTTTACACCCTGAAGGCACTCAAGGCCAGGTTGGATGGGGCCCTGGGCAGCCTGAACTGGTGGGGGGCAGCCCTGCCCATGGCAGCAGGTTGGAGATTGGTCTTTGAGGTGCCTTCTAACCAAAGCCAATCTATTATTGTTACAGGTCTGTCATAAGTTTAAAAGATATCTGAAATGAGGTGGGGTATCTTGTGCCCCAACCCAGGTGCAGCACCTTGCACTTGGTTCTTGCTGAACCTCATTATGTCCCTGTGGGCCCACTCCTCAAACTTGCCCAGGTCCCTCTAGATGGCAGCCCTGCCTTCTGCAGTACCAACTTGATGTCACCAGCATCAGGCTGAGAGGAACTCCACAGCACTCAAAGTCACAGAACAGCCTGGGATGGAAGGACGTCAAGGATCACAAATCTCCAATCCCCCTGTCAAGGCAGGGCCACCAACCTGCTCATTTAGTACTAGTCCAGCCCACTCAGTTTGGTGTCGTCAGCAAACTTGCAGAGGCTGCACTTAGTCCCATAATCTATGCTGTTGGTAAGGATCTTAAAGACATATATATATAGAGAGAGAGAGAGATATAATAATGTTAAAAATAATTGCAAAATGCTTCATGCCTTTGTCATGTGCACGTTACATGTTGATCAGCTGTTACTGATGTGCTCCATGTGCACATGCTGACCCTCACATTGTCAGCAGATGCTGGCTTCGCAAATGGATGGAATGTGCAGCAGCCACATGGGTTGCATAGGAACCTGTGAGTAACTGCTAAGACTACAGAGAGAATGAGCGGTGAAAAGCTGCCAGCAGCGCTTTGTGATTCCTGGTCCAGCTTTGGAAAGACGGTACAGAACTGAGATAAGAGTCTGTTACCGCAGAACCATCAGTAAGTACCTTGCCGGTTTGCCATCTCACCACAGAACTCACCCACTCACCCCAGGAGCTGGCACCCCTTCACTGCGGGACGGGACGAACTGCCACAAGGGCGGCGGCCGCCCTGTTACCGCCAGGGGGCGCGCGTAGCCCGGCCGCGGCGCTGAGCCGTGCCATCTTCCCGCGGAATTGCGGGGGGGCTTCGTGGGTGAGCCGCTGTGCCTCCCGCAGGGCCGGGCAGCCTGCTGTGTGGGTGAAGGCGCGAGGAGATGTGTCTGGGCAGGTCAGCCGGAGGCTGGATCAGAGCTGGGTTGCACCTGAACGCTCTCTTCCACCCCCTCCCCTCATCTCTACTCCCCTCGTGCTGCGTTCAATGGTATCGCCCAGCTGCCGACCGCAGCGCAGCCCGCCCGGAGCGGGAGGGGCTGCTGCTCGGTGGCAGGTTGGGTCGGTTTTTTCGCTCCTTCCCGTTGCCATAGTGACTGCGGGCCGGGCCGCGACACCGGGACACGTCGCCGCCGTCAGCACAGCCACAGCACGGCGGGTGTGCGGGGCGCTGTCAGGTACCGGTGGTGCGCGGGGGCGGGAGGGAGCGGCGATGGGCTCCCGCCGCGGTCACCTGCGTTTGTCGACGGGCGGCGCGGTGCTTCCCGCCGCTGTGGAGCTTCCTGACAGCACGTAAAGGTTGCTGTTCGGTGCCGTGTGTAAATTTTGGTGTTGTTGCGGGCTTGCTTTCGTCTAAATCAACACGGATGCTCAGCTCTGCTCACGGCAGGGGGTTTGGAACGGCTTCTAATGCGGTCCAGCAGTCCGGTGATTCGGGCACATGGAGGAAGTGAGGGAAACGGGGCTTTTCGCATCTTTATTGTGGTGGGTTAAAAAATACCACAAGAACAGGCAAGCAAAAACACACATGGCCTTGCCATTAACTTAGAATCAGTCACAGAATCATAGGGCCGTTTGAGTTGGAAGAGGCCCTTAAAGGTCATCTGGTCCAACTCCTCTGCAATGTACAGGGACACCTACAGGTAGATCATCATTTATCTATGTATGTTTTTATCGTAGAGATTGTACCTAGGCTGAACAACATCAGGTATTTTGTTAGCAGTGGCTGAGCCCTGCTGGATCCTTCTATTAAGGAGCACAAAAGTGGCTTAAATGTGCCTTTGAAATCACTTCTCACTTCTGGGTCCTCTGCATTTTTCTGTTTGAGTTTCCTACCCCTTCTCAATGTAGTTGTTATTTCCTGTTCAAGGATAATACACAGTTCAGGTTCTCTTCTGGTGTGTTTGTTTTTTTTTTTTTGTTTGTTTGTTTGTTTGTTTAAGAATGCAGAAGACTGCTTTGACTTATTTTTGTGACTTAAAATCAGGAAACTGAACACAGACGTCTTTCAGAAACATGATAGAATGTTACTACAGGACTATACTCACTTTCTTGTGTCAGTGAGACAGCACAGATTGACCGAAGCCTGGCATTCTGAAACCTAAGCATGTGTCCAGGTGCTTATTTTGATATTAGCCAGCAGAACTATTATCATAGCTGGTACAGGAGTGCAGATAAAATTTCTTGTATGCACGGTGCACCCAAGCCCATTTCCTATTGTTCTAAACCAGCTTTGGTTTGGTTGTGTTTAATCTGAACATGAGGAAAGCACATCTGGAAAACTTGTTCTTCTACTCTGCAAAAAATATATGAATACATTGTGATGAAGTAAAGGAAGACTTGGATGCATGGCTTGTCACCTTTGCGCAACACCTTGAGCCTTTTATGTCACTGTTTCCTCCTGGCAATTAGACATGTTCAGTTCTGAGGGATTCTTCTTCTAAGGGCTGGGAATTCTATTAAAGGGCCTCCTCTGAAGAGTTGTATTTTGATATGAAATGTTTCACATTCCACTGCTACATGTAAGCATGCAGAACACTGCATGATGACGAAAACTACTCGTGTCTCCCTGCTTGTCAGCATTCTGCCTATTTGCAATGAGACTTTATAGTTTCCTTTCTTACTGTGTGACAGATCCTTGTGCATGGAATTAAAACAAACACAGCAACAATAAAAAATATATATTTCATAAACAGGAAACTGACTGCAAAGCCACTAAAACAGTTGATGGAGAGTTGGAGTCACGCTTGCAAAGTTATTTTTAACTTCATTTTGCAACGGGATCATCTGACAAGTTTACTGGGATGTCAGTGTTTCTATGTATCTATTGTTATAACATTTTAGGTTTACCAGAGCTTAAATGTCAATTATCTCTTTTAAACTCTGTATATATTTTAGTTTACCAGGAAATTTCACCCTGCTATGAGAAGTGAAGATGGACCCAGAGGAGCAGGAGCTACTTGGTGATTACAGATACAGGAATTATTCTTCAGCAATTGAGAAAGCTTTGAGAAACTTCGAATCATCAAGTGAATGGGCAGATCTTATATCTTCCCTTGGCAAACTCAACAAGGTACAGTGTCACAGGACTGTTTTTTTTTTCATTTGTTTGTTATCTTTTTATTCACTGTAACTCACTGTGTTTAAAAAAAAATTAAAAATCAGTTGGAAAATACTAGTTTATAAAAGAAGGGGTAATGGAAACAGCTAAATTAGTATCTTTTGTATAAATATGAGAAATCCTGATAAAACCAGCAAAGATTTTCTTCAAATTGTGTTTGTTTCCTTTATACATATATACAGGTATGTCTAATTTAGATTTTGGTTTTAAACAGTCTCACAGTCCTGGTTAAATTGAACCTAGGATAGTTGAATAAGGCTTTATGTAGGCCAAGAAGTTGCAGATTCTACTATAGCTACCAAGTAAAAAAATTATATTTAAAGAACACATTTACTTGACCACGTCCTCATATTTGGGGAAATAACTGATTTGTTGCTGCTGGTGGTTTGTTCTGTGTGACCATGGAAAATATAAAAAAATAAAAAGTCTCATATGGGAAAACACCTAGGAAATGTTTTCTCCTCTTGCCCAGGAAAGAAGGAGAATGTTATTTGTGTCCCATTCAGTTTATTTTAACATAGTGCTCTTCCTGAGTGTACATGGGGCGTGAGTAGTTGCATCATCAAGTAAATAGGAATGGGAGGAGCTCAGCTCTTGCAGAATTCATAAGGAAATATGTTGTTAGCAGACGTGTGTCATGTGGCTTTGCTGTTATTGCTAAATCATAATGTCGCAGAGGTTTCAAAGGGAAGGAGAATCTAAATGGAAGGTTTTCTAAAGGGCAGACACCTTTTATCCTTATCAACAGAAGGAGGCTGCATATTGCTTTGTTAATAGGAGTTGCACGTTTCTGCCTACAGTATTTCTCCCTGTATTCTTGCTGAGGACGGTCATAAGGAGAATGAAAGGCCTTCAGAATGCTTCTCTTGAAAGGAAAAAATCAGAATTTAAATGAGATTACATGCCTATGGCAGAAAGTAGGCTTTGATCTTTTATCTGGATCTAGGTGAATACACTGTAACTGACTAACACCTAGCTGAAACTCCTGTGCAGGGTACAGGATTGCCAAAATGCATAACAGCATAGTGGGAAACAAACAGAAAGGCTTTCAGCTGTTACATCAGTCCATCTGCTGTGGTATTTTGTGGACTTAATCGTATTAGGAGCATAGGAATTGGTAGAAGAGTATTCATCCCTAGTGTTCATCTGCTTCTGCCTGTTATCTGAAAAGAGGGTTGATAACAGAAAAGTCAGGGGAGGGTGCCACAAAAAGGAAGATTGTGAGATAAGATATCAGTAGCTATTTGCTTAACTCCTGTGATATCTCGTTTTTTCTATAAAGCAAAAATATTGTTGGGGAGCTCTTTTCATGGTGTGATTCTAACATAAGGAGCCTAATTTATTCTACTGACGGTTTCTGATAATCCAAGAATGAAATGAGGGGGTAGAAGGAAAGAGGTGAACATTATCTTAATGACAGAAACGTCTGTAAAAATACAAATTATTTTACACAGCACATGATTATATTCAGGAGTCTGAGTGTTAGTAACAGTGATGCCTATTACTAAGCAAACATGGAAATGCTGAGAAAGAGAGAGCAAAGAGAAGGAGTCAAGGAATTTTGGAAGGACTTTTCATGTTTTTGGTGTTGTTTGGGAGATCTTAAGCACGTGCTTCAAAAGGATCTTTGAATTGTGAGTGCTCTTGCTTACATACTTGTAATATTTTCTGAGGCTTTTTCTCCTGTAGGTAGAGTACTGGGTCTTGTGGTACTTGTGATACTGAGTCTCACAGGTTAATACCCACGCCCTTATTTCCATAAAAGTTCAGTGGAATTACCCTTTCAATACAAGGGCTGAAGGAATAGGCATGGGGCTCCTCCTATTTAAAGATGAGAGAAAAAGGGTGGAGGAAGCTGATACAAATGCTTTCAGCCATGGCTAAAACACATGGCCTTGGAGCTCTTGCTGTTCTTATTGCTGGTGAAAAAGAGGCAGTTTTACTACTTCTTGCTAATATTAAATGCCTACCAAGGTTACACTGGATGTTATTTTTCACAATCTCTTTGTTGCTTCTGTGGTTCTCTGTTTTGTGGTAACTTGTGGAACCACAGGAGCAGCAGAGGAACTGCCTGACATCAGTCTGAATGATCAGCTAAAACAGTTGGATTGTACATCTCAAAAGACAGTTTTGTCACTTAAGGGAGACAAAGCTTATCTAACTTTTGATGTCTTCAGTGTGGACATTTTTACTTTGAATCGCTTTTAAGCAGGGAGAGAAATAAGGTTAAAGGTTTTAGTTAGTTAGATGTGACTCACCTCTTGCTATTTAAAGTAGATCAGAAGAATCCTGTCCTAAAATTGCTTATGTTTCCTACTGGCTTTTTAGGAAGCCTGAAGTGAGTTACTACTATTTTGCCCATGTTTTTTTAGATGACCTGGACTTCTAAGATTAGGTAAGATAAATCCTCTGCGGTGTTCTGACCAGAACTGCAGGTACAGGTGTATGAGTGAAAACAAAAGCTGGCATTGGCGAGGTTGCTAACTTACACTACATCAGATATTTGTTTTTTCATTTTACAGTGTGTTGCACATCACGATGATGGATCCTACCTCTAGTTATATAAACCAATCATTTAGTAGCTGCAGCGTGGGCTGCTCTGTGCTTCAAGAAGTAGGATTACCATCTTCTCGTTGCTCTTAATGGATACAGCCTTGAAGTGTGTTTTAATTATTTTTGGAAACTTGCATACGTTTGCTGTCCGTAGAACGCTGTTTTGTGCCTAAGGTTTTCAAATCTTCGGTACAGATTGCTGCATCTGGGATTGTCTGAGTGCCAAAAAGTGATGGTGCTACTGCAGATTTTGCCAGCTTGTTCCAATGCCGTAATAGGATACAACTTTAGGCAACTCTGCAAAGTCACTCTGATAGAAGAAATTTTTAGGTTCTCCTCCTCCACCCCTATTTTATTTTTAAACCTAGAAATAGGTGATAGTTCAGCATATGCAAGCTTGCCTTGTTTCACATTTAAAATTCTTGAAGCAGTCTGTTCAGAATTCAAACAAATCAGAAGGGGAAGGAAAGAACAAAAATCATTGCTGCTGCACAGCTGACCTTTATTTCAGCAGTAACATTTAATGCAACACTATGTTCTTGAGGGGAGAGAAAGATTCTTCAGAAACAGAGATTTTTGTCAGCAGAGCCCTTAATGATGCCAGTTAGTTTGTATGAGAAGTGTGACTGCCGTGTCTTTATGACAGCTGTTTGCTGGCTTACAAACACCGTTTGCCTTCTGTTGAAGGGAAGCCCTGCCTTCTAATGGCTTTATGGTACTTCACTGCACCCAGTGCTCAAATGCAGTGTGCAGAACTGGGGATGTCTCCTTCTTTTGATATAACTTCAGTTCTCAGTTTCCTCGTTACCGGCTTTGAACTTCATGCTGCTGTTTTTATGGAAGCTGGAGCTCTGTTATGAATTTCTCTCAAACTTATCTGGCAAATGAATTGGTGGAAAATGGACTTATAGGCTGGCCTTCTCCCTCACTCCTCCCAACTGCTGTTGACTTAAATAAGAGTTAGAGGATTTCCTGGTTGAATATACATGCTTTTTTTTTTTTTTTTCTGGAATCTTGTTTATGGGAATATAAATATTTACTTGATTTGCTTGCTTTTCTTAATGTCTAGGCAAATTGATACTGTGGTGCTATAAAGCAGCGTAGGCCTTAACCAGTAACTGTGGAAATAGAAATATTCCTGTGTGCGTGCCTGTGTTTGTTTTGTGTTTTCAGCCACAGCACTAAAAAAGCCATGTGTATACGCTATAACGAGTAGATAGTCTTCTCTTCTGTGCTTTATGGCTCATGTTCAAAGAAGGCAAAAGCATCCTTATGCATTAGAAGATGTTCTATGTGTATAACGTAACTCTTCTTCTATCATAATTGCTCATGTGCAGGAAAGCTGGAGAAAAGGAGAAAATGTAGATCAGGGTGGGCTTCAGCCCTTAAGTAACTGAATACCATCAAATTATGCTCACAGAATTAAAAAAGGAAAAGAAGCAGAGGGAATAATGTCAGTTCCCAATCCTGTGAGGACAGTTGTCCACCTGCTGTTTTCTATGTAGTTAATATTAAGATTTTAGCAGATAGTATATTAAGATGGTATCTTTGATCCTAAACTCAGAAAATATTTACCACTGGTGTATTTTTTTTTTTTTTTTTAGTCCATCTTCTTTTATATTTACAGAAGGTGTGGGCAAATATAATCCAACCAATATAAGCAGAATGTTTCAAAGTCCGCCTGTCAAAGTTGGTACAAGACAACAACATGTTAAAGATTTTTTTTTTTTTCCTATCTCAAATATAAAAGCTAATTTTGCAAGTAGAGTTTTTGCCCGTTAGAGTTTCATGTGTGAGATTATGCTGTACTCTTCAATTCTGGCTTTTAGTACCAGTTAAAATGCAAATTGCATCATGGTGGGGGTGAGAGGGGAGGGAGGGAAGGAAGGAAATATAATGGCTCCGAATGGCATTTGTAGTGTAAGCATTTCAGAGTAATGTGACATTTCTTTCTACTTACTGCTGCTAGGAGCTCACAGCCTTTTTCTTCTTGAGTGAAGTTTTTTTCTTTTACTAGAAACTCTTCACTAAGAGCTAGTCTCAGCTTAGGCAGGGCAGCAAAAAGGAGGAATAATGCAGTGTGGAAGATGTTTAACTTCTCTTGCCCACCTACTGTGAAGTCTTAAATGATACACTGCACACACCTTTGAAGTAGGATGAGTTTTGTGTTTTCTTCTGAACGCTGATGTGAATAGTCAGGATTCTCCATTGAAGTGAATGCTGTGATCATTGATGTACTGTGTTTTCCTTGGAACTGGACAAGCATGAGTTAGTTCCTTTGTCTAGTGGGGTTTTTGGTTTTTTTTCAGGCATACTAGAATAACATAGAGTTTTAAAGGATTACCTGGGACAAGATCAAGACTTAGCCTTTGGGAGAGTCAAGAATCTGCCTCATCCTGAAAACATCCCAAAAAGCAACCTGCAGTAAAACGCTTGTTTGTGTTAATAGTTGGTGATTAAAGGCAGAAGTGGCATTTACTTGCAACTCTTTCTTTTAATTGTTGCTTTCTCAATTTTAGAAACATACTCATTTGTATTTACATACTCACTTGCTTTAATGAAAAGAGTAATGTTTTCAAGAAAGGCAATGCAGTTTGGTCTTCCTGAGCCTTAGCCTATGTGCAATACTTAGTTGTTTCCTATACTGAAGATCTTTGACTTATTCATCCATACAATGGCTGTAGTTACTAAAGCATACTGAGCATAGCCACGCAGGTTTACAAGTAACTTCAGAGATTTTTTTATATGCATACTTTAGTGGGAGGATTATTTATTTCAGCTCTAAGAGCAATGTTAATTTATGAGGAAAGACAGTTATTTAATTCTTATACTATCCCCTGTCCTTAAAAGCTGAGACACTCCACTTCTTGCCTTCCCACTTCCCTTGGAGATAGGATGAGACTGTGCTCTCTTTGTCCACTTGATTTTGATTTCCAGTCTCTATGGAAAGCAAGACCAGACTTTCCTAGGCTGTTCATAACTGATTTCGTACTAAAATTCAATTGCAAAAGTCTGTTGAAGTGAAACAATCTGCATTTATGAGAGAAAAGCCTTGAATGTTATTTAGTTCTGTTTGCTAGTAGGAAACCTTTGAAATGCAGTCATTATAAACCATATTTTACTTTACAGATATTCATTCTGACCTGTTTTCTTCCACAGGCTCTTCAGAGTAACCTGAAGTATTCTCTATTGCCAAGACGTCTGATCATCAGTAAAAGATTATCTCAGTGTTTGCATCCAGCACTTCCTAGTGGAGTACATTTAAAGGCACTAGAAACCTATGAAATAATCTTTAAAATAATTGGGACAAAATGGCTTGCCAAGGACTTGTTCTTGTACAGGTAAACTTCTCTTTAAAAGTTTATGCATTTCACAGTCTTTATTTAATTTTAACTTTAATTAATAATTTTAAATTTTTTATTTATTTTTTTTTCAGCTCTGGTTTGTTTCCTCTGCTGGCAAATGCAGCGATGTCAGTGAGGCCAGTTCTCCTTGGTTTGTATGAGAAATACTTTCTTCCTCTCCAGAAGTCCCTCCTACCTGGTCTTCAAGCCTTTGTAATTGGACTGCTGCCTGGATTGGAAGAAGGGTCAGAAATCTATGACAGGTGAGAATTAATATAAAAGTAATACACAGTATTTTGCTTTCTTATGGAATTCTGAAAAAATTTCTGATGGCTGGTTATGGAAAGAGAAAGTTAAAGGGCTTCTAAGGGCAGAATGATGACTCCCTGAAAGCTGCAATAAACAGCTTTGAAGTAGAAAAAACCTTTCCCTGTCTATTTTCATCTCAGGAGGAGGAAAGGAGAGGAGAAAAAGGAGGGATGAAAATCGATGTATTGAAGGAACAGAATGAAAAAGCATTTTTAAATGCTCTTCCAAATTCCTGAGTAATTGACCTGTCTTCCCAATCTGCTGCTCTGTAAGGAAATTCTATTTAAATATGTATTGTGATGGAAGAGAGCAGCTGCATTCTCTCTCTGTTCCAATCTCTCTGTGTCAGATACTTAGCCTCAGTTTCTGAAAGCAGAAGCAAGAGGCAACCCTTGCAGCATCTATTGTGGAAGAGCTGTTTTACTCATTCCCAGACAGTAATGGCAATGAAAGTCAGGAGCAGGGAGTGTGTGAGAAGAGCACCCACTTGTGTAATGGTTTTACTTCAATTACCAGAAGTGTTTTGTAAGAACTCAGCTACCGTAGATTGCAAACAAATGTTGCTTAAATCTTTATAGTCTATTTCCATCTGTATTTACAGTCTGGATATGTTGGCTGTTCCCACTGTTTTTTGTTTGTTTGTTTTTTGAATGCTAAGTTATATATAATATGGTTGATAAAATAGTTGTAGATCTAATGTCTCAACAACAAGTGTTAGATTGAAAATTCTTATCAGTCACTGAAGCATGTAAGAATAGGTCACATGTATTTGCAGCTTGGTAGTATTCAGTTGACAATTGCAGAGCATCTTATCTCTAGACACGTGTGTACCTCATACAGTCTGCTATAGAAGGATGGATTTTATTATGTTTTCAGACAGATTTACAAGACACAGTGATGTGTAGCTTTCCTCTTTCCAACAGCATTAATTGCTGGGAATTTGGGAAGTAAGGGAATCTTTTGAAACTAAATATTCTATCCATCTCAAGACTTAATGAGATTCAGCTTGTTTTGAAACTGCCTATAGCCAGTGCCTATCTAGCGAGTTACTGGCAACTGCAGATTAGTTCCAAGATCCAGCTTCTGTTTGTATACCTTTTTTTTTCCCTGTTCTTGATTGCATTATTTTTACCTTGCACAGACAGAAGTTGGCCGTATATTTCGCTGTGTGGAAGATTTCTGCTGAAATTTAATGTCATTTTACAAAACACACAAAACACAAAAAAAATCTTTCTTTAGTTTCCTTGTGGTAATGATTTGGGTACAAGAAAGATAGGCTAGATTTCTTGTTGGAAGCTGTGCTGGATTAATTTTTAACTCAGCGTTGTGAGAGACATAGATACTGTATCCCTGTAATGCTTAAACACACACACAAACATTAAATAAAATGTCTTGAAGGGTACTTTATGAGGAAATGGATAAAGAACATTGGGTTTGGAGTCTTTTTTTTTTTCTCTCTTCTGTACTGGACTTCTCTGTTTTCACTCACTTCTGCATTCCTAATGTGAGGTTTCTGCACCACAATACTGTCAGAGTTGCCAAAGCAGAGAATGTGCCTGAAGTCATAGGATCTCCAATGTAATTGCCATTTAACAAATGTCAGTGTTCCAGTTCTATGTGCAGTAACTGTGTTATTTTCTCTCACGTTTTTGCTTGTTCGAGACTTAAAAATTGAGCCCGTCGCTTTTTAAGTACGAATATATGGGATATCTTCCAATACCCAGACAGACAAAATCAATTTTCACAGCCTGCCATCAGCTTAAAATATTTCCAGCTCAGCATCAGGCACATCTCTTAGTCAATATTTTGCAATTAGAGTTACTGCAGGTTTGGTCGGAGCTTAGTGTCAGCAGATAATTACAGGAGAAGCTTCCATAGCATGCAGAGAAACTGTTTCAATGCATGTGCACAGTGACAAAGGACTGAAGGTTGTTTGTTTGTTAATTTTGTTGATTTATCATTGTTTGTTCTGGTTTTGTTGCTTGATTGCTTTTCTTTTGTTTGTTCTTTGTGCAATCACATGCTGGCCATCTTTCCGTGGAAAGGGACAATGCTGATAATACAAAAATAGAGGGGAAAAAAAATCTGTGGCCTACAGTACTCTGTGTAATTGCCTTTTTCTGATGTAAAACTATAGGAACAGAAATCTTTTCTCACGTCAAATATTCTTTCTTACAGAACAGATGCTTTGCTTGTGAAGCTCTCCTTGTTAATGGGCCGAGAAGTTTTCTATGGAGCACTCTGGGGCAGTGTTCTGGTCAGCCCGTCCATTAGGCTGCCTGCTTCTCTTTTTGTTGTCAGTCATATCAACAGAGAGCAGTCTGGAAAACAGCAGAAGTACATGCTCGGCACTGATTATAACCTTACAGTAAGTTCATTATGTTTCTTGTGGAGTCTTACCTACCATAATGGCAGCATGCTAGCAAGTTGTATCTTCTCTGTATTGGATTAGAACATCATGCTCTTAAGAGTGAGAAAAAGAGAGGCTGAAAGGTCTGTACTTCAGAATTGCATTATTAGGCAATTACTTCATGGGAACATCTTACCTGAAATGTAACCAGAGAATCTCCCAGGCATACTTTGTTCAGTTTGCAAAATGCAAATCTGAATTTTCTGCACTTTTCCATAGCATTGTATACAGCCTTAGAAGACTGACTTGAGATAAACACGACACCTTGTCTCTGCTTGTTCTGAATTATGCCTTATATACTATGAATACCTTACATACCATTTTTAATGTAGATTTCTCAAATGTTTACAGTCCTAGAAGACAATTTTGAAATTTAATGCTGTTTTGTTTTTTCAGTAAAACAGAAAACATCAGTAGGTAGTTGGTAGTTGGCAGTAGTAATTGGTGTTGAGGTGATGGAATTACTGTAAAGTCAGCTTAAGTACTTAACATCAGCATTTTGTTAGACTTCACTTTCTGTCTGATAGTGGTACCATGTTGTGACATCCTGTATTGTTACAAAACCAGGTATTTTGTAAGTTTTAACAATATTTTAACAGTATTCTGCAAAACTTTTGGCTTGGCTCTTTTTGGAGAGGAAGTAAATGGGTGAATAATTATCCTCTCATGTAAAATAATATTGTTCACCTTTAATCAAGTTTGGTTTTTCTTTTTCCTCATGATTGTATTTTAGCTATGATCATGAAGTAAAACACCACTGTGCTTTCTTGTTGTTTCACAGATCAAGTCTTTGTGTGTATCAGTCCTGGATTCAAATGTCCTTGTGCAAAGAAACACTCTCGAAGTGATTCTTTTCTTCTTTCCATTTGATACAGCTTTGGTAAGAGGACTATTTTAGTATTGTCATATGTGCACTTTGTGCAGGGAGGTAATTACTGGGAAACTAGTCCAGGTGCCACCTCTGTTATCACTAAATGTCTGAACTTTGTACCTTGAAAACCAATGAAAACAGATTTTGCAGTTTCTCCTCTATGTGTTCATACTCCATACAGCTAACTCAGTTCTACATCATCAAAATGCTTCAAATGAAGCTGTGCTTTGATTCAAGTGTTGTGATATCTCGAATATGTTTGCAATGTTCAGGCTTGGGAAGCTGCACAGAGAAAAATATAGAGCATTTGGAATTGTTTGTGCTAAACTAAGATAGCTTCTGTTAATAACTAGAGAAACAAATAATACTTGAAACATTAGCTGTCCCCCATCATTTCCCAACTTGCCTTGTTGTGTAGTAGTTTGAAGGTACCAAATAACTTCAAGTCTTAAGATGTAACACAATGAAGTCTTCAGTATTATTGGCTTAACTGTGGCTCTGTACTATAAATAGGAAAATAATCACACAAATGTGTCAGGCTCCCTTTTCTGAAATTTTTAGTAAACAAAATGTTTTGTCCTTGATGGTTTATTATCCCTCTTTTTTTCCCCTCTCCCAAAACACAAATATTACCAGTTTTAAAACAAATACAAAACCCTCATTACCAGTTTGACTTGTTTCAGTGTTTGTAAACAACTAAGCTGTCTTTTTTTGTCCTAGGACAACAATGAAAATGCTATTCTACTGCGCAGGACTGATCTAGTCTATGTTCTGTCAGCAGCTACACAAACATTGTTGAGGAGAGACATGTCACTCAATAGAAGATTATATGCATGGCTGCTAGGTATGGTACAATATACAGCCAGCGATATTCAATATTCCAAGGACCGAAGAGGAAACTGTTTCAGTGCTTAAAAATATAACATGCTTTTTCAGTAGTTAATGAATGATGTTCAAAGAAAATGTTGTTCTGCTTGCATTTATAAAGTACCTGTTTGTCAAATGAATGCTTGATTTTTATTAAACAGGTTTTCTCTTCAGAGGTTGAATTCATTTCACTGTCCTGAATCACTGGGCATCTGATGAGTTATTTGTGGTTCCCTTCACAGTTCACCCCGGAATCATCTGAAAGGAACTGAGTGCCATTTTAACCTTGCTCATTTGGAAATAATAGCCTATTAAAGATTCCTTCATAGGGTTAATAGTCAAAGAAGGTGCTATAAATGAGCTGTGGCTTCTCCCAGTCTGCCTCTTTTTAAGTGCCAGAAGAGACTGAAAGTGATAGGACAAGAGTTACAATTGTAAAAGAGTTACTGTGTAATTGCATGAAAGGTGCCTCTGATTACCCCATATCTAGACCTGACCTTGGTTTTGATTTACATTCGAAGTTCACTATAAGACACCTGGATGTCTCTAACTGTGTTGCAGAATTTGTCCTTGGGCACCTTATGAGTTAGTTTCAAGTAAAGTGTTAAAATTATGAAGATAAAAAATGCAACGTAGTTTCAATACTCTATAAACAAGGTGTGTGTAGTTCTGTGTAGTGTAGGTAGTGGGTAATGTAGTGTTTCTCCGTACTTGTTATGCCTCTGTTTGTCTTGTAGGTTCTGATATTAAAGGGGGTACTTTTGCTCCGGAGTCAACAACTTCTGAAGACCATGCTATTTATTTTTTTGGAAAATACTCTAGAGATCTTTTAGTTGAGGTTGGTATTCATTCTATACAGATATTTTTATGATCCTTTTAAATTTTAGCACAAACTACGTCTGTGGTTCACTGCATCACTTCATATATCCTACAGAGCTTTCTATCCCTAACTATAGCATCCCCTTGGTGTTATTATATTCTTCAATCTGAATGCCTTCTGTATTTGTCCCAACATTATATGTGCTTACAAATACAAATGGAATCTAATTGAAATTATTAAAAATGCCTCCCTGAATAAGATCAGCTCTTGAGTGTGCATGATAAGATGATATCATCGATTTGTCTATGTGGGAAATTGGAGTTCAGTTGTAGATGATACACAAAATTAAACTTAGGAATTGTAGAATCATTGAATGGTTTGGGTTGGAATAGACTTTTAAGGTCATCTAATTCCAACCCCTACTTTAAGTAGGGACACCTCCCTCTAGATCAGGTTGCTCCAAGCCCCATCCAGCCTGGCCTTGGAAGACCAATTGTTGATAGAATGGAAATCTCTTCTAGGTATAACACTTTGATTCTTTCTTTTTACTAGAGCTTGGCTGAAATCTTACATCAGAAATTCTCTGAGTCTGATACAGAGGAACAGCATCAAGCTTATCTGAAACCTTTCCGCATCCTTATCAGTCTCCTTGATAAACCTGAAATAGGTAATGTTACTTGTCACTTCTGTTGTGGCTGTTAAAACTGTTAGACTTCTTGTTTATCAGCTTTGAAAATAGGACTCAGGATAGCACCCTGCAGAGTTCTTCTGAATTCTGATTGTATATGTTTTGTGCTTTGCTGTGCAGGGGGACTGGTTTACTTGCCTTAGAACTGGTTAAGAGCTGTGCTTTAAAGCAAACACCCTCCAGGTTATTTCTGGCTTTTCTGCAGAGTACTGCACTGGATGCAGTGCACTACAGCCTGTAATTATCAGAAGGAGAACCCTCCACTGTGCTCAGAACTGCACTCAGAGTCCAGTTCTAGGACTGAAGCTACTATCCTAGCTTCAGTATTCTGCTCTATTCACTCCTTGGAGCTTAATCTCTAAGGTTTAATGTCAGACATCTCTATTTTCTGTCTTGGAAGGAGGTTTCTATCTGAAAAACTGCCAATACTACTTTTTCCTGGATTTGTTTTTATAGTTTGGCTTCTCGCAGGTCTTCTTGTAGGCCTGCATCAGTCAGACTGCACTGTTTTTCCCATTTACCTGCAGCTGCTCCAGCTGCCAATAACCTCCTCTGGGTTTAGGAGATGGAGGTGCCTCTGTCAGTGGCACTGTGTGCTTGCACTGGCCTGCCACTGCTGTGGGAGCTTTAGTCTGAGGCTCTGTGACTGGGCTGTGAAGAGTTTCCTCCACTTCCTTGGTCACATATCTGTGCTGTTGTCTGCGTGAATTTCCCAGCTCTGCAAGGGTGAGACCCTGGCAGCTTGCCCTTCAAAGGTCAAGTTTTTTCTGTGTCAGAAATAAATAAAATCTAAGGGGCTTATCAGAATTTAGTTTTTCAGAGTATTCTTATAAGAACCACGTACAGATAAGTCTTTGAAACTCTATTATGTGAATCTGATGGGTATGTGAGGTTAACAGGTAGTTTTTAGAAGCCAGTGCAGTCTCAATGACTGATTGAATGTATTCCTCAGCATTCTAGGTGTTATTCTGGAGAAAGATGTTAGTGTTGACTAAGCCTGTAGTCTTTATCACAGATGAAACTTGTATACTGTGACTAAACTCTTTATTTGTAGGCGTCTGTGTATTATCATCCTTTTTCATGGGTCTGAAAAGTCCTCTTCAGTACATGGACCATTAAAGTAGTACCAAAACATTACCAGGACAAAGGAGAATTCCGTATTACTTCCCTATTAAATGAATGCCACTTTAATAGAGGCCGTTGTTAGTCTGTTTATCAAATGGTGCTTACGTCTCCTTCAGCTATTAATTGTAATGTTTTTTAAGAATATCTGAAAAACAGTTGTAATTAATGAATATTCTATAAAACATTTTCATTTCCTGAAAACTATGTTGAAGGAAGAACAGGTGACTGAGGTTGTTGGATAATTCACATATTTTATAAGCTAATTTAGAAAGTGGATGACTGATAGTGGATGGCCTACTGTATGTTTTATTTTGTTGACAGTCATTGTTAATCTGAACCACAGGAAAGGATTATTTAGCTGAGCTGCATGATATGCTTTACTCTTTCTGTTTCAGTCAGCACACAAATTATAACTTCTTTAGCTTTAAACCTGTATAACTTTCACTTCCTTTTCAAATGAACTTTAAAAAAAAAAAAAAAAAGGCAAAACAAAACAGCAGAATCTTTGACCTTTTCTGCTACTTAGTGATGTAACTTTGTTTTTTCCTGTAGAAACACTCACTGGAATGCTTTATATACTCTTTTTTAATAGTTCCATATTTAGAATACTGTACATATAAAATGTTCATCTTCATGTGCAATTTTACATAAAATGAAGGTGTGCTGACCCATGACAATTGGGTGCACATGACAGCATACACCTGACTTCTGGGTTCTTCTTAAAACTGTGTATAAAAAAGCATGTTATGGTTCTATTTGACCAATTGAGCTTTCTCTATTACAGTTATTTTCCCAGATTTTGTTCCTCAAAATTTAATCATGGCTACTGTGCTGAATGAGTATTGGGAAATTTGCTTGTTTTCCTCACAGTTATAGATATGGTGATTATTTCTGGCATGTGAACTGCAGGTCTGTGGTATGCTTATACCCACTTACAATGACTGCAGTAGATGTGCCTTACTGAAGTGTCTTAGATGTAATGTAGAATCAGTGCTGTGACTTTTCAAGTACCACTTTAAAAGTTCCTAAGAATGAAACACAGGGAGTATTCGACTAAAATAAATAATAATAACAATTAAAAAAATCCCTGTAAGTAGTTAATTTCATTTTGACTGAGATGTTTCCCAAAATCTGATGTTTTAAAAAGCCACATAATCATTTTCTTCATGCTTCAAAACTCATGTTGTTGTTGTTTTATTTAAATCTAGTTACCCCTAATTCAAATTTATACAAGCTTGTAACTGAATTACCTAGCAATGACTTTGATACAATTGCAGGATTTTTTTTTTTTTCTTAAATTGTAGGGCCACAGGTTGTTGGGGACCTCTTCCTGGAAGTTATTAGAGCCTTTTATTCCTACTGCAAGGATGCACTTGGCTCTGATCTTAAACTTAGCTACAATCAAAGTGGCAACATACTTGCAAGGTACAACTTTTCAATTACAAACTGAAATGGTCTCATATATATATATATATATATACGTTAAGCCAAGTTAATAAAAACTAACCTAATACAGCAAATTTTTGTTTCAAAAGCTAAGTAGCTTTCTATATAAAATACTAGATTTCTTGTGACTTCCCTAACATTTTCCATGCGCCTGCTTGATTTCTTTGGTTAGAAGAGAAGAAATTGAAGAACACTGCTTATTGTTGGCCGTGATTAAGTTCAGTAAGGTTTGATTTCTTTCATCTTGGAAGATGCTCAAAATTTAGCCATTCTAGAATCTCTTAGTCCTTGGATTAAAGCAATCAGTATCTCAGAGGAAAAATAAGTTTTTAGAGCACATCAGCTAATGCTGTAACATACATGCTCTTAAAATCTTTGCTGATATCTCTTTTTCTCTTTTTTTTTTTTTTTTTTCTTTTTCTTTCTTCTTTTTCCTTCCATGCAGTGCAATCAAAGAGAACAAAAATGCTTCTGAAATTGTCAAAACAGTCAATGTGTTGATTACCTCCTTAAGCACAGACTTTCTTTGGGATTACATGACTAAATGTTTTGAAGATTGTTTCAGGTATTTATGTTATCTAAAAACAAAGCACCCTCCCTCCCCAAAAAAGATGCATAACAGCTATCTATGTAAGAACATAAAGCTTATCAAAGCATTTACATTCTGGTAGGGCCTCAGTACAAGTTAGATTCAGATAGCTATGTGTTGCTTCCTGAAATAATTAAGTAATGCAAACTAATAATTGCATACAAAAAAAATAAAAATAAAAAAATAAAAAAAGAAATTATGTCTTAATAGCAGCTAGGACTGGGAAAGACTTGAAAGGAGAGGTGGATAGGGAAAATGCTTTTGTCTTTTTTTGGAGAACAAGTGTATCCTTTTTTTTTTTTCTTTTTAAATGTAAGACAGAAGGCTACACTTAGTCAGAGAGTCTACAGATATGAAAATTGGAAACACTGAGCACCTCTCATACATGCAGCAGTTTAGGTGGTTTTTGACAGTGTGCTTTCTGCTGCTGTATTAGAAATCTCTTTTTACTTTACTTTAGAAGGCCTAACTGTTCTGCTGAAAGTATTCCATTGTAACAAGAATTTTGACAGGAAAATTTTTTAAAATGGTGCTTATTTCCATGCTAGAAAGAAGTCCACACAGACGAGAGATCATCTTGAAAATGTTAGCATGCCTCCTACAATTTCAGAGCTCTGCACATTATTGGTGTTTCTTCTTGACGTGATTCCTTTGGTAAGGCAACCTGCAGTTCACTATTTTGTTCTTAGGCATCTAAAGACATCAAATAATTAGTAGATGATGTATAATAGAAGCAAGCAAGTATGTGTATGTGCATCTATGACGTGTTTGGCAAAGTATAGTTTCACGTGCTGACTTCTATATGGTTATCCTTGCTATTGCCTAGCAAAATAACTAGCAAAATAGCAAAATTATGGCAATCCAATGAAAGGAATGAGACTTCTTTGTCTCATAGTAACTGGCAGACTGTCGTAACTCTTTTAGGGTATGATCTGTTTTTTATCATACAGAATGAGGGAAGAATAGCTCTGAAGCACGTTTGTACAGATTACATATTCATGAACTGATGTTATCAGCAATTAACCAGTGTTACTACACAGTTAAATAATAACATCTGATAGCTACTTTAAACAATGCTTATTTATTTTAGGAACTCTACTCTGAAGTGCAGACTCAGTATCTTCCCCAGATGCTCAGTTATATGGTGCAGTCTCTCCTGGAAAATGTGGAGGTATTAAGTTTGCCAGAACTCACTCATGCCTTAAAGACATGTTTTAAGGTGCTTAGCAAAGTGCAAATGCCTCCTTCCTATTTGGACATTGAGACAGGAAGTAGAAATGGGGTAAGTATTTCTCAAGTTATTGATATGTAAAATTGATTGTGACAAGTCTTGTTTTTAAATACTAGTTCTTTAATTTTAAATGTAGATGATGAACAGAATCAATACAGATTTTCAGAACTTATTTTGTCCCCTTCCAGATTATTCAGTGTCCTGTAATTACTGTTCCATTTCTGACTTATTTCAGTTATTTGTGAGGGTGAAATAGTCTTGTCTGAAACAGAGGCTATGATCCTATGCATTAAGAAAAAAATGTGCTTTTAATAGTATTGAAAAGACAGACAGCATCATGCAGTTCTTAAAGATGAATTGACAAATCAAGCTCAGTATTACAGCTGGTTAGGTCTATAAGGCTTTTTGTTAATATTTTAGCTTAATACGATGTGGAATTACTTGGGTGCAGGAGACTGTTATGGCAAATAAGGAGCAGTTGGTGTGAAGCTGTCACACAAGCACAGCCTGAATGTTTTTCAGTAGAATAAATAAATGCATTTGACTGAAAATAATCAAGCATAAATAATACTGTTCCAGTTGAAAAGTGGATTTAAGGAAATATTTCCATTTGCTAAGCATCTCTAGACAGGGATCTGTTGATGTTTGAGTGAAAGTGTGAGGACTACACAAATATTTGTTATGTTTCAAATGCAGTTGAATCAAATTAAATATCACTGACTAAATACTGTCACATTAATTATGTTAATGTTTCTGTTCTAGAGCCCGGTGAAAAAGGAAAATGTGGATGTAACCTTGGAGACTAAGTCAGAGCTGCAGGAGGAGGACGAGACTCCATTCCCTCCCCTGAAGTCAGAAGACAGCGGCATTGGTCTAAGTGCTTCCTCCCCAGAGCTCTCTCAGCACTTAGGAGTGCCAAATGTGACACTGGAGAGAGATGATGTCTGGAAAAAAGGAGGGAGCATTCAGAAGACTTTGCATTGCATCCAAGAGCTGGTTGCCAAGTTTTCCAGTAAATACATTTTTGGGATGCAATTTCAAGAAGCAAATAATGAAAGCATCTCAGCAATTAATCTGAGTGGAAAAGAGAAGAAAGAGAATGGCTACAGATTATCTGAGAGTGCCAGCAAGAAAAAGATTGCAAAGCAAATCACTGTACCTCAGTTTAAACAAATGCTTTCAGAATTGTTCTCAGTTCGAGGGTCACCATTCAAGAACAAGAGTTCTAACCTTTCTTCTGATTGCAACTCTGATAATAAGAAAGAAAAGGAGGAAGACTGGGACTTGGAACAAGTGATGCTTGTCTTGGGACCCCTTAGAGCTGACTGCAAGGAAGCTTTTGCTGCGGCTTGTCACCTTCTGTTGGATTGTACCACATTCCCCGTCTATCTTTCGGAGGAGGAAATGGAGCAGTTGTATATCTCTTTGTTTCAGTTTCCTGGTAAGAAAAGATTCCTTTCATGGACAACTTGTGCATTTGGGAATATAAATTACAATGTGAGCTCAGTTACTTGCAAGAGATGCAATCAGTAGGTAATGCCTTTTGACTGATCTGAAGGCAAGTTGCCTATGAATTCAAGATTTACCACATCAGGGTGTATTTTGTGTCTTGGGGATAGAGGACAATTCTTCTCAAGCATTTTTAATGATTTTTTTTTTTTTTTGAAGACTTTCACGGCAAAACTTGTAGATGATGGGATGAAGATCTTCTGGCCTGGGGTGTTTTTGGCAGATTTCAGAAGTTTCAACAGATCCATAATAAAAGAAGCATTAGGGGTTGATGGATTAAATGGAAAATCAGAGCCCATAATAGAAGCAAAATATCCATTTTTCCTAACCTTAAAGTTCAAAGGAATTTGATTAAAGCTAACATATATTAAAAAAAAAAAAATCCTGTATGATTGAAGGGCCTGTCTGTGCTAGGAATTTTCTTTAGTTTTAGGAGCAGTTACTGGCTTGAAAGCTTGTTGACAAGACTGTTTTGTGGTGAATGATGAGGTGGGAAACTGAAATTTGTCTTTCACCTCAATACAAATTTCTGGTGTCTTCCTTGAAGCAACAGTGATATGCTTATCATTTATACAGGTGAGCTCTCCTTGATGTAGATGCTTGCATATTTGCAATGCCTTCCACTTGATTAAGCAATTTAGCTGTACTGAGTGTACTTAGAAGGCTTCCTTACATACTTGTGTTTCTTTGGAACGTTGTCCGAGGATTATGTAAGATTATTTTTGATATAATTTTCAACTGCGCAGCTTGGAGAAACAGTAAGGTTTAAAGGCAAAAGGGTAGAGACCCTCTAATAATGAAAGTGTAGGCAGAATGCAGTACAGAAGTTGTCTGATGAGGAGAAGGAAGAGTATTCATTTTATTCTGGTGGTTAAGTACTTGAAACATTTGTCTTTGAAGCTAGAGACGTGAATTCTTACTTCAGACTGTATCCAGTCAAGTCCTAATAAAATGTTATCTGATTATTCTTGCAGCAGAGCTGAAAGTGCTTGACATGCTGTTAGTTGTATCAGTTCCTTGTGTGCTTTATGGCTACTGAAATGATACGCCTCAGTGCAGTTCCAGGGAGCCACTTTTGATCAGCAGTCCTCTGTTATCTCTGACAGTGGCAGCTGTAAAAACTAATTGTGCCTAAACAATCCGGAAAGCAGGAGTGCACTTGCTGTTGGGTCACTGAGGTCCTCTCTGCTAGGAGAAGTAGGGAAAATGTACACTTTGTTTTGAAGAGAGCTCATCTGAAGCAAGGGGCGTTGTGATAGCATCACAGCTGAATGTCTCTTGATCCTATGAGCTAGATTGAAGAACAGTTGAAGGTAAGAGTATAACCTTAGAGTACCCTAATCTTTTTCACTTGTCTTCTGAGGAGGTTGTGATGCCGGCTTCCCTCTGTGGCTGAAGTCCTTAATGACAATATGCTGCTGTGTAAATGACTGCTATGTTCAGAATGTGTCCATCTTCACACTGCTGGAGGTGATCAACCATTCCCAGTCGCTAGCGCTTGTGATAGAAGACCGAATGAAGCGATACAAAGTCTCTGGCCACAGCCCCTTCCTCGGGAAGCTGCAGATGGTCACTCTTCCTCCCATTGCTCCTGGAGTTCTAAAGATCATCTCGGAGAAAACTGATTTCTACCAGGTGTCAGCCCTCTCTTTCGTTATTACTGCCCAGCTGTAAATCCAAGGTGGGGTGGGAAAGGAAGTAGTATCCATACGAATTTTTGGAATAATAAGTTTTCTTCTGGTTTTGGTGGTTGTTTTTTTTTGTTTGTTTGTTTGTTTTTGTCCTTCACAAGCATTTGAAAGAAATTGCATTCTTACTTGTGTACTTCACAATAAGATATTCAGAAGTGAGAGGCTATTTTTAAATTGCTGGTTGTTTGTGTCCAAATTCTTGAGACGGAGGTAGGTTTGAAGGGCTAAGTTTCATTAGCCTAAGCGCTATACTTCAGAGAACTTAGATACCACTCAGATTTTTCAGTAAGACTCAGTACTAGAGGATAAATAATGATGCAAACATTCTGTCCTCCTTGTTTTGATTGCATCTACTTCAAAGATGCTTTTCTCATCTCAACCATTTGTTGGTATGAGACTTCATTCCAACCTCTTATTGTTTATTACTCCGCTTCCAGCTTCTGTGCCTGATATGTGTGATCTGTTTTGACCCAGAAAATAGAAGCAGAAGTGCTTTCCTGAACTCTGCACATCTACTTGAATTACCTACCCTCTAATATCAGAGTTGGAAAGTATATTCCTTTAGGTTTAAGTGTACGACCTGAATTCTTGCTCTTTACTAACCTAGGAAGATTTGGAAATATCTTTCAGCAACAGAGTGCTTTTATGCAATAGAAAGCTTTGAAGTCAGTGAAGAAAATGACATTGTTATTGCCTATTCATTTTATTTTATTTATTGTTTTTACTGTACCCTAGAGAGTAGCCTGCGTGCTCTGGAATCAGCTGAACAAAGAGACGCGAGAACATCATATTGCCTGTGTGGAACTATTCTATAGGCTGCATTGCCTGGCACCATCAGCAAATATCTGTGAAGACATTATTTGCCATGCACTTTTGGATCATGATAAAGTAGGTCTTGTGTTCACTGAAGCCCGTTTGTCACTGTAGAGTTCTTCCGGTGTTTCCCAAACTGCATCCAGTTCCCTTCCATCCCAGGTTCTTTGCTTCTGTGGTCCCTCTGTCTTTCCACAGACTCTCTGTCCACTCCACTGCAATTCCTTGGGACTACTGCTAGATTTAATCCCTGAATACAAGCTGTATAAGTCAGTGCTGGAACATCTTTAGTTTTGGCCCAAATAATTCAGCATCTCAAAACTTGCAGTGTTTGTCATTATTTCTAAAATGACCAAGACCCACAATTGACTCTTAGTCCAACACAGCATTTTATTACTTTTTAAAAAGTATGCCAGCAAAATGTTGACCCCGTGTCTGCCTTAGTATTTAGTTCTCATATTAAGTAAGCTGTATTTAAATGAAGCCAGTTCTTAATTACTTTACTTACCTGGTTTAATGACAAAACAGTTCCGTAGTGACTTAGTGTTTATTTATGAGTCTTGCACAACAAAGCTTACAACAGCCTTCTTCATTCTCCAGCAATGTTTTTGTATTTTTCTGCTTGCAATTTTGAAACTTAAAAGTTTGGGAATATGTTAATGCTTTTCAAACAAAATCACCAATAATAAACAGTACCTGATACAGCAGTGTCTTTCCCATTTGTCATCCAACTTTCAGACCTCCCTAACAGCAAACCAAGAGTAAATGTTTATAATACACCTAAGTTTTGAACTATGTTTTTGGTGTATTGGTGCATCTTTGTGGCTGTCAAGGTTTAGTTGTGCATTCATGGATATTTGGCATTTTGGTTTAGTCTACTGCATAAAAGTACTCTCAAAATACCTGAGAAGGATTAGTAGTCATCTGTGTAATTATAGCAGAACTATTGCTCTGATTGAGGTTTAAAAATCATTAAAACTTTACTCAGAGATAAATACTGCAAAAAATAATGTCTGTGTCTTGTTTCCTTGCAAAGGGAACAAGGCTGGAAGCACTGTTCAGATTCTCTGTCATGTGGCATCTGACCAGAGAGATCCAAGGCAGCAGAGTATCTTCTCACAATCGGTCCTTTGATAGGTATTTTCCATTTCCACTTGCTTATATTTATGTTTATATTATGCTTTGTTCTGCTCCTTTTGTCTGGGATGGGAGAAAGTTTTATAGAGCTTCACAAGCAAATGAAAAGCCTTCAGACTCCTTGCACTCCTGCTTGCATTCATTCCATAGTGCACCGAAGAGCAACTTTATGTTCTGGTGTAAAGGAAGCTTTTGTAAAAAATAGTAGGAGCTGCTTCTATGAAAGATAACTTGCCAACAAATTTCTGCATAGCAGACACTTTTTCTCTTAGAGTGGGTTATATTTTTTGTTTTCACAGAGAAAATGGAACTAGTGCGTGCGTGCACACAAAAAAAACCCCTTTTGTTTAGAATGACTTAAATATTTATGAGACGACAACAGCTTTTGTAGAAAATGGAGAGAAAAGTATTAAGAGTTTTTCCTAAATATACGTATGAAAACTTTTTATAGTATGTTGTTCTTCTACAGTGTGAATGCATGTTAGGCTTTGCTTCTACAAATGCATGTGTAGTTGACCTCAGCTCAAGAAAATGTGCATGATCAACCTGTTGTTAGCAGAGATGAGCTATTGGCTGATGCTTACATGAACTTGTGCAAAGTCTTCCACACAACAACTTTGTTGTTTGCATTAACTTTTTCAGGTATTTCAGTTGTACTTATTAGTTTTGATCTCTCCATTCAGGTCTCTGTTTGTGGTACTGGACAGTCTCAATTGTTCAGATGGTGCAATTGGTGCTGCAGCACAGGGCTGGCTGATCCGTGCTCTTTCACTTAATGATGTTGCACGGATTCTTGAACCAGTCCTGCTGCTGTTGCTTCATCCAAAGACACAACGCACGTCCATCCACTACATCAAACAGAAAAATTCAACAGGTAAAACTGTTCTTGGACTGAAACTGTAAGTGCTGACGTAGCATAACATACTTCTGAACACCTGCTGAAGGTGATGTCTGGACTGTGATGGCATCCTGTTGCACTGGGTTATCTTGTCTCAGTTCTATAGATTCTTCTTCATCCATATACCTCTGGTGATGCCTAAAGCAGAATTCAGGAGTAAGTCATGCTAATTCGAGGATTAATGGCAATTTCTGTTACAGTAGTTGCACCTGCACTGTTGGTTTGGATTGCTTCTTGCTTTGCTCTGGGATCTTGTCCCACACTTCTCATCACCATTCCTAAATGATCCACACTGCACGTGTGTTCACTGTTTACAGGATCCCTTCATGAGCAAAACTAGGTTTGCAACCAAATGAAATCCAGGAGCAGTTTGGTGACTATGTCAGTCCAGGAGCTGTTCCAGTAAGTGGGATGGACAGGCAAATCTTACTCTCTCTGCCAAGTCTTCCACCAGCAGACCATGCACCCTCAGTATCAGATTTCTTTCTTCAATCAGTATGGTTTTTTGTTGTTTTTTTTTTTTTTTTTTTTTTGTCGTTTGTTTGTTTGTTTGTTTTTTAGTTTAATTTGGCAATCATTTTAAGATCTATAGTGAGAAACACTATGAACCACACATGATCACATGGCAGATATGGAACAAACAGCTCATGTGACAGAGACCTTTAGGGAGTAGCTGTGGAAGACTTAGGTATATCTGGGTATGAACTAAAGATTTGCAGAATCCTGTGAAGGCTGGCAGCCTATTTAGGTTTGGGATTGGTGGGAACAGTGTGGCCATGAGATGCCCTGCATCATTTGGCCCAAGTAACAAGGTTTTTCCCTGGAGTAGATCAGGCATGCTGCGTAGAAGTGTCCAGTATTTTTTTTTTTTAAATAAACTTCTGTGTCACCTATCTCCCTCATTCTGTTAGTCTAGCTATGTTTGTATAATTATTTTTGTCCTGACTGGCAAATAATTAAATGACAGACACTGGTAGAATCCAAAGAGACCTGTTTAGAAGATGCTGTAGAAACACCGAGTTAATATATTCTTTCCTTGTTTCACAGCATGTAATCAAGGAAAACTTCAGCTCTTTGTTCTCATTTCTTTCCTGATCTCAACAAATATTTTATGCTCGGAAAGCATAAAAAATATTTCCACTTCTCAGGCATCATAGCATAAGAAAAACACATGCTTAGTGCTGTGATCCTCTTGTCTTATGCTTAGAGTAGCTTGGTACTGCTCTACCACTTAAAAAAAAAAAAAATTGCTTCAAAAAGCAAGATCTTTTTTATTTTAGCTCAGTTCATTACAATTAATGGAGGAGTAGCTTTTTAAAATCTTTTCTTTTTTCTTACAATAATTTACTCAGTATAGAGAATGTTGTGTGTAATGCCCCATTATACATTCTTTTTAATTTTTTAAAATTTTTAATTTTTTTTCAGAAGATATACATGATTGGCTCTGCAAGAAAAAGGTCTCCTGGAAAGAATCTAGTGTCTCTGAGAGCAATTCTGAGGAAAACCTTCCATTGAGTCAGTTTACTGCTGTGGATAGAGAAGCAATTTGGGCAGAAGTGGAAAAAGATCCAGAGAAGCTGGAGTTAAAAACGGAACAGTCTGAAAATGATGCCTCTTGTAACCCTGTAACTTCACATGAGGCAGGTGGTGACCAGGATAATAGTGAACACACAGAATCAGTGGACACCAGCACAGGCCATGACAGTGAAAATACATCCTCTTTTTCTCCTTCTCTGGAGATGCAAGAAATGAGCAGTGAGGATAATGACAGTGCTGCAGCTGATGGCAAAGAGAACACAAACCGAGCATTCCTTCCTGAAAGCTCCAAATCCAGTGTAGCACTAAACCTTGTGCGTGCTGACTCTGAAAGGACTCAAGCGTCAGAATCTCTGTCAAGTGATGAAGAGGTGGACCTGGAGCTCCAGGAAATTACGAACTCTAGGTTGCTCAAGCAGCAGAAGGAAAAACAAGAGATGGCTGAGGCTCTGTTCAAACATATGCTGTTATATTTGCAACCCTATGATTCCAAGAGGGTACTGTATGCTTTTTCTGTTCTGGAGGCAGTGCTTAAAACAAACCCTAAAGAATTTGTTGAAGCTGTAGCTAGTACTAGCATGGATACCAGCTCCACTGCACATTTGAATCTTATTTACAATCTCCTAGCTCGTCACCAGGAAGCTCTTGTAGGGCAGAGTTTTTATGGCAAGCTTCAGACTCAATCCCCAACCATGTGTCCCCATTCTCTCCTAATAGAATTGCTCACTTATCTCTGCCTCAGTTTTCTGCGCTCCTATTATCCGTGCTACTTGAAGGTTACACACAGAGATGTGCTTGGCAACAGAGATGTCCAGGTAAAAAGTGTGGAAGTCTTGATTAGAATGATGACCCAACTTGCTACCATGGCAAAAGCAGCAGAGAATAAGAATGTAGAATTCATACGGAATTTGCTAGGAAGATGCAAAATTCAGGAGTTTGTTCTTCTTTCCTTGTCTGCATCTATGTACACAAGTCAGAAACGGTATGAACTGCTTATGGTAGGTGGCGTTGATAACATTCCAGAAGAAGATCTTTTTGAAGAGAGCCTAATCAATTTTGGACATGATCAAATATGGAGCGAGCACCCGCTCCAGATTGAGTTGCTGAAGCTCTTGCAAGTATTGATTGTCTTGGAGCATCATCTTGGACAGACTCCAGAGGAGCAGGAGAATCAGCCAGACCTCTCCAGGGAATGGCAGCAGGCTCTTAATTTCCAGCAGGCTATTGGTGCAATGCAGTATGTCTATCCACACCCAATAACTTCACAGGGATTATTTGTCTCTGCTGTTGTTAGAGGTTTACAACCGGAGTATGGTTATGGGATGCATCCTACTTGGGTAAGCTTAGTCACGTGTTCCCTGCCTTATTTTGGGAAGTCATTAGGTTGGACTGTGGCACCATTTGTTGTACAGATTTGTAAAAACCTGGATGAGCTTGTCAAACAGTACGAAAATGAAGCTGTGAAGATATCTGTGAAAACATCTGCAAGGTAAGAATCTGCAGTGTGGGCTTTGTTATGCTGAAACTTTTTTTTTTTTTCTTCAAGTCCCCTTCACTACAGACTAGTGCATGGTTACTTACTTAGCATTGTAACTCACAGAGTTTGATCTTTTGATCCTTAAACCCTGCTGCATATACAGACATCTGACCCTCAAGCCTAGATGAGGTGGATGCAGTTCTATTGACGTAGGGCTTACAGCAGTTGAAGAGAGGAAAGGGGACCAGCAGCAAGAATGACCAGCATGTGTGATACTGCTTACTATCCAAGTACAAAGCAAGGTCTCTGTTCTGATAAGATTCAGGATTTTAGAGAATTAATTGGAGACACAGATCCTGCAGAAGTAAGATACTGTGATACTGTTCAAAGCAGACAGTAAGTAAAAAGAGTAGGGAAAAAGAACTGAACACTAAAGATTCACGTTGAGGTGGGGAATAATATCTAAAAGGTCTAGACGGGTAAATGGGTTGTCCAAGCATAGTTTGTGAGTTCTGTGTTCTGACAATTACTGTCTGTCTGGTCATTCCAATATTCTTTTGCAGTGTTCATTTACTGAGCAGTAATAGATCTCTGTTGGAATTTTTCATCATGGAGTACCACTTGGACTGTTGAGCTTTTTTTTTTTTTTTGCTTTTTCTTTTTTTTTCCCTCCAAAAGCTTAACCTCTAAAAGAGAGAATGTTACACCTGATTATCCACTAACCCTTTTGGAAGGTCTGACAACTATTGGTCACTTTTGCCTCCTGGATCACCCTAATCAAACTAAAAAGGTAACTGCTTAATGCCTGCCATTTCCTACCACTTGTTTGACGCCTTTGTATTAGTTTGTCGGAGTATGCATCCCTTTTTCATTCTGAAGTGAATTTAAGTAGTAAAGGCAAGCTTGTAAAAGACAGGGAAGCCTGATAATACATCAACAAAAGCGAACCATGTAAATGTGTAAGGAAGAAGGGACTTGATTTTCTTTTATTTGAAGAAAGGGAAGTCGATTGTGATCAACTGAGTGTAATCTTAGTCATGCATATACTAGTCCTTTGTAGTTTGTCTGTAGTTGCTCTGTCATTAACCAAGTCTTCTATTTTCCTTATGGTTGATAAAATGCTTTCCAATATGTTCCCTAAAATTTTGTTCCTGCGATGTAAGGCTGAAAAGGATATAATTCTAACAATTTCGTAGATGAATGTGCACAAAAACATTCAGCAGCCAATTAAATACTCTTAACAACAGCAGTGTATTTCAGAACTAGGAGTGTTTGATTATTTGTGAGGTTGTCATTATAAAAGACTCCTAATTACAGCATGAAAGCAGGCACTGTAGTGCACGGGACAATGTATTTTAATCTTCATGTTTTTGCTTTCCTAGTCATCCTGTCTAGCTGAACCTGCAAACTTGAGAAATGCTAGGAATGCCATTTTGGAAGAGTTGCCTCGTATTATTAATACCATGTCCCTTCTTTGGAATGTTATAAAGAGGGAAGACTCTCAAAAACGACCAACCGACTTCTTTGGAACTACTAAAGGCTCTTCCTCAGTCTACTTTAAAGCAACCAAAGTAGGAGTTCTTTTTAAACTACCGTATATCTCATCATTCTTATCATCTCATCTCTCACCAGTGCTTTTTAGATAGAGTTCATAGAAATAGCTTTGCCATTTCCAGAATGACACTGGGACATAAAGAGTTTCTGAAGAAATCTTAAAAGCTATGAACTTTCACAGTATTTTCCTGCAAAAATATGTCTTTCTCTGTTCCTCCTGCTCATCTGGACTCATTCTTGACCAGCTTAATGTTTATTTTTTTTCTGTGAGCTTCTATTACTAACTGCCGTAGAGCCTGAATTGTCTGCAGTTTCCTCGGGCAGTAGAGCATGCATCTGAGGAAATAAAAATGCTAGGCTTTTTCCTTTTTCTATAGTTATTGATAAACTGTAGTAGTGAAAAAAATCAAGAGAAAAAAAGAATACAGCACTATAAGAAGTTTTCCTATTTCAACATCTGTTTTCTAAAATATCTGCCTCCCTTCTCTAAGAAGGACACAACTAACTTATTAAAACCAGTCTGACTGCCAAATATATACAGACAGTATTTTCTTATCATGTTGTATTTTTTAACATCTTTGGAAAAGGACAAATATTTTACAGACTGAGAATTAGCCTTTACCTTGCAAAGTTTAGCATACTGGGTTTTTTTCCTCCCTCTACAGACATTAAGAACTAAAATACTGGACTTCCTGAATCCATTGACAGCACAACTTGGAATCCAGTTGATGACAGCAGTTGCAGCAGTATGGAATAGCAAGAAACCTCACAGGAATCAAAGTAAAATAAAGGTAAAACTGAATAAAGGAATTCTTAGGTTTCCAGTGTAAAGGCAAATGCTACATTTATATGATTAGTTCTGGTCTTGTTAATAGATTGGTTTGGTTTGGTTTTTGTTGTTGTTATTGTTTTTTGTTTTGTTTTCTGTTGTTGTTTACATATGACAAAGATAAATTTAAAATGTTTTTGTTTGTATGCAATTCCACAAAGCATCAGGGCTACAACTAAACCTAATTAAGTAATCAGATTAGGAGGACCATGTGGCAAGTTAAATCTGACGGTGCTCTGGATTGTAATCTTAGTGATTACATATTGCCAGTTTTACTTTATCTGCTCTATCTTCAGAGGAAGTTTAGAGATACAGAGTTCTTTGGAACTGTGCATGTACTGTGAGCAGAAGACTGACCTTTTCTGATTTCATTTGGACACACTGTCATAGAGTCATCTAGGTTGAAAAAGACCTTTGAGATCATCAGGTCTAACCATCAACCTGACTTAGTGCTGTCACTGGTCCTGCTGACCACACTTATTTCTGATGCAAGCTAGGACACCATTGGCCTTCTTGGTCAACCTGAGCACACTGCTGGCTCCTGTTCAGTTGAGCATCGACCAGCACCTCCAGGTCCTTTTCTGCCAGGCAGCTTTCCAGCCCCTCTTCCCCAGGGCTACACCACTGCATCTGATTCGTAGGACACAACTGCAGAACCCTGCACGTAATTGTTTTCAAGAAGGTTTTGAAAGAAATCTGCACGTGGCAAATGGTTGCATGGTTGATGAAATTTATCTGATTTTACACATAAGTAGTATTTACACATAAGTAGTATTTACACATAAGTAGTCCAACTGAAAGCTGCTCATCAGCCTGAAGATTTGCTTGGTATCATGATCTGACAGATGTGTTTTTTGTTTGGTCAGATACTTCCGGTGGCTAGTGCATCCCAGCTCATTCTTGTGGACTTAATATGTGCACTTAACACACTGAAAACTGATACTATATTACATCTAGTCAAAGAAGTGGTCAAGAAGCCATCTCAAATCAAGGGTGAAGAGGTAACCAGGAAGATAATTTCATTATCTTAATGTGTTGAGGTAGATCTAGAACAGCATGCATCTTTAGATATTATTAGAAGAAAAGTTACTTTTTTAAAGTGCAAAGTTTCCTGAACAAGTTATGCTTTCCAGAATTAGCTTTTCTTTAAACAATCAGTTTAAGTAGATTCTTTAGAAAATTTTGCCAGAAAAGTTACTGTGGGTGTGGTAGCTATGGGTCCTCTGGTACTGAAGATGATTCCAAGTATTATAAAGATACATATAAAGCTATAGATATCCAGCTTAGTGAGATATTTCTACTTCTTTACCCTTATCTGAGCAGTTAGGAGTACTTTTATTCTGCCCCTGCTGTTTTCCTCTTAGTAATATTGGCTTCCTTGAAAGCTATCATGTATACCGTTGTAGGAGATCCTACAGATCTGAAAAACTGTAGGGGATATTCAGAAGTAATGTCACTGATTCTGAACTAGAGTCCTCTGAAACTCTGAAATCTCTTGTGCTCCTGTATAGGCAGTTGTATCATAGTTGCTCAGTTGTATGAGTACAAGCTGCTTCTTAGAAGTGATGTTTTCCATTGAATACAGATACCCAGCAGCTAGAGCTTTCTATTCTTCTGAGGATAAATAATGAAATTTTTTGCTTTTATTTTTCAGAAATCCTCTCTTGTAGATATCCCAATGTTGCAGTTCAGTTATGCTTTCATTCAAAGGTAATTCAGTCATTGTAAAAGATAACTTTCTGTTTGAATATTACTCAGAGTACCAGGATATAACAGTTAACATTATTGTTTTTGCTCAGCCTTGATCTTCTTGTTGCAAAGTTACAGAACACCTTTAGGTAGGGAAATGTTATCGGCACTTCACTGGTAATAGGCACAAAATAACTGGGCTTAGATTGTTTTCCAATGAAATGTTGCTAATGTCACTTGAGAATCTCATTGCATATGAAGAGAGCAATACAGATCAGATATTTCATTAGCAAGACACTTACATAAGGTGTTACAATCTGTCTCCTTATCTGGTATGTGTTTCCAGATGACTGGATAGCAAACTTCTACATTTTCCTTCATTTTGAGAAAAGCACAATACAATTGCTGTGAAAGCAGTCTGTACTGGACACGTAGTGGGTCAGAGAGGTGATTGGAAATGTTTCTTGAATCAAAATGTTTCCTCACATTGGCTTTTCTCATATGGATGCTTTGGGATGTATCAGACTGCACATGATACTGTATGCAATAAGCTATGGAGATTGAGTGAGCTGGCAGGCAGTGGATTGGTCAGTTAAGCTTTACTCTTTTCCTTTCCCCTGATGAACCATTCCTTGTACTGAGCTGGCATACTGCACATGCTGCTAGCCCTTACTGATGTAGGCACACAGGCTGTGCCACCAGATACTTATTCCATGTTGTTGGGTCAGATAGTCCTTCAGATCCTGCTTTTTCCTAATATTGATAGAAGCTTCTAAAACACTAAATTACACCTGTTTGTTTGTTTGTTTGTTTGTTGCTTTAACTCTTAACTTCAGGCTTGCGTGTGTTTGTTATTGTTGGTTGTTTTTGGTTTTTTTTTGACAGATTGCCTGTTGCAGCTTTACAGGAGAACTTCCAGTCCTTGTTAGGACTTCTGAAGGAATCTGTGCAGTTGAACTTGGCTCCTCCTGGACACTTTCTGCTTCTCAGGTACTGCTTAAGAGAGAAGGTTTATGGATGCACTGAGTAGAGCTATCCAATTTCTAACTTGGAGCGAATTGATTTTTCCCACAGTACCCTGAATGACTTTGTGACCAGGACACCTACTCTAGAAAACAAAAAAGACCAAAGAGATTTGCAGGTACAGTCTATATATGTATAACTTTTTCTTCTAGTTTGTTTATTTGGCATGTATATCTGAGTAAAAGTGGAGATGACCTAATCTGTACTTTGGATCTAAATTCACCTGTCCTTTTGGAATGGATGAATGCACATTTACACATTTTGACTTAAATTTACTTAAATACAGGAGACTGAAATATGAGACACATTGCACAGAATGTCCCTAACCAAATTTTGTCAAAAAAAAGTACGAAATCACAGTAGCAACTATGGACTATTCAAAGCTAGTTTCCTTGGGTAATTGTATCATTTTTCTCAGAGTTGAAATCATAACAAAAATTTGACTGTCATGAGTTCATACCACGTGTGTAAAATATCAAAATCTCAAAGCTGTCTAGAAAATTAGTGGCATAATTGTCCTTGAAGGACATAACTAAATTTTGCAATGTTGATAACTGTCGTTTCACCTTTTATGTAAAGAAGAGATGGAGCAGAGCAGTATTCTCTTCCTCTGCTGATCGTGATTTCACTAGAACAACGTAAGCACTACCCACATAAGTGTAGTTTTTGCTCTGAGCCAACCTAACACTTCCTGTGAGGTGAGACTCTATTGCGGTTATGGTTATTCTGTGTCCCAGCACTTCTGTGTATATCTGCTTCAGAGACTGACTAGCAAAATGACATCTTGCAGTCTCTTCACAAATGATCTCTGTTTTAATTTGGATACTTAAGATTTACTTTCCTTACAGTGTGACCAACTTTTCATTTTGCTTGGAATTAAATGTGCTAAAATATGTATATAGTTTGATACTTACTTTACCCCTAGTAGAAAGACTGATATGGACAGATGAATTTCCATAAAATAGAACTCAGGCTCACTAAATGCTTTCCAAATTTGAAATGAAGACACTACCAGGTCTCAACACAGGCACTGCTATGTCATTCCTGAGGGACTGAACAATTCAGATAGTGTCTTCTGACAGTTGACATGGGATATATAAAGCATGTCAGGACTGATACTGAGCAGATAGATACTGTATTAGTAATTTATGTGGAAATTAATTACTAAAATCTCCATGGTAATCTAACTTATAGGTTTCCTTCTTGCTTCCCATCTTCTTGTCTTATTTGAAGTGAGCAGTAGTGTATATTGAGAGCACAGATAAATATATCATAGAAGTATATATGTTTCTAAGAGTTAAAAGTGCCTCCTATTGATTTTAATTCCATATGAAAAGGACTTCATTGGATTTCACAAGTGATAGTAAGTTTTATCTAACGCCAGATTAACATCTTGTTTTATAGGAAGTGACCCAAAAAATCTTGGAGGCTGTAGGGAATGTTGCTGGTTCTTCTTTGGAACAGACTAGCTGGCTGAGCCGGAACTTGGAAGTGAAAGCTCAGCCTCAGATTTTGCCAGATGAGTTCAACACTGAAGATGTGAATGGTAATGTGGTTTTGTCTGATTTTCCACTGCTTTTCCTCTTCTGCTTAAGTCAATAAAGAGCACAATGTGTTAGTGTGTAGTTTGCTTGAGAAGGAAGTAATACAGATTAAAAAGTAAACATACTCATTGTCTTCCAATAGCAATGCCAGCCTAAGTGGGTTTAGTAAATACTATACATGGTGTGTAATACAGAGGAAAACTTATTTTAGGTGCATTCAATACGTGGGACAGAATAACACAAAGCATGAAGTATGCTACTGTGGTGAGATACCCAGAAGCATTTCTATGTAATACCAACATGCAAATAACAGTTCTGTTTGGGAAGAAAATGGATCAACAGCAAAATTTAAACATGTCTCGTCTGAAGTGAAAACTATATGATTTTGCCTCCTGTAGATACTTCAGTGGCACCCTCATCAATGGTTTCTGCTTCTGCCCCTTCAATATACAGTGTCCAAGCTCTTTCACTCCTTGCAGAAGTAAGTAGGATCCTGCATTGCAATTGCTGTTCTCATCTATAGTTATGTATTTTTATTATTGAGCAGAGGAATACATCAGTTTTTTCTGGTAGAGTGTGTGGGGGTTTAGATCTTAATGAGGCATCCCACACACATCCACATCCTATCTTGAAACACAGTGTGCTTTTCCCCTTTGTCAGAGACAACTGCTGTAGGTTTAATGAGACATCAATTTTATTTTTAAGGTTCTTGCTTCTCTTTTGGACATGGTTTACCGAAGTGATGAGAAAGAAAAAGCCGTGCCATTGATTTCCCGTTTGCTATATTATGTATTTCCTTATCTACGCAACCACAGGTGACTTCTCTCTCTGTATATCTGATTTTTCTGAAGTTTAATTTTGACCTCATTACAGACTTTTGCTTTTTTTCCTTCTCAGGGGTACTTAATAGTTGATAAAGTATCATAAAGTTGATCTTTTACTCAAGAGAATTCTCAATCTCACTAACAAGTGAATGTTTCTGTTAAAAGACCTGTAAAATTCCTGTACTCGGAGACTGCTGTTCTGACTATTGCTCTAATGAATTAAAATTCAGGGTAATACTTGATGGCTGTGTTTACATTAGAAATTGGTTTCAGCAGTAGTTTAGTTTTGAGGTGAATCCCATGATTTGTCTCCATTTGTGAAAAGCAGAGTTCTCAAACCAGTTTTGGTGCGTGAATTAAATTCCTTTTGGAGGAAACTAGCAGAAAGTCCTCTGCAAGTGCGACCCAATAGGGCTTACTAATTCCTGACTGCACTGCCAGGAGGAGATCTAGCATATATGTACCACGCTTACCAGAGGAAGGCTGTTAAACTTGGGACATCCTGAAGCAGTTCTTGCCCGTCAGATAATCCTACTCTTTTATTTGCCATTCACCATGATCCCTCAGATCTTCACTGCAACTACTTGTTTTGCTACTGTTGTTTCCTTATCCTTTTGTTCTTCTTACACGTAACCATTTCTTACTTTGTCTGCCCAGTTGCTTTTTTCTGTTGGTGAAAACTATTGCTTTTATTGTCATTTACTATCATTGCTTTTTAATTTCTACCAATCTGCCACTGGTGAGTCTTCTCTGTGAAGTGTCTAAACATCTTTTGGTAGTCTGAATGAGGACCAGGACAGCAACTGGAGGTAAGGAACAGCCTAGCAGACATGCACTTGCTGTAGAGAGCTAGAGGAAATCTTCAAGTCACAGCTCACTGTCAAGCTTGTGGCCTTTTTCAAGTCTGAGGGTCACCATGCAAGTAGCATCCAGAGGCACTAATGTCACACATGCTGACATGTCACTGCTGCAACAGAGCTCTGAACCCTTGTCACTTCCTAACCTTATCCAGTAAAATTCTGTGTCAGGAGGCATTCTGAGCACTGGCTGTGGGCAGAGAACAGCCATAGTGTTGTGTACATCCCCTGAAAGATGCAGGCCTAGATCATTTTTCATACTGGATGGTCTGGGGTATGGCCTGGAGCACACTAAGAGCACATGCTGACAGAAGTCCTTCTCTGTGCTCAAAAGCCTTATCCTTGCCTCCTTGAGAAAAGCTGGAGGTTCAGGGGTGGGAGGCCACAGATAATAGACTATTGTGTTTCTTTCACAGACTCTCAGGCTGATAGGTTTCCTCTTTTCTTGTCTGCAGTGTCTTCTGAGGAGGGAGATGCAATAGATCTGGTTCCCATGTTGCTGTGGTGCAGTATGTACTCCAGAGAATTATTTCGGAGCACTCAGAGGCTAGGACTGCACTGCAAAGGAGGAAAATACCAGAGGCAATAGTGGAAAGGGATCTGCATGATGCTTGCATGATACCAGACTGGCAAAGGCTTGCAAGCAGGAGGCTCTTAAGAGCTGGGAAAATGACAGCCTCTGCAGGAATGCCAGTGAACTACGTTCCCTGGCTGCAGCTGCTGCACATCTGACTGGAAGTAGCGGCTTTGCTTGCTGCCAACTGCTGATCCCCAGCACTCTTTCATGGCTGATGCTTGGTCAAACAACAGAGCCCATTTATGTGTGCAAGGTTATAGAAGGGTGAGGTAGGGCAAGAGACAAGGAGATTTTAAAGCCCTTTCCTGTTCTCTCTGTTCTCGTAGGGTGTTGTGCTATTTAGGCAGCGTTAGCCAATATTTGTAAATGTATAGACACTGTAGACTTTGTTTGCCCACAGGGAAAGATGCCTGGTACTGTTTGTCCTCCCACCTATTCCCATTCTAGAGAAGTTACATTCCAGTGTAACTTTTTTGTCCCCATAGGAGCAAAAGGAGGGAAAAGAGAACACTGTCTTCGTGGGGAGATTTACTTCCCATGTTCTAGAGTCTCATAAGTCAGTCCTATTTCATCAGTCTTCTTCATGCTTCCCTTTCCCCTAAACTCTCAGTGCTATTCACAAATCTCTTAAAAATCAAATGAACTTCCTTCTTCTAGCAGCTCTCTGCCAACTGGCAAGAAGCAACCTTCTCTTGCTTACTTTTTCTCCAGCAAACACTGGACAGCTGTTACTGCTGTAGCTATTGTCAGGCTTCAGGCTTCCCCTCCTCCTATCTGCTACTTTTTGGCTTCTACATTTTCCAAAGTAGGCCAGTATATACTGAAGTGTGAGAGAGATCACAGCCACAGTTCAGGGGAGGTTGTCTCAAGTGTTATTTAGGTTGCAGTCAAAACCACTAGGCAGTATGCAGTACAGAGCCAAAAAAAGAGTATGAAGGATCAGGAAGATACAACCAGAATAACCAGGCATGTCTACAAGGGATGATGGGTTGAGTGTTACTAGGAAGTGAGGAAGCGAAGCCAGCAAGCCTGAGAGTGCAGCAGGGTATGAAGATTTTTCCATGCTCCAGGGAAATGAATCAGAGTGAAGCACAGAAATTTTGGGAAGCTCTTCTCTATTAATTTATTTGTCATTTTCTACTGTATTTACTACAATCTACTTAACCTATCAGCAAGTCATTCAGATTCTTGATGTATGAAATGCATGCCATCCTTGTTGACCCCAGGCATATACTACTGCACAAGTAGATCATGTGCTTTTGCTATTTGCAATACCTGAAGAAAATCCTGTATATAGCCACCACGGAAACTGTTCCTGGAAATTACAACGTCATGCTGAGCTTGCTATAACCCAAGCACTCCATCTCTGCTCCACTGCTGTTAGGATGTCCTTGTGAACTAATGCAGGGGCTAATGACAACTTCTGCAAGGGCAAGGGAGGTGATTGTCTCTCTCTACTCTCTTTCCTCACGGGTCCCCAGCTGGAATGCTGCGTACAAGTCTGGGGCCCCTAACACCAGAAAGATGTGGAGCTTTTGGAGAGGGTCCAGAGGAGGGCCATGAAGATAATCCAAGGGCTGGAGCACCTCTCCTATGAAGATAAACTGAAGAAACTGGGCTTTTTCAGCCTGGAAAAGAGAAGGCTGGGAGAATTCCTTGTGGATTTTATAAACATGAGGGAAATAATTTTTTTTATGATGGTAGATAGTGATGGTTTTAAATTAAAGGAAGGGAAATTCAATTTAAATGTTGGGGAAGTTTTTACTGAGAGAGTGGTGAGATGCTGGAACAGTTCCCCAGAGAGGTTGTGGATGCCCTGTCCGTGGAGGTGTCAGAACAGCTGCCATACCCAGGATTTCCAGGAAGCTATTTGACAGGCATCGGTTCATCAAGGGTCTCTTCTCCTTGCTCCAACCACGTTAGGCTTGAGCTCAGCACTCCTTCCCTACTGTACCTTGCAGAACCTGTTGACTAGTTTGTGAACTTTCTTTTGGGGAAGATTTGAACCACGCATGTAGTTGAGGTGGGCAGTGCCATGATATGTCTAATCAGAAAATACCACCCCATACAAGGTACTCTGAAAATGTGAGGAATTTCTGCAGAAAATGCTTTGATCAACTGATCTGCGACTGCTCTGAATTAATGAGCTGATGTAAACACAGCCTATTCTGTTTCTGAGATAATTTGGTTAGAAGTTCTCCAGAAAACAGTTAATTTTCCAGATACGCAAATGTAACTTTTAAAAAGATTGATATTTATCATTACTTTTCCTCTTCCCTCAGTACCTACAACATTCCTAGTTTCCGTGCTGGTTCTCAGTTGCTCAGCTCATTGAGTGGGTACGCCTATACCAAGCGAGCATGGAAAAAAGAAGTTCTGGAGTTGTATATGGATCCGGCTTTTTTCCAGATGGACACTTCATGCACTCAGTAAGACGTGAGATGGTAGCACTCCAAGAGTTTATTTGATGATTGCAAAGAAAGACTTAGAGACTAATATTGAATGTTCTCTGTAGTACTTGCTCACAGAATGTAGTAATGTTAAAAACAGATCTCAACAAACTCAACTCAATTATAGAAATTTAAGTTATCTTTATGGCACAGAAGAATAAACCTCTCTCTTGCTAACAACTGCCATTAGTGTTTGGAAATGGCATATAATGGAGTTGAAGGACATAGAATTCAGTATGTGTAAACTGGATAAGGTTCTGCATAGTGAATTCGTGTTGGAAACTGTTGCCTAGTATGAATTGTTTGTCCAATATCTTTTTATGTGAATTCTACACCAAGGCTTTCTCTGGTTATCTGTCATGTCCTTTATATTGTTGAACTTTTACTTATCCAGTTCCTTCTATGTCTTATCCAGTTGGAGATCCATTATTGATCACCTTCTAACACATGAGAAAACTATGTTTAAAGACTTGATGAGTAAGTATGAGCTACTGATAACTTATTTCTGCATTAATTTTAAATTAATTATATTTAAATTTGGTTTTGATCTGTTTGGTGTCTAATGTGTCAATAAAATGCAGGCAACGCTGCATCTGCAGAATTGATTATGTGACCAACTTCATTCTCCACTAAAAACTGTTCTAAGTTCAGACTGTATTTTGGTAATGTTAACATTTTAAAAGTATTTACTCCAGAAATGTTAGCACTGGACTGCTGCAAGAACATTTGGCCGTTATTTTAAGTTGCTGAAAGGTGACTGTAGCACTGTTGTCTGTGAGAAAGCAATGAGACTCCAGTTAACTTTGCATGCATCTGTATACTTGCACAGAGCTATGGGAATATGGTGCACCAGTACAGCAAGTCTTTGATCTCTAATTCAGGCTTGAGGACAATATGGAAGAAAAGTAATTGGAAAAGAGATGGGATAGGACCCTAACATTTGCTTGGAGCTTTGAAAGATAAAGCAGCTTTTGTCTCTTGTTGAAATCTTTTAAAAGAATAGTTGAAGGCTTACAATACAAATTTTAAGGCTTTTTTTTTTTTTAACACTGTATGTTTTCAAATTTACCATTTTAGCTTTTTCTCGGTAAGAATTAAAAATCTTGAAATCCCTCAGCCACGGTTTTAAGAGTCTGAAACGAGGAGATTTGTGCATGTTAGAGGCAGGGCTTTAAAGTTCTGGACAGCTGCAGAGTATGTTTTATATAATTCTCCTGCTAGTTTGAGTAGATCAGGATCAACACCAACATGTTACTCCAACCTGTAGGTATAAAGGTAGTAGTTATTTCTAAAAGATCTCAGGATACAGAAATTATTGTCATCTCAAGTCACTAGTCAGAAAATAAGTAATTCTTATATGTGTTACAGATATGCAGAGCAGCGCCTTAAAGCTCTACCCAAGTTTTGAACAAAAAGCAATGTTGTTAAAGCGGCAAGCTTTCGCTGTCTTCAGTGGAGAAATTGATCAGTATCATCTCTATCTTCCCTTAATACAAGGTAAGATTTGTGGTCTTTTCCATTCAGCTCTGATACATATGTAAACATTAAAATTATAAAGAAAAAAAAAAAAGGAAGTACAACATTCCTTACTTAATTTATTTCAGAACGACTGACTGAGAACCTCCGTGTTGGACAGACTTCTTTAGTTGCCTCACAGATGTTCCTCCTCTTCAGAGTTCTATTGTTAAGGATTTCTCCTCAGCATCTAACCTCCTTGTGGCCAATTATGGTAACTGAATTGGTAAGGAATGAGTGATAACTTTAAAATTAGTTTCTCGCATTCTTTGCATTTCACCTCCTCGCAGATCCACCCCTGGATGGAAGGAAATGTTTTCATAGGTCTGCGTTAGTTTGATAATTTGGAAAAAGAAGCAACATTGTTATTAGGAGATGCCTTTCTGATCAATGTTGCTGTTGTTGATAATGCAATTTCTTTCACAATTTCTTAACTTGTTTAAGAGTTTCGTGGCTCTGTACGTGGTAAGGGGGTTGGAGGTTAATGATCTTTGAGGCCCCTTTCAACCCGGGCCACTATGTGATTCTGTGAGTAAACTAAGAGTCTGTGGTTCCTTATAATATTTACACTAATATGTGAAGTGTATCTTTTTATAATTGAGCTGTTCAAATGATTCAGTGTTTCCATAAATTTATTTATTTCAAGATTCAGACGTTTCTACAACTGGAAGAAGAATTAACTGAGGAAGATGAACCATCAAAGTAAGAATTAACATTTAACTGATGAAAGCTTGTAAAACCTGCGAAAACTGTTAGCAACTGTGCTTGTTCTGTATCTGCCTTTTTTTTGTTGTTGTTCACTTGTGTATTTCTGACACAGGTAAATCAGTATTTTTTTAAGCAGCAGAAATAGTTATAGTTAGAAAAAACTGGTATGTAACAGTTGCATACAAGAATACGAAAGTCAGTGTTTGAATATTGAATATTTTAACATTGACTTTTTTCTGAATACTTTAGATATCTTTCCATGTACAGCCTTTTATATAAATCTCAGTGCTAACACGGAATAAAAATAAGACTTCTGTGCACAGGTGCAAGTGCACATTTGTGTAAATGTGTACATTTCCCTTTTGCTGAATGGAAAACACTTGGTGGATTTATGTTTAATCGTGTGCTTCTCAATTTTTACTACCACAGAAGCAACAGCAAGTTAAGCAAACAGAAAGTCTCAGGTGATGGCAGTGGATCCGACATCCAGCAGAATGAGCTGTCTTTGTACTTATCTGCTTGCAAGTTTTTAGACACAGCGCTTTCATTTCCACCTGATAGGATGCAGCTGTTCCAAATGTAAGTCCTCTAGTTGCTTAACTGTTCTCCAGGTTGTTTCTGTACTTGTCCTTTAATATAATTCCAAATATTAATTTCACCGTTTGTTCTTTCCACAAGTGCAGACTTTGATTCTAGAACAAAAGTAATTTGGGATATTTAGAAAGGCAATTCAGTCTTGTCAATGTAGGAAGATTTCACTTTATTTGAAGGCTATCTCACATGGAAAAATAGGGAGAAGAAAAAGAAGGACGGTTCTTTGTTTTCCCTTTGCCACACTTGGGAGTCTTTTGGAGGCAGTTGCATTTAAGTACTGATATAGTACTGAAGTAGTAACTTCCTAGTTCACTAAGTTTAGCTCTGGTAATAGCACAACTTTGTAATTATGACAGCTCTTTCTGTGAACAAATCAGTGCTTTGCTAACTATGTTTGATCCAAACAGGGAATTTTTTTTCTGTCTTCTCAGCAATGTAATCCTTTTGTTTTAGGTATAAATGGGCATTTGTCCCAGAGGTGGACACAGAGTCTTCTACTGTGACTTCTCATCTGGTAGAAAATCATCAGGAATGTAGACCACACATAATACGAATAATGGATCTGCTAAAGATGAAATACAGGGTAAAGAAAGTGCTTTACTTATTTTTCTTTTGTAAGCCTTTAACTTTTCTAAATTAGTGGTAAGATTGTAAGTTGGGCAAGAGGTTTTTAGATGTTAAGATTCCATATGGTTTTAAAAACTATCTGCCTGCTTTCTCAAACGTATCTTGAAGATTCCAGTTTTCTTTTGCATGTGGAGTGTCAGGAAGTTTACCATAAGACCACTTAAAATTGCCATTAAGGTTTAGTATTAGTATTAGTACTTACAGAAGAATACATTAGTATTTATCAGGTACCTTTGCATTCTGCAGCTTTCTCATAGCTGCTTCTGAAGGCTTGTCCAAATTTCCAGTGTTCTGAAATTGTGGGACTTTCATTTAACAGAAGCTCAGATCTGAATATAGAAATAACTCATTATACCATCTATACAATTCATATTGCGATGGAATTGTAGGCTGTGGACCTCTCAGTATAAAACCAAGTGTATAATACAGGCTTCAAAGGAGCCATATTTAGTAGGATATTGTGTCGTAATGCAGTAAGTAAATCTTGGTTTGCATGTTTACAGGAAAGAAATAACACCGATGAGGGAATTTCCAAAAGGCACAAATTTCCTCTTTTGAACTTCCGCTCTATATCTAGCATTACCCAGCTCATGCCCTTCTTCAAGACACTGTGTTGTGCATTTACAACAAAAGGGAGTGAGGCCCACAATTCACATTCTTCTGCATCTCTCTCTGCGGACTACGTTGGCAGCAATGGCATAAGGATCTTGCAACAGCTTGAAGAGAGTGTTGAATGTGACTTCCTTGAAAACATGGAAAGTTAGGCTGCCTATCAGACACTTATGTGGTTAAGCAGCCAAAAAAGAAAGAGAAAACATTACTGCAATTCTTTTTTTTTTTTTTTTTTTTTTTTTTTTTCCATTTTAAAACTACGTTTTAGATTTTCTTCCAGATCTTACAGGATGTACTTCAATAATTCAAGCTTCCCAGTGGTGATAAAAAGCAGGATTCTTTGTGTTCTGGGGAGGCAGGAAGGAGGATGTACAGCTTGGTGGTAATTTACCACTGTTACTGTATTCTTTCACTTCTTTTCCTTGTGAAGGATTAAAGAGATTTGTAAATAATGGTAGAAGATTTTTAACTTGGTGAAAGTAGCAACTGTACCATTTATCCAGTAATTTCTCAAGTAAGTATTTTACACTACTTTTGGAACCGTGATCTGAAAGTAAATTTGCATGTCAGTGTATACAATCAGTTTGCAGAAAAGCCATGTCTTGAAGTTAAAACCCCCCTTCTATTTCTTCTTCCTTTAACTGATCCTAAAACTTAGCATCTTGTAAACAGGTAATTTAAGTTTCAAACAGATCTATTTTATAAGCCTTACTACGCAAAGAACTGCAGACTTACCATGTTTGTAATTTCAGCTTTGTATTATAAGAGTGCTCTTCAGGATGAGTGATTCCTAAATAAAAGACATGTACATGCGCAAACGACCAACCTATGCAGTAACATTTTATAATTTGCACTACCTTGAGGGCTTTTCATTTTAATTAGCTGACTAATCAAAGAATATTCTAATCCAGTTCTTAAATGAAAGAACTTTGTTCTTTCAGTGGCTAAGATCGTCTCGCAACTTAGGAAATGCAGTTAAATGAAGATAATCCTGTAAAAATATAAATCACTGTAAACCCCCAGCCTAATTTGAAGGAAAATTCATTTTTTTAAGAAACACTTTTTATTCAAATAAATGTATTTGGCTGTTCCTACGTATTATAGGAGGAAGGGATGTCATTCATAGTGCCATGACTACGATAGTGTTCAAGGTGCAGCTTCTTTTGGATCTGCACCACTTCTACCATTCAGGACCTGGAAGAGACAGTGATTAGTTGTGCTACCATACAGTGAAGCTGCTTGTCTGAAGCCCACTTCTGACAGTTAGTGGATAAGTACCACCATAGCCACACGTACACCAAAAAGCTTAGATGAATGTTTTTTCCATGAGGAGGTGGACTCCATTGAGGTTTTGATATTGGGTTTTCTGACTGGATTTGCAATGCTGATTTCTTTGGAAGGGAAAGTTTATCATAGTTTTCATGATGAAAAGCTTTGTCTGCTGCTTTATTTAAACAATGTTGCCTCCGCAGAAATGGAGTTACAAGACAAAGCTGCAGACTGGTACTTGTGTTATTTGAAACATCTCAACCGAGGTAAACGTGCTTGGTGTTGGACTTCCATCATTATTGGTGTTTTTTTCCTAATTAAAAAGAAAAAAAGATTCATTTGGCATGTCCTTTATTATGGTTTAAGGTTAGGTTGTGAGATCAGGGATTTTTTTTAATTATTTTTTTTCAAAACTCACACAAGAAATATGGAAAGTTATTTGGCAGTGTTTTTTACCTACAGATGTATGAATCCATCTTTGGATTATAAACTAAAATAATGAAATGCTAAGCAACATGCTTTACAACTGTAATACTGTAATGCTGTATGAAGGTAATGTGATAGACTTGTGCTAAATTTCAAGTTTCTGTGAATTTTGACTGTTAAGGAAAGCGATAGAATGAGATGTGATACTGCGTAGTACTAGGGATGTGAATTATTTGTATTAATATAATTTATTAACTATCTAATGCTGTTGGAATAAGCACAAATGGAAAAAAAAAATCCTTTTTAAGCATCACTTGAAAATTGGAACAGGATATTTTTAAATAATTTTGTCAATTGCTTACATAAGCTCAAGGATTAATAATATTGCTAATACTCAGGATGACCTGGTAGTTTGACTTTTAGCTTTCTGGTGAGTGGCTGCATTCCATGCTTAGGGACTACTTTTAAAATCATGAGATGCTATTGAATTGCTGTTAACAATCTAGGACAACTTTCTGCTACTAAACTTTTTGCTTTACATTCTCCTCTAAGGTCTAAACCTATGTCTTCACTTAGTTTACTCGCTAACAAAAGGTGATAAAGCACTAACTTAGATGGTTCCCTTTCCCATTCCCCTTGGAAGGGAATGTCCCATTCTATCTGTCAGGGCTTCAGATGTGCATGAGATCAAACATCACCATCCCACCACCCAGGATGTGGTGGTAAGCATTAAAAATTGAATCTGTGACTGAGCTGCTTGGAACTCTAAGATGATCTTACCTTCTGCAAAAATAGCACTTGCTTCTCTCTTGCCTTCTGTGTGTGCTTTTGCCTTTGCTCTGTGATTCTGCAGATTGCTGCTTTAAGTGGCCTGCACATCTTTTATCATTATAAAAAGGGTTCTGAACAAAAAAGAATGGGCTCAATTGAATTAGTCTTACTTGGATGGCTTGCCACTGAATATGCTTAAAGGTATCGTTAACAGCTTAACTTCATTCCTTTTGCACACGGGACTAACTTTAGCTACTTTAATTCTTACAGTACTGCATTTAAATCCATCTGAAGGAAGATGGTTGTACTACCAAAGCAGTATAACCTCACTGTAGATACATCTGATAAACTTTTGCTTCAAACTCAGCAGCAAGAGCTGGAGAGAAAATGCCTTTGCTGTGTGATGTAGTTTTTGCTTGTTTTCAAGCTTAGTTTTCTCTTTTTCATACTTCAGCTTTGAGACAGCATAGCAACAGTGCATGATACGTAGAAGGAGAAGTATTTAATTATTCACAGAGGTTTCCTTTTCCTGAAGGGAAGAAAAATACAGTTGGTGCAACCAAGATAACTGCCAAAGAACAGCAGAACTTTAAATATGGAGCATTAAATAATGGCTAATTGTATTCAATGCTACATTTGAATGTAATTCTAATAATAATATTAAATGTTATTTTTGAAATACCTCTTCAGCTGCAATTCTCATTTTTAGACTACTGCTGATGGATTGTCTTTTTCTCTGATTCTGTAAAAGCTCTCAAATTCGATCTCAGTGCATGAAGGCTTCTGTGCAGAGCTCCAGACCTTATCTGGGTCCCTGCAGCTGTGGCTGCGTGCCTGCCCATACATCCCCATCGGACAAGGCTGCACCATCTCCCCTGTCTTATCTCCCACCCTTCCTGTTGCATGAAGTCTCTTCATCAGAGACTTTTGAAGTTCATACTGATGCTTTTGTATGTTCTGAGCAAAAGCCCTGATAGTCCTGCCATTTTCATTTGTGGGGGAAGAGAACTCTTCATTCAATTCAGCTTGAAGTTCAAATGCCAGAAAAGTATGGTTTCAGTGACCCTGATGAATAAGCTATTTTCATATTTCACCCTTTCCCCTGAGTCTTTGTGCATCTTTTTAAGGTTATGCAGTGTATCTCACACCTCACAAGCAGGTAATATTTAGTTATATTTTGAAAATGCTTGCAATATGTTGCATGTATTCTGGGAAATATTGTAGCATAGTACAAATAGTATTAATTTAGTAGCATTAAAGTAGTCAATGCCTGTTGAGTACCTGCTTAGTCAAATAAAGATCATCAGGTTTGGCAGTAACAGACACCTCCATGATTTGCAATTACTGTCCCAAAGCAGCTCCCTGACTTACTTATTCAATGCTGGTTGTCTCCTGGCACTCAGCAGCAGAGCTTCAGGAGGAGCCCTTGGCAGAGGTGAGCGCCCAGCAGACTAGGCCTTCTGATTTCATCTCTGCCAACAGAGCAAAGGGATGGTATGAGCAGGAGATGGAAAGAAAGAGTTGATCAAAACTTGATGGTACTTTCAGGTAGGGGCTGATGTATGTTTTCCATAACTTCTTGAGCAGAGGCTTGTAAGGTTTTGATCAGCATGAATTACTGTACCTCAGGCTTTTAGTTTAAACTTTTTATTTTACAACACCTGTATCTTTGGTTGTTGGGTTGCTTTTTTCTCTTTGACCTCCACCAAAATAAGAGCTGCTTTCTAGTAGGAGAAAATTGAGATGACAGGATTGAAAAATTGGAAGAATAAGAAAGGAGATAGAGAGGAACATGTAGTGTAGTTACAATAGACAACGGGGAGCTTCCCAGCTGTAAATACATATATGAAAATAATCAAACCCCACAACTGTCTCAGGTCTTTCACAAAGAAAATAGTCTGGACTCAAGGTAAATGTCCATTGCTCAAAATACCTGCAGATAGTTGAAACACAACTTTAATGAAACAGTTGACAGATTTTGTTCTGTGAGTAAACAGGATGTGAAATATGAATTTTGTGAAATATGCACCTTGCTGTAGATGTTACTTAGTCAACTTGGGAAAACATGGTACTAAGTCTTCAGTGAGGGAGACTCTAGTAACTCCTGCAGTCTCTTTTCTTAGTGGTGTGATTTATACAGGGAAAACTGCCAACTCATTAATAATGGCACTGGAATTTGACCTCAGTGCTGTCTTTGAAAAACACATAAGAAATCCACTGGAAAAAGAGAAAGGGAATTGTGCAATCTTTATTGTGCAAGTGTATCTGACATGGCAGCTGCAGTTAGCAAAAAGAGTCAAAGCCCTTTGATTAAACTTTAAGTTCTTACCTTGCGTTCTGGGGTTCGCACCTGAGCAAACAGTTGCAAATCTCTAAGTTGATTTGTTTTGGTTTTTTTTATTCCTACAAATGATGTTACCAAATACTCAGAATTACAATTTCACTTGGATCACAACAGAAGCAATCCACTACTACAGCTGAAAGAAAACAGAGAAGCAACGTCAGCCCCTGCTGTTAGGAACTCTGCCCACGTAGAGCAGTTACACATTTATGTAGCTTTTGGTTGTGCATCTCTGAACTGTCAGGTAAGTAGGAGTACAGTAAATAGTAAAAGAGAACAATAACATTTGGATTACTTCATGTAAGGAGGAATCTGCACAGACAGGTAAGAAAGCTTGAGACGACAGTACAGTACATCTTACAAACAATTCATTCCTGTATTACTCAAAGGCTCCCCAGGTCATGCTGTTGTGCATTTCTTAGTTGGGAAGATTGATAAAGGTAATGCTTCGTGAGCCCTTTACTTCTGAAGTGTGCGGATTTCCTTTCTCGTTCAGGGACAAACTGACACTGAAAATGAAAGGGTCAGAAACAGATCTCTTTGCTTCCATTTCATAAAATCACAGAATGGAAGGAAGCTCAAAGCCCATCCATCCCAACACCCGACATGAGCAGGGCTGCCCCCCCACCAGCTCAGCTGCCCAGGGCCCCATCCAACCTGGCCTTGCACACCTCCAGGGCTGGGGCACCACAGCTTCTCTGGGCAGCTGTGCCAGTGCCTCACCGTCCTCTTCAGTGTTTTTCTTTTCCCCCCCTGCTAACTAAATCTCCAGTCTTTTAGTTTTAAACCATTCTCCCTTGACCTCTCAACTACCAGACCATGAAGAAGTTAATTTCCCTCCTGCTTATAAGCTTCTTTTAAGTACTTAAAAAAAAAAAAAAAGCCTGTAATGAGGTCTCCCTGGAGCCTTCTCCAGGCTGAACAAGCCTAGCTCCCTCATCTTGTCTTCACAGGAGAGGTGCTCCAGCCCTCTGAACATCTTCCTGCCCTCCTCTGGAGCTGCTCCAACAGTTCCTCTTTTTTTTATGCTGGGCCCCAGACCTGGATGCAGTACTCTGAGATGGGGCCTCATGAGGGCAGAGCAGAGGGGAATGATCCCCACCCTCTTCCCATTGCCCACTCCTCTTGTGATGCAGCCCAGGATACTGTTGGCTCTCTGGGCTGTGTGCACACTGCTGCCTCATGTGTAGCTTTTCATCCGTCAGGACACCTGAGTCTTTCTCTGCAGAGCTGCTCTCAGTGCATTCTCCTCCCAGTCTGTATTCATAACTGGGACTGCCCCAAATACAACACTTTGCACTTGGCCTGGTTGAACCTCATTACGTTCCCACGGGATCACTTTTCAAGCCTGCCCTCTGGACGGTGTCCGTTCTACTGTACGAGCTGCACCACTCAGTTTGGCGTCGTTTGCAAACTCGCTGAGGGTGCACTCTATCCCACTACCCAGCTCACCGATAAAGATGCTGAAGAGCACTGTCCCGGGACGGACCCCTAAGGGACACGACCTGTGACCGACCCCACCTGCACGAAGACCTATTCACCGCAACCCCGCTGCGACCATCCGCCGAACTAATTCTCCACCCACCGATCCGCGGGGCCGCCCGGGACAAGAGCCCGCTCGAGCCCCACCCCCAGGCGTGGCCGGTGAGCCCGCGCATTTTTACCTAAAAAAGAGAGGGAAGGCAAAACACAACAAACCCGCCCCCTCCGCGGCACGCCAGCCTCGCTCCACCCGCTCTCCGAGCCTTTGGACGGCCGCAGGCGATGGCCCCGCCTCCCCGCTGGCTGCCGACCTGCGGCAGCGCGTCGCCCTCTCCCCCGCCCGCCGCCGCGCACTCATCTGTGCGCGCTGAGAGGGCGTGGCCTTGCCTCTAAGCCCCGCCCCCTCCCGGAAGAGGTTGAGGCTGGCGGCGGAAGCGCGGCGGGAGGGGGGCGAGGCGGATGTGCGCGCTCTGGGCGCTCCCCGACGCCCCCATTCCCCGCTCCTTCCCGCCCCGGCTGTCGCTGCGGCACAAAAGATGGCGGCGAAAACTCAGGGCGGCATTCGCCTCAGCGCGGTGAGCGCCTCAGCGCGGGGCCCGGTAGCGGTGGAGGGGTCTCTGAGAGGCCGGGTGGCCCTTACCGAGGGAGGAGGAGGCGGAGGAGAAGGAGGAGGAGACGGAGGAGGAGGGGCGAACCGAGGTTGCTGCGCGGGGCCGCGGAGGCTTGAGGGAAGGTCCCGCTGAACGCCTCTGGGAGGAGGAAGCGGGCGATTGGACGGCGGCCGCCGTTCCTTAGCCGAAGCGGGAGGCTGCAGGGCGGCTCGCTGTGCCCGGGGGCCGGGCCCTTGCAGGAAGGCAGCTCCAGTCGGGCTTGCAGCTGCTCCCGGCAGGAGGTGGCCGGGCCGTTTTTACAGCCGAGGCCGGTGGGTGGGTGCTGCCAGACCCGCTGCTGTGCTGTGCTGCTCTGCCTCCCGTTGTTCACTGCCGTCCTTCTCCTGCAGCCGATCTCTTCTTTATTTACTGTCTGTGCGAGCGGGGTTACCTCTGTTCTTTCAGTTTCTCAATACGCCGTGGCTGAAACTGGCTATTTTCGAGGGACTTTCTCGTTTGTATGTTGTACGCCTCTAAGCAACGCTAGCAACGCAAACACGTAGCTTGGGGCCTTGCTTTGAAATCTGGAATTAAGTGGTGGGGGGAAGCTGGATCCTTACAGGAGAATAACTGCTCAGGTGTCGGAATGTAAAGCATACGTCACGTATTGGACTGGGTCATCTTTATGGGTCCCTTCCAACTCGGGATATTCTGTGGTTTATGGTGCTTCAGTGTGCCCTCAGCACTGCTTAAATTACCTTAATTTAATTGGCGTGATTGCAGAGATTACGTGTAAGTGTCACCTGTTTGAAGTTTGGGAATTGCACTTTCATTTCAGCATCTAAGTTCCTGATTTTGTTAGAGAAGGGCTCACCTGGCTTTTTAGATAATATAATGCTTTAAAAAAATAATGATAATTAAAATCTGCCTTTGCATTTGAATGCGTGAGTAGTTTAATTTAGGGGAAAAGCATGCCTCTGTTAACATCTGTTGTGGGTAGCACGACTTGAGATATGATTTAAAATCTATCTTGGGTTAGAAATCGCATTGGCAAACTTACAGGTCAGAAGTCTCAACTAGAATTGGTGTAGCTAACAGCAGTTGGTAACTTTCTGATATGTATTTAGGATGCTCTTTCTTTTTTTTTTTGTCGGTAGTCATAACTTAAGATTTTCATTCAGTGTATTTCTAATTGCAGCTTTATTTATTTATTTAGGTAGGTTTTCAGTACAGAGATGGAATAGCTGATAACAGTTGTTGTAGCAGATAACACCTTTCTATACCTTCAGACAATGTTTTCCAGCGAAGAGCAATGCAGAACCAGCTCTTGGTCTCTTCTGCCAGCCACTGCTCTGTGGAAATAAGTTGGGCTTCAACAGAACATGTGCATTAGTTTCAGAGGCATGCAGGAACCACACAGGTGGTGTAAGCAGGCCTGGCAATTCATTCTTATTCTGGTGTTTATCTCTTGCTGTTGCTCTGGCAAAATGTTTGCTCATTTGCACCATGAGACATATTGTGAGAGTGATCCAGGTTAAAAATACGATTTAAAAAAAGGGTTGTAATTTGCATCAGATCCGTGCTGCAGTTCGTTGTTGTGGTCGTGTGAGTGTATCAGCATAACTGAAAGGGAGAAGGAAAGGAGAATGTAGCGGAAAGGGGACGAGCAGCCAGATGGAAGAAAAGCAGGAGGAGGAGAATGATAGTGGTGTTGCTCATCCAAAAGCTGCAAAATAGCTCTGATGGACAAGGCTGCTTGCTCAGTAGTTATGATTTGTGCATGAATTGATCCGTGAGGGATGGAATAGTTCAGTTTTTCTTGGGAAACTGGAATTCCCATAGCTGCTGTTTTATTGTTAAATATTTACTGCTCATAATTATAGGAGATGCTCTGCCTGGTATAGTGAGGTTTTTCTGTCATATGAACTGTAGATACAGTTTGAAATTTACTTGGATTTTCAGAGGGAATTTGCTGCACTTCTCAGGATGCCAAATGGAATAGCTAACCAAAACCCACTCAGTGACAGAATATTTTTGGTCAGTGTGCAAAGCAGCTGGATCATCTCAACCACAGCCATACTGACAAAGCCAAAAGTGAGCATTCACGTGGGGATTAACACTCATACTGTATCCTTAGTACTGCATAACTCATAAAGCTAAATAGGCTTAAATATTTCCTACCGAGTTCCACCTCAGTTGTGTTAGCAGCTGGATATGCTTTGAAGCAAGCTAGAGAGTGCCCTTCAACCATTCTTCTCCATCTTCTTAGTCTGATTTTCTTGTGTATCCTTGTTTCACAGCCTCCCATTAGTAAATGATGCTATCTGCTGCAACTCTTTGAAAGCAGGACACAAGGGGAAATGGTGTTAAGTTGAAGGAGGGAAGATTTAGGTTGGATGTCGGGGGAAGTTCTTTACAGAGAGAGTGGTGAGGTGCTGGAACAGGCTGCCCAGAAAGGTTGTGGTTGCCCCATCCCTGGAGGTGTTCAAGGCCAGGTTGGATGGAGACCTGGGCAGCCTGGTCTAGTGTTAAATGTGGAGGTTGGTGGCCCTGCATGTGGCAGAGAGGTTGGAGATTCATGATCATTGAAGTCTCTTCCATCCCTGGCCATTCTGTCATTCTGTAGCTTTTCCTGTGAACTGCCCTTCAGGCTGCTCACCTTTAGCTGAGGGAGCTTTAGAGCCAAGAACCAATTTCTTAAAGATCTCATGTTCCAACTCGTATCTTCTAGTTTTGTATAACTGTTCACGTTCCTGCAGTTGGGTCCCACATCTCAGCCTTTTTCACAACCTTACCATCTGAAACAGCAATCCAGGAGAGACTGGCAGAATTTTTATGTTTGTTTATAAAAGATGTTTCTTTTCAGAGTTAGTCACTGGTATGCAGCTGTGACACGAGGAATGGAGAGGCATCGCGTTATCAAGGCACTGCATGAGGAGATTTTCTTGCTGTACTGATCCACACTTTGCCTCACAGAAAAGAGGACACAGCTCTGATTATGTCAGTCTCACAGATGCTGAAGTTCTTTCTTTCCTCAGTGCTGTCTGAGCAGGGCAGGTTCACAACTATAAATTTGTGCCTTTCAAAACTACTTGTGGTCCTTTTTTCAGGTCTTAAGATCTGCTGAGCTGTCATATAGTAGACTGAAGAAATTGAAAGCTCCATTTAACAGGAGCTGTGGTGTACATACTGTTTCCAGTAATTGGGCTCAATGTCTTAAATCCTAAATTATTTGTAAGCATCCATTAGGAATTTTTTAAAAAGCACAGTGACTTGGGCTGATTGAATTCACCACAGTTTATAAAACAGTAATTTTAAAACACGTGGCAGTAAAGCGTGTAGTGTCTGTCTATACTTGCAGTCTGAATTGGTGGAGAAATACCAGGGCTAACTTGCAATCCAAAAGTGTGTCTGGTCTCTCAATGACCTTTGAATCAAGGTGAGATTTCTTGGCAGTCGATGCTGATCTGAACAAGGGCTGCTGCAGCTTTGCTCCCACTGTGGCACCTGGTTCTGGAACTTGTTTGTAGCGTTATTCTTTTCTCTGATAAATGACCTTGGGGACCCAAAGTGGTTGCTTCCTCTAATTTAGTCCTTACTAATTATGTGAAAGTGATTGTCACAGTAGCAGTTGTATAAAATTGGTTGTGTGGATACATACGTGCTATTCTAAAATATTTTCCTTATTTTATATATGGTATGAATTATGTTTTCTCATGCACCTGTACTTCACGAGAGCTATTTCCAGCATTGGATATTCCTAGATGCTTTTTATGCCATCAGTGTACCTGCACCAATGAGGCATAAGCATATATGTGCACTGCTCAAGAGCTTGTAAAAGTATAATTACAGATATTCTCTGCAAATACAGCTATACCAAGGTCAACAATTAAACTTCCCCAAACGTTGCATTGACAAATCCATAAGTTATGTGATTCCTAGTTCTGCTTTTCCTGTTCTTTTGATCTAAGTGAATGTATACAAACCTAGGCTTTCATAAATGACTTGAGAATACTTTTATCACTGACATCTATAAAATGTGTCACATAAATACATATTTTACTGTGCACGTTGCCATCTAGTCCTAGTAGTGCCTACATTCTTGTGGTTACATCTGATAGTAAATGAGGCTGAAATACACGAGCCTGAATTGCCAGCATTTACAGCTACCATTTGAAAGAATCTGACAGGTCCCAGTAACAGGCAGTTTTGATCAATGTGGGCAAAGGGAGCGGTGACATTAGACACCAAGTCACTGGATGTATTAGGTGGGGTTTTTTTCCAGATTAATACTCATGGTTTAAAATGTACATTTTTAATATTTGAGAGCTTATGTTAAGTTTGTTACTTTTGGATGGAAGCATGAATGGGTTTTTGTAACTTCACCCTGGATCACAAACTGATGCTGTTGTTTCTGTTGTATTTCAGCTTTGCCCAAAGTTCCTGCATACCAACTCTACCAGTCACACCTGGCCCTTCAGTGCAGTTGCTGAGCTTATAGGTATGTGGGTCACTAATACTTATGAAACTTTATCTCCAGCTGTGATTTTTTTGTTCCATCAAATAAGATCTTATTCTATTCCTGCTTGATGTGGTTAATCAGGTTTGAATTTTGTTAGGACGAATACATACAGGCACACATTAATGTGAGAGAGCACGCTTATGTAGGAAATTGTTATGCATTCTTATTGATCTCTATTTCTAACTGAGTGACAAAGGGTCCAACCGTGAAAGCATACTGACCAGCTTGCACACTGTCAGCTTTTGTTATTCCCCTTATTCCTCCACCCTTGTTATCCTATGCTTTTTTTACCCGTTGGACCTTTCCGTTTTCTTCACTTCAGTGCTTCTTCCAAAACATCTCCCAGTAATTTCTGGACGTTGACACAATGCCCCTCAAACATCCTTATTTTGTTTTGGGTTATGGTCGAGTAGTTCCTTTTAACAGTGCATTCATCAGCGTCCCAGGAGTTCTGTTATTGCTTTTATCATCTGCTGTTCGTTAGGGGTTGAGTATAGGTTTGACTTATTAGAGCCTGTTTGTCATTTTTGTCTTTTATTTTGAGTAACTGGTAAGTAAATACTCTTGTTTCCTTAGTTGGGGAATGGTTAGTGTACTTTCTCTGTTTTCTTACAGTAAAGGTGGGGTATGAAAAGATCTGTTAATCTAGCAGTTGTCTGCTGCCAAAGGGAGCTGCTCCTGTGGCCACACATTCCTTTGCTCCTTCTGCACTGGTTTCGTCGGTTGTTAATTCAGAAGAGGAGTAACCTAACAAAATAAGAACTTTTCTGTTAGATAAGGCCAGAATTGCCAGAAAGATGGAAATCATAACCGTATGACTATGGGGAGGACTAGATGTTTTGGTGATGAGTCATGGCTGAAAAGCTAAGTCACTTCAGCTGTCTTATCTAGTCATGCCATACCTGGCTGGAATTAATAAACATATGCAGTGTAAGGCATGGAAGCGTGCCTTCTTCCTTCCTTTGGCCTCTGTTTCGTCATATCTTTGCTTTAAAAAAGATCTGCAGAACCACAGAATCGTTCAGGTTGGAAAAGACCTCTGAGATCATCAAGTCCAACCCATCCCCATTGTGCCCATTCACCATGTCCTCAAAAGCTCAGCTCCATGCTCCTCACCAGGCCCAGCAAACCCTTTTGTTCAAAGGCTGTTTTTGGCAGTGCTTTTCTTTCCTTTTCTTCCATTAGTTGGCGTGTTCATTAGGAAAATACCAGAAACTTCTCAGGCAGCTTGTGCTTCTAATTCATTTTCCAAATGCACAGTGAGCCAAGAGTAAATTTTTTAAGGTGAATTTAATTGACCTTTGCAATGGCATTAGGCAGATTGGCTTAAAGTCTATTAGAGTATAATGTAACCTGGTGAGATTTTAGGGAAGGTTATTGGAAAAACCTGTTGATTCGGATTGCTTTTTGTCTTCCTTCTCCCTTAGCTTTTTTTGTGCAGAGAAAAGAAGCATGGTTTATGACTGGAAAGGCACCATAGAATCATAGAATCACAGAATGGCCAGGGTTGGAAGGGACCTCAAGGATCATGAATCTTCAACTCCCCTGCCATATGCAGGGCCAAATCATTCAGGTGGAAAATGACCTCTCAGATCCCTAAGTCCAACCCTAAGTCACACCCAGTGTGCCCACTGCCCACGTCCCTCAGGGCCACATCCCTGCAGCTCTGGAACACCTCCAGGGATGATGACCTCACTACTCCCTGGGCAGCTGTGCCCTTCCTTTGGAGAAGAAATTGTTCCTACTAATATCCAACCTGATGAGCAGATGGGGACGAACTGAAAGAGATAAGGGAGGAAAAGAGCAGGATGGGCACATCCTATCTCCAGCCACCTCCTGGCTGGAAGCTCCCCACATGGGGGTGCGATGCATCCCTGCGTGCCATGAAGAAAGCTGAGGAGCCTTGGGCAGCCAGGCAGAGGGTGAGAAACACCAACCCCCCTGTTGTGCTCAGCACGTTGCTCAAGCAGAATGAGTCCCTCAGTGGTTGTCTCCGGGGAGGGGACATGCACACACCATGTGCCAACACATCTGCAGCTCTGTGATGTGTTAGCATGCATCCAAAGGCACAGCAGTGACATGACTAGTGAGTCATTTTGGTTTTGTGAACTGTCTTTCACATGCTATGTGCACAGCTACATCATATGCCAAAAGTCAAGCAGTATTTATTGGGCTGTGTTATGGAGGCCTGAGTTTTCTTCTGTCCACTCGTTAAGATGTTAATGATCTATATGCTGAAGTTTGCTTTTTAAACTCTAGTCCCTAGTGTCAGTGTTTGGTAATTATGTTGCTGATTTCTGCTAGACCTCAGTCAGTTTAAATGTAAGTGAGCTATTGATGCTATTTCCAGGGGAGAAGTTAAATGGGACATCTAGAGAGAGTTGGTGAGCTAGCAAATCAGGAAGCTTGCACAAAGTATGGACTTAAAATATTTTCAGTCTAATTGTACTTGAAATGTTTTATTGATGCTGAATTATTTTTATGAACTTTTTCACTGTGGGTGCAATGTGTAGTGTATGCTCACAGACAGCAAGCTGTGAGCTATGATTGCTTTCTATGGCTGCTGTGTTGGCCTGAGCTGTGTATTTCTGCCTTTCAGTTAAACCTGTGAAACAAATAGTGAGGCAGGGACACAAGTTCTTTCACAGCTCTTTCAAATCCTGCAAATAGGGAGTTTAAGGTAAAGCATTTTATACTTCTGTGGAAGTGGTGCCTCCTTAGATCTGAACAGCTTGCAGTAGCAAGATGTGTGTTTGTGGCTGTCGGCTCTGCTGGTAATGAAGTGGAGCAGCAATAATTTTTTTCACTTAGACCTCCAGTACTTGGGCTTCAGGCTTTTGCTTTTTTTTTAATGTCTGATTTCTCATTTAGAACGTCCACAGTATGTAAGATATTTTTGTAGCTATGTATATGTGCCATCATCTGGAGTGTGGACAGTAACCTCGCCACCAGCCAGTCAGACGAGGTGGCTGGAAGTGAATTTTGCAACAGCTGCCTGGGATGCAGAAAGCAAAAGTAGAAACTTGTCTGGTTTTTGTTTCCTGTTCTCTGTTTCAGCTACTCATCTCAACCAAAGTTTTTGGCTGTATATTGCTGTCATTCGTAGCAGCTGGAAAATTTTTCTTGTTTTCAGGCAAGGTTTGCTGGCTTTTGATGGAGCTTCTTGATGGTAATGTTTTGATCTACTGAAATAGTAAGCTGAAGAATACAAGATGTAAGGGGTCCATAACACCGCTTAGTTTTGCTCACTCAAAAGGAATTCAGATAGCATCTAAGCGATGTTTAACTTTTGCTAATTCAGAAGGAATTGCTTAGTTTAACTTTTGCTAACCCAAACACATTCCCAAAAGGAAGCCTTCTCAAGTCAGCAGAAAGGGGCCAACAGGAGAACAATGGAAAGGGGAACAAACAGGATAACAAATTGCAGAGGCACGCAAGGTGGGAGAAGAGCTCAAAATTGGGACAGAGGTCAGAAGGACTTGGTGAGGAAGACTACTGACTTCATCCAGGGATGACCACCAGGTGGGGAGGAAGACGTCGAGCCTTCATCCAACGAGCACCAGAGGAAGCTACTGCATTAGGGGAGGGACAGTATGTAAATGAATTCCCAGAAAAGTAATGAATATGTCAATAGGTCTTGGGAAATACTGCTGAATATGTATGGGCTTGGCTTATAAATGTATCGAGACCCAACCCTCTGGTGTGCAAGCTAGGAGGAGTGATCCACCTTGTACCCTGCGTGTGGCGCAGCACGAAATAAAAATGTATCTGCTCTTATAACCTTATGTCGTTTAGAGAGTTTGATTCTGCAAATCACTACTGTTTATAACTATAGTTATAAAGAGGATAGTATTGTAGGAGACTTCATTTTTAGCACAAGTTTCCTTTATTAAAAACTTCTAATAAAAAAAGATTTTTATTTCAGTGAAACTTTCCATGACTTTCCTGAGGAGTCTGAGTGAGCACATAAATCCTGCAACTTCCTGAAGGGAGGTCGTGATGAGGAGGGGTTTGGCCTCTTCTCCCAGGCAGCAAACAGGACCCTAGGAAATGGCCACAAGTTGTGCCAGAGGAGGTTTAGGTTAGACATAAGGAAGAATTTTCTCTGTCTCAGAGTGGTCAGGCACTGGAATGGCTGCCCAGGGAGGTGGTGGAGTTGCCATCCCTAGCAGTGTTCAAGAGGCATCTGGATGAGGAGCTGCGAGGTATGGTTTAGTGCTTGTGGTAGCAGTGGTAATGGGAGGATGGTTGGATTAGATGATTTTGTAGCTCCTTTCCAACCTTGTTATTCTATGATTCTGTGATCACATATCTGACTGCAGAGATGAAAAGCCGCTGCAATTGGAGAGCTCCTTTAGTTCACTGCACCTCCGCAGGGTCGTTGGATTACCACAAGTGCAAAATTGAGAGCCCACAATGCCATATTGCACAAACATTTTTTGATGAAGCACAGCACCATAATAAAGTTAGAGACAGCAATTCCATATAGTTAAAGCATTGCAAGACTAATGTTTGGCAGATAGATAGTGTGTGTATGTATGACTACCAGATAAGGCTGTGTTATGTGTCACATAAGCGTTTAAATTACTTTGAGAGTTGCTTTTTGGCATGTTCACTGGAATTAAGCACTTTCAGTGCAAGCGTGTTTTAAGTGTTTACTTTTCTATGATTCCTTTTTTTCTTAGTATCCTGTTCTTGTTTACTTTTCTCCCACTTCAGATAACGCTTATGATCCAGATGTGAGTGCTAAACAGATATGGATAGACAAAACAGTGATAAACAACAATATATGCTTGACGTTCACTGATAATGGAAATGGTATGAACTCAGAGAAGCTGCACAAAATGCTAAGGTGGATAACCTCTTTTGTGTATTTTTTTCTTGTCACAATTCCAATTTCTGTTTTTGTTACTGTTAAGCTTAACTCCTTTTTCTCACATGTAATCTATGCTCATTTTTCTGTTTAGCGCTTTTGAGGGTGAGTGATTACCCAAGTGAGGCTCTAGAACAGAGATGCTAGTACAGCTTTCATATAGCTTTGGCTGTTTGTTTTATCTCCTAGTTTCCTTTTATCCTTTCCATCAGCATTCCCATTTACTTTTCTGTGCAGGGCATGTGCAGTGTAAACTCTGTAGTGCCTTTCAGTGGAAGGAGAATGTTTTCCACATTTGAGCATGCTTTAGACTAAGTTAGTAAATGAGAGACAAGGGAAGTTCAGTTCAGTCCAATTCTTTGAAGTGTTGAAAATGTACTATGGAAATGTTAAAGGGAATTAAATTGATGCTGTTATAATTTTTACCTTCTAATATCCTATAGTATTTGAAGTGTACTTTCTGCAGTTAGCAAACAGATTGCTGTTCAGGTTCTCTTCTGTTATGAAAGATATTTGTCTGATTCCAGATAAGCCTCTGGATATAAATTGGCGGAACCTTGAATTCAAATGACTGTTTTTCTGCAATATACCATAATTAATAGCTTATTTGTCAAATTCCATGCTCTGTATACAGTTACACATTTGTCTTCAAGTGTAATGTGTAGTTCACCTGTAGAATATATGTGGATTGTGTATATTTAAGCAAACGGGGGGAGTGACTAAAGAGGAAAATAACATAAGGGACTTTTTCCAGTATTCATTGCAAAGCCAGTGGATAAATATTAGAAACATATGGGAATGTACCTTTGTATGATTACAGGCACATGGTGTCTTTTAGATAATTAAAAGATGAATCTAACTTTCTCCAAATTCTTGTGTCGTGATTTTAGGAATATTATACAGGTGTTCTCACAGTTTGTGTTGCTGTGCGCTGTTTAATTGCATGGTAGTCCCTGATCTCTAGAACAAGAGATGGACTCAATGTGGTTAAGTCAAATGTGATGCACCTTGCATGCATCTTCTGGGTTTTCAGTTGTCTGGGGGGCTTTTTACATTCTTCTAATATCTGTTTTTTTCGTATCAGCTTCGGCTTCAGTGAGAAATCTGTGATGAATGGCCGTGTTCCAGTGGGACTGTATGGAAACGGGTTTAAATCAGGGTCGATGCGCCTGGGGAAAGATGCAATAGTCTTCACCAAGAATGGAGAAACCATGAGTGTTGGTCTCTTATCTCAGACTTACCTTGAAGTCACAAAAGCAGAACATGTCATGGTTCCTATAGTGACATTCAACAACCAACATATCCTTTTGACAATTTCCTAACAAAAAGTTGTGTGTGTGTGTCAAATGTGGTTGGTAACATCATTAAAGGGAATCTCCTTGTCGTGTTTTAGAGATGCATTCTAAGATGGGCAGAAGATTGTTGAAGCTATAATGTGTTTAAGAACTTTTACATTTTTTTGGAGCTCTGTATTTGAGATGTGGAATGAGAGCCTCTGAGTGGTGCAGGATCCTATTGCAGAAGTTTACTAATCTTCTGAATTATTATTTTTTAAGTAATACTTAAGGTTACTTTCCTTAATGTTTTGCTTACGACAGATAAGTGATCCAGCAGAATCCAAAAACAGTTTGAAGGCCATCTTAACACATTCTTTATTTTCTACTGAGGAGAAATTAGTGGCCGAACTAGATGCTATAATGGGGAAAAAAGGAACAAGAATCATAATTTGGAATCTCAGAAGGTAAGATGAGGCCCAGTTTCTCATATCTTTCATTTGCATTATCTCTTCAGCGTCTGCAAGTACACAAGGATTTTTTTGCAGAGTAACTCTAGAAGACTGGATGGAAAGTTAGCTGCAGTTGGTGAAATTAGACTCAAATTGTTTGGCCAAAGGAGAACATAAAGGATTCCATATTTCATTTTGATACAATCTTTTACTATTCCAGAAGAAAAACTGAAATAGAGTATTTATAAATCTGGTATCTCAAACCAATTGGGAAAGACTTGAACCTTTCTAAACTTCTTAAATGTTTTTCATAGTAAAAACAGAAGTCCAAGTAAATAGATGCAGTTCATTACATTTATCTACATATATATATGCGGGATTATTCACAGAAGAATGGATTTTCAGACTTGGTAGCTTGGAGTTGCTGTTTTCTTTCTTTAAACAGCTGCTGTAGCAGTGGCAGCTGGATGTTATCGTTTCTCATCTCCTTTCCCTTTCCTCCTCTTATGTGGTTGCTGCTCCCTTACTTAGAGGGAGCCCATATGATGATCCATTGGAATAATTTAGCTTGCTTTTAACAGTGATGGAGCTAGTTGTTTGGGAATATGTTACCTTGTTTTCTGCTCCTGAGTGCTTTGTTTACTGCAGTTTTGAAAACCTGAAATAGCAAGGTATCTGTAAGAAGCAATTTCAAGTGGTTTTATGGGCCAGTAAATTTGGCAGGAAAATAGTTTATTCTTGTCTGTCAGAAAAAAAAAAAAGGATGGAGAGAAAACTCATTCTGGGATACAATGGATTAAATGTTACAGAACAAAACAAAACCTCAATCAAAGCTGATGAAAGGCTTTCTTCTTTTCCTATTTCATTAATTTCTTCTATATTTTAGGAACTTGCATCACTTTTAGCTTAGCAGATTTTTATGCAAGAAAGCTGGAGGTAACAAAATCTATATCTAAATGTTGTGCAAAACTACTGCTAGTGCAATTAAATAAAAGAAACCCTCTGGTGAGCAGTAAGAAATTGTGATGAAAAATTACTGAGTTAGGGAGTTGTTGTTTGTCATTCTCACAGCAGTAGGAATCTTAGGCAATTGTTCTCAGTAACACTGAGTGCTTTTATTAGTGAAGTGCAATTAGAATAAAGTTAGAATTTATGCAAGTTTTCTTTGCTAACATTTCTCTTATATTCCTTGGGTTTCTAAAAGAAGCTATTGAATGTTTTTGATTTCTAGCAAGTCTGCAAGGAAAGTTATTATGATGCAGAGGAATTGTGTTTCTTTTGTGTCTTTCCTCTTGTATCTCTGTGATATCCCCTGGGTCTGTTGTCCATTTTTAAAACCTGAAACACTCTGGGGGGAAAAAACAAGTGTTGAGAGGGCAGGCATGTCTCTCTGCACAGGGTACAAGATGGGTCATCTCCACAAATCATGCAACCCTAGGTTTCACATTTTCTCCTATTTATAGTTGAAAATTTTTAATATGCACCTATCTAATAAGCCACACCAACCTACTGCGTGTTCACAAGATGATGGTAGTACAAGGCTACGCAAACGTAATTGAGTCTTCTGCACTTCTGTGGGAGCCTTCAGTGGTTGCCTGGGGAGGTGTCTCCCTGCTCAATTTGTCCATGCTTGGGCCCAGGTTTTCTGAGGACACCTAGTTTTCATCTGGTCTCTACTGACTGACTGCTGTTTTGGATTTGCGCTCCTATTTCAGGGACGCTGCTCTTATGATAGAAGGTGTGTGGTCAGAAGGGATATTTATCATCGATAAGCAGTCCATTCGGAAGGTAGAGCGGAACTATAAACACATGAGCAAACACATTAATTAGGCAGAAGTGACAGGTATTTAGTTATGAGATATCAGCTTCACCTCAATCTTTTTTTTCCTCTCATAATTAGATTTCTTTTCTTATTTCTTAGAGATAAAAATGATAAAACAGAATTTGACTTTGACAAAGATAAATATGACATCAGGATTCCAGAAGACTTAGATGAAACAGGGAAAAGAGGATATAAAAAACAAGAGAGACTGGACCAGATAGTTCCAGAAAGTGATTACTCGCTAAGAGTATGTATACTTTTTTTTTTCTCATTTATTGTTCTGTGGAAGCAAGGTGATGTATGCTTTTGTTTTAATGCAATATGCCATACTGTGCAGGTGTTGATTGAAAAAAAGACAAAGTCAGAATTTAAACGTTAGGGCAATGAGCCAACAATATTTGGAAAACATAGAATGTGTTTGTGGACTTCTATAAACATCTGCTTTTTTGTTTTTGTGTTGTTTTTCTTTCAGAAGAAAATTTCTGTTTGTTTACATAGTCCTGCAGATATGGTGTAGCTAGTTTTCAGCTGGCAGTGTCCTCTTTAGGTTCCAAAAGAGATCAAGGAACTATAAAGCAGCTGTTTCAAGACCTACGTATAGAAAAGCCCTAGCCCTGAGTGCAGGCCTATTGCAGCCGTTACACTACTGACCCATAGTCTCTGAATATGTTTCTTATAAGAAAGTGCACCTGGAATTACTGGGTGTTCTGAGTGCTTCTGAATAGTGTTGTAAGTACTGTTCCAGCTCAAATACAACATTCAATTAGTCTAAGGCTCACTGAAGTCATAAATCTGTAAGTCATTTGGAATAAAGTTAACAGCTGCTTTTTATTTTTTTTTTTTAAGTCTGTGATATAATTTTTGAGTTCTAAATAGGGAATAAGAATATAGGCTTGTATATCTGAACACGATTAAAAGCTCTTATAGTAGTAAAACTGTATCCTCAGACACCTGCCTTGTTTACAGAAGTTCTCTTTCAGTTACTTTTAATGTGATTTGTATTATGTATGTGCATCTGAGTTTCCTGTATTTTGTGGAGTCAGGTTGGAGGAGCTAAAAAATTTCTTCGTAACATCTCAATTAAAATCTGGATTTGTCTTTCCAAGCATGGTAAATTTTTACAGTACCCATTTCTTGAGGTTATTTAGGTGTGTGGGGTTTTTTTTAGGTGGTGGCAGCGAGGATCTCATTGCTGTTGTTTTGAATAATGGGAATTATTGTATGTTTTGTAGGCTTACTGCAGTATTTTGTATCTGAAGCCAAGAATGCAGATCATTCTGCGAGGACAAAAAGTGAAAACACAGCTGGTTTCCAAGAGCCTTGCTTTCATTGAACGTGATATATATAGGCCAAAATTTTTGAATGTATCCTTTGTTAATGTGATGATTGCATGCTAAATTTAATGATGAGTTTTTGTACGTAAGCTGTGTAGATTCTGCTGGGAATGTTGCAGCTGTCTTTACGGCTGTTCTTTAATTATTTTGTAAATCTTTTCTGTGAAGATGTACCAAAGGAACGATCTCAATACTTAAATGATGGAGAGGGGAAAAAAAAGAAAAAAGAAAATACCAGGACCCAGTTAAGAATGAGCCCTCAAAGTATATATATATTTTATCACATGACATTAACCAGACTTTTCCTTAATATCCAATAAAAGGCTAAAACAGTAAGAATTACATTTGGATTTAACTGTAGAAACAAAGATCACTATGGAATAATGATGTATCATAAAAACAGACTCATCAAAGCTTATGAAAGAGTTGGCTGTCAGTTAAAGGTAGGAATTTAAGCGGAAAAACAATGTTGTTAGAAATCACTGTCACTCAAATGCTTTTTAAAAAAGAATACGGGTGAAAACTAGTGTGCTTTTGTAAATACACCTTTTTCATTTGGCATAGCAGTTAATAATTGCATTGTGTTGCACACAGTTCTTTAATTTTTGAAACTAAGCTTAATGTGTGAGACATAGAATTTGGTGTGCCTTTCAGAACAGAAAGACAGATGGATTGTAGGGCATTTGTTCTTTTTGTCTGGTGGATTTGTGTCAAGAGTTCTATTGGAGACTATTCATAAAGCAGGAGGTTATTTTGACCTGGTGGATATATAAATTATAATTACTTCTGTCAAGATCTTGGAGTTTTAGTGTAGGATTTGTTTTGTTTTCCCTGATGGATCATAATTTTTTACAGGCAAACAACATGGGTGTTGGTGTAGTTGGGATTATCGAGTGCAACTTCCTAAAACCAACTCACAACAAACAAGATTTTGACTACACAAATGAATACAGGTAAATGTGTATTCTTACAGACTTCTTGTCTCATAGTGTTGTTCTCTGGGAGATACTTACCATAAAAGATTTTGTCCCTTTTAAGTGGTAAGGATACTTGTGTTCCATCATTAAACTGCATGACTGTTTTAAACAGTAGGGGTAGGATGTGAGCATATATGCTGATCATAGCGTGTTCATTGCCATCAGTGAAATCAAGGGTACAGTGCTCACCATTATTAAGCAAATGCCCTAAAAGCGGTTGGTTGCAACTCTGCCCTTCAATTATTGTGGGATGAGCCCAGAATAACTAGCTTAGATTTGGATATTCTGTAGCAGATGGCTAAAAGTGTGAGATATGAATCCCACATGATTGATGATTCATGGAGATTCATCACGATTTCCTAGGGGTTGTTTGTTTTTGTCTTTGTTTTTGGACGTTTTTCATTTATTGTTTGTAGTTTCTTTCTTAAAAGTAGACTTTAATGTCCTTAAGTCTACCTGACAGAGCATTTAGAAAATACAGGACACCCTGAAGGCAGCTGTGAATTGGAGTGAAGCTGCAATGAAGCTACATCCCATCAATCAATATCCAGTGTGTTACTTGTTATAGCTGCACTGTAAACCTCATTGAGAATCTAATCTGATTTGGGGAAAAAAAAAAAAATAAATTAAGCCAGATGAATTGTCTGGTGTGTTTACAATGTTCTTCTGTGAATTGACTGCACTGCCATTATGGAAGGAAAGGTTAGGGAGGGTGAGTTACCTCAGCAGAAAAGATGTCTAGGGAAAATCTCCAAGATGCAAACATTGGGAATTACTCCACTGTGTTTTCTTTCCTTTCAAGATGATGAGGCTATTTTCTATCTTCGGTGCTGCTTGTTGCTAAGGAGTGTTAGGAGCAGCTCCCTCCCCCAGCAGTTGTGTCCCGGATGCCCCCTGGCCCAGAGTTTCTGGGGCCCAGAGTCTCTGTCTTCCCTGCCACTTTCCCATTTGCAGGCTTAACTAGCAGTGAAGTTGAGCACGTGTCTCAGAGATGCAGACACACAGAACACTGATGTGGCTGGCGTGTTCCCTTCAGCAGCACCTGTGTATGGGATGTGCATAAAGTATGGATGTAGACAGTCACGTACCCTTCTTTTTCCTCAACAGATAAGAGATTGAAGGTCACTAGTGAAAGTACACACTTTATATCTGTAAGCATATTGAGTACCATCACGGCCCCTCTGATCACTTGATACCCCTGGCCCAATTTTAGGGTCTTCTAACGCAGTCCAAAGATTCACTGTGTGCTGGCTGGTCCACCTTATTGCTCAGTACAAATCAAGGCAACATGCACTCTTAAAGAAGCATAGAATCATTAAGGTTGGCAAAGGCCTCAAAGATCCCCCAGTCCAACCACCAGCCCACCCCCACCATGCCCATGTCCTTCAGTGCCACATCCACATGGCTCCTGAACACCTCCAGGGACGGTGACTGCACCACCTCCCTGGGCAGCCTGTGCTACTGTCTCATCACTCTTACTGAGAATAAATTTATCTTAATACACAACCTGAACCTCCCTCTAGCACAGCTTTTTAATTCCCTCTCATCCTATTGCTAGCTGCCTAGAAAAGTCTAACCCCCACCTCGCCACAGCCTCCTTCAGGTGAGAGCAGTGAGGTCTCCTCTGAGCCTCTTCTTCTCCAGACTGAACAATCCCAGCTCCCTCAGCTGTTCCTTATAAGACTTGTGCTCCAGACCCCTCACAGCTTGTTGCCCTTCTCTGGATGCTCTCCTGGGCCTCACCTGGAGCAAGGGGCCCAAGATTTAACACAGCACTTGAGGTGCGGCCTCACCAGTACTGAGTACAGAGAGAGGAATGCCTCTTTAGTCTTGCTGTGAGGACTATTTCTTCTGAGTTTGCTCTTTCTAATATAAAATACTGTCCCCACAAGGCACACTTGTAGGTGCTTCTGGACAAATGAGCACAGACAGACCTAGTCTGTCTCTAGTAGCTGGCACCTGTTTCCACTCATACGCACACGTCTTACCAGTAGCTGGCACTTAGTATTTGCAATGCTTATACATGTGATAGAGTGAGATTATGGAGAGAGTTAAAATTCAGTAAGCAGATAGGGTAGGCTGCAGGGATCAAGCACAGTGAATGGTTGGTCAAGTATACTGCCCTGCCATGTTTTATATGCAACTTGCACTTTTTTATACTCTTTTCTGTCTAGCACTCCCCTGGCACTGTTTCTGTCTCATCCTTCTTGCCCTGCATGTTAGCATGATTCCACTGACCTCTCTTCAACATCTTGGGCCTTCAGAATTGCATCTTTATCTGTTTCTTGATAACACCCAGTTTTGTTTCTGATCATTGTCTTTGTTAATACTAGTTAATCAGGTTTTATGACTCTGTGTTTGTCTCCTTCCTTTTCCTTATCCTCCCAACTGAAAAAATAAACATTCTCACACTCTATGTATCCTTACCATTTAGCGTGACTGACCAGGATTGTTCTTGGCACTGTCTCCCTTATCATGTGTCAGTCCGGTTTGTCTCTGTACTTGTCTATGACCAGTCTCCTTTGATTGGATGTGCTTAAAAGAGCACATCTCTTCCTCTATATCCTCAGACTTAGTTTCACTGTGGACTTAAAAATTTTGAGATGTAGACTCACAAACATAAGTGGTAGTAGACTTTGGCAGGAGACATCATAACCTTTTTCAGGCTGTGCATTTTGCCCTTCAGTCAGTTATTGGTGTTCCCTTGAGAAGGACAGCTGAAAAATTCACAAAGCCTTTCCTTAATTGCCTGATTGTATGCAGCTCTGCATATACAAGTAACCCAGAAACAGTATCAGAGTACTGTAATAAACTAAACTGTTTATTGTAGTAGTTGAGGAGTTGTGGCAGGAAAACTCCGGTCATTCCTGCCATTGAAACCACAACTTTCAGTGGAGGAGGAGCATGATCGGTAGCTGGCAGTGTAACTGCTGCAGCCACTACAGTTCATTCTGCCTGTATTTTTAAATAGCTCGCTGTATTCTTTGCAGTGGTGATGCCAGCTTCAAGCAGTTCCTGTGGCTGCAACTATTGAACTAGCAGAGCTGTTAATGAGAACGAAAGTTAAAATAGACCAGGGAATCATTCTCGTGCTTGTTGTTTCAGTACAGATGTTCCTTGAACCATTTCTTCTGTGGTAGCACTAAAAGTTCCTTTGGCAATGGATGTGCCACAGCATAGGCACTGCTATTAATCAGGTTTTACGCTGATTCTACACTGGGTTTCTGCAAGTTGACACAGTGAGCACTGATTGTGGGGTTTTTTTGTTGTTGTTTGGCACTTGTACCATGTATTGTGAAGGTTTTTTGATTATTTCTTTGCTTTACAAAAGATTGCTTCTACATATTTTTAAAATGTAGATTTCCATCCCAAAACAGAAACGTAGTACTGGTGCTGTAATGTTGTGATCAGCATGAGCTGACTTGCCACTCTCCCTTCACCAGAAGAGACGTGATTCAATCCATGTGTTGCTGTTCATTTCTGCCCCTTTGCTAATTCCTTCTTCAGGCACCAAAATTCGTGACTTGAATTCAGAGGTGTTCTAGATGGAAACTTTCTGGGATGGACTAGGTTCCTTATTCTTCTTCCACATCACTTTTTCCTGTGTGCCAGCTCTAATAACAGTTGCGAAATGGTTGGATTCCTGATCAGAAAACTAATCCAGCTGAAAATTAATATGGGAAAAAAAACCACCCTGCTTCTTTCAGCACCATGTAGACTGTGTACTACACTGAAATGAATGTATATTTGCAATGTCAGTTAAGTATTGCTTTATGCCAGCCTAGAATGATTGTGAGCCTGCAGTTAACAGATATACGTAGCCCAGTGCTGGACTGACAGAGGAGAGGCAATTTTGTACTTTTTTATGATTGAAATTAAGTTAATGGATTGGTTTCAGGTTTTGCGTTGTACTTCACTGTGCTTCTGAATCAAGCATTTTATTTCAGTTTAAAAACTGTCTGCATCCCAAGTCAAATTTCTTGTAATTTCATATCCTACAAACATTTGTTCCCACAATTGCAAACTTCTGGGGTTTACAAAAAGTGAGAAGCTTACTATTGTGAAAATGTAAGTATTAGGGTGGTTCATATACTTGCTATTTCACTGTTCTTTATAAGCACTCTTTGTGTGCTAAGATTTTACTATTTCAGGTATTGTCTGAAATTTTGTTTTCAGGCTTACAATAGCAGCGCTAGGAGAAAAGCTTAATGACTACTGGAATGAAATGAAAGCAAAGAAAAATGAGGAGTATCCATTAGCTTTACCAGTTGAGGAGATACAGTGAGTATCACTTTCAAATAGAAGAATATTGCATACTGTTATTACAGCTTTATTCTTGATCACGCAAATAAATTGTTCACGTGAAAGTTCTGATATGTTTTTTCCATTACAGAAAGCAGCCTGATCAGACATGGGTGCAGTGTGATGCGTGTCTGAAGTGGCGGAAGCTACCAGATGGAATAGAGCATTTGCCAGAGAAGTGGTACTGCTCACTGAACCCTGACCCACAGTTCCGGTAAAATTATATTGAGCCCAGTATCTAAGCACTGCTTTTACTTTTTATTTTATTGCTTAATGTAAGCACATATGTTAAGCTCTTTATTTTTCCTTAACTCAGGGATTGTCATGTGCCAGAAGAACCAGAAGATGATGACTTAATACATCCCACATATGAGAAAACTTATAAGAAAAAGTGAGTACTGGAGACTTTCAAGCTCCTAGAAAAGGAGCATAAAAGCTAAACACACTTTTCTCTCACCTGTGGTATAAATGCAGCCTTTCTAAGAATTCATCCTTTCAAAAAATAGTACCCTAAGGTCAAAACCTAATCACAGCAGTGAATAGATAAATAGTGTTTTTCTTTTCTCTGTTATTGGCATGTTGACATGATATTGAAGGTAAAGAGGCCTCTATCATTTAGTAACAAGGAGAATAAAGCAAAAAGTTGGTGTTCAGGTACAGTATATTAGAGAAACAAGTCATTATGGTTGTTAAGAGCCCTTGCCTGGGTGACTACTATTTTCAAGCAGCTGAAAACCTCAGTAATATTTGTTTAAAGAATTTGAGGGTTCTTAGCTAAGATGCGTGGGGGAAAAAATGACTTGAGCAATCTTAATGAATTATTGGTTTACATTCTGAAAAGGGCCTTCACTGTTTTTCAAACTTTTTTTTTTTATTTTAATCTGAGAGGGATGTTTGAAGTTTAAATTCAGCTTAGATTTAGCTCAACTAGTAGCTTCTAAGGTCATGCAGAAAATTTTCATTCAGTGAAGTAGAATGTTGAAATTCACTGTGTATAGCTCAAAATAAGATGTTTAGTTTCAGATTTAAGTGAGGTTGCTTTGGTTTCACCATTAATTAACATTTTGAATCTAAGCTCTTTTTTTTTTTTTTTTTTTTCTTCCCCCTTGCTCCTGTGCAGAGACAGGGAAAAATTGAAGAAGCGCCTGGAGTACCAGGTAACTCTCCTTGAACTTGATGGCAAACCAACTTTGGTAGCCGTTATTCTTTCTGGCACCACTTCTATGCAGTTTGATCCAGTGGGCTAGGCTTTGAGTTAGTTTGCTTTAAATAGTGGCCAGCTGATTAGGTCAACAACCTTTTTGATAGCTGTATAGGCTGTGCTTACTCTTGGTAAACCAGAAATCCCCCGTCTCTTCTGTCCAATGATAGAAGTCAGCGGTGCATTTTATATGTTGTACTGAAGAAAGAGTTTGAAGGGGATGAAGCTGCTTCACAAAACAGTACTAGAAAATAATGTCAGTTGCTGCTACTTGTTTTTATAGCACAGTATCTAATTGTTGGAAATGGATTTTCTTGTAGAGGGATATGTGATAAGGATATAAAAGTAAAGATGCCCTTAAAAAGGAGTGGGGGAGGGGTAGAATTTGTAATAGCTGTGTTTTTGAGAGTTTGTTTTGCTAGGAGACACTCAAATTCAAATGGAGATGCAAATAAAAAATGGCTTAGTGACAGGAGTATACAGATTGGGACTCAGAATCAGGTCTCTGAAGTGAGACGTAGCTTTCAAAGTAACTGAACTTCAGACCAATCAATTTTTGGATAAAAGATTTTCCACATGCTGTTCTAACCTATCTACTTGATTGTATCAATTTTCCTGCAATTAGGTTAATCCAAGTAAAAAAGTTATTTCTAAAAGTCCAAAATGAACAAAATACTTAAATATTTTACGAACAGAACTTATTATTGGCAGCTGTAAGAGAGATTTCACAGAATCACACAGAATCACCCGGGTTGGAAGGGACCTCAAGGATCATGTAGTTCCAACCCCCCTGCCTAGCAGGGCCACCAAACGTACACATTCAGATCAGGTTGCCCAGGACCCCGTCCAACCTGGCCTTGAACACGTCCAAGGACGGGGCATCCACAACCTCCCTGGGCAGCCCGTTCCAGGGCCTAACCACTCTCCTTGTAAAGAAAATTTTAGATTTAAAATTTTTATTTTAATTTTTATTTAAAATTTTAGATTTTTAAATTCTAAAATTTCTGTCCCATATTTTGTGTATGATGGTCAGACTTCAGACATGGGTACAGAACAGGCTGGAAAAAAGTACTCCCCAGGATTCTACACGGTACCTATAATAGGTATTTCTTGGGAAACGCTTTAAGATCAGACAACAAATCTCTGCATGGGAAGGAGTTTGCAGCTGTAGTCTTCTGAGAAATCCACCAGAAGTCTGTAATCCAGACTTAAAAAGCAAATTGAACAAAAGAAAACAAAACAAAACAAAAACAAACAAAGAACCAAGAAACCTTGCTACTCTCAACTGTGCTATGATTATTATTTTTTTTAATACATGACTTGAAACCAGCATGGGAAAGACATGAAGGAAACAGTTAACATCAGTAGAGTTTAGTTGTGTTTTCTGTTCTGTCTTGTTTGTTTTCTGTGAATGTGATCATTAAGCTGATAACTTTTTGTTTGTTTGTTTTTAACAAGGGTTATAGTCCGCTTTCCTTACTGCAAAATATTGAGTTGGGGCTCAAGGAGAGATTGCTCTGTGGAGAATCCTTGCAGAATACAGAAGAAATGTCTATCGTAATTTCAAGTGTTTTCAGATAGTTAGTGGGACTACTTGAAACTTATTCTGAAGACTCTACTAACATCTATTGCTTTTCATTCTTAACGTTATCTTATAGATCAGTAATGAAATGCTTTTAAAAACACCCGTTTCCTCAAGTAAAGACTTTAGAACGTTCACACCTGTGAGTGGAAGGGAAGCTGTTCCAAGAGCACTTTTACCAGAAACATCAAATGCTTCTGTCAAAAGACCTCTGCTTGTTTCAAATAGATCAGTATCTTCACCTCATTCTGATTCTGATAACAGGTTAGTGAGCCTGTACAAAATAGATTTATTTCTAAAATTAGTAATTTTTAAATGAAAGAATGTTGTCAGGTGTAATCCCATCTTTGGCTCACAGCTGCCAAAGTTCATGTGTCACTTTTTGGTAATACAGGAAGAACCATGTTAATTAATGATGCCTAGAAACCTCATGAAGAACAAAAGAGAGAGCAACAAAAAGAAAATACTGTATGTCAAGGAAAATTGCTTAGTGACTTGCCTTAATGTAGGAAAATACTGTATTGTGTTAACCTCATTCTACAGGATGTTTTCCTTAACCTCTCTTACAGGTCTTCCCCACTTCAAAAATGTTGTGTCTGTCTCAAAATAGTATATGAAAGTAATAATCTAGTGTGTGGATTTCAGCCATTGTTTTTACAGAAAAGGTATTTACTGTGACTAATAATCTTAAGATGCTCTTCAGGGAGACATCCCTTTCTAGTTATTGAGTAGCAATTTTGAATTGCATGTCTAGACACATTTAAACATTGTTTGAAACAAATGCCTTTGCTTTGAGCAATACAGTAATCAGATTAATGCGTTCTTCTTCAGTCTGAAACGGAAGATACTCATCAGTGTGACACCTTTAACTATAAAGACACCTCGTTTAAATAACAGGCCATTCAAAAGCCGTGATGATGATGACGATGTCATTATTTTAGAGGAGAGCAGCACTCCAAAGCCTTCAGCAGATTCTGATGTTCCAGTGGTAAAAACTGAATGTATAAATGTCGACAAGGAGGAGCAGAAAAAAAACAGTGATGTAAGAGAACCCTGCAGTGCAAGTACTTCAGAATCAAGAAGTGAACAGCTGACCTCTGCAACGCAGACGGAGGTCCCAAATTTGGTTGTTAAAAAGGAAGAGGTGGAAGATGACATCGATATTCCAGTTCCCAACGCGGAAACGGAAACTAACCGGCACAGTGTAAATAATCTTCCTGAGACATCTGCAGATCTTGGAAACGAACTGAGAAATCAGCTGCAATTAGCAAACAAAGAGAAGGAGATGTACCAAAGCAAATGTGAAGCATTAACTAAGCAAGTAGAAACACTGGAACAGAGGATACTAGAAATGAACAATAAGTATGTGAAAAAAGAAATGTGCCATCAGTCAACTGAGACAATTTCTTCAGTTGCAGAAGAAAACGTTCATGAAAGAAGTTTGGCGGAAAAAACCCTTCTCTATGAACAGGCCTTAGAAGAAATAGCAAAACTGAAAGAGCAATGCAGTACTCTGCAGAACTTAAAAACTGAATGCAGCAGGTGTGCTGACGGTGAAAGTAAGAGTGAGGTAGATGAAATTGCTGTGCAGCTGGATGATGTTTTCAGGCAACTGGACAAATGCACCATTGAGAGAGACGAATACAAAAGTCAGGTATGTTAGTTAAAACAGAGGCATATTTCAAGCAAAGAATTTAACTTTCCATTTTCTTAGATGAATTCCAGTTCACAATGTATTGTATAGTTAAATTCAGTCCATTCATTAATCAAACCACTTAGGAGGGTGGGGAATACATACAATCTAGCCTAGAAACTTTTGTTTTATTGGATTCCATTGACAGCAGTAAGCAAAATTCAGAGAGTCTGACTGCAGGCTAAGAGTGCAGTGTGTTCAACTGGCTACTTTGAAACAGTCTGTATGATACTGTAGTTGCAGCATCATAAAATGTCACCAGATATTAACATGTCACCAAAAAGCTGATTAAAAGCAGTCCACGAATGTTTATTTTAAACAAACACAACACGTTGATGTATAAAATTATTTATTTATTTGCAGGTGGAGCTACTGGAAGCGGAGAAAAATAAAATTGCCTGTCAATGCGAAGAACTTAAATCAGAAATTGCAGAGTTGAAAGCTTCAATCCCACAAGCAGTAGCGCGTGCAAATGATTCTACAGCCAGTAATGTAGAAGACACTGTTAATTTTTCTGATGGAGAAAGGTATCAATTTTCTTCTTCCTAGACTACTTCGAGTAAGATTTTGGTTGGCTGATTGTACCTAAAAAAAAACCTTGACAAAGATCATGTCTGACAATCATATAATAAAAAGTGGTTCTTGGAATTATTTTTGCTGCCTCTTGTGACTTCTAAGTTGATAACACTTATACTTCACCTTTTCATCCGCTGATTTTGTTTTAGTTTTGACTTATTGCTGCTTAAACAAATACTTGACCACTGCTCAATAGAATGTCATACTGTCACTTTAAATGCTGAAAATGTTAGAAGAGTTTCTAGATTCTAGCTTGTAAAACAGGCGGAAGAAGAAAGGAGAGGCAGGAAAGAGGGAGGGGTGATCATTAGTTTATGCTGTGCAGATGATCTTTGCTTTTACATGCTATTTTTATTTCTTGACTCAGTAGTACCATACCGCAAAGAGTTTGTTTTCAGTTTTGGAACTGATTTGACCTTTCATGTAAGAACTTGCTGCAGACCAATCCTCTGGAACTGTGCCAGTGTCCAGGGTGTATCTTTGAACTAAACAGAAGTTTACACCTCTAAGGAGGGATCTTGCTGCTCTCTGTTAATAAAAAATAATAAACACATAAAAGAAGTACGCATACAAGATGGAAGCAAGCAAGCACGGCACACACAAGTCCATAGAATCAGATGAAATGTGTCAGAGAGAGCTGGCCAGATGATGGAGAGTTGGCTTTGTGATGATATCCAAAAGTCTGTGGCAGGTCCCTGATAACTGGTTTAAATAAAAAATAATAATTAAAAAAAAAAAAAAGAAAGTTGTCATGCCCATATTTAGGGCAGGCAAAAATGAGGATCTGAATTACAGACTGGCCAGTACAAGCTCGGTTCCTGGGAAGACCCTGAAGCAAATCTGCCTGGAAGCTGCGTGCAAGCTCATGATAGTCAAGGTGATTAGAAACGATCAGCGTAGATTTATTGAGGGCAAAGATTGCCTTTCCAACTTGGTAACCTTTCCATTGAGATGACCAGCTCGGTGGATAATGGGAGATTGGGCCTTCATTTTAGGAAAGCTTTCAAAATAGACTGCCATAATATCATAATCAAATTTTATGAGATATGATTTAGATTAGTGGAGTAGCTGGTGGGTTGTAAAACCGCTTAGCAGACTGCCAATCTGCTAAGCCTGGGCATCAATATGAAGGCCAATAATTGTTAATGCCTTCATTAATGGCCTACGTGACAGAGTGCAGTTAAGTTTGGTGAACTCACAGCGGAGCTGAGTTGGAGGGAATCACTGATACCCTGGATGGTAGCAGTAATATAGTGGGACCTTGAGAAGTAGGAAAAAATGACCGAGAGAAATGTTGTGGAAGCTCAGTAGAGGCAGCAGTGATGTTCTACACTTTTGCTAGGAATCATCTCTGCAGCTGGACAAGCCGAAGTCCTGGGCTGTGGTGGGGGTGGATTAGAAGATGAATGCAAATCAACAGTGCCTCTTGTGGCAGGAGTGCCCAGTGTTCTGCCAGCAGTTGTATGGCAGAGGTTCTTTCCCTGTGCTGGGCAAATGCAGAGTACTGTGTCTGCTTTGGGGTTCCCCACTATATGAAGGACATTAGCATATATGAGTAAATCCACTGAAGGCTGCCCAGATGGTTAGGGGCATCTTGTAAGATGCTGAGGGAAGGAGCTGCAACAAGAGAAGGCTGCCTTAAGATCTGATATCCTAATGCTTTCTGCAGCTGAATGAAGGTGTAAAAAAGGTGAAGCCTGACTCCTCACTAGCACAGTGGTGGCATGAGAGGCAATAGAAACAAGCTGCAAGAAGGGAAATTCTGATGAGACAGAGGAAAAAAATAATGTTCATAGTGAGGGCCCAGGATAAAGGGTCCGGGGAAGGTGGTGGGATCTCCATCTGTGGAGATTTTGAAAACACAAGAAGGTTGTAAGCAACCTTATCTGAAATAACCATTTTTTGAATGTTAGGGGTTGGGGGGAAGGGAATGGATGACCTCTGGAGACCCCTTTCAAGCTAAATTTGTTTGGGTTTTGTTTGTTTTTGTTCTGGGATTCAGCCTCCCCTGCATCTGCAGCATTTTACTTTCTGTTTACTGCATCTGACTACTTCTACATAGAAGAATTAGAAATTGCATGCATTACTTGTGGTGTACTTACAGGTCCTTTGGGATGTAATGACTCTATGAAGAATGGCTACTGGAGATAATAAAGAAAATAATGGTAAAGGAAATGCTCAAGAGAAGGGATGAATGACTTAGAAGCAGTTTGACCAGGAAGAGGATAGGGCAGTGGAATCGTGAAAGAAAGCAAAAAGAGGAGAAATAGTATTTTCCCATTATTAAAATTGCTACTTTGTCTTTATGTTTTCAAACCTTTGGACAAACCACTTTTTCATACCTTCTCTTTTTTTCTTTCCTCTTTGTTTTCTCTTCCTTTGCTCCCATATATGGTGGTAGTTGGCAATTCTAGATGTATTAAATATTTTTAAATACTGGTTTGAGAAATAAAAAATTATTGTAGTATAAAGGGTTATGCCAATGTTTATTTGCTAACTTCAGTAGGAGTATCCAAAAATACCTTTCATCCATTCTGGGAAAGGCAGAAATCTTAGTATTTGTTTGAAATGAAGGAAATACACACCTTCAAAGTTAAAACTCGAGACAGTAAGCTTTGAAAAAATGATAGATCTTGAAATTATCTTGTTGCAGTTTCAATTGCATAAGCTCTCTGTTGGTTTACGGAAGTCGCATACCGACCCTTTCTATTATTGAATGTTATTTGAAACTTTGTTAATTAACATTCTGTGTATTTGGATGTGAAGCTTCATCCACTTCTAAACATCTCCAATTATTTCTTCACAGCCTGAAACTGCGCTCCCTTCGAGTGAATGTTGGACAGCTTTTGGCTACAATCATGCCTGATCTAGACTTGCAACAAGTAAATTACGACATTGACGTAGTGGACGAGATTTTAGGACAAGTTGTAGAACAAATGCATGAAATCAGCAGCACTTAAGATACTAAAATTTTCACAGAGCCCTACTTGATCTTCCAGTATAACCTTTATATAAGTTCTGAAGTGTAAATACTTCTTCTTCGCTTTATATATTTCACAGTTTGATCAATAAATGTATATACTCTGTACGTTCAGGTGTTACCACAGATGCAGTGGGTAGTATCTTAACGTCCTCTTAAATGAACACTGTCAATATCGACCAACCTCGATGTACTTAAAGATTTTGCTTTTAAAATGTATTTGTAATTAAATTTGCAAATATTTTTATGATTAAGAATGTTAATACTTTTCTACAAAAGTTTTGGTTGATTTTTGGTCTTATATATGCATTGATACTTGCAATTTTTTTCCTCATCCAAAATCCTAGCAGTGGAATATATTAAAAATGCAAAAAAGGAACCTTGTTGATTTTCTTCCCAGAACAAACCTCAGTAACTTTATTGTAAACTACAGTATTTTCATTGCTATCAACAATGTTGTGTGTTGCATTAATGGTTTAGAAATTTAACTAATAGATGGAAATTTTGGCCATATTGGCAGTATTTATTGTCTTACTACCAAAAGAAGAAAAATTCCTTAGGGGTTTTATCCTGAATATGGATGATCTTTGACAGCCTTTTGGATTTTCTGGTGTTGCTAGAAGACATTTTCTGTACATAATCTTGCAGCATAAACAAATCCATGGGATATTTCAGCCTTACCAGTCTTGGAGACCACATGCCTGTTTGTGTCCTGCCCGTATTACTTGATTGTTACTTCCTCGTTCCAAGAACCAGATTGTATTGGAGTGCAGTCAGATTGATGATTGGTTCTACCCCATGGTTCCCAGTTAAACACAGCAGTACTAGTTTATAAGTCCAGTATGTTCCAGTATGTGAGTTCAAGTGGTCAGTTTTCACATGCAGCTCTTGCCTGCCTATTTTCCAAGTCAAAAGCAATTGGTGATCTGTTGGAGAGAACGTAAACAAAACTAGAGTAGGATTCCTGGAGGACCTCTGCTGTAATACCACCTCTTGAGACTTTAAAGCCTTACTTTAGAGCAGCCCAATGCAGAAAATAATTGACCTGGAGGTCTGTAATGTATACAAATATTTGCATATTTTATCTCTGAAGAAAAAGTGTTGTAGCATTAAGCGAGCAGTCTGCCCTTGAGTCTCTCAGTATGAGGCTTACCTTTCAATCACAATGGGCCATGCTGCACATAAATGTCAGGCTACTCAATCCTTGTTTAACTAGTCAAAGTAGAAATATTTTGAGAAAGAGAGGCATGTTTTCTTATCTGTGGTGTCAAATGACAGAGTAAGCTAAAGCTGAAGATGTTCAAATGCGATTTGTTTATGCTATCTTAATGTTTAGGCATCTTTTATTACAGGTAAGATAGGTGACTCCTCTTTTTTCCCTCTTATATAGTCACAGTAATTATTAAGCCACTAGTTTTATTATTACAGTGGTGACAGTATTCTTCTCTTCAGCCAACTGCATGCTTTTTCCATTGAGGTCATCAGGAATAAGGGGTGGGCAAAGAGCCCATCTACCTGTTATCTCTGGTGGCATTCATCATCCAAACAGCGATCAAAAAAAAACAGTTTTTGCTTTTAAAAAAATAAAATCACGAAACTGCATTCAGTGTTTGTTCCTAGGAATTGTCGATTTTGTAAAGCCAAGAATTGTGGCTTTTGCACTGTTAGCTGTCCATATTTAATTGGATTATGTTCCGTTTAGTTGTAGCTCAGTTTTTTCCAGTGGGCAGTACTTTGATTTCAGGATGCTTTCTGTTCCAGTATGCCAATAAGGATAATGCAATACTGCTTTGCTTCATGATGGCTAAATTGAATGTTTGATTTTTGGAGAGGTGGCTGTAATGTAACTTTTAAAAAGTTTTTCTTTTTTTTTTTTTTTGCTGTGTAGTTTTCCGTTCCTTCATCATTATTTATTATGTTTCATCAGATTCTGTAGTTGAGTTTATTGTAGATGACATAAAATATAGCGTAAGTCTATATTAAAAATGGAAAAATTACAGTGTACGTTTACACTTTGAAGAACAGTGGACTAATGGAAATGCTTTTTATTTGTCAAAATGTATTTTTTGTAAAAAATGAAAATGAAAAAATAAATCTGAATTTGCTGGATCAAAACTTGTCATCAGGTGCTGTGTTTCCCTTATAAGCAAGTAAGACTGTTACCGGCTTTCCTTATGTATGATGCATGTGGGCTTGTTTAGCTTGTAAAAGAAAAGGCTCTGGGGAGACCTCCTTGAGGCCTTCCAGTGCTTGAAGGGAGCAGATAAGGACGGGGAACAACCGCTTATGAGGGTTGATAATGATGGGACAAGGGGGAGTGGCTTTAAACTGAGACAGAGGAGGTTTAGGTTAGATGTTAGGAGGAAGTTTTTCACACAGAGGTGGTGAGGCACTGGAACAGGTTGCCCAAGGAGGCTGTGGATGCCCCATCCCTGCAGGCATTCAAGGCCAGGCTGGATGTGGCTCTGGGCAGCCTGGTCTGCTGGTTGGTGACCCTGCACACAGCAGGGGGTTGAAACTGGATGATCATTGTGGTCCTTTTCAACCCAGGCCATTCTGTGATTCTATGATTCAAGCCGAGGGGAAAGCCGCCTCGTTGTGGGTTTGAGAAGCTGTGGAAACCTCCCGCGCTTCCGCGCAGCCGGGCACGCCGCTGCCCAGCCGCGCGGTACGGCCGTGCCCCACGCCTCTCGCTTTCCATTCCCCGCCCCGTGCCCTCAGCAGTGCCACCAGGGGCCGCTGTCGCCCCGCTCGAGCCCGCCCAGAGCCCACACGCATGCGCGGGGCGGGAAACGCGCTCCCGCGCTGGAGCTGGGCCGGGCCGGGTCGCAGGTAGAGGCTGGGGTCGCGGGCGGCTTTTACGGTGGTTGGGACTGAGGGGAGAGGCGCGCGGTGCGGCTGGGGCAGGGGTCCAGATGCTCTCTGTGGGCGTGCGGTGAGGAGCGGCGGGGTCGGGCGGCTTATGTTCTTCCACGCGGTTAAACTGCCAGTTCCCACCGCCGGCGGGCGGGAGCGGCCTCTGTTGGCGGTGCGGGGTCGGGTCGGTCTCCTCCAGGAGGGAAGAGCTGCAGTTCCTGCCCGAAGTGTGCTGCGTGCTGCAGCGGTCGGACAGCAACCTCTGCCGCTGTAATCGCGGCGACCTACAGTGATCTTCCTGAAACTACCGTCCTGTCAGTTCCTGTAGTGCTTGTGAGGTCCACGTTAACTTGGATCGTGGTTATAGGGAGCAGGAATTTAGCCAGGGTTTTGCTTTGTTTTCCTTAGCAGACATGAAGGTCATCACTTGCGAGATAGCGTGGCACAACAAGGAGCCTGTGTACAGCTTGGACTTCCAGCACGGAACTGATGGGAAGATCAACCGACTGGCCTCCGCAGGTGTGGACACAGCTGTCCGGGTATGTCTCACACCTCTTCTGTTCTGCTTTCTGGCATAAATAGCGTAAAGCATGACACGTACTCTTATCTGAGGTATTTTAGGAACTGATGTGGACATCGAGGCCATGGGCAGTGTCCAGAAAAGGATATTGGAGTTATGGAGGGTTTGGGGCATGAGTCTGACGGGGAGCAACTGAGGGAGCTGGGGTTGTTCAGTCTGGAGAAGAGGAGGCTCAGGAGAGACCTCATCGCTCTCTACAACCACCTGAGAGGAGGTTGTGGTGAGATGGGGTTGGCCTCTTCTCCCAGGTAGAAGTGATAGGATGAGAGCTAATGGCCTGAAGTTGCACCAAGGGAGGTTCAGATTGGATGTCAGGAGCAATTTCTTCTCAGCAAGAGCAGTGAGGCAGAGGCACAGGCTGCACAGAGAAGTAGTGAAGTCACCATCCCTGGAGGTGTTCAGCAGCCGTGTGGATGTGGCACTGAGGGACGTGGTTATTATGCTGACAGTTGGACTAGGTGATCTTAGAGGTCTTTTTCAACCTTAATGGTTCTATGAGTGGAATAGATGTTGAGGGCAAAAGCATGAGGTTGTTCACTTGTAGACAGAATGGCTGTATCTATGCTTACTGCTCTTGGCTAATGCCGAGTGTCAAACTGAATCTTTTAGAAGATGATCTGTGTTTATTTAGAAGTTGGGCTAGGTGATCTTCAAAGTTCCCTTCCAAGCCCTGTGATTCTGCAATTGAGTAGTAACCCCAAATTTATGGCATCATCTTATGGGTTAATGAGAAACAACTGGTTTTTGTTCCTTTGTGTTCATCACAGTTGATCTTCATCTGCCTGTTTTGTAAGCTGTCAGCACTGTGGGATCTTTCCACACGCCTTTTCAGTCTTCTCCATGTACAGCTCTCAGAAATGGTTTTCCATTGGTGTTAGCAAGCTGTGTTAATCAGCTGTTCTTTTTTGAGAATCATTTCTGAAATTAATGATTGATTGTGTAGCCTGAGCCACAAAATAAGTGGCTATCAGATTCACCCCTGCAAAATCAAGCAGTTGTTTTCTTTCTTATAAATTCTTATTGGACATGAGGACTGTCCCAGTCATTCAGTATCACATGTTTTTTCTAATAGCCTTAGCGCTCATTGGAAAACTGTGGGAAATCAAGAGCACTGAATGAGCCATATTATTTTTTTATTGCATGTTAGTCAACTCCTTAAATAAAGTTAATGGCTGGCAAGGCAGAGTTTTCATTGCAGACAAATATAATTGACTCAAATGTGTTGTTGCTTTTCTAACAGCTTCTCAGTACGGAAGGTAGGTACAGCGCTCAGAGTTTTTCTGAGTACTGCTTGAGCACTTCTGAAATGCTTGCCTCCCTTTTTATTGGATCCAAAACTGCAATATAGTTAGGTTTCCCATCAGTGCTGGGCTGTTCAGTTCATGTTTGAGTTCCTCTATGTCTCTTCATCCTGGTGATGTGCAGTAAAACAGAAGGCTTGTTTAATCAAAATTCTTCTCTCAAACTCATTCTGGTATGATGACAGATTCCAAGCCAAGAGTCTTCATGTTCTCCTTGGGAATGGACTGGAGGGCAATGAATTCATGCAGGTTTTCTGCGATGTGTGTGTATCTTTCTGTCTATTTCTCTATCTTTGGTGTTAATTTTACATTTTAATTATCTTTTGGGTCTGTTTATATTCTGTCATTCTTCTGTCATTTGATATGTGTGAATAAATCAGGAATGTTGCAAGAGAGTCTTGTTATATGTGTGATAAGCAGGAAAACAGAAATGATAAGGTTTTCTTTTTTTATTATTCCTGCGTTTGCTTCTGAATAGGTAAATGTTCTGTTTTAGCAGAGGATCTGCAGTGCAAAGATCCAATCTGTCTTTACAGTGGGGTGCATTTTGATTGGATCCATGCATGTTCTGTAGGATCCTCAATGTGATATTTTGTGAAATATTGTACTTTCCTATGTGTTTTGTAACGAATTATCACAGTTACAATTCATGATATGTATCTGGCTGGACTGCCTCTTTCTTTTGGAAGTACTAAGTGGGATTCATGTCATGAAAAATTAGGAGTTAATTCCAGTAGTCCAAACAAAACTTTTCCTCAGAGGCAAATTGAGGTTTAGGTTGGACATAAAGAAGAATTTTTTCTCTCAGAGTGGTCAGGCACTGGAATGGCTGCCCAGGGAGGTGGTGGAGTCGCCGTCCCTGGCAGTGTTCAAGAGGCGTCTGGATGAGGAGCTGCGAGATGTGGTTTAGAGCTTGTGGTAGCAGTGGTAATGGGAGGGTGGTTGGACCGGATGGTCTTGTAGGTCCTTTCCAACCTTGTGATTCTATGATTCTGTGATTCTGTGCTTCAGTGCAGTTGCAGCTGTAGCTCAAAGAGGGAAAATTTGTGGTACTGCTGCAGCTTTACCTGCGGAAGTTTCAGATGTTAAGTTCAGAAAGATGGTCCAAGGAGTAAACTGTGAATTCTTGTGAGACATGTAGATTATACCTTGTTTCCAAAAACTACCCGCAGTGCTTTTGTAACTAGATCTGGAAGGTGGAAAAAGGACCGGATGGAAAAGCTATTGTGGAATTCTTGTCCAATCTCGCCCGCCATACCAAAGCAGTAAATGTCGTGCGCTTCTCTCCCAGTGGTGAAGTCCTTGCATCTGGTGGAGATGGTGAGTAACAGTGCTCAGCGGTGCTGATGAAAAGAAGCTCTGTTTGTGCGTTTGGTGAGTGAAGGGGAAAACGTGAACGTATGGACTTGTTCATACCTTCTCATGATTTCAGTTTCGGATTCCTATGTGCCCTCTGGCTGTAAGCAGTAAATGCCTGTCATGCGGTTAGTTTTTACGTAATTTACTGCTGGCTGTGAGTCTGAGAAGGAGGGGAGATTGAATGGATTGCCTAGAGTCGCAGGGAAGCTGCGGCTGAATCTCTACGTTTCTTCCTGTCTCTCCAGGGTGATGTAGTTTCTTCAGTCCCAGTAAGGACAGCAATAGGTGGGCGTATGTCCTGTGAGACAGAGCTGAGTGTTACCTTCTGCACTAGAAGATTTTCAAGAAGCATGACATACAGAACCATAGCCAGCTCTAATCCAAAGCAAACTGAAAGTTAAATTGATAATTGCAGGACAAGGGGAAATGGTTCTAAGTTGAGGGAGGGAAGATTTAGGTTGGATGTCAGGGGGAAGTTCTTTACAGAGAGAGTGGTGAGGTACTGGAACAGGCTGCCAGAGAGGCTGCCACTGGATGCCACATCCCTGGAAGTGTTCAAGGCCAGGTTGGATGGGACCCTGGGAAGCCTGGTCTGGTATTAAATGGGGAGGTTGGTGGCCCTGCATGTTGGCAGCCCTGCATGGGCTGGAGATTCATGATCCTTGAGGTTCCTTCCAACCCAGGCCATTCTGTGATTATGCACTGTACTCTCATTTTACTCTTGGGAATCTACTTTTTTTAATTAAAGTATTATGCAAAAAAGTAAAAGGGTAAGGCAGTGTAGGAACATCTCTTCCCCAGTGCAAGTTAAGGTCTGTTCTTCATATATCATATGTGAGATGATTGTAACATTGAACTAAATATAATGTGTTAGCAAACAAGTGGAAAAGAAGCTTCGTATTATTTCTTGTCCAGATGCTGTTATTTTATTATGGAAGCTGAATGATAGCAAAGAATTGGAACCACTGGCTTTTCAGGATGAAGATGAAGCGCAGCTTAACAAGGAGAACTGGACAGTTGTTAAAACTTTAAGGTATTTTAATATTTTTGAGATATTTTTCTCTTCAGTGTTTTTGATTCCACAGTGAATTTTATCATTTAGTACAGTCTTTTGTTCAGTGATTTTAGGACTTCCAACACTCTCTAAAATTTGCTTACTGTGAGTTCATCTTTTTATTGTCTTTAATTTCTTTGTTTTGATACAGGGCCAACCTGCATCTTCTGTTACAGTATTTATGAGACATAAAGAATTTGCAGGACATAGCTGATGTGCTCTGAAATTGGTTCCTAAGATTTGCAATCACTTGAACTGTAATGCCTGTATATAAGTAAATGTAAAGTTTTATTTGTTAGTTTCGTAGTGCAGATTTTGATCATTATTAAAATAAAAAACGTCAGTAGCTTTTCATCAGTAGTTTGGGCAGATTTGCCAGATAGAAGCTGTGAGGCTGGAGGAGTCTTTTCCAACTAGTTCTTTTAAATAGTTGAAAATCTTCTACACTGGACAGCTTTTGTTTCAAACCATGTTGTAACTAATAAGATGGACACACTTTGCCTGCAGAGACCGTGTAAGTATTGCTGACAGTGGCTAAGGCATGAAACCACTGCTGGTTTGCAGTTGCAGTACTGCCTGTGGTGTTCTGTTCTCACTCCCAGCAGAAGATTGCAAGAAATCTGCAATCTGCAGTAGTTTTTTATGAGATGTATATTTGTTTTGCTTTCTGTGTAGCATCTGTTAAAAGTTTTACTTTCTGTCTATACTGCCAAAATCATTCAGAATTTACACTTGTTTACGAACCATAAGTAACTATTGCTATCCATAACCAATACATTCCTTGCAACTATTGAGATTTCTGTGAGAACAGTTTCACATGTGCTCATGAGGTTGCATAAAACACCAGCATGATCCTTAGTAACATTAACTTCTTAAAGCAAACAGAGCCAATCCCCCTCCCCTAAATTTAGTGTTGCAAATATTCATTACCGAAGCTCCCACCCTGTATAATAAACATTCAAACTACAAGCAATATGCATAGCTTTTGATGAAACCTTTCTGGGTGGTTCTCAATATTTTTAAGCATTTGTTCAACTACATCGAATCAAACCTAGTTTTCTGTATTTCTACTGCATATGCATCTTTGTTTACTGTTTTTCTGAAACCCCTAAGTATGCAGGAAAGTCTTCATGAAAAGTGACATTTATTGCATGTGAAAAAAGAAATGTTAAAGAAACCTACTTTGGGTAGAAGGAGGATGTGCTTTATAAAACATTTTAATGCCTCTGAGTATGGAAATTCTGTAGAAGCTGAAAATAGTGCTGTTCCTTTTCTTCAACAGCTCTTTATTTCTCTCTTTGGTTATTTTTTTTTAACCCCGAAACATGTACAGCTGTTACATTTACGTGTACCTGTTTGCCTTAATAATCAGTTCCTTTGCTGGCTTCTAGAGGCCACTTAGAAGATGTGTATGATATCTGTTGGACTTCAGATGGGAATTACATGGCGTCTGCCTCTGTAGATAACACAGCTATCATGTGGGATGTCATTAAAGGTAAGTGCTGTGTTTTAGCCATTGTGGCTCCACCCTTGATGGAAGTATCCCCAAGTATTTACCGAAGTAATTAAGCACATCTTTATTCAGTGAGAGAGCAATCAACTTAGTTGGTAGATTTCTGGAATTGTGAGGCATATACTCCAGCATATAAAGATACCTTCAGGTCAGCAAAGTTTGCACACAAGTAATCACTTCAGATTACTTGGAAAGCAAATGTTATCCTTTCTTCCCACCTCCCTCAAGCTTGTACTCACCCCACGCTTCCCAGCAAGCAAACAAAACTTGACTGGTATCAAGTAACTACCTCAGCTAAACACAGAAGAATGCAGAAGGCTTCTTTTTTTCCAGGTGTGACACTTTTTTATGCTTTGTTCAGCAAAACACTTTTGTTCATGCTCATCCCACTGCTGTGGGATTGCTCATATTCTCCGAGAAAAGCCCTTTGGAGGTTGGACCAGTGCAGAATATTTTGGACACTGCAGTTCCCAGCTGTGTGTATATAGCTGCCAATAACCAGCTAGGTTAGGTTCCTTGACAGGAGTTTAATATTTTCTGATTAGCAATGTGATCATTGGTTTCACTTCTGATTTCATCTGGAAATAGTTGGCTTTCCTTAAGTATAACTTAAATGGATGTTCAATTAGATGTGTGTGTGCTCAGAGGGCAAGTTCATGCATGGGTATTGTTACCAGATGCCACCTTAATTTTTGATAAAAATGCTGAATGTCCTTCCATTCTTACTGCTTGCTTTTAGCATGAAATTACTGCTGTGGAGGGAATTTGTGTCTTCTAGGCAGTGTCAGAACTAGTAAGTGAGAAGTAAGAAGCCAGTACTGGAAAATGTAGGACTTCTGGTTGAGGTTGTAGGTACGCAAAAGTAAAGAGTTTCAAGGAGTGCTTGACCCCGGCTAAAAGATTGCATAGTTTAGGAAAAAACAAAAAACAAACAAAAAAAAAACCTGACTGAATGAAAATTAATTTAAAAACCCACAGGGCTGTTTAGAACAAAGACAACGTCACTGGCTTATTGTGTAAGTACAAACTTGGAAACTCACAGAACATCCTGGAGAAGTACAGTTAGGTGCTCACTTTCTTCTTATGCTCTTAGGCATCTGTTGTTGGGCACCGAAAACAGGGACTTTCAGACCAGAAGGACTTCTGGAATTTGCAGCCTGGCCTCAACCCTGTGTTATCTTTTCAAAGAGCTGTGTCTTTGAAACAAAACAAGACCGTGCTATTAGAAATCCGTATCCGACAGTTAAAATGAAATATTTTATGAGAATTACAAGTAACTTTACCTCATCCTAGCACTTTGGATTTCTGCCACTCCACTGTAGAAGGGTTGGAGAGTTCACGCTTTCATGATGGAGTTGTGAGTTGTGAAAGAATGAGTTAGCACTGCTGTGGAAGCGTTTCTGAAAGCTGTGTGAGTAAATGATCAGTCAGTGAGTGTGCAGTGCCTTTTTTCAGTGCCTGCTTGGTGGAGGAAGTGAGTTTCTACAGGCCTGGAACCTAGCTATCTCTAGCCCCACCTGAATGTTACATTTTAATGCTGGAATTTCTGACTTCTCATACACCCAAAATCAGTTAACTATTGAAAAGTATTTTAGAATTCCGTTAGAAGTTTTTTGTCTACATCAGAAAAATTTTGATATGCTTTTTAGTTTTGAGATGTGCTCATTTGATGCCTGAACCAAGCTGCTTATCTGAGTTAGTTCACAGGGAACAGCTCTTGAATTGGCATTGCCAATTGGCTGCAACTAGCTGTTTTATTTCTAGAATGTACCTGTTTCCAGCATTCTTGTCAGGTACCACCAGGATAGATATGCATGTTCAAAAGATTATTTGTTTACATTTTAAAACATTCTACTTTGCTTTATTTCTGAAATGAAGAAATGTTTTTAAAGCACATTTGAATTCAGAATTTGGGAACTGTTTGTAATTTCAGGACAGAAGGTTTCAATATTAAATGAACACAAGAGTTATGTCCAAGGAATAACCTGGGATCCTCTAGGCCAGTACATTGCAACTCTGAGTTGTGATAGGTGAGCTGTTGCTCTAAGTGTTTTGCCTTGATGTTTTTTTCTTAAACATACTTTTAACTCATGCTCAGATATGTTATAAATGTGACTTTTACGTGGGCTCAGATTGTTCTGTAAGAAAGCTGAGATGAAGCAACGTGCTAAGTTAGTTAGCTTTATGGCTGTGGTAAGTGATTCCTGAGGTATGAGTGTCTTTTCTAAGTGGCAAATAAGCTTATGTAACCTTTCAAAGAAAATTGTCTTTAGGCAATAAGTTTTCATGCCATTAGTCATTAGAGATACCAGATGCATCTTAAAGAGACTGCTGCATTCTCTGATTGTCAGTGATCTAGTAAGTCCATCCTTATCAATACAGTTTACAGAAAGATATGAACAGGTTAAGTAATCAGTTAAAATGTTTTTCCACTGATACCTTTCTTGTGCCCTCTTGCTCCCTCCCCATCTCCAGGAGTTTTGTAAGTGAAGTCATTGGGAAAGCAAATGCACACTTCATAAAAGCTGGGGCTTGTCAGAACTTTGCAGTTCAGCTTAAACTGTTGAGGGCATGTGTGCTGCTCTGAAGGGATTGCAGCTGGCTAATAAATGCGTGTCATCTGGCACCCGTTGCAGAGAAAATTGGTGTGATAGTGCAGAAGTAGTTTTGATTTAAGATTTGCAATAGGCTCTGAGAAATGATGAGTTAATGACTACTGGTTCATTATGAGCCTCTTCTGATAACCACTTATGAGAAATTTGTCTGCTTTTACTAAAACGAACAGCAGCAAAATGTGAGTAATAGAGTGATGCACAAGTTTTTCTTGGAGTCAGGTCACAAGCTAGAGCATGAACTAATCTGAATAGAGGAAGTCTCCTACATCCTCAGGTTTCAGACACTTCTGCAAGGTTGGCAAATATCTAGCTCAGCAAGAGTCCAACAGGAGCCAGAGCTGGTGCTTGGACTGGATGTTCAGCAGCCTGGAGTAAGGAGATTTCCTCCACTTTTGCCAGGCCAGCTTAGCTGTGTGGCACCCAAAGCTTGTAGTTCCACAGCTGCCTCAAACCGACTGCTGGATGCCACAACATCACCTATTTTCTCCTCCTTACTCTGTCAGAACTCTATGGAGCTGTCTCAGCAAATCAAATTGATCTTTTGTTAGGTTAGTTCTCTACTAGCCTAACAAACCAGTGTAACCAAGCAGAGGTTTCAGTGGATGTAAGAGCTGGCAGAAAAGACAGGACTTTTAGACCAGCCCTTAGATTTGCTTTGGCTACCTGCTGTTTTAGGGAGATGAAATCAGCAGAGCTCCAACATTCTCTGTGGTGTTACACTCCAGTTTTCATTTATTCCTAAGAAAACTCAATGAAGGCCCCAAAATGTAGCTAATGGTGAGATGAGTTCCCACATCACAGGAGCATAGTGGCCACTGCAGCACAGGTAGGAATGGCATGGCTGTTTGCTATCCATTAAATTGCTTAATGAACACGTGTGCTGGTACTTTGGAAACATGATTGAGTCAAATAGTTGTCAGCGACTAATTGGTTGCATAGCCATAAAAAATATAACTTTTCTAGTGGTCTCTCATGAATGGAGTTAAAACTTTTGTGTTTGTCACTTAGATTTCTTATATTTGGTAGTCCTGACCAAAAAGTGAAGTGTTGTAACACTGTGTGAAACCTGGGGTGAAAGGACACTGAAAGTTAATTGTATGCTCTACTATGTAGGGTTCTGCGGGTATACAACACACAAACCAAGCGTGTGGCATTCAATGTTACCAAGATGCCATCTGAGTCAGGAGCTGAAGGAGAGGTATGTTGTTTCTGTTATTAATGGTACTGGAGAACATGCTGGGTGCTATTCTATATCAGTTACTCTGTTCCTCTGTTGCAGAGGAGCAAGTATTTGCCATTCAGATAATCCACACGTCACCTATTTCTGTCTCTGTCTCACCTTTGTGGTTTATATATTTTTTCCTGTGCCATTTTAGAAGCAATTAACAAAACATTGCTTGCTGCTGTTGATCTTTCAGCAAGTTCAGCTGAGTAAAGTCATAACACTGTGCATTTTGTGCACAGTAATAACACTAACATTTGGTAAATGTTAGAAGTAGTGTGGAAAAAAGTTGTATGCATGTGAATTTTAACAGACTGAAAACTTGTCTGTCAGATAGTGGCTGTACGTTTATTGATGGATACAACAGGGCATTAATACTTGCAGTGCAGCAGTCTGAAATTTTCAACCAATTCTTAGGAAAAATGGGATTAGAATTTCCTACATTTTTACTGATTTGTTGAAGAGAACCCAAAAAGTTTTTTTTTCTTTCCCCAAGTTAGTTCAAAGTGATACTAAAATAACAATTCCAAGCTGGTTTTTCAATTTCTTTTATTTATATTTTTTTAAACATTTGTAACAACTGCTATAGTGACAGAAGGAGAGGTTTGAGAGAGGGCTCTTTGCCATTATAAAAGTTCTACTTAAACCTCTACTTAAAGAGTTAAAATTAAATGCCTGTGGAACAAGCTTTTACATTGACTGGTACATAATGTTGCTCTGCAGGTTATGAGTCCTTGATTACTGGTCTAATGTGACTACTCTTAGAGTGTTTTGATTAGTTGAAGAGGGATTAGGGCCTATTTTTCTTAGCTGTAAAGAGTTAATAGCAAAGAGAGAAAATGAGTTTGAAGGAGCTGTGTTTTTTTAAAATATTTGTCTTTTATTTTAAAAGTTCCATGAGGATGGGTTGTACAACCAGGTGATTTTTTTCTCACTTGAATTCCTGCTGACATGTTCGTGGCACATGTAACAGTCAAGATTTCAATGTTACAGGCTAGGAGCTATCGGATGTTTCATGATGACAGCATGAAATCATTTTTCCGCAGACTCAGTTTTACTCCTGATGGTTCCTTACTGCTCACTCCAGGTATGTGAGAAGAACATATGCTATGAAGTGCATTGTTTATACTTGAAGCGTGCATACAGATTGCTTTTCAGTCTAGTGGGGGGGGTTATTTATCTCAATGATGCCATTCCTCATTTATCATCTTCCCCTTGAAGGAAGTAGAGGCTCCACAATACGTTTTCATTAGTGGCTCAGAACTTCAATTTTCTCTGTGATAAAAATGATATTTATGGCATTTTTCTTAACTGAAACGTGGAAATTGCAACGTTTTCTGTTAAAATAGAAATGAGGGGTTATTATTTTCTTTTGACTGTCAGGTCTCGCTTTGTTTGTATTCTTTCTTAAAAACATTATGCAGTTATAGTAAAAATAACATTGCAGGGAGAGAATCAGTTTGCCCTGCAGTTAAGCACAGCATTTATAGATGTCTGGCAACATAAAAAAGAAGCTTTGAGTGGGAATTATATAAGGGGAACACAAACAGCGTTAAATAAATATTTAGGATGCCTTTTTAAGTTGTATTCAAGTTGCACAGCCCTTGCCCAACTAAATGACAAGTTTAATTCTCGAGAAGTAAAATGTTTATAGACATAAAGTGTACAGTCAGTACCTTTTGATTTGATGAGTAATGCTTTTGCCTTTATTTTTGCAGCTGGCTGTGTTGAATCAGGAGAAAATGTGACAAACACCACATATGTTTTCTCCAGAAATAATCTTAAAAGGTAGAGTTCAATAAGGTGTCAATATTATTTTATTAAAAAACAAAATAATACTAATGAAATGCTGTTTTCTGAAATACTTATTCTTAAAGGCCCATGGGTCATCTGCCCTGTCCAGGAAAGGCAACTCTTGCTGTTCGCTGCTGCCCAGTCTACTTTGAGTTGAGACGAGCACTTAATAAAGGTACTGCAAATCCTTCAGGGAGTATGATTTTTACAGCAAATATGTGAAAAGGCCTATGTGACTGTTTATTTTCAGGCCATACAATTTTATGCCCCAACCTTTTAACATTCCATTAAGATAGTGTTGTACCGCATCTTAGAAGTTGTTTCCTGATTCTAAGACCCTGAATTTACCTCAAGTACCTTGTGAGTAGCTTTTGAAATAGTAGATGAATGCCTTACTTGGCACCGTAGGCTACAAAAATAATTCTTAGTACTTTCCTTTAACTTTTAACCATTCTGCTTGGGGGGGGGGGGGGAAATGTAAATAACTTGGCTTCGCACTAAAGGGGCAATGCAATGAAATATTTTCTTTTAGTCTCAACTATGCACATCACAGAAGCACCACAGAGTGAGTGTAGTTTGCAACACCCTTTGATGTTTATTCAAGGAAGCCAAACCTGAAGGAATGCTGATCTCTGATCAGAATGGGAATTCTGAGCAGGGGAAGAGTGGTATGAAGTTGCATGAGAACTTACCTGGAGATTGAATTTTAGCCTTCTTATGAGCCCTGTGGGGCAGGAGTGTTTATATTTTAACCAGACTAGTTGTGTTCTGCTGAAAAGGCAGAGTTTTGCTCATTTCAAGCAGGAGTGAAATAAAACCTCTTTCTTTAGAGGATTAGTGTGCAGTATTCCTTAGAGGGCTTAGAGATAATCTGTTGTGTTCTGCATTTCCATCATAATATTTAGATCCAGTGCTAATCTGTGGCAAGGAGGTGAGTGTCAGCTGTCACGCTCTGTAGCACTAAATGCAGTGGTGAGTTTCTGCAGCACCCTCCTAGAGAAGTGAAAATGTGGTAGTCCAGAAATCTGTAAGTGCAAGTACATGTTAATGGCCTGCCTCTTACACTGCATTGCTTCCATAATCACAGAAGTGAACAGGAGACCCATATTCTAGGAATTTTGGAAAGTAGCTAGCTAGCAGTCCAGTGGAAAGCGGAATAATCTGTCCTTAGAGTGAGACAATGCTGGAAGCAAAAGGCTAGCTAGAAGCTGGAAACCAAGATATATTTTGTACGAGACATACAGAATGTAATGTGCAGGCATAAATTTGGGGTGACTTTGATTTAATGTATATCCTAGGAGTTGTTTCTTTAAACTTTGGTGTGTAATTATGTTGCAAAACATAAACTGGGAAAAAACAGACTTTACAAAACAAAATATGAGCAACCTGAATGAACTGAACTTCTGTCTTCTCTCTGAGACGGTAGAACCTATGGACAATGGAAATGTTAATGCTTGCCATTAAACTTTACATTTTATAGCCTTGCTATTTTCTCAGTCATTATTTGATGAACAGTTAAATCTCTGTTTGGTTCACTAGTAACTAGTGCAGTTACTACCCTGCACTGAATACAAGAGAGAATTCTCAGTGTTTTCATTTGTTTGCATTATAGATGAAATCAGTCAGAAATCATCGCCCGCTCTATTGAATCTACCCTATCGATTGGTGTTTGCTGTTGCTTCAGAAGATTCTGTGCTTTTTTATGACACTGAGCAGTCTTTCCCTTTTGGTTATGTTTCTAACATACATTATCACACCCTCAGTGACATTTCATGGTAGGTCATTGTTAGATTCTTAAGATTTGTTGTGTTGGGGAGAACGTCCTGTTTTTGTGTTGAAGCTTTGCACTGCATCTGGTGTCCTGCTTGATTTTTGAGTTTCATTCATGATGTGTCTTTGGTCACTGTCATTGCAATATCTGGACAGTAGGTCATCTTGTTTGCTCTGTAAAGTGGAGAATTACAGTTCTTTGATCAGCTGGGAACCAAGGTGCCAGCAGCCAAAGGACAAGCAGGTGGCATTTGTACAGATATATGCACAATAAAGAGCCCATTGTCCAGGGGGTGTAAGTGGTAACAATGATGTTATTTGAGATTACCAAGGTCATCTTTGAGTTTAGGTGTCTGTATTGTGGCCAAATAATGCTTTATCTGTATAATTCTTCATGGTGGCTCTTCATGCATAGTAGCTAATCTGGCTTGATGTAGGAAGTCAGAACCGGAGCTGGAAACTGAAGTCAAGTCTCTGCAGTCAGAATAATCCCTCTGCTGGATTGGGCTTGTTAGGCTTTTCTGACCCGTATTTCTAAACTGAAGAGCATGTGGACACTTCTTTTTTTAGAATTTATAATTGATGCTCAGAAACTGAAAATCATTGTGTAAGACGAGAAGGGGGATGGAAGAAAGTACAAGCACAACATCACTGATTAAAATGGGCACCAAGCCCCTGTCCTTGTGAACACCACAGTGATTCTGAACATGGCTTCTACTTAGCCTGAGGGTCATAACTAGAGAGCTTAAATTGCTCTTCTGGTCTGGATGTGCAGAGTTCAGCAATATTTCTGAAACTGTGGCTGAAGATATGGACCATATTGTGTCCCAGCTCAGATGTACATAGTTTCTGGTAGCAGCACACTGCCACTAATCATTGGCATGGCCAGAGAGATTAAATCAGGTGTAAAGGCAAAATGTGAAGATCTTTTGTTCTTTTGAATTGGATGTTTTTTCACTTGACTGCAGTTTTACTTAGATGTATGTGTGTACTGGGGGAGGGGAAGAAGTACGGATGAGTACAGTGTATGTTATATATGGAGGTGAGTTGGGATTGAAGAAAGAAGTTTTCACCTTTCCCCTTAATGGAAAAAAACTTCCAAATAGGTCCAGTGATGGAGCCTTTCTTGCTATTTCTTCTACGGATGGATACTGTTCGTTTGTTACCTTTGAGAAGGATGAACTGGGAATACCACTGAAGGAAAAGCCTCAAATAAATGTCAGGACTTCTGGTGCAACAGAGAAGAAAGTGAAGAAGAGTCAACCACACAAAGTCATTTCCCCAGGCTCAAGGCTGACAGAGGGAACTCCTCTGAGCGCTCCCACTCTCCAACCTAAAACGCCTGTAGCTGCTGCTAAGGACTTGCCTTTCACACCTGTTGGCACAAAAAATGTTCCAGTCTCATCTTCAGAGGAGAGGAAAATCAGCCAGCCAGCCAGCCAGAGTACTAAAGGAAACCAGCCCAGGAGGATTACTCTCAACACTTTACAAGCGTGGAGCAAGACGCCAAGGTGAGATTTATATTGCCATTTGCAGTCATAAATATGAAGGCCAAGACAAGCTGTGCTTGTACTACATTTAAAGGTTTGAGGTTTAGATATAAATTCCTGGTCTTGACCTGGAACTTTTTGTTCTAGTTGTACTGCAACTATACGGTCAAAATGTCTTTAAAATCCTAAATGTAACTCTCATATTTCTGTCTAAAACGTGAGGCAGTAGCAAAGTTAACCTGGCTCTTAAGCCTTGTTGAAATGGCAGACAGAGTTGTCTGTTTTTATGTCCCACTTTCTAGAAAGATGGTGCCTTCAGCTGACAGGGAATATTATGAAACCCTTCTGACAAGAAGTATTTCGAGAAGTAAAGAACCAGATGAATGGGTCTTAAAGCACTGCATGAAGATATTCCATAGGGTGAAGATTTAGATGTTTTCAGAAATTGCCTGTGATTCAAGTATTGACTGTCACACGTTCTGCAATATAGTCACAGAGCCTGCAGTGTAAGATCCTGAGCTGATACACACACAATTAGAAGTCTAGACATTGTCAGCAAAGAAAGGCTGAATTTATGATTTAGGAGCCTATTGGTATTTCTCGAAGGAATAAATCGATTACTAGGTAGCTAGAGAAAAGGTGGTCATTGAGAAAGCAGGTTCTGGGTTTCATCATCAGCTGCAAAGAGCAGCTTCTCTCTTAGAGAAGGTGATTGCAGCATGATGGCTTTCTGTACATCAATGATCACGTGTACGAGGACTAAATCGTACACGAGTACACGTACACGAGGACTTTTCGGAAAGGGTGGTCAGGCACTGGAATGGATGCCCAGGGAGGTGGTGGAGTCACCGACCCTGGGGGTGTTCAAGGAAAGACTGGATGTTGTGTTGAGGGACATGGTTTAGTAGGAGCTATTGGGAATAGGTGAACGGTTGGACTGGATGATCTTTTAGGTCTTTTCCAACCTTGGTGATTCTATGATTCTATGATTCTAACAAATGAAGGGCTAACTGGAGAGTCGAAAGTGACTGTTGTCTGGAGGGCAAGCTGACTGAAGGAGCTAGTTAATCTTGAGAAATAAGCTGTATTTTATCATATCAGCTAATTATACAGTGTCTTCGTGTAGTAGCGTGCATGGTGCTGCCTGTAAGATCTGGTTTTTAGTAGATCAGTTAATCCTCTGCCACTTTTCTTATTTTGTGTCATCCACAAGATGTGATGTAAAGAAATATTTTATTTTGTTGTTGTTGTTCTGGCTTGGTTTGTTTATTTTTAAAAACACACTTCAATGATCAAAAGAATCCTCTAGAGTTCTATCAGTCAGAAGTGTTAATGTTGTGGATGGGGCTAGACCAGGAATAGTAACCTGTTGCAGTGGAATTGGAAGCCTTAGCAAGTGTCAAGAAACAGGTTAAATTCTTTGCCTTTTCAGCCAGTCTTTGCTTTAAAATATTTGACCAAAATAACATACTCTGTAGGATTATTTCAAATATAACATATGAAAAAGTATTTTGTTGTGGAAAAAGATAAATAAAAAGATGTGTAGTTGTATTCAAAGAACTTCTGAAAACGTCCTACTTGGCATATCAAAGAAGATAATGTTTAGTAACTTATTTCCAAACAAGACCTAAATTTAAATTACTGTGTGTCAAATAAATCTTCAAATGAAGTAATTGAACTGTTTCTTCTCTTTCAAAGGAGAATAAACTTGGTATCACTGAAACCAGAAACACCAGCCTCAGTATATACAGACACGGTTCCTGTGCCTCCTTCCTCAGAACAGGAACATGGTAAGTTTTTGTGCTGCATCTTAATATCCAGCAAAATTTTTTGCCAGTCTTTTTTTCCATTATAAACTTCTATTACAAGCCATAAAGATCTCAAATCAAGCACAGATGTAAAAGTAGTTGCAGATTGTAAAGCTTCTTCATTATGTAGGTGTGTTTGAAAGGTGCTTTTGACTACATGAAGTGTGTTGTTTTCACTGCAGTTGTCTCAGTTGCTCATGTGACAGTATGTTACTGCAGTTCAATAATAATGGTGCCATTAACTGACATTTGAAATGCTGCAGAATAAACTTACTTGTTCTGCAGGTCACACAGGTAGGTTTTAAAGACACCTGAAGCTTGTTTCAGGTGCTGGACTCCCAAACCAGTTTCTCGAGTATTTACTTGTTCATGAATCAACAGACCAATGACTTTCATTTGCTTGTTTCAGAGAGGCCATTACCATCTGATGACAGTCTTCAAAATTCCCCAGCATCTAAACGTCCTAGAACTGAGGAAATGCCTCTTTCTGTGTCTGCTGAAGATCAGATCGGCTGCAAACCAAACAAATAACAGCTGGTTTCTTAGAAGATTCTTCAATCTGAACACAGTGCGGCCGTATCTTTCTGCAGATGATAAATCCTCAATTCCTGATTAAAGTACTGTATGAGTATTTGACGTAGTGCTGTGAGTAGTCTGGCAGCAGTAGACAGTTTTCAGGAACGTAGCTTTACGGGAGAGGAAATAACTCTGAAGTGTCTTCAAAGTGTGGATCTATTTCTTGAAGACTGCGTTCTTCGATGCTGCAGTTCAAGGAAATCATGCAAATTTGGCTATCAAAAAGCCATACCCTAACCTAAGTGTTTCCATCTGAATTTCCTGAGTTGGTGTTTATAATGTATCGTGTCCTCCAGCAACCTGTCTGGCAAGTAAATAGAATTTCTCAGGAATTGGGTTCATTCTGATTTGATGTTGCTTAAGGAAAATGGAAGAAACAAAATACCTGAAGCTGTTTCACTGGGGCAGTTGGCTTATACATTGTAGCAATGTGCTGAATAATTGGTGCTCTCCTGTACCTGTGGAATGGAAGCAAACCTTCTTACGCTCTGAATGTGCAGCATGCAGTGTGGCTGATACTGAAATAGAAATCAGAAGCTAGAACAGCAAAAAAACAGAAAGCAGAAGGAAGACATTTTCTGAAGACCTGTTATAAGCATTAAGCAGTGGAAGAAGCTTCTTCACTGAACAAGGAAGTGTCTATATTGACAAAAATGAAGACATGAGATTTTCCTGAGGCACCAAGATTTGAATTCGTACATTAAAAGTGCACAAAAAGCTTTCCCCAGTTCTTTTTTTATAACTCAAATTGTTTTGGCCAACAAAATAAAACCTGAATCCAATGTATGTTACACTTTTAAAATCTGATTTATTTAATATTTCCTATAATTAAACTATGACCTACAATTGGAAACCACTGCACTGAATTTCATCTGGTGTGTGAAGACTCCAGAAGTAGAGTGCTCAGCCACAGCATTCCAAGCCTATCCATTTCATTAGTTTTGTTTAATATCAGGTATTTATTTTTGAGAAGATAATACTTAAAATGTAAATAGTTATTCTAGTAAATAGTTATATCTAGTTAACGATACCATGTAGACAAAAAATTCTCTTGTGATTTAGTCCATACTTTTCTGTCATGAAGTTCTGAGATGCATGGGAGGGGAAAGCGAGAATGGGTATTAAATCTCTTCAATTTCCCTGGATTTGATTGTTTTTAAGGTGTCTAGTTAGTGTTTGTTTTCTGTCATTCTCGAAGTATATAAATGCATCAGACATGCAGAAATAGAAATGTTTCAAAAGTGTTTCATAAAAATTCCACAAAGAAATGCTTACAGATACCTATCCCCCAGAAAGTTTCAGGCAAATAGAAATATGTTAACTACAATCAAACTTCAACAGGAGTTAATAGGAACTAACTGTATTTTTCTTTAAACCACTGAGATGAGGGTAGAACTTTACTGGACCTAGCCAAACCTGGGATTTCTTACAGACAGGAGTGAAAAGTCTATTACCAAGTGAAGCTACATCTGAAACAGTTTTTTTCCCTGAAATCTGTAGAAATAAAATTCGTAGAGATCTGAATTGTTAGCTAAAAAGCAAATATTTGTAACTAATACAGTAATGCATTTGTGGAAGGTTTTTTTGTTTGTTTGTTTGTTTGTATATCTGTTGCTAACACAACAGTGTGTGGTTTGGGTTTGGTTTTTTTTTGCTTGAGTTATAAGAACAGCAGTATTTCATGTTTCTGTGGGACAGCGACCCACTTAATACTTCAGAGATTCATTTTGTGCACTGCAAAGGGTCCTTTGAGTTCAAACTTACATTTCTAAATGCTGATTGCAAAGCTATCCTATTGGTTGCTTTTTCTTTTCTTTTCTTTTCTTTTCTTTTCTTTTCTTTTCTTTTCTTTTCTTTTCTTTTCTTTTCTTTTCTTTTCTTTTCTTTTCTTTTCTTTTCTTTTCTTTTCTTTTCTTTTCTTTTTGTTTTCTTACAAAATGCATTTTGTCATGAGCTTCTTTCTGTTGAAAGCTGTAAGATTGAATATGTTATTTTAGTGTTAATGACATAACAGGCCTTTGTGCTCTTTGAATGTAATTACTTACCAGAGTATTAGTCTTCATTTCATGCCACACACGTTCTGGTAACATCCACATTTATTTATATAGTTGCTAGCCTATTTTCTCACTGCTTTGCAATGCAATTGGATTGGTAGATTTATTGACACTTTCACTGCTTCCATTTGGAGATTATTTCCACATCATCATCTCTGTCATAATGTTACCTGGTATTTTTTCTTTCCTAACAAGGACTTCTTTCATTAGTTTTAGTTTTTCTTCTGCTACTATAATTTCGTACTTCCCTTTTCTATTCATTCTCTATTAGTTATGTTCTACTTTGTTGTTAAGAGGCAGCAAATCAGTTTTAAACTTGGGAACTGCAGAACTCTTCACTGGGTGTCCAGAACCTGCACCCAGTCAAAAATATTTTGTAGTTGTATGTATCAGTATCCTCGCAGCAAATCCCCTGAAAGACCAAATAAACAGGATTTTGATACCAATTTGTGTTCTCTGAGGTGAAAGTAGCACCATCTTCTGTACCTGTTGGGCCACGATGCACAGGGATTACTGAGTCTTCCTGTCTCTGGAGACAATCGCTGTAGGGCTGGATGGGGCTCTGAACAATCTGATGGAGATGTAGGCGTCCCTGTTCACTGCAGGGATGTTGGACCAGATAGCCTTGAAAGGTCTCTTCCAACTCGAAATGGTGTTGCTGCTGTGCCTGCTTCATGACCATCCCCATCTCTTGGCGCCGATTCATCTGCCTTTTTACTGTAAGACTGTTTCTGCTTCAGTCGGGTGATGAGCTTCCAGAGGCGTTCCAAGGAGCTGCTTGTCACAAGGAAAGAAACCATCATCTTTTTTTTTACTGCTACTTGCAAGATTGTCATCATCCATCAAGAGAGCAAATTTTTGCCTGTTTCTCTGTGGACTCCTAGCAAAAAGTTATGGCTCTTTTTCCAAAGCCCAGTCTCCACACCATGTGGGCAGCAGCAGGAGCACCAACTTCTGCCAGCTCAGTCAGGGACTTTTCCATAGCAAATATCTACCTTACAGGAGATGCACGTTCTGTTTATGTTGTGACTTCAGGGTCACTTGAGACCATAGGAAATCTTAGCAGACACTTTGATCTATTTAATGAAAGGACTGGGCACCCAGGCTTCTATCAGACAGATTGCTTACCGAGAGCGCAGAGATTCTGTGGATAAAAAGAACCTTCAAACCTTGGAATCACCTCAGATATTCTTCAGACAAAACCCCTGTAGGAGCAATCATGAACCATATAGTTCTGTTGTTGCCTCTCCTGCTTTTCTTGCTGTAAAGGCTGACATCTCTCAGGCCCTGGTCTTCCTATTTAGTCACATAAGGCTTTTGGACTCTGGGTGGCTCAGTCGTTTGTGATGCCTTGCAGTCCTTTCAGCTTGTGCTTCCTGGGGGTTCCCTCCATGAGAGTTTACTAGGACTGTTAGCATGCACATTTCAGTACAATCATTAACTCCTTCACACTATGGAGGAATTGCCCATTAACCCCTGGGGCTTAAGCTATCCCATGCATTTTGAGAATGAGGAAGGCCATAATAAGAGCCTTCAAACTGTGTTGGGTCTTGATGTCAAATGGAATGGTCGTCTTTCTTCAGAGGCTATAAAGGCAGGTTATGAACTCTTGACAGAATATGTCCTGAAACTTCCAAGATGAAGCCACTTCTGATGGAGCAAAAACTGTGTTGAGTGGAGTTTTTTTTTCTGATGAAATGTAATCTTCCTTTGGATGCTACTCAAGCAACCACATAGAGATTTCTTAAATGTTACGTTACAGGAAAGGCATGAGAATTGTTGCCATTCTCGGTAGAAGCAGTGCCACAGTTGCTTTCCATGTGAAGGATTCAGAGCTTCTCTCTCCAAGTAAATTTAACCACATACATTTTTCAGCCTGTTTGACACCGTGGAGACCACAGTGGAGTGCTGCATCCAGTTCTGGCCTCTCCAGAAATATGGAGCTCTTGGAGGAACCCTCATGAAAGGCCACTAAGATGATGAAGGAGTCTGGAGCATCTCCCTATGAGGAAAAGTTGAGAGAGCTAGGACTGTTCAACCTACAGAAGAGATGGGTTGTGGGGATCTCATCAGTGCCTATAAATACCTGGAAGGAGGTTGTTAAGAAGATGGAGCCAGAATCTTCAGTGGTGCCAGTGAAGGGTAAGAGACAAGGGGCACAAGCTGGAACAAAGTTTTCCTTTTTCAGTTACATGTACCTTACTTCACTGACCTTTTAAAAGGTCGTATTTATGTCTCAATTCTGCATGTTATTTTATTTTAAATGTGTCTATGTAATCGTTTACCAATGTCAGAAGAAAAAAAAAAGTTCTTTGTTCTTTTGATCTATTTTGATCTATGTGCCCTTTTTTCTTTTGTTGATGAGTTATTGTTTAGTTGTACGAAGTTCAGCCCTTGGCTCTAAAAAGCCCTAGCTGCAGCTCGAAGTGAGATGTAAAAACAAAGCGCAGAGTGCCCACTAGATGCCGCTGTTCTAACAGGATTCCTCCTCTTGCGGTTATGGCGGAGAGTGATCCAGGCAGCAAGAAAACAGTTTTTAGTAACATGTTGTAATTGAATCTATATAACAAATATAAATTATCAACAAATAAATTGATTTTATTATTTTGACAAGCTTCCTTTTAAAAGGATGTGTTTGGTTTTTGTTTATTATGTCCGTATCACCGTATCCCTTAGAGTCATAGAATCACTCACGTTGGAAAAGACCTTAAAGATCATCAGTCCAACCCCGACCTAACCATCCTACCCTAACTCCAACAGCCCTCTGCTAAATCATGTCCCTGAGCACCACATCCCTTCTTTGTTGCGAGACCTGAAATACCACATGCAGCCCTAAACTTGCCAGGAATCTCTTAAGCATCATTTCTGTCACAAAGCTATTTGAAGAGGGTATAGGAAGGATCTGAAATGCGTATGGGCCATCTGGTTGGTGTGTACTCCAGGACCAGTTTTGGATTGTCTTTCCAGGAGTTCCCAGATTGTGATACATATATTGCTGCATGTTTTCATGTCCCACCCCTATGTCAAAAGTTAATTGTGTGTGTCCGTATTACAGTACCAGCTTGTCTGTTCTGATCTGTCTTAAAAAGTTGCACTGCCTTTTTATTTATCTTCTAGCCTATTAAAAGGAAATGCAGAAGATGAGGGCAGTCACAAGTAGCTGTGTATCCACGAGAGAGTGGCCACGGAGGGTGTGAGGGCAGTATGCAAGCAATCCTCTCATGTAAACTGTGTTCTCTCTGCAAGAGCAAAAGGACAACTCCTTAATTAGTGTCATTTTTATTTATTTTTGCCTGGAAATGTACTTTCTGCTGCTTCCAACTTGTGTCAACTGGTGCTGCCCAGTCAGGGTCTTTTCCTCTGCTGAGTTATTAGTCGTTACCATCACAAGGAATACTTGTTCCTCAACAAAAACGTATAGATTTACTTCCTTAAAAATAAATAATTCAGTGAGTCACTGAACTATTGATACCTTGTTTCATACAGGAATATAGCAACTTGCACTAGTGTTTTCAAACAGGCTTTGCAACATTTTAGATTGAGTGGTTTCACTGCTGTTTTACTGCTGGAAGGACTTTTTGGTGTGTAATAATAGTTAATTTTTAGACAGCTGGACATAATGCTTTCTGTGCTATCAGTGCTAGTTTTATTTTTTCCTCTATCTGGCTACCTATATTAAATACATCCCCTTATTTAATCGCTTTTTATCAAAACTTGGTTAGTATTTCCTTATGGATTCAAATTGGAATCTTTGTATTGTGTAGCTTAAGCTCCTGCCTCACAAGCAGGAAATAACCATGGGGTGCTGAGGCTGTCACATGAACTTTCATCCCTCTATATTTACTTGCAAAGAGGACAGCTCTTACAGCAGTAGGCAGAAAGGCCCAAATCTCTTAGGTGCTCACGGTGCTCTCTTGAGTCCAAATGGGAAATCTCAGTCAGACAAATGTGAGACAGTATCCCTTCCTAGTGATACCTCTGGATTTTCTCTTTGCTGTGTAAGGAGTAGGAAGGGCCCATAGTTATTGAGAAGAATGTAGGTAAAAACGGAGGTGGCTGTAAAAGTCAGTGGTGTGGATTAAGATTTTTGAGCGGAGCGTAGAGATACACTCAGGAGGAAAATGCAACAGATTGACATCAATCAAAATGTCTCCTCCATGCTGCCAGCTGTGAAACAGAGCACAGCCTCTCCTAATCCACTCATCAACAGTCTCAGGCAGATGTGAAGGCTTCTCCAGCAGGAGCTGACACTGCAGATCTTCCAGTCAGTTGACCTCTGATGAGTCACTATCCTGGGTTGGGGTAACAGACAGCCAAAGCTACAGCAGTGTGGAAGGCTGGGTGCTCACACATCCAGCCGTGCTTCTGGTCTGGGGAGCGGTCAGCCAAACGTTCTGATAGTTTTAATGGAAACTCTATTGTGAATTTGGATGCTGAGGGAAGCCTACCAGGCACAGAGCGCTCAGGATGCAAGACAGTACTAAATGTGCAAGGTATTTCTGTCCCTTTTCCACCACATTCCAGATACGAATAGGAGATCTAGAGATCTATTGGGCCTTCTTTGGCAGCACTGCCAGTAGTTCTAATGCAAAATCCCCAGATTTAGTGCCTATTATTCTCTCTGACCAGCTCGGAACTCCATAACGCAGGTCTATTCTTCGTCCCATGAGGTTTTGGGGGCACTGCCATTTTCTTTATGCTGTTTTTTTTTTTTTTTTTTTTTTTTTTTTTTTTTTTTTTTTCAGAGAGTTGGCAGAACAACCTATGGATGCCAAGGTTCCCCTGAATTTTAAGCTCCAGCCTTCTCTGAGTGTGACCTTTGCATATTCACTACTCTCTCTAGTCCTCTTTTCAAAGGAGGCACGAGAGAAGGAATAAGTACTCTGCTGTGGACAAATGAGTTCATTTCTGTTCATTTCTGAGGGCTCTGTGCTGAGCCCTCCCTTCCACCAGTATGGCCTGACCTTGCCTTTCTGACTTAGTGTCCTGGGCTGCAGGTGCTCTAGCACCAGCAGAAGAACTGGAATTTGCAAACAGAGAGCAGCTAAGCTTTTCCCCTGCCAGTTCCCTTTCATGTGTGCCAAACATACAACAGTGTTTTTCTTGAGCCTGGCAGCCACTTTCATCCAAGCTGAGAATGCGGCTGCTTACTCCCTCTATTGAAACCCCAAAAAACCACGGCCTGGAGGCCTCCTGGCCTGCAACTTGAGAGGGTTTGCTTCTGGGAGCATGAATAATTAAAAAGGTTCACAAATTTCTTTCTGTCTGGAAACTGTTCTTAAATCTGGGCTTGTCCAGGGACTGTGAAAACCTGATCCTGGTTCTCATGAAAGCAGAAGATCTTTTTGTATCTTTTTAGCATGGCCTGATGAATGTCTGAGATCTCCAAAGCTTTGGTGCTAAAAGTTTCCTTGTGCCATGCAGTTACAGAGATGTTAGATTCATTATGCGCTTAAGTGCTTGCATGCACTCTAGCCTAAGTTTATATCCTTTTTTTTTTCCCTTCATATTTTACATTTCCAAACATTTTTCTTGCTACGACTTATATTAACCAGAAAACCCTCATTTTGTAGGGCCTTATTTCTCTGACACTTGCATGGTATGATTCTTAGGCACACCAGCAATGATTATAAATAATGTCAGATTTTGTCTAGGTATAAAATTTTCCTGTGCACTTAACCAGCAAAAATAAATAAATAAGCTATGCAGGCATATTTATTTGAAATAACTTAAAATAGGCATTCTTAAATTTTGTTTGCTAAGGGAAACAGGCCAGATTGAAATGGAAATGGATACTTGTATATATTAGCCTGTTTAATTGAACTGGTTTAAAACCATACTTTGGGCTAAATGAATGCCACCTACTACATACTGGGCACTGTGGGACCTTTCTGGATGTTTTTATTTTGCCTGTCCTGGCACCAGCAAGGTTGCACCAGCTGGATGTACTTATGCATAGTGGGGATAAAATAAGGTATGGATTTAGTCTGCAAGCAGAAGAGAGACAATATGTTGGCTCTGTGCTCCAGCATTTTAAACTTGTATTTTGACTCTACAAAAAAGCTGCATCTCTGGCTGTATGATAATTTATTACAAGAAGGCAATGTCTGCAGCCAGCAACAAGCTAAATCAGTGTGTCTCACATGCATATACGGTGATAACACAACCAGTCTTGCTGCAATATTTTGTCTGGATTCAAGTGTGTGTGCTTGAGAGCAGACAGTACAGTAACAAAGACGAACAACTGGTTATTGGAATGTGTCTCATAGAATGGTCTGTAGTGGGTACAGTGTGTGTATGCATACCTAGACTGTTCTTCAACCAGGAAAACTGGAGTGTCTTGCAAGTGCCTGTATGGATTAGTTCTTTGTAGAATTGCTGTGAGTAAATACACTTTTCTTTCTATTTTGTTCATCAGATTCCTGGAAATAAGGAAGCAGTTTTCAGAATGGAGTGGAAGTTTGCAACAACTTATAAATCATGCGTATGCACGCGTTCTACTTTATGCAAAATTTGCAAAAACCCAGGTCATGTTGTGATGTGGACATCTTTTGTCCATTTTTTTGGTCAGTGTAGAATTGCTTGTTGTGATTATGCAGAGAACAGCATGGGAAAAGAGAGAAAATAACATTATTGAAAAGAACAGATCTTCCTAACAGTAGTCAGAGAAACTAATTATGGCATTTGAACTTTAACACTTATAAATCATTACAGATATGAAAGGTATGTAAAACCACGATGTAAAATGACTATTTGATCTTCCTTACTGCTTTCTGCAGGAAGAGGTGATTCTCAGTTTTCTAATTTCTTGCAGAATAGCTCAAGATTGATTTTGGAGTGAATTCTTAAGTGTTAGCTATAAATCCATGAGGATAGGGATGATAGTGAAAGGAGTAATGTAACTGTCTATTGTACCCCCTAGGGTAGTTACCTTGTAGGAAAGTAGCTACTGGTAATCTATAATAATAAATATCAACATTAAACATCGCTTTTTTAATTTTAACAGCAGGATTCAGAGGATGCATTCTGCTTTCTGATACTTAATAAATTCAGGATCGTGCCTGAGCATTTGCTTATAGTAGCCACATGATGGCAATATTGCTAATCTTTAACTTTATTTGTTCAACTGCCTCACTAGCTCCGGTTTTGATTCAGAATACAGTATGTAGTTCTTCAAAAATACTGAAGTTCTCTGTCTTTTAAAGGAAAACTCTCATGTTAAGACTTTATATATGTCATATCTGTTGTGAATTTGGCCCATGGTTACATCCCTGATTTCAAAGGGAAAAAAGAATACTAATGCCACTGTGAGAACACAATAAGTGTTACATATGGGTGATGCTGAGACTCTGGAAAGGTGCATTAGCCATGAAATGGAAGAATACCAAAAGAAGAAAGGCTTAAGAGATGTTTTCTGGGTAACCAAAGGCACAGAATTTTCCAGTCTGATATTTCTGATAAGCTGTATGGAGCAAATGCCTTTATGAACTGTGCCACAAACATTTTCGCTCTCTGCATTAAAGGATGTACAAAGCTTGGTGCATGCCATGTCTGCTGCCTGGCATGAGGAGGCCTCTCCAATGTTGTGTAGCCTACTGCAGGTTCAGGGTCTAACTGAAACCAACCACTCACCAAACGACCACCAAACGAATGTGTCTTTCAAGTCCCCAGCACAAGTGGAGTAATGTAAGAAGTCTATGACAGGGACTTTCAGAGGTGGATTTGGAAAAAGAGCAGGAGAAAACATCTGTGGCCAAGCAAAGAAAGGTTGTTCCATGACTGGAAAAATGGCTGCAGGAACGTAGAGAAGGCTGAAGAAAGTGGTGACTGAAGAAAGGGAGATAGAGAAAGTTGCAGTGAAGGAGAAGTGGGGTGAAAGCAGTGAGGATGTGTGAGGTGGAGGAAAACTTGGTTCTTCACAGAAAACCATGACACTGAAATCAAATCTCTTTATGAGGCATTCTGGGAGTTTCAGCTCGACACAAGCAGGATTTCAACAGGCAGGAGCAGAAAATGCTACTTTCTATTATTTTTTTTTCCCTTTTTTTTCCCCTTTTATGAGCTGCAGTGGAACCTGTAAAAGGGCTGTCCCTAGTGAGAACCAAGTAATTTCTGAAATGGTACAGCTATAAAACAGGAGACCAGGATCTGGCACCAGTGCAGGAGCTCAGCCGAGTTTAAGCAAGATCTTTGGTAATGTCCTTAGATTCCCAGTGTGATAAATATGGGCAGGTTTTGGTGGAGACTTGAGGAAAAATGTGCTCTTTTAGCCAAAGTAACTATCATCTTGACAAACATTTTGCTGGACTGTTATTTGAATGAATATTTAATGTAAAACATGCAACCTGCTCTAATAAGAGCACATTCATAATTTCTAGCATGCTAGTTGTGTCCAAAATTCACTTGGCTTTGCTCTGGGTAAAGGATACCTTAAGAAGGAAATGTTGGACTGCAGCTACTTTTGGCTGAAGCACACGGTACAACATGAACAGCTGTAGAAGCCAGATTTACTGCAATAAGTGAGGCTGCTAAAAACCTGACATTACTTTGATTTTTTTTTATGAAAAAGTCCAATATAGAGTTTATGACTTTTCATACACTTATTTATTTTAGGAATAAGAGACTTGCCAAACACAGCAGGTAGTTAATACCCAATTCAGACTGCACTGAAATAGGAAGGGAGGTATTGGCTACATCCTTTGGGATCCTGTGATTAACCTACAGGGAGCTGTAGGTGGCTTTTTCCACATGCTTGCAGATGAAACATGGGTTGGAGTTGGCTGCCATTGAATATCTTGAAGTTTAGAGGAGATGTAGCAGATAATTCAGCTCATAATCTGCTGCAGTATTCCTTTCCTTTGGATACAGAGGATACGCCTGCTGTAATGGCATGAAGCTGAGATGCAGATCCAGTTCCTTCTTCTCTCCCAGGCATGGGGTATGTTGCCATACTCAGAAATACATGTCATGATGCTCTTCTACCACTGGTGTGAACTACAGTGTCCCATGTCAGGCAGCACTTGATTGTGCTCAATTCCTGCTGTTGACAGCCAGCTCTTGGGCCTCTGAATGATCTGGGGGGTGGTAAAGTTTGGTCACAAAGCTGCTTCATCCTGCACCACAAAGGGTTGAGGCTGGCTGTCACTGCTTTGTGCTGAGTAAGCTGGTTACTGTTCAAAACCTTTCTAGTGAACTTGGCAGCAGTCCTCTCAGTCTCCCTGCTGTTTGGCTGTCATAGTCAAAAAGCAGGGGCAGAGATCCTTGCATGCCTCCCTAGGGTTCTCAGAGCTAAATCCATCAGTGCTTGAGAGACTGCCAGTGATGCAAGTCACATAAATATCCCAGTGGATACCACAGGACAGCATAATGCTTTCCATATTCCAGGCGTCTCTTAGGATTTCCTGGGGGTAATGAGTTGCTTGCTGATAGTGCAGTCATTGTACATAGATGTAGCAACCTTTAGGCACTAATATAATGCCACAGGCATCTAGGGTTGGATGCTAAACCTCCTTATGGATAGGATACTGGAGCTATTTGCTGCTGCTGTGACAATCCATTCAGTTGAACTTCTTGGGGGTTTATCTGACCTAAGACAACTGTTCAGTTTTTATCACAGGAGCTTGTTATTTTGTTTCTGCTCTATCAGATTTAATTAACAAGATTCTTTATTTTCTTGCCTACCCACAGTAATAGTGGAATAGGACAGCTGTAACCACCAGAGAGATTAGCTAAAAGAGTTTGAGGTGGTTTTGTGTCTGCTGATGTCCAGAAGTGTTTCAAAGCCCATGGACAAATCTAGTTAGGACTGGCAATAGTTAGTTAAAGACCACTAAGTTTAGGATAAGTTCCGTATTTTGTGCTTCTTTAAAAATAGAGATATCCATGTTGCAGGAAAGCTAGGATTATTAGATTGGCCCTCTTTGATGTCTGAAACCACCAGGAGAGAGGATATTTGAAAAGAGAAGCTTTTTACCCAGCCTTCCTTTAGAAATTTCACATCTGCTTATTTGAAGAGTTTGGTCCTTAAAGAAAAGCTGCAATATCTCTGTTTTACTCTTCAGCAACTGAAATCTTTAAATTAGTTACTGCCAGTTTGCAGAAGACTGATGAATTTTATAACTTCTGGATCCTGCAGAAGAAATGGTTAAAAATACCAACTGCATCCATCTCCACTACCCACCCATTAGCATGACCCAACCACCTGGCAAGGCCAGCCCTTGGTAGGTGTCTATTACATATTGATTGTTTAATGTCTATGGAGATTATTAATAGTTTAACGTCAGTGATGACTTTTCTTCTCCTTTCTCCAAAATAAGCTGCACAGTTTACTAATTTAAAGAAGAAAGAGTCAAAGGAATCAGATGCAAATCTGTGCTAGAAGGAAAACGTAGTGCTGTTTTCCAAAGTGAAAAGCACTAGGAGGAAATTTTGTTAAAATGTAGCGCTCATTAATCCATAGTTTTGAGTGCTTTCTGCCAACTGCACTCTCAGTGTCTGATTTGAAATGTTCTTTAAAACTTCTTTTTATTGAACTGACACTGTTGAAATCATTTCCTATGTTGACAGGAAAAGTTATAATGTTTGTGAATAGCACATGGATGTAAGATAGATACTTTGCTGGCAAGGAATAAAATACCAGCTCACAAAAGGCAGTAAGTCCAGTAAGTTTTTTGCCTTAAAATTATCTAGTTACTGGAGCAATAATAATAATGAACTGCTGCATGGGAATACCAACAATTTATGGAAGTATAGAGGATGGAAGAATTGAGATACAGAATGACAATGGAGCTTCATAGAGTATTTTTCACAGAGTTGAGTTGTCTGTCATTTGGGGATGTTTTAAAACGCAGTCGTAACTTCGAAAGTCAAACATGATTTCATCTAGATTGGATATTATCGACTTTCACACTTTGGTATCTGATCAAGCATAAATAAAGTAACAACTACAAGTACAGTGATGTCATCAGTTGTCATCTAAAAGATACAGAAACATTAGCTCAATACATCATCTGAAGAGTATAAGAGATAACTGTATATCCCAGGGACTCCAAAGGTTAAAATGGTGTTTCTCATTTTGACAGAGTGAGTGTGCACCTCTGATGCAGCCTAGGCATAAAGGTCTGGGAAATCCTACTGGAGAACTTACATGCTGATATTGAGTGTTTATAATATACTTGTTAACAGAAGAGAGGGCTAATTTGAAGAGTCTCATGTTTGTAAAGTGTGAGTTCTTCTAATGACCAATATTACACAATTTTGGCCTTTGAAGCAATGAGACATTCAGAAACGCTGTGCAAAGCCCACATCTATTTTAATTTGTCAGCTTGCTTATGTCTACCATGTAACTTCAGAGATGTTGTGCCAAACTAGAAGCCAAAAGCAGTAAATTTACTTGGGACTGTGGGACATGATGAGTTGATGCCATGGGAGGAGCCTGTGTGTCCAGAAGTACAGTATTTGTTGTTCATTTGAGTCACTAGGTGAGCACTTTGATGCTCTGGAGGGCAGAAATACCTTTTCAACTGCTGTCACTTTCCTGCAGCTGGCATCTTAAGGAGCTGCAAAGTGATGTTTTTTTCTCACTGCAGAGGAAACAAATACTAATTCCATTAAACTGTTGGAAATTCTAACAAGTGTGAAGCTGACTCATTGGGCTGACAGGGCTCAGCAAAAGGAATATATTTTACTAAACTTTCAGGGTCTTTCTCCTCAGCTGCCTTCCAAAAGCATACATGATGTAACTGATGCAACTCAATCTGATCTGAACGGTGTAAGAATTGAAATATTGGAATAAGAATATTTGCTGTGCTCTGTTTGAAAATAAAGATAGGAATCTGATGGTGTTAAATATACCTCCTTCATGCAGCCTGAACAAATTTAAGTGACTTTAACAGATGGCTTTGATTAATGGCTGATATAAGCTAGTGCTCTTTCTTGCTGCCTTGGAGATTGCTGCAGCCTTTGCAATATTACCTTTGAGTGATGTACCTACCAAGAGAATCAGAAAGCATTCATGCAGGTAAAAATTTACATGAATCAGTACTATTTCCTTGTATGAATGCTTGTAACACAGAAATCTTTAATTCTTCTCCATCTCAAGCAGACTATTTAGATGAACTCTGCAGGGGTATTCAGTATTACAAGGTTAGCTTTTTTTGAAGTGCTCTTGGCTGCAGCATATGGTAAAGTTTCATTGACAAACAGATTTAGTGTAAGAACTGGGATTTTTATGTTACCCAAGTTTGAGAAAAGGAAAGGAATCTGAGATTATGTTCCAGCAACCATGTCCTTTTTGTTCTCGAGTTCTTCATAGTTGAGTTCAGCCATGCTGGCTCAGTAAATGGAAGTTTCCATAATTTTCTTGAAAATTTCTTTTAACTTCTGTTCTTGTGTGGCCTCATTTTTCTTTTATTAACTAGATCAAGCCAAATCCTCAGTGAAACTGCGGCAAAGATTTTGACCAGTAAGCTGCTAAATAACTACCAACTTCCTTATGTGAATTTTACTTCACTGATATTCTTACTGTGCAAAAGTATGCTGTGTTTCTATCCCTGCAGCTGGATGCAAATATGATATCAGCTAATCTGTGGTGGTGGCTACCAGAAAACGTTTGAGCTGCTCCACCGTCACTGGGATTAAGGAACATAATGCTTGTATCTTGGAATGGTGCTACTTTCTTTGTATCTTTGTAAAGGATATTTAGAATGATGTGTCTGACCAGTTCTTTCAGCTTTCTCATTTTTTTTACCCAATCTGAGCAACGTATTGGTAGCATTCAGTAGCAACTGAGGTGGACGCTCTGAGTTTATGTAGATTTTATCTTTTATTTTTTAAGATATTTTGGGACACAATTTTTAAGTTTAATTACTCATTTTGTATCAATGCGTTGAGTTTTTCTGTATGTCTTCAGTTTTTCTTTAATAGTTTTTCTCTTCTTCCATCTTTAATTTCCTATAGGTAAAAAGATATAGCAGAAGCCATATATCAGTATGTCATATTTGTTGTACTTACAGTAAGGAGGGCCATCTAGTGAACTCGGCACACTGTGATGTGTGGGAACAGGACTAGTCAGTGCTCCATAAAGCTGGTCTCCCATGCTCAGCCTGCTCTTGTTTTTGGCATACCAGTTTCTACCTGCACATCCTAATCCCAGTTGCTCAAATGAGCTTTCCACTCACTAGCTATGCCCTTCTGCCCAGTCACTATCCACTCCCTAAGAAAAACCAAGGACTTTTCTACCTAATTTTAAAAGGCTTTTTTAAAATATTCTTTCAGGTTCTGTATTGAAAACTACCATTGTCCGATAAGAAAATAAGGGATCAGATAAGCCTGTTATTTTCCACTGGATGGTGATTTCACCACCTCCGTGAGTAGCCTGTTCCAGTGCCTCACCACTCTTTTGGAGAATAAATTTATCCTAACACCCAACCTGAACCACCCCTGGTGCAACTTAAGGCCATTAACTCTCCTCCTATTGCTATTACATGGGAGAAGAGGCTCACCCGCACCCACCACAGCCTCCTTTCAGATGGCTGTAGAGAGTGGTGAAGTCTCCCCTGAACCTCCTCTTCTCCAAACTGAACAATCCCAGTTCCCTCAGCCGCTCCCCATCAGAGTTGTGCTCCAGACCTCTCACAGCTCCATTACCCTTCTCTGCACACACTCCAGGGCCTCAATGTCTTTCTTGTAGTGAGGGGCCCAAAACTGAACACAGCACTTGAGGTTCAGCCTCACCGGTGCTGAGTACAGAGTACGATCACTTCCCTGCTCCTGCTGGCAGCCCTATTTCTGTGCTAAGTCTGGCTTAATTCCGGATGTTTCACCACTGGCTTTTACAGGAGGTAGAGACAGGCAGCAGGTCTGTCACTGAGACAGCCCTCGGAGTGTCCAGAGCATGATGCTCTTCACTCAGTCACACACTGGAACTGGAGCTACATGGAAGTCCTATAATGGGACTGTGTCCTGCACCCATCTGAGGCCGGGGAGGTTCGGTCAGATATTCTGTTCTGTCTCTGCATAGCAGTGGATGTCCCTCTGTACCAATGGTGGCCTTTCAAAGGTGCGGTCTTTTTGTCACACACAGTGAATCGTGTGATGCTTCTTTCCTACTCCACACTATGCTGGGTTTTACTATAGAGTTAGAAATCCTAAATCTCACCAGGTACATGTGCATACTTACGCTATAACCAACTGCAGTTAAGTTTAAACTGAGTTTTCTCATCGTAATGCTTCTGTCCTATAGCCCACAGACATCAGTGACCATGTTACTTCAGTTATCAATTTTGTCTTTACTCTGTTATGTTGAAATAGTTGTGTAATAGTTGTCTAAAAATTCAAATGTGCTCAAAACTGGTATAGGCAAGGAAAAGCTGGGAGAGGGGGAGCAGGTTCTGGGTTTGCACTGCCTACACCTGAACATCTAAAGAAGCCTGTCTGTCACAACCTGGGACAGGAGAATAATTTCTAATACATACCAATATACCAATAAAGTGTTCATTTAATAAACTGGTATAAAGGAGTACATAGTGACCAATTTAAGTACACTTTATGAATGCCCACGAACATAATTCAGCTTCATCCAACTCAACTGCAAAAACTAAAGCTGGTTAAATACATACATGCAAGTAAATGAATAGATATATATTTATGCATAAATGTAAAAGACCTTTAAAACCATGAAACAATTTTTGGAGAGTTTTTTAAACTTGTGGGTGCTTTTTTGTTGTTGTTATTATGTTTTAGCTGAGTGTTCAGTGTGAAAATAGTGAAAAATGCTCGGTTATTGGCAGCCAAAACAAGAATACAAAGTAGATGAACCCAAATGCTCGGCAGAGAAGGACCTCGGGGTCCTGATGGACGAGAGACTTAACATGAGCCAGCAGTGCGCTCTGGCAGCTCGAAAGGCAAATGGGATCCTGGGCTCCATCAGGAGAGGGGTGGTCAGCAGGGAGAGGGAGGTGATTGTCCCTCTCTACTCGGCTCTTGTGAGGCCCCACCTGGAGTACTGTGTCCAGGTGTGGAGCCCTCAGTACAAGAAAGACATAGAGATCTTGGAAAGGGTCCAGAGGAGGGCGACTAAGATGATCAGGGGGCTGGAGCACCTCCCCTATGAGGACAGGCTGAGGGAGTTGGGCTTGTTCAGCCTGGAGAAGAGAAGGCTGCGGGGTGACCTCATTGCAGCCTATCAATACCTGAAGGGAACCTACACCCAGGAGGGGAGCAAACTCTTCAGAAGGGCTGACAACAGCAGGACTAGGGGAAATGGATCCAAGTTGAAGGAGGAAAGATTTAGGTTGGATGTTAGGGGGAAGTTCTTCACAAGGAGAGTAGTTAGGCCCTGGAACGGGCTGCCCAGGGAGGTTGTGGATGCCCCGTCCTTGGACGTGTTCAAGGCCAGGTTGGACGGGGTCCTGGGCAACCTGATCTGAATGTGTACGTTTGGTGGCCCTGCTAGGCAGGGGAGTTGGAATTACATGATCCTTGAGGTCCCTTCCAACCCAGTGATTCTGTGATTCTGTGATTCTGTGATTCTGTGAAATGATTCATGCTAGGCAATTAACGCCCACAACAACTGGGTGCAGAGAGCAAGAATTGACAGTTTGGGTGTTTTCTGTTTGCTTCTGCCCAAAGCTATGCTGGCCATAATGTTGTAGGATTAGGTCCTAAATGCATGCAAGATCTCCAGGTTTCCTGAGCAAGGATATCACAGTTAAAATATACTAGTAAATATATATATAGCACTGTTCCTTTCTTTATAAGAAAGCTGTACAAGATAGCTCTAACACAGTAACTTGCAGGAAGAGAAATACAGAAGAGAGCTAGCTATAGTAAAAAAAAAATAATTATTACCTTGTGTAGAGTTCAGGTAACATTTTATTTGAAGACAATAGTAATGAATCACAGAGCACTTCTAGGTGGCCTCTGTAAGTGTTGTTACTATTTGACCATCTTCATGCTCTACTAATGCTATGCCTCTGTAAGAATACTGGAATGTTTTTTGGCCCTGTTAAGCTGAAATCTCAGACTGAAGCCCACAGCTTTCTTTTTCCCTGCCTGTCTTGAGTGGTTTCAGTTTTCTTTGCTCTAATTTCCGTCCTCTGCACAGCCCTCAGCAAGCTTAAAACTAGAAGGGAAGTAAGCTCGTAAGCCAAGGAAACTGGCAAGTCTGGATCAGAGGAAACAGGGAACAAGAGGGAGGTTGTCATGTCTAGGAAATGAAAAGCTTAAGAAATCAATGAAAAACAGAGAGTGGCAAGCAGCCATGTACTGGTGTGAGGTTATTTTCATATTGTCTTTCTAATGCTCCCCTACAATAACTTTGTTGGGTGTGGGCATAGCTCTGCAGAGGTGCAGACATGAGGTGCTGCCACTCGCCTCTTGCAGGAGAGGGATCCGCAGGCTGAGAGTGATGGTTCCTCCAAAGCTCTGAACAATGACATCAACTCAGCTGCAACCCAGGTCAGGGCTCCCTCCAGGCAAAATGCACTGTTGCTGATGCTGAGCCCTCATCTCCAAGGAAGCAAGGCACCCAAAATGTTATAGACTATTCTTCCTCCCCTAAGCATCAGGCAGACATTTGTGCAGCAACATCCACCTCTCGCACTTGCAAAATTAGACAGGAACAAGAAATACAATGCAGCCTTAGTCTACCTCTCATGGTGAGACCTGGGGCTGATTCCCCAGGTACGCATCAGGTTTAGGAGCTGGAAATCCAGGACTCACAGCACTGCTTCCACGTGTTTCTCTGATGTCTTTGTTTCTTCAGCAAACCCAACCTTTCACCAGGAGGTGGGGAGGCAGCCAGGGACAAGCAGCCCAGCCATAAAGGGGGCACTGCACTGCACAGAGCCCCCTTCAGCTCCTTTCCCTCACTTTTCTCATACCTGCGTTTTCCTTCCTTTGGTGTTTGGTTTCAGATCTTGACAGAAACACCCTGAGAGCCTCTGTCTGCAGCCAGATGCTTTGCTGGTCGTAGGTTTCACTTTGTTTCAGTTCACAACTGGGAAATGCAGGCACTGCTTTCACAGACTGAAGATCTCATGTGTTCAGTGGTCAATTCCTTTTTGATGGCTTGCTGCCACCTCTCTTTTCCTTCCTTTCTCATAATCAGTTAACATTTCTTAACATTTATGTTAAATATTATGGAAGCAAGCAACCATAAGGATATGATAGCCAGCTAATCCTAGCTGCTTCTGCCACATTATCCTCAGCCCAACAGCAAATAAACAGGCTATTTTTCCAACAATGTAGCCCACAGAAGTTGTTTGCTTCTCACCATTTCTTTCTGTAGTTTTTATGAGACAGATTCTACTCAATAGCACTGTGATTACAAAATCCACTTTATTTTCAAAATACCACAAATTTTTGCACAATCTTTGCACAAGCAATCGTCTTCTCACTCTGCTTTTCAAGGGTTATTAGTACTTCTTGACTTTCGCTTTTCTGTGTTTTCAGTATAACAACTGCTTAGCCCTTAAAACGTGAACAAATAAGACAAATAGGCAGCTCATTGAAAAGTGAAAGCGCGGGATTACTCTGTCAGCTTGCTCTTTTCTCACACTGCAGGCCCAGCAGCGATTAAACGAAGCTGACATGCATTAGCCAGGCAGCCTAATTGAGCATGAATTGCAAGGGAAGTAGCAATAACCCAAGCCAGTATGGATTCGAAAGCAACCCCATTAGGGAGTGTTGATCAATATCACCAATTATGACATTTTAAAAATAAAATTGATTGTCCTTGACTCAAGTGGAAGGGAGACTCATTCATACATTCCAGCGGATACAGCTGCTCTGCTCAGTATTAAACACTTTCTGAAATGGCCATTCCAACTCCTACCTTGCTGTTCTTACAGGGCAAAAATCCCATGACTTTGACTCTCTTTGCTCTGGAGGCCTTTTAGTTAAAAGCTCTATAATAGACTTGGAAGTATTGACAATAATAATAAGCTTATAGGTTAAATTCTGACCTCAGTAAAGTCAGTAGAGCCAGAGTTTCACTGTTTTATATGTCCACACGCATATATAAAGTACATATACATATTCTCTTAACAGATCAAATCTGCGCATTGATTCACTTTTTTTATTCACTCTACTTTCTAATAGTTTGCTTACCAAAGTTGTTTCAGGTGCAAGCTAATAAAATGAATGGATCTTCCCCATGCTTAAATTAGAAAATAAAATTAACAGCATTTTTCCCTAGGAAGCCTTCATCGGGGGAAAAAAAATAAATAAATAAATAAAAAAGGAATTCAGTGCATCTTGCCCATGTTCTATGGAGTATTTTTTGCCCATTCAGATGTTAAAGCTAATGAATAACCATCCTACAAAACTGGCAGGTTTCTCAGCAAAGGGAAACATCTTATTTTGATCTCTTGCTTGGGCAGGATGAGAGGAAGTGTAACAGCATGAGGAATTGGACTCTGTGGTCCCTATGAATCTCTTCCAACTTGAAATAGTCTATGATTTAGTGACTTCAAGAGAGATCTCCTATGGATTTATGGGTTGTCATGATCTAGCCTCTCTAGATTCAGACATGTCTTCTGGTGTAATGGTAAGAAGAACAGGAAAAGACAGGAAATAATCTGTGAATTGACATGACCACGTACTCATTTATCAGTGAGAAAAGGGAAATCTAGGTAACTGGAATACATAGAAGCATAGAATCATTAATTGGAAAAGACCTCTCAGATCCCCCAGCCCAACCACCAGCCCACCCCCCCACGCCCACTGCCCACGTCCCTCAGTGCCACATCCACACGGCTCCTGAACACCTCAGGGACGGTGACTGCACCACCTCCCTGGGCAGCCTGTGCCACTGCAGCACTGCTCTTGCTGAGGAATGTTTCCTAATATCCAGGTTGAACATGGGCTAAGCCTTATGAACTATTTCTTAAGAAAACAAATTAAAAAATAAAGTCTTTCTCATACTGCATGGCAAAATAAGGCATACAGGGAAAAATAATACCTTTTAGAAGATCAGCTAGGGTGAAGAAAGTTTGAGTGTTCTGTAAGCACCTCCTCAGCCTCATGGCCTTTACCTTTGCCCATCTTTCTAACCTATTTCTCCACAAACCATCTTACTGGATACACAGCAAAGTAAGCAGCCAAATAGCTGTAGATATTCTGTACACAAAATTTCAATCAATCTTAATACATGGAATTATTATAGAATTATAGAATCACAGTATGGTTTGTGTTGGAAGGGAGTTCTAAGATCATCTAGTTCCAATCTTTGTGCTATAGGCTGGAACACCTCCCACTAGAACAGGTTGCTCAAAGCCCTGTCCAGCATGGCTTTGAACCCTTTCAGGCATACAGAACCTCTTTGGGCAACCTATTCCACTGTCTTACTCAGTAAAGAATTTCTTCCTAATATCTAGTCTAAATCTACCTTCTTCCAGTTTAAAGCCATTTCCCCTTGTCCTCTCACTACATGCCCTTAAAAAAGGTCCCTCTTTAGCTTTCGTGTAGGACACCTTCAAGTACTGAAAGGTTTCTATAAGGTCTCCTTGGAGTTCTGTTCTCCAGGCTAAGAGCCCTAGCTCTCACATCCTGTCCTCAGGTGCTCCAGCCCTCTGATCATCTTCATGGCCTTCTCTGGACCTGGTCCAACAGCTCCAGGTCCTTCTTGTGTTGGAGGCACCAGAACCGGACAAATTGAAAGTCCCTAATTAACAGCTAATTGTAGAAATGATCTGATAACTTTTGTCTTAGACTACTGGAACTTCTAACTCATTTCTTCATATTATTAACTCAGATGCATTTCTTGAGGAAATAAGTTACTGTTCCTATGGTTTGCCATATACATTACTCCAGTGCTTGTGCTAGGCACTGTGGAGAATCTAAAACAAACACACTGGTCAACCCAAAGAGCTTCTCTCTGCCCAGTCTAGTTTTGAGTCTGCGAGCAACACTGCATATCCCAGGTGCTGCTTTGTGTAACCCTTCTATATCATGATCTTTTGGCCTCCACTGTGCAGATGGGCAGGTTTGAACATAACAGTGTCTTCAAGGCCAAAGACTGATGTGTGTTGATTTTACCAAAAAGTTAATCACTTCCCAAGCACCTACCTTGCATCTAGAGCCTAGGTTTGCCTCTGTGCCTGCCTCCTGTCCAGGCTTCATGCCAATAGATCAGTCTGTCTCTATAGCCTGCTGGTCAGATCTTTCTTCTGCAAATGAAGGGAGGTGGTGGAATACTGTTTGGCAAGGATGCTCATGGTTTTAATCCCACAGGTTCAGTCATAAAAGAATGATGCATTTTCCTCCCTTGAACTATTAACCCATTTCTAGCAGCAACTAAATAATTTTTTTCTCTTCTGTTCCCTTATTTATATTTGGCTGTTTGTGATGACCTGAATCAGAGTTACACACATTCTATGAAACAATATCAAGGCAACTCAGCCTGTCCTTGGCAGTCTTTTACACTTGGATGCCACTGATGGCTGAGGGGTTACTCAGGAAGGCGAAGGCACCGGGAATTCAGCCCTTGGATGAGGTCTCACTGACCTGCTTGCTTGCTGCCAGACCTTTCATGCTGCTAGAGTGGATAAGACTGCTCCAAATGACAGCTTAAAAAGAAAAAGAAAAAAAAAAGAAGAAAAAAGAAACAGAAACATATGTTGATTCTAGCAGGGGATAGGATCCACTGGTTCACAGCACCCTGTGAAACAAACCATTTCACTTTCTTTATTGACATCAGAGCACTTCCAGGTATTTTTGCCAGTTCTTACAACTATCACGTAACCTATTTGGCTGGGAATTTGTGCAGTAAGAATAGCACTACACATGAGCATTCCCACTACACAAACATCTTGGCAAGTGAAATAATTTATCAGTATATAGCAAACATACTACCTAATGACACACAAGCCCATTTCCTGGACTTGGACTTGCGTTCCAGTATTCATGGCTGTCCAAATATCTTGTTCAAAGTTGATATCATAATCACTTGGCTAGATCTACCGTAGCATAAACACAGAAAAAGCCCTACGTAACTGGCCACCTTTTATTAGGCTACCTTTCCCCCTAAAAAAGCATCCCAGAAAATGTGCAATAGACTATGAGCAATTTTACTTCACAGTAACTAAGAATCCATTGTCTAAGGCAGTTTTTTAATCCACTCCTTGCATCCCCAAATCTGTTACTAAGTTGTTTTCAGTGTTAGTGAGGTTTCTGTACAATCTTTTTTTCACATCATATGTAATACCTGCAGTTCATAAAACACTGGTCTTTTACCACTCCAGTGCCAGAGCCCGGCCCCACATCCTTTTTGTGATTGCTGCTCTCAGCAAATTGCTTTAAAATGTCATTTCATTTTTTAAAAGCAGTGATGACGATGACTGGCTTCGATGCTGAAAAACACTCTGTCAAAATTCAAATCAACATTAAAGAAAAGGCCTGTAATCAACCACGGAAAGGAAGGTTCAGGGTGAGAACATGGGAAGTGCTGAAAGACTCCCAGTTCTGGAGGCGCTGCCCAGTGATAACGTAACTGCACACAGGCTTTTGGCCAAATGAAGTGCACCACCTCACAGTTGTTGGAAGTGCTTTTCTCAGCCCTGTTAAATGTCAGTGTGTTGGTCTGTATGTTGTTCCAGAGGGATGTACAACTCTGTGGGGCTAGCAGGAATGGAGGGCTTCTATGGTTTTGATGGTTTTATACTGTGGTCACGTAGTACGTTTTGTACCGGTCTTCACTGTAATATGAAGTGCTCATTTATTTTTCTCAATTGTTTGAATACAAAGGTGAACTATTGCATTTTATCAGGATTTTCTTCATCTTATATTCCTCCTGGAAGGCAGTGCTTACAATCCCTGAGTGCAATCTCTTCTAGCGTGGAGGTTACTTTTTGTGCCAAGGCCCAGCAGGGCAGTATTTCCCCATGCTTAATGCATCTTCATTCAAGATCTCAGGCAAAAAGCACTGGGACTGAGCCTAAGAGGTTATGTTAATCACGTGGTATTTGGGAGATAGCATTCTAAAAGCTGTTTTTGTAATCTGCAGAATTCATGGATATCCACAGAATCATATCTCCTAAGGAATCAAATGTCTATTCTGTGGCAATTTCTAAAAATTATTTAATTATTTTTTTCTCCACCTTTATTTGGAGTTTAAAATCAAATGTGTACTTTTTTTCTATTGCTCATATTTCAAGAACCCTGTAGCTGATAGACTAGATACTAGGAAGAAAATCTTTACTGTGAGAGTGGTGAGACACTGGAATAGGTTGCTCAGTGAGGTTGTGGATGTTCCATCCCTGGAAGCTTTCAAGGCCAGGTTGGATGGGGCTTTGAGCAACATGGTCTAGAGTGAGGTATCCCTGCCTATAGCAGGGGTTGGAACTAGATGATCTTAGAGCTCCCTTCCAACTCAAACCATGGTATCACTCTGTGATCAACTGAAAAGGTTTGTTTCCATTGTATTTCAAAAAAGTATTGCAATCTTATTTTTATGAGGTAAAAACATTGCAGAAACTTTTAAAATATTGGCTACAACATGCTATCAAATACATGGGTTTTATTAGTATTAAAATTTCTGAACACTGCAAAAAAAAAGTGAAGAAGTCAAACAACTAACTTGTCACAGTGAGATATCACACGTTATGGAAATAAGAAACTCAACAGGAAATCACTTCTGTGCTTTGCCATTACAATGTATTTTAGGCAAAACTGCATCTTCTTTTGTGGGAACACTGTTCAAGTAAGAAGCTGTGGCCAGTTCGTACTTGTTGCAGGGCAGAAACTACAAGCTCAAACACTATTTTTGGAGCAAAACTGCTCTTGAACTGCCCTGCATGCAAAACCCCAGCTTGAAGTAGGCAGGTATTTGCAGTCCGTGGAGTATCACAGTTCTCTTTGCATTTATTTTCCGTGCATTGAAGCGAGCAGTTCTGGATTCAAATTCTTTCTTTCTATGGAAAGAAAGGAAAGGAAGGAAAAAACAACAGTAAACTTTGTATTGTTACCCTTATAAATTAAAAATCAGCTTTGTCTTATGCCATGCAGAAACTCTGATGCAGCTGCATCCCACAGGCAGCTCAAGGGAACTCACACATAGTCATTCAATCTGTAGCCGCTATGGGAAGCAGATGTCAGGGAAGAAGCGTGGTTTCCCTTGTAGGCAGTTGGTGGTCTGCAGGAGGGAGCCGTCCTGCTGCTGCAGTGCCGCAGCTGCTCTGGAGCCTGGTCTGTGCTGCACTGGCCCGAGGTGCAGAGCAGGGCACCGCCGAGGATGGTCAGTGATGCAGAGACAAAGCCCAAGTACAGAGCTTGGCCTATCTCGTACTTCATCCCCTGGGGAAGCAGTGGGTTGTAGAAATCTGTGACGACGTCGTTAGTGGTCCAGGAAATGGGTACCAGGCAAACGAGACCAGCCAGGATGAAAACAATCCCTCCAGAGACCGCGATGGAGGCTTTGGCAGAGGTCCCTTTGGCGCAGCGCGTGCACTTCATACCGACGACGGCGATCACGCAAGCCAGAGCAGAAAGGATGCAGGAAATTACCATCATGGCACGGGCTGCCTGGAGGTCAGGCGGCAGCGCGAGCTGCGAGCGGTGCACTTGGCACTGGTAGATGCCCGTGCTGTGCCAGATGCACTCCATCCAGAGCCCTTTCATGTACGCCACAGCTGTTATAATATTGGTGCCCACATGCGCTGTTCGCCACCAGTGAGGCAGAATAGTAGCAATTAGTGTCCCAATTAGGCCGAGCAGACTGAGAGAGAAGCCAAGTAACTGAACGGCCGTGCTTGCCATGCTAATGTTTGTCCTGAGCGGTTCCCTTAATAAAGCACCTCCGCTTGAATTCCTTCGGAAAACATGGGCTTTTCTTGGAAGATATGCAGCTGTTTTACCTTGACACCTTCCACTCTCCTAATAAAAGGTAATTGAGGAAAAAAGAAGTTAATTATTACCCAAATGCATTCCCTCTCCAGCCAGTAAGGTGCCTTCCAAGTGCGGTTAGTGCAATAATTAGCATAGTTATCGCTGTTAATCGTATTTTTGTGGAAGTAATGGGAAAGCAAGCTTCCCTCTCCGCTTATATAAACAGGCTTCTATTGCCCACTGGGAAAAAAACTCGAGACAATTTATGAAATGGAAAAAAATATTTTAAATTGAAATATTCTTCTTCCCAGCAGACTCTTCACTAAAACAAACATGATTTCCTCCTAAAGCAGAGAATTAGCTGGTGTTAACACTCAGAATGAGTGAGATTTATAAAGTAGGGAGCTGCAGGTTGCTTTACACGATGAAAACGTTCCCAGAAGGTCACAGCAGGACTACAAAAACAATGAGGGTGTATTTGCTCAAACTGGGGAGCAACGAGAATGATTTAAAACCTGTGGAAGAGGATAACAAGTATTGGATTAAAGCCTCTTTCCTGACTTGCCAGTAATTCTTGAGGTTGCATTTTAATAAAGCAGCTCAAAGGGGAGTAATTTTCATTAGCCTCTGTGGAGACTCAGCTTATGATTTTAGGTTGTGGGCTAAATGACAGCATGTGAAACCAGATGTACATTCTGGAGCTTCTGAGGAGCAACACCTTCACAGTTTTGTCATATATAAATTCCATCTGAAAAGCAAGGAATAGGAACTCTTCCTTTGGTATAAATCGCAGTTAAGTGGCCTGTTCCAATGGCTGTCTTGAAAGGTCTGTTATACATCATGTATTTTGTGTGTGGGCAGAAACCTGATATTTTAATATATAAAATAACAGTTGCATCAAAATCCAACTTGGAATTCAGAAACAGAAACAAATTTAGGCTCCAATCCTGCAAAAGACCTGATGTCTGTTTGCGGGGAAAGCCTAAGTTTTTGCAGGGAAAGGGAGGAAAGCATCTGCTGAAACTAATGAAGACTGTTGGAACAAGTAGAGTGAGGGAAGCAAAAGCTGGTTTACATTCACCTTATCTCACTAATGAGGCAGGACTGCAATTTTTGTCTCCAGATGACATCATGACAGGCACTGATCTCTGCGTAATAAAAACATGCAGCATCTCTTCCCAGAACAACCCAGAATTCACCTTAGACTTTGCACCAGATGACTGGAAAAAAATTGAAACGTATGGAGAGTGCATGGGTTTGGCAGTCCTACAGACCTGGAGACTTGTGCTCAGACATGCTCTTTCTCTTTGGTATGGAGAGCATCTGCTTGGTGCGGACATATAGTGGGAAGGAAGCGGTGTTGGATGGGTACCAGCCCCTTGCAAAACTTAAGACCAGCTTTGCTTTAGAGTGGCACATTTTAGGACTCATTTCAGACACTCTGTATCTAATGCTTACACAAAAATAACCTGTTGTGTGTGGTTGTGGAAGTAATTTGCCCAATTGGCAAGCAGTGTGAAAAATGCAGAGGGTTTCTCTCAAAAATCCTTTTTCTAGTGGGTATCGCACAGTCTCTGAGGTAAGGGTGCACTGCATAATGTTCTCTGTAACAGCTGTCACAAGGTACTGCAATGTAGCATGGCAAACATTATGCCCAAGTACAGCATGGAGGTGCACAGCGAGAGTAAGCAGGTGGTTGTCACCAGTAGCACCGAATGTTTGGTTTCTGTTCCCACCATGTGCTAGGTGAAGAGCTCTAGAAGTCCTCAAGCTATGTTTGTCTTTCAGATTATTTTATTTACTATATTATGCACAAGGAAAATTAAACTTTTAGGGACTTTTTTTTGTTTTTTTTTGTTGTTGTTGTTGTTGGTTTTTTTTTTTTCACATTACTCTTTCCTGCAAGGCATCTCATTGTTAGATCTAAGCAAACCACTTGCTAGAGAACTCACCCTGGCAACACCCTTCCTGGACCAGGAAGAAGCAGATCTCACTTTGGGACATGGCACAAAGACACTCCCTTCAATTGCTTAGTCCACATGTTAAGCCCCTATATTGCACACCACTCTGAAGAGTGCCATAGGTTACTCCTCTGTGTTTGCAAACAAGCTTTCAAGGTCAGGCATTAGGCTTTGCAGCTAATCCCAGAGAGAACGGGATATAAAAGGTAAATGTGATTTACACCACCAGTCACGGGAAATGGACTTCCAATTCAATGGAGGTCAGAATACTCTGAGACTCAGCAGCAGCTATTTTTAGATATTGGTAGGGTGTTATTTTTAAACATTAGCCATTAAGAGCCTTCTAATTTAAGAAACAGGTATTAATTAGGCCCACTTGCGTGGCATCAGGTTTTCCATGTGCCTCAGTGGATGCCAGCTGCCCCTGGTGTTGAATAATGCTTTAAGCACAGCTGAGCGGCCCTCTCGCTCCCTGTCTGAAAGCAACAAAGCCAGCAGAAATGTAATGCCTTTATCTCAAAGAACATCAGTGCCCCTGTTAAAATGTCTCACCTTACAGCTTTGTTCCTAACAGGTTGTGTGAGGAACATGACCACCACAGTGGGATCAGGTGTGTGGCTGGTGGAATTTTTCTCCTGTGCTGGCCTAGTTAAATGCAAGAGCAGCAGCAAGCCATTTTTCTGCATGAATTGGTTTTGTTAATATTTTTTTAGGAAATGAGAGAACCAGAGCCAGCCTTTGTGAGGAAGAGAGATATCTGTCCTGAGAGAAAACATACAGAGGCTGGTCAAATGGCTGTTCTCGTGGGGGAGAAGCCCCTTTCAGCTGCAGTAGTGTCTGTTTCCCTCTGCTCTACAGCAGTACAGCTTCTGTCCCATCATCTCAGGTAAACCACTTTGTCTTCATCCTCTTGGTGCAGTTTAACTCATAACAGCATGAAGCTGTGAGTTGGCATACCTGAACCCTTGCAGCAGAGCTGGTCTAGTGAGCACTGCTATTTTGTTAGATCCTAATGCCAAGGCCCCATTACTGGACCAAGATGAGCAGGACAACACATCTAAGCAGTAAGTGGTGCTAGAATAATGTGCAAATTTGTGAAGAAGAACTGTGAAGCTTTTTTTTTTCCATCATTCTCTCAGCTTATGCCAACCTTTTAAGAACACAAAAGCTCTGAAGAAGGAACACTTCTCCACATAAACTTTTGTTCTGCCTGTCGCTTGTCTTTTACAAGAACAGCCATGGCTGGGATAAGCCCCAGGCTTTACTTTCCATTGGGCTGCACCACAGCTGCGGTAGCTTTAAGAGACTTGTCTCCAAAGTAAGCTCCAAATAAACAGCAGAAACTGATGTCACTAATCTGGGTATTTACTCTGGATTAAATGGCAGATGCATTTTTTACTGCTGCCTCTTTCATTTTTTCTCATTTTACTATTCTGTGCCCATATCAGTCATATCCTTTTGTTTCTGTTCTCTCCTAGTCTTTTCTCCAGACTTACGGATTGTTTCTTCTCATGCAGATTTTGTCTGCAGTTACTCTCATTTGCTGGGCTGAGGAAGTTCTGCTGATGGGTTTTCATTCAGTAATTTTGCTATTTCTCTGTGTGCCCTTAGCTACATGTTCTCTCACTTCCTCAAGGGCTCGCCTCAGTCCTTAAATTCTGCACCAGTTCTCTCAAAAACTCTAAAAATCTGTCAGCCTCAAGCTCTGCAGGGGAACTGCAGGCTGGTGAGGTGCGATGATGTCCTTTTCAGCCTTCCAGCAAGGAATAAGACCTGAGGTCCTCCCCAACTGGGGACCTCAGCTCAGCTAGGCCCTGAGGTATGAACTCATGTTACATGCTTATTTAATGCCACACACCCAAATTCAATAATGGCTGGGCATATGTATCAGCACCAGCTGAAACAGAGCTTTAAGGCATGAACTAGCAGTGCTTCAGCCAGGCAACTGAGCAAAGATATCCATTCCTTCGCTTTGAGTTTGGCTTTCTCTCCATCCCATGGCCCTTTAATTACTAACTCCTGAAATGCTTTTAGGAGGAAAATTTGGCTGGCACTTCTCTCTTTAAGAAGAAATCCCTCCCAGTATGTGGGCGTGGGTGAGTAGATCTCCGGGAAATAAGGTTTGTAGAGCTTGCAGCATAGTTCTTCAATTTCCCTCCCCCCCCTTTTTTTTTTTTTTTTCCTGAAGAAGAGATTAGGAAATCAATAAAAGCTTGAAAGGCTCATTGTAACCAACCCTGACCCGACACCCACTCTAACCCCTCCCTGTGAAGCAAGACCTAGCAGCAAATTCTGACGTTGATCACTGCTGCACAGCTGCAGCTCCACCAGATGTGTGGGAGGAGTGGGAGCCCCTCAGCAGACCCCAAAGTCTGCAGGACTTCCCTGTGCAGAGTTGCTGAATTTTAACCAGCCTGGCACAAGCGGCACTTCCACACAATGATTTTTCATGTCTCTGTTTGGGTCATGGGTGCTGACAAGTGTCCACAATTTGATCCCAATAGTTTTACTTTCCTGGAGTTTGGAGTTTTGTCACCTTAGCCTTCTGGATAGCCTCGAGCTGAGAAAGGTGCTGCAGGAGATGTTTTAGATCTTCACTGGGATGAGCTGCCCTCAAGGCTGCCACCTGCAATGTGGGGTCAATGGCAGCAGCTGAGGGGAGTGGGTCTCCTCACTGAGGTACTTCAGAGAGCACCTGAGCAGGCGTCAGGAAGGAGGACTGTAGCACCCAGCAGTTGGCACTGCACAAATTGACATCAGGGTTTCAGGATGAAGGTGTGTCCCCAGAATCATAGAATCACTAGTGTTGGAGAAAACCACTAAGATCCCCCAGTCCAACCATCAGCCCACCCCCACCATGCCCACTGCCCACGTCCCTCAGTGCCACATCCACACGGCTCCTGAACACCTCCAGGGACTGTGACTTCCCTGGACAGCTGTGCTACTGCCTCACTGTTCTTTCTGAGAGTTTTTTCCTGATGTCCAGCCCAAATCTCCCCTGGTGCAACTTGAGGACATTCCCTCTTGTTCCAATCACTGTTACCTAGGAGAAGAAGCTGATCTCCATCTCACCACAGCCTCCTTTCAGGGTTGTAGAGAGTGCTGAGGTCTCCCCCAAACCTTCTTTTCTCCAGACTGAACAATCAGCAACTCCCTGTAAGAAATGATGTGTATGTGTACACATATATATATTTCCAAACTTGTACATTTAGACATTTCCAAAACTGTTCTCTCGACCAAAGATTTTGAAAGAGTCCAGTGATTTTTGATGTTTCCGTCGATGTTTTTGAATGCTTAGTCTGAGAATGCTTCAAGTACTCCAATCTGTGATGAACCTGAAGTCCTTTGTTACACCTATAACAGCATCTCAAGGTCCACCCATAAAACCCATGGTATGGAAAAAAGAAACAAAGAACAAAACTAAGCTGAATTATGATTGATTATAGTATAATGATTGATTTCTTTGGACAGAGGGATATATGTATTGCAATTATTTGGTTGGCATGTGATCTAAGGCTCTTATGCCTGGATCACTTGCAGCTCACATGATCTCATTTCTCACTGAATGTAGCCAAGGTCAGTAGTTGTGAAAGATAATAAACATCCACATTATGGTAGGGGCTCCTCTTCATAGTTTGACATAGAAGAGGAGATGATGAATGGTACATTTATAAAGTACTACATGCAATACTTGATACTGTCTTTTATTTATAATATTAATGTCTTAAAGAGCACTGTAGCAAATAAACACTACAAACATTCATTTTCTTTCAGAAAGTCAATCCTCTCACTGAAACTGGTTTACTAAATCTAGGAAATGTTTGCTTGCCTATGGGACACTGCTAGATGAGTAAGTTTAACATGGTGGGAATAATGGACTCTTTTCTTACATGTTGACTGTGGTTTTGGAAGAAACTCTGCTGGAGTTATTAGTACCTCTTTGGGTAATTTGAATCCATCCACAAACACACAAACATTATAAAGTACCGTATATGTACATGATGAAACAACCTTTATTCCTTTAGAACCTCACTTGATCTAGTGTAATGGGCTGTATTCAGGGAAGTTGTATTCACAAATAAGGCTGCTGTATGGGGGCATTATCCATGTTATTCCACAATATTCTTAGGGAGTTTTGGGCAAATCACAGATGCCAAACTTCATTTCCAGGGCTCAGAAGACACAACAAAGCTGACAATTAAAATTTCAGTGGGAGATGGGACAAGATACTGTGCTATGAAATGCTTGGTGCTGTGAAAGTCATGTATGCGGTTCCACTTGCCAGACACGAAATACTGGTTGCATTTTAGATAGCTTTGGCTTTCACCTCCATACAAAATGGCAATAATTTCAATGGAGGGTGATTTCATCACCGATTCAAATGATGATGTAGTATAGCGAGACCACCAAAATGCTGCTCTATGCTGAATGGAGCATTCTGTTGGAAAGTTTGTATAAAAGGAAAAAGCAAGATAACAATTTATCTCAGTGATTGGGGGTTGATTTACAGAATTTATATGCAGTATCAGTATGTAAAAACAACTGTGCAAAACAAGGAGTCATGGGAACTCAGACCCCAATCGTTTGCATACCGATGTCTTGCGGACCTTTTCCCTCCAGAACAAATGTAACCACATCAACATCAGAAAGCCTTCTCATAGCCTTGCGTTTGAAACAACCATATCCACTTTTGGAACATGATCTGCTGGAAGCAGGGAAAATCTGTGCGTAGGCTGGGCTTTTATCAGGCCCTCAGATTAAAAGGCCACCACATCTGCAGAAAAGGTTGCAGCCCGAATGACGCAGAACTTACGGGGGGCTCTGTGCCCTGGAGGATTCCTGTCAGCAAGCGTGAGCTGGTGAATTAATCGCCGCCTGGGCAAATTACGAAAGTCTAGCAGCTAGAACAGAGTATTTATTGCCCTGGAGCACGAAGAGATCTTGGAGCTGTTTTAGCTCAGAGGTCAGGGCATTCAGGCCACGTTCTCTGCTAGCATAAATCCACACAGTGTCACTTGGTGATGGGGATAGGGCAGCACCAAGTTGCACCAGCATAGCATTTGGCTCAGTGTATCAGGATGCAGAGGTCTGGGGCTGTGTCCCACAGTCTGTGTGTGTGTAGCTGGCTGGCTACCTTCTGTACCTGAGTTACGGTAATTTATGGCCAGTGACTGCACTGCCTGCAGGCTACTTGTGGGTGATTCTGCCAGGTCAGTCTTTGAGTTACTCAAGTCCTGGAGTTTCTGACGTTTCCTGCAGCAGGCTGCTCTGCAGTCTGGTATGCTTCACAGTTCAGAAATACCTCCTGAGTGCCAAGCTAAAATCTCATGCTCCTTCTTCCAGCCATATTTCCTTGAATCAGCCTAAACAAATTACCTCGCTAATGTGTGTGCCCTGCAAATACCTACTGAGAGTTATCATACTTTTTTATTACTTGTATCCCACCTAAGCTCACTCCTTCTTCCCCTTGTCCCCTCATTCTCATACTATTGATATTACTTAATGCTGAAGTGCTGAAGATGTATTTGAAGAAATCCAGGTTCTTGATAACCCAGTGAAAGTGCATAGAGGCTGTTAGAGTGGTAAGTGTTGTAAGAACTGCACAAGAAGATAAATGCCACTCCAAAAGCCAGGGGAGCAACCAGCATACCAGTATCTCAGCCTCAAGGCACCATCTTGGGCTTGTGTGTGTAGGCATAAATGCAGAGCAACTCCCTGAGCCTGTCCTGTTAAAGGGCTGAGACCTCAGAAACAAACCTGATGAAAAGATCTTCCTTGCCCTTCAATGTTTGCTTTGGCTTTGGTCTTGCAACACGCCAGTGGAGATTTTACACAAAGCTGTTGATCTACAAACTTGTGTGCCATCATAGGAAACGTATGGAGGGAAGCTGAGGGAACTGAGATTATTCAGTCTGGAGAAGAGGAGGCCCAGAGGAGACCTTATCGCTCTCTACAACCACCTGAAGGGAGGCAAGGTGGGGGTCGGCCTCTTCTTGCAGGTAAAGTGATGGAACAAGAGGGAATGGCCTCAAGTTGCACCAGGGAAGTTCATGCTGGATGCTAGGAGACATTTCTTGTCAGAAAGTGACGAGGCAGCTGCCCAGGGAGGTGGTGCAGTCACCGTCCCCGGAGGTGTTCGAGAGCCATGTGGATGTAGCACTGAGGGACGTGGGCAGTGGGCATGGTGGGAGTGGGCTGATGGCTGAACTGGGTGATCCTAATGGTCTTTTCCAACCTCAACCATCCCATGTTTCTATATTATTCTATGGGAGACATATTTTATTTTCAGACCAATTCAGTTCCACTCAAATGAGCTGACAGCCAAGTGGTTGAGCACTCGTGATGCTTGTGACTGACTGCACAGTGCCCATGACACCATTGCAGTATGGAAGTTGGCGGGAGCACTGAGCTAAGGTGCCATCCTCTCTGTGAGCTGAGTACGTGTGGGACTCCTTACTGGCCTGCATTGCTCTGTGTTTCATCTGGTAGCTGTGTGATAGCCCCAAAATTCTCCCAACATCTTTGACACTTTCATTTGTCTTTTGGTACACGAGTAGCAGAAATATATCCACTGGCCACAAACTCATTTGTCTTTCCTGTAGCTCTCAGAGAGTGCTGTAATTATTTAACTTCTTAAAACTTTCACACTCTTACAGCTCTCATAAAGTAGTTATTTAACTCTTGATTTTTTTCTCCCCAGCTGTGATGATTTAATCTAGCCTGGGTTTTGAAATACTCAGCCAGGAAAATCCCACAGCGCAATACAGCTCATTTATAAGGATCAGCGTTTTTGCAAGACCAAGCCTGCACTGCACTCTACATCTGTCTTATCTAAACACTACCATCACACTGTATTTAGGTTTTCACGGTAAGTTAAACCACAACACGTCAATTTGAGAAAGTCATACATCTGGCCTGGAAAGATCATTCCGTATTTTAAACATTTTGTGGAACAGCTCCGTATTATTAATTTCAGGTAGAGAACATTTGTTTGGGGAGGTTTAGTTCTCCTGCCAGCAAAAAGGGGAAACACTGTGGTCCCTTTACCACAGAAGTTCGTACTTCTCACAACAACCCCCAGAATTAAGTCAGTCTTCACCAGCTCTATAAATCACGGCCCTTCATAAACATCACAAAAGTATTCTGATGTGAGAATTGTGTTCTGACACAGGTGAAACTCCCATTCTGATCCAGCAATTACTTTCACCCATAAGTGAGAAAAAAGCCAAAATAACTCAGCAACCCAGCGGGGACATTTTATATTTCAAAATCAAGTGCTCTGAATTCCAAAGCAAGGAAATTCTTATAATTAAGATTCCTTTTATAGACATAAAATACCTGATATAGTTTATGTTGCTTATTATAGGCCAACAAGAATACTTTAAAGTTTATATATATATAAACTTTATAAATATATAACCCAGAAATTGCAAGTATAAACTCCCACCACATATATTTGCTATTGCTGAGCTAACATTGAAAGACACATACTAACTTTTTAAATTTCCTGACTTTTATGATTGCTCAATTTTGCAACCTGAACATTATTTTGAAACTAGGATTGTGTAAAATTTTCCCCACGAGACCAAGAGAACTATGTGCTTTTGAAATGTTGCCTTTCTGTAGCTAATTTCCCTGGGTTGGTGTGTTGGTTTGGTTTTTCGGTTGGCCTTTTTTTTTTTTTAAACTGAAAATCTTGCAGACAGGAGCAAAATCATAGGACCTCAACAATAATCAAGTGTTTCTAGTACCCCAGTGCCTTAACCTCATGCCATGTGCTCTCAGGTGCAGGTGTATATCAGCGATGGATCACAACCCTGTCCAGGAGCTTTGCTAGCTCTGCTCTCATGCTTTGGGTGAGGCACTCACTTGAGTGCTTTCCCGGTTTGGGGAATATCTTTAGAGATATTCAAACTTAAAAGGAAATTGAATTTAATTTTCCTATCAATGCACGTGGGATTTGAACAGGTGATGAACTACATTTAATAGCTGCTAGTGTGTATAGTCCCTGGACATGAATGGGAACTTAATCCTTTCTGTCTATGCGGAATCATAAAGCAGAGTAATAAGTAAGACTCATGCACTCATGTAAAACACAGCACAGGTCATTCTCAATCTGCATCCAGACTGCTCTGCAACTCAAGTTACAGACTTGTTTCTGGGCCCAGTGCTGGCTTTTTTTTTGGGGGGGGGAGTGATAGGGTGTCAGGAGTTCTTCTATTACCTGGCCTTTTGAGGTGAAAATTCTCCCCTTGTGAGGGGTAGCAGACTCATACAATATTCAAAACTCCTTAAGCAGGATTAAATGGAGCCTTCAGTCTGGTGCTGGGATGGCTTTTTTGCCCCTCGTGAGCTGAATGTGAGCTCCAAGGAAAAGCAATGCACTAAGCCCTGCTCTGAGGGTAGGACTGATGCTCATGTTTTCCAATAGCACATCATCCTCTTCCCCAAGCGGCAAGATGGGGATGGACACTCCACTCTAGTCTGTGATGAACTGTTCTATTACCAGTGCTATGCGATGCATGACTCCAAGTTGATTGCATGTCTTTACTGCAGGACATCACCAAGTGAGTATGACTGAGTGCTGCAGAGGAAACCAGTGTCTTTTTAAACAGAGACAAATACTTTGTGCACAAAACCTTTGTGCAAAGGTATTCCAAGGGGCTCAGCATCACATGGAAGAAAATGATTCACAGTGCTGCTATCTTAGTTTACAAAAGTACATACAATGACGAGGGCATTTATTTAATTTGGAAAGTACTGATGGTGCAGGTTTGTTTTCTTTGAACATGTGTCTCTCCAGACCATGTGCCAGTGTCTTTTCATGAGCTGATGAATATATTGAGTTTAGGAGCTGAAAGGAACAGGAGACAATTTTACCATGTTCCAAAGAATGGGAAATGCAGTACTGTGGGTTTATTTTTCAACCACTTAGGTACTGTCCAGTTGCCTGCTGCAGATGCCTCTGTAAATATCTGCAAAGGAGGGACCTTTCGGGAACTGATATACTGCACCCGGCAGGCAGAGCCAATAGAAATATACTCAGTGTCCTGCACCTCTGTTTTCATTTCCTTCTTGTTCCTGTATAGCTGTGGATTTTTCTTCCTGGCTTGGACGTAAGTGCTGCCAAGCAGCCAGGCTGAGGAATTCCAGTCCTAAACTGACTGCAAAATCTGCAAGGGGAGTACCAGGTGGCCAGGATTGTTCTGTCCCTGAAGAACCTCATGGGTGGCCCTGTTTTAGGAAGAGTTCCCAGGGAGGGAACAAGAACTTGCCAAAGTGCCCTGGCTAGCCCGATATCTGAGGCTACTCCAATGCTGCTGTACTGCTGTCACTACTACTGTTATAATGTCTCCCTGTCCTTGGAGACACCCAACATCAGGCTGAACTGGGCTCTGACTACCTAACGGAGCTGTAGGTGTGTCTGTTTATTGCAAGGGGTTGGACCAGATGGCCTTTAAGAGTCCCTTCCAGCTCAGTGGTTCTATGATTACAGTACACTGACTCATTATTATTCCTAGTCTCTTCCTACTATTTCCAAGGCAGCAATATGCTTTTCATAAGCAGCCACATCTTCTAGTGACTTTGTTAGTGCCCATCACAGAGTTGGGAAAAGGCATGACCTTCTGCCAAAGCCTAATGCAGCAATTAACCCTCCAGTACTTCCTTGGCACAGCAATTTATGAGGATGAAATCTCCAGACCTATTGGCTCCAAGGAGTTACTTTTATTGTATCAACTTTTCACATGCAATAAAAAGCGTAGCCACATGAGAGATGGAACTTATCTGTGCACCTCCAGGCTGCAGAGAGCGAAAGACTTCTAAACCAAGCAAACTGATTAGGAGAAATAAGGAAATGAAATCACTTAATGGGAATGTACGGTACATAGAAGGAATCAATAAATAGTTCCCAGGAGTTATCAGGGCTGTTTAATGCTTTTTGGACCTAAACTATCTAATCCCTCCTCTTTCTGTTTTATTTGTTCTCCATTCTCTCACATATCACTGGAATATCATGCATCCTGTGAAGATCACAACAGCTGCTGAGTCCTGAGGCTCAAGGTATGCAGAAATGTTCAAGCTCTCTTCATGTTATGTATCAAATCTCTCTTTATATTATGTATCAGATTCTCAATGAGAACTCTCTTGCCCCCCAGAATTGCTTTAAAGACTTACTGAGGATACAAACATAAGCCTGTTTCCACACAGAAGAAAAAAAAAACAAAAAACTGTCTTCCTTTTCCTGGAGCTTAATACATGCTATGGAACAGTCATCCCTTGGATTTGGCCAGTAGCATTAGATCATCTGAATGCTGATAGATAAAGCAGTGCAGTGCGTTGTGCTGTATGGCTGGTGAAACATTTTACAAATCAATTACAGCAAAAGAGGAGGAAATAACAGCCTGCAGGCCCTCTTGTTGACATCTGTGTAGCCTCTCTGTGACTCACATCACTTGATCATCCCTAGATGTTTTCTGACTTATCTTCATGTTTCTATCTTTTTCTTTTCTTTTCTTTTTTTTACTGTATAGATGCAATAAATAGATGAACGTAGAAATCTCTCAGCCCCAAGTTCAGTACCCATTGAAGTTACCACTGAATAAGTCCTGGACCAAGATTTTACTTTTGGATGGTGTCAAGTTATCTCTTTGTCACTGTTCACACCGATATATTTTCAGAGGACATAATTGCTAGGGTCACCTCAACTGGTGACAAACTCTGAGAACAAATGAAAGACAAGAATTGTGCTAGCAGATCTTAATTCAAGCTGGCATTAAGCAACATGAATGTGCGGCCCTTTTTGTTTGATGATGTCTACTTGAGCAGAGGAAGGTATGTCAGAAACCAGCGGTGCACATAACTCGTGTTCTGAACACCTACTGCAGCTTTCTTTGCATGACCTTAATTTCCCTTTAATAGCACCCTGTATTCAACCAGTTGGATTGTCTATCTTCTGATATTTAGCATTGCTGGGAAACATCTGAATGCTTTATGTGATTGAAAAGCCTACATCTTTCAGTGGAAGTTGAGCCAAGGTAAAGGAAAACTGAGGAGGCCTGCAAGATTTGCCCTATTCTCCTGGAGATCAAATTCATTATCTGTGAGATGGACAAAGTTTTACCAAACTTCGTAAACTGGAAACACTCCATTTAATTTTAATCAGCCTGAATTTTGGCATCAAAGTCTCCCTTCACCTAGTAATTCTGTACCATCAACATATATGGTGATGAGATCATACCAAATTATCTGAACCATTCTAATTTGGGAGATTTAAGTTATATTTTAAATTCAGGTTATAGAGAAAGCCTGTATCTCAGTATAAAGCAGCCTCCTTCTGAAAGTTTTTCTCATTCTGTGACTAAAAAATGTGTTTTACTTATCAATATAAAAAAAATTTACAAGCAAGATAGATCAAAGCTCCATGCTTTCCTGCAGTGTATCCCAAAAGTGCCAATAGCTGAGGTTTAGGAAAGAGTAAAAACAGAAAAGCATGTGACATTTCCAAAATAATATCCCTGCCTCCAACAAGCTGACAATCACAGACCTCTTGACCCTGAAATGTTATCTTTGCATTTCACCTTAATGACTTTTTCTTTCACTGTTTTGTCTAACTACTTTTTCAACCCATACAAATGCTTAATATTAAACTGTGTCCTGCATTAGAACAGTCATTCCCCACTTCTCTGTGCCACTCATGATTTTGTAACAAACAAAACTGTGAGGGCAACCCAAGACACAGAGTTCAGATCTACATCATATCAGAAAATATAAAATGGTTTGATTCTCCAGAATAAGGACACATTTCCACCCTTTTCCTTTTTCTAACATTTTCTACCCATGCAATCTGCAGTGGTCAGCATAATAAAACACAGCAAGCAGGAGTCCTTGGCAAGTGGAAGCAAGTTATTACATGTCTGCTGAGAATCTGTCCCCGTATGTTTAATAAATGCTTTCATTCAATAAATGTATACTCAGCTTTAAGAACCATGGAAAACTACAGGGTTTTTGTTGTTTTGGTTTTTTGGTGGTTGTTTTGTTGTTGTTGTTGTTTTGTTTTGTTTTGTTTTCATCGAGTGCCAAGATATTAATAACCTGGCAAATAACTCTTTAACTCTTTACTCAAAGTGGTAAAGGGCCAGTGAAGCCAAGACTTGCTGTTATCACCTTAATAATAATTATTTGCTGGTGAACACCAGTCTTCAGTGAAAATTTCAGGAGCCTATGGTATTTTTAATTTTTGCCAAGTGCTGTATGACTCGGGGTCAAGCTCCACTGCTCTTTCTCACACCAAGTTTTATCTGCTTACAAATTAGCCTCAAAAGAGTTGAATGGAAGTAAAATACGACTCATGCTGAGGAACAGCAGCAGAATCTGATCCTGTGTTGCTGGTCTCTAAATGATTTTTGAGTAGCTGGCACCAAAATATTACATATATCTTTAAAATACTGGAGGTCTGGGTTTATTACCAAGCATTGTTTTAAAAAAGACATATGTTATTTCTATCAGATTCTGTTTGTGAAAACTACATATTCTTAGACTGAGTACTGCAGCTTCCGAAACAAAAAGTAAATGGCAAATTCAGGCCTCTGAAACCGTGGTATTTCCACCAAGATAATAACCCTGAAATCTCTCCAGACACATCTGAATATATCAGCATTGAATTATTACTGTTTTACTAGACTTCAAATTATTTTCTTCTATATCCAGTGGCCCATTAATAAAAAGTCCTCATTGACATTCACTGATACTGAGAAAAATCTATATCAGTGAGATGAAAAATGATCTGAAAATAATTAGGATTTTAAGGTTTGCTTCTGGGCATACTGCGAAAGCAATCTGTATTTCAAAATTTCTATGGCAGTCATAGAGCAACCCATGTTTCTGGGGGTACCAGGTGCAAAAATCACTTTTGGGGGGGAAAAACCAACCAAACAAAAAAATGCTAGAAGTAAAAACCTGAGAATGTTGCTTGAGTAGGTTCCTATTGCCATGGAACTCATTCTCAAAGGAATCACAGAGAGGTGCATCTACAGGCACATAAAATCAGCTTCTCATTGCTCAGCTGCCTTCAGGACACGAAGAGAATCAAACACAGTAAGTATTATACTGACAGCTGCCATAAGTCTGAATAGATTAATAGAACGGCATCAGTGTTACCAGGTAAACAAAAAGAAAAAAATCTCAGGCAAGTCTCAGGCTCTTCTCCTGACAGACACCATCACTCTTAATGAGTGGCTGCTGAAGTCAATAGGAACTGAAGGCATTTGGCATTTTGTGGGCTCTGGTTTCTGAAGGACAGACAGCTACAAAAAGGCCTCCCTTCTTTCTCTCTTTACGCAGACGTGAACATATACAGTTGACCTCCCAGGAAGGCCTCTGGTCCCATTGGCACTATGTTGACCATACCTTGCTGGGCCTTTCCCTGCAGGGCATGGTGAACTAGCCCTGTCTGAGCACCAAATTGCATCAACGTTTTGATTTGGATAGAAGGAACATGCTGAATTTATAATGGCTTGCTGAGTGACACACAATTTGTAGCTCACTTCCAAGTCCTCAGGCAAGTGGCAATAGGTCAGCAAAAGCTTTTACTTTTGTTTGCTTTGGAATAAAAAATCTTCAATCTTCTTCACTGTCAGGTGAGCAGAAATAGGTTTTGATAGCCACTATGTGGAAAGCAGCATACTAAATGGATGCTATCCAACATGTCTAAGGGCTCTGCTCCGCAATTAAAAGGAAAGGCCTGTGTAAGTTAGGCCAGACACATGGAGTGAGTGAACTTCAGGGTAGGGATCTGCTTCTCCAAGTCAAGGAAAATTGATGCACATTACTGTAGGAGAGTCCTTTTGTGTTCACCTCAGACAACATAACATAATATTTACTTGCTATGTGCCTAGACAACTCTCAGTCTGAGAAAGATCTACAGAAGAAGGTAGATAACATGACCTGTGCTACACAAAAAAAGAAATCGAGGTATAAAAGTTAGATCACACAGCAGGTGAGGATCAGTTCTTGGAGCGCATTCCCACATTTCTCATTTCCTCCTGGAGATAACTTCTCACACTGAGCTTACATCCCTTGTGAGGGTTCATATTTAATCTCCCATTTCTGAGCCATACTCCACCACTAAGTCTTCAGGGCAGATCTCATGATGAGGTCTCAAACATCAGCAAAAAGCAATCTTTGTATTGTGATGATGTCTGCCCAGCGCATTTTGAGAACATGTGGTTGTGTCTTTTATTGTCTGGGATGCCTACCAAAAAAAAACTACAATAACAGAAAAGTGTGGCCAAGACAGCAATCATTGCTCTTGCAGGGTGACTGCAAGTAAATAAAGTAAATAAAGATACATACAGAATATGCAGATGTTACAGATATAAAAAACAGCAATTGGAAAACAAAACTACTCGTATGACACTTTCATATGTTTGTCTATGCACCAAGAAGTCAGAATCAAAAATAACCAAATTAATAATCAAACTCACACCTTCAAATTGCTTTCTTTCCTGATACACACAACACAGCCACATATAATCACCTTAGTCACTTGCATTTACTCTACATCATCCCTGTATTTACAACAGAGCTGGTCTTCTGAATCCATCAAGAAATATCATTTGAATCTCCCTCTGCTAGCAGCAGAGCTCAGCTGTTGGATGTAAGCACGCTGATGATAAGATATCCCATAGTTAGCATAGTCTGAGCAAAAAGCCTTACAAAGTATTCTGAACTCTGTATGTAACGGGTAGGGGGGTAGAAATAGGCCAGATTTTAAACCTATTCATATTGCCTTGCAGCAACTCTTAACTGAATCATGACTGTTCTCATGTCAAAAACCATATAAGACTCATTTCAGAGAAAAACTGTCAGCAGCAATCTGCAATCATCAGTGCATCAAAAGCTGTTGAAATATGCTGCATTATCAAGGATTCATGACATTTAGCCTGTAGGAACTGGCAGGATCTCAGCAACAAGTGGAAAATGTACCCTTGTACTAGAAGAAAGGTAGCAGAGTAGGTTGACGCAACCCAGACTAACAAATGCCCATACTAGTATTGAGCTTCTTGCCATATCCATCCATATTCCATCCATATTCCATCTTGGAATAAAGAGACTCCAAGTAGTTCTTGTGTCTCTGGATCTTCTCACATGAGTGCCATCTCAGCACTCTCTTCCTGTCAGCTGGTGGTGTCAAACCATGAGCTGGGACAACCATACCCCGTGAGATATGGGCCACCACTATCCTAGCAGCCTGAGTCCACCTTCTCTTCCTTGGTCTGACAATTCTTTTTCTAGCTATTTGCAGTCTGAAGAAAATTGAAAAACATATAAAAATATCTCTTCTAGGGAATAACTTGGAGAAAAGAAGTGAATGTAGCAAGAAGGAAGAAACCTAGAGGACTGTTGGAGCTATGGCCTCATCTCTGTTGGAAGAACTGGTCCTCCCACAGCTAAGATGGATGTGGTCCTAAGGTTCCCATTGTTCTTTCTGATTCAGGAAACCAAAATAACAACAGGAACACCTAATTTCTTCTGAAACTAGCCAGGAAATTGTGCCCCTTAGATTTGGTTGTGGAACTTGGCTGAGCAAACTATGTTTTCATCACCTTCAAGTTAGACTATTGCAAGCAATACATTCTCAAGCTGGAGTTAACCACAAAAAGGCACTCAGAACCTGTAGCTGGTTCATAAGACTTGTCTCCTGAGTCAGACATGCCAAAGAAAGCACTTCACACCAGTGCTCTGCACTCCCTCTGGACTCCCAATCCAGTTACACAACTGGCTTCAAAGATTTTGTCTTTCAGCTCTAAAATCTTGAAATGGCACAGGCATGCCTCACAGCCCATCTTTCTTCCTTCTTCCTCTCACTATGATCAGAAGGGACAACAGTTAGCCTTTTCTCAAGCACCAAAAGAGATTTAGGAGCCTTTATCTTTTCACATTGCTGTGGCTTGAGCTCCTATCTCTCTTGTGCATTCCTGAAAAAGTTACATGTGCAAGGAGGCTGAGTGTCTAAAGTACACAGACCTTCTGTGCATGGAAGAGGCTGAGCCAACTGCTGAACCCAGCTTCAGAAAGGGATATGGTTTAATTAAAAGCAAGAACTTAGAATCCCAGCTCCCCTTGACGCATTTGGCAGCAGAAACCAGGTGATAGGTACTTTCCTTGAGAAGAGCTGCACCAATTCAAGCCTCCCCCACCCTCCTAAAGCTAAGGCAAGATGACAGGTTGTTGATTAGATTCTCCCTGAAGCTGACTCACAGTCCCATTCAGGAGAGTTCAGTAGTTTATTTGGCTTTTTTGCTTTATGCTGAGGGGAAAAAAAAAACAAAAAAGACCAACCTCAACCATAAAAAGTCCTTTGTCTTTCAAAGTCTCCCAGAATACAGAAGAACACTTTTTCCAAAGCAGTTTAGTACTGTAAGAGCTATATCCTTTCCATAATAATCTGTCACAAAATTCAGCAAAAATATTTACAACATATCTTTCACTGTATATTTCAGCAGCAAATACTGCATAAAAACTCCTGTACAGACAGTGGTTTATATTTGGAGCAGAAGTGATGAAGGGAAAACTGACAATCCCTGTAGGTGAAGACTGTAGGACTCATATGCAGAACAGAGAGTTGCTGGGATAAAGAATAACAAAAGCCACTGTGAGGGAGTAAGAAAGGAATTAAAAAGGACACAGAATGCTCTTGGCACAAGGGAGGAGTCCAAGCTGATATTGCTGAAGCAGTGAGTCAAGGAACTGAGATGGACCATGATAGCATGGACGGAACCCCAGACCTCAAGAGTTATGAAGTGCATTTGGCCTGCAAAGACAGCCTTCTCCCTCACCCCTTCTTGAAGTTGTTCACCATGACACGCACATCTCTTTTTGCCTCCCTCTAGAGGTCCTTTCACCAAAGAGCATGTGAAATTTGAAACATCTTGAAATCCAACACAGCCAGAAGTGCCGTGGTTGCCATGACTCAAGCTGAGCAGAGACAAATCCAACTGTCAGGCTTCAAAATCAACAGGAAATGTTTCCAGGGTCCCTATCAGAAAAGTGTTTTGATCAGTCATTTCTGTAAATGCACAGAAGTGAATTTCACCACTCCAAAAAATGGCAGGGAGAAAGTAGTAAATGCTGATCTCCTGTAGATAATGGTTGTGTGGTAGGAAAGATCAAAACCAGCATACTTCTCCTGTTGTTTAACTAATGTTTTGTGATTTTACACTGTATGTTTCTCAGCAACGTGTCCTAAAAGAAAACTTTTCAAGAATCTGCTAGTAAGTGCTTTGGATTTAACAAATTCTTCTGTTTCTTTTTACAGCTTGTTTCATATAAGGTATAAGCTTCAGTTTATAAGCAGAAACAGATTACAGACAATTCTACTAAAAGAAATTCAGACCAAATATCAGCAGTTACGTCTATTAGGGAACCCCTAAGCAGGATTTTACACAGTTTAATAGTGGTAGATAATGTGGAATGATTGTAAATTAAAAGAGGGGAAATTTAGGTTAGATGTCAGGAGGAAATTCTTTCCCCAGAGGGCGGTGAGGTGCTGGCACAGCTGCCCAGAGAAGCTGTGCTGCCCCATCCTGGGAGGCACTGGAGTGAGCTGGTGAGGTAAGGAAAAGAACTTAAAAATTAAGAAAAACAGCATCATATGGTGAATTCTCTTTGAAAATGCTGCTCACTCAATGAAGATGGGCAGAATTTCACCTGGTGTAGAAAGGTGGAAAACCCGTTGCTTCATAATGAACACCTATTTGAATATAATGACGAGGAGAGATTGTTATAGGTGTAAGAACTGCCTGATATCCATCCAAACAAAAGTTCCAAACTAAAGGCTGCAGTAGCCGCATCACACCAGCAAACATCTCTAAGGACTAGAGCAGGAACTGGAGTCTGATGGATGCAGATTGGTAGTGGGCAAAAGAAGTCATCTGTGTCAAGTGAGTTTCCAGCAGCAGCCTTTTCTGAAGGCAGTAGAAGAGATTCTGTTGCCTTCAGCATCCAATTATCTTGTTCAGAACAGTTTTGGAAAACTGCTTCTCATTGGTGGGCATTTGAAATGCATCTAAAGCAAGCTAGGGAAAGAGAGCTGTTTGCTAGGAGGTGTGCCTCCCTGGCTTGCTTAATGGATAGCCAAGGGATAATTTTCCAAATGTATTTAACTTAATTCTGGATTACATGTGACTAATAGCAATACATTGCCTTTTGTTGAGTATTTCAAATGGAGGCTTCGTGAACAGCTTATTCAAACAGCACAATGCTGATCAGCAGTGCTAATATGGGAATCTTTATAAGAATGCTAGAACTCATAGCCTGGGATTGAATTCATGTCTGCAAACACTGTAAGTGGATCCTCCTATATAATAAGGGCTTTGACAAATCACCTTCTTCCTCATGGGAAAAGGAGGAATATGAGAAACTCCTTAACTACCTCCATTGCTAAGCACACACTTTGGTTTGCTCTCCAGCAGGAAAGGGCTTAAGGATCTGCCTTTTCTTTTGCACAAATTAATTATTGGCTGTTTCATCTTTAAGCAAACTTAGAATAGACCCAAGGAGAACTAAAAAAATATAACACTGCAAAGGCAATATTGACATAATTTTTAAAGCTGTAAATGTCAGGCAATATGGAATGAAGACTGAAAAGCTGTCTTTACCTCATCAGTCAAACGCAAAGATTTATGGCCACACCTAGTGCCTAAAAAGGAGGAGTAAGGATGATTATCTCTCTCTCAAGCTCATGATGTACTATATTTTGAGCCATGACCAGAAATAGTGTTTTTGGGTTTATTTCCTCTTACTTTTTTTCTTCAAGACCATCAGCAAAATGAATAAAACACTTCTGTGCAGGTTATAAGTGGTTCAAGTGTTTTTCCAATTGCCCATTCAACACTTCCATTACCACTATCTTTGTGAATAACCTTACTCGCATACATTTCATATCACATACACTGACTTTATGTGCGTGCTTGCGTAAGCGTGCCAAAGAACAAACTTTCTGTCTCTTCAAAATGTAGCACTATCTTGTATAATGGATGCTCCACAGAAAGCATCAAGTTTCTGCAGCAGGAATTTCAATAGTTAAATATTGGAGGAAGATTATATGCAATACGAGAGGAACAAGAAATGCACTTCAGACATTATGAGCTTTGTTACAGACCTTCTACCCTTGGGAGGTTAGAGCCCAGGTCAGAAGTAGGGAAAGAGCAGTGCCACACCTGCTAGGGCTGCTCCATTGGAGAGGAGAGCCCCAGTGCTGCCTAGTTAGGGAATTCACTACAGAAGTGGGGAGAAGTGGAGTGAGATTTCCCTCTCTGTAACTGGGGTTGGAGGAGGGTTAGCAGAGGGTCAATATAGCCATGTGTGAAAAATTACACTGATTTACTTACTTCTGCTTGTGAGGACTGGATTAAACCAGAAGATCTGAAGTTCCCGCACCTGCCAGCTGTGCCTTCCTTAATGGAGCATAGCCAAGCTGCTTTGTGCTGGAGTGAAAGCTCATGCGAATTTGGGTTTGGTTTTCAGGTCCTTTTATGCTGGATAACTTTTACCTTTTGTTCTTTGTAGAAGAACCTGAAACAGAAAGCATTTTTCTCTCTTCTTTTGGGCAATTAAGCAGGGTAAGTCTAAGAAAATGTGGTGGGTCTGTTTTTTCTGTTTTGTTTTTGTGAGCAATATGGTGTTGTGTTTTTGCCTCTTGGGGAGCTGAGGTATTTTGGAGCACATGATGTAGAAGCTGGTGTGTCTGTTAAGGTCCCACGTCCCTGAGTTCTCTGTGTATCTTCAAGGGGGCTGCAGTGAGGCTGGATCTGTGCATTCTGAAGGAGCCCTGTCTGCCAGGACGGTCCCCAGTGTTCACACCGCAGAGAGCAATGGGCTGCAATGGATGGGATGAGTTTACTGCTCTTTTCATAACAAGTGGGTCCAAAGGGCTTGTCCTGTGGAGCAGTGAGCATCCCTAAGGAATCTCTGTTCTGTTGAATAAATCAATCACAGAACAGCTTAGGTTGGAAGGGGACTCAAATCCTATTCAGCCACCTCAACCCCTGCTGTGGGCAGGGCTGCCCCCCACCAGCTCAACTGCCCAGGGCCCCATCCAACCTGGCCTTGAGTGCCTCCCAGGATGGGGCAGCACAGCTTCTCTGGGCAGCTGTGCCAGTGCCTCACTGCCTCCTTGGTAAGGAATTTCCCCTACATTTTACCTAAATCTTCCTTCTTCTAGTTTAAAGCTATTCCCCCTTGTCCTACCACTATCAGACCATGCAAAACATGAGTTTCCCTGCTGTTTATAAGCTCCTCTCACACACTGGAAAGACATAGTGAGGCCTCCCTGGAGCCTTCTCTTCTCCAGGCTGAACAAGCCCAGCTCCCTCAACCTGCTTTCACAGGAGAGGTGCTCCCACCCTCTGAGCATCTTCTGTATCTACTCCAACAGCTCCACTCTTTCTTGAGCTGGGGGCCCCAGGTCTGGACACAGTACTACAGATGGGGCCTCAGAAGGGGTACAATTCCCTCCCCCTCCCTGCAGACCATCCCTCTTTTGGTGCAGCTCAGGGTGCAGTTGACCTTCCAGGCTGCAGTGCTGCTGTTGCCTTTGTTGCACTGGAATTGCACACAAGGAGTTTTGTCTGCTTAGATGTTAACTCTCATAAAATACTTAGCAACCTAATGCCTCAGAAGCCTCTGCTTTTTCAAACGTGTGAAATGGGTTGATTTCAAATACAGTCTTTGCACTGCTCCATATTACTGCTATAGGGAGAGAGGAAACATCCAGGTCATATCTTTATACCAAGACTGAAATAGGCAAATCTGATCTTATTGATGACACATGCTGTTTCAATGAAATAACTGTGTATATGAGTCAGGAACTGAGATGCTTTTGTGTACTGACTTTTAGGTTTGAGGGCTTTTCTTGTAAGTAAAGTACACCTATTACATGAAAAACAAATCTTGTCTGAGCAGAGAGGAGAAGCACAGTGATCTCTCACAGAGGCTTACTTTTATATTTTGTTTGCCCATAATACAAAATAGTTAGCTCAGTCTCTCTCCCCCATGGGAGCACAACAACAGTGTTAAAGCCTGTTTTACAGTTCTCATCCTGTGTCTAAATCCTCCCTCATCCTGCCTGCTTCTTAAGCGATGCTTCTAGCTTGACCTTTTATATTTTGTATGTGTTACTTCTTTCTAGCACTTTCGCAAACACCCACCCCACACCTGTGCATGGATTTTCCTCTGGGCAGGAAAAGCTGGAACTTCTCCTCCCAGAGAGGTGTTGGCACATGCCTGACAGTGCCCATATGCACACAGCGAGCAGAGAAGCGTGCACCAGTGAGACATGCTGGGCAGACAGCACTGGCGAGGAGCTAGGAAAATGGGATGGGGTTCAGGTTACTGCATCAGCACTTTCCTCCAGCAAAAATGTAGGCCATGGGATGTTAATAAGGTGGATGTCCCTGCTCCCCTTCACTGGCTTATGTGCTAGCTGTAGAAAGGCAAGAAGTTTTTTGTACCTCCAGGGTGCGAATTTAATATCCTCAGCTCTTGGGTTCCCTTGCTAATTACAGCTCACTTCATCACTGTGTATTGAAGAAGTTTTGCCCCAACAGTTAAATGAGAGTAGGAAAAACTATCAGGAGAGAAGCACAAACCCAAGCTGCAGAAGTAGCAGACTCACAGCACCTGTTTCTGCACTCTGAGAATTAATAAGTCCTTGGGCTTTGTTACAGGCTGGCTCTAGTGAGGCCAGTGCTTGGCAAAGATATTTTCAATATGTATTCAGGAAGAGTGTGTGAACTGATTTTCTGGCTCCTTTCAAACTCTTTCTGCTCTTCAGAACTGCCTGCACACATCCAAAGCCTGGGGAGGCTCCATGGACCTTTGGTAATAAACAATGTGAAGTGAACAAGAACATGCGCTCCAGAAAGTGCAGTTTACAAATAAATAATGTAAATATGATGTAACAATGAAACTTTGCACTTCTCTGCATCTGTGACCCAAGTTTCACTTGGATGCAAAGGATGGCGTGCTTGCATTCTTTTTTTTTTTTTTTTAAACTTCTTTTTCCTTTAAAAAGTTTGAATCTTTTACAGCTATATCTAAAATTTGGCATAAACTCCTAATGTTGACTTCTGCAGCCATGGTGGGGAAGCTGTTCAGAAGCAGCAGTGAGGTATCGAAGGATTTCATCTGCTGGCGGCATTTGGTTACCAATAGGAGCAACAGCAAACAGTTACAGCAGCCTCCTGTGTTCAGAGCAGGCTGGTGTGCAAACTGCATTTTCTTGGGTGAAAATGAAAACATTCCCAGATCTCTCTCCCTCCCACCCTTCCTCCCCAAAATATCATGCCTTCTAGAAATGTGGTTTTGCCCCAGCTTTGTTTCTATTTATTAGCAGCTTAGGAAGGGGAGGAACATCACTAAAGGAACATGTTACCCATATGAACCCAGCTGGGGGAAGGAGGTAGAATTTTAACATTCTTTTTTAAAGTCCTAACAGACACATGAGTTAAGCTCATATATTTCATCCTACAAATAATCAGCTTCATTTGTCTTGCTTAGCAAAGCACAACAAGCAGGCTTTGTCTTTCCCTCTCTCCCATACACACGTGTAATGAGAAAGACAAGAAGAGGCTGTTTCCTCCGCGGTGACTTACGCTCTCTGCGTGGCTCCCTGACATCCCAGCAACTCGCTTCTGCACGCTTCTGAAATCTCCGTGTACCAATGCATGGTGATAATCCCCGGTGGGCTACGAGAGCTAAAGGGTAATGCCATCACACTCTTGATTAGAGTCGACACGTACTGCGTAGCGGAGGGAAATGGGACACCCAGCCTGACAAAGCTCCACGCCACCAGCGACACTTTCGCCCAGCAGGGCTGTCCTGCTCTCTGCCAAGTGACAAACTATCTGCTGCTGCATTCGGTGCCTTTCCACAGCAGTCTTCAGGCTGCCTGATGCAGCCACTGGGAGATACTGCTGAAGACGAGCCCAATGGCTAGCATGGGGTAGTGATCAAGGAGATCTTGCAAGTAGGAATTAAAAAGACATCTACCTGCATATCAATGCTATAGGCAGATGCTTTGCCCACGAGGAGTACTGTGTCGGTCACCAGCTGGCGGTGCATGACCTGAATTTGTCATGGGAGGAGAGGTGCCAGAAAGCAAAGCATGCTGAACATTTCACTGGAGGACGCTGCTGCAGTAGGATCATCAAGTCCTGGTTTACAGTTCCTCAAGACAGGGAGCCTGTGATTTTCAGAATAGTGGTCAGAGATGAAAACAGCAGTACAACTGACCAAGCACAGCTAATGTAGTCCCTTTGGTGTAATATATCACATTAACTCCCTTATTGTTTTACTCAGAAGTAGACTTTACAGAGTGAGGGTTTGACCTTCAGTGTCAGGGTGGATGACTGGTTTTCCTATCCCACTCCCTTCAAATTTAATGCTGCAGATCCTATTCTTTGTTGTGGGGTTTGTTTTGAGGGGTTTTTTGTTTGTTTGTTTTTGTTATGGCTTTCATTTTCATTTTTTTTTTGTAATGTGATCCTGGAGGAAAGGAGATAAAATAAGGAAGAAAGTCTTTTTAAGAGTGTGGAAGTGAAAGTATTTAACGTCTATTTTTTTCTTGTCTGTTTCTCTTTCTACAGTCTTCCACAGAAAGCCATTCCCTTTGCAGGAAGGTTTATTGAATTGGCTCCAGCCTTTGGAGTTTTCTTTTCCCTCTTAGACCCCAAAAGGGATCTTATCATCTGCACCTGGAGAAGACGTGGGAACTCTGGCCAAGGCAGAGCTGGGGCAAAGAAAGAGAGCATCTGCTAATGCTTGAACTTTTTCAGAAGCAGTATACCATGGGCAAGTGTAAATATTCTTCTCCAGACCCTCCATCTGCCTTGGACATGATGGGGTGGGAGGAAAAGAAAGGCTGCAAAACAATTTGGTGATATAGGGCAATCCTCCTTGCCTGGGGAGCTGCTTCTGCTAAAAGCTATGGGAACTGCAATGAAGAACTTGATGGATAAAAGTACTCTTTTCTTCTACATCTTAACCTAATTAAATATGTGCTTTTAATAAGAGAAATAGTTTGTATTGTAGAATTGACTAATGAATGTAGTAGCTCCCAAACCAAGAAGAGGTGGAAGGATTCCATGAGCTATGGTTGCTTGTTGAAACTTCCCAGCTTGCCAACAGATTTATCTCCCTGCAAAACCAGAATGATGTTTCCTTTCCCATATGGAATGCCTTATAATTTCTTTTTACTGAGGCTAGAAAGGCCAATCACCGGGGAGAGAAACATGATGAGAATTTCATCTAGCCCCAAAAATGTGTGAACCTCAAGTATTGTGTTTGGTTTTGGGTCCCTCACTACAAGAAAGACATTGAGGCACTGGAGCGTGTTCAGAGAAGGGCAAAAAAGCTGTGAAGGTTTTGGAGCACAAGTCTGATGGGGAGCAGCTGAGGGAACTGGGGTTGTTCGCTCTGGAGAAGAGGAGGTTCAGGGGAGACCTCACTGCTCCCTGCAACCACCTGAAAGGAGGCTGTCGTGAGGTGGGGATTGGCCACTTCTCCCAGGTGACAGTGACAGGATAAGGGGTAATGACCTCAAGTTGCATCAGGGAAGATTCAGGTTGGATATTAGGAGAAATGTCTTCTCAGCAAGAGCGGTGCTGCAGTGGCACAGGCTGCCCAGGGAGGTGGTGCAGTCACCGTCCCTGAGGTGTTCAGGAGCCGTGTGGATGTGGCACTGAGGGATGTGGGCAGTGGGCGTGGGGGGGTGGGCTGGTGGTTGGACTGGGTTATGTTAGAGGTCATTTCCAACCTTAATGATTCTATGGTTTTGTGAAGTTAGCAATGGATGCTCTGCTGTCAGAAGCAGGACATTGCCATGTATCCCCGGACAGCCCCCAAGTGCCCTTCCAAGGCAACTGATGATTGAGAATGAGCCGTTTTTTAAGCCCAGTTTGGCGGCCACGAGCAGGAGGAGCGTCCGTGCTTCCCGCAGCACCCGCTAGATGTCAGCGCTCCCTGCCGCTCCGTCGCCCTCCCCGCTCCGAGCAGAAAACCCCGCAGCTGAGGGAACTGAACGGACCGCGGGTCACAGGCGTCCGTTCCTTAAGAAAATGGGTCTGAAAAGGTGAATTACTGTGGGGACCCTGCGAACGACAGCATCTGCGTTGGAAACCTGTTTGTTTACTGTCAAATTGCGTCGTCATGAAGGATCTATTAAAGAAGGGCTTTGGCATGATGCATTGGGTTTTCACCCCAAGAGGGGAGCTGGCCCCACATTAGATCCAGATGTGGGTTGGGACTCACCCAGCCCCGCAGCTGCTGGGACTTTCCTGATCCCATGTTCTGGGCCTATCTCAGATTGCTGACATTCCACTCTTGATTTATTTAAAAAGAAAAAAAAAATAGAAATCCCACTGCCACTATATCACCAAGTTTGGCAGATCTATAGAAATTTACCTTTTATAATGTGCCTTGCAAAGAATATTAATATTCTTGAGGTTTAGTATTTAGCAAAAAAATCTGAAACAAACCATTGTAAGTGGTGAGGCAACAGAGAATGCCTCCTTCAGAGGTCTGATTTACATCGAAACTGTAAGTTTGGCGGAACCATCACAAAACCTGATCAAAACAGGTCAGCATTTACCCATTTTATTTATTCTATGATGGATGTAGAGGGTTAGCATTAGATTTTTAAAATGTATTTTGAAGGAAGCGCAGTGCTGTTCAATGTAAAGCAGATTAGATGGTGTAAACTATCACAGAAATGCAGCAGAGAACCCAACAACATCTCATACTAGGGTAAGCCAAATATCCACCCTACTGATCTCATCATTATGTAAATCAATATGAAGAAAAAAATTCCCAGTTGGCTGTGCAAGAGTACCCCTAAGCTGCTGCATAAGTCCCACTGGTTGACTCACTGAGCAGTGCTACACACAAACCAGCAGCAAAGCTGAGGAGCAGTTCTCAATTGGCAGAGGATGGACCAGATGATTTAGTTGTTTTTCTTTTCTTTTCTTTTCTTTTCTTTTCTTTTCTTTTCTTTTCTTTTCTTTTCTTTTCTTTTCTTTTCTTTTCTTTTCTTTTCTTTTCTTTTCTTTTCTTTTCTTTTCTTTTCTTTTCTTTTCTTTTCTTTTCTTTTCTTTTCTTTTCTTTTCTTTTCTTTTCTTTTCTTTTCTTTTCTTTTCTTTTCTTTTCTTTTCTTTTCTTTTCTTTTCTCTTGTCTCCAAATCTGAACTGGAATGCTTTCTGTTTCAAAGAGGCATATAACCAACTATTTTATAAATACACAGTTTACTATATATACTATATACTACACAGAACGGGGTTAGTCTCTTCTCACTGGTGACAGATGACAGGATGAGGGGAAATGGTCTCAAGTTGCACCAGAGGAGGTTTAGGTTGGATATCAGGAAAAACTTCTTTACAGAAAGGGTTGTAAAGCACTGGAATAGGCTCCCCAGGGAGGTGGTTGAGTCTCCATCCCTGGATGTGTTTAGAAACCATTGGATGCGGTGCTCAGGGACGTGATTTAGTGGAGGGCTGTTAGAGTTAGGGTAGGATGGTTAGGTCGTCGTTGGACTGATGATCTTTAAGGTCTTTTCCAACCTGAGCGATTTCATGGTTCTATGATTCTATGGTCCTCTAAAACATATGAGACAACAGGAAAGAATAATTCCTTAATATCTCACTAGAATTTCTTTCTTCCTTGAGGCACAGAAACCTTCTTCATTTTGTCACAAGACTGATGTGTTCACCTTTCTGAATATGGAAATCCTTTGTGCGTGTGCACATTAGCCCCAGTAGTGTGCAGCCACTGTGCTCTGCAACCCATACTTTCCTGTTCCTTGTCCTTATTGTGCTGTGATGTTTTTTATTTGAGGGCTTTGTTTTCATGCAAGGGGATCCTATCAACTATATAGGGTACAGATGTTGTTTTACAGTGTCAGTGAAACAGCAGATATTGGTATAGTTATGAGTAATTGTAACAATACATCAGAACTCAGCAAGAATGGGCCAAGTCATGCAGCAGAAAGCGCAGCAACATTCTTGTCTGTGTGAAAGGACTGATGCTGCTGTGACCCAAGGCAAGCCGTCTGCTCCGGCTCACTGAACACTGGTAGGTGGTGATAGAACTGAGCCCACAGCTCTGCTAACTTCTCATGAATTGCTCTTGGGCCACCTCCAAAACAAAATCTTCTGCTTCTGAAAACCAATTAGCACTATTGCCAAGAGGGAGGTTGAAATGGAAAATGGTGAAATTTCACAGTCCTGTGGAGTGCCAAGTCAGCCAGCAATGGAGCTGAGCAGGAAAGCTGCTGGCGGGCAGCAGCTGTGATAATGGTTGAAGGCCCAAATAAGTGAATTCTGGATTTGAAGAAATTTTATTGCAAACTTTTTGGCCTAAATTTTGACTGAAGGACTTCCTAGAGGACAAGTTCTTCCGGAGGAACACAGATATTGCACAAGAGCATTAGTTTCCCATTGGGCGTTTAGTCTTCCTGTTTTGAATCTTGATGATGACCTGGGAAAGTGGAAATTAGCTGAAACCAAATAGTTTGCAGTGGGATTTTTTGCCCAAGAACAACATCTGGAAGAGAGGGCTATTTCTTCTCACCAGCTTGTACCTTAGCTGAAGCATTCACATTGAATGCAAGCTGAGCCACTGCTGCCATCTGTGCCTTTGGGATTCAGGAAGGGAGAGGACATGTGAGAGCTACTCTTGAAAATCACTAATGTGTCTGTGTATGGGAAAGACATATAATGTGTTGGATACCATCAGCAGTAGAGATGTGAGATCTTACCTGTGAGCTCTCTACTCATGCTCTCAGATGTTCACCCAACATCTAAATCTCAGTAATGAGTTAAGAGGTATTTATTGACCCCAGGCTTTTTTGTCCTCTGATTCAGAGCTCTTTGCTTTCAAAAAGAAAGCCACATCACAACCAGCCTCAACTCATACTGCCCCTGAAACGCTCCTCAAAATTTGAGTGTATTGACAGACCATGCTCAGCACCCTGTTTAGCCTGCCCTTTTCAAACACAATTTAGGTTAGCTCAAGAAGATTCCAAAACTCTTTTTTTCTATTAGTCCCAAGTGAAGAACTCTGATCTCTGATATATACACAAAGCTGGAAGGGAAGAAGTTGCAGGCTGCTTGTTTCTTTATTTTTTTCTCCTCAGCCAAATAATCTTCATTCATGTTGATCAAGATAAAGTTTTAAAACTTTGATATTGATCTTTTCTTTTCCTACTGTCTTTAATCATAACCTAATTTCAACTCTGATCTGCATTTAATCAATATATTCACAGCTAGTTTTAAGTAGTTTAAGTAGTTTAAGGCATTAAGAAAAAAGTGTTCTTGTGACAGGGAAAATAAGAAGAAAAATGTCATTATTCTAGTTAGAGGACTGAACCCATTTTCTGTGATAGTTGCTAATATTTGATCTTTGTATGTACTTTCAGAACCCTAGTTTGTTGTGGTACTGATCATCTTCCACACCAAACACTACTTAACCTTTCACAGAACTCCTTTGGGATATTGCTTAAGCCCTTATACTCCATGCATACATAATAAGCTCTCAACTTTTTGTTACTGGATATATTTCATTGTAAAAAATGGACTTTATAACATGCTATGAGAGCTTGTGACCACAGCTGTCCTTGGCTTTGCTGCATTTTACAGCCATAAGGATGACGGCAGTCTGGTTTAAAGCGGGACAGACACTTGGATTAAACTTCTAAATTGGAAAAGGTTGGACTTTTCTCAGTTTCAGAGAAAGAAGAGGGAAATTTTGTCCAGATATATCCTGTGGTATTTATTTATTTATTACTAACAGAGACGAAGCAGGAGAATAAATCTTTTGAAAACAAAACTCATCAATAAACATTTTCACAAAATGAGCAAGTGGGAGGAGGTTCCTTTGCCACATACGAAGTGTTGAAGGCATTGTTCCTGTGAGCTCTTCTCCTGCTCTTACTCTTGCAGCAAATGAACAATTGAATCACAGTTTAGGTTGGAAGGGAGCTCAAAGCCCACACCACCCCAACCCCTGCTGTGAGGAGGTCTTCCCCCCACCAGCTCAGCTGCCCAGGGCCCCATCCAACCTGGCCTTGAGCGCCTCCAGGGATGGGGCTGCATAACTTCTCTGGGCAGCTGTGCCAGTGCCTCACAGCCCGCTTGGTAAGGAATTTCCCCTACATTTAACCTAGATCTCCCCTTTTCAGATTGCCAAAAGTCAATCTCTCTCTTGTTTATAAGCTCCCTTCAACTACTGAAAGGCTGTAATGAGGAGTGCTGTCTGTGCAGTGCAGTTCTGTCCTTGTGGTTTATGTAAAGTGGTTCCTTGTGGTTTGGAGGCTGGAAACAGCATTATAAGGGAGAGGAGTAAAGCAGCTGCTGGGTTTCAGCAGCACCCTGTCCTGCAGAGGCTCCTGTGAAGCAGCCGCTGGGGAGCACGGGCTCCACAAGGAGGTGGCTTGTCATTCCTGGCACAGGGAATCTCTGCTTAATCATTCATTGCCTTAATTTACCCAGCACGAGCCCTTGTGTCCAATATTACATGCTCTGGACATTTACTATGGTCTAAAATTTTGTTGCGGCAACAGACTGAAGGGGGGAGATGCACTATCAAGAATATCTCCTCTCAAATTAAAATCCACCTTCTTTTCCTGGTAGGAGCAAAGCATTAAAGCCTTAAAAGCTAACTTGGATGAGAATACCTGAATGCTGGCTTTTCTATAGAATATAATTTCTTCAAAAAATGACACTTCAAGGAGTGCAGCAAGAGGGAACATTATTTGCACCTGCATGGAGCCATGTGCTAGGAGCAGCATTTATGAGTTCTTGTAGGAAATTAGGTTTCACACAGTGTGGTGCATAGTTGGACATGCAGTAGCACACTTCTCCTCTCCATGAGAAGGGGAAAGCTAACTATTAGAGAAATAGCTTTTATATCAATAGAAATTGTATCTGGGCATTGAAACTATTAAGAAAAATGTAGTTGAAGGTATCTATTTTTTAAAAAATTATTTCCTCACAACTTATTTGAAAACTAAAACCAACCATTTCTGATTTACTTCCTGAACAGTATGCAGTCAATCAAATGTTACTGTACCAGTCTCAGCTGTCACCATGTTCATTGAGGTTAACAGTGCTGGTTAAATACACAACTGGTACAGATATATCACCCGGAAACCTGTGAGACTAAGTTGGCACTGGTCTCAATTTCTGTGCTGAGAATTGCAGCACCATGGTCTTCTGTATTTTCTTAACAGATACAGATCTTGTTACAGTTTTTAATCAGAACTATGCAGAAGTCCCCTGCGAGAGTAATTTGTAGGACAAAAAAAAAAAAAAATCAGTTCTTTTTGGGGTCATTCTTGAAGTTTATAGAATAATTTTGAAGTATAGTATGGCAACTTTATCATCAAATTAATCTTCAACAAATGAATATAGGCATCCGTGAAGATGTGATGATATTAACATTGCATCATTGTGTCCAAAACTGGTTGTCTTCTGTCTGCTTTCTGTGGATCTTGTACAAAAACCCACCATTCATATCAGTTTGTTAATGAGGACAGGCTAATGCAGAAGGGCACAGGTGTATTGATAAGGAAAGCAAGGGAGCAAAATATGCTCCAGAATCAGTCTGGATGACCATCCATCTAGCTCCTACTTTCAGCAATCCATATGAGGAGGAGTCCCAAAAAGAAAGCACATCTTCTAGTAGGTGTAACCAATATCCTCACACTGTGCGCCAAAACTAAGACTATTTCACTGTGATCCTAAATCTGGGTCCACCATTTCTACTTCTTGACACTGTGCACTGCAGGCACACCTGTCAAAGGAAAGCTTCCCACATTGGTTAAGAGCCAATGTTGCTGCAGATGAGTGCATGCATTTGAGCTGTACTACTTCTACTCTCTGTGTTGTTTTAAGGAGTTATTCAGAATATTGGCGCAGTTTAAACTTTCCTCAGAGGGTTCCTTTTTTCACAGAGGCCATATTACAAACATTAGATCTGTAATTATACACAAAATCAGATGCTGGGCACACAGCCTATCTCTACATCAAACTGGCGTGAGGCAGGGCGTTGTTACTGGAGCAAGCTCAAAATCAAGTTACGAACCATGACTTGGCTCAAATTCTCTCCCTAGACCATAGTCATTAGGTTTGATATATACAGGAATTTTGCAAGGACACTTTGGAATTTCCAATTTATTATTGATCAAAGTATCTTTAGAATGGGGCAGGAAAGTTTTGGCGATTTAGAAATAAGTTCTATTATCACAGAGATTTCTTTAGGATCATAAATATAACTATTCCAACTGAATTTGCTAATAATCATCTCAGGAAATTTGTGCAGCTCCATCAGTGGTCTCCTAACCTTTGTCACCTATTGCAATTCGGCCCAGGGCAAAAAGCAGTCTCTGAGTGCACAAACTGATTTCCTTTTGGATTAAGTTAAACCAGGCAACATGTTCCAATGTTGCTTTTAATGGCCTCCAATTATTTCTATGTATTCAGTCCACATGAGCAGACTGAAACTAAGCTGAAGTGAGTTCCCTAGAAGCATGTATCATCTGAACATGAGATACTCAACACCATTTTTTCCACTCAATAAATCCACCCTTATCAGGAAACATGCTTGCTAATATAGATGTAGCCTTGGATTAGCAGTCTGAGAGTTTAACAGAAACAGCTTGGAAAATATTTCTTTGAGATCCTCAGATTCAGCTTTATCACACTGCTGGATATGGAGCCATATGGCTTTGGAAACATCTTGCAGTTTTGAAAGCTCTCTCAAAAATCTTGAGAATTGTACTGTGAAGCACAACTAGCAAATATTCTTAGAAATTGTTAAAACCAAAGGAATCAGAATCAGAAGTTTGAGTGTATGAAGTATCTTTTGACGGTTGATATTATATTACTACCTCATGATTAATGATTTGCTGCTGGTGCCTGAAGAGCACAATAGGATAGGAGTTCATGAACAAAGCTTAAAGGCCTGGGTAGAGAGAGTAAATGTCCAAAAACTGACGCTGTGTTATTCCAGTGGCCACAACTGAGTTCATAGCAAAACTATTTCTAAAATTTCTAATATTATCGTAGAATCACAGAATCATTTGAGTTGGGAGAGATCCTTAAAGGCCACCTAGTCCAACCCCCCTGCAGTGAAAAGGGACACCTACAGCTCCATCAGGTGCTCAGAGCCCCGTCCAGACTGATCTTGAGCGTCTCCAGGGATGGGGCATCCAGTACCTCTCTGGGCAATCTGTTCCACTGCCTCACCACCTTTATTGTAAAAAGCTTTTTTCTTTATATCCAGTCAACTCTCCCGTCTTGTCCCCCTTCTATTCTGAAACCATTTTCCCATGGTCCTATCACAACAGTCGCTGTTGAGATTCCATCCCCTTCTTTCTTATAGCACCCCTTTAAATACTGAAATGCTGCTATCAGGTCTCCCCAGAGGCTTCTCTCTTCCAGGCTGAGCAGTCCTTACAAATGATTTTAGAATAGCATTAGAATAGATGATAAAAGAAGATGGACAGAAAAGCAGGGAAAGAAAGTGGACAAGAATTTGGGAAATTGGCACATGTATCTTTTGGTAATCATGCTAATGTGAAAAGAATGGTGGCAAAAAAAGTACTTCTAAATGCAAACTCCTTGACCTGCCCCCAGTTTCTATTGGCAAATATTTGAGCTAGCTAAGAGTCAAATCTAAATATGACACTGGGTACAGAATCTCTAGAAGTCAAACTCTTTCTGACATGTGACTAGACATCTCATTAAGCTCTTAGACACGTAGAATTTCCTAGTTTATGAACTAAGCAAACAGGGTAAAGCAGAGAAGAGTACAGACACTGAGTCCTTCACTTCATACAACACAAAACTTCTGTGTCCCTCCCATTCCATTCTAAGCTATAGTCAAGTTGCTGGAGTCAAGTCTGAATGGAGATTTCTCCCAAAATGAACTATCCAAAATAGAAGCTGTTCCCAAATCAAGTGTATACCCAGATGGTACTTGCTCTGATTTAAAAGGTCAAGAAAAAGAAAGGAAAGATGGGTAAGTTGCATGTCAACCAAATACTCATTGAATACCATTGCTCTATTAAACTAGGCTTTTAGATCCATGCCTTTTGCCTTGTCTGCTATTGTTCAAATGTTCCTTATGCATATGTAGTAAGTCACACCTGGATTGCTGTGAACTGGACCCTGTATGTAAAACATACATAGAGAAATTTAGAAGAAATGTAAAGAAATTAAGAATTTGCCCACCTGAGGTTACTGCAGCAGATAGGAATGGCGTAAATGTGAGTTGAACATTCAGCATGATCTCCAGAAGATCTGTATGCCCTGGTTTTACCTGTTCTAATAGGCAAATAGGTGATGCTGACAGAGACTTGAACTATATCTTCAGCAGAGAGAGATGTAAAGCAATGGATATCTTTATTTTTATGAGCTATCTCTTAAGCACCATCAAGTGATCAATCAATACGCACCACTTGTGAGCAGGACTGCCTCCAATTTCCAATCTGATTTGCCATTCACCGAGGGATTTTCAACCTTTTCATGTCAACTTTCTCTGAAATAAATCACAGCTGAATGTACACTTCTATTCAGGAGATTAGCCTTTTGTGAAAGGCTCTGTGTAATTGATGTAGGAGAATGCCAAACTAAATCTTTTTCTGTGTGATCATAAAAGCATTAATTTGGCAAATATTTGATTTCAGTAACTTATGTGCTAAATAAATTCACAGTGTAATTTTTTTTTTAAAGTGCTTTCCCACAAGTTCTGTGGTAGCTGGTTAGAGTAACTCATACTACTGTAATTGTGCAAAGCTCGGTTGTTCATCACAGATGTGATAATGTCACAGACCTGGACCACCCCGTCAGCTTGTCAGCTTTAAAATATTACTCTTGCAATAATGAAAAATTGCCATCTCCTCAGTATGGCTTTTTGATTTATGGGGAGTTCCTAGGAGATTGATTAGTTGTTTTGTTTTGTTACCTGGAATGAATGATGAATATTTAAAAAAAATACATAATGTTGGATCCAGTGCAAATGAGATAATTTTACAGTGACTTGTTTAGTTGTTTCCAGAATAATTGGACTTTATTACCTTCCCACCATGCGTGAACTATAGGTCTCCGGAGAGGCTAAATAGCTTCAGTTGATGTTTCCTTAATATTTCAATGCAGTTCATCTGCACTGCTCTTACAGGAGCTTTTACCAGATGGTTAACCAGCCTTGTAATGACATTTCACATTTCCCGTCTATTACTCACCAATGGAAAATTATACAATTTGATTCACTATTAGGTGTAACTTATGACTGGCTCACTTGTGTACCTGTACTAAAGGATCATGGTCAGCAAGGTTAAATTGAAAGGTAGTTTGCTGTTACCTTGTGTGGGATCAGTACTGACATCTGTAACATTGAAGCAAATAATGTGCTCTCCCTTTTTATGTTTTAAGAATAAATCCTGGGAAACAAAATGGGCTTTATTGGGCTTTCCCTGAGATGGTTTGGCAAACAAGACAGCTGGATAGCTACCCAGAGAGTGATTTTTTAAAAAAAATACATGAAGAATCCATTGCGACTGAAATGTGTATAAACCCGTAATTCTGTAGATGGAGAAGGGACAAGAAATAGAAATAGTATTTCAGTGGGCAGATTCTGAATAGATGAACTTTGTTCCTGAAAAGAGTATTGTTTGTTGAATTCCTAAATGCTGAAGCACCTTTCTCTCCCCTCTTTCGGCTTCCCTGACTGTGTTCTTTTTGTTTCAGCCACTATAGGGCAGCCTCCTGGAAACCAAGAACCTCTTCAGTGAAGGTCCTGCTGGGGGGGTCAGCAGGGCATTGTGCACATCCCTGCTGGCTGTTTTATCAGCTGCTGAGAGACACTCCTGAGAGAGGCTATTCCCACTTTGGTGTTTTTTGGACACGGAGGAGTAAGAGCAACTCATAATCCAGACTGATATTTGTCCACCGCTGTCCCATATCTAAACAGTCTTTTTAATAGTTTATTTTTTGCCAAACATTTTCATTATGCTGCCTGTAAAAATGAAGATTTTAGATATACGGTATTTGATAACCTGCCAGTATTTCAGTTGTCACTGGAGATCTTGAGTACGGAAGTGGGTGGCAGGAGGACACCACTTTTGAGAACACATTCACAAAACTATAGTTTAAAAACACTTTGTTGACTTGATGTGTGCTGTTAGAATTTGCACGCGATGAACTAGATTTGTAGGCAAACAGACTTTTTTCTGTTCTTCACAGAATCATAGAGTGTTTTGGGTTGAAGACTATCCAGTCCCAACCCTTTGCTGTAGACAGACATCTCTCACCAGAGCAGGTTGCCCAAAGACACATTCAATGCAGACTTGAACATTGCCAGGGATAGGGCAATCACAGCTTCTCTGGACAGCTTGTGCCAATGCCTCACCACTTCTATGGCAAAGAATTTCTTCCTTGTACCTAATCTCTACCTAATCTCTTTCAGTTTAAAGCTATTATTCTTTGTCTGGTCCTGGCACTCCCTGATAGAATATCTCTCTCCAGTTTTTCTGTAGGTCTCCTTTAAGTACTGGAAGGATGCATTGAAGTCTCCCTGAACCATTTCTTCTCTAAGCTGAACAACACCAACACTCAACACTCTCAGCCCTTCTTCATGAGAGAGATGCTCCAGCCCTCTGATAATCCTCATGCCCTTCTCTGGGCCTGCTCTAACAGGTCTACGTCCTTCTTGTGCTGGGGGTTCCAGAGCTGAAATTAATAATCCAGGTGCGGTCTCATGGGAGTTGTTATTTTAGTTTCAATCAGCACTCCTCTATCTTCTTCCATTTCTGACTATATCATTTCCATTTTAACCTTGTTTTCTCATCTCTGTGATACTTCCTTTGGTTGCATTCCTACACCCACTTTTGCACTATACCAGTCTAATATTGCCAATTGCTGTCTTTTCTATTTGACCTTCTATCCATTGGCAACATGAAGGAAGATGCTATTGCAGCAGTCTGTAGCCTTTGATGTATCAGTAACTGCTCTGAAGACTGGAAAGGCACCTGAACTGAACCCCCAAAATCAGAGTCTGTTCTCTCACCACTGCAAATAGGTATATAATGCTTTATCTGGAGGATATTTCTGAGTACTTCTCAGAAACTTCTGGCAAATTTCAAATGTAAATTAAGCGGACCTATACCAACTTCAAGTTTTATATTGAATCCCAAGAAAAGAATGAGGACAATAACTGCTCAAGATAGTGTTTTAAGTGAAAATCTCCCAGGATCTGAAGAAGTGGACCATGTATTATGCCAGTAAGTAAGAAAACACTACCAAAGTAAGCTTTTTGCACTTTCAGGAGCTTTCCTATATCTATGGGTTGCCTCAAGACCTCTCCACTTTTTAGTAACCTGATCCTAGAAAAACCTTTTGTACTAACATTTCTTTCCTGTCTAATGTCTGCTTTGCAGTGTAGCTACTCAGCATGTAGATTGCACTTCTATCCAGGTTTCTTTCTTTGCTCTTTAAACATCTGGCCTCTGAGAGCTTTCTTGATTTGAATCTTCGGGATCTTAGTGAACACAACTACTATAGGAGTATTTATGCTAAATGCACATGATGGAAAATCATCCTGTTGCGATAGCAAGAAAGTGAATGTGGGATGACTGCTGCTTATTATTTGAATTGTGCTACTTTACTGTTTCCGTCTGTGTTATCTCCATCCCTGGTCTTCTTGTGGGTGTTTTGGCTCATTTTCTTATAGTGTGTAATTTTTGAATGCCTAACTGGTGCCTGTAAGTGCTACTGAAGTCCACTAAGGAAATTGGTCATGGTAGAAAGCAAAGAGAGAAGATCACATTCAAAGTTGCACCATATTATTTTGATGTCAGAAAATAAAACTGAAAGGAAAGCTTTTACTCCCTTTTCTGTTAAAAAAAAAAAAGTCATTTTTTTTAATTCATAAAAGAGGCTACTTCTTTAGATGGAAAGAATTTTTCCCCTCTCACTAGGAATATAAATAATTTGAGCAGAAGAGAACAGAGAAGCCACATTAATCATGTATGCATGGATATATTTTATTTCAAAATTATTTTCTTAAATCTAAAAAACATTCATGACTGTCTTATTCAAGTACAGTAGTTTTCATAATATAGTGGACATATATAAGTATTTATTTCTTTCCCTAGAGACTTGGGTTTAAAAACATTTTTCTTTTTAATATCCAAAATTCATGTAAGGTTTAGGATTGACTTAGGCTGAAGCCATAATTCTTAAAACGTTTGTGCACATGCTTGACTTCAGGAATGTAAGTCTCATTCAGTTCAATAGAACAACTTTGTCTAAGTTACATGCTTAAAGGAGATCAAAGCCCAAACCTAACTTTCCAAATAGAAATTACAAACATTAGTTATAATGATCTAAGCCATGGAAAAAAAGGTAAACCAACAGTCTTTTAAAAAGCAACCGTAACTCCAAATGAGTAAAGCAGGATGAACTATAGGGGAGAGTTGGCGGTGGATCTTGTTGGTGCTAAGAATTATTCCCGCACAGAAAGCAACTGTTGCAGAAGGACTGGGAGGAAGAGCAGGGCAATGGAAACTGAGAGAGATGGCAGAGAATGGAAAAAAGCTGGGCGCAGTGAGCTTCAGAGTGGTTCCAACTCTTTCAAATGAATTTTAGGCTATAAAAAGAGGTGGAGAGTCACAGCTACATAGAACACTCCTGACTGTTATTCCATTGCAAGTCCAGTTTTGTCATAAAAGCTTCAGCAAAGATCCAGTTGCACCCGTGGAGAAACACTGGTAAAAAGTATTTTGAACTTGAGAAACTTGCAAGGGGTTTATTGATAGCAATCGTTTGGAGACGCCCACTGTCTCAGCTGTCTGTACATGCCTTTTACAATAGCCCCAGGCATGGCAGGATGGCTGTGGAGCTTCTGTTGCACTCTGCAGTGAGCCCAGAGGAGGTTTCCAGAGACAGAAGGGGATCAAGCAGACAGCCACTGCTGGACACCCCAGTAGAAAGGCATCCTTTGCTCTTCGTTTCGGTCAGAATTTTTTCCATCTGCGTTTTCCACAACGAGAGCACAGTGAGGTTATCAGAGAGTTCATGTTGCTGTTAAAGAAGTTCAGGGCTGATTTAATGGGGGTAGCACTGGAAACTTTGAAAAAAAATTAATTTCCTGTGGAAATATGTTTTGTGTCTTGGTTAAATACCAGGACCTGAACATGTTTCTGGTTTTAATAAAAATGTTTAGGGCTTGGTTTTTGTTTTTGTCAGTCAAAGAAAATTCAGCCATCTCAATTACAAAGCATCTTCTGCATGTGAGAGAGCAGATGGGATGTTGGTTTCCCAGATGGTGTTCAGGGATTTTGTAGTAATGAATGATCATTTTAGCTGCTCTCCCATGGAGATATGAGCTGTACACAGAGGAGGAAAGTCCAGGCACCAGAAGCTGCTACTGTGCACGGTGCGAGGTCAGGGAATGGGAAAGTCCTGGAGATGCAGCTGGATGGAAGAGTCACTGGATCTAGCCAGGGGAGGTGTGCAAGAACCAGAGGAAGTGAAAAAGAGTCTATTTCTAAAATGAAGCAGCAGCATGAAGAGTACTGAGAAATGGAAGTGAGACCACACAAACCAACAGATCTTCTTGGGATGCCAGTGACTTCCTGGCATGATAGCATTCACCCTCTCGCAGTCTTATTACTGTGGTCTATCTAACTAACTCTTTCCACATATATTTCAGCCTATGGGGAGAGACGGCTATTATAATATGCACATAAAGCACAGCGGTAATTATTTTCTCCACACAATTATACTGCACACAGTGCCTTGGTATAGAAGTGGATGATATCTCAGATTGCCATTTTCTTTCAGGGAGCTCTCTGCGAGGAGCGTTTTGTCCACTTTTCACACAGATACAATTGTTACCTCTTTTATTTACGTGATCTATCTACTGAATCCCCTTTTTTTCCCTCTAAAGATTTAAAATGCAATGTGGGCAGTAGAAGATTTTACATGCTACTGGACATGCAGTTCTGTATTCAACGGGAGTAATGATTTCTTTGGTCTTTATTAGAAAAGATAAAATAAAATAAAATAAAATAAAATAAAATAAAATAAAATAAAATAAAATAAAATAAAATAAAATAAAATAAAATAAAAGTATTCAGTTTACTAGTCTTCCTAGTTCCTGAGTGGCTATTAGCAATTTGCACTTGCTTGGTGCTTTCTTATTCTAATATAATCAACAAATATTTTAGTGATTTTTGCAGTCATGGGATTTCTTGATGACTTTGCTTCATATTTTCAGTTTGCATTCAGAATTGTGAGTCTGTGGAAGAGTTGCGACAGCATATATATTATAGTACATTCTCTGTTATAATATTACATAATAAATAGAGCCTTTTTAATTCCGGATAGGAAATGAAGAATTTGAAGCTTCTGAAGTTGTTTTTGGGGGTAGGTTGGGTTTTGGGTTTTGGGTGGTTTTTTTTTTCAGACTAAAGAAATATCCTTTACATTCCCCCCATTTTTAAAAATAAGAAACAAAAAAGTCCTGATAGGCAGTGTTCATCTGTATTTAAAAAGAAAAACACAATCCGTTTTCCTTCATGTTTTTTTATAACACAGAGGCTACAAAAAGTCACTGTAAGATTTGTTGTCTATAAGAGTGGAGTTTCAACACATCTACAGGGAAACTGAATGTGGTTAAGTGTAATCACATTGTTTCTGGTTTGTTTCTGCCACGGTTGAAACACATAACTAAAAATCCTGTCTTGGCTATGAAGTTATAGAACACCATCTACAGAATGGAAGCTTGAATGTGTAAAGCAGACTTTCAGCTGGTGTGAACAGTCATGGTGCTAGAGAAATAAAGCTTTCACAGTTTGCATTAGCTGAGGTTGAGCCCCTGTCTTGAGCTGTAAAATATGGGAATGCTGAAGAGTGCAAGTTAGGAGGATGAAGGAATACATTTGCAGCAACTTGTTGCAAAAGCCACCCAGGTTCAAAGCGAAATGCTTTCTATTTTTACAGTGCAGTAGTACCAGAAATCCAGAATAGATCAAGGTCCCTGTTCCTGCACAGTACCCTCAGTTTCTCAGAGACATCCCTTGTCTCCAAGAATCTGCAGACTAAATATATACATATTAAAAAAAAAAAAAAAAAAAAAAAAAAAAAAAAAAGAAGATACAGAGACACAGTGAGGCACAGTGATTTCCCCATTTTTGCAGATCACGTCAGAGCCAAAAACAGATTCCAGTCTTCAGTGTCACATGTGGGCAAAGACTGGGTAACACCAATGCTATTTTCAAAGCCTGTTGTAACTCGAGCAAAAAAAAAAAGAAAGAAAACACCTAGCCAGTCACACTGTAGATCCTTTGTGTTGTTAAAATGACATTATCTAGGGACATAAAGGAATGCGGATTTGCCTGAAACGTAAATTTGTTTTGCTTTCTTGTGTTGTATTTAATAATTCTGAAAATGCAGGCTAATGCACTGTGAACATGTTCAGAAGCTGAAATGGTAGAAATATATTTTAGACGCTGTAAAATGAGAAAGATATTTGGGGTCAAAACAGGAATGGAGGAGAAAAATCTCTGGCCTCCTGTCTCAAAACAAGGTAAAAGGATTTGTGTAACTGGAGAGGTAGATTCCCAGTAAACTATTTTTGTAGGTGTTCTCAGAGGGGTTTCTCTCTTTTTCTGTGAAAGCTTTCTCACAATACAGTGGCTTGAGTCAAGTGACAGTATACACCTGTTCCTATTTGATCTTCAGAACATTTTTGGTTTTTACTCCTCTTTGGCAAGCTCAGAAGGAAATTCTTGAACACAGATCTCTAAATAAATTGCAACCAATTGAATAATCTCTTGTGGGCTCTTAATGTCAGAGCAGACCAGTGGTCCTCCTTGTCTGTACTCTGAAAGTGGTTAGGCACCAACAGCATGGGGGAACAAAATATCCCAGCTCAAGTTGTAAGAGCAGCCTCTTATCACTTGGAGCTTATGTCCTGAAATTCAAGGCTTTATGTACATTCCAAAATGTGCAAGTTCTCATTAATGCACCTCTGAATATTTTTGTCAATCATGTAAATCACAGGTGATGTATTGAGCAGGAAAAAAAAAATAAAGAAAGAAAGAAAGATCTCTGAATGACAGATAAGTTGGGGAATCTGAAAAGAGGAGAACGAATGAAAAATCCTCCTGGCTTGCGGACAGCTCTGCAAGCCACTGATTTTTTCCTGAAACGATGAAGTGTATCATTATGAGGAGAAGGAGCTGAAACAAGAACACAGGAAATAAAGTGTTTTTCATAAAGTATAAATAATGGCAGGTAACTGTATTTTGACACTCAGTTTTATTATGGCAGAAATTATCCTATTACGTCAGTTCTTATAAAAGTTCATCACTGTAATACCACCACTGTATTTATTGTTACTAGGAGCAGACCGAGCAATGTGTTAAACAGCTGTTATGATAATTTTCAATAGTTTTTATGGGTTTTTTTTTGTTTGTTTTTTGTTTTATCCTAAAATAGAGAAAGTGCTTCTGTTCTTAAAATATCTAAGATTTGCTAATGGTAAAAAATGGGATAAATGGTAAAGTTACTGCATTCGTCAGTCAACCACCCCAAAACATTTGCAACTGATTATATATTTCAAAACTTGGCTGGGAGTCTTGAGGTTCCTTGCAAGCAGATAGCTTTATTATGCCAAATATAGGAAAACTAGAAGGTACTTCTAAAATGTGCTCAGAAAAATACTTTGTTGTTGTTGTTGTTGTTGTAGGAATAACAGTAACCACAGCACAGAGGTATGGGAATTGGTTTTGACTAATAATGAGCCATCCATGGAAGACCGCAAAGTTACAGAAACTATGACCACAGTAAAAGTATCTTATGTATACAGGATTTCTCATTTTATTCTCTACTCACTGCTGTTAAACTGTATTCAGGTTGAGTCTCTTCCTGCACCTGTTGGAATATTTATCAAGAAAATGAGGTGCCAGAACCTGAAGGCTTGTCCTGGGAGAGAGAGCAGTCTTTCAGGGTTTATTGCAACAGCCTTCACCAATGGTGGTCTTTAAGTCAAAGCCATTTTTCTTCCACCTTTCCTTCCTTTCTGTGACTCAGGTCTGGCATGTCTTAACTTCTTACAAAGGCTTTCTACCCCACATGGTGGACATCATTCATCCCTTTCCCCTCTCTATTACACCTTCCTTCTCTTTTCTTCCCTTTACTTTTGTTCTTTCAGGAACATTCAGTATCTCATCCAGACTCTGCACTATAAGCACATTTTTCTTCCTCTTGGTTACCTCTGCTCTACCTCATTGTCACTAGAGATGGAAAGAGCAGGCCAACTCCTGGCAAGAAGCCCTGTGTATGTCTCATTGCAGCACTTCTTGGACACTGAGATCTGGGATGTTGCTGTTTTCTGTCTGTTCTGAGTGGGGGAATGTTTTAAATTGCTGATACTTTTCAGGTTGCACTCTTTCTGTCCTGTCTTGTCAGAAACTTATGCTGCCATTTCTATCCCAAGAAGGTGGGAGTAAGTTTAAGATGTACTTCAGTATTAGTTTTGAAAAGAAGGTCATCTGTGTGTTGGAAATATGTGCATTTGCTTATTCAGTCATCTCCAGGTAATCACAACTCAAATTTGTTACCCGTGCTGCAGATATTGTTCATATTATTCCCATCATCAGCTCTGTTTTTTGAAGCACAAGGAAAGATGTTGTCAATTACTATATTCTTTATGTTGGACATATTAACCAGTTGTTCAATTTGTATATTGAACATGGGGTAACTTCTTATCCCTTGGTGCTTTTTGTTTTGTTCTCTGCTCAGGTATTCCTACCCCACAAAAGCACTCTTCAGCACCCTACTTGTTATCTCCTAGCTCTGGTTCCAATCAAATCTCAATTACAGCCAATGCAAGTATTTTCAGTAATATCAGAACATTTGGACCTAAGCTCCAATCAAGAAGAGAAGCAGACATTAGTGAGCTAAAAACTATGTCAAATATTGGCTCATGGAAGTCACAGTCTCACTGAAAAAAACAACCCAGAAAGGGAACAGGCTTGTAGCTTTCTTAGCTTTTTGTGCTGCAGTAGACGTGCCACTTGGTTGTAGTGTTGTTTTTATTTTTAAATGTGTGTTTTACTTTCTCCTCCTTATCAGGCAGATGGTTTCACTTGAAACTTCACTCAGTTGTGGTCATATCTTTATACCTCTCTCATCTTTTTTGGAGAAGCTAGTGTAAACAACACGCTGGAGATGGCGTATAGTCCTTTTACACCATGTATTGTTTCTACTGTGCAGACACAAGCTGACCTCTATTTTTAAGCTAAGTCCCATTGCTAGGCCCACAGGAAGGGGAATGATACAGAAAAGAAATGGTCAACACTGTGTTCTAGAACAACCAAGTCCAGGCAGTTAGCTTCGTCAAAACACGTGCGCTGAACTTGTGTGCCACGTTTTCATAAACCATTCCAGATTTAGTGTATGAGTGCCTCTGCAGTATTTTAATAACATCATTGTCAACAAGACAAAAATGACCACTGATGCTGTTAGTTTAAGTTCAGAAGCTATCAAAATGGAAATACTGTGTGTATCTCCTTCTTTCTCTGAAGTTCACAAGAAAGGGGAGCACTGAAGAAGGGATATCACAGAACAAAATGATGTTACTTTTTAAAGGTGCTTCACTCACTGCTTGTTGAGAAGTTTTGCCTGGAATATTCCCATCTTGTCTTGATTAGATGTTAACGCATGCCCCGCTGTTCCTATATTGCTATTAGTGCAGCAGCCTCTACTGCTGCTGGCTGTTCACCACACAGGCTATATGCTTGGCCTTTGGAGAGTGCTGATTATTGTATTAATCCAGGCTTCTCTTTTACAAAACACTACTGTTACCAGTATGTTTGTATTTCTTACAGCTTTCTCTGACTTAAATGAAAACATAAAGTGTAGATGTTTTTGTAGAGAGCTGTTTCCTTTCATGTGGTGTGCTCCTTTCTTTTTGACTTCAAGTGTGAGTGGGAATTATGGCTTTATCACATTTACTGGAGGGTGGGGTACTTTTACTTTTCTGGGCATGGTGCACTAGTTCCTATTTGGCTTCAAGATGACCAGAGATGAAGGAGATTTTTCCCCTTCTTCTCAGGGGTTGGTAGAAAATCTTCCCTGACTATTTTCCCCTCAGGATGACAGAAGTTCTCAGTTTTATTGCCTTATAGCTTTCATTAACCATTAATAAGATGAACTGGTTGAAATGAAGCTCACAGATATCACCTATTTCAAAATAAAAGAGCATTGACAAAAATAGCCTGGATTGTACTTAAAAAGAAGCCATCTCTGAGGAAACCTATTTTCCCACTGATATACTTATATATACTATATATCTATACTTATATATCTCAAAGATTTATCCAGGCCCCTCTATGCTAACTTCTGCAGTTGCTCATAGGAACTAGTTCAAATTAGGAGGTAGTTACTCTGTGGGCACATCGTAAGTCATATCTAAAATGCAGAGAACTTACTGGACAATGTTAGGGGTGTTTTTTTTTAATATCCTGTGATTTCTGATACCCATCCAAAATGAATTCAGCATTTGGATAATGAAAACTAGAAACTAATAGCAAATATCTTATATTCTGTCTGTAAGAGAGCTTGGCTTAGAAAATTTATAATATATGCTATTATATTTGCCAAGAAGCCTCCTAGCCATAGTTGTTATGTCTTCGAGTCAGGATGCCACCAAAATGCAGATAAAAGCAATTTAATCAACACACCTGTTTGCTGAATGAAGTGCAACAGAAACAGATGCTTCCACATTCCCTGCATGAATTCTCTGTTTTTTTTTGTTTTTCTTGCGCAGTGTCTTATAGGTATGTGAAGAACAGGATATGGAGCATAAGGCTATCATTCTTACTAACATGATCACAAAACTCTTATTGTATTAGCAGCGTTCCAGTTCTACTTACAGAGCGCTTAACTGAATTAGTAAGTTTTATTTTGATGTGAGATACTATCATTATTAGCTCTGTAATTTACTGTGAAATCCTTATTGCTTTGTCACAGGAGGTTTATGATCGTTTTTCTTTAAGATAGGAGCTGCCTGTACACCAAGGGACGTTGTTTTTTTTGTTTTGTTTTGTTTGTTTAATCATGGTCTTAAGAGATTTGAAACTTTGGGGATTAATAAAGTATCCCCAAAATCATAAAGAAAATCACAGCATACCAAATCATTTCTCCTTTGAGACTGATGCCAAGCGTTTTCTGTGGTGTTCCAGTGAAACTGGACACTTCCAGCCCAATAGCTAGTAAAGTCAGCAAAGAAAAGAAAAGAAAGTGACTATGTGACCAAACTTTATTTTCAGCGCATAGCTGGAATTTCAGCCTCTCTGCACAAGTCTTTGCCATTACAATTTATTAGATGTTTTATGTAGCAGATTTTATTGAATGATTTAGGTAGTCTTGACTTGATCCTTTCCAAATGTGTTCAACAGTATTCTGCTACATGCGAAAGTGTTTTTATATTCTCACTTTCATGTAACTAAATCTCTGAAATCTAGATAAAGTTACCCGCCTGCTGCATACACTGTTTTACTTTCAGAATTAATTTGGAAAGCCCTGTATGGCCTGGCCTTCACAGCTCTTTCCAGAAGATTTAGAATTATAAATTAGATTGTCTGACATTTGTTGGCATCTCCAACCGGAAGACATGTGTCTGCCAGCAGGAAGAAGAGGGGTACTGGAACCACCAGGCTGACTAAGAGCTATTAAGCTCCTGGGAGTGCGAAGGTTGGGATAAAAGGAAATGGAGAATATTAAAGATGCAGGAACTACATTTTCCAGAGCATATCATGATTCCATTGTGTATTGATCTGCAGTCCTGGATTTCATCAAATGTAATACCTCATCTTTAGCACGCTCACAAAAGAGGATAGGGAAGACAGCCTGAAGCTGTTGATCTCCACTCAGCCCAGGGAGTGGCTCTGATTCTGTAGTTTCTATTACAAATCTAATTTGCATTCCATACACAGCTATAATGCAAGAGAATTCGTAATCTTAGTTCACAAGGAAAGAAAGAAACTTTCTTCTCCAGAATCATCTTTTAAGAGTAATTCCTGAGGGGACACAGCTTGGGTGACATATAGAATAACTTATGGCAAACGCTTTTGAGAACCACCAGCACCAGATTAATTGATATTTTAATAAAATGTTGCTTCAAAATACAGGAATAGTAATTCTTGTATTTCCAGATGTTAAAAACTAATTATCTAGCAGTAATTCCAGAATCACAGTGACATTAGAGACAAATTGTGATCCCTTGTTAGTTGTTCTGCTTTAAACTATTTTTTTGCCATGCACACATGTAGACTTTATATATGTAACTTTATATATGCAGTTACATATCTGCACATTTTCAAGTATCAGACATGTGTATTTGAAATAATACGATTGTATTTGCTGAGTAATATTTCCACAAAAATTCTGTAGTTTTTTCTTCCTATCAGGTCTAATATATGCCTTAATATTTAACTTTAAACATGGCATCATTCTAATTCCCGATATTTGAGATTCTGTGGTATAAACAGTCACATCAAAGAACATTTCTGAGCATTAGCAGTGCTATCTTTTTAGTTATTAAATCTATAAACAATGGGGAAAACATTCCTTTAGATGAAGCCTGAGATGGAGAGAAAAAACAATGCAGTTCTGAAAACAAGAATTTTCTCATGTGGATTTGACCATGTGTCCTTGCAATTGGAGGAAACTACTTTATCAAATATATGTACCTACTGACAAGGAAACTTGTTTTCTTGTGCTTAATATTCACTGCAGACCAGAGATCTGCCATGGCTATGCCATGTTGTTTCAACATTTGCCAAGTTTTTCCTGGTTCTGATACATATGCCTAAAAAGAGAGGTTAAGGTATCAGAACTAACCCTGTAATCTAGATGCAGGCAGGTTTACATAGGAACATTCAGCCATGATCCTCCTTTCCTATACCACTTGCTTTTTGAGCATTACTAAGCACTGAGCTGCTTATTAGGACTCTGAAATCTCTTTCCTGAATGGTGCTAGATAGTCTGGAAACTATTACTTTGTATGCAAAACTTTCCTTGCTTATTTTTTTTCCCAAGAGTATTAGTTTACATTTCAGTGCATCAGATTTAATCTGCCATTTTATTACCCAGCTACACAATAACATGATGTCCCTCTGCAGCTCTGTGACTTCAGTTTTTACTATCCTGAATTTAACTTTGATGCTGACTTTGTCACCTTTCTTTCCATTCCCTCTTTCAGACGATTTCTGGGAGAACCAGCGCATCAGAGAAATCAGAGAAACTCTGCTCTTAACCTTCCTCCTGTGAAAAAAAAATAATTATAAGTTGTTGGTTTTTTTTTTTTTCCCTTTTCTTCCTGTCTTTTCATTAGTAATTAGTAATTAGTAATTAGATAATCATGAGTAATTAGATACATCATGACTTCCCTTCTTTCCCATGACAATCTGCTTTTCCCTTAAAATACTTTGGGAAAAGTCTTGTTGAAAATCCTCTGAAAATCCAAGCAATTGGTTCTCCCTTGTCCATATTTGCAATGAGTAATTCTAAGAGATGTGCAAAGGCATGACTTCTTGCTATAGAAGATGTTATTTTTTTCCCAAGAAATCAGTTATCCACTTGATCATTTATGCATGAACCCACTAATTCTTTAATTTAGTGTTTTGATGCAGAGTTTATATCAGCTTTGGCTACTTACCTCACATTTGTGACAAAGTCTGCAAGATGTTTTTTCTTCCTTTATTTCTTGCAGTAATTGTCCATGTCTGTGAACAGAAGATGAAATGTGAATTACATTCCAGGTGGACTCAGACTAATATACCTCTAATAATAATTTACATGACCTGTTGAAAACATCAGTCTTCCTTCTCTATTGATGTTACACTGAGGTATACAAATGAAAAAAATGGTAAATTTGTAGAAGTGCTGGACATATCTCCTGTTCCACTGAGTATATCTACATTATCAACTAAATATATATTGCTGAACTAGCCTTAAGAAATTAAATCAGAATCTTGTTTGCATTTGACTCCATGAAATTTCCTTCTCAATTTGACATCTAAGCAGAAATATATGTAATAGTCATACTTTTATGATTCATCTGTACTTGTGGGATTGGATTTACAGGCAGGGATGAGCTATGTGATATGATATCATATCATGTCATTGAACCACCAGATCACAGAACTTTGAGGTTGTAAGGGATCCCTGGAGGGCATCTGCTCCAACTCCACTTCTCCAGTAATTTCAACCAAAAAAAGTACGATATATGATACCATATATATTGTATCCTATTCATGTTCGTAAAACCATTTCTGGTAGGAATTAGCAGTGAACAGTTGTTCAGCAGCAATACTTAATAAAAACATTGAGTGAATGGAATACAAAACCAAATTGTAAAGGCCTTGTGGTCTGAAGTCACTACTGTGATATCAAAGGTGATTTGAAGCCCAAGTATGCAAGTAAAATCTTGAAAACATATATAAACTGCAATTGAAGAGCCCTTACATGTATTTTGAGATGATAATAAATCATGAAGTAAGCATTCTGGATCCTTTCTTGATTGGTATTTTAAAACCTTGAACAAATATTTTCACCAAAGGATGCAGATTTTTGTTTGTTTGTTTCAATGCCTTTGCCCTGTAACTACAACTGATCATCTTGGTTAGAAAGAAAGTTGTTTCAACTTGAGCTGAGAGACCATACTTTCAAAGAAAGAACAAAATTGAAAGTGTTCAGGAATAATTTTGATACACTCTGGTATTCATTTCAAGTGACCAAGCTAAGAATCTCAGTTGTTAGCATTGATGCTGAAGTGGGCAAACTTCTACTGGGATAAAGATGGCTGCTCTCTCCACAGAGTTTCTATGACAGGATTGCATTAGCAAATATTTTCATTACCCAAGTCTACGCTGGTCGCTTCTGGTTCAATTCCTTCTTTATTTAATTAATAACATGTCTTACCTGCATATTTTCAGAACACTATTTAATTATTTGTGTTTGCTACTGCCTTCCATTTACATTTTGTCCAGGTTACTTGGCTTCTGGAAGAAAATCTATGTTTTCGTCTGTTTTGAAACTCTGCCTCAAATGATGCAATGTGAAAGGGGTAAATGTCATTTTTATCAAAAACACCTTCCTTTTCAGTTGACTTGAAAAGCATGCCAAATGTTTTCAGTATTTCTTGTCTTGAAATAAACCTACTCATCATTCATTTTTAAAATTTCGTATTATTTCAGTAAATTGCAGCTTTTTTGTGTGTTTTTGAACTGTTCCAGATCAGGCGTGGAAAGCTGAGGCCTTAATGTGGATATGGCAGGAAAAAATTTCTGGAAAAAAATATTGCATTATTTTCTTTAGGCTCTCTGCTGTAGCCTCATATAGTATTTTCTTCTCAGACTTGCTTGAATGGTCCGCCTGCTTACCTTTCCCATTCTATTTTATTTTGTGGTGAAGGGAATGAGAGAGAGAGAGAGAGACCACAGTTCAGTGGCTTTATTACTGCTGTTATTGTAATGAAGTGTTTAAACGAAGTGCTGCCTCTTTTAAGATAACATTTTCAGAAATGTGAATACAAATGATCCTTGTACTGAGTATAACGATTGCAAAGAGTTCTCTCAAATGCTTATTTAAAATAAATGACTAATTTTCCAATCATTCTGATGTTTATACACAAGAGTAATTACTCTGGCATGGATCCAAGTAGTCTCTATCAAGTCCTGTCATTAACACACTAATATGCGTAGATAGAACTCTATTATATACTGGCTCCATGGGCTAAACCTATGAGAAATTTAGATTATCTGTCATGAAAGTCTTTCCCAGTCTAATGTCAGACATTAGAATCAAGTCTAATATATAGAGGTTGTTGTTTGTTTTTTTTTTCTTCAGAAGGAAAAGTAGTAGCCTGAAAGCTACTTTTTAAATCAGTGCTAAATTTCATTTTATCTTAATTGAGGCAGAGAAGAATTGATACTAAGAGACCTTGATGAACCTGCAACTCAATTGCCTGATTAGCACACAGATTTGATGTCTCATTGCAATTACTGTTTTTTTCTGGCATGCAGAGATTACTAAGAGAAAATAATATATCAGACTCTAAAAATAGCTATTGTGGTTTATTGGTTTTTTTTTATTAAGGATTCCACACCAGACTACATCACTGCTTGTCATGGAAACTAAAACATCATCTGCATAACTAAAAGAGAACACTTAGATCCAAGACCTTCTATTCTGGAACACAGAAGGACAGAATCTTCTATACCTTCACTCATGCCTGTATGAAATTGTCAGTGTTTATTTCTGTAGGTTTCCTTGGGTTATGGTTATGAGATGCTGCCAGTTCTGCACTGATCCAGAAAATCCTAAATCCACTAAATCACTTCAATTATTAAGCTGTATCCACCTCCACTGAAATGTTATAGAACTGCAAGCACAGATTTAGTGGAAATTGGATCTTCCTAAACGTTAGGTCTCTCATCAGCTCACAAATACAAAAGTTCATTCTCATATGAAGAGGAGGGACCTGCTGGGCTTTGCCAGATGGGTAAGTATCTGCTTCAGTATCTGCAAGCTCCCTTTCCAAAATATTTGCACTCAAAATAAACAATTTAGTCTCTTTCTTCTAGAACACTCTTACCACAGCTCCCTACAGGACTGACACTGACAGAAATGGACAATTGCATGTTTAATTGAGAGGCTGTGCCTTGTCTTGACTGTTGGTAGTTCAGTAACAGTAGACAGTAACTACCAACAGTAGACAGTTGGTAGTAGGTAATCTGAAGCAACAATGTAGTTTGGGTCACACAGATTGCATGTACAGCCTTAGTTTTGTGCAGTATTAGAAACTCATCTCAGTCTTGCTGTAAGTTGGATGTATTTTCTTAAGCTCTCAGAAGTGAAACCAAACATCTCAAACTTTACCCAGTAATTTGTCTACATCTTAGAAGTGGCTCTAGGCATCATATATACTGTTAATGGAATTTTGTCACAGAACTCTGACATCTGGTTAATAAGAATTTTTAGCACTTACAACTCCTGAAATACACATATGGATGCTTTTCTCTGTACTACTAATCCAGCTCTATTATTTAATTTCCTCTTGAATACCCTGCCCCTCCCCTATATTGGCAATGCAATCCGGGATTTTGGAGAAGCTTATATTCTCTGTGCCATAATTTTTTTCATGAGTATAACATTTGTCTCTGAAGAAGTTTTTATCTAGCTTGATACTCACTCTCAGTGCCATCTGATTTTGCTTCTCTCACCAGTAATTCTTCACTTCCTTTCTGTGTCTGAATTTATCCCCATCCTTTCTACTTGCTAAAGATTTTCCATGTGTCAGCATGTTTGATACGTTACAAAGGCCAGACAGAGTAGATATAATAGATTTCCTTTGTCTAGAAAATCTGTTCTCAAAGAGTTTAGAAAGTCTGGCATGATCTCATCAATAAACCTCCATCACACAGTTTTATTTCCTCTTGCACTTTTATTGTTTTCTGATCAGCATTTGTTCTCTTATGTGCTTCTGACATTAAACCCTGGTCTGTCACCTGTTCTAAAATGCACATACTACTAGTACAACCCCCTGTTTATATGGTCCCACTTAATAAGTTTGATAAAATATTTTTTATGCCAAAACTGAAATTTCATTTTCAATGCTATGATTGTTTTCATTTCTTCGGTCATCTTCCCATGTAGCCTCTCATTTACAACATCATATTTCTTAGAAAATGAGACAAGATACTCAATTTCATCTCTATCTCAAATGAATTACCTTTAATGCTTAAATTATTTTCAGTGTGTTTGTTATTATTCTTATTCATTATTCTCAGCTTTTGTTTGTTGTTGTTTTCTCTGATTTTTTGTTTATTTGCTTGTTCTGTTTTTGTTTCACTGGATATTCTGGATGAATCTTCTGCTAATCAATTTGTTGGGGTTTTTGTGTTGTTTTTTTTTTTTCTTCAGAAAATTAACTCAGCTTGACTCTTGTCAATTTGCAGTTTACATTTACAGCTCTCAGGTGTTCTCTTCTGCTCTTCAATTTCTTTCTTGCAGCCATTTGCATCTACTCTTCTTTTTTTGTAAAGTGACTTTTTATTTGTCCATTCGGTCCAAAGATCTTGCATGCAAACATTTTCCTTTTGACTGGAACACAGAATTGAGACATCTTTTTTGTACTACTGATTTGAAGAAATGCAAAACATCCTCCATACTGAAGGCCCAGAGGTCTTCAGCTAAAAAGTATCGAGCTGGCCACTTTGAAACATCTATTTTTGAGTAGCCAAGATCTCCTTTATTATTGTCTTAAAGGTCTCTACATTTCAGCTTTCTGTCCTTTCATGGAAAAAGATGCATGAGGAGTTGTCTCACCATCCCAATTTCTCACTACATATTTCCAGAACTAGATGTACTTTGCTTAGTCCAGGATGTGAAATCTTTTTTTCTGAGTTTAATGATAGGTAACTCAATTTTGTTCCCAGCCAGCGGTAAAACATTAATTCTGACGGAATAACAGGCATTTAATATTTTCACCAAACTTTCTCAGAATGGTTATCTCACTTCAGTCTGCAAAGGATTACATCAGCAGAGAGCACTTCTCTGTTTTTAACTTTTTACATTACAGCGTTAATAAACTTACCTTCTTAAAACTAAATTAAAATTAAAAGATGAGTTTTTTTACTCCAGTGACAAGTAGTGGAGTAAAAGAAAAATAAAACATGCAAACATTGGCGTAATGCAAATAATGATGTTTTCCAGCTCCAAGGAATCCCTTCCTTAGTGACAGTAGGAATCAACATGCAAATTAAGGAATCTCTGTATTGTACAGTATGTGATGCTTAGTGACTGATAGAGACAAGAAAGCTTGTGTGCAAGAGAAGGAGGGAAGTTTTGCAGTGCACTTCATATCATCTATATTTGTATAGATAAATTTATTTACACACACAGTCATATGTAATGAGTGCTCATGTGCATAATATATGCATTCGTGATACAAGCCCCCTAAGAGGCAAGTTTAGGACATCGTCTGTCTGCCTTCCACACAAAGGGAAAAATCTGCAGTTTAGAAACAAACCCCTGCAATAACAAAGTGGTTTAATTTTAGTTACAGGCTGAGCTTCAGATGTACCCCTTCTAGGGCAGAGCCCATCTCTGAAGTGCACAGCCTGAGGTAAATTGATACATTCATTCCCAGTGCAGACTTCTTCCATGCTGATTACTGGTCTCTGCTAACAGTGTTTGCAAGACGGCTTATCTATTCTCCTCTTCTATGAGAGACACTGTTCAAAGAGCCTGAAACACAGCTGCCTCTTTACAGGCTTTACCTACTTTTCAAAAGGAGAGTGGTCACGTGGCTGGGGGTGGGTGCCTCTGCAATAGAAAATCTAAATTAATCTTCATGAAAGTGGGGAGCCTTGTTTGGATCTATCAGAAAAGGAAAGCACTTGTAGGTGAAATCTTCTTAAGACCAAAGTGAAAACTTTCAGGCAACCCTGTGAAAATGCTGCACTGCGAGGCTTCCTGGGCATTCTAAACAAAAGGAGTTAGCCTTCGGAATAAGAGGTTCCTGGTTCCAGTGTGAAAGCTGTCACCATGCACAGGCAGTAAGACACCAGAGGTCTGACAGCATGGCCTGCTGCTCCTTATTTGCCGCATCCCTCAGAGAAGGAGCCGTGACACTCAGCACACGTTTGCTGAAACATTTCAGCAACATCCAGTTTTGAATCATTATTTTTGCCAAATGGCAAGAAACAACGCTGGAGAAGATGCCAGAAGAGCACATCTTCCAGCATTTCTGGCTTCTGTACCACTTGACAGCATGGGAAAACTGTGCCATGGCAGGAGAGAGGAGTGGCTGTTTTCTAACGGATTGGGGCATCTTGCTCATCAGCATTGGTCTGGGAAGAATAGAGCTCATCCATCTCACCTTAGCCAGTGACAAGTCACCCTGTTCCCTAAGACAGGGAGCAGTGAGAGATCATAGAATCACAGAATCATTATGGTTGGAAAGAACTTTAAGATCACCCAGTTCAACTGTCAGCCCACCCCCACCACACCCACTGCCCACGTCCCTCAGTGCCACATCCACACAGCTCTTAAACACCTCCAGGGACACTAACTCTACCACCTCCTTGGGCAGTCTGTGTCACTGCCTCACCACCCTTTCTGAAAACATACTGTTCCTAAAATCCAACCTGAACCTCCCCTGGTGCAACTTGAAGCCATTCCCTCTCATCCTATCACTTGTAGCCAACTGGGATGACCAAGAGGGTGAGGAAAAGCCAAGAAAACAAAAATAAAGGTGGGTGAGAGGGTTTTGTGAAAAACAACAGCTTGCTCATACAAACACATAACCCAGAGGTATAGTTCAATGGAGGCCAATGGATTTTGGCTTTTATTTTAATGAACATTCGCAGGAAGAAATGCTTCTTTTCTATGTGTGAGGCTTGTGAGAGTTGTCTCCTCACACCTTGCTGTTAGTTTGCAGTCCAACCAGCTCAGCTGTTCCAAAGGTAATAAGAGAGCAGAACATTTTCTAATTTTCTTTTCAGATATTTGCCAAATAAAGTTTTTGGCATTTGAAATTCCTGCAAAATATAAAAACAAGGGGACATGACACTAGAGAACCAAGGTAAACACAGGTTTTTAGTGTGAAATACACCATAAATTTTCTGATAAAATAAATAATATCCTTTTGTTTTTCCGTCGCTATAAATTTTTTTCTCAACATGTGGGAGAAAGATATTTACAGTGTGATGAACAGGGAATGGACAGCACTCAGCTCTGGTAAAAAAAAAAACCACAACACACTGTTGGCTTCTCCAAAGCACCACTTGTCTGTCCTTCTGACTCTTGGGAAACTAGGCTTATGAAGGGTAGAATTACTCTTGACAAGCTCACAAAGATGTTTTTCAGTTAAAGATATGAATTCACTTGTAACTTAGAGATCTGGAGTGTAAGTGGACAAAAGAGATGTGAAGTCCTCATAAGCCTGTGATAAATCTATACAAACAGAGCTCTGGCTCACGCTGCCAACTGCTACTTTGAAAGCAGCTGCTTTGCATATCTGGAATCAAGTGTACTAGGGACATAGCTATCTACATTCCTAATAAATGAAAAACACATAAATTATCCTTTTTTGTATGTGTCAAAACACAATGTGAAGAGCTGATCCCAAACTGTGAGGTTTCCCCCTGCACAGCTCTACACCTGAGGCACTGATGGATGGTTTCCAGATCGTTGTTTTTTTTTCAGAAGCAAGTCTCTGGTGAGAAGGGAAACAGAGACACTTAAGAGAATGGAGACCTCAGCTCAGCGTGCACTTTGCCCTGGGGATTTCTGTGATCCAGTTTTGCACTTCAAGAGGTCTTAGGCAGGAGAAAATGCATGTCTACATCAGTTAGATTTTGTTTCTTCTTGAACTATGTGTAAGATATACAGCCAAAGCCTCCTGTAAAAGACTCGCAACATGCAAGATCACGTAGTCCCCCAGTGCAAGGGAATTTGCTTTTATGGAGACTGGCCTAAAGTGTGAAATCATGAAGTTAACCCTCTGGCATTAGTGGTGGGCCTTTGCCTTCACAGCTTAAGAATGAAAACTCCCAACTGCTGATCCCAAGTGCTCCTAAAACCCAGTGGATAAGGCTGCAAGTGAAGAAACTTCTCACCTCCAGATATATTTCATTTCCCCAAGCTTAATGCAGTGAAATGCATCAGACAGAGGTCTCGCTTGTCCTTGGAAGTGAGACCACCCAGGGACACCTCTGTGAAGTTATTAGGAGTGAATGTGATTTGAGCAGTTTACTTACGAGGTCAAGGAACCTGGCGTGTTATTTTTTCTTTTTCTTGCCTCTCTCCTTCCTTCCTGCCATCTCACAACTGTGAAAAATTTCATCTTGTTTTAAAATCAAACCCCACATAGCACTCTTCTGTACACAAGGCAAAAGAGAAAAGTGCTTTAACAGCTCTGCATAGTTTCATGTCCCTTAAGACGCTGAATGAAAATGCTTACAAGTAGCAGTTCTATACACAGTTGTAGCCTTTGATTTGTTTGAAGCACCTGTTATTTTAAAATTAATCCTCTGTTAAAAAAAAAAAAGCCTGACTTTCTGTATTTATTTCTTCTGCTTGCAAAGGCCACTGGGAGGGTTTATGTGTCACTTGCTGCAGAGTTGGAAACGGGAGAGGGAAGCGGGCTGTTATCAAGCTCTCAACTGCTGTCACATCAGGCTTAGTGCACAGAGAAGGGAAGGTTGGGATGGGATTGGTCAGCCTTGGTCCACTCCGAGGCAGGACAAGCACAATTAATTCAAGACATATTCTTGCAGAAAGGGCCAATGTGAGAATTGCCACTGATGCTGGAAACCCTCATCCTTCCTTCCCACACTCTCTTCCTTCCACTTTATTCACTTTAATTCTAGCCTTTGCAGAGGGTGCAGCAAAGTGCCCAGGATCCCTGCTGGTAGGCCCAATGCCTTTTCTCAGAGGTTTAATGTAGAAAAGGGTCCCATGTCTATAGAGGAAACTGCACAGGGGCTTGGGGGATTAGTTATGATGTAAAATGTAAGTAATGATCACAGGTAAGAAGTAAGAGGAATGTTTTTGTAAATAAGCTCTCTTCTGGAAAGAGTCACTTTTAAAAAATAAGATGAATGATTAATGCAAGTACTTTTTCAGAAGTTCAAGAATATTACTATTTTCTGCTGCACAGAAATTCATTCAATAATCAAATGCAGCATTTACTGCATGGACTCCAATTTCTTTTTAGCTAAACAGATGGATCACTGAGTTCAGCGGTACCTTTTCCATCTCTCTTTTCCTACACAGATGTAGACCCAGCCTGAGGGAGTGAAGAAAGAAAAAATTAATAAATGGTAGAATGAAAGAAGAAAGAGAACTATTACACTATTTTAACTAACAAATCTCTCAGCTACTTGAGCCCACTTCTGTTTCCACCCCCCACCCCCCCCCCAAAAAAAAAAAAAACAAAAAAAACAAAAAACAATTTTGTAAGTGGGTTCAGCCTGGTACAGCATTCAGTTTCTCACTTAACAACTCCGTTCAGAAGCGGACTGTGTAGGGCTTGGATCTGATTCTCTGACCTCAAGAAGCACAGTGATTCATGCAGAAATCCTCTTACAGGGCTTGCTCAGTCAGTCTGCTGCCTAAGACCTCTTCTGTAACCGTCCTTTCTTCCCTATTATATGCTTCCTTTAAAACCACCATGTCCTTGTCTCCCCCAAAGGCTGTGGTCGTTGGCAATTGTGTACTGACCCCTACTGTTATTTTCTCCTGGAATAAGTCTGTGATGCGGTGCTTGGTGCTCCCAAGCCTCAGCACAATGCAGAGGACTCAAATTCTTCCTTAGCCTGGCTTGGCCCCATGACACAACCTGTCCAGAAAGAAAAAGGAGAGGTATCTGCACTCTCAGAAAAGGAGGAGGAAGTTTCTGCTCTCCCATTAGGAGAGAAAACAGTGAAAGATAAGTTCCTGGGATTTCCTAAAGCAAATATGTAAATATATATATATATATAATATATAATATATATTATATATTTATATATATATATATATAATATATAATATATATTATATATATATAACAAATCTCTCAGCTACTTGAGCCCACTGCTGTTTCCCCTCCCCCCCCAAAAAAAAAATATATATATATTTTTTTATATATATATATATTCTTTTTTTCAAAATAAAAAACATTTATTTTTATCTTTAAATGTTATTTGCTTTTATTAACGTACATCTCTGACTTCCTATATTGCAATTACCTCATTTTGCTTTTATGGCATGGAGTTATCTCACTTCAGTTACTGGAGGAAATGGTTCGATATATACATACCTGGAGCAAGACTAAGATAGCAAACAAGGCCAAGATTTTGCCCAACTGATTTATTACAAACTCTAAGTCTAAAATTATAATCTTCTCACCTCAAGATCTGTCCTGTAGGGTACACTCATATTCTTGGACGACAGTGCTCTCATGTTGGGGTATATCCCTGTGGCGCCAATGGAATGTCTCGCTTCAGTTAATGGAGGAGATATTTAATGGAGGGGCACTCACACTACCACCAATCTCTTCAATTTTTATCTTCTTCTTTATGCTCTCATGCGCCTCTTGCTGCTTTGGGCAACAGCACCTGCTCTTCTCATATGGGTAACCAGCAGTTGATCATGTAGTAATCACATGCCTGCTACCTGGCTGGCTGGTGGGCATGCATGCTGACTCAATTTTCTCCAAAAAAAATTCTAAAGCCACCCTGGCCTGAAAAAAAACATCAGCTGAGAGACAATTCTTTCTGGTCTCTCAACCACACAAGTTCTTACCAGCCTGTCATGGTCTCAGGTGGTTGCCACTGAAAAATTTTTGGAGATTAGTGCTTTCTTTCAGCTTCACATAGGAGTTCCCATGCCTTTTACATTGGCTGACCAAGCCTAGTGGAGCACTGGGCTGGCATTCAGTGCAAAGATTGCTTGCTACCTCTGTGTTTCTATCCATCACTTCCTGTCTGCCCCTCTTCCATCCACGTTTGTCTTCATTGCCTGTCCACAGTTCAGGGTCTCCATGTCACAGACTGTCTCTCAGGGGTAAGGATACTAATTTTTGTTAGGAAAGACCATCCAAGTTTGGGGGCTCTGGAGTGCCAGCCCTAAATTTCTCCAAATTCCCCTCAAAGCCTCCTGAACACAGAAAAATGACATGCATGGACACATCCTTGCGTAGCTGTCAATTACTCTTGGCAGATGTCAGAACACTTGCAGAACAGAAATCTGCACGAACAGGAGTTTCAGTCATTCTCATTTTCCTACAGCATCATTAGAGCTGAGCACCTGAGAGAAGGGTTGACTTCTTTCCCCAGATAGCATCGCACTTGGACCAGGAATTCATCCTATACCACACCCCTTCACATGCAGCAAAAGATTCACCTATGGGTATGTCAAATGTCTGTATGCACATCAAGAGATTTCTTTCTTTTCCCTGTTTTGACCCATCCATTCCACTAGTATGCAGATGGACACTCTGCTCTGAGCCTTGTTTGGACAGAGTGGAAAGGTGCGCCTCCCCACTAAAAAACAGTGAGCAAATTATCCTCAGCGTTTATGGTTCAGTTGCAGTGCAGAAGTTGCTTACTTGAACGAGTGTAATATATTTTCAAGAAAAAGGTTTTGGGTTACAGTTATTATTATGTTGTGCTTAGTGTGCACCAATTCAAACAGGCTGTCAGTAGGCAGGATCTGGTCCAATGGCTCTCTGCACTGTACTGAAGCAAGGCTGGCATTTCAAGATCAACACCGCATAGAAGCTGCTTATTTCCTCCTTGATCTTGAAAATCTTATTTCTAAAGGCAGCTGATAGTAAAAACTGCATTTTTCTGTTGCATCTGTACAGGAATTTCAGTATGAAGCAACAAAAAAAATATTTTCTGCAGGAACTCTCTTTAGAAGATAGTTTGTCAATTGGAACCTTTGAATATCTTTTTATAGTACTTGCTAAATGTTCCCTTGCCTCTGTCATATTTCCCTACAGTTTCCAGATGACTGTCCACCTTTCTCCCCTCAAAATTCTGTTCCGTGTCAATTCCACACTGGAAAAATCCTGCACATCATCTGTAGATGAAAATTTATGACTTCAGATTTTAATTAAGAAATAATTTCCAGTAAATGCTTCTCCAGTGAAGTCAAGTTTCACCGATTTATTTGCATGAGCATTTAAAGAAATTTCATAAAAATATAAATAAAATGAGAATATGCTGTTTTAGGCCCCGATTCAGCAATGTGCTTAAGCACGTACTTAAATTCATCCATTAACACATGTTTGAGTGCTGAATAAATCCCCTGCGGTATTTAAAGCTTGGTGTGTGTTTAAGTACTTCTGTGATTTCAAATTCTGGCTTTCTTCAGTAGGAGAAAAAAGTATCCCATGCTTTACATAAAAGCGACTTTATTTTCTTTGAAGAAAAAATTAAAGGATGTTGATGCTTAACATGTGGTCAGTGTTCCAGGGAGGATCAGGTAAAAACCAGGTAATCAGTGCCTGTCACTGAGTGTTACAAAGACTGTTGTCTGTTTTCTGCTCCAAGATTGGCACCAGCAGATGTCCTCCACCATCTCATTCCTCATCTGGAGATGAAGATGGAGCTCTGCAAGAGGCTCTGTAACGATCCAAAAATGGGGCAAAACTACCCAAGCATATTGGGCATCCTACGATTGCCAACACATTTTTCTCTCTTCTTTTCTTCTTCAGCAGTGAAGTGGAGAAAGCAGAAGTGCATGGTTCTACAAGGTAATTGAAAATGAAATGAGAGCTTTGATATTAATGTGAACTAGAGGCAACATGGGACTCTGTTTAGGGTAAAGTGTAGCATCTCTTTGAAATGCGGTCTTTCAGCTCAGCTTTCATGGAAGTACATGACGAAAGTTTGATGAGAGATAAGAAACTTGAAGTGTCAGCGCTTACTGGGAAAAGTGGAGAATTATTTTTCTTAGACAAGAGCCATGTTGAGCAAGGTAAGAGTGCAGAATAACTCTGTTTCTCTTTTGGCCTCTACATGAGTCCTAAAACAGTTCATGCATAGACTTGTTAAGCCACTCACTGTGACTCAGTTCGTACACGGAAGCTGCAAAAAATCTTTATTTGTTTACAGAAAATTCTATAGCAATGGTCCTGATTACTTCATCAGGCAAGCCTGACTGATCAGTAACACCAGGATGTAGAAAGTGTTATTTTAAGTATAAACTTCCCCTCTTGATGATGTCTGAACAGATGATTTTGTGGTAGTACCTCTGTAGATCTTTTTTTTTAAACTTATTTTATTTTAATACTAAACTTATTTGGTCTCAAAGAGGCAAAACAGTTACAAGCAACAGAGTACTAGGCTTGAAAGTAACAGCTCAGCACTGTACTCTCTAATAAAATGCGAGGGGTACAAACAATAGCAGTCCCAGTATTCTTTCTTCCACTGCACTGTCAGGAACAGATGAAAAACTCTGGTATATTTAACCAGTGAAAAATTATACAACTGTACAAAGGTGGAGCTGAGCTTCCTTGTTTTAAGGGAGGAAGGTACAGAAGAAGGAAAAGGAAGGTAGCAAGGAAGCTGTTTGAGCCTGCCATTGATGAGTGAGCTGTTCGACTATAGAGGAGCATGAAGGGAAGAGAGTTATTTTTCTACATAAAATACATACATGATTGTCAGAGTCCTCAAAACACCAACCTGAAGAACCCCATAATCTTTACTACAGGGAATGTTCATTTTTCTGGATCCCTTCATGCTTCCACAGTAAATGCTTCTAACGACACCAATGCGACCTCAGCAAGTTAATGTTTGGAGTTCTCTGTATTGAAACCATGTAATCCTCCTCCTCCACGTCCATGTTGGTCCTGTTCTTCAGCTCAGCTTCACATGAAGGTTGCTCCAAGGGGGGGTTCTGCAGTATGCCCCACCCCTGGAATGCCCACACTTAGTCATTACATCTCCAAATGGCTGTCATCTGGCTTGGGTCTAGGCATCAGCCCTGCATTGTCAGGGGCACATGTCCTCTGCCACCACAAAGAAGTGGACAAGAAAGAACGAAGCTTGGGCACTGGTATGTGTTCTGGAGGAACCTTCCTCCTCTCATTCAGTTGCCCCCTGCTCCTGTGTAAAGTCCTTTGGCCATCTGGAGCCCTATTGCTTCATATGAAGGTTGTCTGGAACGGAGGTAGGACTCATCTCTGAATTGCTTTTTTTTTGTAGTAGTAGTAGTGAAGGTAATGCGTGTGCAGCGTAAGATAAAAATAGATGGACTACTTGGCCCTGATTCAATATAGATGGTTAAAATGAATCTAAAATTTTGAAGGGGAGATGTAGAAACAAGGGCAGGTACAGTACAGTAAAGCCCTGCTCCAGTGAACAGCCAGCTTACCATTTTAGCAGTTCTGGGATTTCATTCATGTTGTCAGCTGGTACTGTCTGGATCTCAGTCATTGTGAATTTTGAGAATAATCTGTACTTCAAGCTACAAAACTTTCATTTTACATCAAATTTAACTAATGTAGGATTTTTGTTGATTGCAGGGCAGTTGGACTAGATTACATTTATGGGTCCCTTCCTACTCAAATAATTCTGTGATTCTATGATTTTTTGTAATCTGTGCAGACCATCTAGAGGTTAATTAAATCTAAAAAGCAGAATTTCTACTATGATGATTTACAATTTAACTTTAAGACTGCGTTTTCCAGACTACCAATTGTGAAAATAGCACTTGGTATAACAGAAAACTGAAATGAATTCCCAATAATACCTCCTTTCACAACATCATTGTAGACTTTATTGACTTTAGGCTGACTTTTTTTCTCTGGATGCTCTGGAATTTGAAATGACCTGAAACACTCAGATGAACACATTTCAGTTGTGTGTATTTTTGAGTAATTCACACTTAAAACCTAAGTGCTGAAATTATCTCTAGCAAAGCCTGAGTGTGTTGACTTTCAAACGCATCTGGCTGATGGAGCAGAAAGTTGTTGTCTGGCTTGAGGAGTTATCTGTGTTTTTTCTTTTGTTTATTCATCTATCAATCTATTTCTTTGTTTTCTGGAGAACATTTTTCTCAGTCAACTCAGAATGACAGAATAAGTGCAATAGGTTTGAACGTAGTGTTTTTTCCAGTAAACAGTAGGGGTGGGGACCCTTCCTCCAAGCTTCAGATCCTGTTTTCCATTGTGATTTGATAACTTCTGGACTGTCTGTACTACTCTTGCTCCGCAAATGTGGGGTTCTCCATCTGCCCTCAGTCCTCTGCCCTGCACTCAAGAGGACGCTGATGGTGGGGCCAAATCCAGACACAGTATCTGAAGGCATTAGTCAGGCCCCTTAAATCTCAGCACTCATGAGACACAGGTGGGGGGCTTGTGCCATCAAGGAAGTGACAGAAGATAGCAGAGTGCTCACGCAGCAGTTTGGATCAGCATGCTAGCAGCATGAGCACAATAATTCCTCTTCCACTCATACAGAAAGTGTTAACCTGGGATGGAAGGTGGGTGATGGCTAGGGATGTCACATACAGCTGAAATATGATAGCTCATCTGTATGGACAAAAAGAAACTGAATGCTACAGTGGGGTTGTTAGAATGCAACAGCTGTGGGTTGTTAGAAGTCCCTCTTGACTACATCCATTAGACTAATTGTAGAAGTTGCTGCAGATTGAATATGAAACAAGTTTGGCAATTTACTTCTTTTTATGCTTCAGGGTGGATAAACCTTTTAAAAACCCTGGCCAAGCCTCTGCATCACCTGTTAAAATTAGTTTTACAGGTCATATTGGCCTTGCATCTCCTTTCTTAGGGGCTGTGTAGACACCAGTATTGCAGCTGGGTGTCATTCTGTAGAAAAACCATGCCTGTGAATAAGAGCTCACTCGGTGCCTGCAGGTCAGCCCACAGGACAGCTGCCTGGAGGGGCTCAGAGCCGGGCTTTTGAGGAGGCACCTCCGTCATGTTGATATTTTTGTCTCAAGACATGAAAGAGTGACCATTCTGTGGGGATCACTATGCCTGGTGGATTTCCTGGACACCCCCTGGCACTCACTGGGAAGAAAACTCTCAACTGCACTTGCCCCTTCCTTCACCACAGCCTGTGATGCAGATATCAATCTAAATGTGACAAAGATCATTGCATCTCATTTTACTCATTGTCTATCTCACCACAAAATCTTTGCTGAAATACAATGATTCACAGTTGTTTGATACACAGTTAATGCAAATGACTCCTCTATGAGGAATAGAAAGAAGTGTAGGGGTTTGGTGCATAATTCCTTTTCTATAAGAGAAAAGGAGCATATAATGCAAACATTGTGTGCCTGACGTATTTTTATAACAGAGTACTAAGAAAATACTTGCTACCTGAAATATTTCTGTAAGTCACTGAAGCAAGCGATCCAACATGTGGGTTACATTATATTCAGAGCTGATCTTAGTTTTGTAACACACACTAAACAGCAGTATGTAGGAGGCTCAGGTTTAATAAAACTAAAACTTTCGGTGGTGCATACAGCCAATAAAGATTTAAGCATGCTGGGCATGATCAGCATACTAATTGCTGCATTAATAAATCCTGAAGCCTGGGTTGTTCTGAAAAGCAAATAAAATTATTGTAGAAACCTTGAAGATCATTTATATTGAAAAGTTAGCATATATCTCTACTGAGATGCATATGTAAAACATCAGTGATAACACTGATTAAAAGTCTTTTTAATGTTTTTTCTACCCCTTCTCTATGTGCTGTCAGAAACTAGCAATGTCTGATTCTAAGAGGTTCAGCCATTGCATTTATCAACAAAACATAACCGAAAACAATTGTTCCTTATCGGCTAGCAATAATGCAGCCTATATTTCATTTTCACTGCTGAATCAAATAAGTCACCCTGTGCAGGGTCCCATCAGTCAATGAATGTACAGATGTTATAGTTATGAGGTATACCAGAGAGCCTGGCAACATAGTCTTTACACCAAAGCAGAAAAGATAGGATGCTTTACCCACATCCCAGGCTCACTTATGAAACTCCAGCAGAGTAGATCTCCTCTGGAGATCCTTCCCCCACTGGTAGTCAGCTCTTTAATGGGTCTAGGAGAGGTGCAACCAGGCTCCACCCCTTCTGGTCACACAGGTGAATTGCCTTCACCTGTGCTCCTACGGCTGACTCATTGCTCAACTCAGGTGATCAATCAGAGGTTCAGGCTGTGATTCAGCTGTTCCCATACAGTCCCACACAGTAAACCTAGACAGAGCTATCTACTCAACCACAGCACTTCAGACCACGAGCCCATGCAGAAGGGAACACAAAGAGCATACACAATTGCCCAAGGTATCTGTGCCATAGAATCTGGATGCAACATTTCCCAGGAGATAGGGGAAACAGGAGACCCACATGTCTGTTCTCATGCAGAGATAAGGTCTCATCTGTGTCAGAGTTGTTGCAAAGTGGTGTGATAAGCACTGAAGGTCTCCGCAAAGCATCTCTGTGGTCTCCTTTCTGATCACAGAATTATAGAATCATAGAATCGTAGTATATTATAATCATAGATTGGCTTAGGTTAGAATGGAATTCAAAGCCCACTCAGTCCCAGCCCACTGCCATAGGCAAAGCTGCCCCCCACCAGTTCAAGCTGCCAGGGCCCCATCCAACCTGACCTTCAGTGCCTACAGAGATGATCCCCGGCAGCCCCCAGCACCACTGCTTGCCTCATGCAGAAGGATGCTGGGTACTCACAGCAAGATCTTTTTAGCTCGGGAAGGACAAACTTTCAAAGGTAAAAAGGCAGATTTAAAAATTAGCCCTGAGAGTTTAGAGATGGAAAGTACTCTGTGTTTCCAAACATAGAGACAGAAGAAAGATGGCATTACTTGGGAAAAAAAAAAAAAAAAAAAAAAGGTAAATAAATGCTTTGTTTTCACAGGGAACTCACTTTCCTAACAAAAACTGCACTCTGACGTTCTTTACTTCCTAAATAAGAAATGTTTATTAAAAAGTTTGGAATTTTTTAAATGAAAGGTAAGATTAATGAGCCGTTCCCAAACAGCAATGATTCCTGCCAGCTTGTGCATTAGTCAGCTATTAACATACTTCTTGAGTAATTTGAAGGCATTTTTTCATAGTGCATTGGAAATCACAAAAGACTCGTTGAACTCAATGGGATCCTTACTTCCAGTTAATTTGCCTTACAATCTGATGGCTGTGGCTGTTCAATTTAACTTTGGCATTTTTTCAGTGGCATCAATACGCGTAATGGAGAAACTCAACAAATACTGTAAGGTGAAAAGGGCTTTTTTTAGAGACACCTAATTTTTAGCACAACAGTCACCCTAAATGTCTCTCTCTTTTTTCTGCTGCTACTATTTTCATGGTTTATAACAGTAGGGATGTGAGATCAAGAGGCAGAGAAGATGGAAAAAAATAAGGAAGGAGGGGAGGAGAGGGGAAGAGAGAGGAGGGGAGGAGAGGAGAGAGAATATTTCACTTTTCCTTGTAAGCTCTTGTCCATCCATACAGACAAGAAATGTGCTTTGGATATGAGAGTCTTGAGTCATGAGCAGAGTGTTTCTAGCATGCAGAAGATGCAACTAAGGCACAAGATATTCCTGTTGGGAGCACGTGATGAGCAAAATGTGTTCTGTTGTTACAGTGTCAAAAGGAACTCCCAGGCTGGAGAAGCTGTGGTTTCTAGTGAAATAAGGGATGAAGAATAAATGACTAGAAAATATACAGTGGGGCAGCTGTTTTGGCAAAAGTACTTCAGAATTCCCCTAGGCAGCCTTAATGTAGAAGGCAGAGATATGGGGTTTTATTAAAGGACCTGGGCCCAGACTTTGTATACAGGACTTGGTTCTTAGGTCTGCAGCAGATTCTGCAGGTGACATGGGTAAAAGCATTTTTTCTCTGCCTAGGTCATAAAATGGGGAAAGCAACAACCCCAGCATTTTCTTCTACCTTCTCTGCTCACTCCTCTTGAGGGAGTAACCATCTTCTACCAAACATCTCTACTGTATTCAACAGCACTGGGACCAGCTGTGTGTGCCCTCAGATGCTGTTAATCTTGAAACCTTTCTTTTCAGTCTGCACAATAATCAAACTATACTTCTAAAGCATCCTGGGTCCTAGGCTGATGTCAGCAGCTTAGGACCATCTTCTCTGTCAGTTTACATAACAAAATCTCTCTTTTTTTCTGTTGATTACCACATGCTCTTTTTTCCTTTTGAAGCAGCTGCTGTAACAGGCAGAGATTTATTTGTTCTTCAACTCAGACATCAGACATCAGGCAACACTTTCAGGCTCCCAAAAATACATCCCAGGGGAAATGTGCAGCTGCTCAGGGTACCATTCACTTCTTTCTTCCACCTCAGAGTCCCACAAACAGATCCTCAATATTAAATGGAATTCACTCAATACAACAAGAGGTAATGGCCATAAATTGTGCCAGAGGAAGTTCAGGTTGAATTTTAGGAAACATTGCATCTCAGCAAGAGCAGTGAGGCAGCGGCACAGGCTGCCCAGGGAAGTGGTCCACCGTCCCTGGAGGTGTTCAAGAGCCTGTGGATGTGGCACTGAGGGACGTGGGCAGTGGGTATGGTGGGGGTGGGCTGGTGATTGGACTGGGTGATGTTAGTGGTCTTTTCCAGCTATAATGATTCTATGATTCTTTGATTCTATGACAGGAGAAATAGCAGACCAGTTTCCTACAACAGAAGACAGTGAAGCCCTCTAAGGATGCATGTCCCTCCTCAGACTCTTCCTGGGGGCATTTCCCATGGTAACTAACCAGAATTCACTACTCTGTGGAGAAACACCACACTCTCTGCTGAGATGTGCAGAGACCCAGCGCAAGGAGTTGTGCTCCCATAAGAGTGAGAGCACATGGTGTGCTGCTGTATGCCTGCACAACAGCTGCTGTGGATCCTTTAGTGCACCAAATTCACAGAAGTTTCCAGTGCAGACATCCCTTATTGCTACAGTTAATCTCCCCTTTTGATACATTCAGAGGATATGTTAACTGAATCCCTCTCTCCATTTAAAGCTTGGCTACCCGAGACAGAGGAAGGTGTTCCACATCAGCAGTGCTGTTTTCCCCAAACACACTCTCACACTCTTAGACAATATTTCAGATCTCCTGCATTTCCTGAGCAGAACTCAGTCCTCCTCTTCATGTTGATCTTTGCATCATTCGTAGTAAAAGAGTCCTACTAGCTCTTCTGCAACTCTTTGAGTAGGAATTGTTTAGTGCATTGTATTTTCTGTCATGGCACTGCACCTTGACTCTGGTTGCCACCACAGTGCTGCTGGTGAACCCCAAACTTAAGCTAGCTTTGGCATGTTTCCGGTGAACATGGGCTCATGAAGTAAATCCTTACCTGAGGTGGAAACTGGAATAAAACAAGAAAATGGCCAAATCTCTGTTTTTCAGCTTTTGATTTCATTTGAACCACAAACTCAAAGCTGAAGACTACGAGGTCATTGACAAGCCATGCCTGAATCACTTACTCAAGCACTGGGTCACACTCAGCCTAAGCGATGAGTGAATCCTAATAAATTATTTCTGCTTATTCAGACCTCTAGACATTAGAGGTATGCTGGAAATCTACTCTCCTGGTGAGATTTACTGTCTGGCCTTTCTGGAAATGCCATGAGAACAGTCCCTTGTATTGTATCTGTTTTATCACTCCTGATCTTACTCAAACCTGGAAATTCAAAACTGCCAGGCTGGAATGGCAGATAACATTTTTAAAGCCTGCTAATCTCAGATTTTTATTGTTTGCCATAAGCGTCTCGTTTCAATCTTATTTTATATGAGCTGGTTTTAAAAAGGAGAGTGGAATGGAAATTGCTCATTGCGCATTGCTATGTGCTCCACAGACCAAAAGTCCCACCATGGCTTGCATGGCTCAGGATAAAGTTCTGCAACATAAACACATCTGCTCATATAGTGACTCTGACAGAAACTGAAAGATGCTGACCAGGGAGTTTTAGTGCCTGCCAGCTTTGTTAAGTATTGTAATATGCCTGTAAGCAGAAAATAAAAAAATTAAAAAAAAAAAAATCATAATTGCTGATCAGTTAAAAAATAGATTGATTTAAAATAGAACACTGTCTAGTCCACACAATCTACACTCTACATGGAAGCATATTGCTATTAAGTGTCTTAAATTCTGTTTAAATATTAATTGTAAAGCAATATACACAGTGTAATACAGGATAGAAACATTTCCATTTTCAGATTTTCGCTGTTCTTTAGATGAGTTATCTACGAATAATCGTTCACCAAAAACCTGTGCTTATAAACCACAGATAATGAACTTCTATTGGGACATATGATGCCCAGTCTCTCCCATACTATCTGAGTGTCTTGAGGCCCACAGTAAGATGATCTCAAAGCAGGAAAAATAGAATTATAAACAAAAAGCATTTTAGAGTGATTGTGGGAAAGTTTAGAGATCATGCCCCATGTATGCAATAATCACAAAATAAAAAGTGATGAGGACTCTGGAAACAAAGCGTGCATTTACAGTATCTCAGACTGGTACGTTTCTAAATCTGCAGAAGTAGTTTCTGCTAATTAAACTGTGAGAAGCCCTCACAGTTGTTCCATAGTGATAACAATCCCAACTGCAAAAGGTGAAGAATTCTACATAACTAAGGGGGAGGAAAACAGCCTGAGTAATCTGTTGTGCTGGTTTCAACACGCAGCCCAGCTCCAGCTGTGTACCACGTAGTTCTCCCCATACAAATCTGGGATCTCTGTAGTTGATGTGCTCTTTTCTCAGTGAGAAAGATGAATTACGTGGCTCAGCCCCTCTGGCAAGAAAAAATACAGCCCCCACATGTCAGTAGAAGTATCCTCATCACCACTCATGTAAAATCTAATCCCTGCCTGTCATGACAGTCTCCAAAACATGGAGTATTCTCTGAATCGCAGCCAATTTTTTTTATCACTCACTGCACCAGGAACAGCAGTTGCTGTTCTCTGTGTGTGTGTGTGCATGTGTGTGCGTTATGCCTTACTGTATAAAAACACATACTTCTAATGCAGTTACTTTAAAATTGAGTGGGGGTGGAAATCAGGGGAAATCCCTAGTGATTTCAGTCAGGGGTTGATACTTGAAACGTTGAGTTTCATTCATAACAATATGGAAAGGCTAGCGGTCTTGACATGCTTCTCTTTGGGGAATTTTTCACAGATGAACATTTTCCCTGGTCTTATTTCATAATGTGTGAGTGAAATACAGTACACAATAGATTGATAGGGCTGTTTTAAAGAAGTCTTTGTCAAAAATTCCTGCGTGCTTGACCCGATTCTTCAGTAGTAAGTCCTACCAGAAATGCAATCTGAATGTACAGTGAGTAGGACAAATGTGGCTTGGCATAAGCAGCAGCAGGTCTGCAGACGTGTGCCATGATGGGAGGTGAGTGCTAGCTGAATTGCTGCTCCATTGAAAAGGCACCTGTTGAAATAAAATACAGTTAAAGAGCAAAAGAGGCTCTGCTGCAGTGGTGAGCCTGAGTAGCCCAATGGAAGTAAGACCACATGCACGCCTGAGACAGCACATGTGCTTCTCATGTGAAGTCAGGAATTTTTTCCCGTCCATGCAAGTGGAGGGGGCAGTTAGGTTCCCACTGAGAGCCTGGAGCTGGAGGGAACAGTGTCCCATATAATATGCAGATTTTACAGAATTGGAATAAATGGCAAACGTATGACAAAAATTCATAGATCTGGTTTCAAATTATTCAAACAGGCATGTAAGCTTTTGCATGAGGTATTCATTACCTTATGGGAACCTCAGCATGGTCATCCCAAAGAAGGGTACCAAATCTGGAGCACAAGTCTGATGGGGAGCAGTTGACGGAGCTGAGGTTGTTGAGTCTGGAGAAGAGGAGGCTCAGGGGAGACCTCATTGCCCTCTACAGCCACATGAAAGGAGGTGTTGGCCTCTTCTTCTAGGTAACAGTGATAGGATGAGAGAATAGGTCAAGTTCTGCCAAGTTCAGGTTGGATGTTAGGAAGAATATGTTCTAGGCAAGAGCGGTGAGGCAGTGGCACAGGCTGCCCAGGGAGGTGGCCGAGTCACCCTCCTGGAGGTGTTCAAGAGCCGTGTGGCACTGAGGGACGTGGGCAGTGGGTATGGTGGGGACTAGGTTGGACTAGTGATCTAAGAGTTCTTTTCCAAACTTAATGTTATTATGATTCTGTGATTTTGGCATCTACTGGCCTGATCACAGCCAGAAAATTGGCAGAGCCAGTGAAAGATCTGTACACATGTGGCACAGTTGCACAGTAAAGGGGCATATGATCTTATTCTTATTTACTACCTTCAGAGGGTAGGCTTTGAGGATAATTCATCATTGCTTAAAAATAAGAGCCTTCCATCAGTCACTTGCACTAAACAAGAGTTTCACTGCCCTGTAGGCCGTTGCAGGTTCAGGTTTAGCACCAGAAAAGCCTTTTCTTCCTTTCCCACTATCTGTGTTAGAGCTGAGTACTTCAAACTCAACAACAGATTCAGGAGAAAGGATTATCTGGTACAATTCAGTGATAGAATGAAGCAGAATACTAAAGAATGAAGCAGAATACTAAAGAAGTGAGAGCTATGGTGTGAAGGCAAGTTTTTAACATCTTAGCATTAATTATGCCTTTGATGAAAGACTGAAGCCTAAAAACCAATATGCAACCCATGGATCTTGTATGTTGGTGCAGGCAGCAGCACTGTCATGCATCCACGGGGCACTGCAATGGAGTTTGGGAGTAGTATTTTTTTGTGCAGTACATCAGAACTCAAGGTTACCTTGCCATCTGATTTTTCTTTAGTAGTCTTAATGGCTAACACCAGAGAACAGTTAATACAGAAAATCTAAATCTTGCCAGTAATTTCCCAGGAATTTTACTGTTTATTCCTTAAGAATTGATTCTCAATGTCAGCACTTATTGATTAAACAACTTATTGATTAAAGCAATGTATTTATATCCATGTTCAAAATACACAGAATTTAATATATTCATAGTACTATATTAGTTAGCATGGACAAATAAAACGTCAAAGTCACGGTGGTATTATAGACATCTGAAAAATCTGCTCATATCAAAATATGCTCATACCACAAATGGTGCATCAAAAACTCTTCCTTGTGCAACCTTAAATCAGTTTCAGGCCAACGAATTAATACATGACAAGGCTTTAATGCCCTGTTGCCAGTTAACAAAATTAAATAAAGAAAAATATAAAGCCTTATTCTTATATCTTCAGATCATTTGTAATGCATTTTCTGTCATGCTTGTTGTCCCCATCAGGATGATACGGGGCTAACGTCCTTCTTATTTGCATCAGTATCACTACTCGCAACCTACACATGATAAGCAGAGTAGAGAAGTAAGTTTGAGGGAGGGAAGATGGAAAGAACTGGACATAAAAGTATGCATGTGATTTTTTTTTCCCTCTTTCATGCAATCAATGGCAATGAAAGCTGAAGAGATAGCATTTTTTGAACACTAGGCAAAAGTGCAGCTAGAAGCTGTGATGCCCCATCCCTGAAAGCATTCAAGGCCAGGTTGGATGGGGCCCTGGGCAACCTGAGCTGGTGGGGGCAGCCCTGCTCATGGCAGGGGTTGGGGCAGCGTGAGCTTTAAGGTACCCTCCAATCCAAGCCATTCTGTAATAACTTCTTAATATAGTCATGAAGATGAAATTATTTTGCTCATTAATGCTGTTTTTACATCTCAGCCTATCACATTGTGTTTTTCCAAAGGCAAAAGGCAACATGAAAAAGACTTGATAGTCAATTGATGAAAATGACTTAAAGATTTGCGTGGCATTGTTTTCACAAATAGTCTAATGCCATTCATTACAGCGTTTTTCTCAGTTAATCCATTTATTCTATGTTATCAAGAAGTTTTATTTTACCTATCCTCCTACTTTTTAATCCAAAATAACAATTGAAGATGTGTTTATTCCTCTGGCACAGGAAACATGTTGCTGAATATATACATTTGGTGAATATGCATTATTTAATAACTCCAGACTGTTACCACCTACTAACTCACAAACTGATCACAAATTGTTCCTTTCTTTTTCTTTCAGTACAGAGATCTCGTAAGAGTGATTTTAGTCACTTGGAAGAAAGCTCTCATTTGTGTTTGAATGCAGCATGCTGTGCTTCTCCGGTCAGTTTAAAATTTAGAAAAGGAACAACTGACCCAACCTAATGCTATGTGTTATCTATCAGCCCCAAGTCAAGGTCCTTTTCTAGGTAGTTCTAGCAGGTCATCTTCAGGTCTAGATCTCAAGGCTTTCACTTAGGAACCTCATGGGCCTTCAGAGAGGTCAAAAAGATGCTAAAGCTTGGGAGGTGTTTGGAGGTCAGTCAATTCTGTGTGAAGATCTGTGTTAGAAGAAAAAAATAGAGTTTCACAGAATGATTGGGAATAACAACGAAATACACTTTTCCTTGAATGAAGTTGGTATTGCCATGAGAGAGTCTCATACTTGACTGAGACAATGGTGTAGGTCATGCTTTTACAAAACCAGGCAACTTGTAAGCTTAATACGAGAGTTATAAGCACAAAGCATTGACACAGCGCTGATTCGTAGACATAAAGACAGAGAAAAAAAAGCAAGTTTCTGTAAGGAACAGAAGTATATAATGTTACTGTCAACTGCCAGAAGTCTGGTACCATTTCTTACTTAGTAGGAAGGAACAATTCTGAAGCAGGACAAAAATCAATAATGTTTACAAGGAACTAATGTGCATACAGCCACAAATCATGTTTTCCAATGGAAAAAAAAAAAATAAAAGCTTATTTGTGTTTTGTACACATTCAGTTTCTGACATTATTATTATTTCTTCAAAAATAATAAAATAAACATGATCTTTAATCCATCACAGAAAATTCCTGTATCTGATCTTACTGTAGCTGTTGCCACATGGGCTGTGCAAACATTAAAAAAAGAAAACAGTAACTCTATGATAAGCAAAACAGGAAATTGGAGGTTGCTGATGATGTAACTGATATCCAACTGGTAATCTGAGCAATGAAGTCACTAAACATTTCCTGTGCTATAAATTTGATTTCCTGGAACATATTTAATGTTTTTGTTAGATTTCTTGGATGGTGTGCATCGGGTATTTTTAGCTAGAATCATCATCATCATTTTATTTAATTCCTCAAAATAAGTAGCATGTTAAAAGTATAATGAGGGTGCATAAAACTGAAGCGTGCTCATATTATAGTGTCAGCACTAATTTACAATTGGGCCTGTTGTGCAGATAACATCTAAGTGATAAAAGGGGGAGGGGGTCTGAGCAGTGAACACTCTTTGCAAATGCTGCTTAGTAACCAGCAGCACATTGTCACACTGAGAGCAGTATGTTTGTTCAGGCAATTCCATTAAAAAACAGCCAAGAGCCCAACTGGAGGGTGACGAGGAGGGAGACCCTGGAAGAAGCAGTCAGAGTAAGTAAAACGTAATTACAGTCCACCAAAGACTTTTCTCAAAATGCAAGCAGCAAAATGTTTGGGTATTTTTGAGCTGTTGTTAATTCTTGAAGTTCTGGTAGTCATGTTCAAGTATATGCTGTTTATACTTGTGGCGGCGAGTACTAAAATGGAGTAGTTTCTGAGATACAGATCATATATCATTAATCAATGCAGCCATTAAGTTATCTTGATTTTAATTAATTTATACATGGTATATGGCCTCAAATCTTCATGAACAGTTACGGAAAATATCCTGGCACCTTTGTAGACATTGTTTTAAAGATCATCTGCTACTTGGATGGCTTACAAATGATGATTTTAAGGGACAGTTCACAAAGGCTTCAGTTTTAATAGTTATATTATGGAATCACAGAATCATAGAATACTCTGAGTTGGGAGGGACCCACCAAGTGTCATTAAGTACAACTCATGGCTCCACACAGGAACTCCCAAAATCAAATTCTACATCTAAGAGCAATGTCCAATCCCTCCTTGAACTCCAGCATCTGTTCTCCTGCACCTCTGAGAGCCAAACAGTGTTGGGGTCCACGCAGTGATCTGTGATTGTCCAAATTCATGCAGAGAAGTGAGAATGGGAATGACACTTTGCATAGAGAATGCTTTCTGGCAGAATATCTCTGGCAGCAAATAAGAGAGCTGTAGGAGAAAGAAGTAGGCTGAGAGTAATTACAGTCATGAAAGCACTAACAGCACAAGGCGGGATCATTTCCCCAAGCAAAGTAGTAAGTGAGGTTTGCAATGTCACCAAAAATGTTAAATCCCAGCAGAATTTGCATGTGTATTATATGGGTTAGTGTCTGCAAGTCTAGTTAATATGAAAGGAAATAAACTTGTGGTGAGCATCTCCTGGATGTGGAGAAAATTAATCCCTTGTTCCAGTAGGAAATGAACCTCCAATAGGACAGGGCAGTGGAGAAACAAAAGTCACGTGCTATAATGACAGTGACATTCATCATTATTCCAAAAAAGGACAGAAAACAGAATCAGTCATTGCTATCAGGAAGAAGGCAAGGAAAAATACACTGGGCCACACTTCATGTTCAATGTGCCCTACATGCAAAGATCTTGAATCTGAAACAGTAGAAAAAAGTCGTGAAGACATCAAGTGTCTCTGTAGCCTCTGCCTTTATGACCTCTAATCACACTGCCAGAAGCCATCCTGAATGTATCGAAAACACTTCCCAGATCCTGGAAATAAGGAGGCCAGAGGTTTAGGTGGTGCTGTCAGTAGGTTCCTTCCGCTCTCCAGCGAGGAACTGATGGTTGTAAATGGCTACATAGATAGCATTACCAGGGGCCATTGCATACTGTGCCCATGAGATGTTGAGCAAGGATGTAGTTAACAACATGAGTATCTTTGTACGCCACTTTGTTACTTGAATTAAGAGGGGTCTGAACTGGATCGAAAGAATGGAAAGAGAATTCTTAAAGCATGAATTAAAGTGACCAGCAGATGTCCCAGTGCAGAGGAAGAGGTAATTCTAACAGAAGAAAAGGACTAGGCTTAGTAATGGATCTGCAGATAACTCCAACTGAGGCTGCCAAAATGGGAACATCAGATGGATAACTATGTTGTTGAGTAACTAACATTCAGGAAATTTTTGTCAATTCTAAAGATTTTCATCATCGAAACATCTTCTGGGAGAGAAAAGCAAACTAATTATCCAGAAAAGTAATGGGGAATGCAAAAAAGCAAAGAATAATGTTAGAGGCTTTTTTTCTGAGGCAGTTCTAGTGACTGGGGAGGAACTCATTCATGCAGAAAGCAACTTGGCTAAGGGCAACTGAAATGACAAATCTTATTGTGAAAAGGATGTAAAAATGGCATAGAAAAAAAACAATATGGCAAAATGTTGAGGTTTTATACACAAGTCTCAAACAAAAGGAGGAAGCATACACGTTAGAAAGAAAAATTCCAGTAATCCAGATGTTCACAGAAACGTAGCATGAGCATTTAGTGACAGCCAGAAAGATCAAGGCATAAAATGAGTGTAATTCTCTCAGAGAATCAAGAATAACAAGAACAGTAAGGCAGAAGAGCAAAGACAGGAGAGGATCACTTGGTTCCCTGTCCTGAGATAGATGTCCACTCTAAAAGACTACACAGAGCATTGATTTGATACACTTACCTAAACCACTAAACTATCCAAAATGCTATATAAAAAAAAAAAATCTAGATCTTCTTGCCAAAAACTCATTGTTATTTCTTTGCTGCAGGAAGAGGGCAGAAGAGGATTAATCAAACTGCCTTTGCCCCAGGACTCCTCAGTAGCACAAATTTTCTCACAGCTCCCAAAACATTGTACAAAAATAGCCATGCTTCATGCTGTTGAGAACAGAGCTGTTATGGTTGCAGCCAGTTTGGCCTCTGAAAGGGAAATACCCCTTCCAACTCCAAATCTGGCGGCGAGGTTGTGAGTAATGAGAGTGCGTTTGGGTAGCAAAAAGATCACAGGATAGAATGGGAAAGCCATTGAAAGAGGACATTTGGGAATTATAGTTGACGTATTGGAAGAATGGAAAATAAAAAACATAGTAGGACCTTTTATAGGGTGCATGAAAAGGCATTTGGAGTGGTGTACTCAGGCAATAGGGATCACTAACCATACGGGAGGCTGTCCCAAGCATGGCACTATAGCAATCTGTCCACAGGTACTAGTCAGTATTTCAATTACTGACATGAATATTAAAATAAGCAACATGCTTACACATTTGCAGTCATATTTGCAGGTGACTATGGTTTGAGTTGACCACGGACTAGTGAAAGAATAATATTAAATTTGTCACGATGGCTATGAAACTGAAAAATAACATGCAAAAATATTTAATTCAGTAAGAATGAAGGTGAGCATTTTGTAGGGAAGAGCATAAACACAGGGTGAGGAACAAATTGATAGGTGTTAGCTGGAAAATCCTTCCCAGGGCAGTGGCCGTGGCACCATACTTGCTGGAATTCAAGAAACACTTGGAAAGCACTCTTAGAGACACAGTTTGAATTCTGTTTGGTTCAGTGATTCTGTGATTCTGTGAACTCTGTAAAAAATATTTAGTTGTTACAGTTGGTCATTAGATGAGTTGTAATGTGCTCTGCAAGGGTGAATGCCATACAGAGTTTAGCCAGGAGCAGAGTCTGCAGGTTGGAGAACGTAATTCATCCTCTTCACCAGGGAAGGAATCTATTAAAGAGAATTAGGAAAACGAAAACTTTAATAACCATAGATACAGGAAACAAGATTTGTAACACCAAAAAGAAAAAAGTTGTGGTTGTTCACCCACAAGAGAAAAAAAAAAAATAAAAGTAATACATAAAAAAATTAAATAAACATAATATTTTAATACTTCAAAGCTTAAAGTCTTTTACACAAGATTTATTAACGTCAATAGTTATTGTTTCATTTTGCTTACTTTGAATAGGAAAAATAGACCTATCTGATTGCGAGAACTCTGAAAAATTTGAGAGGAAGATTTTCATTGGTTCTCCTTTGGAAGGTGCTTAGAGAGGAATGAGATTTTGAAAAATGTGCCTTTCACAAGGACCTACAAACCTTAATTTCAGGTCTATAAAAGGATCTTATTAATACTTGTACACCTATACAGAAGTCACTAGAATCCATTTTCACAAAAGTGGAATCTAACCCTCATATCTCAACCTGACCCAGGCCATGAAATTAGCCCCATAGAATGAGGTAGGCACTCATCTCCCCTGCCTCCTGGTTCAGGGCTGGCCTTGTGCTCTCTGGGAAGCACCAGCTTGCTGAGCAGGGAGTTGCGTAAATCAGCTAGTAAGGAATGCTTTAAAGAGCAGCATGTCATGCATTTTACTTCTTTTGGAGGTTAGGCTCTTAACCCAGGCTGTTGTTCTTTTTAACAGCATAGCAAGAGGTCACTTTTCTCTTTTATAATACAGGCTGAAAAAGAGCAAAAGGTTGCAGTTGTCACAATATCCTTTTGTCCTCTAATTCAGCAGTTAAATTACTTCTCAGACACAGGTTGTTCAAGGCTCCTGCAAGATGGTGCCCTGGTGACTGAGCTACTGGTGAGTCTGGGTGCTCCTCTGTTTGCTGGGTCACACACACAAAAAGCTTTCAAGAGTCGTTGTGTTAAGAAGGACCTTAATGCTCTAATCAGGTGCATGGGCTCTTCATGTGGGAAGGCAGAGACAGGGACTTAGCCCAGCTCTACCGTTTGCTTATACATTATACATGATGTCTGCCCTGGATAAAACTATTCAGTAGCTCTGAGGATGGGCCTGAACCCCATCTGTCTTCCTCCCGAGGAAGCGCTGTGACAACATAGAGATAGAACATGAAGTGGTAAATAGATATGGATTTTCACATCTTGAGCTGGAGGTGTTGCATCTGAGTTCCTTACTCATAGGCACCATTTGTCTGATGAGCTGTTCCCTGTGGCAGGGTCAGAAACAGCTCACCACATCCCTGAGATAAGCTGCCCCTGCTTTTATGTTCAGCCTAGTGCTTACCCAGGAGCAGAGTGGAGGAAGGCAGCCAACCAGCCACCCATTGAGTAAGGCCTCTCTGGCAAAAATGAGCGCCCACAAAAGGCTTAAGGGCCAGCCTGCACAATTCTGCTGGGATGGCAGCAGTTCTGGCAATTTGTAGGAGAGGGGATTTAAGTATCTTAAAGACTTTCTGCACCTACAACACTATTATTACACAGTCTCTACTTTACCCAATGTCCTTGGCTTTGGGTGATATGTTCCCATCCAGGGGAGAATTTCGACAGAAAGAATAAGTGACCGTCTCAAAACATGTCCTGCTTCACCAACAAAATATTCAGCGTTATCCATAAATACATTTCAACACAATCCTTTCAGTCAAAATGGTGATCTAAAAATTGAGCTGCATACCAAGTTATTTCTGACTGTTATTCATATGCAACCGGTGCCTGACCAAAAGTTCAGAAAAAAAACAAAAACAGTGTACCAATGGGTTCAGGTGACATCCATCCCTTTGCCACCTACCCAATACAATGAAGTAGCATTCACAACTTTCCTAGGGCTTTTGTTTTCAAGGCTTAGTCCTGAAAATGCTGTTGTATGTCATGAGACACTGAGGCTGTCAGAGAAGTAAATAAATGTCATGTTTATCAGTGGGTGCCGACAGCAACTTGATTGCAACAAAGCCTCAGTTATTGAATGCTTTTATAAATACCAACATTATTCATTTTGCTCCTGGAATCTCTTCTGTTCTGTTTATTACACACACGCATACGCTCTATATATATTATATAGAGAAAGCATGAAGAGGAGAAATATGGAATATTTCCCTCTGCAGTGTGATAGAATTCAGTTTACTCAACTGTTGTATGGTCTGTTTGTTTGTGAAGATGTACTGTTCCCATTTCTGAGCAGTATGTCAGCAAGAATTTATCAAGGGATGAATGAACAGAACATTTTGAAATAACAGCATTTTAACCCCTAGGTATGGGCTGTTACAAAAGAGATGTTTGTGCAGAATTTGAAGTCTTACATTTTTTTGCTACTTTTTCAATTTTCTTCCTTTTTACTTGTTCTTATTTACAGGAAGGGCATTATTAGCCATTATTCAGCATTCTCCTTCAGAATGTTCCACACTGATGAGATCGTTCTGAGTCTTGGTCTAAATATATATTTTTAGAAACTGTAAGTATTCTGGACATCAAACATCAGAGCTTCAACTCTATGTTTTCAGCAGTCCTTGCTGTAAATTGGCTAAAAAGTCCTTGCAGCAGCATCTTGATTTTATGTCTTTCTTGAACAGGAATGTGTATTTCTTATGTCACAAATGGGAAACTTGGGTGCTAGGATGTCATGAACAGTCATCAAGGGTGTTATCAAAAATGATAAACTATTTGAGAGCCTCATCTGTATCTACAGCCTTTTTCTTTTGAATTTTGGTATGATTCTCATCTAACCTTCAGAGAAATACATGCTTTCATTATGAGTAAGGTAGGTCCATGAAGTAACTTATCTAATAACACGTGTTTCTTTTTAGCTAGCTTCATGATTCACATTTCATGTGTTCATTCCCACAGGGAAGTATTGCTAATACGATTTTACATTCTCTACAGATTTCTCCTAAGTCTGATAGCCCAGGCTGAGAAACCCTATAGTCTTTCGCTGTCCCTAGCTTTACTTCAGTACTTCTGATTCTGTTGGACTATCTCTCCACTAGAAAAGTCACGTCTGTGGCTTGTGTTAGAAGATTCATATTTGTTCACTGAAATGTTGCACTGAAGTCAGTATTCTGTAGGCATGGCACCTTAGCAAGGATTTTCTTGTAACCTATTGGCATTATGTTCAATAGCATTGTTCTGTCAACAGATTTATTGCAATGTTTAGCAGTATGTCAGGTAAAATCTCCCCTTTAGGTCAAATGTGGATTCATTTTAGCGCAATTGAATTACCTAGTCTTTAAAGGCAAAATTCACCCTTAGATAAGTACATTTCACCTCAGTAACCAACCTTTTGTCTTTTTCTTGAGGCTCAACAGAGTTTGGACAGATACTTTTTTTCCTATTCACCAGGCTCGTTGCTCTTATTTGCCATTGCATTCAACCATGCATAGACATGTCCAAGTGCTTCCCAACATCATTGGATTTCTATACATCACAGGAGGAAGTCACGGACAGTTCTTCAATCATATGACAACCAAATACACAACCCAAGGACTAATATTTGGCTACGTTTGTTTAAGATGAGTGGCATCTTAAAAGTTTACGTCATGTACAGTAATCATCATAATCATATGGACAGCTCCTGCCATAGTGTCTTTATTCATGACTTTTGCCCTTTATTCTTGATTGATAAGTGACAGCTTTGCATTCTGGACCTTGAAATATATATTTACAGTAGTCTAAGAAATTTGTCCTTAATCAAAGGAGGCTCGACTTGCCAGCACATCTTTAGAATATTATTGAGTAACTCATTAAAATGTTAATAGCTTCTGTCAGGATTTATTGATCCTGATGTCAGTTTTTCTCAGAATAAGAAATAAAGCTGATTTTTATCTTAACTTCAAACCATGCTGAGTGATCAGCACTTAAATAGAATGATGAGAAGTACTTGAGTAGAATAATCAACCTCTAGGACACGTCTTAGTTCTGAATACAGACAGAGCCTTTCAGATACGTGAATGTATTTTCTGTGGCCTGTGAAATAGCATGCAGTATAAGGACAATGAAGAAAACACTTTACCTGGATGATTTTGACAAACATAATTTGTTCTACTGAGGCAAATAGAGGGAATAAAATGGTGTCACATATTTTCTATCGGATAAAAATATCTGTTTGAAACAACAGCACTTGGTAAAACACTACTAGGGCTGCCCTTCTTGTTCAGTGCATCCTAAATTACGTAAGTTAAATCATGACCAAATTCTGTTCCACTGAATTTCAATAAAACAAACATTTGATGAAGAATATTTTCTGCTGTTGTCACATTGTTTCAGTTATATGCAGAACTGAACAAAAGGCTGACTGACATAAGAAAAGAGAGAGAGGGAAGGCTATTTGTTTTTCAAAGAAGGCTGCTAATCTTAGAATTTTTCCTACTGTGAGCAAGGTTATCCAACAACACCAAAACAGCAAATCTCTTGCTGACCTAGCAGAGCCAGGATGTGTCAAAATGAATGAAAGAAATAAGAAAGAATCTCTCTCTTATATCTTACTTTGAAATGATTGAGTCAACCTTCATTGCAACACTTTCTCTGAATACCCAAGTAAGTATTTTACAGCATGTCTAGATTTCAAACAAATAATGCTATGATATTTTGCTGATTCAATCATTCAAGGAAAAGGAATCTTTAAGAAACCTGTTCCTTGAAGGTTTTTTTTTACTTAAGTAGCAGCCTACAGGGCAACTGTCTCCAAGCCTGGAGTGTAAAAATCACTGTGCTCTTTGTAACAAAGCTGTCACCTTGTACCTGAAAGGTGTCAGGTATTTACTGGCAAAGGACAGGGGGAAAGTAAATTGGCTAAAAAGTTACCTGACTACATTTAAGCTGCAGCTTGGTCAGCCTGTGGAAAGGCTGTGTGATGGAAACACCTGCAGTAAAAAAAGACTCAAGCTTCTGATCCAGGAAATGCTTTTAAACATGTTCTTGTTACTTAAAATTAATGGTGGTCTATAAGGTGGTTTATAAGGACAAGAGTGACTGCTGAGGGAGTGATGAAAGCAGTGAAAAGTAAAATAATAATAATAATTTGGGGCATCCTAAGAAGCTTATTCCTAAGTTAGAATGCCTTGTCTGGTTATTAAGTAGTATCTGCAGTCAAGGAGAATTTATAGGAGTTATAGTTATGAGTGATATTGTTATGGACTTGGTCAACTTACCTTTTCATTGGATTAGTCAATGTAATAGCACTATGAAATCTGGCAAAATAGCCAGATGTCATCACATGCTTAGTGAATTTTAATCTGGCGTTTGCAGTATTCAAGAATATAACGTGAAAAATGCTAAGTGATGCTTAGTTTATGTTACGTGCAGTACCAGTTTTCATTAACACTTTTGCTGTGACTGTTGCCAATAAATCCTGGAGTTATTTGCATTCCTTTAAAAAGACGAAGGCAACGGCTGTGAGAATGCAGAGAAGAAACATTTCTTGGCATATGGTAAATGCTGTGCATTTATGAAACCTGACAGAATCCTTATTAATCCTGTTAAAGGTTTGGGCATAAACTACAGTCTTAATGACATTTGTCCAGAGTGACACTTATACACTAAGGTCTTCAATATGCAAACACATCAGCACATGAGTAGTTTTACATTTATGCATAATCCTGTTTGATATGCAATATAAAGTTGCTCACGTATGCAAGTGACTTTAGGATTGAGGTCAGGGTTTATAGAGTGATTTGAGATTCCTCAGGATAGAAATGCCATCTAAATGTAAAGATACTGTTTGTTAGGCATTAGTGTTTTACAGACAGTAAATTTAATGGGCCTGATTTTCATTTACCCTTACAGTCAGATGAGGGATCTATTTTGGAAAAGTCACCACAGAGGGGGAAGAAAAACAATCGCCAGGAAATTGCTAATGGTAATACGATGTAAAGTCAAGTAACCATTTCAGATCTCATTTAAACTTTGATTCAGGAAGGGACTGAAACATGCGCTTAATTTTAATCATGTCTTCAGTCCCAGTAGTCAGTGAGACCTCTTAAAATTAGGCATATTTTGCCTGCACCGAGGCCTCAGTCAACAGAATACAAAATGGATTACCATTTCTTGTCCGAATTTCCTCTACTCAATTCATAATGGATGGATGATCTTCTCCCAAAATACAATGATAGAACTGATACTTAATGGAGCAGAAGAACTCCTCTGCTAAATTGAGTGAAATGAAGTGGCAGAATTTCATGGAGAGGAGAGAGAGTCTCATTCTCAGAGAGATGTATGCTTTAAAGCACCTACGATAGAAACTTCAGCAAAATCCTTCATGTAGGTGATCTGAGGAATCAAGCAGAGCTCTCTTGACCAATCACATTGAGTATCCATACTCCAAACTTACCTGTTCAATTTGAATGCCAAAAGTAGAAGGGCATTGATGTATTCCAGAGAGGTTTATCTACCTCCTGTTACCTTCCTGGGCAAGGTGAAGTGTCATATCATCCATCTGTGCCAGTAATAAACAACTTCATCAAAGAATTCACCACAACTCTGCAAAGACAAAGGCTGCTTTGGAGCTGCTTCCCTTTCAGTGGTGCTACTGAAGTTATCTGCATTATTCTTCATTTCAGTAGTTAATTCTTTAAGGGAGTTACTTTGAATGCTTACTTAAAACAGTATCCCCTTGTGTTCTGAATTTAAAAATAAAGTGTACATTCTGTTTTTTTTCTTATAGCACGTATTTATAAATAAGACATGGTCACATTCTTAGTTTGCACATTCATTTTTAAAGGCTGTCTGTGATCTGGAATTTGATGGTTGGTTTTTTTTTTTTTTTCATGAACACAGATCAGAAAGAGCCATTTATACCATTTTTAAAGTAATGACATGCAGAAAAAAAAAAATGCACAATTCTTCAGGCATCTGCATTCTTTTGAAGAATTCATTAAATTAAATTCATTCATTCTTTGGATATGGTCAATGTATTTTTTTATTTCATCTCCTGTAACTAATGTAATTTTGAATCTTTTAAAAATTTTTTGGCTTAGAACTGACAGAATGTGTTTGTTTCACTCCTATACACTTTATCTCAATAGGCAACAGGTTACAGTATGCGATTAGTGTTTTGTAGACTTTGCAGTCACCATGCTTGGGACAATTTTGGAGATTTTAAGATCAGAAATGAGTATCCAATTATTCTTTTACACCTCTGGCAGAATCCAGACTACAGGTTGCCACCCAAGTGGCTTGTGTGCGTTCTTCAGTGGGAATGGAACTGAATTTGAAGACCTGGAGAAAAGATGGGGGGTTTAGAATCAGGATGTTATGTCTCTATATCCTGAAGTTAATATTAACATCATCAAGTTATGGGATTTTTTTCCTGTAGCAGCCCCAAGTTGTGGGATACTTATCACATTCCTTGGTTTAAAAAATAAGCAAACAAACAAACAAACAAACAAATAAATAAATAAATAAGATTTTATTCCTAGGCTCAACTCTACATCATGCAGATGGATGTCACATGCCTTCTATATGGCAAACAAGAACCTCCTTGGCATAATACTTTCTCACAGTGCGTTTACAGTGAAGAAATAGGGAAACTAAGGCATTTGGATATACTCTTCCTAGCCTTGGGCCTACTGAATGTTTGTGATGCCAGTTGGATTCTTTTCTTCTCAATAATGATTTTCAAAACCACAAGTAATGTTTCTTGTAGTTGTAGGAAACATACTCAATTGAAATTTAATGGTGTACAAACCGTATCATGCATAACTATTTTAAACCACATTATTTTCCCCTGTTCCCAGGCTTCCATGTAAGAGATTTGTTCTTTCAATTCATAGTCTGCAATAGCTGTTAGATTAAGAACGGTTAAAATGTCTCTCCAGTATGTTGTTGATGCAGGACTTAGGCCTAGCATCTTTACCACCACTGCAGAATTTTCTACTCCTTCCTATTCCAAGGACAAAAAGACCTACAGACATAGACTAAAAAGATACACAGTCTACATTCTAAAATAAATCTCTACCTTCATTTTTTAATTCATTTAGCCTAGTACTTGTGACTCAAATCTGAGTAATGTAAGGCTTAAGCATCAACTTGCTGCACAAACAGTGATACAAAAAAATGCTGATGAATATTCAGCCGACCATGGCACAGCCCTAACAACTTGGTAGTCATTCAGTCCTTAAACTCAACTTCCCCCAAAAAAGGTAATTTTTCAAAAGGATCTTGAATGTGTTTTACCAGAAAAGACTATGTGTATTGAAATTTCATGGAATATACCTAAACTTGGGGAAATATGAAAATATTCCCCAGGAAAAATACTGCAAGAACATTTTTATTCCATCTCCTGTAGCTAATTTTTTTTTTCCAAAGGTTCCTTCTTGCACCCAGAAAGACTAAATTTTATATAATTTCCCAAAAACATAATTTTAAAGGCATGGAGGGAAAGAAACCTTTCTTTACTGAAGAAAGGTGTTTTTTTCTTTAGAGAGAGACATTGGCTTGGATATGTACAGGGTGAAGATTTACACTAAAAATTCTAGGAAACGCCTATGAAGCTCAACCATATCTGCTCTAGCAAAGATGCTATCACACACTCAGAGAGCAGAGTGTCAAATGTTTGAAAACGCATGAGAATTTGTGCCCATGACCTCAAGTGCTTCAGAACAAATCATTGAGGCGAACCGTTACTGATTTGCTCATAACAGGATGTGCCACTAATAACAACACTGCATGACCCAGCCATTTATACACAAGTAATCTAAGTTTCTAACAGTGAGTGGTAATTTCCTAACGCATTTCTTTTTCTGTCCTGGTCACAAAGGTGAGGTGGAGAGTAAAGCTTGGTGAGATGCTCAAAGCAGCGGAGTAGACAGAAACCGATGCTCAGGGAACTGATTGGTTTCTTTTACTCACTATCCCATAAAAACTGGTAATTGACATTTTAATGTATGACATGTTGCATTCCTTCATAACGCTACAGTAATTGAATACACATGAAACTGTAGTGCACTGGGTGACCCCGGAGTGTGCCACACACCTGGAAGCAGTGAAGTTCAATTAATGTGTCATTGCTACTAATAACAGCTACTAGTGAGAACCTCCAGCCAGTTGCTACAGAGGAGGAAACAGTAATCCTTGTATTTAGACAGATAGTATACAGTAAACACCAAAGATCCATTGTTTACATGCAGAGCTGGTTTAGATCAGCAGTTAAAATCTTGTTCTCCCAGCAACTTGTCTTTGTATTAAATTGCACTATTTAATTTGCCCCTGCGTTGCATTTGTCTAGCTTTGTGTGCAAAAATTTACAGATACTAAAATAAAATCAGCTGACAGCTGTTGGTAGACTGAATCAAATAGCACAAAGACAAAGGTTCACGCAATAAAAAGAGGACATAAATCACACACTTGCGCAGAAAAAACTATGATAAAATGGCCTTAAGGATTTGATTTAATCTGTAAAACCCCAGGAAATTCGGAGTTAAGGGTTGAAACTCCTTCCTTGACTTGCTTTGTTGTTAAATTCAAGGTCTCAGATATCCCTGCTTTAAGGATGCGCATATATAGATATGAATGCACAAAGAATCTGAGTGCTTTATTTCATTTACAAATAATAGGTAGCATATCAAAACTGAAAGCACATCAATGGTTGAACAGAACAGAGGTGGGAGGACTGAAGTTCTCTTCTTTAATAATTAAGCAGCAGGTCTGATTTAACTAAATAGTAAACATCAAACTCCTGGGACAAGTTATGTGTCCTAGGCACTGAATTTAAGAAATCATTAAACTGTTTAACCAAAAGTTCATAGGGAAGCAAAGATCACTCTGGCACGGCTCAGTTCCATGGCATTTCTGTTCTCATTAGCACTGTGGAGTGGGATATCAGTTACAAACATGACATCATCTGATAAAGCCCCCGCCGACCGAAAGCCATGTTAGTGCTGAAGGCCACGATGTTGATTCACGAGGAGTTTAGCCTCTTCGTGGGAACCCTGTTTGCAGTATCAGACCTATGCATTTTTAGTGGTGTTGAGGCAAATCTCTGAGGAGTTGTAGTTTCTGCTGGAGTAATCCCCAAAGATAAAACGTCTTACTGAAAATGAGCTTGAACTTCTGCAGAGCTTCACTCTTCTTCCAGCACCTATCATCACCACATCTATTTTATTTCTCCAATCACGCTCTTCTCTCATCCTAGATTTGTCTAAGATTTATCTGTCAGTTTTATCTGCCCCTAAATTCATTTCAGGTCTCCAGCCAATTCTCTCAGGCATTTATGATAAATAATATTCTCTGTGTTCTCCCATTTCCTCCCGCTTGGCTTTATCTGTCTCAGCTTAAAGCCTGTTCTACTGACCTGCATGAAATCTCATATGGTTGTGGAATTAAGGCACAGACCTCCTCAGCAGGGGGCCTCTAATGGTCATTAAAGCACTGCATAGGCAGTTGGGAGAATGTTTATCTTGAATTAATTGCACAAGCACTCAGCTTGATCTAAGAGCCTCTCTAGTTTTTTGAACTATCCAGTCCATACTGTACATGTTCAGAGGGTTAGGGATATTGGTGTTACCAGTACCACTGTGAATATTTGCACTGTCCAATACTTGCAATCTATTCAGGGTAAACAGTTGTCTACAAATTCCCCCTGCAATGGGGTTTCCCAAGATATGCTAATAGCACGTCCCCAGTGCTGGAGAAGTCCTGAAGAAGAGAAAGCTGGGGAAAAAAGAAAAAAGTGAAAAAAGAAGAAAGAAAGAAAAAAAAAAAAAAAAGTAAAAAAAAGAAAAGAAGAAAATAAAAAAAGAAGGAAGGAAAGAAAAGGAAGGAAATCGCAGAAAAACATATTCAGAATTTGACTAACATACTGGATAGCAGAAGAACAGATAAATGGTTTTCCGAAACCATCCAGGTGATAAAAGAAGTGTTTGGAGATTACAGTATGTACAGTTTTCAACAGATGGAGGGAATCATTTGTTTTCTTCTTTTCTCAGAGCCAAAATACATTGCACTTGTGACATGCATAAAAATTCTATACAACTACTGAGGGCAAGGAGGGATGAGGGTGTTTCTTTCCATTGCAGTATGCTGTCCACCATCTGAGAGATGTAAGCCACTGCTCAAGGATCTTGCTAAGCTGTGATTTGTTGTAAGGAGTTGCTTGTATAAGAACAAATGTTCTAAGGAACGGTCTGAAACTCCTCATACATACCACCAGAAAACAGTGGAACATTCACATATCATGCATATATATGCATATAGCCTGAAGACAGATTTGTGTTGGTTTTGTTTTGTTGGCTTTTTTTTAATAGGAAAATATTTCCCAGAATTACTTTGGAGACATAAAAATAAATGTTGTAATTTCTCTTAAATAATGTAGTCCTAGTGCTAATTTCCAAACCTACTCAGCTGCCTAAATTGCTGTTGAATTGAGCTCTTCCAAACAGAGTGCATAACAGAGCTGAACACTGAAACACCTGAGCTACTCACTGAGAAGATGATAAGGAAGTGGGTTGGTTCTTATCATCTTCTTCCAACCTCAGACTCATCATGAGTTTCCCTGACATGACTATTCTACATTTTTCAATTTTTGTTTTCTTGCTTAGGTTTTGGCTTTTAAGTGAAAAAAGAAAAAGCGAACGCTGTTTAGATGGTAAGACTAGAGGCAGAACAACAGCTCTTCTCATCTCTCTGCCATACCACACAGTGATCCTGCACTTGGCAAATGAGAGGAAAGATCACTGGCCTTTGAGAAAGTTCAAAGTTTTATCTCCATCTTTTCAACACTGAGCCCACAACAGCATATTATAAACCAGGCTAAGGCTCTCAGTCCCTCCTGTTCCCATCAGGCTACTGTGCCTAGAAAAACTGAAAGACAGAGAAAGTCACCATCATCATTAAGTATCATTAAGGTTAGAAAGACCACTAAGATCATCTAGTCCAACCATTGAATAATATGACCCAAGCCTTCTTGGTAAGGCTGGGGGAAGGGAACCATGTTCCTCATCTTGCTCCAAAGGCTTTCAATGCATTTGTGTACACTGGAAGTAACATATTTGTAACAAACAAACAAACAAAATCTTGGAAAAGACAGCGAACTCCAGATATATCCCTTACCAGCAATGCACTTGACTGTTGGAACAGAGGATTGCTTTTTTCCCTTATTCTATACTTAATAAAGTAAATATAGTATGAAGGTACATCACATGCAGTCTAGTGGACAATGTATAGAACACACTTTTCAAAGACCAGGGGTCTGCATTGCATCCCTTTGGACAATGGAGGAAATTGAGTCCAGGTCCTCATCATCAAATGTGACTTATATGCATATATAAATCAAAGACAACTTCTGTTGATTGTGGAGCAGAGCGTATTCACTGATTGTGTTGGGACCAAATCAGGGAGAAAACTCACATCCTAGGTCTGAATTATGTACCTGCATTAAGGAACAAAATGATGAACAGATAAGCTTTGGATACATCCAGAATTAGTCAGCAACTGAATGGAAATGTTCAGCACTCCCATTTTAGCCTTCAGTATCTGCATTCTCCCTGAGTCCCTTTCTGGACCTGGCCCTGAACTCCGAAACTGAGAGCACATCCAAATGGCATCCAGAGACTGAAGCGTCTAATTCTTTGGTATTGGTGGGTCTCAGAGATCAAATTTCAGGATCAATGTCTAAAGGTCAGACAGATCATTTTAGAGGGCAGTATCTTCTGAGTATCTTTCTGATGTTAGCAGAGATTGAACTTAGTGTGCCTTTGTTCAATTAAGGATGAATTAATTCGCTATTCCCACAGTATAAGCATGGAAACCTTGTTGGTACAAATTCTAACGAAGTTAAAAAGACGTGCGAAGTTATATCCAGAGCTGGAAACACTAGCGAGAAGTAGTAGTAAGACCCACACTGAAAGCAGCTATACTTTCAGGTGTATGTGCTGACCTGGTCCTTGCTGTTCAGACACAAAGCATGCTGATGGGACTTTCCCGGGGAGCAAGTTACCAAGATGTTTTGTGTGCCCATATGGGATAATTTCAATGTTTCAGTGTCAAATGTAATTGTGGTTATCACTGCCCATACAATGTGACTTTTCAGTCTCACTGCTGGTGGGAAAACTCATGGTGACCCGAACTAAGCAGCTACCTTCTTTTAAACTGGGACGACATGAGTATCAGTCAGGATCAGAACAGAAATCTTGCATTCTGCATTTGGTGAAGCCAGTTCACATAGGTTTGTTATACTACCTTTTACTTATTTACTCACAAATCCTTGCTGTGGAAGGATGAAAGCTGAGGGACTTGCAAGCCACTTCTAGCACAGATCAGGGCATGAGCCTGTTCTCTGCTCTGCCTTTTGATCCAAACAAGATCATGACCATGAGATCACCACATCAGCCCTCAAAGAGGTGTGAATCCTCCCTCTTCCCATCCCCATGCCAGATCTTCCCAATCAGCTCGACCATGCTAACGAGGAGACAGATCCACCCTAGAGACATGCTGGTGCCTTGTCATGCCTTGCTGGGGCTGCACTGCTGGGTTTTAAGCCGTGTTAAGCCAGTGGCTTACAGAGTTCACTGATACATGTTCATTTACAGGGCTGAGGTCTTCATTTCACAAAAACAGCCTACACGGGAACCTTTCCTTCCCCTCTCTGTACCCTCTTCCTTGCAGTAACCTCCCAGTCCCACGTGTGTAGATCAATCCTGACTTCAATTTCTTTGTCCATACATGGTAAAATACCTATTTAAAGATAATCTGGTAGCTGTGTTGCTAAGTGTACTGTAGACAAATGCAAAAATATTGAATCAGTGTGCTACGACAAAGAAAGCACGGCAATTAACATGAGCACATACATATGTGTATGAATGTGCTTACAACATAGTAAAACATCACATAATTATCTATAAATAGCATTTTCCATTCATCGTTTCTAAATCACGACTAAAGTATTTATAAACATTACCATAAAGCATTACCAAAGTTCTTCTGACAGCCATTATATAATATATTGAATGTCAAGCAGCATAAAACACCAACAGAAAAGAGAGATGTTTTTGCATCAGAATTCCTCTATTCCTCGTAGATCCATTACTCATCTCCACTAGATTAGTCACACTATTCATAAAAGCCAAGGACCATTGAGATAACTACTCGAAACCGCTGAGCATAACTTTAAAAAAATTACATTGAAATACTCACATTGACTTTCATCATGTTCAAAGGACTTCAGACAAACAGAGCAAAAACACTCCTCTTTGTGTGTGCTTTTCATACAAGGTTTTTCCTAATTTTTCAACCTAGAGGCTTCCTTTCTGTGATTGATATATTCCCTCTCCTGTTCCCAAGGACGGCTTTCACCTTCAAAACTAACTGAAAGAAATATGGTTTGCAGCTTACATTAGGAAAAACAAACCTTCGGTCATGGATGTTTGGGATTCATAATTAATATCAATTATCTGACTGTAAGAAACCACTTTCAGAAAAATCATCAAATTTTCCAGTTGGAAAAAAAAAAAAAAAAGAAAGAAAGAAAGAAAGGAAAAGAAAAAAAAAGAAAGTTGGCCTCAGCAAAATAACTTTGTTCTCCTTAGAATACTGAAATGGAGAGCCTGACCCAAACATGAGCATTCTGTGCTTTTAAGCTGGGCGTATTTTTTCCAAATGTCATCTACTTGGATCGGTCCATCAGCTCCAGCAGTGCCTTGTGCCCATGTTGTCACTGTGCGTTATGCACAGGCGCCGTGCAATGCAGGCACCATGTACCCTTTTCTACATTCTGTACAGAATAAATAAATAACAAATTTACTAATCCATGGGGGCCAGAGGGGGTCGGAGGGGGTGGGGGATGGAATCCCATCTTTTTTCATTTGTGAGCAGCAGATACTTTCTGGATAGTAGCTTGAGTTGCTTTGGACAACTTCTAACAGCACTGTCTGTGTAAGGAGAAGGAGGACCGAGTTTCCTTCCCCACTCTCTGCCTGGAAATGGATCCCTGCCCCAGCTGGATATTTCCAGTTCTTGTCCAGTAGAAATAATTTTCTGACCGATTTCCAAGTGGGGTCCCATGTGGCCAGCAAAGGTTGGACAATAGCAGTAACACAGCTCCGAGTAAAGAGCTGAAAACGATCCCCTGCAACCAGAGGCCTCAGTTCTGCCTAGCTTAATAACTCGAGTACCGTGATTTAACTTCCTTTTTCCTTTCAAGTCTTCGGTGCAAATTAATCGTATTGTCAGTGCTTACGTCTCCCACCTTACTCATTTGTAGGGACATGTTCGAGTGGCATTCTAGAAGGTTGATCCCGTGTCCACGCTTAACCAGTAATCCTCATGCACACGGGTAACCCCATTGAATACCAATATAGGGCCGCGCGGTGCCAGGGAAAGTTAAACAAATCCGGAGGAATCTGTTTTATTAGCGTTTATGGGATTTGTGCGGGCGAGCGGCGGCGTGCATACACCCGCACTGGGGAGCGGCGGTTACAGAACGGCACAACCCCGGGCACTCCTGGGGGCGCTGGGTCTCACGGCCGTGCTGGCTTTAAATGTGAAAATGCGACAAGCAGGCGCTCAGCACCCTACGTCCGGAGCTTCTCCTGCGTGAGCATCTCTCCCTCCCCCCCACCTCCAGGGCTCCTCTCGGGGAGCGCCAGGCTTGGCCCTCAGCCGCTCGGCGCACTGCTGCTCTGCATTGCCGCTCGGAGCCAACTGGTTCGGGGGCGCCGGTGATTTTCTCCTTTTAACACTTTTTGTTGTTGTTGTTGTAGTTTGTTTGTTTGTTTAAGTCTTGGGGAAAAAAAAAAAAAAAAGAACAAAAGAAAAAAAAAAAACAACCAACTCCTCAGTACTAATTCACCTGAGGCAGAAATATCCCCAGAAGGAGAAGAGCTTCCCCTCAAATCACGGCAGAAGTATATAACGGTACTTACTTTGTGCTCCCGACCCGTTTTGAAACAGATGAGTGTGTTTGAAAACGGGATCGGAACACATCAATCAGGAACTGTTTTCGTTATCGTCACTCCTTTCTTTTCGTGCCCCGCGTTGAGTTTAAAACGGGCACCTCCTCCTCGAAGGACCCCACAGCCACCGAGCACTTCAGCGGCGCTCCCGGAGCTGCGTATTGCAAGCCGGGGCAGCAATAACCGTGTCCTTTTTAGCTTACATCTCTCCTTTTGTTTTTCTTGTTGGGTTTTTTTTTTTTTTTTTTTTTCCCCTTTTTCTTGCTTTTTTTCTTGCATTTTTCCCCCTTTCCGTATTACGATCATAACCCCATAAGCCGCCTCACTCTGTCGGACCGATCTCCCACATCGCCCTCCTGCACTCCCCGACTCTGCATTCAGCAGCGTTATCCCCAAAGTTTCCCCCCTCGGCCCCAGCAGGGCACTCCTTATTATATATATATACATATATATATATATGTATGT